>NW_027468609.1:36317515-38831976 GCF_046254945.1 Alosa pseudoharengus | reverse complement strand
TAGCGACAGAAGACAGATCTACTGGATGTGCAGAGCTGTCGCCGTTTAGTAACCTAAATTGCATGGTTCAGTAGGCTCAACATACCCACAAACTAACATGGAGCTCAAGTAAAGGCAACATGTCCTCGTCAATGAAAAACTAGAGAAAGCAAACCAAACAGAACTGTCATCAGGGGTTGCTCCCAGAAGCGGCAGGAGCTTCATCAGAGGTCACTCCCAGGAAATCAATGTACTGCTCTACAGCAGTCGGGTCTTGGAACATCTGTGTTGCGCCGCGGAACGTGACTTTAAGTGAGGCAGGGTATACTTGGGGTGTATGTAGCCCCTATTAACTTCAAACGTTTCTTCAGTCCGTCAAATCTTTTGCTCTTGCGAAGAACAGCTGCCAAGAAATCTTGGAAAATCATCATGGTGGAGAAGCGGTGGGCATAAGTGCTAAGGAGTGGTGTGCTCTCTCTAGTTTGATTCAACCAGTTTTGGTTTCAATGTCCAATATTCCAGGATTCAAGAAAACGCATCGGGTTGCAACCCTTGGTGCCCTCTGGAAGTCCAACTATGCATATATTCTTTCTCCTGCCTCTATTCTCCAAGTCGTTTACAGTATGTTTTCGGTTAGATCAAGCACCAGTTTCTCTAGTACCCCCATCTTGCTTTCAACTGGGTCAACAGTATCCTCCAAAGCACATATTCTCCCCTCCGCTTCTGTAATTCGCTTCTCATGGGTGTCTAGCTCCGAGCAATGCTTTGCAATAGCTGTGAGAGTAGACTTAGCTTATCATCGATAATCTTGGAGATATTAGCTGTGATTTCAGAAACCACTTCTCTTGCGGGTGCTAGCGAGCTAGAGCTATCTTCGGTGTTAGCCTCATCAGCTTGCTGACTAAGTTCCTCTGAGTTTTTCACATTTCTGTTCTTTCTGTATGGCATATTGTCGGCTTGCCTCAGAAAGTAGGTATTTATACTCATTATACGATAAAGAGTAGCTTAAACTCACAATGAATTGCGACTTTAGGTATGATTATGCAAGAATAAGTGATAGCACACCAACTCAACAGAACGCAACCTTTTCTCAAGCCGCCATCTTGGAAAACCATTTACTTTCATTATTAACTGAAAAGGGGTTACAATCGAAAACATTGCCTGATAAATAACAACACTTACCCAATAATATTCAAATGACTGAATAAAACTCCTAAACACATTCATCAAAGCAGACCAGTCATGTTGCTTGAGACTCGTGTTACATGAGTGCCCTTAAGATAGCTGGATTACATATGCCTTTCACTTTAGACCAGGTTTTTCTTTGTCAGTGGAGTTATAATTTTTAGTGATGTTAAAATAGTGATTTATTATTAAGTGTCTTGTAGAATCTGATAATGTAATAAAACCCTGATAATGTAATAAAGTGCATTTCCCAATAATGTAATACACTTTTTAAATTAAATAAACAGTTTACACACAGCACCCCCCCAGAGGCCAAAGGTCACCATTTTTTGTGGTATCCCCAGGATGGTGTGATATGTTAAAGGGTAGCTGAGAAATGGCTTTACTTGCTGTTTTGCGGTCGTATTTGGATGGGTGTCACAGCCAAGCTGTTGTGAAATTTGAAAGCTTGGCCTGGAGGTCATACGCCAAGTTACATAAAGATTGGACAGAATATGAAGCCCCCCTAGTGGTCAAAGGTCACCAGATGTTTGGGGTGTCCCCAGGATGATGTCATGAGTCTATATACCAAATTTGGTTGAGATATGTTAAAGGGTTGCTGAGAAAATAGGCTTACTTCCTGTTTGGCGACCTCAACGACAAGTTTTATTGGTCGTCACGTCTAAGCGACTTTGAATTTCAAGGAGATGTTGAATGCATTAGTGTGTCATGGTCAGAAGATCATTTGGGGCGACATTATTAGACAACATTTGTGGCAAGAGAAGCCTTTTAAAGGCTTTTGATAAAATCAAAGATGGCAGAAAAACTTATATGGCTAAAAAAGACATTAAGGATGCATTGAACTCTGCTTGGCCCACGGGTTCCAGAGATACATCGTTTGTGAAAAACGGATGAACAGGTCATCTGCTGGAAACATTAGGCCTATTTTTTTGGTCAAACCCCTATTGGAACAGATTAAAACTTGGGGCATGTTGAATTTTGTCCAAAAATCCAATATGGCTGCCGTATTCCAAAATGGCACATTTTTACACACTTTTTGCTATGCTATGGGGACATTTCCGATAAAAACAGTGTCATTTTAGCAAAAAACTGTCCTTTTCTATCAAATACATATTTACAGAGGTTAACTGATGATTTTAAAACCCTAAGTATTTTTCTAACAATTTTAAATCATTAATAAATTAAAATTGTCAGATATTTGTCAAATATCAGAAATCATCAGAAAACACTTTACTTGACGGGTGAGTTCATAACACATTCATAGCAGCTGTCATAAACTGCACATAAAGCATTCATGACTGTTTCATGAGACATGACTCAACATTCATAACAAACCTTTCATGAATGTGGAAGACAGAACGACGACAACTTGTCAAAATAAAAGTCCAACAATCGCAAAGCAGCATTGCCGTTTTTGTAAACTAGCCTACATTCAGCTGACCCGTATTTGTGTAACCTGGATACCATTGATTTAATCTCTCCAGCCTTTGTAAATATTTCATGAATATCTTATGAAATCTACATCGAATGTCACTTTATTATACAAGTTGTGAAGTATTCGTAATCACTGAGTTTAACACTGGGAGGTAAACTAGCCTACATTCAGCTGACCCATATTTGTGTAATCTGGAACGGTTGGACATTCCCAGTAGCAAAAGATGAGAAATCATCTGCAAAGGTTACATCATAAAACAAATACATTTTTATGAAATATAAATTATATGCTTGACCATGTTCTGTCTTTTTTTGGCACTGGAGTAGCCCATTGACTCAGATGTGACGTGATCAGGTAAGAGGTTTGGAACAAAAACGGCAATGCTGCTTTGCGATTGTTGCTTTTATTTTGACAAGTTGTCGTCGTTCTGTCTTCTGTCTTCAAACATAATAAACCTCTTACAGGTTAAATACAGTTAAAACTAGATGTACCGCATAGCGGTACAAAATATGACCGCCGCTCAGTCCTGTACATCCATTCCGCGAAAATAAATCACACTTCAATTTGTCTCCATATTTTACTCCATCCCCCACTCTTGAAACTTTTGTGTATGCTTGTTTGGCATGCCTGAGTGTGTGTGCGGCTGCACAGAAAGAAGCCTACTGGTGCTGAAAAGGTGAATAGATTGTAGAATAGCCAAAGAAGATGTAGCATTGTTATAAAACCTTTAAAATCTCTAAACAATCACAAGTAGGGCAGTTCATCACAGTTCATCCATTGCAACTGGATTGATGAAAGGTCACTTACACCTGTAGGCTAGGCCTACATTGTAAAAGCAAAAGGTATCAGCATAATCTTATTTATTTATTTGTTTGTTTGTTTATTTATGAACAAAAACATCTCTGTCAGTTCCATGCCGTTTTCAACAGCTATCAAAAACATTTTTGGATGGATGGATTTTTTGTGAATGTTTCTTCTTCTACATAAGATTTTTGTCATCTTCAGTTCATGTAATACTTTATTGTCAATGCACAAATTAAGTAACAGTAGTCTGAAACGTTATTGTTAATGCACAAATCAAGTAACAGTAGTCTGAAACGAAATGCTGTTTTACATCTAACCAGTGGTGCAAATAACTGACATGTCCAAATGGGCCTTGATTAAATGCGTCGCTAGACTGTTCATACACATTTTAACGGGCCAAAGTTGAAGAGCTGTTGTCCGTTATTGTTCGTGCAAATATAGGCTGATTCATGTTCCCTTGCATTGTGTAACTGAGGTCCATGTCTAGTCTGTCTTTCACCAGACCAAGCTCAATCTTTTAAGAAATCAAAAAATAAATAGCGGGCAGATCAGGCTGGGTTCACCCAGCCTAGTTCATAGGCACCCGATATTGTTTAATTTTCCGATTGAGATATCCACGCTCTGGCTATTCTAAATGCAAAAATGCATCAGGGAGTTATGACAAAACTGTAACTAACAAACTAGATCCTAATAGAAAGCTGTTAGCTTCCCTAAGCTACAGGTAGGCTTATAAGGTAGGCCTATTTACAACATAAATTGTCAATAGGCTATGCTGGCGACACAAATAAAATCTCCTTTGGAAACCAATGGCTTACACCTTACAGTATCAAGCGGACTTAAACTGCCATATCGTGGCAAAGTTGTAATAAAATTCACGCAGCTCCATGAGTCAAGGAAAGCGCGAATGAAGTAGCCACTTCTAAATGGGACCCACTACACAGTAGCTTAAGGTGTGTTGCTAAAGCAGCCATAATGAAATTAAGGTGTCATTGTTTGGATACTTCACACACACAGGCTTTTTAATTTCACAGACTACAACTACCAAGCTGGAATCAAAGCACATTGATTCCCCTCTCACACCCTGCACGCACTTAAAACAAAATAAACAGGCGTCTCAGTCTCACGCATGTATAGGCAAAACTGTATCAGACCGGTGTAACGTTGGTAAATCTTCCATTGCACAGAATGATTTTTGTAGCACGTGCAACAAATGACAGTCGAAAGATACAATTACAGTGCTGCTATCAATTTGCTTGGTATAACCGCATTTATAGTTTTCTATGCAATCAATCAAATTGGCCTCCATCACTCAACCAACGCTAACGGTAACACTAGGTCCTTATTGATATTATAAGATTAACGTAGGCCTACCTGCAGTAAAAACCAAGCATGTCCGATAAACATCCTCAGATTTATTTCAGCTTCAAGAAGAAATGGGAATTACATTTCATGTGAACATCATCCTATCCTTATTAGACGTTCTCTGCGGTAAACTAGTCCTTGTAGGAAGCGTCCATTGTTCCAACCCACTTTTAACTTCCAACAAAATTACGTCTCACTACAACGATGCGCCATCTAGTGGACAAACGACAACTTATCGCCAATACTGGAAATGCAGCCATGATGATGATGATTATTTATTTTGGCTTTCTTTTAATGCTACTAAATTTGTAATTATGTATTGGCCGTTCTAATACCGATAGTATGTGGGTGCCTGTGTGTGTGTGCATGTGTATATGTGTGCACCGCCATCTACAGGCCAATGAGTGTACAGTCACTAAATGTACACCAAACCTAATTTTTTTTAGACCCCCCCATGGATGAAATTCTACGAAACTTGGCATACCCCCAGAGAATGCCAGGTCAATTATACACATAAAATTTGGTGCAGTTCTGAACATCTTAACTGAAGATGGGGGCGATTAAAGCAGAATAATATTGCATTTTCATTTTTTACCGGGGGGGTGCAAATCACAAATGAGTGATTATGGGCCAGATTGATGTGGGCCCTTGAGACCAATATACCATAAAATATTCTTCTTCCTCAGTGCCACGGTTCAGGTAGTTATTTAGGAAAAACTGCTTTTTTTGCGGTTCGGGGGGCCCAGCACGGGGGGGGGAGTGGCCCCCGGGGACGAAACAAAATTTTTCCGTAAAAGTCTAGTGGGGCTACATACCCACCAAATTTCATGTGCCCCGGTGGTTCGGTGTCCCGGGTATCGTTGACCAAAAATTCAGGAAGTAGATGACTGGGGAAAAAAAAAAAAAAAAAAAACTTTGACAATCCCTATATGACCGCTTCGCTAGCTTTGCTAGCGGCGGTCATAATAAATTGGGTACCTTAAGTTAAACAGATTAAAACAAATGGCATTTAGACATTTTGGTTACACTTTACTTGACAATGTCGACATAAGAGTGACATGACACCGTCATGAACGCGTCATAAACAAGTCATAAATGTTTATGACATAACGCTTCTGTTACAAGGATACAAGGAAGTTTATTGTCACATGCATATAGTTACTGGAAGTAAGAAATGCAGTGAAATGAAGTCTGGTGTCAGCCTATTTGTGCATTTATGGGGGGGGGGGGGGGGTAAAAAGTGCAGTAGAAGAGGGGTTTAGTAGATTAAGTGGCAAGGGCTGCATAAAACATTCGGTTTTTGTCATAACAAGTTAGGGTTAGGTTTAGAGTTGGGGTTGGGGTTTTAGGATTAGGGTTAGAGATTAGGATTAGGGTTAGGTTTCATGTGTCATGACAGCATCATGTCACTCTTATGTCGATACTGTCAAGTAAAGTGTTACCGACATTTTCCCAAAAACTCAATATAAATTCAATAATGTCAGTGGCTAGCACTTGCAGTAATGTTAGCATTAATACAGTACCATTAGCCTACATAACTACAGAGTTGTAGGGATTAATCCCCAGATACGGGTTTTCCGGGAAATTCAATCAAGACCCTTTCAAGTTTTTTGGGAAATAATGGGAAAATGTTTTATTTTGTAAATGTTTATTTCATGTTTTTTTAAGCACAGATCTTAGAACATGCAGCGGATGTGCCTCTTGCAGACTGACTTCTTGTGATTGAACCATTACCTCACTAAATTCATGTTGCAGAGAGCTTACGGCCTCTCTCAGCATCAATGTCACATAGGCTACAATGATCTGCCACCAGTTTTGCCTACATGCCAGTAAGGAGAAATCGGGAGAAAAAAAGAAAAACCAAAACAATACTTTTAAATCAAACACAATACATAGCATAAATTACAGAAAGCCCCCAAACACCCCTCTCGTCCCGTAAACTTGACCTCCGCTCGTCCACGACGTCACACTCCACAAACTTAAAAGGGTCCTTTCGACTTTCCGTCGGGTCTTTGCGTCGGCCACAGACCAGGAATTAAACATGCAACTCGGGGAGTTTTGCTATTGTCCGTTATAATGAAGTATTTGCTAAATGTCCGTGTTTCTTCAACCTTGTTGGCCAACTTTCTGGGGATGGGGATTTTACACGATCCTTCATCAATGGGTTAGCCATCACTGGGCTAGTGTGCCCTGCTGTGTTATGACCGTGCTGATGCTAACAGCTGCAGCTCCCTCCAATCTAGGTTCTCTCATGCATATTAGGCCAGCTTTTGCCAATGAAAATGAATGCAAAATTAAAAAAAAAAAAACAGTCCTGCTCCTAACTGAAGAAACGTTTACGTTACCAACAATGTTAACAACAAACTCAGTTTCACTGTTGCAAGTACAAAGTTGGCTGTAAATATGCTTAGCCATATTACATTTTAATGAACCAGCTAGCTTTGTGATAACAAAATCTTACCTTTTATGTGTTTAGTCCACTGAAGGTTATATCCACATATCAAACGATTAAATCCACAGTTATGGAGGAATTGTTTTGGGGAAGCAGTTCCACTTTATCCCACTTTTGCTGCCCTTTTTAAAAAATTAAACCACTTAAATCCATAGCCTAGATCAGTGTTTTTCAACCTTTTTTGTACCACGGCACACTTTTGACACTTAAAATGTCCCACGGCACACTAACATCCTGTGTGAAGAAAAAATAAACAAACCAACCAACCATACCATAGCCTAAAATTTCAAATAATACACAGATATGGCTACTATGCAAGACTTGCTCTATAAAACAAGTGCCCTCTGTTTCATTTGTAGGTGACTATATCTAATTTAATTGTTGTTATGAACTGGATATGGGGCCCCCGTTGTACAATGCCTGCATACCACAAATAGTGCAATCATACAATCAATGAGAGTATGTGGTTATAAATTCTTTGATGCAACAGTTGCTTTTCTGGACCAGTGAGTGACATTTGGGTAATTTTCTGCGGCACACCTGATGATCTCTCACGGCACACTAGTGTGCCCCGGCACAGTGGTTGAAAAACACTGGCCTAGATGAGCATTGCGCATAACGTTACAACTATGTTGACATGATGGTAAAGCTAAATGCCCAAGACACGTCACGTCATAAAAGTTGTAGGCTACAAACGCAAAAACTTAATGACAGCTCGTTCGTGGTGTTGCCTAGTGCTGCCTAATTGAAATGGTATAGGCAAGGTTTATCTTATATTAGGTTATTATCTGTGGCACATTTATTGGGCTTTAGCCTCTTTTAATTTATTTGATAAGGAACTGATAAAAACTGAGCAGCAGAAAAGCTGTCATAGTATACATAAATAGTTTATTATTATAATTAGGTTATTAATACTATTACTTTACTACTATTACTGTTGTTACTGTTGTTATTATTATTATTATTATTATTATTATTATTATTATTATTCGGATGAGCCAATAATGTAAATCTGAGTCTGACATGTTGGCTACAAACAGTCTGTAACTGCACTGCTGCTATTATAAATTGTTTATAAAATATAAAAACTTTCGGGAATTATTTGAGGCTTCCATTAGCCGCCATTGTTGAAAAAAAATGGAACATTAGCGTCAATGGAGTTGTCGCAACTCTACCTTTTATATGGCTCTGGCCTGAACACCTGCCATAGGATTCTAATTGCTTAATGGCCGTATTATGTCACAATCGGCAATGTTAAGTCTATGGGGATTTTTAAAAAGTTTTTCTTTAATAGTTTAAAAAGTATAAAAGTTTCAAAGTTGAAAAGATATAGCAGCTTGGTCCGTTTGAAGACCTACGTTACAAAGTTTGAACGAAGTTTCTAAGTTAAACTGTTCCAAGAGAAATTGCGTACGGAAAAAGTGGTAAGCGGAATAATAATAATAAGTTGTTGCTGTTGTTGTTGTAAGCCTTGGAAGAACAGTACAGTGCATTTTCATGCACTGTAATAAGAAAACTAACAAACACAATGGGTGCCTTCGCTGCTTGGCCCCCAATAATAATAGGAAAAGCTAGAATCACTATGGGTTGCAACGCAGCTTCGCTGCTTGGCCCCCAATAATAGGAAAAGCTAGAATCACTATGGGTTGCCATGCAGCTTCGCTGCTTGGCCCCAATAATAATAGGAAAAGCTAGAATCACTATGGGTTGCCACGCAGCTTCGCTGCTTGGCCCCCAACCAGTCAATGGACTACATTGCAGTCAAGAAGTAGGGCAAATTAATTTACGAAACCAAAACGTGGGCCATAGTTGTCTAAGCCTCTATTGCGTAGCCTGTTAAAAACGTCGCTAGATAGTATTAAATCGCCAACAACATTGTTTTCTGCAGAAGCCTACCCTAGGCTACAGATTAGTTCTGAACAGTTATTTCTCTACTGGCTCAATTATCAAAAAGGTGCTTTCGTCCTCCGCAAATTAATTAAGTAGTTCTGTAGAGAGTTGTTAGAATAAATTAGCGTTTGCGATTGACAACGTTGTGATAAGTAGGCTATAACACTAACTTTGCAAAGTTAACTTGAATGCATCAATTTTGAACAAAGTTGTGTAGGCTACACCGCGCCAGTTGTAGTCTGCATGAACAGTTCTTGCACAAGACTGTCCTGCGCATATCTCTACCATAAAATAATGTGTCTAGGCTAATCTATATTTTCAATAAGCAAGCACTGCATGCCTATGGAAACAATAAGTCAATATATTAGAGATATCAAGAGTAACGAAGGAATGGACGTTACAGTTATTCAGTAACTGTAACGAATTACTGAAATTTGAATTGTACTTTGTAACAACACTGACAATAACGTAGACAGCAAATTAAGATGTTTTTTCGTTTTGTGGAGCGGCACCGGTACCACTGTGTAGCCAAGCCTTATGCCATAGGCTACCCAAGTAGCCTGAATCGAGGTAATGTTTAATTATGCATGATTTATTTTGTTATTGAATTTGTAGGCTGGGATTCCTCTCGGCAACAATTAGGTAGCCTCCTGCTTTTTCAGAAGGGGCGGCAGGCAGGCTACTGACAGCGCGATGTACAGTGGCAGAGCGACGCACAGTGGCTGAAAGTGGTACTAAAATTTCACGCAGCTTCATGCCGCTTAATGCGCGACTGAAGTGGCCATTTCAAAGTAATGCCCACTGTAGCTAATACCGTAAAACTTCAAATAATAGCCCGGGCTTTCATTTTCCCAAATCGCCGATGAGACTTTAATTCCCTTCACACAAAACTTTTCCTCTGCAAATATGGAAAATATTATCGAATTAATTAGTTCAAACACACTGAATGTCTACCCATATGACTAGGCTATCCGATGATAAGATTAAATTACGGATTATCACTCATTTAGTGTTGAGATGTTGTTTATTGAGTGAGATAAGATCCAAATAGCAGGGATAGCCAGGACATTAAAACATGTTTTAATCCGTAATTAGAGATTGTACCACACAAAGCTAATATTTTGTCACTAGCAACCAACAGCACCCTCCAGAATTATTGGCACCTCTGCTAGTTGACTAAAAACCAGTACAAAAAAATAATCTGTTGGTGTTTATTGTAATCTCACAATGGAAAAAATTAGGAAAAATCCAACCTTGAAGGGAAGCAAATTTATTTTGAGAAAAAGGAAAATCTCATAAAGAAATAAATATTTTTAACTAAAACACGTTGCTTTTCCAACCATTATTAGGCCTATTTTTATAATTTTTTTTTTTTTGCAAGGTGTTGCTCCTGACCAGACTTGTTTATAAGACGTTTGGTGATTAATTGATAGCTGTTTTTGGGACACATTAAACTTTCTTTATAATGAGCGCATACGGGGAGTAAAACAACTTGTTGCCGTTTTGGGACATTAAGCTACGTTAAGCTTTTTCACGTTAAGGATTTTATGTCCTTAATTTATTTATATATTTAGGCTACTTGTAACCCCTAGACTGGCACATAACAAAATTGGGGGCTCTCCAGCTGTTTTTTGAACCCTATAGTAAAAGTGAAGGCTCATCCACTTAATTTTTTCTCGCTAACTTTTTTCAGTTTAAGTTTCAGTTTTTCCAATTTTCAGAAGCGCGCCGTAACTTCTGGAACTCTGGTGAGTTAGGTGTCTCCAGCTGGGTTTTAGTAATCCTTCCATCGGGGCACTTTTGTTGTTTTGTTTATATGATTATTTGGGGAGTTTTATGTTTGGGTGGTGTTTTGAAGGGCAAACCCCGGGGGGAGCTTTGAGGTTTCAGTTGGTTTCAGTTTGAGGCCTGCTGTGATCGCGAACCTTCAATTAGTAACTCCCTTTGAAGAAGTACAGGTTTATTTAGGTGTGTTTTCCGGTAGGTAGGGTTAAGGATCAGAGTTCCCATGCTCATAGCCACAGTGTTTAAGTTGTGTGTCTTCAATCAAGTTTTGTTTTGTTGTTGCACTTTTTTCCAATGCTGCTGGGGCTTAGTTATGAGAATATTTTCTCGTTTCGATGTTCGCAATAGTCCTTGATTATGATTGGTTGAATCGTGTTCGATGCTGTTGTATATTTTCCTGATATAGCACGGCTGAGACCGCATTTCATTCTATATTAATGCGAATGCAGAGCAACTATTCCGATAAGAATCTACTAGTGGTGGAACTATTCTATGGGGACTCCGCCGGGAGAATGGACATTTGTAGATGAAATAGCTTTTACATTTCAAGATTATTTGTTTATTTTGTATCAATCTTTAATGTCCTATATACAGTGTTGGGAGTAATGCGTTACAAAGTAACGCGTTACTATAATTCCACTACTTTTAGTGGTAACGAGCATGTAACAAAGTATTTTTGTAAATCAAGTAACGCAATTACAATTACTGAAATTTCAAAGGGTTCGTTACTTGCGTTACTCTGTTGATCTTGAATGAAGGACTGCAGACAAGATGACAGATGCACAATTGCTGCTTCTAATCTAACGTCTCCCAACCTTAGCTGTGTTTCCAGCGATTGTGTTTCATGTTTAGATTGCAGGTGGATTCTTTACAGTTAATAGGAGCCTCCTCACATTCCTCCTTATTTCGTATATATGATAAAACACACAAGAGTGCATTAGGCTACAATTTAAATGGGCATCTTAAAAGCCTTTTCCCTTTCGTTTCCATCTTGTAAGCTCTACTACAGTAAAAGCGCATTGTTGTTTATTTTATCTCTGCTGTTTTTCGCCTATTGCGCAAAAGCCTCGTTATATAAATTTCTCATTCTTACAACATAGCCACGCCACAACACCAATAGGCCTACATACAGTAGCCTATATATAGCCTTGGCACAAGCAAGCACACGTTTAACTCGAGAGGAAAATGCGGATTTCACTTACCAGATAAAGAAACCTCCAAATAGCCTACCGTACGTACTACAGCGACTTGAGTTATTTGCACAGTATGAATTATATATCGGAATTGACGTCCATGGTGTTATGGATTCATTTGTCTGTGACGGATCATGCAACTTCTCTCTGGAACACCTTATCAGCTGAAGAGTAACCTTCTGCATAGTGCGCGACAACCCAAACCCTCGGATGCGCATTTGAACTTATTTTGGTAGGTCAGCACTTGTGCAGCGCAGGCTTTTCCCAAACTGGTGGTGCTTAAAATGCTATAATACAACTGTGTTCAAATAGGATGAGGATAACCTAAGGTTGTATATGTGTGTGTGAGCAGACAATAACGGCTTTGAAAATAGGCCATTTAACATTGTTTCACATTACATCCCATTGAACTCATTCCATGTAGCCTACAGAAGGACTGCAAAAATAATGATAATAATAACTTATTACTATATTGCAAAATTCAGTGTCAGTGCACCACCATGCATACTACTACTGCTACTACTAGTAGTAGTAGTAGTAGTAGTAGTAGTAGAAGGCAAGCAGTAGGCAGTGTACTGTACATATCTATCAAACCACCTAGATGGTGAGGGTGGCGCAAAACAAGGTCAGGGAGGCCTTCATGCATTGTAGAATGTTTTGTGGTCGGAAAAAGTTTGAGAACTCATTCACAAGGCTATTGATTTGAAGGCCCGTTGAAACTACAATAAATAGGTCTAAAAATTAGGTTTACTCAGTACTGTTCATATTGACATTTTAAAAGCAGACTTAAAAGTAACTCAAAAGTTACTTTCTCTAGTAATTAATTACTTTTGATATACAGTAATTGGTAAGGTAATTCAATTACTTTTGAAAGAAGTAACTGTAACTAATTACTAATTTTCAGTAACTTGCCCAACACTGCCTATATGTGGTAGCCATTTTATAAAGGCAATAAGCCCCTTGAGGCCGTTCTGTATCGTGAATATAGCACAGCTGAGGGGTGTTGTTGGGTTCCAACACCTCTCAGCTGTGCTATTCACGATTAAAGAACGGCCTCTCGGGGCTTATTGCTTAACTCATTGAGTGCCAAAAACGTAATATTACATTTTTCCTTCTCATGCGTTGAGTGCCAAAAACGTAACATTACGTTTTTAGCTTTTTTTTTATTACGAAACTAGACACTCTAACACACCTTATATGTGATTTTGGGAACTCTGTGATGAATGGAAATTAAATATATGACAATATAAAAATCGAAAAATCTTTTGCCATTTTCGTGGGTCTATCACTAGGTGGCAGTCTCGCCAGGTCTCGCTGATCACTTCCCGGAAAGTTTACAGACAACACTTCATATTTCATGAAAGACGTTATATCTCCATTTCTAGAAAAAAACATCGATTTTGATGAAAACTAGCCACTGTTTAGCTTGGGATTTCTCAGGAACAGAGGCGTGTAGAAATACACGGTTTGCACCCACTGAGAGCTTAAAGTCTCACCTTTATAACGAGCCATTGTATGTGTTCATAGCTATAACACAGAATATGCTGTGGCTGTACAAAAATCATCAACAATGGTCTAGATTGCTGGCACTCTAGGACAAAGCTTCCGAAAACAGCTTGGCATTCAATGAGTTAAGTAGCCTACGCCTTTTGTGGACAAAGGACATGCCTTGTTTTTTTGTGGCAGTGGTAAGAGCGTAGTTTTTTGCTCGTTTCTGTTTCTTAGCCATGAGAATTGATTTCCCTTGATTTTTTTTTGTAAGAATTTGTTTAATTTTGGGTTGGGGGGAGTAGTGAGACTGATATTCGCTGTCCGTTGTGAATGAAGCACAGGATTACAGGCCTGACCCTTCATTATCGCTGGTTATAAGATTTTGTGTGGCTTGTTTAAAGTCATTAACTATGTCTGTGGTTGATGAATTTATCAAGAGCCCTTCGAATGAGCTTTTGTTAAGCTTTACGAAAGAACAGTTGTTGCAGATAGCTGATAAATATTCGATTGACATAGCGAATGAGGATAAGAAAAAAAAGAGCTGCTGTTTAAAGCAGAAGAGACTGGAAAAAAATATCCTAATTGCTAAAACCAATGGGTTAACATCTCCAGTGTCTTCAGCTGCGAGTTTGTCTGAAGCTGATTTAAAACTCAGAGAATATTCTTTTCAGGAACGTTGCATGCAATTTGAGGCAACCAAATTAAGAGCTGAACATCAGCCGATCTGTGAGAGAGAAGGAGATTGAGCAGGGATGCACGATATATCGGCGGCCGATAAATTATTGGCCGATAAATGAAAAAATGTAAATATTATTATCGTTCCGAATTCCAGCCGATAATTTGCGCCGATATTTTTTTAAAGCCCTAATTTCCGTATGCCTATGTAAGGCCCGTCTGGCTACACTGAGCCATTTGAGCTTGGTTGGCTATAGGCTACTTCTTCCTCAATATTATGTCAGCAGTGTTAATGTATTTCACCATTCTAACAAGATCTGTGGATCTGCGTTGAATCTGTGCATCCCAAAATCCTCTCGTGAATGATCCTCTGTTTAACCTTAGCAGAGCAGAGCTCAGCCTACAGCCGTCTTGTGCTGGTGTGTTTGCACTTTACCACGCTAGTTGGGGAAACAAACAAATTCTTCGGTGGGATGAGTACATGAGTAGACCTAGGTCTAAGTTTTAGTATTATATTTGCATTTCATTCCCTTGGGTTTTGTATTATTACTGAGAAATATGCTATTCCTGCTTCAGTTCCAGACAGGTCATCATAATAAGTAATTAAAACCTTCGGGGCTAATCCCTTTCATTTCTGCAGCAGGTTGTGCGCAACAGAATAGACAGACATAAGATACAGTCCGAGGAGTTGCAGCTTTATTCAGTTAATCGCAGTTTCCCTCACAAACTCTAATTTGGTCGCTATAGCTTTTTCCCAGCTTAGCCTTTATCTACGTTGAGCGTTTACTCCTATATGAAATTCCATATCAGTGCATCTCTAAGATTCAGAAAGAGCTTCAAATTCGTAAAATAAAGATTGAGCTTCATATGAAAAAATTAGAGGCTGAGGAATGAGAGAGGGAGCGTGCACATCAACGCGAAAGAGAAGACCATGAATTTGCGTTGAAAAAGTTGGAGTTGGAATTAGCTTCTAAAAGAGATGCTGTAGTTCCTAATATTTCAAATGGGGATGCTTCCAATACATTATCGCCTTCTACATCTCATTTTTCCTCTGGTCAGGATTCTACTGCTCCATTTAATGTCCCATCTCCTATTATTACTGATTCGTCTGACGAACCTATTGATGTGTAATGTTATATTCGAATGGTTCCACCTTTTAACGAACGGGAGGTTGAGGAGTATTTTAGTCATACTTTATTTTAGGGTTGCAATCACTTTAAGGTGGCCTGTTGGAATTAAGAGTCTGCTTTTGCAATGTGTTCTGTCTGGAAATACAAGAGGAATATTCCGCACTTACTCTTGAGCAGAGTTCTGATTATATCTGTGTCACCGGCACTGGGCTCTCCCTCGGCCACGCCCCCTCATGCCCTCATTTCCCTCACAGTCACAGCCCTCATCGACTCAGGCGCGGCTGGCAACTTCCTCTCTGGGGCACTCTGCCGCCGTCTCAACGTCCGGAGGTCCCGCTGCCAGTCCACGTTCTCTCTCCACTCCATAGTTGGTAAGCCAAGCGGATGTCATTCTGGGTCGTCCATGGCTGATGCATCACTCGCCCATCCTCGACTGGAACTCAGGTGATGTTATGAAGTGGGGATCCAACTGTTTTCCCCATTGCTTCCCTGACTTGCCTCTCACGTCTCCGCAGCCACCTCCTTCATCCAAAGCAGTCTGTGCTACCACGGTGGAGAGCCCCAATAGCAACCATGTTGTGGAGATCCCTCCAGATTACCTCCATTTCAGTGATGTCTTCTGTCCACAATGAGCTGCTCTATTACCACCTCATCGTCCTTGGGACTGTGCTATTGACCTCCAACCAGATGGACCAGTGCTTAAAGGTAGAGTCTACCCCCTTTCTCTGCCAGAACAGAGGGCAATGGAGGACTACATCAAGGAAGCCCTTAACCAGGGCTACATCCGACCATCCACCTCACCTGCTGCCTCGAGTTTCTTCTTTGTAGCCAAGAAGGACGGAGGTCTCCGACCTTGTATAGACCGGTTTCAGGTCCCTAACAACCGTAGTCAAGAACGAACTCGGAGGACAAGCACTAGTTATTTACACTGACAGCGCATAGAAAACAAGCTGGCTGAACTTGATATAAGATGAAGAATAAAAACATATTGCCAAAATATTTCGGTGTGGCCGAGTCTGGATTGTTTTCATCTAGAGGTGTAGCGGATTTACCTATGAAAAAGCAACAGATTTTACGGAAGGTAGGCTAAACATTTGGCCAGTCACTGTAAAGTTAGGTTAGGCTTAAGCTAATGTTAACGTTAGAACTAGGGCTTCGACTGCACAATTAGTTTAGATTTAGTGAGAACATTACCTACTCAAAGGGTACATAATGACAGGGGTGGACAATAATTTCCACCTGAGGTCAGAGGATAATTACTTTGATAAAGCAGCCTATGCTGGCCACACATTGAATGATTAACTGAAATAACGTTACAATGCACAAAATGCATTGTGCTGGATGTTAACTGACGGGACAGGAGCCTATGACGGATTAGCTATAAGCTAGCCTACCTTATAGTAGGCCTATGCAATAATGTTACTTGCAAGCCCATGTCTTCTTTCTTAAAACAAACAACTCAAATGGAGTGTCAACTTTAACTTTAGGCTACCCTGCATATTGTCATTTGCGTGAAATGTAGGCTAACGTTAGCCTCCGTTCTCATGGATCATAAGTCTCTCATTAAAATGATATGCTGAGGAATATGATAAAAACACTTTGTTAACGTCACTACCCTATGTTATTTAGCCTAGAGTACATGACTTGAGTTTTTCCTCTTGAGCATGAAGATAACATTTGTGGCATAACTTCGTAGCTTCATAATGCATGCTTCGTATCCAAATGTCTAGCACCTAGGCCTGCCTAACGTTACTTTATTGGCGTTTTAAATTTGTTTAGCTTTGAACGGACATATCACAAAAAAATGAAATGTCTCCTGTACCACACAGGGGAATTTCCATCTGCTTTTCTCTGCCAAAAGTTAACAATTTTCAAGCACCTTGTGTCTTTCTTTCAATGTATTGCTATACGGCTCTGGGTTTGCTTGTCCTCCGAGTTCGTCCTTAACGACGGTTGTTAGGGACCTGAAACCGGTCTATTGATTACCGGGCTCTCAATAAGATCACCATTAAGTATCGGTATCCTCTGCCCCTTGTGCCATCCTCTCTGGAGCTTCTGCACGGCTCACAGATCTTCTCCAAGCTGGACCTACGTAGTGTATACAACCTAGTCAGAATCCGCAGAGGGGATGAGTGGAAGACTGCCTTTGTGACCCCTACAGGTCATTATGAATACTTAGTGATGCCCTATGGATTAGCGAACGCTCCCTCCGTATTCCAAGCCTTCATGAATGAGATCTTCAGAGAATATCTCCACCGATTTGTGTTGGTCTTCATTGACGACATACTCGTATATTCCAACAACATGGCCGATCACCGAAGCCATATGTCCCTGGTCCTCCAGAAGCTCCGTGAGTATCACCTCTATCTTAAAGCTGAGAAATGCTCCTTCCACCAGTCTCAGGTCCAATTCTTGGGTTACAACATCAGCCACAACCACATTAGCATGGACGAGAAGAAGGTGGAGGTGGTACGAACTTGGCCCAGGCCCACAACTATTAAGGAACTGCAGCGCTTCCTAGGCTTTGGTAATTTCTATCGCCGCTTTATTAATAATTACAGTTCACTAACTTCTCCACTCACCTCCCTTCTCAGAGGCAAACCCAAGACCCTTCCCTGGAATGAGAACGCTACCCAGGCCTTTGAAGGATTAAAGAAGGCCTTCACTACTGCTCCAGTGCTCACACATCCAGACCCAGACAAGCCCTTCATTGTGGAGGTGGATGCCTCAACTACAGGAGTTGGAGCGGTATTATCTCAGCAGCGTGGAGGGTCCTCTAGGCCCTATCCATGTGCCTTCTCCTCTAAGAAGCTCTCGCCGGCTGAACAAAATTATGACGTTGGTAACCGTGAGCTTCTAGCCAGAGGTGGGACCAAGTCATTGTTTGGCAAGTCACAAGTAAGTCCCAAGTCTTAGCAGTCAAGTCCAAGTCAAGTCCCAAGTAAAGACAGAGAAGGGCAAGTCGAGTCCAAGTCACATCAAAGCCAAGTCGAGTCCAAGTCCAAGTCCCAATCTTTTTCAAGTCCTGAACAAGTCATTAGGTACTCTTCACTTAATAATGCCATTATTAGACTATCGGTCATAATTTTAACACATCAATCTAATCTACAGTATTTTTTTTTATAAATACAGATTAAAATATGTTCAATGTTTCTGTCTTAATCTTTTACGATATATGCGCATACCTGTGTAATATACGCATGAGCATACCTGTGTAATCTGTACAAAACGGATAGCTACATGATACTCAGCACAACTGCAAATACTGTATATATTGTTTTTCCAAATTGTGGCGTCCACTGTGGATGAGTAATACATTTGACTGACGGCATATCACTGCGCTAGGCCACATATTTGCCTGCAAACAATTTATTAGGCTGTCTGCCAGTGGCAACCCATAAGGGAAGCCAAGGTCATGGTTAATGATTACAATAAAAGGTGACGAGAAGAATTGTCACATAGGCTACATTAGCAAATTGTTGCGGTTAAATATTTTATGTTTTTATTGGGGGTGTTAAACATTTAAAAAATAACTAATTAATCATATTTTGAAATGAATTAATCTAGATTAATTGCGATTAAAAAGTATATTTTCTCCCTAAAGACTAAAACTTCTTATATGGCATATTAAATAAATACAGCATAAATCACAAAATTACTGAGTAACCACAAAGGTAAAAGTAAAACACTTCTATATTATTTAAATGATAATAATGACACAGTAATTTTGTTTTAAAGTATTCATTTCTTAAATACTACACATGTGATGCTGTTTAACTCATTTGTAAATGGTGCACTGTCACTTTAAGCCCATTGTGTGCCACTGTCCACACGTTATCCTAATGATCTTTTTTTACCAGCTCCATTCAAATATAGCTATGGCTAGTCCACAAACTCTAACATTTTGTGCCACATGTATAGCACAATATTAACAAAGATAAGCATGATATTAAGTTGGCACAAACAGCTTTCATTCCTTTGGAAATAAAAGCACGTAATGGCATGATGCTTGCTAGACATTTTCTGTTTGCAATTAAAAGTGAATTATGAGCCTGGTAGCCAGTAGCCACCTAGCTAAGTGGAATGCGTTTCAATCGGCATAATATCATGTGCTTAATGTAAACGAATTATTGAAGACTTCAAGACTCAGTTCCATTACACAAAGACAAAGACAACTTTTCATATCCTTGTCCAGTTTCCAAATCACAGTGAGTGCAGCCTATGTCAAAGTGCCCTGGCTCTCAGTTTATAACAGTAGTGAGAACTGGATAAATCCGCAGTTTCCTCTAATCTCGTCTTTGTTGCCTTCATGATTTCCTTTTATACGTTTCTTATATTAAAGGAGATATCACTCATCATCAACGATGACAAATCAGCTGAAACCTGCCACTCGTTTTCTCTCCCTTTCGTGCGCTCTGAGACGCTTTCTTTAATTAAATGGAGTAGGCTAGCATACGTTCAAGTTGGATCTTAATGGAGAGGACCCGAAAAGTATAATTTTTATGTAACATGCTGTTGGTGCAATTTGACATTGTAAACGTTCTCTGTGCTCTGCCCGTTTGTGTCCACTATGTGTTTTGTTTTTTTCGTCGCGGAAGTGAAAGCATCTCTGGGGTGACTGGTCCACGATCAGGAAATGTATTTTTTGACTCTAGACATGTCAAGTCAAAGAGGCAAAGTCCGAGTCAAGTCTAGAGTGAATAGTATTCAAGTCCAAGTCGAGTCGCAAGTCATGCCGAATTTTGTCAAGTCGAGTCTGAAGTCATTAAAATCATGACTCGACTCTGATTCGAGTCCAAGTCATGTGACTCGAGTCCACATGTCTGCTTCTAGCCATCAAGCTGGCATTAGAGGAGTAGCGCCATTGGTTAGAGGGGGCTAAACATCCCTTCCTCGTTCTGACTGACCACCGCAATTTAGAGTACCTTCGGGAAGCCCTCTTTACTCGTTTTACCTTTTCAATTTATTATCGTCCAGGTTCCAAAAATGTCAAGGCAGATGCATTGTCTCGAATCCATACCTCTGAGGAGAGTCACCACCAGCCAGAACCAATATTACCATCCCGCCTGATTGTCAGTCCTATCGTGTGGACCCTGGATGAGGAGATTGCTGAGGCCTCGATTGCTAATCCTGCTCTGTCCAACACCTCAGCCAACCTCACCTATGTCCCCAGCGCACTCCGTCGCCAGGTAACCTCTGTAGTTCACTCTTCTCTAGGCACTGGGCACCCTGGAGTCCATCAGACCCTCAGTCTCATCCGGAACCGTTATTGGTGGCTGGGAATGGCGAATGAGGTTCGTCGTTTTGTTGCTGGCTGTGCCGACTGCGCCATGACGAAGACCCTACGCCATCTACCTGCAGGGAAGCTGCTTCCGCTGCCGGTCCCACTTAGGTATTGATTTCATAACTGATCTCCCATCATCTGACGGACACACATGCATACTTGTTTCAGTGGACAGATTCTCTAAGTTCTGTAAGCTCTGTAAGAGCTGTAAGAGTATACCCACTGCTAATGAAACTGCCCAGGCACTCTTCAATGATGTTTTCTGCAATTTTGGCATTCCTGAGGACATTGTTTCTGACCGTGGACCCCAGTTCATTTCTCGGTTCTGGCGGGCCTTCTGCACTCTTCTAGGTGTGACCGTGAGCCTTTCCTCGGGCTACCATCCCCAGACAAACGGCCAAACTGAGAGGAAGATCTAGGAAATTGGCCGCTTCCTTCGGACCTTCTGTCATGATCGACAGCACAGTTGGCACCAGTTCCTTCCCTGGGCCGAATACGCGCAGAACTCCCTCCGACAGCCTGCTACAGAGCTCACCCCCCCTTCCAGTGTATACTTGGTTTCCAACCTCCCTTGTTTCCATGGACAGGAGAACCATCAGAGGTACCAGCTGTGAACCATTGGTTCCGTCAGAGCCAGAGAGTGTGTAATGAGGCCTTCCATCATTTGCAGAGAACCGTCCGGAGACACAAACACCATGCCGATGCCCGACGAGGACCCACTCCATCATACTCTGTCGGACAGAAGGTGTGGCTGTCAACTAGGGATATCCGGATGCGCCTCCCGAGCAAGAAGCTAAGTCCTCGTTTCATTGGCCCCTTTACTATTCTTGAAGAGATCAATCCAGTCACCTTTAAGTTGCAGCTGCCGCCACAATATAGAATACACTCCACTTTCCATGTCTCCCTACTCAAACCATTTGTTCCATCTCCCACAGAGTCCGGTGCCACTGCAGAACCTCCCCCGCCGCTCCTGCTTGAGGATGGCCCTGTCTATGCAGTGCGCGACATTCTGGACTCCCGACGCTGGAGGGGCCGCCTCGAATATCTTGTGGACTGGGAGGGTTACGGCCAGGAGGAACGTTCCTGGGTACCACGAGGTGACATCCTGGACCCAACCCTACTCACCACCTTCCACAGAGAACATCCATCTTGTCCTGCCCCTCGTTCTTAGGGTCGTCCACGGCGTCGGGGTCCTCGGCCATCGGGAGCGGCCCCTGGAGGGGGGGGTAATGTCACACCGGGCTCTCCCTCGGCCACGCCCCCTCATGCAACACCAGCACCTGACTCTCCTACTGCCACACCCCCGCTTTCCCCAGTCACATGAAATCTCTCACACTCTCCTGCCTATTAGCTCTACTCACCTGCAAGCAATCACCGCATCATTAACTCTCCTACAAAGGTTTCCCGCATTCTCCAGTCTGTGTCTGGTTTCGTCAATCTTGGACTCAAGGACTTATGCTGTGCTCCTCTGTTTCCTGCCTCTTCCAGTTTGCGTGAGCTCTTTGTTAGAATTTGTTCATATTTCCTTGGAAATCATCTTCTGAGCTTTTTGAAGGACTGAATCTTTTGAGTGTTTAATCCTTAGTAATGTTTTGCTTTCGGCTGAATTATCCTCTGAGCCAATAAAGGAACCTGTTTATCTAAGGATCTGTTTCTACCAGTCTGAGTCTGTGACAATCTGATTATAATGTGGTTAAAACAGCAATTCTGAATGCTTTTGAATTAGTGCCTGAGGCATAGACAGAAATTTCCTATGTTGTTAACCTAACCTGTTGGTAACCTATGTTGAATTTGCACGTGAGAAACAGGGTCTGTTTGACCGCTGGTGCACATCAGAGCATGTTCAATCGAGAGCAACTTTGTGAATTAGTTTTGCTGGAGGAATTTAAAAGTTGTATTCCGGAAGATGTACCCACCTATCTAAATGATAGGGACGTGACAACATTGGCTCAAGCAGCTGTATGCGCTGATCAATATTCCTTGACGCATAGAAATGTGTTTGTTCCTCTCCCGTCTTCTCCACCTCCGAACGCCACCCTCCAGTCCAAAACTAAGTTGGAGGAATTCAAATTTTGAGAGCCTCGCAAAACGAGAATGTTTTTATTGTCATGAGGTAGGCCATCTTATTAGCGTGTGTCCAATTTTGGAAAAGAAAAATCAGGCTCTCAAGCAATCAACACTGAAGAGTGTGGGATTTGTGCGCACCATGACGTCAGAGAAAACATCCGATGAAATTGATTCTAGTTATGAACCATTTATTTTAAACAGAGTTGTCTCTCTCACTGGCCGTGAAGAAGATAACGTGTTTGTGAACATTTTAAGAGATACTGGTGCTGCACAAAGTTTTATTGTTAATCCGGTCCTGCCATTCTCTAATGATAGCTATTGTAGTTCTGATGTGTTGGTGCAGGGAATCGAGATGGCCTTTGCTAAAGTCCCATTACATGCCTTGCACTTAAAAAGTGACTTAGTTTCTGGCCTCATTAAAGTGGCTATTCGTTCTGATCTGCCTGTAAAAGGAGTTGTCTTTATTTTGGGTAATGACTTAGCAGGCAGAAAAGTGCCACCTCCTCCGAAAGTTGTAGTGAATCCGTTAGCACAAAGCACAAATTTAGATTGGACTCCTTCGTCCGTTTTTCCAGCATGTGCATTTACTCTGGCCCATATAAGTATATAAACTCTTTTGATCCCGTGAGGGAAATTTGGTCTCTGCTTTTATCCCAATCCGTAAATTAGTGAAACACAGACAGCACACAGTGTACACACAGTGAGGTGAAGCACACACTAATCCCGGCGCAGTGAGCTGCCTGCATCAACAGCGGCGCTCGGGGAGCAGTGAGGGGTTAGGTGCCTTGCTCAAGGGCACTTCAGCTGTGCCTACTGGTCGGGGTTCAAACCGGCAACCCTCCGGTTACAGGTCCGAAGTGCTAACCAGTAGGCCACAGCTGCCCCATATACGCAAATATGAACATGCCGTGAATTTGTCTGACCCATTTATGTCTGGAAAATTAGTCCGTGTTATCGCTATCTGTGCCTGAGTCGCTGTCCACAATCGGTGGGCTGAAAATGAAGATTTGTTGCCGCTGTCTGTAGACAGTGCCGTTGCCTTTTCTGTCTATGGTGCAGTCTAGTGCCTCTAGCGACGTGGGAAAGCTGGATGTTGACCCAGTCATGTCAGTCTTCTCTGCTGAGGAGGATTGCTTTGGTCTACGCAATGTTCTAGTCTCTTGTGCTCATTTCCAGAATTTCGAGATTAGGTGCTGCCTTGTACTAATGACTTTGTTTGGTCTGCAGATTGTCTGTTTGTCTTCAGAAACACCAAGGCTTTTTGCTATAGCACTCCTGTGCTTGTTACGACAACTTTCCAGCTGCCTTTTCTACTTCAAGTGGATGCAAGTGGTAGAGGAGCTGGTGCTGTACTGTCCAGAATTTGGGTAGACTTGATTCCCCTTATGCTATTTCCTTAAACATCAGCTGAAAAATGAGTTTTTGTCATTCTCCAGTATGAACACCACAGCTTATGTAGCATCTATGTACACCAAACTTTCCAGTTATACACTTATAGTGTTACCCAGACTTATTTGTGGCGGCCCACCACAATATCAACATTGACCACCACACAATGATTTTCCAGGTTGTACTAAATTGTGCTTAAATCTGGTTAGCATCATAACCACGCTGTGCTAATTTGTTAAAAACTGTTGCATTCAAGTTAATTCTGCAAACCAACCACCACAAATGGAATTCAGTTCTCTGGGAAACACTGATTTAGCAGTATTCTGAAGATATTTACAGAGGGATTTGTTAATAAATCATTCCTGGCCTGATTAATGTGACATTTTCATAAAAAAATATATATGGTAATTTTTTTTCAACTTGTATGTAAACAAAACGAAAAAAGAATTTTGCACCTGGCATTTGCACCTCCAGGGAGGAGGTCCAGCACCTAACATTGTTCAAAGGAAGCTTTACCTAACAGGTTCACACAAAGCTTCGAAGCAGAAGCACACAAAGCAGTTGCGGCTGTCACCCAACTGAACTAGCTCTGCACCCCGGTGACCCGATATTTCATTTAAATCTCACACTGCTATCTCTCAAACGAAAAGCACATTCTCTGTTGAAATAGTGATGACTAAGAGGAATGAATGATAGCAGCAGCAGTGATTAGCACACGTTGTTATGCCTGCAAAAAACCCTAGGCAATGTATAAAAGCTAGTGTAGGGTCTTTGTTCTTCAGTGCGATCCTGGGAAACACTGCTCTATTTCGACAATAAATCATTTTTGCATTGAACTCTGCCGGACTCTTGTACCTTGTTTTTGAGTACTGAAAGGTTTTTTATTTCAGCACTTATAATTGTGTATGTTACTTATGTCGTGGACAAGATATTCAGACTTATATTCTGTCCCCAATCTGATACGACTGGTGTACCAGTATGATACTGTACATATGTTAGATTTTGTCTTAGATCTAGTGGACTAGTTATACACACAATCAGTGCAAAGAGACACATATCACACAAACACACACCTTGGAGCCATCAAGACTGATGATGCGGTAGACATTACGTGTGCTGTCATAGAAGTAGGAGACTGTGACTGCATGCTTACTGGTTGGTACCCAGTTCTTCTTGGTGTTGGGATCAATCTGAAAAACATGGGCCCGAGTGCTGAAGATCGGTTGTTCTCTAGAAGGAGAGATGCAAAGAAATGAACAGAGATGCATTTTCTCAAGTTAATATTAATGCATGCAAGGTGTTATTTGCTTTAGACCTCTGAAGTTCGCCTACAAAAGTACCCAAAGCTGCCATCTTTGCCCATATAAGGAGATCTGGATGGGCATTACTTTGAAATGGCCACTTCATTCACGCATTACGTGACCTGATGCTGCGTGAAACTTTAGTACCACTTTCAGCCACTGTGTGTCGCTCTGCCACTGTACGTTGCTCTGTCAGTAGCCTGCCTGCCACCCCTTCTGAAAAAGCAGGAGGCTACCTTTAACTAGGGCTGTAAATCGATTCAAAAAATGTAATCGAATTAATTAATTACAAGTATTTTAAATATTTAAATTCAAATGAATCATTTAATTATCAGCGTTAATTAAAGTTCAAAAACTCGTTTATTTTTAGTTTCACTGTTCAAATAATGGCCATAATAATCAATGATATGACCTAATAGGCTGAGGAAATACATTCAAAAGTGCTTCGGGAAGTTTTTTTTTCACATACAAGGCATTTCAGGCCACAGATATAACCTAGGGGACACAATGAAAATAAATTCATAACACTCCCATCAATGTCAACACTACTTTGCATTGATGTGCGACTAGAGTTGACGAACTCTACGGTGATATGCAAATTCCTTGCTGCAGACATGGCAGAGGACTTTATTTTAATCAACACTTTATTTTTATCAATACCATCAGGCCGTTTTTTAAAAGTAAATGTTCCAATCAATGATCTAGGCAGCATATTTTCTTCTCTACTTCATTTTACAGTCTGGTTACTGACTAGAACGGCTCGGGGTCAAAGGTCATACGGAATCGATTAATCTGCACTATTTTTTTAATCAGTTATTTTTCTCAAATTAATTAATCGAAATTAATCAGTTATTTTGACAGCCCTACTTTAAACATAATTGTTGCCGAGAGGAATCCCAGCCTATGAATTCAATAACAAAATAAATCATGCATAATTAAAAATGGCCTCGATTTAGGCTACTTGGGTATGGCATAAGGGCTACACAGTGGTTAACGACGCAAAAACGCAAGTTGTTATTTTATGAAGACGTAAATGGTTGCTTTGCTTTCATTAATGGTTTCACTATTAGGCTTATTCGATCTACGTAATAATCAGGTAATAACGTTCGCAGCGGCCATTTTGTTGATATAGAAAATGCATAGGTGGTTCTATTTAATGCAGCTGTCAATTGACAAGCGCGACAGCGCCGGTATGATCGCTGTAGGCTATTTATTTATTTATTTGTACAAAATTTAACGTGATGGTAGGCCTATGTTGCAATAGGCCTAGGCTACAGGGCAGGCCGTTCTAACAACAGCAATACAGGCCGTTCTAAAAACAGCAAATAGCCCTAGAGTCACCCACTGTCAGAAACATACCTGTCAACTTTTTTCCAGCTGTCTTCCTGTTTTAATATTTCCCCGTAAAATATCCCATATTTTATTACTTTCGTAACATTAGCCCCATCGGACTTGGCCGTCTCTGTACTGTTGTCCTGTACCCCCTGCCCTTCCAACGAAAATATGTTTTTAAAGCATCGTTTTGCTTGCCTGAAGGCGACCTACACAGAACAGTGTGGGAGAGAGCACGATTTGACGCCAATCTCATTAGACCTGGCTTAGCTTCACACCTCGTTTAATTAGTGCAGCAGTTTTGTAGTAGGCCTACGAATTCTTGCTCTCAGCAGAGGGATAGCAACAGAAAGACGAATGTTGAAATTTAACCCGGAAAATCTCCCTTATTTTCGTTGCTCAATGTTGACATGGTCAGAAAACGAGAAAAGAATGAGACTGAGAAGTAGTCAGCGCAGGAGAGACTTGTGGCTACATAGGATAAATAGCCTAGGCCAGTGTTTCCCAAAGTCTGGGTCGCGACCCACGGGTGGGTCGCAGGAGATTTTATTTGGGTCGCCAGCACAATTTATGTTGTGTTATAGGCCTAACTGATACCATTTGTCATTTGATACCAGGGAAGCTAACAGTTTTCTATTAGGATGTAGATTGTTAACTACCACAGTCACGGTTTTGTCATAAAAGCTCATGAAACTGGCGCATGAAACTGGGGGACGAACGCATCGCAGAGGGGGTGCCTGAGCATGGATATCTACCTCTCAAAATGAAACCGTTCTGTGGGGGGCCTGCCATGTACCTCGCAGTTGCAAACATTAATACATACCATTAATAGATACCAGTTCCTCAACTTTACCGATTAAAATCTAGTGACCGTGCTGTCAACTAAAGCAGACATCCATAGACCGGACATAAGGCCATTCAATTTGCATAGTTTTGATTGCAGATGCAATCTTTAAAGTTAATAGCAACCTCCTCACATTCTTATTTCTGATTTAAAATTCACAACAGTGCATTAATCTTAGTTTACAATTTAAATGGGCATTTTAAACACTATTCCTCTCGTTTTCTACCTCGCAATATTGCGCAAACGCCTCTTGTTCTGATATAACGACTATACAATATAATATAATACAATACAATATAACGACTTGAGTTATTTGCTGTTTAAATTGGAATTGACGTCCACAGTGTTATGGACCCATTTGTCTGCAACGCAATGTAGCCTACAACATTTTTTTTTAGAAATACAGGAACAGCTTACTATGCTGACGAATGACGACTGCGCAACATGCGAGAATTTCCCCTACTCTCGGATGCGCATTAAAACGTATTTTCAGTAGTCATTTCCAACTTTTCACGCTGATGGTGCTCAAAATGCAACACAACCGTGTTCAAAGCAGAGATCCTATAGCAATGTATGGTTGGGGGAGGCATAGAAAAGTTGGAGAACCTGTGGCCTTAAACAATATTGGTGGTTGCAGGGTAGATTTGAAGTGAAATGGGTCGCGATGGTCTGTCATTTTTAAAAAGTGGGTCGCCAGAAAATAAGTTTGGGAAACACTGGCCTAGGCTAAACTTACAGCCAACTCCTCACATCGCCATTATTATTTGTATTATTAATACTATATTATATTGTCCTCTGTGGGCTTAAGTTAAATACGTTTTAGACAGCGCAGACAGCTGCCCCTATGCAATGCGGAGACATCAGCAGTAGCCTGATGTAGTCGCCTACCGTAGATTACCTTTGGACATATTGCATTTGCATAGATAGCATTGCTAGGTAGGCAATGTTAGCCAACGTTTACAGTAGCCTATAATATATTTATTCATGATGCGCCCTTTTCAGCTTGTCTTAGTGGCACGGCAAGTGGCAAATAGTAGGAACAAACTCAGCGGAGAAAGATATCAGTAGATACTTCTGATTTGTATAGTGTTTTGTTCACTTGGATTTTGGAAATGTTACAGAGAAATATTTTAGCCTTTTCTGCCTCCAGACCATGTAGTTGCATCATAGACAGACAAAAACGATCACTGGCTAACCCACTTTAAACTACTTTAGCAAAGTCCTTGGCTGCAGGTTGTGAGCAACAGGCAAACGCAAGATACAATTGCAGTCCAATGAGATGCAACTTCATTCTCTGCGATCATGGCAATGTTAGACGATGTCGTTGGTGTAACAAATATAAGTTCGCCGACCTTGACTCAGGCGACTTGTCCCCTTCAGCTGCGACGTGTGCCGATGTATGAACAAGACAGGCTATAAACAAATATCGGGGTAATTTACAGTTGACAATAATGACGGATCTTTACTTAATGCTATTAGATATGGGTCCATAAGTTTATTTAGGCTACTTATATTGACGAGATGAAGCCGTTAGGCTATGTGCTCTGCTCAGCTCAAATCTACGCGCTACAGGCGATTGTCACATAGAATAGCCTATAGAACTGGAATGTCATATCAACAATATGGCCGCGGCGGTGTTTGCGAATAAGCCCTATAGTCAAGTTTCCAAATAAAACGCACATCGGCCTGTTGCCTATTCTGCCAGCTTGTGACAATATATCGTCCAAAATGCTTGATTGCATTGCATTCTCCACATTTTTAGCTAAATTTTCATGTACCACATCAGCATTTTTGTTCAGTGAATCTTTTGTAAATTGCTTTACAATTACCGTCGGGCCTATAGGCCTATTGCCTGGCTTGCCTCAGCTTCGGTCACGTCCTTTTACAATTTTATCATTGTAATAAAAAACGCAATTTGCCACATAATTTCAGCATGCTCCTGGCCTACTAATTAATGCCTATTGTACTTTATTTTTTGCAAAAAGAAAGAAATCCTTGATAAAAAGTCATTCACATTATAGGCTACTTTACACACTGTTATGTCAGGTTGACTGACAAGCCTGTTCTGAAGACTCCCATTCATTTCGACTGCACGAGCGCGTCTTTTTCAGACAGACATCGCAATTCATTTTATAGACATCGGACAAATATGACGCCTCGATATTAAAGAAACTCCGACTCCATTCATTCTGAAAGTCCACCGCACAACAGTGCAACGTGCATGTTCACATTTTTAGTGTCAACCGCCAAACTTGCTTGCTTGCCTTACACAAAGTTTTCAGACTATTTTTCTTACCTTCTTTTTCCGCTGTGGATGTTATTGAGTTTGTAGAAGTTTTAGCTCTTCTGAACATCTCGCACTGCCATCGCCCGATGTCATTTCTGAGTCATATCACTCTCTGTCTCTCTTTTAAATGCCTATTCCCTGAATGGTAGGCTACAATTATGTGTTTTATATATAGGCTAATATCTAAAGAAAATAACCCAGGCAGTCTCATCTAGGATATAACACAGGTTGAAGTCAACGTCAAGTTGGTTCTATAGGGAGGTGAATGTGTGTAGGCTAAACATCTGTAGATGACTCAGAAATGACATCGGAAGACAAGGAGTGAATAGTGGCGAGAGGCAAGCCGAAGTCTGCTGACAAGGGCCCGACGGTAATTGTAAAGCAATTTACAAAAGATTCACTGAACAAAAATGCTGATGTGGTACATGAAAATTTAGCTAAAAATGTGGAGAATGCAATGCAATCAAGCATTTTGGACGATATATTGTCACAAGCTGGCAGAATAGGCAACAGGCCGATGTGCGTTTTATTTGGAGACTGTTTTGCGCGACAGAGACTGAGTTTGCTGCTGATATTCTGGGGATAGACCTAGCCAATGTACGACTTTAGCCTTTTAATATATTTGCTGCATTAGATCAGTCTTTCTAGAACAGGCAAGGGCTTTCTAGCCTCACGTCAGCAGCGCTGCATCACCCATATAGGCTAGCCTACATTAAAACAACCAACGGATGGTGGACGGGTGCGGTTTTGAAAATTGGTCAACAAACTTTGGTGCTGATGGATGGCTGATGGATGATAAGTTTTGCTATGCAGTTATGGCTGAAATAATAGCCCATCAGCGCATCTCTAGTGTGTGTGCCTCTCTCTCGCTCAGAGGGGAGGGAGAGGCTGAAGGTCGATCCAGCATGGATTCTAAACTCTGTGGTGGATAGGATCTACAATTAGGTGTTAATAATATTACCACGCTAGGTCGAAGTACTCCCAAGTGCTATTGCGCCACACATTGTAGTTCTCCTGTTTATTCGCTTGGAAAATCGCCACGTTTCATGTTGTGTGACATACACATTTTTATCAACTACTCGTGCAACTGTATTTAAGTAGGGAAAATGTGGAGGTGTTTGATTACTGCTATGTTCCTCTCTCTACGGCCACGGCAGAGCCCGCTAGCATAGCAACATGCTAACACATTCGCGCTGCGCGACAGAGCGTTTGAGTGCACCTACCGGCGCGGGAGAGGTATGACTCAACTCGTGAAAGTTAAGGTAAGAACATATATTACTACTGATTTTGGGTGGCGTGTTCCTTTAAGGCAGCGAGAGAGAAAAGGGGAGCAACATGGAACGGATGCGCGCTCTCATTTTTTCCTGATATGACCAAGGAACTGGCGGAAAGCAGAAAAGCTTTTGCTTCGGCCAAAAAACTACTGCATGCCAAAAAAGTAAAGTTCACCCTCGCATTTCCTGTGACACTACGATTCACATGGAATGGGAGGAATAGGAAGTTTCAAGACGCGACGGAGGCTGTCAAGTTCATTGAGCAACGAATAACGAATGGCGCAGCTGATGGAGAAGACGATATTGTTGAAGATTAGCGTAGGCCTACAATGACAATTATCACTAATGGAGAGTTTGAGAAAGGTATGGTGTGACTGGACGTTTTTTCTGTGTAGTTATCTGAACCTAGGGAAGCTGGCCGTTCCTCAGACCAAATCAGATTTTCTTTTTGTTTTGTTTTCTTTTGGTATTTGGACTGATTTAAAAAGGGAAGAGTCTCCAGTTAGTAGGAGTCTCCTGTGTGTGAATATGTTTTCTTCTACTGATAAGGGGGTTATTGTTGACCAGTTTGGTCGTGTTTGTTCACATTTTGATTAGGAAATTATTCAGTGTTGGTACAAACATTCTGGTACTGTTTCAAGAAGGTCAGACAAAATGGAATTGCCTTTATATGCTTTATATCTTAATTTGTTTTCCATAAGCAATGAATGGCATATAACTCTTATGTTAAGATAGTGTCCTGGAACATAAATGGATGCGGAAATCCAGTAAAAAGGAAGAAAGTTCTCTCATATCTTAAGCTTCAACAAACAGACAGCATTTATTCAAGAAACACACCTAACAGATGATGAGGCTAAAAAATGTAAAAGAGATTGGGTGGGGTAAGTTTTTTACAGTTCTTTTTCCAGCAAAAAAAACGGAGTTCTCATTTTGGTTCACAAAATGTTAAACTTCTCATTAGTTAGGGAATTTAGGGATGCAAATGGTAGGATTATTTGTATTGATACAGTTATAAACGGCATGGAATTAACACTGTAACATTTATGCACCCAACAAAGATGAGCCTTCTTTTTTCCATGAGGTTATAGCATACTGGGGAATGCCCAAGGTAAAACCATTTTAGCAGGAGATTTTAACCAAAATATTTAATAAAAAGGCAGAATATGCTTTATTTAGATTGAAAACAACATTTTATGAAGCAGGAGAGAAAACGGGCAGGCTTTTGGCTAGACAGCTTAAGGAGCAAAACTCTGCTCATGTAATTCCTGCGATAAGAAGAGAGGGTTCGTTAATAACATCTTCCAAAGGAATTAATGAGGTCTTCCAAAGTTTTTACGAGAAGCTCTATAGATCAGAAGGTATGCCAAACGAAACATCATTGCAGACTTTTTTCTCCACCATAACTCTTCCAAGTCTATCATCTCAACAGGTAGACATTTTAGATAAACCAGTTTCACAAGAAGAGGTCATAAAGGCTATTCAAGCTATGAAAACAGGGAAATCACCTGGAACCGACGGGTTTCCTGTTGAATATTATAAAGAGTATACAGACATAATTTCTCCAGTTCTGACTAAGGTGTACGAAGAGGCTTTTCAGACCGGCTCACTTCCACCATCTCTGAACGACGCACTTATATCATTGATTCCTAAAAAAGGCAGAGACCATACAGATCCTGCCAATTTCAGGCCAATTAGCCTAATTAATGTAGATAGCAAAATACTGGCCAAGGTTCTGGCTTTGAGGCTAGAAAAGGTTTTACCAGACATTATACACTCTGACCAGGTTGGTTTCTTACAGGGTAGATCTTCTTCTGATAATTTACGAAGGCTTATACACTTGATATGGTTGAACTCCTCCATCACTGCACCAGTGACTGCAGTGGACGCAGAGAAGGCCTTTGACAGGGTCGAGTGGGGTTTTCTTCACTCGGCCCTGTCAAGATTTGGGTTTGGAGCTGGTTTCATGAAATGGATCACGATTCTTTACAGTAATCCTAAGGCAGCAGTCATGACAAATGGTCTGATCTCATAATTTTTTAACCTCTCCAGGGGAACACGACAGGGGTGTCCTCTATCACCACTTTTATTTACAATCGTTTTGGAACCTCTGGCCATAGCTGTAAGAGCAAATCCCTCTATCAAAGGAGTGGAAGGAGGGGGTAGCGACCATAAGCTAATGTTTTATGCTGACGACATACTTTTTCTAACTAGTGACTCACAAAACTCCCTACCTGCCTTAATGGAGACCATCAATGAATATTCTCATCTTTCAGGTTATAAAATTAATTGGACCAAATCTGAAGCAATGCCAATATCCAAACATTGTCATCCACATGTAATGACACAGTATAACTTTAAATGGGTCCCAAAGGGCATGGTCTACCTGGGTATCAAGTTGAGTCCAGACTTAAGTGAAATATCTGCATTAAATTATGATCCATTGCTTCAAAAAATCAAGACGAATATAGGGAAATGGGAGAGGTTAAAACTGACCTTATGTGGCAAAGCAAATGTCATCAAAATGGTAGTTGCACCACAAATTAACTATATATCCATGATGCTCCCGCTCAGCATACCAGAACATATTCTTAAACAGCATGATAATCTCATCAAGGAATTTCTTTGGGCGGGGAGGAAACCTAGGTTTAAAATGAGCAAACTGTTTGCACCTAAAGATAAAGGTGGGCTGGGTTTACCGGATATTAGACTGTATAACTTGTCTTTTGAAATGGCTAAGATAGCTAAACACTGGATTGGAGGGGTGTCTGGTTTAAAATGGGCTACCATAGAGGAGAGTCTCGCCAAACCTTTTCATCCTATACAGGTATTATCCCAAAAGGTGACTGGTTTAGAGAGAGATAAAAACCCAATTATTAAGCACTCTAGGGAGGTTTGGGCAAAAATTCATAAGCTACATAAAATCTCACATCACAAACAGCAATATGCCTCACTATGGCTTAACCCAGAAATTAAAATAGGGAAACAAACAGTGTTTTGGAAAAGGTGTGTAGAGAATGGACTTCATACAATTAATGACCTCTACAAAGATGGCATTTTTAAATCTTTTGCTGAGCTAACTCAGAGCTAACTCAGTATGATCTCAGAGAGAAAGGTGACTTTTGGAAATACCTGCAGATAAGACACTGCATAATGGGAAAAAGTCAGCCAATAAAAAAAGGCAATCCAGTAGTTGATTATTTCCAATATCCACATAATCATAAAGCATCAGTATTTTACAATAAATCCATCTGTTTGACCAGTAGCACATGTGAAAATCTAAGAATAATTTGGCAGAGTGATCTTGAGTGTGAAATTGATGAAGATAATTGGGAGCAAATTCTGGCAGATAATGGTAAATATATTAAAGAAATTAGATGTAGATTTATTCAATACAAAATCTTACACAGATTTGCAGCATGCAGACTTTTTAGAATAGGACTAATAACTAGTAATATATGTTGGAAATGTAAAAAGGAAACAGGCACATTTCTGCATCTCATGTGGGATTGTGCTATGGTCAAGCCATTCTGGTGTAGAATATTGGGGTTTCTTGAGACGTGGATAGGAGTGGACCTACCAGTGTGCCCACGCTTATGTCTTCTAGGAGATAAAACTGTAATACCACAGCTGACAAAAGATGTTCACTCAGTGCTGATGGTTGGGTTGGCCTCAGCTTCTAGAATTATACTACGACATTGGAAGTCGCCTATAAATCCAACATTCCAGGACTGGAAAGTTTTAATGAGCCAGACAGTGTCGTATGAGGTCATGCTTGCTAGAATAAAGGGTAGAGGACCGGTGGTATTGGGTAGCTGGGATTTCTTTGCAGAGTACCTGACCTCTGGACTTGTACTTTAACTACTGGGATGTGCTAGGAAGACTATGTACATTCATCTTCTCTGCTTTTATGTTCTTATATGGTGTTTATTAGATTAGATTATACTTTGTGCTTTATCTTTATTTACTTATTTATTTTTCTTCTTCTCAACCAGGAACACTTATCTAAATATGTTAATTTAACTGTCTGACCGTGCTTGTCTTTTCTTTCTCTTTTTTTTCTTTGTGTGATGAAAAAAAGAGTTTAGATTCTCTGCCCGAGCCCGAGCCCGAACTTGACCCGACCCGACCCGCGGGCCGGGTCGGGCCGATATTTCCAGCCACTATCCTCGGGCCGGGCCGGGCCGGGCCCGGTCCTTGATCAAGCTTGCTTTTTTTTTATTTCTAATCATTAGCCTACTTGGGTGGGGAGCTAAAGCTATGCCATAGTCAGACTCAGAAATATTTTATATTTATCAAAGTAGGCCTAAGTAACAAGTGTATACAAAGTTATACAAGTTAGGCTCAGAGTTACAAAATGTCAATTGTAATGTCATCTGCGCAACACGTGTCATGCGCAGCTTCTCCACTCGCACACATCACACCGGGCCTGCTGTGCTGTATTGTGTAGCTTAAGTGCAACGTGAAGCTTGAAGATGTAAAGAAAAAAAATGAAAACAGGAGAAATAACTTCGAGGAAGTTTGGAGAAAAGTCGGAGGTATGCATTTGTCAGGTATGCTTTGTTGCGTGCATTAAGTGCGCACGATGTTCACCTATGACAGCAAAAATACTTTAAGATGAACATGAAGCAGGCTTGCCATGGCAGAAATAATGATAGCCAGCCTTCAATGTCCTCTTTTGTCCTCAATGTCCTCTAAACGGATTTCTGTAGCTCAAACAGCTCGGAATTGTAGTTGAGAACGTCAGTTATAATGGCCCACGTATTTAAAAAATGTCGGGTTTAAATCGGGCTCGGGCTCATAATTACAGTTAACGTGTCGGGCCGGGTCGGGCTCGGGCACAATGTGCACGGGCTCGGGTAGGGTCGGGCTTGATTTTTTGGGCCCGATCTAAGCTCTGGGGGGGGGGGGGACTTAGTGAAGTTATCTCCCCTGAATTTTCTGATTGGTTGACAAATGTAATACAAATGTAACGCTGTCTACAGTTTTGAGCGAGCGGACAGATGAAGTTGAGTGAGCGCGAGAGAGATCTCCAGAGCGAGCGGAGGAACAGTTTATGTGAGCATGTAGAGTGTAACTGAATGAAAGGGGGATGTTGTTGCACATATTGATCTTAGCAAACATGCAGACATTTGTGATGCACAAAATAGATTCCTGTTTGCTCAAGTTTTTTTGTGCTCGAGTTTCGTTTTTCCTCAAAATATAATTTGTGTACTTGCTCAAAACATTTTTCAGCGCTCAAATTGTTCTACTGCTCGCACATAAAAAAAGGAATAAATGTAACTCCATACACTGAGGCTATTTCGATTCCAAAGGCAACTCTACCAGGATACATAGTCTTGTGGTGATTGGTTGAGAGGAAATATACATAATACGCTCGTTTACACTTCACAAACTTAACCTCTGGTGTATGGACAATAAAATGCCTAGGTATATTAATATTGTTTGAAGGCATTATAGTGAGCCATGAAATCACATTATAAACTTAAACTGGACCAACGGGGGGAGGGGGTGGTAATTCAAGGTAAAATGCTGACCTGGCCTAAGAGATACTTGAAAATACAATACAAAATCAAGTAAAACAACATCAAAAAATCCCTAGCATATGGGCCAGCTCAGCTTCTATTCTAGGGGCAGCCGTGGCCTACTGGTTACCGGAGGGTTGCCGGTTCGAACCCCGACCAGTAGGCACGGCTGAAGTGCGCTTGAGCAAGGCACCTAACCCCTCACTGCTCCCCGAGCGCCGCTGTTGTTGCAGGCAGCTCACTGCACCGGGATTAGTGTGTGCTTCACCTCACTGTGTGTTCACTGTGTGCTGAGTGTGTTTCACTAATTCACGGATTGGGATAAATGCAGAGACCAAATTTCCCTCACGGGATCAAAAGAGTATACTTATATACTCTAAAAGGTTCTATTCCATTCTATTCAATCTATTTTGTCATTTGAATTTTAAAAGAGAACATAACTGAACTGAACATAAATAGGCTATTCCACATGGCAGTCCCACAGACACCAACCCAGTGTTTTTTTCTATAGAGTAGAACTGGTTTATCAATATTATTGAATATGCCACCAAGGTCTAGCAACATTATTGAATGTGCCACCAAGGTCTAGCAACATGAGTTCCCCTGTTATCACACACCACCAACAAATCATGTATAACCTTCTGAAGGGCATTTTCAATGCTATGCAGCTTACATAGGTCAGGGTTGAACTATTCCAAGAATTTTCTTAGTAAAGTTGTTCTCACAAGTTGAATTTACTGTTGAATTATTTTAGCTGAAGATAATAAATCTGATGTTTACAGGGCGCTAGAGTGGTCGCACATGGAACCAAAATTTGTAAAGGTGTGACTAAAATTTGTCCTGGGTTGCACTGGTGCACCTAACGTCATAAGGGTGAGGCCTAGACTTTCCTCACATCTGCTGTCTCTGCAAAAACTAAGCTTTTGTTCTCATTTGACTAGTGTTGCACGGTGCACCAATACTACAAAGTATCACAATACCCTGAAATTAGAAACGTAACAGTACCCTTTAACCTGCAGCTGTTATGTGATAAGTAGCGAGACGTAGCCACTAGTTTAAAACCTGAAACAAATAAAGACAAAAATAGCTTTGTTCGTGATCTGTCACTGTTTCCTCAAAGCTCTGGTGCACAGGCACCTGTTCTCAGAGGCTCTAGACTCAGAGACTGTTGATAAACCAACCTAACCTAATTTTTGCTAGAATTCATAGACTACCACAAAGTTAGTTTGCAACAATATACAAGTTTAAGCAAAGTCCTTAGCTGCTAGCTAGCTAGCGAACATAACTAGCCGTTCCCATTCACTTTCCGTTTACTGTGCTAACGTTGGCTAGTTAGCTAGCTAGCTAGCTCGGTTAACGGGCAAAATGAAATTTTTCATTCCGTGTCCGAACGAGTGTTTCATTGGCATCACACACAAACAAATGGTATACAAAATTATAAATTATTTATAATTATTCAATTATTTGTAAATAAAATAGTATACAAAGTTATATTTATATGTTATTATTGCCTATTCAGAATAAAGTTTATGTTTTGACACGCCTATTTTGGAGTCCGGAACTAGTGCCATTTCGTTCCATTAGTGAAACGTCTTATGATTCATCTTAGTTCACTATAGAATCTTTGGTAATATTATACACCATTTGAAAGCTTGGACTCTTGGGAATCCATACATGACAAAAATTGTTATGTACAATCTGTATAGTGCTTTACATGGTCAGATTAATCTCACTACGTCTCAATTAATTTGTATAAAAAATGCCCTCCTCCCCCTTCTCCGCCTTTGGTTCTTCCCTACCTTCTAGCTGCAGTGTGTATCTTTAGCAATAAGTAGATGCAGCATGGGATGGGTAAATCCATAGAAATTGAATATTCATGTTATCCCATGTGAGTTGTGCATAATATAGTCCATCTTATACACACCCATTGAACCAAAAAGAAAATGCAAAAAGACTTGTGTGTAATTATTCCATATTTTATGTAGCCATTCTATATCAGAACCTCTGACATACAATCCAAATAGTCTACAAGAAACCTCAGAGTGTTACCTTTCAATTGAAACCAGGCTTATGCTTCTACACCAAGAGGTTGCTACACAGTAAGGCTTTTATTGTCAGTATGCATTGTCCTATGGGGAGTTTCCATAGGGCATTTTACAAAATGCATGAGCATACCTTGGCAAATAATGGTCTTAAGTACTCATTTTTCATTCTATAATGATCTACTTTTGCACAAAGCTTCACAAGACTACTCAGTTGTGTTTCTAAAGTCATATCAAGTGACCTAGAGGGCATAAATGTGGTCAGTTCAGAGATGGTTGTTATCTGGCAGAAATAAAAAACAATATTCTAGCCTCTGTAGCTCTGTGCCAGTACTTCACACGACTATTCTGATTGTTTTCTAAGAAACTACACGGTCTCAGCTTTCTAAAGAGGTCAAGTGATGCTGTGGCCGAACATCAACAAATAATAGTAGGCTAATGTTAAGTTGGTTTGCTGACTTGCACCTCTTAAGTTTGTGTTGCTAACCTACTTGGGGCAGCCGTGGCCTACTTGGGGCAGCCTAAACTAACAATATGCCCGATTTTACATTATTCGGACTTTGTCTTTTTTGAGGTGGTTTCCATGAGTGAAAACTAGGGCTGTCTAACGATTATTTTGTTCTTAATTGCGATTAATCGCCGAATTTGTATAGTTAATCGCGATTAAACTTTCCAGAAGTCCTTATTAACAATGTAAAGCCATTATTAGCAGTGTATCTTGGTTGGGAATCAAATAAATGCAAAGAAAGTTACTTTATGATTTAACTTTAAGACATATTTGATTATTTCAAATCAAATTTCAAAAGAACTGAGGCAACACAATGTCTTCTTCAGAAATATAGCTGAATAAACTGAAATAAATGCTACAGAAGAAGTGCATGCACAACATGTAGGACACATCATGAAAATAAGGAAGTTTTCATATTGAGAAATATGCAAGTGCATGTGTAAAAGCATGTTTCAATGAAGTGCATTACAAACAGAAATAGCCTAGTCCATCTCCATTTACTATGTTCAGTTCAGTTAACTACAGTGGGCATTACTTTCAAATGGCCACTTCAAACTTTAGTACCACTTTCAGCCACTGTGCGTCGCTCTGCCACTGTACATCGCTCTGTCAGTAGCCTGCCTGCCGCCCCTTCTGAAAAAGCAGGAGGCTACTTTTAAACATAATTGTTGCCGAGAGGAATCCCAGGATACGAATTCAATAACAAAATAAATCGTGCATAATTAAACATTACCTCAATTTAGGCTTGGGTATGGCTTAAGGCTTGGCTACACAGTGGTAACGAAAATCGAAATCTGCTTTTGAAAGCCTACCGGTGCCGCTCCACAAAACGAACAAATATCTTAATTTGCTGTCTACGTTATTGTCAGCGTTGGGGGTAACTACGCAAATCAAAACAGTGTCTTGTGCAAGAATTGTTCATGCAGACTATAACTGGCACGGTGTAGCCTACACAACTTTGTTCAAAATTGATGCATTCAAGTTAACTTTGCAAAGTTAGTGTTATAGCATACTTATCACAACGTTGTCAATCGCAAACGCTAATTTATTCTAACGTCTCTATACGGAACTACCTGCTTCATTTGCAGAGGACGAAGAGAAAGCACCTTTTTGATAATTGAGCCAGTAAAGAAATAACTGTTCAGAATTAATCTGTAGCCTTGGGTAGGCTTCTGCAGAAAACAATGTTATTGGCGATTTAATACTATCTAGCAATGTTCGCCATATAGGCCTACTGTTCGCCATATCTGTTCCTGTGTCACATTTTGTTCATGATGTATTCCTTTTAACCAACGCTAATTGAAATGAAATGAATGAATTCCGACTAACGGTTAGTTAACTATACATCATTAAAGATGGGTGTCTCAACTCATGCACGAGCTTGACTGAAGTGACCACCTTGATTGGCTGATGATTGTAACGCGGCAATGATTCCAAACACCTCCCTTACAATGATGAGTGACAGGTGACAGGTCTGAGAATGCGTGCGCTACACAAGGACGGAAGATGATGAATAACTGAATAAAAAGGCCTAGCCTAAATTAATCAAGAGTAAGGCTAAACAAATAGCCTAGTAGCCTAATGAAACATACGGATTGATGCAGTATCTTTGTAACATTATTAAATTAATCTGTTACTATGCCTATGCCTATGTTTGCAAAGAGGAGAACATTTTAATTTGATTCACAATAACGTTACATTTAATTTACATGTTGACAATGAGAAGCCTAGTTTTGGTTGTTGTTGGTGGCGTTAGTTAGTTATGCCTACAATGCAAAATTGCTTCCTCACGATTGGAAGTTCCTGTAGCCGCATAGGATTTCAAAACATGGCGAAATGCCACAAAAACCTGTTTGTGAATAAGTCTGTGAGTTAGGAGTCCTCTCGACTTCTTTTAAGCTGTCACAGAGGTGAAAAGGTGTGATTTGTTGGGGGCTCACCAAGTAGCCCGTTTGTTTACAACTAACATTACATTTAATTAAACTGCTTATAGGCTATGCCGAAATAGTTTTCAACATTTTGAATATTAGTGTCGGGTGAATTAGGAAATGTTCTCAAAGTAGCTGCTTGGGATCCCGTCAAGCAATATAACCATACAAACGCGCGGCCTGCACTCATTGTTTCAAAAGGAGTAATTTCAGCTTTGTCGGAACTGGCCATTGTAGGCTAGGTAAAAATAAACTTCCAAAACTAACGAAAAATATTTATCTTCTTTCAGTTAATTCAAACGTTTCCAAAAAGTTAAAAACAGATGACGTGATGCGCGTCATTGACATAATGCGCAAATAATATAGCCTAGATATTCCAATATATTAGAATGTGTTTATTTTAGAGGGAAAATTCGAACGTCATTTTTGAGCAATTTTGAAAGCCCTAGTCCACTGTAGGCTACGCCAATCGGCTATTACTGTAACACCTTCCACCTAGCCCCAGTGAGTGGGGGTCGTTATTAGGTTGGATTTTGTAGTTAGGCTACTGCAAATGTAACACCCTCGTTTCTATGAAACTAAAACAACTGAACCAGGAGACTTTGTCACAAGACAAAACAGATGTCTCAAAGCCCATTAGATTAACGTGAGCCTGTGGTTTAGATTTGTAAGACAAATATTTGGTTATACTAGTCTAGCTAACTTCACACTGACACAACGTAACAATGATCTGAAGTCGCGGTCAACATGAAATCCAAAACTTTTTGATCACCAAGTTGAAATTTCCATCTCAACCACAAATAATTCCGATTCTTTTTAATATCATCCAATAACTAATTCAATGTTGATTTAGGCCTATAGGCCTAACTCGGCTTAGCAACACCATTGAACACCACTTAAAAGTTCAACGAAGAGTTGCCATTGCTGCTGCTGTGCTGAAGAGATGTGGACGGCACGGCAGGGCATGCCCAATGAAAATAAATGAACGCAACGCAACACAACACAGACCTCAGCTTCTCTCGCGTCAGTCACTGAAATGAACGCAACACAGAACCCGCTTCTCTCGCGGCAGTCACTGACAGTAGCCTAGAATAAATGCATGGGGAAAAACACTTTGATGATAAGCGCCGCGCAGCAGCAGTTTGTGACATTGTTTGTTTATTAGTGTAACCTCATGTATGAAAACTAGTATTGCCAGGCAATACTAGCCTACTTTGAAAAGTAGTATTGCCGTGGCAATACTGGTGACGGCGGCCATGTCCTGAAGTAGCCTAAAGCATGTAGGCTAATGATTCCTAAAACATATACGAAGTCCATTCTGTGACTATTGAAATTTGGGTATATCGTGTTAACTGTAACCCACCCTCTGAAGCAGGGGTGGGCAACTAATTTCCCCAAGGGGCCACATGACAAACTGGGACTGTTGAGGAGGGCCGGACCCAAAATACCGAACTCAAGTCTGAACTCAATTCTGTTCAATTCTATTCTGTTCTTGTATAACATTAAGTAAATCATATGGTTTTGTTTACTAGTCGTAAGAACAGATGAAAATGTGAGGGAGACAAAGGAAAAACAATATTTAATCTATGTCCAGTATTTAATCCTCATTCTCGAAAAGATTTTTTGACATTGACATTTTTTTTCAGTTTTCAAAGACTGATATAAAAAAGTACTACAATATCTATATAATTAGGCTAGGTCATGAAAATGTGAAGGAGTCAGTACAACCGATAGGCCTGTGCCACCATTTCATCATCACTCAGCAATATTTCATCATTAAATCATTACCATCATTAAATTAACTCTATGCAGAATTAGACTACGAAAATGTGGAGCAGACAATAGTAGGCTGTCATTAGTTAATCAACATGCACAAAGAAAACTATTTTAAAAATGTAGGCTATGTTTTTGCTTTAACTTTATGCACATAACTGTGATTGGTGAACTCGCTCTGTGTGTTGAGCCGGCTGCTTCAAGCAACCTGTGGGTAGTAGCATCATACTAGTTCGCTAACATAAGCTTTGCAAATAAACTCAGACATATTTTGGTTACAATTACGGGGTTATCCGATTGTAAACTGTCTATCTGCCAGTAACGTTTTGAAATGAACACTTCGTATCGCCAACGAGCAGGAGTTCGTTCTAACAACCTTTGCGGTGGTGAGCGACGCAGACATAAGAGACACAAAACTTTGAAAGGTTTACTCCGACGTAAAGGCAACTGCATTGTGTCGACGCAGAAGCATAAATTCTATTCACCAGCACATCAGTGAGGGTGTTTACGTCGTATGCATCCACGCACAAATGTATGGGCGTACAAATAGCAGTCGCCTTCAAAATAAAAACAACGATATTGATTTGCATGCATTATCTCTATGCTAGGCTCTTGACTATTGTTCTTTCACGGACCTTACGTGGGCCGGTCAGGGAAAGCCCACGGGCCGGATGTGGCCCGCAGGCCGTATATTGCCCATGTATGCTCTGAAGCCTTTCGTGACACATAGAAAATACTTTTTAATGAACCTGACGTGTTCTTCATTCTCTGATTCTAAAAATGTAATTTTTGAGTCATTAAAACTTAATACAAAGTGTTTTTGAGCCATTTTAAATCGCTGAGCTGCAGCATCGGGTGTTCGTAGACTGTGCGCTCCTCCTCCGTCTACTGACAGCCAGGGCATATACATTTCTTCTACGGCTGCCAACGGGATTCACTCGCAGTTAACCAAATATTTCTTTATTAGGGCAGGGTAGGCATATTTCTGGCTATTAAATTATTTCTAAACCAGTCTGCTAAAGTCTGTAGTTGTAACGGATGCCAGCTAGCTTAGCTGTGCTTGTGGAACGTTGGAAAACCTCACTCCCCGAGTGCTGCTGGCATGCGAGCCAGTAGCCTGGGCTATTGGCTCAATTGTTAGCGCGCTCGCCTCCCGATCCGAGGTGCTGCTGTTCGCGGGTTCGAGTCCGGGCGTGTGCAGGGCTGAATCGCGCAGGTTCAACACAACGCAGGTTACATTGGTGCCCTGACCCGGATCGGGAGTGAGGTTTAGGGGGGTGAGTGTAACGGATGCCGGCTAGCTTAGCTGTGCTTGTGGAACGTTGGTAAACCTCACTCCCCGACGCCTCAAGAGTGCTGCTGGCATGCGAGCCAGTAGCCTGGGCTATTGGCTCAATTGTTAGCGCGCTCGCCTCCCGATCCGAGGTGCTGCTGTTCGCGGGTTCGAGTCCGGGCGTGTGCAGGGCTGAATCGCGCAGGTTCAACACAACGCAGGTTACGTTGGTGCCCTGACCCGGATCGGGAGTGAGGTTTAGGGGGGTGAGTGTAACGGATGCCGGCTAGCTTAGCTGTGCTTGTGGAACGTTGGTAAACCTCACTCCCCGACGCCTCAAGAGTGCTGCTGGCATGCGAGCCAGTAGCCTGGGCTATTGGCTCAATTGTTAGCGCGCTCGCCTCCCGATCCGAGGTGCTGCTGTTCGCGGGTTCGAGTCCGGGCGTGTGCAGGGCTGAATCGCGCAGGTTCAACACAACGCAGGTTACATAGTGAAGTCTGTGTAGGGTTTTCCAGGCTCCATTTCTTTTTACGAGACACCCTAGTCACAAGAGACATCTGCCGGTTGTTTGGGTTGTTGCAGCATCGTTGCATCGTCACTGGAAAAATACACATTAAAGTCGCGTGATCCCGTGCGCAGACCGTAAGGGAAGCTGGCCAATTTGAAGTAATGCCCACTGTAGTTCAGTTGAAAACGTGAAACAGTGTAGGAGTGTAAAAAATGTTTAGCTCATAAATCAGGAGGCAAGTAACTTTGGCCGCGGGCCACTATTTTTCTTAGCCAATAGTTGGCGGGCCAAAGTAGCCTTTAGGCCACTATTAAATGCAGCTCTGGTGGATGGTCTATTAGTCCTTCATTGAGGAAAGGGAGGAACACCCTCCCTAAAATTTCAGAGAAAAATAAAAAATATATAAAGTGAATTACTAATCTGATAAATTACTGTTAATATTACTATTTTTAACACTTTGAATGAACAAAATCATTCCCCTAGGTCAAAATGCCAACAGCACCCCGTATCGCAATTGAAAATTACTGTATGGAGGAGCTTCCTCCTCAAGCCCCTCATTGAAGTCCATTATAAACGCCCCGGACCCCAGCGGCTCGTGAATCACGTCGTTTTAAATGGCCAAGGGAGGAAGCTCCTCCGTACAGTAATTTTCAATTGCGATAGGGGGTGCTGTTTATAGTGGCAATGGTGCAAGAACGTTATTAGTCATACAGCTAAGAATCTAATCTTGTGTTGAACAGAAAGCTTGTTTTTTGCTCGTAAAATAAACAGTACAATGGAATCAGAGGACAATGTCCATCTTTTATACATTTAAATACAGTCCTAAGGTTAGGATCAAAGCAGGAAGACCAGTTCCAAAAATTCATATTCCAAAAAAAGATGGTAAGGCTAGTGTAGGCTACTGAATGCTACATAGTAGGCCTATGACATATACTCATGGCTAACTGGTAACGTTAGCACAGAAAACAATCAGCTATAGCCTACTGCTGGCCTGTCACAAACATAGACAGTTCATTTGGTGATAAAACATTTTTGGATAGTTATGCGTTATGTGTTATAATCATCCAAGTTCTACTCTGACTAAACTTACTAGACGTCTTAGAACCTATCCGAACTAGAGATGCGCGGTTCACGGTTACAGCGGGCAAAGCCATGCTGTGGTCTTGCTGGATCAAACCCACTAATAACTAGAATTGCGGTTCCGAGGAACTGCAAGAGTGGGTTTGATCAGGGGCATGGAACTCGGCCTCATCCAAGGATTCCAACGGTACCTCATTTATGAAAATCGGACATACGGGTCAAAAGTTACATGCACACACCTTCATATACACAGACAGCCCAGCCCAGCCCATTATAGCTCTGCCAGGTGGCTTAGAACTCTTCCAGGTGCAAGCTTAAGCAATTAGAGCTGTGATGTCACAATCGAAATTTGAATTCTGAACATTCCGCCATTCATTTCAATGGGCCCAAAAAACGCAGAAAAACGGGAATACCGCGAAAACGACAAGGGCCAGCGACACGAAATCAACAAGCAAGTTACACCGGTTCGGGCCTGAATTTTTGGAGTTCGAACCGCGTCGATAGCTCAAACGGTCTAGGAGCAGTAGTTCGGCCAAAAAGTGGGTGAACAGGAATAATAAATAACTAGAATTGCGGTTCCGAGGAACTGCAAGAGTGGGTTTGATCAGTGGCACGGAACTCGGCCTCATCCAAGGATTCCAACGGTACCTCATTTATGAAAATCGGGCACACGGATCAAAAGTTGTCTGCATTAACGCAACATCCAATAAGCTAAAACGCATAAATAACATGGTTGCTATGCTGGTTGCTATGGTGGTCGCTAGGTTGACATTACAGGGGTGGTTTCTAGGTTGTTGCTAGGGTAATTAGTTAGTTGCTAGTAAGCCATCTTAAGCTGACTGCATAAAGTGATTATTTTAAGAGATACATTTTCAAACCAGAACTGTGTATAGGTCATGGTTAAAAACGTATCAGAATCTCAGAAATAATCAAGTAATGCAGCCAGTTTAAGATTTTTTAAGAAGTCAGATTTTTTAAAGGCAATCAAATTTCTGCTGACTCTCTTCTGGCTGCGGTTAAAGGCCAGCGCCTGCTGAGAGGCCTGAAGGGTCAGTTCTGAGGTTGTTGGCTGCTGAAACCGAAAAATGGACTGCATTTTCTTAAAAGACAATGTGACTGAAGTGCGGGCAAAGTTTGCACAGAAATGTACGATTTTTCCCACCCTCATCGACCTTGTCATAAAACTTGTTTAAATGATCACACGACGCCTCCTTGCTGCTTTGTCGTCTACATCAGCCTTTCTCAAACTTCTTTGACCTGAGGCCCAGTCAAGGCATACTATGGGGTCAAAGGGCCCACCTACATGAACCCACCCCCTTCTCCCACCCCCCATCAAATTGTAATATCATCACAATTATTATTTTTTTTATACTATATTGCTATACATGCACTTCAAAACAGTCAATGTTTAAAGTGCTAAGATTGTTCACAAAAGTTTGTGAAAGCATGCACATCAGAGTACTGCTTTACTAATGTAAAATATAATTAGGCCTACACTAGTTTCATTGTTTTTGCATTGTTGCATGATTGATATGCTATTTAATTACATTTCATTTGAATGCCTGAATGTAAGAATTCAGGAAACACAATACCAGCTTTTAACATTTCAGTTGTTTACTAGTTTATGTAAATCACATAACACATGAACTGTTTACATACTACTGATAGCCCATTACTGTACACAATAATACTGTGCCCATTCATTAACATTAAACATCAGGCGTCTTGTTTACACATTTAAACCATATTTGCACTTCGAAATTCGCTTACAAATTGTAGTAACTACATCTACGAAGTCTAAGGAAGATATCTATGAACATACTACATGGTTAAGATACATTTTGACAGAACTACAGACTTCGTGAAAGTAGCCTAGTAGCCCTACATAAAAGGCTCCATTAACTTCATTGCAAAATCGCGGTTGGTCTGTTTACACACTAAAACCATATTTACACTTCGAAATTCGCTTCCAAATTGTAGTAACTACATCTACGAAGTCTAAGGAAGATAATCATGTAGTCTGTTCATAGATAAGATACATTTTGACAGAACTACAGACTTCGTGAAAGTAGCCTAGTAGCCCTACATAAAAGGCTCTATTAACTTCATTGCAAAATCGCGGTTGGTCTGTTTACACACTAAAACCATATTTACACTTCGAAATTCGCTTCCAAATTGTAGTAACTACATCTACGAAGTCTAAGGAAGATAAAACTGTAGTCTGTTCAACGATAAGATACATTTTGACAGAACTACAGACCTCGTAAAAGTAGTACCTAAAATTAGTGTGATAAATGGCCATCACGTAGCCTAAAGCATATAGCACTAGCATGACAACAGCAAATAGCTAACGTTTACGTTAGCCTGACTTACTTATCGTTGACGTTGACCCGTTGACGTTCTTTTTAATAAACTGCCTGTAGAGTTCTGAATGCTTCGCTTTACATGTAGATACCCTCATTATGCTACGGTGTAAGTGTGTTGCTATTTGGAGCCTTGGTAGCTATTTATTTTTACTACTATGTTTAGTTCAAGTGCTCTGGTTCAAGCATCGTTGTGTTTGGTGGGTCAGGTGCACTGATCTATAAAGAACACTGGATAGACTATCCCATTGTTGCCGCCCCATCAACAATGAAGCCAATGGAATCGGAACACCGCCGCCATATTGGGACCACTGCACTGTAGAAAATGATAGGCTTACAGTAGAAATGCATGAAAAAAGTGAGGCAACTTAATTACTCGAAAATATTAGGGGGGAAATATAAACCTATTATTTTTAAATATATAGTCTTTAAAAAATCATGGGCATTTACTTAAATTATTCATCTATACTAAAATGTGTAAAATATCTCAATACAATTAACGTAGCCTATTCAAAGGAAATTTCACTCCGGAGGGCTGTTTTAAGGTCGAAAGGTGAAACAGCATATTCCTCGACGTCAGTAGCCTATGCCTCGATCTAAATGTAGGTTGCAGAACGTTACAAATGAACATTACAGCCTCACATTTGGTGCTTAATAGGCTATGCTGTTACGGCTTCGTGTTTTCCCCTTACAGTGTGACAGAGTGGCATATTACCCGACATTACCTTATCCATAGGCTACATTTTTAAATAGTGAAAACACCGTTATAATCACCCACTTTCGATATTGGCGCTTAGGCTACAGTCGGTAGGCCTATCTTTAGTTTTAACTTGACGTGAAGTCATAATCCCATAGCTCGAATCTGCCCATTTCTTTCCAACTTAACCAAGTCATCCCAAACATTTGCACAGACATATATTGTCGAGCACGTAGCAGAGTTTATATTCTCCTGCTGTCTCGATTCGTTTGTAGGCTAATAGAGTAGGCCTATATGTTCTCTAGGCCTACTAATCAAAACTGCAGGTGTCTATACAAGTGGTTCCCAAACTTTTAATAGGCATGTACCCCCTGAGACATTATGAAGTTTTTTTAAAATTGTTTTATTAATATTTATTTTGATCAATTTTGTCGAGAATACAAAAGTAATGTAATTACTGTAATATATTGCTGTTTGCGGTAACGTGGTAATGTAAGGCATTACAAAAAAAAATTGGGTAATATTTTACTCGGTACAAACGTCAGTAACGCGCGTTACAATGCATTTAACCCGAAATTAAGTGGTGTTTTGTTTTGATACATATTCGCAAACACCACGCGAGAACAACAGAGGAGAAAAAAATCAGCGCAAAATAGTAGAACGTTATCTCCTGATACTGGTTGAATATGACTGCTGCAGCAGACTCCCAGGCGGACTCTATTTGCGGGATGGACATAAGCCTACGCTCATTATAGATCTCTCTATGCCTCGCGAAATAGCACAAGTAAATTAATGAAACATCTAAAGTAGTGCCACGCTAATCTTTTTGATTCTTGATAAAACACAAACTATGCTGTTGTGCATGTCAGCTTTGTGCTGTGAACTTGAATTGAAGAGAATAACGGGATAGAAATGCAGAAAAAGATTGTGTAGCCTGGCAGTGCCACCGCTCCCACCACGTGCATCACGCACTTTGCGTTGGGCACCAAAGGACAGAGGGGGCACCCAAATGTAACCAATGAATAGTAGCTTTATTGCAAACTGCGTTTCACTCTTCATCAATAACGTTTACAATGTCAAAATGCACTAACACGATGTTACATGCAAGTTTGATACCTTTTGGGTTCTCTCAATCACCACGTAGTACTAGAATTGGTGGGTCTTCAATCATTCGTTTTCCAAGCATTTAGGCTACATGAAGCACATGATATGCTGAGTCGACTGAAACGCATTCCATTCAGATAGCTAGGTGGATACCAGGCTCATAAATCACTTGTATTCGCAAAACGAAATGTGAAGCAACATGTCATTGCATACTTCCATTTCCAAAGCAATGAAGGTTGCTTCAAACAACATTGTGCATATTATTGTTAATATTGTGCTATCAATGTAACTCAAACAAATAAGGCTTGTAAACAAGAGCTGGCAAAAGGGCATTATGACAACGTAAAGATCAATGCTCTTAAAGTGACAGTGCACCATTTATAGGTAAAACATAATTTCTTCAGAAATTAATGTTTAAAAACACACAGGTGTTTGAGTGTTTGAGTTATCATTAAAATGTCACTCACTCAAAGCCACTCACTTAGGGCACAGAAATGGCCAGCAGGCCACCATCTTGACATGTCTTTATTAAAGGAACCGTATGTAAAAAATGTATTTCAATTAATCATAAAATTGCCCTGATATGTCACTAGACATTAAGATATCATGTTCATTTCAAATACTTATATCACTGACAACAGTAGTCTGGCCAGGATATTGTCATTTAAAAAGTGAAGTTGCAGCCCTCAACTGATGTTGATGTTGTCATGTTGTGTTTTGGCCTAATGCGCCACCCTCCACCTATCTACTAATCACAAAGTCAGTAGTGTTTCATCATCCGGTTGCCAACTCTGCCAGTCAGAGGGGAGGGGAAGGGGATACACCGCTCTACAGTAATTTGAAAGTGATTGTAGTACCAGTTTTGGCCACAATCTTACATACGGTTCCTTTAAGCTTTGATTTATAATATAGGCTCTCTATTGATTTTAATGAGTAGGCCTAGGCCTTAAAGTTACAGTATTTCTATCACAATTTAGCAGACTTTGACCTTTTGTCGGTTTTTAACAAAATTCTGACTATGATTGTTCCTTGTATTGCATCATGAGCACTGCGCCTATTGCATTCTACTGTTGTTAGCCTTATGCCTAGCTCACTCATTATGCTAAACCACATCTCCCTCCATTGAAAGAGCAAGCTGCATTGAGCGTAATAAACTGCATTTAGAATGGCAAATCCATATTTCTAGATATTTTGGTGAAAGTAACTTAAAAGTAATGCAATAGTAGTGTAATGCCTTACAATTCAGAGACAGTAATATTATAATGTAACAAATTACTTTTAAAAGACAGTAATAAGTAATACATAATACATTATGATTTTGAAGTAACTTGCCCAACACTGTTTATAGGCTATGTGATGTGATGACAAGGCCGTTCTCTATTCACTCTACGCACGCAGCACAGCCTAGAGAAACAACAATTCATATCAATTAATATTAATTAATTAATTATCAAATAATATTAGGCCTATAGATCAGTCCTACAGTACAATTGCAAGCGACCATATGCCACAGCGGGCACAGGTTTATTAACGTCCTCATTCTCCTACCTTAAAACTTTATGCTATCCTCGAACTCGTCTGCTGCCCAAACATTAAGCCAAGAACCGTTCTCTGCCTCCTTTTTTGTATTTTCTATCCTCCGTTAATGTTCTTTTTTTCTAGCTACCAGATTTGTTAACAGACATTTCCCCCTAGTTTAGCCTACCGAGAACATCTCTTGATCTCACTTGATACTTGCAGATGGGCTAACGTAGCCTAGGCTACTAGCCTATTCCCCACTGGGGATGGAAAACTTTTGATACATTTTTAAAAATAAATCGTTATCAGCCATCTGTAACAAGCAACGTGCTGCTTGCGAGAGCTGGCCTTGCACGCATCTTCTCTGATCTGAATAGGCCTAATCATAGGCTATGATGGACACTGCAATCAATGACAATCATGTTTTCAATTTAATAAAATTGATTACGAAATCATACTGCAAAATAAGGCTATATCACCCGGGGAAAGAATGCAGGCAGAAAAGCGACGGGACTACGTCCGGAAGAAGTTGATAATTGTTAAAAACCCCAATGTAGGCTAGCCTATGATATGACAAAACTATTTGTATTTGTAAGAGCTATTGCATACTGAAATATAGATATGGGCCTATTAACATTGTTTGTCTCCCCCCTCCATGCTAGGTCGATCGCACAAATAAAAAAAAATGTGAAAAAACCTATAGAAATAAATAGGATACTGGTCTCTTTGAATGGAGACCTCTGTCTGTTTTATACATGATTATAGCATTATTCATATTATTATAACGCCCACTAAACTTCTTCCAGACAGGCTACATTGACAACATTAAAAGCCTACAGTGATTTTCTCCGTGGGTGCAGCACACAGTAGCCTATAGCTAGATCATTTTGGTGAGGTTTCAGAACGGAGCAGCGTAGTTCGGACTCGCAAGTGGTCCCAATATGGCCGCCACGCCGATTTCACGGAGGCTTCAGGTTTGTGACGTAGTTGCGCTATCCAGTGTTCTTTATAGATCAGTGGTCAGGTGACGAGCCGTCGGATCACAGCACAGCACCCAGAATGCATTGCAACACACCGTCTTAAAGGGACTCATCGTTAGGTCGGCTTTAAATGGCATACAGAACCTATAGCAATATAACGTTGTCTGTAAGCTCCACAGATCGTGGCAAGACAATTGAATTGATTGTGGACTTCTTGCCGGGCAATGATGAGTAACTTAACATGAATGTGTCAGGTGTGTAATGTGTGGATGTGCATAATATCTGTATGAAAGTGTGTTTCTCAATGTAATAATCTATACAACTGTGCACATACATGACTAAGTTTGAATAGAGCATGCTGGGCATAGGACTGGGCTTAATGGATTGGTAAAATACTTTATTTATTTTTTTTTTTTTTTAATGACCTATATGAACATGGTTTGGCTTTAAAAAAAAGATGAGACAGCGCTTCGCGCTGTCTCATCTTTTTTTACATGACCTTTACAACTGGTGCTGGCAAGGCATTGAACTGGGCTGAATGGATTTGGAAAATATATATATATTTTTTTTTAATGACCTGTATCAACATGGTTTGGCTTTAAAAAAAAGATGAGACAGCGCTTCGCGCTGTCTCATCTTTTTTTACATTACCTTTACACTTAGTGCTGGCAAGGCATTGAACTGGGCTTCATTCAAGGATTCCAACGGTACCTCATTCATGAAAATCGGACATACTGGTCAAAAGTTACATGCACACACCTTCATATACACAGACAGCCCAGCCCAGCCCATTAGACATTGCCAGATGGCTTAGAACTCTGCCAGGTGCAAGTAATCAACTCTAGCAGCAGAGCTCTACCAGGTGCAAGTAATGAGGTGCTGTGATGTCATAAAGCCCCAGCATTCCGCCATTGATTTCAATGGGGCCCAAAAACGCCGAAAAACAGGAATACCGCGAAAACGACAAGGGCCAGCGACACGAAAGCAACAAGCAAGTTACACCGGTTCGGGCCTGAATTTTTGGAGTTCGAACCGCGTCGATAGCTCAAACGGTCTAGGAGCAGTAGTTCGGCCAAAAAGTGGGTGAACAGGAATAATAAATAATAACTAGAATTGCGGTTCCGAGGAACTGCAAGAGTGGGTTTGATCAGGGGCATGGAACTCGGCCTCATCCAAGGATTCCAACGGTACCTCATTTATGAAAATCGGACATACGGGTCAAAAGTTACATGCACACACCTTCATATACACAGACAGCCCAGCCCAGCCCATTAGAGCTCTGCCAGGTGGCTTAGAACTCTTCCAGGTGCAAGCTTAAGCAATTAGAGCTGTGATGTCACAATCGAATTAGAATCCTTGAACATTCCGCCATTCATTTCAATGGGGCCCAAAAACGCAGAAAAACGGGAATACCGCGAAAACGACAAGGGCCAGCGACACGAAATCAACAAGCAAGTTACACCGGTTCGGGACTGAATTTTTGGAGTTCGAACCGCGTCGATAGCTCAAACGGTCTAGGAGCAGTAGTTCGGCCAAAAAGTGGGTGAACAGGAATAATAAATAATAAGAAAACTTAAGAAGAACAATAGTGGGCTTGCTCCGCAAGCCCACAGCATGGCTTTCAGCCATGCTGTGGGCTTGCTGGATCAAACCCACTAATAATAATAAGAAAACTTAAGAAGAACAATAGTGGGCTTGCTCCGCAAGCCCACAGCATGGCTTTCAGCCATGCTGTGGGCTTGCTGGATCAAACCCACTAACTAGAATTGCGGTTCCGAGGAACTGCAAGAGTGGGTTTGATCTGGGGCACGGAACTCGGCCTCATCCAAGGATTCCAACGGTACCTCATTTATGAAAATCGGGCACACGGATCAAAAGTTATCTGCATCAACGCAACATCCAATAAGCTAAAACGCATAAATAACGTGGTTGCTATGCTGGTTGCTAGGGCAATCATGCTGGTTGCTCAGGTGGTCGCTAGGTTAGAAGGCCAGTGCCTCCTGAGAGGCCTGAAGGGTCAGTTCTGAGGTTGTTGACTGCTGAAACCGAAAAATGGACTGCATTTTCTTAAAAGACAATGTGACTGAAGTGCGGGCAAAGTTTGCACAGAAATGTACGATTTTTCCCACCCTCATCGACCTTGTCATAAAACTTGTTTAAATGATCACACGACGCCTCCTTGCTGCTTTGTCGTCTACATCAGCCTTTCTCAAACTTCTTTGACCTGAGGCCCAGTCAAGGCATACTTTGGGGTCATAGGGCCCACCTACATGAACCTACCCCCTCCTCCCACCCCCCATCAAATTGTAATATCATCACAATTATTATTTTTTTTATACTATATTGCTATACATGCACTTCAAAACAGTCAATGTTTAAAGTGCTAAGATTGTTCACAAAAGTTTGTGAAAGCATGCACATCAGAGTACTGCTTTACTAATGTAAAATATAATTAGGCCTACACTAGTTTCATTGTTTTTGCATTGTTGCATGATTGATATGCTATTTAATTACATTTCATTTGAATGCCTGAATGTAAGAATTCAGGAAACACAATACCAGCTTTTAACATTTATGTTGTTTACTAGTTTATGTAAATCACATAACACATGAACTGTTTACATACTACTGATAGCCCATTACTGTACACAATAATACTGTGCCCATTCATTAACATTAAACATCAGGCGTCTTGTTTACACAATTAAACCATATTTGCACTTTGAAATTCGCTTCCAAATTGTAGTAACTACATCTACGAAGTCTAAAGAAGATAACCATGTAGTCTGTTCATAGATAAGATCAATTTTGACAGAACTACAGACTTCGTGAAAGTAGCCTAGTAGCCCTACATAAAAGGCTCCATTAACTTCATTGCAAAATCGCGGTTGGTCTGTTTACACACTAAAACCATATTTACACTTCGAAATTCGCTTCCAGATTGTAGTAACTACATCTACGAAGTCTAAGGAAGATAATCATGTAGTCTGTTCATAGATAAGATACATTTTGACAGAACTACAGACTTCGTGAGCCTAGTAGCCCTACCTAAAAAGACTCCATTCACTTAATTGCAAAATCGCGGTTGGTCTGTTTACACACTAAAACCATATTTACACTTCGAAATTCGCTTCCAAATTGTAGTAACTACATCTACGAAGTCTAAGGAAGATAACCATGTAGTCTGTTCATAGATAAGATACATTTTGACAGAACTACAGACTTCGTGAGCCTAGTAGCCCTACCTAAAAAGACTCCATTCACTTAATTGCAAAATCGCGGTTGGTCTGTTTACACATTAAAACCATATTTACACTTTGAAATTCGCTTCCAAATTGTAGTAACTACATCTACGAAGTCTAAGGAAGATAACCATGTAGTCTGTTCATAGATAAAGATAAATTTTGACAGAACTACAGACTTCGTGAGCCTAGTAGCCCTACCTAAAAAGACTCCATTCACTTAATTGCAAAATCGCGGTTGGTCTGTTTACACATTAACACCATATTTACACTTTGAAATTCGCTTCCAAATTGTAGTAACTACATCTACGAAGTCTAAGGAAGATAACCATTTAGTCTGTTCAACGATAAGATACATTTTGACAGAACTACAGACCTCGTAAAAGTAGTACCTAAAATGAGTGTGATAAATGGCCATCACGTAGCCTAAAGCATATAGCACTAGCATATGACAACAGCAAATAGCTAACGTTTACGTTAGCCTAACTTACTTATCATTGACGTTGACCCGTTGACGTTCTTTTTAATAAACTGCCTGTAGACTAACACAGTTCTGAATGCTTCGGTTTACATGTAGATACCCTCATTATGCTACGGTGTAAGTGTGTTGCTATTTGGAGCCTTGGTAGCTATTTATTTTTACTACGTTTAGTTCAAGTGCTCTGGTTCAAGCATCGTTGTGTTTGGTGGGTCAGGTGACGAGCCGTCGGATCACAGCACAGCACCCAGAATGCATTGCAACACACCGTCTTAAAGGGACACATCGTTAGGTCGGCTTTAAATAGCATACAGAACCTATAGTAATATAACGTTGTCTGTAAGCTCCACAGATCGTGGCAAGACAATTGAATTGATTGTGGACTTCTTGCCGGGCAATGATGAGTAACTTAACTTGAATAGTAATGATGCGTGGATGTGCATAATATCTGTATGAAAGTGTGTTTCTCAATGTAATAATCTATACAACTGTACACATGACTAAGTTTGAATGGAGCTAGCTGGGCATAGGACTGGGCTGAATGGATTGGGAAAATACTATTTATTTATTTTTTTAATGACCTATATGTACATGGTTTGGCTTTAAAAAAAAGATGAGACAGCGTTACCTTTACACTTAGTGCTGGCAAGGCATTGAACTGGGCTTCTTTCGAGGATTCCAACGGTACCTCATTCATGAAAATCGGACATCCAGGTCAAAAGTTACATGCACACACCTTCATATACTTTTTATTTATTATTTTTGATTTCTCCTCCATCTATCTACCCATGTCCTTGATTGCCTAGCCTTTCTGTCCCCCCCCCCCCCCCCATCCCCAACACACACACACACAAAAAAAACACACACTCTTACATCATCACTGTCATCACCTCACATACATACAGCACACTGCTTGCTACAGTAAGCCTCCTCTACATACTTGCTGCACACTGCCCCCCCCCTCCCTACATACACAGCACATTGTCTTCAGGATCTTCTCCAACACACATCCTCTACTTACTTACAGCATACTGCCCCCATCTACCCACACACACACTATACACACACACACACACACACAGTCACTGCTTCACTCCCCTCCCGCCCACACACACATCTTCACTGTCATCACTCACATACATCATACTTGCAGTACACTGCCCCCCCCCTCTCCCCTACATACACAGCACATTATTTCATCAGGAAGCTTCTCCAACACACATCCCCAACATACTTACAGCACACTGCCCCCGCCCCCCCACATACACAGCACATTGTCTTCAGGATCTTCTCCAACACACATCCTCTACATACTTACAGCATACTGCCCCCACCTACCCACACACACACTACACACACACACACACACAGTCACTGCTCCACTCCCCTCCCGCCCACACACACATCTTCACTGTCATCACTCACATACATCACACTTGCAGTACACTGCCCCCCCCCCCCTCTCCCCTACATACACAGCACATTATTTCATCAGGAAGCTTCTCCAACACACATCCCCAACATACTTACAGCACACTGCCCCCGCCCCCCAATACACAGCACATTGTCTCATGAGGAAGCTTCTCCAACACACATATTGCACACTGCCCTCTCCCCACATACACAGCACACTATCCCATCTCCCTTCTCATCCCCCCAACACACACACCAAGACCCTTGGCAGTTGGGTTAGCCCCTTGAGCCGTGGATATGCCCAAGGTTTCTTCCTTGGTAAGGGAGTTTTTCCTTGCCCCTGTTGCTCTTGGGTGCTCCTTGTTGGTGCCCCCCCCCCCCCCAATCGCAATCCTCCCCCACCTTTCTTATGCAGCCCTTGCCACTTAATCTACTAAACCCCTCTTCTACTGCACTTTTTACCCCCCCATAAATGCACAAATAGGCTGACACCATACTTAATTTCACTGCATTTCTTACTTCCAGTAACTATATGCATGTGACAATAAACTTCCTTGTATCCTTGTATCCTTGTATCCTTGTATACACAGACAGCCCAGCCCAGCCCATTAGAGCTCTGCCAGATGGCTCAGAACTCTGCCAGGTGCAAGCTTAAACAATAGAGCTGTGATGTCACAATCGAATTAGAATCCTTGAACATTCCGCCATTCATTTCAATGGGGCCCAAAAACGCCGAAAAACGGGAATACCGCGAAAACGACAAGGGCCAGCGACACGAAATTAACAAGCAAGTTACACCGGTTCGGGCCTGAATTTTTGGAGTTCGAACCGCGTCGATAGCTCAAACGGTCTAGGAGCAGTAGTTCGGCCAAAAAGTGGGTGAAAAAGAAGATATAACTAGAATTGCGGTTCCGAGGAACTGCAAGAGTGGGTTTGATCAGTGGCACGGAACTCGGCCTCATCCAAGGATTCCAACGGTACCTCATTTATGAAAATCGGGCACACGGATCAAAAGTTGTCTGCATTAACGCAACATCCAATAAGCTAAAACGCATAAATAACATGGTTGCTATGCTGGTTGCTATGGTGGTCGCTAGGTTGACATTACAGGGGTGGTTTCTAGGTTGTTGCTAGGGTAATTAGTTAGTTGCTAGTAAGCCATCTTAAGCTGACTGCATAAAGTGATTATTTTAAGAGATACATTTTCAAACCAGAACTGTGTATAGGTCATGGTTAAAAACGTATCAGAATCTCAGAAATAATCACGTAATGCAGCCAGTTTAAGATTTTTTAAGAAGTCAGATTTTTTAAAGGCAATCAAATTTCTGCTGACTCTCTTCTGGCTGCGGTTAAAGGACAGCGCCTGCTGAGAGGCCTGAAGGGTCAGTTCTGAGGTTGTTGGCTGCTGGAACCGAAAAAAGGACTGCATTTTCTTAAAAGACAATGTGACTGAAGTGCGGGCAAAGTTTGCACAGAAATGTACGATTTTTCCCACCCTCATCGACCTTGTCATAAAACTTGTTTAAATGATCACACGACGCCTCCTTGCTGCTTTGTTGTCTACATCAGCATTTCTCAAACTTCTTTGACCTGAGGCCCAGTCAAGGCATACTTTGGGGTCATAGGGCCCACCTACATGAACCCACCCCCTCCTCCCAACCCCTATCAAATTGTAATGATATCACAATTATTATTTTTATACTATATTGCCTACATGCACTTCAAAACAGTCAATGTTTAAAGTGCTAAGATTGTTTACAAAAGTTTGTGAAAGCATGCACATCAGAGTACTGCTTTACTAATGTAAAATATAATTAGGCCTACACTAGTTTCATTGTTTTTGCATTGTTGCATGATTGATATGCTATTTAATTACATTTCATTTGAATGCCTGAATGTAAGAATTCAGGAAACACAATACCAGCTTTTAACATTTCTGTTGTTAGTTTATGTAAATCACATAACACATGAACTGTTTACATACTACTGATAGCCCATTACTGTACACAATAATACTGTGCCCATTCATTAACATATATTAAACATCAGGCGTCTTGTTTACACATTTAAACCATATTTGCACTTCGAATTTCGCTTCCAAACTGTAATAACTACATCTACAAAGTCTAAAGAAGATAACCATGTAGTCTGTTCATAGATAAGATCAATTTTGACAGAACTACAGACTTCGTGAAAGTAGCCTAGTAGTCCTACATAAAAGGCTCCATATTCACTTCATTGCAAAATCGCGGTTGGTCTGTTTACACACTAAAACCATATTTACACTTCGAAATTCGCTTCCAAATTGTAGTAACTACATCTACGAAGTCTAAGGAAGATAACCTTGTAGTCTGTTCAACGATACGATACATTTTGACAGAACTACAGACTTCGTGAAAGTAGCCTAGAAGCCCTACATAAAAGGCTCCATTAACTTCATTGCAAAATCGCGGTTGGTCTGTTTACACACTAAAACCATATTTACACTTCGAAATTCGCTTCCAAATTGTAGTAACTACATCTGCGAAGTCTAAGGAAGATAACCTTGTAGTCTGTTCAACGATAAGATACATTTTGACAGAACTACAGACCTCGTAAAAGTAGTACCTAAAATTAGTGTGATAAATGGCCATCACGTAGCCTAAAGCATATAGCACTAGCATTTGACAACAGCAAATAGCTAACGTTTACGTTAGCCTAACTTACTTATCGTTGACGTTGACCCGACACGTTTATAAGTTAGACTATAGACTGATAAGGACGTCCATCAAAATTCCGTGTGTATCCTGTGTATCTTTCGTGCTGCTATCCTGTTGCCTTTTCCCTGTTGTTCCGGCAACAAGGTTTTTACGCGATATTTGCCACATCCCAGAGAGTTGATGTTTGGTGGGTCAGGTGACGAGCCGTCGAATCACAGCACAGCACCCAGAATGCATTGCAACACACCGTCTAGAAGGGACTCAGCGTTAGGTGGGCTTTAAATAGCATACAGAACCTATAGTAATATAACGTTGTCTGTAAGCTCCACAGATCGTGGCAAGACAATTGAATTGATTGTGGACTTCTTGCTGGGCAACGATGAGTAACTTGATTAGTAATGTTGCGTGGATATGCATGATATCTGTATGTAAGTTTGTTTCTCAATGTAATAATCTATACAACTGTACCCATGACTAAGTTCAAATGGAGCTAGCTGGGTATAGGACTGGGCTGAATGGATTGGTGAAATATTTTATTTATTTATTTTTTTAATGACCTATATGAACATGGTTTAGTGCTGGCAAGGCATTGAACTGGGCTGAATGGATTTGGAAAATATATATATATATATTTTTAATGACCTGTATCAACATGGTTTGGCTTTAAAAAAAAGATGAGACAGCGCTTCGCGCTGTCTCATCTTTTTTTACATTACCTTTACACTTAGTGCTGGCAAGGCATTGAACTGGGCTTCATTCAAGGATTCCAACGGTACCTCATTCATGAAAATCGGACATACGCGTCAAAAGTTACATGCACACACCTTCATATACACAGACAGCCCAGCCCAGCCCATTAGAGCTCTGCCAGGTGGCTTAGAACTCTTCCAGGTGCAAGCTTAAGCAATTAGAGCTGTGATGTCACAATCGAATTAGAATCCTTGAACATTCCGCCATTCATTTCAATGGGGCCGAAAAACGCAGAAAAACGGGAATACCGCGAAAACGACAAGGGCCAGCGACACGAAATTAACAAGCAAGTTACACCGGTTCGGGCCTGAATTTTTGGAGTTCGAACCGCGTCGATAGCTCAAACGGTCTAGGAGCAGTAGTTCGGCCAAAAAGTGGGTGAAAAGGAATAATAAATAAAGTAAACTTAAGAAGAACAATAGTGGTCTTGCTGGATCAAACCCACTAATAAGAAAACTTAAGAAGAACAATAGTGGTCTTGCTGGATCAAACCCACTAATAAATAAATAAAGTAAACTTAAGAAGAACAATAGTGGTCTTGCTGGATCAAACCCACTAATAATAAGTAAACTTAAGAAGAACAATAGTGGGCTTGCTGGATCAAACCCACTAATAAGTAAACTTAAGAAGAACAATAGTGGGCTTGCTGGATCAAACCCACTAATTAAGTAGCCTATCGTAGCCTACCAGCATGTTTTTCTCTCCAGTGTGCAATAAGAAAGTAGAATAGGCTACAGTGCAAGTTGACCGATGATTCATCTCCCATGTCGCGTCTCGTTGCAGAGCCTTGGTAGGCCACTAAGCAAATCTGCAACCTATGAGCCCAGCTGCCAGTATTGGAGGAGGCCTAAACATCTCGTAGATGAGACTGACTGGGTTATTTTGTTTCGATATTATATATAAAACACATAGTCATTTTAGCCTACCATTCAGGGAATAGGCATTTAAAAGGGAGACAGATTATCGTGTGATATGACTCAGAACTGACATCGGGCAATGGCAGTGCGAGATGTTCAGAACGTAAGAGCTAAAACTTCTACAAGCTCAGTAACATCCACAGCGGAAAAAAGAAGGTAAGAAAAATAGTCGGAAAACTTAGATGTGTAAGGCAAGCAAGCAAGTTTGGCGGTTGTTACTAAAAATGTGAACATGCACGTTGCACTGTTGTGCGGTGGACTTTCAGAATGAATGGAGTCAGAGTTTCTTTAATGACTTGAATGACTTGTTATTTTATCCAGGATTTCTTTCTTTTTGCAAAAAATAAAGTACAATAGGCATTAATTAGTAGGCCAGGAGCATGTTGAAAGTATGTGGCAAATTGCGTTTTTTATTACAATGATAAAATTGTAAAAGGACGTGACCGAAGCTGAGGCAAGCCAGGCAATAGGCTTATAGGCCCGACGGTAATTGTAAAGCAATTTACAAAAGATTCACTGAACAAAAATGCTGATGTGGTTCATGAAAATTTTGCTAAAAATGTGGAGAATGCAATGATGTGTAAGGCAAGCAAGCAAGTTGTTACTAAAAATGTAAACATGCACGTTGCACTGCTGTGCGGTGGGTTACAGTGCGTAAAGTAGCCTATAATGTGAATGACTTGTTATTTTATTATGGATTTCTTTCTTTTTGCAAAAAATAAAGTACAATAGGCATTAATTAGTAGGCTAAATAGCAGCATGTTGAAATGATGTGCTAAATTGCGTTTTTTATTACAATGATACAATTGTAGGCTACAGGCTGCGTTTTATTTGGAGACTTTTGCGAGACTGAGTTTGCTGCTGATATTCTGGGGATAGGCTACAACATAGCCAATGTAGGACTTTAGCCTTTTAATATATTTGCTGCATTGGATCAGTCTTTCTAGAACAGGCAAGAGCTTTCTAGCCTCACGTCAGCAGCACCGCATCACCCATATACATTAAAACAACCAGCGGATGGCGGGCGGGTGCGGATTTGAAAATTGGTCAAAAAACGTTGGTGCGGAAGGATGGCGGATGGATGATAAGTTTTGCTATGCGGTTACAGTTGAAATAATAGCCCATCCGCGCATCTCTAATCCGAACCCCTAAATATTCCCTCCCGGACACCTCCCCCCAATCAAAACATATCAGAACTCATTGACACGTTCTATGACACAGGAGGGAGAGGGAGACACAGACACTCTCGCGCGCACACACACACACACACACACGCACACTATAGTAATAGAAATAGTAACCTGCAGGGTGAGAACTACAGGTGGGCCTATTCACAGGAATAGAAAGAAAATTTTGCGTTCATCTTACCCGGTTTCACAAATGCAAAGCCCGTGTATCTGATATGCAACAACGCTGTCGCTGTTTGAAATCAGTTTTTCAATATTTTTGAATATCATACCGCACTACGAAACGGAGCGGCACCTTCAAGGTGGCCTATCCACTCCAAACAGAGGCACAAAAGTGCAATATTGAAGCACTGGCCGAGGGTTATGCACAGAGTAGGCTAGCAGGATCCAATGCGTTCTGGTGTTCTTTCTCATATTTGTTTAAGCACCCACCTGCGGTCTGATTGGTGAATAGGCTATTTGTAAATCTATATTTGTCTAATCTATTGTAAAAATAAAAGATTTTTAAAGAAAAAAATCAGACTGCCAGAATAATTTGGCTGGCAGGCCAGCTTTGGCCGCCTGTTGCCAACCCATGTCGTAGAAGCTTAAACTTGAGGTGTTACGGTGATATTTTAATTCCATGTCAACTGTCATCTAATCGCATTGTGATTAACGCATTAATGCTGACAGCTCTGGTGAAAACTCATGAAATTTTCCACGCACAACAGTTGGCAGGTAAAGCTCTCAGGGACAAGGGCTTGGCCCCAGGTGTGGCCCAGGTACTCCCTAGCGCCCTTTATATGTTTGTCACATATGTCCAATGTTTGTAGGAGCACACCACAGTTGATCAGACCAAATTTGTTAGTCATTGCAAGTGTCAAATGCATTTCTTGAATATGTTGAATGTTGAGGGACAGAAGTTGTTACACTGTTGTTTACACCAGTTACGGTGTTATGCCAACAGATGCCTCCTAAACCCGAACTGCAGGCTACCCAGATCTATACGTTTTTAAAGGGGAACTTGGCAACTATTTCAACTTAATAAACCCGTTTAGAAATCGGATGTAGGGCTGGGACGCTATGGATGTTCGAATGTAGGGCTGGGACACTATGGATGATCTATTTTGACCTCCCTCAGACCGTCACCACGGTCTACACCTTGAATGATGCCATCCTTCTACCTTTTCTCGAGACCATTATATCAACAATGGAGGCTGTCCCGCAGTAATATAATGCATTCAGGGACATGCCTCTTCCTCTTTGCCTTTCTCGCCTCAATTCTGAGACCGGTGAGTATGATTTCATTAGAAGCTAGTAATCCGCCACGTTATCGTGCAGGTGCCTTTGGTCCCTGAGGATTCAAACTGGTTTTCCCTTTGACATTCGTTCTAGTGAGGCGTTTGCTTTCGCCTTCACGGTAGAACGTTACCGGCGGCTTGTTGAATGCAAGCTAGTGTAGCCGGTTTAATTGTTGACACCTGTTGTGTTTCTCTCTGCGCTTTTTGATCGTACAAGCCGCGTGAATGATGCTTTGTTTAGAAAACAAAGGCTGATAATTGGCAGGGTGGTCAAGACTAACTTTCGCCCTGTTAAGGATTTACACACAGGTGTGCAGGGATGGTAATCAGCCTAAATTCATCACGAAACGTAAGGGCTTTTGGAGTTGTATAGCTAAAGCAGTGTGTTCGCGCACAGTGAGTCTTTTAATTTACTAGCTTACCGTGTGTTCACATGCAGTAGGTTAGGAGAAAAGGCTTGTTCTCCAAGCGGTGCATTCGCGCACAATCAATGGTCGCGCATGCACTTCTGGTCTTCCGACCTAAATCAACAGTATATGGGAAAAGATGTTCTCCTGTCTAAGCAGTGCGTTCGCGCACAGTTAGTCTTTCTGTTCCTCCAGCCTAAACGGCGTGTTCACATGCAGTATGAGAAAAGTTGTTTTGTCTAAGCAGTGCATTCGTGCACAGTGAGTCTTTCGGTTTGCTGGCCTAAACAGCGCATTTGTGCGCAGTTGGTATACAGTTTGTTTTTCTGTCTGAGTAATGTGTTCGCGCATAGTAAGGATGCAGTGGGAGAAAAGTTTGTTATCCAGTCTAAGCGGTGCATTGTCCCACCTTTTGAAGGTTTAAGAATTTCTGACTAGCATAGTTTTACAAATATTTAAGCTTCTATAACACACAATGCTCTGGCCATTAAATAGCCCAGCTTGTCTTTCGTTTCTAGTCTGCTAACCTTAACATTTCCTAGTTTAAGCAGTGCGTTCGCGCACGGTAAGCCTTTTTGGTCCGGCGGCCTGAACCGGCGGCTCAAATACAGCAGGAGTAAAGAAAGCAGTGTGTTCGCGCACAGTAAGTCTTTCAGTTTACTGGCCTATATGACGTGTTCGCACGCGTTGGGTTGCAGCTTGTCTTCGGTTCTAGCCTGCTAACCTTAACATTTCCCAGTTTAAGCAGTGCGTTCGCGCACGGTAAACCTTTTTGGTCCGGCGGCCTGAACCGTCGGCTCAAATACAGCAGGAGTAAAGAAAGCAGTGTGTTCGCGCACAGTAAGTCTTTTTTGGTTACTGGGCAGTATGTATCACTGTCTGAGCAGTGTGTTCGCGCAGAGTAAGTCTCTCAGTTTACTGGCCTATACGGCGTGTTCGCGTGCGGTGGGTTGCGGCTTGTCTTTCATTCTAGTCGGCTAACCTTAACATTAAGCACGATAAGCCTTTTTGGTCCTGCGGCCTAAACGGCCTTTTCAAATGCAGCAGGAGTAGCTAGAGCTCTGTGTTCGCGCATAGTAAGTCTCTCTGTTTACTAGCCTAAACAGGGCGTTTAGACGCAGTGGGGATGTTTGTCTGCCTAGGCAGTGTGTTCACGCATGGTGAGTGTTTCTGTTTTCTCAGCCTAAATGGCGTGCAGGCCAAGTGTTCACATGTAGTGGGAAATCTTTGTTCTCCTGTCTAGCAGTACGTCCGCGTACTGAGAGTCTTTCTGTTCTCCCATCCTAAATGGTGTGTTCACATGCAGTAGAAGAAGTTTGTTCTCCAGTTTAGTGTGTTCCTGCACAGTGAGTCATTTTGGCTCTGCCGGCCTAGACTACACTGGTTCACATGTGGTGGGAGAAGATTCACTTTACTTCGTTACAGTGTTAGGGCCCAAGCACCGGAGGTGCAAAGCCCTTTCGTTTGGTTAAATTACTATCTCCCTTAACTGTTGTGCGCAACTGGTGAGATTGTTGCTATATTCCCCTCGCACATCCGTGTGCAGGAGTGGATGTCTATTGCCCCTTTGTATGTTCACATACAAGAGTGGAGGTGTGTGTGATGTAATTGTAATTGTAACTGTTCATATTTTTCCGTCAGGGTCTATACCCCCCCCCCCCCCCCTTTTACACTGTGCGCAGCTGTTAAATTGGTTGCTATGTTCCCCTCATACGTTCTTGTGAGTGGAGGTTGTATTTCTCTCGTGTATGTACACATACATGAGTGGTGAGTTTATTTAACTTTGAGTTTACAATCTTTTAAAATGGTTAATTTTAACATGGGATTAGCCGGGATGACGAGGTGCAAGAAGTTCTGGTGTTCATCCAAACGCCATTGTTAGCTGTAATCGATGCAACAGGAAATAACTCATTTAAACACACGAGATGTGTGGTCTCATGATGACATGAAGTCTCATGACTGCGTGACAATCACACAATGACAAAGTCATATGACCGCTGAAAAGAAGTCGCACGATGACATAAAGTCACATGACCGCCGGAAAGAAGTCACACAATGACAGTCACGTGGCTGCTGGGATGTAATCCATGTGGGATTAAGTTTACAATATTTTAATGTTACACTTAATACTCTAACATTAATACTCTAACATTATCTCCCGTAACCTCTGTTCTTGTGGGCCAGTGACTCAGTGTCAAATTACTGTGTGCAGCTGGGCTAGGTTATGTTTGGAACTATTCACAGCAATGGTGCAGTGGTAAAAGGTTTCTGTTACCGTCTGACAATACTATGGCACCAAATACTTGCCCCATTTGCGGCACAATCATGGACAGACAGGAAGTGTTAACCATGTTTGGGCAAAGTGCATCTCACAGAAGATGTGGAATGCCCATGTCCGGCTGGTATCGACCATTTGAGGAGTGTGGTCTGGCCTGGTTGAACATCCCCATGCAGTGACTGTTCCTCCTCCCACCTATGATGGAGAGCAGGACAGTATCCATGATCGTCACTCACGCAGACAGCATTGTGTGCACTCCTATAGGTATAGGAGGAAAAGAGCCATAGAGGGCCGTAGCTTAATTCCCCCCTCTAGGCAATTAGTAGGGGAAGAGGACATGCAGTTAAAGATTCCGGCCTCTATTTGGGGCCTGATGACTGAGTGGCCAGGGGACGCTCACTCCCAAGAGTCAGCTCCATCCATGGCAGGTTAGGCAGCAGGGACTTTCCCTGTCCACCTGCCACCTTTCCAGGAACCACATATGGCTGATACAGAGTCCATCTTCCTCTGTACACTGGCTCTCCTATTGAGAAGAGAGGCCGGATGTAGCTGGGTTTTTGCTTAACTTTGGTTCCTTCCAGCTTCAGAGCTCTGGGTCTGCTAGTGACAATGTGTATAGTGAAGCCTGTGCTGAGACTGCTTTGGGTGTTTTGTTAGCAGCTATCAGAAAGTCTGTTAGCGCTAGTGGTCCAGACACCAAGAACTTGTTGAATGCTGCTGTCTACCCATTCCTAACTCACCCGTGATATTAGAATGGCCATGTCTTCATATTGACTAGGAGGCTTGTCTGGCTGGGGGCTGCTGCTGGCTGGCCCAGCTCTTTGGCCACTACGTTGCCGCTCCCCCACCCATTGGAGTTTCCCATTTCGGCCTCCATCTTGTCTTAGGGTCCCTATAACAGTAAGGGGCCTCAGTCCAGGCAAATGCTTTGGCAGAGAAAATAGCAACACCATTTCAGAGGGGCGCCATTGTCACACTAAAGTCTAAGCGAACAGCAGGCTGCCTTTTACTCAGCATATTTCCTTGTTTCCAAAACGGGAGGGGCGGGCTCAGCCCCTTAGTCCTCCGGCGCTTCAACACGTACATCAAATCTTACCCGTCAAAATACTAAGGAAGTGGTTCACCACTACAAACTTGCGGTACACTTTTTGGGTACAGGTCATGTAGTACACTGTGATGTACCATGTTCAGTCCCTCAGCTAAAACTCAACTGAAGGAAAGAAACCTTCAACCAATTCAGGAGGCAGTCTTCTAGGGCTCCACCTGAACCCACTCACAATGAGGGCCACTCTTACCCCTTAAAGGATAGCAAGAGTTCTGGCAGTCCTACATGAAATTTGCCTCAGCAAACATTAGATTCGATTGGCTTTTAGAGAATCCAGGGGATGATCTCTGCAGCAGTGATGGTGTTCCCACACAGTCTCTTCAGAGCCAGATCTCTGCAGCACTGGCTGACTGCCTCAAACCGGTGTTCATGGGAAAAACAGGCATGTTAAGATTCCACATGTGATGGTCATGTCTGCAAGCTCTGCCCCCATGACTGGGCAGCAGGATGTGTGTACAAGAACTTGGGCAGTCTAGTACATTTGTGTTTTGGTTTGGGAGGGCAGAACCGTGAGCGGTCTCTGCGAGCCCCCAAGGAACATGGGGCACATCAGTCTTCTGGAGCTGGGGGCAGTGCATTTCACCCTGAGGGCTCTCTTCTCTTGTATACAGGGCAAGCATGTATTTGTGCGGACAGACAGCTCTGCTGCTATGTACCATATCAACCACAAAGCGGGCTTAAGGGCTCAGCCCTTTGGGATGTGGGAAGGGCAGCTGATCCAGTATCCTGTAAGTCTATGCCTTGGTGTCCCATGGCACGGTAGAAGGTTTGTCTGTTGGAGAAGACCCTATGTGTCAGTATTCCTGCTCTCATGACACCTGCTGGACATTTTGGGTATTTGCAACCATGTGCTTTTGTTTTCTTTGTGTAAAGATCCCACCCTCACCTGTCATGGTTCACTTCCTGTTGTCATCCTAGTCGGCCATTTTGTGCTCACCTGTTTCTTGTTTGTCCCTTTCTGATTGTCTGCTCACCTGCTCTTTATTTAGTCTTAATGACTAGGCCTACTTATTCTGTGTGTGTCAGCCCTAGTTTGTCAGATTGTCCCAGCATTTTGTCTGAGCACTTTCAAGCCTCTGTTGGACTCTACCTGTTTCTGTCTACCCGCCTGTTTGAATTCTGCCTGTGACCTGTCTTTCGGATTCTGCCTGCTGTTTTGGATTATCTGCCTGTCTGTGCCTTTTGGACTGCTTCTAGGACCTGACCTTGGACTGCCTCTGGATTACTCTTTGGACTGTGCTTCTGGTTTGTCAGCCTTTTGCCATTTTTTTAGTTTTGTGACCGAGGGTCTGCCTTTGTTCAGTTTTCCCCGTATGACGGGAGGTTTTTTGTTGGAGTTGTTTTCTTCTGTTAAATAAACTTTCGAACTAACTCTGCACTTGGGTCCGAACTTTTTACGAATCCTGACACTATGGGGTCGCAGTTCCTGAAAAAGCTGACTACCTGCATCCAGGCAGATTTTTGAGAGCTCAATCCTCCAACCTCCCCTGGGTGGTGAGGCCTTTGAGCGCAACCCCAGGTGGACCCCTGGGGCATCAAGTTTGTGTTGCATAAAACTGCATGTTTGGCCACATGCAAAAATAAAACTGCATCTTTGGCCACATGCTCTGCCAAGATGGCAAGTGAGCTATGTGCACCCTCCATGAGTACTACATACTTGAGGTGGAAACCATTATTCTTCCCTTAGGGGATGAACCCTCAGTCAGTTAACCATGTCATTGAACTGGAGCTATTTTGCCCTGAGCCAGCTTGCCAAGCTGAAGGGGCTCTTAATGCTCTATGCCCAGTCAAGGCATTGGGAGCTTGTGTTGATCACACGTGGCTGCGTTGACAGGCGCACACACAGCTTTCGGTGCTATGGGGGTAAGTAGCTGGTTCACCCAGTGTCTACACACCGTTTGACCCACCAATTGGTGGAGACAATTTTTCAGGCCTTCTCTGGGCAGTGTTTCCTAATCTCTTAAAGCCTGGCGGCTCATTCCACACGGAGTACGGCCGTCTCATGGGTACCATTGAAGGGGGTTGCTCTTGGTGGCATGTGCAGCGGCATCCTGGAGTACTCCATGGATCCCTGCCAGACTTTAACGAGTCAATGTGACATCCGCCACTATCGGCTCCACTGTTATGTTGGTTGCCGACCTGACTGGTGATGAGTAGTCTTCTGAGAATAGAAAAGTGTTGATTGTGCCACTTCTCCCCTACTCTCACATAGTAAACAAATGGAATGTTGGTACATTGCGCTCCCCAACACAAACGCGAAAGGTCGGGTTTGCTTCATCTTTTGATGATAAGTTTTGAAGTTTTGTTTTGAAAACGGAGGGTTAGCCTACTTAACGTAACTGTGGTTTTCTGAGTATCAATGTCATAAGATGGTTCATCATCACATTACACATCATGACATTACATAGGCCTATACGTGCACACATGTGCAGGCCAATTATAGGGGGATTCGACTTCATGTAGGCTAGCCCAGACCAGTCTAAGCTGACTGCGTGATTATTTCTGAGACTCTACTACGTTTTAAACCCGGAATTGTGCATATGTCATGGTTGAAAATGTCAAAGTCGAATCCCCCAAATTTTTCACCGATTTTTATTTTTTTTGCGGTGATGACGGTGACGAGCTCGGACCCGCGGTAGGGGTCATGTGACCGCGGTATTGCGGTAATGCGGTTACCTTCCCAGCCCTAGTTAAATGACCTGTTTAAATGAAAATGGTGACTTTCCCCACTCCCCCTAGCGTCCCCAGGCGGCAAACCAACCTTTGGGACTACCGTCACGGTAAGAGAAGTGAGAAACAAGAAACTCGTTTTAAATCGTGTGTTACCTTGTAACATTCACATTGTTCTGTCGAACCTATGCTAACTGTTTCGCTAGCTTGTAAACAAATCCATATTGTTACCTTTTTCCACAGTTTGAAATAGCATAATGCACAACTTCTCTAGCAGAGGGGGAAATATAGCTAATCCTGCCAAGTTTCCCTTTAAAGTCTGCCTAACGTTTCACAAGTTGTCAGATTGTGCACTAATACAATCTCACATTTGGCAATTAAAGCAACTAGTGGGCAGCCGTGGCCCACTGGTTAGCACTCTGGACTCGTAACCGGAGGGTTGCCGGTTCGAGCCCCGACCAGTGGGCCGCGGCTGAAGTGCCCTTGAGCAAGGCACCTAACCCCTCACTGCTCCCCGAGCGCCGCCGTTGTAGCAGGCAGCTCACTGCGCCGGGATTAGTGTGTGCTTCACCTCACTGTGTGTAAGTATATATACTTATACTTATACTTAGTGCGTGCCCATTCAAAAGCTATTCCTTTACAAACCCCATAGCCGAATTAGACTACATGCCTGCTAGTAGGCCTGCTCTAAGCATTCAATAATCATGTCTCTTTTATTTATATTTCCCCAGTGAAGCTGCAATGACCCAAATAACCACCAGATGGCACTTGTGAGCAGGGTAAGGAACGTCGGCTTTTGCCGCTTTGAGTCTATGCGCGCCAGTATGCTAAAGGATGGACCATATGGGGCGTGCCACGACAAAATGAGTCTTGTGTCGCAGAAATCCATTTCAGACATAGCAATTTGAATGCAGCGAGGGTAAAAAAAAAAGACAAAATTATGCATTTTCTAATTTCACCACTAACACATTCCTTTACCTCTTATATATCACTCATAGACGTATCTTACTGTAAAAACGACCTAGAAATATGGTTTTGAAGGCCAAATGTGTAGGCTGTGCATTAACACTTTGAATGCCGCGCTGTTTTCGGAAGCTTTGGCCCAGAGTGCCAGCAATCTTGATCATTGTTGACGATTTTTGTAGAGCGTATTCTATGTTATAGCTATGGACACATATTATGGCTTGTTTGAAAGGTGAGACTTTAAGCTCTCAGTGGGTACAAACCGTTTATTTCTACATGCCTCTGTTCCTAAGAAATCCCAAGCTAAACAGTGGCTAGTTTTCATCAAAATCCCTGTTTTATTTCTAGAAATGGAGATGTAGCGTCTTTTGTGTTGCCTGTAAAGTTTCCGGGAAGTGACCTAGCGAGACCTGGCGAGACTGCCACCTAGTGATAAACCCACGAAAATGGCCTGGTTTTGACCTGACGTGCATGTGTCACTGATTCAACCCAAAGCGGAAACCATCAAAAGCAGAGTTTTAAGATTAAATGTCCAGATAAAATGTCCAGATTGTGCGTTTTCATGAGTTTTCGATCGTCATATATTTCATTTCCATTCATCACAGAGTTCCCAAAATCACATATAAGGTGTGTTAGAGTGTTTAGTTTCGTAGTTTTACCGCCTGCGTGAATGGAGCATTTAGAAGCTGCGCTGTATAGTTTGAACTTTAAAGCTGATTTTCTCAAAACTATTTTTTTTGCTGAGATGAGGATAGCCTTCACATTTTGGCCAATATCTCTGGGTTGGCTAAACGGAATTGAACAAATTTCCTCTTATTTTAAACCCTGAGGTCTGTGGATTATGAAAATCTAATAAACCCATTTTTGGGGGGTTTTGGGTCAAACTAGCCTCATTTCGTTGTGGCACGGCCCATATATTTACCCAAAATTTTTTCAGTTGTTTCCACAATATTACCCCCTGATGAGCTTTCATTTCGATAGCTGATAGGCCTACAGTACGTACTGTAATCAAACAATCCAAAAGTGAATTAAATCCCGAAGCAAACTGAAAATCTTCTGCTTTTAATATAGCCTACCGATAAGCTGCTCCAAACGACACACAGTCTCACGATAAAACGTGTTATTGTTTATGAAGGTGTCTTTGTTATTTTATAAAGAGGTATCTGGCCATTTTATTTATGTTTGTTTTGCTTTTATTAATGGTTTAGCTCATGAGATCACAAGGCCAGTGGCTACCCCACTTTTTGGGAAAAATCTCTCATTTTCCGACACACCACAAAACATCCCTATTCGTCTGGGGCTTTCTATAGGTTTCAGTACAGGTCGTATCGTGAGACAAACAGCAAGAACAGAATAGGTTGATCCATTTCACTTAACCCGCTGTCCAACCCCCTTGCGTGCGGATACCTAACATTTCATTCATTGCCTACATGTTTATTTGTCTTATGGCGGCCTTACATTGTACGATTTTGGTCTTTTTTCTCAGTCGGCGACTACATTTCCAAAGTCGGACAGAAATTGTGGGAGTACTAGAATCGCGGCGTGCTCCCGCGGCGTGCTCCCGTCAACTAGATCGTTTAGTGTAAGGTGCCAATCTTAGCGGTTTTAAGTCAGTCGGAGTCAGTCTTTTCTAGTTTTTCCGTTACGACAGTATCAAACATGTTTGATACTATCGCAAGTCTTTTTAGTCGTGGCTCATGCAAATAGTGATGTGAGCAATGTAAAAACCAATAGTGACCTCTCTCCAACACCAAACAGGAAGGGGCAAAGTAGGCGACAGCTGTAGCCTATATGATTATTTGTTATTTCATTTCTTATAAATTATTAGTCGGCTATTCCACGTGACAGAACAACTCTATATCTGTTAGGGATGTCACACATGAAACGATGCTGCAGAAACACAAAAAATGACTGATATGAGTAGGCTATATATGAGTTCCTGTTGATAGGTAGTGCACGATGGAAATAATTTAAAGGAATCTAGTAGCAGTCTTGTAAATAGTGACCCTGCATGATCCCTAGTTGTTGCAAAATCATGGTCTGTGACTAGTCTGTGACTCAACAAATCTATTACTTGTCTTTAGATGTGAGAGGGTCTGAGACTGTAGTCTTTCAAAAATCTTTTCCAAATATTTGCAAAGGCTTTCAGTGTAAGGAGGGCTTTATTCGAAACAATTCTTGTAGGTATCCACTACTCTGCTACCACCAGAAATAATCGTCACAATGCACACGCTCTCTATCTCCTACTCTCCTAGCAAAGGCATGCACAATTTTGTCGGAAGATCCTGCTTGAGTTCGAGTTGGGGGGGGGGGGTCATCTAATGGCCCACAAGCTGATCTGATCTGCTCTTGGCATGTCTCTGCTGGCTAGTGTCATGGAAATAAGCTGTCATTGATCTACAAGCGCAGAAGTCAGCCTCATATTTTTTCATTCAACCTTTATTTATTCTCGGAGGGTCATTGAGGGAAGCCCTCATTTTCAATGAAGCCGAGATGAGGGGGGATGGTAGTCTCCAGCACTGGGGTTGGTGGCTCCCATCTGAAACAGTTTTTAATTTAGGTACAATAGCAAATTATTTGGGTGATGTTTGCATTAAGCATTTTTTGCTTGAAACTAGGCTATACACGACTGCTGTTCGGGTGCGCGTCTGCAATATATTGGGCAGCTTACCCTGTTCACTGAATGCTTAGACAGTGCTGTTCAAAGAATTACACAACTAGGCCTACATAATTTGGCTTTATTACTGCTTCTTCAGTTACGCTTCTCTGTTCAGGATCTAAAGTGAACAGAGTGGCAAATATTAAATAGGCTAAAACTTGGCCACAAACATGTCCACTAACATCAACTCAATATCCCGGGGAGAAACCCTCGATGAAATAGACCTATGTCTTGACACTTCTGGCCTAAAAAAAAGGTGCCCCCCCCCCTTTCAGAGCAATACAAAGTGTGGCGTGTGAGCTGTGAGCGTGTGAACGGATTTGAAATGTGGATTGAATATCGATATCTTCATATAGCCAATCTATACAAAATATCAGAAAATGGTTTTGCATTAGGCTTATAGCCTAGCAGATAATAAAACTACCAAAATAATTAAACAAGAAAACTGCATGCGTCTTTCTTTCCTCTGATTGGAATTAATGAAATTACTGTGCAAAGTGGAAAGGGGAAAAAGTGCAAGATTTTGCCAAATTTGGTTTTACTCATTTTGAGTAGCCCTAAACTAGGCCCAAAGGCCGTCAATTCTGGCCCCAGCTTGATAAAAAAAAGGAGGCTCTGATTTAGCCTAGTCTACTGTATGACTTCAAGGAGGTGATCTTTAGTATCGTTCTGTGGGATTCCCAACCTTTTTCATTACACAGACCGGACAACAGTTGTCATATTTCTGATGGACCGGTAGCAGGGACGTTGATAGTATTTTGTGAGAGGTGGTACTGATTATATTACCGCAGGTTCAGGGTTGTCTTCCCCGGGAAAATGTAGAAATTCTGGCTGTTAAATACACCATTTTAACGCAGTTTGGAAGGGGCAGAAATACTTTTTAACAGAGCAAGCAGGGCCCGTCTTCTGTCTGACTCAGGTGACGTGCTACCTGCATAAAGTTATCACTTCACTGCTGCGTGATACTACCCTGCCTGCATGGAGACATATTTCACATTGACAGTGGAGATGTTAGCAAAACTATAGCTTTTGGTAAGTGGACATGCAGATAATCTCCCTAATTCCTTTCTTTGCGCAACAGCCCATATTTTGTGCTCAGTCCAGCGAGACGAGTGAAGTCGCGATTTATTAATTAATTAATTATTAATGTTGATTAATATGATTAATTAATGATATTGACAACAATGGCTCAAGGAACTGAAAGCATAGGCAACAAGGCTCCTTCAACATCGCAGATGTGATTGGGATCCACAGAATCTTTGGATGGGCAGCAAAGGATGAAAAAAGGCAGACTGCAATGCATCTGCATATTGCTCTAATACCAAGCCCATCCCAACAAATTGCCGTACACCTGCATCATTACTGCCTGTTCTGCACCATCACTATTGTGTTGTTCAATCCCCCTGGTCTGTTATCTGCATTTCATTTATACTGTATTATCACTACTCAAGTCATCCTTGAAATAGTGGCTTTAAGAGCACACTGTACTGTGGCTATGGTTCACAGAAACCTCGCCTTGATTGGATTTTATGGAGAATCTCGAGTGATTTGGAGTTGGCACAGCATACCACTGACCCATATGACGCATCAGACACAGATAAGAGAATGCGCCAAGTCCCTACACACCTGAGCCAGTATGGGGTGATGAGCACTGTAGGCCAGCAGCAGCAGGACAGAGGAGATGAGACAGAGTGCAAGCGGCTCTTCTTCAGCACGCTGGACAGTGTCACTGGGGAGATGAACACAAGATTTAGTGAACAGAACAGCTAGCTGGTGGAGGCAATGTGTGCCCTTGACCCAGACAGTCCTCAACTTTTGGATGGTGAAACCACTGCTGGAACCCCCCAACCCAGCTTTGATAGAATCTGAATTTGCATGGCCTTCTCTACCAAAGAAAAGTAAGTAAGAAAAATGGAGCTCTGCTGCAGTGGTGAATAGGTGTATAGAGTGGCTGATAGGTGGGCCTAGGTTAAATCAAGGTGTGCCAGAGAAGCTAACCAATCTCACCACATGATTATTCTGGCTTCAATAAAGTCCCATTAGATGAACCTCACGTGTGAATCTCATATGTGAAGGGACAGAGTTCATAAAGTTCTGTTCTATTGAGGATTAGGTGATAATTCTAGTGTTGCCATTTTGGGAGTCAAATAAGTATTGTAACATTAATATAATGGGCCCAAGCTTAGATGTCTCAATTAACTTTAGCCTTTAAGTCTTTATTTTCCCACTGCCTGGTTCAATTTCCTATTATGATGCACAGTATAGAAAGTCAATTTCTTTCTGTTATCCGGTTGTTAAATCCAACATCACGGGTGGCTTTTTCATCCAAAAATGTTTACTAGCGTTCACAACCTGTAAGCTAAACCTTGTCACCATCATCTCTGTTTTAGTGAGGGTAAAATAAAAATCACTCATCTCTAACAGAGTAATTAGTGTAGCTGTGCAGCCAGATGATATAATCAAGGGTAACATCCATATAACAAATTGGATACTGTTGCTTGGTTGAATTGTGATGCACCCTTTAGAAAGTCAATTATTATGACTGTCGTGCAAGTGAAGCGGTGGTCATATAGGTTTAGTCAGAGTTTTTTTTTTCTTTTCTTTTTCTGAAATTTTGTGTCAACGATTCCCAGGACACTGAAGGACCGGGCTGCACAAAATTTGGTGGGCCCCACAAGGATGACACGGAACCATTTGATCCGTCTTAGTTTTTCCAGATATTTGCACACCTATGAAGTAGTTCCAGTTTTTTGCCCACATTACAGTACAGTATATTAATTTGCCAAACTCGTTAAGTTAAAATAAACTGTCATGTTGTATCAGACCTATAAATTAGCGAGCATAGCAACATTCATAGCAACATCACTGTTTTACTTAGCCTACTGCTGTGTAAATGAGCTAAAAACCACCTTAGTCATATGTTACAGACTAAAGTGGCTTTTAGCTCAGTTACACAGCAGTAGGCCAAGTAAAACAGTGATTGTACAAAGCTAATGCTCAACAGAAACAGAACAGGAGATTTCTCAGGTTTCTAACCCAAAATATGGGAAAATGTCAACATTCGTCTTTCTGTTGCTATCCCTCTGCCAACAACACAAATTCAAAACTGCTGAACCACTAACTAACCACTGAAGCTAGATCTAACGTGGCTTTGCTTACAGATTGGCGTCACAACATGTTCTCACAACAATCACTGCATTATCTTAAATGGGATATCACTCTGGGGTCGCCTCAAAGCAAGCAAAATGATTCATCTGTTCCGATGGAAGGACAAGGAGGTTGTAGCAACAGGACAACTGTACAGACACTGACATTTCCAGTGGTAGGGCTAATGTTATTAGCTTAGGCCTATCAAAATACGTGATATTTAAGGGAAAATATTAAAACAGGAAGACAGCGGGGAAAAAAGTTAAAATACATGAGAAACCCAGGAAAAACAGAAGGGTTGACAGCTATGATCTTGGGATATGCTGACTTAGTTGGCAATGAGAGAGATGGAACTAACAACTGGCCTTTGGCTATAGCAACCATCCATTTTAGTAACAGCAGTTTGTCCTGAAAATTGAGAAATGAGTTGGTGTGTGACAGAAAGAAGTAATTCTGCAAACAAGCTAGTTTTAATGATCAGAAGGTGGAAATTATAGCAGCTACACAACATAAGTGTGGCAATAGTGGACAATGGACTCCATGGTGTTCGTGTCGCATTACCACCTTGAACGTGCATGAAAAATAATGCATGTTCGAGGGAGCCGCATTAACACCTCAAACCTGCATTACAATTTTGTGATACCTGAACGCCATCTCACCATTATTCCATATTCCATTATAATGGTATCTGTTAACAATCAATAGTAACTTTAGACGAAAAATGTTTCCAAGCTACACTGTCTATTAAGAGAGGTCTATTCACAGCCACAAGAATGGCTTGCCATCCATGGAACCATCACTGTAATTGTATGTTGCGCATATGTTAGTGCACAGACTGTGCACAGACAAAAATAACTAATAAACTAATAATAATTAGTTAAGAGTAGACTATGCCGTAACTCTCTCAAGATAGCGGGCCAAAAAATGCAAGAAAAAACACTGGCCTACCATATTGGTTCAGGCGGAGACGCCTGGGTTTTGAATTGAAGATCAGCATAATTCTGTTCTCTATCGAAACCAAAAAAGTCAAGTTATTCAAGCATTCTGTCAGTAGATGATCTCAGGGGTATCTTGATCCAATTTATTGCATTGAAAAGTCTATAAGACTATGGGCCCTATCGTACACCTGGCGCAACATGGTGCAAAGTGCGACATAAGGCTTATTCATATCCTACACCCAGTCAGTGACAAAATTTTCACCATACGCTCCACTGTTATTAAACCTTGCCCCCGGGGTGTGGCATAAGGTTTGATCTGGTGCATGATCCAAAAATCGCTATCTTACACCCTCTAAAAATGATTACGCCACTGACCAAGAAAAACCTGGTCTATAGCGAAAGGCGCCTGTAAAGCACAGCTGAAGATGCACTGTCACGAAATGTAAGCAGCCCTTAGCAAGCAGTCCCAAACAACTTCTCTGCAGTAGAAGCACTCACAATATACTGTGCTCTATGTGAACGGCATTCGTGATCATAGATTTCTTGGCATGGACACAAGCAGTCAATCCAAAAACAAATGAAGTGAACTACTCAATTACTCAACATGGGTTTGGCATAGTGTGGCCACGTACTGTGATAAAAAAGCACACTTCAGATACCCCCTCTATCCCCTACTCTTTCTACCCCTTGGTTACTCAATGATTGTTGACCAATGCAATACAATAACACAATCTGAACTGCTTGAACAGCAACACAAAACAACAAAAACATGTGGAATCAGTGTACCGAAATAATTTGGCTTTGTAATACTGATTACATTGACATACAAAACACACTATAATGTTGTGTCCATATCATTTTATGTATAATGCTATATAGTTATCAGATGATACATAATGGGCTCTATCTTGGCGATTCCTATCTTACACTGGAATTTTTCATCATGTGCTTCTCTTTTATTAAACAATGCGCCTAGGGTTGTGGCAATTAACAACCTAAGGTGTGGCCTAGCGCATCAGGGTTTCCCGCAACACTTTGTAATCAAGGCGGCTGCCTTGGTAAAACACGACTGCCGCCTTAACTACGGCGTCAAAAAAAAAGTAGCCCGACGTGTTACTCTGTCCTGTTTTCTCCATTTAATCCAAACCGTGACCAACGCCAGTCTCCCTTCTCCGTAGAACGCATTAAAAAATAATAAAAAATGTGCCATGAACCGAAAAATAATCAGTTGTGATATGCCTCCGAATAAGAGCTAGTGAGCGGTGCAAATATCCCGCTCCTCGCTCAGGTGGCTGTTTACTCGGCCACTCCTCTGCTCAAATTCGCGTCAGGTCGCTCCGCTCAAATTCGCTCCCTACTCCGCTTAAAAATCATCCCGCTCCAGTGAAATCACTCCATACTTGCTCCAATTTAAAAGAGGCAAAAATAATCTACAAGCCGAATTGTCACCTTAAACAGAAAACTTAAATCCAAAGAACTAAGAGCATCGGCAATATATTTCACTCAGAACATTTATTTTAAAAGATTGTATGAGTGCAACAACAAACAAGCTTGGCAGCGTTGATAGCCTACACATAAGCCTAAAACTAAAGGGATCAGGTTTAGCGTCCAAGTTTTACTTTAGCCTTCTACTTGATATGAAGCATATTCAATTGCTCACGTTTTTCTTTGCTCTCCGTAGCACACTCTCATGTTTCCGCGAAATGTGTCCTCTTAGATTCCAAAATTAATCTTTACTCACTGAAACTGTGTCACCACGTGGTTATTCTTGCTCTACATTGTTAGTATCTTGTTATTTTGTAGGAATAGTACACTTGTTTGACTTATCAGTTTCCTTTCTAAATTATTACTAAGGCCAATACTATGGCCAATATCTTTGAAATGTAACGATCTTGGTTTTATTAGGAAGACATGAATTCTGGGTGGGTTTGGGCTCCACACTCAAATTCCATCCATATTACACAAAACTATAAAATAATCTAAACTTCATTCACTCTCGGTGTATAGATCAGGACAGACTTGCAGAACAGGCTGGAGGGCAACAGTCTGACCGCCTGCATGAAGATAAGCATTAATGGTCGACTAGTAAAAGAGTGCAATTACCAAAGGGCCCTTGAAATGTTACCAGTTGCACATTTTAATTTTGTTATTTGTCATGTAAAGCGGCTAATTAGCCTAAGCATGATGCCTGGAATGCGTCAACAGAATGTGTTACGTTTTTATGATGGTGGGGGTACGCGAGCCGAGTCAGGATGAGGTGGTGGTACGCAGGGAAAAAAGTTTGGGAACCGCTGGTGTAGCCTATACTCTGCTAAGTTTTAGTAAATGCCTGTTCCATATAGCCTGACAAGCCAGACCCACATTACAATGTAGGGTCTGGGCACTCACCGTTCGCAGTCCTCAGTCCGAGGGGCGGGATAATCGGTTGTCTTTCAAATTCCCTCTGCACGCAATAGGACAGCACTGAGTCCCATGCGTTTTCCCACCAGCGGAGCTAGTTGGCTAGTTCAAACTTTTGCCAACTTAAAACAAGCTTAACTCGTGTCACACTGTTGGCCAACAGCAACATCCATCTTCTTTGTTTTCAAGTAGCAGGGAATTCAAGCAACTCTGCCATCAATCATTATGTTAAGCCCGCCTAACGACTCTATACACAATTTGATTGGCCTGATAGAAGTTTAATTTTTCGAGCTCACAAGCCAACGGAGAGTTGCTAGACTAGCCCTGGAAGCAAATGTAATTTGCTGCCGCTAGGGTGCGTCTAGATTTCTAGGCTATGTTCCATACGGTCTGGCGTGCAATCAGATTCCTTCAAATGCGCCGCTGACTATCAGAATATCGATGCGCTGTTTGAAGTGGCACAGCTTGCTGTTAAAGGGCAGCCGTGGGCCACTGGTTAGCACTCTGGACTTGTAACCGGAGGGTTGCCGGTTCGAGCCCCGACCAGTGGGCCGTGGCTGAAGTGCCCTTGAGCAAGGCACCTAACCCCTCACTGCTCCCCGAGCGCCGCCATTGAAGCAGGCAGCTCACTGCGCCGGGATTAGTGTGTGCTTCACCTCACTGTGTGTTCACTGTGTGCTGTTTGTGTTTCACTAATTCACCGATTGGGTTAAATGCAGAGACCAAATTTCCCTCACGGGATCAAAAAAGTATATATACTATACTTATATATACTATATACTTAAAGGGAATGACAAATGTCATTCTCATTGATTTAAAAGATGTTACGCCCAAAACACACCCATGACTGATTAAGAAACATAAGAGCCGTCGTTTTGTAAAGGATTGTAATATTATGATCATAGGAGTAGACACAGGCGAGCCTGGAAGGGCCTAGGCCCGTCTACTTGTCAGTCTTCCCCGTCCAATTAGAGAATCAGTCAAATCGCGAACAGCCAGCAGCTCCGTTTAATTGTCATGTGTGATGAAATGCGTTCATACAGTATTCCACTTTTTATGTCATAAACATAGCATGCCTATGGAAAGGCTTTGCAGTAGGATTGTCCAATGGTCAATCTGTTGCTTAAATTTGTTTTATGCGACGCTCCGATGCTGGGTTCATGGCATGCAGTTTTGCGCAAGTTTAAAATGTTTAGCCGATTGCGTAATTTCTCATTTTCATTCAATAAGTTCCACTGTTCATGTCATGAATGATATATGCCTATGATAAGGCTTTGCAGTTGTCCAATATGGTCAACCTATTGTCTCAATTGTGTTTCATGTGACGTGCCAAAGCTACATTCATGCATTGTTTTGCTCCAGTTGAAAATGTTTCTGCGTAATTTGTCAGCTGTGATCAAATGCGTTCAATAAATTCCACTTTTATGTCATAAATATAACATGCCTATGATTAATGTTTGTATGGTGTATCTAATCTAGGCCTCTCTTATGTTCAATCAAATTGGGTTTGCCCACCCATTTTTTTTCTGTGCCCACCCATTTGAAAATTTCTGGCTACACTATTGATTATGATTCCTTTATCTGTGTGGGTTTCTTTAAGTTATGCTGATGTATGCTCAACATTTCTAGTCAATAAATCCAATGCATCAAAATATATTTACTTAGGGACTGTACAATATTTAGCGGGGGGGAGGGCCGGTCGCCAGACGATCGGGTTAAAAATGTTCTGCTTGGCCCTCCCCCCTGGTCAATTTTTTTTTTCTAGGGGCCTCCCCCCGGCTCAAAAAAATTCTCCTAGGCCCTCCCCCCTACGTGAATCAAATAAAACTGGTCGAAAAATGACGCGGTGTCACGGTCTGTTACGGGCTGCTACTTAAATTGACCCAAAAGCAGGACAACACACCAAGAGTAGATTCACTGAATTTAGTTACAGAGTGCAGCGCAGGAATATTACAACAATGACACAGAAGGAACATAACAAAACTAGGGGTTCATATACACAGGGATTTAACAAGGCTAACAAGGCACAAGTGGACAAGAAACAAGAGACAGGTGAACACAGGGCTGGAAATCATAATTAAACTAGCAGACTAATAATGAGGAACAGGTGAGGGGCGGAGACACAGGGAACTGAGACATGGCAAGATAAACAAAGGAGCACATGGCTGACAGGAACTAAAACACAGGGACAGGAAGTAAACACAGGAGCACATGGCACAGGAGGTAAACAAAGGAGGGACAGGGAACACAAGATCGTTACACGCGGGTTTGGTCACAAGCGGCCCGCGGTCGCCCGATATTTTAATCAACCCGCTTATTTACGAAATGTGTGCTTTTGGTTATAGCCTGCATGCAGTGTGACAGTAGGCAATATCTGTAAAACAAACTAATTTATTTGCGAAACTTTATGCAGTAGAACTACACGCAAGCATGCACGCAACCACCAAGAATTAGAACACTAGGATAAGATTTGAAGGCCATGGACATACATCTTTCTTTCGAAAACAGAAATGGTGAGGCAAGGTAGGCAAGAGAGATACATTGTTGGTCAAAACGTTAGCGTAAGAACTGGTTTATAATGCTGAATGAAGCACAAAGCTTTACTAAAGCACATCCACTGTTTTAAAGTCACAAACACAACGAACTAAGTTAACTTTTATGCATGCGCAAACCTACCGGTAGATGTAGTCTGTGCCATAACATTTATTCCTGCAGGCTGCCCGTTTTGGCTATCATACTTTTAAATGGCTTCGCAAGAAGGACTACATAGACCATAACTTGTACTACTGTCATCTTCTTTAAGAACTTTTCCCAATATTTCCCATAGCCTATATCGCTTTTCCTGAAAGGGTGTCTTTATTATTTTAACTCTCCATCTGTTTAACCTCTATAAAGCGTCTTCAGCTTCTTTACTGTTGACTTTACTGTATTGATGCTTTACTGTATTGATGCTAGCCTTCTCGTGATATTTTAAGTAGGCCTATTTGTAGAAAATATATATTTAATTAATTGGTAACGCTTTAGAATAACATGTGCTTATTAGGTATTAACAGTGCATAATAAGCAGTTAACAATTCATTACTAACAGTTAGTTAACTGTTGTTATCCTTTAATAACATTAACTAACTGTTAACATGCAGCTTGTAAGTGTTAATAAGCAGCCTTTTAGGTTACTTACAAGCATATTTGTTAACAGTTGTAAGTGTTAACAAGCAGCTTGTTAATGCTTGTTAATGGTGTATAAGACAAAGAGGTGGATAACTAATACGCTTATAAGACCTTTCTTACCTATTTGTAGTAAATTTTGCAGCCCCCCAATCTAAAGCGAGGACCATGTATCCTAAAGTTCCACAAGCCCAACCTTCTATCTCTCTATACTGTATCTCTCTATCTAGCTTGGTTTAGCTGTGAGAAATACACCTTCAAAATTGTTGCAGTGAGCAGGAATCGAAAGAGTGCATCGCTGCTTGTTGAGCTACACTACTGTTCCTAATTGGCTGATGGAAAATATTCTGATGTTCTATATCATACTAGCTATGCTTTTTACAAATATGTTTCTGATGGAAAAGTGGTGTTTAATTTCCATAATCTTTGTTCAGTGAACGCATAAAACAGTTTGTCAGCAGTCTAAAGATATGCCAGCTTTGTATATAGTTTGGTTACCTAGCAACCGAGGCTTAAAGACGATAAGTGGGTGCGTTCAAAGCTCTGGTTTAAAGTTGCAAACATAGGCGAACGTTCGTGATCGATTTTAAACATGTTTCAGTTTGCCTTAAACAGAGGCGAACATTTGTGGTCTGTTTCTGCATTAATTAAACACCACTTTTCCATCAGAAACATATTTGTAAAAAGCATAGCTAGTGTGATATAGCACTTCGGAATATAGAATCAAAATAAACAATTTCATCAGCTGTACAAGAAAAGTAGTGTAGCTCAATAAGTAGCGATGCACTCTTTGATGCAGGAGACCGGGGTTTGATTCCTGCTCAATGCAACAATTTTGAAGGTGTATTTCTCACAGCTAAACCAAGCTAGATAGAGAGATACAGTATAGAGAGATAGAAGGTTGGGCTTGTGGAACTTTAGGCTACATGGTCCTCGCTTTAGATTGGGGGGCTGCAAAATTTACTACAAATAGGTAAGAAAGGTCTTATAAGCGTATTAGTTATTCACCTCTTTGTCTTATACACCATTAACAAGCATTAACAAGCTGCTTGTTAACACTTACAACTGTTAACAAATATGCTTGTAAGTAACCTAAAAGGCTGCTTATTAACACTTACAAGCTGCATGTTAACAGTTAGTTAATGTTATTAAAGGATAACAACAGTTAACTAACTGTTAGTAATGAATTGTTAACTGCTTATTATGCACTGTTAATACCTAATAAGCACATGTTATTCTAAAGCGTTACCAATTAATTTTAACTGACCTGCCCGCAAATGACCCGAATATCATTAAAATATTTTGTTTATGACTCATAACCGCGGGTGACCTGCAAGCTTACGAGGGGGGTTGTGGGAGATTCAGGTAGGGTTGCGACTTTTTGGACTCGCCCACTCTGTCAAAGAGACGTGAATCATGTTTTGGCCTATAAACCTTATTTGGCCTATTAAACCTAAAAATATCGAAAACGGATCAATAGGGGGAGATGAAGAGAAGCAATAGGGGGAGATGAAGCACCCACCAAACAACCCAGAAAGTGTTATAGAACCATCAGAACGACTCTCAACCTGCATAATTAAGGTCATTTTTGCTAAAATTGTTGCATAGGGCTTCTTTAAACTGTCCTACTTGCTAGATTTGACAAATCTTCCATAGCCTACGTGCACAAGTAGTTTGAGTAGAATTACTGATCTTAATTATCTCCCTGCTTGTTGACATCATGTATTGTATTATTTCATGATCGCTTGAAACGTTTGATTCTTTTTAATGTTGTCATCAGTTAACTTCATTCAACTGCACTTGTAGACTATGCCGTTCAGTTGTGGACGTTGCGGTAGGGGGCGGAGAAAGGCACAGATAAACTGATGAAGTGAAAGTTTGATAAATACAACGTACATTAAGTTCGTTATCTGCGGCTTGTCCATGGCGCTGATAATGCTATGTTCGCAAATGTACGTACATCTGGTCCTGAATATTAATTTCCTAAATTAACATTTTTTAACCAGAAAACGGTTTATGCTGTTTCTGAGACCGTAAGCAACACACTGCAAATCCAAAGCAGAAATCCTCAGCTATGATGTTGACTGCTTACTTTGTGCATGATTTAAAAATAAAGGTGAAACATTTTACCTTTTTTTACCAGTGGGGTCCTTAAAAATCAGTACAATTAAAAGGGGCACAATCAGAGACCTCTTTAAAAAGTCATTAATCCTAATCATAATTTGCCCATCAACATCAAATAAAAATGTTTCTGAGGAAGTAAACCCTTCAAACATGCAAATTCATTTATCACTATAATGTATAGGTGTTATATGACAGAAGCCATTTATCATCCCATTTATCTCCCTGACCTCAACAGGGGCTGGGAAGAATGGTGGTCCAGCAAATTAATACATTTATAGAGGTTAAACAGATGGATTTGATTCAATAGAATTTTATAGTGGTTTTTTACAGTTTTTTTCTGAATGCTTAAACACAACCATGATTCTTATAGCACAATTTCTAAAACTATTAAAGGGACACCAGGCAAGCCTGATGCTTTTTCTCTACGAAACTCCCCCTCGCTCGGTCTGAAGCTCTTTTCCTTTTCTTTGCGTCTTCCGTCAAGGGTTTTCGCTGCTTCTTCGCCGGCTCTGCCATTATACATGTTTGCAACAATCTCTAGCGTTTCATTAGCCTGCCTCTGTGGTGTAAACTGATCATGCTTCGGTCGGTGGGTAGGATACACCGAACTTGCAAGTGGGATATTCTTTCTACAGGCAGTAGGGAGAGAGCGAGCGAGCGAGAGAGCCTTCATTCGCCCCGTAATGAGTCATTTACATTTCTTCACATGTTCCAGACATACAAAGAGATCGAAATTACGTTTCTCACTTGTCTCCACCGTGGGATAGTGAGAAACGTAATTTCGATCTCTTTGTATGTCTGGAACATGTGAAGAAATTGACAATAAAGCTGACTTTGACTTTGACTTTGACTTTAACCATATACATACTTACGAAGATGATTAATTAACACGAAAACGTTGCCTGGTGTCCCTTTAATACTTATGCAAAACCACTCACTGAGTTCGCAAAACTAAAAGCACAAACACTGCTTTGCACTCAGTTTGCAATTTTGTAACACACACTTTGCACAACTGTAGGCACAATTCACTGCACAGCACTCTTTTTGCGGAACTGTAAACACAACTCATGCTTTACACTCAATTTCCAAATGATCAACACACTCCTAGCAAATCTATACACATGTATGGCTATTATTTTCACTATTTTGCCAACTCTCAGGCACACTTTCTCATGTGAAAACTGTTTTAAATAATTAGTTCACTTTGCAATCAGCCTAAGCACTATAAATAAGCCACAGGTAATGTACAATGGGTACAATAGAGGGAATAGGAAGAGTGAGAAGAGTAACAATTAGAGGAGGCCGAAAAATAGGACGTGGAGGTGAAGAAGTAAGAGGAGGAAGAGGACACGGAGGTGAAGAAGTGAGAGAGAGAGGATGACAAGGAGGTGAAGTTAGAAGAAGAGGGCAAGGAGGAACACGAGGAGGACAAGGAGGGGGAAGAGGAAGGGTAAGAAGAGAAAGAAATAGCCCTTTTACGGGCAAAAAAAATCAGTCTACATGTGGGGATATAGTCATGTCAGGCCTGGATACGGCATTCCAGAATATATTTTCCCCGGTACATTGGACTAGGACATTGCATGTGATGTAGACGAAATTGAGAGAGACGACCCGATGCAGACTGATTTGTTTTGTCTCAGTGAAATTGCTATTTTGAGTTTTGACTTGGAAAAACACACTTGTGTTGCTAGGTTACGGGGACGCTGGCGAGACACGCCACTCCGTCTGGCATCATGTTTTTGTTTGATTTTATGTAATGTTCGTAATTTTATGTAATGTCATGTTTATTTTTTGTATTGGTTTGTCTAGTTAAATGTTTTCCCTATTTATTTACGCTATTTTTGATAGTTTTTCGTGTTATTCTTAGTCCTTTTTACTGCTTCTAAGTCAGCTGATGTCGTTGACATTTGTCCATTGGGAGCTTGCTATGGCTAGCTTTTGCCCTAGCTGGGCATCGGACATCCTTCCATCTATCCGTGAGCGGTGCAGCACTTCACTGTCTGGTCGAGGGGATCTCTCGGGACAGCTGGACCTAGGCTAGCTACTCTGCGAAAGATCTGCCGTGGCCGCCAAGCTGTTGCTGACCTGCGAGCTGCCTTGCCAACTGCAGACTAACGTTAACGGTGAAGAGCTGCAATCTCACGGAGCAACAAACGGTCGCTGTTAAGTCCACCAAATTGCGGATCTACACGATCGCCCAGTACTTTGGACTGTGCTTTCAGTCATCTCCAGACTGCAGTCTACAAGGCCTAGCTTCTAACATTAACGTTATCTCCAGACTGCCAGTGAATTCACCGGGTTGGTCAGTTGCTAGCAGCTAAAGAACTTTGTTGGCATTGCATCGGTTGTGAAGGCACAGCTCTGTGCGCAGTTTTCACGGATCATCATTGCCCTTGGACATTTTCAGCTGGTTTGGAAATTGGACTAATTTTAACATCACTTTTCCCCCTTTTTAAATATATTTTCTTTTTTTATTTGTTTTGTTGTCTGTCTTGTATGTCTTGGTGTCACGGGTACGCTGGCGACTACGCCGCGCCGTCCGGCATTTTTTGTATTTGTTATTTTTTAAATGTATTTGTCATGTCTTGATGTCATGGGTACGCTGTCGACTACGCCGCTCCGTCCGGCATCTTTTGTCTTGTCTTTGTTGTTATGTGTCTTGTTTGTGGAGCACTTTGGGTTGCACTATGTGCATGTTAAATGCACTTTAAAAATAAATCTGACTTGACGACTTTGTTTTGATGTGTGTAAATAAACACCAATACTTGAAGTTTGGATCCCTGTATGTTTACAGAACTATGACAAAAGTATGACCGCAAACTGACAGTCTACCTTGTGCACAGAGAAAGCAAAAGCCAGATGTGTTTTTTATTCATATACCATCAGTGTGTAGTTGGCACATTGTGTGCTTACTATTGTTATGGCTTGTGTTGACCTGTTTGATACGAAAACACCATTTTTACGAAGGTGTGAAGAGTTAAGCAAGGTGTGTTAGCTTTTGCAAGAGAACTACAATGTTTTGTTGATTGGGTGAAAGGTTTTCCTATTTGTGTGTAGAGTTTTGCAAAAAAAGCCATAGTTCCAAAAAATGTGCTTAAGCAATCAGAAAAAAACTGTAAAATGAGCAAATAAGCAAACATGAATAAAAGGCCAGACATAGACATATATATATCACAAACAGAGCCATTATAGAATTGCTGTCAATGGTATAAAGTAATGGAGGTGCAACTGCCTACCTAAGTTTAAAAACCCAAGTCATATCCTTACATGTAAGTCACCTACATATAAGTAACACATTTATTCACATAAATCTACACCTGTACAACAGGGTCTCCACCCTTTTTGGGAATGCCGTCTACCTGAATGATGTGAAATCATATGGAGGACTGTTTATCTGAAACAAGAGCAGTCAGGTGACAGCAGATACTTGCTCCTGTTAGCGAGGGTAATCCTCCCGAATAACGTGTTTGGCTTACCTTTAAATTATGAATGTCATGAAAGCCTTCATATATTAAGAATAGCCTAAATAATATGCATAAATAATAAATGTTCACTACCCTACAGAGACTTAGCTTTAACACAGTATCAACTTGTAAGGTACTGCCATTACTGTTTCAAATTGTATAAAATCTTCACATGCTTCAATTAAACATTTAAATATGTATTAAAAACTTTGCAGCTGATCACTCATTGGCTATAATTAGAAGCTACATGCTGCGGGCACCTCATGGGCGTCCTGAGAGCTACCTGGTGCTTGTGGGCACTGTGTTGGTGAGGCTAGGATCGTTTTCAACAAGTAAGGTCAGAGAGTGTGTTACACTAAAGATGTGTAGTTAAGCAGTAATGGCGAGCCCGAGCACCTGTGGTGACATTTCGGAATCCAACAAAGCACTGACGTGGTGCGTTTGTCAAATGTCAAAATTGTACATATCTGATGTCTGTGGTATTTGTTTATGCATGTTTTCTACATCGGAAGTACTTGCTCACATCCTGTTGGGGTAGAGGGCATGAACTCCATCCCCTTGTGTTTGTCTTAGAGAGGTCCACATCCTACCAACTTTTGTGTGGGGTAAAATGATTTGCTGACCACACAACTCAATGACATAATGGTGCACTATGGAGTCCCTGGGCCACACCTGACACAAAATCTCTGTCCCTGAATAGAGACTGTGAGGGATGACATGGGTGCCATGGTAACCATTGATTTCAGCCTACTACCACCCCCCCCCCCCCCCCCCATAATATAAAATTATGACGCCTGCAAGTTCATACACCAAATGTGAAACGAATCTGATGAAATTTCTAGGAATGGTAGAGGTAAGACCAGTGTAATAGCCATTTTATCTGTTGCTAGATGGTGGTGCAATGCCAAATGCATTGTGGGCATGTGATTTCCATTAATCATTTGATTGATCATTTCCATAATAATGAAGAGTCTGTGGGGTTTGACCCATGTCAATCAATGCATGACACATTTATCATACATTTCCTGTTTATATGGCAAGGTATGTAAATTCTGTGTAAATTCAGCCTGTGTATCTGTGTGTGTTTTCTGTGTAAATTCAGTATGTGTGTGTGTGTGTGTGTGTGTGTGCATGCATTGTGTGTGTGTGCAGATATTTCCTATTGCAATGTTCAGTCAGGTCAGTGTTATTACCTTTTTTGTGTGTCAGAATCTGTAAGTGTGTATATCTGTGTGTTTGTGTGAGTGTGTGTGTGTGTTTGTATGTGTGTGTGTGTGTGTGTTCCACTGTAGATGTGTGAAGTAAGTTGACATGCACCTAAACTAAATTAATCTAATGAATCTGATACCAATATTCAAAATAAATAAAAAAAATCTGTCTATTGCCAGTTAGTAGCGCTATACCACACACATTAATTAGGCATGTATATCATCATAATAATAATACAGACCTGCCAACCTTGAATCATTTTTTGAGTAGCACCTCAAGCCGAGAAAAAACAAAAATTGCATGCAGCCAAAAACAGACAAAGCCATACATGCAAGATACATTTTGGATAACGACCCATCTTTATTGTCACATATCTATCTAAATTTGATCCAAGTAGTTTCTGAAAATGCAAACTGAATCTTTTACAGTAGCTCTATAATTTTGACAATCTTTTTTAGAGCCTGATAATCCTGACCTGATGAAAAAGACTTGTGTTGATAGGGACTGATGTGAATATGTTGTCCATTTTCTTATATGTGGTCTCTATTCAACCGTGTTTGGTCTATTACCTCTTTTCAATCCATTATTATTAGTTATTATACGGCTCTTCACAATGCAAGTAGAATGTTCCATTGACTTGAATGGGATTTCCCAAAGTTCTAGCGGTCATTATTTCTTGGGAAAGGACCTCTGAAAAAAATAATGACCGCTGTCAATGGCAACGGAGTTTGTCAAAGTCAAAGTCTGCTTTATTGTCAATTTCTTCACATGTCAAGACATACAAAGAGATCGAAATTACGTTTCCTACTATCCCACAGTGGAGACAAGACATATTTTACCAATTAGGTCCACAGACAAACATAACATTCAAGTAAACAATATAAAAAGTAAAAATAAGAAGGCACATACAATGAAGAAAATAAGAGCAGCAAAATTTGAGTTGAAATTGTGCAATTGTGCATACAGTAGACAGTCAATATAATAGTGCAAAAGTCAGGCCAATAAATGGCTGAGGTAGTTCTGTTTGACCTAAGTATGCAAGTGGCATAGTGGTACAAGTTATGTAAGAGCAGCAGAAGTGTGTTCAGAAGTGTTTTCAGGACAACAACAACAAGTTGCAAAGTGTGCAAGTGTACAAGTGGAGTAGTGCAAGTGGAGTAGTGCAAGGCAGCCATTGTGGGTCCAAAGTCCAGGATGTTATGTAGCTGAGCATGGGCGGACTGGCCATCTGGCATACCGGGCATTTTCCCGGTGGGCCGACGCACCTTTTGGGCCGATAGAATAGTCTATATATATAATTAATCATTTTGGCCAATGTAGAAGCTTCAAAAATACAATATTGCAAGTAGGCTAGCATATGTCATCAACATGTTGAAGTTCGTTGAGTTTGAACGAGGATGTAAGCAAGCATACAGAGGGACAGTGCAGGTGATGGAGCCTTGCGGCTACATGATAAGAACTCAGTGGTGGAGCAGGGTATGTGTGACATGCCATGCTGATGATGATGATTATGATGACTTATTAATTGCGATAATGTAATGATGTGGCTATGATAACGTAAGGCCGTGCTGTGATTATAATAACAAACAGCGTAACTTAAATGTTCTAAATGAATGATTTGCAACCCCGGACAGCAAAAGTGTCAAATCGATGTTAATTGTTGGTCAGATTGATCAGTTTCCGTCAGACGCCCAAAATTCAACATTGATGGCATGAGTGGTTGGTCTCTCAAAGTAGAGTGGGTTCTATCTTGGAAGGGTTCATTATCTTGCACCAATTATCATGGTAAAGATGGGCTAAAAGACTGTAGACTGACGGAAATGTAGGCTACAAAACATCGTCATATTCATGCACAAGCCAACTAATATACAGTAACCTATATGATAGGCATTAAGACATTAAAAGGAAGACATTAAAGATAATTAGTTAATGTAGCTATAATGTTCCAAAATGTATCAGCAATGTAGTATAGCCTACAGGAATAAAATATTTCCAGCAACAGCCCTATTTTTTGTTTTGTTTCAGTTGTCCTACAGTGATTAATGTCTACTACAATCTAGGTAATTTAGCTCTTTACACATAGGCAAATTCAGTAACTGTTTGGTGCTGCTGTCAGTTGAGCATTGTATAGTTTAAATGTAGCCTATTGAATAATTTGAAATGATAGGCTACTTTGAATTCAAGCAGAAACTCTTCTTTAATAATTGCTTGTATAGCCTAGGCCAGGGGTCCCCAACCTTTTATGTACCATGGACCGGTTTGATTCCTATTTTTTTTTCACGGACCGGCGGGGGGGGGGGGGTCGGGGGTTCCATGTTCCATATGTGTTGTGCATGCACAACTTGAAAAGAACTAGCTCCAGTTATGTAGGAACAGTGAAGGTAACGATCTCTTGTGAAAAACGTGAACTTGAAGAAGTGAAAATTGAACAATATGAACTATGAATATTGAACAACTATCTATAAGTGTGAACATGCTTAACAAAATATGGGAACAAAACATGGGCTATGTGCGCCGCGGTGGGCTTTGCCGCGATTATGGACACGTACCAAATGCTTCATGTGAAACGCCTGTGGGCGCATTGGAGAAAGCCATGAGCATCCCTCTCGCACGATAAAGGTGTTGAAAACGGCCAATAAACTCCTCTAAGCAGGCAATAGATGGCATGGGCATGTCACATATTATTGTCTTTTTGATTAGGCCTACCAAGCACATATTCACGTTTAAATGAAGGTTACTGGATAATTTAAAACAAAAGCAAATTGTCCTGAAATCATCCGATATGTCGCCCTTGGATTGAAAGTCAAAACTTTGAATGCGTCTTATGAAGCATCGGAGAAAGCCATGAGCGTCTCTCTCGCAAAATAAGTATAGGTATCAAGTATATATACTCTTTTGATCCCGTGAGGGAAATTTGGTCTCTGCATTTATCCCAACACAGTGAGGTGAAGCACACACTACCTGCAACAACAGCGGGAAAAAGATGGGGACTAAACGTGCATTATGAATATAATCAGTGGGAGCCCTGTGCTTGTTTCCCTGCAACAAGAAGCTTCCATCTGGGGGTGATAGAAGACAGTGACACCCTCAGTGTGTTTGAAATGTCCAGTCGATTGCGCAATTTGGTCTTAGTTGCAGTCATTGCCGAAAACCCGGCCTCGCATAGATACGTGGTGGGAAACGTTTTCAGCGCTTTTACGGCTATCTCGGGATATTCTGCTTTGGTTTTGATCCAAAAACCCGCCAGAGAGGTTTCCTTATACACACTCTTAAGACCACCGTCATTTGCAATTTCGATCAACTGCTCTTCCTCCTGCGCTGACAAGTTAGGACTATTCGGGATATTGACAAATGGGTTGCGGACCCACTCATTGTTTTGCCAAAATCCCCACTACTGTTTGGAACATATCAAATACACCCCGGTCCACTCGTCGTCCCCACAAATCAAGCTTGGCTTTAAATGCAGCGACTTTATCTGCCAGTTTAAAGACAGTCGTCATTCTCCCCTGGAGTGACAGGTTGAGGTCATTAAGCAACCCGAATATGTCACACAGGTAATCCTCATCACTAAAATGTGCAGCTAACGGTGACTTTTTTCTGTACGAAATCTCTGCAGCGGCTCTCGCAACTCAAACCTGCTAAAGATGCTTGTTTTTTGTTGTTCATTCTAGCAGTTTAGCTAACTTCGTGTGACACTACCGTTCGCCAAGAACTGATCAAGTGAAGTGAGCTGACCTGAGGCTGCGCAGCGCTGAAGGCAATTACTGTATGTAAAAGTGTTGAAGGCGGGCAGACAGACGTAAGAAAATAGACCTTGCATAATGCAAACATGCGTGCAATCAAACAACTGCATATAGGCCTATGCCATGTAAAAACGTGACATTATTGCGAATTAAATTTAGTTTAGTTTGCATGCATTTTTTTTTAAAACTCATGTCGTAGGCTACGGCCCGGTTAGGAATGTCCTGCGGCCCGGTACCGGGCCGCGGCCCGGTGGTTGGGGACCGCTGGCCTAGGCTACTTGAATATGGAGATCATGTACTCCATGGCTACCTCTGATCAGACAGAGTGATAGCCAATGAGGCCTATCACTTTCAGTGCTCCATGACAGTTGAAAATATATGCATATTTAAGGGTAATGCAAAGATTTTGTATTTAATTAGGTGTGCCCGACCGATTTGAGGGCCGCTTGGGCCAAATATGCCAGGGCCGATTTTTGGTCCCAGTCCGCCCCTGTAGCTGAGGGTGGAGAGAGTTCAGCATCCTAACAGCCTGGTGTATGAAGCTGTTGGTGAGTCTGGTGGTGCGGGAGCTAGTGTTAATTTCGTCAGACGAGACGAGAGGAAATATGTTCGTCAACAACCTTTTTTTTCATGACTAAGACGAGACGATGACGAGACGGCAGTAATGTCCTGAAACACTGACTAAGACTATCTTAAGATGCATTATAGTTGACGAAAAAAGACGAGACTAAAATGTTTTGCATGAAATAAAAACTAAGATAAAATCTCTCTTCATTTTTGTCTACAAAATGAGAAGACAGAATATCTAGCTGTTACGTTTTCAAAAAATATTCCGAATGAGTTCATACGCAACAGCTTTCCTGTAGGCTAGTCTACGTGCTGTTGCTGCAACACGAAACTACATGGAACAAGAACACTGGAGATTTTCTGCCAGAGTTAGCAAGCTAACTACCTAAGCTTTATGCCACAATGCTACATACCCAGAAGTTGAAGCTTCTCTCATACAAATTAACATCCCCCAGAATGTCCATACGAAAATGTTCATCATGTAATCTCAACTATTTAACTAGTTAGACTGATTAGACCTACTTCAACAGTAGCCTATAATTAATCTACACTATAGGCCTACTCACTGAACCACCTTGCTTATTGTCTTTGCACTTTGCTTATTGTGTGGATTCATACTGTATGATTTAAACTGGCATATCTTACATAGACAGTGTTGCAGAACTGTTTTTACATACAAGTTGGTTCAATATTGCAAACAACTCATCTATATTATATTTTACCACGTCTGCTCGCGGACCACTTGGGATAGTTTGCGGACCACCAGTGATTCCCGGACCACACTTTGAGAAACACTGGTCTACGAATATGACAGTGGTCCAGTCAAATCTTTTACTGTCTATGGTCAAATCCCAGCCGAGCTATAACTGTAGCTCGACTTACCTGTGCATGTAAACATACTGACTGACAAAAAATCAGAATGAGTAATTATAACAGACGAGTAGCCCTGTGGACACACAATATTGTTGGAAAATTGAGATGTGTGAAACACTATTTGACTCAAATGGTAATCAGAAATAATTTGTTATAAAAAAAGACTAAAATGTGTTGACTAAAACTGACTAAGACTAAGATACCTTTAGTTTTCTTTTGACTAAAACTAGACTAAAATGACGAGACTTTTAGTCGACTAAAACTTGACTAACAAAAATGATATTTGAATGACTAAATATGAAGGACATAAAAAAGGACATTTTGTCACAAGACTAAGACTAAATTAAAAATAGGCGACAAAATTAACACTAGCGGGAGCGCAGGCTTCTGTACCTCTTCCCAGAGGGCAGTTGATCAAACAAATTGTGAGCGGGGTGACTTGCATCACTCACAATTGTGGTCGCCTTGCGGGTGAGGTGGGAGGTGTAAATGTCCTTCAGGGAGGGGAGTGAAGCACCAATAATCCTTCCAGCTGTGTTCACTATGCGCTGCAGGGCTTTCCTGTTGTATTCAGTGCAGCTTCCGCCCAACACAGCGATACAGCTGGAGAGGATGCTCTCAATGGTGCCTCGGTAGAATGTGGTCATGATGGCTGGTGGAGCACTTGCTCGCCTGAGTTTCCGCAGGAAGTACAGGCGGCACTGAGCTTTCTTCGCCAGTGATGCAGTGTTGGTGGTCCAGGAGAGGTCTTCACTGATGTGCACCCCCAGGAATTTGGTGCTGCTCACTCTCTCCACCACAGCACCGTCGATGGTCTGTGGCAGGTGTTGGGTGTGACCTCTCCGGAAGTCAACAACAATCTCCTTGGTCTTACTGACATTCAGCAGGAGGTTGTTGTCCCTGCACCACGTGGTCAGAAGGTCGACCTCTAACCTGTATTGAGTCTCGTCGCCCTTGGTGATGAGACCCACCAGAGTTGTGTCGTCAGCAAATTTCAATATGTGGTTGTTGCTGTAGGTTGCAATGCAGTCATGCGTCAGCAGGGTGAAGAGCAGCGGACTGAGCACACAGCCTTGAGGGGCCCCCGTGCTCAGTGTGATGCTGCTTGAGATATTGTTGCCAACACGTACTACTTGAGGCCTCTGACAGAGGAAGTCCAGTAGCCAGTTGAAGAGGTAGGTACTGAGTCCCAGTTTGTCAAGTTTGCAGATGAGTTGTTGTGGTATTATGGTGTTGAATGCAGAACTGAAGTCTATAAACAGCAATCTCACATGAGTCTCTTTTTTCCAGGTGGGTGAGTAACTTGCAACTGGGCAATTTGGGATAGCTGGCTCAGTTTGATAGCTGGCTCAGTTTCAGAGTTTGTGCTTCTAATTCAGGTCTTTCATATCACTCCGCAAGTAGTCCGGTCACTTATCCTAACAGAAAAAAAAATCTGCGACAAGCTTTCAACGACACCCTGTGGTAGGGCTGGGACAACGCGTCGACGTAATTGATGACGTCGACGCAAAAAATACGTCGACACAAAATATGAGCGTCGATTCGTCAAGCATAACGTGTGCTGCTAAATATTTTTCATTTTACACCTTCAGTGTTTTCCATACGTTGACTAATCTGTGGCTGGGCACCACGAAATCAAAACCACCACACATTGATGTTCTATGTTGTAGGCCTACTATTTAAATTAAAGATAAGATAAAATAATTTCATTGAGCTGCACTTTTTACTCACACAGCCTTTCCTCGCCCCGCCCGCTCTCTCTCGTAACGAGCCCGCTGCTCCTCCTCTGCATGTGCATGTAACCAAATATTCACGATTGTTGAAGGATTGTTGTTGCCACATAGAAGCACTGCATAGAACACAGTGGGCCAAAATATCTATTAAATCCGCTTAGCATCGTGACCATGCTGCACAAATTTGTTCAAAACTGCTGCATTAAAGTTAAAGTAAACTCTGCTAAGGTCTTATCACAACATAGTACATTGAGGAGACTAAACTAAGTTACGTTACAGTATGCAATCAAGCAGTATCTCAAAGCTAACGTTAGAATACTGTTTGGATGTCAAGTTTAGCATGCTTACTTGCAGCTGCTTGTATTCGTTACTCATGCAGAACTCATTTTATTGACTCTGAATGTTTGCAAAATCCCGATGTAAATGGAAAAGTGTTTTCCAAGACTCAAAAGTGCTTGTCCAAAGGAGAAGAACGAACCGTTATTTGAACTAACTACGTTATGTATTGCATCCACACATCAGCAGCCTTTTAACTGTGTTAATGTTAATAGCAAGGATTCCTACACGAACGTCTTAAAATGACAGGCACTCAATTAGACATACACTACTGAACTTTATTGAATGCTACCTCTGACTAAGAATGCATTACTTTGCACTTGTATAGTCTTTTATTTTTGAATCTTAAGAGCAATAAACATATATTGCAATGTTAAAGAATTCATGTTTTTTTCATTCAGTTTTTTTCATTCATGTAAATAAACATGTAGTTGCTATTAGTGAATTAATGGGGAGATAATCGATAATCGAAACGAATCGAAATCGAATCGGACGGAAAAAATTAATCGTTAGATTAATCGATGCATCGAAAAAATAATCGCTAGATTAATCGTTTAAAAAATAATCGTTTATCCCAGCCCTACCCTGTGGTCAAAAAAATTAATGACTTTAAAGTGAATTTTTATATTTTCGGCGAGTACGGGGATTTTCAGCACTGGTGGGAGGCCTAATTTACTAATTTGCAGTCTCCAAAACGTAAAAGCCATGAAGAAAGCCATGAAGAGACCAAGACCAAGAAGAAAAGGAGAAGACCAGTAAGAGACATAAACAGCTAACGAGATTAATGAAATAGAGGAAAACCGACATGAAAAAAATACAAAAAAATTGTACTGTTTGGGCTATAAAAATCTTCCGAGATTGGTTGCGGAAGATGCAGATGGGTGGGCTTAGCAGAATAAGCCGCTATTACAGCCAATTCAACATCCTCAAGAACCCGCTATTCAATTCCAGCAACAATGTGTACAAATCGGTCTTAAAGGCACATCGCAAGAGTGGCAAAGACACCAGCCAGCATCATCCGCCCATCTCCAGTGCTGATTTGAAGATCATGGATTCAGGGGTCCTCAATACAAGCACAGCCATCGGCCTTGTAAGAAAGGTATGGTTTGATGTTCAGGTACACCTTGCACGTAGAGGAAGGGAGGGTAACCGAGACCTAATACGGGAGTCTTTTCAACTAAAACAAGATGAAAATGGAAAAGAATACATCACATTATCGCACAACGCAGAAACGAAAAACCACAAAGACCCCAGGGATCTGATGCAACAGATGTATTGCGGGTGCATTTTTTCTGAGCCAGCTATCCCAAATTGCCAAGTTGCAAGTTACAAAACATATCTTTCCCATTGCCCACCGGATGCCAATGCATTCTACCTACACCCTCTGAGAAAGCCCCAGGATACCCTCAACCAGCAGAACATCTGGTATTCCAGGTAGCCCATGGGACATAACGCACTGGGACAAGTGATGGCAAACATCAGCAAGGCAGCTGCACTTTCTACGCGCTACACCAACCACAGCCTGCGCAGCACAGCTGTGCAACTACTGTCAAAAGCCGGCCTGCAAACCAGAGAGACCATGACGGTTACCGGACACAGGTGGGAAACCAGCCTGAAGAGCTACTGGGCTCCCACAACATCCGACTGGGAGAAGTGGAGCCAGATCCTTTCTGGTGAGTTGCTAACACTAATGTCTAATACATTTTTCCGTTCTACCCAGCTAGCCTATTCAGCATGGTATATATTCTGTTTCCAGATGCGCCTGACACTATCTCTGTCTCTGCAAGAGAGGTTGGGGAAATCGCTCGTGAGGTTAACGGAAGTCCGACGACTTTCAACCTACCCAGAGATATTGGATATCTCCGGCTGCACCTTCAACGGGAACGTCCAGTTTAATATCAATAAGTAGCCTTGCTGCTAGCCACACTGCCTGGAACTGAATGAATCCCAACAGATGTTGCCAAGCAACGCCCAAACTTTTGGGAACTATTTTATCTGCTGCTGAAGTCATTATATAAGCCTTTCGGCCTTCATAAAAGTGGACTGTATGATTTATTTGTGTGTGTGTTGGCAAGTAGCCGTATAATAAGCAGGATAATGTATAGAACGCCGGGTCATTATTGGGAAAATAAGTCCCTTCAGGGCGGAACAAGACCCCTCCGCTGCGCGTCGGGGTCCGGTCCGCCCTGTTGGGACTTATTTTCCCAATAATGAACGGCGTTCTATACATTATCCCTTACATATTTCTTTTGTAAAGAAATACATCTATCTCTCATGCTATGTCAACATAGAATTCACCTGAATATAGGCTACAGTAGATAGATGCTTATGGACATCTGCTGTTGTCAGTGTGCAGGCTATCCCTTAACTCACAACAGCCTACAGCCCACTTTCAGACTCACTGTTGTCAGACTCAATGACTATATTTGGCCTTGGTTAAAGTTTTCATAACTAAAACGCTCTCAGGGAGCCCAGATCTTTCCATCAACGACACATGGAAAATATAACGCTAACTGAAATAACTGGTGAACAAGTAATAACTTTCCAAGAAAACATCAAACTATCAAACTATTCTAATTCACACGCACCAGGGAGCTTTCCGGAGAAGTTGGATGTTTGCTCGTTTTTGCATAGTTTTAAATAAAAAATCGTACCGGCGTACTTTGATGTGACAATGTGTGGTTGCTACACAAAATGCATACAGATTGGCAGGTCTGATATCCAAAATTTTTGAAATTTCCAACCAATTAACCACACTTCCTGTTTGGTCAGCTGGTGGCGCTAGACCAGGTTGGCAGTTTTCCAGGTGGGCATGTGGATATCATCAGATTTATATTAACTAATATTTTCTTAATAAATTCCAAAAACTATTCTGACTTTGGCTAGCTGCTGACGCTACGCCAGACAGGCATATTGGGTGTGTGGATGTCATATACACCTAATCTGATTAATCTGATTGTGATATCCAACAGAAGTGAAAAAAAAACATTCCTTCTCCTGCCAATTGGTGGCGCTTATGCCAGGCATGTTAATAGGACATGAATATCATCATTATGATATCCAACATTTTGTAAAATTTCAGATCAATCAGTTAAGGCATTGCCAATTTCTGGCACATTTCCTGCTTGGCCTGGTGGTGGCACTACGCCAGGCAGGCCCATTGGGTGTCTGGATATTATCATAATCATAATATCTAACTTTAATATTAACCTGAGAAGTTTCAGACCATTCATTCAAAGCACAGAACATTTCTGGCACATTTCCTGCTTGGCCAGATGGTGGCGCTATGCTAGGCATGTGAATTATGTGAATATCATCACAATCATGAAATCCAATATTTTGTAGTTTCAGATCAATCCATCTAAGCATTGAAAATGTTTGCCATATTTCCTGCTTGGCCAGATGGTGACGCTATGCTAGTCATGTGAATTACACATGTGAATATCATCACAATAATGATATCCAATATTTTGTAAAGTTACAGATCAATCAGTTAAGGCATTGCCCATTTCTGGCACATTTCCTGCTTGGCCAGGTAATGGCGCTATGCCAGGCAGGCCCATTGGGTGTCTGGATATCACCATAATCATAATATCTATTAACCTGAGAAGTTTCAGACCATTCATCTAATGCACTGTGACTTTATGACACATTTCCTGTTTATATTAAAATCATAAATTTCATTATTTCGCTATTTCAACATATCAAAAATCCCTTCACACTTTAAAATCAGCAACATATTGGCATCATGTTTGCCAAATTTCACATGAATCTGACCAACCGTCTAGGAGGAGTATGTTAAAACTGACCATGTGTCCACATGCACAAAATCCCAATTACCTCACTTCCTGACTTCCTTACCTCACTTCCTGACTAATGCAATTTACATACAAAAGTTGTTTGTCTTTGGAAGCCCCACACACCTACCAAATTTGGTGTGTGTAGCTGAACCCACCACAAACAAGGCTAAATCATCTGTCTCACAAGAATAATCTAGTATACACTGCAAAAACTGCTTATCTAATAAAATCTAACCAAGTGTTATAAAGAGACTGACCAAGGGCTTTCTCTTTTGACTCAATTGACTCAATTTTAAGAAGAGTTTGACTTTCTTTAAGACGTCTGATTCTGAAAACAAGCAAATTTGTCTGCCAGTGGGTTGAGTAAATTTGTCTTGACAAGACTTCTGAAAATAAGTCAGTCTACTTAAATTAACCCTTAGAACCCAATTGACGCAAAGTGTGTCAAAAAACTAAAAACAACACTAAATAGATGTTTTAATCTTAATATCTTATTTTTTGCTGTCAGAGGAACATGAAACTTCTGATCATGAGACAGACTGCTTTGGTAGAAGCGGCTATTAATAGTCTTTCCTGTGGACAGTCAATGTTATAGTGTCAGATATAATAACACTTATTGTGTTGATAATGTTGATAAAGGGGTCATCACTAACAAAATTAGCAAATAACTATGGATTTGGATCAATGACTTATCAGTCAACTTCAAAGTTATTTATCACATTTTATAACTTGTTTGGTTTTCTCTTACAAATGTTATTCGAAGAAACATTAGTGTTTCCTTTAGCTATGGGGTAAATGTAAAGAGTATATGTGTGCATGTGTGTGTACTTGCCTGTGTGTCGCTGAACCAGCAATCTACTCCACAATAGCTGCTTCTTTGTTAGGCAGCTCTTTGTTAATGCCATACTTTGTCATGTGCAGGTGATGTTGCATTGTACAGGAAGCTGGTGTGATCAGTGTAATGCTTCATCTCCTGAATTCTTAAAGGGGTGGTTCAGGATTTTGGACATAGGACCTCATTTCCAAGTAAGCAAGTGTGATATTTATCAGTGGAGACCGTTTTCAACACGTTTCATCCAGTCCTAATTGCATTGTTCGCAGGTGCTAGGCTAGCGCAAGTCAACGGTATGTGCTAGCCTGCCACTAAAAACAGTCTTACCCACTCCAAAGTACACCTGAGGCAAATAAATTATAACGCCAATTCACTCTTGCTTACTTGGAAATGAGGTTTTATGTCCAAAATCCTGAACCACCCCTTTAAGCTTTGTGTTTGCATAATGACAGAGTTAGATAATGTCTGTCCGACAGGAATCACACACAGTTGCTCTTGACATAGATGGTCTTATCATGATGTTATCATCAAACAGTCAAACCATTCTACAACCTCTCTGTAGCGTAGGTGATTCCTGAGGGCATGTGCTGGTTTAGAGCTTTTTATCTAGTGATCATACAGGACTGTTTTGGTTGGTTGCTGCCGCCTCATAATTTGACTGGGGACAGAACAAAAGTCATATGGCAGCACATTGTAATACCATATGACACCTGTTACATTTTCTCTTGTGTGACAATACTCTCATTGCAAGCAGCCATATGTATATTTTCTTTAATGTTCAATGTTTCAAATTTCAACTCTTGAACTACATTAACATATTGACCCATTGACTTGCCATAGTCAAGGACTTCTCATGATGTAATTATAAAAGGATAAGGTGTGTAAACATTAAGGACATTATTCTGAGAGAAAAAAGCTGGCAAAAAAGCCAAGTGGCATGTCCATTTTCTAATCACATTTTTAGTGTGAAAGGCAGAACATCCCAGAAATACACTACAAAATTGTTTATCTTTTCTTAATATATGAAAATATCATATGCTAGGTAAGTTAGAAATGGTGTGTGAGCTGGTATCTGGTAATAGTGAGAACAGGCGTGCTCAAAAACATCTTGACACCGCTTTAACTTGGCACGAAGTTCTGGAAGAACTGTGAACTTCCGCCACCGCTTGACTCATCATCATCGACCTCAGGAAGACCACTAAAGTTTTGGTGGAGGAAACTCAAACAATTGAGGACGTGCTACTGAAGGCACGGGTTGAATACCCAGTCAGTGACGTTAAATTCATCTATGTAATCACCATGACCAAAATGTTACTTTTTTAAAAACTTTTTTTTTGGCTGTTACTGCAAACAAAAATATATATTAAGGATGGCCTGCCTTTGGATTGAATGCATCTTTTAAGAATGATCGTAGCAATCTAGAATCTTTGGTTAGCAAAAGCCAGACATTAAAGGAGAACTATGCAGTTTGTTTAGCTGAATTTACCTTAACTTCACAGCTTCGTAGTCATTGGAATGGTTTTGAGTTTTTTCTGGGGCGAATGGTGGCCGTTTCGATCAGAGTGCAAATTACCCCACCATAATTGGGGGGTACTGCTCCTTCACTTCTTCTATGACCATCATGGTCCACTACCATATCAATCCCCATCATGATCGCCAAGTGCAACATGTGTTGTGCAACACACATACAAGGTGTAAACATGCGACAAACTGATAATCAGTTGGCTACAGAATATCTCATTGTTATTATATCCAAAAGAGAACTGTTTTGATCAACTCTCAGAAGTTAAGTGCACTGAAATACCATTCTAATTACTAGTAAAAGTAATACCTTTACAGCCTATTGCTTATTTCATGACATATTGATTTGGTTTATTTTTAGATTTCATAAGACCTGGAGGTAAGATCCAACCCTCTAATATAGCCTAGCCTACTGTATAAACAGAAACCAATTTTCCATTATTAGAGGGGATGCATCCCCTCTATTGAAATCTGAAAACTTCTTCTTATTATTATTTTTCTTTTTACCTTTTTGTGCGTGCTATTCAGCCCAAACCGCTTAACGTACAAATTTGGTTCAAACACCGTTCCGTAGATCTTCCAAGGCTTTACCGTCCTATCCGTTTCTCATTTTTGAGAAGTTTATACTTTTTGAGATATTTGTAATTAAAAGTGTATTTTCCCCCCATAGACTTGAATGGGGGCTGTGATGTCATAATAGAGCCAGCTGCGCTCGTTAAGTAGTTCTCAGAGCAGTTCCCAGGCTAATCAGAACACTGGCACAGGTGTCACCTGTGAGGAATTCAACTGTCTCAGCCTCTAAGCATACAATCTAGCTATACCTGAACTACACATCCTGTTAAAGTGTTTCCTGTGTGTCAAAATAAAAGTCCCAGCCATATCTCATGCATTCAGCATTATATCTCCAGAACGGCTTGACGTACATGCTTCAAATTTGGTACGAGTGTTTTTATGGACTCAAAGGTGAAGTGAGTTGATGTTGGAGGTTGAAGGTCAAATGTCAAGGTCAAAAACACCTTGAGTGTGATATCTCAAGAATGCCATGTCACACAAGATTCAAATTTGGTTACTCCAAAAGCACCTTTGCAGGTATCACAATTACCCTACCAACCAGCTAGCAGCAAGCTCAACAGCCCCACCAACACCCTAACCAGCAGATTGCATCCCCTCGTGTAATTCCTCGGAATTGCATTTCTAGTAGTCTATGTAGTCAGTGTCAAATCAACACAATTGCCTAGAGATATGTGAAGCCTAAGCAATCTTTAATGTGATTAAGGAGCATATAGCCTACTATGAAAAAACATACTACCACATAAGAACTACAGAGCGGTAACCTACAAGAATCCGATAACCAGAATGTAAAAACAATAGGCCTACTAACCAATTAAAAACAAATTCCAGGGCTCCAGAGTGCGACCAATTTGGTTGCATATGCGACCTAATTTTTCAAAAGTGTGACTAAAATAAATCGGAGGTCGCACCGGTGCGATCAGCTATTCGAGAGAGGAAAACGTGTCCGCATTGAAACTCTACCTTTGGTTCAATAACAGACACATATTTGGCCAATATCGTGGTTTAAACAAATCACAGATAGTGAAGGGCGGGACCTCCCCTCTGATTGGCCGTGGCCCAGTGCCTGTGTGTAAATTTGAAACTGCGTGTGCTGCAGAGAGAGAGAGAGAGAGAGGTCAGAGACCCGTCAGATAAACAGAGTGGATGTAGTTGCATTACAGTGTGGTCACATAGGCCGAGATAAATGTCCCCTCTCCTCACTGCCTTTCGGCGGCTGGCAGCAGCAAACCGATCAGACGAGCGCGAGATGATGATCAAGTTTATCGTTGCCTACGATAGATAGGCCTAGTGAAACTTCCCTTCACCAAGTTCAGTCCGAAATAATTATTCATCAGAAAAATAGTTTGAACGTAAACCCGACGTACAGGAATGCCACTTGTGCCAAATTTATAGGAGTCACTGTAGATGAAAAGACGTCTTAAAATTGCGAACAATGCATACAAGGCCTTCCCGAACGACAGAGATACAGATATCGCCGAAAAGGAGTGCGTCATTGACCGCAGTTACATGCAGGGAGTAACCCGGTTTTCAACAGCAATATTCGTTTTGCGCACGAGTTGTGTAAACTCATTCTGATGGCATCAATCAATTTAATCCGGTATTTGGCGCAAACCGAATATCACTGCTACATATAAAGCCTGAATATTCCCTGCATGTATAACTGTGGTCATTGTGTACGGTGAATTAAATGGACACATTTAGATCGAGCATGGCAAGTCATTGCAATAGCCTATAATAATAGGCCTACCATTTCGTTACTGCATTAACCATAGTGATGTTCTTATTGAAAATTTAAAAATACTAAAATTAAAAAGTAAATTGCATTGTGGGGCTGTCAAATGATTATTGAAATCATCATTGCAAAATCACATAAAAATCCCCCAGGCTACTTGGAACATCTCTTTAAATTGTGCTCAAATACATTTCTATGGAAGATGCTAGCATGGCGAGCTGATTTAGCCAAGGCCTAAAGATCATGAAGGATAGTATGTAAGACATTGAGCTATAGATTTGAAGCCCTTAAAAGACGTGCACTGTTAATTTACTCACTGTTTTTACACACATTTTTATTTAATTCATCTTGAGATGTTTTAAGTTTACATTTCAGCTCAGTGAAGCACTTAAAGTACCAACACTTCATTAAGTTACTTTTCTTGTAGAATTGTAAATCATAAGTCATAGGACAACCTATATAGGACAGTAATTAAGGGAAAAAAGTGAACCTGCTGCGGTGTTAAATGCGATGTGGTTGAAAATTTGGGTGCACCTAACTTTTGTGCTGGTGCACCTAAGAAAAAAAGTTAGGCGCACCAGTGCAACCAGTGCAAAAAGTTAGTCTGGAGCCCTGAATTCAAATACTAGCATGTACTATTTAGCCTAGGCTACTTGGCTCTTTATGTTTCCACAGGTTTCACTAATGTTATGTAGGCTTAGCTACATCAGACCCTCTTGTGCATAATAAAAACAACACAGGATCTGTGCCAAACTAATTTCAAAAGGGCACAATAATTTATTCAAGATCAAATGAATCAATGGACACCTATAGACTGGAGTTCATCTCCTTGGAAATGACAATCGATTTTACCTCACCACAATGTAAAATAATAATAAATGATTTAAATAGAGAATTATCTTGCTAACTAACCTTGGTAACTAACCAAGGTCCACTTTACTAGCCTCAGTGGGTAGCACTAGTAGTAAGTAGCAGGTAAGTAGCCGGTAATTAAATGTATGAAGACGTGACATGAGCTATGAAAGAACAAAACACGTTAATACATGAAGATTGTAAAATAGCACATTTTCAACAAGCTAGACGTCTACTAGCAACTTACATTTACCCATGCACGTCAGCAGCAAACCGAATTTAGGCTACTGGAGGAATCTAGCGTTTTGTCATTCAACGTTGTTGACACTTGCTTGAGAAGTTGAAGTCGTTCTCTATCTCTTTGGCTTCTAGCGCCACGGTGGTTAAAAATGGTACGGTCCATAATAGGGGTGTCTGAAATCGCTTTACATTAAACTTTTCCTAGTGAAAATAGGAGTTGACTTGTATTGTAGCCAACTGTAATGATAATTTTTCTGATATTGTGAAAAAATATCTGACCCCCCCAAAACTGATATTTATGTCTCTTTGGGGGGTACTGGGTCTTCATTGGGGGGTATAGTACCCCCCAGTACCCCCTGTAATTCGAACTATGGTTTCGATTCCCATAGTGTCGCATAGTGGGCCGGCGGGCTACCGGACTCAGAGACAGAAAGTCTCGCAGCCTCACAATGTAACAAATTGCTTTACTGCACTACACACATGCCAGGCACCGGCTAGAACAAGGTAGCGATGGAGTTTTCTCAGACATTTGTCATGGCAGAACCAGCGAAAAGAAGCAGAAAGCGAGTAAACCGTTGTCAGAGGAACAGGGAAAGAGGAAACGGCAGACTGACCGATTGAGGAGTGTTGTAAAATATATACTCTAAAGCTGTAGGGGGAGCTCTGCAGTGAAACCTGCGAGCAAAAACCAAGAACACATTTTGCCAAAACTCCATATACTAGACTAGTGTAACAAAGGTCGTAATTCGTCCGCCGCTCATGGCCCTCAAACCGGCCACCTCAACACACACCGGCATGGGAGTCGAACACGCTAACCACTGAGCTAAAAGCCCAGGCTTCCAACTCAGCGGTTTAAAGCGTTCTTAAGGTTAGGGGTGTGAGGATTTACACGCGCAACTAGCATGCTAGCTCAGTTCGCCTCCGTTACACTAGACTAAACTAGCTTACGTAACCTAGCAGGCTAAAGGTAGAAATGAGTTTGACGGGTGGCACATATCAGACCAGACGCTGTCAATGGTTACAACAATGGTAATCAGATATTAACAGAGCTGTGTGTTAGTGTGTGTTACAATTATGTTAGAATCCTATAGCTGCGTGGTCCCAAAGTGTTGCTCTAATGGTAAAGTATTATAGTCATTGGTATTGGCTGGCATACTGTGATGACTAACAATGGCTAACTATGTTGCAACTCTGATACTGTAAAAACATTTAATAATGTTTTGTCATTCTAGGGCCAACATCATTGTGCTCCTCAGCAAACCACTGAAAGCATGTTGTTTAAGCAAACTTGGTTGAATCACTCTAGATTTAAGGACAGTTTTTTACCTTTCCAAACTGAAAGATATTGAAATTCCCTAGCTGTGCAGTCCCAAATGCTTTCTCTCATTTTTGCTCTAATGGTAAGGTACTAAGTATAAGTATGCTCTTTTGATCCCGTGATCAGTGATCATCCAATCAGTGAATTAGTGAAACACACTCAGCACACAGTGAACACACAGTGAGGTGAAGCACACACTAATCTCAACGCAGTGAGCTGCCTGCTACAGCAGCGCTCGGGGAGCAGTGAGAGGTTAGGTGCCTTGCTCAAGGACACTTCAGCCGTTCCTACTGGTCGGGGTTCGAACCGGCAACCCTCCGGTTACAAGTCCGAACCAGTAGGCCACGGCTGCCCCCGAAGGCTGAAGCTATTGGTACTGGCTGGCATATTGTGATGACTAACACTAGTGCAACCAAAGCTGATAGGTACTATAAACAACATTTAATGACAAATGTCTTGGCACCAATATCATTGTGCCTCACGGGTAATCACTAAAAGTGTGTTGGTATAACCAAGCAAATTGGTTAAATAACTCAGACTGACCCCACAGGAACACAATTTAGACAGCAAACAAAGTGACTTTTACCTTACAGGGAAATATTTGTAATATTGGTCAGTGTGGTCCGTAACAATATTACACTGGAAATTGAATTGATCTGCATGGGTTCGCAGCAAGGTCCCAATGTAGAGATGCATGATGCTAAATTATGTGCCCCCTTCAGAATGATCAGAAGACCATATTCCCATCCCCCTTCCGTGCAACATCTGAATTTGGGACAGTGTACGGAACAAGGCAGTTACGTTAAGCTCGAAACAAAATATTAATTAACTCATGGGGGAAAGTCCGTTTTCTCCCAACTTCTTTACCCCAGACCAGTAGTGGCAACTTGGGTAATGTCAGACACTATTGCCTTTTGAACTTAGGCGCTGTCAAAGAAAAGTTGGGTAATATAAAGCAAAGCCACGTTGTGCCATACACCGACGAGAAGGCATTCGCGGATTTCAGCCAGACCACTATGAATTCTAGACCAACGTTGAGCCTAGGCTATGAAATTACACTCTTACTAGCACAGAAGGTCCACCAGAAAGACCTGAATGTAACTCTTATAATGTTAGGTAAGAGATGGTCTAGTCATACTGTCTCGTCTGGTGCACTTCTCTTGCTTAGGTTCGTAATGCTTGGCCCTGTGTGCATTATGTTTAACTGTAAGCCTTCCGTGAACAGCGTGTAGCAGTCTATTTGACAGCTAGCTTAACGTTAGCATGACGCTGAGATCAGACGTTCTACAATGCAAAACAACTATCCTACTCTGTTTCTTGTCTGACGGCCAACATTTGTTGTAAATACAACAGAGTATATGGAATATGATTGACGTGATATGAAACAACAGTCAGAGACCATACAACAGTGTAAGGCTACGTACCCCATTTTGCTTGGTTATTCAAACTGACGCGGTCGTGAAACAGCGGAGAGGCGTTTGAATGTTTTCCTCTAACGTTAGCTGCTAGAGGTTGGTATGGTGGATTGAAGGTGGTTTCAGGATGAAGTTCCCTTTAGCCCGACATGATTTCCAATACAGTTAGATAATAAATTCCCCTGATAAAAGTGAACTCCAATTAACAGTAACGTAGGCTACTGTTGCATGATGGCAAGCATCGGTGCGGATGAAACAAAACAGGGTATCGCAATTGTCATTCTCAATCTGGCATTCACGATAACCGACACAGAAGATGATTGGCAGACACATTCCAATAGTGTGCGGGCAGCAAAGGCACTGCTGTTTTTAGTCGATGCACAAGTTTGTGTGTAAAGTGCACAAGTTCCACTCTGTCAGCTCGTTAACGTTTGTATCCCTCTAAAACAAACATTTGCATATCCGTTCTCATCCTCCTCCAATTTATATGATCTTTCCAAGGATATACATTGGGTTAATTCACCCGTGAGCCGCTGAACCGTTAAAAAAAATCCTGCTTGGTAGATTAGTCACACGGGGAAACCACGAAGCAGCGCTATTGGCAGCACGGCATAGGCTACTGGGTCAGCGATAGAAATCCACATCAATACATGTTGGAGACATGGCAGTGAAGCAAAGTTAAGTATTTTTGTTTCGATCATAAGCCTATCTTACGCCCATATTTCTTTCTCGAGTAAAAAAACCTAGAGAATTTCAATACGTTATCCATCCTGTGCGCAGAACAGTTGGCTCGTTCTTGATCAGGATTACAAATCAGGCCGAACCAAATCGTCAAATCTAGCTTTGCCTATTAGGCAATAAATGGTAGTGATTTCACTAAAGCATTCGCAATCCAAACAGCATCCTACTGCTCTGTCGTTCAGATTTCGTTCATCTACGAAACGCCATAATCTCCACTAATTTGATGACATTATCGTTCCCAGCTGGAGAATACTTTTGTGACGTCACAACGACTACCCTTCGTGTGACGTCATAGAAGAGTGAAGCAAGAAGAGGGCACTAGATAGATAGATAGATAGATAGATAGGGGCGTAGCACCAAATTCTGGGCCCTATGCACAAGTGGTGGCCATGGGCCCCCCCCCCCAACCAACCAACCACCGGCTGTAAGCATGAAGCATGAGGTTCACAACTAACTACTATCTAATCACACATTGAATTACAACTTAATTTACAAGCAAAGCAAATGCACTGGAAATCGAGCATACAAGTTAGAAAAAGCCTAGCATTAATTTATGTAGGCTCAATGTTGCAGGACATGACATGAGACGGTCGGCTGAGAAAACAGATAGCCTGCTCTGTCGCTCTGCCCTGCCCGAGTGGATATACCTAGGCTATAGCCTAAATATAGGTCTACTCATAATATAGCCATTGTTTTTAAGTTACATTGTCTGTATGGTGAAGTTATAACCAGACTTCTAGCAATGCAAAGCAGATCAGCTGCAATGTATTGGAAGACTGCTTTTCAATCCATAGCCACGTAGCCTAATGCTTATTCTGGCTATGACAAAGTATATTAAATAAAATATATTTTAATTGGGCTTTTAAAATATATATATATATTGATGATTAGCTTACAAAGGAGGATAAAAGCAAATAGGCGTAAAGGATACTTTTGTATCCCTTTAAAGGTCCATCAAAAATATAAAAATGTAGGCCTACAAAAAAGTAACTTGTTAGGCCTACTTGAGTAATTTATTAACAAAGTACTTTTTTACTTTTACTTGAGTACTGTAATGTGTATTCTGTACAAGTTCAAGAACCATTCTTATGCATTTTCTGAGTCGTTCGCCTTTATTTTGGGCACAAAATAATTTTGGCTGGTAAAAAACCACTGTGGCAGGTGGATTTCAAAATTCACCTGCCACAGTGGCTGGTGGCCAAAAAAGTTAACTTCAGGCGCTGACTGCATGCCAGTAGGCTATTTACAATTTTCTGTAAAGTTTGTAACGTTATCAATATCAACTTAATGCAGAACTATGCACGCGCGCACCTTTTGTTTGAGCAGGAGAGATACACAGGCATGCTACAGAAGTTGTAGGCTAGCTTGTTGTTTTCTATTACTAACTATGCTGGTTATCAGCAAACAATGGTAGGCTATAAGCTAATTCATTAACTCGAGACTCATCATGGATATAACACGTTTTTTTTTAAAACAACGAAAACAGAAAGGATGGAGACAGCAAAGCGAGAGGAGTTATTTCAAATGGGCAAACTGCAAGCACAAGGTAGGCAAGATTATTGCTTGTCAAAACGTTAGGCTAGCATTACCACTGTTTAAAGCCATAGGGCCCTATCATGACATTCTAAAGTGCATCGTCACTCGTCAAAAGTCTATTCAAATTTAGTAGGATGTCCAGTTCACATTGGGAGGGGTTTCGTTCTCAAAAGTGGAGCGCATGGCGTAACAAGGTGTTCCTAGGTCTTTTAATCAGTCATATGGGTGTGTTTGGGGCGTAACATCATTTTAAACCAATGAGAATGACATCTGTCATTCCCTTTAACGGCGCAACGCGCGATATGTCAAATAAATGCATTGGTATTTTGGCATTCAACGGCGCATTTGAAGGAGGCTGCTTGCGAGACCGTATGGAATAGTCATTCTTAAACCATACTTTATTAAAACCTAGCATAGCCTTCACGCATTTGCACTCGTCTATTATTTGAACTCATTGGCAAAGTGAAACTAACTTCACCAAGGAGTCAGTCAACGACAAGACAGTTATATGCAGTTACTTTCACTATTGACAATGGGTTACCATCGAAAACATAGGCTGGAAAAAGCAACACTTACCCTAATGTTGCTCAAATGACTGAATAAAACAACATTTATCCTGCAGAGGAGTTGCTTATATCTCGTGACAGTGCGTCTTCAGCTGTGCTCCATACATGTCTCTCGCCTCTCCTCTAATCACTTTTAACCGTCATTACCAATTTGCAAATGATGGTGAATAACTACTCATCATGAGATGTACAGTATTTCGTAATATCTTTATTCTAATTATGTTTACCATTGTAATCGTGCAATTTGTAATGCTTTGCATGGACGTGCGCTGGTGTGCGTTCATGAATGATAGAAGGATGGTGCGTGCACCTGCCAATATGACTGTTGACATGCGCTCTTAAAATAGCATATGAACAACTCGCCATTGACTTCTGACCAGGTTTAGGTGGTGTATGATAGCGATTTTTAGACAATGCGCCAGGTCCCTCCCTAGGTTGTTAATTGCCACAGCCCTGGGCGCAATGCTTAAAAAATAAAGGTGCAAAATAACGAATTCAACTTCGCGCCGGTGAATAACGAACTTTACGCCATGCGCTGGTGACCGAAAATACAGCCCATAGTCTCTGGCCATAGTGAACGTAGCCTTCGCTAGAACAAAACTAGCTTAACTTTAGCCTTTATAGGGCTATACAAAGTTGTCCAAATAAATAGGTCGTTGTTAGGCGTTGTTATAAAGATATTGCATGTGGATGTTATTGTATGTAGGCTACTTTTTAACTGACCAATGCAGGAACCTAACCGGGACAAATATTATCAAAGCGTTGAAAGTTAGGTGGGTGTGTGCGTACCATCGCATTCATTCCTGCAGGCGCCCTGTCCACTTTTTCAAAACGAGGATCAAAATAGTGATAAGTCCACGTCTAGGCATACCCCTGTCTCTGACAACGTTACCGTTATCGGCTGCGACACCCCCCTTGTTTGTATTTGATGTGGTTGGGCTGTGTGCGCGCGCTAGACTGCGTGTTTCAATGTATTTGACGTCCTGGCTGGCTAGGGCTGCGTGTTATAGTGTATTACAGACAGCGTGTTACAATGCATCATGATGTGTGTTACAATGCATCAGGCTGTGTGCGTGCGCGCCAAAGTCTAGGTTTCATGAGTTCAGAGTTCGGGAGTTGCACATTTTAGTCTGACCTGGGTACCACTGGCAGTTTTCAAGCCTTAGTTGAAGTAATTGATGGTAATAATGTAATATTTCATGGTTGATTTTTTTGTGTGCATTGCCCCATGTTTGTAGGCTACTTGTTTTTTGTATGTTGGTACTATTGTATGTTGGTTATATGGTTCCACAATATAAATGCAAATTTCATTTTTACATTATGACTGTCATAATTTAATTGACTCTCTCTCTCTGTCTTATGTATATTGATAATAATAAGAGTAATATATATTGAAAAAAAATGGGGGGGCTCTGCCCCGGGCCCCAGATGACCTTAACCTGGCCCTGAGTAAGTAGCAGAAACCTAAGCAAGAGGCCATCTCCAGCAAGAGGCCAGCAAGAGTTTTACATACCCATACACAGCTAACCATTTGCAAGGCTGGTTGGGGGTGCCACAAGTCCACACAAAAACTATAACAATAACAACATGAAGAATGATTTTGTTGGGGATTACTTTCAGAGTGATCTATGCCCTATTAACCTGACTACACTTTTCAGTTATCCAAAAAAAGACATTTGTCCTACTTACAAAGATTACTGACCTAATGAAAGGCAATGCCCTCTTGTCACGTCAGTCTCTTCCATGCAAACTTCGCTATGTATTTGACAAATTACTTGGCAGATAAAGCAATCAAAATTACACCAAGAACACCAACACAAAATGTACAATTACTGAAAACTAAATGAACTGAAACCGATCATCAGTTGGAGCAAAAACTCCTAGGCTACTATACAGACGCTACTGTCCCACGACCACGCTCGTGCCACACTCGCCTACTGCTTGTGCCACTGTCCCGTTTGGAACAGTGAACAGTAGTGGCACAGGACTGGGCTGGCAAGGGACAGAAGAGCCACGCACCAGTAACAACAACAATAACTTATAATAGTCTAGGTTTTGCTCCTACTGCTTCCCCTGAAATTCATTAATTGAAATCCCCTCGTTCACAAGTCGTGGACACTAGCCTATATCATGTCATGTTCAGCCCACGGTTCAGTTCATAACGCCATAAAACTCGCCATCTAGCAAGCTAGTCTATATCAGGTTTAAAGACAATAATCACATTCATTTCCTCCATTTTTCACCTGAAGAGCGTTAATCACAAACCCATTGATAACCAGCACATCTGAATATAGAGTTACCATGCTGTATGGAATGTATTTTATCAATGTAGCATTTAATATGAGAACAGCTTTCGTGTTCCCCCTCATAGCATGTCTAACGTTAACACTATGTATGTGAATGAGCTGACTAGCTAACGTAAGCTAGTAACCTAACGCAATCAGGTTTGAAAAATATAGCATTATAAACATAATAAAAATCTGTTGACAACCAACCTATCATCTAAAGTTGCCCTACTACAATAGGCTAACCAAATGTGTTTTGTCTGAAATTCATTATTGACTTAGGAACATTATCTTTAAGCTAGCCTCTCTCCACATCAAGGTTTGCAGGCTAACTTTTGGCTTTAAAATTTCGGTCAACATTTAAGCTATAAATATTAGGGCTGGGATAAACGATTATTTTTTAAACGATTAATCTAGCGATTATTTTTTCGATGCATCGATTAATCTAACGATTAATTTTTTCCGTCCGATTCGATTTCGATTCGTTTCGATTATCGATTATCTCCCCATTAATTCACTAATAGCAACTACATGTTTATTTACATGAATGAAAAAAACTGAATGAAAAAAACATGAATTCTTTAACATTGCAATATATGTTTATTGCTCTTAAGATTCAAAAATAAAAGACTATACAAGTGCAAAGTAATGCATTCTTAGTCAGAGGTAGCATTCAATAAAGTTCAGTAGTGTATGTCTAATTGAGTGCCTGTCATTTTAAGACGTTCGTGTAGGAATCCTTGCTATTAACATTAACACAGTTAAAAGGCTGCTGATGTGTGGATGCAATACATAACGTAGTTAGTTCAAATAACGGTTCGTTCTTCTCCTTTGGACAAGCACTTTTGAGTCTTGGAAAACACTTTTCCATTTACATCGGGATTTTGCAAACATTCAGAGTCAATAAAATGAGTTCTGCATGAGTAACGAATACAAGCAGCTGCAAGTAAGCATGCTAAACTTGACATCCAAACAGTATTCTAACGTTAGCTTTGAGATACTGCTTGATTGCATACTGTAACGTAACTTAGTTTAGTCTCCTCAATGTACTATGTTGTGATAAGACCTTAGCAGAGTTTACTTTAACTTTAATGCAGCAGTTTTGAACAAATTTGTGCAGCATGGTCACGATGCTAAGCGGATTTAATAGATATTTTGGCCCACTGTGTTCTATGCAGTGCTTCTATGTGGCAACAACAATCCTTCAACAATCGTGAATATTTGGTTACATGCACATGCAGAGGAGGAGCAGCGGGCTCGTTACGAGAGAGAGCGGGCGGGGCGAGGAAAGGCTGTGTGAGTAAAAAGTGCAGCTCAATGAAATTATTTTATCTTATCTTTAATTTAAATAGTAGGCCTACAACATAGAACATCAATGTGTGGTGGTTTTGATTTCGTGGTGCCCAGCCACAGATTAGTCAACGTATGGAAAACACTGAAGGTGTAAAATGAAAAATATTTAGCAGCACACGTTATGCTTGACGAATCGACGCTCATATTTTGCGTCGACGTATTTTTTGCGTCGACGTCATCGATTACGTCGACGCGTTGTCCCAGCCCTAATAAATATCAGTTAAACAAGCAGCACAAAATCCTCAAAGAACAATACCAGTATCTACTAGTGCAGTTGGTATAGGAGATGCATATGACAATTAAAAAAACGTCGTACATTCGTCTACTTACCACTGACAATATCAGGCAGAAAGCAATGGAAGTGAATGGGGCTACAGCCGTGAATGTCAAAGTTAGGAACTGTTGAGCTCAGCATAAAGCGGAAGTAGCGTGGAAAAAGCGCCGCCATTGTTTCCTATGGAAGTCTATGGGAGTGTCACAACTCTCTTTTTATATGGCTCTGTACCGACCTACCTGATTAATACCTTTCACCTGCAATTGTTTGGCATGCCCTGATGAAGGCAATGTGTCGAAACGCGTAGGCATGTAGCCAGAGTTTAATAAAGGCTTTTTTAACTTTAGTAAGGAGTGCCTCAAAAGTTGTTTTTATCTTTTCACGATACTTAAATAAATGTTCTTCATTAAAATACAGGGTGCATTAGTTGTCATACACCTATGTTGAATTCCCATAGAGGCAGGCAGATTTTTATTTTAAAATGCCAGTTATTTCATGGATCCATGGGTACTATATACATCCTGATAAAGTTCCCTTGGCCTTTGGAATTAAAATAACCCCACGTCATCACATACCCTTTACCATATCTCACGATTGGCATGGGGTACTTTCCATAAGATCATCTCTCAATGCAAATCAAACCAGTTAGTAGGCTAACTGAAATAGGATATGTGATTGTTAAGGCAATAGGTCTGTAGTCATTGGGGCATTTTGGGGCAGGAGTCTTTGGGACAGGGATGATGGTAGCTGACTTCAGGCACAGGGGGATGGTAGCCTGTGACAGTGAGAGGTTGAACAACCTGGTCAGGACTCCCACTAGCTGTTCAGCACAGGCACAGAGTACTTTCCCGAGTACACCATCCGGACCGGCTGCTTTCCTGGTGTTCACAGTCTTCAGGACATGCCTCACCTGATGCTCCTGAAGTTGCTTTGTAGTTGGTGATGCTCTGTAGCCCCTGCCACACCAGCCACGGGTTGTTGTTGGTGAGATGGTCCTGAACTTATAAGCTGCCTTAGCAGATTTGATGCCTCTTCACAGCTCTGCCCTCGCCATGCTGTTCTTTGTCACCTGACTTGAAGGCAGAGTTCCGGTTTCCTAGGAGTGTCCGGTCATCCAAGCTCAATCTTAAAGCTGAGAGAGTGCTCCTTCAGGCCAGATTTTAATGTTCTTTGTGGCAGGTTTATATTTCTTCCTGGGGGGGGGTATGCAGGGACCAGGAGCAGTGAGAGATGGTCTGACATGCCCAGGTGTGGAAGGGGTACTGCTCTGTAGGCTTGCTTCAGGTTGGAATAAACATCAATTAATACAAATCATGCAAGCATACTCCAAAAACAGAGAGGTTAGTGTTCAAAAACGAGTTTGCAGCTTTGCAACTGAAGCCTTGCTTTCAAAATGTGATATACCCACTAATGACAATGCTTTTCCCTTAAAGGTACCTTAATGATAGACTTCAGTCAGAGAATGTTTGGATGTCCGGAATGGCAGACAAATACAACATTACGATGTTTCCCAATGTTGTAATTCTATAGTTACAAAACAAACTGCAAATGTCTTTACATGAAAAATTCTTTAAAATAGAAAGACATCATATGGGTAATTCAAGTCACAAGTCAATCAGGACCAGAAAATAATTTTTCTTTCGCAATTGACTACAGTTCATAATTTTTCCGAAGATTGCCCTCTTCGCTCTCTCAATGCTCGTTAAGGAACTATTAATGTGGATAATTATATGGAAATGTATGCTTTATTTCAATCAATTTTTATTTAATTCAAACTTTGTTTATTTAATTTTATTTTGGGCTTAAGGAACAAGATTGTGACACTTACATGAATGTATAAACCTAAGAGTCCATCTGTGTACTGTATGTTATTGACTTAATTTCAGTTAGCAGCTTTATGATTTCAAAGGATGACAAAGTTAATCATATTACCTTTATAGTTTCATAAGGTTCTACAATGTGTTACAAACCTTAAGATGATTGTTTAATAAATGTTTCTCCTAAATTTATCTGTCACAGTGCTAAGAATTCGACATACACACACAACAATACACTTCTCCAACATAGGTCTTTAGTTACATAGAGACATAAACAAGTGAAAGCTCTGTTTCTCTTTGGAAGGGAGAGGGAATAAGAGAAAGAGAGATTAGTAAGAGAGTATATTTAAAATGTCTGACCTCAGTTGACATCAGTTATAGATGATATGAGTGGAGAGGATCTAATGACTATTTACTGGATGTCATGGATAGCTGAAGGAACACAGGATGCCTTTCTTGCTATTTTTAAATTATGCTGTGCAAGAGTTTAGTCTCCACACAGCTAAAGTGACATTCACCTTGCAACTGTGAGGAGTGAAAACATCCTACAAGTTAATGAAAACTGAATTTGAAAATGGAGACCTATGAGCAAGCTGGATCTGGAAAAATTGCTACAGAGCTCCAAATGACTGTGCTACAAAATGAGGCAACGGGGGACAGTGATGTTCAAGTGAAAGACGAACTTGAAGAGCTTAGCAACAGGTCAACCACTAAAATTTGCACCCCACACAAAAACAACACATAGAACAACATGAAGAGTCATTATGACTAGAAATGTATTATTCAATAAATAACAAATTGAAATTATATTTGAGAAAAGGGTCTAGTATTTCAACAATTAATGTTTTTGTAGGTGGTTGTCTAAACAGGGTAAAATGTAAATGTCTGTAACATCCAAGGCTGGCTCAAAAACATATCAAATAGAATGTCAGAATGTCAAAAGATCTGTCACCTGAGAAACATCTGCCATTACTATAGTGACCTGCCACAATAATCCAACAAGTGGCAAATAATTATTTTGAGCAACAACCAAGGGAAGTCTGAACATTGATTCAAATTGATTTTGAGATTTTAGCAGAAATGAGTTGTTCAAAACAGCACTCATTTTCTTAAATGGTGTCAATGACAATTACATTGAAACATTCACAGCAATCATGAGATTTGTAGCATTTTCTTATGAAAACACTTTATAATAAGGTGCCATAATAAATAGCAAACTAGTCATTACCTAACCCTTTGTTAATATTTGTTAATTGTTACTAAAATATCTATTTGGCACAATGTTAATGATGTTTTTTCATCATTAATTAAATATTAGTTGAAATCTGTATGTTAAATTCTTGTGCGTATGCCCCATTTTGAGTTTTTTGCCTGACATTGCACATCATCTACTTAGGAGGTCAGAGCTCCTACATACTTTGGCCTATAATCAAATGCCTGATCTCTTTGGAAAGCTGAGACACTGTAGTTTCTTGGACAACAATCAGAAAAACTGTGTGATGTACTGACACAGAGTTACAGAGGCTAGAATATTGTTTTCTCATTCTGCCGGATAACAAGCATCTCTGAACTGACCACATTTCAGCCCTCTTGGTCACTTGATATCACTTGATATAACACAACTGAGCCCTAGCATCAGGTCTTGTGAAGTTGTGTGCAAAAGTAGATCAATATAGAATGAAACCTACTTACTTTAGACCATTATTTGCCAAGGTATGCTCATGCGTTTTGTAAAATGCCCTATGGAAACTCCCCATAGGACTTGGTTATCCAAAAATGCATACTGACAATCAAATGCTTAATGAACCCCTTTGTGTAGAAGCATAATCTTGGTCTCAAATTAAAGGTAACCCTCTGAAGTTTCAAGCTTGCATTTTGATTATACTTCAGGGGTTATGATATGGAATGACTACACTAAATATGGAATAATTGCAAAAAAATAAAATAAAAATATAGCCACAAGCGGCAATGGCGGGCCCGAGCACCTGCGGGCTGCAACCCGTGACATGTCGGAATCCAACAAAGCACCGACATGGTGCATTTGTGAAATGTACATATTTGATGTGTGTGCTATTTGTTTTTGTATTTTATTTTCTGCCACATGTACTTGCTTGGCCAGATGGGGGCGCAATGCAAGGCAGGCCCATTGGGTGTCATCATAATCATAATATATATTAACCTGAGAAATTTCAGACCATTCATTTTAAGCAAAGAACATTTCTGATACACTTTTTGGTTGGCCAGATGGTGGCGCTATGTTAGACAAAGAAATTAGACATGTGAATATCATCACAATAATGATATCCAAAATTTGTGTAAACTTTCAGATCAATCACTTAAGGCATTGTCCATTTCTGGCACATTTCCTGCTTGACCAGGTGGTGGCGCTATGCCAGGCAGGTAGCCTAGAAATCTAGACGCACCCTAGCGGCGGCAAATTAATTTGCTCAGCCTGTACGTCTAGTATCAAACCATAGGGATTTCTATTGGCTGACGCCGTGGACGTCACCCAATCACAGCACTCTATTTTGTTAGAGAGTCTTAAGGCGGGGTGGTGGCGCTATGCCAGGCAGGCCCAGTGGGTGTCTGGATATCATCATAATCATGATATCTATTAACCTGAAAAGTTTCAGACCATTTATTCAATGCACTGTGATTTTTGACACATTTCCTGTTTATGTGGTGAGATATTAAAATCATATCAAATATATTACAACATTTCAAAAATCCCTTCACAATTTAATATCAGTGACATCTTGGCATAATGTTTGCCAAATTTCAAATTAATCTCACAAACCGTCTAGGAGGAGTATGTTCAAATTGATCATGTGAAATCAGTATAATTGCCATTCTTTCTGTTGCCAGTTGGTGGCGCTATGCCAAACATGCATTATGGGCATGTGAATATTATCATTAACATGGTCTTTAATGACCTGTGAAATTTAAAACATTTCAAGCCATGCATGGTGAATTATGACACATTTATTGTTTATGTGGAAGGGTATTAAAATTAATCATTTCGTCATTTCGTCAAATTACAACATATCAAAAAAAGGCTTCACAATTAAGAATCATCTCGGCGTCATGTATACCAACTTTGACATGAATCGGATCAACCCTCTAGAGGAGTACGTTAAAATGTCCACAACGCACAAATTCTCAATTACCTCACTTCCTGTGGGCGTGGCTAATGGCATGTTAATACAAAACTTGTTTGGTTTTGGGAGTTACATACACCCACCAAATTTGGTGTGTGTATCTAAAACTATATGCCAACCACAAGTCACAGTGACATAAGGGGGCGCTATGGAGTTCCTGGGCAGCACCCGGTGCCAAGCTTTTATAATATAATAATAATAATAATAATCTTTATTTATATAGCACTTTTTAAAACAAAGTTACAAAGTGCTGTACAATATCAACATAAATGAAAATGCAAATAAGACATAATAATATAACAATCAAATAATATATACTAATTCAATTAGAACAATTAACATAAATTTGAAAAAGGAAAATAAACTTACACTGAAATAAAACTTACTGAAATAAAACTTGACACTGAAATAAAACTTACTGAAATAAAACTTGACACTGAAATAAAACTTAACACTGAAATAAAACTTAATAAACTTAACACAAAATGAAGTATATTACTTAAACAAAACTAAGGAAGGCTTGCTTTTTAAGGAGGGATTTAAAAGAGCATACTGACTTGGCTGACCTGATTTCATCAGGCAGGTCATTCCAGAGCTTAGGTGCCCTGACACTAAATGCTCTCTCCCCTTTAGTTTTGAGATTGACCTTAGGAATAGTTAGGAAACCCCTACCAGATGATCTTAAAGTACGCACAGGTGTATAAGGTACTAGGAGATCAGATATGTAGTTGGGAGACAGGCCATGTAGAGCTTTAAAAGTAATCAGAAGAATCTTAAAATCAATTCTAAAGCTTACTGGGAGCCAGTGCAATGAGGCTAAAACAGGAGTAATGTGATTACAGTACTTTGTCTTAGTAAGAAGCCGGGCAGCTGAATTCTGAACAGTTTGAAGTCTCTTTATAGATTTTTGGTTCAGACAAGAAAAAAAGACTATTGCAGTAATCCAGGCGTGAAGAAATAAATGCATGTATAATGGTCTCAGTGTCTTTAAAAGTTAAGATGGAACTAATCTTGGAAATATTTCTGAGGTGATAGAAACAAGATTGTATGAGCTTTGTGATGTGACGTTCAAAGCTTAAATTACTGTCAAACCAGACACCAAGATTCTTTGCAACAGGTTTTACACAGTCTAAAAATTGAAAGGGACCTAAGGATGGTATCATTTGTTTCACTATGTGCTGGGATCCAATGATGAGGACTTCTGTTTTGTCAGAATTCAACTGGAGGAAATTGTTTGACATCCAGTTTTTTATGTCACAAAGACATTCATTTAAGGAATTCAGCATACTAGGATCAGAGGAACTAATGGGCAGGTACAGCTGTGTATCATCAGCATAGAAGTGGAAGGAGACACAGTGTTTCTGGATAATGTGCCCAAGAGGAAGCATGTACAAACAAAATAAGATTGGTCCTAAAACTGACCCTTGAGGTACCCCATACTTGACAAGAGAAAATGAAGATGTTTAACTGTTTGCAGAAACACAAAACTTCCTATTTGACAAGTAAGATGAAAACCATTGTAAGGCTGTACCAGAAATTCCCACCCAATGTTCCAGTCTATGCAGCAGTATGCTTAGATCAATAGTGTCAAAGGCTGCGCTAAGATCAAGAAGTACAAGGACAGAACACATGCCATCATCAGCTGTTCTTAAAAGGTCATTTGTGGGGGCGCTGTGGCGCAGCGGGCTGCAGCGCCCGTGCCATGTACGGTTCGAATCCGACCTGCGGTCTTTTCCCGATCCCACCCCATCTCTCTCTCCCACTTGCTTCCTGTCTCACTCTCCACTGTCCTGTCCAAATAAAGGCAAAAAAGCCCAAATATATATACTTAAAAAAATTAATTAAAAAAAAGGTTTTGTAACTTTCAGCAGTGCTGTCTCAGTGCTATGATACTTTCGGAAACCAGATTGTAGCTTTTCAAAAATATTATTATTTTCCAGTGCAGAGACAAGCTGCTTGGACACTAATCTTTCAAGAATCTGATACAAATGGTAACTTGGAAATAGGTCTGTAGTTTTGAGGTAGAGATGGACCAAGCCCTGATTTCTTTAGCAATGGGCTCACACTTGCAGTTTTAAAGTAATCAGGGACAATGCCATTTAAACGTGAACTATTAAAAATAGAAAGCAAACAGGACCCAACAGATTCAATTACTTCTTTGTTGGTACTACATCAAGAGGACTGGAAGATACTGTCATATGTAACACTGTCTCTAGAAGTTCAGATAGAGTAACTGTATTGAAGTGGTGCTTCAGAGTGCATAGTATTAGGAGTGATAGAGGTTCTAATTGACTCTACATTCTGAGTAAAAAAGGACAAAAACTTTTCACAATCATCATCACTTTCCACTGGGACACAGGGAGTAGATGGCTTTACCAACTGCTCTACTGTTTTAAATAGAAATCTAGGATTATGCTGATGATCAGAAATAAGTTCTGAAAAGTAATGTGATCTTGCATCCTTAACCAAGATGTTATAGTGTTTAAGTGATTCCTTCATAATGTCATAATGAACTTGAAGACCAGACTTCTTCCATTTACGCTCAGCTTTCCTACAATCCCTTTTACAACTATGAATGCCACTATTAATCCAGGGCTGCTTTCTTTCTGATGACTTAGTTCTAACCTTCATGGGTGCAATAACATTTAGAGAAGACAAGCAGATGGAATTAAACTGGTCAACCAGATCATTGGTACAAGAGTATTCAGAGGTCAGGGCATTGGCTCTGGAATAATGCACAGAATTTTGAGGCACTATGCTCATTGAATATGCGGGAACAGAAAGAGCTTTTATCCCTGTCTTTTCACTGTACCACTTGATGTGTGTGCCAAATTTCATGTGTTTTCACCCATGGTAAGCACCTCTTTTGGCACCATGATTCATCACATATTTTATCAAATATTAGTCTGCACAAAATCCCAAATATCTCACTTCCTGTTGGGCGTGGCTAATGCATTGTACATACGAAAGTTGTTCATCTTGGGGAGATACAGACACCTACCCAATTTGGGTAACACTCCATAATAAGGTGCCATAATAAATAGCAAACTAGTAATTACGTAACCCTTTGTTAATTGTTAGTAACATATATATTTGGCACAAGTTTTTTCATCATCAATTAAATATTTGTTGTTTGCATAAAATGTGTATGTTAATGTTTTAGCAAATATATTAACTAATATTGTATTAATATGTGTTAATAGTTAACTAAATGTCTTTTTGGCACTAATTAACAGTTATTTCTTACATCATTTAAATGTTTATTTACAAACTATATGTTAATAGAAAAGTTAATGATGGCGCTACCTTGACATGCCGCCACTCTTGTCGGTGCACGAAACGCTTGCAATAAAGTTGGTTAAGCTTAATTAATATATTAGTAGTATATAGCTATAAGCGTGGGGCCCCTTATAATAAAGTTGGTTGAGCTTAATTAATATATTAGTAATATATAACTATCAGTATGGGGGACTCTTATAATAAAGTTGGTTAAGCTTAATTAATATATTAGTAATATACAACTATCAGTTTGGGGGACCCTTATAATAAAGTTGGTTAAGCTTTATTAATATATTAGTAATATATAACTATTAGTCAGACGGTGAAGGGACTGAGACCAAAACTGGCTTATCACATTTATTCCTTTAGGAAGAGTTAAAACAAAACATGCCTTCAGGCACTGGCATACATAAAACAGCATCTACACAAGCAAAATAAAAAGAAGTAGTTGAATGGGCTATATTACATGCATGATTCCTATACCATCACTGTCAGCCCTACTAGCAAGGGAGACGTGCGACATGGAATGTTCAGGTGCACAGAACGAGTTTATTAATATTCTGAGACTCACTAAACACTCACAGACGTAGACCATACGGAGGTAATGCATAAACATAATGCTAAACTAAATGTACATTCATTTCCTGCTAGACTGAATTGCACTTTCCATGAGCACTAAGCTAAACTACACTGAATGCATGGAAAGTTGCTAGCGGAGTTTACAGCTACTCACTCGTTAGACTCGTGTGTATGAACTCGTGGTCATAATGAAAACATTAATAAACGTTCTCTAAGTTGCTAGAACTGCACCCAAATCCTAACAATACATGTAAAGTAATATAATACAGGTGGTATATCAAAGTTTTCAACTTAAACAACATTTTACAGTTACAAAAAGTGGAGAGTGCTTTATACAGTCAACCTACCCAATGCAAAGCATACCGCTTCTGATCAGCTATGGCAACAATACAAGGACAAAACGCAGCAGAGGTGCAGTATACCGTTTCTCCAAAGGGGGCTCCAAAACACCAATCTCAATAAAGCTGCTTAATTACGGCGAAAATCTACGGAGCCTGGGAGAGCTCACTTTTAAGTGATATTTTTTCTGGTCGTGATAATTTGTGAGCACGTTTTCCTTTAATTGAGCCCTCGAAATAATAAAACGTGAGCACGTTTTCCTTTAATTGAGCCCTCGAATTAATAAAAACGTGACCCCGTTGTAGGCCTAAATTGAGCTCTCGAAATATGTATTTCGTGCTCACATTTAGTAATTCCCGACATTTTCTCACCGCTCGCTGTGCTGTGGTGGCAACTTCGTGTTACCTTGGCATGGACTAGGCCTACAGCTGTCTGTGACAGTTCATATTGGTAATGTGATAACCGTAGGCAGCTAATTAAAGCCTTTAGGTGGTCAGGATGGTTTATAGCGGAATTCTACTCTTTGTAGCAGGGGCACCTGTGGTGTCAACCGCCAGCTATGGAGACCCATAATGGGGAAATTCTACTAGGCTACATAGGCTACTCGGGCTCTGTTGTAATGACCGGTTTCCACTACCTCTTGGATTGTTGACTAAAGCCTACGTTAACTGTGAGGTCTAGAAGGCAATCGAAGCACACACAGCGACAAGCTCCAAAACAATTACAACACGTAGACCTGCTGCTGTTTGTACTGCGTAGTAGTAGCCTAATACCCACCCAATACAATAAGGTTCCCTCTAGCGCCCGATGGGCCTCACCATATAACCCACCCGCACACCGATATGATGCACACAACGAGGTAAGCTTTGATACGGACTATGAAACGGGAGACATAAACAGTGGCGTTCACGATGCTCAGCTTCTCAGGCTATGTAGCCCAGCTCACACCGTTCGCGATAAACACCACAGCTCTGCATAAACTTGGACCTCAACAAACACTCAAAACTTCGGCAAACATTCAGCTGGACGAAGATGGCAAGGGGCTTGTGCAAACACACACAATCATCTGCTCTCCCACCTATAGCCTACCTAACAGGGCTATATCCAGGTGCACTGCAATCAATGAGATTCCCCCTACATAGGGTCCTATGTTCCCCGCTGCTTCAAAGTAGACTGTACCGCACGGCAAGGCGCGGGTTGGCAAAAGCGACAAGCGACCCGACGTCATTCCCGGGGATACCCCTTGACACCACACTACATTTTTGTGCACACAATTTTATTTCTTCGAGCCCACGTTTTAATTATTCGTGGGTGCGTTTTACTAGATCGAGATCTCGCATATACTATAACGTGCTCATGTTTACATGTGTCAAGACAATATTGAGTGCACATTTTACAAATTGTGGCCACGTTTAAGTAGATCGTGCACACAATGTTCTATAACCATGTTCACAAATTGTGCTCTCGTTTTAATAAATTGTGCCCTCGTTTAAGTAAATCGTGCCCTCGTTTTAGTAAATGGTGCACTCGTTTAATAAATTGTGCCCTCGTTTTACTATGCTTAAAACGAGAGCTCAATTTAGTAAAATGAGCGCACGCTATAGTAAAACGAGAGCACAATATAATAAATTGCGCACACGATTTAGTAAACCGAGCGCACAATTTACTAAAAAGAGCGTACGATTTAGTAAAACGAGTGTACAATATAGTTAAACGTGAGCACAATTTAGTAAAACGAGTGCACAATGTAGTAAAACGAGCGCACATTCTCTCAACATGCAAAACATTTTGCGAAGACACCTCTAGGGCTCCGTAACTCTGCCTTTGGAAGTACTATTTGGTTGCTGCTTGAATTTGGTGAAATTCAGGGGAGGGGGTGTAACAGAGTTAGAAATGTAGTTTAGTGTTTGTATGTGATTTTTACAGAGCCCTAGAGGTGTCTTCGCAAAATGTTTTGCATGTTGAGAGAATGTGCGCTCGTTTTACTACATTGTGCACTCGTTTTACTAAATTGTGCTCACGTTTAACTATATTGTGCACTCGTTTTACTAAATCGTACGCTCTTTTTAGTAAATTGTGCGCTCGGTTTACTAAATCGTGTGCGCAATTTATTATATTGTGCTCTCGTTTTACTATAGCGTGCGCTCATTTTACTAAATTGAGCTCTCGTTTTAAGCATAGTAAAACGAGGGCACAATTTATTAAACGAGTGCACCATTTACTAAAACGAGGGCACGATTTACTTAAACGAGGGCACAATTTATTAAAACGAGAGCACAATTTGTGAACATGGTTATAGAACATTGTGTGCACGATCTACTTAAACGTGGCCACAATTTGTAAAATGTGCACTCAATATTGTCTTGACACATGTAAACATGAGCACGTTATAGTATATGCGAGATCTCGATCTAGTAAAACGCACCCACGAATAATTAAAACGTGGGCTCGAAGAAATAAAATTGTGTGCACAAAAATGTAGTGTGGTGTCAAGGGGTATCCCCGGGAATGACGTCGGGTCGCTTGTCGCTTTTGCCAACCCGCGCCTTGCCGTGCGGCTACAGTCTACTTTGAAGCAGCGGGGAACATAGGACCCTATGTAGGGGGAATCTCATTGATTGCAGTGCACCTGGATATAGCCCTGTTAGGTAGGCTATAGGTGGGAGAGCAGATGATTGTGTGTGTTTGCACAAGCCCCTTGCCATCTTCGTCCAGCTGAATGTTTGCCGAAGTTTTGAGTGTTTGTTGAGGTCCAAGTTTATGCAGAGCTGTGGTGTTTATCGCGAACGGTGTGAGCTGGGCTACATAGCCTGAGAAGCTGAGCATCGTGAACGCCACTGTTTATGTCTCCCGTTTCATAGTCCGTATCAAAGCTTACCTCGTTGTGTGCATCATATCGGTGTGCGGGTGGGTTATATGGTGAGGCCCATCGGGCGCTAGAGGGAACCTTATTGTATTGGGTGGGTATTAGGCTACTACTACGCAGTAGCCTTTGTACAAACAGCAGCAGGTCTACGTGTTGTAATTGTTTTGGAGCTTGTCGCTGTGTGTGCTTCGATTGCCTTCTAGACCTCACAGTTAACGTAGGCTTTAGTCAACAATCCAAGAGGTAGTGGAAACCGGTCATTACAACAGAGCCCGAGTAGCCTATGTAGCCTAGTAGAATTTCCCCATGGGTCTCCATAGCTGGCGGTTGACACCACAGGTGCCCCTGCTACAAAGAGTAGAATTCCGCTATAAACCATCCTGACCACCTAAAGGCTTTAATTAGCTGCCTACGGTTATCACATTACCAATATGAACTGTCACAGACAGCTGTAGGCCTAGTCCATGCCAAGGTAACACGAAGTTGCCACCACAGCACAGCGAGCGGTGAGAAAATGTCGGGAATTACTAAATGTGAGCACGAAATACATATTTCGACAGCTCAATTTAGGCCTACAACGGGGTCACGTTTTTATTAATTCGAGGGCTCAATTAAAGGAAAACGTGCTCACGTTTTATTATTTCGAGGGCTCAATTAAAGGAAAACGTGCTCACAAATTATCACGACCAGAAAAAATATCACTTAAAAGTGAGCTCTCCCAGGCTCCGTACAGAGTACACTACTTTCAAACACTAGACAGAGGGTCACCAATAACAGGACAGCCAACCACAAAGGTAGGCCTATCCAATAAGGATGAAGTGGAAGAAGAGGTGTGCAAACTCTCACACAACCAACCACTGGCAGTAGGGTGCCTTATACACCCCACAAGATAATAAAGCCATAAACCATAAATTCCATAAATTCTCCACAAAGCTAATCAGAAAAGCTAGATAAATAATAATGTCATTAACTTTATATTAGTATATAGTTTGTAAATAAACATTTAACATTTAAATGATGTAAGAAATAACTGTTAATTAATGCCAAAAAGACATTTAGTTAACTATTAACAAATATTAAAACAATATTAGTTAATAGATTTGTTAAAACATTAACATACAGATTTTATGCAAACAACTAATATTTAATTAATGATGGAAAAACTATTAACTTGTGCCAAATAGATATTTTAGTAACAATTAACAAATATTAACAAAGGGTTAGGTAATTACTAGTTTGCTATTTATTATGGCACCTTATTATGGAGTGTTACCACAACTTTTTACTGCATTGCATCAGAGAAGGCCCATGAGTTAGCCTAGAAATCTAGACGCACCCTAGCGGCGGCAAATTAATTTGCTCAGCCTGTACGTCTAGTATCGAACCATAGGAATTTCTATTGGCTTAACACCGTGGATGTTCTCCAATCACAGCGCTCTATTTCATTAGAGAGTCTTAAGGCGGGCTTAACAGGATAACGACATCCTGCCACGGTGAACAACAAGGAAGGTGGCTATGGCGAACGAAGAGCGGTTGTTTGAATCGGCGTTGGCGTTGAAAGTAATTGTAGGTGGATTTAATTACTTGACAAAAACACAGCAGACTTCGGCAGAATTCCAGATATCCAAGGTTCAGGCTTTACTTTACAATAACGCGCGTCAAGGGAGAATACAGCTTTCAGCTCGGAAGCTTCAACTTTAATTCTAAAGACTACAGGAAGAGGCCGGCCTTTTATGCTCAATTTGCAAGGGTGTGGTCCACGTGGTGATCATGGGTACAACGTCCTCTGATTGGCTTCCACTTCCCGCCGTTTCCGTCAGCCACACCCAGACACACCTACACACACCCTTACCATTGACACACTAGGCAGGCTCCTCAGGTAGAAATGTTATACAGGATGTTCTAAACATTCTTACACTTAATTTAAATGTATTCCTTGTACTGAGACTATAAAAATGATACCAAACATGAATACATTTACAGTTAATAACACAAACATATAATTCAGCTAAGGTTTAGCCCATGGTCTTTGTCTACTCCAAAGACAGAATAAAGGAGATTGTGAACAGATGGTACCCAGCCAGTGGGAAGTATTTCACACCTACATCTGCATTGAATGGATCAAAGGCATAGAGAGAGAATACGCTCTCAATGTAAATGAGGCTAAGCCTCCATCCAGTCTGGGGCAAGAATTGGTCATACAATTAATTTCCATCAATTCCCCCTTTTCAAGTCATAAAGACTTGAACATTAACTTTAATATAACAAATTAAAAAGGAATCATACAATGCCATTGCTTCCAGGGTCATAATGAATCTGATGACGTTCCTGACGTTTAGGTCGTGGGAGCAAACGAAAAATCATGGGAAAACCATAGCAACCACAACAGATGAGAACAGATACAAAAATCATAATGATAGCCACGACACCTAAAATGACAAGAATGAATCGAGCCCATCCTCCCAGAGAGTCCAGAAATTTCTCCACGTTGCGTTGCCATGACACCGAGAACAAGCCATTCTATTTTGCCAGGCCAATTCATGGGTCGCAGTCAGTTCCGCCTGTACGTTTACTATGGTCTTAAGCGTTTGGTTCGCAGTTTGTTCATAGGCCTTTCTGAGTGTCGATAAATCGTTTTGTAGATCACGAATTCCGAGGGGCTATAAAGACACCAAGCCATTGCTGTAATTTTTCAATTTCGCGCCTGCTTCTGTGCTGTACAGGTTTCTTAAGGGTCTCGAACATATCTTTCGCAACTACACGAGATGGGGGAATCAAATGTGCGAAGTAGCACACACCAGAAGCATCTACAGGGATAGATGTATATGCAGATTTACCACAGGCAAATGCAGACCACTTAGGTACCACTAGGGGAGCGGTTTTCACACTTACAGGAATAGTAACATTACATTTTGAATTCCCCAGCTTGTGTCCATTGCCTATAAAAGACAGACAGACAGGGGCTTCTATGGCAACAATAGGGGTGGGTTCAATGATTTCTGGGTTGTTTTCCTCAGGACATGTTTGTGTTTTAGGATCTATGCATGTTTTTCCACAATGATGTTGGACAAGTCTGGTATTATTGGTCTTATCTGTTACTCCTAAAACTTTTTGAGACTGCCATCCACATTGCCAGGGCCCTGCAGAAGTATCATATAAAAAGACACCAAAGAAATTGTCTTCACTATTTCCACGGTGGAATGAAGTTAACCTAGCTTTATCAGGGTGCCACTTACATGGTAGACTGTTGTTTATCCTACAAAGGAATTCAAAAGCTTCGTTAGCAATAAGGGTGCGTAATGCACTCTCGTTATCATAGAGAAAATCAAGTCGGATATCAGTCGTAGGGCAGAATGGTCGCCGGATAAATTTGGCAGCATAGGCAAGGGCGTCCATGTTAACCGTTTTGACGAAGTGTTTACTAGCACAAGTTTGGAAAAGTTGCCAATCTTTAGATTTTTAAGGCGATGCAATCATTGGCCATCCACGCCCATTAGGAGGCATCAGATGACAGACGTAACAATCAGATTTGTTAAATTTGTGGGCTATAGTTGTTGACATTTTTAAGGCCAAATTTTCAGTGTCCTTGGGGTCAAGTGGAGGTGACATGGACTCCTGGGAGGTTGGAGTCACTGTGAAACATACATACATAACAATAACCAACATTTTGAACAAGTCCATAATTATAGTCCTTGAAGAGTGTTTGTGCAAGGATACAGTGTATGTATGTGTGTGCAAAAAAGATGTGCAAAGAGAAGGCAGCGCTCGGCTTACACCCCTCGTGTCTCTCTTCCGTTGAAGAGGAATCCTCTTCATGTAATGCCAATCAGTGAGATGTGAAAGTGTGTGCATAAAACAATGTGCTTGGGGCGGCGCTAGGCTCTATTAATAGGAGGCGTTCCTCTACACCCCTGATCCTCTTCTCCAAAAAATTCCTTTTTTGGTTTCAAAAACAAAATCAAAAGAATATTGCCACACGATCCAATGAAAACAATCTAATGCCAGTTGTCAGAGAGCCTTGGTGAAGTGAACCTCTGCTCCAAGAGTACAGCAGATCTCCTGTGACCTGCAGCAGAGAGTCTTGAAGGTGTCGTATCAGTTTGAAGTTTCTCGTTGACCCCCTTTCGATGTGGTGGAGCCAAAGATGAAGATGTCTTCAGGCAGGTAGTTTTCTCCGCATGAAGTCGTGGTGGTGGTTCTGGTTGTTCAGGCGGTGTTCCTCAGGCTCGGGTGCACCATGGACTCCTGTGGAATAAAAGCCTGCAACACAGCTTAACAGTAGTTAGTTTAGGAAAAGGGTTTTATCTGGGATAGGTGGGCCCAGCGGTGTTTTCCATTTCCTAGGGAGAGGAAGCAAGATGTTTCAGTAAGCATGATAATTTCGTAAGGTCCCTTGTATGCAGATTCCAGCGGCCCTTGGTTACCAAATTTCTTTAACATAACCTTTTGTCCCTCTTGAAATGCTCTATGTCCTGTCACAACTTCAGTTGTATCTTTCTTGTCTTGCCTAATGCGTGCTAACAGATGTTTATCACCAAGAAATTTTGACAGATCCTGACAATAGGCTTCCAATGCGACTCTTTGACTATTGTTACCAATCTCAGCAGTCAGTATAGGGTCATTTGGCAGAGTCAGATTTCTTCCAAAGAGAAGCTCAGCCGGTGTGAGGCCTGTTGTTCTGTTGGGAGTGTTATGCTGTGTTAGTAAGACAACGGGAAGATGTGCTGTCCATTTCCCACCATGCTGTTCCAGGCGGGCTTTAAGACCTGCCTTGAGATCTCTGTTATGGCTTTCAACATAGCCAGAGCTCTGTGGTCTGTAGGGGATGTGTAGAGTTTTTGTTTTATCCCCAAAGTTTTCAGGATGGTCTTCAAAACACGTCCAGTAAAGTGTGAACCTTGGTCACTGTCAATCTGTAATGGGAATCCCCATCGGGGCAAGATATGCTTGTACAACGCTTTTGCAACAGCATCAGTAGTGGCTGCACGACATGGGAAACCTTCTACCCAGCGACTGAATCGATCAATACAAACAAGCAAGTATTCATAGCCTTCTGACTTAGGTAGTGGCCCTACGAAGTCAATTTGTAAATGAGTAAATGGTCGTGTGGGTCTCTCAACATGTCCCATGGTAACTTTGTTCTTGTGAGTATAAGGTGTAGTCTTAGCACAATGGATGCAAGTTTTTACAACTAGTTCCATTTCAGTGGTTACATCAAAGACATACCAATGTACCTTTACCAATGAGCATGTAGTAAATATCCCTGTGTGGGCCAGCTGATGATAGTCTCGTAGCAGTATTGGGACAAGGAGGGGTGGCATCACCACCTTTCCATCTTTTAGCCAAAGTCCTTGTTCTGAAAAGACACAATCTGAAAGCATAATTTTGTCAAAGTATTCGTTAGTGGTCGGATAGGACTTTTGTAAGTCCTGTAAAGTGATCAGTTCAGTACATGAAACTGCCAGTTGTTTTGGTCTGTTAGTCAAGTCATTGTCAGTATTCTTCTCCCCCTTTTGATCTGCAGCTGCCTTTGCGGCCTTGTCTGCAAGATCATTTCCTTTGGCCAATGCATCTTTGGCCTGCACACTGTGACCTGTAACTTTAATAACAGAGCACTTAGAGGGAGTAAGATTTTGCAAAGAGTCAAAAAGCTTTTTGATGTCATTCTTATGAGCAATGGGAGCTCCAGCAGCCGTGGTGAAGTTACGGCTCTTCCAAACAGGACCCCATGTGTGGGTCGAGTGGTACACATAGGCGCTGTCAGTGTAGATATTAACAGGAATATCAGATTGGACTGCAATTTGTAATGCATTAGTTAACGCTACAATCTCTGCCAATTGTGCACCACCTCTATGTAGCGCCCCCTTTCGCAAAGTTCTGTCATGGTCCACTACAGCCCATCCAGTCAGTCGTTCACCGTCTTTCATAAATGAGCTGCCATCAACAAACACATCAAAGCCATTGGGAATTTCTTCCGTACCAACATAAGTTTCCGCATTCTCAAGCATGACGTGTTCACAGTCATGAGGGTCACCATCAGTAGGGGTCAATGCATTTCTGAAAAGACAAGAATCATCAGTGATGACAGTAATGCGTTGGTCAAACAAACTGGTCTCCCATCTGCCTCTGCGCTGTGGCGAGATAGTCTTTATGGTGCTTTCACTCAGAAGTTTGACAAATCGGTGCTGTGTGTGTAAAACAACAGGAGCAAAACTTATATATGGTTCAGATGCCTGTAAAGCCCAATCAAAACAATCAAGAGTCTGTACACACGCTGGCTGACCTTGGAGAGCCGCGGGGGTCTTTGAGGAGAAGTACCCAATTGGTCTATATGGTTTCTGATCTTGATCTGACAGTTGACACAAAACTGCTGAATACTGGGTATCAGAAGGATATGCCCATAAGTGAAAAGAGTGGTTAGGATCAGGATGTGCTAATACAGGGGCGGAGGCCATTGCTTGTTTCAGTAACATGAAGGCCTCATCTGCTTCAGCAGACCACTCAATTTTAGTACTGCCAGGTAAACCACCTCTCATGAGGTATGACAGTGGACGTGAAATGTCTGAAAAGTCAGCGATGTGTAATCGGATGTAGTTAAACATACCCATGACTTCTCGTACACCTGTCACAGTAGTTGGGCGGGGAAGAGCCAGGATTGCCTTAACTCTCTCAGGGACTATGCGCCTACCACCATTTCCAATTCTTTGTCCCATGTATGTCACTTCAGGAACAGCACACTGCGCTTTCTTGGCATTCAACAGGAGACCATTCTTCTGTAAAACATCACACAGTTTACACAACACAAACAAATGTTGCTCAGGGGAGGAACTTGCAAGGAGTACATCATCACAGTACTGAAGGATAATGGAGGAGGGAGGGAGGCTAGCTTTGACTGGTTCTAGAACCTTAGCTAATGCTTGGTGAAACAGAGTAGGGCTATCAACATAGCCTTGAGCTAACCTGGTAAATGTAAATTGTTGACCATCACATGTAAATGCAAAACGAAGTTGATCTCTTTCATCAATAGGCACTGAAAAGAATCCATTACTCACATCAAGGGCAGAAAAGACACTGTAAGATGGATTTAACTGTGACAACAATGTAGTGGGGTTAGCAACAATCGCATGTCTTGGAGTGGTGACTTTGTTCAATGCAGTGTAGTCAATTGTCAAACGCCATGAGCCATCAGGTTTGGGCACAGGCCACATAGGGGAGTTGGTGAAGGAGGAACATTTCTTAATCACACCCTGTGATTCCAACATTTCCACTGACCTTAGCACCTTTTTCAGCTTCTCGTTTCAAAGGGTATTGTCGAACAGGGTCATGCATGGGACCTGAAACACGTACAGGTTCCATAGGGATGAGCCCTACAGCTTGTTTGTCTGAGGTCCATAAGCTGGGAAACATGGACCTAATTAAGGTAAGGACTGGGTTAGTGTCGGTGTTTGCCACTGCTGCAATTCCTAGTCGTGGGCCTGCAATAATGGGGACTGGGACAGCGAATTGTGTGCCGCTCATCACCTGCGAAGGGAGAAGGACAGAACATTCAAGCTTAGTCATCAAATCCATACCCAAAATGTTACCCAAGTTCGAATTCCCCACCCAAATCTGAACCCAAAATACTTTGTTCAATGGGGGGGAATGTCAATGGAATAGGCTGAGACAGACGGAAATTAACACAACCTCCTAAACCTTCAAAAGTGTTTGTCTTATTCGTGGTTGGTAAATCTTGATCAGTAATTGAGACAGATGCTCCAGTGTCTATTAGCATAATGCAATCTTGGCCTCCCAGATTTGCGCAGACAAAGGGGCGATTGTCTGAATATGATCCTGCCAAGGAGGCCACTTGGCATCATTGATCAGACAGGTTAGATTTGGCTAGAGTTCGGAGGAGCGCTAACATCTCAGAGGTGACGTCTGGGCTATTGTTATGCGCCCGGGTTGGTCTGTGTGGTGAGGTGCGAGAGCCATTAGCAGGCTTTGGCTTTTTACAATGCTTTGCCCAATGGCCCGTCTGCCCACACCTGTGACAATTTTTAGAACCATCCTGCACAGCAGCAATCCTTGGCTTAACTGAAAATTGAATCATGTGAGTTTCAGCTCTCTGTCCCCAACTCAAAAAGGCACTCCAGTCCTCAATCACTGGGAGGCCAACAGCCCAAATGTGACGGTATTTATCATTCATGTTTTTGGCAGCAGTATCAATTATAAAGCCAGAGTCAATGTCTGGAGTATCAGGGCGACATGCAGTCAGTACTCTGTGTTTCTCTTCAAATCGTGAAGCAAAGTCTGTGAAGGATTCATTCGGTCCCTGAAGGCACGTAGTCAACAAAGAAAATGAATGGTGGCCTCTGCCCAAAATGTCCTGCGCAATGTTATTACACTCAGCCAAGTACGCCTCCCATAGCACGTCAGTTGTTGGCATTACTCTAGGCCATGCAGCAGCATTCAAGCGTGCACTGAAGCCCGTCGGTCCTTTGGATTTGATAACAGTCACAACCTCAGTGTATTCCATAGCAAAGGTAATCACAGCGTCTTTTAACTTTATCCAAAAATCAACATTCGGATCTTGCGCCTTCAATGGTGGCAAGGACTGCAAAATATGACCTAGGGCACTTGGGGTCATAGGGATGCCGATTCCTAACTCTCCTAGCCGTCCTGCACCTTTATAAGATATGTTAACGTTATGCACCATATCAACACCGCGTATATCATCGGGGACTAGGGGTCTGATAGGAGCCATTTGTTGCCACCGAGCCTCTGGCAAGGCGCTACATGCGCCTCCTGGAGAGCTCGTTGGGAACACATTGTCATGATCATGCAACAGTGGGGCTGTGGGGGCAGAAGGCATTGAAACCGCAGCTATTTGCCCAATGCTTGCAATCTGCTTAGTCGCAACATCAATTTTCATCGCTAATTCAGACATAGCCCGACTATAATCAACAATGCTTTTAGGCGCTTTCGAATCAAGAGTAAGATCTGCTCCAGTCACCTTCTCTGCAACTTTAGACAAAGTCTCAAAAACAACCTTCAAAGTAACCTGTAATTTCAACAAAGAAGCCGGTTGACCATCTGACTCAGTCAAAATTCCCTCTGTTCGCTTTATCCATGTACACAAAACATATCGAGAGTAGCGTTCTTTCTTTTTATCAGATTTCAAATTCAACACCCACTCGCTAGCCTTCCTGCAACCCCAAATGGTCTGGAAGCCATCACGAATCATCTTAGCTTTAGTCTTACGATATTCTTTCTCACTCATCGTTGCCATAGCAATCTGCACACTCAAGGGAACCTTACCACGTGAATCTTGAAAATCCATCCTTCTGCCAGTCTTTTGTAACAAAAATACTCAAGTTTAGATCTAAACAAAAATTTACTCAAAAACAAAACAAGACTAGCGTTAGCTTAACACTTTGGATTCTAGCCGCTCATATGCTCGTGGTGATAAAAACAAAAAGGGCAGCGCCAAGTTCTGTCTAATATTCTGTTTTGGTAGTGAAGGAATACAAATGTTCTGTAAACAAAAAGGGGCATAAGCTACGTAGCTTCTTAGGACCTGGCGTCCCTAAAACCGCGGAAAATAGGTCGCACACTAACCACAGTGTTTAATATTGAGCTGTTGAACAAACTCTCTTAACCTATTTACTCTTTATATCCAATAAAGAGGCTCCTTTTATCTGGATTGGCTTTCAATCCAACACATATGTCCGGCGATTTACAAGATATGGATTAATTCGTCTTGTGCGACGTTTTGTCAAAATCGGGGAATCCCAATTTTGTGTCCACTATTAAATTACGGTTTTGCCAAAAAATGTCTTTACTCACTCAGAATGCTTTCTCCAATATCTAACGCCCGTTCCAAACTGTGGTTAGCAGGAACCGCCCGGATTTACAGATACACCTTCATTCAGCACCAAAGCAGAAAAGCAGATAGAAAGCGTCCTTACCTGGGAGCTGTTACCAGAGCGATGAGGAAAAAAAAACTGCGGCGTCTCAGAATCAGCGAAAAAAGTATAATATATCTTCGGTTGGAACCTCCATGAAAGTAATTGTAGGTGGATTTAATTACTTGACAAAAACACAGCAGACTTCGGCAGAATTCCAGATATCCAAGGTTCAGGCTTTACTTTACAATAACACGCGTCAAGGGAGAATACAGCTTTCAGCTCGGAAGCTTCAACTTTAATTCTAAAGACTACAGGAAGAGGCCGGCCTTTTATGCTCAATTTGCAAGGGTGTGGTCCACGTGGTGATCATGGGTACAACGTCCTCTGATTGGCTTCCACTTCCCGCCGTTTCCGTCAGCCACACCCAGACACACCTACACACACCTGAACACACCCCCTTACCATTGACACACTAGGCAGGCTCCTCAGGTAGAAATGTTATACAGGATGTTCTAAACATTCTTACACTTAATTTAAATGTATTCCTTGTACTGAGACTATAAAAATGATACCAAACATGAATACATTTACAGTTAATAACACAAACATATAATTCAGCTAAGGTTTAGCCCATGGTCTTTGTCTACTCCAAAGACAGAATAAAGGAGATTGTGAACAGATGGTACCCAGCCAGTGGGAAGTATTTCACACCTACATCTGCATTGAATGGATCAAAGGCATAGAGAGAGAATACGCTCTCAATGTAAATGAGGCTAAGCCTCCATCCAGTCATACAATTAATTTCCATCAGCGTCAACTTTGGAGGAGTTGGACTTGTGCTTTTCTTTGAAAGTAGAGCAACACAATGCACTTAAGTCATTCCTTTCGAAGAAGGATGTATTTGCCGTTTTGCCGACCGGATACGGATATGGTCGTAGCGCTGGCCTATTGCATGCCTAGGCAGTTTGAAAGACAATTCTCTGCCCGCCCCTTGGATTAAGCAGGTGAATGATTCGATTCCAGACTATACATTTTAATGATATAGGATGGCCCGCCAGGCTACCCATGAGTAACAGGGGCGAGGAAAAACTCCCTAGGGGGACAGCAATAGGCGATGATAGGGCAGTCGTAGGGATAGGACTTCAGGTGAGATGAGGGCCAAACACAAGAATGGCTGATGACTGGTAATGGCATACCTCACAAGTGAGGTAAGCGGGAAGAGAGATAGATATAGAGTGGGTTAGTATTACTATAAATCAAATTATTAACCAAAAATGGTTAATATCAATAAGCATATCAATGGTACTATATTTTGTTATACCATAGTGAGAATATAAGAGAGGGAGAGTTGAGAGAGAGAGGGAAGAGAAGAGAGGAGGGGTTGTACGGTGTGACACTAAAGTCCATGACAGTTCCGGTGACGTCAGCACAGCGAATGGCAGCTTGAGAGCACAGCTCTCAGCTGTCAGCTCCTCCAAGAATCAATATATTTCGCCCCAAAAAGTATTCAAGTAATATTCATTTTTATTTATACACTGTAAAAATGCCAGGGGCGAAAACGAGAACAAGGGGAAAAAAAGGTACTGAACAACAAAGCAAAGTTGGCCGAGGTAATACGACTCGTGGGGATGCTAGTTCAAACCAAACCACAGTGGTTAGTACTAGTCTAGATAAAGTTCTGCAGGAGATTCTGGATTTTCGTCAAGATATGAATAAACAGTTGAACGACATCAAGTCTGAACTCACTAAAGTTGACCAAAAAGTTGAGGAAGTGAAGAATCGTGTTGGTGAGGTGTGGCCAGCTTCCCTCACGGTCCGCGCGGGATCACGCGACTTTCATTTGTATTTTTCCAGTGACGCTGCAACGACGCTGCAACAACCGGCAGAGGTCTCAAGTGAGCAGGGTGTCTCGTAATAAGAAATGGAGCTGGAAAACCCTACACAGACTTCACTACAGACTTTAGCAGACTGGTTTAGAAATAATTTAATAGCCAGAAATATGCCTGCCCTGCCCTAATAAAGAAATATTTGGCGAGTGAATCCCGTTTGCAGCCGTAGAAGAAACGCAGGACAAATTAAACATTCTGGTTTTCTCCGAGTGCAACGATGATAGACAGACATCATTTGGACAAAATATAGAGCATAACCTCCGTTGCTCAGCCAAATGCCTTCCTGTTACGTCCTGTTATCACGGAGTTACAGGCGATAAACGATTTTGATGGTCACAAGTTTACTTCATTAGCGTTTATTTTTTTGATTATTAAAGAGTGTTTTTCATTTAAAGGCTTGACTTCGTGCTTATTCAGCATTTAGTGCTCTCCCCAATCCCAGACGTTCACATTGCATGTTTGTAATGGATGCAACCGCGAGATACGCTTGTCATAGGCACCGATACCGTGGGTGCTCCGTCTCTCGGGCACCCACTGAAAACATCGAGCACCCACGTGTGCCAGCTTACAGTCCCGGCTAAATTTACATTAATTTAAAATCAGCAGTCAATCAGCAGCAATCAAACATCGCAGTTTATGTTAAATTCAGCATCTCTCATAATGTGATTGGATATGTTGCTTGCTGTCAATTCCCTAGTCCATATACTAACCACCAATGAGAGCGTCTCTCGTATGAAAAATTCCTGACACTTTCCACCTGAAGAATTAACGCAAGGCTTTGTCGGGTCTTCAGCCCCGAATGTTTAAAATGTATATAGTCCTGAATATCATTTTAAAAGTTGTCTGACAAAGCTTATCGTTTTGTGACACAGCTAAACACTGGTACCTCATAGAACGTCTATAACATAGCCTAGGTGGTCGCAACTCACAAAAGTAAAGCAGATAGAAAGAACTCACGCAAATCTAGCCTACAACACGCAGACAGCTTCATGCGCAGGGGAGAGAGCACGCGCGCACAGGTGCTTTATGATTGTTGGCTTCTGATGGTATCTTGCTAATTCACTGAACTGCATTAGGTGACACAAATGGTATTGCCTTTATCTTATAACTCCTTGTCTGAGCGACTACCAGGCCTATGGTTTTTCAGTCAGATGTTCCCTGACAAAGACATTCGAAAATTAAGAATGTTTATTGACTTGAAAAATACACAAATTTTTGCAAACTCCCTTCATTCAACCCTTGAAGACATCGCGGTCTGGTGCGCTATGTAGATCGTTTCTCGTACCATTTAATTTCTCAGAATTTAGGTCTACTAGGCCTACAATAACGTCAAATACATCTTTTATTTTTAGTTGATCAACCACAAAGAGTAGCATAGGCCTACTGTGCACAGTGCACTGACGACTGTAGCAGCCCAAGGTAACCAGTTGTTGTAGATGAGAGGCAACCCCTTGTTTCAGATAGCCTGGACAACATGTTACCTGGGTGTTGCCTACGTTATTAATTAATGGTAGCCTACAATAGTTAATTGATTCGCGTAACATATTAGTTGGCTCAAAGAGTAGGGAATCAGGATGGAGAGAGTCCTGCGTGTGTTGCTTTTGCGGGATCGAATCCAGTTTAATGCTATTTTTCAAAACATCTATTTTTTTACATGTCTTTTGTCCGAGTGGCTGTAATGTAGCCGAGCGCTCATGGTGTATGAAAAGCGACTTCAAACCACCTAAAACAACTTGTTTGTGAATGTCTGACAACTGCTGCAGCGCATGCAAGGAAACCAGTAGGTGGAGAAACCGGAAGGCACACAACACTGGAACGATTTTAAGGCTATTTCGCATAGGATACTCAATGGTGCTATTTCACACGCATTATAGCGACCCCCACTCACCGGTGTTAGGTGGAAGGTGTTAATAGACGATTGGCGTAGCCTACAGTGGACTAGGGCTGTCAAAATTGCTCAAAAATGACGTTCGAATATCCCCTCTAAAATAAACACATGTATTCGAATATATTGGAATATCTATGCTATATTATTTGCGCATTATGTCAGTGACGCGCATCATGTCATCTGTTTTTAACTTTTTGTATGGTTATTGGGGGTCATCCCTATGTTCCCCGGGTCCTATGTTCCCCGCTGCTTCCAAGTAGACTGCAGCCGCACGGCAAGGCGCGGGTTGGTAAAGTGCTGTCGCGCGTGTTTGAGCTCCGAGTCGCCTCTTCTTGGAGGAAGAGCGCATGTTTGAATCTGCAAGCACGTTCACTAATGAACATTTCTTGACGAAGCTGGCCTATCTTAGCAATACATTTGAGTTAAATGTCCAGTTTAAAGGCAAAGACAAGCACCTACCTCACCTAGCAAATAAGATTACTGCATTCACCAAAAAAACTTGAGTATGGGACAGGCGCCTCGATCGCGACAGTATTATGCCTTTGAGATTTCTGAGCGAAATCGCTGAAACGTCTGATTGGGAGACACTATTGTGATCCCATGTATTAATTAAACAGTAGGCCTACATCACATCCCTGCAAAGTTTATTTCAAAAATATTTCCCAACCAGCAGTGCTCAGTATGACTGGATTATGGATCCATTTAATGCAGCATGTTGGCATTTTTTTATTGAATATATTGTACAATGCTGTAATGGCCTATGCTTCCTAATATGTTGCTGGAAAACAGAAATATGTGTGTTATGTATTTATTTATTATTATATCTGCAGCACCAGCTGATTTTAACTCTGTTGAAGAGGATATATTTAGAACTTGTCATTATTTCAATAAATTTGACAATTTTAAGCTTGACCTACCACTTTCTTAGAGCGATGAGGGACAGGTGGGGCTCAAGAATGCCCCCTCAAAGTGGGGAATGAAAGAACAAGTTTGAGAACCACTGATCTAGTTTGTTAACTACCACAGTCACGAGTTGGGTCGAGATAGTCTGTCATTTTTAAAAAGTGGGTCCCCAGAAAAAAAGTTTGAGAAACACTGTTAAATCTAGCCGAGTCTGCATGGCTTCAGTCCCAAGCTTGTCATTGTCTTTGCACTTGGCATGTCATTGTTGATTCTTACTGTACAAGAGGTAAGGGAGGTGATCTAAAATAGCCTTTGGTTGAGCTGTCGGAAGAATGGGATTAATTTTAACGGAACAAAGAGATATCAAACTATACTGGGCTGTAGACCCAAAGGGACATTTTTGGATTATTGACGAGTCAGACCAAAGGGGCTTCGGAGCAACGCGCAGTCCCCCCTGCAGCGTGCCAGCGAACGGAAAAATGAACAAAACAAACCAATTAAATATCAACTTAAAAAGGCATGTAGTTGTAGCGCGTTTCTTCTGTGAGAGGTGCAGCTCGTGTGTGTTGCTGTCCTCAATTTAGTGCTGAAGCGGACAATGCGAAGTTACCTAGAATGTTAACTTTGAACTCGTTATATTCAGTAAAGAAGCACTACACAAGTAAAACCATTGTAGGCCTATGTTATAAAAAATGTTCTTCATCTATTCTTTTACTCCGCTATAGGCCTACTCAACGTGGAAGTTAGGAAAATCGCCCTTCTGGCTTGTGTCAATATTGCACCGTGCGCGTATGTGTAGGTCTACCTGAGGGGTAGGCTATTTCACAAAACCTAGATAAGGGATTATGCTGGGATTTTTAGGTTATCCTGGATGAATTTAGCCTTGACTTGGTTTCACAAAAGAGAGGGCACATAAGTTACCATGGGGATTTATTCTCTGCGCCTGGTCCCGACCAGGCTAACAGCCAAGCTAAGTTAATTCTAATGGAAATTATGTGGTCTTATTGGTTCAGCTAGCTGTCATTCACATCAGACCTCCGTGCTAATTTTTAAGGAGCTTTATTCCATTTATAAACTATTTGCTAAATGTATTTGCTCGCAAAACAAAACAGATTGTCTGCCTACTGCCATATAGTTATTATTTTAATTGTGATAGCCTTATAATTATTAACATAGGCCTAGGTACTCTTTGTTTGCTTATTTTATTAATAGACGTTTGATGAATAGCCTACTGTAGTTGATTGGAAGTGGAGGGGCAAGTTCTCGGAGGTATTTTCAACTATAATATTAAGGTAGATCATACGATGTGCATCTTTGCGTGCCGAGACAAGAAAGCACTCACACGTGGGTGCATACGTAAATTTGCATTCAGTTGGTCTACCACGCCTACTCCCGCTGTTTTACAGAAATAGCCATGATTCCCCATTCCAAAAAGGACAACTTCACTTCATTGTTAGTCTATATCAAAAGCGGTTGTTCACTTTGTGTGAATGACGCTATTTTCCGCGTCTTTTTTATTCCAACCGTGGGGCATTTTGGAGCAGAAACGAGAACGCGCACACATCCTGAATTACTTACACCTGGCTTGACATAGTTGCTCCTACTCATCTTGGATTGGCGTTAGTGAAACGAGTTTAGCTAGGATGACCAGTGGGGTATACTACGAAGCACGTTAGACATATCTAGGCTATGTAGACATATCGAGGCTTGACAAAGCCTTGACTCAGGGGTATACGTTGTGATACTACGATTGCAGTTATGTGATATATTTGTCAAACTAGGCTTTCAGCTCAGATCTGTGCGCGTTCTCGGTGTTGGGATGACTTTGGCCAATCGTGTAACGTGGAGACGCACAAGACCGCCTCTATTTAAAAACAATTTCTTCCGCGTTCATGAGCGATAGCTTAATCTACACTGCGGTGATTTTTTGTGTCTAACCTATAACATCAAATAAATCAATTGTCACCAGTTGTTGTATGGTATGCACGTCCATAGTGGGATATTTGCACGCACCGCCCTATTAAAGCGCATTCGAGATCCAAAATGTTAGTAGAGGCGGAGCTCCACCTGTAAGATATATGACAGAATCCTACACGTGGGATAACTTCGTTTTTTAAGACAATTGATTGGTCAGTGAGCGGTCGATTACACGATTTGCGCTATAACTTCCTCCCGACCAGGGGCCTGTACTACGAAGGGAGCTTAACCTACCCAGATGTAACCCAGGGTTACTTTGTTAAACCGGGGTTGACAAAACCTGGTTATCTTTAGTGGTGTTAATCGGTACTATGACGCTGATTATGAAGTTGATTTGTTGAGCCGGGGTTAACCTCATTGGAGTTTGTGCGCGTTCACATAAAAGGGGCGGGTTGCAGCGCAAATCACCACTTTCAGTGATGACGCGTTCACCTTATTTTACGGATGAGGAATGCACAATTATTATGATAAGTTATGAGGAATTAAAACCCACTCTACGACAAAAATCAAATACGTCGGCAGTGAACAAAGCAAGGCAAGGCTGTTGGCAACGTATTGCAGATCGGGTAGCCTAAATGCCTAAAAGTAAAGTTTTATGTCCACATGTTCTTCAAATACGGAGGATTAATAGCTTGCGGAATGTATTTAATGAGTTTAAATAATTAAATTGCTTATTTATTTTGAGTTCATAGAAATGCCTACAGATGCAACACAATTTAGAAGTGGGCATATAGATTACAGTAATAAGGATAATTGAATGTTTAAGTAGCCCCATTGACTGATTTAGTGTATGCCTAATCCTGTGAACATTTCAGATGCAACACCATTGCCAAACGCACATGGCAGCAGGTGAAAATGAAACACAAACACATTATTCAGAATAGTGGTTTATATAGTCATAGCTTGCATTAATATTTCTTAATTATGAAAACATGTAGGCCTATGCTTATAGCCTTCACTTGGCAGCTTCACTTTTACAGCTAACAAGAAAAAGGTGTCTTTGAACACTACTGTAAGGCACCAGAGTGTTTTACAGTAGCAGAGGAGTTGGCCATCGCAAATAATAGTGGAAGGCCGATTATGGAGGGGGTTGAGGGAGGCATTCGGTCGGATTCTGGTGCTGTGGAAAATAATGTGTAGCCTTTATGTGCAGGGTACAGTAATATGACATTCAATTCAATAAGTTTGTTAAAATGGTGATTTTAATTTATTAGGCCTACTATATGTCCGATTTATTCTTGCTCAGATGTTCAGCATACTGTAGGCCTATGTCCGATTTATTTTCGGACATACAGTAGGCTATTCTTGCTCAGATGTTCAGCATCACCAATGGAATACATGAATGTCCACGTACGGGCATTGCTATGAGACGTCTTCCTAGATCATCTGACAAAGATAACGAATTCCCTCGGCTGACAATCTATATCTTCATAGAGAATATCGTCCGGGTAAGCTATATATATTTTCTGGCGGTCTCTAAAACCCCTCGCCCTGCGAAGAGAGTCCCTCACGATTTGCGCTCCAATGTCGTATGGATCATCCAGGTACGCCGACATGTCTCGGGAGAAATTGTTAGTGGAGGGGTGGTACTTATAAAGGGTGTGGTTAACGGAAACCTCGGGTTAACCAAGAACATAACCTGCTCGGAGCAGGTTTAAGATGCAGCGTAAATTGCCATGGCAGCATACCTCGGTTAAAACCTATCCACCTTTCGTAGTACGGGTTAATCGGGAAGTTACGCCACACGTGATCAAGTTACTCTCGAAGTTACCCAGATAAGCCAGTAACCCCGCTTCGTAGTACAGGCCCCAGGTTTGGTTGACAGCATAAGATACCATGGTGATATAGCGACACTAAAACAAATCCACTTTCGTGTCACAGCATAGCCTGGCTTTGAGCGCAACATACCTCGCTAACCCACTAATCGAGATTCGTAGTACACCTCACTGGTGTGCTACGGCAAGCAACATTAGGCCCTTTCACACTGGCAAAATTGCCGCGATTTTATGTACCAGAATCGCGGAACGAGTGTCCCTTTCACATAGACCGAGGCGGAACGGCGGGACAAAGGGTCTCGCCAAATTTACTACCAAGCCCCCTAGACATTTTGCCGAGTTTTTTCGTTCCGCCACCAGTGTGAATGGGTCAAGGCGGAAAGGGGGAACGTGGGCGTGGGAAGGGGACGTGGGCGGGGGTGTCTAGTGACGCTACCTATGCAACCCACCACCGGGAGATTTAAAAAGCACCTGTTTAGAATATTGTGGACTTTAATGCTAGGAATGCCTGCTGTATTGTTCGAGGACAGGCGATAATGCTCTTGAACAAGAGTAGGTATTGTAATGCTTAATGCATTATATACTGATTGATTTGGTAACTGCACCTGTTTAGAATATTGTGGACTTGAATGCTAGGAATGCCTGCTGTATTGTTCGAGGACAGGCGATAATGGAGGACAGATGCATGTTTTTATTATGGTAATTAGGGAGCATAATATGATGAGAAGTGCTTTTATTATGCTAAGTAGACAGCCAAGGTAAATAGCCTACAGCAGGGATTCCCAAACTGTGGTACGCGTACCCCCGGTGGTACGCGAGCTGCTTCTAGGGGGTACGCGAGATGCAAAGGGCTATGGCGGACAGGTGTAAAATGAAAATGTTAAATCTTTTGTAATTAATTCATGAATAAATACATAATTTCGAATCAGGTCATAATGATATGGAAACATGAAATTAAAGGATATCATTTATAAACTGTATGTGTTCATCAAAAAAGGGCAGCTTATTAAACATGGAATAGCTAATAGAATGCGTTACTTTTGAATGCGTTGGATGGTCCGTGGTCCGTGGGGGGAAAGCTTCGCGGATATAACAGGTTTTTGAAAACAACAACGGAGGAGGGAAGGAGCAAAGCTAGGAGTTATTTCAGATGGGCAAGAAAGGTAACATTAAGCTAGGCTTTACATAACAAACTAAAGGTAGCCTAAGTTTAGCCTTTCTAGGCTGTATAGCCTAATGTTGTCCAAACGAATACATCCTTGTCAGGCGTTGTTGTAGGCCTATTATAAGATTTTGTATGTGGATGTAGTTAGGCTACAATGCAGGCTACTTTTCATAACTTTTTAACTGACCAAATGCACGCACCTAAAACGTTTTTATGTGTTTACCGTATGTGTCGGATGGTGGGGGTACGCGAACCGAGTCGGAATGTAGGCGGTGGTACGCGGGGGGAAAAGTTTGGGAACCGCTGGCCTACAGCATAGTTCCGGAACAGGTGGATGAGAATGTTCGTAAATGATGGCATGTCAGACATCCCAACCTGCAACAAGTCATTTCAGGGAGGTATCACAACCCCCCCCCCCCCCCCACTCCCTCCAAAAAAAAAAACAAAAAAACTTTAGCCTACTTAAATACAGATTAATATGTTCAATAATGTAGATTTTGGTAGTTTTGTCTTTTCATGTAGCCTTGGCAACTAGCCATTTAGCATAGGCCTGAATAATATGCACATGAATTGACACTTGTTAAACTCACCTCAAAATGTCTTTTGCAATCATTCAACCCGCCATGGGCAATGCTAAAGTCACTGTTACAAACAGTGCAGCGTGCAAGACTAGGCCTATCATTATTTTTTACTCTTATGAGACAATAGCCTACACTTTGAAATGGGTCTTACATTTTCATTTTTTTGAGGCACTGACTCTGCCATGACGCTCCTGTTCCTATACACTGAAGTGATTACAGTAATTAAGTTCGGGAGAAAAGAGATAAAAGCCCGCCTACACTGAAAACTGATTGGTTGATTTAGCGAAACAGGCCAATTGGGATGCTCTCTGTCTTGGATGCGCTCAGGCACACACGCACCACCAGCTCTCTCTCTCTCTTGTCGTGTGCGCGCTACACTCAGATGCACACGCGGTCTCGCATGCACGCTCTTGATCGCTCACTCTAGATCGCTCACTCTAGATTCCGGGAGATTTGCCTAATTTGCGGGCGTCAGGGAGAAGCTATCAATATGCGGGAGACTCCCGGAACTTCCGGGAGACTTGGGATGTCTGGCATGTATAGGCTGTATGTGCTGACGTGTAAATAGCTACATTGCATAGGCCTATCTGCTAATATAGCCTAAAGACCTTCACTCAGGAATCATCACGTAGGCCTAGGTCTGTATCATCAATGTCTTTATTTACAATCACAATCACAGCAATATTTAATTCTAAAGCATCACACACAAATGCAAACATTTACAGAATTGACATAATTGCTTCCCGGATAGCCTGTGCCTGTGCACCTGGTGGAGCAACATTATGGTCTGGAGCAGGGCGGATGACTTGTTCAATGTTCCACTCCGGTAAAAAATGTTCTTTATTGAGCTCACAAATGTTGTGAAGAACACAACAAGCAAGAACAACTTCAGATACGGAAGCAGTGGCAACGTCGAGTCGCTTGGACAGGCACCTCCAACAACCTTTGAAGCGTCCAAAGGCATTTTCCACTACCATCCTCGCTGAACTCAAACGGTAGTTAAACTTCCGCTGCTGCTGATCGAGTGCGTGGTGGTTCGTGAAGCCTTTCATCAGCCACTTCCTGAGTGGATATGCAGGGTCTCCAATTATATGAACAGGGATCTCTACATCACCAACAGTTCGGGATGCCTGGGGGGGTGAACATAAACATAACTTAATGCAATCCCTGAAATCAATACCCCGCAGGGTGGCAAAATTGCATTCCCCCACATAACATTTCACTTCAGCACAACAATATAAATAGGCTTTTATCAGGGCATGTTTTGAAATGCTCCCGACACATTTGGCTGTAGATGGCAAAAAGTACAAGCAGTAGCCTAAACATAACACTTACATTCCCCTTGAGCGTCCCCTGATTGGGTCCTGAGTACATGTACTAAGTTTGGTTATGACAGATGAATGGGTTGCTGAGATATGAGCTCACTTCCTGTTTGGCGGCTTCGCTGCAAATTTTGATTGGCTGTTACGGGCGAACGGTAATACTTCCGAATACGAAAAGTGATAACTTTTGTGAGGCTTGGTCTGAAGATGATCTGTGTAAAATTTGGTGGGAATCAGAGAAAGTATGTGACATTTTAAGTGTTTTTGATGAAATCCAAAATGGCGGAAAATCCATCATGGCGGAAAATGACGTCATACGTTGAACTCGGCTTGGTCCAAGGATTCCAATGATACCTGACTTTTGAAAATCGGACCTACGGGTCAAAAGTTACGTGAGTGAACACACTTCCAACTTTGGCCTGTTGGTGGCGCTAGAGGGTTCGAGTTGCCGACATGAAACTTGGTGACATGAATCATGGGACCGTCCCCAATTAGTGTGCCAAATTTCCCAACTTTTTACCAGACGGTTCTGTGGGCTGCCATTGACTTCCATTGCATATAATAATAATAATAGGAAAACGTAGAAACACAATGAGGTCCTCGCAGCTTCGCTGCTTGGCCCCCAATAAAAGGTCTGTAGCATAGGGAGAGGGATGTAAAAGTGCTAAAAGTCTTGTAGGTGTGTGTGTGTGTGTGGGGGGGGGGGGGGGGGTTCATGAGTGCTGAGGAGTGAATGAGTGAAAAAGTCAGTATAGTGTGAGTTCAGAGTTGGGAAGTTCGGATGGCCTGGGGATAAAAACTTCTCCTGAGTCTCTCAGTTCTGGCTTTGTGACTACATAGGCGTCTTCTTGATTTCAGCAGTAGGAATAATCCATTGTTAGGATGAGAAAAGTCCTTCCGAATCTTTTGGGCTCTTAGGGACCGTTCGTTATTTATAAACGGGGTCACCGGAGGAAAATAGGGGAGGGTCATGTCTTTTTATTCTTTGTTGAGGGGAGGGTCACCTAACTTTTTTTGTCTAGGAGGGAGGGTCACCCATCTTTTGTATTAATGAAAACAGCAAAAAATCAAAGTGGCTTGTTTGATTGTTGATTTCTGTCGCCATATAACGTTCTCTTTCGTTCCATAGCTCTGTCAACATTGAACAATGAAAATAAGGGAGATTTCCCGGGTTTCTCACGCAAAATACAGAAAATGTCAACATTCGACCCCATTAACGTTGGAAGGGTTGGAGCAACAAAGTAGCCTACTTTATTCACGCCTAACAGCCTATATCCATTTGGTCAACTTTATCCAGCCCTAAAAAAGCTAAATTTAACTTTGGTTTACTTGTAGTTTACCGTGTAGCCTAACTTTAAACAGTGTGCATGCTTAACATAAAGCATACCCAGCTAACACATGACATTGCAGCAACGTCGCCATAAAGTTGTCATTTGGTCACAGCGACATTACCTTCTGGCTACGTTGTTGCAACGTCACAGCTACTTTGCAAGACAATGTTGTCACTTGGTACCATTAGTGACATTGCAGCGACGTTGTGACCTGGTCAGCTGATGATGTTGCAATTTGGTACCGTTAAGAACGGTGCCACAACATTGTGATTAGGTCAGCTGGTGACATTGCCATTTGGTGCCGTGGGAAACGTTTCCGCGACGTCTGCCAATGACGTTGCCATGTAGTATTGTGAGTGATGTTGCCACAACATCATTATCAGGTCAGCTGATGACGTTGCCATTTAGTATCAGGAAATGTCCCCGCGACGTCAGCCAATGACGTTGACATGTAGTATTTGGAGTGATGTTGCCACAACGTTGTAAACGGGTCAGCTGATGACGTTGACATTTGGTGCCGTGGGATATGTCCCCGCGACGTCAGCCGATGATGTTGCCATGTAGTATTTGGAGTGATGTTGCCACAACATCGTGATTAGGTCAGCCGATGACGTTGCCATTTGGTGCTGTGGGAAATGTACCGGCGACGTCAGCCGATGATGTTGCCATGTAGTATTTGGAGTGATGTTGCCACAACATTGTGATTAGGTCAGCCGATGACGTTGCCATTTGGTGCTGTGGGAAATGTACCGGCGACGTCAGCCGATGATGTTGCCATGTAGTATTTGGAGTGATGTTACCACAACATCGTGATTAGGTCAGCCGATGACGTTGCCATTTGGTTCTGTGGGAAATGTACCGGCGACGTCAGCCGATGATGTTGCCATGTAGTATTTGGAGTGATGTTACCACAACATCGTGATTAGGTCAGCCGATGACGTTGCCATTTGGTGCTGTGGGAAATGTACCGGTGACGTCAGCCGATGATGTTGCCATGTAGTATTTGGAGTGATGTTGCCACAATGTTGTAAACGGGTCAACTGATGACGTTGCCATTTGGTGCCATGGGAACCGTCCCTGCGACGTCAGCCGATGACATTGCCATGTAGTATTGTGAGTGATGTTGCCACAACATTGTGAACTGGTCAGCTGATGATGTTGCCATTTGCTACCATGAAGAATGGTGCCACAACATCATGATCAGGTCAGCATTTTACCTATTGGTCGGAGATCGAACCAGCAACCCTTCGGTTTCAAGTTCTGACCAGTAGGCCATGACTGCCCCAAATTAGTTAGAAATATCCACCATAATGTATTCAGATGTATATGGGGAAATGTATTGGTAATATTTGTAAAGATATATGTATATGCACAATATATGTACATATATGAGACCATGCACATACAATGTATGCACAATACATATGTGGTGATACAGTATATACAGTATATGTACAGTACATGTAACATCTAAAATATATGAGTACTTACAGTTTTTCTCAGTTGCTAAAACACTAAAACCCATTGGCTGAAGAAAGTTCTCAGTTGCTTGAACTCATTAAGCTAATTATTCAGTCTGTTGTCAATACCTTAAACCATTTCACATGGTAAAACACAATTTTTAGAAAAACTTTAAACACTCATTCTCAAAACACATTCTGCACTAATGCTACCAAGAAGAATGGTGCCACGATATCGTGATCAGGTCAGCATTTTACCTATTGGTCGGGGATCGAACCAGCAACCCTTCGGTTTCAAGTCCTGACCAGTAGGCCATGACTGCCCCAAATTAGTTAGAAATATCCACCATAATGTATTCAGATGTATATGGGGAAATGTATTGGTAATATTTGTAAAGATATATGTACATATATATTGTAACATATATGCACCATATATGTTACAATATATATGTATATATGAGACCATGCACATACAATGTATGCACAATACATATGTGGTGATATATACAGTATATGTACATTACATGTAACATCTAAAATATAGGAGTACTTACAGTTTTTCTCAGTTGCTAAAACACTAAAATCCATTGGCTGAAGAAAGTTCTCAGTTGCTTGAACTCATTAAGCTAATTATTCAGTCTGTTGTCAATACCTTAAACCATTTCACATGGTAAAACACAATTTTTAGAAAAACTTTAAACACTCATTCTCAAAACACATTCTGCACTAATGCTCATGTACTGTATCCATACTGGTAAACACAAGTGGCAAAAATGAAATAGAAATAGACATACACATATCATCGATTAAACACAACCACTCAAAATTGATTTCACTTGTTTCAAATGATGTGACAAAACCAATATACGCCAGTTCAGAGAGCAAACAGGTTGTTGAAGGTGGGAATGAAAATGGATAGAAGAAACTATGTAAGAAGACGAGTGCATATGCAAAGTGGGGGATGAGGAGGAAGAGGAGGATGGCAAGAAAGAAGATTTTTATTGGACACTGTACAATACTGTAAACAAATCGTATGGCCCTGAACATTGTGCTTTCCATTTGTTTACAGTACTGACTGCTCAATAGATTTTGACTGGTGCAAGTTCATATCAACAAAGAACAAGAATCAAAGGACAAGTTTGTGAGATGCAGGATACTGTAAAAATAGAGGTACAAGGAGGAGGAAGAACAAAAAAATGCAAAGAGCAAAGCAAAGTAGTAATTTCTACTTGATGTTTCCTGTTTTGAGGCGAAAGTTTGATTTTGCAAGAGGAGTCAGAGGTTTTGTAAATAGTGCTTGTAAATAGGGTTTTGTGTTTAATGCTTTAAGAAAATGGAGCAAGGTTTCAGAAATTGTGTTTTAGCAATTAAAAAAAACTGTAATTGTTGTCACTTGTGTTTACCAGTATGGATGACGTGCATTAGAGTTCAAAATGTGTTTTGAGAATGCGAATGTGTTTAGAGTTTTGCTGAAAAGTGTAAGTGGGATCTGCAACTGTGAAATGGTTTAAGGTATTGACAACAGACTGAACAATTACAGTAGCTAAATGAGTTCAGGCAACTGAGAACCTTCTTCAGCCCATGGGTTTTAGTGTTTTAGCAACTGAGAAAAACGGTGAAAAACTGTAAAAAGTATTTCATAATGAGGGGGGAACTAATGTAGCCTAAGGTGTCTCTTATTTCATGTTGAGGTTTGCTTCCCAGCATGCATTGCAAGTCAGTTGCCTCGTTTATAGGCTATTATTGTTATTGATTTTGAAACAATATGGTTGAAACAGTTTAGCTTAGGCTCAACTCTTACTGATGTTTTGAACAATAAATTCAATAGTTTATTTAAAAAAAAAGAAACCATGGACATGAAACTACTAGTTCTAACCCAGTATTAAAGTCCAGCTGACAATTCCATCGTGTATGTTGTTGGAGGACATAAGCCTGAATGGTTGAAAATCAGCTACACACATAAGGTAAGTTCATACATAGACTGTATGTAATTAATAGCAAAATGGATAACCATGAAGATGTGATCTGATGTTACATAGGTTGTCTCTCTCCCACAGTAACAGTAATATCACCCGGATCAAAGCATTCGCTGTGCCTACAGGTATTAATTGGCCTATGTACAAGTGCTGTAAGAAGGGTAGTTGTCATGTAAGGCACATACTATAATTTTATTATTGTTGCGGTTACGGATTGGCAAGTTACGTTGCGGTTACGTAATGAAACCTTCCACTTGCGACGTTGCCGCAATGTTCCCTGAAGTTGTTGTTAAGGACTGGCGACGTCGGTAACTTACGTTACGGTTACGAAACGGCACCTTTCAATTCCATGTTGCTACAACGTAACCTGATGTTGCAGATACGGATTGGCAACATTGGGGAGTTACGTTGCGGTTACGAATTGTCACCTTTCACTTTGCATGTTGTGGCAACGTTGCTAAACAGGACTGGTGGCGTCGGTAACTTACGTTACGGTTACGGAACGGCAACTTTCAACTCCACGTTGCTGCAACGTCACCTGATGTTGCGGTTACGGAGTGGCGACGTTGGGGAGTTACGTTGCGGTTACGAATCGTCACCTTTCACTTTGCATGTTATGGCAACGTTGCTAAACAGGACTGGTGGCGTCGGTAACTTACGTTACGGTTACGGAACGGCAACTTTCAACTCCACGTTGCTGCAACGTCACCTGATGTTGCGGTTACGGAGTGGCGACGTTGGGGAGTTACGTTGCGGTTACGAATTGTCACCTTTCACTTTGCATGTTGTGGCAACGTTGCTAAACAGGACTGGTGGCGTCGGTAACTTACGTTACGGTTACGGAACGGCAACTTTCAACTCCACGTTGCTGCAACGTCACCTGATGTTGTGGTTACGGAGTGGCGACGTTGGGGAGTTACGTTGCGGTTACGAATTGTCACCTTTCACTTTGCATGTTGTGGCAACGTTGCTGAACAGGACTGGTGGCGTCAGTAACTTACGTTACGGTTACGAAACGGCACCTTTCAATTCCACGTTGCTGCAACGTAACTTAATGTTGCAGTTACGGATTGGCAACGTTGGGGAGTGACGTTGCGGTTACGAATTCTCACCTTTCACTTTGCATGTTGTGGCAACGTTGGATACGACGTTGTGGCAATGTATTTTGGGTCATTCAGTTACATTGCAGCAACGTACTGGCAATGTAACTGTGCTAGCTGGGTAGCCTATTCTCTGCGCCATCCCCACATCCATTCGTCTCGGTGGAATATCGTAGGCATACACACTCTTCACGCAACACATGACAAACCATAGGCCTATATCAGAATAAACAGCAGACCTTACCGAACACAAAGGTGTAATGCATTCCCGTGTATAGTTACTGTAGCTGTTTCAGAGTAATCCGGTTTTTAAATAAATTGTAGCAAAATTCAACATGGTCTTTCGGCTTTAAGCATTTCTTAAAACTGAGCTGTGCTTACATCGCCTAGATATCTGTAATTATTAGAATCAGAGAATATACAGGCAGCTCACAGTTAAGACTTTGTCAATGTAGCCTTAATGTTTTCTTTTCACAAAATGCTAAGCATGCATGTATTTAAGTTTCTTAAAACTGAGCTGTGCTTAAATGGGTCAATGCATGATTTCATAACAGACGTCTGAAAAAAATTGTTAAATGTTAAATATAGCCTATATATCTGTACATATTAAAATCAGATTATGTAGGCTACACAGTAGGCTATAGTTAGATCAAGTTGGACAGTAGCACATTTTAATCATGGATAGTAGTTAGACAATACACATTTTAATAATTTTTTGCACATTTTATAGTGGCTGGTGAAAGAGTTGGGGGGGGGGTGTTAGTGGGTAGTGTCCCTACCAAAGCTCAGACCAAACCTACGCCCTTGTAAATAGGCCTAGGTTAACATCACTCTGAGTTCGCATTCAAGCAAGCAAAACGATGATTTGAATACATCTGTTTCACTGGAAGGGCAAGGGGTAACAACAGGACAACACAGAGACAGGCCAGAACGCAGGACTAATGTTATGAGAGTATTACAGTAATATGGGATATTCTACGGGAAAATATTAAAACGGCAAGACAGCGGGGAAACGTTAAAATTATAAACCCGGAAAAAGTTGGCATGTTAGGTTTTTTCGGTCCCTGTGATCATTTGTGAAATTGTGCAAACGGCCTTTTCAAGTCATTTGAGAAGGAAGGAATGTAGCAAGCTCCCAAATTGACGCTCGTCTGAGAAATTGAGTTTTGGATAATGTTCAGCTTCGGCAGCTTTACAATAACTGAGGAAGCCTAGAGACGAGTCCATAGCAACAGGTTCATGTGTTGAATTTGTTATTACCCAGTGTGCTTTGTTGAATGGTCTCAATGCTTTATTGTTTTATTTCATGTGAATACTTACTAGAGGAGTAACTTTTCAAGTAGGCTTATATAGCAGGCAGGGGAGGGTCATGTAACTTTTTTTTTTTTTTGTCATTAAAGTTTTTATTAATTTTTACAATTTCACAAACATTAAATCACAGGCATACAACAAAACATCCCATACCTGAGAGAAAGACAAAACAAAAACAAACAAACATAGGGGAAAAAAAAAATTAATAAAAAAAAAACAAAAAAAAAAAACTTAAAGGCAGCTCACATTCACCCTCACAGCACCCCTTTCCTCATTACACCCCATTATACACTTATAACACACATATACACTTATTCATTACATTACCTAGTATCTTTTGTACCAATGCTGTAATCAAAATACAACCATGCTTGGCTATTTCTGCTTGGATTATTCTGCACCCTCCCAATCATCAGTTCAAAAGCGGCTGTCTGTCATAAGTTTGAGCCATTCTGCAACCTCTGGTCTATGTGGGCTCTTCCACTTACGCAGAATAATTCTAGCTGCTACTATGAAACCTGTCACCATTACACCAGCTTCTGACTTAGCAAGGTTAGGTAGCATTTGAGATGTATCCCCCAACAAGCATAGTTGTGGGGATTCTGGCAGGGGTTGTCTGAGCCAGTTTTCAAACTTTTGGAGCACTGCCTTCCCGAAAGGCTTTATTAAGGGACAATCCCACAGAGCATGGAGAAATGTACCCACTTCCCTGTTACACTTCCAGCATTTATTGTCCTTGGTTAACCCCATTTTAAATAATTTATTAGGAGTAAAATAATATCTATGAACAATTTTATAGTGGATGAGTTTATTCCTAGCATCTCTTGTAGTCCTTCCTACATTTGAAATAACATCTTGCCATGAGTCCTCATCTATGTCCTGACCAAAATCGTTCTGCCATATAGTTCTTAAGCCTTCACACATCTTGGTCTCAATACTTGACATCTTCTTATAGAATACTGAAGCTGAGTGTAGAATATGTGGAGAATTAAGGAAACCCTGTATCACATTGTCTTTGTCCTCCTTTCTTCTCAATCCAAATACAGACCCCACACTACTTCTCAGCTGCAAATACTTCCAAAAATCCCCTCTATCTGTTAAGTGGAATTGCTCTTTAAGGTTCTCAAATGACATAAATAATTGCTCCCTATACAGATCTTTAATTACTCGTACGCCCTTTGCCAGCCATGATTGCCAAGTAAAAGCCTTTTTTGCAATACAAACTGAGGGATTATTCCATATTGAGGAATAGCTTTGTTTGTATTGTGAGATACCCAATATCTTGTGTGCTCTTGCCCATGCCCATTGTGAATGCCGCAGAATTAAGTTTCTTCCCATTGTCTGGTTTTCTGTATTTTTCTGTGATAATAGTTCAACAACACTATATGGGCATGCAAGCACCTCCTCCATCTTAATCCCAGGACCAGATAAGTAGGTTCCCCAATGTCTTGCCAGTTTATTCATCTCAAAAGCTATGCTGTACAGTTCCACATTAGGAAGTGCTAATCCACCACAATCTCGTGAAGATAGTAGTTTCTTTAGTCTAATTCTGGGCCGTTTTCCATTCCATAAGAACTCTGTAATTAACTTGTTATATTGCTTAAATATTCCATCAGAAATTGTTACTGGTATCATCATAGAGATGTAATTCAATTGTGGAGCCACCACCATTTTTATGATACTAATTTTCCCCCATAGAGTCAGATTAATCAGCCGCCATTTCTCCAAATTTAACTTAATTTTCTTAATTAAAGGTGACATATTCATAGCAATTATGTTTTCCAAGGCTGGACACAACTTAATACCCAAGTACTTCATTCCAGTATTGACCCATTTAAACTGAAAGTTGGCTAGTTGCATCCTTTTGATATTGGCATGCATTCAGATTTTTGCCAGTTTATTTTATAGCCTGACAGTTTTATGAAAGCTTCTATTGTGGCTAGTATGTTAGGGATTGATATTAGAGGATCCTCAATAATCAATAAAATGTCATCCGCATAGAGAAACATTTTGTGTTCCTCCCCCCCATGTAAAATCCCTTTAATACTGCTCTCAGCCCTAATGGCAGTGGCCAAGGGTTCTAGAAACATTGTAAATAGCAGTGGACTGAGAGGATCTCCTTGTTTTGTCCCACGTGTTAACTTAAAGAAGCGTGATATCATGCCATTTGTCATTACTGCTGCCCTTGGGTCAGAATATATTACATTCACCCATTTGACAAAACTGTCTCCACATCCAAATTTACGGAGAGTGTAATGCAAGAAGCTCCATTCCACTCTATCGAATGCCTTTTGGGCGTCCAAAGATATGGCGGCTATAGGCGTATTTTTATTATGATTAATCTGTGTGAGGTGAAGTAAACGTCTAAAATTATCTGAAGATGATCTGCCTTTTATAAAGCCTACTTGATCAGGATGTACTAAATGTGGCAAAACATTTTCTAGCCTAGTAGCAAGAACTTTTGTCAGGATTTTGCAGTCTACATTAATAAGACTAACAGGTCTAAAGCTCCCTGGATCCATAGGATCTTTATCTTTCTTGAGAATTAAAGATATCAACGCTTCATTAAACGTATCTGGTAGGCTACCCACTGAAAATGATTCTCTATACACTTCTGTTAAGATGGGAGCCAGTTTGTCGATATACTTCTTATAATATTCTGATGGAAAACCATCCAAACCAGGTGATTTCCCAATCCTCATTGATGAAATTGCACTTTTGACTTCATCTACTGATATAGGGCGATCTAATAACATCCTCTGATCCTCTGACATTTCTGGCAGTTGAATCTTAGAGAAAAAAGTATCGTATTCGCTCCTTCCAGGGTTAACCTCAGATTTATATAACTGGTTATAGAAACTCTCAAACACTTTGTTAATATCTCTAGTACTTGTCACCAAGTCCCCTTTGTTATTTTTAATCGCCGGTATAACGTAACTAGCCTCTTTTTGTCGTATCTGTCTGGCTAATAATTTTCCTGATTTTTCCCCACTCTCGTAGTAATTACTTTTAAGTCTAAATAGGGCATACTCTGCCTTTCTATTGTAGATTTCATTCAATTTAAATTTCAAGTCACACACTTGCTTCAGTAGGACATCACTATGTTTCTGAGCCAATAAATTCTCAGAGTCCTTAAGTTGTGATTGTAGCTCTTTTAATTGTCGCGTTTGCTCTCTTTTTTTCTTACTGGAATGTGCTATAATCTTTCCCCTGATATAAGCTTTGGAGGCTTCCCAAACTGTTCCAATTCTATCTGTTGTACCCATATTCACCAAGAAGAAATTATCAAGTTCTTCTTCAATTTGACTATTGAATAATGGGTCTTGAAGCAGAGAAACATTCATTCTCCACCTACTTCCTTTATTGCCATCTGTCCCCATTACTAATCCTAGATGCACTGTCGCATGATCAGTCAATGCTATAGGGCCTATCGAGCAGTCAGAAACACTGTTAACCAGATCATTACTGATCAAGAAGTAATCTATCCTGGAGTGAGATTTATGTTTGTGAGAGTAAAATGTGTATTCTCTATCTTTTGGGTTGACAAGTCTCCAAATATCTGTCAGGCCTATATCCTCCATCAACAAGTCAATGGCCATTCTATCTTTTGGAATGTGATTGGAAAAAGTGGTTTTATCTAAGGCTCCATCTAGTACTTGGTTAAAATCCCCAGCTATGACTGTATATCCATCCACCTTTCCTGCTATTTTGTTAATGTTATGGAAGAAACCTGGGTCTTCCACATTTGGAGCATAGACGTTACATAAATTAACTTTTACTCCATTAATCTTAGCTTCTACGTATATAACTCTTCCTTCTTCATCTTTTTGCTCTTTTATAAAGAGAAAATTCAGATTCTTATGCACTAAAATAGCTACTCCATGTTTTTTACTGGAATATGAGCAATGATAAATTTGGCCAACCCAGTCTCTTTTTAATTTAACCGCCTCCGACTCAGTCACATGGGTCTCCTGTATAAAAGCAATGTGAACTTGTTGAGACTTAAGGTAAGATAAACATTTCTTTCTCTTAACCCTTTCGTGCCCGTGCCGAACATTCCATTTTTGGTGCTGGATGACCTCCTCACACAAAAAACCTTATTTCTTGAGTATAATACATACCATCAATGGGATATACATACCATTGTAATCAGAAGGATCAGTTCTATGAAATTATGTAAAATACATATGGTAATGTTGATATAGTAATGAACAGTATTTGAAAATCCTCTCCAAATGTATATCCGGAATTTGTCAAAATTTAATTTCATTCACATAAAAATGAATTTTCATCATATTTCTCTACAAGATAGAGAAAAATATAGAGTGTATGAAATGTTCAGCAAGTTGTGGGCTATTTAACACAAAAAACTGTATTGGAATATCATTAACCTTTCAAAAGTTATGATATTTTTAGTGATCAGTGTAAAAAAATGCAGGAAACGGGATTTAGAATGTTGACAGAATTCACATTCACTTTCTCACCAACAACATAAAAGTATGCATAAAAACTAATAATCAAGTCAGAAACAATGGTTTAGATGTATTTGGTCTATAAGAATAAACCATTTATTTGTATTTAAGCAAATGCTACAGTCAATAAGAATGACATTTAAAAAAAACATACTGTACCTTACCAGTAATACAGGAAGTAAGTATACTGTATTTATTGAAGACCATTTCGGAAAAGAGACATAAAATACATTTGATTCAACAAATACAACTTCCTTATATAAATCAGTATAATATGAAAATTATATACATATATAAAATGTATTATTATTCATGAAAAGCTAGGAATACAATCAACATCACTCAAAACTCAATGTGTTCTAAACATTTGAAAGTGGATTACATACTTAGAACAAGCCTGTGGAGAATAAACACATACACACATATACACACAAACTCATATACACACACACACACACTTACAGAGGAGGATAGGGAAAGGTGGGGTGGGGAACCTGAAGGTTGAACACAGAAGAGCTATGACTCATTACTAAACGCATCCCTTTTTGCAGAATGCCAAATCTGACAGCAATTTGTTTATAAATAAAACAAATTCGCCTACCGTTACACTCCAGGGCCATACAAGCTACTTTAGTTTTATTATGTACGTTGTTTTATAACAAGCTCCTGCTGTACAGGAATATGTACTTGATGGGAAGACGACAGAGTAGTAGTTGGAGCAGCTAAAGGTGAGGCTGAAATTTCAACGGAAATGCCTACCAGCTGTTGTGATAGATTTCCTCCAAATTCTTTCTGGTTGTAGCTACCAAACCTAGGTTCAACACCAGATTCTGCATTGCATTGTCAAACTTGAAATAACAAGAAGCTACTGACAACGGCAATGTCAATGGAGAAAAAGTGCTTTCTGGTATTCTGCGTTTTTTGGAGTACACAATATGTATTCATCATTTGGTCAATGTCCCCTGATCCCTGCCAAGACTTGGTTCCCCAGTAGCAATGGATATTAGGGAGGGAAGTGAACCCCATGTAAATGATCAATCCCAGAAACCTGTGAAACTCTTCTGGGGTCTTTGTCCCATGCCCCTGCACTGTTTGCATATGATGGCCTACTAAGCACAAGCTCCCATTCCCTCCGGTAAAACCACATATGCCTGGGACAACAATGTGAGTAAAAAAGAACATAACAAGTCTATTTCACACAGTTTTTTAGTCTGCACCATCCTACGCATGGCACATAAATCTATACCTTCTTCCTCCATCCCCTCATGGTCTTCAGCATTGTGAGCGCAAGCTCATGAGCAGTCAGCTACCTCTTCAGGCTTGCGAGAAGGTCTGTGTAGGTCTTGTCATCCTCCATCTGAAACAAGAGCGAAATCATACAAATACCTTTTATTAAAGTAAAAATAAAATGACAAAACTACAGATTTGTGCATGTATGCACACAAAAGAAGAGGTAGCCTAAACTATTGAAGCATCCCCAGAATATACTCGAAATATTTCTAAGTAGGCCTATGAAAAGTCATTGTATTACACATGGGTTTAGCTACCCTAAATCTGATTGCCTGGCTGGCATCAAGATAAAGACAGATTACATTTCACCTAGTAACAAACTGCTGAAATGCAATAATGACATTTCTGACAGAATATGTGATTTCACATCATGTTTTCTATAACTAAATATTGAGGAGTTGTGCTTCATCTATTTCAAGTCATGCCATCTTAGAAAATGTTGAGACAAGCACGTCTGATGTTTGTCATTTAGAAGTTAGCAAGCTAAAATAGTTCACTACAGACTGCACTACAGATAACAACCGGAGGAAAGGCAATAAGTTAATTACATTTCTGACAGAATATGTGATTTTACATCTTATTTTCTACAACTAACGTTACATATTGAGAGGAGTAAAAATATCGCTCAACTTATTTCATGTAAGAGAACGCAACTTAGAAACGCGGCGCCCATTGATTTATTCAGCTTTGGTTTGCTATACTGTCTTGCCAATATAAGGCTTACCTAACAAGCAAATTGGTACTAGATAACAAACTTACCTACAGGTTATATACTAACAGGTTTTTAAATGAAACTGTCAAATGAAAATAACTGACATCAAAAGCAAACGATAATATTGCAAGCAGTTCAGAATTATACAGTTAGCTAAAGTTACGTGACGATGCACTAGCCCCCCCGCTAAGCCATAATGTTGACGCTGATGAGAAAGCATATTACTGTCAAATAACATGATTTAAGGACTTCAAATTAAGATAAACCATAACTAGAACCGATGTAAAAACAATATTACCTCAGTTTATCCAGCTTTGTGGTTTCCAGTCGAGGCAAACTCCAACTTAAGTGCAGGTGGCATCCGGCTGTCCACGTGAAATGCACTGACTCAAGTGAAAATATTTTTTCAAGACTCATCTTCAAGTATCCAAAACATTTCGCGCCATAAACCCCTTAACCAATCATATCAAATTGAAGCTTATGTTGTCAGCATTACGGGGAAGATTTCAGAAATAAAATCAGTCATTGGACAGCTGAGATATTAGATGATTGGTCATCGTTAAAATTTTAACGAAATTAGAATGGTCGGGCTTGTAATGGAATTTTGTAGTCCATTCACATTCCAGGACACTATTCTCACACAGTTACTCATGACTTAAGAAATTAAAAAAAATGTGTCCTTCACATATCTAGAACATTTCTCACCACATGTCGGCCTAGGCCTATATAAATGATCAACTGAAAATGAGGGTAAAATGAAACGAAAAAGAGGGTGCTGCCCAGCTGCCAATCAAAAAAATAAACACACAATAAACTACACTCAAAACCCTTTTAGAACAAGGAACATGAAAAACAATCCCATACCCACCCCATCTAACCCTTCTCTCTTCCTTGAGAGACCCTCCACAAAAACGGTCCATTTGGTGAAGTGGTCATCATCATCAGAAACCCCACCATCAACAAACCCGTCAAAGCATATTTTCTAAACAGTCCAAAGCAAACATAAAAATAATTTCCTCAATCTCTACACAGAATCTAGCCCAGGCTACATATCTTGGCAAAGTTATCTTATTTTTAAACAATGTGCTTTAGGCTATAGGCTACATGGACGAAAGAAAATATTCAAAAGGAGGCGCAATAGGCCATGAATTGGCTGCATGTTGACGTCAGGCTTTTCCTAGGCTACTCTGCCTTTGAAATCGGCAGATTGTTCTTTTACCGAAGGGCAAAAAACAAGCGGATAATAAAGAAAATAACATTTCTAAAAATAATAAAAGGGGCATCATAAGAAATATCCTTACATTATTGACCCCCGTGTCAGCTGTTCGCCCTCGGATCCGAAACTTAGCCAATGGTAGCCAAGTAGGCCTATATGTAAGTTAGGCTACTCAACTGCAGGCTCCTGCTCTGTCGTCTTGTTCGGCGATCCTTGCACCTTCCACTCTCTATTAAGAAAGTCCATAGCCTCTCTGTCATCGTCGAACTTCATTCTTTTCCCTTGCCATGTAAAGCGCAGCTCCGCTGGATACGCTAGGGTGAAACGCACGTCAAGATCATGTAGACGATTCCGCACATCTTTAAACTTTCTCCTCTTCTTCGCCGTCTCTCTTGTCATATCTGGGAATAATGACAGCTTGCATCCGTTCCATACGATCTCCTCCTTGTTCCTGTACTTCTTCTTTGCAGCTGTCAACACTCTCTCTCGTTCCAGAAAACTGAGAAAACGAATTATTATTGGTCTGGGAGGGTAGCCGTCGTTGGGCACAGGTGCCGGAGCGCGGTGCACTCTTTGCAACTGCGACCCATCAAGCTCAACCCCTAATGCCTCGGAGATTATAGTCTTCACACATTCTGACGGTTTACCATTCTCTAGCTTTTCTTTCAGGCCAATAAGCCGCAGATTTTGTCGCCTGTCTCTATTGGCAGCGTCCTCAACAGCCCGATGTAGTTCCTCACACTTCATAGCCGTTTTATCTGCTTTTTGGCGGAGCTCATGGTTGTCATCCTCTAGCTGAGAGATTCGATTTTCAGCTTCATCCAGCCTGAGCAAAACACTATCCACATCTGTTCATAGCCCAGCATTGGCATCCTTAATTTCTGATATCTCCGCTTGCAACGCTGTTAGAAACTTTCCAACTCTTCCCATCTCTTCCATAGCTTTCTCCAAGGACTGCTGCATAGATGCTAACACATTTTCACTCTCTCCTTTGCTAGCTCCTGCATTGGTAGTCAGCTTGCTAGCTCCGACAGTGCTTTTTTCAGTATTTCTTCTTGACGACGACATAGTGCACAATTCAAACCGTCAGACATTTAAACTGTAGGCTATTAATATCAACTTATAAAACTAAGTATGTCGACTGCACACACTTTACTAGCGAATTTCGGGTAACTTTGATGGGTTCACGGGAGAGCTCCAACTATGCGACCATCTTGCTCGGTGATCCCACGTGACCCCCGGTCATGTAACTTTTGATCGAAGCACTCAAAATCCCTCCGGTGATCCCGTTTGTAAATAACGAACGGTCCCTTAGGAGTACTTTTCTGGAATAGATATCACACTCTCAACCGCTGAAGTGTAGAAGGCCTTCATGATGGAGGCAATTACTATGTACTACTAGATGTATTTATGCAATTACTTATTTGGATTATATATTTTTAATTAATTAACTTTACTTTGTAGGGATTTGCTTTCACTTTGACATTAAAGAGGAGACTTTTCTAAATTATTGTAAAAAAGGCCAAATTAAATGGATTAAGATTCCATTTATTAAAGCGATAAAAGGGGACATATCCAAGGAGGATGAATACTTTTTATAGGCACTGTAGCTGTTTCAGTGTCGAGGGAATAGTAGTTTTTAAGTCACAAAAGTTCTGACAGCAGGCATACACAGCAGAAGGGATAGGCAACTTAAACTCTGCCAGAGGTGAACGTTTTCACCTCTCTACTATCTGATTCAGTGTAGAAGCAGATTTAACCCAGCAGACTCATATTGTCACTGGCAGATCCCAGCAGGCTCAATCCGGCTGCGTTCATGCAGACTGCTCGGCTGTGGCATGACACCGTTTTCCCCCAACGAGTTCTACTCTCCGACTGCAGGTTGATACCTAAAAAGCCTATTGTGTGCCAATATTCAGTACCCGATTCGTGCCGCCTGCCCGATCCGTTCTGCGAATGCGTAAAGCTCTCAGGAAAGTGCAGTACTGACTTATCTTATATCCCTTTTTCAGCAATAAGCAATATGATAAGTCTTGTCATTTCATTTTAACCAACTATATACAGTACACAAACATGCAAAAACATGTTTAATAAATATTTATTTCAAACAAATAAATATTTATTTAATAATTATTTTTTTTTAAATACAAATACATAGATTAAATTTTGTTTATTAATTGAAATCATACACATTTATTCTGAAATAAATAGCATAGAAAATTTTACTACAACTATCATAGTAGAGAGATATCCCCAAAGTCCTTTTAGGCAAGTCCCTCCACTCGGCGGCCATATAGCAACGCTTTTTGGACACTTATCGGGCATCCTATTCAGCAGAAATGCACGTGCGCAAGGCTTCACGACACCAATCTTGCTCCAGCGGCGAGTTCACAACACATGATTGGGAAAATGTCTCAATCACAACACAACATATGATTGGCTCAATGTATTCACATCACACCACATGATTGGCTCAATGTATTCACATGTCGACGTTTTGCCGAGGAAGGGGTGGGAGGGGTGGGATATGTGTAGACAACGGCGTTACAAACTAACCCCATGCATTTCTATGGAGGATTTTTTGAGTGCTGTGTCTCCTCATTAGAAAGTCTCTGATATCCCTCCTCAAAGTCATGTTGACACTACTTTCTATAATGCAAGTCAATGGGTGGATTACGGTCTATGGATAGATGGCGCTGTTGTTGATCTAGTTAATCTACCCATCCCTGGACAGGAAATGACTTCCATACAAACGTCCCATGGTCATTTCAGTTTACTTCCTGGTTTGTTGATGGTCAAAAAATAATGCTAAAATGATATAATGTGAGTTTTCTCGCACTATTATATTTTCGCAACGTGTTTGACATATTCTGCCTGCCGTAAAAATTTACATGTTTTTAAAACAACAATAACATTGGTTCTACTTCATGGATCCGAAAACTACTTAGCTTAGCGTGACCCCTGAACCCTCCCCTTTCAATAAACCTGTGGCACCACCGGACAATGAGTGTAAGTCTGTTTAAGTTAGTCTTTTCCTAAGGGTGCATCTAAGGGTTCTAAGGGTTAAGAACAATATGTAACAGGGAATAAGTTATAAGGTGTAGATGTTATGACCACAGTCCATGTGTAGAAGGGTTAATATAGCCTGTAAAACAGTCAGGTGGACAGCAGACAAAGACATATGATGGTAGGGGCTGAAAGAGACAGGCTCTTGCTGAAAAGTCCATTTCTCCTCTCCCCTTTTGTGTGACATTGAAAAGTTAAATGGCCCTGGGTACAAAGGACCTCCTTAACCTGTCTGTTGAGCATGACAGTGACATAAGTCTGCCACTGAACATGCTTCTCTGTTTATTGAACGTGCTGTGTAGTGGGTGGCGGTCATTGTCCATGGTCCATTTCTCTGCAGTTGTTGTGAGTGACTCCAGCTCAATGTCAACAACAGAGCCAGCTTTCCTTACCAGCCTGTTCATTCACCCAGCATCCCTCTTCTTAATGCTGCCTCCATAGCACACCACAGCATAAAAGAGGACACTGGCAATGACATCCAGAGGAACTTACTGCAAACATTGTACTTATATGTGCTGATCACCTCCACATTGACCCCTTCAATGGAGACTGGCAGCATAGGTGGCTTTAGATCTCCTGAAACCCACCACCATCTTCTTGGTCTTTGTTGGGTTCAACTGCAGATGGTTGAGCCTGCACCATTACACAAAGTCATCCACAGTCCTCTTGTCCATTCCTGATACACCCCACAATTGCAGTGTCATCCAAAAACTTCTGCATATGGCATGACTCAAGAGTTGTAGCTGAAGTCAGACGTGCAGGGTGAACAGGAACGGTGAAAGCACAGTAACCTGAGGCGGTCCAGTGCTGCTGATCACAGTCTCTGATAAGTAGTCCTTCAGCCTGACAAACTGTGTTCTCTCCATCAGGTAGTCTGTAATACCAGGTGAGCATCAACCCACATTTGCACAAGCTTGTCTCTCAATCTGACAGGCAGATGATGTAAAAGGTGTTGGAGAATGGTGTAAAAGGTGTTGGAGAAATCAAAGAACATGATTCTTACAGCACTTTTCCCCATTGTCCAGATGAGATTGCGGAGTAGGTATATGATGGCATCCTCCACTCCCACCTTCTCCTGGTATGGAAACTGGAGCAGGTTGAGTGAGTGGCGGTCTGGGGTCTGAGGATGTGAAGTAGCAGTGGCTCCATGGTCTTCATCATGTGTGATGTTAGAGTGACTGGCCTAAAGTCATTGAGTCACTGGGATGTGGCTTCTTTGGAACTGGGATGAGATATGATGTCCTCCTGGTACCTTCCCCAGTCGGAGGCTCAGGTTGAAGACATGCTGGATAGGATCCCCCAGTTCCACAGCACAGGTTTTGAGCAGCCTAGGACACACTCGGTCTGGGCCGGCTGCTTTCCTGAGGAGAAGTCTCCTCAGCTCTCCACTGACCTGATTTGCTGTGATGATGGGAGGACTGAGATGCCCCTTCCAAAATATAATATTTATTATTTTCAGGGATTAAAGTTATCCATCGCTACAAGATATCAGTCAACTTATTTCCAAGGGGAAAATGCACCTTCTTGCATGTCCCTTGAAGAGGGATCCTTTTGATGTGTATTGGGGGAGGGTTGCATCTGTGAATGGTGGCTGAAGGCTGAAGTGCATGGAGCCACACTGTGTCTGTGTTAGCAGCATGGGAGAGGGGTACACCAGCAGTTGATTGTGGAGGTGAGTGAGGGTGAGGTGTGGGGGTGGGCAGGCCATTGCAGCAGGAGCAGGGTGTTTTACCCCCTGCAGGTAACTCTAGATTGGTTGATCTTGATATAAGATTAATAACACTTGGTTAGATTTTTTTATATAAGCAGTTTGTAGAGAATTGCATAACAACTGAATTTGGCTATCTGGCCAAGTTAGAGGCAAGATGTCCTATGATTCAGGCGAGTTTCAATCCCGAGTTTCCTGGGCTGCAGGCGGATGACTTACCATTGAGCTATGGTCCAGCTCAGAGTTGAGAACTGTGTGAGATTATATAAATAGTCATGCTTGCAGACTATCAAAAATTCAATTTCTGACCCAATCTGGGATGTTGGGTCTGGGAACTCAACATTGGCAGTGCTCAATCCAAGGGGCGGGATAAACGGTTGTCTTCATGGGCGTCTGAGGCATTTTTTTTGGACTAGACGCAATTTCCTGAATTCTGGTACATTTTAACAGGTTATTTAGATACTTTTATATAACAAAATAAAGCTATTAATTCAATGACTAATTTGGAACCAGCTTTATTAACCTCATGGTATAGTTAACCATGCAGTTGCAATATCTGTTAAATTAAGTTATTTATGGAGTGGCTCCTGGAGTGGCTATTGGGAGCTTCGGGAGGATTCCCGGTGGGCCGTTAACTTTTTGTGCCAGTCTGAATGTCGTGAGCTTAAATATATTGTTTCTGAAGTTCATTTGCTGCGCCCTCGCGGCACTTCAGCAGCCTACATATAGAACGGTTGCAGCCCCTTACTCGCAGTTTCCCCAAATATTAACAAAGTAGCACTCACAAAAACTGTTCGGAAGTCGCAACTATATCTACTCTATATTTGCAACAATTAAGGGGAGTTTATGAGCGGTCCCTCCTCCAGTGGTACGGTCCTAACGAACGCCAGGGTGACACACAGTTAATTGAGAGTTATAAAAAATCATTATTCTTCCACCGTCCAGGGGGTCGTTTCTAGAAAAGTTAGCAACGACGTTGCTCAACCACCATGGTACGATGCAACTTGCGACCAAACAACGACACTGTTACACCTGTTTCCAGAAAGCATCTTACCTGTGTCGCAATTCGCTACCTCCGACGTTCGAACACCGTACGTGGACAATAAACTGGACTGGTCAGCCAACACTGATGCACTCTACAAGAAAGGGCAGAGCAGGCTGTACTTCCTGAGGAGGCTGCGGTCCTTCAATGTGTGCAGTAAGCTCCTCAGGATGTTCTACCAGTCTGTTGTTGCCAGCGTCCTCTTCTATGCAGTAGTATGCTGGGGAGGAAGCTCAAGGAAGAAGGATGTGGGGCGAATTGACAGGCTGGTAAGGAAAGCTGGCTCTGTAGTGGGAGCTGAACTGGAGTGCATCACTTCACTATCTGACAAAAGGACCCTGAACAAACTGATCAATATCTTGGACAATGAGTGTCACCCACTCCACAGCACTATTGTTAAGCAGAAGAGCCTGATCAGCTGGAGACTTCGCTCACTGCCTTGCACAACTGACAGACTGAGAAAGTAATTTGTCCCCAGGGCCATTGAACTGTTCAATGCCTCACTTAAGGGAAGAGGAGAGATAGACTTATCTGCATAGTCTGTCTGCCTCTTCACCCCCTCCATGTTTGGTACTGTCTGTCCACTAGCCACTTGTACCACTGTCTTTATGCCTCACTGTTTGCGTGCTATATTAATACATTAGCACATATGCATAAACCCCCCCCTCCATGCCACAGCAGAACTGTTGCCACACTTATACATTTTCTTAAATAGTTAAATATATAGATATAGACTTTACTTTATTTTATTTCTGCATTGTTGCACTGTTGACTTACTCATTTGCACTATCACCATGACCACTATCACCATTGCACTACCACCATGACACTCATTCACACTCATTCACACAGAGCACCTTACCATACCTTACTATGCACAGAGAATCACAGGCTCAGTCCCTGCCTCAGTCATTGCAAGTGCCTCTGATTTATTAATCACCACTATGTGGATACTGTTTTTAGAATTGATTTAGATTAAGTGTTAGTATAATTTGTATTTTTGTAATTGTATTTTAGTATATTTTTACATATTGTATTAAGTGTTAGTATAATTTGTATTTTAGTATATTTAGCATATTCTTTATCTTCTACTGTCCTTACTGCTTAGTTGTGTTTTTTATTATATACTTTAATTAGTCTTTCTGCTGTTAAAGAATGTGTTTGTGTTGTATGTATGCTGCTGAGACCTTGAATTTCCCCTGGGGATCAATAAAGTATCTATCTATCTATTAATGCTGGCATTGTCATTGCCATCAGCCAAAACCTAAACCTATTGCAAGCATATAAAACAGTTAACTTAAGCAGACCAATATGAGTCATTATTTGTGTTAAATATCTATGTTGGAAAAAATATATAGCCTGGACAAATGTCTAGGTATCCCATAGTTTATCAACTGTCCCGTGGCTTAATGGCAGCGCGTCGGTGCACAATTTTTTTGTAATGCCTTACATTGGCCTACCACGTTACAGCAAATTAGGCCCATTAGGCCTATATTATGCCACTTTTGTAACGTGTTACTCCCAACACTGTAGGCACAACAAAACACTAAGAGGGGAATTAACCCAAGCAGGGACCGCTGTCTCGCTATCCGGCGAAATATTCTTTGGACGCCGCCATTGACCGATTACCGGCTCCCATTGACTTACATTGAACACATGTAAACAAAACGTCAATTATGTGCTCAAACTAACGCCGCTGACTTATGCCAACAACCATTCCACTTTGATACGAAACTACATTTTTGTACAACATTTATACAGCAAAAATTACAGAATTTGGATCAAGTAATGTGGAGAAATATCGATATTAAGAAAGTTGCCGCTGCGTGACGCGGAGTTAATGGCATTTCCCCTTGTCCATGAGTCACGTATAACAGGTCACGTTGGTGGCCGTTATCCCTCACATGTCAGAGTAATGACATTCAAAAACGTACCTTCATATTACAATACAATTTATAAAGGAACGGAATTTCAAAAGAAAAACGCAATATGTTAGCTGGATGACACGAATATTAGTAAGGAAAAACAAGATTTTTACCGTAATGTCCTGTGAAATTACATATGTTGTGGCGCTATTGCGCAGCACGGCCAGCAGATTACATCATTGCACTGCAGCAACCAGGAACCAGCCATAAACCTCGATACTCGAGATTTTAGGGCCGTTGTCAGCCACAGCGCACAATCTGAATTCCGAAGTAGACTCCATAGTCGCGTGTGCCTGTTCATTCATTCCATGTCAATAGAACGAACCAAATTAGAATAGGCTAGTAATGCAATACTACATACAATACATATGTATACTGTATGTATATGTGTGCGTATGTAATATATATATTAGAGATGTCCGATAATATCGGCCCACCGATATTATCGGCCCGATATTAGCATAAAAATTTAATATCTGTTAATATCGTTATCGGATTTTTTTGCCTTAAAACCGATAAAATAATCCTTGCGTTACACCCAAATAGTGCCTATGCGCTCCTGAAGCGTTTACCGGCGCACAGATGATGACCTCATCAAGCTGCGTCTTGAAGCATACAAACAAGCGTGGATGGCTGCAGTAACAAACTTGCTCGCTCTGTTTCAACATTATGTCTGTGGTTTGGAATTGGCCATGGCCGTCGTAGCCCCTTGCGTTGGCCGTGACGCCCCTTTGAAAATCAGAGGTTTACAGGCCACGGTGGCCTTGGTGCCCCCTTCTTTAAATATTCTGCTTTGCGTCCTACTAATAGCGATATATATTTAGCCTATGGCCTATGGCCAAATTACGCAGTTGAGAAAGTGACAGCGCAAGAAAGTGCGTCCAAATTAACCCATTCTTCTCAGTTGAACTACTCGCGAAGTAGCCTACTCATCACACAGACATCACAAGTATCACATGAAATAGCTTTTTAGCCGCTAATTGCTGTGGTGAACGGTTCGCGAGAAAAGTAAATAATATCATTCAATTTAATCATAAATTCTACTGAAGGTTTTGCGTCCATCTCCCTACCTATTCATCTTGGTGGAATACTTCAGAACCCTTCGTTTAACATGACAAACCATATATCAGAATAAACAGCAGACCTTACCGAACAGAAAGGTGTAAATCAGTCCCCTGTACAGTTAGCCGTTCTAGACTAATCCCGTTTTGAATTTGCAGTAAATTTCAACATACATGGATGTCTCCAAATTTGGGATTTAAGTTTTACACTGTGTTTAAATTGTTCCACATTATTTCATAACGGGCCAAATACAAAACAAATATTACAAATGTCGCCTAGATATCGGTAAATCAGAGGACAGCTGACTATAAGAGTTTGTGAAAGTAGCCTTAATGATCACAAAATGCTAAGCATGCATCTGAGTTTCTTAAAGCTGAGCTGTGCTTAAATTGTTCAATACATGATTTCATAACAGGCCAAATATAAAATAAATGTTAAATATAGCCTAGATATCTGAAAATATTAGATGATCAGATGATTTACAGTTATATGTAATATGTCATGTTTTATGTTTTTGTAATGTTTCATACAGTGATGCAGGTCTACTGCAGTGAATACAACTTTGATAATTTTTATAGCCTACTATAGTTAACTTTGGCCTTGGTGCCCTGACATGTGGCCTTTGTGCCCCCCACTAAATATGCCCAACTGAAGGCCAAGTGGCCTTGCCCCTAAAATGGTGAAATTCCAAGCCTGATTGTGGGTATGGCCCGTTATGAAGGCCAGTCAGTCTTTTAGCCCCGTTCATTGGACTAATACTAAAGGAGGACTTTGTTTACTACTCTGGAAGGTCTGGACTGAAACTTTGTGCCTTCCTTGTTCTTATTGCACACTACCTTAATGTTGCATCTCTTTGTTGTTGCTCATGTAGAGCAGTGCTGATTGAGCCCAGTTTATAATTTCAATGATTGCATTAGCCCAAGTAATGGGCTAGGGACAAAGGCTGCTTAGATTTGTACACCTTAAAATGTTTTATTTTTTGTACTTCACCTCAAGCCTGAAGTATTTTTTGTAGCTCAAACAAATGTTTTCAAAATTGTGCAGTATAGTTGCTTGCCACATTGTAATTGACTCATATTTGTGCATTCATTAAATTAAGGTGATTGAGTTTTAGTTAAACAATGCAGGCTCATTTAACACAGAAAAAGGGTAGCCTGTCATACACTATGCCTGTTATTTTAGTTGGCTTTACATTCTGCTATGTTGCAAGTATTTTTCTTATTTTGCACAGACAATGTTAACATTTGGAAAGCCTTGTTGCATTCAAGAATGCATCCAGTGGGGCATCACAATAACATTAAGCATGTTGTATTAATTCCACAACAGGAGATATGTGATGTTACCTAAATTAGTTTTGAGGAAAAATAACCCATATATCGACATCGGTATCGGCTGATATCGGAATCGAAATTTGACAGTTGGACAATATCGGCATATCGGATATCGGCAAAAAAGCCAATATCGGACATCCCTAATATATATATATATATATATATATATATATATATATATATATATATGAGTGAGAGAGAAAGAGAGAGAGAGAGAGAGAGAGAAATACAGAACAGGTCGTCAGTTTTACTGAACTGAAGTTATTGCTGTATGTAAATATATATATATATATTAGTGCAAACTGACTAACGTTTAGAGAGTCTGAAGAAGACGCATGGGCGTCGAAACGTTAGTCAGTTTGCATTAATAAAAAAACGTTAAAGCATTGAGTGCTCCGGTCTTGCTCCTTGGCTCCTGTTAGACCTTGGATCTCCCTTCTTGACTTCAACGTCCTGTTCCGTGAGCACCAACCAGGCTGAAGCGCAAGTGACCCCCTTCTAATATATATATATATATATATATATATATATATATATATATCATATATATATGAGAGAGAGATAGAGTTGAGTATATGAGTGAGCGAGAGAGTTTTACTGAACTTAAGTTATTGCTGTATGTAAACACACTTGTCATGCTACATTTATATGTGCATGTCAAGTCAAGTCAAGTCAAATTTATTTATATAGCACATTTCAAAGCAATAGCATTGCACCAAAGTGATTTACATAAAATAATAATAATAATAATAATAATAGTAATAATAAAAATAATAATAATAACAATAATACATATACATACATATAAACATATATAAAAAAGGGAGGTGAGGGAGTCAGGAAGTGTTAAAAGCTAGGGAGAAGAGGTAGGTCTTTAGGTTGGATTTAAAACTACTAATAGTGGGACAGGATTTCACAACATCAGGAAGGCTATTCCAAAACTGGGGAGCATAGACAGAGAAAGCTCTGTCACCTTTGGATTTAAGAGAGGCAGAAGGAACACAAAGAAGACACTGGGAAGATGATCGAAGAGGTCTAGGAAGACAGTAAGGAATTAAAAGATCACATAAATACTGAGGTGCTAAACCATGTAAAGCTTTGAAAACAAACAGAAGAATTTTGAAATTAATTCTTTGTTCCACAGGAAGCCAGTGCAGTTTAGCCAACACAGGTGAAATGTGGTCACGTTTCTTAGATCCAGTCAGTAATCTGGCTGCAGCATTTTGGACCAGCTGGAGTCTGTTTAGAGTAGATTTAGTTACACCTACATACAGTGAGTTGCAATAATCAAGCCTAGAGGAAATAAAGGCATGTATAAGGATTTCTAAATCACTGTAGGAGAGAGAAGACTTGAGCTTTGCTATTGTCCTAAGTTGGTAAAAACTTCCCTTGACAACGCTGTTGACTTGCTTATTAAAAGTCAGAGAAGAGTCTAGGAAAACACCTAGGTTCTTGACCACACTGTGATGGTTAACAGACAGCTGCTCAAAGAGACTTGCTTACATTGTTGACAGAATTTGGTGGTCCAAAAATTATTACTTCTGTTTTGCGGTCATTTAGCTGTACAAAGTTGTTAGCCATCCAATTCTTAATGTCATTAAGACAAAGAAAAAGGTTTGTCAATGAGCAGGAATTTTCAGGGGCCACCGGTATATAAAATTGGGTGTCATCTGCGTAGCAGTGGTAACGAATATTGAATTGATTGAAAATGGAGCCCAGGGGAAGCATGTATAAAGAAAATAATAGAGGCCCTAAAATAGAACCCTGGGGGACACCACACTTAATGGGAGCAGATGACGATGAAGCATTGCCTAAATGCACTGAAAAAGATCTATCAGTTAAGTAATATCTGAACCAATTTAATACAGTGCCTTGCAGACCAACTTCAACGTCCAGGCGTTTTAAAAGGATCTTGTGGTCAATGGTGTCAAAAGCAGCACTAAGATCTAACAGGACCAATAGGACACAAGAGCCAGAGTCAACAGAGAGCAATAGATCATTATGGACCTTAAGTAAGGCAGACTCTGTACTATGAAGTGGTCTAAAACCAGATTGAAACTTGTCAAGGATATTAGAGGTGTTTAAATAGGAAGAGACTTGTGACAGAACAACTTTTTCTAAGATCTTAGAGAGAAAGGGCAGTTTAGAAATGGGCCTATAATTTTTCAAATCAATGGGATCAAGGGAAGGTTTTTTCAGGAGAGGTTGCACAATAGCGTGTTTAAAGCCAGAGGGTACTACTCCATTAGCCAGGGAGCTATTAATTATGCTCAAGATAAAAGGGCAAATAGCCGCAAAAGCTTCTTTGAAAAGGTGAGATGGAAGAATATCAGAGTGGCAAGAAGAGGGCTTCATATGAGAGACCACGTCTGACAACTGTGAGGAAGAGACTGGTTGGAATTGTTGGAGGCGGCAAACTACAGACTGATACAAAGCAGGATCAGAAATTGAGGGTGTGATATGAGACTTTATGTTGTCAATTTTGTCAATAAAGAAACTGAGAAACATCTCACAGGTTTCTGTTGTAGCAGGAAGAGAGGACATTGTAGTAGGAGGATTTATGATAGAATTAATTGTGTTAAACAACACTTTTGGTCTGTGAGCATTTTTGTGAATAAGCTCAGCATAGAAAGCTGCCTTTGCTGCTTTCACAGTGATTTGATAAGCCTTAAGAGAATCTCTAAATATATCATAGGAGACCTGTAGTTTATCTTTTTTCCATTTTCGCTCTGCTTTCCTACAAGCCTTTCTGAGCGAACAGGTAGTGGAATTTAGCCAAGGAGTAGTTGACCTATTGGATACACCGCTTTTGTTTTAAAGGAGCTACAGAATCAAAAGTGGCAAGGCAAGATGTATTAAAAAGAGTAAGTAGATCCTCAGTGTCGGTGCAGGTGGAAAGAGAATCTAAGACAGCAGGTGAAAGAGAGAGCATAAAAGTATTAGTGAACTGTGTTCTGCAAACACTGTCTATGTAAGATATGCCAGTTTAAATCATACAGTATGAATCCACACAATAAGCAAAGTGCAAAGACAATAAGCAAGGTGGTTCAGTGAGTAGGCCTATTGTGTAGACCAGTGGTTCTCAACTGGTCTGGCTTTGGGACCCACAATTTCCCATGTTCATAAAGTTGCGACCCATATATAGGCCTACTTGTTTGGAACATGCGGATGTTTGGCATTAGCCTACATTTGTGAAGTCTTCAACTCTTGATGTCACCTTTCAAAGTACTTGACAGGTATGACTTTGACAGGGGTGCCTTGTTTCCATGTGGCATTTTAGTTTTGATGGTTTCATGCTCTCATGTGCCAGCCATCTTCTGCACACCACACAATGGGGTTTCTGTCCTATTTTGTCCTCAGTGAATACATATCCGAGCCTACTAGGCTACTTCAATATTCAGAGTAGCAGCCTACTTCCGTTTACCACTAAAATTATGTCTAACATGACCTGTCACATAAACATTGTCTATGTCCATGGCAATGACTGATATGTAGGCTACGAATAAAGTTTATCAAAATAAAGGTCCAATATTAGATCTGATAAGGTAGCATTTTAAATTGGCGATTTTGTTTTTTATTTTTAACCACAAGCTCTGCGACCCACCCAAAACGGTTCCGCGACCCACTTTTGGGTCCCGACCCACCAGTTAAGAAACACTGGTGTAGACTAATTATAAGCTACTGTTGAAGTAGATGAGAAGAACAGGGAATTCCAAGGCACTCTCAATTCTCAAAGGTTAAAAAGCCTTTATTTTATTGGCTTGGTTACATTTAAACCTATAAAAACTCTGACGCGTTTCGGCAAACAAGCCTTCATCAGGGAGTCAAACAGTTCTCAACAGGAAAGGAGAGGTTTTTTTAAATAATAAGTCAACCAATCAGGACTCTCCACATTGCAGATGTGCTAGTCAGGTGACAAGTGTAAGAGTATACAACAACCAGCTGGTGTCATCCTTACATCCCTGTGAGAAATAAATGTCGTATATACATCCATGCATACAGAAAAGTCAACATTCAGACACATTATTATCAAATTAAAAAACAAATATGTAGAGAGTGAACCCAAAACAAACACAAACAAACAAAGCATCAAATAAAGACGCTAAAGTCAAGGTCCTCATTTAGGCCCGGATATTTAGTGGCCTGCAATTTATAAATCCAGAAGGTTTCCTTCTGATTTAACTGTCTCTGTCTATCACCTTTCCTCAAGGTCAGTGGAATGTGATCAATCCTACAGGCCTGTAAGGTGGACGGGTCACTACTATGATGTTCCATGTAGTGTCTTGCCATGGGATAGTTAATGTTGCCAGTGCGGATTGCATATTTGTGTTCAGCCAGTCTATCTTGTAATCGTCGTTTTGTTCTTCCTACATAGAAAACATTGCATGCAGGGCACTCCAGTCTATAAATGACAAAAGAGGTTTTACAATTAATGAAGTGGTTAATAATGAGTTGTTTTTGGGATACAACATCTTGGAAAGTTTTGGTTTGCATTACATTAGAACAATAATTACAGTGGTGGTAGACCTGTCATCTCAGGAAATGAAAGCCTCACTGAATCAGTATCTAAGTACATTGACTTTTTCATTAAACCTTTTTACCTTCCCTCCCTGCATATGTTCAGGATACATCTGATGTTTTAAACAAGATCAAAGAACTGCAAAATGTAGGCACTGAAACTTTTCTTGCCACAATGGATGTGGAAGCATTGTATACTAACATTGAACACCAACAGGGGCTTGAAGCACTCTCACATTTCTTGAATCTACGACCAGCATCGGAGATGCCACCTACTGACTTTCTGCTTTCATTGACAGAATGGACATTGAATAATAACATCTTTATTTTCCAGGAAAAGATTTTTAAACAGATAAAAGGGTGTGCCATGGGGGCATGCTATAGCCCTTCATATGCGGGTCTTTACTTGGGCAAATGGGAAGAAGACTTTGTTTTAAACTGTGAAAAGAATGTGTTTCTGAAGTATATTGTGTGGTGGGGCCGCTATATTGACGATGTTTGCTTACTTTGGTCTGGGTCAGAAACAGAGTTAAAAGAATTCCATTAATTTCTGAACAGCATTAACCCTAATATTAAGCTGTCCCTGGAATATAGTAAAGACTCTATTCACTTCTTGGACCTTACCATCTTTAAAGATGAACAAGGGTCTTTACATATCTCTATATATAGGAAACCAACAGACAGAAACACCATTCTACATGCTAAAAGCTTCCACCCCAATTGGCTTAAAGAGAATGTACCTTTTGGGCAGTTCCAAAGAGTTTGAAGAATTTGTGACCAAGATGAGGTTTTTGATCGTAATTCTAAAGAGATGATGACAAGATTTTTGGAACGGGGATATAAGAACACCACGCTCCAGAATGCTTACTCTAGAGCAAAACACACTGACAGGTCATCTCTACTGAAAAGAAACACACACAAACAGACAAAAGACAGACCAATATTTGTCACTAAGTACAGCACAGAGGCTGAACAAATTAAACGAATTATAAAAAAGAATTGGGGGATTATTGAGAGTGATGGCCTACTGACCCAGGTCTTCCCTGAACCACCTCTGATAAGTTTTAAAAGATGCCCTACTCTGCAAGACAAACTGGTCCACAGCTACCTCAAACCAGATTGCCAACAAACATGGTTGGGCACCAGGCCCAAGGGTTGTTACAAATGCCACCACTGTAATCATTGTTCTAATGTAATGCAAACCAAAACTTTCCAAGATGTTGTATCCCAAAAACAACTCATTATTAACCACTTCATTAATTGTAAAACCTCTTTTGTCATTTATAGACTGGAGTGCCCTGCATGCAATGTTTTCTATGTAGGAAGAACAAAACGACGATTACAAGATAGACTGGCTGAACACAAATATGCAATCCGCACTGGCAACATTAACTATCCCATGGCAAGACACTACATGGAACATCATAGTAGTGACCCGTCCACCTTACAGGCCTGTGGGATTGATCACATTCCACTGACCTTGAGGAAAGGTGATAGACAGAGACAGTTAAATCAGAAGGAAACCTTCTGGATTTATAAATTGCAGGCCACTAAATATCTGGGCCTAAATGAGGACCTTGACTTTAGCGTCTTTATTTGATGCTTTGTTTGTTTGTGTTTGTTTTGGGTTCACTCTCTACATATTTGTTTTTTAATTTGATAATAATGTGTCTGAATGTTGACTTTTCTGTATGCATGGATGTATATACGACATTTATTTCTCACAGGGATGTAAGGATGACACCAGCTGGTTGTTGTATACTCTTACACTTGTCACCTGACTAGCACATCTGCAATGTGGAGAGTCCTGATTGGTTTACTTATTATTTAAAAAAACCTCTCCTTTCCTGTTGAGAACTGTTTGACTCCCTGATGAAGGCTTGTTTGCCGAAACGCGTCGGAGTTTTTTAAAAGGTTTAAATGTAACCAAGCCAATAAAATAAAGGCTTTTTAACCTTTGAGAATTGAGAGTGCCTTGGAATTCCCTGTTCTTCTCATCTACATTCTCCCATCCAAAGAGCACCTCAAACAAACAAACTTGAGTCCAGGAAGCGCTCCTAGACAGACATTTTGTGAATACTTTTGAAGTAGGTCTAATCTTTTTTTTTTTAGCTAGGGTTAGTTAAGTGGTCCTGAAACTGAAAAAGTTTGAGAAACACTGTCATAGGCCAAAGTATTAATGTTTTACTCCGCCTCGTTAGATGGCGATATGCGCCCAAACACAACACATTCCCCAAACAGACTCTCCATCTTAGCCATAGCTAACTTGCTAGGCAACTTTCCATATTAGCTTACTTGCTAGCAAACTTTGCATCATCAGTATAACTAGTTAAATAGTTGACATTACATGATGAACATTTTCGTATGGACATGTTAATTTGTATGGGAGAAGCTTCAACGTCTTCGGAATATTTTGAAAACATAACAGCTAGATATTCTGTCTTCTCATGTTGTAGACGAAAATGAAGAGAAATGTTATCTTAGTTTTTATTTCATGCAAAACATTTTAGTCTCATCTTTTTTCGTCAACAATAATGCATCTTAAAATAGTCTTAGTCAGTGTTTCAGGACATTACTGCCGTCTCGTCATCGTCTCGTCTTAGTCATGAAAACAGGTCGTTGACGAACATATTTCCTCTCGTCTCGTCTGACGAAATTAACACTATTAGTTAATAGTGGTTTTTTTACATATATAGACGTAGCCGGAAGAGGAAGAAGATATAGAGTGCCTACATCAAGCAGAAACATGTTTAAGAAATCTTTTATACCATCATCTATTATTTTGCTAAATCAATATAATCTATGAGTTTTATGATTAGATAGTTAGATAGATACTTTATTGATCCCTAGGGGAAATTCAAAGATTTTTAGTTTAGTTGATTAACTGATTAACTTATATTATTTACGGCTTTTTATTGACATCAACCTCTTTTGCACATTTCCATGTCTCCATATGTTGTACCTGCTGTGTAGACTTGCTTGTGTATGCTATATGTTGTACCTGCTTTGAAGTCTTGTTTGTGCTTGTATAGTCTTTGTGTGTGTTTGCATTATGTTGTTGATGTTGTACCTGCTGTGTAGTCTTTGTTTGTGTCTGCTTTATGGTGTACCTGTTGTGTATTCTTGCTTGTGTGTGTTACATGTTTGTGGGGCCAAAGACAAATTTCCACAGTAGTGGACAATAAAGACTTCTATTCTAGCCTACACGTCACATGTAGCCTACTAGAAGTGATGTTTCAGCTAGAAGTGATGGTTCATAAACTGACCCTCCAACTTTGCTGATGCACTGAACAGGTGTGCTGAGCTTTGTTTTTGCTCTTCAAAGTGTTGTAAGTAAGGTGGTGTAAGTAGCCTATAGGTGATGAGACAGGTCAAGAAATATGGTGCAGTGAGACAGTACTATACAGTTGGTTTAGAGTAGTATAAATGAAATATAAATATGTGCATTGTATTAGCAGTTACCTTATAAGAGCAGAATGAATATGGCTATGAATAACAATGTCAGTTGATATTATTTTAAATGTTGGTGACACTACATTAATAAGGAGAATAGCAATAATAAACAATAATGTGAATGCAATATCAATGGGCAATAAATGGAAATCAGCAAATACTATAACATACAAACAATGACTCAGAACAGCCTAAGTGCACAGTGAACAAATATGTCTTTACACCCCTGTTGACAGGTGCATGCAAAAACACAGAAAGCAGACAAGGATTCTGTTTTTATAACACATGTATTAAGCAATGAACATTTGAAGATGTATTGTTTTGTTCTTTTAACATCAATAGTAGTTGTGCAGAGGTTGTAACATAATGATAAATACATGCTGTCACATTATGCATATCTACCCTGTCTTGTCTTCAGAAGCAGCAGCACTATGCTATTACATCGTTCACCATAGGGACTAGGTATGAGGGAGACTGAGCTGCCAATCTCTCTTGTCCCACACGGTCATTATAGGTGACAGAAAATATTGTCTAACAACTATAGCGAGAAATTGGGCGACTTGCGCAACGATGGCAAACTTGGTTTCGTTGAATCGACAGAAAATCATCTCCCTTCTCATGCCTGTTTCGTTAATGAACATCGCGTTCGCCCAAAGCGTTGCCCCATGATTATAGAAGTAATGACTGGCCTAGGCTATGTACTGTATCAGCCCATGTTAGGGAAGTAGGCCTAGATGTTAGATCTATCAGCTCAGATCATCATTTGTTGCCAACGTCATTGGAAGGCAGCCAGCTGCAGTAGCCTTCTGGTGAGATTACACCAAAGACAGTACAGGGAAACTAGGGACACATACTAGGGGCTACAACTTCATTCACAAACAGAGCAAATAATTCAAATCGAGCCATATGCGTAGCCATATAGTAGTCTACTTTTTTTTTTTACTACCAATTACGTTCACCATCTAAAAAAGACGTGCAAGTCAACACTACTCTGAGAGCTCAAGAATCAGTCAAATCGCGAACAGGCGGCAGCTCCGTTTAATTGTCAGGTGTGAAATGTTCCACTTTTTATGTCATAAACGTTGCATGCCTATGCAAGGAAAGGCTTTGCAGTAGGATTGTCCAAGCTGTTGCTTCAGTTTGTGTTTTAAATTATGCGACACACCGTTGGGTTCATGCCGTTTTGCGCAAGTTTAAAATGTTTAGCCGACTGCGTAATTTGCCATTTTTGTTCAATAAGTTCTACTTTTCATGTCATGAATGTAACATGCCTATGATAAGGCTTTGCACTTGTACAATATGGTCAATCTATTGTCTCAATTGTGTTTCATGTGACGCTCCGAAGCTAGGCCTACATTCATGCATTGTTTTGCTCCAGTTTAAAATGTTTCTGCCTAATTTGTCAGCTGTGATCAAATGCGTTCAATAAATTCCACTATGTCATAAATATAACATGCCAATTAATGTTTGTATGGTGTATCTCATCTAGGCTTCTCTTAGGCTATGTTCAATCAAATTGGCTTTGCCCACCCTTTTCTTTCTGTGCCCACCCATTTGAACATTTCTGGCTACTCTAATCGATCATATAGTAGAAAAACCTATTCGTTTAGACTGCCGACTGAGGGGGAAAAAAGAGATTCTGTTGCTCTGTCCGAGTGGTCATTTAAATATATATCTTTAGGTTAAATTGTGTGTGGTAAAGTTATAATCGGACTGGTAGGCCTAGTCCGATTTAACACTGCAAAACAGAAGCAGCAGCTGGCAATGGAAGTCAATAAATAATTTCCGGGTCAGAGCAATCGGAAAAAATAAATATCAAAATCAGTTTTGGGCCTGAGGCCGTTTTTTAAACGTTCTACTTTTGATCTGATCATGAAATCAAAAGTCTGAAAAACAAAGCATTATTTGTTGGTTTGTATCACATTCATAAACAAATGATGAAAAAACAAGTCCTTTTTTCGTTTTTTCATTTTGGATTCTCAATTGAATATCAAATGAACGAATGATACACGGACCCTTTTTCAATGTCATTACTCTGACATTCGACATTAGTCGACCATAAATTTGGGCAATGGGCACATTGTTAGGGGTTGACACTTTGCATAAGATTTCTCCACATTACTTGATCCAAATTCTGTGATTTTTGCTGTATAAATGTTGTACAAATATGTAGTGTCATATCAAAGGGTTCGATTCCCGTCCCGTGGTCCTTTTCGGATCCCACCCCGACTCTCTCTCCCACTTACTTCTTGTCACTCTCCACTATCCTGTCACATTAAAGGCATAAAAGCCCCCCCAAAAATAAAAAAAATAAAAATAAATTAAATGATTTTAATGTTAACTCATGTTATGAAGGGCTTTGAAAGAAGTTTGACAGGTTTCAGTGCTGAGTAAGGTTAACACTAAATATTTGAATATTTTACTAGTAATATATTTTTCATTACCATTAGGCTATGGCAAGCAATAGGTACCTCATTTGTAAGTTGCTACCTGCACATCATGAGCAATTTTGACCTGATACATGAGACTGCTATTATATTCTTGCCTTCTACATCACGGTCATAGCGATCCTATTTATATAAAACTGTAGGCCTCCTTTTGAACGGGTAGCCTATCCCTTTTCACTAGGCTACATGGATTATTAGCTGCCAGATACATGAAGAGAAAAAGTGGAGAAACATCAACGAGATGCCTTGGTAGGCACTTGGTTGGATTTTGTAGTTACTGCAAAATTAACACCCTCGTTTCTATGAAACTGGAAACAATTGAACCAGGAGACTTTGTCACATACAAGACAAAAGAGAGCAGATATCTGTCCAAATATTTGTAGGCTAATATAGAGTAGCCTACGTAGGCTACGTTACACTGACACAACATAGGCTAACGTTAACGTAGCTTATAATGCTCGCGGCCAACATCAAATTCATAGTTCTAACCAAAGATTCTAGAGCGCTACGCTCTAGAATCTTTGGTTCTAACCTTTTGATCACCAAGTCAAAATTTCAAGGTCAATCAGGGTTGCCAACTCTCACGCATCTGGCGTGACACTCACGCTTTCAGCACCAATCTCACGCTCTCACGCACACGCAAGAAATGTCACGCCAAATCCATTCTTTTTTTTTTGCAATCCATTCATTTTTTGTTGATGACTAGACTAGACCACAGCATTGTTTCTAAGTGACAGGATACGAGTTTAAAGCATACATATGTCTAGACCAACAGCAGGTAGGTCTAATATCCGCCTACAACGTTCTCAGCGCAGTTTTCTCTGATGATTCGCTGACTAGGCTATTTTAATCCGGTGCGCAACACCTTTACGGAACACGCTGCTATTTAGACATGAGGCAGACCGACACAAAGTGTGGCCGCCCATTCTTCTCTAGGAACCACTCGCGAAGTAGCCTCAGACATCACATGAAATAACTTTTTCTCATCTTGTATAAGGTGCTATAGCCGCTATTTGCTGCGATAAACGGTTCGCGAGAAAATTAACTTTCAAGAAATAATCATATTAGGCTACTATAGCTCATTTCAATTCATATAGGTGGAATATCTCAAAAACTTTTCGTTCCACACATGAAAAACCGTACACCAGAATAAACAGCAGACCTTACCGAACACAAAGGTGTAATGCAATCCCCTGTACAATAAGCCGTTCCAGAGTAATCCAGTTTTGAAATAGTAGCAAATTTCTATATGGTCTCCCATTTTGGGCTTTAAGTGTCTTGAGCTGTGCTTAAAGGAGAATTCCGGTGTGATATTGACCTAAAGTGTATTGAAACATGATACCGAGTGTGAACGTATGTCTCATAGCCCATCTCGGCTTGTCCCCTGCACTCCAAAATCTGGCGCTAGTTAGCCGATGCTACCAACAGCTTTTTCAATGGTGGTGCTTCGGCATCGGGCTAGCCATGCAAATAAATCACTGTTTTACACCATTTACGAGGCTCAATGTATCTCCACGCTTCATTGGTAGACTTCCGAGGGCCCTGACATTTAAAACGAGACATTGAGAACTTTGAAAAAGCACTGGTAGTTTACTTACAAGACGATTTATACAGACAGTATCTTCACGAAGTTTAGCGTTTACAGCCATCTTGAATTTAGTCACGATAAGTCGAGCGACGAGTAAGAATGAACAGGTATGATAAGGGATCAGATTCCAAAAATAATTCAGTGGAAATGCATGGATTCCAGTTTCTTCCAGTAGCAGCAACTGGAATCCATGCATTTCCACTGAATTATTTTGAATCCGACTCCGATGAAGATGCCCTGCTTTGAGAAGATAACTTCCGTCCCTTGGTTGTGTAGGCTATATATGATATAAAATATCTATAGCCTACATTATATAGCTTACATTCAAATATTACCTTTCTGTTACGAAGCTGGGAATAGGTATAAGCGCAAATTAGGATGTAGTGGAGGCTAAACGCGAGTAAAGCAGTCCATCCACCTCTCAAAAGAGTTTCTTCACTTTTAACATTCAAAACTGTATTATCCAATACTATCCTATATTCCTACTGTACAATAACCTCCACCATTATCAAACATTAGAGGGAGAGCAGATAGCTAACAAACGTTCAGAAAAAGTCCTGTTGGCAAATTTGAGGAAAAGTCGGTAAAGGGGCTATTTCACACAATTTGAGGGTGCTGAATTCAAATATTTTGTTTACCAAGCTCAATTTTGAGTTTTAAGCTTGCTAATTAGCATAATTCACATACTTTTTGGTTTTGCCATCAGATATCATAGGAATTGCAAACAATACATTCTTTATGTATCAGATATGTTGTAGGACAGGACAGGAATTACCCAAATGACCCTCAAGTAGCAAATGAAAATAAGCTAAAATTTAAATATAAATTGAAATAATAGCTAAAATTCAGTATGATGTTTAGAAGCAAAATAGATTCCTTGATAATAAATTGATAGAATAGTAGGTGACTGCTCATTTTTCTGTAGAAAGTACTTTGTCACTAACTATTGCAGTTGTGAGTCTTTACAGAGGATTTACACTGTATTTTTTTTTTTACTGTAAAGGCGACTAGGCTTGCCTAGTTAAAACATCTCACTGGTGCTCTTTCCTATCATTCAAATTCCAGCCATGCAAAAAAATGGAAGAGTGTGCATGTTTGAGGGTTGCTGAAGAGTGCTATGGAGATTGCATTATTAGCAAAAAATTTAGACAAGATATCCTTTATAGTGCAACAAAAAGAAACATTCTCCAGTGCATCATTACTGCATATGATGCTGAAAGGTAAGTGGACCTAGGACAAATCCTCAGCTATGAACTGATTAATGTACTGTACTGTAGCTATTGCAGATAGCGATGGTTATTTGTGAAGTGGAAATAAGTCTATCCTCACTCAAGTGCTGTCTAGCAATGTGGAATGTCCAGTAGTGATCACTGCAAAAACTGCTCATTCAACACTGGTGATGCACATACACATAGATGCTCAAGATTTAGTTATGTCTTTAGGACACCCATCTGACTGCAGCACATTTAAGAAGTATGCAGGAAAGTTTGTAAGAAACTTTTGTATTGTTATTTGGTATTTGTTATGTGGTAGCAAATGATGTTGACTATCAAATAAATAGACCTAATGTAGGAATGCACACAGATATTGCAACAGATATGCTCAGGCCAATCCAAACTTTTCTCATCTGTTGTTCCTCGTTGGTACACTGGAACACTGCCAGTTCCTACAAGGGCAGGGTCATCCCTCTCCATTTTCAAAAAACTACTGAAGACCCAGCTCTTTAGAGAACATCTCCTTTCATAGCACCACTTACAACAAGTCTTGCTGATCCTAGCACTTACCACCCGTCTTGAACTGACACTCAACTGTTTAAAAACAGCACTCACTGATGCACTTACAGTATTCTTACTGTACTCTACCATTTTTAAATTGTCCTAAAATTGTTGAGAGAATTGCTTTAAAACTTACCTGTTACCATGTTGTTAGTTGCTTTGGTTAAAAATGCGTCAGCCAAATGTAATGTAATGTAATGTAATGTAATAATGGTGTAGGCCTATCTGATTAAGACCCAAAGAGTAGCTGAAACGTACTTATAAAATTACACTGGGAGCAAAGAAGACTATCTTCACTTTTTTCCCTTTGCAACTGTCAAAGAAATCCCATTAACACAGGAAGGCCTAGGGTATCCTACATCAGATGGCCTAAAGATTAGGCTCTTCTGCATAGCATTAAGTGATTTGCATGCAGTAATTTGAACACTGACCTTGATCTAGCCTACTTTGGCTATTTAAAGGTAATTTATTGCCCGAAACATCACACAATATAAATGAGCTATAACAAACAATAAAGGACTTAATCACACAAAACTACTATTTTACTGACTACAAAAATAATAATTATGTAGGAAGTTTAGAAGTTTAAAACCCAGAATTGACCAAAAGTGCAACAAATTTAACACAAATGACTCAATACACTTGGAGGAGGCCTGCGTCCTTTCTTTTCCAGATATTTTAGGATTTGGATATCGTTTCAGTATCGAGTATCAAGATGGCAGGTATTGTATCAAAGTCATAATTTTGGTATGGTGACAACACTATGACAGAGCCACTCTGTTTTCTAGATGTCGAGAATCGGAGGCTCTACCACAAGTGATGCTGCTCAATGGCATATTAGAAGAGCACATTATCAAGCTCTAGTATGGAGGCAAGCACACATACCAAATCCAGTGTTACTAGAAGTAAAATGTTTTTTACTTGTCGGTTGTTTCTGACAGTAGATGCAGTTCTGCATTAGGCTTATTCCCGCTATCTAAGTTCATATGTACTGTAGGATATATTCTGAGTTGAAGGTTATCTGTGCAATTTGTTATTGTGATGAAATGCATTAAAGCAACACCAAAGAGTTTTTTGTACCTTAAAATAATGTTTCCAAAATCGTTTCAGTGGTTCATCAACTCGTAACAGGGTGAACGGCACTTTCTGCATTCGCTTCGCGGCCCTCTATCGGCTATTACCGCACTATGTAAGTTTGCTGCATCGGGTAGCGGATCTGTAGTTCGATGGAATGAGACATGAGAAACTACAAATTTCACTTGCATCTGATGTCGCAATACAACGTACTTTCATAAAATCATGCAACTTATTCTAGATTGTCTGTGGACATTGTTATTTGCAAAGCCAGTGCTGGATAAACAAATAGTGCGTGCGACAGATGAAAAGTTCTTTGGTGTTGCTTTAAACACCACGAGTGACTATGTGTTAGCAATAAAAATATGGTTGTGTTTTGATTAGAATTTCTTACATGTTATTTATTACATGTTAACTGTAATCATGTTCCCATTAAATAAGTTAATAAACTATAGTATGGCTTCTTTAATGCTCAAACATGTATTTAGAGAACACTTTTATTTGGTTTTAGTGATTACTTTCAACCCAATTTAGGGAAAAATAAGCAAAAATAATCGCTATTTTATGTTAAAATGCTGATTATGCGGCTTAAAACTCTGAGCTTGGTAAACAAAATATTCAGAATCAGCACCCTCAAATTAGGTAAGAAGGGTGGTTTACCAACTTTTCCTCAAATTTGCCGTCAGAAGTTCTCTTCTGTGAAGCTGCTCTCCCTCTATCTGAATGCCTTTTTCAGGGTATATACAGCAATCCTTAAGTTAAATTTACTACTTTTTAAAACCTTTTTTACTACCTTCAGATTTTTTTTTTTAAAACCATCACGACACTGAATTGCAAGTGTTAATCAGTGACCTTATTATTTACACAGATTTTGACATATATAACATACAAAAAAGAATAGATTTAGAGACTCACTGATGTTGACAACATATTGCACATATTTATTTCACTAAGTAAATAAAAATAAAACAAACTACATAAAATGTGCAATGGAGAGAATGGATAGTTCCAGCACACTGACTGGCATTCACTGCAAGTTGATGCATTACAAACTGGCATCTTATGAACTGCTGATTCACAAACTGGCACCCACTACATGAACTGGTGAACTATTGTTTGCACATGTGCTATAGGCCTAATATGAACTTGTGGGCAAATCTGATGATGTACCCAGTTTTGTTTTTACCACACGTGAATGACTTTGCGATGTCAGTCGGGAAACATTTCTTTAAACAGCTCCGAAATTCCTTCATTGGAGTTCAATGAGTTGTGTTTAACTGCAGTGTTCAGACACCACAGAACCTCCGCGCGCAGTATTGGTGTGGTGCCCATGGCCACCCGGAGGACAGACGTTGCTGGAGCCATAGCATTGGCCAGTAGGCCTACTGTGGCACTAATTTGCGGCGGTGGTGGTGGAGGTGCAGTTGCACAGACAGCTGAGAGTGGTAGAATTAACTGCTCTCTCCGAGCACGCATTCCATTTTTTATGTTAAGTGGACTGCATATGCGACCGAAGTGCTTTAGCTCCCATCCAGTTGACATTGATGTTTTTTTTACACACCGCAACAATAAGCCTGCCTGTTATTCCCTACTACAGGCCTGAGCCAGTCCTTAAACACTGGGTTGTTCACCCAGCTATCAGAACACTTGCATTTGCCCATGAAGACGACGATGGTTGTCCAGTCGTTGAAGATATGCCTTGAAGCAAGTCTAAAATAAAACGTAAGCCAGCCACTTCTGTTGAGCGCGCAGTGTTCTGAGATGATGCCGAACGACCACTGAATATGACGTCAGCATCAAACATAAGTTGAGACGGAGACGAAAGATCTTTGATTATGTGCCCAGATATGCTAAAGCCCACATTTAAACGAACTAACGCGAACTTAAGCAGATAGAATTTCAATCAGAATAGGACAATAGACCTGATAGTCTGAAAAAATAATACCTAATTTGGAAAAAATAATACCTCTGAGACCACATTTAACACTTTTAATGGCCTTAAATTTGACAATTTTGATTTATCACTTTTTAATACTTTTTAAAACCCCGCGGACACCCTGTTTTTTAAAAATCCGATACCACGGCAATGGCGGGCCCAAGCACCTCCGGGCTGCAACCCGTGACATTTCAGAATCCAACAAAGCACCGACGTGGTGCGTTTGTGAAATGTACATATTTGATGCGTGTGCGGTTTGTTTTTGCATTTTATTTTCTGGCACATTTACTTGCTTGGCCAGGTGGGAGCGCAATGCAAGGCAGGCCCATTGAGTCTCATCATAATCATGATATATATTAACGTGAGAAATTTCAGACCATTCATTTTGAGCAAAGAACTTTTCTGATACACTTTTTGGTTGGCCAGATGGTGGCACTATGTTAGGCATGGAAATTACACATGTGAATATCATCAAAATAATGATATTTAATTAAAATTTTGTAAATAAATTCCAAAAACTATTCTGACTATGGCCAGCTGATGGCGCTATGCCACACCGGCATATTGGGTGTTTGGATGTCATATACACCTAATCTGATTAATCTGATGCATCTGATTGTAATATCCAACAGACTTGGAAAAAACACATTCCTTCTCTTGCCAATTGGTGGCGCTATGCAAGGCATGTTAAAAAGACATATGAATGTCATCATCATGATATCTAATTTTGTGTAAAATTTCAGATCAATCAGTCAAAGCATTGAACATTTTTGGCACATTTCCTGATTGGACAGATGGTGGCGCTATGCTAGGCATGTGAATTCCACATGTGAATGTCATCACAATCATGATATCCAATATTTTGTAAAGTTTCAGATCAATCCATCAAAGCATAGAACATTTCTGGCACATTTCCTGCTTGGCCAGATGGTCAAGTCAAGTCAAGTCCATTTTATTTTTATAGCACATTTAACATGCACAAAGTGCAACACAAAAGCACTCCACAAACAAGACACATAACAAAAAGATAAAAGATGCCGGGCGGAGCGGTGTAGTCGCCAGTGTTCCCGCGACATCAAGACAAACAAACAAATTTACAACATAACAATTGACGCACAAGACAAAAGATGCCTGATGGAGCGGCGTAGCCTAATCGCCAGCGTACCCGAGACACCTAACGGTAGACATACAAGACAGACAACAAACAAAAATGAACAAGTAATAAAATAAATAAATAAGAAATTAAAATAAAGAAAAGTCTGTGTTAACTTAGTCCAACTCAGTCCAATGGCAATGACATGGCGCACAGCTGCGTCTTCAGACCAACCCGGAGGATCCAACGTTAACACAGGCCTTCTGTAAGTGACGTTAGTAGGCCTACTTCAGTCTAGAGATCACAGAAGCTAACCGTCTGAAGTCATTGGCGATCCCGCAGATCAGCAACTCGGTGGACCCCCGACAGCGACAGCCTGATGCTCCGACTCCGAGAGACTGCAGAGCTCCCCAACGTCAACGGTAGTTTAGAACGTTAGTAGCTGCTAGCTAGAAGCTAGTCTGCTCAATCCAGACTCAGTTAACGTTACGCTGCACCAAAAACTCCAGGCAAGGCAGATGGCAGCTCGCAGGTCAGCAGCAGCTCGGCGGCCACGGCAGATCCCACGCAGAGTAGGCCCATGTCCAGCTGTCCCGATAAAGCTCCTCGGCCAGACAGTGAAGTGCAGCACCGTTCACGGATGAATGGATGGAAGGATGTCCAAATGGGCAAAAGCTAGTTCTAGCCATAGCAAGCTCCCAATGGACCAACGACATCAGCCGACTTGGAAGCAGTAAAAGGGACTAAGAATAACACGTCAACTATTGAAAATAACATAAATGAAGAGAATACATTTAACTAGACAAAAACAATAAAAAAATGAACATGACATTACATAAAATTACGAACATTACATAAAAACAAACAAAAACATGATGCCAGACGGAGCACTATGAGATGGTGGCGCTATGTTAGGCATGTGAATTACAAATATGAATATCATCACAATAATATCCAATATTTTATAAAGTTTCAGATTAATCAGTTAAGGCATCGTCCATTTCTGGCACATTTCCTGCTTGGCCAAGTGGTGGCGCTATGCCAGGCAGGCCCATTGGGTGTCTGGATATCATCATAATCCAAATATCTATTAACCTGAGAAGTTTCAGACCATTCATTCAATGCACTGTGACTTTATGACACATTTCCTCTTTATGTGGTGAGATATTAAAACTAGGGATCGACCGATATATCGGCCGATATTGGCGTTTTTTACGTGTATCGGCATCTGCCGATAAGCCGCTGCATTCGCCGATAGTTTTTTCCCCGCATTATTAGGCGTCCACAGGCAGCTCTGTGTTGCTGGAGACGCTGCAATTCACATGCAGACTGCCCCTCCCCCACGAGCAGAGTGCTGAAAGCCTGCTCTTCAAGACAACAGTAAACTTTAAACTTTCAAAGCATCTTTTAACTGTTTGACTTAGCTGAAATATTGCCATACACTTTGAAGGTGGAAGCAAGTTTGTGGGTCCAAATGGAAAACACGAATGATAATTAGGTAGGCTACTTTTTTTAATGCTTAATGATCGTTTATAAAACTGCTTGCCATTGTATTTAGGGAGCTGCAAATAGGCTATCCATGCGGTAGCTGTTACAAACACTGGTCATATGATTAAGTAGCCTAATGCCAACGTTGTTCCGTGGTGTGGGAGTTTTATTCAGCGACCACCTGGCTGAGTGTTGGACGCGTGTGGTGTGTGTGTGTGTCTCCCTCCCTGAATGCCTGTTCTATAATACATGCTTGCCATTTTATTTAGGGAGCTGCAAATAGCTAAGTTGTAGGCTATCCGTATACATGCGTTAGCGGTAGCTGTTACGAACACTGGATAATCAAGTAATGCCGACGTTGTTCCGAGATATTTGTGGGAGTTTTATTCAGCGACCACCTGGCTGAGTTTTGGACGCGTGTGGTGTGTGCGTCTCCCTCCCCCTCTCCCTTCGAGCGGGGCGGAGTTGCCATCGCAGTGATATCAGAGCTTTAATAATGAGAGACGTGTAGTTGAATATTAATTCGTGTTAACGTTTATCATGTACCAGACATACGTACCATGTATGCCTTACTTGTTTAGAGCCGTTTTCTAACGTTATGATTATCAATTCAGTTCAATGGTGGTTCGTCAGCTACCAAACAGAAGTTTGTGTGTGCGTCTGGTCTGTCTCACTCAGTGGGACACACGCATCACAGCGATATGAGTGTTGCGCTACCTGAAGGAGAGATTTTAAAACTTTGAGAGATACGTTTTTATACCTTTTGACGTTGATGCCGTTTAGAACAGAAACATCTGACACCACGTTATTTCCACGTTATTTTCCTCTGCTGATTTATGTTCTGTGGTTGACAAATCTGGCAGCTTTTTTTTAGAAAAATGTAGACATAGAAAAATTGAAATCATGCAGTCTAAAATGACAAATCAAGCACTTTATTTCAATAGCTACTTTTCAGGCTTATTGTTTTCTTAAATTATTTAAATGTGTTGACAAAGGGCATTTTGTGATGACTTGAATTATGTCTTATAATATGTCAGCAAGCAATGCATCATCAAGGCTGTGTTGTAAGATGTTGATGAAAGCAACAGTTAACCATATCCAGTGCACCCATCCATAAGTTCAATACATGTTCCTTTATTAAATTGAGACTTATAACATTTGTTATCATCATTTATGTAATTATGTGTCATTTGTATGAAGTAAATTGAGGGAGCAAAATAAAAGCAGTATCGGCTACAAATATCGGCTCAAGAAAATCGGCAGCCTTTATCGGTCATCGGCTAAGGCTGATGGAAAAAAATCGGTATCGGTATCGGCACTAAAAAATCCATATCGGTCGATCCCTAATTAAAACCATAATATATTACAACATATCAAAAATCCCTTCACAATTTAACATCAGCAACATCTTGGCATAATGTTTGCCAAATTTCACATGAATCTGACAAACCGTCTAGGAGCTGTATGTTAGAATTGATCATGTGACATCAGTGTAATTGTCATTCTTTCTGTTGCCAGTTGGTGGCGCTATGCCAAACATGCATTATGTGCATGTGGATATTATCATTAACATGGTATTCAATGACCTGTGAAATTTAAAACATTTCAAGCCATGCATGGTGAATTATGTCACATTTATTGTTTGTGTGGAACGGGATTAAAATGAATAATTTCGCCATTTCGTCAAATTACAACATATAAAAAAAAGCTTCATTTTGGGAGTCACATTCACCCACCAAATTTGGTGTGTGTATCTAAAACTATATGCCAACCACAAGTCACAGTGACATAAGGGGGCGCTATGGAGTTCCTGGGCAACGCCCGGTGCCAAGCTTTTGTCCCTGTCTATTCACAATCTATACCACTTGATGGGTGTGCCAAATTCCATGCGTTTTCACCCATAGGAAGCACCTCTTTTGGCATCACAATTCATCACATATTTCATCAAATATTAGTCTGCACAAAATCCCAAATACCTCACTTCCTGTTGGGTGTGGCTAATGCATTGTACATACGAAAGTTGTTCATCTTGGGGAGATACAGACACCTACCAAATTTTGTGTGTCTAGCTGAAAGTATATGCCCACCACGGGATCAGACACCTAAGGGGGCATAAGGGGGCGCTAGCGAGTCCCTGGGCCATTCCCGGGGCCAAGCTTTTGTATCTAGTTGCGTTGCGTGATACCTGACGTGTGAGTTTTCGACCATGTTAACAACCTGAAAATATAGGCTAACCACAGGATCAGTCACCTAAGGGGGCGCTAGCGAGTCCCTGGGCCACGCCCAGGGGTCAAGCACTTGTACCTATCTGCGTTGCATGACACCTGACGTGTGTGCCAAATTTCAAGAGTTTTCAACCATGTTAGCCACTTCAAAAAAGGAAAGCAAAAAAGTAGAATAACAATTAATATAGCTGCAAGCAGCAATGCGGGGGCCAAGCAGTGCGCTATAGCAGGAATGGCGTTGCCATGGCATGAGCAACCACTCACAGCAAGTTTGATGGCAATTGGATAAAGAACGGCTGAGAAATAAACTCATTTACTTTGTTACAGCGCCCCTAGAGGCCAAATTACACCAATGTCCTTGTGCGTTCTTACAATCAGCTCCCATGTCCGTCTACCAAGTTTGGACTTCATGTGATGTGAGCTCATTTTCTTTATTGCAACACCCCTAGAGGCCAAATGAGACCACTTTCCTTGCATGTCCTCACAATCAGATAATATGCCCATATATCACGTTTGGACTTCATACAACGAAGCGTTGCTGAGATTTGAGCCCACTTCATGTATTACAGCGCCCCCTATAGAGGCCAAATGATGCCAATTTCCTACTGTGTCCTCACAATCAGATACCAAGTCCCTGTACCAAGTTTGGACTTCATACATCAAAGCGTTGCTGAGATACAAGCTCACTTCCTGTATTGCAGTGCCCCCTGTAGAAGCCAAATGACGCCAGTTTCCTAGTGCATCCCCACAATCAGGTACCAAGTCTCTATACCAAATTTGGACTTCGTACATCAAAGCGTTGCTGAGATACAAGCTCGCTTCCTGTATTGCAGCGCCCCCTATAAAGGCCAAATGATGCCAATTTCCTAGGGCGTCCTCACAATCAGATACCAAGTCCCTGTACCAAGTTTGGACTTCATACATTAAAGAGTAGCCGAGATGTTAGCCCACTTCCTGTTAGGCGGCATCGTCGCCATGTGTAATTGGCTGTCACGGGCAAACAAACTTGAAAATAAAAAATCTGACAAGTATCGTTTGTGCGGCTCGGTCTGAAGATCATCTCCGCCAAGTTCTGTGAAAATCGGATGAAATTTGTAACCGCTGAAACTTTTCGACTAAATCCAATATGGCGGAGGTCCAATATGGCGGAAAGTGACGGGATAGGGGTCGATGAACTCGAGATTGTTCAAGGATTCAGACGCTACCTCAATTGTGAAAATCAGACAAAAGAGTCAAGGATCACGCGCATGAACGCATGTCCAGCTTTGAACTGGTGGTGGCGCTAGAATGTTCAATGTATATGCATGAAAATTGCTGTGAGTGATTGGGACAGTGTCCTGACTAATGGTATCAAGTTTTGTTATGTTAACTCAAAGCGTCACCTAGATGTTTGTCCACTTCCTGTTTGGCGGCTTCATCACCATATTTGATTGGCTGTCACGGGCAAACAAAAATGAAATTGAAAAATCTGACAAGTATCGTTTGTGCGGCTCGGGGAGAACATCATCTCCGCCAAGTTCCATGAAAATCGGATGAAATTTCTGACCGCTGAAACTTTTCGTCGACCCCTATCCCGTCACTTTCCGCCATATTGGACCTCCGCTATATTGGATTTAGTCCAAACTCTACGAAAACTTTCAGCGGTTACAAATTTCATCCGATTTTCACAGAACTTGGCGGAGATGATCTTTAGACCGAGCCGCACAAACGATACTTGTCAGATTTTTTATTTTCAAGTTTGTTTGCCCGTGACAGCCAATATGGCGGAGGTCCAATATGGCAGAAAGTGACGTAATAGGGGTCATTGAACTTAGGTCGGTCCAGGGATTCCAACGGTGCCTGATATGTGAAAATCGGACGCACCGTTCAATGGTCACATGCGTGAATGCAATCCAGGTTCGACCCATTGGTGGCGCTAGAGTGTTGGGCATAGAGTTCTGGAAATTGGTGAGAGTGATCATGGGACAGTGCTGAATCAGTGTGCCAAATTTCATAACTTTAGACCCAGCGGTTCAATTTTCGGCCAGATTTTGACCTGTTGGTGGCGCTAGATGGCTGGGTTTAGAGGTCTGTAAATGAGTGTGAATGGTCAGTGGAGTGTCCCGAAACTTTCTGCCAAAAAATCTACACTTTTTAGCCAGGCGTTCTATGGGCTGCCATAGACTCCAATGACAGATGTGTAATAATAATAATAGGAATATAGCTGCAAGCAGCAATGCGGGGGCCTAGCAGAGCGCTATAGCAGAAATGGCGTTGCCACGGCATGAGCAAGCACTTACAGCAAGAGACCAAATTACACCAATGTCTTTGTGCGGTCTCACAATCAGCTACCATGTCCCTCTACCAAGTTTGGACTTCATACACCAAAGTGTTGCTGAGATGTGAGCTCACTTTCATTATTACAGCACCCCTAGAGGCCAAATGAGACCACTTTCCTTCATGTCCTCACAATCAGCTAATATGTCCCTGTACCATGTTTGGACTTCATACACCGAAGTGTTGCTGAGATACGAGCTCACTTCCTGTATTACAGCGCCCCCTATAGAGGCCAAATGATTCCAATTTCCTAGTGCATCATCATAATCAGGTAACAGGTCCTTATACTAAGTTTGGAGTTTGTACACCAAAGCGTTGCTGAGATACAAGCTCACTTCCTGTATTACAGCGCCCCCTATAGAGGCCACATGATGCCAATTTCCTAGTGCGTCCTCACTATCAGATACCAAGTCCCTGTACCAAGTTTGGACTTCATACATTAAAGCATAGCCGAGATGTTAGCCCACTTCCTGTTTGGTGGCTTCATCGCCATATTTGATTGGCTGTCACGGGCAAACAAAAATGAAATTAAAAAATCTGACAAGTATCGTTTGTGCGGCTCGGTCTGAAGATCATCTCCGACAAGTTCTGTGAAAATCGGATGAAATTTGTAACCGCTGAAACTTTTCGTAGAGTTTGGACTAAATCCAATATGGCGGAGGTCCAATATTGCGGAAAGTGATAGGTTAGGGGTCGATGAACTCTGTATGGTCCACGGATTCAGACACTACCTCAATTGTGAAAATCAGACAAAAGAGTCAAGGATCACGCGCATGAACGCATGTCCAGCATTGAACTGGTGGTGGCGCTAGTGTGTTCAATGTATATGCACGAAAATTGGTGTGAGTGATTGGGACAGTGTCCTGACTAATGGTCTCGAGTTTTGTTATATTAACTCAAAGCGTCACCTAGATGTTTGTCCACTTCCTGTTTGGCGGCTTCGTCACAATATTTGATTGGCTGTCACGGGCAAATAAAAATGAAATTGAAAAATCTGACCAGTATCGTTTGTGCGGCCCGGGCAGAAGATCATCTCTAACAAGTTTCGTGAAAATCGGAGGAAATTTGTAACCGCTGAAACTTTTCGTAGAGTTTGGACTAAATCCAATATGGCGGAGGTCCAGTATGGCCGAAAGTGACGTAGTAGGGGTCATTCAACTCAAGTCAGTCCAGGGATTCCAACGGTGCATGATTTGTGAAAATCGAACGCACCGTTCAATTGTTACATACGTGAATGTGAGTCCAGATTCGACCCATTGGTGGCGCTAGAGTGTTCGGCATAGAGTTCTGTAAATTGGTGAGAGTGATCGATCATGGGACGGTCCTGAATCAGGGCGCTAAATTTCATAATAATAATGACTTGCAAATACCTTTCAACCCAGCTTTTCAACTTTCAGCCAAACTTTGACCTGTTGGTGGCGCTAGACGGCTGGGTTTAGAGGTCCGTAAATGAGTGTGAGTGGTCAGTGGAGTGTCCCGAAACTTTCTGCCAAAAAATCTGCACTTTTTAGCCAGGCGTTCTATGGGCTGCCATAGACTCCAATGGCAGAAGTGTAATAATAATAATAATAATAATAAATATAACCGCAAGCGGTGATTTACGGGGTCCGAGCAAAACGAACATGATAGCATAGCTTTTTAGTTTTACATATGCTTTGATTGTTTGGGCACAATTGTTCAAAAGAAACGTGATCGGATTTCAGTTACCGGATTTCAGCTATCGGATTGGATCAAATCTTGAAAATGGGTTGTTCAAAGGGAAACAAGGATCCTGAAATTGGATTAGATCACATAATCTATTCTTGGTTTTGATCTGGATAAAACCTTCACTTTGTGTCGTTCAAAACTTTTGAGTTGGATTGGAATAAATTTGATGCATAAAATTAGGATTACCCTGTGCTGTAACATTATAGTGTGCTAACCTCCACAACCCAACAGTATTCTAACAATACTTGATTCTACAGGACTATTTATTTGTTGTGGATAAGATGAAGGGTTTGATAATGGAAGGCAGTGTTTCCCACAGAATTGAATTGTATTTGTGGTGGTGGGTTCTGTGTCGGAGTCAATAAGATAAACAGCGTATAATTATACAGTTATACTTGCCTTGCACTACAAGTCCATATTGACAAGTAGCTGTAATGCTGTAATGTTATAGTGTGCTAACCTCCACAACCCAACAGTATTTTAACACTAATGCTTCAGGTGGGATTTGAACTCTCAACATAAGGATGACCAGTACAAGGCATTATCCCACTAAGCCACTGTCAATCCTACATCTTTGCCAGTCACATTCACATGGTGAAAATGTGTACTGGTAAACACACAAGAAAAACTCCAAGTATACATTTGACAATAAAATGAAGGGCTTTCCTGAAAGAGTACACCTGAAAACGTTTGGAAATTCTGGGACAATTAGACATTTGTAGAGAAGAACAGTAATGGATGAAATATAAATATGATAGACTTAATGATGAAGGAAAAATAGTAAAAAAGAAGTTCCCCTATATGTCTTCGAGTGTGTCGGCATTCTGATTCTTGGCAACTAATGAGTGTGAATGTTGATTGCCTGATGTCATTCAGGTGCTGTTCAATGGTGTGACTCTTCAATAACCAATAGCATGTGCATCTTGAGCCTAAAGCTCTAGCAGGATTCGAACTCTCAACCTAACAAACACCAGCACTAGGCATTATCCCTCTGAGCCACTAACAATCCGACATAATAGGCAGTCACATTCACATGGTGAAAATGTGTGTTGGTAAACACACAAGAAAAACTCCAAGTATACATTTGACAATACAATGAAGGGCTTTCCTGAAAGAGTACACCTGAAAACTTTTGGATATTCTGGGGCAATTAGACATTTATAGAGAAGAACAGTAATGGATGAAATATAAATATGATAGACTTAATGATGAAGGAAAAATAGTAAACAAAGAAGTTCCCCTATATGTCATAGAGTGTGTCGGCATTCTGATTCTTGGCAACTAATGAGTGTGAATGTTAATTGCCTGATGTCATTCAGGTGCTGTTCAATGGTGTCAATCTTCAATAACCAATAGCATGTGCATCTTGAGCTTCAAGCTCTAGCAGGATTCGAACTCTCAACCTAACAAACACCAGCAGTGTGTAATGAGTGTGAATGTTAATTGCCTGATGTCATTCAGGTGCTGTTCAATGGTGTGACTCAGAAGGCTCAATGGTATGGAGTGATGACACGGAGATGGCAGGTTTCGGTGCAACACAAGTTAACTTTATTTGAGTTTCAATTCATCTGTTCTTTTGTTCTTTACTTGTATGTGTGCTGCATCAAAGAGGAAACAAACAGAAAATGGAGTAATCAGTGAAATGGGGTAAATCAGTACAGATCCCAACTCACAAACAAACCAATTGACATTTGAACAATAAACTGAAATCATATGGCTATATAAGGTACAACTAAACAATACTTGACATCCCAAGTCAACCAACATCACCTAATCATCTCTCACATGGGACTCCAACACACCAAACCAACAAACAAAGACCTTAACTTTACACATGATGGCAGAGCTACTCTACAAACTGATAAACATCACAAAAGTCATAGTGAGGGTGATTAAAGTGATGACTTACGTTAACTCAAAGACGCACACAGAGCAGGACACACTGGAGTGCTGGGTTGAGATGAACAAAAGAGCGAACTGAGGGCGAGCAAACAATTTATCCTGGTCTGAGCCCCTGCTCCGGAGCTACAGGGTTTCCCAGCGGGTAAACTTTGGAAAGATTTGCAAAGATTTGGGAAAGATTTTTGAAAGACTACAGTCTCAGACCCTCTCACATCTAAAGACAAGTAGTAGAGTTTTAAGTCACAGACTATGATTTTGCAATGACTAGGGATCTTGCAGGGTCACTATTTACAAGATTGCAACATGATTCCTTTAAATTATTACCCATTGTGCAATAGATAAACAGGAACTGAAAATTATAGCCTACTAAACTCAGTCGTATTTTCATGTTTCTGCAGCATTGTTTCATGCGTGACATCCTTAACCGATATTGAGTTGTTCTGTCAAGTGGAAGAGCCGACTAAATATGTATAAGAAATGACAAATATTATAAGAATAACAAATAATTATAGGCTACAGCTTATAATTATACAGTAATACTTGCCCTGCACTACAAGTCCATATTGACAAGTAGCTGTAATGTTATAGTGTGTTATCCTCCACAACCCAACAGCATTCTATTGTAGTATGCTAACATCCACAACTCACTAATGCTTCAAGTGGGATTTGAACTCTCAACCTAAGGATCACCAGTACAAGGCATTATCCCACTGAGCCACTGTCAATCCTACATGTTTCTGGATTTTCACATGGTGAAAATGTGTATTGGTAAACAAACAAGAAAAACTCCAAGCATGGAGGGGCGATAAGACATTTGTAGAGATGAACGCTAATAGATTAAATATAAATATGATAGACTTAATGATGAAGGAAAAATAGTAAACAAAGAAGTTCCCCTGAATGTCATAGAGTGTCTCGGCATTCTGATTCTTGGCAACTGATGAGTGTGAAGGTTGATTGCCTGATGTCATTCAGGTGCTGTTCAATGGTGTGAATCTTCAATAACCAATAGTATTCGAGCTAGAGCCTAAAGCACTACCGGGGATTCGAACCCTCAACCTAACAAACACCAGCACTAGGCATTATCCCACTGAGCCACTGACAATCCTACATATTGGGTAGTCACATTCACATGGTGAAAATGTGTGTTGGTAAACACACAAGAAAAACTCCAAGTATATATTTGACAATAAAATGAAGGGCTTTCCTGAAAAAGTACACCTGAAAACTTTTGGATATTCTGGGGCAATTAGACATTTATAGAGAAGAACAGTAATGGATGAAATATAAATATGATAGACTTAATGATGAAGGAAAAATAGTAAACAAAGAAGTTCCCCTATATGTCATAGAGTGTGTCGGCATTCTGATTCTTGGCAACTAATGAGTGTGAATGTTAATAGTCTGATGTCATTCAGGTGCTGTTCAATAGTGGGAATCTTCAATAACCAATAGCATGTGCATCTTGAGCCTAAAGCTCTAGCAGGATTCGAACTCTCAACCTAACAAACACCAGCACTAGGCATTATCCCACTCTGCCACTGACAATCATACACATTCAGCAGTCACATTCAAATGGTGAAAATGTGTGTTGGTAAACACACAAGAAAAACTCCAAGTATACATTTGACAATAAAATGAAGGGCTTTCCTGAAAGAGTATACCTGAAAACTTTTGGATATTCTGGGGCAATTAGACATTTATAGAGAAGAACAGTAATGGATGAAATATAAATATGATAGACTTAATGATGAAGGAAAAATAGTAAACAAAGAAGTTCCCCTATATGTCATAGAGTGTGTCGGCATTCTGATTCTTGGCAACTAATGAGTGTGAATGTTAATTGTCTGATGTCATTCAGGTGCTGTTCAATAGTGTGAATCTTCAATAACCAATAGCATGTGCATCTTGAGCCTAAAGCTCTAGCAGGATTCGAACTCTCAACCTAACAAACACCAGCACTAGGCATTATCCCACTCAGCCACTGACAATCATACACATTGAGCAGTCACATTCAAATGGTGAAAATGTGTGTTGGCAAACACACAACATCAAGAAAATTCCTAGCATACATTTGACAATAGAATTAAGGGCTTTATAAAAAAGAGTACATATCTGAAAATGTGCACTGTTAATGGTATCCACCTAATGATGGTTGTATGGTTGTTATCCAAGAAAAAAAAATTACTCATATAGGAATATAGGTGATATAGGAGAAATGGGCTGAGTGGTCGAACTTTATTGGCCTATATCTCTGAAATGGAACAACGTATCCAAATTCTTTTGATAACTTTTGTGAGGCTTTGTCTAAACATTGTCTGTGAGAATTTTGGTGAAGATTTGATCATTTTTGAAGCCTGTGAAACTTTTTATGATGTTTGGCTTTTCTCTGAAATTGTGGCAAAAGTAAACATTTTTAGAGCATAAGACCAGGGTGAAAAAGGTGCATCTGAATGTAGAGATTAATATGATGAAAGAATTTTGAGTCTAGGTGAATCTGGTAAGGAGAAATAAGCGTTTTTGACAAGAGCGCCACCTTTGGGTGCAGTACACCAAATTTGGGTTATGGGTAGTGGGGGGTACTGGTAACAATACTTGAAAATGTCAAGTTTCTAGGACTTACGGTTTATAGGAATATAGGTGATCTAGGAAAAAAGGCCTAAGTGGTCTAACTTTATTGGCCTATATCTCTGAAATGGAACAACGTATCCAAATTCTGAGTGATAACTTTTGTGAGGCTTGGTCTAAACATTGTCTGTGAGAATTTTGGTGAAGATTCGATTATTTTTGAAGAGTGTGAAACTTTTTATAATGTTTGGCTTTTCCATGAAATTGTGGAAAAAGTAAACATTTGTAGACCATAAGACCAGGGCCAAAAAGATGCATCTGAGTTTAGAGATTAATATTCTGAAAGAATTTTGAGTCTAGGTGAATCTGGTAAGGAGAAATAAGCATAATTAATTTTTTTTTTCAATAGCGCCACCTTTGGGTGCAGTACCCCAAATTTTGGGTTATGGGTAGAGGGGGGTACTGGTAACCATACCTGATAATTTCAAGAGTTTTGGAGTTACGGTTTAGGCTGCAGTATGACTTTTACAGAATTTTGGTCAAAAAATGAACGGTACAGAAACAATAGGGTTCCTGCAGCTACGCTGCTCGGACCCCTAATAATAGGAAAAACTACTAAAACAATGGGTGCCTTCGCAGCTTCGCTGCTAGGCCCCCAAAAAGCTAGTAACTCAATGGGTGCCTTCGCAGCTTCGCTGCTTGGCCCCCAATAAGAATCCTTACAAAAACAATAGGGCCTTGCGCCCTTCGGTGCTTGGGCCCTAAAAATACTCAAGAAGTGATTATATACTTGTTTCCTATAATATGACCAAAGATTTTGTGACTGGCAAAGTTTGACGTACTATATTTCATAAGTCATGGTAATAGAGTTATAAATGTTCCTATTGTTAAAACAAGATGTAAATTGTTTCCAAAAATTGTAATCATGTATTCATTAGTAATAGTATGTTTTATCATAATGAATGAAAAAAAAAAAAAACACAAAGTAAATGTGCTGCATAGCGGTACAAAATATGACCGGCACTCAGTCCAGCACATTCTCTCCATAAATATTAAATGTCAATGTTTCTCTATACTCTGCTTTTACATCTCATGCTATGCGTATGTAACTGAATTGGGGGGGGGGGGGGGGGTACATGTGTGTGTGTGTGTGTGTGAGAGTGAGCACTGTGTGTCTACATCCCTACCAGCAACCCTTCACTCAACACCACCAGCCACAAGCCGATGGGTGTAGTCACTAGATGTACATGTTATTAATTTATTTCATAGCCCCCCATGGACAGAATTTTACAAAACTTGGCATGCACCCAGAGACTTTCAGCATGACCATACACATCAAATGTAGTGCTGTTCAGAACATCTCAGTCAAAGATATAGAAAGAATTCTGCTACTTTGCTACTTTACACACCTTTACTTTACTTAACCTGAGAATATTTCTTATATGGTCATGAACATTTTCAAATGAAATATACTAAATCAAGTGTCCTACCAAGATGCTTTCTTTTGGAAATTATTTTCATTTTTGCATTTTTGCCATTGAGGGAGGGGGAAAATACTGCATTTCATACTAACAGAGTTACAGTAACAAATTTACAGAACAGCATATTTCCTAAAAACCCTTTAGATATATTTTCCTTCATTTTTATGTCAAAACCATGAAAAGGAACATAACATAAAACAACAAAAGAATGAGAAAAAAAGTCAGTAATATATTTTACAATTACTTTCAGATAAATATGCTTTTCAAGAGCACAAAATCCTAATGCCTGACACTCCACTTGTTATTATCTTCAAAATGCTGTAACTTTTGATCTAGGGCACAAAGAAACAAACTTTAACCTGTTTTGTAACTGTAACTTTTAATTGGTAATACCAGATGTGATATATTTTTTAAACATTCACAGCTGAATATTGAACAAGTTTCGCAGAGTAACAAAGAAAATTCCATTATTAATGAATTCACTTTTAGGTTTTATGAAGATTTTACAGTGTGTTTACCCTTTCTCACCAGTTTGAAGGAAGTGATCCAAGACCAGACTGTACAGCCTAAACTTCAGTGTTTGATGATGGACCCCACCTTCTCCATGGTAACTGTTCAAAGAGAGGACAGTGGCATCATGTGGGAAACTGCTTTCAGTCCCTGCATCAACCCCTGGACATCAAGGGCCAGCAGCAGAGGTTGCGACGTTTTCTCTAGCAAAACAGAGTGTTGTAAAATACCCAAATCTAGAAATGCAGGGAAAATAATATTTATCATGGATGAGGTTCACACAATTAGGAAGAAAAAGGACAAAGAACAGAAGAGCGAAAGAGAGCATGTAGTAGCTTCTCAGAACTTGCATGAGCTGACTGATAGACCAGCAATGGTGGAGGTTTCCATGCCCAATATGAAAGATGTGCAGAACAAACAGGTAAAAACAAGAGATCCAAGAGAGGAGAAACAGCAACGCTTGTTTCGTCTTGTCTGTGAGGGATCAGAAATACTCAACATTGTGGTGCCACCCAAAGTGGCCACTGTTGATGAAGAGGAGAGCAAAAAGCTGAAGGACAACCTAACCTACATTGAAGAGTCACATGTACAACCACTAGATATAGAGGGATGTGCAAGCCGTCCTGACATGGTCATTTCTGAGCCAGAACCACAACAAACTGATACACAAACCCAGGAAAAGGAATTACAAGATATGGCACCCATTTTGCCTTTCAATTTACCGCATAAAAGGACAGTTAATGACACTGATTACTTTGACATGTTTACACTGTTGAATGAAAATTCTTCAGGGGGCTCTGACAAGAAAAAAGACAAGCATCATCAACCACACACTATGGATATTAAAGGTTTCAAGTCTATTGTGGTCAAGCCAGTCATGAAAACCAAAGTGACAACCCAGGACCAAGAGGATACTATATCCTCAGGTGAAATTGTCAGTGAGCTTCTGGATGAAGTGTTTTATGGTGGCACAGAGAAATGTAACCATTCTCAGTCAGGGGAGGGGTGCCAAGGGGACAAAGATGAACTCTCCAAGTTTCTACAAAAGGAAAGTGGTTGTGCCTTATTTAGTAATGAAGACACAGTTCTCACTCCTATCTTTCTCTCCCAAGGTCCACCAAAAATTATTGACCCTTCCCTACTTGAGGAGCCAAAAGCAATGGCATTCTTATACACAGATCTTTACGAGGAAGCTCTTGGAACTAAGAAGAAAGAAGAGGACACAGTCAGTATGACCTCTGAGAAGTCCTTCCATAGCAAAGAGTCCGAATCAGATTCCAACTGTTACCTTGAAAAATTTGTTCTGAAAGATGAGACTCCATTAGTCGAAATGGCTGAGGCAACAACAGGTGCTGCCAAAACAGATGGGTTCAGGATGTGGTCCGAAGAAATGTTTGAGCTAGCTAAATTAAACCAAATTGGAAAAGAACCTGAGAACGACCCCGAAGAGGATGTTACAGATTTCTTTCGGAACAGCGCCAGTTCCTCCCCTTGTGAAGTTGTTGAACAACCAAATTTATCATTAGAAGAAAATGTAGACATTAAATGTCGTCAAGTGATATTTGAGGATGAAATTGTACAGAGACATCGAAAAGAGAGTAAATCTGAACAAGCACCAGGATCAACACAAGTAAATCTGAACAAGCACAAGAGTCAAGAAAAAATAACTTCCCTTGAAAAAGCTTTTGAAGGGACTGAAATGATGGAGAAACTCATCATTGACAAAATATCTCTTGGAGATGACATGCATGATATAACTAATACAAAAGAATCCACTGGTAAAGATGCTCTTGAAAGTCCCAAAACTAGTAGGGCACCTGAAATGCCACTGACACTGGCTGAACAGCAAGCCACAAGCTTGTCACCAAGGTGCGTTCTAGGACTAAGTTCACTGGAACCTACTGAGACAGAGGAGGATGTGAGGGAGGGGGGACGCAAAGAGGAGTGGATAGAGGGTGACAGGAGGGAGGTGGAAACAGCCTTCTACACAGAAGAAGAAAGATATCTGAGGACTCTGTCTGTGACTGGAGAGGATACAAATGTGCCCCCAGCCAATGACTCTAACGAATTTTCTTCTGACCCTGTGGCCGCAAGTTAAATTGAGGGAGAGGAAGGGTGCTATGTTAAACTCAAGAAAAGAGGGTTGAAATGAGCCTAATACTGTAAGAAATTTAGATGGCCTCTTCTGTAAAAATTACATAAGAATTGCATGGAAGAGGCTGAAAATCAGAGTCAGAATATCAGCACCCCTGGTCCATATAAAGTGATATGGACATTATCAGGGGTCCAGATAGTGAAATAAAATTTCCATTCCAGCTGGAAAATGTTCCTCTCATTTTTTTTTTATTATGAAAATATAATGCCATATGTTTGATTCTCACAAAATTGTCTGTCAAATTAAAACATGACAATTTATCAAGATAACTTGACATTTCGACAAATTATACTTGACCACATTTGTGCACTTTTCCTGAAATGAACATCCACTTGCTTAACAAAACTTGCCAGTGTGAATGGTGTGTGTGGTGCTAAAAAGTCACTATGGGCCCTATCTTAATCTTAATAATCTTAATCTTAATAATTTCTAATAAAGGCGAATATCCACACTTTGGTTCCATGTTATCTCAACGTAAATTTTACTTAACTTTCTTCTTCTTGTAATCGTACACACGTACCCTTGCAAGCATCATGTGATGACGTATCAACATCCTGGCAATCATATCACATAAGCCGTATTAAAATACTTCTGTTATTCCTATTACCCAAGGATGTCCAGGATGACACAACCTTTCACAAGTCCAGTCGCTTAACCGGTCTGTCTTCACAAGGTAGGATCTCGGCGTGATTCTTTCGCCAGTCACCACAGCTGGAATGACCCAAGACATTTGGTTGTCCAGTCTGGTAAGGACGTGGTCCCCTGACCGTAGTGGTGGAAGGTTTCTCACTCTGTGATGTTGGTTGTAATAGTGGGTTTGTTTCCTTTTCTCAGACACATCCCTAGCTGTGTTAGTTTGCTTGTTTGGCCACCTAGGTAGCAGGTTGCAGTCAAGAGTAGGCAGTGGTTCAAATTTTGCAGCCCATTAAGAGCTCCGGCTGGGCTTACTCTAGATCTGGAGCACATGAATGCCAGGAGAGGGTCTTTTAGTTTCAGGATCCCTTTGGCTATTTACACCGTCCTTTAGGCATGCCTGTTGCCTTGAGGGTGGTGCGGCTTGATGTTATGTGTTGTGAAGTCTAGTTCACGGGGCAGTTCTTTGAACTCTTCTCTAGAAAACTGTGGGCCGTTGTCACTGACCACTTTGTCTGCTACTCCATAGCATGCAAGTAGCTTGCAGCTTTGTGACTATTTGGGTGGTAGTGGTGGTGGGCGTATGTAGAAGCTGTGAGTAGTAGTCAGAGATACCTAAATAGTTCTGTTTGGTCTTTGGAGTTCATCAGTGTTCATCAACGGGACTAATGGTTTGTGATCTGTGATCAGCCTGAACCCCTCCAAGCCATGTAAGTATTTCCCAAACCATTCGCAGGTCCAGACGCTTGCCAGGCACTCATTTTTATCTAAGTGTACCTGGTTTCGTTCAGACGTCGGGAACAATTGGGCTTATTCAATCTACGTAATAATCATTTAATAATGTTCGCAGCAGCCATTTTGTTGACATAACCATTTATTGTTGATATAACCAAGCCTATTTAATGCAGCTGTCAACTGACAAGTGCGACAGCGCTGGTATTATCGTTGTAGGCTATTTATTTATTTATTTTTACAAAATGTATCACAATAGTAGGCTTATGTTGTGTAATACACAGCTGTTCTAACAGCAGCAAAGAGCCCTAGAGTTACCCACTGTCAGAAAACAGGAAGGGAAGGAGACTGAGGAGTTGAGCCGGTGAAGGAGAGACTTGTGGCTAGATAGGATAAATAGGCTAAACTTCCAGCCATATGTATTATGCACTCACTCAGCTAGTCTATACAGAATGTATATAGTAGAACCATAGTCCAAACATAATTATGTTTTCCATATGTATTATCAGGGTTGGGTCAGATTACTTGAAATGTAATCCATTACTGACTACAAATTACATGGTCATTTTTGTAATCCGTAACGTAATCAGTTGGATTACCAAAAACATGTAACGTAATCTGATTACTTTAGGATTACTTTTAGATTACTTCAGTAAATATGCCCATTAAGTAAAAGACACCACCGCAGAATTGATGAAAGAATTCTCACTATTTTTCTCCACTCTTCTCCAAACATGCACAACTCAGCTTAACCTATAAGGGCACACCTGGACAAAGAATTTAGCTTTCGCTGGATTTTTTTGACCCAGGGACATGGCCTGAGATTGGCATAAAAAGGGGAAGCATTAAACCCAAATGACATCATGTCCATTTCAATTGTGGGGGTGAGAAAATGATTCTTTTGGGATGTTTTTCAACCAGGGGGATCTGGTGACTTTCTCAAAGTAAACAGTAACACTAAAACAAGAGGTTACATTAAGATTAGGAGGAAAAGATCAGGCAGTGTGCCGAGAGACCTGCCCCAATAGTATGTAAGTTAGTAAGTAAGTATATCTTTTGATCCCGTGAGGGACATTTGGTCTCTGCATTTATCCCAATCCGTGAATTAGTGAAGTCGAACCGGAAAGGCCTAAGCCCTAACCAGTAGGCCATGGCTGCCCCAAAAGGCAGCATTTGAACATTAAACCACACAATGATCCAAAACATACAGCCAAACAAGGCAAGAAATGGTTAAAGGACAATTCCGGCGCAAAATGAACCTAGGGGTTAATATCACATGTGTACCGAGTTCGACCGTTTGCTGGGATGTATTTTCATGCTAGTCGAATGTGACCAGTTTTATTGCAAACCGCTTATTAGCGTTTAACGCTAGCCTTCGGGGCACACGTACAGTAGAAAGAAAATCGCTATTTCTATACCACTAACAAGGCTCAAAATAGCACCACACTTACACAGTAGCATAATGAGGGTGTGTACAGGCAGTTTATTAAAAAGAAACACATTACCGTTCACGTCTGGTGACAGGCAGTTTGCGCTTTTACATCATTGCAGCCTGTTTGTACATACCTTGCAATGATTTTATACGCGCGTTGCGAAACAAATACGCCTGAAGTGGGTGCAAAAGTGTTAGTACATCTGGCCCTGGATGTCATGATTGAAGATGACCTAATCGGGAAACGGGCCTCCATCACTTATGAGGACTGTTTGAAGCAGCTTGCAACATTCCTTGTGCTTTCGGTCCAAAAGTGCCCATACACATGTGACGTCAGCCAAGTGGAGTGTCAGTGTCGCCCTCCATTTGAAGTTTCCATTACGCGCAGGGGTACTGCAAGCATCATGGAATGGGTAGGTGTTATAACCATACTATATTGCAAATAAGTGTAGATTAGTGTTGGAGGCAATGGTAATACGTTGACAGTGGTTTTTTGAAACTTAATTAAGCTTACAGAGTTGTAGTTCCACTTAGTGGAAGCAATTCTATGTTTGTATTTGATAATGCTAAATAGCCTAAGTTGTGTCCCATTTATTGTCAGACCTGCCCTGTTGGCCACGCTGTGTGGAGATGGAGCTCAAAGCCCACTGTGAGGCACGGGATTTCATGTTGGCAAGCAACATCTTACTCTCAGGAAGCAACTACGCCAAAGTCTTGCTTCTGTTTCAGTTTATGAACATGGGGATGGTGGACCGTAGTTCCTTTGAATTACTGTGAATGAGTTTTGGGAGGAGAGGAGGGCTGAGGCAATACATCGCCTAAAAGACAGAGATGTGGTGATAGTAGGTAATGTACACGTTTTATTCATTCAGGCTAGAGTAGTATGTTGATATGTCAATTTGATGTTCTGTGAAAATCATTGATTTTTGTTTACAAATTGAATAGCGGATAGAAGAATGGACAGCCCTGGACATTGCGCCCAATACTGTACATACACTGCCATGGAGAACGAATCCAGGGAAATAATTTCTGTCATCACTGTGGACAAAAGGGAGACTGGGTGAAATTCTGTGATCATGGAGAGAGGCATTTGTGTGGACAGTCAACACTCTTTTGAATGAAGTGAAACTAGTGGAGGTCTGCACTGATGCCCATGTCCAGATCTCCGCACTAATGAGTAAGTTGGCACTGAAATTGTGCGTTACTTGTAGAATTACAAGTTTGGAGGGGTGTGGGGGCATTCCTGTACTAATTGTACATGTTATTTTTCAAAATAAGACAGGAAAGTACAAAGACCTTGGGCTGCAGCACAGGTTGGATATGTGGCATGCGGCCAAGAATTTGGCAAAAAGGATCCATGCTGTAAGTTCAGCTGTCATTTCTATGGCTTGATTTTCTGCATGACAATCTACCCTAATTTGAGCTATGTAATAATGATGACTGTTATGTCTATCCCAGGCTTCACAGGTCAAGGGTCAGTCCAGTTTGAGCAGTTGGCTGAAAGATGTTGTCAACCAATTTTGGTGGTGCTGCAAAACAGCAGATTCTTACCAAGAGTTCCTTGTAAGTTGTTATGGTTTGGAAAATAGTTGTCATCTAAAAAGAATATTGTCTGAAACTAACATGTAGTCTTATTAGATGTTGGATATTGGCTTATTCATTAGGTCATTAGGTAGCTACCTAGAGGTGTCATTGTGGTCAATCATGTGACCCACTAAGATTACAGTACTTACAAACAGCATCATCATTAGTAATGAATTATGTACAATGTGCATGCTTGTTTTTGTCTGTACATTATATTTTTATATTATTTCTAGGAGCTGTAGCTTGGGCTCCTACATCATGTGACAAATGAACACAGGTGGGTGCTGGGAGGCTGCCAGCATGCAGACTTGGAATCTGGTGGAACTCAACAGTGGCTTGAGCAAGGCTCTATGGCACACGAGGCCCTGAAGAGCATCGTTAGAAACAAGCGGTGGCTTAATGAGGTCCACAAATACCTAAACTTTAGGTAATTTAATGAGTATGTACACATACTGTAACTAGAAAGTGATTTTCAAAATCCCACAAAATGTCTTTTCTCACCCACCACCCACAGGTCCACTGCTGATGTTGAGTCCTTCCAGAACCATATTTTAATGTACGCTAGCAAGCGCACAGCATTTAGCCCTACTGTCTTTGAGGCCAGGATGCTTCTTGCAGCGATGGACTATAATTACCACAAGGACAGCCCAGAGTTGTGCAAATCTGATGGAAGCAAACAGTAAGCAGGGATTAAAGTTAAAAAAAAATCCTGAGCCTGAGCCTTTTTTTTATGTGGGTGGTGGGTCATCCTTTGGCAGCCCCAAACCATAGGACTGCAGGACATCTTTTAATTCTAGCATAAGTGCTGAGGCATTGGCTATATTCATTTTTCTGCTCGCCAGGTGTTGCGTTTTTACTGTATTCTCATCTTCATCAAAAAAACGAACGAGGACATTGAGGATTTTGTCCATGTTCGTGTTGGTGGCTTCATCGACATAAACATGCTTTTTTGAAATATGTCTTTTAAACTCTGGTGTTATGCCGTGTGTTCAAATAGCTGGCATGCTGATTAGATATTGACAGTTATATATATAAGTTAAATATATATATATAGTTGCATTTTGTGTCCACTCTGGTGTCTACGGGGCTCCCGTAACACAGTAGAGATCGCTACTCCTGTAGGTGTGGGTGCACTCGTCTTCGGACTGTGATAATATCACAGGGCAAAAGAGGAAGTATCTTTCAGTGTGTGTGTCTGATGCGAGGGCCCCTTTTCGACGGGTTTAGGATGTACGAGAGGATTGACTTGATTGAGAGGCTTTCCCTATCTGAATCAAATTCCCTAATTTGGGGTTTAGGGGCTAAGGAAAATAGACCACTTCAGAGTCTCTCTCCTATCTCTTAGTCGCTGTTCCCTATTCCCTTCGACTCGTACTTCAAAATGTGGTTAACTTCACTAAAAGAGGAAGAAATTCAGAGCTGTATTTGCCAGAGTTGTTTGTCATCAAAATCTGAGGTTAAAAACTCACTGTCTGTCTGTCTAGATTTGAGGGAAAATCAACTACCCTATTATTTTGGGAGTTTTGTCAAAATTAAGTTAAAGCTCTTTTTAATGACAGTTCTTGTAACATATAAGAACTTCAATTGACCACAACGGGTCTATAACAATTTAGATTCTATCCCTACTGTAAATACACTTGTATTTATCAGACAGATTTCCGTATCCTATCTTGGGTGTGTGATGTGCATTTAGACCACAACGGGTCCTAGACCTTAGCTTCACAAACAATTTGTCACAACAAATAAATTTGCTAACAAAGCCTATTTGTTTTTTTGTCTGCCCTGGAGCATAGGACTTTCCTTCCCAAATGCCTGGCTGAGTTCACTACTCCTGTGTATATCAGTGCGTGCGCAGTATGTTTTTTGCCCATATACAGTGTCTTAGAAAGTAGCCCTCAAACGGACTCCCTACTCACCCGGAGCGAAGTCAAGTCTTTGGAGCAGAGGCCCTGTTGCAAGGAATCCCGGGTTCTCATCAACACAGGAGAGGCAGAAAAATACGAGAAAACGCTAAACAATCTTTTTACAAACTCCTAATCAAAGGTTAGGATTTTGACTTTTATTAAATACAAATAAAAAAACAAAGAAAGAAAACTGTCTAAGTCTAAAGGCTAAATGCTCGGTCCAAAGAAAAATGAAAAGGAAAAAGAAGAACAAAGAACCCTGAACAAGGGGCTGTTCTCTTTTTATACCCCTCTCGGTCAGGCAGAACATGTCCAAGGTATTATGTCTTGCCATGAAATATTGGTTCTGCTTTTTTTTTGTTTGTTTAGTTGCCAGTCAGCTTTTTGTTTTGCTGACAAACAGTTTCTTACAGCTGGTACATTATGTTCTTACATTCTGTCTTGTATTTCAGGTTGGGAACGTGCGCACATCCAAATTAAGGTGCAGGAGCCCAAAGAGCAATATCCAGTAACAGAGAAGGTCCGCACACTTGCTCTCCGTTTTTTTTTCTTTTATTTGACTTAAATCCCCATACACATGACGTTTCGAGCCCTTCGGCTGTTCATCAGACTTTGAACAGACAAAAGACCATCGCCATTTTAAATAGGTCATAGGTCACCTGACCCGTATGTACCGGAGTGCACAATACATACATACATCGTCCACCCCCAATAGTGAACACATTTAGAAAATTACATTTGTATAACAGCAAAATATAAAATCATCCTGTATATCAAGTCTCTGTAGAAAAATATATCTGTAGAAAAATACAACACTATATAGAAAGATAGAAAAATATATATACTTGACATACAGTTTTAACAGGGACCTACAGCATACAATCATCTAAACAGACGCACTAACAAGATGTATAGTTAGCTAGAAAGTGATCTTATCAAGTCTTGCAGGGGTTTCTTTTTATCATATACATAAGCAGAACGTTGCACAAACTCCAAATAAAAGGATGATCTCCAGACCTTAGACATTATGGTACCAGTATTACAGGCTGACATGTCTTTTTCACACCTCTCAGAAATATCAACATTAACCGTCCTTACTCCCACAACAGAATTACAATTAGTATCTCAAATTACAAGTATGGTCTTATATTGAACTCTTCATTAAGTCCCCTAGGGGTGAGTGTATCCAGTGTGAAAATCCACCATAATTCCCGTTTAAGGAGCAAGTTGTCCATATCCCCACCTCTTCTTGGACATTTCACAGCTTCTATACCAATGTATCTTAATGAAGCTACATTATGCTTGGCCTCTTTAAAGTGTATAGCAACTGGGCTTTTTTTGTCCTGGTTACGGATGGTACAGCGATGTTCAGTGATTCTAGTTTTTAGTGCTCTTGATGTTTTTCCCACGTATGCCAATCCACAAGGACATTTCAATAGGTAAATTACATTTCTAATGTTGCAGGATATTACACCTCTAATTTTGTAGCTCTTTCCTGAATGAGGGTGGTTAAATGTTTGAGTTTTGTGTGTGTAGTTGCACTGCTGGCAATTTCCACATTTGTAATTGCCAGAAGGAATATGGCTGAGAAAGTGTGTTGGAGTAGGTGGGGAGATTGGAGGCAAATCTGCCCTGACCAACATATTCCGGAGATTAGGTGGTCTGTTAAACACTACCCGTGGTGGTTTCTTACACACATCTTTCAATGCGGGATCTGTTTCCATAACATGCCAATGTTTACTTATGACTTTCTGGATATCTCTACTTACAGGTGAATATTGGATACAACAGGTAATTCTGGAATCTGAGTTTTTTTTCTTTTTTTCTGTTCAGACAATCAATCTGAGATTTATTTTCAAGACTGTTATACGCCTCTGTGACCCATTGCTCCTTGTATTTCCTTTGCTTAAAACGCTCCTTTAGTATTCTCGACTGGCTTTTATAATTCTCCTCTGAGCTGCAGATCCTTCTGATTCGGTTGAATTGGGAAATGGGCAAGTTCTTTTTCAACGCTGTAGGGTGATCTGACTCACCATGTAACAAGGAGTTTTTATCTGTACTTTTTCGGTAGAGGTTAGTTTGTAATATATTGCCTTCTCTCTCAATTAAAATGTCCAAAAAGTTCATCTGTTTGTCATCCACTGAAATTGTATAATTCAGGTGCTGGTTACTATCATTCATATAATTATGGAATTCCCTTAGAGATGTTATATCACCTTTCCATATGAAAAAAATGTCATCCAAGTAGCGCTTCCAGTATGATATGTTCTCTAAAAAAGGGTTTTTTGTACTGAAGATCACCTCCTCTTCAAATAGTCCTACGTAGAGGGAGGCAAAACTTGGAGACATCTTTGAGCCCATTGCTACTCCTGATACCTGGAGATAAAAGTCAGTGCCAAAACGAAAATAATTAGAGGTCAACACACATTCTATAAGTTCCAGAATGCATTCAGTTTTTGGAGTCTTAGTTGGTCTCTTTTTCAAAAACATATTAGTGGCCTGTAGACCCCCCATAAATGGGACATTAGTATATAGAGACTCTATATCCATTGTGACCATATGTTGCTGTACGTCTGGTAGCTGAATAGAATGGATCATTTTGATAAAATCCATAGAGTCCTGTACAAAAGAAGGAAGGGAAGTAACCAATGTTTGTAATGTGTGATCCACAAAGGCTGAAATTTTCTCAGTTAGAGAGCCAATGGCTGCCACGATTGGTCTTCCTGGTGGTGTGTCGGTAAATGTTTTATGTATTTTTGGAAGTGTGTAGAAGACCGGAGTGGTGGGATAATCCACTTTCATATATGCATATTCTTGTTTATTAATATCACCATTCTCCATTAGTTGTTGTAATTTCTGATATATACGTGCTTTAAATTCCAATGTGGGGTCATTATCCAATTTCTTGTAGAATTTGGTATTCATTAATTGTCCATTTATTTCATTCTCATAAGCTTCTCTTTTAATTATCACAATGGCGCCCCCTTTGTCAGCACTTTGTATCACCAAACTTGTATCTTCCTTCAGGGTGCTAAGTTCTTCTCTCTGTTCCTTTGATAAATTATTCCACACTCTATATTCCTTCTTATTTTTTATAATAGAAGTCACATCTCGTTCCACTAGTCTACAGTACGTATCCAAAGAAGCGTTTCTGTGTTTGGGAGGTACGAAGAATGATTTACCTTTAAACATGGTTCTTAAGGGCATCAGAGGTTCCAATGTAGATTCAGGTTCCGCCCTGGGAGTGTCTGGGAGTTCCATCATCATCGGCTGAGGTCTTATAGACGCTGGCCTAACCGGTATTGTCTCTGAGGATGCATAGGTCATCGGTGTCTCAAAAATTTGGGTATTCTCTCGAGTATGGTTACCAAAAAATTCTTTCAATCTCAAGGTACGGAAAAATCTTTGTATGTCCATATGTGTAGTAAAATCATCACATTGGGAGGTAGGGACAAAAGATAAACCCCTTGATAGTGCTGATATGCATGTATTTGAAAGAGGCTTACCAGATAGATTCACTATATTCAGAGTCTCCTTTTCGTCCTCATTCGGGTTGGATATGGGTCTCGGAATGGTAGATCTCTTACTGCGCCTGCATTTCTTTGCGCTCTTGTTTTTGACCGATTTTCCCTTACTCTCCGGCCTCGTTCTAAAAAAGATTGTCCATATTCCACACTGGTATTAGAATCCGAATCATGAGACGAACGTGAATGCTGCCAATATCTCGCATGTCCACGGCCAGTCAGTCTTGCAGTAGGCCTGCCTCCTTCTCCCATGGATGTGTGGGAATCCGGCCTTGGACAACGCCACCTGTAGACCGCTCCTCCCTCGTAATCAGCCCGGTCACGTTCAAACTTTTTCTTTTTAGTTAGCTTAATTTCTTCTTCCAATGCATTCTGACGTTGTATACACTCCTCCAGTAGTTTATCTAAATCTTCTTTGTTTGTTATAGTCTCGGACATCTCTTTTTTCGTTTCACCAATTTGATTTCTTATTCCAGAAAGTTGAGATGATTAATCGTTAGAGCCATCAGGTCAAATTAACATTTATTTAAGATTTCACACCATCGATCACAGAATTCAGTGTTATCTTGTGCCAGAAAAGGTGTCTTAGTTATCCTTAGTCCCCTCGGTATAATCTTTGCTCGGAGGTAATCACTCAATGTGACCGCATGTAAAAACAAACGGGTCTCTTTTTCTTGGAGTTTACCTAATGTCCGTGTCAATGATGTTTTATCCTTTTCTGGTGGTCCATCCGTAAATAGTGATTCCTTGAACATGATGCGTGTATAATCCGCTTCAGTGAATTCGAAAGTCTTTGACGAATCAATTTCAGACATAATGATAAGGCCTAGATTTCAAGCTTACGTGCAGAGTTGCTAAAACGTTTCTTCCGTCGAGAGTCAAGTGGAGTGCCGCATCCAATTAAAGTCATGTATTTCAGGTTGGGAACGTGCGCACATCCAAATTAAGGTGCAGGAGCCCAAAGAGCAAGATCCAGTAACAGAGAAGGTCCGCACACTTGCTCTCCGTTTATTTTCTTTTATTTGACTTAAATCCCCATACACATGACGTTTCGAGCCCTTCGGCTCTTCATCAGACTTTGAACAGACAAAAGACCATCGCCATTTTAAATAGGTCATAGGTCACCTGACCCGTATGTACCGGAGTGCACAATACATACATACATCGTCCACCCCCAATAGTGAACACATTTAGAAAATTACATTTGTATAACAGCAAAATATAAAATCATCCTGTATATCAAGTCTCTGTAGAAAAATATATCTGTAGAAAAATACAACACTATATAGGTATACTTACATTCTGTCTTTACATTTTGTTCAAAGCACATCTCATTTAGCATAACACACTTTAATTCTAACACAACCTTTTTATATCTAACACAACCTATTTTATGTAAATATTAGCAAAACATTTTAAGTTTTATAAGCAAACTTTCTTATATGTTTAAGACAAAACACAAAATCATAACAGGTTATTCTAGCAAAAACAATTTATGCTTTTAATTAAGAAAACACACTTCAATTCTAAGCTTCTAAGTTTTTAAACATTATAAGTCTAACTTGTTTCACACCGGTTGTCTATCATTATCTTGCATCATTTGCACATTTTTATTTGTTTTAGAGCAAGCTGGATTTAAGAAGTTATATGACAAAAAATATTTTAATAGTAAATCATGAGTCTGATTATTGATTATCACATCTTCACATTTGTAAAGTCACGCTACAATATATATATATATATAATTACTTTGAACGCCCCCCTATTATTATTTTTTGTAAAAAAAAAATAGTCATCATTGAAGGCCTAACCACTGAACGCACGGTCCGCCACTGATATATATATATATATATATATATATATATATACAGCGGGGAAAATAAATATTGAACACGTCAACATTTTTTTCAGTAAGTATACTTCCAATGAGGCTATTTTTATGAAATTTCCACCAGAAATTGGTATTAACTCAGATAATCCACCCATATAAAAAAATCCTAACATTAAAGTCCATAGGTAGAGTTATGTGTAATAAAGTGGAATGATACAGGAAAAAAGTATTGAACACGCCTGCTGAAATTTCTTAAATACTTTGTGGAAAAGCCTTTATTCGTAATGACAGCTTCAAGGCATTTCCTGTTTGACGAAACTAATTAGTCACATTATTCTGGTGTGTGTTTGGCCCATTATTTTAAACAGATAGTCATTTAATATTGAAGATTCCAGGGGTCCCTCTTGTGAATCCTGAACTTCCAAAACTGTTCAATTGGATTGAAGTCAGGGCCTCGATTTCCTTTCTCTGAAAACAATTGAGAGTTTCCTTTGCTGAATGGTTTGGATACTTGTCCTGCTGAAGGTCTAGCCATGTCTCATCCTCATCATCCTGGTGGATGTAAAGATTCTCCCGGAACAAAATGACTCCATGCATCATTCCCTCAACTGTAAGAAGTCTGTTAGTACCATGAGATGAAAAACAGCCCACACCATGATGCCACCACTTCCAAACCTCACTGTTGATAGGATATTTTTAGGGTGTTGCACAGTGCCATTTCTCCTCCAAATATGGTGTGTAGTATGACATCCAAAAAGATCAATATTTGCTCTTGCCTGACCAGAATACATTCTCTCAGCATTTCATAGGGTTGTCCAAATGTTGTGTAGCAAACTTTCAACAAGCTTTGACATGTTTTTCTTCAGCAATAGAGTCATGCGGGATGAGCGTGCATAGAGGCCATGGCGGTGGAGTGCATTACCTATGATTTTCTCTGTAACAATTGTACCTGCTGCCGCCAAGTCTTTCTGGAGCTTTCTCCGAGTGGCCCTTGGCTCTTGGGCTACTCTTCTGACTATCCTTCTGACTTCCTGGTCAGAAATCTTGCAAGGAGATCCTGTGCATGGCCAGTTGATGATGCAGTGATGTTCCTTCCACTTGCAGATAATGGCTCCAATACTGCTTGCTGGATGATTCTAAAGTTTTGAAGTGCATCTGTAACCAGTTCCATTGATATGTTTTGCAACAATAAGGTTGCAAAGGTCTTGGAGGAGCTCTTTGCTTTTACGCATCATGAAATGTTTCTTGTGTGACACCTTGGTAACAAAAAACCTTTTTATAGCCCACCAGTATGTGCTAACCCAGCTTATATCAATTTTTACAGATAGGAGGGATAATTTCTCTAATTACTTATAAATTCCAGTTTGTTCCTTGCCATTCCTTGCCTTTGTGTACTGCTTTTTCTTAGCGTGTTCAATATTTTTACCCTGTGCCATTTCACTTTTTTACTCATAACTCTACATTTAGACATTAATGTTTGGATTGTGTGGATTACCTAAGTTAATACTAATGTCCGGTGAAAATTTCATGTGAATAGCCTCACTGGAAGTATATTTACTGAAAAAAATGTTGACATGTTCAATACTTATTTTCCCCGCTGTATATATATATAACGTTTTATATAATTTAAATGACAAAGTAATTTTGTTGTATAAAATAAATTTCTTAAGAAATACTGTACTGTTTGTTTGGTGGGAACAAGATGGCGCCGTAGAGTGAGCAGCACGGTGCAGCAGCTCCAGTGGCTTTTCTTATCATTTTATGCTTAAATACGTGTTTGTACAATAGACATACAACCAAATTGTGAGGGAGGTACCCTAACATGAACCTGGACACTTATTTTCTGCAAAAGTCAAACAGTATAGACAAAAAGGCGTTGAAAAGACTTCAGAAAAATACCCTGGCGAAATCTGGTGCCAGAGGTGAGCTAGCGGATGTTAATGCAGGCATTGTGGAGCCTAGCATTATCCAGGCTTTGGATAATATAACAGACAATCTCACGAAAGTCATCGATATAAAAATCTCCACAGTTTTGGATGCCATTAAAGAACAGACTTCACAAATACAAGCTGTCGCCACACGCATCGAAGAGGCTGAAAAGCGAATAGTTGATGTGGAGGAAACAGCTCTAGCCTCCGAGGCTAGGATAGCATCACTTGAAAAGCAAGTTGGGTCAGAGTTGAGTGAGTCGATCTTATTCTGTGTTTGCCGCTGAATTCAACCAAAATCTTTTGTACATTCTATTTACATTTATTTAGCCACTGTGAGTGTGCTGCAGTAGGATTTTTCTTTCGTGTTTTGTTTGTAGTAGTATTACTACTATGGCGAGGGATGAGGATTGGATAGCAAGCTCTTTAAGCTTGCTGTGGAGGTTTAGTGTTCCCTGCAGGTTAGGTAGCAGGGATATCCCCCTTGAACTTTTAAGTTGGTCTTGTTTTTCTATGTATAATAGTTCCTGGTTGTATTACCAGTGTTGTTTTTCTCTTGGCTCAGTGAATTCATATCATGTTATATGCTTTTATTTTATTTCATTTTTTATGACATACTCAGTATGGGCTACTCTTTTCTCTCTCTTTGATATAGTTGGGTACCCATTCCTCTCGGTGCAATACTTCACGAACCTTTCGTTTAACACATGACAAACCATATATCAGAATAAACAGCAGACCTTACCGAACACAAAGGTGTAAAGCAGTCCCCTGTACAGTTAGCCGTTCCAGAGTAATCCACTTTTGAATTTGCAGTACATTTCGACATGCATGGATGTCTCCAAATTTGGGCTTTAAGTTTTACAATGTGTTTAAATTGTTCCACATGATTTCATAACGGGCCAAATACAAAAATATGACCGCCGCCCAGTCCAGCACATTTTTTCCACAAAATTGCACTAAATTGCATTAGCCACACTCAATTCTCATTGGTATCTGCTAGACAACAAGTACCAAAACATGATTAGTTCATAGATTTCACATGTAAAATTCATTTTATACAACCCCACCCCCATCTTGCCTGTTCATAATTCTGAGAAATTCTTGAATTGTGTGCATGTGTGCGTGTACACGTTTATGTTTATGTGTGTGTGTGTGTGTGTGTGTGTGTGTGCGTGCTTGTGTGTTTGCCTGCGTATGTATGTTTGTGCATGTGCATGCATGCGTACATATGTCTACTGTGTGAGTATGTGTCATACATATGATTACTGTGAATGTATGTGTGTGCGTGTGTATCTGTTTATGCACATGTGTGCACATGGAATGGGTTAACATGACCCCTGGAGGCAAACATACGGAAAAAAAAGGTCACCTACGGTTCTCAAGATATTCACAGAAAACTGTGTCTGCCCTACCCTCCTTTCGGGGGGTCCAGTACAGCGGGGGGGCTACAGATCAAAACGAAAAACGATGGTTCCATGCAATCCATGTGGGGTTACATGCCCACCAAGTTTCGTGTACCCCGGTCTTTCAGTTTCCCGGGAATCCTTGTTGGTGTACGGTCACTAAATGTACACATAAATTATTTTATTGTAGGCCCCCCATGAACGAAAGTTCACAAAACTTGGCATGCATTCGGAGGGTGTCATAATGATCCTACACTTTCAATTTCGTGCAGTTTTGACCATGTCAGCCAGAGATATTGTGATGAAAACACCTAATTTTTTGCTTTTTAATTTTTAACTAGGTGGCGCTATACATGAAATAAGTGGTAATGGGATGGGTTGACATGCCCCCTTAAAGAAACACGCCACCCAATGTCAGTAGTAATATATGTTCTTACCTTAACTTTCACGAGTTGAGTCATACCTCTCCCGTGTCCGTACGTGCACTCAAACGCTCTGGTGCGCGGCTGGACTGTGTTAGAATGTTGCTATGCTAGCGGGCTTTGACGGCAACTAAGCGTAGAAGTAATCAAAAACATCCACGTTTTACCGACTTAAATACAGTTGCACGAGTAGTTGATAGAAATGCTACGGCCACGCAACATGAAACGTGGCGATTTTCCAAGCGAAAACCGGAGAACTACAATGTGTGGCGCAATAGCACTTGGGAGTACTTCGACCTAGCGTAGTATTATTGTTAACACCTAATTGTAGATCCTATCCACGACCCTCAGCCTCTCCCTCCCCTCTGAGCGAGAGAGAGGCACACACACTAGAGATGCGCTGATGGGCTATTATTTCAACCATAACTGCATAGCAAAACTTATCATCCATCAGCCATCCATCAACACCAAAGCGCTTAATGAGATAAACATGCATCTGTGACACTCAAAAAGCGCTTTCAGATATAACCTCCGGAGTACATGCGGAGGTTTGTCAAACGGAGGTCCTACCCTTCGGATGATTCAGATATGATGCTAACCTGCGGACCTAATACTGACCTTATACGGACGTATGTGTGAACGACATACACGCACATTACAGAATCTCCGTGTGGTTGTCGAGTGAGGGGTGGGGGCTTGTAGAGTTCACAAGCTGCGAGCTATGACGCAGAATATATGCGGCCGCTGCCTGTCACAGCTGCTTTTTGTTTAAAAAGTGTAGCCTATGCATTATAGGCTAAAGAAGAGAAATCTATTGTGCGTAGGCTAATACTTGAAGTAGGATAGTCACGTAAGTGCGCACATACAGTATGTATGTGTGCTTCGAATAAACACATTTATCTGACCAGAACCAGAATCTGGTTTGCGTTGGAGAGAGAGAGCATGCACACACTTTATGGTAGGCTACCAGCCAATTCAGTAGGCTAACTCAAGACTTCAAGGCCATCATACAACGTTTTTAAGCAACAGACAAAATAATAACATAACAGTGAAGTTTTTTCATGGTTTATTTCTCCCCTAGCATGATATGATTTGAATTTAGACAACTACGCCATTTCAGTGTATGAGTAGGCCTAAGAGCGAGAAGTTTTATAATGCCCTTGCCACTCCGACTCATCAATAAAACTGCGCGCACACACACCAGACCACTTGACTTTACATCATTAAACTATTTCAGTAGCCTATATTGCTTTTCTGATTTACCACGTTACAGCTGTTTCTATCTGAGCGACTCCAATAGTGAAAGGATTTCAGTGTCATATTTCGGTGGCACTAGCTAAGCTGTCGTGGAACTCGAGATGACATGTCTACTGATAGGCAACAGGTCTCACCAACACGAAATTCTAATTGCAAAAGATGCATCCTACCTCATCTGTTGTAGGCTACTGTAGTTATTCAAAATTGGGCTTTTCACAATCCAACGATATATCCAAAGTGCGAACTAGTTGGTGATGGTCTATGAAAACTGCCAGTATGCATGCTACACGGAGTTCTGACAGGGCTGTGCATGGCCTAATAAGCAGGCAAGATATAACCCACGATCGCCATGGTTTCGTCAATTCGTGTTTGTGGTAATAATGACAGCAACAATAAAACCATCTGTATCTTACGATCTTCATCATTCTTGACAGATCACCAGCCTCCTCTGGATGGTCATATGCATAGCCTATAGCCTACCTTTAGTTTTCATTTAGATTTTAAACACGAATCTACTGTCTTTACTGCCGGGAGAGAAAAAAAATCCTATATTTTTTCCTGAAGCCTAATTCTGCCTAAGGCTATCAATGAACAGAAAACCGTGTTGGCTAACAATTTATTAAATACTCCTGTTATTGTCGTCAACGACGTCGCTGTAGGCTACTGCCTTTTCAGCGCCTTATGATGATTCAGTCTTTTGAATTCGTTTGGCCTTGCCATGCAGTTGTAGGCTACAACGTGCCATTCCCTTCATGTATTCTATCAAAATGTTGTATGCCCTCATGGACAGTAGCTCCGTGATGTCTGCATCTTTCCAGTTCGGAGATTTTCTGGACAGCACTATGCCACTCCATCATAACACTGGCATTTAAGTCAGATCTAACCACATGGACGCACGAAAGAAACGTCACCAACACGCCCTCTCACTAGGTGTGATTTTAACCGCATGTTCTACTTCTCGTTCAGACACAGCACATTTACATAATGTCCGGAGGAAATACTAGGGGGGGGAGTAGTATAAACACCGGATGAATTCGGACTTTCATATGACCGGTTATGTCGTTCAGATATACGGCCCCACCGTTTAACATCGGCAGAACCTCCGGTCTTACACGTATGTCTGAAAGCGCTTATAGAAACATGATGCGCGTTCCCGTGCAGTTTCTCCTCCCTTGCTAAACCATCCAATCCGGATCGATGATATACCATTGTACCTTACGTTGTGTCCGTCTGTAACGTGGAATGTAATAGGCTAATTCTAGATGGTGCCAGAAACGAACACCCATGACACGCCATTTTCGTTAAGATGGCTGCGGCCAATTTCAAACTTTTTTGGCTGAAGTAGCTAGCCTAGCATGGGCCATTGAAATGAATGGGGGCGGGACTTAGTCACTCTCTCCAGTTAAATATAATACCTCCATGGTTGCAACCGGACAACAGCAGCGGCATAAATACTCGGCGCACACCTGATATAAGGTCGATTTTCTCCAGACTGGAATGTTCAAAAATGCTAAAAATGTACCTGAAATGTTCAGAAGAGTTTGAGGATCATGAAAACGTGCACGAAATTCACATTCCTAACTCTATAGAACCAAGACCTTAGCATATGTGGTGAAATTCTGAGCTATGCCCATAGACTTCAATGGAGCAGTCGCTGCCTCTGCTCTGCATAAAGGGGGATTTTGACCCCCCCTCGTGCGATCCGGGTTCCCGGAAGTGGCTCCCAGGGGGTCAGGATTTGAAGGGTTAGCTTCAGCCACTTAGCATGGCATTTGGCCGCTGACATTTTTGAAAACATGGCGTTACATGGTTGCAACTTCCGGCACCAGTTTTTACATGCTGATTGGTAGATGACAGCTCATGCACGAGTTTAGTGTTGGGCACGAGCGTCCTCGCGCGTCCATATTGGTTTGCATTTCTGGAAGACGACAAATAAAACAACTAACTACTTGGATTAAGCTACTGATACTTGACTTAATGCCTACATGGTTTAGGCTGTATTACCGGACTTTGTGGTAAATAAAAGAAAAATGTTAATGTTGTCATATTAGGCTATTATTTGCCGTATAGCCTATGCGGGGTGCCAATTACAAGTAACTGACTATGACCATACACTTTGGCAGATGCATAGCAATGACCTATATCGAATTATTAGCCTACTCATTGCGTTGTGTATGAAGACTGTTTTAAAACACACAGGCTGTAGTTCTGTAGAACGCAACGTCTGGATCATGTAACCTATGTCTCCCCCAAGTGATTTAAAACTAAACAAATGTCAATGACTTATTTCGTTTGCTTTCTTGCAACATTGACATGATTAGGCTATGCATTTGATTTAAATGTTCAGGCTGCCAGTCGAGGCAAAAGCAAAATGTCCAACAACAGTTGCAGACTCTATGCCTGCTCGAACCACAATACCCGAGGGATGTGCGCTTCTATCGGAAGTTTAACTTGCATTGGCTTCATTTCGTCTGCCTGCAAATGTAGCCTAGGCTTAACAAGCTGCAAATTCACACTGGGTGCAGCAAAAATCCCAGCTATCCACACGTTTCCTACATACCATGTCTACTTAATTGTCATTTTCGTTGGATAGCCTATTGCGTAATAGGCCTACAACCTGTCCAAATATAGTATTTAGGGATCATTATTTGTGAAGCCTAAAGTGACACAATATTGATTCGCATAGTTTATTATCACATATGAACATCACATTAAATAACCTAGGACTTCACAGACAGGGCCAACTTTACCACCATTCCCAAACTGTTATCACAACCAATTAAATGAATTTGCGCTTATAACGAGGTGAAGCGCGTTCCCAAACAACTTCTTTTCCTTTGAGGGAATGTCCAATCTTCATCAACGACATACCGTTGTACCTTACGTTGTCTCCGTCTGTAACGTGGAATCTAATAGGCTAATTCTAGCTGGTGCCGGAAACGAACACCCATGAAACGCCATTTTCATAAAGATGGCTGCGGTCAATTTCATGCTTTTTTGGCTGAAGTAGCTAGCCTAGCATGGGCCATTGAAATGAATGGGGGCGGGACTTAGTCACTCTCTCCAGTTATATACAAGGATTAAAGTTCTCCGTCGTAGGACGGATTTCCGTCAATTTGATTTTAGAAATGTCATATTTGAGATCGATGCAGATCCGATGAGAAAAAAATAGGAGGGGGGGGGGACTATCACCTTTGCTTTTCCTTTTTTAAGGCAACTACAAATATTAGGTAAATGTTTAAAGACCTAATAGTGTTCTTGAGAACTTTCTGTGTCTCAATCAGTGACCGCTCAAGAAGATAGCCTACGTCAGCCATGAGTTTCGCTTTGTTTATGTTGTAGCTACACACTTGTCTCGGGCGTTTGCATACAAAAAAATGAACACGTGTGGAGGACTATAACGGTCTAAAAGTTGGATTATAGTGACACAATCGAGACAGCTGATGAGGTTGGCCAATCCGTTTAACTTTTTTGGATATGATATTGTGAGCTCTATGTGCGAATTCGGAGAAGAAGTGTAGGCTGTGTTCTTTCCGTGCATCAATGTAGACAATTTCTTACTATCGCAAACTCTTGTCAGGGGAGGTCATTCATTTTGGGTGTCACCTATGACTTGAACAGATAGTCTGCTATGCCACCCGATGTAGGCTACTATTATTGTTACAGTTTTTAATCAATGCAACTAACATTATGTGTAAAGCGACGCAATATAAACCGTAGCCTATGCAATTTATTATCCCGTCTGTTATGACATGTACAACAATGTTTTTCACAATTTGCGACGGAAGGTTTTGACTGAGCGTGTTAACATAAAATAATAATAATATTGTCATCATCGCGAACTGTCGAGTAAGGGGGTCAGTCGTGTTTGTGACGCACAGACAGCCTTGTAGCCTATTTTGCTTAGGCCTCACTTTTAACGACAGTAGGTTGTGAGTGTATGTTGACAAAAAATAACCATACAATTAAAATAGTCAACTTAAAACTTTGCAATAAAATATTATTAATTTATAGCACAAAACCATAACCAGTAGGCCTACCAGAACCTCGCATATTAGCGTCATGATTTGTGTGCGTCTATTTGGCAAGGCCACTAGCTGTCATGGATGCGTTGTTGCTAAAGTAAGGCAGGTGTCAAAAGTTAAAAAATAAATGGAGATGGGCAGCTGTTGGGGGGAGAACTAACAAGCCATGGTGGATAGAAATTAAGAAATTGCCAGGGGTTTGCTTTTGCGCGGTTCGCTGCAAGAAAATTGTTTATGGATGCAATAGGAAAACGTTTTAGCACGCCACCAATCAGAAGACCGCCATAAGGTTAACGTTCGTGCACTTCAGGACATCTTCCCTACCTGGTGCAACTAGCCACCACGACAGAGGTAGGCTACCTTTATCTATGGCTGACCATTTTTAGTTTAGAAAGTAGGCTACGCATGTTCTTTCATAGCGCAACACGACCTGTCCCTCACCATATCGCAACCTCGGCAACCTTATACAATCTGTTGCTGAAGACAAAAGTGCCGTCTCCAGATTGTCGTTATCAAATGCGCAGACCTCCTGCATGAGCACACACAGTATTGCTGCTCATTGGAAAACTGAGTTGTCTGTAAAACTCAAAATTACCATGTTTTCATTAAATGCGGATGAGGCAACAAATGGAAATATGAACAATATCTAGAATGTTCTGATTCGTTACTTTGATGAGGAAATGGGAAGTCTTGCAAACTTGATTTTATAGATTTTACTTGGTGTTGAATTGCATATTAACAAGAAAAAAATCTCCCCTTTAAACACTTTTGGCCTAAAGTAATTAAATAAGAGTGTGTTAAAGCCTTTCTACAATATTGCTGCAGTAGAAAAGAACAGCAATGGCTAATCAGCAATGGTCAGGGATGGTACTAAAATATATTTTTGTTCATCAGGAAAACTCAATCTCAATCAAGAACACTCTCAATTCGCCTTATTCACATGGCGGCCATTGGCGGCTAAAACGAGGCTACAGGGTACACAAACCATAGGATTGTTATGTTCTATGCATTCACCTGTAGGTGGCATTAATTATATAGTAAGTGTACCCTGTAGCCTCGTTTTGGTTTAAACAATGGCCGCCGTGTGAATAAGGCGAATACTCCCTTTACTTCGCTGTTTGCATCTTTTTGTACATTAAAAACCTATAGGTCGCGACCGATAAAAAAAGGTGCTATCTCTATAGGTAGATATGAACAACGTATGACTTATGGCCTGAAAAAAGTTCAGTCAAACGATTTTTTTTCACTTTAATCCATGTATATATAATACCTCTGTGACGAGTACATGGCGTCCTCGTCAGCTTGTGGCGTCCTCGTCAGATTGGCCTGCTCATCAATCATTGTTTAATTGATTAGCACACCTGGTGTTCAGGGTCTTTAAAATGCCATTCTCATGCTTTGTGGGAGTAGAGCGGGCGTAGGGCTGTTGGTGGCAGTGGCAGACCTGAGTCTGGGTTTTGTTAGGTTTCTACTTGTTTTCTTTTTTTTATTTTAGCACTACTACATTCACTCAATGCATCCATACATTTGCCTACACCACTGACTATTGACATATTCAGGGTTTTTCTTAATGATCTGTTGTTTATTGTTAAGCGCTCTAAATAAATTATTGCAAATTTACTCGTGGTGTGGCGCGTGCCCTTGTGTTTTGTCTCGTCCTTGAGCCAGGACGTTACAAAATGGGGGCTCGAGTCCGGTCAGTTTAAATTGCTTGAGAGAACCCGGTTAATTTGACCGTAATTATTTGAAGGCTACTTGTCCTTTGTTGGTCCATCTGCTTTAGGCAGTGGTTTTGGTTGCTTCCTATTGGGTGATACCGATGGGAAGTCTTGGTAATTGAAAGAGCGGTAGGCCTAATTGGTTTGAGTTTGTTATGGGAGGGACGCGCCCACTTTTGGAAGTTGCTTGTTTGTTCCAGCGTTTTGAGGGCGTTTGTCAGTATTGCGGTAAGGTAAGTACTATCATTTATGTGCAAACTAAATAAATAAGTTGTCTGTTTGGAGTAACTCCCTGTGAGGTGTAGCGGTGTGCTTCCTTTGAGGTACATCGGGGCTGGGCTATAGTGTTGCGGTGAAGGTGAGTAGAAGCTTTTGCTCGGGGGCACTTCCGCGGTCTGAGGTTCGTTGCAGATTTTACTGTCGCGTTCCGATCTCTGATGGAATCAGTGTGAGAGCCGCCCGCCGAAGATAAAGGTTCTTTGTCGGTTGCTCTGACCCGTGCATAAATACCCCTCATCGGTAGCCGCATGAAGAGGTAGGTTTACTGTAGTGAGAGTAGGCTACTTTGCGGGTAGGTAGCGTAGATAGTTGGGGAGCGCTCCAAATTGATTGCACGTTAGGTAGTATTTTCCTTTGGTACTTGCTGTGGTTTGATTATGTCGGCCGACGGATTTGTGAGATCTCCGTCTTGGGATGTGTTTTATAGTTGCACAAAGAATGAATTGTTGAAGATTGCGGAGCATTATGAGCTGGCGGTTACTGAAAAGAAAAAGGATGCCATTAAAGGTAGGCTGCGGTTGGGTTTAATTGAGAAGGGAATTTTGTCAGAAGCTTCTCCGAGTTCGCCGCCTGAAAAGCCACAGGGTAGCGCGTTGTCTTTTGATCAGCAAAAAGATTTGTTGTTGCTGCAGATTCAGCGCGATAAACTCAAGTATGAGACCGAAATGTCTAAAGTGCAGCTGGAAAAAGCTCGTTTAGATATGCAGAACCTTAAATTAGATATTATTAAGGAAGGTACTCAGCCAGAATCAGCAGTTAATGAGTTGTCTGTGGGCTCGTCTGATACGACACAGAATTTGAGATTAGTTCCGCAATTTAATGAGAGAGATCCAGACATTTTCTTCATATTGTTTGAGCGAGTTGCGGAAGCTAGGCGTTGGTCTGACACTGAGCGTACACTTTTGCTGTCTTGTGTTTTGACTGGGCGGGCGCAAGAGGCTTATTCTTCTCTAAGTAGGGAAGACAGTGGGTGCTACGTTAAGGTTAAAGACGCCGTGTTAAAATCATATGAGCTTGTGCCGTTGGTGTTCTGCCCAAGGAGTAAGTACTTTCCAAGATCTGTCTAATCTCATTGTTTTGGAACAATTTAAAAATTCTGTGCCTGATAGAGTTGTTACATATATTAATGAACATGCTGTTAAATCCGTTGACGAGGCTGCAAGGTTGGCTGATGATTTTGTGTTAACCCATACTGGTTTTTTTTCTGATTGGCCTAGTTCTGATTCTAGCTTCAGGCAAACTATTCGTTCTCGTTCTCCTACGTTTAATCGTAGCTCAGATTTCGATTTGTTGTGCAATTATTGTAGAGAAAGAGGTCATTGGAAGAGAGACTGTCCAGCATTGAGATATAAGTCAAAACATTCTGGTAATGCACATGGTAAACCTAGTGCTTTGGCAGCGCCAGTCCCATTTGTTGGTGGGGAGCAGCAATTGGAAGCCCCAGCGAAGCCAAGCATGTTGGACCATAACATGGTGACATTTTCTCCTTTTATTACAGAAGGTTCTGTGTCTCTTGTGGGCAGTGATGAGCATGTTCCAGTGAAGATCTTGCGAGATACGGGGGCAATTGATTCATTTATATTGCAATCGGTCTTTCTCACAGTGTTCAAATACGGGAGTCAGGGTGTTGATCCGGGGAATGGGTTTGAACACTTTCTCTGTTCCTCTCCACAGAGTCGTCCTGAAATCTGACTTGGTGCAGGGGGAAGTTGTGCTTGGAGTACGGCCGACTTTGCCTGTTGAGGGGGTGCAGTTGATTCTAGGTAACGAGCTTGCCGGTGAGCGGGTGTGGGCTTCGTCGTCGCGTTCGGCAGCTTCTCCTCCGGTTCCTGTTGGTCCGGATCAGGATGTAGTGACTGACATTAGCGATGCAGTGTGTGTAGTTACACGCGCCGCAAGCCGCGCTGCTAAAACGGAGGAAACTAAAGAGACTGAGGTTAGCTTTAATGTGTTGCCTGTGCCTGATCTTGCCAATCTACCTTTTCCTTTGTCCGTTGATGATCTAAGTAAGGAACAACAACAAGATTCGGCCTTGTCAGAATTGTTTGCCTCTGCTTTGTCTGGTGTTGATGCATCTAGTACAGCGCGTGGTTATTTTGTGCAGAATGGGGTACTGATGCGCAAGTGGGTTCCGCATGGGGAAGATTTTGTGGGTGAACCAATTGTTCAAGTCATCGTGCCTACTAAGTATCGCCATTCCGTGCTCCAGGTTTCCCATGATCAGTGTGGACACCTGGGTGTGCGGAAGACCTACGATCGCATACTGCGATATTTCTTTTGGCCACGGTTGAAGAGAGATGTTTCTGCATACATTAAGTCATGTCACACTTGTCAGATAACAAGTAAGCCCAATCAGACATTGAAATCAATCCCATTGCGTCCCATACCTGCCATCACAGAGCCGTTCGAACATCTTATCATAGACTGTGTGGGCCCTTTGCCACGTTCTAAAACTGGTAGCAATTACCTGTTAACAGTAATGTGTTTAAGTACAAGGTACCCTGCAGCCTATCCATTGCGCACAATTACAGCTAGATCACTGGTGAGGGCCTTGTCTCAGTTTATGTCTGTTTTTGGGGTGCCTAAAATCATACAAAGTGACCGTGGTTCCAACCTGTCATCCCATTTGTTCGCTCAAGTTTTAAAGCAGTTGCGTATACAGCACAATCAATCCACGGCATATCATGCGCAGAGTCAGGGGGCGTTGGAAAGGTTCCACTCGACGCTAAAATCGCTGTTGCGCGCGTACTGTGTTCAACTTGATCGTGATTGGGAGGAGGGATTGCCCTGGTTGATGTTGTCGGCAAGGGAGGTAGTCCAGGAAAGTTTGGGTTTTAGTCCCAATGACTTAGTTTTCGGTCATCGTGTAAAAGGTCTATTGGCTACCTTACGTGACGAGAGTGGCACCTCAGATCCGCCAAAGAACTTGGTGGCATATGTGGACGGGTTTCGGGAAAGATTGTATCGTGCAAGAGAAGTGGCAAAACTCAGGTTGGAAAAGGCTCAACAAAAGATGAAGCGCTTATATGACCGTACCGTGGAGAAACGGACTTTTGAACCTGGCGATCAGGTTCTTATTTTGCGTCCAATAGTCAGCTCTCCATTTGAGCCTAAGTTTGAGCGTCCATTCACCGTTCTTAAGAAAGTTTCAAAAGAGAATTACTTGGTTTCTACTCCTTCACGTAGGAAAGTCAGTCGTGTTTATCATGCTGATGTAATGAAGCTTTGCACCAGACGAGGGGGTGTTGCGGGGTCGTTTGAATTCAGAAGCGTTAGCCAACCTTGATGTTCTGTTCAGGCATTTGCCTTCTGGTCATGCTCGTGATCTGTCAGAGTTAATTCATGTACATACAGGGTTGTTCGGTGATGTTCCATCTAGAACAAATTGGATAGAACATGACATTGAGGTTGGTGAGTCAGGTCCTATTAAACAGCGCTTCTACCGTGTCTTGCCTGAAAAGAAAAAACTACTCGACTCTGAAATAGAGTATATGTTGGATAATGACCTAGCTGTCCCGTCCGCATCCAATTGGGCTTCCCCGTGCATTTTAGTTCGTAGGCCAGACAATACTGTACGGTTTTGTACTGATTTCAGGAAACTGAACAGCGTCACGAAGCCAGATTGCTATCCGCTTCCCCGTATGGACGATTGCGTTGATCAGATCGGTTCGGCAAAATTCGTAACGAAATTGGATTTGTTAAAAGGTTATTGGCAAGTGCCATTAACCCAGCGTGCTCAGGAGATCTCGTCAATCATCACACCATCAGGTCTGTATTCATATAAGGTCATGAGTTTTGGGTTGCGTAACGCGCCTGCCATGTTTCAGCGACTCATGAATTTTGTGATTGCGGGTCTCGAGGGTTGCGCGGTTTATTTAGATGAGACCAGCGACACATGGGAATCTCATGTAAAACGTCTCACGGCTGTTTTTACTCGCCTGTCCGAGGCGCGTCTTACAATAAATTTGGCGAAGTGTGAGTTCGCCAAAGGTGTTGTAATGTACCTCGGCCGGGTAGTGGGAAACGGTGTAGTTCGGCCTGTACAGGCAAATGTTCTTGCTGTACAAGAGTACCCTTCACCTGCGACCAAGAAAGATCTCCGGCAGTTTCTTGGTTTAGTTGGGTACTATCGCTGTTTCTGTCGCAATTTTTCTACACTGGTAGCCCCTCTGACAGACTTGCTGAAAGACTCTGCAAAATTTGTATGGACACCTGATTGCCAGTCGGCTTTTGAGAACATCATCAAGTCTGTTTTGTGCTCCGACCCAGTGTTGGCCGCCCCCCGTTTCGACCGCTCCTTCAAACTCCAGGTTGATGCGAGCAATCTGGGTGCCGGCGCTGTGCTCATCCAGTCGGATGAGCATGGTGTTGACCATCCTGTTAGTTTCTTTTCAAAAAAAATTACATCATACCAACTGAATTATTCCGTTGTTGAAAAGGAAGCTTTGGCGCTGGTTTGGGCATTGCAACATTTTGCAGTGTATGTTGACACTAGCGTGCCAATAGAAGTCTTCACAGATCACAATCCCTTGACATTCTTGAATTCTCTTCAGTGCCCAAACCAGCGGTTGATTAGGTGGTCTCTGTTTTTGCAATCACACTGTCTTGTCATTAAGCACATCAAGGGGTCAGACAATAAGGTGGCTGATGCACTGTCCCGTTCTTTTGGTAATGGGTGATGGGTATTCTGTCTCTTTCGTCCTGTTCCGTCTTGTTCCTCATTGTGCATTACTGTCTGGTGATGGGTTTTGTGTATGGTCCTGTTCAGTGTCATCTTGTCTGTGCATTAATGCTGTTCGTTTGCTCCCTGTAAATATGTGTGTGCAGGAGGATAAGTCCGGGGGCCAAACTGTGCAGGGTTCCATGGTGGGACCCCTGTTCCATGGGGGAGGGTGTGACGAGTACATGGCGTCCTCGTCAGCTTGTGGCGTCCTCTTCAGATTGGCCTGCTCATCAATCATTGTTTAATTGATTAGCACACCTGGTGTTCAGGGTCTTTAAAATGCCATTCTCATGCTTTGTGGGAGTAGAGCGGGCGTAGGGCTGTTGGTGGCAGTGGCAGACCTGAGTCTGGGTTTTGTTAGGTTTCTACTTGTTTTCTTTTTTTTATTTTAGCACTACTACATTCACTCAATGCATCCATACATTTGCCTACACCACTGACTATTGACATATTCAGGGTTTTTCTTAATGATCTGTTGTTTATTGTTAAGTGCTCTAAATAAATTATTGCAAATTTACTCGTGGTGTGGCGCGTGCCCTTGTGTTTTGTCTCGTCCTTGAGCCAGGACGTTACAACCTCCATGGTGGCTCCTGATGAAATATCTTGCTCCGCCCACAGAATGTCTAATAAGGGGAGAACTGCCACTCTCGGAAGACTTCCGGTTTCTGAACTGGTTGCAGTTCCTTCTGTGGTTCCACATGAGGGCGCTCGTCCACGAGTGCAGAATGCATGGAGGTCTATGGAGCTGTACCCCTCAAAATCCACTTTTCTCGGGATATAATTTTTTTTCAAGTAATTTGAGTATTGTATTTGAAAGGGGAGGCAAAGAAAATACACTGGGTTGAGTATTATATTTTTTAAAGTCACTTAATTGTTCTAAAAAGCCTTTCAAATGTGTCAATGACGTCATTCATTAGCACAATGCTAGCGTGTTGTGTATGTGCAACAACGACCCAACCTGTAAGAAATCAAAAGGACATAAATACTCGTTCATTCAACTTTTGACCTATAACCCATGTTGAAGTTATACAAACTACAATCAAATCTGAGATTTGTCAACGACAATCAGGTGAAAGAGACAAATTTAGCCGTCTAGCTCCATTGACTCCCATTCATTCTGCACTCATGGCGATCGCCCCCAGTGGAACTCTGGTGGAACTGCATCCAAAATTCGGTACAATGGGACTTAATACGGAGTGGCGGCTCTCCGTAGACGGGCTCTGCTCCGCCTTAACAATCTTTGGTCTCTCCGTAGACGGGCTAAGTATTCCCACATCAGACCATCAGATGGCGGTAATTGCACAAAGATGGCAAATTGTCAATAAACTGAAAAGAAGAAGATGATCTGAAGTCGGGCCGGTTCCGGGTTGCTGTTGGAGAAAGACAAGTTCGTATCATTCGGAGTTGGTAAATAAAAAGCTTTACTGTACAGTAGTGATGGGTAAATGAAGCCTCGAGTGCTACTCGACACATTTCCCTAATGTGCCGAAGCTTCGAAACATGGAAGACAAGGAAAACACAGCGACATCTGGTGGTTTGCATAATTATCGCAACCACGAACTATTGAAAAGAATGCCTACAACGTTCAACACAATGCCAAAGCTTCGAAATGTTCTCGTTCATTACATTAAAAGTGTTGCAAGAAATTAGCATTTCTGTTTGTCTCAATTCAATACAATAAAATACGATTAGGCAACATAATGCCGTCAATCGTTATCACGTGAAGATTGGTGTTTCCGTGGAGGCGTGAAATCATGTTATCCCAGTCAATGATCCAATCGGTCTACCATCCACTTAACGCCCGCAGTAGACACTACTTAGCTTCTGAACCAGTACGAAGTATTATCAACCTCAACACGCTATGGACGAGAGTGAAAAGGAAACGACCAGGCACCTAATTAAACCAAACCATATGGCCCGACATTGACGTTTCATGAATCAAACTTTCAATAAAAGGAAAATATTATGTCAGCCATTATTGTTAAGCCTACATAGAAATTATTAGCCTGTATTGCTTTTAAATTACATGATTGAAGTTGAGACAATATTGCAACACAGACACGTTTTAATGTCATTGTTCTGAATGGCAAAGCTTTAGGCTAGGCCTAGGCTATTTCTTCTTTATTTCTATGTGCATGATATTATGGATTATGGACATTTTCCGGAAAGAAAAGAACGTAAATTCCCAAACAGAAAGCATCCTATATAAAACAGGGCTACCCACAAATTTCGCCTGACTCTTGCAATACAACACAACTCATTCCGACACTAGAGCGGGTGCCCTGGTTCGCGCAATTCAAAGCCTTTGAGTCAGATTCCGAAGCAGTCACGTGGGTGTGTGTCCCAAACGAAGCTTCAGACATCACACTCACAAACCGAGGCCTCGTTTGTCATCAGTCACGTGATTTTTATGGAAACGACACAAGCCTCGAACCGGGGCTTCATCTGGCACGCCCCTTTCTGCTCGACACAAGCTCCGAAGCCTCGCTTCATTGGGCACATCACTACTGTACAGTGAATGTAGAGTGACTGATGGCAGCAAAATCAGATGGTTATTTGAAGGATCTCAAAGATTTAGATCCATTGACTATGGATAAAGATAATGAGATGTTCTGGGAAGAAGTTAGGAGAAAGCAGGTAAGACTGAGATCGGATTCCAGTAGTAGCGTGGAGTCGTTAGACACTGTTAAACGGAGTAAGATTGAAGAAAGCAGAGTTAAGAAGACTGCTAATAAACAATTAAGTGAAACATTTAAAGTTGTAGTAGTGTTTGATCAACACGGAGGTCCTGATTTACACACAATACATGTAACGAAAGCAATTGAGAAAGAGATAGGCAAAATCAATCATGCTAGATTCATGGGAAATGGTAAATTGCTTATATTTGCAGCATCTGAAGAACAGCGTAAACAAGTACTAAGCAAAGAAAAACTAAATGGGGTCAAGATCACATCACACATACCAGGTGCAACATCAAAATCAAGAGGAGTGATTACAGGAATACCGATATCTGTTTCCATTGACAAAATCAAAAATAGTCTAAAAGGAGGTGAGCTTATGGATGCAAAAAGGCTGACTAAAGGAAAAGAGAAAGTTAAAAGTTTGTCGATTTTGCTATACTTTAAGGTGGAAATGCCTACTAAAGTTCAAATGGGATATATGAGTTATCCAGTGAGGGAATACATGCCACCCCCATTAAGATGCTTTAAATGTCAAAGGTTTGGACATGTAGCAGCACAATGCAGAGGTAAGATCAGATGTGCTAAATGTGGAGGGGAACATGAATATGGTAACTGTGGGGAAATAACTGAATTCAAATGCTGTAATTGTGGAGGCCAGCATAGTGCAGCTTATGGGGGATGTGAAAAGCAAAGAGAAATTCAGAAATATAAGATTACACATCAAGTATCATATGCAGAAGCACTTAAGAAAGTGAATGATAATGATAGAATCAATCAGAGGCCTGCCCATACACCAGAACAGAGCAGAAGAAGGGACTCTGCTGAAGCTTCAGACAGAGGTAGAGAGAATAACAGAGGTCATGACAGGGAAAGAATTCAGCAGGAAATCATACACACGGCTATCTCGGAAATTAATGAATATAAGGCTAAAATATCAGAAGATACAATGTTGGTAAACAAGAACAATTTTGTTGCATTCATTTGTTCAATAGTCAATGTCACTATACAGCATGCTAAGAAAAGTGATAGAATAAAATCAGTAGTGGAAGCAGCTAATAATTACTTGGGGATCATAGCAAAGGCTGATGAACATGAAATGTTAAATATTAATCATGATGGAATACATACTAGTTAAATGGATTATGTTTTTTTCTATTCTTCAGTGGAATGCACGAAGTTTAATTGCAAATGGACAGGAATTCAAAAGTTATGTTAATGATTTTCCAATTAAACCTGATATTATATGCATCCAAGAAACATGGTTAAAGCCACAACTAGACTTTGTTTTAAAAGGATACAATAGTATAAGATATGATAGAGAGATAGATAGAGGAGGGGGGTGTTTGACATTTGTTAAAGAAGGAATATCATACAGCCCAATAAAGGTATCTAAAGGATATGAATATATTGTAACTGAAATAGTTAATAAAGAGGATAGAGGTAATTTGATAATTATCAACTATTATAATCCATGTAAAGAACTATCAAATGACTTAATGAAGAGTATTTATAAGGGAAGAGGTCATAGAGAAATATGGTGTGGGGATTTCAATGCCAATAATACATTATGGGGAAGCAAAATAACAGATGCAAATGGAGAAATTATAGAAGAAATGATTAATGATAGAATGATGGTGTGTTTAAACAATGGCACTGGTACACGTATAAATATATATAAAAATGAGACATCATGTATTGACTTAACTTTAGTGGATAGGAAAATAGCTAATAGATGTGAATGGGAAGTGGATCAAAAAACAAGTATTGGTAGTGATCACTTTCCAATTCTATGCAAGATAGAAACAAATGTATATATACAACAAAATTATATAAACCACAAATGGTGCTTTCAGAAAGCCAACTGGGTTAAGTATGTGGAATGTTGTAATGATCAAATAAATAATTCATCTTTAGACCTGGAAGAGTCGATAGATAGAATGAATGATTCTGTAAGTAACATTATTTTAAGTGCAGCAAGTCAGAGTATTCCAATTAGTAAAAGCCAAAACAAAAGAAGAAATATACCATGGTGGAATGATGAATGTACAGATGCAGTAGCAGATCGAAATAAAGCATTTAAGAAACTACGTAACACTTTAACAATGGATAATCTTGTAGATTATCAAAGGAAAAAAGCTCTAACAAGGAAGGTAATTAAAGAAACCAAGAAAGAAGCATGGAGACAATTTTGTTCAACAATTGGAAGAGAAACAACTTTGGATAAGATGTGGATGATGGTGAAGAAAATGACAGGTAAGTTTAAACCATTGCAAATGCCAGTGTTAAATGATGGAAGAAATAAAGCTATTTCAGATGCTGATAAAGCAAATATGTTGGGGGAAAAGTTTGCTGACATTCATAAAGGAAATCACCTAGATGAAATGTTCAAAAAGAGAAAAGAGGAAATTTTGAAGGAAAATAAAAATATATTAAATGCTAAACAAGAGTCAAATCATATACTAGATGCAAAATGTACTATGTCAGAACTTAAAATGGCCTTAAATACTACTGGATACTCCTCACCAGGACCTGATAATTTATGTTACGCTATGTTTAGGAAACTACCTGATGAATTATTGGTTAAGGTATTAGAATTGTTCAATAACATATGGAATAAGGGCAAATTACCAAAGATATGGAAAAAGGCAATTATTCTTCCTTTCCCTAAGCCAGGAAAAGAGCCAAGCAATCCAGGGAACTACAGGCCTATAGCACTGACGTCACATTTAGGAAAGTTAATGGAGAAACTGATAGTGGCAAGATGAAATTATTTTCTGGAAAAGAAAACTATTCTTAAAGATTATCAAACTGGATTTAGAAAGGGTAGATGCTTTGGTGAAGCTGTGTAATGAAGTGGAGAAAACACTGATTATGAAGGAGGTAATGGTGGCCGTATTTTTAGACATAGAAAAGGCATATGATACTATGTGGAGAGAAGGGCTATTGATAAAACTGGATAGAATGGGAATTGGAGGGAAGATGTATAATTTCATACTGGACTTCCTTTCCCAACGTACTTTTAGAGTCAGAGTAGGCTCAGAAAATTCAGATGAATTTAGAGTGGAGAATGGAATTCCTCAAGGAAGTGTAATCAGTCCCATCTTATTTAATTTAATGATTAATGATATATTTATCAAACTAGGAAAAGGAAGTGATGGGTTACTGTATGCAGATGATGCGGTAATATGGAAAAGAGGCAGAAATATTCCATATATAACAACAATTATGCAAAAGAAAATTCAAATTCTAGAGCAATGGGGAGTGGATTGGGGATTCAAATTTTCTATTGAAAAATTAAATGTTATGTACTTTACAAGAAAGAAAATGACTGAGGACCACCAATTATTTATGTATGATCAAATTTTGAAAAGAGTTATGAAATTTAAATACTTTAATGGATGATGAAAAACTTACATGGAAATATCATGTGCATTATGTCGAAACTAAATGTAAAAAAGTCCTGAACTTGATGAGGATGATTACTGGACACAACTGGGGAGCAGATAAGCAATCTTTAATGAATATTTATATAGCATTAATAAGGTCAATTATAGATTATGGAAGTGTAGTATATAGCACAACATGTAAAACTAAGCTAACTAAGTTGGACAGAATTCAGTTTAGAGCATTAAGAATGGCCTTAGGTGCTATTAAAACAACTCCAACAAGTGCTATTCTGGTAGAGACAGAGGAAGCTCCACTTACTTTAAGATACACTAAGCTGGCTTTAACATATAGGGTACGACTGATGGGGGATAGTAATAACCCAGCAGCATCAGTACTGAATGATTGTTGGGAGTATCAAACGAAGGCTAAAGGGTTTGGATGGAACATAAATAAATTAGCAGAGCAGTATGACATTAAAGATTTAAAATATAGTCCTGCAATAGCTCTGAGTGAAGTCCCTCCCTGGATGCTACCAATTCCAGAAGTTAATACAGAAATATTGAAAGAAAAGATGGAATACCCTGATGATCAGAGTTTTGCAAATTATAGTGAAAGATATCTATCCTCTTCATTTTATGGTTTTATTAAAATTTTTACTGATGGATCAAAAAACCAAAATGGTCATTGTGGAATAGGAATTTACATTCCTGAATTTAAAAAAGGACTGAAGTACAGATTGAATAATTACCTCTCAGTGTACACAATAGAAATGACTGGCATAATAACAGCTCTAAGGTGGATAGAGGAGATAAAACCATTAACATCTTTAATATGCTCTGATTCAATGGCTGTACTACAGAGCTTTGAAAGTGGGGATTCAGTCAGAGAAGACCTAATGATGGAAGTCAGAAATATATTGTTAAATATTAGAAGCCTAGGATTAATGGTTCAGTTTTGCTGGGTTCCAGCACATATTGGAATTAGAGGAAATGAAAAGGCAGATGGATTAGCCAAAAAGGCACTAAAAAATAAAGAAATAGAAATGAATGTTCCAATAGGGAAAGGAGAAGCAAAAACTAAAATTAAATCTGAAATAATGAAGAGATGGCAACAGGAATGGGACGCTGAACCTAAGGCTAGACACTATTACAACAATCAGAAAAACGTGGGAGGAAAAAGAATGAATATGCCGAATAGAAAAGAAGAAATTGTGTACACAAGATTAAGAATGGGACACACAGGACTGAACGCAACACTAAAACTGATTGGAAAAGGTGATGGATTATGCATAGAGTGCCAAACACTGGAAGATGTGGGGCATGTTTTGTTTAGATGTGGAAGATACAGAGAACAGAGACAAACATGGCAAGAATTGGATGAGAACATAGAGGATATTCTTGGGGAAGAAGGAATGCAAGTAGATAGAATTAGAGCCTTATTTGTTTTTCTGAAAAACACTGAGCTAATGAAAATAATTTAATTTTTTGGTTTTGTTTTGATTGGTTGTTTATTTGTTGGTTTCTGTTTTGTTATTATTTATTATCTCTAGATTTATTTTTACACCTTTCTGATTGAGTAGCCAAAACCTATAGCATCACTCTACACACTTCTGTACAGTAGGTGGCGGTATACATCAATTAAACGATGTAATCTGCCATTAAAGGAAAGAAGAAGAAGAAGAAGAAGATCTGAAGTCGGTGGCATGCTTGCTTTTAGCCTACTGTCTATGTTGGCATGTCATGAAATGGACACAATATTTCGCGGTGTCGCGGATTTAAACATTACATCGGATTCGTCTCGTGTTGAGAGCCACCACCTTACCACATCGCTAGAAGAGGAAGATTTCATATTAAAAGATCTGTTAGAGCTTCCTATTGAAATTTGTGAGAGACGACCCACTTGTTTGCGCTGCTGGTGAGCTAATTGCTTATTGATTTGATAAATTCATTTTAGCGAAGCATTGTGTAATGGCTTACAAATGACATATGTTGGCTCGGATAGAACGTGCGACAGGCTATTCAAACTCAAAATACTGAAATAGCGAGTTTCAGTTGACAATGAGCAATGAAGTGTGACAATGCATGCAAGCTCCGTATACACAGCCCTTATTCAGTGGTCAGTTTAGAGCGGTTCACTTTAAATGGGCATGAATTATTAGGAAGTAGCAAGATATGTGAATGAGAGGCCAATCCAGCTGATCCAGTAGAAATGGATAGGGGACGACTCAACGTTTCCCAACGATTTACTAGAAGCAGAGCCTGCACTTCAAGAGAGGGAGAGTGGAGCTGCACTCTAAAACTGAAACACGCGACCTCCACTCCAAGAGCCGTCCTGAGGGAGTTTTTCAGAGACTCAGAAAGTGCGTCATAACAAAGGGACACCAGACCATAAAGGGCCGTTCACACCAAGAACGATAACTATACAAAAATATCGTTCTCGTTAATATGAATGACAACGTTTACATATAAACTATAACGATGACATGAAAAACGATACCGCTGGGTATCACTTTCGGGGGCGCGTTTCCCAAAAGCATTGCTATAACCAAAGATCTTCTAGCTCTGTTATTGGCATGAAGTAGGCTACCCTCTGAGCCAGAGTGGACGCCATTTTATTAAGCTCAGCCAAAGATCCAGTCAGAGCCAAGTACTGGGCAAGGGGGCAGGCGAATTCCCGGAAGTAGAAGAATCGATGTAGGCTGGAGGGACCACCTCTCTGCTAACTCCCATAGAAGTCTATTCTTTCTAGGATTTTTTTGAAATACCATAACTTCATATAACATATATCCTGTGCCGATATTGTAGCTTCTGTGTAATCTACATAAACACTACAAAGGCAAAACAGACTCCATTACCTCGTCTGTAACGTTGGTTACCCATAAGAAGAATGGTTAGCTTGTTCGGTTGGAGGGAAGCTAGCTTTGACGTAATCTCTCTTTCGCGCCGTAGGGAGATAACCGTATTGTTTGGATAAGAAGCTCAGTCCACTTTACTGTCTGACGGTAACTCATAAGCAAAACCTAGCATACACGACCGTATGTTAAGGTAAAGCATTACACAGAGGCAACCTTATAATAATAAAAAAGTAAACCTAATTTTTTTAAAAACGGCACTAATCATTTCAGAGGTTTTCGATGGATTGACCGTAGGTCGGAAAAGTGGAAAGAAGATTAGCTTCAAGGCTATAACTTTTTTGTTTTGTTTTAGCATGACTGTTTTTGAAGATGATCATGTATGGTAGCTTCAACATTAACACGACTTGGTGAGGATGATATTAATAATAATACATAAATAAATGTTTAACTTTGATGACTTTGAAGGCGAAGGAAGTGTGAGAAGAATTTCTGTGTATCTATCATATGAGTTACAAGATTCAGTTCGATGGCTAAAGTCACGAAGTTAAGTGTGAGTCTGCGCAGTACTGGGGGGACCAACTGAAAAATCGTTCTATTTGACTCAGTGCCCTCCCATTGAAAACGACGGAGTCTGTTCGTCCATTTCACTGGTCTTCCCAAAAAACATCTAAAGAAATTGGCACTCATACAGAACTCTGCGGCTAGACTTTTAACTAAGACTAAGAAGAGAGAACACATCACCCCTGTGTTGGCTGAACTGCACTGGCTCCCTATTTCCTATAGAATTGATTTTAAGGTTATGTTAATTACTTACAAAGCTCTGAATGGCACAGCACCTTCATATATCTCTGAGCTTTTAATATCTTATCAACCACAAAGGAAACTTAGATCATCCAATTCTAATCTTTTAATCGTACCCAAAGTGCTCCACAAACAAAGTGGAGAAGCTGATTTTATCCATTATGCCCCCAAACTATGCCTCTGTACATCAAGCAGGCGAGTTCAGTAAATATTTTTAAAAAAGATCTGAAAACATACCTGTACAGGAAAGCTTTTAGTTAACTCGTCTTATCCTGTAGACTACTTTTTCAGATTATTCTACATCTGCTGCTATTGGAGGGCGCAGCCAGCCAGAAGCAGATGGGCTCCCCCTATTAAGTCAGGTTCTGCTCAAGGTTTCTTCCTGGAATATGGGAGTTTTTCCTTGCCACAGTTGCCATATGGCGTGCTTGTGGGGGGTAAGAGGGTTAAGGCTGCCAGTCTTATGACATGTCATTTTCTATATTTTTGATATGTTGCTGAGTGGATCATAAACGGCCCCAGCAATGAAGAAATGTGATTGATAATGACTGACTGACTATTATTTTGTTACATGCTTCAAATGTAAAGCACTTTGAGCTGCATTCTGTGTATGAAAGGTGCTATACAAATAAAGCTTATTATTATTATTATTATTATTTCTTTTACTGTCTATGGTACTGGGCCAAGGGGGCAGGCGAATTCCCGGAAGTAGAAGCATCGATGTAGCGGTGGTTATCAACTCTCTGCTAACCCCATAGAACGCCCATTCATTTAGGATTTTTTTGAACTCCCATAACTTCATATAACATATATCATGTGCCGATATTTTAACTTCTGTGTTATCTACATAAACAATAAAAGGCAAAACAAGACTCGACTACCTCGTACGTAACGTTAGGTTCCCGTAAGAAGAATGTTTAGCATGTCCGGTTGAAGGGAAGCTAACGCACTGAAGGGAGATAACCGTATTGTTTGGATAAGAAGCGTAGTCCAGCCAGCACGGAAACTCGTGAATAAAGCTATGTAGCCTACAATAGCATTGTATGTTAAGGTAAAGCATAGAGGCAAGTAAACCTAATGAAAAACAGTAGTTTTACCGTTAGGTAGTCTAACGATAATCATTTCAGAGGTTTTCGATGGATTGACCGTAGGCCTGTCGCGATATTCAATAAATCAATTAATCGCATGGGGCATAAAAAAAAAAAAGCTTTGGTTCCTGTTGGTTGTCAGTTGAGGCCATGGGTCGGTAGGGAATTTTTTTTTTTTTTTTTTTTTTTTTTTTCCCAGTGGCAGTAAGGGATACAGTAGGTACAAAATCAATCCCACCAGGATTTCGCAAGGTTTTTTGAGACTGTTGCGACCTAAAATGCCTGGATGGAAGTTGCGGTGATTTTAGCTGTTTCTTGTGGAGAAATTGCGGGAGGAAGTGAAAATTGCAAAAATAGTTTAAATTTAGGGCAATTAAGGTTAGTAAGACCAAAATCACACTGATAATCTTGATGCTTATTAAAAAGGATAATCAAAGGTAAACAGTAAGGATTACAGAAAATCAAAGTAGGCCTACTTTATTTGTGAAAATGCTTTGACTGAGGTCATTCACAAAGCATTATAGTAGAACTGTCCAAAAAAGACAGTCACCTAAAGAGATGGCATCATGTCATATGTTTCAATACATTCATATATTTTGCAATTCATATTAAGTTCATATCTTTTTAATAATTCATAGTCTGTGGCCTGCATAATTACTAATAGCCAAGTAAGTATCTAGTAATTTCATATTGATTTAAACTATTTGACTACACTTCTGTTTAATGTCATTACATTGGTGGTGTACGTCTAATTGACTACCTGCCCCTTTAAGGACGTGAGAGTAGCCTAAGTACATTTCTGAGTGGATTGGAAGGCTTGCATCTCACTGTGTTCGGCTACGAGTGTAAATAACTTTTTGCATAGTGCATTACGATATGTGGATGCAATTGGGAATGTCTTCTATGTCATTAGTTAAAATAAATGTTAAAAAAAACAACTCGAATGAAATCATTCTTGGATCATAGAAGAGGTAAATGTCTTGCAATTTTATTAATTTCTATGATTTTGGTAGCACTACTCAAACTAAGCCCACAAGCTAGCAAACATAACATAAGCTAAAAGGACATATCCAGGTAAACGTTTGCCAATGGGTTGCATAGCCTACTCAAAAATCAGTAAACCAAGTAGGCCTTAATTAACTTACTTTCATAGCCTAGGTAGGTTAGCAACACCAGGTTGAGAGATGGAAGTAAGCAGATCATTAACGTTAGCCTTCTATTTATTGTCATCAAAACTGTAGAGGAACGAACACGTAAGGGCAGTCTTTGGTGTCATATGCAAAAGGTGCAGAAGTAAGTGTGCCATCTGGCTCAATATTCTGCGCGAGGGACTGTTGTGTGTAGGTGAAATTTCACGGTGAAACTACGATGATTGGTCAAATTTGCGAAAAAGTTGCGGTGTTTGGACAAAATTGCGAGTGCCTTGGTAAGTGACGAAAACAATCGTCTTCGTGAACAGCTGTGCATAGGCTACTTTGTAAAAGAGAGAATACGCTCATCCCTATACATAACAACGCAAGGGGTTAATGTAATTATAGTTCGCCTTTTATTTGTGGATTTATTTAATATATTTAGTGTTATTTCTTCCCCAAGCTCATAAAATAAATTTGGGTCGCACATAAATTGACAGGGTCGGTCGGAAACCGGAACCCAAGAAATTTTTTTTTTATGCCTGATAATTAAAATTAGCTCGATAATTTTTCTGGCTGCGATAAATGCCATTTGCATGCTTGTTTGTTTTCCTCGTCTCTCTCTCTCCCTCTCTCTCTCGGGTCCTTAGAGTAACGATGAGTGAACCCTCATGTCAGTCACTTGTCAGTCGCATGGTGTGTGGGGAGGCGGGACTACTGGCGTAGCCTACCACAGAGTGCAGCTTAAGAGCCGCGTGAGAAGTATACCGGTAGGCACTAGGCAGAGAGAAAGCTAGTTGCGAGTTTGAGTAGGCTACGCCTAATAAAGACAAAAAAGATGGAATTGGTATCTAAGCCAAACGCGACAGCTGCAGTGTGGGAGCATTTCGGATTTAAACCGAATGCCCGTGGTGAACCACTGAACGTGTGCGAGTCGGTGTGTCGCATTTGTTGGAAAACAGTCGCAATTAAAAGCGGCAACACAACAAACATGCATCTAAAACACAATCATCCGCTGCAGTTTTCCCAGTTGGGGAAAAAAACACAACAAGTGGGTCGTCTTCCTCTTCCCGAGGAAAATTCTCAGAACGACAATATTATCGCTTATCGCAATAATTTCTGAGACAATTTATCGTACAGCAAAATTTGTTATCGTGACAGGCCTAATTGACCGTAGGTCAGAAAAGTGGAAAGAAGATTAGCTTCAAGGCTATAACTTTTTTGTTTTGTTTTACCATGACTGTTTTTGAAGATGATCATGTGTGGTAGTTTCAACATTAACACGCCTTGATATCACTTGTGAGGATGATATTAATAATAATACATAAATAAATGTTTAACTTTGATGACTTTGAAGGCGAAGAAAGTGTGAAAAGAATTTCTGTGTATCTATCATATGAGTTACAAGATTCAGATCGATGGCTAACGTCACGAAGTTAAGTGCGAGTCTGCGCAGTACTGGGGGGACCAACTGAAAAATGACTCAGTGCCCTCCCATTGAGAACGACGGAGTCTGTTCGTCCATTTCTTTTACTGTCTATGGTCAGAGCCCGTCGTATTAAGTCCCATTGTACCGAATTTTGGATGCAGTTCCACCAGAGTTCCACTGGGGGCGATCGCCATGAGTGCAGAATGAATGGGAGTCAATGGAGCTAGACGGCTAAAATGGTCTCTTTCACCTGATTGTCGTTGACAAATCTCAGATTTGATTGTAGTTTGAATAACTTCAACATGGGTTATAGGTCAAAAGTTGAATGAACGAGTACTTATGTCCTTTTGATTTCTTACAGGTTGGGTCGTTGTTGCACATAACACGCTAGCATTGTGCTAATGAATGACGTCACTGACACATTTGAAAGGCTTTTAAGAACAATTAAGTGACTTTAAAAAATATAATACTCAACCAAGTGTATTTTCTTTGCCTCCCCTTTCGAATACAATACTCAAATTACTTGAAAAAAATTATATCCCGAGAAAAGTGGATTTTGAGGGGTACAGCTCCATAGACCTCCATGCATTCTGCACTCGTGGACGAGCGCCCTCATGTGGAACCACAGCAGGAACTGCAACCAGTTCAGAAACCGGAAGTTTTCAGAGAGTGGCAGTTCTCCCCTTATTAGACATTCTCTGATCCAGTAGGGGTTGTCACCATAGACAGTAAAAGATATGGACAGAGTCATCACATAGACGTCAATCGAGGCGGGTGAAGCAAATTTCAACCGTTTCCTGTTGGTCGACGAGGCTTTCTGCGCAGGCTCAGGGGACGTAAATGTAACGTAGGCACGTAGTCTGACTCGTGTAACTCTTGTGATAGCTGCACCGAGAGATTGGGTATGTAGCCACTTACTTCGTTACCACCATGTCTACATTACTGTTCTAAATGTCCTAGTTGTTCGTAGATAAATGTGATTTAATATAAACAGCACTCGCCACATTCATAGCCTAGGCTACTGTCAATCCATCAAAACTTCGCTGAAATGTTGTGCTCCGATGCTTTCGTTCATATCCAGAGAATACGGTTATTTTGCTCCTGTGCAACGCTTTCACCCGCTCTGGTTGTATGCTTATTACGTCACTTTAGCATTGATTTCGGAAAAAAGTTTATTACTCAGCCGGTAAGGCAGTTACGAGGTTATGACGCCAATCACACAATGTTGTATTACTCATATCATATAAAGGCTTAAAACACTTCAGTTGTAATGTTATTTGATGTCAAAGTGGCACCAAAATTGAATGGTTACATTCTACATTTGTCTCTTTCACCTGGTTGTCGTTGAAAAATCGAAGATTTGATTGTAGTTTCTGCAAGGTCAATAATATGGATTATAGGTCAAAAGTTGAATGAACAAGTACTTACGTCCTTTCGATTTCTTACAGGTTGGGTCGTTATTGCCCACAACACACAGCTTTCTGCTAATGAATGACGTCATTGGTGCATTTGAAAGGCTTTTTAGACTCAAAAAATATAATACTCAGCGGTGTGTATTTTCTCTGCCCCCTCTTTCGAATGCAACATTCAAATTTCTAGACAAAAACTGATATCCCGAGAAAAGTGGATTTTGAGGGGTACAGCTCCATAAACCTCCATTCATTCTGCACTTATTCGTGAACGCCCTCACGTAGAACCAGAACAGGAACTGCAACCAGTTTAGAAACCGGAAGTTTCCAGAGAGTGGCGGTTCCTCCCTTATTAGACATTCTCTGAGCATACCTGATGTGAGTCTACTGGATGTGAGTCGGGCTCAGATTTAAACAGTGTACAGCATAATGCCATAGTTTTAGCTATCTATGATTGTTTGATTGCTAACGTTAGCTCAAAACACCATTTAAGTGACAGCCTTTGTTGTGTTTTATAGCTAACTTGTAACGTTAGCCAGCAAGGAACAAACTTCGACATACAGGTCCATTTGTATTGTATCGTTACAGAAGTCTCTCGTTAGCAGGTTCTTGTAGGCTACTTCAGCCTCTAATCTAGAACTGACATCAGAGAGCATGCCGTGGAAATGTGATGCCTTACGCTAAATAATACATTACTGCTATGTAATGTACCTGTGTCATTCTGTGGCTAACAGCAACACTCGTAGTTGCAAAGTCGCAAAAGTGACGCATGCCCGACTCCGGTAGCAACTCACATCGGGGAGTGACAGGGGTTAAGTCATTTAAAGACATTCAGACGAGTCCAAGAAGTGACGTCAATTCCGGAAGTAAGTACATAATTAAGTGTGCTTGCAAAGCAGCACACTTATTGTTAAGTGTGTTCTTCTTAAGTTTTCTTATTAAGTGTGCTTGCAAAGCAGCACACTTATTGTTCTTCTTAAGTTTTCTTATTCCTGTAAGCCCAATTTTTCGTCAGCTCCTGCTCCTAGACCTTTTGAGATATCGCCACCGGTCCAACTCTAGAACGTCCGGCCGGAACTGGTGTAGTGTGGAAATTGAAAAGGATGTCACTGACCCTTGTCATTCTTCCGCCATATTGGATTGAATAGAAAGCAAAACTAAAGTTTCACAGGTCACAAATTTGGTCCGAACTTCACGAAACTTGACGTGTATGATACTTGGACCAAGCTTCACAAAAGTTACAGAAAGGATTTTTGATTTTCAAAAGCGTTTGCCCGTCACAGCCAAACGAAATCGGCGGCGAAGCTCCGAAACAGGAAGTCGTCCATATAGACTAGGCAGGATTTTGGAAAATGTGCTTATTTAAAGTCCCGAAGACAAATCATGTTAATTTTTGGCATACAACATTTTTAGGGGTTTTGAAGGGTGCTGAATTCAAATCTTCTGTATGCCAGGCTCAAAAATGTCCCATAATGCCTCAAAATGGAGAAATCCAATATGGCCGCCGCCGCCAGGTCAAAATCTAATTAATCACTTATCTTTTAGACTGTACAAGGTAAAAACCTGAATGTAATGTGCTTTTATAGGTTTTCACATATAGGGAATTCAATGTCATGCTCAGATTTAAGATCAAGACTAGAGAAAATGCTTGAAATTAATGTACATGGTTAAAATTGTTGTCTCGGATAATGAATAATTCATGAAAAAAGAGGACCATGCAACAGGTTGATGGCTTTCTGAAGAATTTACTTGAAACATGTTTAGAAGCAAGGTTGATTACCATATTTCAATTATATATTTATATTATTTATCTGTATTTTAACTATTTATTTAATAATGCATATTTACCTATTTATTTAGTAATTAATCCATTCTGTTCTAATCAATTCTTTAAACTTCTTGGTATGAAGAGGTAGGCTACACACTTAGGCTATCCTAATCATCCTCATCCTCCTCCTCTCCAGCAGTGTTCTGACAGGTGCTGCTGCAGCTGCATGACTCCATGCATAACATGCAACTTTTCCTGCAACTGTAGCGCTGGCTTAGACATCCCTTGACGCAACCACAAGAGGTGATCTCCGTACAAGCTTTTGGAGTTGGTGGAAAAGATAGTAGCTGTGGCACTAACTGATCATGCACATTTGAATAGCCTGATAAGTGTGTGTTGTGTTTGCGCCACCAACATGCTTTCTTGGCAAGGGACGCCCCCCAGTCGTGCATTAATTATTTAATTATGCCTACCACACAAGGGAAGCCCATTGTCGTTTTTTCTCTGGTAAACGTGCGGGTTCTCCTGTTTCCGAGGGTCCGTCAAGGAAGATGGCAAGAGTAGCCAGGGCGCTTGGGGAGTCCTCAGCAGCCTTACAAGCCTCACTTTTTTCTCTTAGCACAAGGCCTGCAGTTCCCCAACCTGCTCTTTCTACCAGTCCGCATGAGCTGGAGGAGGAAGATGAGGAGGCCATTGTGGACGGGACGTTGAGACTGTTCTTGCGTCTGAGGGAGAGGAGCTACCTTGTGCACTGCCCTGTGTAGCCAGCCCCGTGGGAGGCGAGCTGGCTCATCTGTTTGAGGAGGTCGTTGGCAGGGCATCCAGGGCTCTTGATATTCCCCTTCCAGAGAAGCCCCTTGCCTCTGCGTCTAGGTTCCGCACAGACATGACTGAGCGCCCAGTGGCGGCGCTCATTCCCCTCAGACCAGACAGAGAGCGTCTTTTGAGAGTGCCGGTGGAGCCTGGGTCCATGTTCGGCCCACAGCAGGCGTGTGACAGCTGGCCCTGTGCAGAAGAGGTGAGAGGGTCTCTTGGCAGGCGTACCAGGGGCGCTAGGCGCCCTAGAGCATTCACGCCTCAGCCAACACCTACCTTGGGGCATCCGTCTTGGGGGCCGACTGATCTCATGCAGCGGCTTCAGACATCCCAGGGGCGGGGTACCTGCCCACAAGCTGGCTAGAGGGGCCAGCGTGCTAGTGGCCGTGGCCTCTCCAGGCGCCCTTGTTGTTCCTGACAATCTCCGAGCCAGCCAGCCTCACCTCTCAGCTCGATGCATTAAGGCTTGGCTGGAGCAAATCCATGGATGCTCTCCACCATGACCCACGCTCAGACCTTATGTGCAGAGCTGTCCACCCTCCTGGACAAAAGGGCGATAAGGGAAGTGAGGAGTTCAGACCCCCAATCGGGGTTCTTCTCCCGTTGTTTTCTTGTACCCAAGCACACAGAGGACCTTCGTCCTATTTTAGACCTCAAGGCTCTCAACGTACACCGGTCTCTGAGGTGCAGGTTCATCACAGTTCCGAGGGTGCGGCAGGCCATCAATGCAGGGGACTGGTTTGCTACCATCGACCTACAGGATGCTTATTTTCAGATACCCATGGCCAGGGCTTTAGCAGTTCCTGAGGTTTGCGTTCGAGGGTCAGGTCTTCGAGTTCCAAGTCCCCCCATTTGGAATCTCTCTGGCCCCCCGAACCTTCACCAGGTGCATGGAGGCAGAGGGGGCTCAGGATATTAAACTATCTAGACGACTGGCTCATCTGTGCAACCTCAGAAGTGCAATGCCTCCTACACGTGGCCTTGCTGTTGAAGCACATTCAGGACTTGGGCTTAAGCCCCAATCCCAAGTAAAGCAGGCTCCAGCCTTCCCAGGTCACCACCTTCCTGGGCATGGTCCTGGACTCCAGGAGGGCAACCGTCTCAATGTCTCAGTTGCTTCACGTTGCACGCCCAGGTGGAGTGGAAACTCTGCCTTCGCCTCTTGGGCCTTATGGCCCTTCACATGCGCCCAGTCCAGAGGTGCATGTTGAGCCTTGGTCTGTGCCCCCAAGGGCCCTCCCAGGCCAAGGTGACTGTGTCCCGCAGGCTTCACAGTGCCCTATACTGGTGGAGAGATCCCGCCAACACCGAGAAGGAGATTGCCATGGAACCAGAGATTCGTGACTGGGTCGTATTTACAGACGCATCCCCAGTAGGCTGGGGCGCCGTTCTCGATGGTCAGGTTATCAATGGTCTCTGGACGGACCCTTGGCTATCCCAGCACATCAATGTCCTGGAGCTGAGGGCTGCTCTCCTCGCCCTCCGGCACTTTCTACCGTGGCTAAGAGGCCAACATGTGATGGTGAGGACCGACAGCACGGTGACTGCGGCCTACATCAACAGACAGGGGGGCTTGGGGTCTCCAGGTCTTTGCAGCCTGTCGACAGACCTGTGGCTCTGGGCTCATCCCCTATTCAGCTCTCTCAGAGCAGTTCATGTGCCGGGGGCCTTGTATGCTGCGGCCAACATCTTGTCAAGAGGGGGCCCACATCCCGGAGAGTCGAGGCTCTAGTTAGCTTCTTCCTATTCACAAAGGCTAACTACGTTTTTTTAGTTTCTTACGATATATTAATTATTCAGTTAGCCTATACATAATCCTCACATAACAATATTCACATGCTATTATAGATGTATTACATGGTCCTAAAGAAATTGTTGTGATATTATGTTATAGTTTACCTGTTACTGCTGAGCATCATGTGAGAGGAGCGACATAATTGCTAAAAAGTGCCTCCTCAGTGTATAGGTAGAGGGTGTGGCCTCATTCAGGGTTACATATGGGTATTTGTGTGTGTAGGGGTACGGGTAGGGGTGGGATGGGCAAACATGTCATCATAGCACACTGACATCAAAACAATAGGCTCAGGAACAATATTTCAGTAGTAGGCAAATCTAGTAGTAATAGCTTAAGAGTTTCAAGCATTTTCTTCAAATACTAAATAAATAGTTAAAATACAGATAAATAATATAAATAGATAGTTAAAATATAAAAATAAAAAACATTTTTCAAGTAAATTCTTCAGAAAGCCATCAACCTGTTTCATGGTCCTCTTTTTTCATGAATTATTCATTATCCGAGACAACAATTTTAACCATGTACATTCATTTCAAGCATTTTCTCTAGTCTTGATCTTAAATCTGAGCATGGCATTGAATTCTCTATATGTGAAAACCTATAAAAGCACATTACATTCAGGTTTTTACCTTGTACAGTCCTAAAGATAAGTGATTAATTAGATTTTGACCTGGCGTCGGCGGCCATATTGGATTTCTCCGTTTTGAAGCATTATGGGACATTTTTGAGCCTGGCATACAGAAGATTTGAATTCAGCACCCTTCAAAACCCCTAAAAATGTTGTATGCCAAAAATTAACATGATTTGCCTTCAGGGTTAATTTATTTTCAAAATTGACCTAGACTAATATCTCAGGAACACTGTCACATATCGATACCAAATTTTGTATATGAACTCGGGACTCCAATGTGAGGGTGCATAAGCTAAAAAAAAAAAAAAGAAATATTCCAAAAGTTTCCAGCATTTGGCATACCACCCACTAGGGCTGTAACGATTTACTATTCGAAACCGAAATCGCGACATTCATATCCACGATACTGTGTCGCGGTGTGAAAAGGCAGAATCGCGACACACACTTTCTAGTGTTTCACGCAGTCTTTTGCAGCTTATGCGGCCGCAAAAGCAACCCACAACTCCCGCTTTACTTATCGGTAGCCTACGTTGTCCAAAAACAAATAAATAAATAAATAATAATTTCATACCTCTCCTTGCTTTCATTGTAGACTGTGTGCAACTTTACCAAACAGTATAGAAGTAAACCCCCTCTCCTTGCCCCGCTCTCTCTCGCGCTCCCTCCCTCTCACTCTCCCTCCCTCTCCTGCTCAATGAACACGCGCGACTTAAATAAAACATTCACAATCGTGAAAGCAAGGAAAAGCAAGGACGCATAGACGGCTAGCTAAATTACTATTAAATCCGCTTAGCATCATTAGCATGCTGCACATATTTGTTTAAAACTCTTGCATTGAAGTTGACTGATCATCTCAATAGCAACGTTTCCCAAAAGGGCCTGTCCCAAGGAGAACAAGTATTACCTTGAAACTTAAACACACATGGGGAAACTGAACAGTCCAATCAGTAGACTATGATAGGCTAAGCTATAGCCTATGCTACTTTGTTTACAATGTTTCCAGGCTTCAACCAGACAGCTGAATTAAAGAGGTAGAGTTGTAATAAAAAATAGTAGGCCTAGGCTATAGGCTAATCTGCATAAAGTGTGCCGTCATAAATATCAGTCATTCAGAAAAATATTTTTATATCAGGATGTAAAATAATAGATATATTATATTGTAATCCTCTGGTGTTCTAAGGGAGGCTGTTAAAATGTTATTTAATAAAATGTCTAGCCCCCCCCCCAAACAAAAAAAAAAAAAAATCGAGATTCGTATCGAACCGTGGGTCAAAAATCGTGATACAAACCGAATCGGGAGGTTGGTGTATCGTTACAGCCCTACCACCCACAGGTATTTGGTAACTATCACATTTCACCTTTGCAGTTGCACTTCTATCACAATGCCTTCCAAGTATGCACAATGTCTCTGGGCAGCCACAATGTCTCAGGGCAACCTTGCCCAATCATGAAATCCTTGCTCTGCCATGGGATAGTATGGACTTACGAACTGAAATAGTAAGGAGAACAGTAGCTATATATAGCTTACATAATAGAGTTGTTTTCACATTGATGGTATTCAAATTAAATTTTTCATTATTGTTAAATATCATGATGGGAGAGTATTATTAAAAATGTTACAAGTATGCAAATGCATATGTTTACGGGCATTTAGGTTTTACTGTGTTTTGTTATAAAGACATGCAAGGCATTCTGGGCCATAATGAACAGTGGTCGGCAGCACTCCATAGGCTACGTATTAATATGAATAGGTGTTTCTGTAAACCTAGGGACAATAAACAGCTATCTCTGTTACAAAAACGAGCTGGTAATCGCTCATTGAAGAGGGAACTATGATAAAAAGATTGTTTTCCTAAAAGCATGGAGTTGACGAAAGAATAAGCAAGCAATCTCACGTTAATGTTAAATAGCCTACATGAACGCTAGGTGGCAACGTTGTATTACATTTCACTAGTGTAGCCTACTTGAAATACGGTGTGAGATTCACAAGTAAGGAAGGTGCAAATATTATGTAATTTATCATGGGAAATTATTGGACATTTTATTTCTTGTTTATTCTAATTGCAAACCACACACATCCATTCGTAATCACACGTACACTTTTAATACCTTGAAAAGATTCTCATTTCGTTTATTTGATGTTGCCTAGCAACGGAGCGTTCAGAGCAAAGATTCTAGAACAGAGCTTCAGAGAGACACTTATGAAAGTAAGTTTTTTATAGAGTTACAGACATAATGAGTCATGTTGTAGTGGTCAACATAAATGTGCCCCTTCTGTTATTAGAATGCTAAGCGGAGATTTAAAATCATTAATTTCTTGTGTGGCTCTAGATAGGGCTGAGCTCCGCTCTGGTAAGGTTAAATGGCGGATCATTCACGAGAGGATTTTGAGATGCACAGATTCCCAAATGAACGCATATCCACATATTTTGTTAGAGTGGTGAAATACATTCACACCGCTGACATTATATTGAGGAAAAAGTATAGCCAACCAAGCTCAAGTAGCTCAGTGTAGCCAGACAGACCTTACATAGGCCTAAATTAATTACGTAAATTAATAGACCTTACGTAGGCCTAAATAATATTTTCATTTTTTCACTTATTGGCCAATAATATATCGTGCATCCCTAATTAAAATGAATAATTAATAGACTAACAGACTGCAAGAAGTCATACATTTGTTAATTCTTGTTGTTATGAATCGATGAGTAGGCCCCTACAGTCATTTTTATATAATATTTATATGTTGATTTTTAATGTTCAATTTTCAATAAATCGTGTGACGTTTACAAGTGTTGTGCCTCCTCTTACTAGTATGATTTTTAGCATGCCAATTAAGGATAATACGATAGCATATCGGCCCTAAAAATCAGGCCAAAAAATCGGCAGGTCACATCGGCCATCGGCTGACTCCGACCGCTAAAAATCGGCATCGGCTTTAGAAAAACCCAAATCGGTCGGTCTCTACTCCATACTGGCACTGTCTCCATATCTTAATTAAAGACATTATTAACTAGATTATTTTGCAATTTTGTCTTTTTCAGTAAAATCTGACAGGGCAACAACTATTGTTAGTTCTAGAGACCTTTGTAAAATTGGTGTGGCTCCTTTAAGAATTTAGAGCGAGCGGCCATCTAGCGAGAGGTAAAGAGACAAGATGCTTCTGCTAAAACAGATTTAGTGAATGAGACTTATGCATTGTCTAAACTATTGGCCATTGAATTAAAATGGTGATTTTTCACACGTCTTGCATCTGCCTGTTGCTCATGACTTCGGATACAGTAGAAGTGAATTGGGCGCTGAGTTTGGTCTTGGAGCATAGGGCCTATAATTATAATGATCCGACTAACGTGACGATCTGGACTGAAATACAGGCAGGGAAGGTAACATTTCTCAGTATAAATGAACAAAACAGTAGGCTATGCAAACAGATCACATGTACAGTTAAGAATAAAATTATTCATACCCCTGGCAAATATTGATGTAATGTTGATTTTCACTTGACCAATATGTTTGTTCTGACTGAAAATGACACTGCCACATGCCAAAAGGTTGTAAGACAATGTGGTAGAAACATGGAATCAAAAAAATGGTGGACACCGAAATTTTGACGATGGGTCCTGTCTCGACTTTCTGGCTTGTTTTGAATAGCCTTTGACTGTTTCAGAGGGGCTGGCTATGGGCATGCACAAACATGTCCTTAAAACAACCCTTAACGTTCGTTTTTCAAATCTGTGCAACTCACCAAGTGGTTAATGGTGTTCGTTGATTATTAAAAAAAAAAAAATTGGTCCAATGTATGATTTCAATTAGTGTTATTTGCTATTGTGGAACAATTTTTTCAGATACCTCACAACCATGTATAAACTTCCGCTCAATATTTGAGTCTGAAGCATAGACAGTAAAAGAAGGTCTCGTGGGGGAAAGACTACAACCGTAAACAGACCCCCTTTCCGTTTCCAGTAGCGCAGTAATATCAAGGAGCAATGAGTCTTCCAACAGAAATCAATAGGATTTTACAAAATGCCAAATAAAACACGACAGAAACTATATTTCGCTGCGCTACTTGTTTTGGAACATCAACGAACATCACTAACCACTCGGTGAGTTGCACAGTTTTAAAAACTAATGTTAAGGGTTGTTTTAGGGACATGTTTGTGCATACCCATAGCCAGCCACTCTGAAACAGTCAAAGGCAATTCAAAACGAGTCAGAAAGTCGACACGGGACCCATCATCAAAATTTCGGTGTCCACCACTCTAGTTCATCCAAAACAAACCAGAAAAGGGACTCAAAGTGCTTAATAACGGAATTATTCTTTAATGCCATTGAGGGAGGGGGAAAAAAACTGCATTTCATGGTAACAGAGTTACGGTAACAGAGTTACAGAAACACCATATTTTAAACGTCTCCTAAAACCCCTTTAGATATATTTTTTTCCTTCATTTTTATGTCAAAACCATATCAAGGGAAATGTGTGCAACATAAAACAAGAATAGAATAAGAAAAAAGGCAATATCTTTCACAATTACTTTCAGATAAATGAGCTTTTCAAGAGCACAAATTTATACTGCCTGATACTCCCCTTGCAATCATCTTCAAAATGCTGTAACCTTTGATCTAGGGCACATAGAAACAAATTTTAACTTGTTTTGTAAACTTTAAGTGATTGGTAATCATACCAGATGTGTTTTGTAGAGATGTTTAAAGTTTTATTTTTTACCCTAGGTGTACATTCGCGTGATCTTCCCCTTGATTAAAGGGACACCAGGCAAACCTGATGCTTTTTCTCTACGAAACTCCCCCTCGCTCGGTCTGAAGCTCTTTTCCTTTTCTTTGCGTCCTCTGTCAAGGGTTTTCGCTGCTTCTTCGCCGGCTCTGCCATTATACACGTTTGCAACAATCTCTAGCGTTTCGTTACCCTGCCTGCTTCGGTCGGCGAGTAGGATACACTGAACTTGCAAGCGGGATATTCTTCCTACAGGCAGTAGGGGCGGGCGAGATAGTCTTCATTCGCCCTGTAACGAGTCTTTTAACCATATGCCGACTTACGAAGATGAGTAATTAACACAAAAACGTTGCCTGGTGTCCCTTTAACCCTTAGAACCCGATTGACGCAAAGTGCGTCAAAAAACACACCCTTTCTTCTCTGTTACATTGCTCCGGAACTGTTCATTGCAGCAAGATGAAACCTTTATTGTGTGACAGACTTTCCAAGGAGACTACACACTTGTCTGTACGATCAAGTATGAACATTGAAAAAAATCATGAAATGAAATCAAATAGCATCACATTTACAGTCTATACTTCTCTGCTTTCACCTGCGCACCCATTACTATCGTTTGAATTACTTGCGAACCCGTGATCGCATCGATATGGCAAGCATATCAGATGAAAGAGGAGACACAGGGCTATCCATTGGTACCATGTATATCGATCCTTCTGGCTTATAAAAACAGACGAAGAGATAATAACGTCATGTACACAAACCAACGCTGCACACCCATTACTCTCGTTTGAATTAGGCCCTACTCACAAACCCGTGATCTGATAGATATGCCAGATGAAAGAGGAGACTCAGAGCTATCATTTGATACCAAGTACATCCTTCTGGGTTATAAAATAGACGAAGTGACAGCAAAATAATAACTTCATATAGCTGGACTTACCCCACGTTTTTTCTGTTTTTGTGGCAAAGCATGTTTATAATCCAACGCTATCGTGTGTTTCTCTATGGCAAAGAATGTTCATAATCCGGTTTTGAGATCCTAGCAAATTCCTGCATGGCATCCAATTCAAGGCTCACATTGCATCCCAATTTGTTCAACAAAGAAACACCTTTTTTGCCTTTACTTTGTTCATGGCAATTCAGTAAAAAGTTGAGAATCATTATAAGTGCATACACCATAGGCACGCAGGCTAACACGCAACCTCGGGTCAAGTCCGGTCAGGCCAGTTCGTGTCACAGATATGGAGCGCAGAAAGGTCATTTTTCATCACTAAATAAAAAATGGCATTTATTTACGTAAATCACACACCACATATTTCTGTAAATTGCTCAGCCCCAGAGTATCCCTCCAACATGGCAATTGTATTGCCCGATTCAGGACAGTCTGCCCTACACACACATGAAATGCATGTAGAGCTATGAGCTTGCTGTGGTGAGATACATGTCGAAATATAATAATTTTTATAATACACATTTTATATTTTAATTCTTTAAAAATCTAAATAAAATCAATGCTAGTACTAATACATGAAATGGTGGCAGATCTGGATAGCCTAGACTCTGCTGAAAAAAAACAATATATAATATGTGTGTGTGGCACTTACAATGACCAGAATAAATGAATAAAGGTAGTGAAAATGCCCTAAAAACAGCTTAGGGTTCTAAGGGTTAACTTTGTTGACGCTGACTGATGGAATATTGAGCCCTGGAGAATTTTTTTGTTTTGTTTTTGCATTGTTTCACGAGTGTCGGGGATTTTCCAGTAGCCTATTACACACCAAATTGGCAAACTCAGCTGGCAATTAAGGCCTAATTGACAACCGTAAATTAATCCCGTCATATAGGTTTACTTCTTCAGCCAAACGTTTGACTTTCTAAGGCTACAAACTGAATGTTCTGTAGGTCTAGGCCTATACCAAAAAATATAAATCAGTGCTGTTAACAAACTTACCCATGCCTATTGCCCATTTCCACCAAATAAGATAATAGGCTAATAACTGCCATTATTTGCTCTGCTCTAAGGTGCAAATTCTCCCATGTGCGTATAAGGGAGTGCGTCAGTTAAAACCAGGGCTTTGAACCGGTTCAAGGAACGAAAACGAAAACCGGGAACTTTTTGTATTTTACATGGAACAGAAACGAAACCGGAAACGTTATTATTTTTTATGTTCTGGAACAGGAAAACTTATTTAAAATAATGGTAACCGGTTAATACCGGTTTTATTTCGTTCCTCAAAGTTTTCGTTGCCTAATTAACTAAAAAAAAAAAAAGTCATTATTTTCCTGCGCACGTTACCATGACGGCTGAGGTTCACTTCCTGTGTGACATCACATCAGACATTCGCTGACTGAATGGAGAGAGAGCGATGGATTACAAAGTCTCCACTCCACATCTTAAATAAGAGGTGAATTACGATCCATCGTTAATTAAAACGCTCATTCCAAACACAATATCAATAGCTATATTTGTCGACTCCACGTTAATAATGGACTAGCGACATAGGCCCAGGCGCGCCTGCAGGTGTACGTCCGTACGCACTGTGCGTACCATCAAGCTACTCAACAACAGAACATTTCCCTTGTGTGTGTGTATTCACACCAAATTGGCCTACCATACCTTCCCAAATATGCACAGTATCCCTTTAGCTGCATGCCATTGGGCTATTTACCATCTATTACGTAAAGTTAGTGAACTTCAAAATTAACGTGCACGCATTTTGTTTGAGCAGGAGAGAGAATACGCACGCAGACACGCAATAGGCTACTTGTTGTTTTCTTTTACTCGGCTATCTATATATGGTTATCAGCACACAATGTTGAGCTAATTCACTAACTCAATACTCATCATGGATATCACAAGTTTAAACAACGGAAACAGAAAGGATGGAGGCAGCAAAGCTAGGAGTTATTCCAGATGGGCAAGGTAGGCAATTGGTGTGCTTGTCAGAACGTTAGACTGTGCTAAAGCCAGACGTCACGTTACGCTAGAACAAAACTAAAGGTAACTTTAGCCCATACATGGGCAACATCCGGCCCGCGGGCCACATCCGGCCCGTGGGCTTTCCCTGACCGGCCCGCGTGAAAGAACAATAGTCAAGAGCCTAGCATAGAGATAATGCACGCAAATCAATATCGTTGCTTTTATTTTGAAAGCGACTGCTATTTGTACGCCCATACATTTGTGCGTGGATGCATACGATGTAAACACCCTTACTGATGTGCTGATGAATAGAATTTATGCTTCTGCATCGACACAATGCAGTTGCCTTTAAGTCGGCGTAAACCTTTCAAAGTTTTGTGTCTCTTATGTCTGCGTCGCTCACCACCGCAAAGGTTGTCAGAACGAACTCCTGCTGTTTGTTGGCGATACGAAGTGGTAATTTCAAAACGTTACTGGCAGATAGATAGTTTACATTCGGAATCCCGTCATTGTAACCAAAATATGTCTGAGTTTATTTGCAAAGCTTATGTTAGCGAACTAGTATGATGCTACTACCCACAGGTTGCTTGAAGCAGCCGGCTCAACACACAGGGCGAGTTGACCAATCACAGTTTTGTGCATAAAGTTAAAGCAAAAACACAGCCTACATTTTTAAAATTGTTTTCTTTGTGCATGTTGATTAACTAATGACAGTCTACTATTGTCTGCTCCACATTTTCATAGTCTAATTCTGCATAGAGTTAATTTAATGATGGTAATGATTTAATGATGAAATATTGCTGAGTGTTGATGAAATAGTGGCACAGGCCTATGGTTGTACTGACTTCTTCACATTTTCATGGCCTAGCCTAATTATATAGATATTGTAGTACTTTTTTATATCAGTCTTTGAAAACTGAAAAAAAATGTCAATGTCAAAAAAGAAATTTTCGAGAATGAGGATTAAATACTGGACATAGATTAAATAGCCTATTGCTGTTTTTCCTTTGTCTCCCTCGCATTTTCATCTGTACTTACGAGTAGTAAACAAAGACATATGATTTACTTAATGTTATACAAGAACAGAATAGAATTGGACAGAATTAAGTTCAGACTTGAGTTCGGTATTTTGGGTCCGGCCCTCCTCAACAGTCCCAGTTTGTCATGTGGCCCCTTGGGGAAATTAGTTGCCCACCCCTGCTTTAGCCTGTATAGGGCTGTATCAAGTTGTCCAAATGAATAGGTCATTGTAGACATTATCGTTGTATTATTGCATGTGGATGTTGTTATGTTATGTAGGCTACTTTTTTGCTGACCAATGCACGGACCTAAAACGGACAAATATTGTTTTTTTTTGCGGGGAGGTGATGGGTGTGTGTACCATAGCATTAATTCCTGCAGGCGCCCCTGAGTAGGCCTACTGGATGGCCTTTCCCCCGACGACAGTTGCAATTTGTTGTTGCCCGAGTGACATAACCATGTGTCTTAATAATGTCGTTACGTTTGTGTGGAAATTTTCTCTTTTAACAATAAACTACACATTTGAAATAATTGTAGGCCTATTTAATTATTATTATTAATAATAATATAATCATTATTATGTAATAATGGTTGTAATATTATTACATTTGGTTTAAGCTGGATGAGAAAGATGTGACATAATTCTATAGCATTAAACAGCTGACAGGAACGAAATTAACCGTTCCGGGAACAGTATTTTTTTGTTCTAACCGGTTCGGGAACGTCAATTTATTGGTGGAACTCATAACCGGAAACGTTATAATTCCGTTTCTGTTCGGAACGAACCGATTGGGAAAAAAAATCGGTTCAAAGCCCTGGTTAAAACAGCGTGCAACAAAGCACTTTTCTGCCTGCACACATTCTGTAATAATAATGCTTTATTTGTATAGCACCTTTCATACACAGAATGCAGCTCTAAGTACTTTACATTTGGAACATTTAATCACAAGAGAGAGACCACCTGGAGGTAGTATATATAGTCACAATGAGACATATATAATGGAAGCTAGGCACTCTGCTATGGGGATGTGGACTCACAGGTACTTGTGATGAATTTATTAACCAGAGCTCACATACAGTACCTGATTTGATGACAGTTTCCAACAAACAAACTTACATGAACTGATCTTATGTTATTCTTCACTATTTCTCTGTAGCCGGCCAGAGAAAGTATGCCTTTGCCCATTTCTCCCTGGGTGTCCTTTGGATGTGTCCACTTGTTTATACATTGTTCAACATCCAGCAGAGGTGAGTTTCTCAGGTAAAGAATATGGGACCATAGCTGTTAAAGAAAAACTCCAGTTTAAAAACGAGTGAACCTTCCTTGGGGATCAAAATGACCTTAATCAGAGCAGAGTCCTGCAACGGGTCGGGTACCCGCGGGTAGGGCTGGGAGGGTATGGATGTTTTCTTATGGCGGTTGGAAAGCAAGAAATTACCACAGTTTTGCGGTACCCCCCACACCCCCCCCACACACACACCAAAAAATCTGATTGCGAGTTATTGATTACAAATTTTGTGTCGCCATCACAGCCAATTAAACTTTAGACAGCCGCAGCAACTTCAAAGATCACTGGACCAAATGCTTCAGACATGAAAGAAATAAGCAGTTTATTAACATAGTTAAATTCTTAACAAACTAGAACATATTTTTTTACACATCACCACATTACACACTATGTGCACACATGTGCAGGCCAATAGGGGGATTCGACTTCATGTAGCCGCCTGCAGACGTCTTAAGCTGACTGCATAACATGAATATTTCTGAGATTCTGCTACGTTTTCAACCCGGAATTGTGCATATGTCATGGTTGAAAACGTCAGAGTTCAGAATCTAGGAAATAATCATGTTATGCAGTCAGCTTTAGACCTCTGCAGGCATACATGAAGTCGAATCCCCCAAATGTTTCACAGATTTTTTATTTTTTTTTGCGGTGATGAGGGTGACTAGCTCAGACCCGCAGTAGGTGTCACGTGACCGCAGTGTTGTGGTAATGCTGTTACCGTCCCAGCGCTACCCACGGGTACCCGCATATAAGTTGCTCAAACGGGTGGATTGTGACATAAAATCCTAAAATTCACGGGCGGGGGTGCGGGTGGATAAGGAACTCCTTGCAGGTGGGTAGCGGATGAGAACCAAAACAGTATTTTAGTTTGCTGAAATAAAACATAAATGAAAAATATGTGCAATATTTGTATGTCTAAATTACCATTACCACATCACAAATATGTGTATTAGTCAACGATAGCCTACAACCTTTGACCATCACGTCACTGCTGTGACTTTGATTTCTTCGATGCATCTCGAAGTTGGAGCGTTGCCAGCATATAGGCTTATGGCTATTGTTTGTGATGCTGTTTGTGATTGTATTTTTTCTTGTAATATTAATAGGTCTTTGTGTAATGTTCTGATGCAGCAAAGTTTGGGCTATGGTTCGTTATTGTAAGATTTAGCCCTAATGCAAAATATTAAAGAAAAATGCACAAGTTATCAGGTTCCGTAGCCTATTTAAAGGTGAAAAAAGCACACTTTAGGCTATATTGTTCATTAGCTTAAGATTTAGATTGAATGTGAAATACTCAAATCAAATGTGAAAGTATGTAGCCCTACGTGCTCCAATAGCGCGAAAGAAAGCACTCGTTAGGCTGTTTCATAGAGAGCTTATATTGTGATGTTGAGAGGTGCGAGATAAAAATAAAGCACTCTAATTGGAATGATTTTAGCTCGTGTTTGATTTATCGCGGGCACAGGTCAGGTAACGGGTCAAATATTAACGGGTCTGGGCGGGTGCAGATTTAATTTTGATATTATCACGGGTGATGAGTCGGATCTGGTGCTGAACTGTGCGGGTGCGGGCGGGTCTCCAAAAACGGACCCTGCAGGACTCTGAATCAGAGTAGTTTTGACTAAGAATAATTTGCGTATTTGCAAAGAAATAGCATAATACATAACCTTGAGGGCAAGCTCATAATGTAAAAACTAGGGCTCCTCACAAGATGGCATCGACTGGAATAATAGTCAGTGACCCTGTTATTCCTCTGGTTGCCACCATCTTGTGAGGAGTTCTAGCAAGATGGCAGCGAATAGCTGTACTGTACTGACTTCACAAACAGTCCTTTACACCCTTTTTTACACCTAAAAAGGTTGAAATACTTAGTTTTGTCTGCAGGGACCCTCCCCACAACAGCATAGAAGTACAGTGATATTTTGAGCCTAGTCAGTGGCTTTGATATAGTGAGCTTACCCTCAAGGCTGTTGTATGCTATTTCTTTGCAATTGCATATTCCACTCGTACTCAAACTACTCCAATTAACATAATTTTGGTCCCTAACTAAAGTTTACACTTGTAATCATCCAAAATTAGACCCTAATTTGTTTTTAGGCTGGAGTATTCCTTTAATTGACACAGCTGCTGGAACTGTTGCTCCTACATGTTGCTGTACAGTTTGTTTTTGCATTCCAATAATTTGGCCTGCTATGTTCTTCAGGAGAGCAGAGTTCTTCGCACGGTGCCTCTGCTAGCTGCCTGCCTACCGCCTGGGAAATGCAAAGTTTTTGTTGGACGGAGGTTCAGTGAAGAAAGGTATTTATTCAGAATTACAAATTTAGTTTGATATACATTTATCAGTATTATCTTATCAGTAGTGTTTTAGAATAAAAACTCTTGTCCTGCCCAAGTTCCAATTAAAACTAGACCTATGTGTTTAAACTGTTTGTTACTGGATTACCGGTTTTTACCGGCAGCTCCACTTCTGTTCTGTTCCGGTCCACAACTGTACCCACTGTTCATCCCAGTGTCTTTTTTATTGAGTGTCAAATGAAGAGTTTGGTTCCAAACACTATGAGTCTGTCTCAATTGGTGTACTTTCGTGAACACTTTCGTGTAGCACCCTATGTGTGCTTACTGGCGGAGTGCGCAAATTTGAACAGAATAGTATCGTCTCATATCAAACACTAACTCCGTGCACTTTACAGAAATGACGATCGCAACAATTAAATATAACTATTGGTGTCGTCAATTCGACAGTGACATGGTGTCACGTGTCAAAACATGAACCATTTATGTTATAACTTGCTTGTACCTCTGTAAAGTATGTTTTCCACTGCTGCAGCTTCAGCTTTCTCAACCGCGATTACCACAAGTTTGAAAACACTCCCTCCCCTTCCGCTATTTGGCCAAGATGGCGTCCGTGAGGGCGAAAAGTGTCCAGTGTTCCACACTTAGCTTTTTGACCGTTATGAGTGCACCATCTGGGGACTCAATTTAGGTATTGTAAGTGCAGAAGTACGCGATTTGAGACACAGTCTATATCTCTATTTTTAAAAACATAAAGTAACGTTATTCAATTGTGTATTTCACAATCCAACATGGCCGCGAAGGTGAGTAGGTCATGTTAGAAGCAGCTCTCAATACAAAATGCCCTAAATCCTGTTTTTAGCTGTTTCATATCTCCAAAACAAAATTGATCGACTATGTTCGGTCTGGCATTGTTCCATTGTGGTGGAAGTATGCTCGCCCTATATCGGACGGACCAATCAAATCAGGCTTCACGATGATGGACAGATGAGCAACAGCGCCTGGTCTATCACGTCATCTGAGCACGCTTTGATTAGGCTTATGTTTGAAACAAAAACACTGTGGCTAGAAGGATACATGGCTTTTAAGACCCCATATGGAAAATTCATATTATTTAATGAGGTTGTATCACTGAAAACGATTATTTCTGAAAACTTTGGCCAAAGTTGAGATGTGGGAAAACTCGTGGTTTCACTTTCATCAAGGGAAAACAGCGCTGTTGCATATGTTCCCTCGTTCGTTTGAAATCTCTGATTGACCACCTGTTCGATTTGCGACAGATTTGCTACAGCCTTTCCCAGCTGTTTAACATGTTTGTAGCATATCACTGTTCAACAGAATTATTTTTAAAAACGGAGGGATATAGGAGAAGAAGGATGGTTTGTGTGTTTTCTTCCTACACCTCACGGTAAGCTATTTTGTTGCTCTGATTGGTTAGGTCTATCCAATTGAGTGCAGAGGCATTCCCCCCCTGTATCGGTTGAAACACGCCCCATAATTATGTCCCAATGTAGCAGTATCAGACTCATATTCTGACTAGAATTGAGTATGATTACATCAGGCTAGAAACATACAGTATACAAAGACGATTTTAGCCGATTCCGATTTAATTTCTTGTAACCACTTTACAGCACACAGAGTTATTTCCCATCTTTTCTTTAATAGAACATGTTAACATAGAAATGTAATGAATTTATTAATAAAGGAATGGCTGTTAAAAAAAATGGAACAGGTGACAGTTTCTTCTTCAAGTCTAATTTTAGCTGCAGTATCAAACTATAATGCTTCCCAGTGTGGGACATTCATTTCACACACTACTAAATGCACTGTGTTATGGAACACCCATTTTTTTCTTCTGACATCCAATATCCAACTAAAAAAAACAAAAACAATTTTCATGATGCATTTGAACATGCTGCCATGGAACATATTTTCATATGCATTGATGCATTTATAGGAGGGTGAGGGAAAAGTGGGAGTATCATGCAAACACAAGGGAGAAGTGCTAATAGCGATTGATTAGGTGCTTCGCCAAGACCGCCATGTTCGGGTTAATTGTGTCCAAGAGCCTCATTTTGAAAAAAAAAATATTTAATTTTTTCTAGTTGAACTTATGTTAATGTCTGTTTTTACAACAGTTATTGTCTCTAGCTTAAGGAAATATAATACACAATGGTTAAATGAGGAATGACTCGCATATCAATATACTGTAACATCCTGGAATGTGAGGGGGTTAGGTAAATGATCTAAAGTAAAACAGGTCATGCGTAGACTAAAACAACTCAAAGCAACTATCGTGTTCTTACAAGAAACACATTTACTGTCTAATGAACTACAGAAATGACAAAGAACAGGGCGGGACAGGTATTTGCATCATCATACGCATCTAATGTCATATCTGACAAGGCAGGCAGGTATTTAATTCTTCAAGGGCTACTCACTGACAAGATGATAAATCTTGTAAATCTATATGGACCAAATTCAGATAGCCCACATTTTTTTGAAGACTTATTTTTACTTTTAGCTCCTATGTCTGGCCAACTCCTGATTGGAGGAGATTTCAATACAACCCTGTCAACAGACCTTGATAGACTCAAGAGTATAGATAACACTCATGCTCAAAGTAGGAAAAAATTATAGACCTTTATGCAGGAATTAGACTTGTGTTGGAGAAGACAATATCCAAACTTCTTAGAATATCCAAACTTCTTAGAATTTGTGGGTACTTAATACATTGATGTATTTTTCAAAATAAATACATATGAAACGTGAAATGAAAGTGCTTCTGTTAGATGGGAGGCTTTCAAAGCCTATATTAGAGGGCAGATGATTAGCTATACAAGCTCTATAACCAATGAAGTTAATTTAAAATTGAGATCACTTGATGAAGAAATCAAGAAGTTAGAAAAAGAAACCTATAAAGATGATACACATACAATGCCACAGCAAAAATACCCCCCATCAGAGCACAATACAACAAACTATCACTATCACCACTAAACTATCTAAAACTGAAAACGGCCTATTTTGCCTGAAACAAACATTCTATGAGCAGGGAGAAAAATCTGGCAAACTTCTGGCCTGGCAAATTTTTAAAAATGCAATCTAATAAAGCCATTAATAGCATTATAACAAACTCAGGGACTCCCTCATCTGATCCACAAGAGATCAATGAAGCTTTTACCAATTTCTTCAAATCGTTACATACAAATTAGAATCTCCTGGAAATACCGTCCAACAAATTAGCTTTCTAGATGGTCTTTAAATACCTGCCTTCTCAGATGAAGTGAAACAGAAATTACATTCACTGTATTACATTGTCTGTAGAGGAATTACTGAAGGCTATAGATACAATGAAAAATGGGAAAACAGCTGGACCAGATAGTCTCCCCATAGATATACAGTACATAAAGCTTTCAAAGATCAATTAATTCGCCCTCTATTTGAAATGTTTGAGGAGTCCCTGAAGCTGGAATTCTGCCCCCGTCACTAAGAAAGGCCTTAATTACACTCTTGCCAAAGCCAGATAAACCACAACACAGTTGTGAATTATATAGACCGATGTCTTTGATTAACACTGATGCTAAAAGACTAGCCAAAGCACTAGCTTTGAGACTGGAAGTTCATCTACCAACAATAATTCATAATGACCCAAATGGATTTGTGAAGAGCAGGCAGGCCTTTCATAATATACACGAGCATTGAATATCATCCACGAAAAGACAGATGCTAAAGACAACTGCATACTGTCTCTGGATGCCGAAAAGGTGTTCAACAGAGTTGAATGGCCTTATTTATTTGATATGCTCAGCCGACATGGCTGTGGACCTAAACTTTTTCAATGAATTAAATTATTGTATTGCGAATCTGAAATTGCTAAAATTAGCAGAAATTGTTTCAAACAACTTAATTTCAGAACCCTTCAATATTTCATGTGGTACGCGACAGGGTTGCCCACTGTCCCCCCTACTATTTGTGATGTCTATTGAACCCCTGGCAATAGCCATACATAGTCATCCAGGAATAAAGGGAATTGATGTTTCAGGTCAAGAGCATCGAATTTCATTACTTGCAGATGATATATTATTATACCTTGCAGATCTAAAAAAAACACAATGCCTACTGTGATCAATATGATTAATCATTTTGTAACATTCTCAGGATATATGGTCAATCAATCCAAATCTTCCATACTCTTCCTCAATGAAAAAGAAAGAAATAGTCCACCAATCCAACACCCTTTCACAGTATCTAAAATTTAGTTTAAATATTTGGGGATTATTCTCACACCTAAAAAAAAAACATAATCCCACATAACTATGACCCCATTGTTTCACATGGTCTCTCCCATTCACATTCATAGGCAGAATCAATGCCATTAAGATGAACATTCTCCCCAAATTTTTATATTTGTTTCAGTCAATTCCTCTTTCACCCCCACCAGCCTTTTTCTCTACTATGAGGAAAACATTCACAAATTTCATCTGGAATAAAAGACGACCAAGACTTTGCTTAACCTTATTATATCTACCTTATGATATGGGAGGGTTGCAGTTACCCAACCCACTATGGTACTTCAGAGCAGTCCAAGTTAGAGCCACACTTTTTTGGTTCTCTAATACTTCAAAGCTGCCATGGGTCCAGATAGAGGAACAAAAGGCGAAAGGGTTAACTTTGGACAGATACCTATACTCCAACTCTCTTAAAATGCTTAAGCAGAATACAAGCAACCCATTTGTTACGACCACAATTACAGCTTGGTATGAGTCGCAAGAGATGGTTGGAGAGCCAAGAGATATAAATCACATTTTTCCTATCTGGGGTAATGCAAGATTTACACCAGGTACATCAGACCCAGGTTTTAAATTTAGGGCACAGCTTGGTTTACAGAAGATTTCAGATCTCTTTAAAGACAACACCCTTATGCCTTTTGAATATCTGAAAGATAATTTGTTTAAATATTTTCAAATACGGAGTTTTGTTCATTCTAAGAACCAATCTCCTGCTTTAAATGGTATTGAAGAACTGGTAACACCCAATCCCCATGCTAAAGGGATGATCTCAAAAATATACAGTAAATTGCTTAAGTCATCAAGAGAGTCCTCAGACTATAAGAGAATGGCCTGGATGGACGATTTTCAGACAGTCATTACAGAGCTAGAATGGGAAAAGGCATGACTATTAATAGTAGATTGAGGTTAATTCAATATTTTTGCCTCATGAGAACATATATAACTCCTGAAACTCCATAAGTTTAACTTTCCACATACTGGACACATGTATAACATGTATGACAGAGAAAGGAACTTTGTTTCATTGTATCTGGCAGGGCTTTGAACCGGTTCAAGGAACGAAAACGAAAACCGGGAACTTTTTGTATTTTACAGGGAACAGAAACGAAACCGGAAACGTTATTATTTTTTATGTTCTGGAACAGGAACACTTATTTAAAATAATGGTAACCGGTTAATACCGGTTTTATTTCGTTCCTCAAAGTTTTCGTTGCCTAATTAACTAAAAAAAAAAAGTAATTATTTTCCTGCGCACGTTACCATGACGGCTGAGGTTCACTTCCTGTGTGACATCACATCAGACATTCGCTGACTGAATGGAGAGAGAGCGATGGATTACAAAGTCTCCACTCCACTTAAATAAGAGGTGAATTACGATCCATCGTTAATTAAAACGCTCATTCCAAACACAATATCAATAGCTATATTTGTCGACTCCACGTTAATAATGGACTAGCGAACATTAGGCCCAGGCGCGCCTGCAGGTGTACGTCCGTACGCACTGTGCGTACCATCAAGCTAACGTTACTCAACAACAGAACATTTCCCTTGTGTGCGTGTATTCACACCAAATTGGCCTACCATACCTTCCCAAATATGCACAGTATCCCTTTAGCTGCATGCCATTGGGCTATTTACCATCTATTACGTAAAGTTAGTGAACACGTTATCAAAATTAACGTGCACGCATTTTGTTTGAGCAGGAGAGAGAATACGCACGCAGACACGCAATAGGCTACTTGTTGTTTTCTTTTACTCGGCTATCTATATATGGTTATCAGCACACAATGTTGAGCTAATTCACTAACTCAATACTCATCATGGATATCACAAGTTTAAACAACGAAAACAGAAAGGATGGAGGCAGCAAAGCTAGGAGTTATTCCAGATGGGCAAGGTAGGCAATTGGTGTGCTTGTCAGAACGTTAGACTGCGCTAAAGCCAGACGTCACGTTACGCTAGAACAAAACTAAAGGTAACTTTAGCCTGTATAGGGCTGTATCAAGTTGTCCAAATGAATAGGTCATTGTAGACATTGTCGTTGTATTATTGCATGTGGATGTTGTTATGCTATGTAGGCTACTTTTTTGCTGACCAATGCACGGACCTAAAACGGACAAATATTGTTCACGAGTGATTTTTTTTTGCGGGGGGGGGGGGGGGGGGGGGGTGATGGGTGTGTGTACCATAGCATTAATTCCTGCAGGCGCCCCTGATTAGGCCTACTGGATGGCCTTTCCCCCGACGACAGTTGCAATTTGTTGTTGCCAGAGTGACATAACCATGTGTCTTAATAATGTCGTTACGTTTGTGTGGAAATTTTCTCTTTTAACAATAAACTACACATTTGAAATAATTGTAGGCCTATTTAATTATTATTATTATTATTATTAATAATATAATTATTGTTATGTAATAATGGTTGTAATATTATTACATTTGGTTTAAGCTGGATGAGAAAGATGTGACATAATTCTATACCATTAAACAGCTGACAGGAACGAAATTAACCGTTCCGGGAACAGTATTTTTTTGTTCTAACCGGTTCGGGAACGTCAATTTATTGGTGGAACTCATAACCGGAAACGTTATAATTCCGTTTCTGTTCGGAACGAAATCGGTTCCGTTTCTGTTCGGAACGAAATCGGTTCCGTTTCTGTTCGGAAAAAAAATCGGTTCAAAGCCCTGGTATCTGGACCTGTAAACATATTCAAGAATTTTGGAATGGCATAACTGAGATCATTTCCTGCATCATTCAGAAAGAAATCCCTGCATGCCCAAAAATATGTATCCTTGGCCGTATCCCGGAGGCATTATCCCTTAGAACAGTGATTCTTAACCATAGGGCCGCCAGCGCCCCCCAGAGGGCCGCAAAAAGCATCAATCAGTTGTTTAACAAACGCCAATACACAGAGAAGAAGCAGCAAAAATTGAGAAGTTTTTAAAAAGAAACAAATGAAGACGAACGTCCTGCCAACCTCCCAACCCAAAAGACAACGTTTTTACGGAAGTACCATCTCGACTTCATTAAATACGGTTTCGTAAATGAAGGAACAGAGGCAATCCCAAAAGCCCAGTGTGTGAGTGTGGGCTAATGCTATCCAACAAAGCCCTCAAGCCCTCAAAACTACAGCGCCATTTAGAGACCAAGCCCCCAATGCTCGTGGGAAAGCTGGTGGAATATAGGAAGAAAAGTGGGCTGCAGATGCAGAAAAGGTCTGTCGTGGCACTGACAAGCAACTCTAACGGTGTGTTTTCACACACCGAAATTCCGCGTCGCTCTCATTGAGGTTGAATGGAGACTAAATTCACCCTGGTTGGGCGAAATGAAAGCGAATCGCCGAGGCAGGCGAAACAAAGTTGGCCAAAGTTTAACTTTATTTAAATGAGGACCATTCGAGAACCAATCAGGTCCACGTCTTTGTGTTTGGAGGCGGGAGTTACAAAAAAGTCTGACCAAGATGGCGGAGACTACCTGAGCTGTAACACAAAAATTTGTATGTGATTAAAATGTTTCTACACGAACATTGGCACTTGTATCAACACAAATTGTGGTTTATATGCCACACAAACTTAGTCAGAGCACATACACCACTAAATAGACCACTATATGGGTGTGTTCGAAACGTTGCTGCCTTTTAAGATATCTAACTGGGGAGCAAGGCAGCAAGTGCGGTTCGAAACCGAAAAAACTAATTCTGCTACCTTCTAAGATATCTTAGAATTCCCAAATAACGGCCATTTTTGGAGGCAGCATCGATGCACACTTCATGCTCCCTCCTACCCATAATCCCTTGCGGCAACGTCTGAAACAGCTGTGAAAGGTAAACAAACATGGTGGATGACATCGGTAATGACTGCTGAATCTGTTTAAAATGTCATTTGTGTGACCTTATTTTGCTTAGATCTGTAGATTTGAGATGAGAAATAAACAATTTACTATCTGATTATGCCATTGTTGTAACCATTAATAGCGTCTGGTCTGATATATCTGCCGGCCGTAAAACTAATTTATACCTTTAGCCTGCTAGCTTACGTAATTCTAATTTAGTTTAACGTCAGGCCTTTGCTAACGTCATACCGTAGTGTTAACCAAAGATTCTAGAGTGCTACGCTCATTTTTAAAAGATGCATTTAATCCAAAGTCATGTCTAGTGAGACAGCTCTCTATGTAGGGAGGGAGGCAGTAGGCAGCTGTCTTCCGTTTCAAACAGACCCTATATGTTAGTTTAGGCACTCGATCTTTTTAGCTAGCTGACAGGCGAAATGCTAGTATTTTAGGACATTGGATTACATTGTAAACCTAGCTAGACAGCTAGGCTACATGCTGCAACACAGGTATGAAATATATTATGTCTTATTGACCTTGTTGTTTCTATGAACATGAATTGTTGTTTATAGGCAACATCAACTTAGTCGAGGCCCCTGGATATCTTCATTAAGTACTTAAACGTTTGAACTAGCTGATTAGCCTAATTAGCTCGCTTGCCACCACTGGCTAGACACTGCAGTCAAAAGGTTAGCGGTTTCGCCGTCACGCCCCCGAGGCGAAATTTCGCTGGCCGTAAATGTGCATTGAAAGCCAGCTACCTCGTAGCCAGACGTGTGGCACAGAGTAAGAAAGAATTCACCATAGCGGAGAAGTTGGTTCTGCCTGCCGCTGTTGATATGTGCTGTGAGATGGTCAGAGAGGCCGCTGCAAAAAAAGCTGCTGACCATCCCACTCTCAAACGACACTGTGAGTCACCGTATCGCGGACATGGCCTCAGACATACAACATCAACTTATAGAAAGAATAAAAAGTAGCCTTATTTTTCTTTGCAATTAGACGAGTCTACGGATGTCACGAATGCTGCACTGCTGCTAGTTTTTGTTCACTATCGCTGGGACAGTAGTTTGCACGAAGACATACTGTTTTGTGGAGAGCTACCAACACGAACTACGGCTCCGGAATGTTTCCGCTGCATGGATAACTACTTCACTGAGAACGGCCTGAACTGGCAGAACTGTGTCAGGGTGTGCAGTGACGGTGCAGCATCAATGACTGGCAGGCATCATGGTGTCATTAGACAGATCCTTGATCGTGCACCAGAAGCTAAATGGACACACTGTTTTCTCCACCGTGAAAGCCTTGCAGCAAAAAATATGTCACCAGGTGATGGATGTAAGTGTGAAAACCATAAACTTTATTAAAAACAATGCTATGAACTCCAAATGTTTTGCTAAGCTTTGTGAGGACATAGAAGCAGATCATGTCCAACTGCTATGTCCCAGTGAAGTGAGATGGCTCTCAAGAGGACTGGTCCTCAATCGTTTAACTGAGGAATGAGGGCTTCTCTTTTCTCAGTGAAAAAAAACTCATCTTGTACATTACTGTGACCGGACGGCCCTCAAGTGGGTGTCATGCCGGGCTCAGACCACCAAGAGTCTCTTCAGCACCCTCTGGTGGGCATGCACGGCTAAAACTTCATCCATGGGGTTTGTCAACAGAGACACATGGCCAACGCAAACAGCTTCAACGAGGCACGGCTGGCAGCCAATCATCGCCCCCCATACCTGCATTTGACCTCTTGTCCAAGCACAAAAGGAGCAGCGCCGTCAAGGAGAAGTGAGTTCTGGGTTTTCTAACCACCACTCTTCTGGTCCTGCCATGCAAAAATGGAGACTGCTGAAGCAATTTTTCAAATGGCTCTGCAGATTATAAGACTATAGTTTCATTTGCACTTTATTTCAATTTCATTTTATATATATATGAAAAAAATGAAATTGAAATACATTTATATAATTTATATATATATATATATATATATATATATATATATATACATATAAAAAATGAAATTGAAATAAATTTATATAATTTATATATATATATATATATATATATATATATATATATATATGAATTATAATTATATACTTTATATTATAATTATAATTATATATTTTTTTATTATTTTAAAGTAATATCCTAATATTGGCCTTTTATTATTATTATTATTATTATTATTAACTCATTGAATGCCAAGCTGTTTTCGGGAGCTTTGTCCTAGAGTGCCAGCAATCTAGACCATTGTTGATGATTTTTGTACAGCCACAGCATATTCTGTGTTATAGCTATGAACACATACAATGGCTCGATTAAAAGGTGAGACTTTAAGCTCTCGGTGGGTGCAAACTGTGTATTTCTACACGCCTCTGTTCCTGAGAAATCCCAAGCTAAACAGTGGCTAGTTTTCATCAAAATCGCAGTTTTTTTCTAGAAATGGAGATATAACGTCTTTCATGAAATATGAAGTGTTGCCTGTTACTTACTTGTGTAAACTTTCCGGGAAGTGATCAGCGAGACCTGGCGAGACTGCCACCTAGTGATAGACATATGCCTAGTCTATCACCTAGTGATAGACTGCCACCTAGACTTACATATGCCATTAAACACAAAAGCCATATTTTCCATAAAATATGCAGGGTTCGTACGGGTGCTTGAAATCCTTGCAAATGCTTGAATTCATGGTTTGAAAAGTGCTTGCATTTCGGATAAAGTGCTTGAAAATGCTTAAAAAAGTGTATTTCTTTTGACACAGAGATTAGATGCAGAGAGTCGGAGAGTTTAAAATTAAAACTTCTCCGCCATGGTCCTTGCTTGCGCCTCTGCGTGTGTGACTGATCTGCCCAGTCTATGGATCTGCCAGTCTGTTTTCATGCGTGTCAACGCCCCCCTGCTCACAGTCGGAGATAACCATCAACATGAAGTGAGGTTGTCGTTTTAATGAGCGTTGGTTAGAAAACAGCTATTTCGGACTGCTAAACAGAAATCATGTAGGGTTATATAGATGCATTGCTAAATAGGTCACCATTAAAGCTATATTATTGAATAGGCTACTTCGCTCCAATCATTGGAAGACAAGGGGAAAGTTAGGTTGAAGAGGGAGACGAACTTAGGTATGTGAATGCAAAACCGCACCAACCGCACATGTCTATGGCCGTATCTACCATAGAGGTCACCTTTATTTCTTCAAATTTCATTTCACTTATTAACTAAAAATAGCCGACAAGACAATTATCCTTGCATCAACGCACCGTCACGCAACACGTAGTTGTAGATACCTCCGACATGTCAAAACGAAAGTAGAGTTGACTCATCATGGAGCTATTATATGTCCTAACTAACGAACGCAACACAGTGTCTCATGCAGCCCAAAAAAAAAAAATCAATACCCACAAATCCATTGTCCAAAATAAACAATCGTCAGACCTGAACAAAGGCTGACTTCAAGGCCTACTCAAAATGTTATGCTGAAAATCAGTGGAGTTGCAGCTAGCTAACCTGCACTGAAAAGTCTGGACCAATAGTAGCATATAGATAGTAGCCTAGATAGTAGATAATAGTAGATATGGATATTATCTAAGCATGATATTGATTATTGGTCAGTTATTTACACAGGAGACAGGAGAAGGGAAATCAGACAGAAAGGTGGAAATGAGGAGAAAGAGTTAGGAGAGGGAAATAATAGGCAAAGGGCCCTCAAGTGAGAGTCAAGATGTGACACTCACTGTGTCAGAAGGTCCAAGCTCCGTAGCCTATGACCCTGCAATTTATAAATGCAACATTCACTACTCTGGTGAGGAGAAGCAGAGCATTCTTAATTAAAGATGGAGCAGAGATCAGTAGAAATATCCTCAAAACCAATTGGAGAAAAGGCTCTTGAAATATACCGGTGCATCTAAAAAAGTAGAATATTGTGGGAAAAGTGCTGGTTTAAGTTATAAACAAAACATGTTATAAACTGAACAAATGTTTCTACGTCATACGGCAAAATGATCATGATAACCTTTAGGCCTACATTACAGCCCTCTATGATTAAGTCTTTCATAGGCATATATAGGTTAGTTTGCTCTTTTATAAATGTACCATAATAGGCTGTATTTCTAAGTGTGATTTATGCTATAATGTATAAATTATATTTGTCAATTTATCAATTAGTTTCCGCAATATTCACCATAAGTCATCATTTAAGGGGTTATTTTTCACACCCCAATAGCATTTCCCGAGGGGCAACATTTCTATCAAAAAAATGAATCCTGGCTACGGCCTTGGTCATGTCTCAAACTTCAGCTCAGTTTTGTGGTTTAATGCTTATAGGCCCTGGAAAGGACATTAAAACACAATGCATATGTGCATATCGTGCCGTTTGGCAAGAAGTTAAATTTATCCAATTATATGACCACTCAGTCATCTTCACGTCAGCCAACGTCACATCTCCGCATTGCTAGCCTACTGGTTGGTAGCTCATGATAACAGATGTAGGCCTGTCTGCATGCCGTTGTAGGCAAGAAAGAGACATAATCAGTCTTGACTGTCATGAAAGAGCGAGCAATAACATTAATTTGAGTTCACATATTCAGCAAAGAATAGTTATTTGTTGAGTGATTTATTTTCTTATTTTATTTAATTTGTTTATTTAATATTTTTTTGGTATATTGACTCAGCCAGTTAGATAGCAAGCAAAGTCTGACAGGTGACACATTTTTTCCTTTAACTTTTTCCAAAGTTTTCCTTTAATTTCTTTTCCTGCTATTAAGAAACACAATTTTGTCTGTTAAAACCATCTCTAAATGATAAAGTAAAAATCATTTTGAGTTAGTATATTCGTATAAGGAAAGTGCTGCAAAAGCTTGAAAATTGATCTTGAAAGTGCTTGAATTTGATCTTGGAATATGTGTACGAACCCTGAATATGGGATTCATTAATTACATTTTTGGAATCAAGACCTAGTAACCTATGTTCTTAAATGCCACAATAACAAGTGAGACTACCCTCATGTATGTGTTTTTGTTGTTTGTATTTTCTGTTTGTTTGTTTTAGTGTTGTTTTAATTTATTTATTTAAACTACTATTGTTACTTTTATTGTAAACTATTATTATTATTATTATTATTATTATTATTATTATTATTCAAGAGATAGCTCAAAGTGGGTGGGTGGGTTGTTGGGAGGCGGGCAAGAAGTGTATCTTTTTGTTGTATTTGAATACACGTGTTGAAAGAATGTTGGTTGTTTAAAATCAATAAAAAATAAGGATAAAAAAATGTGTATTTCAAATAATATCAATAAACTTGCAGATATGTTTTGACTGAGTATGAAATAACAATAACCAAAATATAGATGCAAGCAGCAATGAGGGGGCCAAGCTATGGAAGAATATTAGACTCAATAGTTTTGTACGTGTGTATCACGTTTTGAAACTGTAAAAATGATTTGTAACTGTAAAAATGATCTGTACAAGTAATTGTCAATATCACAAATATGCCCTACACTTACAAATCTATTCTACGGTACGGATCGGTTTTACAGCTACAAATCATCCTACAGTTAAAAATATTTTACAATTACAAATATATTCTACAATTACACATCAATATTCTACGCACAAAAAGCTGTTCTACAGTTACAAATCTGTTCTACAGGTGTACAGACTTTTGCACCACCTTAGGGATGAGAAGTGTCTCATATGTATTGTGTGTGTAACAGGATTTGTAACTATGTACTGTAACTCATATGTCGTTCACTTACAAATATATTCCACAGGTATTAAATATTCCACAGTTGCTATCTTTCAATTACGAAACTATTCTGCCATTACAAATCTCTGCTGCTCGCACAAGTATTTTCTACAAGTATACGAATACTTTTGAGACTGTTCTGGCGCTTCCTGTTGAATAGCCAATGGCGATCCTCAGGTTTGGCTAGCCAACCATGAATCTCAGTTCACTATCCAATCACAGAGCAGGAGCAGCGCTGTCTTTGTGGCTAGTTGTGTGGGTGCAACCAAACTTGGAGTCTACGCTTGGCGCACGCTAGCAGAGAATTTCTAATAAAGGAACGGGCTCTGATGCTAGTTTCCTATATTCCTTGAGGTACATTGATAGTCAATACAGCCAGTGTACCTGATACATGGGGCAAGTCGTTAACAAAATGTTTCCCCTCTCTATCGGCAGTAATCTTTCTGGCTGTTCCTAGGTAGTTAAGTTATCAATTTATTTACATTTCAAATGGGCGACTTCAGCTATGTTAATTACAGTCATCGTTTTACATTTCTGATGGTTCGTTAACTTTGATAATTGGCCCCTGCCAACACCTACTGTACATGGTTTCTGGGAGGACAGACCATCCTGTCCAGAAGTCCACCAGGTCTTTTAATGTCTCTAAATAACCTGTAAGAATTAAAAGACAATATCAGAAAATACTTTTAGTAGTAGTTCGGTTGTTATATAATGCTAGCCTGGTTAGCGCTTCGGTCTTATAACCGGAGGGTTGCCGGTTTGAATCCCGACCAGTAGGCACGGCTGAAGTGCCCTTGAGCATGGCACCTAACCCCTCACTGTTCCCCGAGCGCCGCTGTTGTTGCAGGCAGCTCACTGTGCCGGGATTAGTGTGTGCTTCACCTCACTGTGTGCTGAGTGTGTTTCACTAATTCACGGATTGGGATACATGCATAGACCAAATTTCCCTCAAGGGATCAAAAGAGTATACTTATACTATATACTTAGAATACCACAAGAAAATAATTGTGATTTACTCAACAAAGTTATAACATTTCATACATATGTGATTCTGGGGAACTAACAAATGTGCAGGGCACTGTAAGCTGTATTACTGAATACAGTGTATGGCAAATGCAGTCATCACAATCACAAAAGATACTTTTGAAAAAATACTTTAACATATTTTTCAGTCTGCGAGTGGTTCAAGTACAGATCTCTCATCAAATCCAAAACACTAATCAGCAAGGTTTCAAAATCTGGGGGGGAAAAATCTTAGGAAATATTTGTCATACCACTTACAACGTATTGTCTGAGGTAGGCTGTGACTCGGCATGAGTCTTCCATTTCATCTTCGTCAACCTCCGCCGCATCTGGTCAAACCACTCTTTTCAAAATCATCTGCAACAAAAACAGTGCGCCCTGTTTGGAATACTATTGTGCACTATACCATAGTCATGATGTACTTTATTCTGTCAGTTGTTTTCCTCCATTTACTAATTTACCTTTGCAAAAAGAATGTGAGAGGATGTGTCATGCTTGCCATTTTTAAATTGCCCTGCTTGAACATTAATACCTTAGGATCCATCAGAGATGAGGCACCTCGTGGGAACAGAACTCTAGCCAGTTCTGGCCGTTCTGTTATCATTGGGAGCACCCCAGTATTCTGTAGCCCTCTTTTAAGGCCTGTTTTTCCTGTCTGCCTATGACATGTTAAACGTATCATAACAACAATATTTTAACCTTATGAAGAACACATTGGAACACCTACCCTCCTTCCCCCAACATTCTAAATCCCATATTGCTATGTAGCATAGTTATGTTATACACCTTTTGGAAGCTTGGACACTTGGGAATCCATACATCATAACCTTTTTCATGTACAATCTGTATAGTGCTTTTGGTTTTACTCATTTTGAGTAGGCCTAAACTGTTCGCCAAAGGCCATCATCTCTGGCCCAAGCTTGATAAATACAAAAGCAGGCTCTGATTTAGCCTAGTCTACTGTATGACTTCAACGAGGTGATCTTCAGTTTCGTTCTGCTTACAGTATCTCACTGCCACTGCAACACCTTTGAATGCACTCCGCTGCCCTGTTTACAAATGCTACAGTGGACTTAAACTGCCACCTTGTGGCGATAAGTTGTAATACATTTCACACAGCTGCATGAATCACGGAAAGCGCGAAAGAAGTGGCCACTTCTGAATGGGACCCACTGTATGTGGTAACAGTCAATAACTTTTTTCAAATGTGCTTCATAAACATACAACCCCAAAACAGAAAAAAGTTGGGACGTTGTCTAAAATGTGAATAAAAACAGAATGTAATCATCTGCAAATCTCTTAAACTCATATTTAGTTGCAAAAAGGACACAGATCAACATATCAAATGTTGAAAATGACAAATTTGACTATTTCATGGAAAATATATGTTAATTTTGAATTTGATACCAGCAACATGTTTCAAAAAAAGTTGGGACAGGGGTAACAAAATGCTGGAAAAGTTGTGTAATGATAAAGAAAACAAAACGAAGAATGTTTCACAACTAATTAGGGTAACTGGCAGCAGGATTGAGTATGAAAAAGAGCATCCCAGAGAGGCAGGGTCTCTTAGAAGTAAAGATGTAGGGGTATTTTAATGCTTGTCATTTTAATGCTTCTTAACATGAAATTGTGACGTATTTAGGGAGTTCATCATCTACAGGATATAATATTATTAAAACATTCAGAGAATCCAGAGAAATCTTTGCAAACAGGGGAAATAGTGGAAAAACAAATTGGATGGCCGTGGTCTTTTGGACCTCAGATGGCACTGCATCAACACCAGACCTGTTTCCAGACCTGTCATTGTATGGGCTCAGGAAAACCTCTGATAACCATTGTTTATGTGCCCAGTGTGATACTCAATTCAAAAACTGCAGCCAAAATTGTAACAGCTAAAATTGTATTGAGACATGATACAGAAAATACCACCCTCTTATCTGGGCCTGAGCTTGTTTAAAATGGATTGAGGTAACGTGGAAAAAGGTCCTGTGAGAATCAAATCAAAGTTTGCCATTCTTTTTGGAAATCATGGACATCTGGGCTAAAGAGGAGAGGGCCTATCCAAGTATCCAACCTATCCAACTTGTTTTAGTGCTCAGTTCGAAACCCAACATCTATGACTGTGTGGAGGAGCATTAATGCCTACAGCATGGGCATCTTGCACATTTGGCAAAGCACAATCAATTCTGAATGATGTATACAGGTTTTGAGCAACATATACTGCCATCCAGGCAATGTCTTTTCCAGGGACGACCTTGCATATTTCAGGAAAACAATGCCAGAATGAATTCTGCACATATTTAAATAGTATTTGTCCATAGAGGAAGAGTCCAGGTGCTAAGATGGCCTGTCTGCAGTCCAGAATTGTCAAATTAGGTGCATAATGGAATGATAAACATGATTAAGAATACCCCATACTGTTAAGCAACTGAAATCCTATATCAGAGAGTAATGGGACAACATTTCATTATCAAAACTGTAGCAAATGGTCTTCTCAGTTCCTAAACATTTACAGAATTGTGTTAAATGAAGAGGTGAAGCAGCACAGTGGTAAACATGCTCCCGTCCTAACTTTTTTTGAAACATGTTGCTGGCATCAAATTCAAAATTAACATATACTTTCGATGAAATAGTCCACATTTTCATTTTCAACATTTGATATGTTGTCTATGTCCTTTTTGCTGCTAAATATGGGTTTACAAGACTTGTATATTATGAGATTCTGTTTTTATTTGCATTTTTACCCAACTTTTTCTGTTTTGGGGTTGTACAATCCTGCACTGCGAAAACGCAAACATCTGAATTATACTTCTCCCTTCACCCAAATACAGTAATGAAGGTGAAAGGAAGTTATTAAGCCTTAATGGTGCTTCCTAAAGGGGGTATTGTCAAACCTGCTACTAAAAATACAGCATGAAGAAAGTCAAGGACATGCATGCCAGCTTCCACTCATCCCAATATTAGATGACTGGTCTTAAATGAAAATGCTGGCTGTGTTATTTCTTTTTTTTGTGGGATGTCCAATTTATATGTAGAAATGCACATTTGCAAAGGTGACTTAGTATGTTGTCGTAAAAGAGGCTCTCCTTTTGATTTTGCACTGCCAATGTGGCTCTTGTGAAAAAACTAGTGAGGATTACTGGTGTAGGTCCATGATTTATTTTATAATTAATTAATGATTATAAGCATTAGGCTCTGCCGTCTCCTCTTTTGTTTTAAATATATATAAATCAACACTTAATACTATTTTTACAGTACAAAACAACTGTATTCTGGTATCTAATAGTTTGTGAGGGGAAAAATATGTAAAAACTGTCAGTGAAGTTTATTTTCGCAGGACAGCAGGACTCAATGGCACCTTCTGAAAGTATTCTGAAAACAGGGGTAATGTTTGTACTTATTTTGCACAAAAAACAAACAGACTTTGCTTACCTCTTCTGGAAATGGCGTGTGACTACTCAGTGAATAGAGGCTCAACTCACTGGTACAGAGGAACTCTAAATAGTCCAGGTCCAGAGGCTGCCTTTGAAGAGCCTGTTCCAGTCTGGTTTTCAGCCTCTCTAATAACCTGCCACTGTAGAGAGTAACTATAAATTTATCATAGATAATGATCTATCACTGACAGGAACCAACAAAAACGTTTGAAAATAAACAGATTTTTTAAGATAGAACAGTAGTTTTTTTTTTTAAGTTTTTTTTACAAAATATAAAACATACACATCCGAGGATGTTGTTTTAAGTAGGAATACTGCCGTCAACAAGTTTAAAAGGTATGCTTTTTGAACCTCACATCGGGCGGCGACCTATTTTCATAGACAGTAAAATATATTTTATGACCCACCTGTGCTTCAGAAGGAAGCAGCAACTGGGGATCCATAAGACACTGCTTACACAAGAAATAGATACATAGACAGATGAATATGATTGTCTACCAATGCCCAGCACTGTATTTCTGTATTATTTATTTTGTACCTTATGATCAGTCATGAAGAACCATCAGAAAATGCCAACATAGCCTAGCTGATGTTGACACCAGTTGGTATGTTTTGTCACACATATCAATGGATACGTAAGGGATAATGCCCGACGAGGTGTCCATTATCAGAAATAAATGGACGACGCTGAGCGGACTAACTCAGGCGTTGTCAAGCATCAGGAACGTATTTTTATAGGTGTAGTATATCACTTTTTAAACGACACCCTTTTCAACCTAGACCATGGTATAATTATTATTAACTAACTCCAGACCAATCTGTTGAGCATCAAACCTTTCTGTTGCCTACTATAAGAGTTTGTCAAGTCCGAAGTAGCACCTCACAATCTGGAGGTAGAAGCTAGACCTGGCATATGAGGCCTAATAGTTAGCACACCTCTTGATAATAATGCTAGCCGCCTGCCTCGTTTTGCTGAGCCTACCTTATGACCGACTGACAAACTCCCTTAAAACATTGACCGCATTTGTTACAACTTGAAACTTGATACAAAATGTCTTCAAAAGTATGTTGAGTGTTGTTATTTATTTCCATCCACACACTACATTTCCGTTCGCACTAGTTTGCTGCTTAAACTGAAAATGTAGCTACCATTGCTATTCTACATTGAGATTGAGTGAGATTTGGCTAACTAGCGGTAGCTTGCTATATATAATATAGTTATTTGTCTGTTGCCCACATTAGTTGCCATTGATTGATCTCACCTCGTTGCCCCGTATATCAGGTACACTGGCTGTATTGAATAGTGGACATAGAACATGTCTGTGTGGTGTAGGCTACCAACATACCTCAAGGAATACAGGAAACTAGCGTGCGCCAAGTGTAGACTCCAAGTTTGGTTGCACCCACACAACTAGCCACAATGATGGCGCTGCTCCTGCTCTGTGATTGGTTAGTGAACTGAGATTCATGGTTGGCTAGCCAAACCTGAGGATCGCCATTGGCTATTCAACAGGAAGCGCCAGAACAGTCTCAAAAGTATTCGTATACTTGTAGAAAATACTTGTGCGAGCAGCAGAGATTTGTAATGGCAGAATAGTTTCGTAATTGAAAGACAGCAACTGTGGAATATTTAATACCTGTGGAATATATTTGTAAGTGAACGACATATGAGTAATACTTAAAATTGTTCGTGTTATTTTTTTGTTAAATCACAAATCATTTTTACAGTTACAAATCCTGTTACACACACACACACACAATACATATGAGACACTTCCCATCCCTAAGGTGGTGCAAAAGTCTGTACACCTGTAGAAAAGATTTGTAACTGTAGAACAGCTTTTTGTGCGTAGAATATTGATGTGTAATTGTAGAATATATTTGTAATTGTAAAATAGTTTTAACTGTAGGATGATTTGTAGCTGTAAAACCGATCCGTACCCGTAGAATAGATTTGTAAGTGTAGGGCACATTTGTGATATTGACAATTACTTGTACAGATCCTTTTTACAGTTACAAATAATTTCTACAGTTTCAAAACGTGATGCACACGTATAAAACTTTTGAGTCTAATATTCTTCCATACCAAGCAGCCAGTTCAGCAGGCCAGATTTGCCATGTAACTCAATGCCGTTGCATCAGATATAACATTAAGCAGTCACAGCAAGTTCCATGCCAAACAACCCAAGATTGGCTGAGTTGCAAGGTCAAGTTTCACATCAAAACATAACTGATTTTGTGGGGCTGAACCAGGGCTGAGTGTCGCCGCCCCCTCCCCCAGCCAGCCCACCGCCGCAACCGCCCCTGCCCATCCCACCCTGCCCCACCCTTGCACGCACGCATTAGAATGAACTGGATGGAACTTGCTGTCATCAGTTTCACATAAAAAATAAAAGATTGACTGAGATATGATCACACTTGCTGTGATTTAAACATAGAGGTCAAAAATTGACGTCATAGGGTGTGTTGAACTCGGATTGGCCCAAGGATTCCAATGATACCTCATTTTGACATTTGGGTCAACGGGTCAAAAGTTACGTGAACACACGTCCAACTTTGGCCTGTTGGTGACACTAGAGCGTTTGAGGTGCCGGCATGAAACTTGGTGAAATGAATTATTGGGCTGTCCCCAATTAGTGTGCAAAATGTTATAACTTTTCACGAGACGGTTCTATGGGCTGCCATTGACCTCCATTGAAGAATAATGCACATCAGCAACTACAGGCCAAAATGCATTTTTGTCAATTACAGAGCCCGCTAGAGGTAAAAGGTCACCAAATTTCTTGAGCGTCCTCCCGATGGGCTCTGAGGTGCATGTACTAAGTTTGGATTGGCTGTTACGGGCCAATGCTTCTGTCAATTGTTCCAGAAAGCAATGCACTCATCGGGCATGGTCTGAAGATGGTCTCTGCCAATGTTGGTGAGGATCAGCTGAAATCTGTGACCTGCGAAAACTTTTTAGTGTTTTTGATTAAATCCAATATGGCAGCCGAATCAATTACGATGACATCACAAGTTGACATGGGTCGGCTTAAGGAACTCTAACAGTATTACCAGACATGACAAGTGTGTTTTATTTCTAAACCCAACAGCAGCTACAGGCCAAAAGGCATATTTCTTAATTGCAGCGCCCCCAAGAGGTCAAAGGTCACCATATTTTTTGAGTGTCCCCCTGATTGGGTCCCGAGTCCATGCACTTAGTTTGGCTTCGATACATGTAAGGGTTGCTGAGATATGAGCTTACTTCCTGTTTGGCGGCTTTGCCGCAAATTTCGATTGGATATTATGGATGAACGGTTTTAGTTCTGGAGACAAAACACCACAACGTTTATGAGGCTTGGTCTGAAGATCATGTGTGTCAAGTTTGGTGCCGATCGGACACGGGTTTCACTTTCGCTAAAATCCAATATGGCGGAAATAGAGTGCATTGAACTCGGCTTGGTCCAAGGAGTCCAACGATACCTCATTTTTGACAATCGAGTCAACGGGTCAGAAGTTACGTGCGTGAACGCACGTCCAACTTTGGCCTGTTGGTGGCGCTAGAGCACTCGAGGTGCCGGCATGAAACTTGGTTCAATTAATTATTGGACTGTCCCCAATCAGTGTGCCAAATTTCACAACTTTTGACCAGACGGTTCTATGGGCTGCCATAGACTTCCATGGCGGAATAATAATAATAAAAACAAAGAGAAATACAATGGTTGCCTCACAGCTTCGCTGCTTGGCCCCCAATTACAGTTCTACTGAAATTACTTGAAAAAAAAAAAAAAAAAAAAAAAAAAAGATTAATAAAGTTCATTAAAATGGATATAGTGTTTTGGAACCAAACTCTTCAAATACTCTCACTGTTTTGTTATGTAGTTACATTCTTCTAATACTCTTTCTCACCTGCTCATATCTGGACTTTTTTCATCTTGATTGTGGCACTGTAGTGCACGGAATAATAAAGCACCTTTGCATAAACATGCTACTGTGACAGACATCTTTTGGGAATTCTGGACTGAACCTATTGCAGCCTTTTCTGACATGCATCCAGACATGTAATATTAACCTCTTAGTTGCGGAGAGGGAGAAAAAGACTGTACTGAATGTGTATCAGTATTGTCAGGTTGCAGTATCACACATGAAAAAGTGGTATAGTACCATCCCTAGTTGGCTTTGTGTGTGTGTTCATTTTTTGACACGAGTTAGATCCTGGGTAAGAGATTAGTATAGACACAGTGGTAACCAAGCCCAGTAATGTGTTAAGAAGTGCTTGTATTGTATTTTATATTTCACTGCTTCAGCATGACTAAGCATTCTTTATGATGTGTTCTTGTAGCTTAGTATTCAATAATTACATAAAAAAAAACCTTGTGCTTTGGATAACTTATTAGGAATCCCGAGCTGGCTGCAGTCTGCCAACACAGCAAAACCCTCCTCCTTTACCCAGGGGCAGAAGCTCAAAACTTGCAAGACATGAACGAAGTTGTTACTGGAGATGTGCAGAATGTCATCATTATTGATGGAACATGGAGCCAAGCCAAGGACATGTTTTTCAAGAACTCTCTCTTTCATCTTCCTAAACAGGTATGTCTGCAGCAGGGGTGGGTAGTAATGTGTTACAAGTAACACATGAGTAAAAAAAGTATTTTTTTCGAGGAACAGCAACTTTCCATATTACTTTTTCAAAACTGCTCTTACTCAAGTACATTTTTGAGCCAGTAATCTACTCTACTCCTCTTCATTTTCAATTGCCTTTCGTTATGAGTACAAGTTTATTAACGAAGGATAAAGTATTTTGAGAGAGAAAAGTGCACCTCTCCCTCGGTGCACAACGGCGTGGGAGAAAAGAAGCAGGGCTTCAGAATGCATTGTTACATTGCCACGTGATTATAAAAGTAATGACTGGCCTATGTAGAATCAATCAGACCATGTTGTAGCTTACTACACGTAAGTAGATGTTCTATATATCTAACTGCTCAGTTAACGCAATGACGTCCTGCCAGCTGCTGCATCTTCTGGTGAGACCGCCAGAGTAGCAACGAGATGAGAGGCAGGCCTATGACATGATGCGGAAACTTTCACCTTTATTCATTTCTGGCCAGCATTGTTCAATAATCACATTGGACAAGGAAAAAGGCTTACAACTTAATTTACAAGCCAAGCAAATGCACTGGAAATCGAGCACACTTGTTAGAAAAAACTTAGCATTCGTTTATGTAGCCCGGGGCTCGAAATTAACGACGTCCCGGGGACCATAAAAAATGCTTCCGGGACACAATAGAATGATGTCTGGGACAACTCTGGGACAGTAGAAAAAATGGCAAAGCAAATTTCAAAATAGGTACTTTTTCCCTAAACTGTTCACATGGGAATCTAAACGTATCTTTCTCGTCTGAATAAAATTCTACAAAATTTGACATAGCGTGACGGGCAGCTGGCAAAAACAGCGTTAGCCAGCTGATGATCTGTAAAGAAGCGGTTTTGTACACGCAGCCTTACAACACTGTTTAGGCTACTGCTCTTCAAATCACTGTAGGCTACAATGTTATTTTTGGTACAAATATAGTGTAATAAATTGTTATGAATAAAGAATGGTGCCACCACCTTTGTTAATCCGTTATGGTCCGGTGTCAAGAGTCACCACAATTAAGTTACCAAAAGCAGATTTTATTTAAATACAATTCATTAAAAGTAATCCCCTCCCAGCCAGACAAAATTCCCAGTTCAGAATACCCCCTCTATCTTTAGCACAGGTCACCACCCCTCCAGACCCAAAGACACAACACTGCAGGTGAATAAAGGCGTCAGCACTCACACACACGCATCTAACGCTATACACTACAACCCATAATGGCACTGCACAAAAAGGACCGCTTCGCACTCAAGATCAAACCAACTAGGGAGACAGGGGTGCAACTGTACAAGTCAAAAGCGGGCCTTCATCTCTGGTGAAACTCACTGGCTACAGGCTTCAATATTAAGATTAAACATGAAACACAAATAGACCTAACCTAAGACATAGACAATTGACAAGACACACAAACAAACATTTAAGCAAGAATATAAAAATAGCAGACTTTCCCGTCACGCGACAAGACCCCCCCGTCAGCCAGGGAATAATCCAAGCAGAGGAGACAACGAAGGTGTGCAGCGTGCTCGGAATCAGTTGCGAACGCGAACAGTCTTTTTGGCACTCGCTAAACCCGAGGCCCTCTCTGTCTCAAGGGATTATTCAGCCTCCCCCTCCTGATACAGTAATTGTTTACTCCCCTATTCAACTGTCTTCACTGCCGGCAACACTAGAAGTTGCGAACAGCAACCTGCCCCCCAGTGCCAGCCGCAACCTGTCTCTCTCCATCTCTCGATCGAGCACTTCGCACCTCCCTTTATGCCCTCATACACAGGTGAACATAATTCCGTAAATCCAAATGTAATCAGTCAATCATTCACTCAATCAGGCTGATCGTTCAGTCCATCATTTCTATTTCTCATCACAATAGTAAGATACCCAAATGGGCTGGGTGCTTGCGTTTCCTTAGGAATCCGCCGTATTGGTTAAATGAATATTAAGTGACTCATAGGCCGAAAATAGGGCACGGGCGGTAGGCCTAATGGGTCACTTTCCGATATAGAGGTTAACTTACCTAACTAGCAGGCAGCAGGGGCGTAGCCAGGATTATTTTATAGGGGGGGCCAGCTGGGTCCAGACTTTTTATTGGAGTGGCACTTGGGAATCAAAACTACTATTTGAAAACTACTCAAAAAGTTTTGAAGATTACAGTGTCGGCTACCCAGTCTAGGCTACCCAGATCTGTCACCAATTCATATTAATACTTGCATTGATTTAATTTGATTTGATTTAAATAACACAAAGACAAAAAGCATATTATACCATTCTTATTTTTTAAATGTAGCCTATCACTGTCAGCTGGACATGACTTTCATGTATGTGTAGGGCAGACTGTCCTGAATCTGGCAATATAAGAACCATGGTGGAGGGGGGGTTGGGGGCTGAGCAATTTACAGACATGTGGTGTGCAGTGTTGGGTATCGTTACTTTTGAAAGTAGTTAGTTACGTTACTACGTTACTATCAATTAAAAGTAATCTGTTACGTTACTACGTTACCTATAAATAAAAGTAACCGTTAGAGTACTCGTGCGTTACCAACAATTAAAATGCGTTTGGGGTGTGTCTCCGCCTGCAGCAGCAACACACATCCTCCTTTAGATGCACCGACAGTGCTGACTGTTCATGAATCAATCATGAACCTAACTGTAGGGTAATGACAGGTAAGACAGTCAGCATATTGCACGTTTTATTTAACAGGCATTCATCCTTTGAATTAGAACAGCTTCCATGAATAGCATATACCGGTAATAGGCAGAGTAATAGCCTAATAAAAACAAAAACAAAAAAACGGTAAACATCCTTGTCCGATGTCGTTTCCTCTTTTTTCATTTTAACATAAGAATGTAGCCAGGGTTGCCAACTCTCACGCATCTGGCGTGACACTCACGCTTTCAGCACCACTCTCACACTCTCACGCACACGCAAGAAATGTCACGCCAAATTCATTCTTTTTTTTTTGCAATCCGTTCATTTTTTGTTGATGACTAGACTACACCACAGCATTGTTTCTAAATAACAGGAGACGAGTTTAAGGCATACATATATCAATCAAATGTTTATTTGTCACATACATTATACAGGTAGCCTATAAATGCAGTGAAATGCTTGTTCCACTGACTCCAAGACTGTGCAAAGGATATATAGAAAAGGAAGAATAAAGAAAGAAAGTGCAAAAGTGTTTAGGCTATGTTGGTGTTCCTGCTACAATCCTCATTTAAAATCCTGATAGCCTGGGGATAAAAACTTTTCCGCATTCTCTCCGTGTTGGACTTCAGGCAGCGGTAACGTTTCCCAGACCGTAGGATAGAGAAGAGGCAGTTGTTGGGGTGACTGGGATCCCTGATAATTTTCCTTGTTCTCGACTGACATCTCCTTATGTAAATTTCCTGTAGGTTGGGTAGGGCACTTCTGGTGGTACGTTCAGCTGATCTTACTACTCTCTTCAGAGCTTTACGGTCTAGCTCAGTGCTATTTCCATACCAAGCTGTTATACTGCCAGTGATAACACTTTCAATGGTGGTTCTGTAAAAGTTCTTCAGTAGTTGTTGAGGTAGCTTGAAGTACTTGAGGCGTCTGAGGTGGAAAAGACACTGATGACCTTTTTTCACCAATTAATTAATATGCTTGGTCCAAGTCAGGTCTTCAGTAATATGGACTCCAAGATACTTAAAACTCTCTACCCTTTCCACTTGAGAGTCATTGATCATAAGTGGTTGATACATCTTATGCTGATCACGCCTGAAATCTATAAACATCTCCTTGGTCTTCGTAACATTCAGGAGGAGGTTGTTTTCCTGGCACCAGTTGGATAACCTGTCTACTTCATTCAAGTAAGCCTGCTCATTGTTCTTTGAAATGAGGCCAACTACTGCTGTGTCATCAGCAAACTTGACAATGATGTTGGAATCATGTACGGCGGCATTGTCTTGGTAGTGTATAGGTCTAATTGAGTGCCTGTCACTTTAAACGTTCGTGAGGGAACCCTTGCAAATTGCAATTGTAACACAGTTTAAAGGCTGCTGATGTGTGGATGCAATTCATAACGTTTTCTACATAGTTAAAATAAAGGTTCGTACTTCTCCTTGGGACAAGCACTTTTAAATTTTGGAAAACACTTTTCCACTTACATCGGGATTTTGCAAACATTCAGTGTCAGAGTCAATAAAATGAGCCCTTCAACGAAATTGACAAGCAGCTGTAAGTAGGCTAAGCATGCTAAATTCGACATCCAAACAGTATTCTAACGTTACACAGATATCACATTAAATAACTTTTGCTCGTCTTTTATACGGTGCTATAGCCGCTATTTGCTGTGATAAACGGTTCGCGAGAAAATTTACTTTCAAGAAATAATCATATTACTCTACAGCTCTGCGCTCATCTCAATATATATATGTGGAATATCTCACAAACTGTATTTAAGTGTCTTAAAAAAGTGTGCTTAAATTGGGCAATGCATAATTTCATAACAGGCCAAATAGAAAATAAATGTTAAATATAGCCTAGATATAATATTAAAATTAGATGATATAGGCTAGTATAGAGTTAGATAAAGTTGAATGGCTCCAGAACTCACACCAGTGGATTGTGTCTAAAGGAGCCACACCACTTTTATGACACTAGCTGTTCTGTTGTCCTTTAGTTTTGTTGCTACTGGGCATGAAGGGCAGGCCAATTATGAGTTCTGTCCAACATTGATGGTATAGGTTTAGAAAAAAAGTCAGCACATTTTAATCATATCGCAATAATACCAATGACTGTGATCATTTTAGCCATGTTTTTTCATCAAATGTTCATACTGTATCTCTAGTGGCTGGTAAAAAAGTTGAGTGGCTAGCCACAATGGTAGGTGGAAAAAAATATTGTATTTCCATCCCTGATACATACGTACACTCATACACACATTCATATTTGTAAGTCTCAATCTGTCCATTTCTTTCCACAAAACTCGCCAGAAGTCATCATTTAAGGGTTTTTATTTTTTTTTAATCTACCGGGGAGGCATGCCCCCGGACCCCCCTAGAATTGCTGAGCTACTACCTTTTTCAGGTGGGCAGGATGGCTCTTTTCATGACTGTGCCCAGGGGCGCAGTGGCTCATAATCCTTCCATGCCACAATCCTTCCAAACACTGGTCTTGTTTTCAAGTGCAATCAATAAATTAATTGTACATTTTGAAGAAACTTTTCCATTCTAATAGTTTTTTTTACATAGGCCTAAATCAGGGATTATACATAGCAAAAGAGAGGGGACAGACATTTTTTAAATTAGGTTTAGGGAAAACTTTAACGCACACGCACTATGACTTCACAAAATCTCACTCCAACCAAACACCCAAGGTTGGCAACCCTGATGTAGCTTACCGCGCCACCTCCAAGAATCAAACACACGTAGCTTACACACACAGGTGCGCGCGCACACACACACAAACACACACCGGGGCGCCTGCAGGAATTAATGCTATGGTACGCACACTCATCCCCCCCCGCCCCCCCGCAAAAAAAAATCACTCGTGAACAATATTTGTCCGTTTTAGGTCCGTGCATTGGTCAGCAAAAAAGTAGCCTACATAGCATAACAACATCCACATGCAATAATACAACGACAATGTCTACAATGACCTACTCATTTGGACAACTTGATACAGCCCTATACAGGCTAAAGTTACCTTTAGTTTTGTTCTATTTTGTTCTAGAGTAACGTGACGTCTGGCTTTAGTGCAGTCTAACGTTCTGACAAGCACACCAATTGCCTACCTTATTCTTGTCCATCTGGAATAACTCCTAGCTTTGCTGCCTCCATCCTTTGTTTTCGTTGTTTAAACTTGTGATATCCATTGATGAGTATTGAGTTAGTGAATTAGCTCAACATTGTGTGCTGATAATAGATAGCCGAGTAAAAGAAAACAACAAGTAGCCTATTGCGTGTCTGCGTGCGTATTCTCTCTCCTGCTCAAACAAAATGCGTGCACGCTAATTTTGATAACGTGTTCACTAACTTTACGTAATAGAAAATGGTAAATATCCTAATGGCATGCAGCTAAAGGGATACTGTGCATAGTTGGGAAGGTATGGTAGGCCAATTTGGTGTGAATACACACACACACAAGGGAAATTTTCTGTTGTTGAGTAGCTTGATGGTACGCACAGTGTGTATAGACGTACACCTGCAGGCGCGCCTGCACACACACACACACAGAGAGGCAAGGAGCAAGGCACAGACGCAAGCAGTCACATCTGACTAAATGCAGCAAAGCAGGGACTTTACTTTCCTTATGAGGGAAATTCTTAAAGTAACGGAGTAACGAATGCTTATTTTGGAAAATAACGGAGTTACTGATTACTGAATTCGCAAAACTAACGGTTAGATTACTCGTTACTGAAAAAAACTAATAAGAGTACTCTGGTGGTGTGAGCCTTACAGAAATAAATGGCATTTTTTTTATTTAGTAATGAAAAATAACCTTTCTGCGCTGTACACTCATGATGATTCTGAAACAACTTTTTACTACATTTTAATGAACAAAGTGAAGACAAAAAGGTGTTTCTTTGTCGAAGAAATTGGGATGCAATGTGAGTCTCAAATTGAATGCCATGCAGGAATTTGCTAGGATCTCAAAACCGTTTTATGAACATGCTTTGCCATAGAGAAACACATGATAGCGTTGGATTGTGATCATGCTTTGCCACCACAACACACAAAAACGTGGGGTAAGTCAAACTATATGAAGTTATTACTTTGATGTCATTTCGTCTGTTTTATAACCCAGAAGGATGTACTTGGTATCAAATGATAGCTCTGTGTCTCCTCTTTCAACTGACATGTGTGGCATATCTATCCGATCATGGGGTCGTGAGTAGGGCCTAATTCAAACGAGAGTAATGGGTGTGCAGCGTTGTTTTTTGTACATGATGTTATTTTGCAGTCACGTTGTCTGTTTTTATAGCCCAGAAGCATCGATATACTTGGTACCAATAGATAGTCCTGTGTCTCCTCTTTCTTCTGATATGCTTGCCATATCTATGCGATCACGGGTTCGCGAGTAATTCAAACGAGAGTAATGGGTGCGCAGGTGAACTGTAAATATGAATCAATTTGATTTAATTTCATGATTATTTTTTATTTTCATACTTGATCGCACAGACAAGTGTTTAGTCTCGTTGAAAAGCCCCACTTCTGCTCTGTCACGCAATTAAGGTTTCATCTCGCTGCGATGAACAGTTCCGGAGCAATGTAACAAAGAATTCAGGCAAAGCAGCCTGCCTCTGCCTGACCAGCTATGGCAAGAACCACCATCAGTCAGCAAATTCTGTTTTTATAAAGTAGCCTAGGCTAGGCCCTATTAGCCTACTTTTATTGGAGCCATCCGGAGATATGTGCCTAATATGCTTACATTTCACCCGAATTTGTACTTGGAATTTTATCGAAATATTTTTGTAACAGCGTTACCGCGGGCATCCGATTATTTTTTATCAGCCCCACACTTCAATGTCAGAGCCCAACTGACAGCCCAACGCAGCTCACTTGGCTATGATTCGTGACACATTCTAACATCTTATTAGCATTAATGTTACAACTAGGGCTGGGCGATATAAACGGTATAAGCGGTATGCGATAAAAATTTGGCCAACGATAGAGATTTTTGTTATACCGGCATATTGCGATAGGTCATTATGTCATCAAATTGCAACACGTTTGGCCTGCCGGGACCGGCAGCAACCACGAGGAGGCCACAGGTGTGGAAAAATGGCAGCGAGCGGTGAAGGTATTGTAACGATTTGATAGCGACACAGACAGTTGTCCAATCAAAAGGTTTATTAGCTGAGAACGAGAGCAGGGACACAGACCCAGAACACAATACACACGGAGCAGGTCAAGTACACACACACGCTACACATACAGGGGTGGACGCAGCCCCCCACACAATAAGGATCACACACGAGGGAGAACTAAAAGGGAAACATGTCACGATAAAGACGCTAACTTTAGACTTATAACTTAGAAGAAATACAGACATAAACCCCCAAACAGGGTAGGAATTTCACGACGGCCACGTTGTTGCCTCTTGCGTTGGCCGTGAGGCCCCTTTGAAAATCAGAGGTTTACAGGCCACGGTGGCCTTGGTGCCCCCTTCTTTCAATATTCTGCTTTGCGTCCTACTAATAGCGATATATATTTAGCCTATGGCCAAATTACGCAGCGGAGAAAGTGACCGCGCAAGAAAGTGCGTCCAAATTAACCCATTCTTCTCAGTTGAACTACTCGCGAAGTAGCCTACTCATCACACAGACATCACAAGTATCACATGGAAGAGCTTTTTCTCAGCTTTTAAACGATGTTAGCCGCTAATTGCTGTGGTGAACGGTTCGCGAGAAAAGTAAATAATATCATTCAATCATAAATTCTACTGAAGGTTTTGCGTCCATCTCCCTACCCATTCATCTCGGTGGAATACTTCAGAACCCTTCGTTTAACATATGACAAACCATATATCAGAATAAACAGCAGACCTTACCGAACAGAAAGGTGTAAATCAGTCCGTTCAAACCGTTCCAGACTAATCCCGTTTTGAATTTGCAGTAAATTTCAACATACATGGATGTCTCCAAATTTGGGATTTAAGTTTTACACTGTGTTTAAATTGTTCCACATTATTTCATAACAAACAACAAACAAATACAAAACAAATATTACAAATGTCGCCTAGATATCGGTAAATCAGAGGACAGCTGACTGTAAGAGTTTGTGAAAGTAGCCTTAATGATCACAAAATGCTAAGCATGCATCTAGGCTATTTGAGTTTCTTAAAGCTGAGCTGTGCTTAAATTGTTCAATACATGATTCCATAACAGGCCAAATATAAAATAAATGTTAAATATAGCCTAGATAACTGAAAATATTAGATGATCAGATGATTTACAGTTATATGTAATATGTCATGTTTTATGTTTTTGTATACAGTGATGCAGGTCTACTGCAGTGAATACAACTTTGATCATTTTTATAGCCTACTACTGTATAGTTAACTTTGGCCTTGGTGCCCTGACATGTGGCCTTTGTGCCCCCCACCAAATATGCCCAACTGAAGGCCAAGTGGCCTTGCCCCTAAAATGGTGAAATTCCAAGCCTGATTGTGGGTATGGCCCGTTATGTACTTCACCTCAAGCCTGAAGTATTTTTTGTAGCTCAAACAAATGTTTTCAAAATTGTGCAGTATAGTTGCTTGCCACATTGTAATTGACTCATATTTGTGCATTCATTCAATTAAGGTGATTGAGTTTTAGTTAAAGAAACAGTTCATGAAGCATCCTACAAATGCAGGCTCATTTAACACAGAAAAAGGGTAGCCTGTCATACACTATGCCTGTTATTTTAGTTGGCTTTACATTCTGCTATGTTGCACATAGTTGTTCAGGTACAATGTTTTATCATTTGTGAAGAAGTCAAATTTGCCCTATTTGTTGTGGGCATTGTCAATATTATCTCAGGGAGAGTGTAATCCAAACTGTTGTTTGAGACAATTAAAAAATAAAAAAATAAACATGGCACTTTTTCCCTAAATTAAGTTGAAGTATTTTTCTTATTTTGCACAGACAATGTTAACATTTGGAAAGCCTTGTTGCATTCAAGAATGCATCCAGTGGGGCATCACAATAACATTAAGCATGTTGTGTTAATTCCACAACAGGAGATATGTGATGTTACCTAAATTAGTTTTGAGGAAAAATAACCCACATATCGACATCGGTATCGGCTGATATCGGAATCAAAATTTGAGAGTTGGACAATATCGGCATATCGGATATCGGCAAAAAAGCCAATATCGGACATCCCTAAGTGAAAGTATACATCATGTCAAATATTACTCCAATATAAGTGAAAGTTGCTCAGTCAGATTTTTACTGAAGTTGAAGTACAGAAGTACTTGTTTTTTTTCAGAAGTACAAGTATTTTTCGTTTTTAATGTATTGTAATGTAATGTTTCTTTGGTCATTAATACATGATAAAGGATAATACATCCTTTGGTCGTTCATAGGACTTGGATAGACCTTTAATTTCTTACATCCAACAAAAACATTTTACCTATTTTCATAACTTTGGAACTGTTCAAATGGATGTAATAATATAATTTAAATCATTATTCATTCTCTGTTCACAAATCTAAAACATTTCACTGCCGAATACAAAACCAGAAAACTAAATTATAGTTTATATAGAGTAGATTATTTATCATTCAGTAATGTAGGGTAAAGATCTAGCTACAGTATGTGGTGAATGTCAGGTGATTGTTTAATTTCATTCCAACTTCACAATGATCATGGAGGATAGCCTGGTTAACACCAGACTACTTCTCAAATCTCAATTGCTAACATGTTTACATGGAGGATGTTCTGATGAAGAATCTATTGTCACCATCATTACCATAGCCAATTCAGCCAAGTTCAAATTGTACTGAAAAAATGAACTTCATGATGGTCTATCGCATTAATGTATTAAAAGAATCAAATGTGGTTAAAAGTAACAAGGACTTCATGCTCATATTTCAAATGTAGTGGAGTCAAAAGTACAGTATTTGTCTTTCAAATGTAGTGGAGTAAAAGTCACAAGTTTCCAAAAATATTAATACTCAAGTAAAGCACAGATACTCAAAAATCATACTTAAGTACAGTAATCAAGTAAATGTACTTAGTTACTGTCCACCTATGACAGAGACGGTCAGCTGAGAAAACAGCTCTGTCCGAGTGGATATGCCTAGGCTGTATGTAGCCTAAATATAGGTCTACCCAGAGCCATATAAAGGTAGAGTTACGTCAATGGAGTTGTCGCAACTCTACCTTTATATGGCTCTGGGTCTACCCATAATATAGCCATTGTTTTTAGGTTACATTGTCTGTATGGTAAAGTTATAACCAGACTTCTAGCAATGCAAAGCAGAAGAATCAGCTGGCAATGAATTGGAAGTGACTGCTTTTCAATCCGTAGCCATTTAAAGCTTATTCTGGCTATGACAAGATAGCCTATAGAAGTGTGTCAAATAATATTAAAGTATAAATAAAATATATTTGAATTGGGCTGTTAAAATATGTTTGCCTATATGATTAGCCTACAAAGGAGGAGAAAAGTAAACGGGCGTAAAGGATTCTTTTGTAGGCCTATCCCTTTAAAGGTCCATAAAAAATATAAAAATGTAAAAAAATAAATAAAAAAAAACTTGTTACTTGAGTAATTTATTATCAAAGTACTTTTTTTAATCTTGAGTAGGGCATAAAAAAAAAAAAGGTTTGGTTCCTGTTGGTTGTCAGTTGAGGCCATGGGTCGGTAGGGAATTTTTTATTTATTTTTTATTTTTCCCAGTGGCAGTAAGGGATAGGTAGAAAATCAATCCCACCAGGATTTCGCGAGGTTTTTTGAGACTGTTGCGACCTAAAATGCCTGGATGGAAGTTGCGGTGATTTTAGCTGTTTCTTGTGGAGAAATTGCGGGAGGAAGTGAAAATTGCAAAAATAGTTTAAATTTAGGGCAATTAAGGTTAGTAAGACCAAAATCACACTGATAATCTTGATGCTTATTAAAAAGGATAATCAAAGGTAAACAGTAAGGATTACAGAAAATCAAAGTAGGCCTACTTTATTTGTGAGAATGCTTTGACTGAGGTCATTCACAAAGCATTATAGTAGAACTGTCCAAAAAAGACAGTCACCTAAAGAGATGGCATCATGTCATATGTTTCAATACATTCATATATTTTGTAATTCATATTAAGTTCATATCTTTTTAATAATTCATAGTCTGTGGCCTGCATAATTACTAATAGCCAAGTAAGTATCTAGTAATTTCATATTGATTTAAACTATTTGACTACACTTCTGTTTAATGTCATTACATTGGTGGTGTACGTCTAATTGACTGCCTGCCCCTTTAAGGACGTGAGAGTAGCCTAAGTACATTTCTGAGTGGATTGGAAGGCTTGCATCTCACTGTGTTCGGCTACGAGTGTAAATCACTTTTTGCATAGTGCATTACGATATGTGGATGCAATTGGGAATGTCTTCTATGTCATTAGTTAAAATAAATGTTAAAAAAAACAACTCGAATGAAATCATTATTGGATCATAGAAGAGGTAAATGTCTTGCAATTTTATTAATTTCTATGATTTTGGTAGCACTACTCAAACTAAGCCCACAAGCTAGCAAACATGACATAAGCTAAAAGGACATATCCAGGTAAACGTTTGCCAATGGGTTGCATAGCCTACTCAAAAATCAGTAAACCAAGTAGGCCTTAATTAACTTACTTTCATAGCCTAGGTAGGTTAGCAACACCAGGTTGAGAGATGCAAGTAAGCAGATCATTAACGTTAGCCTTCTATTTATTGTCATCAAAACTGTAGAGGAACGAACACGTTAGGGCAGTCTTTGGTGTCATATGCAAAAGGTGCAGAAGTAAGTGTGCCATCTGGCTCAATATTCTGCGCGAGGGACTGTTGTGGTAGGTGAAATTTCACGGTGAAACTACGATGATTGGTCAAATTTGCGAAAAAGTTGCGGTGTTTGGACAAAATTGCGAGTGCCTTGGTAAGTGACGAAAACAATCGTCTTCGTGAACAGCTGTGCATAGGCTACTTTGTAAAAGAGAGAATACGCTCATCCCTATACATAACGCAAGTGGTAATTAATGTAATTATATTTCGCCTTTTATTTGTGGATTTATTTAATATATTTAGTGTTATTTCTTCCCCAAGCTCATAAAATAAATTTGGGTCGCACATAAATTGACAGGGTCGGTCGGAAACCGGAACCCAAGAAATTCTTTTTTTATGCCTAGATTTCTCAGATGGGAATATTTACTTACTCAAGTTATTTTTGAAGGGAGTAATTGTACTTTTACTTGAGTGTAGATTTTCAGTACTCTACCCACCCTTGGTCTGCAGCCTGTACTATAAGCTTCATCACAAGCACTGTTTTCTTGTGTACTGTGTCCTGTGTACGCATATGACACATTTGCAGTATTTGGTAATTAATTTTGCTTTCATAGCTGTATTTTCCCAGGTTTTCATTTGGACATTTCAACCATGCCTTGCACCTATGCTTGTAGCCTGGTGACCCTCATTTATCAATCAAACGTAAACCAGTACATTTCTAAGCGTAGGAATCATCTTATGATAAGACAGGACTGACATGTGATTTATGAAACATGTGTGTCACTCAAATTCCAATGTAAGAATGAATGGGTGTTGGTAAATGTGGTGGCTGAAAACAAGCATGATTTAAATATTATATTTATATATTTTCATTTTAGAGGCCTCGCCCCTGGAATTTACAATGATTAAGGTGCATAATATGTTCTACAGCAAACATTTTCTTAACTCCAGACAGACACGGTCCAGCTGAACCAGTTAGTTTTGCTTGTCAAAAAATGTTGCGTTCTGTCTGCGAAATAGTCTGTTACACAGGGGCGTAGATTTGCGTGGGGACCGAAGGACGTGTCCACACCAATGTCAAATTACGACTGAAATGTCCCCACCAATATTCAGGTTGAAATGGGGGAAAAAGCGCTCACATGCTCTACACAAAGAGTTAAATCATTTCTCACTTCAGTGCTGCGGATCATCTCGTACAGATCTTGTAATGTGCAGTAGCCTATAAGGGTAAATCGTGCTGATTTGAAGTTACCTATAATAACTACCAGTGAGCCGCAATCTCCTGCGCAGCATGCCGCAGCGCTTCAGCTTCACTTCACTACAAGGCATATGAAGTGCGTCCAAATTCACCCATTCTTCTCTGTTGAACTCCTCGAGAAGTAGGTTAATTATCACACATGTGTCACATGAAAGAGCCTTTTTCTCAGCTTTTAAACGGTGCTGGCTAGCCACTATTTGCTGTGATACACAGTTTGCGAGAAAAATAACTTCAAGAGATTTGATAATTATTCTCTGCGCCCATCTCCACATCCATTCGTCTCGGTGGAATATCGTAGGCCTACACACTCTTCACGCAACACATGACAAACCATATATCAGAATAAACAGCAGACCTTACCGAACACAGATGTGTAATGCATTCCCGTGTAAGTGTTAGCTGTTCCAGAGTAATCCGGTTTTGAAATAAATTGTAGCAAAATTCAACATGGTCTTTCGGCTTTAAGCATTTCTTAAAACTGAGCTGTGCTTACATCGCCTAGATATCTGTAAATATTAGAATCAGAGAATATACAGGCAGCTCACGGTGAAGAGTTTGTCAATGTAGCCTTAATGATTTCTTTTCACAAAATGCTAAGCATGCATGTATTTAAGTTTCTTAAAACTGAGCTATGCTTAAATGGGTCAATGCATGATTTCATAACAGACCAAATAAAAAATAAATGTTAAATGTTAAATATAGCCTACATATCTGTACATATTAAAATCAGATTATGTAGGCTACACAGTATAGTTAGGTCAAGTTGGACAGTAACACATTTCAATCATGGATAGTAGTTGGACAGTAGCACATAATTGTAATCATTTTATATATCTATAGTGGCTGGTGAAAGAGTTGAGTGGCTTTTTTTGGGGGGGTGTGTGTGTGTGGGGGGGGGGGGTTAGTAGGTAGTGTCCCCACCAAAGCTCAGACCAAACCTACGCCCTTGCTGTTACACTTAAATCCCCACACTTTTCCAACTTCCTTTGATGCATCATGTGGGCCTACCCAAATGCATTCATAAAAAATCATACAGTACTTGAAATTTGTTCCTGAAAAAAACATATGGTAAGGTTTCAATAACAGGTTATAGAAAGCAGGCTACAACTGTGCAGGAAAAGTCTGGTCTGATATTTCATTGACCCTTTTTAATGACCATGCCAACTTGCTTATACGAGTTGAGATTTGACTGTAGCCAATACTCACATTCAGATTGCCAAAGCTTTGTGTGAAAACGACTGCACCTATCCTAAGCCTGTTTTATGTTGTATGTTTGTTTTTTTAATGAGGGTCATGGACTCTATGCAGGACTCCATTTTGGATTTCCTTCCTACTGGGCAATCAACTTCCTGTTTACACTGTACACAGTAGGCTATGACAGAAAATGACAGATTACTAGCCTGTCAGTTTTAATATAGTAGGCTATTTCTTATTGAACAACATAGCTAAAGTTATCTAACCAGTTCAGTAACATCAGTTGCTTGATTAAGGTTAAGAACATTTAAAACACTTTTCCTGTTTGCTGGAAGGAGTGGCAAACAACATTTTCAGTCAGTATACATTACCATGAGACGAGGTCCTGAAGACAATAACTATAGAAAAAAGCAATATTTGCCACTGCAACGTAAATAGGAAGTTGATAGCTCCAATTGAAACCAAAATGGAGTCGTGCATAGACCCTATTGTGTTTTAATTTTGTAAGCAAATGCTCCATGTATTTATCTGTATTTGTGTAAAATGTATGTATAATTCTGTATCAGGTGCAGCTGAGCAGCACACCTTCAAGTCAGTATGTTATTCGCACTCAGCCCACTAACATGTGCTTGTCAACACTGGAATGTGCAGCCATTACTCTGTCTATTATGGAGAAGAACCCAGCCATCCAAGAGGTGAGTTTTTAGAAACGTAGCAAGAAGGAACAGAGATCATAGAAACTAGAATTTAGTCCATATTACTATTTTAAAGGGGTGATAGAATGCAAAACCAAGTTTACCTGGTCATAGTTGAATAACGACAGTTCGGTGGGTAAAATGATGTCCCATTGACACCTCTTTCCTATGCAAATCTCAAAACGTGAAACTTCCGCTGTAAAACGGGCCAATCTCAACAAAGCTAATAGTTGACTTCAACTCAGGGGCTGTATCTTATTTGGCTCTGGTCTGTACCTTTGTAACGCCCCGGAAATTTGCATACAACAGCAAACTTCCAGCTTCACGCGTCTTAACCAGAAGTTTAATGACGCCGGACTTCAGTAGGCTAGCTGATTTGCAGATAAATATAATTTGTTTGGCTTTTTAATGCTTGGATTTTGTTAATGTAAGTGAGAAATAGACACTGTACATTCTAAAAAAACATTAATTGTACTCCCAAAACACGTCTCAAATGTTGTGTAAGCTATTTGATGTTTGCAATTAGCAAGCTAACTACACTCCACTGTTTTGAATGGACACGTCGTGAATCCAAACATTTTTATGATAACCTAAGACTAGCAGTGCATTAAAAAAAAAAACTGTTTTAACAATCGAACAATCATGTGTTGTGAACTCGCCGCTGGAGCAAGGTGTCATCAGAGCCCGTCTACGGAGAGCTTTGCCACTCCGTATTAAGTCCCATTGTACCGAATTTTGGATGCAGTTCCACCAGAGTTCCACTGGGGGCGATCCGCCATGAGTGCAGAATGAATGGGAGTCAATGGAGCTAGACAGCTAAATTTGTCTCTTTCACCTGATTGTCGTTGACAAATCTCAGATTTGATTGTAGTTTGTATAACTTCAACATGGGTTATAGGTCAAAAGTTGAATGAACGAGTACTTATGTCCTTTTGATTTCTTACAGGTTGGGCCGTTGTTGCACATAACACGCTAGCATTGTGCTAATGAATGACATCATTGACACATTTGAAAGGCTTTTTAGAACAATTAAGTGACTTTAAAAAATATAATACTCAACCAAGTGTATTTTCTTTGCCCCCCCTTTCGAATGCAATACTCAAATTACTTGAAAAAAAATTATATCCCAAGAAAAGTGGATTTTGAGGGGTACAGCTCCATAGACCTCCATGCATTCTGCACTCGTAGACGAGCGCCCTCATGTGGAACCACAGAAGGAACTGCAACCAGTTCAGAAACCGGAAGTTTTCCGAGAGTGGCAGTTCTCCCCTAATACACGGGTTTCCCGTTTACCAACAAAACTAGATGCGCGCGCAGCCGCGAGGCAGAAGACGCTTGGTGGCCGTCCACAACGTTATAAACTTAACCTAAATAGTCGGCTGATGTAAGCTACAATCAGATTTTTTTGTATACCCCTGTTGTCTCAATGATAATAACATCTCATTTCAGACTATATTTCAAAGTTTGACGTATATTGGATTATTAATATAACATCGTATTTTGTCATTTTTGGCGAAGACATGCATTCCGTTAGGGATATTGAACATATTTAACATTCTCTAGCCATCGTGATTTCGAATTGGTGCAGTTTTCAGCACAAAAACTCATTTTATTCTTTTGCTCTTTTGCATTGTTCTATGCTGTTCTATGGTGCTTTCTGCCTCTTGGTTGCGCACGCATGTTTTCGTGACGTTCCATAGAAATCCATGTATTAGACATTCTCTGGTGTCATGAAGCCTTGCTCACGCACATTTCTGCCGAAGAGGATGCCCGATGAGTGCCCAAAAAGCGTTGCTATATGGCCGCCGAGTGGAGGGACTTGCCTAAAAGGACTTTGCCTAAGCTAACATGCTTATTGATACTGCCTGGGGTTAGGCTTGCAGTGCTGTTCCCATAACTGAACCAATTAGCTAACTACTGTATGCTAGTTTTCAGAAACTAGCATAGTTAGCTAATATGATTGGCAAAGTTACCCATGTTACCCCTCTACTATGCCTAAACATGTTGACTAGGGAAGAATCAGAATTACGAGTTTTAATGCTTACTACATCTACAGTCAAACCTAGCAAGTAGCAACAGTTATGAAGACGGGGTTAGGAAGACTATCCCTATGTGTTTTAAAGAAAGCGAACGAACGGACAAAATACCACGTATGTGGTGGACAGTTTGAAAATGATTCTAGCTTCTTTGTGGTAACTTGCATACATCTGTCTTTTGGGGTTACATAACACATATAAATCAAAGTTTGCAGAGACTTATATTCCCTCCATCTCCATACAAACTCCCTTTGCCAAAGCTGGCCGGAGCCTACGAGTTAAAAATAAGACACGCAGTAGCCCCCTTCAGACCACCGAGCCGAAGCCAAGCTAGCAAGTCCGTGCTGGTGCTAATTGCTTTCACAACGTTCAGCTGCAGGGGCTAACTGGTGCTGACCCCTGATTTCTGGCCTAATCTAAACGTTCGGCCACTTGGTTCTAGAGAGGGGCTAGAGGTGGTGTCAAGGTGAAGGCAGGGTCAACCTGTTGTTGTGTGTAGCAGGGCCGTAGTCACCATAGACATTGGTGGGGAGATATGACCAAAATGTCCCCCCCAATATACAGACATAGAAAATAAATAAAGAAGAAAGCGCTATACTAGCCTACTGTACAGGAAACCAACAAGCACCACGATCTGAAATGTAATCAAACGCACAAATTGGTGACCTAGTGATGGTTCCAGAGAGAGTACCCTACACCCCTGAGTGGTTTTGCGTTTTTCGTTAGTGGTGTAGACTACGCTATCAAAATCTTCCATTTACTGCACCATACTGCGGTGCGAAAGTAAAACTTATAGCGAAAGTAAAACTTAGTGCCCTTTTATTTTAAATGATGAATTTGTGCGTGCCTGTCATTCATTTCTTTCACATGTCTTACAACTTAAATAATGCATTCATATGCTAGAAGTAATGTCAGAAATGAACCTGTTTAGGCCTCTTAGAAATTGTTGTTGCATCTTGCATGTTACATTTAAATGTGCACTCAATGGCGCATCCATGCAGGCAAAACGTAGGACTCAAATGTGGCGACGGCACACAAGTTGGGAAAAAACGGTTACAATGCACTAGCGGTGATGGCCTACAGTTCATGTGAATCGCGGACAATAACTAAAGAAAGGATTTTGCACCTCCATTCACCAAATAAAGGCTGTAGTAGTATTTCATGTTGGCACAAAACGTAATTTCTGTCAGAAACCAGCCTATAATGCTTGGAGTAACGCAGTGTTTCTCAAACTTTTTTTCCGGGGACCCACTTTTTAAAAATGACAGACTATCGCGACCCAACTCGTGACTGTGGTAGTTCACAAACTAGATCAGTGGTTCTCAAACTTTTTCTTTCATTCCCCACTTTGATCAAGGGGGCATTCTCGAGCCCCACCTAAATATATCCTCTTCAACAGAGTTAAAATCAGCTGATGCTGCAGATATAATAATAAATAAATACATAACACACATATTTCTGTTCCAGCAACATATTAGGAAGCATAGGTCATTTTACAGCATTGTACAATATATTCAATGAAATACCAACATGCTGCATTAAATGGATCCATAATCCAGTCATACTGAGCACTGCTGGTTGGGAAATATTTTTGAAATAAACTTTGCAGGGATGTGATGTAGGCCAACTGTTTAATACATGGGATCACAAGAGTGGCTCCCAATCAGACGTTTCAGCGATTTCGCTCAGAAATCTCAAAGGCATACTGTCGCGATCGAGGCGCCTGTCCCATACTCAAGTTTTTTTGGTGAATGCAGTAATCTTATTTGCTAGGTGAGGTAGGTGCTTGTCTTTGCCTTGTAACTGGACATTTAACTCATATGTATCGCTAAGATATATCAAATATATCGCTAAGATAGGCCAGCTTCGTCAAGAAATGTTCATTAGTGAACGTGCTTGCAGATTCAAACATGCGCTCTTCCTCCAAGAAGAGGCGACTCGGAGCTCAAACACGCGCGACAGCACTTTACCTCGGGAAAGCCACCTTGCCTCGCTGTGAAACAGTAGCCTACAGCCTTTTGGTCACCATCTCTTCGCAAAGTGCGGAGAATAGACGCGATTTTAAGGGCCGGGTTTTGATGAAATTCACCACTCTCACAACAACGTTCAAAATCTCATGTAGGTCGGGACTAACTAAGCTGCCTTGACACGAGCGCTTCCCTGTGAATAACACAGTGCGTCCATTGCGCATCGGGTGCTACCTGGGCCCAGGCTACAGATAAAAAAATTATCACGGTTTTCGGTATTATCACGGTATTTCTAAAGGTGTGTTCAATATGTTCAGAAAGCACTGATAGGCCTACACAAGCTGAAATAGTTTCAAAAAGTGTCCCGTTCACTTTTTTCTTCATGTTTAATTGTCTATGTGCTTATAGCTTAACTTACCCTACCATAACTTGGAGTTTGCTATTTCTGTTATTTGGATGCAATGAGTGAGACTAAAGTAAGCGTTCAAAATAAAACTTTAGGCTACTATATTCTCTCGATAACGTGAGTGGAATGGATTTAATGTGGACGCGAACATAAAAAGACGCAGAGTGGCTACATGATACAGTGCACATTTTGCGGTGAAAAAGTTCCGCCTTTTAAAATCAGGTGTAGCCTAATCCGAATCGTAGTGTACTATATGTCAAAAGCAGGCTCGGATGAAGCTGGGAAAGATTAAACACACGGTTTCCACACCGCGGTAATCAACAGTGATAATCATGATGTTTGAAATGAAAACGGTAATTATTATCGTCAACATTTTTATTGCGGTTTACCATTATACCGGTAATCGTTACATCCCTACTATTAGGTCCAAACCTATGAGTCTTAGCCTTAGTTAAAAAAATCGTCAGGTGTAAGTAATTAGTCAAGGAGCCATTGCATTTTGTGTAATATAGGGATTAACAAAGATACTCTAATTTGATTTCTTTTAAAATATAAATTTTGGAGACCACATGTCTACAGGTATGTCCAGAGATGGATTGCTGAATGGGCTTACTGGGCCCAAGAGCTCAGGGGGCCCTGAAGCCCAAGCCTCTGCGTGAAGTTGCTTCTACACCCTTCTCTTTTTCCACAAAACTCACCAGAAGTCATCATTTAAAGGGTCATTTAAAAAAAGTCTGTCAAAAGTTTGGAACACCCTAATTGACTGACTTAACTAATGACTTGTTTGTGATTTATAATAATAATTTTGTATGGCAGGAAATGTATTGAAATTAATGCGATTTAGGAAAAAAAAAACATGTTATGCTTGGTTCTTCGCATCACGATTAATGCATTAACGCTGAAAGCCCTAGATATAATTCTGCTATGTAACTGTACTATAGACAACGTTATAGTTAATCCATTTACATGTATCGGATCATTACTTGATTCTCTGTGCGTCTAACCCAGCAGCCGTTCAAAACCTTTCTTTTAGTAAACTTTAGTCAAATGCGATTTTGACACGATCATGTATCAAAATAGTAGTGCCCCTATAGGATTCCCATTCAAAAGGCCATTTCACCCGAAAACGACAACGCGTACAAGCTTTAAAAGTGGCGTACTTATGCTTTTAAACGAAAGTTTGACTTGGGTACATTCACAAAACACCATAGGATGCATTTTGGCGAGAGTTACGCAGATGAAATGTGTGACTGTTTGCTGATAAGATGCAAGTTTGCTTGTTAAGGGTGTGATTCAGAGAAACTTCTCTATGACGAAACGCCGGTTGTAAGTGATTGGTTCAAAGCGGTTCAAAGGAACTCCAATGATTTTAAACCTCAAACTGTGCACTCCCACCCGGAAATAAACGTTTGCCTATGGATCTAGGCACAGAATGTCTAATAAGGGGAGACCCGCCACTCTCAGGAACCTTCTGGTTTCTGAACTGGTTGCAGTTCCTGTTCTGGTTCCATGTGAGGGCGCTCACAAATAAGTGCAGAATAAATGGAGGTCTATGGAGCTCTACTATTGATGCTCATTGAGCTCAATGCCAATCAAACCAGCTAATAGGCTAACTGAAATACACACAATGCCACTCTCTAGGTATGGTGAAGGGTATGTGATTTATGTGGGGCTATTTTAATTCCAAAGGCCAAGGGAACTTTATCAAGATGCATAGTATCCTGGATCCATGAAATAACTGGCCTTTAAAAATAAAAATCTCTATTGGAATTTAACATAGGGGTGCCAATACTTATGACCCCTTTATTTTAACATTTATTTATTTATGATACATTATTCATTCACAAAGAAAATTGGTGTCCTTAAAGGTTGGATATTTCCTCATTTGTAAGGCATTAAGATCAATTTCAAAAAGATGATTTTATATTCCTCTTTTTAGTCAACTTTAGCAGAGGTGCCAATAATTCTGAAGGGGACTGTAGATGCAATTATTCAAAATTATTAAATTGCGATTATTTAAAAGGATTTTCCAATATCAGTTAGGGGTAGTTTCACAATCAGGATGTGCACTTGACATTTTTCACACACAGGCCTGTGAACCCCAAACTATGTCATGATATTTCAACATTATACTGTATGTTATTATTAATGGCTAGACTTAGAAGCACCTTGACAACTGAAAAAAAAATAATGGTAAAAATACAATTTCTTGGCACAAAATGCACCTTTCAGTCATTTTAAATAAAAAATCTAAACCACTTCTATAACTCAAATTAGCAAAAGTAAGCTATGGACAGAAAATTTGACCACATCAGGCCCTTTGGTAACATCTTACAAATCCAAAGTGAAAAAAGTTTAGTGCATACATAATGTTAACAGACATAGTTCGTTTTATAAGTAAAGGTAAAAATTCCCTCCAGCAGAAATTCCACATTACTCTTAGAAAGAGCTCAACTGACTGACCCCATTTGGCAGAAGATGTACCTTTGGTATACTTCATACCAAGCAACAACCTCCCAAACATCCTTTCCAGAACCAATTTGAACATCAGAAGCATGTATGATTCTGGGAAATCACCCTAAACTTACCGTCAAACGCTGTACATGAGCACATGAGAATATCAGGGTTCCCACTCTTAAGTCAAATGTAAAAAATGTTCCCTGACGAAAAAAATTAATTGACCTACAATATAATGAATGCTATAATTGTTACCCCTACATGGACCAGGTTGAGTGTTGCACTAGGGAATCAGCACATTACGATAAAGAAGGGTTTATGCTTGTGTTATTATTGAGCAAACAATAATATTCAGTGTCGGAGTGAAGTTGTAAATAGCAGAATATAATAGAAGATTCTATTATACTGTACAACATAGTTAACGCTCCAGCGGATATAATGTGCAGGAAGGGCCTGTTGTGCACGTAGTCTTTTACAATTTTGACAGAACATTTGAAAACTGATAATGAATGTAGGCGACTGCTGTCGTTGCTGCCATACTATAATATGAATATGGTATACACAACACATTTGTTGTGCATTTGTGTATTCATTGTGTATTTACTGTGTATTTGTTTAATGAAGGTATTCCCACAAATTGAATAATTTCTCACATATGTAGTCATTATTATGTTTATGAAAAAATGATTATTATGTTTGTAGGAGGCAGCAGTTGCAGGAAGTTATTACATTTGTGGGTGTAAGGTGTGCATGTCTGTGGATGAATCAGTAAATCAAAAATATTTGAGATATTTCAATTGAAAATCTTATAAATTATTAATCACTTTTTGTCTATGTACTCTAGGTTCTACTGAAGCCCTTAAGAGCCTTGTGCTCATTCCAGCTGCAACATGGTGCTCAGGTTCACCATAGCAAAGAACACCTGCTAAAGTGTGGCCTGTATGACAAACCACTGCCCAAAAACAAGCGCAAGATGAAAAGAATTCAGAAACTTATTACCAATCAGAAGATCTGAGACATACTATAACCAGATCGAATGATAAGAACACAGATTTGACAGTCCAGAATTCATCACCCGGAAGGTCTGTACATCATAGAACAGATGCCACCAAAGAGAACAATCAACATGCAACAAATCAAATTGAGTGTTTATGTAATGGGGAAAGTATGCTCAGTACTTTTAAGCTGGCCCAGAAGAGCATTAACACAATGCACCTGTTACAGTTGAAAAATTGGGGAGAGGTAGTAGGTTAAGTTAAATGTTGTATGGCCGACACTTGCCTCCAGATTATGTAAAGCTTTACACTTTACAAATTGTATATCTCTCTTAAAATATATAGGATGTTGTCTGTCATTGTTTTCTCGAAGTTTAAAATCTCTTTTCTTTTGATGAGTAAAGGAAAAGGGTCATTTTATTTTTGTCATTCAGTATCTGTGTGATGTATAGAAAATTACAACAGGAAATGGGCCTATTGAGTGTTTGGTCCCTAATACCCAGAGTTGTATACATTATCTTCGTCAGATATCATAATTGTTTTGTGTTTATATGTGAGTGGTTTGCCATTTGATGTGCAAAGTGAGGGTGTGTAACAGTATAATGCATTGCGTTTTCTATTGTTCTTATTGGTATTGTTACATGCAAAGCACCCTCAGTATAGCAAGTAACTTTTTATTCATCTCACAAGTAAGGCATTTTATTTTTACCCCATTGCATAGAAGAAAATGTCTCCTTGAAGTGTAAATTGACATGTTGTTGATTGTCCTTGCCTTTCAGTGGTGTAGGGCGTTCTCCCCGTAAACATTTGTACAACAGCTGCATTAAATTTTATTTGCAAGATGTATCTATGTCCTTATTGCTGCATCAAAATGGTGCCATATTTTTTTTTTTTATTTGAGTGAGGTCAGTAACATAATGGCAAACGTGACATTTGGGTATCATAAGTTAATGCACGTTATGGGTTATGGTTAAGTTGTCCTGATTCCCTCCCATGTGCATGCAACAAAGACAGCTTGCTTTTAGCTTTCTGTTTGATCCCCGGATGATGGAAGAACGACTAGATTGGAAGGGGCATGTTACAGCAAAGTTTGGAAAGGACGAGGTGTTTCTACAGCTCCAGCCAGAGGAAGAACGAGCGGTTACCTGCCATATCCAGTGTGGGCATTGCTGTTTGCCATGTGAACTAACACAGTTGCTGCAGGGTAGCATGACTATTTTAAAGTTCTATGTTTGTAAGACATACACTGGGCTGGGCAAATAAGGCATGTTCACTTTAGCACTAGTTTGAACTAGTGATGTTAATCACTGTGGAACCTACACAAGAGACCACCACACAAGCGCAACTATCGCTTATGTCACTTCAACAGAGAGCTAGCTCGCTACTCCCTCCCGTGCAATTGAAAGTCTCCTAAACGCACATCTCTCGGTTATTGGTTGGAACACTTTATTTTGCCTGTGGTTGCCAACACTTGTTGGCAGCAATTGTTTGAAATACAACTGAGGTAGGGCTGGGCGATATAAACGGTATAAGCGGTATGCGATAAAAATTTGGCCAATGGTAGAGATTTTTGTTATACCGGCATATTGCGATAGGTCATTATGTCATCAAATTGCAACACGCTTGGCCTGCCGGGACCGGCAGCAACCACGAGGAGGCCACAGGTGTGGAAAAATGGCAGCGAGCGGTGAAGGTATTGTAACGATTTGATAGCGACACAGACAGTTGTCCAATCAAAAGGTGTATTAGCTGAGAACGAGAGCAGGGACACAGACCCAGAACACAATACACACGGAGCAGGTCAAGTACACACACACGCTACACATACAGGGGTGGACGCAGCCCCCCACACAAAAAGGATCACACGAGGGAGAACTAAAAGGGAAACATGTCATGATAAAGACGCTAACTTTAGACTTATAACTTAGGAGAAATACAGACATAAACCCCCAAACAGGGTAGGAATTTCACGACGGCCACGTCGTTGCCTCTTGCGTTGGCCGTGAGGCCCCTTTGAAAATCAGAGGTTTACAGGCCACGGTGGCCTTGGTGCCCCCTTTATGGAGTCAAAATAGGGTCTTTAATATTGAGAGCTTGTGAAAAGATGTTCACATGTGTAATAAAGTTTTGCAGCTGTGCAAAAGGAGTTCTGCATGTGAAAAGAAATTTCGTACCTGTAGAAATATTTTGTACATGTGTGAAAAAATGATGTACCTGTAGAAATATTACGTACTTGTGTGAAAGAAATGTGTATCTGTAGAAATGTTTTGTACATATGTGGGGGGAAAATGCGGATCTGTAAAAATATTTTGTACACGTGTGGAAAAAATATGTACCTGCACAAATACTTTGTACGTGTGTGAATCTCCTACGCGATGCTTTCCTGCGCAACACTGAAAGTACGAGTGTGAAACTGAGATACAAGCTTACGGACTTTTGACCCTAATAGAGTGGTGAAGTCCCGCCCCTTCTACTTCCGGTCCATGGGACCTATCTTTCAAAAAATTATGAACGGGAGTTAATGGAGAGATAACAATTATTTTTTGGTCCAGTTTGAATTGTGCCACGAATTTCACATATGATGTGTGTGAATTTAAAAGATAATTTTTCACGTTAAGAAAGTACTGTTGTTCGATAGACTTCAAAAGTTATGTTGGTTTTGTGCGAATCCACTCAGTGGACTACATCTCTCGTCTCGAACGATGTACGTCACCAACGTAATGAAACGATAAGAGCTGTTATGCTAGTTAACGGTTGCATCTTGCTGCCTGCTATGTCACTTAACAGTATGTAATGTACAGTCTATGGACGAATACAACTTACCTGATGTGTTTAATCCTCTGACTCATGGTATTTTCTTCGGCAAGGAAAGCCCAATTAAGACCTGTTGCTGGTATGCTTGTACAATCTAGTGTGGCTGTGAATGAGCTAACGTCACTAGCGCGACTGATGGGTTTGTAGTCGTTGGAATTACGATCTTTCACAATGTTGTAATTCAATAGTTACGAAACAAACTGCAAATGTCTTTACATGAAAAATTGTCTTTAAAATTGACAAACATCATATGGGTAATTCAAGGCACAAGTCAACCGGGACCAGAAAATAATTTATTTTTCGCCATAGACTGCCGTTCAAATTTATTTGAAAGATAGGTCCCATGGAGGCAAACGGAAGGGGCGGGACTTCACCACTCTATTTTACTGCCTTTCTGAAGAGCCAATCAACACATTGCTTACTGCCAACCAATCAGCGTTCCCCACCGACCACCCAGATTTTGCCGCTAACCCACAGATCTAGATTAGTTATTAAAACTGGTGGTAACAGCAAGGGCAGATAGGTCGTAACATTACTGTAAATGAACACCCATAAGTATTTCTGGACTAAAATATTGCAAAGCGATTTGGTTACTTTATTTGTCATGCTTTTATCAGTTGTAACATAGTCAAAACGTTAAGAATATCATACCAGAACATGAAATAATAACTGTATGATAGCTGCCATAGCTATCCTAGCTGACGTTTATCGTAGCTCATAGTGCTAGGGCTAATGTAACTCGTCAGTTTTTTACGTTGTCCAGCGAATAAGTAGGCTTAATTCTTACATGTCTTAAGTTAAAGAATTGAAAGAAATAGGAAATAAAGAAAACGCTTGAACGGGTTTATCCATTTACATTCAGATCTTGCCATAGACTTTGCCTAAGCTTGCTTGCTTGGTAGTCTACCGTCCTGTTCAGTCTATGGTTGCTATAGCAACCGCTGCTGTGCTTCATAAACTGACGAGATAACCGTGTGGTTAAAATACTCCCCAAACACAAAGAAAACAAAACTATGTAAGAAAATGGGATGTTGTATTCCAAACAACAAACCAACAGTCCTGGAAGGGCATTACTATAATCTTACTCACTATAATCTCCTAGCTGTGGATGTCCCATTACAACCCATTCATTTGATTCGTCTTTTTGCCGTCCACTAGGCTATTATTATAGGCTTGCAAAGGGTGATAAAATAAACGTGTTCTCATATCAAATAATAATAGCAGATAAACATAAATGTGTGTACAGTATTACTGTTTTTAATCATGAATGACACCACTGAATCACCCTTTCGGAAATGGAATGAATAATTCAACTATTTCGTCAACATTACTGCTAGCTAGAAGCTAACCTATAACGTTACAGTCTAAAAAGCGGATGGGATAGTTCTAGCTAACGTTAACATTACGGCTCCGCTTCAACCCTTTTTGCGATCACAGTATAAATTGAGCTACCACGTCACTCTTAATTAAGTTATAATTTTGCAACCCCAATCAAAGAGTATACCAGAGAATTTCTAATAAGACATTATAGACGGGCTCTGAGTATACTAATAATGTCTTATTAGACATTCTCTGGTATACTCTTCGATATGAAGCCAATCTGTTTAGCACCAAAATCTAGGTGGTCGGTGGGGAACGCTGATTGGTTGGCAGTAAGCAATGTGTTGATTGGCTCTTCAGAAAGGCAGTAAAATTAGGGTCAAAAGTCCGTAAGCTTGTATCTCAGTTTCACACTCGTACTTCAGTGTTGCGCAGGAAAGCATCACGTAGGAGATTCACACACGTACAAAGTATTTGTGCAGGTACATATTTTTTCCACACGTGTACAAAATATTTTTACAGATCCGCATTTTCCCCCCACATATGTACAAAATATTTCTACAGATACACATTTCTTTCACACAAGTACGTAATATTTCTACAGGTACATAATTTTTTCACACATGTACAAAATATTTCTACAGGTATGAAATTTCTTTTCACATGCAGAACTCCTTTTGCACAGCTGCAAAACTTTATTACACATGTGAACATCTTTTCACAAGCTCTCAATAGTAAAGACCCTATTTTGACTCCATACCCCTTCTTTCAATATTCTGCTTTGCGTCCTACTAATAGCGATTTTTATTTAGCCTGTGTGGCCTGTCAAAATAATCTAAGCATTCACAGCGCAAATTAATTGAGTATTTTACGCAGTGGAGAAAGTGACAGCGCAAGAAAGAAAGTGCGTCCAAATTCCATTCATCTCAGTTGAACTACTCGCGAAGTAGCCTATTCATCACACAGACATCACAAGTATCACATGAAAGAGCTTTTTTTTCAGCTTTTAAACGATGTTACCCGATAATTGCTTAGTTGAACGGTTCGCGAGAAAAGTAAATAATATAATTCAATTTAATCATACTTTCTACTGAAGGTTTTGCGTCCCATGATCTCCCAACCCATTCATCTCGGATACTTCACGAACCCTTCTTTTAACACACGACAAACCTCATATCAAAATAAACAGCAGACCTTACCGAACACAAAGGTGTAAAGCAGTCCCCTGTACAGTTAGCCGTTCCAGAGTAATCCAGTTTTGAATTTGTAGTAAATTTCGACATGCATGGATGTCTCCAAATTTGGGCTTTAAGTTTTACAATGTGTTTAAATTGTTCCACATGATTTCATAATGGGCCAAATACAAAATAAATGTTACAAATATCGCCTAGATATTGGTAAATCAGAGGACAGCTGACTGAGTTTGTGAAAGTAGCCTTAGCCTAATGATCACAAAATGCTAAGCATGCATAGGCTATTTGAGTTTCTTAAAGCTGAGCTGTGGTTAAATTGTTCAATACATGATTTTATAACAGGCCAAATATAAAATAAATGTTATAGCCTAGATATCTGTAAATATTAGATGATCAGATGATTTACAGTTCTATGTAATATGTCATGTTTCATGTTTTTGTAATGTTTCATACAGTGATGTCTACTGCAGTGAATAGGCTAAATAAAAATTTGATCATTTTTATAGCCAATACATTTTTAAATAAGTAACAATCTTGACTATTTTATGCAAGAACCTGCTAGACCTATATTGGAATTCACACACCAAATTATACCGCAATATATACCGTTTACCGTATGTGTCCCAAATTATACCGCAATATGAATTTTAGGCCATATCGCCCACCCCTAAACTGAGGCCTACTACCAGGGCTTGCGATTCTGTATCTCAAAGTAGATTAATCTAGAATGAAATATGAGTACTTTAGATCATTATTTGTATGCTCATGCGTTTTGTTACCCAAAATGCATACTGACAAAATGCTTACTGTGTGGCAACCTCTTGGTGTTGAAGCATAATCCTGATCTCAAATGAAAGGTAACACTTTGAGGTTTCTCGGAGCCTAGGCTGCCTACAGAGACTCGGTTTTTTGACGGCCTGCTTATGGGGAAGGCAGCTAGCGGATCGTTAGGAAAGACTACATGAATGTGATCATTTCTGTTTGGGCCTTTTTTGGGCCTGAAATCGCTAATACAACCTCGTTTCGTGCCCGTGCCGAACATTCCATCTTTGGTGCTGGATGACCTTACACAAAAAAATTATTTCTTGAGTATAATACATACCATCAATGGGATATACATACCATTGTAATCAGAAGGATCAGTTCTATGAAATGATGTAAAATACATATGGTAATGTTGATATAGTAATGAACAGTCTTTGAAAATCCACTTCAAATGTATACCGAAATTTCATTCACAAAAAAAATAATTTTCATCATATTTCTCTACAAGATAGAGAAATATATAGAGTGTATGACATGTTCAGCAAGTTGTGGGCTATTTAACAAAAACAAGACAGAATTGGAGTATCATTAACCTTTCAAAAGTTATGATAAATTTAGTGATCAGTGTAAAAAAATGCAGGAAATGGGATTTAGAATGAATCAGTTTGGAAAAAGATTCCAGGGCCAGGCACTCAGTAGGATGCAATTTTTTTAACATTTATTATTTAGGGCTAATCCATTAAAAAACACCAACGCGTGTCGGCTCACCAGCCTTCATCAGGGTGTTGGGAACAGAGCATAATTATAGCATGGGTTTCAGGTGTGTCAATGAGGCAATTGCTATACATTTCTTCAGCCACTAGGGGCAGTCATTTTTGTCAAGCAGGTCAATAATCAAAGGCAACAGGGCAGTTGGGAAAATCCAATTGAGAAAATATAGCCGCAAGTGGCAATGGCGGGCCCGAGCACCTGCGGGCCGCAACCCGTGACATGTCGGAATCCAACAAAGCACCAACATGGTGCGTTTGTGAAATGTACATATATTTGATGTGTGTGCTATTTGTTTTTGTATTTTATTTTCTGCCACATTTACTTGCTTGGCCAGGTGGGGGCGCAATGTAAGGCAGGCCCATTGGGTGTCATCATAATCATAATATATATTAACCTGAGAAATTTCAGATCATTCATTTTAAGCAAAGAACATTTCTGATACACTTTTTGGTTGGCCAGATGGTGGCGCTATATTAGGCATGAAAATTACACATGTGAATATCATCACAATAATGATATCCAACATTTTTGTAAACTTTCAGATCAATCACTTAAGGCATTGTCCATTTCTGGCACATTTCCTGCTTGACCAGGTGGTGGCGCTATGCCAGGCAGGCCCATTGGGTGTCTGGATATCATCATAATCATAATATCTATTAACCTGAGAAGTTTCAGACCATTTATTCAAAGCATAGAGCATTTCTGACACATTTCCTGCTTGGCCAGGTGGTGGCGCTATGCCAGGCAGGCCCATTGGGTGTCTGAATATCATCATAATCATGATATCTATTAACCTGAGAAGTTTCAGACCATTCATTCAATGAACTGTGATTTATGACACATTTCCTCTTCATGTGGTGAGATATTAAAATCATGTCAAATATATAACATATCAAAAATCCCTTCACAATTTAACATCAGCGACATCTTGGCATAATGTTTGCCAAATTTCACATGAATCTGACAAACCGTCTAGGAGCAGTATGTTAAAATTGATCATGTGACATCAGTGTAATTGTCATTCTTTCTGTTGCCAGTTGGTGGCGCTATGCCAAACATGAATTATGGGCATGTAAATATTATCATTAACATGGTCTTCAATGACCTGTGAAATTTAAAACATTTCAAGCCATGCATGGTGAATTATGACACATTTATTGCTTATGTGGAAGGGTATTAAAATTAATAATTTCGCCATTTCGTCAAATTACAACATATCAAAAAAAGGCTTCACAATTTATAATCAGGAACATCTCGGCGTCATGTATACCAACTTTGACATGAATCGGATCAACCGTCTAGGAGGAGTACGTTAAAATTGATCATGTCCACAATGCACAAAATCTCAATTACCTCACTTCCTGTGGGCGTGGCTAATGGCATGTTAATACAAAAGTTGTTTGTTTTTGGGAGTTACATACACCCACCAAATTTGGTATGTGTATCTAAAACTATATGCCAACCACAAGTCACAGTGACATAAGGGGGCGCTATGGAGTTCCTGGGCAACGCCCGGTGCCAAGCTTTTATCCCTGTCTATTCACTGTATCACTTGATGTGTGTGCCAAATTTCATGCGTTTTCACCCATGGGAAGCACCTCTTTTGGCATCATGATTCATCACATATTTCATCACATATTAGTCTGCACAAAATCCCAAATACCTCACTTCCTGTTGTGCGTGGCTAATGCATTGTACATACGAAAGTTGTTCATCTTGGGGAGATACAGACACCTACCAAATTTGGTGTGTGTAGCTGAAAGTATATGCCCACCACGGGATCAGTCTTCTAAGGGGGCGTAAGGGGGCGCTAGCGAGTCTCTGGGCCATACCCGGGGCCAAGCTTTTTTACCTAGCTGCTTTGTGTGACACTTGATGTGTGTGCCAAATTTCAAGACTTTTCGATTATGTTAACCACCTCAAAAACAGGAAAGCAAAAAAGTGGAATAACAATAATAATAAAAAATAAGGCCGCAAGCGGCAATGGCGGGCCCGAGCACCTGCGGGCCGCAACCCGTGACATGTCGGAATCCAACAAACCACCGACGTGGTGCGTGTGTGAAATGTACATATTTGATGCGTGGGCTATTTGCTTTTGTATTTTATTTTCTGCCACATTTACTCGCTTGGCCAGGTGGGGGCGTAATGCAAGGCAGGCCCATTGGGTGTCATCATAATCATAATATATATTAACCTGATAAATTTCAGACCATTCATTTTAAGCAAAGAACATTTCTGATACACTTTTTGGTTGGCCAGATGGTGGCGCTATGTTAGGCATTGAAATTACACATGTGAATATCACCACAATAATGATATCCAAAATGTTTGTACATTTTCAGATCAATCACTTAAGGCATTGTCCATTTCTGGCACATTTCCTGCTTGACCAGGTGGTAGCGCTATGTCAGGCAGGCCCATTGGGTGTCTGGATATCATCATAATCATAATATCTATTAACCTGAGAAGTTTCAGACCATTTATTCAAAGCATAGAGCATTTCTGGCACATTTCCTGCTTGGCCAGAGGGTGGCGCTATGCTAGGCCTGTGAATTACACATGTGAATATCATCACAATAATGATATCCAATATTTTATAAAGTTTCAGATCAATCACTTAAGGCATTTTCCATTTCTGGCACATTTCCTGCTTGGCCAGGTGGTGGCGCTATGCCAGGCAGGCCCATTGGGTGTCTGGATATCATCATAATCATGATATCTATTAACCTGAGAAGTTTCAGACCATTCATTCAATGCACTGTGATTTGAGACACATTTCCTGTTTATGTGGTGAGATATTAAAATCATATATAATATATTACAACATTCAAAAATACCTTCACAATTTAACATCAGCGACATCTTGGCATAATGTTTGCCAAATTTCAAATGAATCTGACAAACCGTCTAGGAGGAGTATGTTCAAATTGATCATGTGAAATCAGCATAATTGCCATTCTTTCTGTTGCCAGTTGGTGGCGCTATGCCAAACATGCATTATGGGCATGTGAATATTATCATTAACATGGTCTTTAATGACCGGTGAAATGTAAAACATTTCAAGCCATGCATGGTGAATTATGACACATTTATTGTTTGTGTGGAACGGTATTAAAATTAACAATTTCGCCATTTTGTCAAATTACAACATATCAAAAAAAGGCTTCACAATTTAGAATCAGGAGCATCTCGGCGTCATGTATACCAACTTTGACATGAATCGGATCAACCGTGTAGGAGGAGTACGTTAAAATTGATCATGTCCACAACGCACAAATTCTCAATTACCTCACTTCCTGTGGGCGTGGCTAATGGCATGTTAATACAAACGTTGTTTGTTTTTGGGAGTTACATACACCCCCCAAATTTGGTGTGTGTATCTAAAACTATATGCCAACCACAAGTCACAGTGACATAAGGGGGCGCTAGCGAGTCTCTGGGCCATACCCGGGGCCAAGCTTTTTTACCTAGCTGCTTTGTGTGACACCTGATGTGTGTGCCAAATTTCAAGACTTTTCGATTATGTTAACCACCTCAAAATATTTGCCAACCATGGGATCAGTCACCTAAGGGGGCGCTAGCGAGTACCTGGGCCACGCCCGGGGTTAAGCTCTTGTACCTAACTGCGATGCGTGACACCTGATGTGTGTGCCAAATTTCGAGAGTTTTCGACCATGTTAACCACCTCAAAAACAGGAAAGCAAAAAAGTGGAATAACAATAATAATAGTGAAAAATAATAATAATAATAATAATCCTTACAAAAACAATAGGGCCTTGCGCCCTTCGGTGCTCGGGCCCTAAATATAGCCGCAAGCGGCAATGGCGGGCCCGAGCACCTGCGGGCCGCAAGCCGTGACATGTCGGAATCCAACAAAGCACCGACGTGGTTCATTTGTGAAATGTACATATTTGATGCATGTGCTATTTGTTTTTGTATTTTATTTTCTGCCACATGTACTTGCTTGGCCAGGTGGGGGCGCAATGCAAGGCAGGCCCATTGGGTGTCATCATAATCATAATATATATTAACCTGAGAAATTTCAGACCATTCATTTTAAGCAAAGAACATTTCTGATACACTTTTTGGTTGACCAGATGGTGGCGCTATGTTAGACATGGAAATTAGACATGTGAATATCATCACAATAATGATATCCAAAATTTGTGTAAACTTTCAGATCAATCACTTAAGGCATTGTCCATTTCTGGCACATTTCCTGCTTGACCAGGTGGTGGCGCTATGCCAGGCAGGCCCATTGGGTGTCTGGATATCATCATAATCATAATATCTATTAACCTGAGAAGTTTCAGACCATTTATTCAAAGCATAGAGCATTTCTGACACATTTCCTGCTTGGCCAGGTGGTGGCGCTATGCCAGGCAGGCCCATTGGGTGTCTGAATATCATCATAATCATGATATCTATTAACCTGAGAAGTTTCAGACCATTCATTCAATGAACTGTGATTTATGACACATTTCCTCTTCATGTGGTGAGATATTAAAATCATATCAAATATATAACATATCAAAAATCCCTTCACAATTTAACATCAGCGACATCTTGGCATAATGTTTGCCAAATTTCACATGAATCTGACAAACCGTCTAGGAGCAGTATGTTAAAATTGATCATGTGACATCAGTGTAATTGTCATTCTTTCTGTTGCCAGTTGGTGGCGCTATGCCAAACATGAATTATGGGCATGTAAATATTATCATTAACATGGTCTTCAATGACCTGTGAAATTTAAAACATTTCAAGCCATGCATGGTGAATTATGACACATTTATTGCTTATGTGGAAGGGTATTAAAATTAATAATTTCGCCATTTCGTCAAATTACAACATATCAAAAAAAGGCTTCACAATTTATAATCAGGAACATCTCGGCGTCATGTATACCAACTTTGACATGAATCGGATCGACCGTCTAGGAGGAGTACGTTAAAATTGATCATGTCCACAATGCACAAAATCTCAATTACCTCACTTCCTGTGGGCGTGGCTAATGGCATGTTAATACAAAAGTTGTTTGTTTTTGGGAGTTACATACACCCACCAAATTTGGTGTGTGTATCTAAAACTATATGCCAACCACAAGTCACAGTGACATAAGGGGGCGCTATGGAGTTCCTGGGCAACGCCCGGTGCCAAGCTTTTATCCCCATGGGAAGCACCTCCTTTGGCATCATGATTCATCACATATTTCATCACATATTAGTCTGCACAAAATCCCAAATACCTCACTTCCTGTTGGGCGTGGCTAATGCATTGTACATTCGAAAGTTGTTCATCTTGGGGAGATACAAACACCTAATAAATTTGGTGTGTGTAGCTGAAAGTATATGCCCACCACGGGATCAGTCATCTAAAGGGGCGTAAGGGGGCGCTAGCGAGTCTCTGGGCCATGCGCGGGGCCAAGCTTTTTTACCTAGCTGCTTTGTGTGACACCTGATGTGTGTGCCAAATGTCAAGAATTTTCGACCATGTTAACCCTTTAGGCGCCAGAGGTTTTTTTCCGAAACGATCAATTTTGACATCTTCATTTCAAAAGGCTATATCTTAAAAGTGATAAGATAGAGACTTTCTGTAAATTAGAGAAATATTAAGGATGACCCAAAGTTTATGTAGAGATTAAATGTTTATATCTAATTTGCATATTATGACGTCATATGGTGGCGGCCATCTTGGATTATAGAATTTTCATAAAGTCGCATGTTTGAATGATAAAATGCACCACTTCTTTCCCCCCAAAATGTCCCTCACCTTCTGTATGCTATATTGCACAATACTGAATGCTCAGGTAAATAGTAAGTAGTGAACAAACTGTGTAAATCATTACTAATAAATGGCAGAAACAAACCAAATGCATGTAGCGGTAGACTGGCCTTTTGCTGTAGAGATTTTTCATTTACTACATACAGTAGGCACTCTGATTCCATGTATGGGGCACATATATATTATTCAGATGACACACAAACACAAGTAGACAAGACCTGTTTAGTCTTGCTCATTTGCCACGGCAAGGCAGGAGTGAGATGACAGACAAGACAAGAGACAATGTTAGTATTTTTTTTCTTTTTGTTGTTTTTGTTGATGTTTTTTTGTTTTTTTTCTTAGGTGACAAAGACACACACATCACAAGGACATGAACACACAAAAAAGAACACATAGTGTATGTCCTAAATGATCAGGGAAATAATTAGCAAATCAACAGTGTAAATCATTACTAATAAATGGCTGAATTTTTTTTTTTATGTAGCAGGCCTTTTGCTGTAGAGATAATGACTCCCTATCCCTATCCATACAGGGCCGGCATTCCCATCATCTTGTGATAGACTATGCATGACCTAATATGTGTGTGTGTGTGTGGGAGAGGGAGAGGGAGAGAGCGTGTCACCACCTCCACCATGCGAGCAGCATGGCCAGATCTGCCTCGCGCGCACCGAGTGGAGAGAATTTGCGCAGCTCGGACTAGGCCTACTGTCATTCTCATTGCGACTCCCCACACTGCCACTACGTTCCCCCTTAACTGTCCTATGAGCACTTCGACCTCGTCTAACATACCCAGTGGCATTAGACAAAGGCTCCACCACGTTACTGTCGCCGCGATTGTGGAGAGGCACACGTACGTTCAGCAGAAGCTAGCGCTATGGACATTAGGCTACCTCCAGCCTCGTTTGCCACACCACTAACACCCTGCTAACTTCCCGATGAACACTCCGAACCCGTGAAACATTATTCCCACCAGTGACATTGGGCAAACGATTCAACTTTTGTGCTTGGTGTAAGCTAAACTATGGAGTAAACTCTCACTTTGTCCAGCTGCATCATTGCAAGGCAGGGACGCATCTGAAGCCTCACTAAACGAATCACCGTCATTTTCTGAAGGCAGATATTCCCCTTCAGAATCAGGGTCCGCGAATAGAAGACCCAACACTTCATTTCAGGTAAACTTTTTTGATGCCATTAGACGATAATCTAATGCAAATACTCGCTAACGTTGACAATATCGCTCTGACAAAGTGGCTCACACGCACACTAGCTCCGGTATTTCACGCACTGATTCAATGCGCTGTAGCTAGAAAGTTTTGTTTAAAGCGTGCCCTTTTTCGGACTCGGGGATGACGTATGACATGTCTGCCATCTAGTGGAGGGGAGGTCGAACGAAATATGACACCCTATTTGACTAAATCGGCCGTTTTATTCAGTACCGCATCTTGTCGAGTAAACTCGACTGGCGCCTAGAGGGTTAACTCCCTCAAAAACAGGAAAGCAAAAAAGTAGAATAACAATAATAATAATAATAATAATAATCCTTACAAAAACAATAGGGCCTTGCGCCCTTCGGTGCTCGGGCCCTAAATATAGCCGCAAGCGGCAATGGCGGGCCCGAGCACCTGCGGGCCGCAACCCGCGACATGTCGGAATCCAACAAAGCACCGACGTGGTGCGTTTGTGAAATGTACATATTTGATGCGTGTGCTATTTGTTATTGCATTTTATTTTCTGCCACATTTACTCGCTTGGCCAGGTGGGGGCGTAATGCAAGGCAGGCCCATTGGGTGTCATCATAATCATAATATATATTAACCTGAGAAATTTCAGACCATTCATTTTAAGCAAAGAACATTTCTGATACACTTTTTTGGTTGGCCAAATGGTGGCGCTATGTTAGGCATGAAAATTACACATGTGAATATCATCACAATAATGATATCCAAAATGTTTGTAAACTTTCAGATTAATCACTTAAGGCATTGTCCATTTCTGGCACATTTCCTGCTTGACCAAGTGGTGGCGCTATGCCAGGCAGGCCCATTGGGTGTCTGGATATCATCATATCATCATAATATCTATTAACCTGAGAAGTTTCAGACCATTTATTCAAAGCATTGAGCATTTCTGGCACATTTCCTGCTTGGCCAGAAGGTGGCGCTATGCTAGGCCTGTGAATTATGCATGTGAATATCATCACAATAATGATATCCAATATTTTTAAAGTTTCAGATCAATCACTTAAGGCATTGTCCATTTCTGGCACATTTCCTACTTGGCCAGGTGGTGGCGCTATGCCAGGCAGGCTCATTGGGTGTCTGGATATCATCATAATCATAATATCTATTAACCTGAGAAGTTTCAGACCATTCATTCAATGCACTGTGATTTATGACACATTTCTTGTTTATGTGGTGAGATATTAAAATCATATCAAATATATTACAACATTCAAAAATCCAGTCACAATTTAACATCAGCAACATCTTGGCATAATGTTTGCCAAATTTCAAATGAATCTGACAAACCGTCTAGGAGGAGTATCTTCAAATTGATCATGTGAAATCAGCATAATTGCCATTCTTTCTGTTGCCAGTTGGTGGTGCTATGCCAAACATGCATTATGGGCATGTGAATATTATCATTCACATGGTCTTTAATGACCTGTGAAATTTAAAACATTTCAAGACATGCATGGTGAAATATGACACATTTATTGTTTGTGTGGAACGGTATTAAAATTAACAATTTCGCCATTTTGTCAAATTACAACATATCAAAAAAAGGCTTCACAATTTAGAATCAGGAACATCTCGGTGTCTTGTATACCAACTTTGACATGAATCGGATTAACCGTCTAGGAGGAGTATGTTAAAATTGATCATGTCCACAACGCACAAATTCTCAATTACCTCACTTCCTGTGGGCGTGGCTAATGCATTGTACATACGAAAGTTGTTCATCTTGGGGAGATACACACATCTACCAAATTTGGTGTTTGTAACTGAAAGTATATGCCCACCAAGGGATCAGTCATCTAAGGGGGTGTAAGGGGGCGCTAGCGAGTCTCTGGGCCATGCCCGGGGCCAAGCTTTTTTACCTAGCTGCTTTGTGTGACACCTGATGTGTGAGCCAAATTTCAAGACTTTTCGATTATGTTAACCACCTCAAAATATTTGCCAACCACGGGATCAGTCACCTAAGGGGGCGCTAGCGAGGCCCTGGGCCACGCCCGGGGTCAAGCTCTTGTACCTAACTGCGATGTGTGACACCTGACGTGTGTGCCAAATTTCAAGAGTTTTCGACCATGTTAACCACCTCAAAAACAGGAAAGCAAAAAAGTAGAATAACAATAATAATATAGAAAAATAATAATAAATATAGCTGCAAGCAGCAATGTGGGGGCCAAGCAGTTGAGCAGGAGTTGTCATGGCAACCCAATGTTGCTACATTATACACACACCCAATTAACCACCCGTCCCACACACACACATATACAAAGATAAACTTCCTCTCCCACACACCCCAATAACCCCCCATACATATGCATACCTCAAACATCACCAAATGTATTGTGCATAGTCAGGTTGTAGTCACGAGTCCACATACCAAGTTTGGTGTCGATACGAGAAAGTGTTGATAATTATAGCACCCCTAGTGGTCAAAAGTCACCACATTTATTGTGCGTCCTCAGGTTGTAGTCACGAGTCCATATACCAAGTTTGGTGTTAATACGAGAAAGTGTTGCAAATTATAGCACCCCTAGTGGTCAAAGGTTGCTAAAATTATTGTCTGTCCTCAGGATGAGGTCCCAAGTCCATATACTAAGTTTGGTTTCAATATGTGAAAACATTGCTGAAATATGAGCCCACTTCATGTGATTATAGCGCCACCTATAGGTCAAAAGTCATCAAATGTATTGAGCCTCCTCCTAATTGGGTCCTGAGGCCCTCTACTGAGTTTGGTGTTGATACGCAAAAGCCTTGCTGAGATCACTTCACTTCCTGTTTGGCGGCTTTGCCGCCAAACGTGATTGGTCGTCACAGGCAACCGGTTTTGAATATGTCTCCAAAAAGCAATGCGTTTATGAGTCATGGTCTGACGATCATCTGCGTCAAGTTTCGTGAAAATCGGAGGAACTTTGTGACCTTTGATGCCTTTTAAGTGTTTTTGATGACATCCAATATGGCGGTCGAATGAATTATGTTGACGTCACATGTTGGCATGTTTCGGCCTAAGGACCTCTCAAGGTATTAACAGATATCACTAATATGCTTTAATTCCAAACACATGACTCGTTACAGGCCAAAACGTAATTTTGGTAATTATAGCGCCACCTATAGGTCAAAAGTCATCAAATGTATTGAGCCTCCTCCTAATTGGGTCCTGAGGCCCTCTACTGAGTTTGGTGTTGATACGTTAAAGCTTTACTGAGATATTACTTCGCTTCCTGTTAGGCGGCTTCGCCGCCAAACTTGATTGGTCGTCACAGGCAACCGGTTTTGAATATGTCTCCAAAAAGCAATGCGTTTATGAGTCATGGTCTGACGATCATCTGCGTCAAGTTTCGTGAAAATCGGAGAAACTTTCTGACCTTTGGTGCCTTTTAAGTGTTTTTGATGACATCCAATATGGCGGTCGAATGAATTATGTTGACGTCACATGTTGGCATGTTTCGGCCTAAGGACCTCTCAAGGTATTAACAGATATCACTAATATGCTTTAATTCCAAACACATGACTCGTTACAGGCCAAAACGTAATTTTGGTAATTATAGCGCCACCTATAGGTCAAAAGTCATCAAATTTATTTAGCCTCCTCCTAATTGAGTCCTGAGACCCTGTACTGAGTTTGGTGTTGATACGCGAAAGCCTTGCTGAGATCACTTCAATTCCTGTTTGGCGGCTTCGCCGCCAAACTTGATTGGTCACGACGGGCGATGGGTTTTGAATATGGCTCCGAAAAGCAATAACATTTGTGAGTCATAGTCTGAAGATCATCTGCGTCAAGTTTCGTGAAAATCGGACAAACTTTGCGAACTTTGATGCCTTTTAGGTGTTTTTGATTAAATCCAATATGGCAGCCTGATCAATTACGTTTACCTCATAAATTCACATCTGCGTTGAGTTCGGTCTCATCCAAGGATTCCAAATATACCTTAATGTTCAAAATGTGGTGTACCGTTCAAACGTTATGTGCATAGATGTAATAAAAAATTTGAAATGTTGGTGGCGCTAGAGCACTCAAAGTGCAGACTTGAAACTTTGATAAATTAAAGATATGACTGAACCGAATCAATGTGCCGAATTTCTCAACTTTTTACTGTACGGTTGAATGGCAAATGAGCGTTTCGTTATAATAATAATAATAATAATAATAAATATAACCGCAAGCGGTGATTTACGGGGTCCGAGCAAAACGAACATGATGGCATAGCTTTTTAGTTTTACATATGCTTTGATTGTTTGGGCACAATTGTTCAAAAGAAACGTGATCGGATTTCGGTTATCGGATTTCAGTTACCGGATTTCAGCTGTCGGATTGGATCAAATCTTGAAAATGGGTTGTTCAAAGGGAAACAAGGATCCTGAAATTGGATTAGATCACATAATCTATTCTTGGTTTTGATCTGGATAAAACCTTCACTTTGTGTCGTTCAAAACTTTTGAGTTGGATTGGAATAAATTTGATGCATAAAATTAGGATTACCCTGTGCTGTAACATTATAGTGTGCTAACCTTCACAACCCAACAGTATTCTAACAATACTTGATTCTACAGGACTATTTATTTGTTGTGGATAAGATGAAGGGTTTGATAATGGAAGGCAGTGTTTCCCACAGAATTGAATTGTATTTGTGGTGGTGGGTTCTGTGTCGGAGTCAATAAGATAAACAGCGTATAATTATACAGTTATACTTGCCTTGCACTACAAGTCCATATTGACAAGTAGCTGTAATGCTGTAATGTTATAGTGTGCTAACCTCCACAACCCAACAGCATTCTATTCTAGTATGCTAACCTCCACAACCCAACAGTATTTTAACACTAATGCTTCAGGTGGGATTTGAACACTCAACATAAGGATGACCAGCACTAGACATTATCCCACTAAGCCACTGTCAATCCTACATCTTTGCCAGTCACATTCACATGGTGAAAATGTGTGTTGGTAAACACACAAGAAAAACTCCAAGTATACATTTGACAATAAAATGAAGGGCTTTCCTGAAAGAGTACACCTGAAAACTTTTGGATATTCTGGGGCAATTAGACATTTATAGAGAAGAACAGTAATGGATGAAATATAAATATGATAGACTTAATGATGAAGGAAAAATAGTAAACAAAGAAGTTCCCCTATATGTCATAGAGTGTGTCGGCATTCTGATTCTTGGCAACTAATGAGTGTGAATGTTAATTGTCTGATGTCATTCAGGTGCTGTTCAATAGTGTGAATCTTCAATAACCAATAGCATGTGCATCTTGAGCCTAAAGCTCTAGCAGGATTCGAACTCTCAACCTAACAAACACCAGCACTAGGCATTATCCCACTCAGCCACTGACAATCATATACATTGAGCAGTCACATTCAAATGGTGAAAATGTGTGTTGGCAAACACACAACATCAAGAAAATTCCTAGCATACATTTGACAATAGAATTAAGGGCTTTATAAAAAAGAGTACATATCTGAAAATGTGCACTGTTAATGGTATCCACCTAATGATGGTTGTATGGTTATTATCCAAGAAAAAAAATTTACTCATATAGGAATATAGGTGATATAGGAGAAATGGGCTGAGTGGTCGAACTTTATTGGCCTATATCTCTGAAATGGAACAACGTATCCAAATTCTTTTGATAACTTTTGTGAGGCTTTGTCTAAACATTGTCTGTGAGAATTTTGGTGAAGATTTGATAATTTTTGAAGCCTGTGAAACTTTTTATGATGTTTGGCTTTTCTCTGAAATTGTGGCAAAAGTAAACATTTTTAGAGCATAAGACCAGGGTGAAAAAGATGCATCTGAATGTAGAGATTAATATGATGAAAGAATTTTGAGTCTAGGTGAATCTGGTAAGGAGAAATAAGCGTTTTTGACAAGAGCGCCACCTTTGGGTGCAGTACCCCAAATTTGGGTTATGGGTAGTGGGGGGTACTGGTAACAATACTTGAAAATGTCAAGTTTCTAGGACTTACGGTTTATAGGAATATAGGTGATCTAGGAAAAAAGGCCTAAGTGGTCTAACTTTATTGGCCTATATCTCTGAAATGGAACAAAATATCAAAATTCTGAGCGATAACTTTTGTGAGGCTTGGTCTAAACATTGTCTGTGAGAATTTTGGTGAACATTCGATTATTTTTGAAGAGTGTGAAACTTTTTATAATGTTTGGCTTTTCCATGAAATTGTGGAAAAAGTAAACATTTGTAGACCATAAGACCAGGGCCAAAAAGATGCATCTGAGTTTAGAGATTAATATTCTGAAAGAATTTTGAATCTAGGTGAATCTGGTAAGGAGAAATAAGCATAATTAACTTTTTTTTTCAATAGCGCCACCTTTGGGTGCAGTACCCCAAATTTTGGGTTATGGGTAGAGGGGGGTACTGGTAACCATACCTGAAAATTTCAAGAGTTTTGGAGTTACGGTTTAGGCTGCAGTATGACTTTTACAGAATTTTGGCCAAAAAATGAACGGTACAGAAACAATAGGGTTCCTGCAGCTACGCTGCTCGGACCCCTAAATATAACCGCAAGCGGTGATTTACGGGGTCCGAGCAAAACGAACATGAGGTAGCATAGCTTTTTAGTTTTACATATGCTTTGATTGTTTGGGCACAATTGTTCAAAAGAAATGTGATCGGATTTCGGTTATCGGATTTCAGTTACCGGATTTCGGCTATCGGATTGGATCAAATCTTGAAAATGGGTTGTTCAAAAGGAAACAAGGATCCTGAAATTGGATTAGATCACATAATCTATTCTTGGTTTTGATCTGGATAAAACCTTTGTGTTGTTCAAAACTTTTGAGTTAGATTGGAATAAATTTGATCCATAAAATTAGGATTACCCTGTGCTGTAACGTTGTAGTGTGCTAACCTCCACAACCCAACAGTATTCTAACAATACTTGATTCTACAGGACTATTTATTTGTTGTGGATAAGATGAAGGGTTTGATAATGGAAGGCAGTGTTTCCCACAGAATTGAATTGCATTTGTGGTGGTGGGTTCTGTGTTGGAGTCAATAAGATAAACAGCCTATAATTATACAGTTATACTTGCCTTGCACTACAAGTCCATATTGACAAGTAGCTGTAATGCTGTAATGTTATAGTGTGCTAACCTCCACAACATTCTATTCTAGTATGCGAACCTCCACAACCCAACAGTATTTGAACACTAATGCTTCAGGTGGGATTTGAACTCTCAACCTAAGGATGACCAGTACAAGGCATTATCCCACTAAGCCACCGTCAATCCTACATCTTTGCCAATCACATGGTGAAAATGTGTATTGGTAAACACACAAGAAAAACTCCAAGTATACATTTGACAATAAAATGAAGGGCTTTCCTGAAAGAGAACACCTGAAAACGTTTGGAAATTCTGGGGCAATTAGACATTTGTAGAGAAGAAGAGTAATGGATGAAATATAAATACGATAGACTTAATGATGAAGGAAAAATAGTAAACAAAGAAGTTCCCCTATATGTCATAGAGTGTGTCGGCATTCTGATTCTTGGCAACTAATGAGTGTGAATGTTAATTGCCTGATGTCGTTCAGGTGCTGTTCAATGGTGTCAATCTTCAATAACCAATAGCATGTGCATCTTGAGCCTCAAGCTCTAGCAGGATTCAAACTCTCAACCTAACAAACACCAGCACTAGGCATTATCCCACTCAGCCACTGACAATCATACACATTGAGCAGTCACATTCAAATGGTGAAAATGTGTGTTGGTAAACACACAAGAAAAACTCCAAGTATACATTTGACAATAAAATGAAGGGCTTTCCTGAAAGAGTACACCTGAAAACTTTTGGAAATTCTGGGGCAATTAGACATTTGTAGAGAAGAACAGTAATGGATGAAATATAAATATGATAGACTTAATGATGAAGGAAAAATAGTAAACAAAGAAGTTCCCCTATATGTCATAGAGTGTGTCGGCATTCTGATTCTTGGCAACTAATGAGTGTGAATGTTGATTGCCTGATGTCATTCAGGTGCTGTTCAATGGTGTCAATCTTCAATAACCAATAGCATGTGCATCTTGAGCCTCAACCTCTAGCAGGATTCGAACTCTCAACCTAACAAACACCAGCACTAGGCATTATCCCACTCAGCCACTGACAATCATACACATTGAGCAGTCACATTCAAATGGTGAAAATGTGTGCTGGTAAACACACAAGAAAAACTCAAAGTATACATTTGACAATAAAATGAAGGGCTTTCCTGAAAGAGTACACCTGAAATCTTTTTGAAATTCTGGGGCAATTAGACATTTGTAGAGAAGAACACTAATGGATGAAATATAAATATGATAGACTTAATGATGAAGGAAAAATAGTAAACAAAGAAGTTCCCCTAAATGTCAGAGTGTCTCGGCATTCTGATTCTTGGCAACTAATGACTGTGTATGTTGATTGCCTGATGTCATTCAGGTGCTGTTCAATGGTGTGAATCTTCAATAACCAATAGTATTCGAGCTAGAGCCTAAAGCATTACCGGGGATTCGAACTCTCAACCTAACAAACACCAGCACTAGGCATTACACCACTGAGCCACTGACAATCCTAAATAATAAGCAGTCACATTCACATGGTGAAAATGTGTGTTGGTAAACACACAAGAAAAACTTCAAGCATACATTTGACAATAAAATGAAGGGCTTTCTTGAAAGTACACCTGAAAACTTTTTGAAATTACATTTGTAAAGAAGAACACTAATGGATGACATATAAATATGATAGACTTAATGATGAAGGAAAAATCGCAAACAAAGAAGTTCCCCTCAATGTCAGAGTGTCTTAGCATTCTGATTCTTGGCAACTAATGACTGTGTATGTTGATTGCCTGATGTCATTCAGGTGCTGTTCAATGGTGTGACTCTTCAATAACCAATAGTTTTCGAGCTAGAGCCTAAAGCACTACCAGGGATTCGAACTCTCAACCTAACAAACATCAGCACTAGGCATTATCCCACTGAGCCACTGCCAATCATAAATAATGGGTAGTCACATTCACATGGTGAAAATGTGTGTTGGCAAACACACATCATCAAGTAAATTCCTAGCATACATTTGACAATAGAATTAAGGGCTTTATAAAAAAGAGTAAAGATCTGAAAATGTGCACTGTTAATGGTATCCACCTAATGATGGTTGTATGTTTGTTATCCAAGAAAAAAAAATACTCATATAGGAATATAGGTGATATAGGAAAAAATGGGCTGAGTGCTCGAACTTTATTGGCCTATATCTCTGAAATGGAACAACATATCAAAATTATTTTGATAACTTGTGTGAGGCTTGGTCTAAACATTGTCTGTGAGAATTTTGGTGAAGATTTGATAATTTTTGAAGACTGTGAAACTTTTTATGATGTTTGGCTTTTCTCTGAAATTGTGGCAAAACTAAACATTTTTAGAGCATAAGACCAGGGTGAAAAAGATGCATCTGAATGTAGAGATTAATATGATGAAAGAATTTTGAGTCTAGGTGAATCTGGTAAGGAGAAATAAGCGTTTTTGACAAGAGCGCCACCTTTGGGTGCAGTACCCCAAATTTGGGTTATGGGTAGTTGGGGGTACTGGTAACAATACTTGAAAATGTCAAGTTTCTAGGACTTACGGTTTATAGGAATATAGGTGATCTAGGAAAAAAGGCCTAAGTGGTCCAACTTTATTGGCCATATCTCTGAAATGGAACAAAATATCAAAATTCTGAGCGATAACTTTTGTGAGGCTTGGTCTAAACATTGTCTGTGAGAATTTTGGTGAAGATTTGATTATTTTTGAAGAGTGTGAAACTTTTTATAATGTTTGGCTTTTCCATGAAATTGTGGAAAAAGTAAACATTTGTAGACCATAAGACCAGGGCCAAAAATATGCATCTGAGTTTAGAGATTAATATTCTGAAAGAATTTTGAGTCTAGGTGAATCTGGTAAGGAGAAATAAGCATAATTAACTTTTTTTTTCAATAGCGCCACCTTTGGGTGCAGTACCCCAAATGTTGGGTTATGGGTAGAAGGGGGTACTGGTAACCATACCTGAAAATTTCAAGAGTTTTGGAGTTACGGTTTAGGCTGCAGTATGACTTTTACAGAATTTTGGCAAAAAAATGAACGGTACAGAAACAATAGGGTTCCTGCAGCTACGCTGCTCGGACCCCTAATAATAAGAATACGTAGAATCACTATGGGTTGCCGCGCAGCTTCGCTGCTTGGCCCCCAAATATAGCCGCAAGCGGCAATGGCGGGCCCGAGCACCTGCGGGCCGCAACCCGTGACGTGTCGGAATCCAACAAAGCACCGACGTGGTGCGTTTGTAAAATGTACATATTTGATGCGTGTGCTATTTGTTTTTGTATTTAATTTTCTGCAACATGTACTTGGTTAGCTAGGTGGGGGCGCAATGCAAGGCAGGCCCATTGGGTGTCATCATAATCATAATATATATTAACCTGAGAAATTTCAGACCATTCATTTTAAGCAAAGAACATTTCTGATACACTTTTTGGTTGGCCAGATGGTGGCGCTATGATAGGCATGGAAATTACACATGTGAATATCATCACAATAAGGATATCCACATTTTTTGTAAACTTTCAGATCAATCACTTAAGGCATTGTCCATTTTCTGGCACATTTCCTGCTTGACCAGGTGGTGGCGCTATGCCAGGCAGGCCCATTGGGTGTCTGGATATCATCATAATTATAATATCTATTAACATGAGAAGTTTCAGACCATTTATTCAAAGCATAGAGCATTTCTGGCACATTTCCTGCTTGGCCAGATGGTGGCGCTATGCTAGGCCTGTGAATTACGAATGTGAATATCATCACAATAATGATATCTGATATTTTATAAAGTTTCAGATCAATCACTTAAGGCATTGTCCATTTCTGGCACATTTCCTACTTGACCAGGTGGTGGCGCTATGCCAGGCAGGCCCATTGGGTGTCTGGATATCATCATAATCATGATATCTATTAACCTGAGAAGTTTCAGACCATTCATTCAATGCACTGTGATTTATGACACATTTCCTGTTTATGTGGTGAGATATTGAAATCATATCAAATATATTACAACATTCAAAAATCCATTCACAATTTAACATCAGCGACATCTTGGCATAATGAATCTGACAAACCGTCTAGGAGGAGTATGTTCAAATTGATCATGTGAAATCAGTATAATTGCCATTCTTTCTGTTGCCAGTTGGTGGCGCTATGCCAAACATGCATTATGGGCATGTGAATATTATCATTAACATGGTCTTTAATGACCTGTGAAATTTAAAACATTTCAAGCCATGCATGTTGAATTATGACACATTTATTGTTTGTGTGGAACGGTATTAAAATGAACAATTTCGCCATTTTGTCAAATTACAACATATCAAAAAAAGGCTTCACAATTTAGAATCAGTAACATCTCGGCGTCATGTATACCAACTTTGACATGAATCGGACCAACCGTCTAGGAGGAGTATGTTAAAATTGATCATGTCCACAACGCACAAGATCTCAATTACCTCACTTCCTGTGGGCGTGGCTAATGGAATGTTAATACAAAAGTTGTTTGTTTTTGGGAGTTACATACACCCCCCAAATTTGGTGTGTGTATCTAAAACTATATGCCAACCACAAGTCACAGTGACATAAGGGGGCGCTAGCGAGTCTCTGGGCCATACCCGGGGCCAAGCTTTTTTACCTAGCTGCTTTGTGTGACACCTGATTTGTGTGCCAAATTTCAAGACTTTTCGATTATGTTAACCACCTCAAAATATTTGCCAACCACGGGATCAGTCACCTAAGGGGGCGCTAGTGAGTCCCTGGGCCACGCCCAGGGTCAAGCTCTTGTACCTAACTGCGATGCGTGACACCTGACGTTTGTGCCAAATTTCAAGATTTTTCGACCATGTTAACCACTTCAAAAACAGGAAAGCAAAAAAGTAGAATAACAATAATAATACTCAATAATAATAATAATAATAAATATAGCCGCAAGCGGCAATGGCGGGCCCGAGCACCTGCGGGCCGCAACCCGTGACATGTCGGAATCCAACAAAGCACCGACGTGGTGCGTTTGTGAAATGTACATATTTGATGCGTGTTCTATATGTTTTTGTATTTTATTTTCTGCCACATGTACTTGCTTGGCCAGGTGGGGGCGCAATGCAAGGCAGGCCCATTGGGTGTCATCATCATCATAATATATATTAACCTGAGAAATTTCAGACCATTCATTTTAAGCAAAGAACATTTCTGATACACTTTTTGGCCAGATGGTGGCGCTATATTAGGCATTTGAATTACACATGTGAATATCATCACAATAATGATATCCAATATTTTGCAAAGTTTCAGATCAACCAATATAGGCATTACCAATTTCTGGCACATTTTCCTGCTTGGACAGGTGGTGGCGCTATGACAGGCAAGCCCATAGGGTCTCTGGATATCACTATAATTATAATATCTATTAACCTGAGAAGTTTCAAAACTGTCATTCAAAGCATAGAGCATTTCTGGCATATTTCCTGTTTGGCCAGATGGTGGCGCTATGCTAGGCATATGAATTATATGTGTGAATATCATCACAATAATGATGTCCAATATTTTATAAAGTTTCAGATCAGTCACTTAAGGCATTGTCCATTTCTGGCACATTTCCTACTTGGCCAGGTGGTGGCGCTATGCCAGGCAGGCCCATTGGGTGTCTGAATATCATCATAATCCTAATATCTAGTAACCTGAGAAGTTTCAGACCATTCATTCAATGCACTGTGACTTTATGACACATTTCCTGTTTATGTGGTGAGATATTAAAATCATGACATATTACAACATATCAAAAATTCCTTCGCAATTTAACATCAGCAACATCTTGGCATCATATTTGCCAAATTTCAAATGAATGTGACAAACCGTCTAGGAGGAGTATGTTAAAATTGATCATGTGACATCAGTGTAATTGCCATTCTTTCTGTTGCCAGGTGGTGGCGCTATGTCAAATATGCATTATAGGCATGTCAATATCATCACTCCCATGGTATTCAAAGACCTGTGAAATTTAAAAATTTCAAGCCATGCATGGTGAATTAAGACACATTTATTGTTTATGTGGAAGGGTATTAAAATTAATAATTTCGCCATTTCGTCAAATTACAACGTATCAAAAAAAAGGCTTCACAATTTATAATCAGGAACATCTCGGCGTCATGTATACCAACTTTGACATGAATCGGTTCAACCGTCTAGGAGGAGTACGTTAAAATTGATCATGTCCACAACGCACAAAATCTCAATTACCTCACTTCCTGTGGGCGTGGCTAATGGCATGTTAATACAAAAGTTGTTTGTTTTTGGGAGTTACATACACCCCCCAAATTTGGTGTGTGTATCTAAAACTATATGCCAACCACAAGTCACAGTGTCATAAGGGGGCGCTATGGAGTTCCTGGGCAACGCCCGGTGCCAAGCTTTTGTCCCTGTCTGTGCACTGTACCACTTGATGTCTGTGCCAAATTCCATGCATTTTCACCTATGGGAAACACCTTTTTTGGATCACAATTCAGCACATATTTCATCACATATTAGTCTGCACAAAATCCCAAATACCTCACTTCCTGTTGGCCGTGGCTAATGCATTGTACATACGGAAGTTGTTCATCTTGGGGAGATACACACACCTACCAAATTTGATGCGTCTAGCTGAAAGTATGTGCCAACCACTGCCTCAATCACCTAAGGGGGCGCTACTGAGTCCCTGGGCCACGCCCGGGGCCAAGCTCTTGTACCTAACTGCTTTGCATGACACCTGATGTGTGTGCCAAATTTGAAGAGTTTTCGACCATGTTAACCACCTCAAAAAAGGAAAACGCTCTGAGACAAAGTTAATATAATAATAATAATAATAATAATAATAATAATAATAATCCTTACAAAAACAATAGGGCCTTGCGCCCTTCGGTGCTCGGGCCCTAAATATAGCCGCAAGCGGCAATGGCGGGCCCGAGCACCTGCGGGCCGCAACCCGTGACATGTCAGAATCCAACAAAGCACCGACGTGGTGCGTTTGTGAAATGTACATATTTGATTTGTGTGCTATTTGTTTTTGTATTTTATTTTCTGCCACATTTACTCGTTTGGCCAGGTGGGGGCGTAATGCCAGGCAGGTCTATTGGGTGTCATCATAATCATAATATACATTAACCTGAGAAATTTCAGACCATTCATTTTAAGCAAAGAACATTTCTGATACACTTTTTGGTTGGCCAGATGGTGGCGCTATGTTAGGCATTGAAATTACACATGTGAATATCATCACAATAATGATATCCAAAATGTTTGTACACTTTCAGATCAATCACTTAAGGCATTGTCCATTTCTGGCACATTTCCTGCTTGACCAGGTGGTGGCGCTATGCCAGGCAGGCCCATTGGGTGTCTGGATATCATCATAATCATAATATCTATTAACCTGAGAAGTTTCAGACCATTTATTCAAAGCATAGAGCATTTCTGGCACATTTCCGGCTTGGCCAGAAGGTGGCGCTATGCTAGGCCTGTGAATTACGCATGTGAATATCATCACAATAATGATATCCAATATTTTATAAAGTTTCAGATCAATCACTTAAGGCATTTTCCATTTCTGGCACATTTCCTGCTTGGCCAGGTGGTGGCGCTATGCCAGGCAGGCCCATTTGGTGTCTGGATATCATCATAATCATGATATCTATTAACCTGAGAAGTTTCAGACCATTCATTCAATGCACTGTGATTTATGACACATTTCCTGTTTATGTGGTGAGATATTAAAATCATATCAAATATATTACAACATGCAAAAATACCTTCACAATTTAACATCAGCGACATCTTGGCATAATGTTTGCCAAATTTCAAATGAATCTGACAAACCGTCTAGGAGGAGTATGTTCAAATTGATCATATGACATCAGTATAATTGTCATTCTTTCTGTTGCCAGTTGGTGGCGCTATGCCAAACATGCATTATGGGCATGTGAATATTATCATTAACATGGTCTTCCATGACCTTTGAAATTTAAAACATTTCAAGCCATGCATGGTTAATTATGACACATTTATTGTTTATGTGGAAGGGTATTAAAATTAATAATTTCGCCATTTTGTCAAATTACAACATATCAAAAAAACGCTTCACAATTTATCATCAGGAACATCTCGGCGTCATGTATACCAACTTTGACATGAATTGGATCAACCGTCTAGGAGGAGTACGTTAAAATTGATCATGTCCACAACGCACAAAATCTCAATTACCTCACTTCCTGTGGGCGTGGCTAATGGCATGTTAATACAAAAGTTGTTTGTTTTTGGGAGTTACATACACCTACCAAATTTGGTGTGTGTATCTAAAACTATATGACAACCACAAGTCACAGTGACATAAGGGGGCGCTATGGAGTTGCTGGGCAACGCCCAGTGCCAAGCTTTTATCCCTGTCTATTCACTGTATCACTAGATGTGTGTGCCAAATTTCAAGACTTTTCGATTATGTTAACCACCTCAAAATATTTGCCAACCACGGGATCAGTCAAATAAGGGGGCGCTAGCGAGTCCCTGGGCCACGCCCGGGGTCAAGCTCTTGTACCTAACTGCGATGTGTGACACCTGACTTGTGTGCCAAATATCAAGAGTTTTCGACCATGTTAACCACCTCAAAAACAGGAAAGCAAAAAAGTAGAATAACAATAATAATAAATAATAATAATAATAATAATAATAAATATAACCGCAAGCGGTGATTTACGGGGTCCGAGCAAAACGAACATGAGGTAGCATAGCTTTTTAGTTTTACATATGCTTTGATTGTTTGGGCACAATTGTTCAAAAGAAATGTGATCGGATTTCGGTTATCGGATTTCAGTTACCGGATTTCGGCTATCGGATTGGATCAAATCTTGAAAATGGGTTGTTCAAAAGGAAACAAGGATCCTGAAATTGGATTAGATCACATAATCTATTCTTGGTTTTGATCTGGATAAAACCTTTGTGTTGTTCAAAACTTTTGAGTTAGATTGGAATAAATTTGATCCATAAAATTAGGATTACCCTGTGCTGTAACGTTATAGTGTGCTAACCTCCACAACCCAACAGTATTCTAACAATACTTGATTCTACAGGACTATTTATTTGTTGTGGATAAGATAAAGGGTTTGATAATGGAAGGCAGTGTTTCCCACAGAATTGAATTGCATTTGTGGTGGTGGGTTCTGTGTTGGAGTCAATAAGATAAACAGCCTATAATTATACAGTTATACTTGCCTTGCACTACAAGTCCATATTGACAAGTAGCTGTAATGCTGTAATGTTATAGTGTGCTAACCTCCACAACATTCTATTCTAGTATGCGAACCTCCACAACCCAACAGTATTTGAACACTAATGCTTCAGGTGGGATTTGAACTCTCAACCTAAGGATGACCAGTACAAGGCATTATCCCACTAAGCCACCGTCAATCCTACATCTTTGCCAGTCACATGGTGAAAATGTGTATTGGTAAACACACAAGAAAAACTCCAAGTATACATTTGACAATAAAATGAAGGGCTTTCCTGATAGAGAACACCTGAAAACGTTTGGAAATTCTGGGGCAATTAGACATTTGTAGAGAAGAAGAGTAATGGATGAAATATAAATATGATAGACTTAATGATGAAGGAAAAATAGTAAACAAAGAAGTTCCCCTATATGTCAGAGTGTGTTGGCATTCTAATTCTTGGCAACTAATGAGTGTGAATGTTAATTGCCTGATGTCATTCAGGTGCTGTTCAATGGTGTCAATCTTCAATAACCAATAGCATGTGCATCTTGAGCCTCAAGCTCTAGCAGGATTCGAACTCTCAACCTAACAAACACCAGCACTAGGCATTATCCCACTGAGCCACTGACAATCCTACATATTAGGCAGTCACATTCACATGGTGAAAATGTGTGTTGGCAAACACACATCAAGAAAATTCCTAGCATACATTTGACAATAGAATTAAGGGCTTTATAAAAAAAGAGTACAGATCTGAAAATGTGCACTGTTAATGGTATCCACCTAATGATGGTTGTATGGTTGTTATTCAAGAAAAAAAAAATACTCATATAGGAATATAGGTGATCTAGGAAAAAAGGCCTAAGTGGTCTAACTTTATTGGCCTATATCTCTGAAATGGAACAAAATATCAAAATTCTGAGCTACGCTGCTCGGACCCCTAATAAAACTTAAGAACAATAGGTGTGCTTGCAAGCACACTTAATTATACAGTTATACTTGCCTTGCACGACAAGTCCTGACTAGTAGCTGTAACGTTATAGTGTGCCAACCTCCACAACCCAACAGTATTCTTAACAGTATTCTATTCTAGTATGCTAACCTCCACAACCCAACTGAAGGAACTGTAGGGGGTGATGTGGGTCGAGGTAGAGTGAGTGTGTGGCGAGCAGGCAGAGCCTCGGTCAGAAGGCTCAATGGTATGGAGTGATGACACGGAGATTGCAGGTTTGGGTGCAACACAAGTTAACTTTATTTGAGTTTCAATTCATCTGTTCTTTTGTTCTTTACTTGTATGTGTGCTGCATCAAAGAGGAAACAAACAGAAAATGGAGTAATCAGTGAAATGGGGTAAATCAGTACAGATCCCAACTCACAAACAAACCAATTGACATTTGAACAATAAACTGAAATCATATGGCTATATAAGGTACAACTAAACAATACTTGACATCCCAAGTCAACCAACATCACCTAATCATCTCTCACATGGGACTCCAACACACCAAACCATCAAACAAACACCTTAACTTTACACATGATGGCAGAGCTCCTCTACAAACTGATAAACATCACAAAAGTCATAGTGAGGGTGATTAAAGTGATGACTTACGTTAACTCAAAGACGCACACAGAGCAGGACACACTGGAGTGCTGGGTTGAGATGAACAAAAGAGCGAACTGAGGGCGAGCAAACAATTTATCCTGGTCTGAGCCCCTGCTCCGGAGCTACAGGGTTTCCCAGCAGGTAAACTTTGGAAAGATTTGCAAAGATTTGGAAAAGATTTTTGAAAGACTACAGTCTCAGACCCTCTCACATCTAAAGACAAGTAGTAGAGTTTTAAGTCACAGACTATAATTTTGCAATGACTAGGGATCTTGCAGGGTCACTATTTACAAGACTGCAACACGATTCCTTTAAATTATTACCCATTGTGCAATAGATAAACAGTAACTGAAAATTATAGCCTACTAAACTCAGTCATATTTTCGTGTTTCTGCAGCATTGTTTCATGCGTGACATCCTTAACCGATATAGAGTTGTTCTGTCAAGTGGAAGAGCCGACTAAATATGTATAAGAAATGACAAATATTATAAGAATAACAAATAATTATAGGCTACAGCTTATAATTATACAGTAATACTTGCCTTGCACTACAAGTCCATATTGACAAGTAACTGTAATGTTATAGTGTGTTAACCTCCACAACCCAACAGCATTCTATTGTAGTATGCTAACATCCACAACCCACTAATGCTTCAAGTGGGATTTGAACTCTCAACCTAAGGATCACCAGTACAAGGCATTATCCCACTGAGCCACTGTCAATCCTACATGTTGGCCAGTCACATTCACATGGTGAAAATGTGTATTGGTAAACACACAAGAAAAACTATAGAAAAAGTATACATTTGACAATAAAATGAAGGGCTTTCCTGAAAGAGAACACCTGAAAACGTTTGGAAATTCTGGGGCAATTAGACATTTGTAGAGAAGAACAGTAATGGATGAAATATAAATATGATAGACTTAATGATGAAGGAAAAATAGTAAACAAAGAAGTTCCCCTATATGTCATAGAGTGTGTCGGCATTCTGATTCTTGGCAACTAATGAGTGTGAATGTTGATTGCCTGATGTCATTCAGGTGCTGTTCAATGGTGTCAATCTTCAATAACCAATAGCATGTGCATCTTGAGCCTCAACCTCTAGCAGGATTCGAACTCTCAACCTAACAAACACCAGCACTAGGCATTATCCCACTCAGCCACTGACAATCATACACATTGAGCAGTCACATTCAAATGGTGAAAATGTGTGCTGGTAAACCCACAAGAAAAACTCAAAGTATACATTTGACAATAAAATGAAGGGCTTTCCTGAAAGAGTACACCTGAAATCTTTTTGAAATTCTGGGGCAATTAGACATTTGTAGAGAAGAACAGTAATGGATGAAATATAAATATGATAGACTTAATGATGAAGGAAAAATAGTAAACAAAGAAGTTCCCCTATAAGTCAGAGTGTGTCGGCATTCTGATTCTTGGCAACTAATGAGTGTGAATGTTAATTGCCTGATGTCATTCAGGTGCTGTTCAATGGTGTCAATCTTCAATAACCAATAGCATGTGCATCTTGAGCTTCAAGCTCTAGCAGGATTCGAACTCTCAACCTAACAAACACCAGCAGTGTGTAATGAGTGTGAATGTTAATTGCCTGATGTCATTCAGGTGCTGTTCAATGGTGTGACTCAGAAGGCTCAATGGTATGGAGTGATGACACGGAGATGGCAGGTTTCGGTGCAACACAAGTTAACTTTATTTGAGTTTCAATTCATCTGTTCTTTTGTTCTTTACTTGTATGTGTGCTGCATCAAAGAGGAAACAAACAGAAAATGGAGTAATCAGTGAAATGGGGTAAATCAGTACAGATCCCAACTCACAAACAAACCAATTGACATTTGAACAATAAACTGAAATCATATGGCTATAAGGTACAACTAAACAATACTTGACATCCCAAGTCAACCAACATCACCTAATCATCTCTCACATGGGACTCCAACACACCAAACCAACAAACAAAGACCTTAACTTTACACATGATGGCAGAGCTACTCTACAAACTGATAAACATCACAAAAGTCATAGTGAGGGTGATTAAAGTGATGACTTACGTTAACTCAAAGACGCACACAGAGCAGGACACACTGGAGTGCTGGGTTGAGATGAACAAAAGAGCGAACTGAGGGCGAGCAAACAATTTATCCTGGTCTGAGCCCCTGCTCCGGAGCTACAGGGTTTCCCAGCGGGTAAACTTTGGAAAGATTTGCAAAGATTTGGAAAAGATTTTTGAAAGACTACAGTCTCAGACCCTCTCACATCTAAAGACAAGTAGTAGAGTTTTAAGTCACAGACTATGATTTTGCAATGACTAGGGATCTTGCAGGGTCACTATTTACAAGACTGCAACATGATTCCTTTAAATTATTACCCATTGTGCAATAGATAAACAGGAACTGAAAATTATAGCCTACTAAACTCAAAGTCGTATTTTCATGTTTCTGCAGCATTGTTTCATGCGTGACATCCTTAACCGATATAGAGTTGTTCTGTCAAGTGGAAGAGCCGACTAAATATGTATAAGAAATGACAAATATTATAAGAATAACAAATAATTATAGGCTACAGCTTATAATTATACAGTAATACTTGCCTTGCACTACAAGTCCATATTGACATGTAGCTGTAATGTTATAGTGTGTTATCCTCCACAACCCAACAGCATTCTATTGTAGTATGCTAACATCCACAACCCACTAATGCTTCAAGTGGGATTTGAACTCTCAACCTAAGGATCACCAGTACAAGGCATTATCCCACTGAGCCACTGTCAATCCTACATGTTGGCCAGTCACATTCACATGGTGAAAATGTGTATTGGTAAACACACAAGAAAAACTCCAAGCATGGAGGGGCGATTAGACATTTGTAGAGATGAACACTAATAGAGTAAATATAAATATGATAGACTTAATGATGAAGGAAAAATAGTAAACAAAGAAGTTCCCCTGAATGTCATAGAGTGTTTCGGCATTCTGATTCTTGGCAACTGATGAGTGTGAATGTTGATTGCCTGATGTCATTCAGGTGCTGTTCAATGGTGTGAATCTTCAATAACCAATAGTATTCGAGCTAGAGCCTAAAGCACTACCGGGGATTCGAACCCTCAACCTCAACCTAACAAACACCAGCACTAGGCATTATCCCACTCAGCCACTGACAATCCTACATATTGGGTAGTCACATTCACATGGTGAAAATGTGTGTTGGTAAACACACAAGAAAAACTCCAAGTATATATTTGAAAATAAAATGAAGGGCTTTCCTGAAAAAATACACCTGAAAACTTTTGGATATTCTGGGGCAATTAGACATTTATAGAGAAGAACAGTAATGGATGAAATATAAATATGATAGACTTAATGATGAAGGAAAAATAGTAAACAAAGAAGTTCCCCTATATGTCATAGAGTGTGTCGGCATTCTGATTCTTGGCAACTAATGAGTGTGAATGTTAATTGTCTGATGTCATTCAGGTTCTGTTCAATAGTGTGAATCTTCAATAACCAATAGCATGTGCATCTTGAGCCTAAAGCTCTAGCAGGATTCGAACTCTCAACCTAACAAACACCAGCACTAGACATTATCCCACTCTGCCACTGACAATCATACACATTCAGCAGTCACATTCAAATGGTGAAAATGTGTGTTGGTAAACACACAAGAAAAACTCCAAGTATACATTTGACAATAAAATGAAGGGCTTTCCTGAAAGACTACACCTGAAAACTTTTGGATATTCTGGGGCAATTAGACATTTATAGAGAAGAACAGTAATGGATGAAATATAAATATGATAGACTTAATGATGAAGGAAAAATAGTAAACAAAGAAGTTCCCCTATATGTCATAGAGTGTGTCGGCATTCTGATTCTTGGCAACTAATGAGTGTGAATGTTAATTGTCTGATGTCATTCAGGTGCTGTTCAATAGTGTGAATCTTCAATAACCAATAGCATGTGCATCTTGAGCCTAAAGCTCTAGCAGGATTCGAACTCTCAACCTAACAAACACCAGCACTAGGCATTATCCCACTCTGCCACTGACAATCATACACATTCAGCAGTCACATTCAAATGGTGAAAATGTGTGTTGGTAAACACACAAGAAAAACTCCAAGTATACATTTGACAATAAAATGAAGGGCTTTCCTGAAAGAGTACACCTGAAAACTTTTGGATATTCTGGGGCAATTAGACATTTATAGAGAAGAACAGTAATGGATGAAATATAAATATGATAGACTTAATGATGAAGGAAAAATAGTAAACAAAGAAGTTCCCCTATATGTCACAGAGTGTGTCGGCATTCTGATTCTTGGCAACTAATGAGTGTGAATGGTAATTGTCTGATGTCATTCAGGTGCTGTTCAATAGTGTGAATCTTCAATAACCAATAGCATGTGCATCTTGAGCCTAAAGCTCTAGCAGGATTCGAACTCTCAACCTAACAAACACCAGCACTAGGCATTATCCCACTCAGCCACTGACAATCATACACATTGAGCAGTCACATTCAAATGGTGAAAATGTGTGTTGGCAAACACACAACATCAAGAAAATTCCTAGCATACATTTGACAATAGAATTAAGGGCTTTATAAAAAAGAGTACATATCTGAAAATGTGCACTGTTAATGGTATCCACCTAATGATGGTTGTATGGTTGTTATCCAAGAAAAAAAAAATACTCATATAGGAATATAGGTGATATAGGAGAAATGGGCTGAGTGGTCGAACTTTATTGGCCTATATCTCTGAAATGGAACAACGTATCCAAATTCTTTTGATAACTTTTGTGAGGCTTTGTCTAAACATTGTCTGTGACAATTTTGGTGAAGATTTGATAATTTTTGAAGCCTGTGAAACTTTTTATGATGTTTGGCTTTTCTCTGAAATTGTGGCAAAAGTAAACATTTTTAGAGCATAAGACCAGGGTGAAAAAGATGCATCTGAATGTAGAGATTAATATGATGAAAGAATTTTGAGTCTAGGTGAATCTGGTAAGGAGAAATAAGCGTTTTTGACAAGAGCGCCACCTTTGGGTGCAGTACCCCAAATTTGGGTTATGGGTAGTGGGGGGTACTGGTAACAATACTTGAAAATGTCAAGTTTCTAGGACTTACGGTTTATAGGAATATAGGTGATCTAGGAAAAAAGGCCTAAGTGGTCTAACTTTATTGGCCTATATCTCTGAAATGGAACAAAATATCAAAATTCTGAGCGATAACTTTTGTGAGGCTTGGTCTAAACATTGTCTGTGAGAATTTTGGTAAAGATTCGATTATTTTTGAAGAGTGTGAAACTTTTTATAATGTTTGGCTTTTCCATGAAATTGTGGAAAAAGTAAACATTTGTAGACCATAAGACCAGGGCCAAAAAGATGCATCTGAGTTTAGAGATTTATATTCTGAAAGAATTTTGAGTCTAGGTGAATCTGGTAAGGAGAAATAAGCATAATTAACTTTTTTTTTCAATAGCGCCACCTTTGGGTGCAGTACCCCAAATTTTGGGTTATGGGTAGAGGGGGGTACTGGTAACCATACCTGAAAATTTCAAGAGTTTTGGAGTTACGGTTTAGGCTGCAGTATGACTTTTACAGAATTTTGGCCAAAAAATGAACGGTACAGAAACAATAGGGTTCCTGCAGCTACGCTGCTCGGACCCCTAATAATAATAATAATCCTTACAAAAACAATAGGGCCTTGCGCCCTTCGGTGCTCGGGCCCTAATAATAATAATAATCCTTACAAAAACAATAGGGCCTTGCGCCCTTCGGTGCTCGGGCCCTAAATATAGCCGCAAGCGGCAATGGCGGGCCCGAGCACCTGCGGGCCGCAACCCGTGACATGTCGGAATCCAACAAAGCACCGACGTGGTGCGTTTGTGAAATGTACATATTTGATGCGTGTGCTATTTGTTTTTGTATTTTATTTTCTGCCACATTTACTAGCTTGGCAAGGTGGGGGCGCAATGCAAGGCAGGCCCATTGGGTGTCATCATAATCATAATATATATTAACCTGAGAAATTTCAGACCATTCATTTTAAGCAAAGAACATTTCTGATACACTTTTTGGTTGGCCAGATGGTGGCGCTATGTTAGGCATGAAAATTACACATGTGAATATCATCACAATAATGATATCCAAAATGTTTGTAAACTTTCAGATCAATCACTTGAGGCATTGTCCATTTCTGGCACATTTCCTGCTTGGCCAGGTGGTGGCGCTATGCCAGGCAGGCCCATTGGGTGTCTGGATATCATCATAATCATAATAACTATTAACCTGAAAAGTTTCAGACCATTTATTCAAAGCATAGAGCATTTCTGGCACATTTCCTGCTTGGCCAGAAGGTGGCGCTATGCTAGGCCTGTGAATTACGCATGTGAATATCATCACAATAATGATATCCAATATTTTATAAAGTTTCAGATCAATCACTTAAGGCATTGTCCATTTCTGGCACATTTCCTGCTTGGCCAGGTGGTGGCGCTATGCCAGGCAGGCCCATTGGGTGTCTGGATATCATCATAATCATAATAACTATTAACCTGAAAAGTTTCAGACCATTTATTCAAAGCATAGAGCATTTCTGGCACATTTCCTGCTTGGCCAGAAGGTGGCGCTATGCTAGGCCTGTGAATTACGCATGTGAATATCATCACAATAATGATATCCAATATTTTATAAAGTTTCAGATCAATCACTTAAGGCATTGTCCATTTCTGGCACATTTCCTGCTTGGCCAGGTGGTGGCGCTATGCCAGGCAGGCCCATTGGGTGTCTGGATATCATCATAATCATGATATCTATTAACCTGAGAAGTTTCAGACCATTCATTCAATGCACTGTGATTTATGACACATTTCCTGTTTATGTGGTGAGATATTAAAATCATATCAAATATATTACAACATTCCAAAATCCATTCACAATTCAACATCAGCGACATCTTGGCATAATGTTTGCCAAATTTCAAATGAATCTGACAAACCGCCTAGGAGGAGTATGTTCAAATTGATCATGTGAAATCAGCATAATTGCCATTCTTTCTGTTGCCAGGTGGTGGCGCTATGCCAAACATGCATTATGGGCATGTGAATATTATCATTAACATGGTCTTCAATGACCTGTGAAATTTAAAACATTTCAAGCCATGCATGGTGAATTATGACACATTTATTGTTTATGTGGAAGGGTATTAAAATTAATAATTTCGCCATTTCGTCAAATTACAACATATCAAAAAAAAACTTCACAATTTATAATCAGGAACATCTCAGCATCATGTATACCAACTTTGACATGAATCGGATCAACCGTCTAGGAGGAGTACGTTAAAATTAATCATGTCCACAACGTACAAATTCTCAATTACCTCACTTCCTGTGGGCGTGGCTAATGGCATGTTAATACAAAAGTTGTTTGTTTTTGGGAGTTACATACACCCCCCAATTTTGGTGTGTGTATCTAAAACTATATGCCAACCACAAGTCACAGTGACATAAGGGGGCGCTAGCGAGTCTGTGGGCCATGCCCGGGGCCAAGCTTTTTTACCTAGCTGCTTTGTATGACACCTGATGTGTGTGCCAAATTTCAAGACTTTTCGATTATGTTAACCACCTCAAAATATTTGCCAACCACGGGATCAGTCACCTGAGGGGGCGCTAGCGAGTCCCTGGGCCACGCCCGGGGTCAATCTCTTGTTCCTAACTGTGATGCAATACACTTGACGTGTGTGCCAAATTTCAAGAGTTTTTGACCATGTTAACCACCTCAAAAACAGGAAAGCAAAAAAGTAGAATAACAATAATAATATAGAAAAATAATAATAAATATAGCCGCAAGCGGCAATGACGGGCCCGAGCACCTGCGGGCCGCAACCCGTGACATGTCGGAATCCAACAAAGCACCGACGTGGTGCATCTTTGAAATGTACATATTTTATGCGTGTGCTATTTGTTTTCGTATTTTATTTTCTGGCACATATCCTGCTTGACCAGGTGGTGGCGCTATGCCAGGCAGGCCCATTGGGTGTCTGGATATCATCATAATCATAATATCTATTAACCTGAGAAGTTTCAGACCATTTATTCAAAGCATTGAGCATTTCTGGCACATTATCTGCTTGGCCAGATGGTGGCGCTATGCTAGGCCTGTGAATTACGCATGTGAATATCATCACAATAATGATATCCAATATTTAATAAACTTTCAGATCAATCACTTAAGGCATTGTCCATTTCTGGCACATTTCCTGCTTGACCAGGTGGTGGCGCTATGGCAGGCAGGCCCATTGGGTGTCTGGATATCATCATAATCATAATATCTATTAACCTGAGAAGTTTCAGACCATTTATTCAAAGCATTGAGCATTTCTGGCACATTTCCTGCTTGGCCAGATGGTGGCGCTATGCTAGGCCTGTGAATTACGCATGTGAATATCATCACAATAATGATATCCAATATTTTATAAAGTTTCAGATCAATCACTTAAGGCATTTTCCATTTCTGGCACATTTCCTGCTTGGCCAGGTGGTGGCGCTATGCCAGGCAGGCCCATTTGGTGTCTGGATATCATCATAATCATGATATCTATTAACCTGAGAAGTTTCAGACCATTCATTCAATGCACTGTGATTTATGACACATTTCCTGTTTATGTGGTGAGATATTAAAATCATATCAAATATATTACAACATTCAAAAATACCTTCACAATTTAACATCAGCGACATCTTGGCATAATGTTTGCCAAATTTCAAATGAATCTGACAAACCGTCTAGGAGGAGTATGTTCAAATTGATCATATGACATCAGTATAATTGTCATTCTTTCTGTTGCCAGTTGGTGGCGCTATGCCAAACATGCATTATGGGCATGTGAATATTATCATTAACATGGTCTTCCATGACCTGTGAAATTTAAAACATTTCAAGCCATGCATGGTTAATTATGACACATTTATTGTTTATGTGGAAGGGTATTAAAATTAATAATTTCGCCATTTTGTCAAATTACAACATATCAAAAAAACGCTTCACAATTTATCATCAGGAACATCTCGGCGTCATGTATACCAACTTTGACATGAATTGGATCAACCGTCTAGGAGGAGTACGTTAAAATTGATCATGTCCACAACGCACAAAATCTCAATTACCTCACTTCCTGTGGGCGTGGCTAATGGCATGTTAATACAAAAGTTGTTTGTTTTTGGGAGTTACATACACCTACCAAATTTGGTGTGTGTATCTAAAACTATATGCCAACCACAAGTCACAGTGACATAAGGGGGCGCTATGGAGTTGCTGGGCAACGCCCAGTGCCAAGCTTTTATCCCTGTCTATTCACTGCATCACTAGATGTGTGTGCCAAATTTCAAGACTTTTCGATTATGTTAACCACCTCAAAATATTTGCCAACCACGGGATCAGTCAAATAAGGGGGCGCTAGCGAGTCCCTGGGCCACGCCCGGGGTCAAGCTCTTGTACCTAACTGCGATGTGTGACACCTGACGTGTGTGCCAAATTTCAAGAGTTTTCGACCATGTTAACCACCTCAAAAACAGGAAAGCAAAAAAGTAGAATAACAATAATAATACTCAATAATAATAATAATAATAATAAATATAGCCGCAAGCGGCAATGGCGGGCCCGAGCACCTGCGGGCCGCAACCCGTGACATGTCGGAATCCAACAAAGCCCCGACGTGGTGCGTGTGTGAAATGTACATATTTGATGCGTGGGCTATTTGCTTTTGTATTTTATTTTCTGCCACATTTACTCGCTTGGCCAGGTGGGGGCGTAATGCAAGGCAGGCCCATTGGGTGTCATCATAATCATAATATATATTAACCTGAGAAACTTCAGACCATTCATTTTAAGCAAAAAACATTTCTGATACACTTTTTGGTTGGCCAGATGGTGGCGCTATGTTAGGCATTGAAATTACACATGTGAATATCATCACAATAATGATATCCAAAATGTTTGTACACTTTCAGATCAATCACTTAAGGCATTGTCCATTTCTGGCACATTTCCTGCTTGACCAGGTGGTGGCGCTATGCCAGGCAGGCCCATTGGGTGTCTGGATATCATCATAATCATAATATCTATTAACCTGAGAAGTTTCAGACCATTTATTCAAAGCATAGAGCATTTCTGGCACATTTCCTGCTTGGCCAGAAGGTGGCGCTATGCTAGGCCTGTGAATTACGCATGTGTATATCATCACAATAATGATATCCAATATTTTATAAAGTTTCAGATCAATCACTTAAGGCATTTTCCATTTCTGGCACATTTCCTGCTTGGCCAGGTGGTGGCGCTATGCCAGGCAAGCCCATTTGGTGTCTGGATATCATCATAATCATGATATCTATTAATCTGAGAAGTTTCAGACCATTCATTCAATGCACTGTGATTTATGACACATTTCCTGTTTATGTGGTGAGATATTAAAATCATATCAAATATATTACAACATTCAAAAATACCTTCACAATTTAACATCAGCGACATCTTGGCATAATGTTTGCCAAATTTCAAATGAATCTGACAAACCGTCTAGGAGGAGTATGTTCAAATTGATCATATGACATCAGTATAATTGTCATTCTTTCTGTTGCCAGTTGGTGGCGCTATGCCAAACATGCATTATGGGCATGTGAATATTATCATTAACATGGTCTTCCATGACCTGTGAAATTTAAAACATTTCAAGCCATGCATGGTTAATTATGACACATTTATTGTTTATGTGGAAGGGTATTAAAATTAATAATTTCGCCATTTTGTCAAATTACAACATATCAAAAAAACGCTTCACAATTTATCATCAGGAACATCTCGGCGTCATGTATACCAACTTTGACATGAATTGGATCAACCGTCTAGGAGGAGTACGTTAAAATTGATCATGTCCACAACGCACAAAATCTCAATTACCTCACTTCCTGTGGGCGTGGCTAATGGCATGTTAATACAAAAGCTGTTTGTTTTTGGGAGTTACATACACCTACCAAATTTGGTGTGTGTATCTAAAACTATATGCCAACCACAAGTCAAAGTGACATAAGGGGGCGCTATGGAGTTGCTGGGCAACGCCCAGTGCCAAGCTTTTATCCCTGTCTATTCACTGCATCACTAGATGTGTGTGCCAAATTTCAAGACTTTTCGATTATGTTAACCACCTCAAAATATTTGCCAACCACGGGATCAGTCAAATAAGGGGGCGCTAGCGAGTCCCTGGGCCACGCCCGGGGTCAAGCTCTTGTACCTAACTGCGATGTGTGACACCTGACGTGTGTGCCAAATTTCAAGAGTTTTCGACCATGTTAACCACCTCAAAAACAGGAAAGCAAAAAAGTAGAATAACAATAATAATACTCAAATATAACCGCAAGCGGTGATTTACGGGGTCCGAGCAAAACGAACATGATGGCATAGCTTTTTAGTTTTACATATGCTTTGATTGTTTGGGCACAATTGTTCAAAAGAAACGTGATCGGATTTCGGTTATCGGATTTCAGTTACCGGATTTCAGCTATCGGATTGGATCAAATCTTGAAAATGGGTTGTTCAAAGGGAAACAAGGATCCTGAAATTGGATTAGATCACATAATCTATTCTTGGTTTTGATCTGGATAAAACCTTCACTTTGTGTCGTTTAAAACTTTTGAGTTGGATTGGAATAAATTTGATGAATAAAATTAGGATTACCCTGTGCTGTAACATTATAGTGTGCTAACCTCCACAACCCAACAGTATTCTAACAATACTTGATTCTACAGGACTATTTATTTGTTGTGGATAAGATGAAGGGTTTGATAATGGAAGGCAGTGTTTCCCACAGAATTGAATTGTATTTGTGGTGGTGGGTTCTGTGTCGGAGTCAATAAGATAAACAGCGTATAATTATACAGTTATACTTGCCTTGCACTACAAGTCCATATTGACAAGTAGCTGTAATGCTGTAATGTTATAGTGTGCTAACCTCCACAACCCAACAGCATGCTATTCTAGTATGCTAACCTCCACAACCCAACAGTATTTTAACACTAATGCTTCAGGTGGGATTTGAACACTCAACATAAGGATGACCAGTACAAGGCATTATCCCACTAAGCCACTGTCAATCCTACATCTTTGCCAGTCACATTCACATGGTGAAAATGTGTATTGGTAAACACACAAGAAAAACTCCAAGTATACATTTGACAATAAAATGAAGGGCTTTCCTGAAAGAGAACACCTGAAAACGTTTGGAAATTCTGGGACAATTAGACATTTGTAGAGAAGAACAGTAATGGATGAAATATAAATATGATAGACTTAATGATGAAGGAAAAATAGTAAACAAAGAAGTTCCCCTATATGTCAGAGTGTGTCGGCATTCTGATTCTTGGCAACTAATGAGTGTAAATGTTGATTGCCTGATGTCATTCAGGTGCTGTTCAATGGTGTGACTCTTCAATAACCAATAGCATGTGCATCTTGAGCTTCAAGCTCTAGCAGGATTCTAACTCTCAACCTAACAAACACCAGCAGTGTGTAATGAGTGTGAATGTTAATTGCCTGATGTCATTCAGGTGCTGTTCAATGGTGTGACTCATAAGGCTCAATGGTATGGAGTGATGACACGGAGATGGCAGGTTTCGGTGCAACACAAGTTAACTTTATTTGAGTTTCAATTCATCTGTTCTTTTGTTCTTTACTTGTATGTGTGCTGCATCAAAGAGGAAACAAACAGAAAATGGAGTAATCAGTGAAATGGGGTAAATCAGTACAGATCCCAACTCACAAACAAACCAATTGACATTTGAACAATAAACTGAAATCATATGGCTATATAAGGTACAACTAAACAATACTTGACATCCCAAGTCAACCAACATCACCTAATCATCTTTCACATGGGACTCCAACACACCAAACCAACAAACAAAGACCTTAACTTTACACATGATGGCAGAGCTACTCTACAAACTGATAAACATCACAAAAGTCATAGTGAGGGTGATTAAAGTGATGACTTACGTTAACTCAAAGACGCACACAGAGCAGGACACACTGGAGTGCTGGGTTGAGATGAACAAAAGAGCGAACTGAGGGCGAGCAAACAATTTATCCTGGTCTGAGCCCCTGCTCCGGAGCTACAGGGTTTCCCAGCGGGTAAACTTTGGAAAGATTTGCAAAGATTTGGAAAAGATTTTTGAAAGACTACAGTCTCAGACCCTCTCACATCTAAAGACAAGTAGTAGAGTTTTAAGTCACAGACTATGATTTTGCAATGACTAGGGATCTTGCAGGGTCACTATTTACAAGACTGCAACATGATTCCTTCAAATTATTACCCATTGTGCAATAGATAAACAGGAACTGAAAATTATAGCCTACTAAACTCAAAGTCGTATTTTCATGTTTCTGCAGCATTGTTTCATGCGTGACATCCTTAACCGATATAGAGTTGTTCTGTCAAGTGGAAGAGCCGACTAAATATGTATAAGAAATGACAAATATTATAAGAATAACAAATAATTATAGGCTACAGCTTATAATTATACAGTAATACTTGCCTTGCACTACAAGTCCATATTGACAAGTAGCTGTAATGTTATAGTGTGTTATCCTCCACAACCCAACAGCATTCTATTGTAGTATGCTAACATCCACAACCCACTAATGCTTCAAGTGGGATTTGAACTCTCAACCTAAGGATCACCAGTACAAGGCATTATCCCACTGAGCCACTGTCAATCCTACATGTTGGCCAGTCACATTCACATGGTGAAAATGTGTATTGGTAAACACACAAGAAAAACTCCAAGCATGGAGGGGCGATTAGACATTTGTAGAGATGAACACTAATAGATTAAATATAAATATGATAGACTTAATGATGAAGGAAAAATAGTAAACAAAGAAGTTCCCCTGAATGTCATAGAGTGTCTCGGCATTCTGATTCTTGGCAACTGATGAGTGTGAATGTTGATTGCCTGATGTCATTCAGGTGCTGTTCAATGGTGTGAATCTTCAATAACCAATAGTAATCGAGCTAGAGCCTAAAGCACTACCGGGGATTCGAACCCTCAACCTAACAAACACCAGCACTAGGCATTATCCCACTGAGCCACTGACAATTCTACATATTGGGTAGTCACATTCACATGGTGAAAATGTGTGTTGGTAAACACACAAGAAAAACTCCAAGTATATATTTGACAATAAAATGAAGGGCTTTCCTGAAAAAATACACCTGAAAACTTTTGGATATTCTGGGGCAATTAGACATTTATAGAGAAGAACAGTAATGGATGAAATATAAATATGATAGACTTAATGATGAAGGAAAAATAGTAAACAAAGAAGTTCCCCTATATGTCATAGAGTGTGTCGGCATTCTGATTCTTGGCAACTAATGAGTGTGAATGTTAATTGTCTGATGTCATTCAGGTGCTGTTCAATAGTGTGAATCTTCAATAACCAATAGCATGTGCATCTTGAGCCTAAAGCTCTAGCAGGATTCGAACTCTCAACCTAACAAACTCCGGCACTAGGCATTATCCCACTCTGCCACTGACAATCATACACATTCAGCAGTCACATTCAAATGGTGAAAATGTGTGTTGGTAAACACACAAGAAAAACTCCAAGTATACATTTGACAATAAAATGAAGGGCTTTCCTGAAAGAGTACACCTGAAAACTTTTAGATATTCTGGGGCAATTAGACATTTATAGAGAAGAACAGTAATGGATGAAATATAAATATGATAGACTTAATGATGAAGGAAAAATAGTAAACAAAGAAGTTCCCCTATATGTCATAGAGTGTGTCGGCATTCTGATTCTTGGCAACTAATGAGTGTGAATGTTAATTGTCTGATGTCATTCAGGTGCTGTTCAATAGTGTGAATCTTCAATAACCAATAGCATGTGCATCTTGAGCCTAAAGCTCTAGCAGGATTCGAACTCTCAACCTAACAAACACCAGCACTAGGCATTATCCCACTCAGCCACTGACAATCATACACATTGAGCAGTCACATTCAAATGGTGAAAATGTGTGTTGGCAAACCCACAACATCAAGAAAATTCCTAGCATACATTTGACAATAGAATTAAGGGCTTTATAAAAAAGAGTACATATCTGAAAATGTGCACTGTTAATGGTATCCACCTAATGATGGTTGTATGGTTGTTATCCAAGAAAAAAAATTACTCATATAGGAATATAGGTGATATAGGAGAAATGGGCTGAGTGGTCGAACTTTATTAGCCTATATCTCTGAAATGGAACAACATATCCAAATTCTTTTGATAACTTTTGTGAGGCTTTGTCTAAACATTGTCTGTGAGAATTTTGGTGAAGATTTGATAATTTTTGAAGCCTGTGAAACTTTTTATGATGTTTGGCTTTTCTCTGAAATTGTGGCAAAAGTAAACATTTTTAGAGCATAAGACCAGGGTGAAAAAGATGCATCTGAATGTAGAGATTAATATGATGAAAGAATTTTGAGTCTAGGTGAATCTGGTAAGGAGAAATAAGCGTTTTTGACAAGAGCGCCACCTTTGGGTGCAGTACCCCAAATTTGGGTTATGGGTAGTGGGGGGTACTGGTAACAATACTTGAAAATGTCAAGTTTCTAGGACTTACGGTTTATAGGAATATAGGTGATCTAGGAAAAAAGGCCTAAGTGGTCTAACTTTATTGGCCTATATCTCTGAAATGGAACAAAATATCAAAATTCTGAGCGATAACTTTTGTGAGGCTTGGTCTAAACATTGTCTGTGAGAATTTTGGTGAAGATTCGATTATTTTTGAAGAGTGTGAAACTTTTTATAATGTTTGGCTTTTCCATGAAATTATGGAAAAAGTAAACATTTGTAGACCATAAGACCAGGGCCAAAAAGATGCATCTGAGTTTAGAGATTAATATTCTGAAAGAATTTTGAGTCTAGGTGAATCTGGTAAGGAGAAATAAGCATAATTAACTTTTTTTTTCAATAGCGCCACCTTTGGGTGCAGTACCCCAAATTTTGGGTTATGGGTAGAGGGGGGTACTGGTAACCATACCTGAAAATTTCAAGAGTTTTGGAGTTACGGTTTAGGCTGCAGTATGACTTTTACAGAATTTTGGCCAAAAAATGAACGGTACAGAAACAATAGGGTTCCTGCAGCTACGCTGCTCGGACCCCTAATAATAATAATAAATATAGCCGCAAGCGGCAATGGCGGGCCCGAGCACCTGCGGGCCGCAACCCATGACGTGTCGGAATCCAATAAAGCACCAACGTGGTGCGTTTGTGAAATGTACATATTTGATGCGTGTGCTATTTGTTTTTGTATTTTATTTTATGCCACATTTACTCGCTTGGCCAGGTGGTGGCGCTATGCCAGGCAGGCCCATTGGGTGTCTGGATATCATCATAATCATAATATCTATTAACCTGAAAAGTTTCAGACCATTTATTCAAAGCATAGAGCATTTCTGGCACATTTCCTGCTTGGCCAGAAGGTGGCGCTATGTTAGGCCTGTGAATTACGAATGTGAATATCATCACAATAATGATATCCAATATTTTATAAAGTTTCAGATCAATCACTTAAGGCATTGTCCATTTCTGGCACATTTCCTGCTTGGCCAGGTGGTGGCGCTATGCCAGGGAGGCCCATTGGTTGTCTGGATATCATCATAATCATGATATCTATTAACCTGTGAAGTTTTAGACCATTCATTCAATGCACTGTGATTTATGACACATTTCCTGTTTATGTGGTGAGATATTAAAATCATATCAAATATATTACAACATTCAAAAATCCATTCACAATTTAACATCAGCGACATCTTGGCATAATGTTTGCCAAATTTCAAATGAATCTGGCAAACCGTCTAGGAGGAGTATGTTCAAATTGATCATGTGACATCAGTATAATTGTCATTCTTTCTTTTGCCAGTTGGTGGCGCTATGCCAAACATGCATTATGGGCATGTGAATATTATCATTAACATGGTCTTCAATGACCAGTGAAATTTAAAACATTTCAAGCCATGCATGGTGAAGTATGACACATTTATTGTTTATGTGGAAGGGTATTAAAATTAATAATTTTGCCATTTCGTCAAATTACAACATATCGAAAAAAAACTTCACAATTTATAATTAGGAACATCTCGGCATCATGTATACCAACTTTGACATGAATCGGATCAACCGTCTAGGAGGAGTACGTTAAAATTGATCATGTCCACAACGCACAAAATCTCAATTACCTCACTTCCTGTGGGTGTGGCTAATGGCATGTTAATACAAAAGTTGTTTGTTTTTGGGAGTTACATACACCCACCAAATTTGGTGTGTGTATCTAAAACTATATGCCAACCACAAGTCACTGTGACGTAAGGGGGCGCTATGGAGTTCCTGGGCAACGCCCGGTGCCAAGCTTTTATCCCTGTCTATTCACTGTACCACTTGATGTGTATGCTAAATTTCATGCGTTTTCGATTATGTTAACCACCTCAAAATATTTGCCAACCACGGGATCAGTCACCTAAGGGGGCGCTAGCGAGTCCCTGGGCCACGCCCGGGGTCAAGCCCTTGTACCTAACTGCGATGCATGACACCTGACGTGTGTGCCAAATTTCAAGAGGTTTCGACCATGTTAACCACCTCAAAAACAGGAAAGCAAAAAAGTGGAATAACAATAATAATAATAAATATAGCCGCAAGCGGCAATGGCGGGCCCGAGCACCTGCGGGCCGCAACCCGTGACATGTCGGAATCCAACAAAGCCCCGACGTGGTGCGTGTGTGAAATGTACATATTTGATGCGTGGGCTATTTGCTTTTGTATTTTATTTTCTGCCACATTTACTCGCTTGGCCAGGTGGGGGCGCTATGCCAGGCAGGCCCATTGGGTGTCTGGATATCATCATAATCATAATATCTATTAACCTGAGAAGTTTCAGACCATTTATTCAAAGCATAGAGCATTTCTGGCACATTTCCTGCTTGGCCAGAAGGTGGCGCTATGCTAGGCCTGTGAATTACGCATGTGAATATCATCACAATAATGATATACAATATTTTATAAAGTTTCAGATCAATCACTTAAGGCATTTTCCATTTCTGGCACATTTCCTGCTTGGCCAGGTGGTGGCGCTATGCCAGGCAGGCCCATTTGGTGTCTGGATATCATCATAATCATGATATCTATTAACCTGAGAAGTTTTAGACCATTCATTCAATGCACTGTGATTTATGACACATTTCCTGTTTATGTGGTGAGATATTAAAATCATATCAAATATATTACAACATTCAAAAATACCTTCACAATTTAACATCAGCGACATCTTGGCATAATGTTTGCCAAATTTCAAATGAATCTGACAAACCGTCTAGGAGGAGTATGTTCAAATTGATCATATGACATCAGTATAATTGTCATTCTGTCTGTTGCCAGTTGGTGGCGCTATGCCAAACATGCATTATGGGCATGTGAATATTATCATTAACATGGTCTTCCATGACCTGTGAAATTTAAAACATTTCAAGCCATGCATGGTTAATTATGACACATTTATTGTTTATGTGGAAGGGTATTAAAATTAATAATTTCGCCATTTTGTCAAATTACAACATATCAAAAAAACGCTTCACAATTTATCATCAGGAACATCTCGGCGTCATGTATACCAACTTTGACATGAATTGGATCAACCGTCTAGGAGGAGTACGTTAAAATTGATCATGTCCACAACGCACAAAATCTCAATTACCTCACTTCCTGTGGGCGTGGCTAATGGCATGTTAATACAAAAGTTGTTTGTTTTTGGGAGTTACATACACCTACCAAATTTGGTGTGTGTATCTAAAACTATATGCCAACCACAAGTCACAGTGACATAAGGGGGCGCTATGGAGTTGCTGGGCAACGCCCAGTGCCAAGCTTTTATCCCTGTCTATTCACTGCATCACTAGATGTGTGTGCCAAATTTCAAGACTTTTCGATTATGTTAACCACCTCAAAATATTTGCCAACCACGGGATCAGTCACCTAAGGGGGCGCTAGCGAGTCCCTGGGCCACGCCCGGGGTCAAGCTCTTGTACCTAACTGTGATGTGTGACACCTGACGTGTGTGCCAAATTTCAAGAGTTTTCGACCATGTTAACCACCTCAAAAACAGGAAAGCAAAAAAGTAGAATAACAATAATAATACTCAATAATAATAATAATAATAATAATAATCCTTACAAAAACAATAGGGCCTTGCGCCCTTCGGTGCTCGGGCCCTAATAATAATCCTTACAAAAACAATAGGGCCTTGCGCCCTTCGGTGCTCGGGCCCTAATAATAATAATCCTTACAAAAACAATAGGGCCTTGCGCCCTTCGGTGCTCGGGCCCTAATAATAATAATAATAATAATAATAATCCTTACAAAAACAATAGGGCCTTGCGCCCTTCGGTGCTCGGGCCCTAATAATCCTTACAAAAACAATAGGGCCTTGCGCCCTTCGGGTGCTCGGGCCCTAATAATAATAATAATAATAATAATAATCCTTACAAAAACAATAGGGCCTTGCGCCCTTCGGTGCTCGGGCCCTAACTAGCAATGACATTCTTCACAAACAAAGAACTCCACATCAAAATTTAACAAATATGAACACACCATGTATCATCACAATTCATAGTCAAGATCACGATAGCAATTCCAAAAACTCTAAACGCATTCCGTACATGCATTAAAAGACAGTAAATATGAATAGGTTATACATTACAGTTCATGATCAAGATGTCAACAGTAGTTCTAAAACCTTGGTGCAGGTCTACTCCACACATGTATCAAAAAGTCCATAAATCACAAATCACGGTAAAGATTACAACAGTAATTCTAAAATCTGGATGTATTCTTCATGTCAAAACTAATAATAAGTCCTAACATGTTCAGTCAAATGTCATAGTTCATGGTTATTCTAAAATGTACTCCACACAACAACATATACAACAGACCAATTGTTCTGAAGACCCACAATAGGCTACAAAAAACTACAGAAAAGGTGAAAGGTCAAAATCTTCGTTGAGACCTGGATGGCTAGTAGCTCTCAGCGAATAGATCCAGTATGTCTCCCTCTGTTTGAGGCGTTTTATTTTGTCCCCACCCCTGGCATCAAGGCGAATAGATTCAATACCAATTACTCTGTTAATGTTGAATCCTTCCCATGATTAGCTTCTGCGTAATGTTTGGCCATTGGGTAATTCATATTTCTAGTTCGAATGGCATACCTATGTTCAGCTACCCTGTCTCTTAGTCTCCTTTTCGTAAGGCCTACATAGAAACAACCACAAGGACATTCTAATCGATAGACCACGTGAGTAGTATTGCAATTTATGAAACTGTTAACAGAATAGGTCTTATTATTGAGAACATCTATAAATCTGTCAGTTTTAACCATATTCTCACAATAATTGCAATTACCACAGGGGAAGTTTCCTTTGGGTTGGCGAAGCCAAGTTTCACGTTTTGGAGCAGGGAGGTGACTTCTCACTAATTTGTCTTTAATAGTAGGGGCCCTTCTAAAACTAATCCCAGGGGGTTCAGTGAATATTTCCCGTAGGGCTGGGTCACATTCAATGAGGTTCCAGTTCTTCTTTATGATATGTTTAATCTGGACAGCCTCTTTGCTATAGCGGGTGACAAAATATGACGATATTTATGAAATATGAGGATCTATCTGGGTGACCCTGGACAGGAGTAGCTCCGCTCTTGTGTTTGAACGTAGAGGACCCATTTCAAGATCAACATGGCCACAAACAAGTCTTTTTCCTACACTGAGGATGAGGGCAAAGCCATTATCGTAGAAGATACTCTTTTGGAAGTGGATTTGGATCAGGAACATGCACACAAGATGGACACACGTAAGCTGTTCTTAGATATCCAAAAACTTTCTGAAAAAGAGTTGAAGCTAAATCTTCATATAATAACCTTGTCTGATTACTGGAGGAAGGATATGATACCAAGAGGTTTGAGATTGAACAAATTCCCCTCATTTGGCTATGAAAATTCTGAATTTAAAGAAAAATGGGAAGCAATTCTCAATAAATGCTCCCTTGCCTTAATCCTCCTGTTAATTGAAGAGGCTAGAAAGCAGAAGTCATCTTTACAATCTCAGATTGAGGAATTGAAATCTGAGTTTATTCAGAAAAAAACAGAGGAACACAGATTGCCTTTTGAGAATAAGTTAAAGGAAGACCTCAAGAAATTGTCAACAAAATTGAAACAAGTCAAAATAATGAAATTCAAGCGAGACCATAACGACTACAGCATGGGTTCTATATACAGCTGGGGCAAGAGAGGACAGCTAACTAAGAGAAGAGTGTCTTTTAATCTCCCAAGTACGGATGATGAAAACTATGATGAAGGTGATAACAGAAACAACTGTCACAAGAGGAATGGGAGTTTGCAAATGGCTGATGTGCATGACAGAAATGCTTTTTTGGAGTCGTCTGAAACATCAGTCGTAATTAATATCTCAGACTTACCCCTCTCTGATGACTGTGTCTCTGTCTTATCTAAGGGCCTCTCATTTTCGACCACCTACTCAGGAAAAGACTTTGACACCAAAGTGGACCTCTATCGATTCTATAGAAGTTTACACTTGAAGGCCTGGTACCACCAGAACACACTGGGTACCACCTACTCAACCACTGTAGTAAATTCTCCATTTCGGCCTAAATCTACTTTCTCACCCTGCACTACAAATCCCACATTGGCTACCTTTACCAAAAAGGTGTCCTATGCAGTAGAAAGATTGTACAGTAAACAAAAAAAGACCACACATTATAATCTCACAAAAAAAGAATCTGAAGCACTTAAGTGGCTTTCAGATAGAGATGATATAATTATAAAAAGTGCTGATAAGGGGGGTGCTGTCTGTGTGTGGGACAAGGAGAAATATATAAGTGAAGCTCTACGCCAACTGGAGAACTCTCAGTACTACTCTAAGCCCTCATCCAATCCAATGGACACTATGAAAAGAGAGCTAGAGCATCTGCTGAACACGGCAAAATCACACAATTGGATTACTAAGAATGAATATGAGTTTTTGCTCTGCCCATACCCACGATATTCTACTTTCTATATGCTGCCTAAAATCCATAAGGATCTAGAGAATCCACCTGGTAGACCGATAATAAGTGGTAATGGCTCAATAACAGAACCTGCTTCTACGTTTGTAGATTACTTCATTAAGCCTTTTGTTGCTGATTTGCCTGCTTACATTCAGGACACTACCCAGGTTTTAAACAAAATAGACCAAATATCCAACATAGGCTCTTGCATTATGGCCACTATGGATGTGGAATCTTTATACAGCAACATCGTACATAATGAGGGTCTAGAGGCTCTAAAATACTATCTCTCATCCAGACCTGAACATTTGATGCCTCCCAGTGACTTTATAGTGCAACTTACTGAGTGGACTTTAAAGAACAATGTTTTTCTCTTTCAAGATAAACTGTACAGACAGGAAAAGGGGACTGCAATGGGCGCTTGCTTTGCGCCCAACTATGCCAATCTGTTTCTAGGCTTGTGGGAGGAACAGTATATCTTCTCGCAAGTCAACCCTTTCAGAGATAAAGTGTTGTGGTGGGGTAGATTTATTGATGATGTGATACTGTTTTTTTCAGGCACAGAAAAAGAACTTCTAGACTTCCATAGTTATGTAAACACTCTAAATAAGAACCTAAAACTTAGTCTGGAGTATGATCTGCAAGCCATAAACTTTCTGGATCTACGTATAAGACAATGAGGGATTCTTGCATACGTCTATTTTCAGAAAGGCCACAGATCGGAACACTATACTGCATGCAGATAGCTTTCACCCGCCATGGCTTATCACTAACATACCCTATGGACAGATACAGAGATTAAAGTGTATCTGTGACTCAGATCAGGACTTTATGCATCAATCTATGGATATGCGGCATCGCTTTCGACAGAGAGGGTATCGAACCCAAACTCTCGTTCAAGCTCATAATCGAGCACAAGCACTTGAGAGGAAGAGCCTGCTTAGGTTTAGACCCCCAAAAGTGCCAACTCAGAAACCCTATTTTGTCACCTGCTATAGCAAAGAGGCTGTCCAGATTAAACATATCATAAAGAAGAACTGGAACCTCATTGAATGTGACCCAGCCCTACGGGAAATATTCACTGAACCCCCTGGGATTAGTTTTAGAAGGGCCCCTACTATTAAAGACAAATTAGTGAGAAGTCACCTCCCTGCTCCAAAACGTGAAACTTGGCTTCGCCAACCCAAGGGAAACTTCCCCTGTGGTAATTGCAATTATTGTGAGAATATGGTTAAAACTGACAGATTTATAGATGTTCTCAATAATAAGACCTATTCTGTTAACAGTTTCATAAATTGCAATACTACTCACGTGGTCTATCGATTAGAATGTCCTTGTGGTTGTTTCTATGTAGGCCTTACGAAAAGGAGACTAAGAGACAGGGTAGCTGAACATAGGTATGCCATTCGAACTAGAAATATGAATTACCCAATGGCCAAACATTATGCAGAAGCTAATCATGGGAAGGATTCAACATTAACAGAGTAATTGGTATTGAATCTATTCGCCTTGATGCCAGGGGTGGGGACAAAATAAAACGCCTCAAACAGAGGGAGACATACTGGATCGATCTATTCGCTGAGAGCTACTAGCCATCCAGGTCTCAACGAAGATTTTGACCTTTCACCTTTTCTGTAGTTTTTTGTAGCCTATTGTGGGTCTTCAGAACAATTGGTCTGTTGTATATGTTGTTGTGTGGAGTACATTTTAGAATAACCATGAACTATGACATTTGACTGAACATGTTAGGACTTATTATTAGTTTTGACATGAAGAATACATCCAGATTTTAGAATTACTGTTGTAATCTTTACCGTGATTTGTGATTTATGGACTTTTTGATACATGTGTGGAGTAGACCTGCACCAAGGTTTTAGAACTACTGTTGACATCTTGATCATGAACTGTAATGTATAACCTATTCATATTTACTGTCTTTTAATGCATGTACGGAATGCGTTTAGAGTTTTTGGAATTGCTATCGTGATCTTGACTATGAATTGTGATGATACATGGTGTGTTCATATTTGTTAAATTTTGATGTGGAGTTCTTTGTTTGTGAAGAATAATCATTTGGAATGATGTCATTGCTAGTTTCTCAATTGGATTTTCCCAACTGCCCTGTTGCCTTTGATTATTGACCTGCTTGACAAAAATGACTGCCCCTAGTGGCTGAAGAAATGTATAGCAAGTGCCTCATTGGCACACCTGAAACCCATGCTATAATTATGCTCAGACTCTCTGTTCCCAACACCCTGATGAAGGCTGGTGAGCCGACACGCGTTGGTGTTTTTTAATGGATTAGCCCTAAATAATAAATGTTAAAAAATGTGCATCCTACTGAGTGCCTGGACCTGGAATCTTTTTCCAAACTGATTCATGAACTTTTAACCCATCCAACAGCAGCAGAGGATACAAGGGATACTTGTAGACCTCCAGCTCCCACTTTTGTCTCTTATCGGGATTTAGAATGTTAACAGAATTCACATTTTCTTTCTCACCAACAACTAATAATGAAGTCAGACACAATGTTTTAGATTTATTTGGTCCATAAGAATAAACCATTTACTCGTATATAAGCAAATGTTACAGTCAATAAGAATGATATTAAAAAAAACATGTACCTTACCAGTAATACAGGAAGTAAGTATACTGTATATTTATTGAAGATCATTTCGGAATAGAGACATAAAATACATTTGATTCAACAGACACAACTTCCTTATATAAATCAGTATAATGAATGAATTGAAATGTATATGAAAATTATATACATATTTAAAATGTATTATTATTTATGAAAAGCTAGGAATACAATCAACTTCAACATCACTCAAAAATCAATGTGTTCTAAACATTTGAAAGTGGATTTCAAAGAACAAGCCCCGCTGTATAGGCCTACACACAAACTCACACCCACACACACACACACACAGAGGAGGATAGGGAAAGGTGGGATGGGGAACCTGAAGGTTGAACAAAGAAGACCTATGACTCATTATGAAACGCATCCCCTTCTCCAGAATGCCAAATCTGACAGCAATTTTGTTTACCAAAAAAATAAAGTCACCTACCGCTACATTCCGGGCCATACAAGCTACTTTAGTGTTATTATGTAAAAAAAATATATAACAAAGCCAACAATTTTCCTTTGGCTCCTGCTGTACAGGAATATGTACTTGATGAAAAGACTACAGAGTAGTTGGCTAGTCGAAGCAACTGAAGGCGAGGCTGAAATTTCGTGGGAAATGCCTGCCAGCTGTTGTGATAGATTTTCTCCAAAGTCTTTCTGGCTATAGCTACCAAACCTAGGTTCAACACCAGATTCTGTATTGCAAAACTTTAAAAAATAAGAAACTAACATAACATAATAAGGTTCTTTTCACAATAAATGTTCTATTAAAGGGGCAACGTTTTCGTGTTAATTAATCATCTTCGTAAGTCGGTATATGGTTAAATGACTCATTACGGGGCGAATGAAGGCTCTCTCGCCCACCCCTACTGCCTGTAGTAGGATATAGCGCGGGAATGATGCCAAAAACCTCCCTTCCTACCAACCGGTGGATCCATCAAACGTCATGTCAAACGCCTACCAGCACGTTCATTGCGTTATCATGCAACAACAAATGTGTAGCTACCTCTCCGGAGGTTTTGTTTTTGGTGCATTTTGTCTGTTTGTCTAAAATCTAAGATGTTTGTTTAATGTTTAAAGACTTTTCTACTGTCTTTTCTACTGCCTATTTTAGTTTAAAATTGCAAGTAATGCTTAACATGACCAATAGGGCTACAAATTGTGGTTAACTAGTGTCGATAGCATATTGCGAGTAGTTGTGAACCATAGGAACTTTAATTGTAGCCTATAGCCAAATTGAAATAAATGCGAATTTATGATAAGGCTGTCAGTTCGACTGGCGACCCACAGTTGGATAAGCAGGTTCCCCCGAGCTAGAGGGGGCCCGCTCCCGCAATATTTTGTCCCGCTCCCGCATTAATGTGTCATTTTTAGTCCCGCTCCCGCCCGCATCTGTAACATGATGTCCCGCTCCCTCCCGCTAAAGCCCGCATGCAGGAGGGATAGCCTATTCAGTTTTTCTTTCTGTCTCACGAAAGGAGCACACACACCTGAGAAAGACTCCAGATGTCAGTTTCTTAGTTCTGAATGTAGGCTAACAACTGAAGTAGGCCTAGCCTGGTGCCCTCTTCCTCTGTCATGCTTTCGATTTCGAGTTTTGACAATGAGCAGCAGGAACAAATTGAACCCACTCTAAGAAATGGCCGTAGGCCTACTTTTACAGTACAGCACAGCAAAATCTATTCAAATTGCAGTCCGAGGGATATTGTCCATAAAACGTTGTTAAACTTAGCCTATAGGCTAGGAAAGGCCTACATAATCACATATTTGGAGATGATTTGAAGTGGGCTCATATGCTTCCATAACATAGTGATATAAGAAAGAGAAAATGTGGTAAGGCCAGCCTATGGCATTTCTCATATCTCGCACATAATTGGTAGGCCCCTAGTCCTGTTTTGCCGATGGTTATTACGCATAACAGTTTAAGCAACAATAGCAATAGCTTGTCACTAATAACGACACAAATAGACTAATGAATGTTCATTTAATGAAGTTTCAACATGTACAGTTTTCCTACATTTATTCATGTTCCAACACAAGCCTACATGTATCCATCATGTTCCAACAGAATAAGTACATGTTGCACCAATTCTGGGCACATGTTGGATACGTGTAGGTTCATATAGGTATATGTAGGCTGCTTATAAAAAGGCAGTTATTCTGATACATGTAAGTAAGGCGGGTGGTATGACGTTCGGTTGGTCGATCGGTTGGTTGATCAGATGGACGGTCGGAAGGTTTTAGGCACGATTCCCGCACCATAGTTGGAAGAATATCCCACTTGCAAGTTCGGTGTATCCTACCCACCGACCTTCAGTCTCACAAAGTCTCAGACATCGCAAGAAGCAGGATCAGTTTACATCCTGCATCCCGAGCACAGAGGCAGGCTAACGCAACGCTAGCGATTGTTGCAAACGTACGTGTGTATAATGGCAGAGCCGGCGAATAAGCAGCGAAAACCCTTGACGGAAGAGGCAAAGAAAAGGAAAAGAGCTTCAGACCGAGCGAGGGCTCGCACACGTATCGACATGTACAGGCGGTAGCGGGAGCTTCGTAGAGAAAAAGCATCAGGCTTGCCGGTGTTACATGGCAACTGGCTCCCATGTTAATGGTGCATTCAGGGCACTTCGGAATGACAAGGACCGCCCCCATGGCTACTTTGTTTTTCCAACAGCAAGTGTTCATGTGCTTTGATGACGAGTCTTTGAAAGATGTGGCCGCTTGCAGATTTGTCACTTTCTGATATACTAGAGACGCACACAAATATGCATGACATGTTTAAAAGTCAAAATTGTATGTAGTACTACATGCACTGGACCATGAATATGCCACCCAAAAAACAAACACCTAAATAAATAAACTTCACGTGGGTATCGATCCACGAATAAATTGACCTGTTTGCTTGGTAATCAGACGTCTATCCACTTGCGCCACGAACCAGCTGACGGCACTTACAGAAATTGACTTCAGTTGTATGATTAAAAGAAGTCAGCTAACGTTATTATAATTGTAACAAGTTAACATGGCTACCATGTTATCATGCTACCGTTGCCCAAGCCATTTACTGTAGTAGGCCTTCAAAGTATCATGGTTAAGTTTTACTAACGTTTCACTGAGGTTAGGCTGTGGTCGCCCCTACCTGAAGTGTCTGTAGAGGCACATGAACATGAACGTCAGCAAATAAATCAAATAAAAATGTATTGCCTAATTGTGTATCCTTTTGTCCAGCCTATTGTTTTAAGAATTCAGTTCATGAAACACAGGCATTGAAACGCACATAGCAATGGGCAGGAGAAGTCTATAACGTGTCCATATTTTACACAAAATTTGCGCACAGGGAGAGTCAAAACTCTTAGGCTTATTAGTACAGCGGCTAAGGCCAGATTTTTACCTGAATCGTTCAGTTTTTGCAGAAAGCACGAAACTTGGTACAAGTATAGTACTACCCCTAGTGATCAAAAATTGAAATGGACCCCAACACATAGCGCCCCCTAGTGGCCCCTATCTTGACTTCAAATATGGCCACCAAAATATGCCCTTTTTTTACATTTATAATGCTATGCTGCTTTTAACACATAATATGACATGTCTACAGCCATCTTTCAGCATTATGAAATACATAATGAGACAATCATGCATAATTAAAATGGCAGACGTGTTAGATTTTAAGGAAGTAGCCATACATTCTTACACTGAGTCAAAAACTGGGGTGCGTTTGGGCTATGTGTGAAGTTTTGACTGTGTGACTAAACCCTGCACTTGCCTGGGCTCAATCCTTCTAATTTACCCCCTAGAGGCTGGCATGCTAGCAAGGAGGCTAAAACCCTTAGATGCTAGCATCTGTCAAGTCTCTTAAAAAAAACATATGCTGCCTTTTGGGAAATTAGCTATTTTGTCTTCTATCCTAGAGTTAGATAAATTAGTACATGCACCCAGTCATAGTTAGATAAATTAGTACATAACCCAGTCCAACACATCCTACTGTTAGCCTAATTCAATTGAGGTGGGTGGGGCCAATTAGCATATGCTAAAGTTTCTTTTAACGCTTATTGTGATTGTTTGAAAAGGTCTATTTTGTTTTATTGTAGTTTAATATTTTGCATCCCATAAAATGATTATGCCTGTCAATGAAGCTAATTTAAATATGTAATACCTTATGAGTTTAGCTCCCTCCTGACACATTAGGGCTCATGCTAGTCAGTGAACCAGCACTTTTAGGACACTTGCTAGTGCGTTCAGCGCCAAGTCTGGTGGAAACACCAAAAGCTTAAGACAGGTAAAGTTGAGTATCGTCCGCATAGCAGTGATAATCAAATTCATGGGAGCAAATGGTCTCACCCAAGGAAGTGTGTAAATAGAGAAAAGTAGGGGCACTAATACTGATCCCTGATGCACACCTGTGGTGAGGTCATGTGCCCTTTAAGGTAGGATTTAAACCAGTCAAGGGCTTTCCTAGACATTCCAGTTCAGATAGTGTAGAAAGGAGAATGTCATGGTTAACAGTATCGAAGGCTGCAGATAAGTCTAGTAGAATGAATACTAATGACTTAGCAACTTAGATGAGGACTTAGCTACTGTCAATGCTTCGGTCACAGACAGAAAAGCTGTTTCAGTAGAATGACTCTTGAAAACAGACTGCATAGGGTCTAGCAGGTTGTTCTGATATAGTAAGTCCAAGACTTGCTTGAAGACCATTTTCTCCAAAAACTTTGACAAGAAAGGAAGAAGGGAGATAGGTCTGTAAAAACAGGAATGTTAGAGGTGGTGGCAAATGATACATGTTCCATCTTTATCCTCCTTGACTGATTTTTCACTAGTTTCACATTTGGCTAGGGTCAGTGTCACTACTGGTAGCATAAGCCAGTAGCTGGAGCTAGTCCAACTCCTCCAGAATGGCACACCAATACGTTCCATTGCCAGAAGGATTGCTGTGTCTCCCAGCGCAGTCTCAAGAGCATGTAGGAGATTCCAGTAGACAGTTGCTCAAGGAGAGCTGGGTAGGATGGTAGAGGGTCCTTAACCCAGCAGCAGGACCAGTATCTGCTCCTTTGTGCAACAACAAACAGTAGGAGCCCTGCCAGAGCCCTACAAAATGACCTCCTCCAGGCCGCTGGTGTGAATGTCTCTGACCACACTGTCAGACTTCATGAAGGTGGCCTGAGGGCCCGATGGCCTCTGGAAGGACCTATGCTCACTGCCCAGCACTGTGCAGCTCAATTGGCAGGTTCGCCACTGACGCCCTGTGCTTTTCACAAATGAGACCAGGTTCACCCTGAGCACATGTGATGTTTAAAGATGTCTTGGAGAATGTAATGCTGCCTGCAACATCATTCAGCATGACTGGTTTGGTGGTGGGCCAGTGATGGTCTGGGGAGGGATATCCTTGGAAGGACGCACACACCTCTACGGGCAAGACAACTGCACCCTCACTACTCTTAGGCATCAAGATGAAAACTTCAGACCCATTGTCTTACCCTGTATTGGTGCAGTGGGCCCTGGGTTCCTCCTGGTGCACAACAATGGCTGGACACATGTAGCGAGAATGTGCAGGCAGTTCCTGGAGGATGAAGGCATTGATACCATTGACTGTCCCCCCCCCACACTCCCCTGACTTAAATCCGATTGAACACCTCTGGGACATTATATTTTGGTCCATCTGCCAGGTTGCGCCAGGTTGCACCACCGACTGTCAAGGAGCTCAGTGATGGCTGTAATGGAACCGAGCGGAAGTTACCATTAACAAATGTGGGTGTGGCCAAAGAAGCAGAGGCAGTAGTGAAGATGGACAGTAATTTATTATTCGGCTTGGCTCGAACAACCAAGCAGAAGAGTCCATAGAAAAATGCACAGAAAAATGTTAATAATAATCTTTCAAAATTGCAATATTGAACCAGTATGAAAAATCTGCTTTAGCATCTAATCTTGCGAGATTGAACCAATATGAAAAATCTGCTTTGGCATCTAATCAAAATACAGCAGCATTGTAACAGTCATAGTACTCACAGTGCCCTACACATCACATAGGCCAGAAAAGACTAACATCAGACTAGACAGAGGGGAACATATACCTGGCGGCCAGCACCATTTAACATAGACAGGTAAACACTAAACAATCAATTAACACACAATAGACAAGACAGACCCTGGGCCACAAGCATAAATATATATCATTTGTCACTAGCAGAATGAGCTAAATACATTGTTAAATAATAAACTTGGTTACATGTGGAAAGACTAATCATCGATGCGGCTTGATCAGTTCCGTCTCGAAATACCCCACAATCAATTAACCTAATGGAACGGTCCAATACCGCCCGGAAACAATAAACAGTCCATGCGATCCAGTCGGCCCTCCTTTGCCACCGGACCTTCAGAAGCTGGAACGAGAGGACGCCATGAACGCGAATCGGTAGCTATCGGTTGACAAACATTTAAAAGTATGTGTCTAATTCAGACAAACAATAAAATAAATGTGCCACCATTGCTAATAGCTCCGTGTTGTGTTGTTTCTTACACATCTTAAAAGTGCTAGCCACATAGCAATGGCCCATGTACGAGTGTGTGTTGTGTGTGTGTGTGCACAAATATCAGCTGATGTGTAGAGGACGAGTGCTGACAGTTCACCAGTCATGTGCGGTCGTAGCTAGACCATCACAATGGCCATGTCCACATCTGGGAGCAGATTATCCAGGACACCATCCGCCATTTTATTAGGAGCATGCCCTGATGCCATCAAGCATGTTGGGGCCATACGAACTACTGAGTACCATCATGAGTTGCTGCGCTGAAATTCAAGTAAAATGGACTAGCTTGCCGTGTCATTTTTTCCACTTAGATTTTCGAGGGGTCTTTGAATTCAGTCCTCTGTGGATTGATCATTTTCATTCCCAAATAACGAAGTCGCATCCTTTTGTTCCTAACATATTACCCAGTCCATATCAGTTTGAATCCTACCTCACAGGATGCTCGTTTAACGTATCATGGCTTGGACATCTTTCCGCACCACAGGGGTCCCCCAGGGCTCAGTACTGGGCCCCCTTCTCTTTGCTATCCACACCACTTCTTTGGGACAGATTATACATTCGCACAGCTTCTCATACCACTGCTATGCAGATGACACATAGCTTTATCTGTTCTTTCCACCTGATGACCCCTTGGTCTCGACACGGACCACGGATTGCCTCTCAGACATATCTTCATGGATGAAGGCACACCACCTCCAGCTAAACCTCTCAAAAAACAAACTGCTGGTCCTCCCAGCTAAACCTACTGCTCCCACCTACTCGAATGCCCTCATACAGGCATTATATGCTACCCCCCGACAGTTGCGCTCTTCAGACAAACATTGTCTAGCTCTGCCACCGGTACGCTCAGGTCAATCCAAACTTTTTTCATTTGTTGTTCCTCGTTGGTAGAACGCGCTACCAGTTCCTACTAGAGCAGGGACATCCCTCTCCATCTTCAAAAAACTCCTGAAGACCCAGCTCTTCAGAGAATATCTTCTCTCGTAGCACTACTTACAACTAGCTAATTCTAGCACTTACCACCTGACTTGACTGTATAAAAACAGTACTCACTTATGCACTCTTCCCTATTGTACTCTACCTTTTTGAATTGTTATAGTGGATGGAATCCACTATCTTGAAATCTCCTGGCTTCTTCTTATTACAGTGCATGAAAATGCACTGTACTGTTCTTCCTAGGCAACTTCTTCTTATTACAGTGCATGAAAATGCACTGTACTGTTCTTCCTATGCAACTTCGTCTTCTTATTACAGTGCATGAAAATGCACTGTACTGTTCTTCCTAGGCAACTTCTTCTTATTACAGTGCATGAAAATGCACTGTACTGTTCTTCCTAGGCAACTTCTTCTTATTATTATTATTCCGCTTACCACTTTTTCTAGACGCAATTTCTCTTGAACAGTTTAACTTAGAAACTTCATTCAAACTTTGCAACGTAGGTCTTCAAACAGATCGGGTTGCTATCTCTTTTCAACTTTGAAACTTTTATACTTTTTAAACTATTAAAGAAAAACTTTTTAAAATTCCCCATAGACTTAACATTGCCGATTATGACATCATAATACGGCCATTAAGCAATTAGAATCCTATGGCAGGTGTTCAGGCCACCTGCAGCCTCAGGCTTTAAGCATACAATCTGGGTCAATTAAGACTACACATCCTATTCAACTGTTTCCTATGCCCAAAACTGTTTCAAAATAAAAGTCCTCACTACAATAATCCACTGTTAAACAATGTAACCCATTAAACTACTGAACATTTTACATTCAACTTTTAAACGGTCTTATCATTAAACTATCTATCTATTAAACTAGCTGTCTATCAACAACTTTTAAACTATCTACATTCAACTTTTAAACTTTTAAACTATATACATTCACTAGCTGTCTATCAACAACTTTTAACTTGTCATCAACTATGTCAACACTTTTCATCAACTATGACTCCTACCCACTGTAGCTAGTTAGCATGGTTATTAATGTTAGCATGTTACAATTGCTAACATTGTTAGCATTTTTAACAAAACTGCTAAAAATGATTAGCTAGGTTAGCTAAGTCACATGGTTAGCATAGTTAACATGCTAATTAGCATAGTTAGCATAACTGCTAAAAATAATTAGCTAAGTTAGCTAAGTCACATGGTTAATATTGTTAGCATGTTAGCATTGCTAGCATAGTTAGCATGTTTAACAAAACTGCTAGAAAATGTTAGTTAAGTTAGCTAAGTAGCATGGTTAGCATGTTAGCATTGCTAACACTGCTATAAAACATTAGCTAAGTAGCATGGTTAGCAGAATTAAAAATCTTAGCATAACTGCTAGCAAACATTAGAGCCATTCCAACTTTCAGTTATCGTCAAATATCTACCTATACACAGCCATTAAACTATTTGAATATCAACATTCATTCAACTTCCAGTCTGTCAACAACTTTTAAACTATTTACCTTCAACTTTTAAACGGTCTACTTTTAAACCATCATTAAACTATCTATTAAACTAGCTGTCTATCAACAACTTTTAAACTATCTACTGTCTATCAACAACTTTTAAACTATCTACATTCAGCTTTTAAACAGTCTACTTTTAAACTATCAACTTTTATTAAGCTATGCAACCACCATGTCTATCCTAGCATCACCGTAGTAACCATCTCTGTATTATCTGTTTTAACTATACATGATATTTTACATCACAACTTTAGCATTTTCATGCACTGGTAATTCCTTGGAATTGCATTTCTAGTTATTATTATAACCTTTTTTTTCTTTTTACCTTTTCAAGAATTAATGCGACTCTAACCGCTTAACGTACAGACATGTTGAAATAACCGTTGTGAAGGTCTGGAGTGGGGCATGAGAGTTATTTTTTCAGATTTTTAAAAAAGTTTATACTTTTTGAGAAATAGGGGATTAAAAATGTTAAAAACCTAATTTTTCCCCCTTAGACTTCAAAGGCTGTGATATCATAATGGCCTAAAGGCAGCTGCGCTTGTTAAGCTCCCAGAGTAGTTCCCGGGCTAATTAGAACACTGACACAGGTGTCACCTGTGAAATCAACTGTCTCAGCTTCTAACGCATACAATCTGGTGCTCCCTAAAACTACACATCCTGTTTAAGTGTTTCCCGTGTGTCAAAATAAAAGTCACAGCCATATCTCATGCTTTGCGCATTATATCTCCAGAACGGTTTGACGCATGTGTTTTGATGTTGGAGGTCAAAGGTCAAGTCAATGAACACTCTGACTGCGATATCTCAAGAATGCCTTGACATACATGCCTGAAATTTGGTATGAGTATTTGTCTGGATTCAAAGACGAAGTGAATTGATGTTGGAGGTCAAGGTGAAAAACACCTTGCGTGTTATATCTCAAGAACGCCTTCACACACAAGGTCTTTTGGTACGAGGGTTTGTATGAACTCAAAGATTAAGTGATTTAATGTTTTTTTTTTTCAGGAATCTCCCCACCAACATTAACCCAGCAGCTTTCCATCCACTATTGTAATTCCTCTGGCATTACATTTCTAGTTTTAAATTGTTCTAGAATTGTTGAGAGAATTGTTTTAAAAGCGTTAAACTGTTTACCAGGTTGTAAGGTGCTTTGGCTAAAAATGCGTCAGCCTAATGTAATGTAGATATCCAGCATGATGTTTTTTCCCCATTGAAATCTGATGTGTTTTATTTTTTTCTGAAGTGTATATTTTTTTGAGCAGTGTATAGTAAGTAAGAGTTAAGGTTTGCTCAGTAAGAGAAGAGGAACTGCAAGAGTGGGTTTGATCAGGGGCATGGAACTCGGCCTCATCCAAGGATTCCGACGGTACCTCATTTATGAAAATCGGACATACGGGTCAAAAGTTACATGCACACACCTTCATATACATTGCTAGGTTACGGGGACGCTGGCGAGACACGCCGCTCCGTCTGGCATCATGTTTTTGTTTGTTTTTATGTAATGTTCGTAATTTTATGTGATGTTCTGTTTATTTTTTGTATTTTTTGTCTAGTTAAATGTATTCTCTCTTTTTTTTGTGTTATTTTTGGGTAGTTTTTGTGTTATTCTTAGTCCTTTATTTGCTGAGAAGTCTGTTGATGCTGTGACGTTAAGTTAACTGAGCTGAGCCATGGCTAACGTTGACGTTGGCTTTTGTCCTGGGCCTCTGGTGTACTCCATCCGTGAACGGCGCTGCGCTTCGGAAAGGGATTTCTCAGGACGGTTGTGGAGGGCTATATGTGATGTGCCGCTGCCGCGACCACTGGTTTGACCTGCGAGCTGCCATGCTCTGCTGCCTGGAGTCTGGATTGAGTAAGCTAACGTTAACGTTAGAAGCAAGTTTGAAGAACTCTGACGACAGCGATCTCACTGAACAACAAATGGTCGCTGTCAATGTTCACCGAGTTGCTGATCTGTAGCATCACCTACGACATCAGAGTGTTCATTGCTTCCAGTGCTCTCCAGACTGCCACGATAACGTTAAATCCTCCGGGTTGGACACAGCTGTGCGCCTTCATCATTGCCCTTGGACTATTTCAGCCAGTTAACCCTTAGAACCCGATTGACGCAAAGTGCGTCAAAAAACACACCCTTTCTTCTCTGTTACATTGCTCCGGAACGGTTCATCGCAGCGAGATGAAACCTTTATTGCACGACAGAGCAGAAGTGGGGCTTTCCAACGAGACTACACACTTGTCTGTACGGTCAAGTATGAAATTTTAAAAAAATCATGAAATTAAATCAAATTGCATCATATTTACAGTCTACACTTCTCTGCATTCACCTGCACACACATTACTCTAGTTTGAATTACTCGCGAACCCGTGATCGCATCGATATGGCAAGCATATCAGATGAAAGAGGGGGCACAGGGCTATCCATTGGTACCATGTTTATCGATCTTTCTGGCTTATAAAACCAGACGAAGTGACTGCAAAATAATAACGTCATGTACACAAACCAACACTGCACACTCATTACTCTCGTTTGAATTACTCGTGGACCCGTGATCGCATAGATATGCCACGCATGTCAGATGAAAGAGGAGACTCAGAGCTATCATTTGATACCAAGTACATCCTTCTGGGTTATAAAACAGACGAAGTGACAGCAAAATAATAACTTCATATAGCTGGACTTACCCCACGTTTGTGTCTGTTCTTGTGGCAAAGCATGTTTATAATTCAATGCTATCATGTGTTTCTCTATGGCAAAGCATGTTCATATTCCGGTTTTGAGATCCTAGCAAATTCCTGCATGGCATCCAATTCAAGGCTCACATTGCATCCCAATTTGTTCAACAAATAAACACCTTTTTTGCCTTTACTTTGTTCATGGCAATGCAGTAAAGAGTTGAGAATTATTATGACTGCATACACACAGGCACGCAGGCTAACACGCAACCTCGGGTCAAGTCAGGTCAGATCAGTTCGTGTCACAGATATGGAGCGCAGAAAGGTCATTTTTCATCACTAAATAAAAAATGGCATTTATTTCCGTAAATCACACAGCAAATATTTCTGTAAATTGCTCAGCCCCAGAGTATCCCTCCAACATGGCAATTATATTGCCCGATTCAGGACAGTCTGCCCTACACACACATGAAATGCATGTAGAGCTGTGAGCTTGCAGTGGTGAGATACATGTGGAAATATAAGAATTTTTATAATACACTTTTTATATTTTAATTCTTTAAAAATCAAAATAAAATCAATGCTAGTATTAATACATAAAATGATGGCAGATATGAATAGCCTAAACTCTCCTGAAAAAAACAATATATAATATATGTGTGTGGCACTTACAATGACCAGAATAAATCCTTATGAATAAAGGTAGTGAAAATGCCCTAAAACAGCTTAGGGTTCTAAGGGTTAACTAGATGCAACCAACTGGACTAAATTAACATGAGTTTTCTTTTTAAAATGTCTTATTAATTATTTATTTTATTATTTGTTTTTGTTTGTTTGTTTGTTATCCGTCTTGAATGTTTCATATGTTGTATGTTTCACGTGTCACGGGTACGCTGGCGACTACGCCGCTCCGTCCTGCATTTTTTGTATTTGTTATTTTTTAAATGTATGTCTTGATGTCATGGGCACGCTGGCAACTACGCCGCTCCATCCGGCATCGTTTGTCTTGTTATGTGTCTTGTTTGTTGGAGCGCTTTGGATTGCACTATGTGCATGTTAAATGCGCTTTAAAAATAAATCTGACTTGACTTGACTATACACAGACAGCCCAGCCCATTAGAGCTCTGCCAGATGGCTTAGAACCCTGCCAGGTGCAAGCTTAAACAATTAGAGCTGTGATGTCACAATCGGAATTTGAATCCTGAACATTCCGCCATTAATTTCAATGGGGCCCAAAAACGCTGAAAAACGGGAATACCACGAAAACGACAAGGGCCAGCGACACGAAAGTAACAAGCAAGTTACACCGGTTCGGGCCTGAATTTTTGGAGTTCGGACTGCGTCGGTAGCTCAAACGGTCTAGGAGCAGTAGTTCGTCCAAAAAGTGGGTGAACAGGAATAATAAATACACTAGAATTGCGGTTCCGAGGAACTGCAAGAGTGGGTTTGATCAGGGGCATGGAACTCGGCCTCATCCAAGGATTCCAATGGTACCTCATTTATGAAAATCGGACATACGGGTCAAAAGTTACATGCACACACCTTCATATACACAGACAGCCCAGCCCAGCCCATTAGAGCTCTTCCAGGTGGCTTAGAACTCTTCCAGGTGCAAGCTTAAGCAATTAGAGCTGTGATGTCACAATCGAAATTTGAATTCTGAACATTCCGCCATTCATTTCAATGGGGCCGAAAAACGCAGAAAAACGGGAATACCGCGAAAACGACAAGGGCCAGCGACACGAAAGTAACAAGCAAGTTACACCGGTTCGGGCCTGAATTTTTGGAGTTCGAACCGCGTCGATAGCTCAAACGGTCTAGGAGCAGTAGTTCGGCCAAAAAGTGGGTGAACAGGAATAATAAATAAACTAGAATTGCGGTTCCGAGGAACTGCAAGAGTGGGTTTGATCAGTGGCACGGAACTCGGCCTCATCCAAGGATTCCAACGGTACCTCATTTATGAAAATCGGGCACACGGATCAAAAGTTGTCTGCATTAACGCAACATCCAATAAGCTAAAACGCATAAATAACATGGTTGCTATGCTGGTTGCTATGGTGGTCGCTAGGTTGACATTACAGGGGTGGTTTCTAGGTTGTTGCTAGGGTAATTAGTTAGTTGCTAGTAAGCCATCTTAAGCTGACTGCATAAAGTGATTATTTTAAGAGATACATTTTCAAACCAGAACTGTGTATAGGTCATGGTTAAAAACGTATCAGAATCTCAGAAATAATCACGTAATGCAGCCAGTTTAAGATTTTTTAAGAAGTCAGATTTTTTAAAGGCAATCAAATTTCTGCTGACTCTCTTCTGGCTGCGGTTAAAGGCCAGCGCCTCCTGAGAGGCCTGAAGGGTCAGTTCTGAGGTTGTTGGCTGCTGGAACCGAAAAAAGGACTGCATTTTCTTAAAAGACAATGTGACTGAAGTGCGGGCAAAGTTTGCACAGAAATTTACGATTTTTCCCACCCTCATCGACCTCGTCATAAAACTTGTTTAAATGATCACACGACGCCTCCTTGCTGCTTTGTTGTCTACATCAGCATTTCTCAAACTTCTTTGACCTGAGGCCCAGTCAAGGCATACTTTGGGGTCATAGGGCCCACCTACATGAACCCACCCCCTCCTCCCAACCCCTATCAAATTGTAATGATATCACAATTATTATTTTTATACTATATTGCCTACATGCACTTCAAAACAGTCAATGTTTAAAGTGCTAAGATTGTTTACAAAAGTTTGTGAAAGCATGCACATCAGAGTACTGCTTTACTAATGTAAAATATAATTAGGCCTACACTAGTTTCATTGTTTTTGCATTGTTGCATGATTGATATGCTATTTAATTACATTTCATTTGAATGCCTGAATGTAAGAATTCAGGAAACACAATACCAGCTTTTAACATTTCTGTTGTTAGTTTATGTAAATCACATAACACATGAACTGTTTACATACTACTGATAGCCCATTACTGTACACAATAATACTGTGCCCATTCATTAACATATATTAAACATCAGGCGTCTTGTTTACACATTTAAACCATATTTGCACTTCGAATTTCGCTTCCAAACTGTAATAACTACATCTACAAAGTCTAAGGAAGATAATCATGTAGTCTGTTCATAGATAAGATACATTTTCACAGAACTACAGACTTCGTGAAAGTAGCCTAGAAGCCCTACATAAAAGGTTCCATTAACTTCCTTGCAAAATCGCGGTTGGTCTGTTTACACACTAAAACCATATTTACACTTCGAAATTCGCTTCCAAATTGTAGTAACTACATCTACGAAGTCTAAGGAAGATAACCTTGTAGTCTGTTCAACGATATGATACATTTTGACGGAACTACAGACCTCGTAAAAGTAGTACCTAAAATGAGTGTGATAAATGGCCATCACGTAGCCTAAAGCATATAGCACTAGCATATGACAACAGCAAATAGCTAACGTTTACGTTAGCCTAACTTACTTATCGTTGACGTTGACCCGACACGTTTATAAGTTAGACCATAGACTGATAAGGACGTCCATCAAAATTCCGTGTGTATCCTGTGTATCTTTCGTGCTGCTATCCTGTTGCCTTTTCCCTGTTGTTCCGGCAACAAGGTTTTTACGCGATATTTGCCACATCCCAGAGAGTTGTTGTTTGGTGGGTCAGGTGACGAGCCGTCGAATCACAGCACAGCACCCAGAATGCATTGCAACACACCGTCTAGAAGGGACTCATCGTTAGGTCGGCTTTAAATAGCATACAGAACCAATAGTAATATAACGTTGTCTGTAAGCTCCACAGATCGTGGCAAGACAATTGAATTGATTGTGGACTTCTTGCTGGGCAACGATGAGTAACTTGATTAGTAATGCTGCGTGGATATGCATGATATCTGTATGAAAGTGTGTTTCTCAATGTAATAATCTATACAACTGTACACATGACTAAGTTCAAATGGAGCTAGCTGGGTATAGGACTGGGCTGAATGGATTGGTGAAATACTTGATTTATTTATTTTTTTAATGACCTATATGAACATGGTTTGGCTTTAAAAAAAAGAGGAGACAGCGCTTCACATGACCTTTACACTTAGTGCTGGCAAGGCATTGAACTGGGCTGAATGGATTTGGAAAATATATATATATATATTTTTTAATGACCTGTATCAACATGGTTTGGCTTTAAAAAAAAGATGAGACAGCGCTTTGAGTTTCTCAAACTTCTTTGACCTGAGGCCCAGTCAAGGCATACTTTGGGGTCATAGGGCCCACCTACATGAACCCACCCCTCCTCCCACCCCCCCATCAAATTGTAACGATATCACAATTATTATTATTATTTTTATACTATATTGCCTACATGCACTTCAAAACAGTCAATGTTTAAAGTGCTAAGATTGTTCACAAAAGTTTCTGAAAGCATGCACATCAGAGTACTGCTTTACTAATGTAAAATATAATTAGGCCTACACTAGTTTCCATTCATTTCAATGGGGCCCAAAAACGGCGAAAAACGGGAATACCGCGAAAACGACAAGGCCCAGCGACACGAAAGCAACAAGCAAGTTACACCGGTTCGGGCCTGAATTTTTGGAGTTCGAACCGCGTCGATAGCTCAAACGGTCTAGGAGCAGTAGTTCGGCCAAAAAGTGGGTGAACGGGAATAATAAACTAGAATTGCGGTTCTGAGGAACTGCAAGAGTGGGTTTGATCAGTGGCACGGAACTCGGCCTCATCCAAGGATTCCAACGGTACCTCATTTATGAAAATCGGGCACACGGATCAAAAGTTGTCTGCATTAACGCAACATCCAATAAGCTAAAACGCATAAATAACATGGTTGCTATGCTGGTTGCTATGGTGGTCGCTAGGTTGACATTACAGGGGTGGTTTCTAGGTTGTTGCTAGGGTAATTAGTTAGTTGCTAGTAAGCCATCTTAAGCTGACTGCATAAAGTGATTATTTTAAGAGATACATTTTCAAACCAGAACTGTGTATAGGTCATGGTTAAAAACGTATCAGAATCTCAGAAATAATCACGTAATGCAGCCAGTTTAAGATTTTTTAAGAAGTCAGATTTTTTAAAGGCAATCAAATTTCTGCTGACTCTCTTCTGGCTGCGGTTAAAGGCCAGCGCCTCCTGAGAGGCCTGAAGGGTCAGTTCTGAGGTTGTTGGCTGCTGAAACCGAAAAATGGACTGCATTTTCTTAAAAGACAATGTGACTGAAGTGCGGGCAAAGTTTGCACAGAAATGTACGATTTTTCCCACCCTCATCGACCTTGTCATAAAACTTGTTTAAATGATCACACGACGCCTCCTTGCTGCTTTGTCGTCTACATCAGCCTTTCTCAAACTTCTTTGACCTGAGGCCCAGTCAAGGCATACTTTGGGGTCATAGGGCCCACCTACATGAACCCACCCCTCCTCCCACCCCCCCATCAAATTGTAACGATATCACAATTATTATTATTATTTTTATACTATATTGCCTACATGCACTTCAAAACAGTCAATGTTTAAAGTGCTAAGATTGTTCACAAAAGTTTGTGAAAGCATGCACATCAGAGTACTGCTTTACTAATGTAAAATATAATTAGGCCTACACTAGTTTCATTGTTTTTGCATTGTTGCATGATTGATATGCTATTTAATTACATTTCATTTGAATGCCTGAATGTAAGAATTCAGGAAACACAATACCAGCTTTTAACATTTCTGTTGTTAGTTTATGTAAATCACATAACACATGAACTGTTTACATACTACTGATAGCCCATTACTGTACACAATAATACTGTGCCCATTCATTAACATATATTAAACATCAGGCGTCTTGTTTACACATTTAAACCATATTTGCACTTTGAATTTCGCTTCCAAACTGTAATAACTACATCTACAAAGTCTAAAGAAGATAACCATGTAGTCTGTTCATAGATAAGATCAATTTTGACAGAACTACAGACTTTGTGAAAGTAGCCTAGTAGTCCTACATAAAAGGCTCCATATTCACTTCATTGCAAAATCGCGGTTGGTCTGTTTACACACTAAAACCATATTTACACATCGAAATTCGCTTCCAAATTGTAGTAACTACATCTACAAAGTCTAAAGAAGATAACCATGTAGTCTGTTCATAGATAAGATCAATTTTGACAGAACTACAGACTTCGTGAAAGTAGCCTAGTAGTCCTACATAAAAGGCTCCATTAACTTCATTGCAAAATCGCGGTTGGTCTGTTTACACACTAAAACCATATTTACACTTCGAAATTCGCTTCCAAATTGTAGTAACTACATCTACGAAGTCTAAGGAAGATAACCTTGTAGTCTGTTCAACGATAAGATACATTTTGACAGAACTACAGACCTCGTAAAAGTAGTACCTAAAATTAGTGTGATAAATGGCCATCACGTAGCCTAAAGCATATAGCACTAGCATATGACAACAGCAAATAGCTAACGTTTACGTTAGCCTAACTTACTTATCGTTGACGTTGACCCGACACGTTTATAAGTTAGACCTTAGACTGATAAGGACGTCCATCAAAATTCCGTGTGTATCCTGTGTATCTTTCGTGCTGCTATCCTGTTGCCTTTTCCCTGTTGTTCCGGCAACAAGGTTTTTACGCGATATTTGCCACATCCCAGAGAGTTGTTGTTTGGTGGGTCAGGTGACGAGCCGTCGAATCACAGCACAGCACCCAGAATGCATTGCAACACACCGTCTAGAAGGGACTCAGCGTTAGGTCGGCTTTAAATAGCATACAGAACCTATAGTAATATAACGTTGTCTGTAAGCTCCACAGATCGTGGCAAGACAATTGAATTGATTGTGGACTTCTTGCTGGGCAACGATGAGTAACTTGATTAGTAATGCTGCGTGGATATGCATGATATCTGTATGAAAGTGTGTTTCTCAATGTAATAATCTATACAACTGTACACATGACTAAGTTGAAATGGAGCTAGCTGGGTATAGGACTGGGCTGAATGGATTGGTGAAATACTTTATTTATTTATTTTTTTAATGACCTATATGAACATGGTTTGGCTTTAAAAAAAAGAGGAGACAGCACGACCTTTACACTTAGTGCTGGCAAGGCATTGAACTGGGCTGAATGGATTTGGAAAATATATATATATATTTTTTTTTAATGACCTGTATCAACATGGTTTGGCTTTAAAAAAAAGATGAGACAGCGCTTCGCGCTGTCTCATCTTTTTTTACATTACCTTTACACTTAGTGCTGGCAAGGCATTGAACTGGGCTTCATTCAAGGATTCCAACGGTACCTCATTCATGAAAATCGGACATACTGGTCAAAAGTTACATGCACACACCTTCATATACACAGACAGCCCAGCCCAGCCCAGCCCATTAGAAGGCTTAGAACTCTGCCAGGTGCAAGTAATCAACTCTAGCAGCAGAGCTCTACCAGGTGCAAGTAATGAGGTGCTGTGATGTCATAAAGCCCCAGCATTCCGCCATTCATTTCAATAGGGCCCAAAAACACCGAAAAACGGGAATACCGCGAAAACGACAAGGGCCAGCGACACGAAATCAACAAGCAAGTTACACCGGTTCGGGCCTGAATTTTTGGAGTTTGAACCGCGTCGATAGCTCAAACGGTCTAGGAGCAGTAGTTCGGCCAAAAAGTGGGTGAAAAGGAATAATAAATAAAGTAAACTTAAGAAGAACAATAGTGGGCTTGGCTTTCAGCCATGCTGTGGTCTTGCTGGATCAAACCCACTAACTAGAATTGCGGTTCCGAGGAACTGCAAGAGTGGGTTTGATCAGTGGCACGGAACTCAGCCTCATCCAAGGATTCCAACGGTACCTCATTTATGAAAATCGGGCACACGGATCAAAAGTTGTCTGCATTAACGCAACATCCAATAAGCTAAAACGCATAAATAACATGGTTGCTATGCTGGTTGCTATGGTGGTCGCTAGGTTGACATTACAGGGGTGGTTTCTAGGTTGCTAGGGTAATTAGTTAGTTGCTAGTAAGCCATCTTAAGCTGACTGCATAAAGTGATTATTTTAAGAGATACATTTTCAAACCAGAACTGTGTATAGGTCATGGTTAAAAACGTATCAGAATCTCAGAAATAATCACGTAATGCAGCCAGTTTAAGATTTTTTAAGAAGTCAGATTTTTTAAAGGCAATCAAATTTCTGCTGACTCTCTTCTGGCTGCGGTTAAAGGCCAGCGCCTGCTGAGAGGCCTGAAGGGTCAGTTCTGAGGTTGTTGGCTGCTGGAACCGAAAAAAGGACTGCATTTTCTTAAAAGACAATGTGACTGAAGTGCAGGCAAAGTTTGCACAGAAATGTACGATTTTTCCCACCCTCATCGACCTTGTCATAAAACTTGTTTAAATGATCACACGACGCCTCCTTGCTGCTTTGTTGTCTACATCAGCATTTCTCAAACTTCTTTGACCTGAGGCCCAGTCAAGGCATACTTTGGGGTCATAGGGCCCACCTACATGAACCCACCCCCTCCTCCCAACCCCTATCAAATTGTAATGATATCACAATTATTATTTTTATACTATATTGCCTACATGCACTTCAAAACAGTCAATGTTTAAAGTGCTAAGATTGTTTACAAAAGTTTGTGAAAGCATGCACATCAGAGTACTGCTTTACTAATGTAAAATATAATTAGGCCTACACTAGTTTCATTGTTTTTGCATTGTTGCATGATTGATATGCTATTTAATTACATTTCATTTGAATGCCTGAATGTAAGAATTCAGGAAACACAATACCAGCTTTTAACATTTCTGTTGTTAGTTTATGTAAATCACATAACACATGAACTGTTTACATACTACTGATAGCCCATTACTGTACACAATAACACTGTGCCCATTCATTAACATATATTAAACATCAGGCGTCTTGTTTACACATTTAAACCATATTTGCACTTCGAATTTCGCTTCCAAACTGTAATAACTACATCTACAAAGTCTAAAGAAGATAACCATGTAGTCTGTTCATAGATAAGATCAATTTTGACAGAACTACAGACTTTGTGAAAGTAGCCTAGTAGTCCTACATAAAAGGCTCCATATTCACTTCATTGCAAAATCGCGGTTGGTCTGTTTACACACTAAAACCATATTTACACATCGAAATTCGCTTCCAAATTGTAGTAACTACATCTACAAAGTCTAAAGAAGATAACCATGTAGTCTGTTCATAGATAAGATCAATTTTGACAGAACTACAGACTTCGTGAAAGTAGCCTAGTAGTCCTACATAAAAGGCTCCATTAACTTCATTGCAAAATCGCGGTTGGTCTGTTTACACACTAAAACCATATTTACACTTCGAAATTCGCTTCCAAATTGTAGTAACTACATCTACGAAGTCTAAGGAAGATAACCTTGTAGTCTGTTCAACGATAAGATACATTTTGACAGAACTACAGACCTCGTAAAAGTAGTACCTAAAATTAGTGTGATAAATGGCCATCACGTAGCCTAAAGCATATAGCACTAGCATATGACAACAGCAAATAGCTAACGTTTACGTTAGCCTAACTTACTTATCGTTGACGTTGACCCGACACGTTTATAAGTTAGACCTTAGACTGATAAGGACGTCCATCAAAATTCCGTGTGTATCCTGTGTATCTTTCGTGCTGCTATCCTGTTGCCTTTTCCCTGTTGTTCCGGCAACAAGGTTTTTACGCGATATTTGCCACATCCCAGAGAGTTGTTGTTTGGTGGGTCAGGTGACGAGCCGTCGAATCACAGCACAGCACCCAGAATGCATTGCAACACACCGTCTAGAAGGGACTCAGCGTTAGGTCGGCTTTAAATAGCATACAGAACCTATAGTAATATAACGTTGTCTGTAAGCTCCACAGATCGTGGCAAGACAATTGAATTGATTGTGGACTTCTTGCTGGGCAACGATGAGTAACTTGATTAGTAATGCTGCGTGGATATGCATGATATCTGTATGAAAGTGTGTTTCTCAATGTAATAATCTATACAACTGTACACATGACTAAGTTGAAATGGAGCTAGCTGGGTATAGGACTGGGCTGAATGGATTGGTGAAATACTTTATTTATTTATTTTTTTAATGACCTATATGAACATGGTTTGGCTTTAAAAAAAAGAGGAGACAGCACGACCTTTACACTTAGTGCTGGCAAGGCATTGAACTGGGCTGAATGGATTTGGAAAATATATATATATTTTTTTTTTTAATGACCTGTATCAACATGGTTTGGCTTTAAAAAAAAGATGAGACAGCGCTTCGCGCTGTCTCATCTTTTTTTACATTACCTTTACACTTAGTGCTGGCAAGGCATTGAACTGGGCTTCATTCAAGGATTCCAACGGTACCTCATTCATGAAAATCGGACATACTGGTCAAAAGTTACATGCACACACCTTCATATACACAGACAGCCCAGCCCAGCCCAGCCCATTAGAAGGCTTAGAACTCTGCCAGGTGCAAGTAATCAACTCTAGCAGCAGAGCTCTACCAGGTGCAAGTAATGAGGTGCTGTGATGTCATAAAGCCCCAGCATTCCGCCATTCATTTCAATAGGGCCCAAAAACACCGAAAAACGGGAATACCGCGAAAACGACAAGGGCCAGCGACACGAAATCAACAAGCAAGTTACACCGGTTCGGGCCTGAATTTTTGGAGTTTGAACCGCGTCGATAGCTCAAACGGTCTAGGAGCAGTAGTTCGGCCAAAAAGTGGGTGAAAAGGAATAATAAATAAAGTAAACTTAAGAAGAACAATAGTGGGCTTGGCTTTCAGCCATGCTGTGGTCTTGCTGGATCAAACCCACTAACTAGAATTGCGGTTCCGAGGAACTGCAAGAGTGGGTTTGATCAGTGGCACGGAACTCAGCCTCATCCAAGGATTCCAACGGTACCTCATTTATGAAAATCGGGCACACGGATCAAAAGTTGTCTGCATTAACGCAACATCCAATAAGCTAAAACGCATAAATAACATGGTTGCTATGCTGGTTGCTATGGTGGTCGCTAGGTTGACATTACAGGGGTGGTTTCTAGGTTGCTAGGGTAATTAGTTAGTTGCTAGTAAGCCATCTTAAGCTGACTGCATAAAGTGATTATTTTAAGAGATACATTTTCAAACCAGAACTGTGTATAGGTCATGGTTAAAAACGTATCAGAATCTCAGAAATAATCACGTAATGCAGCCAGTTTAAGATTTTTTAAGAAGTCAGATTTTTTAAAGGCAATCAAATTTCTGCTGACTCTCTTCTGGCTGCGGTTAAAGGCCAGCGCCTGCTGAGAGGCCTGAAGGGTCAGTTCTGAGGTTGTTGGCTGCTGGAACCGAAAAAAGGACTGCATTTTCTTAAAAGACAATGTGACTGAAGTGCGGGCAAAGTTTGCACAGAAATGTACGATTTTTCCCACCCTCATCGACCTTGTCATAAAACTTGTTTAAATGATCACACGACGCCTCCTTGCTGCTTTGTTGTCTACATCAGCATTTCTCAAACTTCTTTGACCTGAGGCCCAGTCAAGGCATACTTTGGGGTCATAGGGCCCACCTACATGAACCCACCCCCTCCTCCCAACCCCTATCAAATTGTAATGATATCACAATTATTATTTTTATACTATATTGCCTACATGCACTTCAAAACAGTCAATGTTTAAAGTGCTAAGATTGTTTACAAAAGTTTGTGAAAGCATGCACATCAGAGTACTGCTTTACTAATGTAAAATATAATTAGGCCTACACTAGTTTCATTGTTTTTGCATTGTTGCATGATTGATATGCTATTTAATTACATTTCATTTGAATGCCTGAATGTAAGAATTCAGGAAACACAATACCAGCTTTTAACATTTCTGTTGTTAGTTTATGTAAATCACATAACACATGAACTGTTTACATACTACTGATAGCCCATTACTGTACACAATAACACTGTGCCCATTCATTAACATATATTAAACATCAGGCGTCTTGTTTACACATTTAAACCATATTTGCACTTCGAATTTCGCTTCCAAACTGTAATAACTACATCTACAAAGTCTAAAGAAGATAACCATGTAGTCTGTTCATAGATAAGATCAATTTTGACAGAACTACAGACTTTGTGAAAGTAGCCTAGTAGTCCTACATAAAAGGCTCCATATTCACTTCATTGCAAAATCGCGGTTGGTCTGTTTACACACTAAAACCATATTTACACATCGAAATTCGCTTCCAAATTGTAGTAACTACATCTACAAAGTCTAAAGAAGATAACCATGTAGTCTGTTCATAGATAAGATCAATTTTGACAGAACTACAGACTTCGTGAAAGTAGCCTAGTAGTCCTACATAAAAGGCTCCATTAACTTCATTGCAAAATCGCGGTTGGTCTGTTTACACACTAAAACCATATTTACACTTCGAAATTCGCTTCCAAATTGTAGTAACTACATCTACGAAGTCTAAGGAAGATAACCTTGTAGTCTGTTCAACGATAAGATACATTTTGACAGAACTACAGACCTCGTAAAAGTAGTACCTAAAATTAGTGTGATAAATGGCCATCACGTAGCCTAAAGCATATAGCACTAGCATATGACAACAGCAAATAGCTAACGTTTACGTTAGCCTAACTTACTTATCGTTGACGTTGACCCGACACGTTTATAAGTTAGACCTTAGACTGATAAGGACGTCCATCAAAATTCCGTGTGTATCCTGTGTATCTTTCGTGCTGCTATCCTGTTGCCTTTTCCCTGTTGTTCCGGCAACAAGGTTTTTACGCGATATTTGCCACATCCCAGAGAGTTGTTGTTTGGTGGGTCAGGTGACGAGCCGTCGAATCACAGCACAGCACCCAGAATGCATTGCAACACACCGTCTAGAAGGGACTCAGCGTTAGGTCGGCTTTAAATAGCATACAGAACCTATAGTAATATAACGTTGTCTGTAAGCTCCACAGATCGTGGCAAGACAATTGAATTGATTGTGGACTTCTTGCTGGGCAACGATGAGTAACTTGATTAGTAATGCTGCGTGGATATGCATGATATCTGTATGAAAGTGTGTTTCTCAATGTAATAATCTATACAACTGTACACATGACTAAGTTGAAATGGAGCTAGCTGGGTATAGGACTGGGCTGAATGGATTGGTGAAATACTTTATTTATTTATTTTTTTAATGACCTATATGAACATGGTTTGGCTTTAAAAAAAAGAGGAGACAGCACGACCTTTACACTTAGTGCTGGCAAGGCATTGAACTGGGCTGAATGGATTTGGAAAATATATATATATTTTTTTTTTTAATGACCTGTATCAACATGGTTTGGCTTTAAAAAAAAGATGAGACAGCGCTTCGCGCTGTCTCATCTTTTTTTACATTACCTTTACACTTAGTGCTGGCAAGGCATTGAACTGGGCTTCATTCAAGGATTCCAACGGTACCTCATTCATGAAAATCGGACATACTGGTCAAAAGTTACATGCACACACCTTCATATACACAGACAGCCCAGCCCAGCCCAGCCCATTAGAAGGCTTAGAACTCTGCCAGGTGCAAGTAATCAACTCTAGCAGCAGAGCTCTACCAGGTGCAAGTAATGAGGTGCTGTGATGTCATAAAGCCCCAGCATTCCGCCATTCATTTCAATAGGGCCCAAAAACACCGAAAAACGGGAATACCGCGAAAACGACAAGGGCCAGCGACACGAAATCAACAAGCAAGTTACACCGGTTCGGGCCTGAATTTTTGGAGTTTGAACCGCGTCGATAGCTCAAACGGTCTAGGAGCAGTAGTTCGGCCAAAAAGTGGGTGAAAAGGAATAATAAATAAAGTAAACTTAAGAAGAACAATAGTGGGCTTGGCTTTCAGCCATGCTGTGGTCTTGCTGGATCAAACCCACTAACTAGAATTGCGGTTCCGAGGAACTGCAAGAGTGGGTTTGATCAGTGGCACGGAACTCAGCCTCATCCAAGGATTCCAACGGTACCTCATTTATGAAAATCGGGCACACGGATCAAAAGTTGTCTGCATTAACGCAACATCCAATAAGCTAAAACGCATAAATAACATGGTTGCTATGCTGGTTGCTATGGTGGTCGCTAGGTTGACATTACAGGGGTGGTTTCTAGGTTGCTAGGGTAATTAGTTAGTTGCTAGTAAGCCATCTTAAGCTGACTGCATAAAGTGATTATTTTAAGAGATACATTTTCAAACCAGAACTGTGTATAGGTCATGGTTAAAAACGTATCAGAATCTCAGAAATAATCACGTAATGCAGCCAGTTTAAGATTTTTTAAGAAGTCAGATTTTTTAAAGGCAATCAAATTTCTGCTGACTCTCTTCTGGCTGCGGTTAAAGGCCAGCGCCTGCTGAGAGGCCTGAAGGGTCAGTTCTGAGGTTGTTGGCTGCTGGAACCGAAAAAAGGACTGCATTTTCTTAAAAGACAATGTGACTGAAGTGCGGGCAAAGTTTGCACAGAAATGTACGATTTTTCCCACCCTCATCGACCTTGTCATAAAACTTGTTTAAATGATCACACGACGCCTCCTTGCTGCTTTGTTGTCTACATCAGCATTTCTCAAACTTCTTTGACCTGAGGCCCAGTCAAGGCATACTTTGGGGTCATAGGGCCCACCTACATGAACCCACCCCCTCCTCCCAACCCCTATCAAATTGTAATGATATCACAATTATTATTTTTATACTATATTGCCTACATGCACTTCAAAACAGTCAATGTTTAAAGTGCTAAGATTGTTTACAAAAGTTTGTGAAAGCATGCACATCAGAGTACTGCTTTACTAATGTAAAATATAATTAGGCCTACACTAGTTTCATTGTTTTTGCATTGTTGCATGATTGATATGCTATTTAATTACATTTCATTTGAATGCCTGAATGTAAGAATTCAGGAAACACAATACCAGCTTTTAACATTTCTGTTGTTAGTTTATGTAAATCACATAACACATGAACTGTTTACATACTACTGATAGCCCATTACTGTACACAATAACACTGTGCCCATTCATTAACATATATTAAACATCAGGCGTCTTGTTTACACATTTAAACCATATTTGCACTTCGAATTTCGCTTCCAAACTGTAATAACTACATCTACAAAGTCTAAAGAAGATAACCATGTAGTCTGTTCATAGATAAGATCAATTTTGACAGAACTACAGACTTCGTGAAAGTAGCCTAGTAGTCCTACATAAAAAGGCTCCATATTCACTTCATTGCAAAATCGCGGTTGGTCTGTTTACACACTAAAACCATATTTACACTTCGAAATTCGCTTCCAAATTGTAGTAACTACATCTACGAAGTCTAAGGAAGATAATCATGTAGTCTGTTCATAGATAAGATAAATTTTGACAGAACTACAGACTTCGTGAAAGTAGCCTAGTAGTCCTACATAAAAGGCTCCATATTCACTTCATTGCAAAATCGCGGTTGGTCTGTTTACACACTAAAACCATATTTACACTTTGAAATTCGCTTCCAAATTGTAGTAACTACATCTACGAAGTCTAAGGAAGATAATCATGTAGTCTGTTCATAGATAAGATACATTTTGACAGAACTACAGACCTCGTAAAAGTAGTACCTAAAATGAGTGTGATAAATGGCCATCACGTAGCCTAAAGCATATAGCACTAGCATATGACAACAGCAAATAGCTAACGTTTACGTTAGCCTAACTTACTTATCGTTGACGTTGACCCGACACGTTTATAAGTTAGACCATAGACTGATAAGGACGTCCATCAAAATTCCGTGTGTATCCTGTGTATCTTTCGTGCTGCTATCCTGTTGCCTCTTCCCTGTTGTTCCGGCAACAAGGTTTTTACGCGATATTTACGCCACATCCCAGAGAGTTGTTGTTTGGTGGGTCAGGTGACGAGCCGTCGAATCACAGCACAGCACCCAGAATGCATTGCAACACACCGTCTAGAAGGGACTCAGCGTTAGGTCGGCTTTAAATAGCATACAGAACCAATAGTAATATAACGTTGTCTGTAAGCTCCACAGATCGTGGCAAGACAATTGAATTGATTGTGGACTTCTTGCTGGGCAACGATGAGTAACTTGATTAGTAATGCTGCGTGGATATGCATGATATCTGTATGAAAGTGTGTTTCTCAATGTAATAATCTATACAACTGTACACATGACTAAGTTGAAATGGAGCTAGCTGGGTATAGGACTGGGCTGAATGGATTGGTGAAATACTTTATTTATTTATTTTTTTAATGACCTATATGAACATGGTTTGGCTTTAAAAAAAAGAGGAGACAGCGCGACCTTTACACTTAGTGCTGGCAAGGCATTAAACTGGGCTGAATGGATTTGGAAAATATATATATATTTTTTTTAATGACCTGTATCAACATGGTTTGGCTTTAAAAAGAAGATGAGACAGCGCGAATTTTACATTACCTTTACACTTAGTGCTGGCAAGGCATTGAACTGGGCTTCATTCAAGGATTCCAACGGTACCTCATTCATGAAAATCGGACATACGGGTCAAAAGTTACATGCACACACCTTCATATACACAGACAGCCCAGCCCAGCCCATTAGAGCTCTGCCAGGTGGCTTAGAACTCTTCCAGGTGCAAGCTTAAGCAATTAGAGCTGTGATGTCACAATCGAATTAGAATCCTTGAACATTCCGCCATTCATTTCAATGGGGCCGAAAAACGCAGAAAAACGGGAATACCGCGAAAACGACAAGGGCCAGCGACACGAAATTAACAAGCAAGTTACACCGGTTCGGGCCTGAATTTTTGGAGTTCGAACCGCGTCGATAGCTCAAACGGTCTAGGAGCAGTAGTTCGGCCAAAAAGTGGGTGAAAAGGAATAATAAACTAGAATTGCGGTTCCGAGGAACTGCAAGAGTGGGTTTGATCTGGGGCACGGAACTCGGCCTCATCCAAGGATTCCAACGGTACCTCATTTATGAAAATCGGGCACACGGATCAAAAGTTATCTGCATCAACGCAACATCCAATAAGCTAAAACGCATAAATAACGTGGTTGCTATGCTGGTTGCTAGGGCAATCATGCTGGTTGCTCAGGTGGTCGCTAGGTTAGAGGGCAGTGCCTCCTGAGAGGCCTGAAGGGTCAGTTCTGAGGTTGTTGACTGCTGAAACCGAAAAATGGACTGCATTTTCTTAAAAGACAATGTGACTGAAGTGCGGGCAAAGTTTGCACAGAAATGTACGATTTTTCCCACCCTCATCGACCTCGTCATAAAACTTGTTTAAATGATCGATCACACGACGCCTCCTTGCTGCTTTGTCGTCTACATCAGCCTTTCTCAAACTTCTTTGACCTGAGGCCCAGTCAAGGCATACTTTGGGGTCAAAGGGCCCACCTACATGAACCCACCCCCTCCTCCCACCCCCCATCAAATTGTAATATCATCACAATTATTATTTTTTTTATACTATATTGCTATACATGCACTTCAAAACAGTCAATGTTTAAAGTGCTAAGATTGTTCACAAAAGTTTGTGAAAGCATGCACATCAGAGTACTGCTTTACTAATGTAAAATATAATTAGGCCTACACTAGTTTCATTGTTTTTGCATTGTTGCATGATTGATATGCTATTTAATTACATTTCATTTGAATGCCTGAATGTAAGAATTCAGGAAACACAATACCAGCTTTTAACATTTCTGTTGTTAGTTTATGTAAATCACATAACACATGAACTGTTTACATACTACTGATAGCCCATTACTGTACACAATAATACTGTGCCCATTCATTAACATATATTAAACATCAGGCGTCTTGTTTACACATTTAAACCATATTTGCACTTCGAATTTCGCTTCCAAACTGTAATAACTACATCTACAAAGTCTAAAGAAGATAACCATGTAGTCTGTTCATAGATAAGATCAATTTTGACAGAACTACAGACTTCGTGAAAGTAGCCTAGTAGTCCTACATAAAAGGCTCCATATTCACTTCATTGCAAAATCGCGGTTGGTCTGTTTACACACTAAAACCATATTTACACTTCGAAATTCGCTTCCAAATTGTAGTAACTACATCTACGAAGTCTAAGGAAGATAATCATGTAGTCTGTTCATAGATAAGATACATTTTCACAGAACTACAGACTTCGTGAAAGTAGCCTAGAAGCCCTACATAAAAGGTTCCATTAACTTCATTGCAAAATCGCGGTTGGTCTGTTTACACACTAAAACCATATTTACACTTCGAAATTCGCTTCCAAATTGTAGTAACTACATCTACGAAGTCTAAGGAAGATAACCTTGTAGTCTGTTCAACGATATGATACATTTTGACGGAACTACAGACCTCGTAAAAGTAGTACCTAAAATTAGTGTGATAAATGGCCATCACGTAGCCTAAAGCATATAGCACTAGCATATGACAACAGCAAATAGCTAACGTTTACGTTAGCCTAACTTACTTATCGTTGACGTTGACCCGACACGTTTATAAGTTAGACCATAGACTGATAAGGACGTCCATCAAAATTCCGTGTGTATCCTGTGTATCTTTCGTGCTGCTATCCTGTTGCCTTTTCCCTGTTGTTCCGGCAACAAGGTTTTTACGCGATATTTGCCACATCCCAGAGAGTTGTTGTTTGGTGGGTCAGGTGACGAGCCGTCGAATCACAGCACAGCACCCAGAATGCATTGCAACACACTGTCTAGAAGGGACTCAGCGTTAGGTCGGCTTTAACCCTTTCGTGCCCGTGCCGAACATTCCATTTTTGGTGCTGGATGACCTCCTCACACAAAAAACCTTATTTCTTGAGTATAATACATACCATCAATGGGATATACATACCATTGTAATCAGAAGGATCAGTTCTATGAAATTATGTAAAATACATATGGTAATGTTGATATAGTAATGAACAGTATTTGAAAATCCTCTCCAAATGTATATCCGGAATTTGTCAAAATTTAATTTCATTCACATAAAAATGAATTTTCATCATATTTCTCTACAAGATAGAGAAAAATATAGAGTGTATGAAATGTTCAGCAAGTTGTGGGCTATTTAACACAAAAAACTGTATTGGAATATCATTAACCTTTCAAAAGTTATGATATTTTTAGTGATCAGTGTAAAAAAATGCAGGAAACGGGATTTAGAATGTTGACAGAATTCACATTCACTTTCTCACCAACAACATAAAAGTATGCATAAAAACTAATAATCAAGTCAGAAACAATGGTTTAGATGTATTTGGTCTATAAGAATAAACCATTTATTTGTATGTAAGCAAATGCTACAGTCAATAAGAATGACATTTAAAAAAAACATACTGTACCTTACCAGTAATACAGGAAGTAAGTATACTGTATTCATTGAAGACCATTTCGGAAAAGAGACATAAAATACATTTGATTCAACAAATACAACTTCCTTATATAAATCAGTATAATATGAAAATTATATACATATATAAAATGTATTATTATTCATGAAAAGCTAGGAATACAATCAACATCACTCAAAACTCAATGTGTTCTAAACATTTGAAAGTGGATTACATACTTAGAACAAGCCTGTGGAGAATAAACACATACACACATATACACACAAACTCATACCCACACACACACACACTTACAGAGGAGGATAGGGAAAGGTGGGGTGGGGAACCTGAAGGTTGAACACAGAAGAGCTATGACTCATTACTAAACGCATCCCTTTTTGCAGAATGCCAAATCTGACAGCAATTTGTTTATAAATAAAACAAATTCGCCTACCGTTACACTCCAGGGCCATACAAGCTACTTTAGTTTTATTATGTACGTTGTTTTATAACAAGCTCCTGCTGTACAGGAATATGTACTTGATGGGAAGACGACAGAGTAGTAGTTGGAGCAGCTGAAGGTGAGGCTGAAATTTCAACGGAAATGCCTACCAGCTGTTGTGATAGATTTCCTCCAAATTCTTTCTGGTTGTAGCTACCAAACCTAGGTTCAACACCAGATTCTGCATTGCATTGTCAAACTTGAAATAACAAGAAGCTACTGACAACGGCAATGTCAATGGAGAAAAAGTGCTTTCTGGTATTCTGCGTTTTTTGGAGTACACAATATGTATTCATCATTTGGTCAATGTCCCCTGATCCCTGCCAAGACTTGGTTCCCCAGTAGCAATGGATATTAGGGAGGGAAGTGAACCCCATGTAAATGATCAATCCCAGAAACCTGTGAAACTCTTCTGGGGTCTTTGTCCCATGCCCCTGCACTGTTTGCATATGATGGCCTACTAAGCACAAGCTCCCATTCCCTCCGGTAAAACCACATATGCCTGGGACAACAATGTGAGTAAAAAAGAACATAACAAGTCTATTTCACACAGTTTTTTAGTCTGCACCATCCTACGCATGGCACATAAATCTATACCTTCTTCCTCCATCCCCTCATGGTCTTCAGCATTGTGAGCGCAAGCTCATGAGCAGTCAGCTACCTCTTCAGGCTTGCGAGAAGGTCTGTGTAGGTCTTGTCATCCTCCATCTGAAACAAGAGCGAAATCATACAAATACCTTTTATTAATGTAAAAAATAAAATGACAAAACTACAGATTTGTGCATGTATGCACACAAAAGAAGAGGTAGCCTAAACTATTGAAGCATCCCCAGAATATACTCGAAATATTTCTAAGTAGGCCTATGAAAAGTCATTGTATTACACATGGGTTTAGCTACCCTAAATCTGATTGCCTGGCTGGCATCAAGATAAAGACAGATTACATTTCACCTAGTAACAAACTGCTGAAATGCAATAATGACATTTCTGACAGAATATGTGATTTCACATCATGTTTTCTATAACTAAATATTGAGGAGTTGTGCTTCATCTATTTCAAGTCATGCCATCTTAGAAAATGTTGAGACAAGCACGTCTGATGTTTGTCATTTAGAAGTTAGCAAGCTAAAATAGTTCACTACAGACTGCACTACAGATAACAACCGGAGGAAAGGCAATAAGTGAATTACATTTCTGACAGAATATGTGATTTTACATCTTATTTTCTACAACTAACGTTACATATTGAGAGGAGTAAAAATATCGCTCAACTTATTTCATGTAAGAGAACGCAACTTAGAAACGCGGCGCCCATTGATTTATTCAGCTTTGGTTTGCTATACTGTCTTGCCAATATAAGGCTTACCTAACAAGCAAATTGGTACTAGATAACAAACTTACCTACAGGTTATATACTAACAGGTTTTTAAATGAAACTGTCAAATGAAAATAACTGACATCAAAAGCAAACGATAATATTGCAAGCAGTTCAGAATTATACAGTTAGCTAAAGTTACGTGACGATGCACTAGCCCCCCGCTAAGCCATAATGTTGACGCTGATGAGAAAGCATATTACTGTCAAATAACATGATTTAAGGACTTCAAATTAAGATAAACCATAACTAGAACCGATGTAAAAACAATATTACCTCAGTTTATCCAGCTTTGTGGTTTCCAGTCGAGGCAAACTCCAACTTAAGTGCAGGTGGCATCCGGCTGTCCACGTGAAATGCACTGACTCAAGTGAAAATATTTTTTCAAGACTCATCTTCAAGTATCCAAAACATTTCGCGCCATAAACCCCTTAACCAATCATATCAAATTGAAGCTTATGTTGTCAGCATTACGGGGAAGATTTCAGAAATAAAATCAGTCATTGGACAGCTGAGATATTAGATGATTGGTCATCGTTAAAATTTTAACGAAATTAGAATGGTCGGGCTTGTAAGGGTTAAATAGCATACAGAACCTATAGTAATATAACGTTGTCTATAAGCTCCACAGATCGTGGCAAGACAATTGAATTGATTGTGGACTTCTTGCTGGGCAACGATGAGTAACTTGATTAGTAATGCTGCGTGGATATGCATGATATCTGTATGAAAGTATGTTTCTCAATGTAATAATCTATACAACTGTACACATGATTAAGTTCAAATGGAGCTAGCTGGGTATAGGACTGGGCTGAATGGATTGGTGAAATACTTTATTTACTTATTTTTTTACTGACCTATATGAACATGGTTTGGCTTTAAAAAAAAGAGGAGACAGCGCTTCGCGCTGTCTCCTCTTTTTTTACATGACCTTTACACTTAGTGCTGGCAAGGCATTGAACTGGGCTGAATGGATTTGGAAAATATATATATATATTTTTTAATGACCTGTATCAACATGGTTTGGCTTTAAAAAAAAGATGAGACAGCGCTTCGCGCTGTCTCATCTTTTTTTACATTACCTTTACACTTAGTGCTGGCAAGGCATTGAACTGGGCTTCATTCAAGGATTCCAACGGTACCTCATTCATGAAAATCGGACATACGGGTCAAAAGTTACATGCACACACCTTCATATACACAGACAGCCCAGCCCAGCCCATTAGACATTGCCAGATGGCTTAGAACTCTGCCAGGTGCAAGTAATCAACTCTAGCAGCAGAGCTCTACCAGGTGCAAGTAATGAGGTGCTGTGATGTCATAAAGCCCCAGCATTCCGCCATTGATTTCAATGGGGCCCAAAAACGCCGAAAAACGGGAATACCGCGAAAACGACAAGGGCCAGCGACACGAAAGCAACAAGCAAGTTACACCGGTTCGGGCCTGAATTTTTGGAGTTCGAACCGCGTCGATAGCTCAAACGGTCTAGGAGCAGTAGTTCGGCCAAAAAGTGGGTGAACAGGAATAATAAATAATAATAATAATAATAAGAAAACTTAAGAAGAACAATAGTGGGCTTGCTCCGCAAGCCCACAGCATGGCTTTCAGCCATGCTGTGGGCTTGCTGGATCAAACCCACTAATAATAATAATAATAAGAAAACTTAAGAAGAACAATAGTGGGCTTGCTGGATCAAACCCACTAATAAATAAAGTAAACTTAAGAAGAACAATAGTGGGCTTGCTCCGCAAGCCCACAGCGGTCTTGCTGGATCAAACCCACTAATAATAAGAAAACTTAAGAAGAACAATAGTGGGCTTGCTCCGCAAGCCCGCTGTGGTCTTGCTGGATCAAACCCACTAATAAAGTAAACTTAAGAAGAACAATAGTGGGCTTGCTGGATCAAACCCACTAATAAAGAAATAAAGAAAACTTAAGAAGAACAATAGTGGTCTTGCTGGATCAAACCCACTAATAATAAGTAAACTTAAGAAGAACAATAGTGGTCTTGCTGGATCAAACCCACTAATAAGTAAACTTAAAGGTGCGATTTGTAGGATTGTTACCAAACGTTCTGTAGGCCAAAATCAAAACACTGGTGAACGTTCTCAAGACTACCAGACGCGAGCCTCTTCTGGATTGCCAGATGTAATGAAGACTTAGCTAACGTTAGTTGACCTGCAGCTGGTTTAACGTTTCTCTAACCATGACCCAGCTACACATTACGGACACAGTGAAAACAAAACATACCTCTCTAACCAACGTAACATATTTAGCTGAAGTTAGCGATGCAGATGAAGTTTAGCCTAGGCTACCTGTTGTGGAGAAATATGGCCAGCTCTGCGTCAGACTTGATATTCTTCGTTTGACGACGTCACCATCTCAGGAAGCTCCTCCGATGTCCACTTAATTTGTTTCTTGTTTTAATTTTGGAAATTTGCCTGCCTCTTGTAGGCGTTCATGACTACAACTGACAGCTGTTGACAGTTGGCCGTTGCTAATTTGGCAACCCAAATAGGAGGACGCGCTAGCCCATTATTAATACGCTATTCTAGAATTCATCGTTCAAAACATAAACGAAAATTCCAAGAGATTCCGCCCCGTAACTCATTTTTTTAACCCTTAGAACCCGATTGACGCAAAGTGCGTCAAAAAACACACCCTTTCTTCTCTGTTACATTGCTCCGGAACGGTTCATCGCAGCGAGATGAAACCTTTATTGCACGACAGAGCAGAAGTGGGGCTTTCCAACGAGACTACACACTGATATGTACGATCAAGTATGAAAATTAAAAAAAATCATGAAATTAAATCAAATTGCATCATATTTACAGTCTATACTTCTCTGCATTCACCTGCACACACATTACTCTAGTTTGAATTACTCGTGAACCCGTGATCGCATCGATATGGCAAGCATATCAGATGAAAGAGGGGGCACAGGGCTATCCATTGGTACCATGTTTATCGATCCTTCTGGCTTATAAAACCAGACGAAGTGACTGCAAAATAATAACGTCATGTACACAAACCAACGCTGCACACTCATTACTCTCGTTTGAATTACTCGCGGACCCGTGATCGCATAGATATGCCACGCATGTCAGATGAAAGAGGAGACTCAGAGCTATCATTTGATACCAAGTACATCCTTCTGGGTTATAAAACAGACGAAGTGACAGCAAAATAATAACTTCATATAGCTGGACTTACCCCACGTTTTTGTCTGTTCTTGTGGCAAAGCATGTTTATAATCCAACGCTATCATGTGTTTCTCTATGGCAAAGCATGTTCATATTCCGGTTTTGAGATCCTAGCAAATTCCTGCATGGCATCCAATTCAAGGCTCACATTGCATCCCAATTTCAACAAATAAACACCTTTTTTGCCTTTACTTTGTTCATGGCAATGCAGTAAAGAGTTGAGAATTATTATGACTGCATACACACAGGCACGCAGGCTAACACGCAACCTCGGGTCAAGTCAGGTCAGATCAGTTCGTGTCACAGATATGGAGCGCAGAAAGGTCATTTTTCATCACTAAATAAAAAATGGCATTTATTTCCGTAAATCACACAGCAAATATTTCTGTAAATTGCTCAGCCCCAGAGTATCCCTCCAACATGGCAATTATATTGCCCGATTCAGGACAGTCTGCCCTACACACACATGAAATGCATGTAGAGCTGTGAGCTTGCTGTGGTGAGATACATGTCGAAATATAAGAATTTTTATAATACACTTTTTATATTTTAATTCTTTAAAAATCAAAATAAAATCAATGCTAGTATTAATACATGAAATGATGGCAGATCTGAATAGCCTAAACTCTCCTGAAAAAAACAATATATAATATATGTGTGTGGCACTTACAATGACCAGAATAAATCCTTATGATGAATAAAGGTAGTGAAAATGCCCTAAAAACAGCTTAGGGTTCTAAGGGTTAATGGGTTTTACGGGGTTTTACGGGTTAGAGTAATGTTGTCAAATAAGCCATTACTTTAATTCATCGTGTTTCCTTACTCTCTGACAACATATGGTGATCATTTCTGGAATGGTTATAGTTTATTTTCCATTATTTCCTACATACTGGACCTTTAAGAAGAACAATAGTGGGCTTGCTCCACAAGCCGTCTTGCTGGATCAAACCCACTAATAAGTAAACTTAAGAAGAACAATAGTGGGCTTGCTGGATCAAACCCACTAATAAATAAAGTAAACTTAAGAAGAACAATAGTGGCCTTGCTGGATCAAACCCACTAATAAATAAAGTAAACTTAAGAAGAACAATAGTGGTCTTGCTGGATCAAACCCACTAATAAGAATGTATTGATGATGTAGGTAGTTACTTCAATTAACCAAGATATAGAATAATTGCCTTATTTTCTTACACATAGTGGCCATATTGGAATCTTACCAGATTATACTTGATGCCTTGTATATTATTGAGGTTGTCATGTGATAAAATGACTGTTCAAACTTTTAAATTGTTTTTGAATGATATTTCTATCATGAATAACAATAATGATTAGGGATGTCCGATATTGGCTTTTTTGCCGATATACGATATGCCGATATTGTCCAACTCTCAATTTTTGATTCCGATATCAGCCGATACCGATGTCGATATGTGGGTTATTTTACCTCAAAACTAATTTAGGTAACATCACATCTCTCCTGTTGTGGAATTAACACAACATGCTTAAAGGAACACGCCACCCAATGTCAGTAGTAATATATGTTCTTACCTTAACTTTCACGAGTTGAGTCATACCTCTACCGTGTCGGTACGTGCACTCCAACGCTCTGGTGCGCGGCTGGACTGTGTTAGCATGTTGCTATGCTCAGAGGTGGAAAAAGTACGAAAATATTGTACTCAAGTAAAAGTACCAATACCTTGATGAAATATTACTCAAGTACAAGTTAAAATACCAATCTGAAAATGTACTCAAGTAAAAGTAAAAAGTAGTTCATTGAAAATGTACTTTAAGTAAAAGTTACTTAGTTACTTTTTTTTTGGGGGGGGGGGGGGGGGGGGGGTCCCAGAACAACCAGTTTTACCAAAGACTTTCTAATGAGGAGATACAGCACTCAAAAAATCCTCCATAGTAATGCATGGGATTAGTTTGTAACGCCAATATGGCAGTTGTCTACACATCATATGTCTACACATATCACAACCCTTCCGCGGCAAAACGTCGACATGTGAATACATTGAGCCAATCATGTGGTGTTGTAAAATACATTGAGCCAATCATGTGGTGTGCTGTGAAGACATTGTGCCAATCATCTGTTGTGATCTCGCTGCTGGAGCAAGATTGGTGTCGTGAAGCCTTACGCACACGCATTTCTGCTGAAATAGATGCACGATAAGTGCCCAAAAAGTGTTGCAATATGGCCGCCGAGTGGAGGTACTTGCCTGAAAAGGACGTTGAGAAATGGAGATCTATGTGAAAAATCACCGGAGTTCTCCTTTAAGTTTGAGCAGTAGTTGATTTTCAAAGTTAGTTGCACTCATCCTTGTCTCGCTTTGCAGTGAACAGTAATCCAGCACAACTGAAAAGCCCCTCACAGGCAGCTGAGGCAGGCAGGCCAATATTGAGTTGCAGAGAGTTTTTTTTATATTTGGAAACGAGCAGAAGGTTCAGCAGATTAAAGGGCGTCGTACTGGGGGGAAAGTGGGAAATATAGGGCCCCAATGGAGGAAAGGGCCCGTGAAAAGTGGAATACAGGGGGCACAACATTTTCACCAGGCATTAGTAATAACTCAGGTAATCCACACATAAAAAATCCAAACAACTCCATAAGTAGAGTCATGTAATGAAGTGGAATAACACAGGGGAAAAGTATTAAACACGCTACGAAAAAGCACTAAGGCAAGGAAAGGGAAGGAACGAGCTGGAATCTGTATAGAGAGTAGTTATCCTTTCTATCTGTGCAAATTAATATAAGCTTGGTTAGTAGCCTACATATTGATGGGCTATAAAAAAGGTTTTTCATTAAGCTACCAAGGTGTCACACAAGAAACATTTCATGATGGATAAAAGCAAAAAGCTCTCCCAAGACCTTTGCAACCTTTGTTGCAAAACATATCAATGAAACTGGTTACAGATGCATTTCAAAACATCAGAATCTTCCAGTAAGCAGCATGGGAGCCATTATCTGCAAGTGGAAGAAACATCACTGCATCATCAACCGGCCATGCACAGGATCTCCTCGTAATATTTCTGACCAGGGAGTCAGAAGGATAGTCAATTCCAAGAGCCAAGGACCACTCGGAGAAAGCTCCAGGAAGACTTGAAGGCAGCCAATTCAATTAAATTCAATTAAGCAGTTCTGGAAGTAACTAAAGATCAGGATTCACAAGAGGGACCCCTGGAATCTGTTTAGAACAATGGGCCAAAATCAGACCTGATACTGCGACCAATACGTTTTGTCATACAGGAAATGTCTTGAAGCTGTCTTTACAAACAAAGGCTTTTCCACAAAGTATTGAAGAAATTTCAGTAGGCACGTTCAATACTTTTTTCCTGTGCCATTCCACTTTAATACACAAAACTCTTATGTTTGGATTGTTTATATGTGTGTTAATATATGTGTGTTAAAAATTTCGAATAGACTCACTGGAAGTTTAGGCTAATTACTGAAAAGAAAAATACGGGTTCAATACTTATTTCCACCATATATTTATTTTACCTGGACATTTTAACAAATTAAATGTCAAAATGAATGTCAGACGAAATTTAAAGTTTGACTGACTGGATTTTGTATACAAAACATAGTGACAACTGTGTAAGGTCACTCTCACTCTCCCTTGCTAAAGAGCTAAATGGTTTAGTCCGCCTGCACGATTCATAAGGTAGTCTATCTTTTGTTTATTTAGTTGAGCATCGCTAGTAGTGGACCGCTAATTGTTGTGCTGCTGGTGCAATGTCTTTCTCCAAGAAAGCCAAGTCAGGTTACTAAAAACAAAGGCCAAAACAGGAAAAAGAGAGACATCAAAATGAGGGGAAACAACTGCTAATAAACTTCTTTCCAAAGAAAGGTGAGCACAAACGTCAAAACACGAAATCCCATGGTGTTTGCTTAAATATCTCTGCAATCATTAGTGCTAAAACGAACTGAGACAACCGATTGGAATAGTGGAAAATACACTTTAATAGGTTAGGCTAATCTGATGCATTTCGTGATCCAGTCTCCATCACTTTCAGAAAGACTGCATGGCGCCAGCTTGATTCATGTCCTGTTGTAGGCTACATGCTGATCATTATCACTAGGCTAGTGGTTTAGGGCGCGATTTTCCCTTTCCGTTTTCGTTAGTCTTTTTTTGAATTCATGTTGATTTTTTTTTTTTTTCTGAAACAATTAATATAGCCACGAATCAGTTATTTTTACTCAAGTAACGGATGGGATTTTTGATGTAGCGAAGTACAATACTTCACTCAAAATGTAATCAAGTAAAATTTAAAATACCGATTGTATAAACTACTTAAAAAATACAAAATACACAGAAAAACTACTCAATACAGTAACGTGAGTAAATGTATTTCGTTACTTTCCACCTCTGGCTATGCTAGCGGGCTTTGACGGTAACTAAGCGTAGAAGTAATCAGAAACATCCACGTTTTTCCGACTTAAATACAGTTGCACTAGTAGTTGATAGAAATGCTACGGCCACGCAACATGAAACGTGGCGATTTTCCAAGCGAATAAACCGGAGAACTACAATGTGTGGCGCAATAGCACTTGGGAGTACTTCGACCTAGCGTAGTAGTATTGTTAACACCTAATTGTAGATCCTATCCACCACAGAGTTTAGAATCCATGCTGGATCGACCCTCCCTCCCTTCTGAGCGAGAGTGAGGCACACACACTAGAGATGCGCTGATGGGCTATTATTTCAACCATAACTGCACAGGAGTTGGTTTAATGTAGGCTATATGGGTGATGCAGCGCTGCTGACGTGAGGCTAGAAAGCCCTTGCCTGTTCTAGAAAGACTGATCCAATGCAGCAAATATATTAAAAGGCTAAAGTCGTACATTGGCTATGTTGTAGCCTATCCCCAGAATATCAGCAGCAAACTCAGTCTCTGTCTCGCAAAACAGTCTCCAAATAAAACGCACATCGGCCTGTTGCCTATTCTGCCAGCTTGTGACAATATATCGTCCAAAATGCTTGATTGCATTGCATTCTCCACATTTTTAGCTAAACTTTCATGTACCACATCAGCATTTTTGTTCAGTGAATCTTTTGTAAATTGCTTTACAATTACCGTCGGGCCTATAGGCCTATTGCCAGGCTTGCCTCAGCTTCGGTCACGTCCTTTTACAATTTTATCATTGTAATAAAAAACGCAATTTGCCACATAATTTCAACATGCTCCTGGCCTACTAATTAATGCCTATTGTACTTTATTTTTTGCAAAAAGAAAGAAATCCTTAATAAAATAACAAGTCATTCACATTATAGGCTACTTTACACACTGTTATGTCAGGGTGACTGACAAGCCTGTTCTGAAGACTCCCATTCATTTTGACTGCACGAGCGCATCTTTTTCAGACAGACAGCATTTTATAGCAGGCCATCGGACAAATATGACGCCTCGATAGCCTATTAAAGAAACTCCGACTCCATTCATTCTGAAAGTCCACCGCACAACGTGCATGTTCACATTTTTAGTAACAACCGCCAACCTTGTTTGCTTGCCTTATCTAAGTTTTCCGACTATTTTTCGTAGGCCCTATACCTTCTTTTTCCGCTGGATGTTATTGAGTTTGTAGAAGTTTTAGCTCTTACGTTCTGAACATCTCGCACTGCCATCGCCCGATGTCATTTCTGAGTCATATCACTCTCTGTCTCTCTTTTAAATGCCTATTCCCTGAATGGTAGGCTACAATTATGTGTTTTATATAGGCCTATAGGCTAATATCGAAACAAAATAACCCAGGCAGTCTCCTCTAGGATATAACACAGGTTGAAGTCAACGTCAAGTTGGTTCTATTTAGGGAGGTGAATGTGTGTAAACATCTGTAGATGACTCAGAAATGACATCGGAAGACAAGGAGTGAATAGTGGCAGAGGCAAGCCGAAGGCTGCTGACAAGGGCCCGACGCTATTGTAAAGCAATTTACAAAAGATTCACTGAACAAAAATGCTGATATGGTACATGAAAATTTAGCTAAAAATGTGGAGAATGCAATGCAATCAAGCATTTTGGACGATATATTGTCACAAGCTGGCAGAATAGGCAACAGGCCGATGTGCGTTTTATTTGGAGACTGTTTTGCGAGACAGAGACTGAGTTTGCTGCTGATATTCTAGTCTTTCTAGAACAGGCAAGGGCTTTCTAGCCTCACGTCAGCAGCGCTGCATCACCCATAGCCTACATTAAAATGACCAGCGGATGGTGGGCGGGTGTGGTTTCGAAAATTGGTCAAAAAACTTTGGTGCTGATGGATGATAAGTTTTGCTATGCAGTTATGGTTGAAATAATAGCCCATCAGCGCATCTCTAGTGTGTGTGCCTCTCTCTCGCTCAGAGGGGAGGGAGAGGCTGAGGGTCGATCCAGCATGGATTCTAAACTCTGTGGTGGATAGGATCTACAATTAGGTGTTAACAATACTACTACGCTAGGTCGAAGTACTCCCAAGTGCTATTGCGCCACACATTGTAGTTCTCCGGTTTATTCGCTTGGAAAATCGCCACGTTTCATGTTGCGTGGCCGTAGCATTTCTATCAACTACTAGTGCAACTGTATTTAAGTCGGGAAAACGTGGATGTTTCTGATTACTTCTACGCTTAGTTACCGTCAAAGCCCGCTAGCATAGCAACATGCTAACACAGTTCAGCCGCGCACCAGAGCGTTGGAGTGCACGTACCGACACGGGAGAGGTATGACTCAACTCGTGAAAGTTAAGGTAAGAACATATATTACTACTGACATTGGGTGGCATGTTCCTTTAATGTTATTGTGATGCCCCACTGGATGCATTCTTGAATGCAACAAGGGATACCTTCTTATACGTGATTTCTGCAACAATGATACGCTAGCCTATTGAAAACGTTTGGATATTCTGTTGTTTTCTGCTGTTGGTTAAATAGATAGACACACATATAGGGAAAACACTTGATATTGAATTTATGTGCTACAATGCAGGCCTGTTAACTGTATGACAACAGTGGTTTATTTAAACTACATCATAAGGATTTATTTCGTCAGTCATCATGCTCATTTTAATGAGTAAGAATGAAAGTTCTGCTGTATTTATTGCCAACAAAATTCCGCGATATCTCCCGCAATGTCTCCCGCGAGTCACGTCAGGCAGACTGTAGCCTGTCTGTCCGGGATGAGCTGCCCTCTGTTGTAGCTCCTCCCGGCTAGCCTCTGAAGATCGATCACGTTTACGCATAGCGTTTACGTAGTAAGCCAGACTCAGTCCATCTCAAACAAGCCTATTGCAAATCGCAAGTTTAACATCAGAAGGAGACACTTGAAAATAATTCCAAACCACAGACATAATGTTGAAACAGAGCGAGCAAGTTTGTTACTGCAGCCATCCACGCTTGTTTGTATGCTTCAAGACGCAGCTTGATGAGGTCATCATCTGTGCGCCGGTAAACACTTCAGGAGCGCATAGGCACTATTTGGGTGTAACGCAAGCATTATTTTATCGGTTTTAAGGCCGATTTTGTTTGGAAATCCTGTCAATAGCTTCCTTGACCCTAACAATTGAGTGTTAGAACTTAAAATACTTTTTTATCTTGTTTAATTTTGAAGTTGTATCAACAATTCTATTAAGAATGGTAGCCATTTGAATTCAAGATGGCGGCCACTAGGGGGCGCTATGTGTTGGGGTCCATTTAAATTTTTGATCACTAGGGGTAGTAGTATAACTGCCAAGTTTCATGCTTTCTGCAAAAACTGAACGATTCCGGTGCTTAGCCGCTGTACTATATAGGCTATTAACGTTAAAGGAATTATCCGGAGTAAAATGCACTTTAGATCGATTTACGGATGATTGGGGGTACATACGTTGAGTTGACATCAAAATCATGTCATTCGGATGTGTTTTGAGAAAGTTCGATTGTACCGTTTTCAGTCACAACTCGTAGCCTGGAAGTGAGCAGGGCATTTCAATTTCGCTGCTACAAAACGCTATTTTTATACCTCTTCTACAGTTCCAAACAACATAACACTTACGTGGTAGTGAGTAGAGGGTCCCTAAAGCCAAACCGAAGTATCCCGAGGTCTTTATGTGGTCGAATAGAGAGTCCTGAAAATGACCACAATAGGTGACACTATTATCACACTACAGGTGAATGAGACTTTTTTCCCCTTTATAGATATCCTCATACATTTCTACCAGTTTAATCTTCATATTAAGATAAATACTTTGTGTATTACATTTTGTCTAAAAAATGAAATAAAATATGCAAATGAGGCAATATATCATTAAATCTTTACAATTACCCCCACTATTTTGAGGTTTTGCTCGAAATTGCACACCGCCTACTAACAATGGCCCTGTTTCCACATACTTTGACTTATATTCAAGTGCTTGACCTCTTTTGAAAGCAGAGGCCTTGAAGCTTATTTTGGTCCCAATAGATGAACTGTCAGAGAGTGGCAAAGGGTAGAATGATAGTTTTTTTTAAGGCGGTTTTGTAAGTCTCTGGAAATGACCACATTCTGCCCTCTTGGTCATTTATTTTGTCTTGGAAACACAACTGAGGCCCACTACCAGGGCTTGTGATTCTGTATCTCAAAGTCGATCAATATAGAATGAAATATGAGTACTTTAGACCATTATTTGTATGCTCATGCGTTTTGTAAAATGCCCTATGGAAACTCCCCATAGGACTTTTGCATACTGACAAAATGCTTACTGTGTGGCAACCTCTTAGTGTAGAAGCATAATCCTGGTCTCAATTGAAAGGTAACACTTTGAGGTTTCTTGTAGACTATTTGGAATGTATGTCAGGGGTTCCGATATAGAATGACTACACAAAATATGGAATGATTACACAAAAGTCTCTATTTTTGCATTTTCATGTTGGTGCAATGGATGTGTATAAGATGAGACTATGCACAACTAATATTGGATACAACAACCTGAATGTTCAATTTCTAGGATTTCCTGTGAATATTTCAATACCCAATATGCGGCATCTACTTATTGCTAAGGGATATACACTGCAGCTAGAAAGTAGGGAGGCACCAAAGGGGGACGAGGGCATTTTTGATCAGATTTAATTGAGACATAGTACGATTAATCTGAAGAGAGATTCCCAAGAGATTCACGCCTGCAGGACACCAGCAGTGTAAACATTATTCCTCACAAAGAACATGCAGATACATACCAATTACTCATTTGAAACCTTATTTTACAAAATTCAAAAAGATCTGGAGAGAGTGAGAGAACGACTCAGTGTTTCCAATACATTGACTTATTTGTGGCGGCCCACTACAAAATAAACACTGACCAAAACACAATGATTTACTATGTTGTACTATTTAAATGGGATGGAATTAGTTTATTGTAGAGCTATGTGCACCTGTACAGCCTCTCCTTGTCTCTCAACAAACCTACATGCCTGTGTAAAGAAAACATTAACAATCCTGCAATTGTTGGCATAAAAGTCGACTGGCTAAATTTTGCTGAAATCTCCATCATAACCACGCTGCGCTAATTTGTTAAAAACTGTTGCATTCAAGTTAATTCTGCAAACCTACCACCACAAATAGAATTAAATTTTGTGGGAAACACTGCAACTCATCCACAGGATCTACATCACTGACACAGATGTCTTTGTGTGCCTATTATACCATATAACTCATCCACAACTCAGGAGTGAAAAGATCAATATTACCACATCATGATATCTGCATAGCGCTGGGAGACGAGCTCACACAGTGTCTCCCAGCACTACATGTGCTGACTGGGTGCGATACAACCAGCAAAATATCAACCAAACTTGCAGCTTGGAACACTTTCCACAAACCTTTTCACTGTCAATATCAATGTCAACCTTCCACAGCTAACAGAGAGGGCAATACAAATGGCGAAAACATTCTTGGTCAAATGTCTCAAACCGTCAACGGACATAGAAAAATTTGATGACCTGCGCATTGCTGCGTTCTATAGTTATGCTCTTAAGATGGACTTTGAGAGTGCCGCTTGCACCTCAACTAATGCAAGAAAACATATACAAAGAGCCTATTATCAACCGCAGCTTTGGGTCCAAGCGCCATTTACAGACGCCATCTTTATCTTAAATGCAGATGCTTTGTTTATAGGCGAAGTATACTTATACAAGGAATTTGGTCTCTGCATTTATCCCATTCGTGAATTAGTCATCACACAGGCACACAGTGAACACACAGTGAAGTGAAGCACACACTAACCCAGAGCAGTGAGCTGCCTTGCTCAAGTCGTGGATGTGGGCATGGGGATAGCAGTGCTCAACCATTTCCCCTGCCCACATTTTTCCTACTGGGTCGGGAATCAGACCAGCAACCCTTTGGTTACAAGCCCGAACTCTTTACCAGTAGGCCACGGCTGCCCCAAGTGTGCACACAAGAATGGGTGTCCCTGTCGGGTAGCTGGTATCCGTTGTTGCAAGTACTGCAAATGCAAGGGAGGCAATAGTTGTAAAAATCCTATCACTGAATGAGATCTCATCATCATCCCCATACCTGGACTCTGTTGTGAAAGTTTTACCTTGCAACACAGGGAATAAACCTGTTGTTCTGTATTTTCACTTTAAAGGCACACTATGCAGTTTTTTTTAGCTTAATATGCAAGTTTTTTAGCTTAATTTACCTTCATTTAACAGCTTCAGAGTCATTGGAATGGTTATATTACTTTTTTCGGGTTGAATGGTGACCGTCTCGCTTCCCCCTAGCGCAGGGGTGGGCAAACAGCGGCCCGCGGGCCGGATCCGGCCCGCCGAGCATTTTCATCCGGCCCGCCGAGCATTTCATTTGGTTATCAGGCTGCTCGCTATTTTTTTCCTGCGATAGAGACGACGTTGGTTAGCCTTACTGCAAACTGCTTTTCACTCTCCTTAGAGAACGTTTGCAATGTCAATATCAAAACATCATGTTAAATAAAGATAACATCATGTTAAACTAAGTTAACTCTTAGTTATCTCTTTTGCAGCAGATTAATGTGAACATTATGCGATCCATTTAATTGGGAACAGAGCCATATAGGTACCTTATATGGCTGTGATCGGGAATGCGTCTGCACTCACGAGAGGGAGAGAGAGCTACAGGTTCCAGCTGGCTTGTCATTGTTGATAATTGATATCTCCTTCCCAGCCGTAGTACAGCACTAGCCATGGGCTAGTTGCACGAAAGGCTCCCGGTGAGCTTGTTTGTTTCCTGTGGAGCCAGGTGTGTTTAAACCTGCCGCTCTTCTGAATGTAATTAGTGTCTACACATCCTTCTTTATCGTAACGTGCTGATTCTCTAGGTGCAACACCTAGCCGGGTCCGTGTAGACACTAATTACATTCAGAATAGTGGCAGGTTCAAACACACCTGGCTCCACAGGAAACAAATGAGCTCACCGGGAGCCTTTCGTGCAACTAGCCCATAGCGGAGCAGGCAGAAGATCATTGAGAAACCAGAAAAGCATTTCCTGAAGGAAATACAGTGCATGAAAATGCAAAAAATATGATGTAAAATATCATACAGAGTAAAAACAAACTATATTGGTTGCTAGGTAGATGAGGTTTAATATAGTTGGAATGACTGAACAGTTAAATAGGTGGATAGTTTATATAGTTAAATGATTTGCTTGGTAGATAAGGTTTAATATAGTTGGAATGACTGAACGGTTAAATAGGTGGATAATTTAAATGGTTAAATTATTTAGGTAGATAATTGACGATAACTGACAGTTGGAATGGCTCTAATGTTTGCTAGCAGTTATGCTAACTATGTTATCAAAGATAATAATGTTAACTAAGTTACTTAACTTAGTTAACTTAGCGAATGTTTTCATTTTTAGTAGTTATGCTAACTAACATATTAGCAATGCTAACATGCTAACTATGTTAACCATGTGACTTAGCTAACCTAGCTAATCATTTTTAGTAGTTATGCTAACTATGCTAACTAGCATGTTAACATGCTAGCATGCTAACTATATTAACCATGTTACTTAGCTAACTTAGCTAATCATTTTTAGCAGTTTTGTTAAAAATGCTAACAATGCTAACAATGTTAGCAATGCTAACATGCTAACTATGTTAACCATGCTAACTAGCTACAGTGGGTTGGAGTCAAAGTTGATGACAAGTAACAGTTACAATGGCTGAACAGTTAAAAAGTTCAGTAGTTTAAAGGGTTAAATTGTTTAACAGTGAAATATTGTAGTGAGGACTTTTATTTTGAAACAGTTTCTGGCAGAGGAAGCAGTTGAACAGGATGTGTAGTCTTAATAGGGCCAGTTTGTATGCTTAAAGCCTGAGAATGGCAGTTGAAACAGGTGGCCCGAACACCTGCCATAGGATTCTAATTGCTTAACGGCCGTATTGTGATGTCATAATCATAATGTTAAGTCAATGGGGAAATTTTGATTAGTTTTTAATTAATAGTTTAAAAAGTATGAAGTTGAAGTTGAATGAAGTTTCTACGTTAAACGGTTGAAGCTGCATTAAGTGCGTTAGAAGAAGAATAAGAATAAGAACTAGAAAAGCATTTCCTGAAGGAAATACAGTGCATGAAAACGCAAAAATATGATGAGTTCATATGGTTAAATTATTTGCTTGGTAGATAAGGTTTACTATAGTTGGAATGACTGAACAGTTAAATAGGTTGATAATTGAAATGGTTAAATTATTTAGGCAGATAGTTGACGATAACTAACAGTTGGAATGGCTCCAATGTTTGCTAGTAGTTATGCTAACTATGTTAACAAAGATAATAATGTTAACCAAGTAACCATGCTAACTAGCATGCTAACAATGTTAAAATGTTAACTATGCTAACCATATGACTTAGCTAACCTAGCTAATCATTGTTATTAGTTATGATAACTATGTTAATTAGCATGCTAACATGCTAATTATATTAACCATGTGACTTAGCTAACTTCACTAAACATTTTTAACAGTTATGCTAACTAGCATGCTAACATGCTAACATGCTAACTATGCTAACCATGTGACTTAGCTAACTTAGCTAATTATTTTTAGCAGTTTTGCAAAAAATGCTAACTAGCATGCTAAAATGTTAGCATGCTAACTATGCTAACCATGTGACTTAGCTAACTTAGCTAATCATTTTTAGCAGTTTTGCTAAAAATGCTAACTAGCATGCTAACTAGCATGCTAACATGCTAGCATGCTAACTATGCTAACCATGTTACTTAGCTAACTTAGCTAACTAGCTACAGTGGGTAGGAGTCATAGTTGATGACAAGTAACAGTTACAATGGCTGAACAGTTAAAAAGTTCAGTAGTTTAAAGGGTTAAATTGTTTAACAGTGAAATATTGTAGTGAGGACTTTTATTTTGAAACAGTTTTTGGCAGAGGAAGCAGTTGAACAGGATGTGTAGTCTTAATAGGGCCAGTTTGTATGCTTTAAAGCCTGAGACTGGCAGTTGATGCAGGTGGCCCGAACACCTGCCATAGGATTCTAATTGCTTAACGGCTCTATTGTGATGTCATCAGCCCATGTTAAGTCTATGGGGAAATTTTGATTAGTTTTTAATTAATAGTTTAAAAAGTATAAAAGTTACAAAGATGAAAAATACATAGCACCCATGTCCTAAGTAAGACCTACGTAACATAGTTTGAATGAAGTTTCTACGTTAAACGGTTGAAGCTGCATGAAGTGCGTTAGAAGAAGAATAATAACTAGAAAAGCATTTCCTGAAGGAAATACAGTGCATGAAAATGCAAAAATATGATGAGTTCATATGGTTAAATTATTTACTTGGTAGATAAGGTTTAATATAGTTGGAATGACTGAACAGTTAAATAGGTTAATAATTGAAATGGTTAAATTATTTAGGCAGATAGTTGACGATAACTAACAGTTAGAATGGCTCCAATGTTTGCTAGTAGTTATGCTAACTATGTTAATAAAGATAATAATGTTAACCAAGTTACTATGCTAACTAGCATGCTAACAATGTTAAAATGTTAACTATGCTAACCATATGACTTAGCTAACCTAGCTAATCATTTTTATTAGTTATGATAACTATGCTAATTAGCATGCTAACATGTTAATTATATTAACCATGTGACTTAGCTAACTTCGCTAATCATTTTTAGCAGTTTTGCAAAAAATGCTAACTAGCATGCTAACATGTTAGCATGCTAACTATGCTAACCATGTGACTTAGCTAACTTAGCTAATCATTTTTAGCAGTTTTATAAAAAATGCTAACTAGCATGCTAACATGTTAGCATGCTAACTATGCTAACCATGTGACTTAGCTAACTTAGCTAATCATTTTTAGCAGTTTTATAAAAAATGCTAACTAGCATATTAACATGTTAGCATGCTAACTATGCTAACCATGTGACTTAGCTAACTTAGCTAATCATTTTTAGCAGTTTTGCAAAAAATGCTAACTAGCATGCTAACATGCTAGCATGCTAACTATGTGAACCATGTGACTTAGCTAACTTAGCTAATCATTTTTAGCAGTTTTGCTAAAAATGCTAACTAGCATGCTAACATGCTAACCATGCTAACTAGCTACAGTGGGTAGGAGTCATAGTTGATGACAAGTAACAGTTACAATGGCTGAACAGTTAAAAAGTTCAGTAGTTTAAAGGGTTAAATTGTTTAACAGTGAAATATTGTAGTGAGGACTTTTATTTTGAAACAGTTTTTGGCAGAGGAAGCAGTTGAACAGGATGTGTAGTCTTAATAGGGCCAGTTTGTATGCTTAAAGCCTGAAACTGGCAGTTGATCGATCCAGGTGGCCCGAACACCTGCCATAGGATTCTAATTGCTTAACGGCTGTATTGTGATGTCATAATCATAATGTTAAGTCAATGGGGAAATTTTGATTAGTTTTTAATTAATAGTTTAAAAAGTATAAAAGTTACAAAGATGAAAAATACATAGCACCCATGTCATAAGTAAGACCTACGCAACGCAGTTTGAATGAAGTTTCTACGTTAAACGGTTGAAGCTGTATTAAGCGCGTTAGAAGAAGAAGAAGAATAAGAACTAGAAAAGCATTTCCTGAAGGAAATACAGTGCATGAAAATGCAAAAAATATGATGTAAAATATCATACAGAGTAAAAACAAACTATATTGGTTGCTAGGTAGATGAGGTTTAATATAGTTAGAATGACTGAACAGTTAAATAGGTGGATGGTTGAAAAGGTTAAATTATTTGATAGGTAGATGAGGTTTAATATAGTTGGAATGACTGACCTAGGTAGATGAGGTTTAATATAGTTGGAATGACTGAACAGTTAAATAGGTGGATAGTTTAAAAGGTTTAATTATTTGCTAGGTAGATGAGGTTTAATATAGTTGGAATGACTGGACAGTTAAATAGGTGGATAGATTAAATGGTTAAATGATTTGCTTGGTAGATAAAGTTTAATATAGTTGGAATGATTGAACGGTTAAATAAGTGGATAATACTTAACTTAGTTAACTTAGCTAATGTTTTCATTTTTAGTAGTTATGCTAACTAGCCTGTTAGCAATGCTAACATGCTAACTATGCTAACCATTTTACTTAGCTAACTTAGCTTATCATTTTTAGCAGTTTTGCAAAAAATGCTAACTAGCATGCTAACATGCTAGCATGCTAACTATGCTAACCATGTGACTTAGCTAACTTAGCTAATCATTTTTAGCAGTTTTGCAAAAAATGCTAACTAACATGTTAGCATGCTAACTATGCTAACCATGTGACTTAGCTAACTTAGCTAATCATTTTTAGCAGTTTTATAAAAAATGCTAACTAGCATGCTAACATGTTAGCATGCTAACTATGCTAACCATGTGACTTAGCTAACTTAGCTAATCATTTTTAGCAGTTTTGCAAAAAATGCTAACTAGCATGCTAACATGCTAGCATGCTAACTATGCTAACCATGTGACTTAGCTAACTTAGCTAATCATTTTTAGCAGTTTTGCAAAAAATGCTAACTAGCATGCTAACATGCTAGCATGCTAACTATGCTAACCATGTGACTTAGCTAACTTAGCTAATCATTTTTAGCAGTTTTATAAAAAATGCTAACTAGCATGCTAACATGTTAGCATGCTAACTATGCTAACCATGTGACTTAGCTAACTTAGCTAATCATTTTTAGCAGTTTTATAAAAAATGCTAACTAGCATGCTAACATGTTAGCATGCTAACTATGCTAACCATGTGACTTAGCTAACTTAGCTAATCATTTTTAGCAGTTTTGCAAAAAATGCTAACTAGCATGCTAACATGCTAGCATGCTAACTATGCTAACCATGTGACTTAGCTAACTTAGCTAATCATTTTTAGCAGTTTTGCAAAAAATGCTAACTAGCATGCTAACATGCTAGCATGCTAACTATGCTAACCATGTGACTTAGCTAACTTAGCTAATCATTTTTAGCAGTTTTATAAAAAATGCTAACTAGCATGCTAACATGTTAGCATGCTAACTATGCTAACCATGTGACTTAGCTAACTTAGCTAATCATTTTTAGCAGTTTTATAAAAAATGCTAACTAGCATGCTAACATGTTAGCATGCTAACTATGCTAACCATGTGACTTAGCTAACTTAGCTAATCATTTTTAGCAGTTTTGCAAAAAATGCTAACTAGCATGCTAACATGCTAGCATGCTAACTATGCTAACCATGTGACTTAGCTAACTTAGCTAATCATTTTTAGCAGTTTTGCAAAAAATGCTAACTAGCATGCTAACATGCTAGCATGCTAACTATGCTAACCATGTGACTTAGCTAACTTAGCTAATCATTTTTAGCAGTTTTATAAAAAATGCTAACTAGCATGCTAACATGCTAGCATGCTAACTATGCTAACCATGTGACTTAGCTAACTTAGCTAATCATTTTTAGCAGTTTTGCAAAAAATGCTAACTAGCATGCTAACATGCTAGCATGCTAACTATGCTAACCATGTGACTTAGCTAACTTAGCTAATCATTTTTAGCAGTTTTGCTAAAAATGCTAACTAGCATGCTAACATGCTAGCATGCTAACTATGCTAACCATGTGACTTAGCTAACTTAGCTAATCATTTTTAGCAGTTTTGCTAAAAATGCTAACTAGCATGTTAACATGCTAGCATGCTAACCATGTTAACTATGCTAACCATGCTAACTAGCTACAGTGGGTAGGAGTCATAGTTGATGACAAGTAACAGTTACAATGGCTGAACAGTTAAAAAGTTCAGTAGTTTAAAGGGTTAAATTGTTTAACAGTGAAATATTGTAGTGAGGACTTTTATTTTGAAACAGTTTTTGGCAGAGGAAGCAGTTGAACAGGATGTGTAGTCTTAATAGGGCCAGTTTGTATGCTTAAAGCCTGAGACTGGCAGTTGATCCAGGTGGCCCGAACACCTGCCATAGGATTCTAATTGCTTAACGGCTCTATTGTGATGTCATCAGCCCATGTTAAGTCTATGGGGAAATTTTGAGTAGTTTTTAATTAATAGTTTAAAAAGTATAAAAGTTACAAAGCTGAAAAATACATAGCACCCATGTCCTAAGTAAGACCTACGTAACATAGTTTGAATGAAGTTTCTACGTTAAACGGTTGAAGCTGCATTAAGTGCGTTAGAAGAAGAATAAGAATAAGAAGAATAACTAGAAAAGCATTTCCTGAAGGAAATACAGTGCATGAAAATGCAAAAATATGATGAGTTCATATGGTTAAATTATTTGCTTGGTAGATAAGGTTTAATATAGTTGGAATGACTGAACAGTTAAATAGGTTGATAATTGAAATGGTTAAACTATTTAGGCAGATAGTTGACGATAACTAACAGTTGGAATGGCTCCAATTTTTGCTAGCAGTTATGCTAACTATGTTAACAAAGATAATAATGTTAACCAAGTTACTATGCTAACTAGCATGCTAACAATGTTAAAATGTTAACTATGCTAACCATATGACTTAGCTAACTTCACTAATCATTTTTAGCAGTTATGCTAACATGCTAGCATGCTAACTATGCTAACTATGTGACTTAGCTAACTTAGCTAATCATTTTTAGCAGTTATGTTAAAAATGCTAACTACAATGCTAACATGTTAGCATGCTAACTATGCTAACCATGTGACTTAGCTAATCATTTTTAACAGTTTTGCTAAAAATGCTAACTAGCATGCTAACATGCTAGCATGCTAACTATGCTAACCATGTGACTTAGCTAACTTAGCTGATCATTTTTAGCAGTTTTGTAAAAAATGCTAATTAGAATGCTAACATGTTAGCATGCTAACTATGCTAACCATGAGACTTAGCTAACTTAGCTAATCATTTTTAGCAGTTTTGCAAAAAATGCTAACTAGCATGCTAACATGTTAGCATGCTAACTATGCTAACCATGTGACTTAGCTAACTTAGCTAATCATTTTTAGCAGTTTTGTTAAAAATGCTAACTAGCATGCTAACATGCTAGCATGCTAACTATGCTAACCATGTGACTTAGCTAACTTAGCTAATCGTTTTTAGCAGTTTTGCTAAAAATGCTAACTAGCATGCTAACTAGCATGCTAACATGCTAGCATGCTAACTATGTTAAACAAGTTACTTAGCTAACTTAGCTAACAAGCTACAGTGAGTAGGAGTCATAGTTGATGAGAAGTAACAGTTACAATGGCTGAACAGTTAAAAAGTTCAGTAGTTTAAAGGGTTAAATTATTTAACAGTGAAATATTGTAGTGAGGACTTTTATTTTGAAAAAGTTTTTGGCAGAGGAAGCAGTTGAACAGGATGTGTAGTCTTAATAGGGCCAGTTTGTATGCTTAAAGCCTGAGAATGGCAGTTGGTCCAGGTGGCCCGAACACCTGCCATAGGATTCTAATTGCTGTGATGTCATAAAGGGCAATGTTAAGTCAATGGGGAAATTTTGATAGTTTTTAATTAATAGTTTAAAAAGTATAAAAGTTACAAAAATGAAAAATACATAGCACCCATGTCATAAGTAAGACCTACGTAACATAGTTTGAATGAAGTTTCTACGTTAAACGGTTGAAGCTGCATTAAACGCGTTAGAAGAAGAATAAGAATAAGAAGAAGCCTAGGAAGAACAGTACAGTGCATTTTCATGCACTGTAACTAGAAAAGCATTTCCTGAAGGAAATACAGTGCATGAAAATGCAAAAAATATGATGTAAAATATCATACAGAGTAAAAACAAACTATATTGGTTGCTAGGTAGATGAGGTTTAATATAGTTGGAGTGACTGAACAGTTAAATAGGTGGATAGTTTATATGGTTAAATGATTTGCTTGGAAGATAAGGTTTAATATAGTTGGAATGATTGAACGGTTAAATAGGTGGACAATACTTAACTTAGTTAACTTAGCTAATGCATTTTTAGTAGTTAGCAATGCTAACATGCTAACTATGTTAACCATGTGACTTAGCTAATCTAGCTAATCATTTTTAGCAGTTTTGCTAACTATGTTAACTAGCATGCTAACATGTTAGCATGCTAACTATGCTAACCATGTGACTTAGCTAACTTAGCTAATCATTTTTAGCAGTTTTGTAAAAAATGCTAACTAGCATGCTAACATGCTAACTATGCTAACCATGTGACTTAGCTAACTTAGCTAATCATTTTTAGCAGTTTTATAAAAAATGCTAACTAGCATGCTAACATGTTAGCATGCTAACTATGCTAACCATGTGACTTAGCTAACTTAGCTAATCATTTTTAGCAGTTTTGCAAAAAATGCTAACTAGCATGTTAACATGCTAGCATGCTAACATGCTAACTATGCTAACCATGCTAACTAGCTACAGTGGGTAGGAGTCATAGTTGATGACAAGTAACAGTTACAATGGCTGAACAGTTAAAAAGTTCAGTAGTTTAAAGGGTTAAATTGTTTAACAGTGAAATATTGTAGTGAGGACTTTTATTTTGAAACAGTTTTTGGCAGAGGAAGCAGTTGGACAGGATGTGTAGTCTTAATAGGGCCAGTTTGTATGCTTAAAGCCTGAGACTGGCAGTTGATCCAGGTGGCCCGAACACCTGCCACAGGATTCTAATTGCTGTGATGTCATAAAGGGCAATGTTAAGTCAATGGGGAAATGTTGATAGTTTTTAATTAATAGTTTAAAAAGTATAAAAGTTACAAAGATGAAAAATACATAGCACTCTTATCCCAAGTAAGACCTACGTAACAAAGTTTGAATGAAGTTTCTACGTTAAACGGTTGAAGCTGCATTAAATGCGTTAGAAGAAGAAGAAGAATAAGAAGAAGCCTAGGAAGAACAGTACAGTGCATTTTCATGCACTGTAAGAAGCTTAGGAAGAACAGTATAGTGCATTTTCATGCACTATAACTAGAAAAGCATTTCCTGAAGGAAATACAGTGCATGAAAATGCAAAAATATGATGAGTTCATATGGTTAAATTATTTGCTTGGTAGATAAGGTTTACTATAGTTGGAATGACTGAACAGTTAAATAGGTTGATAATTGAAATGGTTAAATTATTTAGGCAGATAGTTGACGATAACTAACAGTTGGAATGGCTCCAATGTTTGCTAGTAGTTATGCTAACTATGTTAAAGATAATAATGGTAACCAAGTAACTATGCTAACTAGCATGCTAACAATATTAAAATGTTAACTATGCTAACCATATGACTTAGCTAACCTAGCTAATAATTTTTATTAGTTATGATAACTATGCTAATTAACATGCTAACATGCTAATTATGTTAACCATGTGACTTAGCTAACTTCGCTTATCATTTTTAACAGTAATGCTAACTAGCATGCTAACATGATAGCATGCTAACATGCTAACCATGTGACTTAGCTAACTTAGCTAATCATTTTTAGCAGTTTTGCTAAAAAATGCTAACTAGCATGCTAACATGCTAGCATGCTAACTATGCTAACCATATGACTTAGCTAACTTAGCTAATCATTTTTAGCAGTTTTGCAAAAAATGCTAACTAGCATGCTAACATGTTAGCATGCTAACTATGCTAACCATGTGACTTAGCTAACTTAGCTAATCGTTTTTAACAGTTTTGCTAAAAATGCTAACTAGCATGCTAACTAGCATGCTAACATGCTAACTATGCTAACCAAGTTACTTAGCTATCTTAGCTAACTAGCTACAGTGGGTAGGAGTCATAGTTGATGACAAGTAACAGTTACAATGGCTGAACAGATAAAAGTTCAGTAGTTTAAAGGGTTAAATTGTTTAACAGTGAAATATTGTAGTGAGGACTTTTATTTTGAAACAGTTTTTGGCCGAGGAAGCAGTTGAACAGGATGTGTAGTCTTAATAGGGCCAGTTTGTATGCTTAAAGCCTGAGACTGGCAGTTGATGCAGCTGGCCCGAACACCTTCCATAGGATTCTAATTGCTTAACGGCTCTATTGTGATGTCATCAGCCCATGTTAAGTCTATGGGGAAATTTTGAACAGTTTTTAATTAATAGTTTAAAAAGTATAAAAGTTACAAAGCTGAAAAATACAAAGCACCCATGTCCTAAGTAAGACCTACGTAACATAGTTTGAATGAAGTTTCTACGTTAAGCGGTTGAAGCTGCATTAATTGCGTTAGAAGAAGAAGAATAAGAAGCCTAGGAAGAACAGTACAGTGCATTTTCATGCACTGTAATAATAATAATAAAATGCCTTGGAATAACAGTACAGTGCATTTTCATGCACTGTAATAAAATGCCTTGGAATAACAGTACAGTGCATTTTCATGCACTGTAATAAGAAGAAGCCTAGGAAGAACAGTACAGTGCATTTTCATGCACTGTAATAAGAATCAGAAGAAGCCTAGGAAGAACAGTACAGTGCATTTTCATGCACTGTAATAAGAACTAGAAAAGCATTTCCTGAAGGAAATACAGTGCATGAAAATGCAAAAAATATGATGTAAAATATCATACAGAGTAAAAACAAACTATATTGGTTGCTAGGTAGATGAGGTTTAATATAGTTGGAATGACAACTAGGTAGATGAGGTTTAATATAGTTGGAATGACTGAACTAGGTAGATGAGGTTTAATATAGTTGGAATGACTGAACGGTTAAATAGGTGGATAGTGTAAAAGGTTAAATTATTTGCTAGGTAGATGAGGTGTAATATAGTTGGAATGACTGAACTAGGTAGATGAGGTTTAATATAGTTGGACTGACTGAACAGTCAAATAGGTGGATAGTGTAAAAGGTTAGCCTGAGAAACTGATAGGGTGCAGGTGGCCTGGCCACCTGGCCTAGGATTCTAATTGCTTAACGGCAGTCTTAATAGAGCCATATTGTATGCTTAAAGCCTGAGACAGAGTATATAGTTTAAAAGTTAAATGTAGATAGTGTAATGGATGTTGATAGACAGAAAGTTGAATGGATGTTGATAGGCAGATTGTTTAATGGATGTTGATGGATAGTTCAATGGGTGGATGAGTGAATGGTTTGAAGAGGATGAATGGATAGAAAGTTGGATGAAATGTGTCTTATATCCATGTAGAATGGAGAAACACAGAGAGAGTTGGACTAGTTCAGTAGAAAGCAGTTGATACAGGTGCAATCAGTTCAACTGATTCTTTGATGGGGCCTAGATGAGCAGCTGGAAGATGATACCAGGTGCAAATCAAGTTAATTAGTCCATTGTGATGTCATCAGCCCATGTTAAGTCTATGGGGAAATTTTGAGTAGTTTTTAATTAATAGTTTAAAAAGTATAAAATTTACAAAGCTGAAAAATACATAGCCCACATGTCCTAAATAAGACCTACGCAACATAGTTTGAATGAAGTTTCTACGTTAAACGGTTGAAGCTGCATTAACTGCGTTAGAAGAAGACGAATAATAAGAACTAGAAAAGCATTTCCTGAAGGAAATACAGTGCATGAAAATGCAAAAAATATGATGTAAAATATCATACAGAGTAAAAACAAACTATATTGGTTGCTAGGTAGATGAGGTTTAATATAGTTGGAGTGACTGAACAGTTAAATAGGTGGATAGTTTATATGGTTAAATGATTTGCTTGGTAGATAAGGTTTAATATAGTTGGAATGATTGAACGGTTAAATAGGTGGATAATACTTAACTTTAGTTTAGCAACTATGTTAACCATGTGACTTAGCTAACTTAGCTAATCATTTTTAGCAGTTTTGATAAAAATGCTAACTAGCATGTTAACATGCTAGCATGCTAACTATGCTAACCATGTGACTTAGCTAACTTAGCTAATCATTTTTAGCAGTCTTGCTAAAAATGCTAACTAGCATGCTAACATGCTAGCATGCTAACTATGCTAACCATGTGACTTAGCTAACTTAGCTAATCATTTTTAGCAGTCTTGCTAAAAATGCTAACTAGCATGCTAACATGCTAGCATGCTAACTATGCTAACCATGTGACTTAGCTAACTTAGCTAATCATTTTTAGCAGTCTTACTAAAAATGCTAACTAGCATGCTAACATGCTAGCATGCTAACTATGCTAACCATGTGACTTAGCTAACTTAGCTGATCATTTTTAGCAGTTTTGCTAAAAATGCTAACTAGCATGTTAACATGTTAGCATGCTAACTATGCTAACCATGTGACTTAGTTAACTTAGCTAATCATTTTTAGCAGTTTTGCTAAAAATGCTAACTAGCATGCTAACATGCTAGCATGCTAACTATGCTAACCAAGTTACTTAGCTAACTTAGCTAACTAGCTACAGTGGGTAGGAGTCATAGTTGATGACAAGTAACAGTTACAATGGCTAAACTGTTAAAAAGTTCAGTAGTTTAAAGGGTTAAATTGTTTAACAGTGAAATATTGTAGTGAGGACTTTTATTTTGAAACAGTTTTTGGCAGAGGAAGCAGTTGAACAGGATGTGTAGTCTTAATAGGGCCAGTTTGTATGCTTAAAGCCTGAGACTGGCAGTTGATGCAGCTGGCCCGAACACCTGCCATAGGATTCTAATTGCTTAACGGCCGTATTGTGATGTCATAATCTAATGTTAAGTCAATGGGGAAATTTTGATTAGTTTTTCATTAATAGTTTAAAAAGTATAAAAGTTACAAAGTTGAAAAATACAAAGCTCACATGTCCTAAGTAAGACCTACGTAACATAGTTTGAATGAAGTTTCTACGTTAAACGGTTGAAGCTGCATTAGCATGCTAGTTAGCATAGTTAGCAAAACTACTAAAAATTATTAGCTAGGTTATGGTTATGGTTATGGTTATGGATTTAGCAGACGCCTTTGTCCAAAGCGACATATAAATACAAAACAACATAATAATATTTAAAAATGAACAGGGAACAGATTAAAATCTAGGTCAAATATAGTAAGGAGAATAGTTGTAGTACACAATAATATCAATTCAATCAATAGCCTAATAAAAAAGCAATGTAAGAAAGGGGAAAGGCAATAATAAAACAATAATGTCAATTCAATCAATAATATAAAAACAATAACATGCTAAGACTACATTAAGGAGAATATCAATAATAAACAATAATGTCAAATTAATTAACAGCCCAATTAAAATAAAACAACATTATATAAACCATAACACATAAGCGCTTAAACAACTAAGTATATGTTGAATAGGAATGTCTTTAGACCCCTCTTAAACGACCCAAAACTACCACAGGAACGGAGACCACTGGGCAGTTCATTCCACCAACATGGAACCACTGAAGAAAAGAGTCTGGAATTAGACCCAGTTTTTATGACTGGTCGACACAACATACGCTCACCAGAAGACAGCAGTGGGCGGTTGGGGATGTAAGGCTTGATTATTGAATTAAAATAACTAGGAGCAGATCTAGTTAGTGTCCTATAGGCCAAAGTGAGAGATTTAAATTTAATTCTGGCTACTATAGGGAGCCAATGGAGAGTAACTAGGAGAGGAGTTACATGTGTCCTCTTTGGCTGATTGAAGACCAGGCGTGCTCCAGCATTTTGAATCAGCTGTAATGATCTTGTTACACAAGCGGGTAAGCCAGCTAACAGTGAATTACAATAGTCCAGCTTAGAGATGACCATGGTCTGAACAAGAAGTTGTGTGGATTAGGTTAGCTAAGTCACATGGTTAACATAGTTAGCTAGTTAGCATAATTACTAAAAATGAAAACATTAGCTAAGTTAACTAAGTTAAGTATTATCCACCTATTTAACCGTTCAATCATTCCAACTATATTAAACCTCATCTACCTAGCAACCAATATAGTTTGTTTTTACGCTGTATGATATTTTACATCATATTTTTTGCATTTTCATGCACTGTATTTCCTTCAGGAAATGCTTTTCTAGTTATTCTTCTTCTTCTAACGCAGTTAATGCAGCTTCAACCGTTTAACGTAGAAACTTCATTCAAACTGCGTTGCGTAGGTCTTACTTATGACATGTGGGCTTTGTATTTTTCATCTTTGTAACTTTTATACTTTTTAAACTATTAATTAAAAACTACTCAAAATTTCCCCATAGACTTAACATGGGCTGATGACATCACAATGGACTAATTAACTTGATTTGCACCTGGTATCATCTTCCAGCTGCTCATCTAGGCCCCATCAAAGAATCAGTTCAACTGATTGCACCTGTATCAACTGCTTTCTACTGAACTAGACCAACTCTCTCTGTCTCTCCATTCTACAAGGATATAAGACACATTTCATCCAACTTTCTATCCATTCATCCTCTTCAAACCATTCACTCATCCACCCATTAAACTATTCATCAACATCCATTAAACAATCTGCCTATCAACATCCATTCAACTTTCTGTCTATCAACATCCATTACACTATCTACATTTAACTTTTAAACTATATACTCTGTCTGAGGCTTTAAGCATACAATAAATATGGCTCTATTAAGACTGCCGTTAAGCAATTAGAATCCTAGGCCAGGTGGCCAGGCCACCAGCATCAACTGCCAGTCTCAGGCTTTAAGCATACAAACTGGCCCTATTAAGACTACACATCCTGTTCAACTGCTTCCTCTGCCAAAAACTGTTTCAAAATAAAAGTCCTCACTACAATATTTCACTGTTAAACAATTTAACCCTTTAAACTACTGAACTTTTTAACTGTTCAGCCATTGTAACTGTTACTTGTCATCAACTATGACTCCTACCCACTGTAGCTAGTTAGCATGGTTAGCATAGTTAGCATACTAACATGTTAGCATGCTAGCATGTTAGCATTTTTAGCAAAACTGCTAAAAATGATTAGCTAAGTTAGCTAAGTCACATGGTTAGCATAGTTAGCATGTTAGCATGCTAGTTAGCATTTTTTATAAAACTGCTAAAAATGATTAGCTAAGTTAGCTAAGTCACATGGTTAGCATAGTTAGCATGTTAACATGCTAGTTAGCATTTTTTACAAAACTGCTAAAAATGATTAGCTAAGTTAGCTAAGTCACATGGTTAGCATAGTTAGCATGCTAGCATGTTAACATGCTAGTTAACATTTTTAACAAAACTGCTAAAAATGATTAGCTAAGTTAGCTAAGTCACATGGTTAGCATAGTTCACATGTTAGCATGCTAATTAACATAGTTGTCATAACTAATAAAAATGATTAGCTAGGTTAGCTAAGTCATATGATTAACATAGTTAACATTTTAACATTGGTAGCATGCTAGTAAGCATGGTAACTTGGTTAACATTATTATTGTTAACATAGTTAGCATAACTACTAGAAAACATTGGAGCCATTCCAACTGTTAGTTATCATCAACTATCTGCCTAAATAATTTAATCATTTCAATTATCAACCTATTTAACTGCTTAGTCATTCCAACTATATTAAACCTTATCTACCAAGCAAATAATTTAACCATATGAACTCATCATATTTTTGCATTTTCATGCACTGTATTTCCTTCAGGAAATGCTTTTCTAGTTATTTTTCTTCTTCTAACGCAGTTAATGCAGCTTCAACCGTTTAACGTAGAAACTTCATTCAAACTATGTTGCGTAGGTCTTACTTAGGACATGTGGGCTATGTATTTTTCATACTACTCAAACTACTCAAAATTTCCCCATAGACTTAACATGGGCTGATGACATCACAATGGACTAATTAACTTGATTTGCACCTGGTATAATCTTCCAGCTGCTCATCTAGGCCCCATCAAAGAATCAGTTCAACTGATTGCACCTGTATCAACTGCTTTCTACTGAACTAGGCCAACTCTCTCTGTCTCTCCATTCTACAAGGATATGGGGATGAAGCTGGCATGAGAACAGCGAGAGCCAACCTGTCCCGTGGCATCAAGGAAGCAAAAAAGGAATACACTCACAAGATAACCACCCACTTCAAAGACAGCAGGAACGCACAAAGCCTATGGCAGGGCATTCAGGCCCTCACGGACTACAAGCCCGCGCCACAGAGCTGCGAGAGCAACATCCCTCTGCTCAACAACCTGAACCGCTTCTTTGCTCGCTTTGAAGCACAAAACAGCACCTGCCCACAGAAGACCCATCCCCCTCTACATGAGCAGCCCCTGTGCCTCTCTGCCGACAGCGTGAAGAGGACACTTGCTGCTATCAACACCCGTAAGGCAACAGGTCCAGACAACATCCCTGGTCGTGCGCTGAAGGACTGCGCAGGGGAGCTTAAGGATGTCTTCACAGACATCTTTAACACTTCCCTGAAGCAAGCCATCGTCCCATCTTGTTTCAAAGCTGCCACCATCATACCTGTGCCGAAGAAAACTGCTCCATCCTGCTTCAATGACTACCGCCCTGTGGCACTGACACCCATCATCATGAAGTGCTTTGAGCGGCTTGTCATGTCACATATCAAATCCATTCTCCCCCCCACCCTGGACCCCTTCCAGTTTGCATACCGAGCCAAACGGTCTACAGAGGATGCAATCTGCTCTGCCCTCCACCCAGCCCTCACCCACCTGGAAAAAAGAGACTCATATGTGAGATTGCTGTTTATAGACTTCAGTTCTGCATTCAACACCATAATACCACAACAACTCATCTGCAAACTTGACAAACTGGGACTCAGTACCTACCTCTGCAACTGGCTACTGGACTTCCTCTGTCAGAGGCCTCAAGTAGTACGTGTTGGCAACAATACCTCAAGCAGCATCACACTGAGCACAGGGGCCCCCCAAGGCTGCGTGCTCAGTCCGCTGCTCTTCACCCTGCTGACGCATGACTGCACTGCAACCTACAGCAACAATCACATAGTGAAATTTGCTGACGACACAACTCTGGTGGGTCTCATCACCAAGGGCGACGAGACTACTCAATACAGGTTGGAGGTCGACCATCTGACCACGTGGTGCAGGGACAACAACCTCCTGCTGAACGTCAGCAAGACCAAAGAGATTGTTGTTGACTTCCGGAGAGGTCAAACCCAACACCTGCCACTGACCATCGACGGTGCTGTGGTGGAGAGAGCGAGCAGCACCAAATTCCTGGGGGTGCACATCAGTGAAGACCTCTCCTGGACCACCAACACAGCATCACTGGCGAAGAGAGCTCAGCGCCGCCTGTACTTCCTGCGGAAACTCAGGCGAGCAAGTGCTCCACCAGCCATCATGACCACATTCTACCGATGCACCATTGAGAGCATCCTCTCCAGCTGTATCGCTGTGTGGGGCGGAAGCTGCACTGAATACAACAGGAAAGCCCTGCAGCGCATAGTGAACACAGCTGGAAGGATTATTGGTGCTTCACTCCCCTCCCTGAAGGACATTTACACCACCCACCTCACCCGCAAGGCGACCAAAATTGTGAGTGATGCAAGTCACCCCGCTCACAATCTGTTTGATCTACTGCCCTCTGGGAAGAGGTACAGAAGCCTGCGCTCCCGCACTACCAGACTCACCAACAGCTTCATACACCAAGCTGTTAGGATGCTGAACTCTCTCCCTCCTCTCCCCCCTCCACCCTCAGTTACATAACATCCTGGACATTGGACCCACAATGGCCGCCTGCACCACTCCACTTGCACACTTGTACACTTTGCAACTTGTTGCTGTTGTCCTGAAAACACAACACTTCTGCTGCTCTTACATAACTTGCACCACTATGCCACTTTATTTCTTACTTAGGTCAAACAGAACTACCTCAGCCTCTTATTGGCCTGACTTTGCACTAGTATTTTATTTTATTGACTGTCTATGCACAATTTCAACCAAATTTTGCTGCTCTTATTTTTTCATTATATGTGCCCTCTTATTTACTTATTTACTTACTTTTTTGTTTACTTGAATGTTATGTTTGTCTGTGGACTTAAAATTGGTAAAATATGTCTTGTCTCCACCGTGGGATAGTGAGAAACGTAATTTCGATCTCTTTGTATGTCTGGAACATGTGAAGAAATTGACAATAAAGCTGACTTTGACTTTGACTTTGACTTTGATATGACACATTTCCTCCAACTTTCTATCCATTCATCCTCTTCAAACCATTCACTCATCCACCCATTAAACTATCCATCAACATCCATTAAACAATCTGCCTATCAACATCCATTCAACTTTCTGTCTATCAACATCCATTACACTATCTACATTTAACTTTTAAACTATATACTCTGTCTCAGGCTTTAAGCATACAATATGGCTCTATTAAGACTGCCGTTAAGCAATTAGAATCCTATGGCAGGTGTTCGGGCCAGCTGCATCAACTGCCAGTCTCAGGCTTTAAGCATACAAACTGGCCCTATTAAGACTACACATCCTGTCCAACTGCTTCCTCTGCCAAAAACTGTTTCAAAATAAAAGTCCTCACTACAATATTTCACTGTTAAACAATTTAACCCTTTAAACGACTGAACTTTTTAACTGTTTAGCCATTGTAACTGTTACTTGTCATCAACTATGACTTCTACCCACTGTAGCTAGTTAGCATGGTTAGCATAGTTAGCATGTTAGCATGCTAGCATGTTAGCATGCTAGTTAACATTTTTTGTAAAACTGCTAAAAATGATTAGCTAAGTCACATGGTTAGCATAGTTAGCATGCTAACATGTTAGCATGCTAGTTAGCATTTTTAGCAAAACTGCTAAAAATGATTAGCTAACTTAGCTAAGTCACATGGTTAGCATAGTTAGCATGCTAGCATGCTAGTTAGCGTTTTTAGCTAAACTGTTAAAAATGATTAGCTAAGTTAGCTAAGTAAAATGGTTAGCATAGTTAGCATGCTAACATGCTAGTTAGCATAGTTAGCAAAACTGCTAAAAATGATTAGCTAGGTTAGCTAAGTCACATGGTTAACATAGTTAGCATGTTAGCATTGCTAACATGCTAGTTAGCATAACTACTAAAAATGAAAACATTAGCTAAGTTAACTAAGTTAAGTATTATCCACCTATTTAACCGTTCAATCATTCCAACTATATTAAACCTTATCTACCAAGCAAATCATTTAACCATATAAACTATCCACCTATTTAACTGTTCAGTCACTCCAACTATATTAAACCTCATCTACCTAGCAACCAATATAGTTTGTTTTTACTCTGTATGATATTTTACATCATATTTTTTGCATTTTCATGCACTGTATTTCCTTCAGGAAATGCTTTTCTAGTTCTTATTATTCGTCTTCTTCTAACGCAGTTAATGCAGCTTCAACCGTTTAACGTAGAAACTTCATTCAAACTATGTTGCGTAGGTCTTATTTAGGACATGTGGGCTATGTATTTTTCAGCTTTGTAAATTTTATACTTTTTAAACTATTAATTAAAAACTACTCAAAATTTCCCCATAGACTTAACATGGGCTGATGACATCACAATGGACTAATTAACTTGATTTGCACCTGGTATCATCTTCCAGCTGCTCATCTAGGCCCCATCAAAGAATCAGTTGAACTGATTGCACCTGTATCAACTGCTTTCTACTGAACTAGTCCAACTCTCTCTGTGTTTCTCCATTCTACATGGATATAAGACACATTTCATCCAACTTTCTATCCATTCATCCTCTTCAAACCATTCACTCATCCACCCATTGAACTATCCATCAACATCCATTAAACAATCTGCCTATCAACATCCATTCAACTTTCTGTCTATCAACATCCATTACACTATCTACATTTAACTTTTAAACTATATACTCTGTCTCAGGCTTTAAGCATACAATATGGCTCTATTAAGACTGCCGTTAAGCAATTAGAATCCTAGGCCAGGTGGCCAGGCCACCTGCACCCTATCAGTTTCTCAGGCTAACCTTTTACACTATCCACCTATTTGACTGTTCAGTCAGTCCAACTATATTAAACCTCATCTACCTAGTTCAGTCATTCCAACTATATTACACCTCATCTACCTAGCAAATAATTTAACCTTTTACACTATCCACCTATTTAACCGTTCAGTCATTCCAACTATATTAAACCTCATCTACCTAGTTCAGTCATTCCAACTATATTAAACCTCATCTACCTAGTTGTCATTCCAACTATATTAAACCTCATCTACCTAGCAAATAATTTAACCATTTGAATCCTATGGCAGGTGTTCGGGCCACCTGCATCAACTGCCAGTCTCAGGCTTTAAGCATACAAACTGGCCCTATTAAGACTACACATCCTGTTCAACTGCTTCCTCTGCCAAAAACTGTTTCAAAATAAAAGTCCTCACTACAATATTTCACTGTTAAACAATTTAACCCTTTAAACTACTGAACTTTTTAACTGTTCAGCCATTGTAACTGTTACTTGTCATCAACTATGACTCCTACCCACTGTAGCTAGTTAGCTAAGTTAGCTAAGTAACTTGGTTAGCATAGTTAGCATGCTAGCATGTTAGTTAGCATGCTAGTTAGCATTTTTAGTAAAACTGCTAAAAACGATTAGCTAAGTTAGCTAAGTCACATGGTTAGCATAGTTAGCATGCTAACATGTTAGCATGCTAGTTAACATTTTTTGCAAAACTGCTAAAAATGATTAGCTAAGTTAACTAAGTCACATGGTTAGCATAGTTAACATGCTAGCATGTTAACATGTTAGTTAGCATTTTTAGCAAAACTGCTAAAAATAATTAGCTAAGTTAGCTAAGTAACATAGTTAGCATAGTTAGCATGCTAGTTAGCATTTTTAGCAAAACTGCTAAAATGGTTAGCTAAGTCACATGGTTAGCATAGTTAGCATGCTAACATGTAAGTTAGCATAGTTAGCATAACTGCTAAAAATGATTAGCTAAGTTAGTTAAGTCACGTGGTTAACATAATTAGCATGTTAACATGCTAGTTAGCATAGTTAGCATAACTAATAAAAATGATTAGCTAGGTTAGCTAAGTCATATGGTTAGCATAGTTAACATTTTAACATTGTTAGCATGCTAGTTAGCATAGTTACTTGGTTAACATTATTATCTTTGTTAACATAGTTAGCATAACTACTAGCAAACATTGGAGCCATTCCAACTGTTAGTTATCGTCAACTATCTGCCTAAAAATTTAACCATTTCAATTATCAACCTATTTAACTGTTCAGTCATTCCAACTATAGTAAACCTTATCTACCAAGCAACTAATTTAACCATATGAACTCATCATATTTTTGCATTTTAATGCACTGTATTTCCTTCAGGAAATGCTTTTCTAGTTAGTCCATTGTGATGTCATCAGCCCATGTTAAGTCTATGGGGAAATTTTGAGCAGTTTTTAATTAATAGTTTAAAAAGTATAAAAGTTACAAAGATGAAAAATACAAAGCCCACATGTCATAAGTAAGACCTACGCAACACAGTTTGAATGAAGTTTCTACGTTAAACGGTTGAAGCTGCATTAACTGCGTTAGAAGAAGAAAAATAATAAGAACTAGAAAAGCATTTCCTGAAGGAAATACAGTGCATGAAAATGCAAAAAATATGATGTAAAATATCATATAGAGTAAAAACAAACTATACTGGTTGCTAAGTAGATGAGGTTTAATATGCTAACTATGCTAACCATGTGACTTAGCTAACTTAGCTAATAATTTTTAGCAGTTTTTCTAAAAATGCTAACTAGCATGCTAACATGCTAACTATGATAACCATGCTAACTAGCTACAGTGGGTAGGAGTCATAGTTGATGACAAGTAACAGTTACAATGGCTGAACAGTTAAAAAGTTCAGTAGTTTAAAGGGTTAAATTGTTTAACAGTGAAATATTGTAGTGAGGACTTTATTTTGAAACAGTTTTTGGCAGAGGAAGCAGTTGAACAGGATGTGTAGTCTTAATAGGGCCAGTTTGTATGCTTAAAGCCTGAGACTGGCAGTTGATGCAGGTGGCCTGGCCACCTGGCCTAGGATTCTAATTGCTTAACGGCAGTCTTAATAGAGCCATATTGTATGCTTAAAGCCTGAGACACTGCGTTAGAAGAAGAATAATAATAATCGTAAGAATAAGAAGACTTGGAAGAACAGTATAGTGCATTTTCATGCACTATAATAATAATAATAATAATAAGAAGAAGAAGCCTAGGAAGAACAGTACAGTGCATTTTCATGCACTGTAACTAGAAAAGCATTTCCTGAAGGAAATACAGTGCATGAAAATGCAAAAATATGATGAGTTCATATGGTTAAATTATTTGCTTGGTAGATAAGGTTTAATATAGTTGGAATGACTGAACAGTTAAATAGGTTGATAATTGAAATGGTTAAATTATTTAGGCAGATAGTTGACGATAACTAACAGTTGGAATGGCTCCAATGTTTGCTAGTAGTTATGCTAACTATGTTAACAAAGATAATAATGTTAACCAAGTTACTATGCTAACTAGCATGCTAACAATGTTAAAATGTTAACTATACTAACCATATGACTTAGCTAATCTAGCTAATTATTTTTATTAGTTATGATAACTATGCTAACTAGCATGTTAACATTTTAATTATGTTAACCATGTGACTTAGCTAACTTCACTAATCATTTTTAGCAGTTATGCTAACTATGTTAACTAGCATGTTAACATGCTAGCATGCTAACTATGCTCACCATGTGACTTAGCTAACTTTGCTAATCATTTTTAGCAGTTTTGCTAAAAATGCTAACTAGCATGCTAACATGCTAACTATGCTAACCATGTGACTAAACTAACTTAGCTAATCATTTTTAGCAGTTTTGCTAAAAATGCTAGCTAACATGCTAACTATGCTAACCATGTGACTTAGCTAACTTAGCTAATCATTTTTAAATATGAGAATGGCAGTTGAAACAGGTGGCCTTGAACATCTGCCATAGGATTCTAATTGCTTAACGGCTCTATTGTGATGTCATCAGCCCATGTTAAGTCTATGGGGAAATTTTGAGTAGTTTTTAATTTATAGTTTAAAAAGTATAAAAGTTACAAAGATGAAAAATACATAGCCCACATGTCCTAAGTAAGACCTACGTAACATAGTTTGAATGAAGTTTCTACGTTAAACGGTTGAAGCTGCATTAACTGCGTTAGAAGAATAAGAATAAGAAGAAAATGCCTAGGAAGAACAGTACAGTGCATTTTCATGCATGACAGTCAGTAAAAATAAATTGGCAATTCAATATTGATCAACATTCTTTGTTTTAATACAGCAGAATGATACTCAGAATACACTAATGAACACTTACCAATGTAAGCTTGAAGTAAAAATCACAGTTGTGTGTATATATATGTATATATATATATATATATATATATATATATACAGAACTTCATAATGCCAATCATATTATTCTAAGACAGATCTCTTTATCAGTGGTAACTCTGAACTGGCAGCAACAGCTAGAGGCCTCAGTTAATGGTATTAGGTCAAATTTGATGGTGATATATACACTGAAGAATAAAAGTCAGCCCTTCAGATGATCAGTTTTAGACAGAACTTAGGTTAGAATCTTATTTTTCACACAGCACAGCTCAGGTCTAAAAAGAGAGGTCTAACAGCACAGCTATGTTTCACAGATGTTACAGCACAGGAATGATTCAAAGGTATGAATGGTTTACATATGATTCACAGGTATACATGTTCCATATAGTTAGTGAGTATAGTCCTTCGTATAGTTCTCAGAATGTCTCAGTGTAGATCTCAGATAAGTCTCAGTATGGTTAAATGGTATGTGCACAGATTACATGTTTGTAAGAATGTATGTTAGTATGTTGCTAGCAACATTGTCAGAGATGTATGGTTGACAGGTGTGCACAGAGATCGGCACACACGTACTGTAATGTCATACATGGTCATCACCACTGGTCTGGAACCTAAAAGACAAAAGCAAACAAGTTTAACAGTTATGCCAAAACAATACAAGGAATGTCTGCAATTGTCCTAACAGTAGCCTATTCATGGCTTTCATAAGGTCCCTTTCCACAGGAGTATAATCAAGCACCAAATGCATTCATAATCTAGGTGCTTGATTGTATACACCTGTGGAAAGGGACCTGATGAAACCCATCAATAGACGAACTATGATAGCATACCGTGATAGTGTTTACTTAGGCTACGTAAGAATCAGGAGCATAGAATGAAAACGTAGTCATGGCCTATTTGATACACAATCAAGCGGTGTACAACGTTACAAATTTGGTAAAATAAAAACAGTAACATAGGCTATTTGTTAGCTTTAACTAAATGTGAACGGTAGAAGCTATAACGTTATGACCATCAACAATGAGTAACGTGCCATGAATGAAACACATGATGGGTTTCATCAGGTCCCTTCACACAGTATAGCCTAATCAAGCACCAAGTAGTCTGAATTCATAATCTATTCTAGGTGCTTGATTCTATAAACCTGTGGAAAGTGACCTGATGTTGAATAGAACCAGAGCCATTAGTAGGCTACGTTAACGTTCTAGCAGAGAAGACAGACGGGCTCTGGTTATAGTTAAAACGCTGCTGGTTAGCCTAATACCAAATGTTAGTGCGTTACGTTTGATTGTCGTTAGCTATCGAAACCTACAGCTAACCGGTCACTGTAAAGTTGACGACATATTTGCGTTGATTAACAGTGGGTTTCCTTAAATAACATCAACGTAGCAAGGTGCGAACGTTAACTATTTCACTAACGTTAACATGACCTAACGTTATAACGGTAGTTTAGCTATTTGTGACCCATCATTTCATACAACTTAACGTTACATAACATAATATTTGACGACATAAATGACTCCAATACCAAAAACCAGAACACTTACCTTGTCTGTAATTAGAGAAATGTGCCTCTGAATGAGAGTTTTACGAGCAAATAAAGTGACCACGGCACAGAAGGCGAAGGCGTTCAGAAGATTCACAGCTCCAGTGGTAGTAGGCCTAGTAGCTCGCGTTCAGCTGTTGATTATCTTCAGCTGCAGGTCACGTCATAATGCTAAAAGTTGCCGCCACGGCGGTCAATGTTAACTCTATGAGAATTTCTTGCTCTTTTATCATAAATATCTAAAAAAGTATAAAGATCACAAATGTGAAAAAACATAGAACAAATCTCCGTTTCAAGACCTTTATAGGAGTGGTTGAATGACGTCGAACGGTTCAGTGGTTTTAGAGCCTTTGAACGTCAAATTTGGTCGGAAGAAGAATAACAATAATATTAAGAAGAACAGCGATAATAGTCCATTGCATTTACATGCAATGCAATAATAAAATGCCTTGGAATAACAGTACAGTGCATTTTCATGCACTGTAATAATAATAATAAAATGCCTTGGAAGAACAGTACAGTGCATTTTCATGCACTGTAACTAGAAAAGCATTTCCTGAAGGAAATACAGTGCATGAAAATGCAAAAATATGATGTAAAATATCATACAGAGTAAAAACAAACTATATTGGTTGCTAGGTAGATGAGGTTTAATATAGTTGGAATGACTGAACAGTTAAATAGGTGGATAGTTTAAATGGTTAAATTATTTAGGTAGATAGTTGACGATAACTGACACTTGGAATGGCTCTAATGTTTGCTAGCAGTTATGTTAACTATGTTAACAAAGATAATAATGTTAACCAAGTTACTATGCTAACTAGCATGCTAACAATGTTAAAATGTTACCTATGCTAACCATGTGACTTAGCTAACCTAGCTAATCATTTTAGTAGTTATGCTAACTATGCTAACTAACATGTTAACATGCTAGCATGCTAACTATGCTTACCATGTTACTTAGCTAACTTAGCTAATCATGTTTAGCAGTTTCGCTAAAAATGCTAACTAGCATGTTAACATGCTAGCATGTTAACTATGCTAACCATGTTACTTAGCTAACTTCGCTAATCATTTTTAGCAGTTTTGATAAAAATGTTAACTAGCATGCTAACATGTTAGCATGCTAACTATGCTAACCATGTGACTTAGCTAACTTAGCTAATCATGTTTAGCAGTTTTGCTAAAAATGCTAACTAGCCTGCTAACATGCTAACTATGTTAACCATGTTACTTAGCTAACTTAGCTAATCATGTTTAGCAGTTTTGCTAAAAATGTTAGCATGCTAACTATGCTAACCATGTTACTTAGCTAACTTAGCTAACTAGCTACAGTGGGTAGGAGTCATAGTTGATGACAAGTAACAGTTACAATGGCTGAACAGTTAAAAAGTTCAGTAGTTTAAAGGCTTACATTGTTTAGCAGTGAAATATTGTAGTGAGGACTTTTATTTTGAAACAGTTTTTGAACAGGATGTGTAGTCTTAATAGGGCCAGTTTGTATGCTTAAAGCCTGAGAATGGCAGTTGAGATCCAGGTGGCCTGAACACCTGCCATAGGATTCTAATTGCTTAACGGCTCTATTGTGATGTCATCAGCCCATGTTAAGTCTATGGAGAAATTTTCAATAGTTTTTAATTAATAGTTTAAAAAGTATAAAAGTTACAAAGATGAAAAATACAAAGCCCCCATGTCCTAAGTAAGACCTACGTATCATAGTTTGAATGAAGTTTCTACGTTAAACGGTTGAAGCTGCATTAAATACGTTAGCGGAAGAAGAAGAAGAAGAAGCCTAGGAAGAACAGTACAGTGCATTCATGCACTGTAATAATTCGGATAACAGTAGAATGCATTTTCATGCACTGTAATAAGAAGAAGAAGCCTAGGAAGAACAGTACAGTGCATTTTCATGGTTGTTGTGCGGCCCCCGGCCAATTTTCAAAACCCAATGTGGCCCTTGAGCCAAAAAGTTTGCCTACCCCTGCCCTAGCGCCTGTGAGCAGAAAAACCACCCTTGCAACTGTGGGCAGGCGGGCCGACGGCCTCAGTGTCAGGAAGTATAACGAGTGTACTGTAACGAATTGCTTTACTGCATTCAAATACACAGGCACCGGCTAGAAAAAGGTAGCGATGGAGTTTCTCAGACATTCGTCATGACAGAGCCAGCGAAAAAGAAGCAAAAACCGAGAAAACAGTAAGGAAATTGCCAATACTGCATAGTTTACCTTTAAGTTAACATTCCAATGATAATAGCAAGCCCCCCCCAAAATAGCTTCACGAGTTTATATGTATACATATTTAATGAGATATTGCCTAATTTGCATATTTTATTTTATGCATAGGCCTATTTTATTTTATTTTTAATAGAAAAAGTATTTATCTTAATATGAAGATTAGACTGGTAGACATGTATGATAATATCTATAAAGGGAAAAAAAGTCCCATTCACCTGTAGTGTGATAAGTGTCACCTATTGTATAATAATAATAAGCTTTATTTGTATAGCACCTTTCATACACAGAATGCAGCTCAAAGTGCTTTACATTTGAAGCATGTAACAAAATAATAGTCAGTCAGTCATTATCAATCACATTTCTTCATTGCTGGGGCCGTTTATGATCCACTCAGCAACATATCAAAAATATAGAAAATGACATGTCATAAGACTGGCAGCCTTAACCCTCTTACCCCCCATAAGCACGCCATATGGCAACTGTGGCAAGGAAAAACTCCCATATTCCAGGAAGAAACCTTGAGCAGAACCTGACTTAATAGGGGGAGCCCATCTGCTTCTGGCTGAGTTAACTAAAAGCTTTCCTGTACAGGTATGTTTTCAGATCTTTTTTAAAAATATTTACTGAACTCGCCTGCTTGATGTACAGAGGCAGGGTGTTCCATAGTTTGGGGGCATAATGGATAAAAGCAGCTTCTCCACTTTGTTTGTGGAGCACTTTGGGTACGATTAAAAGATTAGAATTGGATGATCTAAGTTTCCTTTGTGGTTGATAAGATATTAAAAGCTCAGAGATATATGAAGGTGCTGTGCCATTCAGAGCTTTGTAAGTAATTAACATAACCTTAAAATCAATTCTATAGGAAATAGGGAGCCAGTGCAGTTCAGCCAACACAGGGGTGATGTGTTCTCTCTTCTTAGTCTTAGTTAAAAGTCTAGCCGCAGAGTTCTGTATGAGTGCCAATTTCTTTAGATGTTTTTTGGGAAGACCAGTGAAAAGTGCATTGCAGTAGTCTAACCTGCTAGTGATAAAGGCGTGAATTAGTTTTTCTGCATCTTGTTGAGTTAAAAAGGGCCGCACTTTGGCAATGTTTCTCAAGTGGAAATAGGCTGTTTGAGTAACTTTACTGATATGGGGCTTAAAACTTAACTCTGCATCTATGACACCGAGGCTTGTTACTTTTGGTTTGACCTGGTGTGCCAAGTTCCCCAGATTACTAAGAACAATATCTCGCTTTAGTTTTGGTCCCACCAAAAGTACCTCTGTTTTGTCATCATTTAGTTTCAGAAAATTTTTGCTCATCCACTGATTAATGGAGGTTAGGCATGCAGTGAGGGAGCAAAGGCCATCTGGGTTAGTTGGCTCCACAGAAATATACAATTGGGTATCATCTGCGTAGCTATGGAAGTTTACATTATGCTGACTTATGACATTTCCCAATGGAAGCATATATAGGGAAAATAGCAGGGGACCAAGGCAGCTCCCCTGGGCCACACCAAAAGGCAGGTCATGTTTTTCAGATACATGATCTCCTAGACTGATATAAAAATCTCTGCCAGTAATGTAGGTTTGAAACCAGTTTAGAGCATTATCAGAGAGACCCACCCACTTCGCAAGGCGGTGAATTAGGATTCTATGATCAATGGTGTCAAATGCCGCACTCAAATCCAGAAGAATAAGGATTGAGACTTTGTTTGAGTCAGTAGCCAGTCTGAGATCATTGACTATTTTTACTAGAGCCGTTTCTGTGCTGTGATTTGATCTAAAACCTGATTGGAATTTTTCAAGGATACTGTTTTCGTTGAGGAAGGTATTTAACTGATTACAAACAACTTTTTCAAGTACTTTGCTCAGGAACGGTAGATTTGATATAGGCCTGTAGTTGCTCAGATTGGTATGGTCGAGATTTGACTTTTTAAGTAAAGGTTTCACAACAGTGGTTTTAAAAGCAGTTGGAAATATACCTGTTTCTAATGAGGTATTTATTACCTTGAGAATAAAGGGAGCTAAGCTATCATATACTTTTTTGAGGAATCTAGTAGGGATTGGATCTAAAACACATGTTGAGGAGCCGGTTTGAGTTATAATTTTATCAAGCTCAGATTGAGTAATATTGCTAAAGGACCTTAATTTCGGGGGGCTGTTTTTGGGTGTACTATCAAACATATTACTTGTGTTACCAATAGCCTCCCTTATAGAAATTACTTTGTTTTTGAAGAAGTCTGCAAATTCTTCGCATCTTAGAGAGGATGCCTGACTGAGTGTGCAATAGCCTATCAATGGTAGAGAACAACACCCTAGAGTTTCCACTGTTTTCAGCAATTACCTTAGAGAAGTGGTTCCTTCTCTCATTCCGAATAGCTCTATTATAATTTGCTATTTTTTCTTTTAGAATGGCACGGTGAACCTGTAACTTAGTTTTTCTCCATGTTCTCTCAGCTTTTCTACATGATCTTTTTAGATCATGGATATTTTCGTTCATCCAAGGTGTCAGTTTGCTACAGGGCCTTTTTTTAGTCTTTAAGGGTGCCACTCTATCAAGCATAGCGCCTAATTCATGATTGAGAGCCTCTACCATTTGATCAATGGGATGATGTAAAATATCTAAATTTATGGAGTCTATAAGAGCTATGAACTGCTGTTCTGCTCTAATGTCCAAGAGTCGCGATTTGATTGAAATTTCGGGATGAATTTTTGGAGTATGTAGTACTATATTAAAAGATACACAATAATGATCAGACATATTTATATCATTTACTGATAAGTCTATGACTTCTATCCCTCTAGAAATGACTAGATCGAGGGTGTTGCCAAGGTTGTGGGTGGGTCCTGTAACATGCTGCTTTAGCTCTAAACTGTCCAACACATTAAGGAACTTACTGGCTTTAGCATCAGTTGTCTTATTGACATGAATATTAAAGTCGCCATTTACAATTATCCGATCATAGCTAGTGATGATGAGCGACATAAGTTCAGAAAACTGGTCGAGAAAGCCAGCCCATAGTTTAGGAGGGCGGTATAAGGTTAATAGAAGTACAGCTGGGTCAGCCTTCAGAGTTAGGGCAATGTACTCAAAGGAAGCGAATTCACCAAAGTTGACTCTAGTGCAACTATATTTGTTTGAGAGAATGGAGGCAATTCCACCACCTCGTTTGCCTTGTCTAATTGAGTGGAAGAAATTATAATTTGGGGGACAAGTTTCAACAAGAACAGCTTCGCTGTCTGAAGTCAGCCAGGTTTCAACAAGAAACAGAAAATCCAATTGTTTTTCACTAATAAAATCATTGATTGCAAAGGTTTTGGTAGTAAGTGCACCTATATTCAGTAAACCCATGTTAGCTGAAAATGCCTCTGGCTTTTGAGGAATATGCTGAGGTATGGAAAGAATATTTGTTAGGTTTCTAGTTTTAAATTTGTCTTTTCTTTTTACTATACTATACGTTTGGTAGAAATCAACGTTGGAATAGAACTATAAGCATAAGTCATGCTATTGCATGAAGCAGCTTGATCTATGGTAGTAGTATTGTATGTTACCCTGCAGAAAACATTCTCAGACCCATCCACATGTATAATGCCATTTGAATCAATACCTGGGGGTATTGTAATGTAATATTTTCTACAGAATGTCAATGCCTCAGTGTGGACGCTATGTTGTCAGAGAGTAGCCTGGCTCCATGTTGGTTTGGGTGGAGACCATCACGCTTCAGCATACTGGGCCTCTCCCAGAACAAGCCCCAGTTGTTGACATAGGGGATGCTTAGGGAAGCGCAGTAGCGTTTGAGCCAGGTGTGGAGATCGAACAGTCTGGACCATCTCTCAGCACCTTTTCTGTAGGTAGGGAGAGGCCCAGAGATGACAAAGCGTTTTTCTGTGCCCATCAGGGTGGTGATGAGAGTTTTGTAGTTTTCCTGCAGTGCTACTGACTGCTTATCTCTGATGTCGTTTGTGCCCACGTGTACGATGATGTTGTTGACCTTGGTGTGGCAGGCCAGGATGCTTGGGAGTTTCTGCTGGATGTCAAGGACCTTGGCATCAGGGAAGCAGTAGACCTTGGAGGGACCGCTACATGATGGGGGAATGCAGAGGTCTCTAACCATGGAACTGCCGATGACCAGGGTGGAGGTTGATGAGGTCCGGGGAGGTGGGGGTCGGGGGGGCGCCGACTTTGAGGAGGGACCAGGATGGTTGTCTCGGGGCAGGAGGGGCTCCTCATCCTCGGTCAGAATGGCGTAGCGGTTTTCCAGTCGTATAGGTTATTGTGGTCATTTTCAGAACTTTCATCCCGGGTAGAGATTTTGGCACACATCCCACGTTGTTCAATGGGATCATTAGTCTATAACAGTTGAGATATTCTCCGCTAAATGAAGTGTATACAAATCTTACCCAGGACCTAGACTACATTGAGAAATGTCAGATAAACATACAAAAGTAACGGATCTAGGATATAATAAAGTTTGACAGTCTGTCTGACACATTGGGGGAATTTTCCGGGAGGCTGCTGGGAGATACCTTGATATACTGGAGAAAGCCAGGAAAAACAGGAGTGTTGGCAGATATGGAAAGGAGAAAAGGGGACATATTCTTGTCTGGGTCAGGAAATGTGCTTAATAATAAAGTCCCCGCCCTCCTACATTAACTGGCCGTACGTGTAACCACCTGCCTTCAAGCTTGGTGGTGGAAACAGTTGCGTAGCTAACATTAGCATTGTGGGCGGGTTGTAACGTCAATTCTACCTACAACCAGAACACTATTAGTCTGTAATTCCGTTGTAACAACCAAAAGTTACCCATATTCATTAACTTCGGTTAAAATATTGTGCTGCCATTAAATGGTGACATTCGACAAATGTCTCCAGTTTTGAAATAATGGCTGCAGCTTATGCTGTGACTGCTACGGTCTGTTAGTTAGCAAGTTGTTTTGTTGATTTTTGACAGAAGCTAAGTTGTCTTGCAGTGATGACACTTTACAGAACGACACGAGTGGATAACATTAGCTGACGACCAACGTATCTAAAATTTAGAGATAACTTGGCCAGGTAAATATTAGTCAAGATAGTCAAGACAATCCTACAGGTACCTAGAATAGCTAGGTTTGGCTAACGTTAGCTGAATAGAACTTATTGTAGCTCTACGTCATCTTGATAGTTTTTTGGCCAGCTAACGTTACGTCGCTAGCTAGCGAGCTAGAACTACATTAACGTTATGTATTAAATTATAAACGTTAACGTCTACATGGAACATGCACCGATGAATGCGTGATGTTGGAAATACATCGAATAACACACTGTTCACGTAATATTGGTTGCATATCTGCCTTATGGGATTTACTTGGTAACGTTACAGGAGTTCACACCCAAGGATCCGAGAAGCAGTAGAAGTAAGTCCCTTTGCTAACTTGGCTAACGTTAACATGGTTGGAGATGATGGCGTAGCTTCTAGTCACTCACACATATTACAGTTGCCGTTAATTCATAACTTTGTATATGAGTTAATGTTGACTATCGTATGGCTGGTGTATTATAAGTTCACCACAAACTGTAACAATGTCATGCGATCTCATGCTAGTGCCCCTCGTTCATGGTTCAACGCTACATAACCCTTTTTATTTAGCACAGCAAGGATAACTTGCCGTTCCCTTGCTGTAGCATAAAGAGACAACTACGATAGGTGGTCGGCTAACTGTGCTGGCTAACCTTCGATTGCTAATCTCACAAAGCTATGTTGTTTATTTTACGTCAGCGCTAAATGCTGTCGTCGTGATTCCAATGTGTCGAGCCGCCAATCGAACTTGTAGTGGAATGGCAAAGTGTATGTTTTGGTGCAATTTGTTCTTTCGTTAGGTTGTAGCCTAACGTAACGTAACGTGACGAGTTTGGTGGGTTTCTTCATTGCCCGTGGACATAAGTGCATGCCCTAACTCTAAATATTACGTTAATGCTGTAAATCGCGTTGTCACAATATGTTAACGTCAAATCCAGACTGGTAAACTGCCAACCTACAGTAAAATACAGCCTCTGATGCGAACAGTAACGTTTGTTCTCGCTACTCGTTTATTATAGGCTAACGTTACTCACATCCAGGAAAAGACCGTGGCCGCTGAGAGCTCATCGTTAACGCATTGCCACTAATTTTCATCAATACTCATGCACTCGTACACTCGGGGATATGTAGAGACCGTGGCTCTGCAGTAACTTATTGAGCAACATTTCTCATGACGCTGCTTTAACATATTACACAAGCACTGGTGAGGTCTAGTTTGTTCCAGACCAATTTTATCAGAGGAGCACGTTAGGCGTTTATAAAAAAATATTACCAGACACGTTTGTCCAAAACAACATTTGTTTAACCAAGGACCAAACGAAACACACCAGAGAGGTAACTTGAGCTCACCCCTCCCTTCAGTATACTCCACAAAGGGTTTTGTTTTGTTTGGGGGACAGGCTGCCCCCACTTGTTTGTTCTCCGTTTTCGGAGCCTGGGCTGTCTACAGAGACCCTCATTGCTGAATGTGACATGCTATGGGTTTGAAATCGCATACAGTGGCTTGAACCCTTAAAGATGCAGTCAGTGGAAGTAGTGTTTGTTTATGTTTAAATGTATTGGCAGACACTTTTGTCCAAAACAATGTACATTACATTTTAACCAAGGACCAAACAAACACACCATAAAGTTAAAGGACACGTTCTGTATTTTCCACTTAAAGCCCTGTTTTCAGATAGTTTATGATTAAATATAATGTTTAAGATTGAAATTTGGACACATGCTGCTGTCCTGAGAATTTTTGGTTTCTGTGGTAACACCCCCCCCCCCACCTCCACAACGCTGCATAGGTGCACTGGAACAATCTTTCTAAAACGCATTAAACCGACAGGTGTTTTACCATTCGTTCAACGATCCAGAAAGGCTAAAGTCGTTCTCACGGAACGGGCAGCTAGCGGATAGTGAGATGTTTGCTGAATATGACAAAAAATGTTATGGGTAGGGCTGGTCGATACACCGAATATACTCGATATATCGCAGTTTGCTGTATGTGAAGTGTTACATCGCAAATATCAAGTATTTCACAGTCATCATTTTTTTAAGCGGCAACACTGTGGTTTCGTGTCCCTACCTCTCTTAAAGGACAATTCCGGCGCAAAATGAACCTAGGGGTTAATAACACATGTGTACCGAGTTCGACCGTTAGCTAGGATTTGTTTTCATGCTAGTCGAATGTGACCAGTTTTATTGCAAACCGCTTATTAGCGTTTAACGCTAGCCTTCAGGGCACACGTACAGTAGAAAGAAATCGCTATTTCTATACCACTAACAAGGCTCAAAATAGCACCACACTTACACAGTAGCATAATGAGGGTCTCTACATGTAAACCGAAGCATTGAGAACTTTGTAAGTGTACAGGCAGTTTATTAAAAAGAAACACATTACCGTTCACGTCTGGTTCACATATACAGGCAGGCGATGTGAACTAAAATCAAACGTAATTTGCTCAATATAGGCCTATCAGAAATAATAGCTCCGATGTAACATAACTTGTATAGTGTAGGCCTACTTACTTAGTGGATGTCCATCTGGTCCCTCTGGTATGGATCGTCGCCGCCTGTGTGGCATTGACTACAGGTAGCTTCTAGTTCTAGCTCTCTCTCTCTCTCTCAGCCCTTTCACGGAGCTCCCGCAGCTCTTCCTTGGTATATTACGACTCGAAAAGATAAGGACGTCCAATAAGGGTTCATCCTCGATGTCTTCAAATTCGTTCAAATAACCTGCCATCTCTTAGGGCTGCACGAAATTAGGAAAACATGCGATATGCGATAACATTATTGAGTACTGCGATAACGATATAATTTGCGATATTTAAATATACTGCTCAAAAAAGGTTTTCCACACATTTTTGAAACCTTCCACCCTTTTCTCCATTCTCAAACTACATTCACAGAATGTCTGACAGTTCTTGCAAAATAAAACACTCGCCTCAAAAGTTTTACTTGTGCTCAGAACCAAACAGTGTCAGAGTACTGATCCAGTGTATAATTGAAGTGTTCCCTTAATTTTTTTGAGCAGTATATTTAATGTTTTTTTCCCCCATTCTGCTTGGGGGGGGGGGGGGGGATAAATGTATAATTACAGAAATAAATGTATAATTTTCTACATAAACAATATAAAATATCATGTAGCCTAGGCTATATATGGCCTGATGGAAGTGGACAGCTAAGAGACCTGATAGGCTATCGAAGTTGTGTGGAAGATCTGCTCCTAATCCTCATAAAAGACGGATGGACAGCCAATCTGAACACTTGTGCACCAACCAGCGGAATATTCCACATTGCCAGCCTTCGATGGGCCTAGCAAAGAAGCTACTTGCTATATCGCGGCAGTCATCTCAGTCTGTAACCTCATAGGCTGTGCATCCCACGTTATAAGGCTACCGGCATGCCGACTACGAGGGCAACGGAAAGTGAAAGTAATTGGGCTGCAATCGCACAGTCCAGGCTAAGAAGTAGGTTAAACAACTTTTACAAATAACGAATCCTGATTACCTCTGTGCTGCTGTCTGAGGCTTTTGCTAAATGCAAATCATGAAATACAAGCCTTACAGACAGTGAAAGACAGATATCTTCTGATATAATGATAACGAAAGAAATTGTTTATTTTAACACGGTGGAGAAGGACACATTTGCGCTGTGTTTGTAACACGGCATCCTTCATAAAACCAAAATATTCCCATATCAGACGTGCTTTTCCTTTTAGTCACTAATTCCTCTTCACCCAAGTGTAGCCTACCTCGCTCGACTCACTATCTTCAGCCATCAAGACTTAGCTCCCGCTTCAACACCTAAAACACCACACACCTAAACTGGTAGGGGACGGGCTTCTTGGGCAGCATGACAGCATCGGTTTGGTAAAATATGTTGACATTCAGAATGTGAATACACCAGACTGTATGGAATGCGCACGGCACAGAAAATGTATCGAAATTTATCGAAAATTACGTAATCTTTGCGGTATGTCCATCGCAAGCGTTGATATCGCGATAACGATAGATTTTAGATATATCGTGCAGCCCTACCATCTCTTATGTCTCCTGTTGCGTTCAGTGCTTCTCTTTTGCACAGTCCTTCTGCAACAACGTTTCACCCGAGATTCACTTCACATCCCAGAGTTCTGAGCGCCTGCCTGTATGTGAACCAGACGTGAACGGTAATGTGTTTCTTTTTAATAAACTGCCTGTACACTTACAAAGTTCTCAATGCTTCGGTTTACATGTAGAGACCCTCATGCTACTGTGTAAGTGTGGTGCTATTTTGAGCCTTGTTAGTGGTATAGAAATAGCGATTTCTTTTTACTGTACGTGTGCCCCAAAGGCTAGCGTTAAACGCTAATTCGCGGTTTGCAATAAAACTGGTCACATTCGACTAGCATGAAAATACATCCCAGCGAACGGTCAAACTCGGTACACATGTGTTATTAATCCCTAGTTTCATTTTGCGCCGGAATTGTCCTTTAACCTTTCCCCCTCCCTCTCAATAACAACGTGAACAACGCACATCACACACTCACATACCAATCCTGAACAATCTATTCAGATGAGGATGTGACGTCTAGGTGAGACGAGAAGAAATGAACTTTCAGGTAGCATTTCTTTCTAAACTTATGGGGTAGCATCTAGTGTTGTTCAACAGTGAGCTAGGTTAATAGATGGAAGCAGTTCTGATTTGGTTAAACGAAACGAAACAGCAAGGGATCTTCAAATTAAAGTTAAAACAATATCTGTGCATTAGGCAGAAGGACTACTGTCTATGTCTATGTGCACGTCTGACTGTTTTAAAACAACAGCGCAAATGCGCACATATCACTCACCACACATGCAGTTCTCGTGCTAAATGTTTGTATGCTTCCTTCCAGATTGATTTTTAAATTAAATTTATGAGATCTCCGCATTGAGGCAGATTAGGCTACTGATGAGTGCATCTGACTGTCTCAAAACGAAAATGCAACCGTGTCTTATTTATCAACCAACAACCGAACGACTAATTAAGAAAGCACACACCACCCTTTTATCCAATTTAAGCCATCATCATTCATATGGAGACATCAGTGACGGATTTAAACAAGCTTAAGTTAATTTATTTGGAAAGTTAACTAAAGGAAACTAAAGCCATGAAGCCATGCAAAAAGAGAAGTGAATTAACAGTTTATCCTGAAGAGTGGATCAGAGGGGCCTTTCAAAGAAGGCAGGGAAAGAAGAAGAGAGAATGATAAAGTCAAATAACAGGCCATGATGAATGCTCTGCAAATAGGCTAAAATAAATCAATTGATGTACCCTATTTAGGTGTGTTGAAATTTTTCTACCTACAACAGTTGGTTACCGTTACACCCATCCCCCTTAAACATCAATCCTATCCGGATCATTGCACCAACGTAGCCTACGATGAATGACCGCCTGATTCAGCCCTGCACTCGCCTGGAGTCAATCCCGTAATTTACCACACCTCGGATTGATAGTTGAGCGTGTCAACCTTTTACTTCAAATAGCCTACATAGGCTCAACGAACTAGCTGGCTACCGGTACATACACACACACTTTTTCAACATCACAAACCTGATGGTCCAGTACTTGTAGACATCCTCTGGCTGTTCCTCCCTATGTCCTTGCATGTCCTCCTCCTCACTCTCTTGATTATCTGACTCTTCTTTTTCATAGCCTTTGCCTTGATACCCTGACTCCCCTCTAACCAAATCCTCTGGCTCTCTCAGCTCTCTCCCCTATACCGTCAGTATCTGTATTTTATTTTTTATTTTGATTTCATTTTTCTTTTTTTATTTAGAGGAGCAAAAAGGATCTGGTGTCTTTTTTTCCATAATTAGTAGAAGAAAACAATGGAGGCTAATGCATAGGTCTACATTTCACTTAAGTAACATAGAATATTTGCTGAAAACCATCAGACAGGCCTGTAGCCTAGGCTGTAACCTAACAGGCCAGGTTGGGGAAAAAAAGTACCCAAAAATATTGCAGGAACGCAGAGCACTGGGCAACTCATTCCACCAATGAGGAACCAGTGATGAAAATAGTTTTGAATTTGATCTACAGTTTATGGCTGGTTGACACAACAGATGTTCATCAGAAGACCACAGTGAGTGAATGGGGATGTAAAGCTGGATCATATAATTGAACTAGATGTACCGCAGATGTACCGCATTTATTGTCAATGCACAATTTAAGTACCAGTAGTCTAAAACGAAATGCAGTTTTACATCTAACCAGTGGTGCAAATAACTGACATGTCCAAAAGGGCCTTCATGAAATGCGTCGCTAGACTGTTCATACACATTTTAACGGGTCAAGTTGAAGAGCTGTTGTCCTATTGTTGGCCTATTGTTCGTGCAAATAGACTGATCCATGTTCCCTTGCATTTTGCAACTGTGAGGTCCATGGTTAGTCTGGCTTTCAACAGACCAAGCTCAATGTTGATGAAGAAATCAAAAAAGAAATCGCCGGCAGATCAGGCTGCGTTCACTAGGGCTGGGCGATATGGCTGAAAACTGTATCACGATATAAGTATTTCATATCAGTCGATATCGATAAGTATTGATTTTTAAAAAAAAAATCTATTTCAGATAAGGACCAGAAGGGAAAAAAAGTTTAATTTAAACACTTTTATTTTAAACTTAACCTTCCTCTGATTTTAATCACCACAGTTATCAATCAAAGCAAACAGGGAAAAGAAATAGCAACATAATCATGAAAAACACTCAAATAAATAAATGTGCACATAAATCTGAATGAAAGCAGTACTGGTTGAAGCCTGGAAATATTGTAAACAAAGTAGCTTAATTTGCTAGTTTATCATAGTCTAGGCCTACTGGTTAGACTGTTCAGTTTCCCCACGTGTGTTTAAGTTTCAAATGAATACTTTTTCTCCCTGTGACAGGCCCGTTTGAGTCTTGGAAAATACTTTTCCATTTGCATCGCGATTGGGATTATTAGAATTTTGCAGTCAATTTGAATGCAACAGTTTTGAACAAATTCGTACAGTGTGCTAATGATGCTAACCGAATTTAATAGCAATTTAGCCAGTTGTCTTGCACGATTGTGAATGGATTACATGTGCATGCTGAGGAGGGATGCACCTGTTAGAGAGAGAGAGAGAGAGCGGGGAAAGGACTCATTAAGAGTCTGTGTTGAGGTAGGCCTACTAGCTATATTTAGCCTATTTATTTATGGACAACGTAAGGCGGGAGGTGTGTATTGCTTTTAATTATCGAATGTTCTATCGAACGTATTTTTTATTGATATCGGTTACATGTCTATTGCGATACATATCCCTATCGTTTTATCGCCCAGCCTAGTCCATGGTACACAACATAAATTGTCACTAGGCTATGCTGGCGACCCAAATAAAATCTCCTTTGGGAACCAATGGCTTACAGTATCAAGCGGACTTAAGCTGCCACCACGTTTCATTTTCCTTTTTCATTATTTCCATTTTCATTATTACACTTTCTAACTTGAGAGGAGACAAATTTTAAATACGAAATTAGAAATGTTTGAAATGAATCAAATAAGGTGATAGTGTCTAGTTAGTTTCACTCATTTGAAACACAGTTTAAGCGCATGTAGCCTATGCTTCTGTATTATAATTTACTGATTAGCCTAGGTCTAGACCATATGCATTAGACTATATTATAAAATTTCAGGGAGCTATTTTATTTTCTATTTTTCATTTGTTTTTTTCCTTGTAACTTCATTTCAAAAATGCTGTTGGGAGCCCTCTCACAGTTGTGTAGAGACCATTATGAAAAGTTCTCTGAAAAAGTAATTTAAATTGCGTATTGTGTAATTTGTTCTTCAAAATTTTGACACCAACTTTCCTTTTTACAGCAAACATCGGTTAAAGATATTGTTATCGGCCTCCTTGATTAATATAATCGGTAAAGCCTGAAAAAGCCATATCGGTCGACCCCTAATTTATTCATTGACTTGTTTTGTTCAAGTGTGAGGACAATCAAACTTTTACTACAAACTAATTAATTTCAAACCGTGATTATTGTTTTTTACATGTATGCCTTCATTATTCTCCAATATATTATACAGGCTACTATCTTATTTTTTTCCTCCTGTTTTATGACTGTAAATCAAAACCTGTTGATGGCCCTTGTAAATTGAAATGAATGAAAATCTAGGGTTAGTCACTTGGCTAGTTCAAGCCAGGTTATTTTTGTTAATCGCTGCATTCATTAGTGACGATAGGATGCCCTCCAGTCTTCTAAAACTAGAGCTTTATGCCTGGTGTAGCCTGCCTATATGCCTATGGAGCAATGTCTAAGGACTTTGCTGAAATATGGCCATTGCTATGGAATGTGCACCAACCAAGTAATAGCAAAATCCTTTTAGGCAGTCTTGCAATGCAGTTTTGGCAGTTATCGGGCAAACATAAAACACACCAGGTGAAATAATTTAAAAATAAAGAATAATTAAAAAGAAAACATTAAAAGACACAAGGTAAAATAATTAAGACATATTCAGAATTTGTAACTCAGTGCAGTTACCAGAAGGCATCTGAGAACAGTTTGGTCTTGATTTGTCTAGAATGAACAGGGTTCCCACGGGTCATGGAATTTCTGGAATATCATGGAATTTTGGAAAGTCTATTCCAGAAATGGAAGGTCAAAGATTTTTTTTTATCATTTTTGGGGCAAAGTCATGAATATCATGGAATTTGTAGCAGTTTAAAATTTACTAGCCAAAATACATTCATACAAATATTTCCATGCAGAACTGGTGTATCTGGTTATTTGCTTTACTGCTTCCTTGAGTAAGCTTAACCCAACTTTGTTTATTCAATGCCCATTTATTAATCTCCCACTCTAAAAAGTAAAATATTCTTGAGCGTTAGTAAATAGTATAGTAATTCATGGAAATTCAGTTTTTTTTGTCAGGGAAAAGTAATGAAATTTTACATTTGACTTAGCTTATTCAGGGTTCCCACTCTATCTCGTCCTGTATTTTGTTTGAAAAAAAAAAAGATGTACCTTAAAAATCGATATACCACCCATTTCACAACAAGATTACTGGACAGTCACAAAGATCTTTTTCTACAAGAGTAACACATGCTTTCATGCTTCGTCCCCTGAGTAGTTCTGAGATATTAAAGTTTTTTAATTCAAGTGAGTTATACAGATGCGTGGAACATATCTTTTAAAATCCAAAAATGCATATGGATGCAATAGTGTGAATAACTCTTTTCACAAATCAGATAGAATCTTATAATTTCAAGGGGACAACTTGTTGATACATCGAAGGATAATATTTAATTGTGAGTGTCTCATGTTAGGTCAATGCATAGAAACATTTAGCTTGCATTATTCTTCTGTGATTTACAAAATTATATTTGAACTTTACAGGAATGTGGTGAAACTGTGAGTAGGGAGTGTTTGCCATGTATGACTCTGTAAGTGGATAAGGGTGATGGGTAGTATTTTCTGTGTTTCAATTGCCATACAAGATATCTTTGCAGTTATCTTTCTCAGGGCTGTAGAATATAGTCTGGCTGTGGAGATAGCTCTGGCCCCAACACTGTTACTATGCCAGATAAGCTTGGAATAACTAGCCTAGTTACTCTGCCGGCTGTGAATTTAGATAGTCTCCAGCAACCAGGGGTATGACCTGTTTGTGTCAGGATACAGTGTCACACAAGAGACAAAATATTATACAAATATTATAAAAATATATTTCACATCTCTGTGATCTCTGTTTCTCAAAGTCACTGAGTGCTGTCGGTATGAGTAAAAACCCCAAAAACAATCAGCTCGAGTTGCTGCAGCCAACCGCTAGGCAGATACAGTGCTATACAATGGGGTGCATGATTTTAAATATGCTCCCAGAGTGTAGCATTGTAGCATCACAATGTATTTTAAAATAAAATATCCTAATTTTAAGTGTGAAAACTACAAAATACACTACAAAATAAATAAATAGGCTAAATATATCTTGCATTGTAGCTAGTCTGTGCAACTCTACCAGAGTAGGCGATAGACGTAGGCCTACCTCAACACAGACTCTTAATGAGTCCTTGCCCCGTGCACTCTCTCTCTTTCTCTCCCTCCCTCCTCAGCATGCACATGTAATCCAAACATTTACAATCGTGCAAGATGACTGGCTAAATTGCTATTAAATCCGGTTAGCATCATTACCACGCTGCACGAATTTGTTAAAAACTGTTGCATTCAAATTGACTGCTAAATTCGAATCATCTCAATCCCGATTCAAATGGAAAAGTATTTTCCAAGACTCAAACGGGCCTGTCCCAAGGAGAAAAAGTATTCATTTAAAACTTAAACACACGTGGGGAAATTAAACAGTCTAACAAGTAGACTATGATAAACTAGCAAATTAAGCTACTTCGTTTACAATATTTCCAGGCTTCAACCAGTGCTGCTTTTCATTCAGACTTATGTGCACATTTATTTATTTGAGTGTTTTTCATGATTGTGTTGCTATTTCTTTTCCCTGTTTGCTTTGATTGATAACTGAGGTGTTTAAAATCAGAGGAAGGTTAAGTTTAAAATAAAAGTGTTTAAATTGAACTTTTTTTCTTCTGGTCCTTATCTGAAATGGATAAAAAAAAAATCAATAATTATCGATATCGACTGATATGAAATACTTATATCGTGATACAGTTTTCAGCCATATCACCCAGCCCTAATAGGGACAGAGTAATTTGCATGTGTCAAGGCAGATGATGTACCCTAATACCCGTCTTTCACTGTAAGGATTGTATTTCATGATTTGCATTTAGCAAAAGCCCCCAGACAGCAGTGGAGGGGTAGTCGGGATTCGTTATTTGTAAAATTTGTTTACTTCGTCCTCCTAGCCTGGACTGTGCAACTTTCACTTTCTGTTGGCCTCATAGTCGGCATGCCGGTAGCCTAATAACGTGGGATGTGTAGTATATGAGGTACAGACTGGGCTACTACATTTTAGATGAGTGACCACGGTATAGGCCTAGTCTTTTTTGCTAGGCCCAGCGAAGGCTGGCAATGTGGAATATTCTGCTGGTTGGTGCACAAGCAAGTGTTCAGATTGGCTGTCTATCCTTCTTTTACGAGGATTTTCTTGGAGCAGATCTTCCACACAACTTCGGTAGCCTAGTCAGTATGTCTCTTAGCTGTCCACTTTTATCAGGCCGTATATAGCCTATATTTTTTTATGTAGAAAATTATACATTTATTTCTGTACGGACACATGGGAATTAATTAGTGTTAAGTGTTGACGATATCATCGTCCATCACAATGTTTTACTGTACACATCGCCAAATGCCAATTAAGGGGACATAGGGTTGCAAAGGGGCGGAACATTTCCGGTAAATATCCGGAAACTTTCCGGAAACTTACCATAGGAAGTTGTGTTGGGGAATTTTGGAAATATTCCAAATTGGAAACTTTCATGGAATTAAAGGACATTATGGGAATTAACTGGGAATTTTGGGTAATTCATACAGTACAAACTTCGTATACAAACATTAACATTTTGTTTCGTAATAAGCAATATGAATTGTATGTTGGTATTTTTGCTTAGCTTAGCATACAAAGCTAGCTAGCATGCTAGCGGGAATCCCATTCTTTGCCTATGGTTTACTAGCGTGCTAAACTAGCAACATTGAACTGCCCAAGATACACCACACCACTCAACAACAAAATCCGATTGGTTGGAACATTTTTTCCCCATTTCCTTTATGTCTTTCCCCATTTCCTTTATGTCTAGCAGCCTATGCCAATTGCTGTGTGCATGTGATTGACATGTGCAGGGTAGAAATTCGATCAGGTTGTTTTAACTAATATTAGACTGCAAGATGGGGTTTTGTCCACTACATTTAAGTTCCCTGTTATAGACTAACTTGCCATATTAAAAATTCCCAGTTTATTCCCATTACTTCCCGTTTATTCCTGTTAATTCCCATATATTCCCGTTAATTCCCATGGAAAGTTTCCAACTTTGAAAATTCCCGGAATTTTGCAACCCTAAGGGGACATCACCCGACCCTAGTTGACATCTTATCATCTAGCCTATAATCGCTACATTTTGATTCTTTTTAATGGTGCAATCCATTCAGCTGCGCTTGTGGTTCAGCTGTGGGCTGTGGGTATGCAAAAGGGCCATAGCTTGAAAGTGGTTATAGATAAAGTCCTACTGTAAATGTGAAAATCTTTGGGTATGAACAAAAGTTTATGAAGGGGGTACATTTACCCATCTAATTGGCATATTATGACGTCACTGGATGGCAACCACCTCAAATTATGCACCTTTCAGTAAATACTGGATGTTGAACATATTTTAGCAGGTTTACTTTCTTTTTTTGTCATTTCACCCACATAACAAATTAACAGGAAAGCAGTAAAATGTAAACCAACAATAATAAACTATAACCACAAACCCTATGCTACTATGTAAGTAGCCTGGTCAAATCAGTTCCTATCACGGGTGACTGTAGTTCTTCAGAGCCCTGTTTTTACTAGGCCTACCCCTGTTGTCTGTACCACGTCCATTACGGACACTATCATCACCATTACCACTGGCACCTCCAGCTATGTTGCGCAGAGTCGAAACAAGCATGGTATGCTTAGTGGATACTGTCTTATTCACGCAAAGACGCACCGTCACAGACGCACCATGACTACCACTGTCAATAAACGATTGATCATAATCTCCAAAAGGCAGATTCTCCTTCAGAATCAGAATAGTTGAATAACAGACCCAAGACTCCGTCACACGTGAACTTTTGGTGTATTTCTGCTTCAATTTATGCAAAACTAGCTTCCGCGTCATTACAAACAAATGCACTTTTTCTTTGTCTTTCTCGTGTGTAATACAAGTAGCCTACTTCCTGAAAACTTTGAGCAGCGAATTTGGGCTTGAATCGCAAATACTGGAGGAGAGTACAAATGAGATTTGTCACTGTACTTGGATTTATCGTCTGTCTGTTTGTTTTGAAGCCAGGGTAGTCTAGCAACTCTCTGTTGGCTTGTAAGCTGGAAAAAATCAGGCCAATCACATCGTGTATATAGTCGGTGGACGGGCTTAACATAATGACGGCAGAGTTGCGACGGTTCTGTGAGAATTCCCTGCTACTTGAAAACAACGAAGATGGATGCTGCTGCTGACGAACAGTGCGACTCGAGTTAACCCTCTAGGCGCCACAGTCGAGTTTACTCGACAAGATGCGGTACTGAATAAAACGGCTGATTTAGTCAAATAGGGTGTCATATTTCGTTCGACCTCCACTCCACTAGATGGCAGACATGTCATACGTCATCCCCGAGTCGAAAAAGGGGCATGCTTTAAACAAAACCTTCTAGCTACAGCGCATTGAATCAGTGCGTGAAATACCGGAGCTAGTGTGCGTGTGAGCCACTTTGTCAGAGCGATATTGTCAACGTCAGCGTGTATTTGCATTAGATTATCGTCTAATGGCATCAAAAAAGTTTACCTGAAATGAAGTGTTGGGTCTTCTATTCGCGGACCCTGATTCTGAAGGGGAATATCTGCCTTCAGAAAATGACGGTGATTCGTTTAGTGAGGCTTCAGATGTGTCCCTGCCTTGCAATGATGCAGCTGGACAAAGTGAGAGTTTACTCCATAGTTTAGCTTACACCAAGCACAAACGTTGAATCGTTTGCCCAATGTCACTGGTGGGAATAATGTTTCACGGGTTCGGAGTGTTCATCGGGAAGTTAGCAGGGTGTTAGTGGTGTGGCGAACGAGGCAGGAGGTAGCCTAATGTCCATAGCGCTAGCTTCTGTTTTCTGAACGTGTGCCTCTCCGCAATCGCGGCGACAGTAACGTGGTGGAGCCTTTGTCTAATGCCACTGGGTATGTTAGACGAGGTCGAAGTGCTCATAGGACAGTTAGGGGGGAACGTAGAGGCAGTGTGGGGAGTCGCAATGAGAATGACAGTAGGCCTAGGCAAATTCTCTCCACTCGACGCGAGTGCGAGGCAGATCTGGTCATGCTGCTCGCAACAGGAGCAGAGGTGGTGACACGGGGCAGCAGAGCCATTAGGCCATGCATAGTCTATCACAAGATGATGGGAATGCCGGCCCTGTATGGATAGGATATGGATATGGATAGTCATTATCTCTACAGCAAAAGGCCTGCTACATAAAAAAAAAAATTGTCAGCCATTTATTAGTAATGATTTACACTGTTGATTATCTATTTCCCTGACCATTTAGGACATATATGTGTTCTTTTTTGTGTGTTCATGTCCTTGTGATGTGTCTTTGTCAGCTAAGAAAAAAACAACAAAAAAAACATCAACAAAAAGAAAACAAATACTAACATTGTCTCTTGTCTTGTCTCGTCCTCTCACTCCTGATCTGTGCCTTGCCGTGGCAAGTGAGCTTTTGAACTAAACAGGTCTTGTCTACTTGTGTTTGTGTGTCATCTGAATAATATATATGTGCCCCATACATGGAATCAGAGTGCGTACTGTATGTAGTAAATGGAAAATCTCTACAGCAAAAGGCGCCTACCGCTACATGCATTTGGTTTGTTTCTGCCATTTATTGGTAATGATTTACATAGTTTGTTTACTACTTAGTATTTACCTGAGCATTCAGTATTGTGCAATATAGCATTCAGAAGGTGAGGGACATTTTGGGGGGAAAGAAGTGGTGCATTTTATCATTCAAACATGCGACTTTTCATGAAAATTCTATAATCCAAGATGGCCGCCACCATATGATGTCATAATATGCAAATTAGATATAAACATTTAATCCCTACATAAACTTTGGGTCATCCTTAAAGGAGAATTCCGGTGTGATTTTGACCTAAAGTGTTTTGAAACATGATACCGAGTGTGAACGTATGTCTCATAGCCCATCTCGGCTTGTCCCCTGCACTCCGAAATCTGGCCGAAATTCCAGTTGCTGCTACTGGAAGAAACTGTAATCCATGCATTTCCACAGAATTATTTTTGGAATCTGATCCCTTATCATACCTGTTCATTCTTACTCGTTGCTCGACTTATCATGACTAAATTCAAGATGGCTGCAAACGCTAAACTTCGTGAAGGTACTGTCTGTATAAATCGTCTAGTAAGTAAACTACCAGTGCTTTTTCAAAGTTCTCAATGTCTCGTTTTAAAAGTCAGGGCCCTCGGAAGTCTACCAATGAAGTGTGGAGATACATTGAGCCTCGTAAATGGTGTAAAACAGTGATTTATTTGCATGGCTATGCCGATGCCGAGGCACCACCATTGACCGCCTTGTTGGTAGCATCGGCTAACTAGCGCCAGATTTCGGAGTGCAGGGGACAAGCCGAGATGGCCTATGAGACATACGTTCACACTCGGTATCATGTTTCAAAACACTTTAGGTCAAAATCACACCGGAATTCTCCTTTAATATTTCTATAATTTACAGAAAGTCTCTATCTCTTATCACTTTTAAGATATAGCCTTTTGAAATGAAGATGGCAAAATTGAACGTTTCGAAAAAAAACCTCTGGCGCCTAAAGGGTTAAGCTTTTTTTAAATTGGCAAAAGTTTGATCTACTAGCCAACTAGCTCCGCTGGTAGGAAAACGCATGGGACTCATGAGATTTAGTGCTATCCTATTGCGTGCAGAGGGAATTTGAAAGACAACCGCTTATCCTGCCCCTCGGATTGAGTATTGCCAATGGTGAGGCTCGTCAGGCTAATCAAAGGTAACGGCACACCACATTTATTGCAGCACCTCAAACAGAAGCATGCAGCCGATTGATAGGTGTTGCTCTCTATTAAATGTCCACAACAGCACAAACACACCCACCAAAACAAACTACAGTTTTAGAAACATTTTCAAACTGTCCTGTATGATAATGCTGGCCTTAGACCATACGATTTTCAAGTGATTTAGCAGTTGTGCTAAATGTCCAAAGTAGGAATGACATTCATCTATCGCATATGTAAGGTGCCAATCCTAGCGGTGTTAAGTCTGAGTTAGTGTTGTCACGATACCAAAATTATGACTTCGATGCGATACCTGCCATAAATATCACGATGCTCGATACTAAAACGATACTACGGCGAAATCCTAAGATATCTGGAGAAGAAAGGACCAGTGTTGGGAGTAATGCGTTACAAAAGTAACGTAATTACTGTAATATATTGCTGTTTGCGGTAACGCGGTAATGTAGGGCATTACAAAAAAATTTTTGGGTAATATTTACTCGGTACAAACTTCAGTAACGCGCGTTACAATGCAGTTCAACCCAAAATTAAGCGCTTGTTTTGTTTTGATACATATTCACACCACGCGAGAACAATAGAGGAGAAAAAATCTGCGCAAAATAGTAGAACGTTATCTCCTGATACTGTATGTGACTGTGGCTGCAGCAGACTCGCAGGCGGACTCTATTTGCGGGATGGACATAAGCCTACGCTCATTATTTTCAGCTTGTCAGAGACAAGGCTATGAAGAACATAATAGTTAGTGCACTTTGTGTGCGAAACCGAAAGATCTCTCAGCTCGCGAAATAGCACAAGTAAATTAATGAAACATCTAAAGTAGTGCCACGCTAATCTTTTTGATTCTTGATAAAACACAAACTATGCTGTTGTGCATGTCAGCTTTGTGCTGTGAACTTAAATTGAAGAGAATAAAGGGATAGAAATGCAGAAAAAGATTGTGTAGCCTGGCAGTGCCACCGCTCCCACCACGCGCATCACGCACTTTGCGTTGGGCACCAAAGGACAGATAGATATAAGAGGGGGCACCCAAATGTAACCAATGAATAGTAGCTTTACTGCAAACTGCGTTTCACTCTTCATCAATAACGTTTACAATGTCAAAATGCACTAACACGATGTTACATGCAAGTTTGATACCTTTTGGGTTCTCTCAATCACCACGTAGTACTAGAATTGGTGGGTCTTCAATCATTCGTTTTCCAAGCATTTAGGCTACACGAAGCACATGATATGCTGAGTCAACTGAAACGCATTCCATTCAGATAGCTAGGTGGATACCAGGCTCATAATTCACTTGTATTCGCAAAACGAAATGTGAAGCAACATGTCATTGCATACTTCCATTTCCAAAGCAATGAAGGTTGCTTAAAACAACTTAACATTGTGCATATTATTGTTAATATTGTGCTATCAATGTAACTCAAACAAATAAGGCTTGTAAACAAGAGCTGGCAAAAGGGCATTATGACAACGTAAAGATCAATGCTCTTAAAGTGACAGTGCACCATTTATAAGTAAAACAGCATTTCTTCAGAAATTAATGTTTAAAAATACACATTAATGGTCTGTAAATAATAGGCCTTTTATTTTAGGTGTTTGAGTTATCATTTAAATGTCACTCACTCAAAGCCACTCACTTAGGGCACCGAAATGGCCAGCAGGCCACCATCTTGACATGTCTTTATTAAAGGAACCGTATGTAAACATTGTATTTCAATTAATCATAAAATTGCCCTGATATGTCACTAGACATTAAGAAATCATGTTCATTTCAAATACTTATATCACTGACAACAGTAGTCTGGCCAGGATATTGTCATTTAAAAAGTGAAGTTGCAGCCCTCAACTGATGTTGATGTTGTCATGTTGTGTTTTGGCCTAAGCGCCACCCTCCACCTATCTACTAATCACAAAGTCAGTAGTGTTTCGTCATCCGGTTGCCAACTCTGCCAGTCGGAGGGGAGGGGAAGGGGATACACCGCTCTACAGTAATTTGAAAGTGATTGTAGTACCCGTTTTGGCCACAATCTTACATACGGTTCCTTTAAGCTTTGATTTACAATATAGTAGGCTCTATTGATTTTAATGAGTAGGCCTAGGCCTTAAAGTTACAGTATTTCTATCACAATTTACCAGACTTTGACCTTTTGTCGGTTTTTAACAAAATTCTGACTATGATTGTTCCTTGTATTGCATTATGAGCACTGCGCCTATTGCATTCTACTGTTGCCTTAAGCCTAGCTCAGTCATTATGCTATACCACATCTCCCTCCATTGGAAGAGCAAGCTGCATTGAGCGTAATAAACTGCATTTAGAATGGCAAATCCATATTTCTAGGTATTTGGTGAAAGTAACTTAAAAGTAATGCAATAGTAGTGTAATGCCTTACAATTCAGAGACAGTAATATTATAATGTAACAAATTACTTTGAAATGACAGTAATAAGTAATGCATAGTACATTACGATTTTGAAGTAACTTGCCCAACACTGGAAAGGACTCATACCTCCTCCAAGTGTATTGAGTCATTTGTGTTAAATTTGGTGCACTTTTGTAGTGTGTAGGTCAATTCTGGGTTCTAAACTTCTAAACTTCCTACATAATTATTATTTTTTTATAGTCAGTAAAATAGTAGGCCTACTTTCTGTGATTAAGTCCTTTATTGTTTGTTATAGTAAATTTACATTGTGTTGTGTTTTGGCAATAAAGTAGCTTTAAATAGCCAAACTAGGCTAGATCAAGGTCAGTGTTAAAATTACTGCATGCAAATCACTGAATGCTATGCAGAGTGGTCTAATTTTTAGGCCATCTGATGTACAGTATAGGCTACCCTAGGCCTTCCCGTGTTCATGGGATTTCTTTGACAGTTGCAAAAGGGGAAAATGTGAGGATAGTCTTCTTTGCGCCCAGTGTACAAGTACGACGTTCCAACCACTCAGGTCTTCGTCAGATAGGCCTACACCATTACCTGTTGCAATATATCTGTGTGCATTACTACATTACGTCTATTTCTTTGATAACATGATTTGCTAGCACGTACTGTAACAATACGCTGCTATTATTATTAGGACTCCACACGCTTTGGTGGTATTATGCTGTGGGCTTTAATTAGCACATTTCGGGTAGCCTATCCTACATCTGGGCAATAATTATTGAACAAATTGCAGTCTACATGCTATGACAAATATTACCAGTAGTAGGCTACTGACCGAACATGAAATAGATTGTTTACAAGTTATGGTAATGTTATTCTGGCGTGAACATTGCGCTTTCATCACGTTAGCACCCTATGATTACAGCTCGTTATGTCTCGTCAAAATGATTACAGCTCGTTATGTCTCGTCAAAATTCATTGATGAAGGAAGGTTCGCTTTATCCCAGAGAACCATACTCGTTTCACTTAGGCTAGACTAAAACATAAGAGAAGAACTTGGCACTAACCATGTAGTCGTGTTTTCTATAGCATATTCGTTAACCTGTCGTTCTTTGAACTCTTTAAAAATGTTGGGATATGTCTGCAAGGTGTTTAGCCAAGTTCCATGCGTAGCCTACTGCTTTTAAATGACTTTGTGTACCTGATGGCTTGCCTTAATTCGCGATGTATCCGAAATAGTTGCAGATTTCACTGCACCTTTTGTTTTATCCACAAGGCCTAGAACTGTCGGCAAAGAACTATGTTGACGTTGGCTGCGCACTCACTCACTCAGACACGCCCACTTGCCTAGATGCGTGAAAGGAGCAGTGAGAACAGCAGTTCACACAGACACAGAACGTTATTATTTTAATAAAGTATCGATTCTAAAAACGTCTGAAATCGTATCGTTTTTTGCGTGAAGGCATCGCGATACCTTTTTAGTATCGATACACCGTGCAACACTAGTCTGAGTCAATCTTTTTTACAGTTTTGACGTTATGACATATCAATTGTGTTTGATAAGTGTTTTAGTAGGCCTATTATCTCAAATTTTGGTGTGGGCAATTTCTAAAAAACAATAAAGAGCTCTCTACAGCACCAAACAGGAAGAGGCAAAGTGGTTACAGCCGTAGCCTTTAGCTTCTTAGAAATCATTAGTATTCCACATGACAGAACAACTCAATGACCTGCCTGAACACTTCACCTGTGCATGCTACATGATCTAATTTGATGCCTACATAACACTGCAGGTTGGAGATTTTACACACAATGCTGCAGAAGCACGAAAATTTGAGGCCCTAGGGTAGGCTATATGGGTTGTTTACAATCCTCGTTGAGTTCCCGTTGATATCTGGTGCATGATGGGAAATAATTTAAAGGAATCTAGTGGCAGTCTTGTATAGTGTCCACACAAGATTCCTAGTCATTGCAGAATCATAGTCTGTGTAATCTGACTTAAAAATCTGTGATTTTGTCTTTAGATGAGGGCTCATTTTATTGACTCTGACACTGAATGTTTGCAAAATCCCGATGTAAATGGAAAAGTTTTTTCCAAGACTCAAAAGTGCTTGTCCCAAGGAGAAGTAGGCCTATGAACCGTTATTTGAACTAACTAGTTATGAATTGCGTCCACACATCAGCAGCTTTCTAACTGTGTTAGTGTTACAATTGCAAGGGTTCCCTCACGAACATCTTAAAGTGACAGGCAATCAATTAGACCTATACACTACTGAACTTTATTGAATGCTACCTCTGACTAAGAATGCATTACTTTGCACTTGTATAGTCTTTTATTTTGGAATTTTAAGAGCAATACACATATATTACAATGTTAAGGAATTCATGTTTTTTCATTCAGATATGTAAATCAACATGTATAAACTATTAGTCAATTAATGGGGAGATAATCGATAATCGAATCGACTCTACTCTACAGCGTGTTCTATTATTTTCATTCATTTCAATATTGGCTTATCGGTGGAAAAAATTACCGATACTGATGATTATAAAAATGCTAAATATCGGCCCTAATAATCGGCCCGGCCAATAATTGGTCGACCCCTAGCACACACACACACACACACACACACACACACACACACACAAAGACACACACATAGACACACACATGCACATACAGTTGATATGCACGCACGCGCACGTGCACACACACACACATAAACACAAACACGTACACGCACGCATGCACAAACACACACAAAACTCAACCACACACAACATGCACACACACACACAAAACTCAACCACACACAACATGCACACACACACACACATCCCACCCCCCCCCCCCCCACACACACACACACACTCACAAGCGAACACACACACACACACACACACAAAATGCTGCACACTTTGTGGTGCATCTAGTTTACATAATTTTCATTATTTTTTTCCCCAGGCGGATGTCTCTGCAGACCAGCACATGGGCTGTTTTGCTGTGATCACCATGGAGACGCCCGTTTTTCCGTCACCTACTCATCAGAATGGTGATGTTTCTGTGGCCAAGCTCACACTCCCTGCTTTACACATCCACATTTACCACCAGGAGCAGGCAGGACCTAAGGGCAGCCCACTCACATACCCTGCTGGTCAATATGTGGCAGAGGAGCTCTGCATCAATGCAGCCAAGGAGTGTGGTGAGTATCTTTGTGCTTGATTTGATATTTAATGCTGTCCAGTTATACATTGGTATGGCCCTTTACAGAGATTAGGTCATCAGCAGGGTGTCAGTTGTTTTTAAAGGACAAGGGAGGTGTCACTTTAACTGTGAGTTTTATTGTTGTTTGCAAAGATGTGACACTGTTGTTCACTGTTCTTTTTCTGTTATATTGGTTTTCAAGTGGTTAAGATATTGCAGAATTAGACTTTAATATCAATGTGTCCATAATTATGACCGAGGCGACGTAGACCCCAAAGACTGTGATTGGTCAACTCATCCTGTGTGTTGATAACCGGTGTATCAAGCCTACTGTGGGGAGTAGCAACATGCTAGTTCACTGACATAAGCTTTGCTAATAAACTCAGACGTATTTTGGTTACAATGACGGAGTTACCCTTTTGTAAAGGTATATGTCAGTAACGTTTTGAAATTAGCACTTCACCAGCAAGCAGTACATTGTGGGCAGTTGTGCTAAAGTTTGCTTGCTAACATAACATAAACTGGCTGGCAGACAGCTCAGATATACTTATACTATTATTATTATGCTTTAGGTAACAACTGCTTTAGGCAATAGATCCTATGAGTCTAAGCCAGGGCTGGGCAAACTTTTTGGCTTAAGGGCCAAAATTGGCCGGCGGGCCCCGACTGGTAAGCTCCTCGAGCGCCGCTGTTGTTGCAGGCAGCTCACTGCGCCGTGTGTGCTTCACCTCACTGTGTGTTCACTGTGTGCAGTGTGTTTCACTAATTCACGGATTGGGATAAATGCAGAGACCAAATTTCCCTCACGGGATCAAAAGAGTACTTATACTTATACTTAAATAACCTCAGACTGATTTTCTGGTTACAGTAACTAGGTCAATGGATTTTACTGTGTCTATTTCTCGGTACTTTTTTCAAAATTTAGGCAAGAAAAGGACCAACAAATAAGGTTAATATTTCAGCAAGACAGTCTATGGGGTTTGCCATCCTGAGTACCGTTTCGTGGTGAGCGACGCAGACACAGACGACACAGAACTTCGAAGCTACACATCACCTAGAGTTATGCCAGGGAAATGCACCGCGATGCAAAGCAACCCCGACGCAGAAATCCGAAAGGGTCACAACGCCGTAAGAGCGACGGCGTAGCTACGCCGTGAAGTTGACGCAGAAGCACAATGTAAACCAGCCTTAGTGCTGCGTTTCCAGTAAATGTTTTGGAGTGCTTCAAGTGGAACCCCAATGATTTTAGATGTAGTTTTGACCACCTTTGTCAGAAGATTGAGGTCATGTGAGCCCTGCCACACTACAATGTTGCCTGTCAGTATATTCTCAATTGTACAGTGGTTAAAGTTCTGTAGAATGTTAAGGGACATATCATATTTCTTGAGACACCTCAGGAAATAAAGCCTCTGACGTGCCTTTGTAATAGGGTTGGGCACCGAAACCCGGTTCTAATATGCAAAGTAAAAACTTTGTTTCACGGTGTGCTCAGAACAACACAATGACATAACATTAATCTTTCATGTGCATGAGGCCCATATAGCATCACATTGAATATGAGGATCATGCTAAAAGTTTGTTTGCAAAAACATAAATATGTAGGTTACAAACATACCTCTGCATTGATATCCCTGAGCTGTCAAAGAGGCCAATGATTATGGAACCATCTACGTACATTATCACTAATTAAGCTGCTCTGACAGGGGGTAGCCTATGTTAGCGCATAGTTGCTGTTAAAATGCCTACTAGTGCTGGGAAGCGAAACACTTCAACACCGGCATATGTAACATGTTTAAAACGTGTTATGGGGGAAACATCAAATTTCTTGAAGCATTTAGGAACACTGAATGAACTTGAAAGCAGAGTCCCTCAACGTTAGATTAGGTTACTTGCAAATGCCGTTGTCCATGACCTGGCAGTTCCAGACCAAGCTGTTTTGTGTGTGATGTGAAAAAATATATAATGTCCACAACACTGCTTTAGACTCCCATATATTTAATGCACAAAAGGCAACGTTTCGACCCTACTGGGTCTTCTTCAGGCAAATGGTGGACACATTTGATGAAGGGATATATGTAGGCCTTATAATCAGCTGACCTACCATTTGATGTCAACTGGTATTATTAGGTCTAAGAGCCCCACTAATCACTCAATTAAGAGAACACTTTCATACAGGTTTTTCACAAACCTATACATCTCAAAAAGGGCTTTCAAAAATCAATGTCCCCAAAGGAGTACATGACCTTATATCAACAGAAAAGAAGGAAATAAAAAGAAAAAAACAATCAGTGGATAAACAGTTCCATATGTACAAGCCTACCCCAAACAATGAAAGAACATTACCCCCACAGTCATAAAACCTGATATATATATATATATATATCAGTGACGGCCAGTGGTTAAAAAAATAACGGAGGAAGAAATGTCCGCTTGATTGGTGTTAGTGGCAAATGTAAGTTTGTGATGGTGTTGGTGGCATATGTGAACGAGTATATAGGCCATCTACCCAGACACATTTATAGCAGCAGAATGTACTATGTAGCATTTTAACTGGCAGTGTTGTGCAATAAATGCTGTTCTGACATTCTTGGGGGGGGGGGGGGGGGGTCTGACCTAAGGAGCTAGGATAGCATGCAGTAGCCAGAAAAGTTGTGGGTTCAATTCTTGGCTTCCACCATTGTGCATTTGAGCAAGGCACTTAACCCCAAACCCCTCCAGGGACAATAGACTTTGTAATATAATTTAAATATACAAGTCACTTTGGATAATAGTGCTAAATTAATAAATGTAAATGTAAATAAATGTAAATTTAGGTCTGGGATGTCAGGGAAGATATGTAGGTCTAGTTATGAAACACTGTTTTCCTGATGTGCAAAATTATAAAAAGTCTGGAGGTTTTGCTCAATGTAATACATTTGCAAAAAAGTCTATAATACTAAAAATAGACACTTGTTTTATAAAACCATGTAACTATTGACCATTAAAAATAGACCTTAAAAGTGGTTATTTGTAACATGCTAATGTTTTTAAAGCCAAATTGCTATTATTTAAAGACGGGTTGTAATAGCTAAGTGGGAATTTATACTCCAAAGGCAAATGTTATTGAAGACGTCATTAAAGGAATGCATCATGGTCTGAAACATTCATTAACAATGTAACCATCCAAAGATACAGTTAGAACGGTGAAAACAAGAGCATATTAACAACAAGAACATCATTTAACAATTGTTTAGTTGAGGCATAACTTGGATGATTATAACAACGCATAACTATCCGAAAATGTTTTTATCACCAAATCCCTGAACTGTCCACGTTTGTGACAGACCAGTGCTAACGTTACCAGTTAGTCACAAGTAGGCTATTTGTCATACTAGCCTACGTAGCATTCAGTAGCCTACACTAGCCTTACCATCCTTCATTTTTGGATCTGGTCTTCCTGCTTTGATCCTAACTTTTGCACTGTATTTGAATGTATAAAAGATGGACTTTGTCCTCTGATTCCATTGTACTGTTTATTTCAGGAGCAAAAAAACAAGCTTTCCGTTCTACAAAAGATTCTTAGTTGTATGACTGCAGATAACGTTCTTGCTTCCTCCTCCAACTCTGCAGAGCAGCTAGCTGCTCATTAGTTCACCGTTGCCGCTAAAAACAGCACCCCCTATCGCAATTGAAAATTACTGTACGGAGGAGCTACCTCCCTTGGCCATTGAAAACGACGTGATTCACGAGCCGCTGTGGTCCGAGGCGTTTATAATGGACTTCAATGAGGGACTTGAGGAGGAAGCTCCTCCATACAGTAATTTTCAATTGCGATAGGGGGTGCTGTTGGCATTTTGACCTAGGGGAATGATTTTGTTCATTTAAAGTGTTCAAATAGTAATATATTAACAGTAATTTATCAGAATAGTAATTCACTTTATATATTTTTTATTTTTCTCTAAAATTTTAGGGAGGGTGTTCCTCCCTTTCCTCAATGAAGGAGCCTCCTCTGATATATATATATATTAGGGCTGTCAATCGATTAAAAAAATGTATGTAATTAATTACATACTCTGTGATTACTTAATCTAAATTAATCACATTTTTTTGCTGTGAAAGTATTTTAAATATTTAAATTCAAATGAATCATTGAATAATCAGCATTAGTGACATTAAAGTTCAAAAACTCTTTTATTATTTTAATAATGGCCATAATAATCTATGATATGACCTAATATGCTGAGGAAATAAATTAAAAAGTGCTTCAGGAAGAAGTTTTTTTTATCACATACATTGCAGAGGACTTTATCAACACTTTACTTTTAATCAACACTTTATTTTTAGCAACACCATCAAGCCGTTTTTGAAAAGTAAATGTTCCAATCAATGATCTAGGCAGCACATTTTCTTCTCTCTCTTTCATTTTACAGTCTAATGGTTACTGACTACAACGGCTCGGGGTCAACGGTCATATGAATCGATTAATCTGCGTTATTTTTTTTAATCAGTTATTTTTTCTCAAATTAATTAATCGAAATTAATCAGTTATTTTGACAGCCCTAATATATATAATATATATATATACACTATAGGAACGGTTTTATGTCAAATTCCTCATTAAGACCATGGGGAGACATTGTATTTTGAGTGTCACATAAGTGATATTCAAACGCCACTCTGATACCCATGCAGAAAAATGATAATGACCATGACAATGACAGCCCCCCACAGGGTCTCATTCCAACAAATTCGGCCCATTACCTAATATGAGTTTGACACCCCTGATTTAAAGTGACTAAAGACAGGCCCATCTTCTGTCGGACTCACGTCATGTTAACCCATGCATTAAACCACATGTCACTGCTTGAAAGTTCACATTGACAATGGAGAAAATGCTTAACCTACTTGGTTTTTGACAGAAATTAAGTTTTGTGCCAACATGTTGTAGAAACACCACCCGCAACACAGCCTTTATTTGGTCCAAATCTCCTTCACTTTCTTTGGTTATAGTCCGCGATTCACATTACTAGGCTATCACCGCAAGTGCCATACAAAATACAAAATGTTTTTGGCTAAGTATTGTGCTGTCCACTCCCCACATTTGCAGGAAAAAAGCAAGGTGAATGGGATTAAAGCAATTTAATCCCATTTACCTTCGTTACTACCAGTCGTTGCTTTTTTCCTGCATCAAAACGCGATTTAGTGCGCATCTAATGTAACAGCGGATTCTCCGCGGAGAGATATCCACTCTCCAGGTTTCATTTGCGTGTTGTTGCAAGCTAATAGGCTATGATATGAGAAATACTTTGAATGCGATCAGCTCCAGAAATGAATGGGTTTTCCTTAGCCTTTGCTACACTTTTCCACCAAGTTGTGCGAAAATTGTACCCACAGTTTTTGCGATGTTGACAAGCATGCATAGCACATGGAAGCTCTTGATAGCGCATGCCCCTAATGTCTATAAAAGCAATATATTTATGAAATAAAATTAGACAGGTACCTCAGATTAGCATTAGGGCTGCACGATATATCTAAAATATCGTTATCGCGATATCAACGCTTGCGATGGACATACCGCAAAGATTACTTAATTTTCAATACATTTCGGTACATTTTCTGTGCCGTGCGCATTCCATACAGTCTATGGTGTATTCACATTCTGAATGTCAACATATTTTACCAAACCGATGCTGTCATGCTGCCCTAGAAGCCCGTCCCCTACCAGTTCAGGTGTGTGGTGTTTTAGGTGTTGAGGCGGGAGCTAAGTCGTGATGGCTGAAGATAGTGAGTCGAGCGAGGTAGGCTACACTTGGGTGAAGAGGAATTGGTGACTAAAAGGAAAAGCACGTCTGTTATATGGGAATATTTTGGTTTTATGAAGGATGACGTGTTACAAACACAGCGCCAAATGCGTCCTTCTCCACCGTGTTAAAATAAACAATTTCTTTCGTTATGGTTATATCAGAAGATATCTGTCTTTCACTGTAAGGCTTGTATTTCATGATTTGCATTTAGCAAAAGCCCCAGACAGCAGCAGATGTAGCCTAATCAGGATTCGTTATTTGTAAAAGTTGTTTAGCCTACTTCTTAGCCTGGACTGTGCGATTGCAGCCCGATTACTTTCACTTTCCGCTGCCCTTGTAGTCGGTATGCCGGTAGTCTAATAACGTGGGATGTGTAGCTGATGACCGCCGCGATATAGCTTAAGTAGCTTTTTTGCTGGCAATGTGGAACATTCCGCTGGTTGGTGCACAAGTGTTCAGATTGGCCGTCTATCCGTCTTTTACTCGGATTTTCTTGGAGCAGATCTTCCACACAACTTCAATAGCCAGTAGGCCTCTTAGCTGTCCACTTTCATCAGGCCATATGTAGCCTAGGCTACATAATATGTTGTTTATGTCTCCCCTACATACACAGCACATTATTTCATCAGGAAGCTTCTCCAACACACATCCCCAACATGCTTACAGCACAGTGCCGCCCCCCACATACACAGCACACTATCCCATCTCCCTTGTCATCCCCCCAACACACACACCAAGACCCCTGGCAGTTGGGTTAGCCCCTTGAGCCGTTATGCCCAAGGTTTCTTCCTTAGTAAGGGAGTTTTTCCTTGCCCATGTTGCTCTTGGGTGCTCCTTGTTGATGCCCCCCCCAATCCCAATCCTCCCCTACCTTTCTTATGCAGCCCTTGCCACTTAATCTACTAAACCCCTCTTCTACTGCACTTTTTACCCCCCCCCCCCCCCCATAAATGCACAAATAGGCTGACACCAGGCATCATTTCACTGCATTTCTTACATCCAGTAACTATATGCATGTGACAATAAACTTCCTTGTATCCTTGTTTATGTAGAAAATTATACATTTCTGTAATTATACATTTATCCCCCCCTACCCTACCGTCTATGCTAGCAGCAAGCAGAATGGAGAAAAACATTAAATATACTGCTCAAAAAAATTAAGGGAATACTTTGACACTTTAGTTTAAGTAAAACCTTTGAGGCGAGTGTTTTATTTTGCAAGAACTGTCAGACATTCTGTGAATGTAGTTTGAGAATGGAGAAAATGGTGGAAGGTTTCAAAAAATTTGTTTTAACAATTGTGGAAATTGGAAAAACTAAGTGTTCCCTTAATTAAAAAAAAAGTTATATCGTTATCGCAGTACTCAATAATGTTATCGCATATCGCATGTTTTCCTAATATCGTGCAGCCCTAATTAGCATTGCTGTTTATTGTTAAACTGCAATTATCTGCAGCAAGCAGAGGACATTCAGCCCACCATGTGTCCTGACAATATTGTGCTTCTGCCCTAATTCTGAAGCATGGCCACCGCTACAAAATGAAGAGGAAACACTGGGAAGAAAATTCATGTTTTAAATAGGCTATCAATACAATATGTAATATGTGAAGTGAAACTGGACAGGCCATAATAACCTCTGACTAGTTTTACTTATTGTTAAATTGCAATGTGATCGGCAGCCAGCGGGGAGGATACGTCGGCAGGATTATTTAAAAGGCAACCTCATTGGTGGCATTCATTTTGCCGTGGCGGCCCGCCATGCTAAAATCAACATAGAGGAAACACTGGTTCGCCCTGTCGGGACCAGGGTTGGGTCAGTTTACTTTGAAATGTAATCCATTACTGACTACAAATTACATGGTAATTTTTGTAATCAGTAATGTAATCAGTTGGATTACCAAAAACATGTAACGTAATCTGATTACTTTAGGATTACTTTTAGATTACTTCAGTAAATATGCCCATTAAGTAAAAGACACCACCACAGAATTGATGAAAGATTCTCATTCTATTTTTCTCCACTCTTCTCCAAACATGCACAACTCAGCTTAACCTATAAGGGCACACCTGGACAAAATATGTAGCTTTCGCTGGATTTTTTTGACCCAGGGACATGGCCTGAGATTGGCATAAAAAAGGGAAGCATTAAACCCAAATGACATCATGTCCATTTCAATTGTGGGGGTGAGAAAATGATTATTTTGGGATGTTTTTCAACCAGGGGGACCTGGTGACTTTCTCAAAGTAAACAGTAACACTAAAACAAGAGGTTACATTAAGATTAGGAGGAAAAGATCAGGCAGTGTGCCGAGAGACCTACCCCAATAGTATGTAAGTTAGTAAGTAAGTATATCTTTTGATCCCGTGAGGGACATTTGGTCTCTGCATTTATCCCAATCCGTGAATTAGTGAAGTCGAACCGGCAAGCCCAAAGGCCGAAGCCCTAACCAGTAGGCCATGGCTGCCCCAAAAGGCAGCATTTGAACATTAAACCACACAATGATCCAAAACATACAGCCAAACAAGGCAAGAAATGGTTAACAGAGAACAATATCAACATTTTAGAGTGGACCTCAATCCGTCAAAAAAGTGAGCACAAGGCCAAAGTGATGGCAAATAATCGTTCCTGCCTCAAAACCCAGATTGCTGCTAAAAAGGTGCAGTCTACAATCATTGTGGAGACATGAAGAGGCTTGGTGGGTATTATGAACCATTTTGAGAGCTGTGGTGGTAAATATATATATATATATATATATATATATATATCGCCCAATAGTCATTTTTAACCAACACAATGTAAACATTTTCTCCCCAAGTTCTGATCTAGGTGGGGCATTATGCATTTAAATCGGCCTGACTATCTGGTTTCTGGTCTGGTCTGGTTTTCTGATACAGTATTTGTTTTTTTGATGAAATAACTAGTGTCAGGTCTTTTGTTCTTTGATAACCACTATTGCCACAATCTACATTGTGGGATGCAAGCAGAACATTTACTTTTAGCCTTTATAAACCATGCACTTCCATACTTGGTGTAAACACCTTTGTTGAAATGTAAAAAACAATGAAAACTGAAACTAGGGAGTGAGTGGGTGTTTGGAAATTAACGTTAGCTCAGAAGCCTTGTTTCATATGCTCACATTTATTTCATGTGCACTCTTCTTGGGCTTAATGTAACCATTTACAAATCACAGACATGGCCAAAAAGGACTGTGTGATAAATGTGACAGTCTTGGTGAACGAGTCAACAGCAGATAAACAATAAGCAACAGCAGATAAACAGTTTTAGCAAACAGAATTGCCCCAGTCTAGTATTCCATAGGATGCATGTAGACAGGCACCCTTGTCCTGCTGATATCTTCCACCGACAAACCATGGCATTAGCTAACGTTAACGCTGTGGCTAACTTAGCTCCTGTCAGTATGGTCAGAAAATGAATTGGATGATCGCCAGAAGTCACAAACAGTGCTGTTATGAAGTTACTCGCAAAAATACCGTTTATGTTTCACAAACATCAACAATCAAATTAGTTGCCATCACTCAACAAATGCTAACGTTATTTTACCTTTGGACATAACATTAAAGCAACACCAAAGAGTTTTTTTGTACCTTAAAATAATGTTTCCAAAATCGTTTCAGTGGTTCATCAACTTGTAACAGGGTGAACGGCACTTCTGCATTCACTTCACAGCCCTCTATCGGCTATAACCGCACTATGTAAGTTTGCCAGATCGGGTAGCGGATCTGTAGTTCGATGGAATGAGACATAAGAAACTACAAATTTGACTTGCATCTGATGTCGCAATACATCGTACTTTCATAAATCGTGCAACATATTCTACCTTGTCTGTGGACATTGTTATTTGCAAAGCCGGTGCTGGATAAACAAATAGTGTGCGTGCAACAGAGGGAAAGTTCTTTGGTGTTGCTTTAAGCTGGTTATCAATGGCTCTAAGATTGACGTTACTGTAGTAAAAACCAAGCATGTCCAGCTAAACCTACCATACACCATGACATCAACATCAAATTTGCCTCCCTGTCTGTTTCACCTACCAGGGCTGCAACAAATGTAGGAGTAGTTCTTGATAACCAACTAACCTTCCCTGATCATGTTGCCTCAGTCGCCCGGTCGTGCCGTTTCACATACGGAAAATCAGGACTTACTTGACTCAAGATGCTACCCAACTCCTGCTTCAGGCAATAGTCATCTCACGACTTGACTACTGGAACGCCCTCCTGACAGATCTCCCAGCCTGCACAGTGAAACCCCTTCAGATGATCCAGAACGCGGCAGCGCGCCTGGTCTACAACCAACCCAAAAGGGCACATGTTACCCCGCTGCTCATCCAGCTGCACTGGCTACCTATTAGGGGTGGGCGATATGGACAAAAAATAATATCTCGATATTTTTTGTGATTTTGACGATAACGATAATTAGTCGATATCCTTTAAAAAAATTTTTTGTTAAAGTCTGAGTTTACAGCTCATTATTTATGAATAGCATCATTACAATAAGAACCAATAACCCAACCTGTGACTTTTTAACCAAATCAACCAATGCATTGTCACTCTATGACACATTTCCAATTCTGCCCCCACTTGTGTGTGTGGCAATGACATGGTCTAGCCAGCTACATTAGAGAAGATGAATAGGCCTAACAGTTTCCCAAGTCTGAAGCTGAAGTTTCAAACCTTTACATAGGATTCACTGTAAAACTAAGCAGCCCAACAGAATACATCTCAGTTATTTCCTTCGATCTTTTGTTTAAGAGCAATCATGTAGGCTAGCATTCCAAGTTGAATTTACAACTTGAATTTCCCCAGGGATCAATAAAGTGTCTATCTATCTATCTCTATCTAAGTTACAGAATAGAAACTAATGCGTTAGCTTATGGCTAATGTATATGAGAAATCCCATAGAGATGCTAACGGTTAGCATAATCGGTAAATGTAGATATTTAGAGGGAACTTCAGTCCATTTACAAAAGAGTTGCATGAGAATAGTTCTTTGTATACAACTGACTATTAAAATACTCAAAGGCTTATGTTTTCTCTCCATATAATACCGTGTAGGAAAAAACATGAAGGTCTCATCAATGCTACTCTAACACAAGTAGCCGCATAAAATCCCAAGTAGGCTACTCTCGCAGCACAAAATAAACATTAGGCGTGCGTGTGACAACGTTGTGTGACCCACTAGTGATCACGTGACACTTACTCTGCTGCAGCCAGAGGCTTCTCCCGCATACACCTCCTGGGAATGTATGAGTCTTCAATGCGTGATTTCGAGTGTTTTTTCCCCATAAGTAATTAAAATACTCGATAATGTCAATTTGCACATCGTTAAAACAACAATCACGATATTATCGCAGACGATATATATCGCCCACCCCTACTACCTATGGCGGCCCGAATCAAATTCAAGGCTCTAACGCTTGCCTGAAAGTAGTCTCCGGTTCTGCTCCCACCTACATGAATGTCCTCATACAGACTTACGCTACCTCCAGACCGTTGCGCTCCTCAGACAAACGACGTCTAGCTCCTCCACCGGTACACTCAGGCAATCCAAACTTTTCTCATCTGTTGTTCCTTATTGGTGGAACGCACTGCCAGTTCCTACAAGGGGAGGGACATCCCTCTCCATTTTCAAAAAACTCCTGAAGACCCAGCTCTACAGAGAACATCTCTCATAGCACTACTTACAACTAGTCTTGCTGATCCTAGCACTTACCACCTGTGAACACTTGCATTCTGTGAACAAAACCAAGTAGCTTGGCCACCAAACCAAAGCGCTTGGTGTCAATATAACGCTTTGAGCAGTTCAATCTGAATTAGACACAACAAAAGTGAGTAAGTTTAAGAAGACAACAAAGAACAATTCAGTGTATTTCTTTGTATGTACTGTAGTTATAGATCAGGGATGGGCAACTGGCGGGCTACTACAGTTAGCGAGCGATGAAGAGATACAGAGAGCGGCTTATAAAGAAAACTGAGAATCGTAGCCTACTTTTCAGACAAGGTGGGAAACAGCTGATCTTATCACAGAATTCAAAGTCAACTTATGTGTTTAGTAGGCTATGCTTAGAAACTAAATCAGCTGTGAAAGATTTCAACTTAAGTCACCACAACACCATGCACGAAGATAACTAAAAGTAGGCTACATCGGAGCTGCTAGAGCCGCTATTGTAGCCAACCTCAAGCAGGGTTCCCACGGGTCATGGAATTTCAAGAATATTAGCATTTTAATAAAGTCTATTCCAGACATAGAACATCAGGGAATTATATCTTTGGGGGGCAAAGTCATGGAATATCAGGGAATTTTGTTGTAGCAGTTTAAAATTGACTTAAAATTGACTGGTTGTAGTTAGCCCTACCTGTTTTTTCAATGCCAATTTTTTCATTACCTGATTGGTCATGGAAATTCAGGATTTTGGTCAGGGAGAAGTCACTATTACCCATTACAGTGGAAAAAAGGTTTATTGTGAATGTGTAATATTTAATTTTAAGTTTATTTCAAGTTCATTGGTGAATAGAAGCAATATTAAAAATGCATTTGAGTATAGAAAATATTAAATTAATGCATGTTGGTTTAATGAACAGTACAGACTGCTACTGTATATATATTTACTGAATCCTGATATCCCAGTGGTGGACGTGCGGGGTCACATCTAGCCCTCTGACAGCGACAAGAAAAGTTTGTGGCACTCTCTCTATCATCAAAGTTGCCCATCCCTGTTATAGATTATACATTATCTGTTGCTGTTGCTGTTTAGTGTTATCATATGAATTGTTTGTTTGTGAGCTCTCAACTTTTTCCTCTCATCTCAGGTGTGAACCCAATGTACTTCAACCTTTTTGGTCTAATGAGAGAAAGTGATAGGATGTGGTTCCCACCCAATCACATCTTTAAACTGGATGTCTCAGCCAGCGAAAAGCTGCTCTTCAGGATAAGGTATAGTCATGACACCCACCACACATCCTATTTCTCTGTTGTATCCTCTGCTTGCCCTTCTAAGTTTTTGGTCATCTCCTCTAGGGGCAAGGGGTCGCTCACTGTATACCCTTTGGTCATCTTCTCTTGGGGTAAAGGGTTGGTCACTGTATATCCCACAAAAAATGCAGCCAACATTGCGCTTGTTAAAGGCACACTATGCAGGTTTTTTTGCTTAATATGCAAGTTTTTTAGATTAATTTACCTTCATTTAACAGCTTCAGAGTCATTGGAATGGTTATATTTTTTTTTTATATGGTTATATGGTTATACTTTTTTCGGGTTGAATGGTGGCCGTCTCGCTTCCCCCTAGCGCCTGTGAGCGGAAAAACCACCATTGCAACTGTGGGCCGGCGGGCCGACGGCCTCAGTGTCAGGAAGTATAACGAGTGTAACGAATTGCTTTACTGCATTCAAATACACATACACGCCAGGCACCGGCTAGAAAAAGGTAGCGATGGAGTTTCTCAGACATTCGTCATGACAGAGCCAGCGAAAAAGAAGCAAAAACCGAGAAAACAGTAAGGAAATTGCCAATACTGCATAGTTTACCTTTAAAAGATTGGAAATAAAATTGTCATGGTTGCATTCCTAGTACTAACTTGAAATTTCAGAACCTAAGCGTCATTAACATAGCTTTTTATGAAAATATGTTTTTTTGAGTTTGTACACCTGATGGGTGTTTCACAAAGGCAGAATTAAGAAATCTAAGATAAAGCGTGGCTTGACATAGCGTTGTCTGGTCATCCTAGCTCAACTCGTTTCATTAACACCAATCCAGGATGAGTAGGAACGATTATGTCAAGCCAGGTGTAAGTAATTCAGGATGTCCTCCAAAGAACCCATGGTTGGAATAAAAAAGACGCGGAAAATAGCGTCATTCAGACGAAGTGACCAACCACTTTTATAGACTAACAATGAAGTAAAGTTTTTTTGAATGGGGAAACATGGCTATTTCTGTAAAACAACGAGAGTAGGCGTGGTGGACCAACTGAATGCAAATCTACGTATGCACCCAGGTGTGAGTGCTTCCTTATCTTGGCACAAGATGTCATGAATGTAATGAGTGTGGTACATTAAACACACATCACACACAGACAGAGACATAGCAAACATATCAATAATGAATAAACTCCATGGGCAATGGAGACTCAAACAGCATTTAGGCTAAAAACAAACCGCAGCATATGATATTGAACAGTCCAACTGCAGGTTACACTGGACTGTAGCTTGATGCTCCTGAACAGCCCAAACAGTCCTTACTTAATATTAAGTCCAAGAATGATTCTCGTGGCACGAAACACACAGTGCTTTTGAAACGGCCTGGTCATCAGTAATAGTAATAAAAGTCTAATTAATCAAGGCTGAAAACGAACCCCTTGAAAAATGGCTACACCAAGACCAGTCTGTGCGCAGTTACACAGTCGCCTCTAATAACGTTAATATTAATAACATGAAGTTCAAAAGTCTAACAAATGCCCAGAGCCACTCCCTAATGCAGCAAATACTTACAATGGCGTGTAAGTAATTGCAACTAAGTAAACAATAAACTTAACACAGAGCCCCACAACAACTACCCAAACATACAGCAGATTATGCAGGTGCAGCTCCAGAAAAGCCACTGGGCAAGCTCAATGTAATCTAAGGTCAACATTTTTCTTACGCTATTACATACAAATGACCACGTGTGATAGAGTTGATATCAATCATGTCAACAAATAACAAATACATCAAATGTCCAGAGCTACTACCTAACGCAAATAATACATGCAGAGGCATGTAACCAATGACAACTTACTTACTTGACTTAACACAGGGCCCACAACAACTAGCCAGATTTAACCCTTAGAACCCTAGACTGTTTTAAGGGCATTTTCACTACCTTTAGTTGGAAGTATTTATCCTGGTCATTGTAAGTGCTATACAAACATGCTATATATTGTTTTTTTCAGCAGAGTCTAGGCTACCCAAATCTGCCATTTCATGTATTAATACTAGTGCTGTCAAACGATTAAAATTTTTAATCACGATTAATCGCTGAATTCCTATAGTTAATCACAATTAATCACATATTTTATCGCATGATTAAAATTATATTATTTTGCATTGCTGAACTTTCCAGGAGTCCATATTAACAATATAAAGCAATTATTGTGTATCTTGATTAGGATTCAAATGAAAGCCAAGCAAGTTACTTAATTAACTTTAAGACGTAGGTCTATTTGATTATTTCAAATCAAATGTCAAAAGATGTGCAGCAGACCTGAGGCAACACAATATATTCTAATAAAGGTATTATATAGCTAATAATATAGCTAATAATATAGCTAATAAAGGGCATAACAAACATAAAATACTATATTCATTATCTTTGAGTTCAGTTGAAAATGAGGAACTTTTCGACATTAGTGCACTGCCATTTTATAGGCTTAGGCTACAGTCTATGGTGCACTGTCACTTGCCACACACATCAGCGCCGAAGTTTTTAACACGCAAACACTGGATGAACAATGGATTTTATGGAGCGGCGTCGACCAAATATAACTGAATCGTGATTTACACGGCGGCAAAGTGCGATGCTGGTGTGCAGAGTTGTATTGAAAAGAATGGAATCTAATGTACAGTAAATGAATGTCGAAAGCAGAGTGCATCGCACTAATGTCGGCATCGGTGTCCACAGCAATTTAAAACACCATTCAGCTGACGGGGAGTTCAGAACTGCGTTGGTGTTTATTATACGAATCTACTCTTTGGCCGGCTCGTAAGCCCAAACAAGTGTGTGCAGCATGCCTTTTACGTAGCCTACAGTACTAAAGGCGCATCATAAAGATAGGCTACATTTAATCTGCATCACGCCCCATTTTAGCGGAAAACAAGTTAACATTATATCATTGATTTTCACTGAAGACAGCTAGCCTAATCACACCTTGATGTTACCATTCAATCATTTTACTAACAGGGCAGTTATGAAGAATTATGTGTATGTAACTTACTCATGTCTAAACTATGTACATTACAACCCATTCAGAACGTAGCTACACTTACCATATCCCATGTAAAACGGTTAGCTTTCTAGCTTGCCAACTGTGGAACTTCAGTATAACAGGCATAGCCAATTATCTCACCTAGTTGTAGGAAAAAGGCTACGTTAATATTACAAGTGATAGAATGAATGTGTGACTTATGTTTAGTTGATGTTATGACATGTAACGTAAATGACATGTAAGCTTGCCGAACTTATAGTCAGCCACGGGCAGTTTGACTGTGCCTACATTCGTGACACTGTTAGTAGGCTATAAACTGGAAAGAGCATAATGGTCACATTAATCCCATAAACACACAGATAACTCTTACACCAACCTTATTTTGTGCCTTTTATTCACGTTTGTTTCAAGATTTAGTAAGTATAAGCCCTTTTAGCTCCCCACTTTGATGCAGCATAGGTTTCCATTATCCAAACAGCTCCCTTTCCCCTAAAAGGGGGCGTGTACATGCAGCACGGTCTAGCTAGATCCAGTGTAGTGTTGTAGTTGTTCTAACGTTACTAGTTGTTGCAACAGCATGTGAAAAAACTACAATAGTTTGTTACACCAAAAAGAACGTTAATCTCGCGATAAAAAAATTGACGCCGTTAAAATAGGTTTATGTAACGCCGTTAATAACGCGTTTAACTGACAGCACTAATTAATACTTATATTTTGACATTTATCTCACCACTGCAAGCTGGCAGCTCGACTTGCCTTTCATGTGTGTGTAGAGCAGACTGTCCTGAATCTGGCAATATCATTGCCATGGTGGAGGGATTCTCTGGGGCTGAGCAATTTACAGACGTGGTGTGCGTCTTACAGAAATAAATGGCATTTTTTATTTAGTGAATAAAAATGACCTTTCTGCGCTCCATATCTGTGACACGAACTGATCTGACCTGACTTGACCTGAGTTTACGTGTTAGCCTGTGTGTGCCTATGGTGTCTGCACTCATAATGATTCTCTACAACTTTTTACTGCATTGCCATGAACAAAGTAAAGGCAAAAAAGGTGTTTCTTTGTCAAACAAATTGGGATGCAATGTGAGCCTTGACTTTGATGCCATGCAGGAATTTGCTAGGATCTCAAAACCGGATTATGAACATTCTTTGCCATATAGAGAAACACACAATAGCGTTGGATTATAAACATGCTTTGCCACAAATACAGACAAAAACGTGAGGTAAGTCGAGCTATATGAAGTTATTATTTTGCTGTCACTTTGTCTGTTTAATAACCCAGAAGGATGTACTTGGTATCAAATGATAGCTCTGTCTCCTCTTTCATCTGACATGCGTGGCATATCTATCCGATCACGGGTCCGCGAGTGCTCCTACACACAGTTGCGTGCCTTGCAGTGCTGAAGACGCATCCCGTTCACTTTACATGGGCTTACGTCATCTGTTGCCGAACTGAATTGTGGGTCCATTGCGTCGCGTTGCTCCCGTCGCTCGCGTTGAGAAGTTCAGCTGTTGCTGCACTGACGGACGGCACCGGCCAATCAAGCCAATCGACGGACGGCACCAGCCAATCAAATTAAGGTTATACCTTAAGGGCTCTTACAGAGTCAACGCATCGCTACGCATACGCGCCCGCAAGGCTACGCATCACTACGCTTCGGCCGCCATTATGCGTCGATGCGTAGCAAAATGTGTCATCCCAGTTTTTGATACGCGAAGAAGGTTTAAATACAATGGCCAGCGAAGAGGAAAAATTATGCAAGCTTATCTTTCTTTTACGGTCTATGGAGCTCCGCATTGTAGGTCACATGGTATTCATTGTGTATAACATGATTGTCACTTGGAGGAGACTTCAGACTTGTAGATAACTTACGTTAGTATAGTTAGCTAATCGCTGCTAACGTGCTAGCATCGTCACTCAGAAAAGCATGAGGCTGTGCACAGTTGTGTACATGTATTCACCATAAATTAATAAAATTGAAGTGCCTCTGCAATGTAGGCTATGTTTCCGTTATACATCCGTATTTACAGTAGCCTAAGCCTACCATGTTCCTTACATGACATGACCCAGTGTTCTTGTAACATGCAGTCAATCTAGCACAGCGAATCACACTCACCTCCCGTTTAAGTTTGTCACCCAACAAAGCTAGATATTAATTTTTATACGTCCATGTCAATCTTTTTGATGATTCTAAATTAAATCTGATCCGTGGCTCTCCAAAGAGCCATTGGGGTGTAACTTTTACAGACAGCCTGAATATCACTCGGAATGTCAGTCACCAGTGACTGCTACCCCCTGTTGCGTGAGCGATGTATTGCATTTCACCTATCGCTAGCGTTGCTTGCTCGCGTTGACTCTGTAAGAGCACTAAGTCATTTGCATAGCTACCGTCGGGAACACCCACTGGCATGCGTTGACGGAACGCAGCTGTGTGAAGAAGCCCTAATTCAAACGAGAGTAATGGGTGTGTAGCGTTGGTTTTTGTACATGACATTATTATTTTGCAGTCACTTCGTCTGTTTTCATAAGCCAGAAGGATCGACATCTTTCATCTGATATGCTTGCCATATCTATGCGATCACGGGTTCGCGAGTAATTTAAACAAGAGTAATGGGTGCGCTGGTGAATGCAGAGAAGTATAGACTAGGGGTGGGCGATATATATCGTCTGCGATAATATCGTGATTGTTGTTTTAACGATGTGCAAATTGACATTATCAAGTATTTAAATTACTTATGGGGAAAAAACACTCGAAATCACGCATTGAAGACTCATACATTCCCAGGAGGTGTATGCGGGAGAAGCCTCTGGCTGCAGCAGAGCAAGTGTCACGTGATCACTAGTGGGTCACACAACGTTGTCACACGCACGCCTAATGTTTATTTTGTGCTGCGAGAGTAGACTACTTGGGATTTTATGCGGCTACTTGTGTTCAAGTAGCATTGATGAGACCTTCATGTTTTTTCCTACACGGTATTATATGGAGAAAACATAAGCCTTTGAGTATTTTAATAGTCAGTTGTATACAAAGAACTATTCTCATGCAACTCTTTTGTAAATGGACTGAAGTTCCCTCTAAATATCTACATTTACCGATTATGCTAACCGTTAGCATCTCTACGGGATTTCTCATATACATTAGCCATAAGCTAACACATTAGTTTCTTTTCTGTAACTTAGATAGAGATAGATAGATAGACACTTTATTGATCCCCAGGGGAAATTCAAGTTGTAAATTCAACTTGGAATGCTAGCCTACATGATTGCTCTTAAACAAAACATCGAAGGAAATAACTGAGATGTACTCTGTTGGGCTGCTTAGTTTTACAGTGAATCCTATGTAAAGGTTTGAAAGGAACTTCAGCTTCAGACTTGGGAAACTGTTCATCTATTCATGAACAAGGCCTTTTCATCTTCTCTAATGTAGCTGGCTAGACCATGTCATTGCCACACACACAAGTGGGGGCAGAATTGGAAATGTGTCATAGAGTGACAATGCATTGGTTGATTTGGTTAAAAAGTCACAGGTTGGGTTATTGGTTCTTATTGTAATGATGCTATTCATAAATAATGAGCTGTAAACTCAGACTTTAACAAAAACAATTTTTTAAAGGATATCGACTAATTATCGTTATCGTCAAAATCACACAAAAAAATCGAGATATTATTTTTTGTCCATATCGCCCACCCCTAGTATAGACTGTAAATATGATGCAATTTGATTTAATTTCATGATTTTTTTTTTTATTTTCATACTTGAACGTACAGACAAGTGCTTGGTCTCGTTGGAAAGCCCCACTTCTGTTCGGTGACGCAATAAAGGTTTCATCTCGCTGTGATGAACAGTTGCAGAGCAATGTAACAGAGAAGAAAGGGTGTGTTTTTTGACGCACTTTGCGTCAATCGGGTTCTAAAGGTTAAAGACTTATATTTTATGAATGACGTCCATACGCACGGGCAAATATTTTCTGCTGAACTTTTATTGTACATGCATCAAATGGATGGATATGAGGCTCTGTGATACAATGGTATTCCCTAATACACTGGCCATTTGCATGTATTGTTCAGGAATGGATTGAGGAACATGAAGAGAAATTGGCTCCTCAAAAAGAGTGTTTTTGAGAAAAGCTGTGGTCTTTAATCCCCAAAACCCCACTTTCTCCTTAGAAATCTGTTAAAGGCTTATGTACAGCACTCACTCTATGCATAAGGAATGCCGTGCAATTTCAGCTTGTATCTCACTGTAGTCTTTTGCCTCCTTCCTTTACTCTCCACTATTACAGGTTTTATTTTCCTAGCTGGCACAGCAGTGGGCCTGGCAGTGCCCATCGCTATGGAGTAACCAAAGGCTCAGAAACCCCTGTTTTAGATGATACAGTCATGGCTTATCTATTTGCTCAGGTAAGAATGTGTCTGCTCAAGCAAACATCAGTGCATTCAGCATTTTTTCTCAAACAATTAGGCCAGGGGTCTTCAACCTTTTTCAGCCCAAGGACCCCTTGGATGAGGGAGACACACACACTCCCCCCTACACATGTTAACATGTACATTATCTGTAACATGGATGCTTTATAGAACTCGTTTCAATTTATTCTGTTTATTATTGATATTTTTTCTACCTTAAGATGATGAATCACGGGGAAACTTGCGGTGGTTTTGCTAACAAGTTGCTAGTTTTCTGTTGCCCTCATTACGGTAGTTGCCCAAAAAATGCCCCATGTATCATCAGCTTTACAGTTAGCCATCACATTTTTATTAAGGAGGGACAAAGAATTAAGCTTGAGTATGGATGCAATATCTCATAGCCTACCTAGTGAGAGGTCTGACCCTGATGAGTGGCACAGATTCTGGGGCAGATGGCGGTAATATGCTTTGACGCAAGATACCTAGATGGTGCACATGTTCCTACGATGATCACATGATTGCATGAAGACTCATAGGTAGCCTATATGTTATTTTATAAACTAATAGAAAGCATATTTTCTACGTTTATGTAGCCTATAGGACGTTTTTAATTTTTGGAAGTGGAAAAAAAATGCTTCAGATGAAATAATTTGGCGGACGCCCGGCAGTTCCTCTGCGGACCCCTTAGGGGTCGCGAATCACTGAATTAGGCTTAGGGGATGGAGTTAGCCTGACGAGCCAGACCCACATCAAGATGTAGGGTTTGGGAACTCACCATTGGCTGTGCTGAATCCGACGGGCGGGATAAACGGTTGTCTTTCAAATTCCCTCTGCACGCGCTACAACTCATGAGTCCCATGCGTTTTCCCATCAGCGGAGCTAGTTGATCAACCTTTTGCCAACTTAAAAAAAAGCTTTACTCGAGACGCACTGTTTGCCAGCAGCAGCATCCATCTTCTTTGTTATCAAGTAGCAGGGATTTCACGCGGAACCGTCGCAAGTCAGTCGTCATTATGTTAAGCCCGCCCGCCGACTCCATACACAATGTGATTGGCCTGATTGAAGTTTGATTTTTCCAGCTCGCAAGCCAACGGAGAGTTGCTAGACTACCCTGCCTACAAATTACATTTGCTGCCGCTAGGGTGCGTCTAGATTTCTAGGCTAGGATGAAGTAGGAGATGGAGACAAATTGTCAAGCGTGATTTATTTTGGCAGAGAGAATGTGCAGGACTGGGCGCCGGTCATATTTTGTACCGCTCTGCGTTGCATCTAGTTAAATTTGTACTTTAAAATGTGCAGATACTCTGTAATACTAGGGAAATTGAGGTGGTTGCTAGGATATTGCCAAGGTATTGTGGTTGCTATGCTGGTTGCTAGAAGGGACACATGGATAGATATAGTAAGATAGAGAGATTAATGGTTGTAGCAAGATGGGAAGCTGGATGGGTGAGTATGGAAATTGCCATGTATCAATCTTTTGTTGAATGTTTTTTTGGGTGATATGAAAAATGCACATCTCTGACTTAAATGTTTTATTTAAATACCTTCACTCACATGCAAATGTTAAATACTCTACTCATTTTTAAAAGTGTAGCACTGTAGCTGCCTGGTTGCTGTAGCTGTTGGCAGCAGCAACTTTTTTTATGTACCGACAGTACTCGGTGACCTCGAGAAACACAGATGTATGTGAACAATTGCTGGAGTTTTTATTTAAGGCCTCCACAGGCCTCCTGTGGCCAACATAGATCATAGATAGATAGATAGATAGATAGATAGATAGATAAATAGATAAGTGATAGATGCAAAGAGGTGGGGCTAACTCAAAATTGGCGAATGTGAATGGTGTGCAATAAAAAATGACATGGAAGCAACAAATTCATGGATTGATTAAAATATGCATAGAACAAAATATTTTTGTCTTTTAAATTTCATTTCAAAGTTGAAAGTCTGCTGATTATTCCGCTTATTATACGGCTACTTGGACTTCCAGTATGAGTGGTGCCGAGTGAGGTTGCAATTTTTGAGCTCTAGCTGGAATTGTACATTTTGTATATTAGCCAGATTTAGTTATGTAATCGAAGCCTACAACATAGTGTATATGTCTTCATAATAACGTCCATTGCGCAACTTTCGTGACTGATTGCATTTTGTGCCCGCTACGCTACCCTTTTTTTGTTTTTCTTTTGAAACTATTTTTAGTTTTGTCTGTATTCTTTTTATCTGTTTTACTAATCTACATTAACACTTTTCAAATGTTGCATCATATCTTTGTAATCTGGCATCATCATTGTCAATTGTCATTCACCGAAAACTTTGTTGTTTCACTGTCATTGGATGCAGTTGTGTAAAAGCCAATAAAAAATAATTGAAATATAAAGTTAAAAGTCTGCTTATGCTACATAGGCTTAATGGGTACACTTACCCAGATAGATAGGTCTAGCATTTGACCCATCCATGTTTAGTAAACAAACGCATGTGACTTGTGTTGCTCTCATATATCTTATTAACCTTATCTTTCCTTTTTCCCTCAGTGGAGGTGTGATTTTCTGAATGGGTGGTTCAGCGTTCCAGTTAGTCATGAAGCTCAAGAGGAATGTCTGGGAATGGCTGTGCTGGATATGATGAGATTGGCTAAAGAGAGGGGCCAGTCTCCTGTGGACATTTACAATGACAACAGGTAAGGATAGGATTTTGATCCTGATAAATATTACATTTATGTCTTAAAAACCATTTTGTACAAAAGAGATGCATTGAGTGGGTTAGGGTAAGATTGTGCCTGATTGTGAGGGATATGAATATAGCACTTACAGGATAATTGGAGGTAATTGGAAATTAAACTTCTATATACCTCTTTATTATACGGCTCTTCACAATGCTAGTACAGCACTCCATTTACTTGAATGGGATTTCCCAACGTTCTACGATAAAATACAGTAAATTCATGTATTTACCTAGCCTGGTCCTTACCGCCTGTGACTACGTTTCTCTTCGTCATACAGTCTGGAACAAAGTAATAATAATCTGTCTCCGTAATGGGTGGATGGTTATTTTGAGGTTTAAAATCATTGGAGTTCCCTTAACCAATCAGCAACGTTTGGTAATGACGTATGCTGTGCGCCGGAGTTCAGGCTTTTACGCTTACCACTTCCGCTTCAGGCTCTTACGCTTCCCACTTCTGCTGCTCTCAGTAGTAAACAGACCACTGGCTAGTATGCAGGCTACCTGACCGCCAGGGCAGTCTCTTCGTAGTGGATATATCTCTAACTTGCGCCAGCCACAGACCGAGAGTTGTATACCAAAAGCGTCACGTCGCCGAGATTATATCAGCTCTTGTCACACGCCAGTTTTCCCTCTTATCTCTTCTCGCCGCTTATCAGACGATTGTTGTTCTACGCAGCCCGGTGACTTCGTCGGAGCTTACTTCGTTCTCCACGGGCTGTTCAGACTACACTCTCGGATAAGTTGGATTGTACTGACGACCTACGTGTTATTTAACCTGGAGCTTGCTCAGTTAAACTAACAGTTGTTCGGCATAAAACAACGCAGCCTACCTTGAGCCACGCTCGGTGACTGGCTAACGTTACTGTCCACAAGCACGGTAGCCTCGCCTGGAGCCCAGCTCGGCCACAGGCTAGCCTCTGTCAAACACAAACACGGAGCGGTTTACCTTGAGCCCAGCTCGGTAACCGCTAGTCCCAGTCAAGCACAATCACAGCAGCCTTGCCTTGAGCTCCGCTCGGCAACCGGCTAGCTCACGTCAAGACACACCACCTCGCCTTGAGCCCCGCTCGGTAGGGTAGCTAGTAGCTAACATTCCATTCCTTAAGTAGGCCTATGCCGCATTGATTTTGTTAAGGTAATTTGAGAGTAGAGGGAGAATAACGAGCAGCAAACGTGATAGTAGTGATGCATGTAGTACACTTGTGCGTTTCGGTTTAGCTATCACCATCTGATAAATCAAACTTTTCCCAAAGCCAGTTGGAAGGAGAGTTATACGTCCTTGCCATTTATAAAATTGACAAGACAAGCCTCTTGCTCCTGCTTAAATTGCGTGATGCCCTCGAGAGTTGCGACAACTTCGCGGATAGCTTCTAGCGTCTCTTCCTCCGTCGCCATTGTTGCTGTGCTGTTGAACTACAAGCTTCGCTGGACTACAAGCAACTCGGCAGGCAAGTTCCGCGTCATCACTCAACTGTTCGCTGATTGGCGCGGTCGTACGCGAGCCGCATACTGTGGGTTGGGCCAGACTACGTGCGAGGCTGAAATCAAATTTTGGCCGGAAGTACGTAGGATGGTAACACCAGGCTAGTATTTACCGCTGCAATCATATAATTATCGCTGTCAACGACAATGGGTTTGTGCCTCTGATTTACGTCTTTCATATCTCTCCGCAAGTAGTCCGGTCACTTCTATGAAGTGAAACTTCATTCACAAGTGAAAGCAGATCAGCTGTGTTCTAAAGAATTTCTGAAGTTCAGCGTGTGTTGCGAACTATTTGGTGCCGTTTTAGAGATTTACCGATAACCATGTATTCCATCCGTGTTATGTACATATTATAGGTGGTAATGTCTCAAAAGCATACTGATAATCAATATAAACAGTTCACACTTCACAGGTACCATAAAAGTTAACTAAGTGAAGTTTGGACTGTTTTTTGTTGTTGTTTTTTTTCATATAATTTTAGAATTGCACAGGTTTATTTAAAGTGGATAAAGGGTTTAGCTTAATGCCCGTGGGTCATTCCACGCCAACTCAGCCACCCATGTACATGACACCTCTCAGATTTTGTTGAAAAGCGGTGAATATATGCCTAATGTTACCAAACAAAGGAATCTGAAGTTTCAGGTCAATATCTCGAACGGTTTGCCTGTGGCGTCTATTTGAATTTCGGGTGCCACGGCCCTAATTGATACATTGGAATTTCACATTTCATCTATTGCCATTTTTGGAAGCCCATAATGTCTGTTCTAAGTGGTAGAGGGCTGGAAACTGGTGTGGTAGTTCACTGTAGCCTGTACTACATAATTCTGGAGGCAAAATCAATATTCCTTACTGTTTGGGTGAGAGGTGGGTCACCAAAGTCCTAAAAAATTTTGATGGCATGTGTGATTTTTCACTTTTTGGGTGGCCCTAGCACCACAATTAATGATCATATTTATTCTAAACAGGATTATTTGTTATATGTGGGAACCTTGCTCTTGCCAAAATTAATTTGAAGGGTATGGTACCACTGGTGGGGGTTTCATGGGGGTCCAAAAAAACCCTCTCCGGCAGATGTGACTCTTTTGGAACCCCATATTTGGACCCCAAAATAAAGAATATATATAAAAAATATACCAGATAAAGATACATATTTGTTCTTTCTTTTAATGAAATAACATTTTTGACTATGAAGCTCCATAATATGAATTTTATTCTTCATAATGCACCATTTTGGACATTGTTTCCAGAAGTCTGGAATATAGATCAGGTAGAATTTAGTGATGATAAAGCATGAAAATAGTGGAAATAACTTAGTATTAGGCTATGCTCAGTGATGGCAAACAATTAAATACTGAGACTGTCATGCGATCATGTTCTACTGATAATTTTGCCCGAGGCGTAACGTCTCTCCAGTTCATACGTTTCCTCGTGTTTTTTAATATCTTCTGCACTAACAAAGAAGAATGTAATGTTCTTAATGTTTTTTGCAAGTCGCTTTTTTGCAACTTTGTATGGGAAAAGCCCATGTGATGGAATTGGCGGAACTCTCAAACGTTTTGCAGCAAGAGCAAGTCTTCAGGCCACTGATGCAAACCATATTCTGACACCAATGTTTCAATGGGCAAAAGAAAACATTAAGAACATTACATTCTTCTTTGTTAGTGCAGAAGATATTAAAAAACATGAGGAAACATACAAATTGGAGAGACGTTACGCCTCGGCCAAAACGATCAGTGGAACACGATCGCATGATTGCTTTATACCAATTTCCAAAAATAAGATACGGATAAAAAATAATATCACAGGATACAATATTCACAGATGTCGATGCAGGACAACAATCAGATTCAGAATTCTTGGATACAGGGCTTTTCTCAATACAAAGTACGCTAAAGAACGGTCTCCCGTTCTTGAAAGTTCGAACTTGAAAAGTTAAGATCGTGAGTCCAGACTCTGGAGAACGCGAGGACACAGGACGCTCAATTTGCAGTTTGAGACCGCAGCGTTCTTGCCAACGGCAGCTACTCTCGGAACAGCTCGGGAGTCTAGTCATTTACCTATTGCTCTATTGGTCTACCCAGTATTTCTGACATTTACAATAAAATATATAATTCACCAGCTTGTTTAAGTTTGTTTCTCATTTATTTTTTTAATTAAATATTAACAACAATATATTCACTTGCCGATGGCGGGAACAACGTTTGAAGTTCGCAGTTTAAGTGACAGTTATGATTAACGTTAGTTGTGAAGCCTGTAGCCTACCGTTTATAGCCTAAACATGGATCGGATTGTAGCAGCAATTATGATAGGTAGGCCTATTATGTATCAATGCTGCCATTTCTCTTATGTGAGTCACGGCTGAGCTGACGTAATGCATTGTGGAATCTTCAAGCCACCAAGTCACCACCCGATGCATCCTTGATAAAACCAACGATTCGAGAACACTTCCGGGAATGTTATGCGTTCTTGAATAAATGCGAACTTGTGAATTGGAACAGTACTTCGGCGGTGATTGATGACGTTTCAGAACGATTTTCAAGTTCATGAGAACACAAGTATAGAAAAGAACGCATATTGAGAAAAGCCCACAGACCACCCGGAGGCAGAACACTCGCAGTCAGATCAGCCACAAAACTCAGTTTTCCAGCCAGGAAAATACATTGCCTGTATCTATGATGATGACTGGTTCATTGGAAACATTGTTGAAAGTTCAAATGAACATGGTGACGTTTTTGTGAAATTTATGAAGTGTGTCAACAACATCCTCACATGGCCATCGGACCAAAGACAGATCCCCTGTTGGGTGCCATTCCAACATATAATTTGTTGTGTCAGTGTGCCAGACACCTATGGATGCAGTGCTCACCAATACAAACTTGACCAAAAGGACCATGACAACATGATGCCACTGCTTCCACAATTTCTTGGATAATAGTTAAAGACACTTCAATTTAATTTTCAATTTTATTTGGAGAGTGACAGGGGCAAGGAAAAACTCCCTTTTATTTGTAGTGTTCTAACACCATGTAACATTCTTGTTATTTAGTTCTTTAAAAGTTTGATGGCGGGTCTCTTTCATGGGTGATAAGGGGTTAATCCGTGACAGTCTCAGTATTTAATTGTTTTCCATCACTGAGGATAATACTAAGTTATTTCCACTATTTTCATGCATCACTAAATTTTCCCTGATCTACATTCCAGACTTCTGGAAACAATGTCCAAAATGGTGCATTATGAAGAATAAAATTCATATTATGGAGCTTCATAGTCAAAAATGTTATTTCATTAAAAGAAAGAACAAATATGTATCTTTATCTGGTATAAATCCCATTAGGATCATCAAGTGCCCACATGGTCATTTGGGGGTCCAAATATGGGGTTCCAAAAGTGTCACCTCTGCCGGAGAGGGTTTTTGGACCCCCATGAAACCCCCACCAGTGGTACCATACCCTTCAAATTAATTTAGGCAACAGCAAGGTTCCCACATATAACAAATAATCCTGTTTAGAATAAATATGATCATTAATTGTGGTGCTACGGCCACCCAAAAAATGAAAAATCACACATGCTGTCAAAATCTTTTAGGACTTTGGTGACCCACCTCTCACCCAAACAGTAAGGAATGTTGATTCTGCCTCCACACCAGTTTCCAGCCTTCTACCACTATTAGAACAGACGTTATGGGCTTCCAAAAATGGCAAAGGATGAAATGTGAAATTTCAATGTGTCAATTTAGGGCCGTGGCACCCGAAATTCAAATGGACGTCACGGGCAAACCGTTTGAGATATTGACCTGATGAAACTTCAGATTCCCTCGTTTGGTAACATAAGGCATATTTTCACCGCTCTTCAGCAAAATCTGAGAGGTACCATGTACATGATACCCTGATAATGGCTGTTTTCACATGGAATGACCCCCACACAATTTTATCTTCTTTAGTGCTTTGAATGGCTGCAGTGCTGGAAAATGTGCTACATAAATAAATATACCTTACCTTACCTAATTACCTTTTTAATTACTATTATTTAATTTATTCTTTAAAACTGAGCTGGCTCTTGATCACAAGAAATATATTTACTGATAAATCCTTTTAGGAGTAAATAAATTTGAACTTGAACTTGAACTTACCTTACCTTACCTTATTGCAGGAATATGCAACAAAGTGCATTCTGTTTTCTCTACTCGCACGTCTTACTTACACAACTTTTTTCCTATAGCTACAAATCTTTTTTGCCCAAGGATATGCGTGCTCACATTCAAGACTACCACTTTGTGACGCGCAAGAGAATCCGATACCGCTTTAAGAGGTTCATCCAGCAGTTCAGTGAGTGCAAGGCAGCTGCCCGCGATCTGAAACTCAAGTATCTGGTGAACCTAGAGAGCCTTCAGCCTACTGCCTTCTCTGAGAGATTTTGTGTTAATGAACACACAGCTGGAGATGTCACCATTGTTGTCACTGCTAACCATGGCATTCAGTGGTTCCAAGAAAATGCCAAAGAGGAGCAGGTACCTTTCATTCTGTTTTACTGATTTCTCCACTATTACATGAACCTGTTAGGCATAAGAGAATACAAGATTGTGTTGTTTTGTGAAGTCTCTTTGAAAGGCAGTTTACTTTAAAAAAAATGGTTCATATTACCGGTAAACTATTTGTCAACTATTTGTCTATTAGCAACCTCCATATGTGCCACCATATCAACACCTTAGCAACCATCACAATTACCCTAGGAATATTAATACAAGCCACTTTCCATCCAACTTTCTCTCCATCCATCTGCTTCCAACCATATATTTATCCATTAACATATAGTCCTATCAACAACCATTAAATGATCAACCTATACACATCCATTAAATTATTTCTCTATCAACATTCATACATTCATTAAACTAGCTGTCTATCAACATCCATTAAAGCATGTCAATCTAGCAACCACCATAGCAACCAATGATTACCCTAGCAACCACTTTATATGGCAAGCAACCACCATGAGTACCCTAGCAACCACCATAGCAACCAACATGATTACTCTAGCAACCAGAATAGCAACCATTTTATTTGGCATAGCAACCACCATATGTACTCTAGCAACACCCTAGCAACCGTCTTAATTACCCTAGCAATAACCTAGCAACCACCACTACAAATTAGCATAGCAACCTATAATAGCAAAACATTAAATTATCTGTCTATCAGCATCCACTAAACTATCTACCTATAAACATCCATTTAACTGTCTATTTGTCTATTAACATCCATTAATCTACCTATCAACATCCATTAAACAATCTGTCTATAAACATCCATTAGACTATGTGTCAACATCTATTAAACTATCAACATTCATCAACATCCATGTCTAATTCAATTACTACTTAGCAACCTCCATAGCAACCAACATGATTACCCAAGCATTTAGGGCTGCACAGTTATTGTAATCACAATATGAACCAACGCAAAATCGAATCTCAAAAGCTACAAATAATAATGCACAGTTAATTTTGTCACATTTCTGACTTTTATATTAATTTCATCCTCCTTGACTATGCCACTTCTGGTTGGTGGATGTGCATAGTGTGTGAGGGGCACAGAAATTCTGATTGGTGAGCTTTATAGTTGGTCTGGGATGCTGTGCTTCTTGTGCACCAAGCGTGCTCACCAATCAGAGGTGGCACAAATTAGAGACATTTGGAATACTGAACTGAATCATAGGGCTGGGCGATATAAACGGTATGCGATAAAAATTTGGCCAACGATAGAGATTTTTGTTATACCGGCATATTGCGATAGGTCATTATGTCATCAAATTGCAACACGCTTGGCCTGCCGGGACCGGCAGCAACCACGAGGAGGCCACAGGTGTGGAAAAATGGCAGCGAGCGGTGAAGGTATTGTAACGATTTGATAGCGACACAGACAGTTGTCCAATCAAAAGGTTTATTAGCTGAGAACGAGAGCAGGGACACAGACCCAGAACACAATACACACGGAGCAGGTAAAGTACACACACACGCTACACATACAGGGGTGGACGCAGCCCCCCACATAAAAAGGATCACACACAAGGGAGAACTAAAAGGGAAACATGTCATGATAAAGACGCTAACTTTAGACTTATAACTTAGGAGAAATACAGACATAAACCCCCAAACAGGGTAGGAATTTCACGACGGCCACGTCGTTGCCTCTTGCGTTGGCCGTGAGGCCCCTTTGAAAATCAGAGGTTTACAGGCCACGGTGGCCTTGGTTCTTTCAATATTCTGCTTTGCGTCCTACTAATAGCGATTTTTATTTAGCCTGTGTGGCCTGTCAAAATAATCTAAGCATTCACAGCGCAAATTAATTGAGTATTTTACGCAGTGGAGAAAGTGCGTCCAAATTCCATTCATCTCAGTTGAACTACTCGCGAAGTAGCCTATTCATCACACAGACATCACAAGTATCACATGAAAGAGCTTTTTCTCAGCTTTTAAACGATGTTACCCGATAATTGCTTAGTTGAACGGTTCGCGAGAAAAGTAAATAATATAATTCAATTTAATCTACTGAAGGTTTTGCGTCCCATGATCTCCCAACCCATTCATCTCGGATACTTCACGAACCCTTCTTTTAACACACGACAAACCTCATATCAAAATAAACAGCAGACCTTACCTAACACAAAGGTGTAAAGCAGTCCCCTGTACAGTTAGCCGTTCCAGAGTAAACCAGTTTTGAATTTGTAGTAAATTTCGACATGCATGGATGTCTCCAAATTTGGGCTTTAAGTTTTACAATGTGTTTAAATTGTTCCACATGATTTCATAACGGGCCAAATACAAAATAAATGTTACAAATATCGCCTAGATATTGGTAAATCAGAGGACAGCTGACTGAGTTTGTGAAAGTAACCTTAGCCTAATGATCACAAAATGCTAAGCATGCATCTAGGCTATTTGAGTTTCTTAAAGCTGAGCTGTGGTTAAATTGTTCAATACATGATTTTATAACAGGCCAAATATAAAATAAATGTTATAGCCTAGATATCTGTAAATATTAGATGATCAGATGATTTACAGTTCTATGTAATATGTCATGTTTCATGTTTTTGTAATGTTTCATACAGTGATGTCTACTGCAGTGAATAGGCTAAATAAAACTTTGATCATTTTTATAGCCAATACATTTTTAAATAAGTAACAATCTTGACTATTTTATGCAAGAACCTGCTAGACCTATATTGGAATTCACACACCAAATTATACCGCAATATATACCGTTTACCGTATGTGTCCCAAATTATACCGCAATATGAATTTTAGGCCATATCGCCCACCCCTACTGAATCAATTCATTGACATTCAAAAATCATATTGCAATCGCAATATCTGTCAGAAATCATATCACAATTAGATATTTTCCCCAAATCGTGCAGCCCTAGCAACACCTATCTAATAACAACATAGTGTAATCTACACTAAATGTAACTCATTTTAGCCCCTTTCTCTTTGCCTACATTATCTGCTTTAACTATACATGATGCTACATTAGATTTTTTGTATCTTCATGCTCTGGTAATTCCTTGGAATTGCATTTCTAGTTAGTGTTTATTCACCTGTTACTTCAAATCATTGGGTGTCCATTAACTTAGAATTAGCCCTTAATACCTACATAGGGAGTGGTTCCCCATCCATAGAGCTCACAGGGCCCTACTTTGAATGTTGGGTATATGTCAATGTCCATGTCAATTAAATTATATAGCACTTGTACAATCACAGTTACAAACATGCACATTAGTTACAAACAAGCAGATAAAAGCAAACCTATGGTTGACACGTTAACCAGTGGGAGTCCACTTCTGATGACGTCATTGATCTGAACCTATCTCCAATCACCTGTTTAAGGGGAATATTTTGCATGCCTTAATCCTATGTACGGCCTTCTCTGCAATATATTATTTTTCTTTCAACATTCTGAAGCGACCATTTGGACAGATTCAGGAGTCAATGAGAGAGAAAGGGTTAACAACAACAACAACAACAACAACAAAAAGTAAAAATAGATCTGCCAAAAAAGAAGGAAGTAGGGGCCAGCCTGAAATGAAGGGTAGAACATTCCAGAGTTTAGGGGCAACCACTGCAAAAGGACAATCTCCTCAGTATTTCATATTGGGGACAGTTAGGAGAAATCCCGTTGAGGATCTGTGTGTTCTTGCTGGGGTATAACTATTGAACAGATTTGAAAGGTAGGTAGAGGCATGACCTTTTATGAGATTTATAAGTCAACAGTAAGATTTTAAAGTTAATCCTGTAATGCACTGGATGCCAGTAAATGGAGACTGGATCATTTTGGACCAATTGCAAGTGAGAAAGGCTTGGCTAACACCAGCATAGAGGGAGTTACAGTAATGTCTCTTAAACACCCTAACACAACCAAAATGTATAATTTATCTTAAATCAATACATTGTACACTAGTGCAATCGGGTGCTTCTAATTGACTGTGGTGCAGCTCCTATAGTAGAGTTTCTGTGGGCCAAGGCTCTTTGTCACATAATCATTGTCTAATTAAACTAAAGCTAACTTTTGTAGTAACGCACCCCAGAGCCGATACCTGATCCGATCTGTGATATTGGTGGGTCTTTCCCACTTATGATTTCCATTTGACTGTCATGACATTAAAGTAAAATTTAAGAATATTAAATGCAGGGTTCCCACACAATTAAAGTCATGGGATTTTGTAAAGTCTATTCCAGACATGGAAGGTCAGGGAATTTTAGCATGTTTGGGGCAAAGTCATGGAATATCAGGGAATTTGTTTACAATGTACTTGCCAAAATACATTCATAAAAATATATGTCCATGCAGAATTGGTGTACAACCCCAAATCAGAAAAAGTTGGGATGTTGTGTAAAATGCAAATAAAAACAGAATGTGATAATAAACACGTCTTGTAAACCCATATTTAGCAGCAACAGGGACATAGACAAATTGTCAAATGTTGAAAATGAAAATTTGGATTATTTCATGGAAAATATATGTTCATTTTGAATTTGATACCAATAACATGTTTAAAAAAAATGTTGGGACAGGGAATGTTTACCACTGTGCTGCTTTTACCTCTTTATTTAAAGGGACATTTCACCCATTTACATTAAGCTTTGTATAGTTAAAAACCCAGTCATATTTTTGAATGGTCGTACATCATTCCCTCATTTTCCCTTCGGGATCAATAAAGTATCTATCTATCTATCGAAAAATAAAAAATAAACTGTATTTTTGGCTCATGTGGATGAAAGCCAACAACTCCCACACTACATTCCCACACTACATTTTGGCATTAATAAGGATTCTAACATTAAAACGGTCATTGCAGCATTATGTAGCATTCAATCTTGTGGCCATATATCGAAGGTCCTGTTCTTCATATGGAATTTTTCAAAAATCTCTATTTTGCGAACTATCATTAGGCTACTTGTACGCACAAAAACACATTTTACATATTTCCATGTCAGATGACCCGCGAATTGACATTTAACTAATGTGCGACTAATTTGAGAGTAACGTTAGGCTACTTATCTTCAAACTGATTTCGCGAGACCCGGTCCCTAGCTTGAGCCGGCCAGGACTCTTCCTGCTAATCGACAGGCAGGTCTTGCTGGTTAACAGAACAATATACATATTTATCTCTGTAGACATGTAAAACCTGTATTCGTCCAACTATACACTGTACATTATGTAAGGGATAACGGCCGCCGAGGTGTCCTGTTATACGGAATTAATGGACGAGGGTGAGGGGCAAAAAAGGGGAGTTGCCTCCACCCGAGTAAACACTGGAAACACGCGGTTCCAGTAAACACTGGAAATGCGGTTCTGTTTAAAAAGAAGCTCACTAGTTCAGCTTGTTGTACAACTTTAGCATGGACAGTTAGCTTGTTTACAGTTGATTCCATTGTTGGGAAGCCTGCAACCAAAGATTCTAGAGCGCTGCAACCGTCGTCCTACTATGGTTGTTAAATTACCATTCATAAGCATTGACATGGAACGGTGTCCTGTTATTCAGAATTAAAGGCCACCCGCCAGCCAATCAGAAAAGAGTATTTCTTCTCTCCGGGTGATAATAGTCTCTATTGTATACACAACCATACCTGCACTTGGTATTTAATGCTTCTTTGCACTTCTGGTTGAATGTCAACTGCATTTCATTGGCTCTGTACCTATACTTCCTCGCTGTATTGCGGCTCATACAGGTAATCACGAGCATCAGATTCACACACCAGATCTTCAGAATCCCCATTTGCCATATCAGTTTCAAAAATACCATCCGCCATTGTCGTTACTTATCAGCTTTCTCCGCAGACCAAGAGCCTAGCCTGTTAGCTTAACTTAGAAAGATGGCGGATATTGGTTTTAGTTTCTTAGATTAGATTTTAGATTAGATTCAACTTTATTGTCATTTAGCAGAGTATAGGTACAGAGCCAATGAAATGCAGTTGACATTCAACCAGAAGTGCAAAGAAGCATTAAATACTAAGTGCAGGTATGGTTGTGTATACAATAGAGACTAATAATGTACAGTGTATAGTTGGATGAATACAGGTTTTCCAGATGACATGTCTACAGAGATAAATATGTATATTGTTCTCTGTTAACCATTTCTTGCCTTGTTTAGCTGTATGTTTTGGATCATTGTATGGTTTAATGGTCCAATGATGCCTATTGGGGCAGGTCTCTTGGCACACTGCCTGATCTTTTCCTCCAGAATCTCAGTGTAGCCTCTTGCTTTAGTGTTACCGTTTACTTTGAGAAGTTCACCAGTTTCCATTGTCTAAAAAAACACCCAAAACTAATACATATCTATAGCTATTCTCCACATTGTGGATGGTGTTTTGATGGTCTTTTGGGTATTGAGTGCCAGGTTATTGTTTTTGCACCACATAGCTAGGTGCTGAACCTCCTTTCTATGCTATTTCATCCTCCTCTCTGATCAGGCCCACCACTGTGGTGTCATCTGCGAACTTGATTATGGCATTGGAGCCATAAACAGGGGTGATGGTGGAGGAGGAGAGACTTCCTAATTTAACAGTCTGGGGTCTGTTAGTAAGGAAGTCCATAATCCAGTTGCAAAGTGAGTTGCTGATGCCAAGCTGGCCTAGCTTGGATATCAGCTTGGAGGGGATCACAGTGTTGAATGCTGAACTGAAATCAATGAACAGCATTCTAACATATGTATTGGGACTGTCCAGATGGGTGAGTGCCAGATGGAGCGCTGTGGAGATGGCATCCTCTGTTGATCTGTTGCGTCGGTAGGCAAATTGATACGGGATCCAGTGTAGCAGGCAGACATGATTTCAGCTGTGAGAGGACCAGCCTCTCAAAGCATTTCACAATAATGGGTGTCAGTGCAACCGGGCGGAAGTCGTTCAGATCTTTGGCTGTGGACTCTTTAGGCACCGGAACAATAGTGGCAGATTTAAAACTGTGGGGGACTGTTGAGTGGGCTAGAGACATGTTAAAGATGTTGGTGAAGACACCAGCCAACTGCTCCGAGCAGGATCACAACACACGTCCGGGAACTCCATCAGGGCCAGCAGCTTTCCAAGCATTCACTCTGCCCAGGATGTCGCAGACCTCTGAGGTGGAAAATTGGAGTATGTCCTAGTCCGGTGAAACAGCTGACTTAAAGGCTGCCTCCTTGTTTTCTCGGTCAAATCGAGCATAGAAGTGGTTCAGCTCGTCTGGGAGGGAAGTAGAGTAGAGTGAAATCCGTATTTCTCCCGTGAGGGAATAATGCACAACCATTCAAAAATATGACTGGGTTTCTAACAATACAAAGCTTAATGCAAATGGGTGAAGTGTTCCTTTAACAAAATTCTGTAAATGTTTAGGAACTGAGGAGACCAGTTGCTAGAGTTTTGAGAATAAAATGTTGTCCCATTACTCCTCAATATAGGATTTTAGTTGCTCAACAGTATGGGGTATTCTTAATCATGTTTTTCATTCCATGATGCACCTAATTTGACAAATCTGGACTGCAGAAAGGGCATTTTAGCACCTGGACTCTTCCTCTATAGAGAAATACTGTTTAAAAATGTGCAGAATTCATTTTGGCACTGTTTTCCTGAAATATTCAAGGTCTTCCTTGGAAAAGACTGCCTGGATGGCAGTATATGTTGCTCAAAACCTGTATACATCATTCAGAATTGATTGTGCTTTGCCAAATGTGCATGGTGCATGATGCCCATGCTGTAAGCACTAATGCTCCTCTACACAGTCATAGATTTTGGATTTCGAACTGAGCACTAAAACAAGTTGGATAGGTTGGATACATGGATAGGCCATCTCCTCTTTAGCCCAGATAACTCCATGATTTCCTAAAACAATGGCCAATTTTGATTGGTCTAACCATATGACCTTTTTCCATGTCACCTCAGTCCATTTTCAACAAGCTCAGGTTCAGGTAAGACGGTGGTATTTTCTGTATCATGTTTCAATACAGTTTTGGCTGTTGCAATTTTGGATGCAGCTTTTGAATTGAGTATCAAACTGTGCACGTAGACAATGGTTATCAGAGAGCCCTGAGCCCATACAAAGACAGGTCTGGAAAGAGGTCTGGTTTTGATGCAGTGCCATTTGAGGTCCAAAAGACCACAACCATCCAATTTGTTTTTCAGCTCTTTCCCTTGTTTGCAAAGATTTCTCTGGATTCTCTGAATGTTTTAATAATATTATGTCCTGTGGATGATGGACTCCCCAAATACTTCACAATTTCATATTAAGAAACATTACAATTACATTGTTTAATCATTTGTGCACACAGGTTTACACAGAGTGATGAATACCCATACATCTTAACTTCTAAGAGACCCTGCCTTTCTGGAATGCTCTTTTTCATACTCAATCGTGTTGCCCGTTACCCTAATTAGTTGTGAAACATTCCTCCTTTTGTTTTCTTTATCATTACACAACTTTTCCAGCATTTTCTTACCCCCGTCCTAACATTTTTTGAAACATGTTGCTGGTATCAAATTCAAAATTAACAAAATTTGTCATTTTCAACATTTGATTTGTTTTCTGTGTCCTTTTTGCAACTAAAAATGAGTTTATGAGATTATTACATTCTGTTTTTAATTCACATTTTACACAACGTCCAAACTTTTTCTGATGTGGGGTTGTATATCTTATTAGATTTACTGCTTGCTTGAGTAGTTGTGGTTAGCCCACTTTGTTTTTGTAATGGCCATTTATTAATCTCCTGCTCTAAAAAAGTAAAAGATTCTTGAATGCTACGCAACTGCTCTGAACTTTTTGCTGGGTATTGTATCATTCATTATATAGTAGGCCATGGAAATTCAGTTTTTGTCATAGAAAGTCAGGGAAAAGTCATGGAATATAACATTTGACAGTCGGAACCCTGTACATGTACAAAAGTGAGAAGAGATATTCAGTTGGTTGCAAGCTATAAATAACCATTAAGATATGTGTACACCAAGGTTGTGTATCAAGTAACTTTTCTTTTATGTCTTTTTCAGGAATATCAGACATACTGTGATTTCCCAGATGTCATAGATATCAGTGTCAAGCAGGCCAGCAAAGATGGGTCAAATGAATGTCGTATAGTAACCATAAACCGTCAGGATAATCAAACTCTGGTATGAATATTCAGTATCTTACACCCTTTGTAAGCTTTCCTGGCATTATTGTCATAGACTTATGTTACTGCAACCTAACAATAATGTAATTACAAGGTCTCTCTCTAACTGCAGCTGCAGTTTTTTTGTTCCCAGCTCAAACACTGTTTTTGTGATATAGCTTTCTCTGCTGCTAGACTCAGCAAAAGGAGCGTACTTTAGATACACCAAAAAGCACGATATGTTCAATTGTAAGACGGCCTTTACAGTGGGCAGTGCTTCGACTTGGCCTGCTTCCCTCGCGGTCCGCTCGCGGGATCACGTGGTATCACGCGACTTTAATTTGTATTTTCCCAGTGACGCTGCAACGACGCTGCAACAACCGGCAGAGGTCTCAAGTGAGCAGGGTGTCTCGTAAAAAGAAATGGAGCTGGAAACCCCTACACAGACTTCACTACAGACTTTAGCAGACTGGTTTAGAAATAATTTAATAGCCAGAAATATGCCTGCCCTGCCCTAATAAAGAAATATTTGGTTAACTGCGAGTGAATCCCGTTTGCAGCCGTAGAAGAAATGCAGGACAAATTAAACATTCTGGTTTTCTCCGAGTGCAACGACGATAGACAGACATCATTTGGACAAAATATAGAGCATATTAACCTCCGTTGCTCAGCCAAATGCCTTCCTGTTACGTCCTGTTATCACGGAGTTACAACGATTTTTGATTTTTGAAGTTTACTTCATTAGCATTTATTTTTTGATTATTAAAGAGTGTTTTTCATTTAAAGCCTTGACTTTGTGCTTATTCAAAAGAGCATTTAGTGCTCTCCCCAATCCCAGACGTTCACATTGCATGTTTGTTTGTAATGGATGCAACCGCGAGATACGCTTGTCATAGGCGCCGATACCGTGGGTGCTCCGTCTCTCGGGCACCCACTGAAAACATCGAGCACCCACGTGTGCCAGCTTACAGTCCCGGCTAAATTTACATTAATTTAAAATCAAACATCGCAGTTTATGTTAAATTCAGCATCTCTCATAATGTGATTGGCTATGTTGCTGTCAATCCCCTACTCCATATACTAACCACCAATGAGAGCGTCTCTCGTATGAAAATTCCTGACACTTCCCACCTGAAGAATTAACGCAAGGCTTTGTCGGGTCTTCAGCCCCGAATGTTTAAAATGTATATAGCCCTGAATATCATTTTAAAAGTAGTCTGACAAAGCTTATTGTTTTGTGACACAGCTAAACACTGGTACCTTATAGAACATCTATAACATAGCCTAGGTGGTCGCAACTCACAAAAGTAAAGCAGATAGAAAGAACTAACGCAAATCTAGCCTACAACACGCAGACAGCTTCATGCGCAGGGGAGAGAGCGCGCGCGCACAGGTGCTTTATGATTGTTGGCTTCTGATGGTATCTTGCTAATTCACTGAACTGCATTAGGTGACACAAATGGTATTGCCTTTATCTTATAACTCCTTGTCTGAGCGACTACCAGGCCTATGGTTTTGAAAAGTCAGATGTTCCCTGACAAAGACATTCGAAAATTAAGAATGTTTATTGACTTGAAAAATACACAAATTTTTGCAAACTCCCTTCATTCAACCCTTGAAGACATCGCAGTCTGGTGCGCTATGTAAATCGTTTCTCGTACCATTTAATTTCTCAGAATTTAGGTCTACTAGGCCTACAATAACGTCATCACCAAATACATCTTTTATTTTTAGTTGATCAACCACAAAGAGTAGCATATAGGCCAGTGGTCCCCAAACTACGGCCCGCGGGCCGAATACGGCCCGCCAACTCATTTTGGGTGGCCCCCCGAAACATGTCCGTGGTATATAGCATCTGGCCCGCACGGGAGTACGACATCGTCAAACTATAACCGGCGTAATTTCCCCATTCATTCTCTATGGCGAGTCTTAACAGTACACATGTAATACTCTTTTTGTCCACTAGTGGTTGTTTTGGCGCTGTTTTGCGTTTGCCATTGAAAACGGAATGAAATGTAGGCCTACCTGCAAACAATGTAAGAGGCATATGCTGACTGCATCAGTGCTCAAAGTATTCTAAAAGTTTATCAATTATTTGTTAATAGCTAACTAACTTCTATTCAAGTCATATTTCTGGGACTTTCTGGGATAATTATTTCTATTTTTTATTCAGACGTTCAAATGTTCATACAGAGTTCAAAGTTCTCATCAAGTGAGTAAAGGTTAGAATGGTGGTCATTTCAGATGTGTTTGCCAGCACTTCATAAAACTCTCATAGTTTGATAACTTTAAATTATTTGTAGGATATTGCTTGTTCACAACTTGAGCTATGTATGCAAAGAAACAGAGTCTTTTTATTAGTATTATTTCATTTGAGCTACATTTTACACTGATATGGCATGGTGGCAACATAAACACAGCTAGCAATGGTATTAAATTGCAGTGATGATTAAATGTAATGGAATATTCAACTAAGGTAGACTGCTGTTGTTCACAGCATTAAGCTATTTATGGTTGATATACTCCGAGTCTCTGGCCCTCTCTTAGAGCCAGGCATAGTGAACTGGCCCTCGGAAGAAAAAGTTTGGGGACCACTGATATAGGCCTACTGTGCACAGTGCACTGACGACTAGCAGCCCAAGGTAACCAGTTAATGTAGATGAAGGGTAACCACTTGTTTCAGATAGCCTGGACAACATGTTACCTGGGTGTTGCCTACGTTATTAATTAATGGAAGCCTACAATAGTTTATTGATTTGCGTAACATATTAGTTGGCTCAAAGAGTAGGGAATCAGGATGGAGAGAGTCACAGGTGTGTTGCTTTTACGGGATCGAATCCAGTTTAATGCTAGTTTTCAAAACATAGATTTTTTTACATGTCTTTTGTCCGAGTGGCTGTAATGTAGCCGAGCGCTCATGGCGTATGAAAAGCGACTTAAAACCGCCTAAAACGACTTGTTTGTGAATGGCTGACAACTGCTGCAGCGAATGCACGCACAAGGAAACCAGTAGGTGGAGAAACCAGAAGGCACACAACACTGGAACGATTTTAAGGCTATTTCGCATAGGCTACTCAATGGTGCTATTTCACACGCATATCGACCCCCACTCACTGGGGTTAGGTGGAAGGTGTTAACCCATTCGCGCTGGATGCTGTATGATGCAACATTGACCCTCCCGCTGGATGCTGCGTAGCGCAACATTGACCCTCCCGCTGCTTTTTATTTCATGTTTTTAGGTGCTACAGAGGCTTAGATATTACATTTTGGTAGACGCTGACAATTTTTAGTATGTTTTCAGAAAACCCTCAGGAAATAAGGTTATTTAGTCTAGAATGCCATAGGATTCTATAGGCGTTTTTAGCAGGCATTTTAGGAGTAAATGGGTTAATAGACGATTGGCGTAGCCTACAGTGGACTAGGGCTGTCAAAATTGCTCAAAAATGACGTTGGAATATACCCTCTAAAATAAACACATGTATTCGAATATATTGGAATATCTAGGCTATATTATTTGCACATTATGTCAGTGACGCGCCTCATGTCATCTGTTTTTAACTTTTTGTATAGTTATTGCTTGACGGGGGATTCCAAGCAGCTTTCAGCCATAAGGCTACTTTGAGAACATTTCCTATTTCACCCGACACTGATATTCAAAATGTTGAAACTATTTCGGCATAGCATATAAGCAGTTTAATTAAATGTAATGTTAGTTGTAAACAAACGGGCTACTTGGTGAGGCTTGGCCTCACAGATGCGCTCGTGCCTTATGGCAATAAAAATCTTCAGGATATAGGCCTATTAACTGACCGCCCGATTCACGTTGGCTGGGGGGCAGGGGGGGCCATCAGACATTTGTTCCCAATGGTCTATGAATTGTTAATCCGGCCCTGCCCCCAACGAACGCAACTTTCCACCTCTGAGACAGCTTAAAAGAAGTCGAGAGGCTGCGCAAACCACAGGCCTTTTTTTGGGCAAGCCTGCATTCGAGGCAGGCCTTCTATTGAAGAATTTTATATAAATCCTGCGCTAACAGTAATCCTCCTACCCCCGCTACCACAGCTGTGGATAGTGTGACATGCTCACGCTTTATGTCTCCTTCTTGCAAACTAGGCCTATAGCCCAACCATTTACGTCTTCAAAAAAATAACAACTTGCCAGATATGCCTTCATATCTTTGGGCTTCATTCAGCATTTTGTTCTTCCACTGGAAATTACTCTTCTACATTTGCTGCCTGCTGCATCCTTTCTGTTTGTATTGTTTAGAAAATGTTTCACGTCTTGAGTTAATGCATTAAAAATTGTTTGCTGGTAACCGGCCACAAATAGCCTACAGATTCTTGCGTGTGTACATTCTCTATTCTCTCCAAAATGTGCCCGTTCTATAGGCTGGCCAAGTGCGTAATTCTGCGGCATAAAGCAGATGTATTTGTTTATTGTACAGAAAAATAAAAATATCCTGTCAAGCAGTCAATTGACTACATTGCAGTCAATAAGTAGGGCAAATTACGAAACCAAAACGTGGGTCAAAGTTGTCTAAGCCTCTGCTGTGAGGCCAAACCCATGAACAAAGACGCATTGATATCTGCAAAAGAGTTTTTTTGGCGAAACAAGCTCACAGCCGAACGAGTCATAGCACTGATGGGAGAGGCAACTGGCATGTGATCTCCCCACGGGCCAATGGATGTACAAGTTTTCTCCTGTGCCTACGATATTTAATCCAGTGTTTTGTCAAGTTGCAAAATGCTATTCGTTTTAACAAATTTTTATGATAGTATGAAGTACTTTTTGTATAGGGTACTATCTTAATTGCTTTATACTCAATACTTGACCAATGGCTATTGCATCTGTCTATTGAAAGTGAGAATGTGGCATGTGATCTACTGTGTAGGCTTCATAAAATAAAATAAACAGATTGCTAATGGCCTACAAGCTGATCTGGGGTGCGTTTCCCGTACAACTACGGAGGTTAGCTTTTTACTAAGAGGATGCATCGTTCAACTAACCAACATGTAAGTTACGAGTGTTTCCCAAAACTGTCGTACTTACATAGTACTGTAAGTTTGGACCATGATAGTTTCCAAACTTCAGTAGTCTGGACTAAGGTGGTTAATGACGTTTAGTAGCACGTGAACGGGCACCTGCACATACTTCTGTGGCGCATTGCGTTAAGGCCGGCAGATGACAGCCGCCGTTGCACAGTTATGCAACGCAGTTGCAGTTATCAGTCCCCTGTCCAAGAGTTCGAATCTGGGTTAAGATTTTGACAACAATATTCACATCGATGTTTACCGAAGTTTATCTTTTGTGCAGATTGTATTATCAAAATCAGAATCAGCCTTCTTGGCCTGGTTTGCGTAAACTAACAAGGACCCCCCCCCTCCCCCCCATGAAAATCAAAGGCTACATATTCTCAACTGACTCGTCAAAAAGTGCGCACCACCTTATTATTATCTGCAGGTGTGTGACTTACTTACGTGCACATGGCTGCAAATTGACTTAATTTATGTATTTTCTGCCTTGGGCATTTTAAAATATGGATGTATGGTGGTTAGAAGTGTAAATATCAATTAGAAACCTAAATATATTTATAATTATTAATTTGCCAACAAAAAACTGGCGTCAGTGACGTCTTTGACATGAAGATCCCTGGAACTATGCTTCTACTAGCATTCTACCACACGTCGAGAGTTGTAGTTGTAACTACACAACTTTACGATAGTGGTTGCGAACGTTCGTTGCTACTATGGTTTTGGGAAACACTAACTTAGTGTAACGATGCATTGGACTATGTAAGTTCCAAATATGAATGTAATTCTGCGTAGTGTTGCACGGTGTATCGATACTAAAAAGGTATCACGATGCCTTCACGCAAAAAACGATACCATTTCCGACGTTTTTAGAATCGATACTTTATTAAAATAATAACGTTCTGTGTCTGTGTGAACTGCTGCTCTCACTGCTCCTCGCACGCATCTAGGCAAGTGGGCGTGTCAAGCAGGCAGCTCTGAGTGAGTGAGTGCGCAGCCAACGTCAACAACATAGTACTTTGCCGACAGTCCTCAGCCATGTGGATAAAACAAAAGGTGAAGTGAAATCTGGAACTACAGTATTTCGGATATATCTCGAATAGTGAAGGCAAGCCATCAGGTACACAGAGGCCCGTTTGTAAAATATGTTTCAAAGTCATTTAAAAGCAGTAGGCTACGCATGGAACTTGGCTAAACACCTCGCAGACGTAGCCTATCCCAAAATTTTTAAAGAGTTCAAAGAACGACAGGTTAACGAATATGCTATAGAAAACACGACTACATGGTTAGTGGCAAGTTCTTCTCTTCTGTTTTAGTCTAGCCTAAGTGAAACGAGTATGGTTCTCTGGGATAAAGCGAACCTGGATGAATTTTGACGAGACATATCGAGCTCTAATCATTTTGACGAGACATAACGAGCTGTAATCATAGGGTGCTAACGTGATGAAAGCGCAATGTTCCCGCCAGAATAACATTACCATAACTTGTAAACAATCTATTTCATGTTCGGTCAGTACTACTGTTCAATAATTATTGCCCAGATGTAGGATAGGCTACCCAAAATGCGCTAATTAAAGCCCACAGCATATAATACCACCAAAGCGTGTTGAGTCCTAATAATAATAGCGGCTTATTGTTACGTGGTAGCAAATCATGTTATCAAAGAAATAGACGTAATGTAGGAATGCACACAGATATATTGCAACAGGTAATGGTGTAGGCCTATCTGACGAAGACCTGATAGTTGGAACGTCGTACTTGTACACTGGGCGCAAAGAAGACTATCCTTACATTTTTCCCTTTGCAACTGGCAAAGAAATCCCATGAACACTGGAAGGCCTAGGGTAGCCTATACTGTACATCAGGCATAAAGATTAAGCCCCTCTGCATAGCATTCAGTTATTTGCATGCTGTAATTTCAACACTGACCTTGATCTAGCCTAGTTTGGCTATTTAAAGCTATTTTATTGCCAAAACACAACACAATGTAAATTAACTATAATAAACAATAAAGGACTTAATCACACAAAGTAGGCCTACTATTTTACTGACTATAAAAAATAATAATTATGTAGGAAGTTTAGAAGTTTAGAACCCATAATGGACCTGCACAAGACAAATGACTCAATACACTTGGAGGAGGTATGAGTCCTTTCTTTTCCAGAGATCTTAGGATTTCGCCGTAGTATCGTTTCAGTATCGAGCATCATGATATTTATGGCAGGTATCGTATCGAAGTCATAATTTTGGTATCGTGACAACACTAATTCTGCGGCATAAAGCAGATGTATTTGTTTATTGTACAGAAAAATAAAAATGACATGTCAAGCAGTCAATTGCTACATTGCAGTCAAGAAGTAGGGCAAATTAATTTACAAAACCAAAACGTGGGTCATAGTTGTCTAAGCCTCTATAGCGTAGCCTGTTAAAAACGTCGCAGAAGCTTACCCAAGGCTACAGATTAATTCTGAACAGTTATTTCTCTACTGGCTCAATTATCACACCACTGTTTTGATTTGCGTAGTTGCGTTACCCCCAACACTGACAATAAGCAGAGCAGCGTGTCTCGCCAGTGTCCCCGCAACCTAGCAACATGTGATGTGTCAACAATGCCCGAGACACTGAAAGACCGAGTTGCACAAAACTTGGTGGGCATGTAGCCCCACAATTATGACACGGAACCATTGATTTTCGTTTTGATCCGTCGCCCCCTCTGCGGCACCAGCCTCCCTGAAAGGAGAGTAGGCCGGACACAGTTTTCTGTGAATATTTTGAGAACCGTAGGGCCTAAGATGACCAACTTTTTTTCGTATGTTGGTCTCAAGGGGCCATGTAAACCCATCCCATATCCACTCATTTGAGGTATAGCGCTACCTAGTTAAAGTGTAAGTTCAGTGTAAATTGACCCATAGGGTCATTCCACGCCAACTCAGCCACCCATGTACATGACACCTCTCAGATTTTGCTGAAAAGCGGTGAATATATGCCTTATGTTACCAAACAAAGGACCATTTTGGACATTGTTTCCAGAAGTCTGGAATGTAGATCAGGGAGAATTTAGTGATGATAAAGCATGAAAATAGTGGAAATAACTTAGTATTATGCTCAGTGATGGCAAACAATTAAATACTGAGACTGTCACGGATTCCCCATGAAAGAGACCTTCCATCAAACTTCAAAATTGATATAAAGCAATGATGCGATCGTGTTCCACTGATCATTTTGGCCGAGGCGTGACTTCTCTCCAGTTCGTACGTTTCCTCGTGTTTTTTAATATCTTCTGCACTAACAATGAAGAATGTAATGTTCTTAATGTTTTCTGCAAGTCGCAACTTTGCATGGGAAAAGCCCATGTGATGGAATCGGCGGAACTCTCAAGCCTCTTGCAGCACGAGCAAGTCTGCAGGCCACTGATGCAAACCATATTCTGACACCAATGGAGATGTTTCAATGGGCAAAAGAAAACATTAAGAACATTACATTCTTCTTTGTTAGTGCAGATGATATTAAAAAACACGAGGAAACATACGAATTGGAGAGACGTTACGCCTTGGCCAAAGCGATCAGTGGAACACGATTGCATCATTGCTTTATACCAATTTCCAAAAATAAGATGCGGATAAAAATAATATCACAGGATACGATATTCACAGATGTCGATGCAGGACAACAATCAGATTCAGAACACTTGGATATAGAACACCCGGAGGCAGAACACTCGCAGTCAGATCAGATCACTATTCAATTTAATTTTCAATTTTATTTGGAGAGTGACAGGGGCAAGGAAAAACTCCCTTTTATTTGTAGTGTTCTTACACTATGTAACATTCTTGTTATTTAGTTCTTTAAAAGTTTTATGGCAGATCTCTTTTATGGGGGATAAGGGGTTAATCCGTGACAGTCTCAGTATTTAATTGTTTGCCATCACTGAGGATAATACAAAGTTATTTCCACTATTTTCATGCTTTATCATCACTAAATTCTCCCTGATCTACATTCCAGACTTCTGGAAACAATGTCCAAAATGCATTATGAAGAATAAAATTCATATTATGGAGCTTCATAGTCAAAAATTTTATTTCATTTTATGGTCATTTGGGGGTCCAAATATGGGGTTCAGAAAGAGTCACCTCTGCCGGAGAGGGTTTTTGGACCCCCATAAAAACCCCACCAGTGGTACCATACCCTTCAAATTCATTTTGGCAAGAGCAAGGTTTCCACATAACAAATAATCCTGTTTAGAATTAGGGATGCCCGATATATCGGCGGCCGATATATTATTAGCCGATAAGTGAAAAAATGAAAATATTATTATCGGTCCGATAATTTGCGCTGATATTTTTTAAAGTCCTAATTTAGGCCTACGTAAGGTCCGTCTGGCTACACTGAGCTACTTGAGCCTGGTTGGCTATACTTTTTCCTCAATATAATGTCAGCGGTGTGAATGTATTTCACCACTCTAATGAAATCTGTGGATATGCGTTCATTTGGGAATCTGTGCATCTCAAAATCCTCTCGTGAATGATCCGCCATTTAACCTTAACAGAGCGGAGCTCAGCCCTATCTAGAGCCATCTTGTGCTGGTGTGTTTGCACTTTACCACGCTGGTCAGGGAAACAAATAAACAAACTAGTGGGACGAGTACATAAGTAGGCCTAGTTCTAAGTTGTGTTTTAGTATTATATTTGCATTACTTTAGCTTGGGTTTTGTATTATTACCTAGAAATATGCCAACCATTCATGCTTCAGTTCCAGACAGGTCATCATAATAAGTTATTAAAACCTTCGGGGCTAACTCCTTTCATTTCTGCTGCAGCAGGTTGTGCACAACAGAGTAGACAGAGATAAGATACAGTCTGAGGAGTTGCAGCTTTATTCAATTACCCGCAGTTGAAACTAAACCTAAGTTTCCCTCACAAACTCTGATTTAGTCGCTATACTGTAGCTTATTCCAAGCTGAGCCGTTTATGAGCGTTTAGTCCTAAATGAAAACGATTCAAACTCTCTAGCCACTCACTCGCAATTCACTGACGTCAGGTTCACTTAAAGGAGCCACACATACTGTAGGGCTAGGCTACTGTTATGTTGTTGACTGCCGTACTATTGAGGACTAGCCTATTATGAGTTCTGTCCATCATTTGGTGGTAGGTAAAATTACTGCAATAAAATTATGCTTATTAAATGCTTTCCCCAAATCACTTTTCACAATTTGTTTTCAAGAGTAATATTATCGGTTATCGTATCGGTATCGGCCACAACAAACCAATAAATATTGGTTATCGTTATCGGCCCTAAAATTCCATATCGGTGCATCTCTATTTAGAATAAATATGATCATTAATTGTGGTGCTAGGGCCACCCAAAAAGTGAAAAATCGCACATGCCGTCAACATTTTTTAGGACTTTGGTGACCCACCTCTCACCCAAACAGTAAGGAATGTTGATTCTGCCTCCAGAATTGTGTAGTACAGGCTACAATGAACTACCATACCAGTTTCCAGCCCTCTACCACTATTAGAAAAGACGTAATGGGCTTCCAAAAATGGCAAAAGATGAAATGTGAAATTCCAATGTGTCAATTAGGGCTGTGGCACCAGAAATTCAAATGGACGCCACAGGCAAACGGTTTGAGATATTGACCTGAAACTTCAGATTCCTTTGTTTGGTAACATAAGTCATATATTCGCCGCTTTTTTAGCAAAATCTGAGAGGTGTCATGTACATGATACCCCGATATTGGCTGTTTTCACATGGAATGACCCCATAGTCCTGTTGTTCAAGCTCATCCCATGCAGCCCATAGGAAAAAGAATGAGACAATTTGGGAGTTATTTGGCCAAGTTATGGACAGGCAGCTTAAAGCAGACCCATGGGGGCAGTGGGGAATTACTTTCAGTTTCAGTTTTGATGCCCCTATGGGTCTGCTTTAAGCTGCCTGTCCATAACTTGGCCTACGTTGTTGCCTTTGGATGGGGTTTGCAGTATAAAATTATTCCGCAGATTTTGCCCCGTCAACCCATACAAATATGCAGTGGCTATTCAAATGACATAAAAAGGTGCATTCATAAACTGGCACTCTTTGAAATACTTTGGACTGTCTTTGGACAAACAAATGACAATTCCGACTGCACGGTCCTGAATCGAAACAAGTGACAATTCCAACGGCAAAGTCCCAGTCAGGCGCTCATGCCAGATACTGTTTTTGGAAAGTCACACTGTTGCAAATGTTATGATGATGCATCATTCCACAAAATGGTGTTTGTCTCCTCTATCATCAAGTTATTCAATTAGGCTAAACATCACCTTAACTCAGAATAGCTGTTAATATTAGGCCTATACCATTTTGGTCTGTAAAAAAATGCTTAAGTTATGCTTACGTTTATTATAAGCATCAATGAATGTTTAGCTGGAATTATGTTTCCCTACTATCATTCTTTTTTTAAAGCAAACCTACATGCAGGCATCTAATTGGGTTATGGGTCTTGTACAGGAATAGCATGTTTTGAACGGGTACTCAATAAGTTGACTGGCATAGAATCAGACATCTCAGAAAAACAATAACAAGCAAAGGCATTTATATAATCCGCTTCAGTCATAACATTCTTAGGATAACTTTCCAAATGAATTAAAATTATTAAAATTATTTCTGTGTACTTTTTAATGCTGTCTCCCTCCCTCTGTTTGTCATGTCTTTCAACCTCAGGAGCTGGAGTTTAACTCTCTCGAAGAGGCTTTATCTTTTGTGTCCCTCATAGATGGCTACTACAGGTTAATTGCAGATGCCAATCACTACTTGTGTAAAGAAGTGGCTTCGCCTAGGTTGTTAGAGGCCATCCAGAGCTATTGCCATGGCCCTATCTCGTGAGTACATTTTCTAATGTGAGGGTCTTGTATTCCTCCTCTTTTTCTTTGATGCAAACAAGGTCATTAGATGATTGTATGTAATTAATGTACCTCTACCTCACAATCTTAGAATGGAGTTTGCGATCAACAGGCTACGTCAATGTGGCAACCACAAAGGCCTGTACATCTTGCGCTGCAGCCCAAAGGATTATAACAAGTTCTTCCTCTCCTTCATAGTGGGGGTAAGTCATTACTACACCTTGTGGTATTCTTTTCAGTCCCTCAGAGTACAGTTATTAAAAACGTATTAAAGGACAAGTTCGCTATTTTACACGTAAAGCCCTGTTTTCAGATAGTTTATGATTAAGTATGAAATTTGGACACATGCTGCTGTCCTGAGAATTTTCGGTTTCTGTGGTAGCACCCCCCCCCCCACCTCCACAACGCTGCATAGGTACACTGGAACAATCTTTCTAAAATGCATTAAACTTTCGTTTACAAAGACGTGAAACTCACCGAGTGGTCAGGGGTGTTCACTGATATGCTTACACAAAAATCGCTGATTTCCAACAGGTGTTTTACCATTCGTTGTAAAACTGTGGAGCTATTTTTCCCGTACATTCTTCCGTTGAGATCTTGAATAATAGACACTCCAGCCCAGTTGGTGGCGATAATGCACCTTACTCCGTATACTTGCCAATTACAAGCAAACCACTGGCATTTCATTGAATACACAGAAGTAGCAGAAGATCGTATCGTAAGAAGTATTTTGCAACAGACAGCTACAAATGGGGCGATTTTGTGCAGTTCCGAATTGCGGGAAAATTCGTGGCAAAAAAAGTTGTCACAGCCTTCCTTTCAACGATCCAGAAAGGCTAAAGTTGTGGCTGGAGTTGCTGGGGTTGGATGTGGGCACACCTGTTGAGGATCTGCAGAAATCTGATCACCGTGTGTCTGCGGTCTGCATTTTACTGAACTTCGCTGGAGGTCAAAAGATATCGCCCAAAAACCTCTTTAGCCTGAGAAATACAGCGGTTCCCACATTACCTCCTGGGATGACAGAGTTGGAAGAACTTGGGGGTAAGGTTGACATTTTGTAACGTAACATTTGTAACAGGCGGAAAATGAACTTATTTTTTGTGTCCATAACCTGTCATGTTCACATCATAAGCCTAACACTAACCCTAGCCTACATGAATAATTTGGCTACATGATTTTGTACGTTTACTATTTTTTTGATTCACGTAGGCTATCATTCACATCTTGCAAGTTCCAAGACATTTTTTTTTTTTTGCCTTTTTTTTTAAAGGCTTTTTGCCTTTATTCTGACAGGATAGTGAAGATAGACAGGATGTGAGTGGGAGAGAGAGATGGGGTGGGATCGGGACATGACCGCAGACATTTTAGCATTAGCCATGGACGTGACAATAATTTGGATAGCGTAGCCTACGATACCGCGACTGCATAAGACTACAGAAACAATACAAACCGTACCTCACAGCACATCCAATACAAGTCAATGGAGTTGGACAAAAACTACGATAAAACCTGTTGGAAAGAATCTTTTGCAGCGATTTTTGTGTGAGCATATGAGTTAACTCCTTTGACCACTCGGTGAGTTTCACGTCTTTGTAAACGTTTGTAAAAGTTTAATGCGTTTTTAAAAGATTGTTCCAGTACACCTATGCAGCGTCTCAGGACAGCAGCATGTGTCCAAATTTCAATCTTAAACGTTCTATTTAATCATAAACTATCTGAAAACAGGGCTTTAAGTGTAAAATACCGAACATATTAACTCATTTTTCATTGTTTCTAAGTATTTCTCAATTTGTACAAGTCAATCAACAAGTCACTGACCAGTATAGCTAAATATAAATTTACTCTGAATCTATACAGCAATGTATTTAATTATGTGGCCTGAAGCATGCAACAGTTAAACAAGAGAGTGAGTACACAGCACTTGAATTGGTTATAAGTTGAATCTCTTCAACATTTTTTCCTATTTGTGTGGATGTGGGTGTGTATGTGTGTGGCAGTATGATGGTGTGGTGGAATACAAACACTGTCAAATTGTGAAGATGCTTTCTGGGGAGTACAACCTGAGTGGTGCCAAACGAAGTTTTGGGAGCTTGCGTGAGCTCCTGCACCGCTACCAGAAGGAGGCACTGCGCTCTGATGGACACATTTTCCAGTTCACCAAATGCTGCCCACCTAGGAGTCATGGTCAGAGGGCAAACACAGTATCTCTAAACATCCCATTTTGACAATTTGTTTGACAGGCTTAGTAGATCATTTATATTTCTCCTTTATCCATTTACTGTATCTCATGTTGTTTGATTTGTATCTAGATAAAACAAATCTGCTGGTATGTAGACGTAACCAGGGATTGGATGTGCCTCTGTCACCCTCACTCTTCAAACACAGTATCAGCCAGATGGTTTTCCACAAGATACGCAAGGAAGACCTGGAAGTTGTATGCTGTATTCTTTTTTCCTTGTGATGTATAGTGTTACATATTGTTAACTACACACAATGCTTTCTTTGCAGAAATGTCAAATTGTTTTTGCCTACATTCTTGAAGCATCACTAAATATCAACAAAGCATGATTTCAAATTATCATAATTAATAAATGCTTTATCTTTGTTTTTTCCTCATTTTCAAATACCAGAATGAGAGTCTTGGTCAAGGAACGTTCACAAAAATATTTTGTGGTATGCGAAAAGAGTTGGGTGACTATGGAGAGATTTATGAGATGGAGGTGATCATGAAAATTCTGGAAAAGACTCACCGAAATTACTCAGAGGTGAAACATTTTGAAAAACCTGTCCTACATCCCAAAATCACATACACACAGACACTCACACCAGCCTCCTACTAGTCTGTGATCAATCTCTAATGCCTCGCTTGTGAATGTACGTGTTTTGTGATAACAGTAAAACCTAATGTCTCATTTAAAATGGGTAATGCATTGTTTATAACCTCTATTTTGTGCTTTTTTCTTCTGTAGTCCTTTTTCGAGGCTGCCAGCATGATGAGCCAGCTGTCACATAAGCACCTGCTGTTGAACTATGGCGTATGTGTGTGCACAGATGAAAGTATGTTGATTGAAACAGTACACCCATACATTTTTAGGCATACTATGTTGTTATATTATTAGGTAACACTTTATAATAACTACACACAATTCATAATTTATTAAGCCTTTGTTACTTATTAGTTAATGGTTTGTTCATCATTAGTAATTTCTTATTTGTCATCAGTAACGCATTTGTTCACACAGTTATAAATAGTTTGTTCATAGTAAATAAGCCTATATCTTAAATATGTTTATACATTATTGTTAATACTTAATAAATTATGCAATAATATGTTTTTGATTAAGTAATAGTTCCATTATTTAACAGTTGTTACATACACATGCACTAATGATTAGTTAGGGTGAGGATACATATTTTATAAACCACTTCCTAATACTATAATTAATAATTAACTCAGGAGTTACAAATGGTTAGTTAATGATATTTTGTGAGCTCATCTAAAGTGAGGACTTTTTATGCCTTGCAACACATTTACAAATGAGTTCTAAAGTTTACTCTTGCATTTATTCATTTAGCCGAAACTTTCACCCAAAGCGACTTACACATGTCAATGAAATTAAAGGGCAAGGCCACATTGGTGGACACCGGGGCTTGAACCCCTAACTTTATGGGTTACTGCATGTTAACCTGGCTCCCTATCCACTACACTACCTCTGCCCAGTGGTATTACAACAGTCAATTCAAAAATATAATATAGATATGCGTGTTTACTATGAACAAACCATTTTTAACTGTGTGTAAACATGATTACAGATGAGAATCAATGTAGGAATAATGCTTTACAAATGAAGAATACAGCATTTAAAAATAGTTTACAGATGTTTAATAACAGTGTGTAGTAGAAGAAAACAGAAACTCTTACATAGTTGTAGGGGTTTCTATCTGGGCCAAGGTAGTGTAGTGGATCTCACACACACTCTCTCACAAACAAACACACACACACAAACATGCACACATACACACACACGCATGCACACACTCACGCACACACACACACATACACACAGGCACACACACTGCATTGGCTGCATTTCCAGTATTAGTGTTACATAGTTTGTCCATCAGATGGCACAACGTCTTGCTGCAAGACACATGCCTTACTTGACTTGGTTCCACTTCACTTCCTACAACGACAATGCAATGGTAGCTTACGGATTCACAGTTTTGTGGCTTCTGTATTCATGGTAGGATGATTTTCACATGAAATGCAGTGTTTCCCACAGAATTTGATTCAATTTGTGGCGGTAGCTGACTTGGACAAGGGGGGGGGGGGGGCTATTAAGATCGTCTTGGTAGTGTATAAACTTAGGTCTAATTGAGTGCCTGTCACTTTAAGATGTTCGTGATTAACACAGTTAACGTTAAAAGGCTGCTGATGTGTGGATGCAATTCATAACGTTTTCTACAAAGTTAAAATAAAGGTTCCTACCTTTCCTTGGGACAAGCACTTTTGAATTTTGGAAAACATTTTCCATTTACATCGGGATTTTGCAAACATTCAGAGTCAATAAAATGAGCCCTTCAACGAAATTGACAAGCAGCTGTAAGTAGGCTAAGCATGCTAAATTCTACATCCAAACAGTATTCTAACGTTAGCTTTGAGATACTGCCTGATTGCATAACTTAACTTTAAGTTTAGTCTCTTCAATGTAGCCTACTATGTTGTGATAAGACCTTAGCAGAGTTAACTTCAGTGCAGCAGTTTTGAACAAATTTGCGCAGCATGGTCACGATGCTAAGCGGATTTAATAGCAATTTAGCCAGACGTCTTCTATGCAATGCTTCTAATGTGACAACAACAATCCTTCAACAATTGTGATTATTTTGTTAAATGCACATGCAGAGGAGGGGCAGCAGGCTATGACGGAGAGCGGGGCGGGGTAAGGAAAGGCTGCGTGCATAAAAAGCGCAGCTCAATGGCAATGCAATGATTTGATCTTTATATTTAAATTAAATTAAATTAAATTAAACATAGAATATTCATCTGTGGCGGCCGATTTTGATTTTGTGGCGCCCCGCCACAGATTAGTCAATGTATGGGAAACACTGAAATGTAATTCCCATTTCTTCTTGAAGCTGGAATAAACCTGAGAATGTTTATCGAACATGCTTGGTTTTTACTGCAGGAACGTTAATTGGGGATCAATAAAGTATCTATCTATCTATCTATCTATCTATCTATCTATCTATCTATCTATCTAATCTTACACCAGCTTAATGGTATGTCCATAGGTAAAATAATGTTACGTTAGCATTGGTTGAGTGATGGAGGCTAGTTTGATTGTTGGTGTATTTGTTAAACAAAAATGTGGTTATTCCGAGCAAATTCATAACAGCACTGTTAATTGTCTCTTTTAATTGTGATCCCATTATTTTCTGACCATACTGACAGGAGCTAGTTAGTTAGTTAGCCACAACGCTAATGTTCGCTAATGCGATGGTTTGCTGATGGAAGATATACAACAGGGCGTAACGTTAGATACCTGTCTGTGATGCATCCTAAACAATGAACTGGTACACTTCTGCTTGCTAAATAGGTTTTCAACTGATGTAGAGTATGCTTCACGTTGATTTATCTGGGTCATCATCAGTGTTGGGGTCGTTACTCAAAAAAAGTAATGTATTACACATTACCTGTTACTGTAAAAAAATGTAATCCCTTACATTACTTCTTTTCTCTATGGAATGTAACTTGTTTCATTACTTTTGCGTTACTGCGTTGAAATGTTTCTATGCGGAAGGCATTCTTTTCTTTCTGCGGAAACATAATTTCATGAAAGGGCTAAAAATCAGAACAAAAACAATAGGAGTCCTGCAGCTTCGCTGCTTGGACCCCTAATTAAACTATAACTATAAACATAATCCTTTTTCCATAGTTGGGTAACTAAATGCACTCCTTTGAACCCTTTTGTTTCAGATATCATGGTGCAGGAGTATGGGAAGTTTGGCTCGCTGGATACATATCTAAAGAAAAACAGGAACTCAATTAACATCACATGGAAACTGGAAGTGTCCAAACAGCTAGCTTGGGCCATGCACTACCTGGTAAGGCCCACCTGACAAACACACATAGATTGAAATTTCTCATGAATTTGATCTTACACTAACAAAATGTAGTGGTACTAAGATCCATTAATGGCTTTTATGTCATAAGTGCTTGGAAGATGCACTCGTGGAAATTATTTATTTTTTTCTCATTCATTTTTTTTATTGTCAAAAACATAATCAAATACAACAAATAGCATGTTATAGACACACACAAGTTATATTACCTACTACCCCCCCCTCTCCCTATACCCCCCACCACCACTCTCCTCCCACACCTCCCAACATAGTATTAAGACAGTCACAGACAGGTTATGGTTAAATCAGCATTAGATCTTTCAGCTTAGATATCAAGTTCTCCCATATCAATATTGTATGTGGCTGAGTGTTATTTACTCTAGCTGATGACAATTCCATGTAAGATATATCCAAGAATGTCCGTAGCCAGTGAATAGTAGAAATGTCATGAGGGGACTTCCAGCGCTGGGCAACAATCTTTTTGGCTGCAGTGAGCCCTGCAAGCCATATCTTACGTTTTTTTTCCGCAAGGGAAAGATGGGAATCATCATTTAAAAGGTGCACAGCCGGGTTCATAGGGAACTGAACTCCTGTTAGATCTGTGATAATTTCGGTCACCCTTCTCCATAATCTAGATACATCTGGACATTCCCACATAACATGTAAAAAAAGAGCCAAGGGTTCCATGAGGGCAAAAGGAGCAATATGGATCAGAGACAAATCTCATTTGATGTCTTATTCTTGGTGTTACATATGCCCTATGGCAGAATTTTAAATGTATGTATCTATAATTTGGATTTTTTGAGGCACCAAAGACATTGTCCCAAATGGCTTCCCAGTCTAATTCTTGTCCCAAATTTGTTATGTCTCTATCCCAAGCTTTCATGCCTGATGTGGGTGTATATTTTTGAGAGTTGAATCTATCATAGAGAAATTACACTATTTGTTTTGGTGACTGCTGTATCCAACTCAAAATAGGATGATCCCTTAACTCCGACCCCCAAGGAACACTGTAGGCTTTACAGGCTGATCTTACTCTAAAATAAAAGCAAAGAGAATGTTTGTCAATATCATAATGGGATATCAACTCTTGGAAACTAAGTATGGCACTTTCCCCACTAATGTCCTGCAATGTCTTAATACCTTTCGCTTCCCAATGTTTGTTGACGAACGGTTTTCCCCCAGACAAAAAGTGACTATTATTCCATAATGGGGATGATGTACACCATTTGTTTTTAAATTGTATGAATCTTTCTGCCGCCCTGAACACCTGAATCATGTATGTCAAAATTGGACCATAGTGTAACGCACACTTCTTGATAGTCACACCTGTGAGAAGAAAATCTTTTAATCTAATTGGTGCTATTAGTTCTTCTATACTCTTCCATGATGAAATATTGTCCTCACCTATCCAGTACCTGAGGCTTCTTAGTAGAAATGCCCAGTGGTATAATTTGAAATTAGGACAGGCCAGTCCTCCATCCATCTTGCCAATCTGAAGAGCTGACCATTTTAACTGCGGTCGCTTACCATTCCACACATACAGTGGGCAGTGCTTCGACTTGGCCAGCTTCCCTCGCGGTCCGCGCGCGGGATCACGCGGCATCACGCGACTTTAATTTGTATTTTCCCAGTGAGACGCTGCAACAACCCAAACAACCGGTAGATGGCTCAAGTGAGCAGGGTGTCTCGTAAAAAGAAATGGAGCCTGGAAAACCCTACACAGACTTCACTACAGACTTTAGCAGACTGGTTTAGAAATAATTTAATAGCCAGAAATATGCCTGCCCTGCCCTAATAAAGAAATATTTGGTTAACTGTGAATGAATCCCGTTTGCAGCCATAGAAGAAACGCAGGACAAATTAAACATTCTGGTTTTTTCTCCGAGTGCAACGATGATAGACAGACATCATTTGGACAAAATATAGAGCATATTAACCTCCGTTGCTCAGCCAAATGCCTTCCTGTTACGTCCTGTTATCACGGAGTTACAGGCGATAAACGATTTTTGATGGTCACAAGTTTACTTCATTAGCGGTTTATTTTTTTGATTATTAAAGAGTGTTTTTCATTTAAAGGTTTGACTTTGTGCTTATTCAGTAGAGCATTTAGTGCTCTTCCCAATCCCAGACGTTCACATTGCATGTTTGTTTGTAATGGATGCAACCGCAAGATAGGCTATGCGTTTGACGGCAATGAGTTGTTAACAGACATGAACCAAGACATATAGCCCAGCAGCAATCTAGGGACTGTTCGTTATTTATTGAAGGGGCCACCGGAGGAATTTTGAGTGCTTCAGTCAAAAGTTGCATGACCCTCCCTTGCCTGCTAGAAATTGTTCAATGACCCTCCGACAGAATTGTTAAAAAAGACATGACCCTCCCCTGCCAATTGTCACTGTCTTCCGCCCGTGCTGCTTTGCGCCACAGCCACACACTGTGATAACGTTCTTAAATCAATATTTCCCATGAGCTTGCAGTCCTTCCTTTTCAAATGTGTTGCGCCTGTTTGCACAATTTCACAAATAATCATATGTAATTAATAATATGACAAATAATCCCTGTGCACGGGGACCGAAACAATGTATGCCAACTTTTTTCGTGTTTCTCACATATTTTAACTTCCCCCTGCTGTCTTGCCATTTTAATGTTTTCCCGTAGAATATCACATATTTTAATACTCTCATAACAGCCCTGCCATCGGGCCTGTCTCTGTGTTGCCCTGTTGCTACCCATTGCCCTTTCAACGAAACAGATGTCTTCAAATCATCGTTTTCCTTGCTTGAAGGCGAACTTAGAGTGATGTTAACCTATTTAAGTTTAACGGCGTGATTGTCATGAGAGCACAATTCATTGGCGCTTGCATGTTCGGCCTTATGTCTACGTGCACACCTGAGGCTACTCAGCTACTGTTTGTATGTTCACTCCAAGTTGGCCTACAATAACCTACCAACTCTGCACTGTAGACCCTAACTGGCTATTTATATTGTTCTGTGAAATAAGCAAATTTTATTTGTTCAACTTTATGAAGCAGAATTACGCACTAGGCTACTTGGAACATAACACATTTGACAAAGGACAGATGTATGTTATAGTGACAAAATATTAACTTTCAGTGTTTGACGATGTCTTTGTCATGGGGAAGTTTTTTTCCCCATGCATTTATTCTAGGCTACTGTCAGTGACTGCCGTGAGAGAAGCGGGTTCTGTGTTTCGTTCATGTCAGTGACTGTTGCGTGTCGTCCACAGCTCAGTTCTGACTAGGCCCGTCACGATAACAAATTTTGCTTGACGATAAATTGTCTCAGAAATTATTGCGATAAGCGATAATATTGTCGTTCTGAGAATTTTCCTCGGGAAGAGGAAGACGGCCCACTTGTTGTGTTTTTTTTTCCCCAACTGGGAAAACTGCAGCGGATGATTGTGTTTTAGATGCATATGCATGTTTGTTGTGTTGCCGCTTTTAATTGCGACTGTTTTCCAACAAATGCGACACACCGACTCGCACACGTTCAGTGGTTCACCACGGGCATTCGGTTTAAATCCGAAATGCTCCCACACTGCAGCTGTCGCGTTTGGCTTAGAAACCAATTCCATCTTTTTTGTCTTTATTAGGCGTAGCCTACTGGAACTCGCAACTAGCTTTCTCTCTGCCTAATGCCTACCGGTATACTTCTCACGCGGCTCTTTAGCTGCACTCTGTGGTAGGCTACGCCAGTAGTTCCGCCTCCCCACACACCATGCGACTGACAAGTGACTGACATGAGGGTTCACTCATGGTTACTCTAAGGACCCGAGAGAGAGAGAGGGAGAGAGAGACGAGGAAAACAAACAAGCATGCAAATGGCATTTATCGTGGCCAGAAAAATTATCGAGCTAATTTTAATTATCATGCGATTAATTGATTTATTGAATATCGCGACAGGCCTAGTTCTGACAAAGCCGAATTTACTCCTTTTGAAACAATGAGTGCGCGCGTTTGTATAGTTATATTGCTTGACAGGGGGGATCCCAGGCAGCTTTCAGCCATAAGGCTACTTTGAGAACATTTCCAAATTCACATGACACTAATATTCAAAATGTTGAAAACTATTTCGGCATAGCCTATTAACTGACCACCCGATTCACGTTGACTGGGGGGCAGGGGGGGTCATCAGACATTTGTGCCCAGTTAATCCGGCCCTTCCCCCAACAAATCACACCTTCCCACCAGCTGTGACAGCTTAAAAGAAGTCAAGAGGACTCCTAACTCACAGACCTATTCACAAACCGGTTTTGTGGCATTTCGCCTGTTTTGAAATCCTATGCGGCTACAGGAGCTTCCAATCGTGAGGAAGCAATTTTGCATTGTAGGCATAACTAACATGCAATAACGCCACCAACAACAACCAAAACTAGGCTACTCATTGTCAACATGTAAATTAAATGTAACATTATTGTGAATCAAATTAAAATGTTCTCTTTTGCAAACGTAGGCATAGGCATAGTAACAGATTAATTTAATAATGTTACAAAGATACTACATCAATCCGTATGTTTCATTAGGCTACTAGGCTATTTGTTTTGCCTTACTCTTGATTCATTTAGGCTAGGCCTTTTTATTCAGTTATTCATCATCTTCTGTCCTTGTGTAGCGCACGCATTCTCAGACCTGTCACCTGCCACTCATCGTAAGGGAGGTGTTTGGAATTATTCCCGCGTTACAATCATCAGCCAATCAAGGTGGTCACTTCAGTCAGGCTCGTGCATGAGTAATAACGTCATCCATAGCAACGAAGACTCACTCACTCTTAGACTGTTAGTCAAAGATTCTAAAGCGCTCAGCTCCAGAATCTGTTCAGGAGTTGTCATTTTCCCTTACTAAGAGTAGCCTAGGTCTGAAAGGCTGATACCAGTAACGGTGTGTTTCCACACAGCGAAACACCTCACGATTTTCGGCCAGCGAAATTTCGCCTCGGGGGCGTGACGGCGAAACCGCTAACCTTTTGACTGCAGTGTCTAGCCAGTGGTGGCAAGCGAGCTAATTAGGCTAATCAGCTAATTCAAGCGTTTAAGTACTTAATGAAGATATCCAGGGGTCTTTATGCCTCGACTAAGTTGATGTTGCCTATAAACAACAATTCATGTTCATAAAAACAACAAGGTCAATAAGACATAATATATTTCATACCTGTGTTGCAGCATGTAGCCTAGCTGTCTAGCTAGGTTTACAATGCAATCCAATGTCTTAAAATACTAGCATTTCGCCTGTCAGCTAGCTAAAAAAGATCGAGTGCTTAAACTAACATATATAGTGGTCTATTTAGTGGTGTATGTGCTCTGACTAAGTTCGTGTGGCATATAAACCACAATTCGTGTTGATACAAGTGCCAACGTTCGTGTAGAAACATTTTAATCACATACAAATTTTCGTGTTACAGCTCAGGTAGTCTCCGCCATCTTGGTCAGACTTTTTTGTAACTCCCGCCTCCAAACACAAAGACGCGGACCTGATTGGTTCTCGAATGGTCCTCATTTAAATAAAGTTAAACTTTGGCCAACTTTGTTTCGCCTGCCTCGGCGATTCGCTTTCATTTCGCCCAACTAGGGCGAATTTCGTCTCCATTCAACCTCAATGAGAGCGACGCAAAATTTCGTTGTGTGGAAACACACCGTTAGGCCTACGTTCAACAGTAACATAAGGGTCATTCCGTGTCAAATCACCCAGTGGCTGGCAGGTCACCCTCTCCCAAAAAATCTGAAAAAACTCACAGGTGTTTGTAGACCAAACCTATGCATACATCTTAAATAGTATATCTGTATCACTAATGGTTCCAAAACTACAGCCCTTTGAAGTTTCAAGTCATTTTAAGCATCGTGGTGAACAATCCTTTTTGTTCAACTTCCAACATTATTGGCTCTTTTGGTATTTCACACACATTAGTGAAACTATGTGAATAGAAGTACATTTCCCTGTTGAATTTAACAATCCAATCAAATCAGGTGTATCTTGTGTATGCATTAACTTTGGTTGTTAACATTATCACATTGTCAGAGCATTTTTATTAAATTGGCCTTGATTTTCAAAAAGCCCGTTTTCATCTTCTCATTTCACCACGTGGACAGTTAACAGGATTTTTTTTAAATTGACCATATATCATTCTGTATGTGAGGATCATCTGCCCAAAATGTGGGCTTGTTGCTCAGTTTCTTCATTGAGATAAGATTTTTTACAAATATTGTCTATAAATCCACTGAATTTGTACTTTATCTGCAGTACCACTTTGCACCACATGTGGTGCTCTTTTAATACAATGGAAGTCAATGGAAGAGTAAGAGAGTCACTTGTTTGCTGCACATATCCAATCTAAACACACAGTTTATGGTTCATATGGTTCAAGTAAAAAGGGGTTTCTAAAATTCAGTGCATTGTCAGATGCATAAAAATCAATACTAACGATTTATCATCTTTTTACAAATGCCTCTTGGATCCACGAGTCCTCAAACCTTGTTATGAATACTTGTGATGAAAACACACATGGTCATCTTCATCAAGTGAAATACCTTGATGAACTGAATTTTAGAAACCCATTGTTTCTTGAATATGTTCCTTTATGACATTCATTTTCCAACTTCTTTCCTAGATCACATGGAGACAAAGCACTGATCCATCTTGATACTCTTTGTCTATGTATCACAGAGGACTGCATCCCATGCATATGACGATGGATATAGACTTTGCCTAACCAGTTGGCTAGTAATTATTAAAGTACTCACATAGGCACTGATAGGTTAAAGCTGGTGTAGAAAACTCATTACAAAGATGGTAATTAAATCCTCTTGCTGCATGTATGATGACCAGTCAGTCTTATGTGTGTATAATTTACTTGATCAGTTTATTTTCTTTAAATAAGATTTATGTATGAGTAGTATGTTCATGTTGCAATAATTATTTGGACCAATTCAACTATGAACCATAAACTGTGTGTTTAGATTGGATATGTGCAGCAAACAAGTGACTCTCTTACTCTTCCATTGACTTCCATTGTATTAAAAGAGCACCACATGTGGTGCAAAGTGGTACTGCAGATCCAGTACAAATTCAGTGGATTTATAGACAATATTTAAAAAAAATCTTATCTCAATGAAGAAACTCAGCAACAAGCCCACATTTTGGGCAGATGATCCTCACATACAGAATGATATATGGTCAATTTAAAAAAAATCCTGTTAACTGTCCACATGGTGAAATGAGAAGATGAAAACAGGCTTTTTGAAAATCAGGCCCAATTTTAAAAAAATGCTCTGAAAATATGAAAATGATAACAACCAAAGTTAATGCATGGACAGGACCTTATAATACATATATGTGTAGGAAAAAAATCTGATGAATTTGTGTCACATACTTTCTGAATGAGAAGCCCTCAAAAGTGATGATGTCTTTTCACATTATGAATTTATAGCCATTTTCAGAGCTTTGCAGAGGGGAAAGTAGACAAGATACGTCTGATCCGATTGGATTTTTTAATTCAACAGGAAAATGTACTTCTATTCACATAGTTTCACTAATGTGTGTGAAATACCAAAAGAGCCAATAATGCTGGAAGTTGAACAAAAAGGATTGTTCACCACAATGCTTAAAATGACTTGAAGTTTCAAAGGGCTGTAGTTTTGCAACGATTAGTTATCCAGATATACTATTTAAGATCTATGCATGGATTTGGTCTACAAACACCTGTGATTTTTTTCAGATTTTTTCGGAGAGGGTCACCTGCCAAATTGTGCTGAAATTGGGTGATTTCACAAGGAATGACCCATAAGTGTAATGAGCTATTCATTGTCGAAGGTGCATGGTGAAGTGAAATTCTTACTTTGGAAAACAAACATTTGCCGATATCATTGGATAGGGAATAGGCCTACTTGTTTATTTTTTACGTAGCCTACAATGGCCAGTTCAGACAAAGCCGAAATTACTCATTTTGAAACATTTGTATGGTTATATTGCTTGACTTAAATCCCAGAGAGTAGGCTAGGCTACCGCACCCCACAGTGATGGGCCTAGCGGTCTTACGCGTTCAGTGTGGGGTATAAACAAGCTGAGAATTTAGCGGTGTCACGTCTGCCTGTCACAGATGTGGGGAGCTGAAGCTTGGGATACAGTTACTACAGTAACAGTATTTTATTTTACTTCTTATGGAATATATTTTTTTTTCACTTTTATAAAGGCTTTGTTTGAATGCTGTTGGAACAAATAGTAGCTGATTATAAAGGCAACTTTCTGTTGCAATATTCTGTGTGTTCTGGACTGCAGGTAGCTTGTTAAGCCAGTGGTTCTCAAACATTTTCTTTCATTCCCCACTTTGATCAAGGAGGCATTGACTGATGATAGTGGAGATAACGTGTTATCCCGAGGCCTTTGCAAGTCAGCATCTCCGACGGTAGTCTACCCTATTAAAAATATAAGTTTTCGATGTCCCAAACGGAGAGCCATACTTTATTGTTTTAACGATCTCTATGCTACTCACCAAAATGTAGGCATGGGAACATGATGAAGTATCCAACTGTCGTGTGTTAAATTATTGTGATTACGAGCCAGTGGTTTTCAAACATTATGCGTGACTCGGACATCTATGCAACAGACTCATATCGTCCTCACATTCACAAAATGAGGACATACAGACTGCTCAGATAACAGGTGTACCTCCAGTTATGGTGAAACAGTTGTGTACTCTGGGCACAGTTCTGGGCACAGTTCTTCCAGAGCTTCGTGCCAAGTAATAAGTGTTGAGTCGAGATGTTTGTGAATGAAACGAAGCGTATAGGCCATAGTGTGACATGCGTAAACCAGTGGTGTAGAGATGACGCCACAGGGTTTTATTTAAGAGAGCCTACGTTTGTATGTAGGCAATTTATATTCACAATACTTAGGCCTACTAAAATAAATAGTATTTTATTTGTATTGGTTGTTTAGAGTAAAAAAAATTCGGTCGGTCTTAAAGCAAGTTTACAACCGGCAAGTCGGTCGGACTAAAAGGGGAAAAAAATAAATATTTGGGTCGGTTCTAAATTGACAGGGTCGGTCGGGTTACGGCAAACGAAAATATTTTTAAGGATGGCCTGGCAGTGTTTTTTTGCGCGTCTGCAGAAGTCAGCCAAATATGAATGTAATTCTGCGGCATAAAGCAGATGTATTTGTTTATTGTACAGAAAAATAAAAATGACATGTCAAGCAGTCAATTGACTACATTGCAGTCAAGAAGTAGGGCAAATTAATTTACGAAACCAAAATGTGGGTCATAGTTGTCTAAGCCTCTATTGCGTAGCCTGTTAAAAACATTGCCAGATAGTATTAAATTGGCAACAACATTGTTTTCTGCAGAAGCCTACCCAAGGCTACAGATTAATTCTGAACAGTTATTTCTCTACTGGCTCAATTATCACACCACTGTTTTGATTTGCGTAGCTGCGTTACCCCCAACACTGACAATAATGTAGACAGCAAATTTCGATTTCGATTTTCGTTACCACCGTGTAGTCAAGCCCTAAGACATACCCAAGTAGCCTAAATCGAGGTAATGTTTATTTATGCATGATTTATTTTGTCATTGAATTCGTAGGCTGGGATTACTCTCAGCAAGTCTCCTGCTTTTTTAGTAGGGGCGGCAGGCAGAGCGATGTACAGTGGCAGAGCGACGCACAGTGGCTGAAAGTGGTACTAAACCTTCACGCAGCTTCATGCCTCGTAATGCGCGACTGAAGTGATCATTTGAAAGCGATGCCCACTGTAGGCTACAATGATGCATCTGGAAGTGACCAATTTACCAAACGTTTTGTGATCTACCGTGCAACGGTTGGGAAGTGATCCTAAAAAGTTGTTTTCATGCTACTGGATGTGGAATGGTGGGGAAGAGGTGGCATAATCCCCCCTCATGTTTGTCTCAAGGCTGTTTCATGCTTCTGCATCGACTCCACGCAATGACTACACCGCTGCCTCGACTGCTGTGCTGAAATATTAGCCTAATACATAAATATCATTGGTATTATATTTCTACTAATGTCTGTGTGTGTGTGTGTGTGTGTGTGTGTGTGTGTGTGTGTGTGTGTGTGTGTGTGTGCTTAAGTGTGTGTGTGTCTCTGTGTGTGTGTGTGTGTGTCTGTTTGTGTCTGTTTGTGTGTGTGTGTCTCTCGCTCTCTCTGTGTGTGTGTGTGTCTCTCTCTCTCTCTCTTTTTCTGTGTGTGTGTGTCTGTCTATGAGTGTGTGTGTCTTCAGGGCTATACACTTTAAAAAAAAATTCCAGGAGCACTTGTGCGCCCAAGTTAAAAAAATGTAGGAGCACAGACAAAAATCTGGGGGCACAGTCAATTCTGTACTTAACTTACACATAATGTAACTTTACACTGCAGTTAAACATGCCAGTGCACCAATTCAGAAGATTAAGAATGACTGGAAACATTTACAGGAAATAAAATTTTAAAGAACATCAATGCCTACTTTATTTTCAGTCCGTTCTATTTTTCTACATTTTGTTGATGTAAAATAATATAATGCATTGCTATATTTGCATTTAGCCTGTATATGAAGTAGGCTATCATGCCAAATGTAGGTCCCTAGGCCAATTTATGTATTTGTGAATCCACTTGTAGCTAATCCAAATATGCCCATGGTGACCTATCTGACTGCATACTGCCCAAAACTACTACTAAAACCGTGAATTTTCTCTTCCACAAAACCCAACATAGTCTAATCAATGATATTTATATTTATTTGAAATATCTGCATTGATGGGGACAGTAGGCCAATGGTACACATTCTTTCATTTTGCACTTTAACTTGTATTTTGTGTAAAACAAACAAGCATGCATGGAAGCCTGGAGTAGTATTATGGGAGGCTACTTTTGTGCCTGTTCGCTAAAGTTAGCCTATATTTTGCATATTGCAGCCAACTGGGCTAAAAGGCATGTTACCTTTTCCTTCTCTCACTGCATTCTCAGAATCTCACTTTGCATCTTGGCTGGCTAGTCTAACTTTCCACTTTTTCTGCAACCCTTGAATTTTAAACTGCTAACGTTGATGGGAGGTGTAGTTTTTATGCTGCATTGGCGACTTGGTTTTATGGTTCACACCAGTAATGTTTCACAATGTTGCGGTGTATTTTGTAGACAAACATTGACTTGGTTAGAAGTCATTCGCACCGGTGCGCCTAAATATTTTTTTGCACTCATACGCCATTATTTTTACATGTGTGAGTGAAATGGACGCACTGTAGAGCCCTGGTCTTTGTGTGTGTGTGTGTGTGTGTATTTCCTGCTTGGCCAGGTGGTGGCACTATGCCAGGCAGGCTCATTGGGTGTCTGGATATCATCATAATCATAATATCTATTAACCTGTTAAGTTTCAGACCATTCATTCATAGCATTTCTGGCACATTTCATCTTTGCCAGATGGTGGCGCTATGCCTAAGTATATGCCAACCACTGGATCAATCACCTAAGGGGGCGCTACCGAGTGCCTGGCCCACGCCCGGGGCCAAGCCTTTGTGCCTGTGTAGCCATTGTGATACCAGATGTGTGTGCCAAATTCCAAGATGTGAACCACCCTTAAAAATAGCAAAAAACAAATGATAAAATGAGTGAACAAATAATGAGTGTACAAATGAGTGAACAAATAATAATCATAATAATCCTTACAAAAACAATAGGGCTTAGCACCTCTAGGTGCTCAGGCCCTAAAAAGTACGAACTGTGATATCTGTCAAAAAGTGATGGGGTTCTAATTTGAATGACACACAATCTGGCAGGGAATGCCATCGCGCAAAAGCACCAATTTAATTCCATGGTAAAATCATTTTGCTAATTTAAGACCATGCACATGATACACTAGCACGTGTGAATACCTTTTTTTTACGGTTTTGTGGCTTCCACTGAGAAAACCAATAGTTCGCCACACAAATAGAACTTGACAGTTTCAGATGTTGCTTAGCAACGTATTACTTGAAGACTTTTATTTTCAAATGAAGTCCTATTGCAATAAGCGAACTACTTGCGGAATGATATGAAAGATGTGAATGAGACGCACAAAGCCTTTTGCCATTGTTAGTTCTCATTATATATTTGCGGTCGTCATTATATGGATTTAATGGACCTCCAAACGTTGGGAGGCCCATTCATGTGAATGGAACTTAATGTACTTAATAAGTTGTTTTGATTATTCCGCTAAAAGCCATCAGAATCCTGTTTCTTGATGCATGTTGCTGATTCAAATTAAAACCCTTTGTGAGCTCTTCAGTCCTTGATAAAAGTTAACTGTACTGCAATTCAAGCTTCATATCTTGTACATTGTGTGTGTATATATAGAATAACAGAACAATGTATCTGTTTTCCATATTAGGAGGATAAGGGTCTTGTTCACGGGAATGTTTGTGCCAAAAATGTGCTGCTGATTCGAGAAGAGGATAGGAAGACTGGCAACCCTCCCTTCATCAAGTTGAGTGACCCTGGAATCAGCATTACAGTTTTGCCTAAAGATGGTAAGTTTGTTCAACCCACACATCTATAGAAACATGTTTATCAATATGCTGTCTGATCTGTAACCAAATGTATTGTTGTTGTTATAATCATTGGTATTATTATTATTATTATTATTATTATTATTATTATTATTATTATTATTATAAGTAGAAGTAGTTAGGGGTGAACGATTATGGAAAATAATCTGATTGCGATTTTTCTCACCAATATTGCGATTGCGATGCAATATGCGATTATTTTCTTATTCAACAAAGACAAGCAATATATCATTCTATAGTATGACCAACACAAAATTACCGTATTTTACGAACTATAAGTCGCACTTTTTTTGGCTGGTTTTGGTTTGGCTGGTCCTGCGACTTATAGTCAGGTGCGACTTATATATAAAAAATATATATAATTGAACATGTTTTTAAATGTTAGTTTATATTAACTGACATGAACCCTACGTGAAACATTACGTCTACAGCCGCGAGAGAGCGCTCTCAAATGCACAAGTCCTGTGCACTTTCAGTCAGAGATTAGTGCTTGCGCTATGCCTGAAACACACGTGCATACCGAAATCGTCAAATTATGGCCGGGATTCTATTTATAGCCGGGCCTCAGATTTGGACAAATAAAAGCCAGTATAATTTTGTTTCAATTTAACTCATAAAAGAGCTCTTCTTAATATTTTATATTGTTGGTTGGTATTGTTGCCAATGAAATGTCATTGTCCTACACCATGAGTCTCCAACACGTTGCTCTCATTGCTCTCAAGCTACCAGTCCCATGCCGCCCCCTTCTGAGCTAGAGGCTGAAGCAGTAACCTACATTTAAACACAATTGTTGCTGCCAGGCATCAGCCTATGAATTTTATAAAAAAGTAAATCATGCATAATTTAAAAAATAACTACATTTAGGCTATCTTAGACCTAGCATTTAATCTGCTGCCGGCTTGTCTCTCCACATCGTCCAAAATGCTTGATTGCATTGCATTCTCCACATTTTTAGCAAAATTTTCATGTACCACATCAGCATTTTTGTTCAGTGAATCTTGAGTCCTATAGGCCTATCGCCTTGCGTCGGTCACGTCCTTTTTCGCATCTTTTTCTCACTCGTGAGCATTTAATCTGCTGCCAGCTTGTGACTCCACATCGCCCAAAAGGTTAGCATCATCAACACCGCAGCGCAATCTGCATGCATGCAAATTAACTAGTTTGTTCATATCACAACAAAGCCAATCGCGGAGACAAAACTCTTTAAACAGGCAAAGTTATCAGCAGTTAGCAGCGTGTATGTAGGCTAAGAGAATTATGAACTAGAACCAGGGACATGGCAGGTTCGAGCAAAAGGTAATGAAGAGGTTTATTTTTAACCAAAGTAGCTCTATTGATCAGACCTTTCTTGACACTGTTAGCTGGTCCTCTTGTTTACGTTTTTTGCTTCTTCAGTGGTCGGTGTGAAGAGTCGGTGGCGCGTCGGCAAGCGCAAGTATAAATGCGTTTTGGTGACCTCACATATTACAAGCGTAATCGCAGCCTTTGCGGTTTGAAAATCTTGTTTCATCATGTTGCGATATTATCGCAAATGCAATAAATCGTTCAGCCCTAGCAGTAGTAGTAGTAGTAGGAGCAGGGCTTGCATAATTTTGAAATCACTGGAAGCCGTTCGGCCAGGCATTGTTGAGTTTTTGGACATTTACGTCATCATACGTCAAAGTCCGAAATAATTCAGCATGGGCGTAGATTTAGGGTGGGACGCTAAGGACTAGTCCTAATCAATATTTTAAGATGACTGTTAGGATGGACGGCAGTGGAGGCAGCAAGGATGGTAGCAGACCAGGAGTAGGAGGGCCCACAATTGGAGAGATATTATTCCCAAAATTCCAGAGGTGCAAAAAGTATACAGTGACTAAATAATAACAAAAATAAAGAAAAACTTTTCAAAAATAAGTGCCTAAGTGCCGCGATGCACTAATATATATGTGCAGGTAAATTGGCAATACCAAAATTCACTGGCCCAACACACAGCACAGAGAATGTTCTCTCTCTCATAGCCCAGAACATACTCAACACAAGTTCCATTCTGCCCCTATAAATAGGCTAAAACCCCACCCCTAGGCTATACCAACACATAATTCAATCAATTAACAATGTTACACATGAGAAATGACAAAAATATACAAAATATATTGCAACACATTTCCCGTGACAAATTCATACCATCATAAGCTTTAATGGATACAGAAAATGTACTACTTAATATCATTCCCGTAGCACATTATTTCCCCCCTGTGGCTCTCCTATGCAATGGTAGCCAACCGTACCCCACTACCTGAAATAGGGGAGCAGTTTCACCACTTCCTGTTTGCCAGTGGGACAGCGTGAACTCCTTCTACAGGTTGGCTATCTTTCTATAGAAATTATTGTCCACCACATACATTCCACCAATACAATAAACACATAATTTTAGATGTAGCATGTTATGCGTGTCGTGGTGTTAAATACACTGTTACGTTGCCGGTAGGCCTTTCCCAACAAACATTAACAAACATCTTAGCGAACGAACAAACAAACGACAAACAGCACAACTACGCACATAACAAACAGAACAAACAACATATCAACTCAGACCGCTTATTCCATATCATGTTGTAATTATGCCGGCATATGTGTGGAACAATGATGAATGGAAGTTGTGAATGTTGCGGGTTATGTTTGTCAGTTTATTGATGTGCATGCGTAACATTCGTGATCTCAAAGCTGTCCACCGGCACGGACTCGCGCCGTGACAATGACAAAATTGTCCCCACCAATATTTTAGCGAACTTATATGTGCTGCTGATCATTCCGACAGCCAGCACAACAGTACAAGAAACGTCGTCATATGATTTGCTGAAAAACAGAGGGGGAGGGCGAAGGGTTATCTAACATGCACGCTACAGTAGGCCTACACGCATGGAGAGTGTCAAAGCACAGGCTACTGTACTTGTTTGCACCGGCAGTCAAGCGAGCGGGTGTGTCAACGACAACGGTAAGTTAGGGCTGTCTGCCAATACATAGCATATCCCAAAAAAGTCCAGAGTAAAACATTGTGATATTCCCTTTGCCCTTCAGCATGTACATGTTTGCCACTTTTTGTGGTTTGTAGATCAGCTTTGCCAAGGCAAAATAATTAGCCATACTAACTGGCAACTGGTGACCAGGCTTTCAAATGCGGATTTTACTGTGTAAAATAGCATTAGCTGTTAGGATTATTACCCAGGATATTGTCACAGCTAACCTAGCTTCTGTAATCTTTCAACCAAAGTTAGGAGTCATGTTGAATAAGGGTGTGCCGCACGGACAGTCACATAGGCTATAAGTCACCATCATTGACTGTTAGGCTAATTGGGCTACCAATCTTGCAGTCGCAATAAACAATGGATCCGAGACATTTTCCTGTTCCTATATTCTGTTTATGTAGGCTAATGTATTTGTGAATAGAAATGAACATTGCGAGACACTTATCTCTTCTTTGATCTCATCCCAGAAAGATTTTCTTTGACTTGTTAGTTTTTTTTAACATTTATTTTATCTAATGACATAGCAAACATGATGAATTGAATCCACATATCCTTGCACTTTTTTCAGCATTCACGTTCCTCTTAAAGTGACAGGCACTCAATTAGATTTACACATCAAATGTGATGATATAGACAAGTGTAGCCTAATAATTTAAATATCAATATGATGTAATCAAATTACTAAATATGTTTAGCTATTAGTAATCATGCAGATCATAAAATACTATAAATAATTAGCAATATAAATGTATAGTTTATATGAATTCCAAAATATGAAAAAGAAACCTATGACAACCATCACTTTCTATGTGTGTGTATGTGGAGGGTCAATCAAATTCCATGATTGCCACTGATGTGAACGATCTCACAAATCACACAAACCAAATCAAATGTTAAAAAATCGCAATAGTATCGAAATCGAGATTCTTCACTTGCTATTGGTATTGAAGCAATAATGTTGTTATCGTGACAACAGGAGTGGATGTGTCCCCACCAAAGCTGAGACCAAACCTTGTAATTCAGAGTAAACATGGTATAGTGCAGGCGTATTCAATTAATCTTCAGCGAGGTCCAGTTACGGAAAATGTCCTCAAGCAAAGGTCCGGAGCATCATAATGTTTAGGCTATGTATATGTATGTATGTATAATATATATATATAATATTAGGATGGATGGATGGAGCCTAGTTGTAGATAGATAGATAGATAGATAGATAGATAGATAGATACTTTATTGATCCCCAAGGGGAAATTCAAGAAATAGAAGATTGTAGGCCTAGGCCTAATGTTTAATGTGAAATAAAATAAGTAGCCTAAAAGGCAACATTCGAAATGAGGAGAAATAAGGCAAGATAAGAGTAATTGGGGAGAAAAACTGAGTAGCCTTGGCTATTTTTAAGATCTTAACGTAAACTTAAAATAAAATTTGAGCTGAGACAAGGATGGATATTCCACAGCTGGTTCCTTGAACCCTTTAATCAGCAAGTTTAATTTAATTTTTTTAGTTTTTTTTATGTTGACCCGAAATCCTGGAAACCCAGGAACATCACGTTGTTGGGCAGTGAATGCATGTAGGCTTAACTAGATTGTGGTGGATCAATCATATTGCCTTCTTAAATCGTACAAATATTCTGTGGTCTCAGTTCACTGTTGAATGGGCCTAGCCTACCCTATGCTTGCTCAAAATATATGATTTGTCTAGTAGAGGTGCTTCAAATTGGCGCTTTTAAAAATCGCCTGTCTCAGAATACATAGAAGAGGTCCAGGGCAATTCCATCCATATTATGGACGTGACAGTTTTGCGTGGTATTGCCCCCGTATCGTTATATAAAGCTCTGTTCTCGCTGTCTAGCTTTCTCCTCTTTGAGCAATCGATGATTTGAAAATAACTTACTTATCGTTAACGTAGATATCCATCTGATTGTTTCTCATCCCGTCTCCTCTCCTCGCTCATTTCAGGCTATCAGTCTCTTCCCCATAGTAGGCTACTTTACTCACTGACTCGACTTGATCAGAATTCACAGATTTCACTGGCTGAGTAGCAGCAAGCGAAATGATAATTCCTGAAGCTCTTGAAGTAAATGCTGTTATCCTAACCAACGAAACATTTAGCGCAGCTTTGAAATCTTATGTGAAAATCTAAATTAGGCTATTATGGTCTGGGTCCGGATAGGATCACGTCACGGTCCGGACTCGGACCGCGGTCCGCCATTTGGTGATCCCTGGTCTAGTGTTATCCAATTGCGTGCAGTGATATTTTTAAATGCATGCTTGTTGCCGCCCCTCGAGTTGGGCCATTACATTGTTCTTTGCCAGACCCTTAATCTTTCTAGATTATCAGGGTCTGGATTTTCCAGGCTAATGTTCGCGTCGCTCACCACCGAAACGGTAGTCAGAATGGCAAACCCCGTAGACTGTCATGCTGAAATATTAATCTTATTTGTTTGGCCTTTTCTTGCTTAGATTTTGTAAAAAGTATTGAGATATAGACACAGTAAAATCCAATGAACTAGTTATTGTAATCAGAAAATAAATCTGAGGTTATTTGCGAGGTGTCTGCCAGCCAGATTATGTTATGTTCGCAAGCAAACTTTACCACAACTACCCACAAAGTACTGCTTGCTGGCAAAGTGCTAATTTCAAAATGTTACTGACAAATATACACGGATAACCCCGTCATTGTAACCAAAATATGTCTGAGCTTATTTGCAAAGCTTATGTCAACGAGCTAGCCTGTTGCGTGTCGCTTCACCGCAATGTTACACATTTTTGGAGGCGGACATCGAGCGACGGCGGAGGGCTTGGAGGGGGGTTTGAAGCGACGCAGAGGGATCTGCGGGGGTAAGCTGTAAATCCGCCTTTAGTCAGGCGACAAACTGGAGCATGTTCAGTGACTGCGTTGCGTTGCAGGTGTAATGTTAGATGAACTTGTGGCTGCTGAAGTTGGTATGGGCAGGAAATAGTTATATTTCGATAAGATAAAAGTAATTTTACCCATGCCATAAGTCATTATAAGTCAAAGGGGCAAAGTCCTAGTCTAGTCTTGAGTCAATAGCATGGAAGTCCAAGTCGAGTTGCAAGTCATTTCTAATTTTGTCAAGTCTGAAGTAATTGAAATCGTGACTCGAGTCTGACTTCAGTCCAAGTCATATGACTCGAGTCCACACCTCTGGTATTTGCAAGGTCTATTGCCATCCAAGTTGTTAACTTGGAAATCAGCTGAATAAAATCAAGCGTACTTGGTTGCCCCCCCCCCCCCAAACAATCCTTATCAAAGTTTTCAATTAAAGTTTAACTGGGATTTACTAAGTGTGTAGTACTTTGTGACAAAAAGAAAAACACACACACACACACATACACACATTTAAACTGTCCATAGTTATGGTTATGTATATATTTGTGCAGTTCTGCTGGAAAGGATTCCATGGGTGCCACCTGAATGTGTTGACAATCCACGGAACCTTACTTTGGCTACAGATAAGTGGAGCTTTGGTACCACACTGTGGGAAATCTGCAGTGGAGGGGAGAAGCCCTTAAGTACTCTGGACAGTTCAAAGGTAATACATTTTTCATTTCATCTTTAATTATTTCAAATCAAAGCGTGGACAGTCAACACTGACAAATGAAAATTAAAGAATGTAATAAATAATAGTGCTGCCTGGCTGTGAAACATTTCCAAGACATAAAAATATTGGTCAGCCAGCCTTACAGGCAAGCGCAGAAGGAAAATATTAGTCTGAACATCCACTATTCTCTGTAACAATGTAGTTACAAATATTTTTGTCCAAGAAAAATCTTTTCTACGAGGACCGGCACCAACTTCCTGCCCCCAAGTGGACAGAACTGGCCAATCTTATCAACAGCTGTATGGACTATGAGCCTCTGCACCGGCCCTCCTTCCGAGCAGTGATCAGAGATCTGAACAGCCTTTTTACTCCAGGTCTGTACAGCCCTGTATAGTACAGTATGCATTTCTCGCAAATGTTTGTTTTTGCTTAGCTACTAAAGCTTTCTCTTAGCACTGGACATGATGTTATCTCACCAAAAAGCTAGCAAAATCATATCTAGCATTCAGTACTCATTGTACTCACAGTACTCGGGCTTGTAATCGAAGGGTTGCCGGTTCGATCCCCGACCAGAAGGAAAAATGTGGGCGGGTGAAGTGGTTGAGCACTGCTCTCCCATGCCCACATCCACGGCTGAAGTGCCATTGAGCAAGGCACCTAACCCCTCACTGCTCCCCGAGCGCCGCTGTAGCAGGCAGCTCACTGCTCCGGGTGTGTTGTGTGTGTTTCACTAATTCATGGATTGGAATAAATGCAGAGACCAAATTTCACTCACGAGATCAAAAGAGTATATACTTACTTATACTTATATGATATTACGCTTGAAAAAAAAATTTCAAAAATGAATTGGGGAGAACATTTAATTGCAGTGATTTTACCTAACTCTAATGACTGACATAACTCATAATAGTCCACAATGGTACAGCATTCAACAAAATAGATATAGCCTAGGCCTATGTGTGGCGCCTTTAAGGAACTGATGCAGGAATGGTTAACATATTTCTCGGTAATATTACAAAACCCAAGCGAACAAAATGCAAATATAATACTAAAATACTGCTTAGAGAACTACTTATCTACTGACTTGTCCCACCAAAGAGTTTATTTGTTTTCCTAACTAGTGCAGTAAAGTGCAGACACACCAGCACAAGAAGGCAATTCGCTCTGGGTAGGCTGAGTATTGCCCACTGATATATTGTGCATACCTAGTAATTGCCACAGGTAACATGAAGGTTGAAACTACATGTAAAATACTAAAAAACACCACAACTATTTTCAATAAATGATTGAGCATTATTGGGTAATTGCTACAGGTAATGTGTAGATGAATACAGAGAAACTACAGTGCAAATTCCTCCACTATTACCCATCATCTCACCTAAGAACCATGTGGTTGGTACAGGAAGCATAGGCTGTGTAAGCTGGTAATGACTCAAGATAGAGTTGCCTACTTTCCCCGAAAGACTTATCGTATTTCCCATCTATTCCAGTAACAATTGTAGTTATCCAAGGTGTATGTTGGTAACAGCCCAGGTTTGGGCCGGAATCATGGGGATAGAGCTGGTAGGTCCCTTTAGGGTCCCTGACGGTGTGAAAATGACCTTGGCAGTTTCTGTCTGACCACTTTCCATGAGTTTAATTAAAAAATTAAAAAATAAATGTTTATGAAACTTAAATCCAATTTGCATAATAATTTGGAACACAGTGTATGATCTGGACAGTGATGAGTTTGAAAGGGTAAATCCCTCTTCTCCCTCGCCTCTCCTTGTGATGCTGTGACCATTCGTAACTGCTCCCTGGAGATCACAACTGGGGAAATAGGTTCCACACCCCTGTGCAACAAAACTCACATACAGTTGTCTTTAATCATGTTGCAGTGAACACTTGTCTATCATTTAACTGATATTGATCAAAAGCAGTGCATAGCTGTCAAGGTGACTATATCTGATTATGTAGCATATGGAGACTGTGTCGTTAGCTTGTTCATTTATGCCCTCGCCAGCCTATCAGCTTTCATTTGAGTCTGGCACTTAGACCCCCACAGGCAGCCAAACACTTTCTTTCCGATTCTCTAGATAGATAGATAGATAGATAGATAGATAGATAGATAGATAGATAGATAGATACTAATAGGTGATCTATTATTCAATAATCAATTTTCCATCCAAAGTTACAAGGCCAAGAAGTATTGTTGCGCTCAGGTGACAGTTTCTTAGTCCAGATGCATTAGAACCAATACTGTGAGGAAGAGACTATGAGTGGTTCACACTCTGAAAAAGGTGACTAGACAAAGTCTTTGCAGAAAGACTTTTTTAATTTAGAGCAAGAGCAGACGTTTCAGCCATCCGACTATTCTCAATGCTTATAGTGAATCAACCACAGACATGCAATTAACAAGTACCCAGTGGGTTCAGAGCAATCAACGAGTAGTTTATGTCTTCATTTATCCCTTTTGGAAAGCGGCTTTTAAGTTCAAAAATCCAAAAAGATTCTCTCTACCATTTTTTTTTATCTTAGCCACTCTTTTTAGGTAAAACTCTCTATGCCCAGGAAATTCCGGTTAGAAATTGAGTGCTTGGCAGATTGAAAATGTCTGGAAACAGACAGTTTCATCACATCTCCTGACTGAACGCAAATGTTTCAAAATGTGCATGTGTAAAGCCCTGATAGTTTTGCCTACATACAACAATGGGCAAGAGCAAATCTAAATATAACATATAAACCACATGGGTGGATTTGCATGTGATAAACTGCTTGATTTTGTATGTCCTATGTGTGTGGATGTGTGAAAGACAGAAGCTTAAGATAGTGTGAGCACAACGTGCAACTTTTGCAAGGAAAATTACCCTGGGCGTAACTCTGAGAGTAATAGGAGGAGGCGTGGCAGTATCAGCATGGACCAGCCTATCTCTAAGATTTGAGCTTATAGAAAAGACAGAGAGGCAGATTCTGAAAGAGCCCATTCAGTTGGATCATCACTTTTAATTATGTGCCAATGAGAATTAACAATGTCTCTGCTCAAATGACTAGGTCAGTTTAAGGATGCAGCGGTTCTCATTTAGTTTAGAAGCCAGATTGGCCGAATGTGTACCAGAGGCACGTACTTTGTTTAGTGTATCAAGCCAGCTGTTGGGATATCCTCTAGAGCTAAAAACTCTATATTGAAGTCTTGCTTTGGCCTCAAAGTCATTTTTGTCAAAGCAGATCCGATGCAGTCTGGTGAACTGACTGAAGGGCAGACCTCGTTTCAGAGATGTAGGGTGGGCACTTGTAGCATGAAGTAAGCTATTTTTCTCTGTGTCTTTCCTGTACAAAGAAGAGACACTGTATCCATCAGTAAGGGAAATGCAGGTGTATAAAACGTTCACACTTGTGGCACTTGCTTTACTTGGACTAATTTTATTTTTAATTTTTATTTATTTTATTTATTAATTTGTTTGTTGTCTGTCTTGTATGTCTTGGTGTCACGGGTACGCTGGCGACTACGCCGCTCCGTCGGCTATTGTCTTTATTAGTCTATGTGTCAATGACAATGTCTTAGCCTATATGTGGAGCGCTTTGGGTTGCACTCTGTGCACGTTAAATGCGCTATACAGAAGAAAAAAAACTTGAATTGACTTGACTTGCTGAATAAGTGTACTTAATTGATGGTCTTAGACAATTCATATACAAGCCAAACAATTCAAATTCAGATAGTGAGCCATCCAAAGTCACACAAATACAAAAGCAGGAAAATAAGTCAAATCTTAATTATTAATTTATTTGACAAACAGAAAAACAATGTCAGAAAATGTAATCCATTTTTCCAATTTCCTATTTTTCATTTTCATTTTTGGAACAATTGCACAATTTGCACAAAGGGAATTTACTTGTGGAGCATGGAACGAAATTCACTTGTGTATTTGTTGGACTCAGTGATGAACCTGTGAATTACGGTAGTCTATACAAGAGTAGAAAAAGGCTCTGTATATGAATCTGTTCATCTTAATTTACTGATATGTCTTAGATGGAAATGTTAGTTGTATTTGGATTGGGTTTTTAGACATATTGTAATCTCAATATTAGGCTGCATGTAAACGCTCCTGATGATTTCTAACTCTACCACACTCTCTGTAGACTATGAACTGCTTGTGGAAAGTGACATGGTGCCAATCAGAGCTCGAGGTTTTGGATTCCCTGGGGCATTTGAGAGCCAGGAGCCAGCACAGTTTGAGGAACGACATCTCATCTTCTTGCAACAGCTTGGGAAGGTGCAGAACTACACCATGCTCCCTCATAGTGTTCAAATCTGTTTTCCTCTTTTTGAACGCATCCCATTGTATGTTTATTATCATTATTGTATCATTCACCCTCTATGTTGCTTCATTAGGGAAACTTTGGCAGTGTGGAGAAGTGTCGTTACGACCCACTACAGGACAACACAGGAGAAGTAGTGGCAGTTAAGAAACTTCAGCACAGCACTGCTGAGCATCTACGTGACTTTGAGCGTGAAATTGAAATCCTCAAGTCTCTCCAGCATGACAACATTGTCAAATATAAAGGGGTGTGCTATAGTGCAGGTAAGCTGTCTTCTGGCCTGGAGGGGCCACAGATTTGTAGGTGTCTCATTCATATCTCTTAAATGCTTTTTCTATTAACAAAATGTAAACAAACCATTCGCCAGGCTAACACCAGAATGATTCTCAAATCTGAATTGAGATTAAAAATGGGTCTGGGGACTGAATTTTACCACAGTGAAATTAAACTTACTAACTTACTTAACTGGTACATTAACCCTTAGAACCCTAAGCTGTTTTTAGGGCATTTTCACTACCTTTATTCATAAGGATTTATTCTGGTCATTGTAAGTGCCACACACATAAATTATATATTGTTTTTTTCAGGAGAGTCTAGGCTATTCAGATCTGCCATCATTTCATGTATTAATACTAGCATTGATTTTATTTTGATTTTTAAAGAATTAAAATATAAAAAGTGTATTATAAAAATTCTTATATTTCAACATGTATCTCACCACAGCAAGCTCACAGCTCTACATGCATTTCATGTGTGTGTAGGGCAGACTGTCCTGAATCAGGCAATATAATTGCCATGTTGGAGGGATACTCTGGGGCTGAGCAATTTACAGAAATATTTGCTGTGTGATTTACGGAAATAAATGCCATTTTTTATTTAGTGATGAAAAATGACCTTTCTGCGCTCCATATCGGTGACACGAACTGATCTGACCTGACTTGACCCGAGGTTGCGTGTTAGCCTGCGTGCCTGTGTGTATGCAGTCATAATAATTCTCAACTTTTTACTGCATTGCCATGAACAAAGTAAAGGCAAAAAAGTTGTTTATTTGTTGAACAAATTGGGATGCAATGTGAGCCTTGAATTGGATGCCATGCAGGAATTTGCTAGGATCTCAAAACCGGAATATGAACATGCTTTGCCATAGAGAAACACATGATAGCATTGGATTATAAACATGCTTTGCCACAAGAACAGACAAAAACGTGGGGTAAGTCCAGCTATATGAAGTTATTATTTTGCTGTCACTTCGTCTGTTTTATAACCCAGAAGGATGTACTTGGTATCAAATGATAGCTCTGAGTCTCCTCTTTCATCTGACATGCGTGGCATATCTATGCGATCACGGGTCCGCGAGTAATTCAAACGAGAGTAATGAGTGTGCAGCGTTGGTTTGTGTACATGACGTTATTATTTTGCAGTCACTTCGTCTGGTTTTATAAGCCAGAAGGATCGATAAACATGATACCAATGGATAGCCCTGTGCCCCCTCTTTCATCTGATATGCTTGCCATATCAATGCGATCACGGGTTCGCGAGTTATTCAAACTAGAGTAATGTGTGTGCAGGTGAACGCAGAGAAGTATAGACTGTAAATATGATGCAATTTGATTTAATTTCATGATTTTTTTTTATTTTCATACTTGATCGTACAGACAAGTGTGTAGTCTCGTTGGAAAGCCCCACTTCTGCTCTGTCGTGCAATAAAGATTTCATCTCGCTGCGATGAACAGTTTCGGAGCAATGTAACAGAGAAGAAAGGGTGTGTTTTTTGACGCACTTTGTGTCAATCGGGTTCTAAGGGTTAAGCAGTTACCAAATATTTTTGAAAGTGCAGAAAACATTTCTTGTAAACAAAAGTTTAAATGTAGTTGTTTACTTAATTCCAAAGAAAATGCACGTCCATGCCGGGTGATTTATTTACCTCTAACATCACAGAATAGATGCAATAAAAACATTTAACCTCAGGGCTTAAACCACCAAAACTTCATATTCAGTAAATTTATTTTTTAAATGTTCACCTACCCCCTACGGCCATGCCCGTCTGCACGCCTGCCTTCTGCAGCCACTGCGCTGCTATTGATTCCCAGACACTCCACTTTCACACCCTGTTTTGCTAGTTGACACCTGGCAGTCCAGCTCTCTGTGGCTCGCAGTCATCACCACCGAGGCAGGTTCACTCTCGCTCTTTCGTTCCTAAAGGGCAAAGAGTTTATTTGTTTTCATTACCTTTTGCTGGATTATTGCCATATCCCTGGGTCCTAGTTCTTTTCTCTTAATTCCCTGTGTTGCAACTCTCTTACTGGTAACTTTGTTAACTTCTCCAGCTGATTATTAAAAATTCACGACTGTAACAAATCAACTTGCAACTCTCGCTGTTAACTTCCCTATCTTCTGAAACTGACTATTCAAATTTGTTGAGCAAAGTCATTTTATGTTGGCATGTCCAATGTTGTCCTTTATTGAATGAACTGAGTAAAAATGAGCGCCACTGAAAAAAAATCGCCTGTGCCGGAGCTGTCCGTGCAAGGCTGAAATTTGTCATCCGTCAGGGATCGATGTCATTTCGCCATCACACTGGTGCGTGCTAAGTCGGGAACGGCAGCAATAAATACGGGATGTTTTGACTTGACAGAGCAATTCTTTTACACAATCTTAGACACCTGGGGCTGGATTCACAAACATTTTCTTAAGATGAAACAGATAAGAAAAAAGTTCAGAGGTTCTAAAGAATGATCTCAAGTGCTGTTCCCTAATGTTTTCATTAAAAACACTCAATTTCTTTATTGGACCTACCAATAGCCTGCACAGTGTACAGGGCTTAAATTTTACTGCGGGATTGCGGGTATTGCGCATAATTTGTTCAAGTCCCGCAACTCTAGCCATCATAATGCGAGAAATTCCCGCATACACTTACGGCCTGTCTGACGTTAATATAATCATGAAGTGGCGTGAATGCGGTCCTATTGACCGGACGGATCAACTACCGAGTTGAATTGAACATAGCCTCATGCAGACGCAGACACACACACACACACACGGAGAGAGAGAGAACCACTTTGCGCTTACGCAAATAGGCTACGCAGTAGGGCTGCACGATATATCTAAAATCTATCGTTATCGCGATATCAACACTTGCGATGGACATACCGCAAAGATTACTTAATTTTCGATAAATTCGATACATTTTCTGTGCCGTGCGCATTCCATACAGTCTATGGTGTATTCACATTCTGAATGTCAACATATTTTACCAAACTGATGCGGTCATGCAGCCCAAGAAGCCCGTCCCCTACCAGTTTAGGTGTGTGGTGTTTTAGGTGTTAAAGCGGGAGCTAAGTCGTGATGGCTGAAAATAGTGAGTCCAGCGAGGTAGGCTACACTTGGGTGAAGAGGAATTAGTGACTAAAAGGAAAAGCACGTCTGTTATATGGGAATATTTTGGTTTTATGAAGGATGCCGTGTTACAAACACAGCGCAAATGCGTCCTTCTCCACCGTGTTAAAATAAACAATTTCTTTCGTTATCGTTATATCAGAAGTTGTCTTTCACTGTCTGTAAGGCTTGTATTTCATGATTTGCATTTAGCAAAAGCCCCAGACAGCAGCACAGAGGTAATCAGGATTCGTTATTTGTAAAAGTTGTTTAACCTACTTCTGGACTGTGCGATTGCAGCCCAATTACTTTCACTTTCCGCTGCCCTCGTAGTCGGCATGCCGGTAGCCTAATAACGTGGGATGCGCAGCGTACTGTATGAGGTTACAGACTGAGATGATTGCCGCGATATAGCTTAAGTAGGCCTAGCTTCTTTGCTAGGCCCATCGAAGGCTGGCAATGTGGAATATTCCGCTGGTTGGTGCACAAGTGTTCAGATTGGCTGTCCACCCGTCTTTTATGAGGATTAGGAGCAGATCTTCCACACAACTTCGATAGCCTAGTCAGTAGGTCTCTTAGCTGTCCACTTTCATCAGGCCATATAGGCTACATGATATTTTATATTATTTAAAAATTATACATTTATTTCTGTAATTATACATTTACCCCCCCCCCCCCCCCCCCAACCCTACAGTGTATGTTTGCAGCAAGCAGAATGAAAAAAAAAACATTAAATATACTGCTCAAAAAAATTAAGGGAACACTTCAATCATACACTGAATCACTCTGTCACTGTTTGGTTCTGAGCACAAGTAAAACTTTTGAGGCGAGTGTTTTATTTTGCAAGAACTGTCAGACATTCTGTGAATGTAGTTTGAGAATGGAGAAAAGGGTGGAAGGTTTCAAAATATGTGTGGAAAACCTTTATTGAGCAGTATATTTAAATATCGCAAATTATATCGTTATCGCAGTACTCAATAATGGTATCGCATATCGCATGTTTTCCTAATATCGTGCAGCCCTACTACGCAGCATGGCAAACTTTTACATCTGGAAAGAGCTCCTTGGTAACTATCCTGCTAGCTCAGGTCACGTCAACACTTGATCCCAGAAAGATTGTCTTTAACTTGTTAGTTTTTTTAACATAAATTTTATCTAATGACATAAAACATAATGAATTGCATCCACATATCCTTATGCACTATGCACAACTTTTATTCACTAGCGACTAGCCTAAAAGGCTGAAGGGAGACTAATTACTCTCACGTATTTTATTTAAAGTGACAGGCACTCAATTACACCTACTCATCAACAATGTGCACTCAATTAGACCTACACACCACATTAAAGATATGCCTAAATGTTATAGTTTAAACGTCAATATGAATAATTCAAATTACTAAATATGTTTAGCTACTAGTTATTACTGGTAAAATGCTATACATTAAAAAATACATTATTAACTAAATACACTCTATATGAATTTAAAAATATATGAAATAGAAACATATCACATAAGCAATAATTTTCAGTGTGTTTGTGTGTGTGTGGAGTCAAGCAGAATCTAGGATGTCCACTGTTGTGAATTATCCCACTACAGTATATATTACTGATGACGTCAGGGTGGTGGGGGCCCCAAAATCAAACACTTTTTTTTTTTAAAGTATCGAAGAAGTATCGAAATTGCATTCCCCCCCATTTTGAAAAATGAATTTTAAGCCCTGCATAACATCAAACAGTAAAAATAACATTTCATTGACAGACATGCACCATTTGAGTGCCATCTAAATCTGACTTATCTGCTATTAACTTTGCTTTACAGGCTGTTTTTTCCACACACAAAAAATACGATAAACAATCATTGCTAAGGAAAGAAAAGCCATGCTTTCAACCGTTCCTTTTAACCACAGCTCTCAAGGTTAGCTGTTGTTGGCTGGACATTTGACAAATTTAATTGAAAACCAAGCCATTATCTTGGACATTAAATTCAAGAAATTAAATAAAATGAGTGTCTATGATCTCAGGAGCCCTACTGTCATGCCTGTTTTATGTAGTCGTGAGACATACCAAACACAATAGTTACAAAGCTAAGTTACAAATCTGGCCCCTTATCTGATTACATTTTTAATCTGCCCTATTCATAATGTTTCAGAGCTGTATGCCATTTCAGTAAAGCCATGAATGTTGGAGGCTGGACTAACTGGTCACATCTGGAGGTGCTTGTTTAATTGACTAAATTGTATGATCTAATTTTTGTTTAGGCCGGAGAAACCTGAGGCTGGTGATGGAGTACCTGCCTTTTGGAAGCCTAAGGGACTATCTCATCAAGAATAAGGAACGCTTTGATCACAAGAAACTCCTGCACTATGCCTCCCAGATCTGCAAGGTATAATTCTTAGTGAGTGTGTAATCAGCAGTGAGCATTTCTAGGGTTTACAGATTTCAAGATTGAAGACATGTTTATTGTTTCTTATTAGTTGGGAGGAGAGCTGTAGCAGCTCAGTGGCTGAGTACCACCCCATGACCAGACGCAAACTCCACAACACAAGAAGTTGAAACACTGTTCAATGTGTGGATAGGCTAGATAGACTTTGTACTGCCACAGTATGCCTTTTCTCAGCTGACAATAAACCGATTGACCAATGACTAAAAGTTGATTTAAATGTTAAAAGACAAAAAAGTGCTGAACACTAATGACCATTTTCATTTTAAGACTAAGGCCCCTATCTTAAACCCAGCGCATTATGGCGCCAAGCGCAACACAAATTTCATTGTTAGTTTACACTGGCACAATGATCATTATTCCGCCAGGTGCATGAGTTAACAAGTTGTCAAATGCACCTTGTTTGACCCTTCTGTCTTCATATTCACTAACAAACACAGGTAGTTTTACATTTACATTTAGTCATTTATCTGATGCTTTTACCCTATTATTTTCATCTAGTGATTTTTTGTTATGTCAAGGGAAGGAGAAGAGGGATAGTCTAGTAGTAAGGGCCAGATTAAGCAGTTAGGCCAGTTGTTAGTAGTGCTAGGAGAGGAGATACTCTTTGAAGAGGTTTTTGAATATAAAGAGGGATGCCCTTGCTCTGGTAGGAACTGGTAGTGCATTCCACCAAAGGCGAGTAGCAGATGCAAAAAGTTTGGATTGTCTTGAGGTGGCAGAGCCAGGTGTCATTCAGGTGTCATTTGTATTTTAATTTCATGATTTCTAGTTGGTTTGGCTGAGAGGACCAGTAGTTCAGTCTTTGAGAGGTTCAGCTGAAGGTAATGTGCCTTCATCCACGAAGATAAAGATATTCAGAGATCCGTGCAGTTTAGCAGCTTAGCAGCGCCTAGGCTATAATATATCTGCATAATGTGTGCTGTCATAAATAAATAATCAGAAATACAGTATTTTTATTTTTATATCAGTAGTTTATGTAACAATATAAAATATAATATTATAATAAATTATAGGCTACATAGCCCAAATGTTGCCATTTGCAAAGGGTCTGAAAGTGGACCTAGGCTAAATATTTTGAGTTGCTCAGTGCTAGCTGTTTAAATAGTTTTTTTGTTTGGAGCATATTGATCATTCTTTTTGATTATTTGCATTAAAACAAGCTTGACCAAATACTGGCTACCACTTCCAGAGAGAGATAGCACACACTCACTGAGACCATCCCCCCACCCTCCTTTAGTTGGGATACTGTATTCATTGCAGCGTCACTGGTCATAAGAGGAGCAGAGAGACACCCCTATCTGAAAGAAACTTTACATGTGCAAGTGAAATTCTTTGAAAACAATTAGTATTTTTTGCCTCATTGCCTCAGTCTCTTAACCTGACTCTCACCAGATGAATTTCGTTCCGCCTAGCTCCACTCATATCCATCTGGGATCGGTTCCGTTGAGAGTGATTTCAGCACAAGATTGTATGGTAGAGCCAATCAGGAAACAGGGCGGGAGTTTCATAGATGTGCCGTAGCATAGAAGCGACTGTGAGACTGTTCTCAGCGTCACGGGTTGGCTTCAATGTGAGTGGTTGAAGTAGCACGTCAATAGATGACTGACAAGTGGCTTATCCAATCTTATGCAAGGATTTTTTAATAAGGCCCAGCCTTCTGAAGCACCACTCCATTGGATCGATCCCAGATGGATGAGTGGAGCTAGGCGGAACGAAATTCATCTGGCGAGAGTCAGGTTATCAGTCTCTATCAACACAAGTGTTTTTCATATCAGGATTTCAGGAGGAACACATTGGATCGAATTTAGATAGATATCTAACATTAAAGATGGGCTGGTTATCCAAAATGTAGGCCTGTCTTGCATGTTTGGTTACGTCTGTTTTTGGCCGCATGCATGAAGCCCACGTGAGGGGGTTGGGGGGAGGCAAGAGGATCATGATCAGGGGGCTTTGTTCAAAAATGGTTGAGAACCACTGAGGTTCTCAGTGTAGAAGGACGGCTATATGTAAGGAATGTAAGGAGTCTGGATCCCTCACTCTCAGAGAGGGCACAATAAAGAAAATGAAGTGCCTTAGCTGATTTAGTCATGCCTTTAGCTGGGGGAGACAGAGAGACATGTAGTAGGACTGCTACACATCACATTGTTGGTGGATTCCTTAGGCAGAGGCGGACCGGTTGACAGTGAGCGGGTCAGAGATATTAACAGTAAGTTTGGTAGGGGAAGGAAGAGGCGGAGGATTGAATAGTGATTTGGAGGTAGAGAAAGGTTTCCGGGTGTCAGCGACACTGTTGATTTTTTGTCATTTTAAAAAGCTGACTTTGCGGTAGTGATACTGGCTGAGAAAGAGGGTCGGAGTTTCTGGTAGCTTGTGAGATCATCGGCTAGTTTGCATTTGAGCCTTTTTCTCTCTGCAGCTCTGAGCTTAGTATAGAGCAATCGGAAGGTATTATTTAACCAGGGGTGAGATCAGTTGGATTGAGCAGGTCTATCCAGACATGACCTCAGTGTGGAGCAGAGTGAGTCTGTGTCATCATTAACCTCCACATAGGAGAATGTGCTGAGTGGGGGTAGAGCAAAGACGACAATTGAGGCAAAGTGGTTTGGAGACAAGTTATGGAATTTGCTGCGGAATAAGACCATAAGTGGAAGAGCAGGAGGTTTTCTGACAGATTCACATTAAACCTGATGAAAAAGTGATCTGATAGGTGGAGAGGTTAGGTGAAGTGAGATTGAGATCAAGCTCTTTGCCAGCTTTGTGAGTAGGAGTGCTGTGGACCAGTTTGAGATCAAAAAACTGTATTAAGGACACAATTGAAAAAAAAATTGGTCTGATTTCTTTCGCACTTTTCAGATTTTCTTAGTTTTGCATAAGGCCCGCGGCCAGGACGAGAGACAGATTTTTTTACAAATTTTCAAAATCTGTCAGAAACTACTGAGCCTGGCGTGTCTAGGGGGATGCTTATGTCACTAAGGACGAACAAGGGACAGTCATGCTCAGGGATGGAGGAAAACAAAGTAGCCAGCTCGAGCATGTGTGTGTGTCTGCATGGGGTTACGTTTGATTCAAGTCAGAAGTTGGTCCGTCTGGTCCCGCATTCACGCCGCTCCATTATTAGATTAACGTTATCGGCACTGTAAAATGTTTGCAGGAATTTCTCGCATTATGATGGCTAGGGTTGCGGGACTTGAATAAATTATGCGCTATACCTGCAATCCCGCACTGAAATTTAGGCCCTGATTTAGTTACTTAATGGGAACTCTGGTAAAGATACACTAACAACAGAGCCTTTTTACCAGAGACACTATTACCCATTACAGTGGAAAAAAGGTTTATTGTGAATGTGTAATATTTTTTTGTTTATCTTAAAAGTTCATTAATGAATAGAACCCATATTAAAAATACATTTGAGTATAGCAAATATTAAATTAATGCATATTAGTTTAATACACAGTACAGATGTATTTTATACATAATACTTGTGGCCCTCTCGATCATCAAAGTTGCCCATTCCTGCTCTAGATGGACGAGTCGTGTGGGAGAATGTGAAATTGGTGGAGAGTGCAGCCAGGGAAGCAGTATTCTCTGGTTTGTCTCAGAGCAAGGAGCTCCAGAGATGGGGGGTTAGCATTAGGTGTCAAAGTTAAGGTCAAGGTGAACTTTATTATCCCACAGGGGGAAATTCATGTGGTCCTTCATTGTGCCCCTGTCACAACACACTCTCCAAGACATTGCAGACAAACCAATAAACATGTATAAAGGAAAGAAAAGAATAACAATACAGATATTGACCGTGACAAAACAAAAATGACAATAGAAATGACAATGACAATCCAATATCAGACATTGATACAACATGGAAAATACTAATATTGTTGTTAAAAATGTAAAAGAGTCATAAAAAGAAATAGCTGGGAAGCTAGCTAGAAATGGCTGTCAAGGAATTTGTGATCAACCATCCAGTTGCCAGTGCCAGTGTGGAGTTAAAGTGCCAGTGTGGAATTAAAGGGTTTGCGATGTGCTTGGTCATTATACAATCTGATCGCTGTGGGCACAAATGATTTATTTTACCTTGCTGTTCTAATTCTCTGTAGAATTCTACCAGTTGCTTTGCATTAATTTATGATGGAGAGGGTGAGAGGAGTCATTAAGGATTTTGTCAGTCTTTTTTAGGATGAGATCATTGTACAGCTGAGCTGCCGACACCTGGTGACACCGATGATATTGCTGGCCATCATGATCATACGCTGCAGTCTCTTTTGGTCCTTAAAATGCATGTTGCCAAACACACAGATAAGGCCAAAGGACAAAACACTCTGAAGGAGACTTTTATAAAACAAGGATGTGACTGTCTAATCTAAAAATATTTAGTTTTCTAAGGAAAAACATTCTCTAGTGCATTTTCTTGGTTTTGTTCAGTGCACATTCATTAAAAGTTAATTTAGAGTCAATTTCAACTCCCAGGTATTTGTAGGTGGAGACCTTCTCTACTAATTCACCGTTGATCTTTGAGGGGGGAACCATTATTCTGTTTTTGCTAAAATCTATCACCATCTCTTTTGTTTTCTTCACATTGATTTAAGAAATGTCGGACTTTAAAAAGCCAACCAGTGCTGTGTCATCAGCGTATTTAAAATAAGTGTGGGCTGAAGAGGAAGCTTTACAGTTGTTGGTGTATAATGTGTAATGTCCACCCTTGTGGTGCCCCAGTATTGATAGTTTTTGAGGAAGATATACACAAATTAAATCTAACTTGTTGACCAGATAGATAGATAGATACTTTATTGATCCCCAGGGGAAATTCAAGGTCTCAGCAGCATACATACAACACAACCACATTGTGGAAAGAGTAATTAAAGTATATAATATAAAAACACAACTAAGCAGTAAGGACAGTAGAAGATAAATAATATGCTAAATATACTAAAATACAAATTATACTAACACTTAATACAATATATAAAAATATACTAAAATACAAATTACAAAAATACAAATTATACTAACACTTAATCTAAATCAATTCTAAAAACAGTATCCACATAGTGGTGATTAATAAATCAGAGGCGCTTGCAATGACTGAGGCAGGGACTGAGCCTGTGATTCTCTGTGCATAGTAAGGTATGGTAAGGTGCTCTGTGTGAATGAGTGTGAATGAGTGTCATGGTGGTAGTGCAATGGTGATAGTGGTCATGGTGATAGTGCAAATGAGTAAGTCAACAGTGCAACAATGCAGAAATAAAGTAAAGTCTATATATCTATATATTTAACTATTTAAGAAAATGTGGCCACAGTTCGGCTGTGGCATGGAGGGGGGGGGTTATGCATATGTGCTAATGTGCTAATATAGCACGCAAACAGTGAGGCACAAAGACAGTGGTACAAGTGGCTAGTGGACAGACAGTACCAAACATGGAGGGGGTGAAGAGGCAGACAGACTATGCAGAGAAGTCTATCTCTCCTCTTCCCTTAAGTGAGGCATTGAACAGTTCAATGGCCCTGGGGACAAATTACTTTCTCAGTCTGTCAGTTGTGCAAGGCAGTGAGCGAAGTCTCCAGCTGATCAGGCTCTTCTGGTAAACAATAGTGCTGTGGAGTGGGTGACACTCATTGTCCAAGATGTTGATCAGTTTGTTCAGGGTCCTTTTGTCAGATAGTGAAGTGATGCACTCCAGTTCAGCTCCCACTACAGAGCCAGATTTCCTTACCAGCCTGTCAATTCGCCCCACATCCTTCTTCCTTGTGCTTCCTCCCCAGCATACTACTGCATAGAAGAGGACGCTGGTAACAACAGACTGGTAGAACATCCTGAGGAGCTTACTGCACACATTGAAGGACCGCAGCCTCCTCAGGAAGTACAGCCTGCTCTGCCCTTTCTTGTAGAGTGCATCAGTGTTGGCTGACCAGTCCAGTTTATTGTCCAGGTGGAGGCCCAGATACTTGTAGGTGCTAACCACCTCCACATTGACCCCTTCAGTGGGCTTAGACCTGCGGAAATCCACCACCATCTCCTTGGTCTTTGAAGTGTTAAGTTGAAGATGATTGAGTTTGCACCATTGCACAAAGTCCTCCACCAGGCTCCTGTACTCCTCCTCCTGCCCGTTCCTGATACACCCCACAATTGCAGTATCATCAGAAAACTTCTGCATGTGGCATGACTCGGTGTTGTAGCAGAAGTCAGATGTGTACAGGGTGAACAGGACTGGAGAGAGCACAGTTCCCTGTGGCGCTCCGGTGCTGCAGATCACAGTGTCAGAGAGACAGTTCTTCAGTCTGACGAACTGTGGTCGCTCGGTCAGGTAATCTGTAATCCAGGTTACCAGGTGAGCGTCCACACCCATCTGCAAGAGCTTGTCTCCCAATCTGAGGGGCTGGATGGTCTTAAAAGCACTTGAGAAATCAAAGAACATGATTCTCACAGCACTTTTCCCCTTGTCCAGGTGGGAATGTGTCCTGTGTAGGAGATAAGTGATGGCATCGTCCACGCCCACTTTCTCCTGGTAAGCAAACTGTAGCGGGTCTAGTGCATGGCGTACCTGGGGTCTGAGCATGCCTAAGACCAATCGCTCCATTGTCTTCATCACATGTGATGTAAGAGCGACAGGTCTGTAGTCATTAAGCTCACTGGGGTGTGGCTTCTTAGGGACAGGGGTGAGACATGATGTCTTCCACAGTGTTGGAACTTGTCCAAGGCGTAGGCTCAAATTGAATATGTGTTTCAGTGGCTCCCCCAGTTCAGCAGCACAGGCCTTGAGTAGCCTTGGGCACAGTCTGTCAGGCCCAGCTGCTTTATTGCTGCGCAATTTCTTAAGTTGGACTGTCACTTGATCTTTTGTAATGGTGAGGGGTGTGAGGGGAGGGGAGGGGGAGGGGTGCATCTGGGATCTGTGTGTCTGATGGCTGTTGACTGAGGTCGTTGTCACCTCATTGTTCGTGATCGCCATGTGGGGGAGGGGTGCAAAATCCAGTGATGGTGGGGGTACGATAGCCTGTGATGATGGAGGTGAATGTTGCGCTGGTATTGAGGGGGTGTGAGGGTGGGGGCTGGGGGATGGTGGACAGACCACCGCCATTGGAGCTGGGGCAGGGCAGTCAAACCTGTTGTAGAAGTGGTTCAACTGGTTCGCCCTGTCCAGGTCCCCCTCCACAGAGCTGCTGTTCTTCTTCAGGCCAGTGATAACCTTCATGCAGTCCCATGTCTCCTTCAAGTTGTTTTCCTGCAGTTTCTGTTCCACCTTCTTTCTGTAATCCTCCTTAGCTTCCTTCAGCTTGAATTTGAGTTCCCCTTGCACGCGCCTCAGCTCTGCCATGTCCCCCTCTCTGAACGCCATCTTTTTCCTGTTGAGAAGGGTCTTGACATTGCTGGTTATCCAAGGCTTGTTGTTGGGAAAGCAGCGTACAGTTCTGGTGGGAACAACAATGTCCATGCAGAAGTTCAGGTAGTCAGTTGTGCACTGCGTGACCTCCTCCAAGTCCTCTCCATTCTGTAACACACTCCAGTCAGTACACTCGAAGCAGTCTCTCAGAGCCTCATCCACTTCGGGTGTCCACTTCCTGAAGGTGCGTGTGGGAACTGGTAGCCTCTGTACTTTGGGCTTGTACATTGGCTGGAGATGAATGAGGTTGTGGTCTGACTTTCCCAGTGGGGGGAGGGGGTTTGCACGTTTGCATACATGAGGTCTATTGTCCTGTTTTTCCTTGTAGGGCAGTCAACATACTGGTAAAAATTTGTGAGTGTGGAATCCAGTGTTATGTGATTTGAAGTCGCCAGAGATCACAAAAAAGGCGTCTGTGTTGGGTTTGAAGCCTTGCGATTGTGGAGTGGATGACGTCACACGCTGTATCCGGAAGAGCTCGAGGTGGAACGTAAACACAGACAGCAATTGCGTGCGAGAACTCCCTCGGCATGTAGTACGGACGGAGACTAACCGCTAATAACTCCACATCCTTACAGCATACAGTCTCCTTTACTTTACATGTCCGGGATTGCACCATCTATTGTTAATGTACAGCACCAGTCCGCCTCCCTTCTTTTTGCCAGAAAGTTTACAGTCTCTGTCCAAACGAGCTACACTGAAGCCAGGCAGCTCAACGTTAGAAGTAGGGATATGGCTTGTTAGCCACGTCTCCGTAAAGCATAACAAACTACATTCCCTGTACAACTTCTGGTTTCTTACCAGGGCACCCAGTTCGTCAGTCTTATTAGCCAGTGAGTTCACGTTTCCCATCACAATCGATGGAACTGAGGGCTTGTATCCACTTCTTCTCCCGACGCCTCGTCTTCACTTTTACTCCCGCTCTGCAACCCCGAAAGAACCACAGTTCCTCTGGAATGTTGTCGCGAACACAGCCAGCATTCCGTCGTAGTGCGATCAGCTGGTTCCTTGTGTACACAAGCTTGCTGTCGCTGGAGCGTTGTAATATGTCCGTATCCATAGGATAGAATAAAAACACTCCTCAAAGTGTGTAATCCAAAAAGTTGCGAAGTAAAAAGTAAACAAAAAGTAGACAAAAGACGTAGAAACAAACACTAAGACACGGAGCTGCTGAGTAGGCTGCCACACCTGACGGCGCCGGAACCGGAGACCATGGTCCGCCAAGAAGTCATAGATTCATAAAATCAATTGGGGATTTACTCCCAAATGCACCAATGTTCTCACCATCAGGTGGGGTTGGATTGTGTTAAAAGCGCTGCTGAAGTCAATGAACACAATCTTGACCAGGCTCTTGGCCTGCTCAAGGTGCTCATGAGTGCTGTTAATCAGAAATAGCAGTGCATCCTCAACACCTCTTTCTGCACGGTAGGCAAATTCGTTCGGGTCTAAAAGAGGTGAGACCTCATGGAGTAGTTGTTTTAAAATATTTTTTTCAAAACAATTCATGAGGTAAGGGCAACAGGGCGCAGATCATTAAGTTCCTTAGGTCTGTTGTTTTTAGGCAGGGGCACTATTAGAGATTGTGTCCATAGGCTGGGAATAACACCGGTATCTAGTGACAACTGGAACAACCTATGGAAGGGCCTGGAAGGGATGCTAATCGATGCTGATAAATTAGCTCTAACAACGATTTCGATTTGAAACACGCATAGCGTTATTGTGTTTATTTGAGCCAGTTGTGGTTTATGTTACAATTAGATCCACAAGTTTGGCACACTGTAGTCAATCGTTCTGCAGGTCATGGATGTGATCGAGCGCCACCTAGTGTTGCACGGTGTATCGATACTAAAAAGGTATCACGAGGCCTTCACGCAAAAAATGATACGATTTCCGACGTTTTTAGAATCGATACTTTATTAAAATAATAACGTTCTGTGTCTGTGTGAACTGCTGCTCCTTGCACGCATCTAGGCAAGTGGCCGTGTCAAGCAGGCAGCTCTGAGTGAGTGAGTGCGCAGCAACGTCAACATAGTTCTTTGCCGACAGTCCTCGGCCTTGTGGATAAAACAAAAGGTGATGTGAAATCTGGAACTATTTTGGATACATCGCGAATAGTGAAGGCAAGCCATCAGGTACACAGAGGCCCGTTTGTAAAATATGTTTCAAAGTCATTTAAAAGCAGTATGCTACGCATGGAACTTGGCTAAACACCTCGCAGACATATCCCAACAAGAGTTCAAAGAACGACAGGTTAACGAATATGCTATAGAAAACACAACTACATGGTTAGTGCCAAGTTCTTCTCTTCTGTTTTGTGAAAGTGAAACGAGTATGGTTCTCTGGGATAAAGCGAACCTTCCTTCATCAATGAATTTTGACGAGACATAACGAGCTGTAATCATAGGGTGCTAACGTGATGAAAGCGCAATGTTCACGCCAGAATAACATTACCAACACTACCAAACAATCTATTTCATGTTCGGTCAGTACTACTGGTAATATTTGTCATGGCATGTAGACTGCAATTTGTTCAATAATTATTGCCCAGATGTAGGATAGGCCGATAGGCTATCCGAAATGCCCTAATTAAAGCCCACAGCATATTACCATCATAATAGCGGCTTATTGTTACGTTGTAGCAAATCATGTTATCAAAGAAATAGACGTAATGTAATGCACACAGATATATTGCAACAGGTAATGGTGTAGGCCTATCTGATGAAGACCTGAGTGGTTGGAACGTCGTACTTGTACACTGGGCGCAAAGAAGACTATCCTCACATTTTTCCCTTTGCAACTGTCAAAGAAATCCCATGAACACGGGAAGGCCTAGGGTAGCCTATACTGTACATCAGATGGCCTAAAGATTAGGCATAGCATTCAGTGATTTGCATGCAGTAATTTCAACACTGACCTTGATCTAGCCTAGTTTGGCTATTTAAAGCTACTTTATTGCCAAAACACAACACAACAAATGAATATATAACAAACAATAAAGGACTTAATCACACAAAGTAGGCCTACTATTTTACTGACTATAAAAAATAATAATTATGTGGGAAGTTTAGAAGTTTAGAACCCAGAATTGACCTGCACACTACAAAAGTGCACCGAATTCAACACAAATGACTCAATACACTTGGAGGAGGTATGAGTCCTTTCTTTTCCAGATATCTTAGGATTTCGCCGTAGTATCGTTTCAGTATCGAGCATAGTGATATTTATGGCAGGTATCGTATCGAAGTCATAATTTTGGTATTGTGACAACACTAGCGCCACCAGAGACACTGTATGTTCTGTCATTTATTTGGCCATGTTGTGAAGTTGTGTGCTACGTTTTGAAGAGACCGGGATTATGGTGCTTATGTGATGAGTGATGACGAGTTTCGAAGTAATGACACGTTCATGAATAATTTGAAGATGATTGTGTTTCTGTTGGAGATTCAACATAACATGATGAGCCTTTCAGGCAGGGTTAAGTAGCCTATCGTGAAGTTAACATCTAGGATAGGCTACCAGCTGCATGAGAACACAAGTGCTCAACACTAACAAACTGCTAATAGTTGATAAAATAATATTCACCCATCTGACACAAAATTAGCTGAACTAATCTGGACACTGGCACGATTCTGCCTGTCATAATTTTGGCTCAATCAACTGTAGGCTAGTAACAAGCAACGAATATTTTAGATAGGCACACTCAGTTTGCTCTCATTGACTTGCAACGTAGCCTATCCCTGTGGACGATTAGGGCAACCGTGTACACAACAGTAATTGTACTATTTTAATTAGTGTGAGGGAATATATGACTAAAATTGGATAGAATAATAGCCTAATTAGCCTATTCAAGGAAAAGCTAAGACTGTAACCGGTTCATCCTAAGCTCGATTTTGCACGGACATCGATGTCTGACTGACTGCTCCGCTCTTCACTCAGTTTAAAAAGTTTGCTCTCCTTGTAGTGTTCATTTTGTCACCTGTTTTTAATTTAGTCTTAGTCTTGTGACGAAATGTCCTTTTTAGTCTTTGTCATATTTAGTCATTCAAATATCATTTTTGTTAGTCAAGTTTTAGTCGACTAAAAGACTCGTCATTTTAGTCTAGTTTTAGTCAAAAGATAACTAAAGGTATCTTAGTCTTAGTCAGTTTCAGTCAAATAGTGTTTCACACATCTCAATTTTCCAATATTGTGAGTCCACAGGACTACTCGTCTGTTATAATTACTCATTCTGATTTTTTGTCAGTCAGTTTGTTTACATGCACAGGTAAGTTGAGCTACAGTTATAGCTCGGCTGGGATTTGACCATAGACAGTAAATGATTTGACTGGGCCACTGTCATGATCTTCGTAGACCAGTGTTTCTCAAAGTGTGGTCCGGGGGCCGCTGGTGGTCCGCAAGCAGACGTGGTAAAATATAATATAGATGAGTTGTTTGCAATATTGAACCAACTTGTATGTAAATCCAAACAGTTCTACAACACTGTCTATGTAAGATATGCCAGTTTAAATCATATGAATCCTCTGACGCATTAAGCAAAGTGCAAAGACAATAAGCAAGGGTTCAGTGAGTAGTCCTATTGTGTAGGCTAATATACTGTTGAAGTAGGTCTAATCTTTTTTTTATAGCTAGGTGGTCCGTGCGTTTCTTTTTTTATTGGTTAGTAAGTTAAGTGGTCCTTCTGAAAAAGTTTGAGAAACACTGTCGTAGACCCAAGTATTAATGTTTTACTCCGCCACGCTAGATGCCGATATGCGCCCAAACGCAACACATTCCCCAAACTCTCCATCTTACCAGAGAATGTGATCTTAGCTAACTTGCTAGCGAACTTTCCATATTAGCTTACTTGCTAGCAAACTTTGCATCATCAGTGTAACTAGTTAAATAGTTGACAATAGTTACTTGCTGAACATTTTCGTATGGACATTCTGGTTAATTTGTATATGTATGAGAGAAGCTTCAACTTCTGGGTATGTACAGTGGGCAGTGCTTCAACTTGGCCAGCTTCCCTCGCAGTCCGCGCGCGGGATCACGAGGCATCATGCGACTTTAATTTGTATTTTTCCAGTGACGGTGCAACGACGCTGCAACAACCGGCAGAGGTCTCAAGTGAGCAGGGTGTCTCGTAAAAAGAAATGGAGCTGGAAAACCCTACACAGAATTCACTCACTACAGACTTTAGCAGACTGGTTTAGAAATAATTTAATAGCCAGAAATAAGCCTGCCCTGCCCTAATAAAGAAATATTTGGTTAACGGCGAGTGAATCCCGTTTGCAGCCGTAGAAAAAAACGCAGGACAAATTAAACATTCTGGTTTTCTCCGAGTGCAACGATGATAGACAGCCATCATTTGGACAAAATATAGAGCATATTAACCTCCGTTGCTCAGCCAAATGCCTTCCTGTTACGTCCTGTTATCACGGAGTTACAGGCGGTAAACGATTTTTGATGGTCACAAGTTTACTTCATTAGCGTTTATTTTTTTGATTATTAAAGAGTGTTTTTCATTTAAAGGCTTGACTTCGTGCCTATTTAGAAGGGCATTTAGTGCTCTCCCCAATCCCAGACGTTCACATTGCATGTTTGTTTGTAATGGATGCAACCGCGAGATACGCTTGTCATAGGCGCCGATACCGTGGGTGCTCCGTCTCCAGGGCCGCGTTTGGGCATTGGGCAAAGGGGCTGCTGCCCCGGGCCCCGGCCACTAGGGGGCCCCGGCGTGGGACATTTAAAAAAGAAAACAAGTGTCTTATCGTCACCTGTCTTTGCCCGTATCAATGCATGCTATCACAGACAACAATGGCTTCGCATGAGACAATTAGGAAATATGCAAGCGGATCTCGAAAAAAGAGAGAGCTTCAGCCAGACGTTCTCAGTAAGGCGCGCCAAAACCATGGCCGTACGCACTGTGCGTATCAGCCAGGCTACTCAACAACGAGAGAGAATTTCCCCTGTGTGCGTGTATTCATACCAAATTGGCCTAGGCTACCATAACTTCTTAACTCTGCACAGTAGCCTATTCCATTAACTGCATGCCAGTAGGCTATACAATTTTCTTTAAAGTAAAGTTTGTAACGTTATCAAAATCAAGTTGTAGGCTAGCTTGTTGTTTTCTATCGGCACACAATGGTAATTAATTAACTCGAGACTCGTCATGGATATAACAAGTCATGGAAAACAGAAAGGATGGAGACAGCAAAGCGAGAGGAGTTATTTCAAATGGTCAAGCCTTAAGCACAAGGTAGGCAAGATTATTGCTTGTCAAAACGTTAGGCTAGCATTATCACTGTTTAAAGCCATACGTGAACGTAGCCTTCGCTAGAACAAAACTAGGTAACTTTAGCCTTTATAGGGCTATAAAAAGTTGTCCAAATAAATAGGTCGTTGTTAGGCGTTGTTGTTATAAAGATATTGCATGTGGGTGTTATTAGCCTACTACAGTATGTAGGCTACTTTTTAACTGACCAATGCAGGAACCTAACCGGGACAAATATTATCAAAGCGTTGAAAGTTAGGTGGGTGTGTGCGTACCATCGCATTCATTCCTGCAGGTGACCTGTCCACTTTTTTCAAAACGAGGATCAAAATAGGGATAAGTCCACGTCTAGGCATACTATCCCTGTCCCTGACAACGTAACCATTATCGGCTGCGACACCCCCCTTGTTTGTATTTGATGTGGTTGGGCTGTGTGTGTGTGCTAGACTGCGTGTTTCAATGTATTTGACGTCGTGGCTGGCTATACTAGGGCTGCGTGTTACAGTGTATTACAGACAGCGTGTTACAATGCATCATGATGTGGCTGTGTGCGTACGCGCCAAACTCTAGGCTACAATGTATCATGAGTTCAGAGTTCGGGAGTTGCACATTTTTAGTCTGACCTGGGTACCACTGGCAGTTTTCAAGCCTTAGTTGAAGTAATTGATGGTAATGATTGATTTTTTTGTGTGCATTGCCCCATGTTTGTAGGCTACTTGTTTTTTGTATGTTGGTACAATTGTATGTTGGTTATACGGTTCCACAATATAAATGCAAATTTCATTTTTACATTATGTCTGTCATAATTTAATTGTCTCTCTCTCTCTGTCTTATGTATATTGATAATAATAATAATAGTAATATATATTGAAAAAAAAATGGGGAGGGGAGGCCTCTGCCCCGGGCCCCAGATGACCCTAACCTGGCCCTGTCCGTCTCTTGGGCACCCACTGAAAACATCGAGCACCCACGTGTGCCAGCTTACAGTCCCGGCTAAATTTACATTAATTTAAAATCAAACATCGCAGTTGATGTTATGTTCATCTCTCATAATGTGATTGGATATGTTGCTGTCAATTCCCTACTCCATATACTAACCACCAATGAGAGCGTCTCTCGTATGAAAATTCCTGACACTTCCCACCTGAAGAATTAATGCAAGGCTTGTCGGGTCTTCAGCCCTGAATGTTTAACATGTATATAGCCCTGAATATAATTTTAAAAGTAGTCTGACAAAGCTTATTGTTTTGTGACACAGCTAAACACTGGTACTTATAGAACGTCTATAACATAGCCTAGGTGGTCGCAACTCACAAAAGTAAAGCAGATAGAAAGAACTCACGCAAATCTAGCCTACAACACACAGACAGCTTCATGCGCAGGGGAAAGAGCGCGCGCGCACAGGTGCTTTATGATTGTTGGCTTCTGATGGTATCTTGCTAATTCACTGAACTGCATTAGGTGACACAAATGGTATTGCCTTTATCTTATAACTCCTTGTCTGAGCGACTATCAGGCCTATGGTTTTTAAAAGTCAGATGTTCTCTGACAAAGACATTCGAAAATTAAGAATGTTTATTGACTTGAAAAATACACAAATTTTTGCAAACTCCCTTCATTCAACCCTTGAAGACATCGCGGTCTGGTGCGCTATGTAGATCGTTTCTCGTACCATTTAATTTCTCAGAATTTAGGTCTACTAGGCCTACAATAACATCATCACCAAATACATCTTTTATTTTTAGTTGATCAACCACAAAGAGTAGCATAGGCCTACTGTGCACAGTGCACTGACGACTGTAGCAGCCCAAGCTAACCAGTTGTTGTAGATGAGAGGCAACCCCTTGTTTCAGCCTGGACAACATGTTACCTGGGTGTTGCCTACGTTATTAATTAATGGTAGCCTACAATAGTTAATTGATTCGTGTAACATATTAGTTGGCTCAAAGAGTAGGGAATCAGGATTGAGAGAGTCACGCGTGTGTTGCTTTTGCAGGATCGAATCCAGTTTAATGCTAGTTTTCAAAACATATATTTTTTTACATGTCTTTTGTCCGAGTGGCTGTAATGTAGCCGAGCGCTCATGGCGTATGAAAAGCGACTTCAAACCACCTAAAACAACTTGTTTGTGAATGTCTGACAACTGCTGCAGCGCATGCACGCGCAAGGAAACCAGTAGGTGGAGAAACAAGAAGGCACACAACACCGGGACGATTTTAAGGCTATTTCGCATAGGATACTCAATGGTGCTATTTCACACGCATTATAGCGACCCCCACTCACCGGGGTTAGGTGGAAGGTGTTAATAGACGATTGGCGTAGCCTACAGTGGACTAGGGCTGTCAAAATTGCTCAAAAATGACTTTTGAATATCCCCTCTAAAATAAACACATGTATTCGAATATAATGGAATATCTAGGCTATATTATTTGCGCGTTATGTCAGTGACGCGCATCATGTCATCTGTTTTTAACTTTTTGTATAGTTATTGCTTGACAGGGGGGGTCCCAAGCAGCTTTCAGCCATAAGGCATTTCCTAATTCACCCGACACTGATATTCAAAATGTTGAAACTATTTCGGCATAGCCAATAAGCAGTTTAATTAAATGTAATGTTAGTTGTAAACAAACGGGCTACTTGGTGAGGCTTGGCCTCACAGATGCGCTCGTGCCTTAAATGGCAATACAAATCTTCACGATATAGGCCTATTAACTGACCGCCCGATTCACGTTGGCTGGGGGGCAGGGGGGGGCCATCAGACATTTGTTCCCAAGGGTCTATGAATTGTTAATCTGGCCCTGCCCCCAACGAACGCAACTTTCCACCTCTGAGACAGCTTAAAAGAAGTCTAGAGGACTCCTAACTCACTAAGACCTACTTACTGTAGGCTGTGCAAACCACAGGCCTTTTTTTTGGGCAAGCCTGCATTCGAGGCAGGCCTTCTATTGAAGAATGTTATATAAATCTATATAGCTATAGCTAACAGTAATCCTCCTACCCCCCTCCCCCTCCCCGCTACCACAGCTGTGGATAGTGTGGCATGCTCACGCTTTATGTCTCCTTCTTGCAAACTAGGCCTATAGCCCAACCATTTACGTCTTCAAAAAATAACAACTTGCCAGATATGCCTTCATATCTTTGGGCTTCATTCAGCATTTTGTTCTTCCACTGGAAATGACTCTTCTACATTACTGCCTGCTGCATCCTTTCTGTTTGTATTGTTTAGAAAATGTTTGATGTCTTGAGTTAATGCATTAAACATTGTTTGCTGGTAACCAGCCACAAATAGCCTACAAATTCTTGCGTGCGTACATTCTCTATTCTCTCCAAAATGTGCCCGTTCTATAGGCTGGCCAAGTGCGTAATTCTGCGGCATAAAGCAGATGTATTTGTTTATTGTACAGAAAAATAAAAATAACCTGTCAAGCAGTCAATTGACTACATTGCAGTCAATAAGTAGGGCAAATTACGAAACCAAAATGTGGGTCATAGTTGTCTAAGCCTCTGCTGTGAGGCCAAACCCATGAACAAAGACGCATTGATATCTGCAATAGAGGTTTTTTTTTGGCGAAACAGCCGAACGAGTCATAGCACTGAAGGGAAAGGCAACTGGAATGTGATCTCCCCACGGGCCAATGGATGTACAAGTTTTCTCCTGTGCCTACGATATTTAATCCAGTGTTTTGTCAAGTTGCAAAATGCTATTTGTTTTAACGAATTTTTATGATAGTATGAAGTACTTTTTGTATAGGGTACTATCTTAATTGCTTTATACTCAATACTTGACCAATGGCTATTGCATCTGTCTATTGAAAGTGAGAATGTGGCATGTGATCTACTGTGTAAGCTTCATAAAATAAAATAAACAGATTGCTAATGGCCTATAAGCTGATCTGGGGTGCGTTTCCCGTACAACTACGGAGGTTAGCTTTTTACTAACAGGATGCATCGTTCAACTAACCAACATGTAAGTTACGACTGTTTCCCAAAACTGTCGTACTTACATAGTACTGTAAGTTTGGACAATGATAGTTTCCAAACTTCAGTAGTCTGGACTAAGGTGGTTAATGACGTTTAGTAGAACGTGAACGGGCACCTGCACATACTTATGTGGCGCATTGCGTTAAGGCCGGCAGATGACAGCCGCCGTTGCACAGCAGTTCCCAGTCCCCTGTCCAAGAGTTCGAATCTGGGTTAAGATTTTGACATCGTTGTTTACCTAAGTTTATCTTTTGTGCAGATCATATTATCAAAATCAGAATCAGCCTTCTTGGCTTGGTTTGCGTAAACTAACAAGCACCCCCCCCCCCCCCCCCTCCATGAAAATCAAAGGCTACATATTCTCAGCTGACTCGTCAAAAAGTGCGCACCACCTTATTATTATCTGCAGGTGTGTGACTTTTACTTACGTGCACATGGCTGCAAATTTACTTTTAATTTATGTATTTTCTGCCTTGGGCATTTTAAAATATGGATGTATGTAAGTGTAAGTGTAAAAAAGAAGTGTAAATATCAATTAGAAACCTAAATATATTTATAATTATTAATTTGCAAACAAATAACTGGCGTCAGTGACGTCTTTGACATGAAGATCCCTGGAACTATGCTTCTACTAGCATTCTACCACAGGTCGAGAGGTGTAGTTGTAACTACACAACTTTACGATAGTGGTTGCGAATGTTCGTTGCTACTATGGTTTTGGGAAACACTAACGTAGTGTAACGATGCATTGGACTAAGTTCCAAATATGAATGTAATTCTGCGGCATAAAGCAGATGTATTTGTTTATTGTACAGAAAAATAAAAATGACATGTCAAGCAGTCAATTGACTACATTGCAGTCAAGAAGTAGGGCAAATTAATTTACGAAACCAAAACGTGGGTCATAGTTGTCTAAGCCTCTATAGCGTAGCATGTTAAAAACGTCGCAGAAACCTACCCAAGGCTACAGATTAATTCTGAACAGTTCTCTACTGGCTCAATTATAACACCACTGTTTTGATTTGCGTAGTTGCGTTACCCCAACACTGACAATAATGTAGACAGCAAATTTCGATTTCGATTTTCGTTACCACCGTGTAGTCAAGCCTTAAGCCATACCCAAGTAGCCTAAATCGAGGTAAATCGAGCTGTTTCAGAAGGGGCGGCAGGCAGAGTGACGCACAGTGGCTGAAAGTGGTACTAAAGCTTCACGCAGCTTCACGCCTCGTAATGCGCGACTGAAGTGGCCATTTGAAAGCGATGCCCACTGTAGCATTGTGGCATAAAGCTTAGGTAGTTAGTAGAGATGCACCGATATGGAATTTTAGGGCCGATAACGATAACCGATATTTATTGGTTTGTTGTGGCCGATACCGATACGATAACCGATAATATTACTCTTGAAAAGAATTTGTGAAAAGTGATTTGGGGAAAGCATTTAATAAGCATAATTTTATTGCAGTAATTTTACCTACCATCAAATGATGGACAGAACTCATAATAGTCCTCAATAGTACGGCAGTAAACAACATAACAGTAGCCTAGCCCTACAGTATGTGTGGCTCCTTTAAGTGAACCTGACGTCAGTGAATTGCGAGTGAGTGGCTAGAGAGTTTGAATCGTTTTCATTTAGGACTAAACGCTCATAAACGGCTCAGCTTGGAATTGCTACAGTATAGCGACCAAATCAGAGTTTGTGAGGGAAACTTAGGTTTAGTTTCAACTGCAGGTAACTGAATAAAGCTGCAACTCCTCAGACTGTATCTTATGTCCGTCTACTGTTGCGCACAACCTGCTGCAGCAGAAATGAAAGGCGTTAGCCCCGAAGGTTTTAATAACTTATTATGATGACCTGTCTAGAACTGAAGCACGAATGGTTAGCATATTTCTAGGTAATAATACAAAACCCAAGCTAAAGTAATGCAAATATAATACTAAAACACAACTTAGAACTAGGCCTACTTATGTACTCGTCCCACTAACGAGTTTGTTTATTTGTTTCCCCGAGCAGCGCGGTACAGTGCAAACACAAGACGGGTCTAGATAGGGCTGAGCTCCGCTCTGTTAGGTTAAATAGCGGATCATTCACGAGAGGATTTTGAGATGCACAGATTCCCAAATGAACGCATATCCACAGATTTTGTTAGAGTGGTAAAATACATTCACACCGCTGACATTATATTGAGGAAAAAGTATAGCCAACCTAGCTCAAGTAGGCTAGCTCAGTGTAGCCAGACGTAGTCCTAAATTAGAACTTTAAAAAATATCGTCGCAAATTATCGGCCAGAATTCTGTTATCGGACCGATAATAATATTTTTATTTTTTCACTTATCGGCTAATAATATATCGGCCGCCGATATATCGTGCATCCCTAGTAGTTAGCTTGCTAACTCTGCCAGTAATCTCCGGTGTTCTTGTTCCATGTAGTTTCGTGTTGCAGCCACAGGGTTACAGCAACAGCACGTAGACTAGCCTACAGGAAAGCTGCTGCGCATGAACTCATTTGGAATATTTTGAAAACGTAACAGCTAGATATTCTGTCTTCTCATTGTGTAGACGAAAATGAAGAGAGATTTTATCTTAGTTTTTATTTCATGCAAAACATTTCAGTCTTGTATTTTTTCGTCAACAATAATGTATCTTAAGATCGTCTTAGTCAGTGTTTCAGGACATTAGTGCAGTCTCGTCATCGTTTCGCCTTAGTCATGAAATAAAAGGTCGTTGACGAACATATTTCCTCTCGTCTCGTCTGACGAAATTAACACTATCTCCTTGATAATGAATAATCTGTAAAACTACATATCTTTATTTTGTCTGGACTATTATGGCAACTGTGTAGGCCTATATGACAGTAACATACCATTTTTGATCAAAGAAAGTATTATTAATATAGAAGTTATACTAAACCAGAAACTGACTTTCTAATAGGGTTTACATTATGTTCTCTTATGCATACTTCCAACATGGCCGCCACCCACTTTATGACGTCAGGTGGCGACACCTCATAGGCGACAATGAATTGAGTTTTATTTATTGCGCATTGGTAATTCCACAAGCCAATAGTGAAGGAGGCTCCAGTGATAATAATAAGAAAAGGTAGAAACACAATGGGTGCATACACAGCTTCACTGCTTGTCTCCCAATAATAATAATAAGAAGAAGAAAAGGTAGAAACAGAATGGGTTCCTACGCAGCACATACACACATACATATGTTTTGAAAGTATACGTGGCACGGAATTGTGGGTAATGCAGTTCGTTTTTGGTTACATTCATTGCCCAAAGTTGTCAAATGACCTCATTACCCATACATCTATTGCAACTTAACCATGCGAAATCCAGCGCGAAATTAAGCACTTATAGCATTCCTAAACAGCAACGATAGTCTGTAGAGTAGCCTTACCTTTGATGAAGGGATTTCCTTAATGTTAAATAATAATTTGGCCCTTGCTGCTAAAACGATGCATAAATTATTAGCCAATGATTTTGTTCATATTCACTCAGACTTGTGGCATTTTAGGTTTCTGCATTAGGTCTACTGTTGGAACAAAATAAGCCCAGAGAGTTCATTGATTTGTAGGCGTATTTTATTCTTGTAGGGTAGGCTAGGCCTATATGAGAAAAGGCCAAGAGTGTCTTAAGCACTGTTTTATTTTATTTCGGTATTGTCTTACCTCAACAAGGCTACAGCTCCATGAAAACAATCAGATATAACTCTATAAAATCTGTAGTCTATAAAAATGTATTTTTATGTTGTATTTGGCTGCTGTGCTTGACTGAAATGTAGACTATTCTTTTTTCATTTCAATACAGTATATGAAACAAACCTCAGTTTAGATAATCATATTCACACATTGTGTTGCCTAATTGACAACCATGACCATGATAATTGATAATATAAAATGAATGTGCACCTTGAGCAAATTATAAAAAATCTTTCAGAATGCTTTCCATTCTTGAACTGCATCGAATTGCATCGAATCGCATCGCATCGAATCGTACTGAATCGTTTTTTATAAACATGTATCTTTTCTTGTATCGAATCCTGTCCATGTATCTAGATGCGAATCGTATCGTCTTTTACATGAGAGATTCACACCCCTAATACATATGCATACTGTACAGACTACACACACACACACACACACACACACACACACACACACAGACATGCATACATACATAATGAACAACAACCTAATAATCTTCAGTGAACACTTGAACAGTGTTACTTTTGACTTTCTGTGTCTTGTCATCTTTAGGGAATGGACTACCTGGCCACAAAGCGATACATCCACAGAGACCTTGCCACACGGAACATTCTGGTGGAAAGTGAACTGAGGGTAAAAATTGGAGACTTTGGGCTTACAAAAGTCCTGCCACAGGATAAAGAATACTACACTGTCAGGGAGCCAGGAGAGAGCCCTATATTCTGGTGAGGACATCTTAACATCTGTTAATGAGATGTAAATGTGAAATGAAGTGGGATGGTTTTGTAAACTTACCCATAAGTCTCATTAGACAGCTAAGAAGCACTCTTTTTGCATTATTTATTGGGGGCCTAGCACCAAAGGTGCATGACCCCATTGTGTTTCTATGTATTCTTATACTTTCTTCTGCCATGGGAGTCTATGGCAGCCCATAGAACCGACAGGTGAAAAGTTATGAAATTTGGCACACTGATAGGGGACAGTCCTATAATTCATTTCACCAAGTTTCATGTCTGCACCTCAGGTGCTGTAGTGCCACCAATGGGTCAAAGTTGGCATTACATCCATGCACTAAACGTTTGAACCGTCGGCCAGATTTTGAACATTGAGGTATATTTGGAATCCTTGGATGATGTCGAGTTCATCGCACCCCCCATGACGTCAATTTCGCCTATTGGACCTTCTGCCATATTTGATTTCATCGAAAGAGAAACTACATTTTCACAGGTCACAAATTTGGTCTGATTCTCACAAAACTTGGTATAGATGATCTTCAGACCAAGCCTCACAAAAGATAGTTATAGGCGTTTCGATATTCAAAAACATTTACTCAATACAGCCAATGAAATTTGATGGTGAAGCCGCCAAACAGGAAGTGAACTCATATCTAAGCAAGGCTTTGATGTATGATGTCCAAACTTAGTACAGGGAGTTGGTACCTGATTGTGAGGACACACTAGGAAATTGCATCATTTGGCCTCTGTATCTGTGAGGGTGCTGCAATACAGGAAGTGAGCTCATATCTCAGCAACACTTTGTACAAAGTCCAAACTTGGTACAGGGACTTCGTACCTAATTGTGAGGACACACTAGGAAATTCGGCATAATTTGGCCTCTATAGGGAGTGCTGCAATACAGGACGTGAGCTCATATCTCAGCAACGCTTTGATCTACGAAGTCCGAACTTGGTACAGTGACTTTGTAGTTGTTTATGAGGATACACGAGTAAAGTGGCGTCATTTGGCCTCTAGGGGCGCTGTAATAATGGAAGTGAGCTCATATCTCAGCAATGCTTTGATGTTTTAAAGTCAAGCTTGGTACAGGGACTTGATTGTGTGAACAACATACACAGAAACTGGCGTAATTTTGCCTCTAGGGGCGCTGTAATAAAGTAAATGAGCTGATATCTCTGCCATTCTTTATCCAATTGCCATGAAAGTTGCTGTGAGTGCTTGCTCATGCCATGGCAATGCCATTCCAGCTAGTGTACTGCTAGGCCCCCACATTGCTGCTTGCAGCTATATTTATAGTGTTAGTATTTAATATATAATCAAGTAACTAAAACAAGTTAAAATATACTTTAAGCCGATGTAACAGACAGATGCCTCTCATCAATATGGATTGATGTTTTTTTTCAGTTATGTATCAAGTATCAAGTATAAATCATACTCAGGTGATCAGCTGATTTTGCATCACTAGAGCCAACCCTCTAGGCTATATTGCTTAAAAGGGAAGATCCGGAGTAGAAACAACCTCTATTTATGGATGATAACAAGTTCAAACTTTGGGAGCAAAATTAAGTTGATCGGAGGAGCCTAGACCGTTGTTTGCATTAGCAAAAAATACCACTGACAAGGCTCAAAATATCCTTGGATAGTGTGGATAGGGTCCCTACAGACAGACTAAAGTATTGTAAACTTTGAAAGTGTACAGAGAGGTTATAACAAGAACTATTTCTGAAGGCAGCATATTGCCTTACTTCATGTTCCGGTAGCGTCAAGTCAGTGAGCATGTTCCACTTCTTCTCGCTACGCAGATCTGGCTGAATCTTACAATACCAACATGCATCACGTTCAGCCAGATCTGTACAACGCTGGAAAAAGTCAAACTGATATGATAATCTTCCTCAGATGTCCACATCCTGATGTATGCAGGTAATTTATACTCATGCTAAAACCATGGCCACGGATGCAAATTAACGATGCAGCTGGCTCTGATGCAGCAATTGTTATGTACACCCCTATTCAGTAAACTAATAAACTAAACTCCCATCTGGAGCCTTCTGAAGGTATTGTAGGCCTAATCCAATAAAACAGCGATAAGGGAAGGTGCCAGCTTTATAATTCCTGTTAAGGCAGCTTTGTTGGTGATTTAACACCTCTCCATTGTATATCTGGTGAAATAAATCATAACATGGCTGTTGAAATGTCAAATTGCATGACATACACAAACACAAAATCAACCAAGCATTTTTTCCCCATTGTAATCGCTGTAGCTCTTCTCAATTACATTATAACTTACTACAAATTAGATTTTTTAAAAGTTAATTTTGAAGGTTAGGTTAGGTTAGATAACCTCACCTCTCCACCACTACCCTGAGCACGGGCGTACCACAGGGCTGTGTGCTGAGCCCACTCCTTTACTCCCTCTTCACTTACGACTGCACATTTGTACATGGGTCTAACACCATTGTCAAGTTTGCAGACACTACGGAGATTGGTGATTGACCTAACATTGTGGTACATCGACAACAACCTGGCGAAGAAGACAAAATAGCTCATTGTGGACTTAAGGAAGCACACACACCCCATCCTCATCAACGGGACTGAGGTGGAGTGTGTCACCAGCTTCAAGTTTCTGGGTGTCCAAATCTCTAAGGACCTCTCTTGGACCCTCAACACCTCTACCCTGATCAAGAAGGCTCACCAGCGTCTCTTCTTTCTGACGAGACTAAAGAAGTTCCACCTGTCTCCTTTGATCCTGGTGAACTTCTACTGCTGTTCCATCAAGAGCATCCTCACCAACTGTTCTGCCTCCGACCGGAAAGCACTGCAGAGGGTGGTGAAAACTGCCCAATGCATCATTGGTTCCTCACTCCCCTACACTGAGGCCATTACGTAAGGCGCAGAGCATTATCAAAGACTGTTCTCACCGCAACCGCAGACTGTTCACCCCACTCCTCTCTGAGAGGCGTTACAAGTCTCCCCGCACCAGCAGGTTCAGTGGAAGCTTCTTCTGAGTAACTGTCACCCTACTGAACTCTAGCTCTTCACCCCGGTGACAACCAACCAACTAAGCCAACTAATTATCACAAGCTGCTTTTGGCACTTCTGGTTAGACGCAAACTGCATTTCGTTGTCTCTGTACTTATACTCTGCACAATGACAATAAAGCTTAATGTAATTTGTGCCCTTTGCCTGGCACCTACTGGTGATGAACTGCATTACTGCAGTTTGTTTTTAGAGGTGTTTTTGTGGCCTGTGTAACAAAACCATCAACCTGCAAAAATAGTTAATGTATAGCCCTGATAAGTCAATCTTTATCTTTTATTTGCTTGTACTCTGTTTTAGGTATGCTCCTGAGTCTCTGACTGAGAGTAAATTTTCTGTTGCCTCTGATGTATGGAGCTTCGGAGTCGTACTTTATGAGCTCTTCACCTACAGTGACAAGAACTGCAGTCCTCCAGCTGTAAGTGTGTTCTGTTTGTCTGATGTTACTTTTTATTTTCATTAAATTTCCTCTTTTCTGCCATTTTCTCTTCAAACAACAGTCCATATCCTACGCAAAGTTACCTTTGTGTGGTGCCACCTGTGTGAGCCTAATGCCACACCCATGCCTGCCGATAAATAATCAGTGAAACACCCTTAATTAATATTGATTTAGAGAACCAAGGAAAGCAGGGCATGGCACAGGCCGATAAGAAAGGGAAAAGAAAGACATTTCATTAAATGTGAAATATAGGTGCTTGTCAGAGAGGTGTATTTACAAAGTGCTTTGAGATAGAAATCAAACCAACTAAATTAATTAAATATATGATACCAATATAAATTAAATATATGATACCAATATTAAACTGTCCATCAGTCCGAGTGAGATACGTAATTTGTGCTACAGTTCTCTTTATTAGTTAGGGTTCTAAAGTGGGCTCTTATTAGGGCTTAAAGTGTTTAGGCACCGTGCCTGAATTCAGGCGTGAGCTGGTAGGCTTAAGATTTGAAAATAAGCAATGAGACTACAGTATTTATGATGTCCTCATAAATATCTGATAACTTCAGGCACAGACATTTCTATTGCTTTAAGCCCTGTTAGTCTATTTACGACAGTAAATATCAATAAAGGCAAGAAGACCACTAATAATTGACAGAGCATAGGCTTCTTTATTGGTTATTTTGCAAAAGCATACAGTATATCACAGTATATTTGCATTTATTAACCCAAATTAGAAGTCATTTTTCCAAATGCACTCCAGAGAGTAGCCTAAGAATCAACCACGTTTTTTCAGTGATTGCAATGATTTCATCTGCATTTCATCTGCACTGTAGCTTAAATATTGATATATTCTATTGTTGTAGTGGTAGCTTAAATGTTATTCTATTGCTGAAAGTCACTTTGGCTAAAACTGTTTTCCAAATGAATAAATGTAATGTAAATGTGTTCACTGAAAAGTATTTGTATTGAAAACATTGATTTCTCTATTGATGTCATGTGTACAACAACAATAGCTTGAATGATAATTATCATAATGATGATAATTTATTTATGATCCAAAAGTCTGACATAACCGAATTTCCGGTCCAAGAAGTTTGAGAAAGACTGAAAGTACATGGAATGAAGACCACACCATGACCCAGTGAAATGCTGCATTCTCTTTATTCGAAAATCCCCCAGTTCCAACTATTTGAATTCCACCTAAATGCAATGATGTGGTTATGACTAGGGTTACAAATTTACAGAATTTTCTTAAATGACTTTCACTAACGATCGATTATTCATTCAACCTGACCGTATAAATTCCTCAATAAATGACTTAATTGAAAAAAAGCCATTTTACATTCAACTTTAAACTAGATATTCACCGAGGCAACATATTTATTGGCATGTCTTTGACAATCATTTTACAAAGACGTTGGGTAATTTCATTAGCTCACCTGCCATCACAGTTGCTCCTAGCTAGTGCAACATGAATGGTTGGCTGACATCCCCTGGGGCCGTTTTCGTCGGTAAGTATGGTCGGGTGTTGGCTTCTTAAATGGTGCATTAGTGGACTTGTTGTAGTGTTGTATTTAAGTACAGCATCAAATAACAGCATTATTTGTCTAGTATTTAATGTACTTCTCTACTTCTAATCAGGTTTTTATGGAGCAGATGGGAAGTGATAAACAGGGTCAGATGATTGTGTACCACCTGATTGACCTCCTCAAGAAGGGCTATAGACTTCCTTACCCAGAGGGATGTCCACAAGAGGTGAGAACTGTGGTGTCATACTCTTCTTACCTATAAGGAGATTTCACACTTGTAGTGTTTATTAACAACAACAAAAATGTACAATTTTCCTTCTACAGATCCAACAACTTATGAGTGAGTGCTGGAGCAGTGACCCTACCCAGAGGCCATCCTTCAAGGGCCTTAGCCAGTCTGTAGACACAATATGGGATGGCAAGGAGGGATGACATACCTCTTTGATTGTCTGCTGCACCAAAGAGACCATCATTCCTCAAGTTATGGAGGCCCTCAAAAGGAATATTCTAGAACCAAGGCAGGGAAAGCAATGCCATTAGATCCCTGTGCATCTCTGATCTACCAGCCCATGTGCTTAATGTTATACAGTTCTTCAGCTGCCTGTGCTTCTGTTTGTCTGTGGTCAGCAGCCTGATGTTGTGCCTGTTGTCCTCTGGTGTGTTGACCATCAGTGCTGACACTTTGGTGTGGTGGCTGTACTGTCATCACAATGATTTAGTTGATGACCAGATGTTGTCTCCATGCAATTTCAGACTTACAGTGCATACGGAAAGTATTCACAGCGCTTCACTTTTTCCACATTTTGTTATGTTACAGACTCATCTTAAAATGGATTCAATTATTTATTTGTTCTTATCAATCTGCACACAATACTCCAATACCCCACAAAAAAGGTAGTGTTTGGAGTGTTTTGTAAATGTATACAAAAATAATAAAAGACTAAAATAGTCTATTTACATAAGTATTCACACCTCCTTTCTCAAATGGAAAAGTTTGGAACAATCAACAGTCTTCCTAGATCTGGCCGCTCAGTCTAACTGAGCAATCCGGGACGAAGGGGCTTGGTCAGGCAGGTAACCAAGGACCCAATTGTCACTATGAATGAGATCTAGAGCTCCTTTGAGAAGATGAGAGAAGCGTAAATAAGGACAAACATCTGCAGCTCAGTGCCTGGTTTCTTCCATTGGGAATTGTGGCCAAATAGTGCAGTCTTTGTTTTTTCCTTCTTTACACTTCTCTCATCTTCTTAAAGGGGAACTTGGCAACTATTTCAATGTAATAAACCCGTTTAGAAATCATTTGGATGGTTAAATGACCTATTCCGGTGAAAATTGTGACTTTTCCCGCTGCGCCTAGCGTCCCCAGGCGGAAAACCAACCTTGAAACATTGAGACCACCGTCCTGGAAAGAGAAGTGAGAAACAAGAAACTTGTTTTAAATCGTGTTTCTTACCTTGTAACATCCACATAGTTCTGCCAAACGTATGCTAACCGTTCGCTAGCTTGTAAACAAATCTATGTGCTTTATCGTTACCTTTTCCCACAGTTTGAAATAGCATAATACGCAATTTCTCCAGCAGAGGGAGAAATCCTGCCAAGTTTCCCTTTAAAGGAACTCTAGATCTCATAACAAAAGGTGTGAATACTTATGTAAATGGAATATTTCAGTCTTTTATTTTTATACATTTACAAAACACTCCAAACACTAGCTTTTTTTGTGGGGGAGTATTGTGTGTAGATTGATGAGAAAAAATAAATAATTCAGACTCATTTTAAGATAACAAAATGTGGAAAAAGTGTTAATAGAAAGTTAATAGAAAGTTAATACTTTCCGTATGCTCTGTACATCAGCCACCCATGGGCCCAAACAATAGTTTTTCCTATGAAAGGAAGGCTACATTCAATTAATAAAGAATGGAGAAAAAAATCTTTGAGAGCAATTTCACTTGTTAAGTAATGGTGCTTTAAAAGTGAATAAGGTCTTGTATGCTGTGCATAGATTGGAAACTTTCATCGCTGTTTTTTTGTTTGTTTGTTTGTTTGTCTGGCTTTGAAAGCCAGATGGCAAGGCTGAAATTGTCATAAGAAAATGAAAATATGATTTGAATCCCACAAGAGGCCAAGATGATTCATTACACATTTTCCAAGTGCCCTATTTATGTATGTATATGTGTATATTTTAAATGATCTTGTGGTCTTTCCACATCTCTGAAAGGAGATTGTGTAGCTATACCTGTAACCCTGCTGTTGGTGCATAGAGAAGGTAACTCACTGATCTGCAACAAATCTTTTTATAGTGATTCCTGTTGTTGTCTTCCTTTGTCACAGCTGTGCTGCTGATATATCCTTTGACCAGCTAACTTCTCAGACACACTGAGGAGAATCTATGGAGAAAGAATTAAGAGTATATTAAGTGTTGTATGATCAGGACTGAGGAAATTATATATTTTTTTATTTGCAAAAAAATATTTTTCATTGAATGAATGTAACATTGTTTGTTTTACTATTTCAGAGCTCAAATGATTGTATAACATGAATCAGTGTTTTTGATGTCGTTATGTTGAGGTATACATTGTTTCAAGTAGTTGCAAATGTCATTGCAAGACCAGAGGCAGTTGGATATGGTCTGTTTGGTTTTAAAATGTTGTCAATGCTTCATTAAATTCTCTGACTAATTATCAGACATGGGGGACTCGAGTCACATGACTTGACTCGAGTCACAATTATTAGGACTTGAGACTTGCTTGATCAACATGTATAAAAGACTTGACTTTGACTTGCTATTCATGACTTGAAACTTGACTTAGACTTAAGTCAAATAACTTTGATTTTTTTTGTTTTTTTTCCATAGATATTAAGGAGTTAACTTTACGATTTTAGGAAATCTTAGGTGCGTTGCATGCGTCACACAAACAAACCTGTCGTTACCAAGTGGCAGATGAAATGAGACAGACTGAGGCAACTTGCAAATACGGAAGGCTCTATTTTTATACCAAAACATAATAATGTTTGGCTACACAGATGATGTATCTGGCAATTCTAAGAAGAAATGAACAGCAGTCTGCAAGGTCTGCAGTACGCAAATTAGCGTCATAATCACCCCCACGTCAATTTTCATCCGTCAGAAGTTAGTCGTGGTAGAAATCTAATGTCAAGATTGAGGCATGTTAAAGAGTTGGCTGTGAATCGATTATGCTTTTTATTTAACAAGATATTAGGTTAAAATGTGTGAAATGGCAAAGTGAAACTTTTTCTTGTTTAAGTTTAATCTTGATATGGATATTCGACAGATTTTCAAAATATTCATTGTGGCAGGTTTCACCCAGTGTTGGCAGGCAGTGACAAAACAGATAGCCCATCTCCTCCCTCCCAGCTCCAGCCGACCTACTTAGGGACCATATAAAGTACCTTCTGAATTACCTTCATAGTCTTTTTTTTGTCAATAGCTTTAACATCATGTGACCTACTGATTCCAAATCAATGCAGAATAGTTCTCCTATATGGGACTAATCAGACACACCTCCTACCCATTGTATCTACACTCTATTTTATATGAATATTCTAAAGAAAATACATTATTTCCCATAAGGAACGGTCTCCTTTTTTCAATACCTCCCAAACCATGTGACCCAGTGACTCCAAACCAATGCAGAATAGTTCTCCTATATGGGACTAATCAGACACATCTATTTTATAGCCATTGTATGCACACACTATTTTATATGTGCGGTCTTTAAAAACTTCTACAAAATCCTCTGCTGATCATAGTCTATTACAAAGAAAAATTTGAGATTGTTGGTCTGGGATTTCTGAAAATTTAGCTAAATAGCCTACTTTTCCGCATCAAAGATTTTTTTTAATATAAATCTGAGCTTTGCTGTGGATCAAGAGGTCAAGAAGTGCTAAGAGGGCACAAGACCCATTATCTACTGAGCAAAGAATATCATTTTGCACCTTAAGTAGAACAGATTCAGTGCTATGAAGTTTTCTAAAACCTGGCTGAAATTTATCTAGGATATTGAAAGCATTCAAATAAGAGGTGACCTGAGAGAGAACAACTTTTTCCAGGACAGTAATGTTCCTTCCACTTGCAGATAATGGCTCCAATACTGCTTGCTGGATGATTCTGAAGTTTTGAAGTGCATCTGTAACCTGTTCCATTGATATGTTTTGCAACAATAAGGTTGCAAAGGTCTTGGGAGAGCTCTTTGCTTTTACCCATCATGAAATGTTTTTTGTGTGACACCTTGGTAACAAAAAACCTTTTTACAGCCCACCAGTATTAACCCAGCTTATATCATTTTGCACAGATAGGAGGCATAATTTCTCTAACTACTTATAGATTCCAGTTTGTTCCTTGCCATTCCTTGCCTTTACTTCTTTTTCTTAGCGTGTTCAATACTTTTTCCCTGTGCCATTCCACTTTTTTACTCATAACTCTACTTTTAGACATTAATGTTTGCATTTTATATATGTGTGGATTACCTAAGTTAATACTAATGTCCGGTGAAAATTTCATGCGAATAACCTCACTGGAAGTATAGGCCCTACTTACTGAAAAAAATGTTGACGTGTTCAATACTTATTTTCCCCGCTGTATAGCTTAGTTGGCTTGTGCATGAATAATATGACTTGATGTTTTGTAGCCTACATTTCCGTCAGTCTACAGTCTTTTAGCCCATCTTTACCATGATAACCCTTCCAAGAACCCTTTCGACGCTCTACTTTGAGAGACACCACCACTCATGCCATCGATGTTGAATTTTGGGCGTCTGACGGAAACTGATCAATCTGACAAAACAATTAACATCGATTTGACACTCTTGCTATCCGGGTTTGCAAATCATTCATTTAGAACATTTAAGTTGCACTATTTGTTATTATAATCACAGCACGGCCTTACGTTATCATTACCATATCATTACATTATCGAAATTAATCGTCATCATAATCATCATCGTCAGCATGACATGTCACACATAGCCTATACCTGCTCCTAGGGCTGTAGTCAAGACCACCTTTGTCGAGTCCAAGACCAGGACTAGTCGAGACTAAGTCAAGACCGAGTCCAAAGAGGTTCGAGTCCAAGTCAAGATCGAGTCCAAAAAGGTTCAAGTCCGAGTCCAGGACAGGAAAAAAAGTCTTATGCATGACAGTATCAAGACAATAATTTTGGATTATTATCTAAAAGCAAAAACAGTGTGACAACACCCAGGATTTGTAGCCATTCCCCTTCTCCTCCAATATTATTATAGGGCTGTCAAACGATTAAAAAAATATATTTTGAAATGAATTAATCTCGATTAACCACAATTAAAAAGTTCTTAAAGACTAAAGCTTCTTAAATGGCATATTAAATACAACATAAATCACAAAATGAATGAGTAACCACAAAGGTAAAAGTAAAACACTTTTATATTATTTAAATGATAATAGCCTACTGACACAGTAATTGTGTTTTAAAGTATTCATTTCTTAAGAAATACTACTCATTTGATGCTGTTTAACTCATTTGTAAATGGTGCACTGTCACTTTAAGCCCATTGTGGCCACGTTCTAATGATCTTTTTTTACCAGCTCCATTGAAATATAGCCTATAGGTCCACAAACTCTAACATTGTTTGTAACACATGTATTGCACAATATTAACAATGATAAGCATGATATTAAGTTGGTATAAACAGCTTTCATTCCTTTGGAAATAGAAGCATGTAATGACATGATGCTAGCTACTGTAGACATTTCCTGTTTGCAATTAAAAGTGAATGATGAGCCTGAGCCAGTCACCTAGCTAGTGGGATGCGTTTCAATCGGCATATGTGCTTCATGTAAACTAATTATTGAAGACTTCAAGACTCACCAGTTCCATTACTCTTCAAATCACAGTGAGTGCAGCCTACAGTATGTCAAAGTGTCCTGGCTCTCACAGTTTATAACTGGTCAGTAGTGGAAACCGGATAAATCCGCAATCTCCTCTAACCTCGTCTTTGTTGCCTTCCTTTTATACGTTTTTTATATTAAAAAAAGGAGGTATCAATTATCATCAACAACGACAAGCCAGCTACCACTCGTTTTCTCTCCCTCGTGTGCGCTCAGACGCGCTCTCAATTAGTAGCATTATAGTCTGGTAGGAAGGAGGGGGTCACCTGCACCCGAAAGGTATAATTTTTTTAATCTAATTTTTGTAATCTTAAGGTGTCTAGAAAAGGAATTTTGATGTTCCCAACGCAAATTATTGTCCCATATGTGTTTTTTTGTATCATCCGTGTCCATGCTTGAATTTCGGCTGTAAAAAATGAAAACTTTAAATCTACATTGAATCTGAACAATACATTCTACAGACACAATCCACCCCAATTTCTCTTCGTCTTTCCATGAGGAATTGATAGATATGAGGATTGTCATGATTAGATGATGTATGGTGGTATTAAAACTCAAATAAACACCAAAAAATGTAAAAAAATAGGTGACATTGGATCACTGGAACTCCTCCCCTATGGACCCTATTTATATATGTTTTCTAACTTTTGTATTTTTACAGTCTTTAAGATGTCTAATAAGCAAATGTTGATGATCCCTACTTGAAATATTGTCACATGTTGGTCCAAATGAACATTTCCCATAGTAAGGAGTTACTATTCAAACCGTTATATTGGTATTATATTTATTAAAACAAAACAGAAAAACACTCATATAGTCAAATATGTGGATATATAGGGTATAACAAATCCCCATTAGAATAAACTGAAATAGAAAAGAGTGATTCTAATCAAAGATCAAAAGGTCAAGGGCAATGATGTCTATACATAATACGACAGGTCTTCATAATCAATCTCTTGCTCCTTGTCTTCTTCACCATCTCCATCCATCTCCTCGACTGTTTCCTCCAGCAAGTCAGTGAGTGAAGTGGGGAGGATAGGTCCACAAGACCACACTGGTTCCAGGGTACCCTCTTCAGTCTTTTCCCAGCCTTGACCAGGATCATGGGGCTTGGGACACCAGAATATCGGTGTGGCTAGAAGAAGTTAGAAAACATATATCAATAGGGGAGGAGTTCCAGTGATCCAATGTCACTGATCTTTTACATTTTTTGGTGTTTATTTGAGTTGTAATACCACCATACATCATCTAATCATGACAATCCTCATATCTATCTACAGCCGAAAATCAAGCACGGACACAAAAGATGATACAAAAAAACACATATGGCACAATAATTTGCGTGGGGAACATCAAAATTCCTTTTCTAGACACCTTAAGGATTACAAAAAACTAGGTTAAAAAAATATACCTTTTGGGTGCAGGTGACCCCCACCTTCCTACCCTACTATTAGGGCTGGGAAGGTTACCGCAATACCGCGGTCACGTGACTCCTACCGCGGGTCTGAGCTCGTCACGTCATCACCGCAAAAAAAAAAAATCTGTGAAAAATTTGGGGGATTCGACTTCGACGTTTTCAACCATGACATAGCCTATGCACAATTCTGGGTTTAAAACGTAGCAGAGTCTCAGAGATAATCACGCAGTCAGCTCTAGACGTCTGCAGTGGCTAGCCTAGAAGCTACATGAAGTCGAATCCCCCTGTAATTGGCCTGCATATCTGTGCACGTATAGGCCTATGTAATGTCATGATGTGTAATGTGATGATGAACCATCTTATGACATTGATTCTCAGAAAACCACAGTTACGTTAAGTAGGCTAACCCTCTGTTTTCAAAACAAAACTTCAAAACTTATCATCAAAAGATGAAGCAAACCCGACCTTTCGCGTTTGTGTTAGCGCAATGTTCCAACATTCCATTTGTTTACTATGTGAGAGTAGGGGAGAAGTGGCACAATCATAACACTTTTCTATTCTCTCCATTCAAACTCAATTTAGGCTACATAATACTGCTAAATGTGAAAGCTGTGAAATTTGGCCAGAAAGGAGTCATACATGTTTAGTTCATGAAATAATTAAAAAAATATTTTCTAGTTTGTTAAGAATTTAACTTAACAGCGACGTAGGCTAGCTTTGTTACAACCTGACGCAGCCATTAAAACGTGCGATAGCCTACAGTTGTAACATTAGCATAAGTGTCATGAATGTAACAGTTCTAAAATCGTGATAGCCTTGTTGATAACCTATTTCTTCTATGTCTGAAGGATTTGGTCCATTGGTCTTTGAAGTCTAAAGTTATAATTGGCTGTGATGGCTGATGGCAGCACAAAATTCATAATCCATTTTTTATTATTATTATTTTTTTTTATTTTTTTATTTTTTTTTTTTGGGGGGGTATACCACGAAACCGCGGTAATTTCTTGCTTACCGACCGCGGTAAGAAAACATCCATACCGTCCCAGCCCTAGCTCCACCACCTGCTCACTGACCCTCTGCTCTGTATAGGGCCTATGCTTGCTTACATCCTCGTTCAAACTCAACGAACTTCAACATGTTGCTGACATATGCTAGCCTACTTGCAATATTGTATTTTTGAAGCTTCTACATTGGTGTTACCAGTGCCCGTCTACGGAGAGCCTGGCCACTCTGTATTAAGTCCCATTGTACCGAATTTTGGTTCCACTGGGGGCGATCGAGTGCAGAATGAATGGGAGTCAATGGAGCTAGACGGCTAAATTTGTCTCTTTCACCTGATTGTCGTTAATCTCAGATTTGATTGTAGTTTGTATAACTTTAACATGGTTTACAGGTCAAAAGTTAAATGAACGAGTACTTATGTCCTTTTGATTTCTTACAGGTTGGGTCGTTGTTGCCCATAACACGCTAGCATTGTGCTAATGAATGACGTCATTGACACGTTTGAAAGGCTTTTTAGAACAATTAAGTGACTTTAAAAAATATAATACTCAACCAAGTGTATTTTCTTTGCCTCCCCTTTCGAATACAATATTCAAATTACTTGAAAAAAAAATGTGTAACCCGAGAAAAGTGGATTTTGAGGGGTACAGCCAAAGATCCTTGATTACTAGCAAGATAGAGCAACGTAAGTCATTACTATGGGAGCAAAACGGGACAGTTCCGGTCTACATAAGTGGGAGTGTCACCTTACGTCACTAAATAAACTTTCTCTCTTAATAAGCAATAAGAACAGATTAACACAATTGTGTTCACAGTATTATTGTATATAATCATGTATGATACCAATGAATCATTCTTTAGGCTTGTAAATACACTTCAATAACTGTGTAACGAAATGATCCTGTATTTTATTTTGAAATGATTACGTGCATGTTGTTTTTTTATAGTCTCCAACGTAGTAGGCCTAGATGGTAGTGTCGTTGTGAGATCACTGTGCTACCAATCTCTTAGAAAAAACGAGGAGCCGCACAAACGAGGTGTAGTGAACATTGAATCTGTCAGGGGCAAAAGGAACAAGTACGCCGAAATAGCTATTGTTCACAACATTCTTTTTGAAGGGGGTGCGTTGGCCAAATAATATTAAAAAGATGCAACACAAATGGCTATGGTTTGTCAACAAAAACGTTGTCTAGAGTATGCATCAATAATTGACAAACAAACGCTACCTACCCTGTTTTTCGTGCTAAATGTCACTGAAGCCTAGTTGATTGAAGAATGACATCTTACTTGCAACAGTGTCAATGTCTGAGACCTGGGCGATGTTTCAGCATCATGCAATGTTAATAACAAATGCACCTTCCTGTGTAGACTACAGTAAGGAGCCTAACTTGTGAAAGTTAGGTGTGTTTTATGGGGAAATGTTTTGGATATCATAGAAATGATGGTCATATGAAGGACAGATATACACACGAGGCATTTAATCAATGATATACCAGCCTGGCTTTTTATGTAAGATTGCCTTTTATGTAGGTACATTGTAAAAGGCAATCTTACATAAAAAACCAAGCTGGTACATCATTGATTACATGCCTTGTGTGTATGTGTCCTTCATATGACCATAATTTGTATGATATCCAAAACATTTCCCCATAGAAACACACATAAGTAGCAAATTGTTGCAACACTATGGAAGACAAAGCTCTTATTTCTTTCCCAAAAGTTTTAGTTGTTGTTCCACGAGTTAAGGTTCAGAAACTTTGGCTAATATGTTCCACTCACCGTGCTATTACTAACACTACTTCGGCCAGCAAGACTGCGGGGATATGCTGTTTTGTGTGTTGGTAGAGGACTCTGTAATCACATTGTTGCACATGCCACTCAGGTAAACGTAACCTAACCAGTTGGTCATTAAAAAAAAAAAAAAACATCGGGACGCTGCAGAGAGAAATCCACATTATATATGCCCTATAAAAGGTTAGTGTCAAAGTAACAAGTAAACAAGAAACATATTTTATTGAAAAATTTGTGGACATCATAGAAATACACAACATGGAACAATACATGAACACCCAAAATGAACACAATGAACAAACTATAAACCAATTATATATATATATATATATATATATGTACATATATAGTACATATATATATATATGTACACCCGGAGCCACCTGTGGAGCGCAGGCTCACAGCAAGCCATGAGGTCCTTGCTGCCAGGAGAGATGAGACCCAGCAGTGGTTAGCAGGGAGGATCCTCAAGGGAACGTGGCAAACCGCAGATATGCGGCAGGGGCTGGAGCCAGAAGTGCTCCACCACTACGTGGATCTCTGGTAGGTCAAGGTCTCCCACTGCAGCATCGTTATGATACATCTGGGTGCAAGCCTAGATTGTCAGGTGGTTGATCCTTTGCAGGTTCCCCACTTTGTACTAATGGAGGTGAAATGGCCAGACATCACCAGCATCACAAGGCACCTCACATCAAGTTTGTTGGGGGGAAACCTCAACTAAAAATTAGTGACCGGAATTTCACCCAGGTGCAAGGTCAGCTTGCGGTCACTGGCCTTCCCTGGTGTGACAGTCACTGACACCAAGACATTTCCGTGTAGAGGAGAGGATTTGGTGAGACGAGTCCTTCATTGAAGTTCTGAAAGACAAATTAGATATTTTTTATCATTCCACATTTATGGATGTATTTCTTCAATAGTATGTGTGTGTGTGTGTGTGCATGCGTGTGTGCTTTGTTCAATTTTCAATTTGTCTGTTTTACAATTATTCTGTTGATCAGCATGTGGGCGTGCATGTGTGTGTGACATATTTCTCTATGTATTTTCTTGATTTCGGATTCAGTGATTATTACTAACAACTTAGCATGTGGGAGTGTATGGGTGTGTGCGTATGCATATAGAAGAGCAGGGAAGTGAAAATACTCACGTGACAACACCAGCACCTCCAGTTCCACTATCCTCGTGTGAGCTGCATCCAATGCACCTACCTGATGCAAACAAATAGACAAGTAGAGAAATAATGAAACACATCACAGCACCTCTTTAAACTCAGTCCATATCAAGAATAGCTTATTTTCCTGATGCTGACATCCTGCTAAACTGTAAACAACAATGCTTATTAATTAATTACGGTACACTACAATTACTGTAGTGTGCAATGATGACATACTGTAGTAAGTTATGAGTGCTGTGACACAAAATAACATCACAATAATCTGTGTTTCAGTAAAAGGTGTATGAAGTATAAATGTATGAAATAATCTCTCGTTTAGTTTAAAACAGACACACTAACACAATTTGCTGTCTAAACCTAGCTAACATTACTATCTATATCTTTGTTTTGTTACCTAGGGCTATTGGCTCTGTGCAGCACTAGGTAGAGACAAACTCCACGTAGTGCACGTAGGCGGGTGGAAGCTAAAATCACGTAAATATCTACTTGAAAGAGAGCAGACTGGCACACAGTAGTGCTCCTTGGAGCTGCCCACTGGTTTAAGAAGCGTAAAACTATGGAAGCATATGAGTAGCTTTATTCAAATGAGAATGCGATCTGCAATATGCAATTCAAAAAGACATTACATTATGCAATTGACAATTCATTATGCAATTTAATATTGCAATTTGCAATAATATCCAACAAATTGTATTTTAATCTGCAAAGTGACATTGAAATCCTAAAATCAATTCCAATAATATTGGTTAAAAAATAGAATAAACAATTGCATTCCATTTTGCCATGGTACTTCAGTCTCAAAATTCAAATGGCAATTCATTTTGCATTTCAATTTTCAATATTCAGTTTCATCATTTAACTGTCAATTCGTTTTTGCAATTTAATATTTAAAGTGCAATGTAGGATTGCATTTTAAAAACATATTTGGCAAAACTGTCAATGCCAGCCTGAAAAGATTTTGGATTATTTTGGGCAAAACGTTTGCCATCGTTTTGAGGCATTTTCTTCAAATGGAAAAGAAATAGCGTCCCCCGTGATTGCATTGAACTTTGGTCACGCTCTTTGTGTTGCAAAATTCAAATGGCCATCCAATCTGCCAAACGCATTGCAATCTGTCAAGTCACTCGTCAAGGCGGGAACTAGGCTACGTCACTTCCGTGTTTACGTCTTACCCAGTTAGCGTTTGCAATGGAGGAGTTTGCAGCTGCACTAAGGGACTGTACGATATTTACCGGGGGGGGAGGGCCGGTCGTCAGGGGGGGGAGGGCCTAAGATAATTTTTTAAGCCTTAGGGGAAGGCCCAGGAGAATTTTTTTGGCCTGGGGGGAGGGCCAAGGAAAATATTTTTTTCCTGATCCATGAGATTTTTTTTTTCCTGATCAATGATCCGTTTTCGATATTTTAAAAGGTTTGTAGGCCAAAACATGAGTCATGTCTCTTTGACAGAGTGGGCGAGTCCAAAAAGTCGCAACCCTACCTGAATCTCTCACAACTCCCCTCGTAAGCTTGCAGGTCACCCGCGGTTATGAGTCATAAACCAAATATTTTAATGATATTCGGGTAATTTGCGGGCAGGTCAGTTAAAATTAATTAAATATATATTTTCTACAAATAGGCCTACTTAAAATATCACGAGAAGTCTAGCATCAATACAGTAAAGCATCAATACAGTAAGTCAACAGTAAAGAAGCTGAAGACGCGAGTTAAAATAATAAAGACACCCCTTCAGGAAAAGCGATATAGGCTATGGGAAATATTGGGAAAAGTTCTTAAAGATGACAGTAGTACAAGTTATGGTCTATGTAGGCCTACTTCTTGCGAAGCCATTTAAAAGTATGACAGCCTAAACGGGCAGCCTGCAGGAATAAATCTTATGGCACAGACTACACAGCCATATCTACCGGTATGTATAGGTTCGCGCATGCATAAGTTACCTTAGTTCATTGTGTTTGTGACTTTAAACAGTGGATGTGCTTTAGTAAAGCTTTGTGCTTCATTCAGCATTTTAAACCAGTTCTTACGCTAACGTTTTGACCAGCAATGTATCTCTCTTGCCTATACCTTGCCTCCCCATTTCTATTTTCGAAAGAAGTATGTCCATGGCCAAATCTTATCCTAGTGTTCTAATCCTTGGTGGTTGCGTGCGTGCTTGCGCTCTTATTCTCATTCTCTCTCCTGCGCAAACATTATGTCCTGCATGCCTGCGTGTAGTTCTACTGCATAAAGTTTCGCAAATAAATTAGTTTGTTTTACAGAAATGGACTACTGCATGCAGGCTATAACCAAAAGCACACATTTTGTAAATAAGCGGGTCGGATCGCGGGTCGGGTATAATTTTGTCCTAATTAATATTCGCGGTCCGAGTTGCGGTCGGGTTGATTAAAATATCGGGCGACTGCGGGCCGCTTGTGAACAATCCCGCGCAACACTGGTTTGTAGCCCCGTGTGTGTGTATGTGTGCTTATGACATTTGCTGGCCGTTTTAACCTTGTAAACGTCATTTTTCGACCAGTTTTATTTGATTCACGTAGGGGGGAGGGCCTAGGAGAATTTTTTTGAGCCGGGGGGAGGCCCCTGGAAAAAAAAATTTGACCAGGGGGGAGGGCCAGGCAGAACATGTTTAACCCGATCGTCTGGCGACCGGCCCTCCCCCCCCGCTAAATATCGTACAGTCCCTAATAGGCTAGTGACAATGGCCCCACATTTTTGAGATACCCCTACCGGAGGTAGAACTAAACCCAACAATGTTTTTCCTCATCTCTTAGGTCTCCCATATATGAAATGGATTCTTGGCTAAAAATATTTTACTGCTAAGATTGTTAAATTAACAGATATTGTTATACACCCCAAAACCAAAAAAGGACTAAAATATAGCCTGTCCGTATTGGAGTTAAGGCATATAAACTAGTGCAGATCAATCACACAAGCTCTGAGAACTTTGAAACTTGCCATGTGTATAGTCAGGAAGTTGCTTTACCTACTAGAAAAGACTGGATGTGAATATCTTGATGTATGGAATGAATAGAGACATGTAAACATACACCTAAAATAAGCGGACATGCAAAAAATGAATATCTATGCAGAATGTTTTCATTTATTTTAGCTGCTTTACCAGGGATTATCATAGAAACACATATGATGGCTTGTTGGAAAGGTGGGGTTGTACTGAATCCAACAATACCAAATATGTAAATATAGTATGACAAGTTAGGGTGTTCTGTCACTCAATGTATGAGGTGTCCAAAATGAAACACTGGCAAAATACAGTCTCAAGTCCAAATCACATTATCAGTGGTGAGAAGAATGTTTACACATTCATTGTTACGGCAAGGTAAGTGCTGCTCTATATTTACATTTAATAATGATACATTGCATATGAAACACAGATCCAATTGAATCATGTTAAAATTGGAATGGAACACCTTTATTAAAATATTTACATTCATTTGAATTTTGTTTTGGTCAAGCCATTACTGAATAATGGAAAAAAATATTGTTAGCTTTTGTCTGTCCAGACCAGCAGTGGACAGTAGAGCCTACACTGCTTACTTCATCCCTAAGTAGCTAAACAGTTAGTTGTAGAAACTACTTTCCCTAGCTAAGAAAGTACTTAGCCCTCTGACTAATGTTGCATGTGTAATTCAACTTGATTTGCATTTCAATGAAAATTCTGAATTTTTTCCTTTTCACTAGTCTCTTGAATTGTAGAGAATGTCTTACAGACATTGGATCCAAAGCTTGTGGGGAACATTTTGAAAAGGACAAGAAAAAAGATCCCTATATATGTCCAAAACCCCACAGTAGAAGGCCTCCAACGCATACTTATCCTTGCTCAGCAGAGAGAGAGATGGTGATGTCCATAAAACTATGGCTCTATATACAGATGATATTTCTTCCAAAATCAAAGTTTCATATCATGTAGAGTGAACTACTAGCCTGTGGGCGGGACTAAGTTCTGAATGGCACCCAGGCTAGTGAACTACTGCAGTAAGACAAAAATCAGTGAGCAGCAGCAAGTTGCAAATGTTGAGAGGGAGAGCACATCTGCACCAAGAAGGCTGAGTAGGGCTGATATAACATAATTTCCAATACAGAGAGATTGTTTCATTTGTGGGAAGGCCAGCTCTAAACCAGAACCTCTGACAGCAATTTCAACTGGAACAGTCGCAAGTACCAGAGACAAGGTCCTTCGGGCAGCTTCTGAAAGGCTTGATGAAGATGTACATCTTCAAATTCTTTCATGCCCAGATCTCTTTGCATGATACCAAATACCATAAAATGCCTTGCACACTACATCTCTAAATGAAATATAGCAGAAGCCATAGAAAAGAATAAAAAAGCAGACCAATGTCTTCATTTTGGTCAAAGTTGCTGATGGCTGCCTCACAAATTCCATGTTCAGCAACTCCAGTGGGGCCAGTTGGGATGTAGACACCACTCTCTGTCCTTGATATCTGGTCTGCTGCAAAAGATGTGAGAAGTGCCTAACATCTGTATAGGAAACACAGTGTCCCATTGCACTGAGCTCATTGATGACTGTCTTACTACCAAACTTATGATGTATCAAAATGGGAAGTCCCAGTGTGATTGGCGTATGGATGTGACAGCTCTGTTCAATGAGATCATGACAAATTGCTATAACACACAGATTCTCCTTTGAAGCTGGGTCATCATCACATGTTTGGTAATTTCTATGGGCATGTTAATCAACACACCAGTTCACAAAGTCATACAGGATGTTGGGTACATACTTGCTGCATTGGAAACATAATAGACAGTCACTGCTGACATATTACTCACTGTCATGCTCTACCTGATCCATGCTTTTCCTCAATATGCCTGCCGCCCTGTGTAATATTTGGATTTCAGAAAGACTCTGACTTGTCTGTGGAAGTGTAGTCTTAGTCTATTGTTATTTCTGTGAGTTTAGCAGCTTTCCTCAGTGCACAATATGGTCATATCTGAGCAGATCAGATCTGACTGTCTTGGACGTAGAACAAATGCAAGCCTGTCTTTGTAATGCTGTATCAGCTTTTCCTTTAGTTTCCAGGATCTATATTTCTTGTGTTGAACTATAGACACACCTTCTTGCTCAGCAATGGTCTTTAGTATGTTGTCATAGCTATCAGTCAAAGAATTGAGTCCTCACTTTTATATCTTTGGACAATACTGTTTTATCAATGTCTTCAGTGAGCTTAATAAAGGCTTTGTTATAGACATTGGTCTGCTTTTTTGATTATTTTCTATGGCTGCTGTTATATTTTGTTTAGAGATGTAGTGTGCAAGGCACATTTTATGGTATTTGCCATCATATGCAAAGTGATCTGGGCATGAAAGAATTTGAATGTACATTCAGAAGCTGCCCGAAGGACCTTGTCTCTGGTACTGGGGACAGCGGTGGCCTACTGGTTAGGGGTTCGGGCTAACCAAAGAGTTATCGTTTTGATCCCCGACCCAGAAGGGAAAAAAGGCAGGGGAGGTGGTTGAGCACTGCTCTCCCATGCCCACATCCACGGTGCCCTTGAGCAAGGCACCTAACCCCTCACTGCTCCCCGAGCGCCACTGTAATAAGGCAGCTCACTGCTCCGGGTTAGTGTGTGCTTCACCTCATTGTGTTCACTGTGTGCTCTGTGTGTTCACTAATTCACGGATGGGATAAATGCAGAGACCAAATTCCTTGTATACGCAAGTATACTTGGCCTATAATTTATATTGCCCCTGTACCAGTCGATCTAAAGCTGGCCTTCCCACAAATAAAACAATCTCTTAGTATTTGAAATTATGTTATATCAGCCCTACTCAGCCTTCTTGGTGCAGATGTGCTCTCACTCTCAGCATTTGCAACTTGCTGCTGCTCACTGATTTCATCTGTATATGGAGTTTTATGGACATCACCATCTCTCTTTCTGCTGAGCAAGGGTAAGTATGCGTTGGAGGCCTTCTACTGTAGGGTTTTGGACATAGGGGTCTTTTTTCTTGCCCTTTTCAAAATGTTTCCCACAAATGATACAAAGCTTTGGATCCAATGCCTGTAAGACATTCTCCATAATTCAAAAGACTAGTGAAAAGGAAAAACTATATTTCAGAATTTTCATTGAAATGCAAATCAAGTTGAATTACACGTGCAACATTGGTCAGAGTGCTAAGTACTTTCTTAGCTAGGGAAAGTAGTTTCTACAACTAACTGTTTATCTACTTAGGGGTGAAGTAAGCAGTGTAGGCTGTACTGTCCACTGCTGGTCTGGACAGACAAAAGCTAACAATATTATCAGTGGCGTAACAAGTCCATGGCGGGCCCAGGTGCGAAAGCGCTACGCGGGCCCCATACTGGCATATTTCGGCCCAGGATGAATTAGCTCTGATACATGCAATACACATTAAGGGTGACTTCAATTGTTTATGCAAAGGGCCTGAGGCACCGAAGTAGTTTAGTAGTTACAGATTACAATTTCAAATAAAAAACACACGACTACATAGGACCTATTACATGTGAAAACATTAAAAATCATTTTATTAACAGCCTGCAGGCCAGGGTAATCTAATATTAGGCTACTGCATTAACATCAACTCACATGGAATTATGGGAACACTCAATGCGCTCAATGCGCCTCTTCAACCCTCTGCTGAAGCGTAGATTGCTTGCTTATAACCTCGCACTGCGCAGAAACAAAACTTAAAGTAGCCTAACTTATTTAACCGTGCAGAAACCAAATAAAATAATTAATATGCATACAATCCCCAATATGCGCGAATTAGGCCATTAGAAGAAGGCCATCTTTCGTTGTGCAAAATCGTCAACGATGTTCCCAATATTTAATGCTGGCTCTCGTATTTTCAATGGACAGGATAGCTAACCCACTGAGCCTCTCCTGCCCCATGCTGCTCCTTAATAAGTTTGAGTTTGGAAAAAGATCGCTCAGCTGTTGCCACAGTTACAGGCAATGTCAGAAACAACATGAGAGCAGTACACACTTCCCCGAATGTGGATGTTACACTGTCATAATCTACCACCAGCATTTTGGCAAGTTGAAAAATAGATGACTTCTGTGAAATGTCCCTGCTATAATGGTCTGACAAACGTCTTGCCTTTTCAAGCAGTTCATCATCACCTGCAAGTTGAAGGGTCATAGGACGTAAAGACTCAAACACATGACAAGTTTCCCGCATACTTGCAAATCTTTGGGAGAGCTGACTGATTTTGATGTCCAGAGTTGCATTAAAAAGTATCTCTCTGCATCGGTTAAGCGCTCATCTTCCGATAGTTCGTCAAAGTGACGCTTCACTCTCCGTGCTCTAACATTCTCAAAAAAAAGAAGGCAGGGCGGGGGTAGCGACGGGCCCCGGGAGGTCACGGGCCCTGGTGCGACTGCACTTGCTGCACCTACTATAGTTACGCCACTGAATATTATTTTCCATTATTCAGTAATGACTTGACCAAAACAAAATTCAAGTGAATATAAATATTTTAATAAAGGTGTTCCATTCCAATGTTAACCTGATTCAATTGGATCTGTGTTTCATATGAATTGTTTAATACTGGGACATTAAATGTAAATATAGAGCAGCACTTACCTTGCAGTAACAATGAATTTGTCAACATTCTTCTCACCACTGATAATGTGATTTGGACTTGAGACTGTATTTTGCCAGTTTTCCGTTTTCTTTCATTTTGGACACCTCATACATTGAGTGACAGAACACCCTGATTTGTCATACTATATTTACATATTTGGTATTGTTGGATTCAGAACAACCCCACCTTTCCAACAAGCCATCATATGTGTTTCTATGATAATCCCTGGTAAAGCAGCTAAAATAAATGAAAACATTCTGCATAGATATTCATTTTTTGCCTGTCCGCTTATTTTAGGTGTATGTTTACATGTCTCTATTCATTCCATACATCAAGATATTCACATCCAGTCTTTTCTAGTAGGTAAAGCAACTTCCTGACTATACACATGGCAAGTTTCAAAGTTCTCAGAGCTTGTGTGATTGATCTGCACTAGTTTATATGCCTTAACTCCAATACGGACAGGCTATATTTTAGTCCTTTTTTGGTTTTGGGGTGTATAACAATATCTGTTAATTTAACAATCTTAGAAGTAAAATATTTTTAGCCAAGAATCCATTTCATATATGGGAGACCTTAGAGATGAGGAAAAACATTGTTGGGTTTAGTTCTACCTCCGGTAGGGGTATCTCAAAAACTAAAGCCCTTTCTGACAATTTGTCACTAGCCTATAAGGTCTCTGGCTGAACACCACCGTGTCAACGAGTCTGACTCAACGGACAGATTACTGAAAATGGACGACAGAGTGGGCTATCTAGCCCTATTTGTCCGATTTGATGTCAACCTGGTCCGTTCAAAGATTTCTGAGGCCTTACAGCTAATGGGCGCTAGCCGGTGGGGAGACCTTCTGTGGATACCACTGGAGGGAATAGAGGGTTACCTCTCCTATTAGGGAGATCGCGGAGCTCTTTGGAGTTCACAGGACAAGTAGGGCTAGATCGCCCACTCTGTCGTCCATTGTCGTTAGTTAGGCTAAAACTCACACAGCCTTTCCTTGCCCTGCTCTTTCTCACACACACACACACACACACATACACACACACAACGGAGACTCCCCTCCGTGGTCTGGCTAGCCTCATAAGCGGGCCGGGGGGTGCGGTCGCTCCGGCCCACGTTTGGCCAAATCTATCTCGCTGAATTGTTGTATACGATGCTTATTTGTAGGTTACTGATTGCTGGGGGTGATTGCTGTGGGGAGTGGGTGCTACTAAAGATGCCGCTGGTTGGCAAAGTTATCAGCAGCAACATAAGAGCCTTAATAATGTAAGAACACAGCTGGGTCTCGCGGACACTAGACCTACTCGCAGTCACGGTTAACATTATTCATCAACTGTGATATGTTTGCGCCGCCAACACTCCCCCCCCCCCCCCACCAATAAAAAAAATGTGCCCCCTTGAAAAACGCAAATGCCCCCTCTGTCACTGTACTCTACAGCCGGGTTTGTCGGCCAGAGACGGCAAACTCCTCCATAGACCTCTCCAGAGTAAGTCCCGCCTCCGTAACTTCCGTATCCATCCAACTTCTTGGCGTCGATTGTCTATGGGAAATAACATGGCGTTTCGAAATATCATACCGGTAAAACATCTGTAGGTGACAAAGTAGAAAAAGCTGGTGGGCAGATTGGCCTACACACTTCTGCCATCTAGTTTCCACTGGATTTTTTGATTGTCGGTGCTATTTAAGTAGTATAGCCTACTATAGACTATACTACTTAAACGGCACCGAAAATCAAAAAATCCAGTGGAAACTAGATGGCAGAAGTGTGTAGGCTAATCTGCCCAGCAGCTTTTTCTACTTTGTCACCTACAGAGTTTGACAGGTACGATCTTTCAAAACGCCATGTTATTTCCCATAGACATTTGACGACCGAAGGTTGGATGGATACGGAAGTTAGGAGGCGGGACTTATTCTGGAGAGGTCTATTCTATTAAACGCTAACTGGTTAAGAAGAAGTAAAAACGGAAGTGACGTAGCCTATTTCCCGCCTTGACGAGTGACTTGACAGATTGCAATGCGTTTGGCAGACTGAATGGTTATTTGAATTTTGCAACACAAAGAGCGTGCCCAAAGTGCAATGCAATCACGGGGGGCGCTATTTCTTTTCCATTTGAAGAAAATGCCTCAAAACGATGGCAAAACGTTTTGCCCAAAATAATCCAAAATCTTTTCAGGCTGGCATTGACAGTTTTGCCAAATATGTTTTTAAAATGCAATCCTACATTGCACTTTAAATATTAAATTGCAAAACGAATTGACAGTTAAATGATGAAACTAAATATTGAAAATTGAAATGCAAAATGAATTGCCATTTGAATTTTGAGACTGAAGTACCATGGCAAAATGGAATGCAATTCAATCCATGTTTATTCTATTTTTTAACCAAAATTATTGGAATTGATTTTAGGATTTCATTGTCACTTTGCAGATTAAAATACAATTTGTTGGATATTATTGCAAATTGCAATATTAAATTGCATAATGAATTGTCAATTGCATAATGTAATGTCTAATTGCATTTTGCAGATTGCATTCTCATTTGAAAAAAGCTACCCATATGCTTCATAAAACACTTACAGCAACTGAAGCATTCATCTTTAGGTGTTTTTTAAAAGCGATTACAACGAGTGAGAAACGTGTGCCGTTCACCCACCATAACACAAACACGAAGTTCGTCTTTCATGTCATGCCGTAGGCTGGTGTATTTAGGAAAAAGGTGGAAGCTAAAATTGCGTTTAGATATCTACTTGAAACCGAGCAGACTGGCACACAGCAGTGCTAATCAGTCACCCATGGTTTTAAGAAGCTTAACACTTGCACATGGTAATGTTATTTCTTACGTTTTTGGTACAATTTAAGTACTCATTATCTAGTGATTGATTGATTGATTGATTGTTTCCATTTATTGCCAGTTCAGCAGCTATGGCTATATCAAGGCAAATACAGTTAGAAAGTATTCATATGATGTTTACAAAATCAACGACCAAATAAATAAATAGCTTAGATAAGTTTCTTTACATCAATACATACTAAAAAGTTCAAAACTTTTAAAGGTGGGACCTTATTGAAAATATCTACAACATTATTTTTTTTAATAAACTGCTGCCTTTTCATTCTCAGCGCAGAGCAAGTTAGAATATGCTTAATTGATAGGGGGCTACAACAAAAACGACAAAGTGGGGGTGCACCTCCAGTTAACAAAAAACTGTGTGTTAATCTAGAATGACCAATTCGACACCTTGTATATACAACTTGGTCACGTCTACATGAAAAGGATTGAGTTATTGTTTGTTTTACAGTGTTACATATTTCATGCAGCTTATTGTCCACACAATCATCCCATTCAGCTTGCCATTTCTCATTTATATAAGAACATAGTAGAGGTTTCACATCTGAGGCAGGGATTGGACACTCAGTAATTTCGTCACTCAAGGCCTGTTTAGCTGCACTATCTGCCTTCTCATTGCCACTGAGTCCCACATGGCCAGGAACCCAGCAAAAAACAATGTTCAAGTTCAGTTTAGTCAGATGATCCACTTTGTCAAGAATTTCCACAATGAGGGGGTGATCAGTCTTTAAAGCAACACCAAAGAGTTTTTTTGTACCTTAAAATAATGTTTCCAAAATCGTTTCAATGGTTCATCAACTCGTAACAGGGTGAACGGCACTTTCTGCATTCGCTTCGCGGCCCTCTATCGGCTATAACCGCACTATGTAAGTTTGCCGGATCGGGTAGCGGTTCTGTAGTTCAATGGAATGAGACATGAGAAACTACAAATTTGACTTGCATCTGATGTCGCAATACATCGTACTTTCATAAAATCATGCAACATATTCTACCTTGTCTGTGGACATTGTTATTTGCAAAGCTGGTGCTGGATAAACAAATAGTGCATGCGACAGAGGAAAAGTTCCTTGGTGTTGCTTTAAAAACTCCAGGGCTTGAAGGCATGATTTAGAGTCTGTACAGATCATGGAGTACTGTTCATTGGTTTCCTCTATGTACTCAAGACTTAAAAGCAAGGCTTTAGCTTCAGCTGTAAAAATAGTTGGAATACGCAGGCCATGCTGATTAGAATTCACTACTATTGCTAAGGACACAGAGTTCTCCGTTTTTGATCCATCGGTATAAATGGGGGTATGTAAAAGAAAACGTTGTCTCATATCAAAAAAAGCACCCTGGTAGTCATTTGGATGAGTGTTTGACTTTTTCCTTTGGGTTAGATCCATTACAATCACAGGTCGTTTTAAAGTCCAAGGGGGATTGGGGCAGACATGTGTAGATTGCAGACTGTCCAGATTAATGTTCAAGTTCTTCAAGAAGGGTTTCATGCGTATTCCAAAAGGTTTGATGGATCTGGGTCTAGCTTCATAAAATTGCAAAAACTGGGGGTAGAAGACAGTACAGTGAGCAGGGTTATCTTTGTTTGATTTGAGTTTGATCGCATACTGTAGAGCAAGTTTTAGGGGCCTTAAAGGACAATTCCGGCGCAAAATGAACCTGGGGGTTAATAACACATTTGTACGAGTTCGACCGTTCGCTGGGATTTATTTTCATGCTAGTCGAATGTGACCAGTTTTATTGCAAACCGCTAATTAGCTTTTAACGCTAGCCTTCGGGGCACACGTACAGTAGAAAGAAATCGCTATTTCTATACCACTAAAAAGGCTCAAAATAGCACCACACTTAAACAGTAGCATAATGAGGGTCTCTACATGTAAACCGAAGCATTGAGAACTTTGTAAGTGTACAGGCAGTTTATTAAAAAGAAACACATTACCGTTCACGTCTGGTTGTTCACATATACAGGCAGGCGATGTGAACTAAAATCATGTAATTTGCTCAATATAGGCCTATCAGAAATAAGCTCCGATGTAACATAACTTGTATAGTGTACTTACTTAGTGGATGTCCATCTGGTCTCTCTGGTATGGATCGCCGCCTCCAATTTCTTTTCGGGACATGGAAAAAAGTTTCAACTACAGCCCTGTTTATCAATGAGGGGGAATCTTCAGACTCTACAAAACACTGCGTCTCTTGGGGGTCAAGACGCAACAGGTCCCACTCCATGCAACACAGGCACTCCTCTTCGGTGGCTATAGCTTCACAATGTCCGCAGGTAGCCTACAGTTTCTAGAAGTGCGAGGCTGTGTGCAGCATTGACTACAGGTAGCTCTCTCTCTCTCATAGCCCTTTCACGGAGCTCCGCAGCTCTTCGTTGGTATAGGCTATATTCCGACGTCCAATAAGGGTTCATCCTCGATGTCTTCAAATTCGTTCAAATAGCCTGCCATCTCTTATGTCTCCTGTTGCGTTCAGTGCTTCTCTTTTGCACAGTCCTTTCTTTCAGCAACAACGTTTCACATGAGATTCACTTCACATCCCAGAGTTTCGTTTTCCCAAGGCGCCTGCCTGTATGTGAACCAGACGTGAACGGTAATGTGTTTCTTTTTAATAAACTGCCTGTACACTTACAAAGTTCTCAATGCTTCGGTTTACATGTAGAGACCCTCATTATGCTACTGTGTAAGTGTGGTGCTATTTTGAGCCTTGTTAGTGGTATAGAAATAGCGATTTCTTTCTACTGTACGTGTGCCCCGAAGGCTAGCGTTAAACGCTAATTAGCGGTTTGCAATAAAACTGGTCACATTCGACTAGCATGAAAATAAATCCCAGCGAACGGTCGAACTCGTACAAATGTGTTATTAACCCCCAGGTTCATTTTGCGCCGGAATTGTCCTTTAACTGAAGGGGGGGTTTTCTAGCCTCCACATAAAGGCTTTGGACTGGTGAGGTTCTGAAGGCTCCCAAAACCAGACTTAATCCTTGATGATGCACAGTGTCCAGCATCTGAATGTATGATTTCCTTGCTGATCCATAGACAATGCTCCCATAATCCAAGCGGGACCTCACTAGTGCTCTGTAAAGGCGCAACAGCACAGTCCACTCTGCTCCCCACTTTGTCCTTGATAGAACTTTTAAAATATCTAAAGTTTTAAAGCATCTCTTTTTGAGACTTTTCATGTGTGGAATGAAGGATAATTTATTGTCAAAGGTGAGTCCAAGAAATTTAACTTCTTCCACCACTTGGATTGGTGCTACATCCATGTAGAGAAGAGGATCAGGATGTAGTGATCTTAGCTGACAAAAATGAGTACAGACAGTTTTAGATTTAGAGAACTTGAAGCCATTTTGAATCGACCAACTACTGATCTTATTGATACATAGTTGGAGTTGTCTCTCAATCGTACTCATGCATTTTCCTCTATAGCAGATACAGAGGTCATCGACATAAAGACTACATAATAGATGTGGGCTGATTGCTTGTATGATGCTATTGATTTTGACACTGAATAGAGTGACAGAGAGGATGCTGCCTTGAGGGACTCCTAGCTCTTGAAAATGTGGAGTTGAAAAGGTAGTGCCAGCCCCAGAGTGGCGCAACTGGCTGGGGCACCTGCACCGTACGCCGGCGACCCGGGTTCGATTGCCGCCCCGTGGTCCTTTCCGGATCCCACCCCTGCTCTATCTCCCATTCGCTTCCTGTCACTCTCCACTGTCACTATCATTAAAGGCATAAAAAGGCCAAAAAAAAGGTAGTGCCCAGTTGGACCTGAAAATGTCTATTGGACAAAAAGTTTGAGATAAAAATGGGCATACGACCTCTGAATCCCATGCAGTACAGATCCTTCAGAATGCCATATTTCCAAGTTGTAGGCTTTTTCAAGGTCAAAGAAAACTGTTCTTTTCTGATGAATCCATCGCGTATAAAGGGTTCCAGTCGGATGAGGTGGTCCACTGTACTCCTCCCCTTCCTGAAGCCACATTGATATTCAGTCAGATGTCCCGCTGTTTCAAGCATCCAAACTAGTCTATTGTTCACCATCCTTTCCATGGTTTTACATAAACAACTAGTCAAGGCTATTGGACGATAGTTTAAGGGGTCAGTGTTGTCTTTGCCTGGTTTGGGAATTGGAATAATAAATGCTTTCTGCCAAGACGGAGGAACATTTCCTGATTCCCAGAGTGCATTAAATATTTTCAGGAGCTGGACTATTGCATTGTATGGCAGGTTTTTTAAGAACTGATAGTGAATTGCATCAGGGCCCACTGCAGTGTCATTGGAGTTTCTTATAGAACGAAGAAGTTCTTCCATTGAGAAAGGCTGATTGTAAGGTTCTGTATTATCTGACAGGAAATTCAACACCTTGCCCTCCTCTTTCCTGCGCAGAGCTTGAAATTCAGATCGAAAATTTTCCACAGAGGAGTTCTTTTCAAACGTTTCAGCAAGCTTGTTAGCAATGTCTTGTTTTGTTGTAAGAAGACCTTCTTGGCATTTCAAGTGCTGGACTTGTGGGTTACCACCTTTTGCTTTCATCTTTTTAATGAAACTCCAAACCTTTTTTGAGGACACATCGGAAGGCTGGAAAGCTGGAAACATATTGTCTCCAGCTTTGTGCTTTGGACTCATTGATAGTTCTACTTGCTTGAGCTCGGCAGATTTTCAATTTAATGAGATTTTCTGTTGTTGGATGTTTGTTAAAAATTCTCTCTGCCTTCTTCCGGGAATCAATTGCCTTTTTGCAGTTGTCGTCAAACCATGGGTTGGACTTACGGTGGGGCTTTCCTGAGGTCTTAGGGACAGTTTCTTCCGCAATTGCTATCAATGTCTCAGTGAAGAACTCAACAGGATTTTCAATATTTTGGGGCAAGTGGCCAAGTTGGGCATCACAAAGGTGTTGGAAGACATTCCAGTTAGCTTTTTTAAGTTGCCATCTTGGAGGTCTGAGCTGTATATCTGCTTCAGTAGATGTCATGATCAAGGCGAAATGATCGCTCCCACAAAGGTCATCCAAGGGTTGCCAAGAGAAGTCAAGCAAGACGTGAGGATCGCATATTGATAGGTCAATGGCAGAGTAAGTACCATGGCCAGGATGTAGGTAGGTAAATGATCCATCATTCCACAGACATAATTCATTTTTAGTTATAAAATCTTCCAAAGTTCTGCCTTTAGCATTTGAATGATTCCCACCCCATGCAGGGTTATGCGCATTAAAATCCCCTAAAAGGAGGTATGGGTTAGGCAGTTGTTCAGTTAAGTCATCCAGGTCGTGCAAAGTTATAGTGACATCAGGAGGAATATAGACAGAGCACAAAGTAACTACCTTATGAAGTGTAATGCGGACTGCCACCACTTATAGGTGGGTAGTGATTGCAAGTTGGCTGTGAATTATGTCATTTCGTACCAGGACAGCTGCCCCACCAGAGGGCCGATGGACATTTGGGCCATAGGTATTAAACATTGCATAGTTTTTTAAGGATACATTATTATTTGGTGATAGGTGAGTCTCTTGAAGACATAAAACAAGAGGATTAAAAAGTGCAGATAATCGCTGCAGTTCAGAGAAGTTTGCTTTAAAACCACGACAGTTCCATTGTATAATATGGCTAGCTATTGTCATATGGGTAAAACAGGAACAGGGCCCTTGCTCCTACTCTTGGGGGAGGAGCTTCGACTGCGAGGGGTTGGAGGTTCCTTCATTTCCACATCCTTACAGTTTTCCTTCTTATGTTCTTGACTTGATTTAGACTGGGAAGAAGTACTTGTTGATTTCTTTTTCTCTTTTGGTAGTTGTGGGGGTTCAGGCATGAGTGACGATTGACTGGCAGTAGTCTGGGAATTCATATTTTTTGTTTTACTTGAAGTTGAAGCTGTTTTGCCACTAATTAATTGCGGCTTATCTTTGTGCATCCAGGTAAAGTCGGTTTGACAATCAGTAGACTTCGTAGGGGGTTTCACAATCAGTGTTGGGAGTAATGCGTTACAAAAGTAATGTAATTACTGTAATATATTGCTGTTTGCGGTAACGCGGTAATGTAAGGCATTACAAAAAAAAATTGGGTAATATTTACTCGGTACTAACTTCAGTAACGCGCGTTACAATGCAGTTTAACCCAAAATTAAGCGCTTGTTTTGTTTTGATACATATTCGCAAACACTACGCGAGAACAACAGAGGAGAAAAAATCCGCGCAAAATAGTAGAACGTTATCTCCTACTGGTTGAATATGACTGTGGCTGCAGCAGACTCGCAGGCGGACTCTATTTGCGGGATGGACATAAGCCTACGCTCATTATTTTCAGCTTGTCAGAGACAAGGCTATGAAGAACATAATAGTTAGTGCACTTTGTGTGCGAAACCGAAAGATCTCTCAGCTCGCGAAATAGCACAAGTAAATTAATGAAACATCTAAAGTAGTGCCACGCTAATCTTTTTGATTCTTGATAAAACACAAACTATGCTGTGCATGTCAGCTTTGTGCTGTGAACTTAAATTGAAGAGAATAAAGGGATAGAAATGCAGAAAAAGATTGTGTAGCCTGGCAGTGCCACCGCTCCCACCACGCGCATCACGCACTTGCGTTGGGCACCAAAGGACAGAGGGGGCACCCAAATGTAACCAATGAATAGTAGCTTTACTGCAAACTGCGTCAATAACGTTTACAATGTCAAAATGCACTAACATGATGTTACATGCAAGTTTGATACCTTTTGGGTTCTCTCAATCACCACGTAGTACTAGAATTGGTGGGTCTTCAATCATTCGTTTTCCAAGCATTTAGGCTACACGAAGCACATGATATGCTGAGTCGACTGAAACGCATTCCATTCAGATAGCTAGGTGGATACCAGGCTCATAATTCACTTGTATTCGCAAAACGAAATGTGAAGCAACATGTCATTGCATACTTCCATTTCCAAAGCAATGAAGGTTGCTTAAAACAACTTAACATTGTGCATATTATTGTTAATATTGTGCTATCAATGTAACTCAAACAAATAAGGCTTGTAAACAAGAGCTGGCAAAAGGGCATTATGACAACGTAAAGATAAATGCTCTTAAAGTGACAGTGCACCATTTATAAGTAAAACAGCATTTCTTCAGAAATTAATGTTTAAAAATACACAGTAATGGTCTATAAATAATAGGCCTGGTATTTTACTTTAGGTGTTTGAGTTATCATTTAAATGTCACTCACTCAAAGCCACTCACTTAGGGCACCGAAATGGCCAGCAGGCCACCATCTTGACATGTCTTTATTAAAGGAACCGTATGTAAAAATTGTATTTCAATTAATCATACAATTGCCCTGATATGTCACTAGACATTAAGAAATCATGTTCATTTCAAATACTTATATCACTGACAACAGTAGTCTGGCCAGGATATTGTCATTTAAAAAGTGAAGTTGCAGCCCTCAACTGATGTTGATGTTGTCATGTTGTGTTTTGGCCTAATGCGCCACCCTCCACCTATCTACTAATCACAAAGTCAGTAGTGTTTCGTCATCCGGTTGCCAACTCTGCCAGTCAGAGGGGAGGGGAAGGGGATACACCGCTCTACAGTAATTTGAAAGTGATTGTAGTACCCGTTTTGGCCACAATCTTACATACGGTTCCTTTAAGCTTTGATTTACAATATAGTAGGCTCTCTATTGATTTTAATGAGTAGGCCTAGGCCTTAAAGTTACAGTATTTCTATCACAATTTACCAGACTTTGACCTTTTGTCGGTTTTTAACAAAATTCTGACTATGATTGTTCCTTGTCTTGCATTATGAGCACTGCGTCTATTGCATTCTACTGTTGCCTTACCACATCTCCCTCCATTGGAAGAGCAAGCTGCATTGAGCGTAATAAACTGCATTTAGAATGGCAAATCCATATTTCTAGATATTTTGGTGAAAGTAACTTAAAAGTAATGCAATAGTAGTGTAATGCCTTACAATTCAGAGACAGTAATATTATAATGTAACAAATTACTTTGAAATGACAGTAATAAGTAATGCATAGTACATTACGATTTTGAAGTAACTTGCCCAACACTGTTCACAATAGAAGCAAAAGATTGCTGGAACTTTGACAAGGAAAATCCTTCCACCTGTTTCCTCGCCTGTGGATAGGTAATTTTCTTAGTGACCCTAATCCTTTGAATTTCTTTCTCTTTTATCCATACAGGGCAGTCCTTAGATGAGGCTGGATGATTCCCTTGGCAGTTGCAGCATTTTGGTGGTCTTGTACAGATCAGTTCATGTCCATCTTCTCCACAGGTACAGCAGACACTTTTATTTTTGCAACTAGCAGAGCCATGGCCAAATCTCAACGGATTGGGGATGTATTTATCAACCTGCACACTTAAATATCCAATTAGGATTCTTTCAGGGGGATCATGCAGATTGAAGGTCAGGATGTATGTACCAGTCTTGTCATCTCTTTTTAAGGTAATTCTCCTCACATGAGTTCGTTCGTTCGTTCAGTTCAGTAACTATGTCAGCTTCTTCCATTTCATTCAGGTCTCTAGTGCGGATTACTCCTTTGCAGCTATTGAGATGGGGGTGAGGAAAGGTCTGCATAGGTATTCCTGCTAAACTATTACAACGTAATAAATTGTCTGCATGGGACTTTCTTGCATATTCAACTAAAATCTGACCAGAATGCAATTCCTGCAATTCCTTTCTGAATCGCAAAAGGGGACAACTTAGCAAGGGGCGTGTCTGGTGATTCAGATTCAAGGATTATGAATTTGGGCCAGTTATTCATTTTAGGGGTGTATATAAACGCCATGTCAGAGCCGTTTGATTTGTAGCCATATTTTATGGATAAAAATTCACCATCTCTGCTCCTCACCCACCTCGGAGCCCAACAAGGGGATGCACAGAGCTGCGGTTCTCCTCCAGATATGCACCAAGGTTACAGGGATGGTATACTCGAGCGATGAAAACAAAGGGTTCATATCACTCGATTGACCCTATGCCAAAGTCTTTAAGGAAAAAATAAAAAGCATGGTCCCTCAAAATATTCCAAAGAACTTTGACAAGCCGGTTGATTGGAGGGGGTCCCTCCAACCTCCCGTCTAAGTGAAGTAAGAGCCAAAGTACTGTGTTGGACCTGTGGGGGCCGCAGCGAGCCACATTCCTCAAGCACCAGGCAATCGTCCTCCACTGACACTGGTAGCAACTTACGGCAAACAAGTCGCCCCATTTGTCGCCTCTTACGATCAGCAAGGGGGTGCTAGGGACCTATTCTACCCCGGGTCCCCACGGGGCATCTAGTGCACAGAGCCAGTAAAATCCTCCAAATAAACATAATGTATATGCAAATGTACACCTGGCTATTTATCTCCTTGCCAGTTCATCTACTCAAATCAAATCTTACCAGGGGATGGATGGTCGTGCGTCGTAGTCGTGGTCCGTAGCTAAGCTAGCTAGCTAAGCTAGCTAGCAACATCAACATCTTCGTTTCCCCAAGGTTGTTGGACTTCATGAACATCAAACCCCAGTCTCTCAGTTGTCCTCTCAAAAACAGACTTCCTGGCTTGGGTTGTGTCAGAGACCCAAAAACACTGCGTCTTGTTTAACTCTGGTTTGTTAAAACCACTAGGTGTTTTGTACAGGTCACTGCTATGGAAATGCATACTAGAAACGACTGTGCTATTAGAAAGTGCTTTCAGACATACGTGTAAGACCGGAGGTTCTGCCGATGTTAAACGGTGGGGCCGTATATCTGAACGACATAACCGGTCATATGGAAGTCCGAATTCACCCGGTGTTTATACTACCCCCGACCTAGTATTTCCTCCGGACATTATGTAAATGTGCTGTGTCTGAACGAGGAGTAGAACATTCGGTTAAAATCACACCTAGTGAGAGGGCGTGTTGGTGACGTTTCTTTCACGCGTCCATGTGGTTAGATCTGACTTAAATGCCAGTGTTATGATGGAGTGGCATAGTGCTGTCCAGAAAATCTCCAACCTGGAAAGATGCAGACATCACGGAGCTACTGTCCATGAGGGCATACAACATTTTGATAGAACACCTGAAGGGAACGTTAGAGACACGTTAGGCTACAACTGCATGGCAAGGAGAAACGAATTCAGAAGACTAAATCATCATAAGCAGAAGGCGCTGAAAAGGCAGTAGCCTATAGCGACGTCGTTGACGACAATAACAGGAGTATTTAATAAATTGTTAGCCAACACGGTTTTCTGTTCATTGATAGCCTTCATGACCTGCTGAGCTCGCTGATATTTGCTGAGCATATATGCCTAGAGAAAATGAAAACGAAGAAAACCCAACTTTGTTCCAAGCTCCTTACGTAAATGCTACACATGGGGAGAGGATGCTTTTGGAAAAAATAAACCATGAAAAAACGAACAACTTCACTGTTATTAATGTTAGTATTTTGTTTGTTGCTTAAAAACGTTGTATGATCTTGAAGTCTTGAGTTAGCCTACTGAATTGGCTGGTAGCCTACCATAAAGTTTGTGCATGCTCTCTCTCTCCAAAGCAAACCAGATTTGGGGTTCTATAGCCTAGCTAATTCTGGTACATAACGTTGAAAACAGATAAATGTGTTTATTTGAAGCACACATACAAATACTGTAGGCTAGGTCAATTTCAAGTGCCCACTTACGTGACTAGCCTACTTCAAGTATTAGCCTTTGCACAATAGATTTCTTCTTCTTTAGCCTACATAATGATAGGCTATATTTTGTAAACAAGAAGCAGCTGTGACAGGCAGCGGCCGCATATAATCTGCGTCATGTCTCAGCATCTTGTGAACTCTACAAGCCTCCACCCCTCACTCGACAACCACACGGAGATTCTGTAATGTGCGTGTATGTCGTTCACACATACGTCCGTGTAAGGTCAGTATTAGGTCCGCAGTTTAGCATCATATCTGAATCATCCGAAGGGTAGGACCTCCGTTTGACAAACCTCCTCATATACTCCGGAGGTTATATCTGAAAGCGCTTAGAGACGTTAAACAGTGGGCCTTCCTCTCTCCTGATGGCTTGAATCCATTTTCTTCAATGGTCCACATTGCGGGGAAAATTATGAAAGCTCAAATATGGTTGTTTTTATCTGCTGTTGGTACACAGAGGTACATAATACTGCCTTGTGCAAATCATCTGTGCCATTGCCATTCACCGTGAATGCTGTTCCGCATGACCGGAAGTAGCGATCCGTCTTAACGTAGCAAAACGGAAGAGATGCCATTTTTAGATGAGATAGGCTTATCCTCTCTGGTACAGCTCCATAGACCTCCATGCATTCTGCACTCGTGGACGAGCGCCCTCATGCTCAGGCAACTTCGACTAACTTTTACGACTAATACCCTCAGCAATCACTGCACTAAACAAACTCCTGTGACAATAACCCATTCCCCCTATTCTTTTGTGTTTTATGTTGTCTGCACTGTCCACCTTTTTGCTTGTATGGTGTTGAGGAGGGAGGGAACTGGGGGGGGGGGGGGGGGTTATGTTATATGTTATATGTATGAGGCTGTGTAACAAAGACATGTGTGAAAAAGAATATCCCTATGGGACAATAAAGACTCTATACTATACTATACTATACTATACTATACTATACTTTTGAAGCGCTCACAAAATCCTGGCTCTGAGCCAAAATGCGAGGGGTGGGGCCTGACGCGAGCTGTTATGGATCAGTCAAGTGTCAATATGGAAATGTAACCAATGGGCCGCTGATTGTCCTTCCTTTGGGCCGATCGTTGGCCAAAATTATTAAATGATATATAGCCTATTCAATCGGCCCAAACGGTGCGTCGGCCCACCCGGAAAATGCCCGGTATGCCAGATGGCCAGTCCGCTCATGGTGGGAGAGATAATAGAAACAGCAGCAGGATGATTTAAAATACAGTTGATGGTATTAAACAATATTTTTGGTCTGTGGGCATTATTGGCAATCAACAATTACAAAGAGTAATACTCTGTTCTAGCTGACTTAACAGAGTTTTCATACATAGGCTAATTATAAAATCTCTAAAAATATCATAAGAGACTTGGAGTTTGTCTTTTCCATTTTCACTCATTTCTCCTACACATTTAGAATCATTAAACCATGGAGTAGAGTTGGTTTTAGACCATTTTAGTTTTAAAGGGGCAACACAGTCAGTAGCGGAACAGGAAGTGTTGAAGAGATGAACTCATTCTTCCGCATCAGAGCAGGTGGTATCATTGATAACAGGCGATTGAGTAAGCATAAAGGTGTTAGAGAAATGTAAAGCCGTGGTTGAATTTATGGCTTGGACAAAAGAGTAGGACTTGGGGGAGAGACAGGGGAACAAAACATAGAGCATTCAAACAAAATCATAGAGTGGTCAGAGATACCAATATCAACAATTTCTAAGTTAGACACAGAGAAGCCAGAGGAAAGTAGCTACAAGGTCTAGAGTGTGGCCTTTCTGATGTGTTGGTGCCATCACTGTTTGTTAACCATGTTGTTAGTCGCTTTGGTTAAAAATGCGTCAGCCAAATGTAATGTAATAAACACCCTAAAATGTTTCGATACTTGATGAAGACCTCTGGTCGAAACATTTTAGGGCGTTTATTCAGTCTTCATCAAGTATCAGCTTACCTTATTCATGAGGTTACATTGTTAAATAGGGAAAACCCCTTTATAATCACCCACTTACCACCCCCAGCTTACCGACTGCGCATCTTCAGTTTTAACTTGACGTGAAGTCATAATCCCATAGCCTAGCTAGCCTACTTCAATCGAAATTGTCCATTTCTTGCTAACTTGACCAAAGTCATCCACATTGGCACACGTCTGCACTATTGTCGAGCAGCATAGTTTATATTCTCCTGTCTCTTGATTCGTTTGTAGGCCTAATGTAGGTTGCATTGTTATGTCTCTCTACTGTATTTGAAGTTACAGGTGTCAGCAGGGGTGTAGACTTGCGTGGGGACCGAAGGACGTGTCCACACCAATGTCAAATTACGACTGAAATGTCCCCACCAATATTCAGGTTGAAATGGGGAAAAAGCACTCACGCTACACAAAGAGTTAAATCATTTCTCACTTCAGTGCTGCGGATCATCTCGTACAGATCTTGTAATGTGCAGTTAGCCTATAAGGCAAAATCGCGCTGATTTGAAGTTAACTATATAATAACACCATATATATAGGCTACTACCAGTGAGCCGCAGTCTCCTGCGCAGCATGGCGCAGCGCTTCAGCTTCACTTCACTATATGAAGTGCGTCCAAATTCACCCATTCTTCTCTGTTGAACTCCTCGAGAAGTAGGCTACTCATTACACATGTGTCACATGAAAGAGCCTTTTCTCAGCTTTTAAACGATGCTAGCTAGCCACGATTTGCTGTGATAAACAGTTTGTGAGAAAAATAACTTCAAGACATTTAATAATTATTCTCTGCGCCCATCTCCACATCCATTCATCTAGGTGGAATATCGTAGGCCTACACACTCTTCACGCAACACATGTCAAACCATATATCAGAATAAACAGCAGACAAAGGTGTAATGCATTCCCGTATAGTTAGCTGTTCCAGAGTAATCCGGTTTTTAAATAAATTGTAGCAAAATTCAACACGGTCTTTCGGCTTTAAGCATTTCTTAAAACTGAGCTGTGCTTACATCGCCTAGATATCTGTAAATATTAGAATCAGAGAATATACAGCCAGCTCATGGTTAAGAGTTTGTCAATGTAGCCTTAATGATTTCTTTTCACACAGTGCTAAGCATGCATGTATTTAAGTTTCTTAAAACTGAGCTGTGCTTAAATTAGTCAATGCATTATTTCATAACAGACCAAATAGAAAATAAATTTTAAATTAAATATAGCCTATATCTGTACATATTAAAATCAGATTATGTAGGCACAGTATAGTTAGATCAAGTTGGACAGTAGCACATTTTAATCATGGATAGTAGTTGTACAGTAGGCCTAGCACATTTTAATCATTTTATATATCTATAGTGGCTGGTGAAAGAGTTAAGTGGCTTTTTTTTTTTTGGGGGGGGGGGGGGTTAGTGGGTAGTGTCCCCACCAAAGCTCAGACCAAACCTACGCCCTTGGGTGTCAGTCTACAGAATCGTTAGCATAGATACATTGAAATTATGAGAAGCAGCTGCCATTGAAACGTTCTTTCTCAACACTGAGTTTCTAAATTATTGTAACGTCGGCGCAAAAGACAGTGTTAGCGTTCTCCCGCGCAGGGGATCCTGGGATACGAGAGCGAACATTTGGGGGGTTATGTCGTTATTCTCCTTAGTTTTGTGTGCAATGTTAGCGTCTTTATTGTAACATGTTTCCCTTTTAGTTCTCCCTCGTGTGTGATCCTTTTTGTGTGGGAGGCTGCGTCCTCCCCTGTATGTGTAGTGTGTGTGCGTGCTTGACCTGCCCTGTTTGCATTGTGTTCTGTGTCTATCTGTGACCCGGCTCTCGTTCCCAGTCAATAAACCTTTTGATTGGACAACTGTGTGGTTCGCTATCAAATTGTTACATTATGAATCTACACACCTCAGGCACGTCTTCTTTAAGTGGTGACACCATTTTACTGTAGGCCTTTTTCTATTAGCTTATACGTGCTTATACGTTTTCAAAATCAAAGACTGGTTTGTGTTCTTTCTGGATTTAAATGGCATTCAGAAGGTCAATGAAAAGGTCCACTTTCCAAAAATCATGCCTCTTTCCTAAGGCCTCATTGATTTTGAACTTTCGCGCTGTGGGTGTGACAGAAGCGGAAATCCTACCCGTAACTGAAAGTGCGTAACTGAAGCGTGTAAAAAACATCCACTCTTTCCCCGATATTATCAATCTCCATGACTGCACTGCCCCCTTTGTTGTTGAACGTGAGATTTTTACTGGGGCACAGCTTATAAATACTGGGGCACGTCCCCCAGTAAAAAGGGTCTAGTGACGCCCCTGCTGGTAGGCCTAGGTATGCTGGGGCTAGTAGAATGGTAGTAGAAGTGGTCAGCAGAACCAAGAGGGGGGTAGGGGGACGGCTATATTGTATGTGTCTGGCACTGATCTGTAGCATTTATTCAGTGTCTTTCCTGAACGGGTGGGGCAGTTGATATATTGGTAAAAACCTTTTAGAGATCTGTCCACTGAGCAGTGGTTAAAATCACCTAAAATGAATTTAAGGGCGTCTGGGGATATAAGTTCAAGTTTATCTAGTGTTTTTCTAATACAGTCAATGACTGATGATTCTTTAGCTCTGGGATGAATGTAGACTAGAATTTTTAAAAGTTGTGGAAATGTGTGTCTGCGTGGGTACCTGTGTGTGTGTGTGTGTCAGTGTACAGTAGCCTAATGTGTCCAGTCAGTGAGGCTATTTAATTTCACCAGACATTAGTATTAACCCAGGTAATCCACACATATATAAAAAAATCCAAACATTAAAGCGTAACTTTCGCCAAAATGCATCCTAGAGTGTTTTTGTGAATGCACCAGAGTCAAACTTTCGTTTAAACGCATAATTACATCCGAAGCGCCACTTTTGTCCGTGCTTGTCTGTGTTGTCGTTTTCGGGTCAAAGGGACTTTTGAATGGGAATCATAGGGGCACTACTCTTTTGATATGATCGCGTCAAAATCGCTATTATTAAAACACTAAGAAGGCTCGATGGCGGCAAGCAGAAAAAGTGAGTTGTAGCCTACAAAACCTTTCTTTTAGTAGGCCTAAACTGTACCTGAGACTCCCGCAAGACTTTCTGACTCCGCAGCTGCCGACTCGCCAGACCAACCCATACAAAAATGTGATATATGGCAATATATGAACATATATGTCAAATAACAGGGACTTATCATTTTACTTATATGGACATATATGGACGGTTAGACCGAGAATTCTTGTCGTGAAATTAAAATTCCACTGGAGCTCCAAGCGGTTGTGTACACGCAGCCTTACAACACTGTTTACAGCTCTTTGAGTCACAGTAAAATGTCATTTTTGGTACATACCGTAAAACTCCAAATAATAGCCCGGGCTTTTATTTTCCCAAATCGCCAAACTACACAGGCTAGTATTAGAGACAGGCGTCTATGAGACAGGCCTTTAATTCCCTTTACACAAAACTTTTCCTCTGCAAAGATGGAAAATATTATCGAATTAATTATTTCATCTTATGTCTACCTATATGACTAGGCTATCTGATGACAATTACGGATCATCATTCATTTAGTGTTGAGATTTTGTTCATTGTGAGATACAGTAAGATCCAAATAGCCAGAACAGATGAAACACGTTTTAATTAAACATAATCTACAAAGAGATCGTATCACACTGAAAGCTCACATTTTGTCACAAGCAAATAGCCTATATCGGTCCTTTGTCAAATACAGTTGCATTATCAGCCCTGACCAAAACTGTTCAGGAATTATTTATGCAAAAGTGGAACGTGCTTAATGTTTCATTCTCCCTCCTTTTCGGCACGAATGAAACAGCATGAGAGAGCATGAACCATATTGTTTCTCCCGTTTTGTATTTGCCAAATTTGACAACAGTCTACATTCAAATCATAGCCTACTTCCAGGCTCGCAGGAACATATTTTTGACCAGGGGTGCTGAATAACAAAATAATCATGGATGTCCGACGATTTCTCCCCCAGCATATTATTCGAATTTAGACAGCTAAATACGCCATTTCACCGCCGTGTATCAGTAGGTCTAAGAGTGAGAAGTTTTATAATGCCCTGGGCAGCCACATTCCACTGCAACTATGCGCAGCACTTGCCACTCCGACTCATCAATAAAAACTGCGCGCACACAGCAGTCCCATAGAAGCGCACTTGACTTTACATCATTAACCTATTTCAGTAGGTTATATAGCCAGAGAATGTCCGTAGACGGGCTCTGATATAGCCTAGTCTAAGGTAAATTCATTTTCTGACTTCTTTCTCTCTATCGCCATGGCATTTAGAATAAAGAATAACGTTCGCGAACCGTTCTGGTTTTGTTGCCAGCCTAAAAACAAGCTTACCATCGGCCTATCCGCAAATTTTAAACACAAGGGATGAATTATACGATGACGAAGTCGGACATATAGGCTAGGCATAGTTCATATTGGGAAAAAAAGTTATACAATTTGGAACTCTAGCTTTTCCCCACCGCAGTCTTTTAATGCCATCTAATCATAACGTGCGCAGTCTGCGCCATAAGCCCAAATCACACTCAAGATTCGCAACGAGATGAGCAGCAACTTCATGCAACATTCTAAAACCTTGCAACTGTGACCAGACATGTGAATGCTTTGCGACGGCTTGTAACGACGTGCAACATCTAATTCACACTGCTGTAACCTCCTTTCTGTAACAGTTTCGTGTCATTGCGAATCTTTAAACAGACGATCTGATGGGAAGAATATTTAGAAGATTAAATACAACCCGAAACTAAAAAACTGACCAGGGCCCACTTCCCCGAAAGCATCTTAAGCCTAAGAGCGTCGTAAAGTCCCTCTTACGAACGTCTTAAGATTTGCCGACTGTTTCCCGAAACCATCGTAGCTTAAGAGCGTCGTGAAAACACTCGTAGATCTACGAGTGCTCCAGAGTACTCGTTACCGGCTAAGAGCGTCTTAACAGTACTTCTCACTGAGGTCACCAACAGGACATACAGAGGAATTACAACTTAGAATACATAATCCAACTTACGTTCCCATTCTTTATTGTGTTTACCTGTGATGAATCAGATTTTAGCGTGCAAAATAGCCTACATTTAATGGTCATAATAATGTGATGAAAAGTGGACAAAAATGCAATCAAGTTATGAAACGAGACGTTGCCAGAATAGTTTGACATTATCTTTGCTAAGTGAAGGCTATATTTTATTAGGCCTATGAGGTAAAAAGCAGAGAAAGCAACATGTGGTTTAGTCTGTAGCCTACTGCATCAAAATCTAAGCCTACACATTTCCTCTCTTTCTTACTCGACTTCTTTCTTATCTTCAAACGTGTTCTTAAGTGATACCGCGAAAAATTATTGCATGGTGCAACAATCTAATCTTAAATTAATTACAATTATTTATGTCTCTGTGTGGTACACAACCTAATTGGGATGCTTACATGCAGATGTCAAAGTGTTTCTATTGGTGTGAATTAATGTGTAGATCCGAAGTTTAAATGGTAGGCCTATAGCTGTGACGTGCAGTCACCTGACATCACCGTCAAATCAGAGGATATTTCAGAACTATTAACGTGGACAGCTCCCCTTAAGAGCATCTTAAGAGCAGTGCACGCGCGTTCACGCTACGAGCATGTTCGGGAAACAGTCGGAAAAACCAAACGAACGATCGTAAGATGAATCGTAGAAAACCCTCTTAAGAGCGTGTCTCCGTCGTTATCGGGGAAGTGGGCCCAGGCCTCTACTGGAGACCGGCCTTTAACCCAAACCTGTAGCCACGCCAGGCGTTTAAAAGAGACAGTTGTCTCTTAGGGACTCGGCGATTATTTGAAGTTTTACGGTAGCTAATTTAGATACACCTATGGTGTGGGTGGTTGCGTCTCTTTAGGAGTCCGCTGTCTTGGTTTGTATAGAAACCACTTATATCCACTTATGGATATAAGTGACACGTACACGCAAGACGGTGGAAATACGGGACCGACGGTAATAGGGGGAGTTCCGATATGTTGCTAGTGACAAAATATTAACTTTCAGTGTTTTACGATGTCTTTGTCATGGGGAAGTGTTTTTCCCCATGCATTTATTTTTAGGCTACTGTCAGTGACTGCCGTGAGAGAAGCGGGTTCTGTGTTTCGTTCATGTCAGTGACTGACGCGAGAGAAGCGGTGTCTGTGTTGTGTTGCATTGCGTTGCGTTAATTTATTTTCATTGGGCATACTGTGCCGTGCCGTCCACAGCTCTTCAGTTCTGACAAAGCCAAAATTACTCCTTTTGAAACAATGAGTGCAGGAAGCGCGTTTGTATGGTTATATTCACTGGCGCCTTAATGCAGGGGCTTACCTGGGCTTCAGCCCAGGGGCCTCGACCAATGAGGGGCCTCCTAATAATAATAATGATAATCAATAATAATAAACGGTGTGTCCGTATTCGCGGCGTCATTAGCCTACACTGGAGCTAGCCTAAATAATTGAGCACATCGTACTGCTCTACAATTACATCCATGCAGAGGCCCCCTTTGTTTTCTCCAATTCTAAAGTGTAACAAAATGTAACAAAACGTAATAAATCCCAACGGGTGTAGAGGAGCTAGAGGAGAGGCTGAAACTGACTGACAAACTTATCATACAAAACTTGGAGATAACGTGGGTAGGTTTGAAGCAACGATAAACGAATGACGTGGATTCCTGTAACTGTCCATGAAAACAGAAGGCATATAGCAGGTAAATATCGTAGCAAATAGCCTGGAAATGAAACGGCTTTAAAAACATGTATTTCACTTGTCTCATTGGAGTGAACGCAGAACATGGGCTGTGACGCAAAGAAATGAATTAGTGATCTGCATCTCCGTTCATCAACAGCTAAGTTTGTGCTAACCCATTCGCACATATAATAGTCTAGGCTATGTTATGTTTTCTCCAACGTTAACGTGAGATATGTCTCCATATAGTGTAGTGATAATGCATAAGGTCATGTTCACGTCACATGAGCCAGCTTGTTCTGTAGGCTAAAAGTATTTCTGTCCCTCCCAAAAAAACTCCTGGGGAACCCCCCGACACGACAAACACATGCACTTTTGAAAAGCTTTTAAACGTCCATATGTGTAGCCTACCCATCTTTTAACTTAGCCTACAGCCAGTGTTTCGTGCAGTAGGCTAGCCTTTTTGATAAGTGATGTCATGGGTAGGCTGACGTGATTCGAGGGCTTTCTGTTCCTGTTTATGTAAAGGTTTTACATAGGCTGATGATAGGCTACACTGCATGTTATTAACCAAAAGCGCACGCTATGTGTCGGGTCAGATAGCGGGCCGGGTATCATTTAATCATAATTAATATTTGCGGTTGGGGGGGGGGGGGGGCCTTAAAAAACATATAGCCCAGGGGCCTCGGGTGGTATTAAGGCGCCCCTGGTTATATTGCTTGACAGGGGGGATCCCAAGCAGCTTTCAGCCATAAGGCTACTTTGAGAACATTTCAATTCACCCGAAACTAATATTCAAAATGTTGAAAACTATTTCGGCATAGGCTATAAAGCAGTTTAATTAAATGGAATGTTAGTTGTAAACAGACGAGCTACTTGGTGAGGCTTGGCCTCACAGATGCGCTCGTGCCTTAGATCAGGGGTCCCCAACCTTTTACATACCATGGACCGGTTTGATTACCATTTTTTTTTCACGGACCGTGGGGGGGGGGGTTCGGGGGTTCCATGTTCCATATGTGTTGTGCATGCATTACTTGAAAAGAACTAGCTCCAGTTATGTATGAACAGTGAAGGTAACAAACTCTTAAAAACGTGAAAACGTGAGAAGTGAAAATGGAACAATATGAACTATGAAAATTGAACAACTTGAAGCTACATCTATCAAGTGTGAACATGCTTAACAAAATATGGGAACAAAACATGGGAACTAAACGTGCATTACGAATATAATCAGTGGGAGCCCTGTGCTTGTTTCCCTGCAACAAGACAGTGACACCCTCAGTGTGTTTGAAATCGATTGAAGTCGATTGCGCAATTTGGTTTTAGTTGCAGTCATTGCAGAAAACCCGGCCTCGCATAGATACGTGGTGGGAAATGGTAGCAACGTTTTCAGCGCTTTTACGGCTATCTCGGGATTTTCTGCTTTGGTTTTGATCCAAAAACCCGCCAGAGAGGTTTCCTCATACACACTCTTAAGACCACCGTCATTTGCAATTTCGATCAACTGCTCTTCCTCCTGCGCTGACATGTTAGGACTATTCGGGATATTGACAAATGGGTTGCGGACCCACTCATTGGTTTGCCGTGGATCTTTGGAGGATGGGAAGTAGCCTAACGCTCAAACTCATTTGAAAGCGCAACAAGGTGATCGCGCACCAGCTGCAAGAGAAAGGGCCCTGCCTCAGTCTCTCCCAAAACCCCCACTACTGTTTGGAACATATCAAATACACCCCGTCCCCATTCGTCCCCACAAATCAAGCTTGGCTTTAAATGCAGCGACTTTATCTGCCAGTTTAAAGACAGTCGTCATTCTCCCCTGGAGTGACAGGTTGAGGTCATTAAGCAACCCGAATATGCCACATAGGTAAGCGAGTTTTGACACCCAGTCCTCATCACTAAAATGTGCAGCTAACGGTGACTTTTTTTCTGTAAGAAATCTCTGCAGCGGCTCTAGCAACTTAAACACCCTGGCCAGTGTCTGCTAAAGATGCTTGTTTTTTGTTGCTCATTCTAGCAGTTTAGCTAACTTCGTGTGACACTACCGTTTGCCAAGAACTGAAGTGAGCTGACCTGAGGCTGCGCAGCGCTGAAGGCAATATGTAAAGTGTTGAAGGCGGGACAGACGTAAGAAAATAGACCTTGCAAAATGCAAACATGCGTGCAATCAAACAACTGCATATAGGCCTATGCCATGTAAAAACGTGACATTATTGCGAATTAAATTAAGTTTAGTTTGCATGCATTTTTTTAAAACTCATGTCGTAGGCTACGGCCCGGTTAGGAATGTACGGACCGCGGCCCGGTGGTTGGGGACCGCTGCCTTAGATGGCAGGAAAAATCTTCAGCCTATTAACTGACCACCCGATTCACGTTGGCTGGGGGGGAAGGGGGGCCATCAGACATTTGTGACCAGTTAATCCGGCCCTGCCCCCCAACAAATCACACCTTCCCACCTCTGACAGCTTAAAAGAACTCACAGACCTATTCACAAACCTGCGGCATTTTGCCGTGTTTTGAAATCCTATGCAGCTTTCAATAGTGAGGAAACAATTTTGCATTGTAGGCATAACTAACATGCAATAACGCCACCAACAACAACCAAAACTAGGCTAATCATTGTCAAAATGTAAATTAAATGTAACATTATTGTGCATCAAATTAAAATGTTCTCTTTTGCAAACGTAGGCATAGTAATAGAATAATTTAATAATGTTACAAAGATACTACATCAATCCGTATGTTTCATTAGGCTACTAGGCTATTTGTTTTGCCTTATTCTTGATTCATTTAGGCTAGGCCTTTTTATTCAGGGGCCGTATTCACAAAGAATTTTAAGGCTAAAAGTAGCTCCTAAGTGGCGAATTTAGGAGCAACTCCTAAAAATAATGGGCGTGTCACTCCTAACTTTAGGACTTATGTGATTTTTTTCACATAAAGTAATTCACGAAGCATTTTAGACCTAAAAGTAGCACCTAAGTCTGGGACAGCTTAAAAGAAGTCGGGAGGACTCCTAACTCACTAAGACCTATTCACAAACAGCTTTTTGTGGCATTTCACGTTGCGATGTTTTGAAATGGGTATGCGCAACAGGAGCTTCCAATCGCGAGGGAACAATTTTGCATTGTAGGCATAAAAGGGATGCTATAACGCCACCAACAACAACCAAAACTACTCATTGTCAACATGTAAATTAAATGTAACGTTTCATTGTGAATCAAATTAAAATGTTCTCCTCTTTGCAAACGTAGGCATATGGTGACAGATTAATTTAATAATGTTGCAAAGATAGCCTAGCCTACTGCATCAATCCGTAGGCCTATGTTTTATTAGGCTACTAGGCTATTTGTTTGGTCTTACTCTTTATTCATTTAGGCTAGGCCTTTTTATTCAGTTATTCATCATCTTCCGTCCTTCGCACTACTTGTGTAGCGCACGCATTCTCAGACCTGTCACCTGTCACTCATCATCGTAAGGGAGGTGTTTGGAATCATTCCCGCGTTACAATCATCAGCCAATCAAGGTGGTCACTTCAGTCAAGCTCGTGCATGAGTAATGACGTCATCCATAGCAACGAAGACTCACTCTTAGTTTAGGAGTTGTCATTTTTCCTTACTAAGAGTAGGTCTGAAAGGCTTTGTGAATAACTTTTAAGAGAAAACTCCTAGCTAAAATCTTTTAGTGCGATTTAGGAGTACTCCTAGTGGTAAGATAAAAGGCTTTGTGAATACGGCCCCTGGACTGCAGGTAACTTGTTAAGCCAGTGGTTCTCAAACTTTTATTTAATTCCCCACTTTGATCAAGGGGCATGACTGATGATAGTGGAGATAACGTGTTATCCCGAGGCCTTTGCTAGTCAGCATCTCCAACGATAGTCTACCCTATTAAAAATATAAGTTTTCGATGTCCCAAACGGAGAGACATAGGCTACTTTATTGTTTTTAAAGATATCTATGCTACTCACAAAAATGTAGGCATGGGGACATGATGAAGTAGGCTATCCAACTGTCGTGTGTTAAATTAATGTGATTACGAGCCAGTGGTTTTCAAACATGCGTGACTCGGACATCTAACTAAATGCAACAGGCTCATATCGTCCTCGCATTCGCAAAATGAGGACCAGTGTTTTGTCAAATTGCAAATAGCTATTCGTTTTAACGAATTTTTATGATGGTATGCTTTTTGTATAGGCTACTATCTTATTCTTGGAATATCGGGAGGGAAGTGGCGCGTCTGCAGTCAGCCAAATATGAATGTAATTCTGCGGCATAAAGCAGATGTATTTGTTTATTGTACAGAAAAATAAAAATGACATGTCAAGCAGTCAATTGACTACATTGCAGTCAAGAAGTAGGGCAAATTAAGACACTGTTTTGATTTGCGTAGTTGCATTGCCCCCAACACTGACAATAACATAGCAGATTTCGATTTTCGCTACCACCGTGTAGTCAAGCCTTAAGCCATACCCAAGTAGCCTTAATCGAGGTAATGTTTAATTATGCATGATTTATTTTGTTATTGAATTCGTAGGCTGGGATTCCTCTCGGTAACAATTATGTTTGGTAGCCTCCTGCTTTTTCAGAGGGGGCGGCAGTCAGGCTACTGACAGAGCGATGTACAGTGGCAGAGCGACGCACAGTGGCTGAAAGTGGTACTAAAGCTTCACGCAGCTTCACGCCTCGTAATGCGCGACTGAAGTGGCCATTTGAAAGCGATGCCCACTGTAGGTTCATGAGGAAAGGCTGTCAAATTAGTAGCAAAGCTAACTTGTGAAACGCATCACACTCAGTTTCAGAAACTGTCACAGAGGGTGATGCAGCAGCAGCAGACCTCTCACCATCTGATGTGGACTTGAGACAAGGTGAGCCTATAGTTTAAAATGAAATCACACGAAAGGCTATACTGCAATGTATATTTAGCAACACTGCTCTGTCTTTCACTGTAGTCTAGTCTAATTAGAATAAACCATTTTTTTGCCACAACCATCAGAAAAATAAAATGTTGTTATGTTTTTATGAAGCAAATGAAAAATGAAATTTGAGAAAATTTTACACAGAATATTTAAATATTAAGCATGTTCAGTCACATCCATAAGGCTACATTGGAATTGCCTGCTAATATATCTATATGCTTATATGCTTGTAGAGGGGTCTGTCCAGGTAGATAGAGAAGATGTGATAGAGGATGAAGGAAGTGAAAGCAGAGAAGGTTCTGAAAAAAGTGAAAGAGATGAAGAGAGGTCAGAAAGCAGTCAGGGCAGTGCTAAGGAGTATATGCCATTGCCTGAGGATCCAGCACTATGGAAAAGTTGACGAATGAAGAGAGAGACACAATAGTACGCAGATTGGCGAGCAAAGAAAAAACAAATAAAATCACAGCAAAAGACAGGGAAGGGAAACCATTTCCTAACTACCTTCAATTTGCAAAGTCAGCCAATGGCCGTGAGAAAGTCAAAAGAGATTGGCTAATCTATAGTCAAAGTGCAGAGGCTCTGTATTGTATCCCATGCCGTTTGTTTTCTCACGAGCTGAAAAAGCCATCTAAAGTACTCTCAACAGTAATGATGGTGTTAAATTAGCACACATGAAATGGCAAAAAATGTACAAAAAAATACCAGAACATGAAACAAACATGCCTCACAAGGAATGTTATTTGAAATGGAAAAGCCTTCAGCATTCATTACTGTCTGGAACAGGAGTTGATGGTCACATTCAAAAACAAATACAGACAGAAATTGAAAAACACAGAATGATTCTTGAGAGGCTCTTGGATGTTACCCTTCATTTAGCATCAAGAAACCTTGCATTTAGAGGCAAAACTAGATGATGTACACAATGGAAACTTTCTTGGCACTTTAGAGCTGCTGGCATATTATGATTCAGTTTTAGAAGAGCATTTGGAGAAATTAAGGCAAAAGAAAGAGGGGTCAAGGTTTACACACTATCTGAGTCCTGAGACACAGAATGAGTTCATTGATATCTGTGGCAAAAGAGTGCTGAACACCATCCTGGCAGCAGGAGAAACTGCAATCTATTACTCTGTGATATGTGACTCAACACCAGATATTTCTCACACTGAACAGAATGTACTGTTATTAAGATATGTTCATCAAGATGTTGAAAGCAGTGTTTGGAAGATAACTGAGAGATTCTGTCAATTTAAAAACTTTTACAAAAAGACAGGCAAGGACATCTCTGAAATGATTCAAGCAGTACTGCAAGACAGGGGCATACCATTAGAGGACTGCAGAGGACAAGGTTATGATAATGGAGCCAATATGTCAGGGAAACTGAAAGGCGTGCAAGCCCAGATTCTAAAAGCAAATCCGTTTGCGATATACTCCCCCTGTGCATCACACTCCCTTAATTTGGTGGGTGTACATGCAGCTGAATCATGTCAGGAGGTTGCAACATTAATCGCCTCTATAATTTCTTCAGTGCTAGTCCAGAGCGATGGGCAATCTTGAAGAAAGAAACGGGATGCTCTCTTCATCGTCTATCTGACACTCAATGGAGTGCACGGATTGCTGCTGTGCGACCTGTGGCCCATCATTTACCGTCTGTTCTGGTGGCACTAGAAGGTGTATTAGACACATGCAACCTTACAAATGAAGCCAAGTCTGAGGCAAATGGCCTAAACGATTATTTCAAAACCTTTGATGCAGTAGTTCTCCTTACTGTGTGGGTAAAGGTGCTACAGTGTATTGAAAATAGAAGTCTAATCCTTCAGACAGGGGATATTTCTTTGGATAGTGAGGCTGCAAACATCAAGGATCTACAGGAGGAAATACAGGCTATTCGTGATAAATGGGACTCTCTCTGAAGCCTTCTCTCTGAAGCCTCCTTAGTAGCCCAAGCCATGGAGATCCCTGCTCAGTTTAGAAGGGAGGGGAAGCGTAAACGGAAGAGGAAATTAATGCCTGACGAGAGGAGGAGTGAAGAGGATGAGAGTGCAGAGAAGGCATTATCAGAAACTATGTGTTTTTTGTTGCAATTGATAGCATCATCAGTGATCTCAGTGCAAGGTTCCAGACTACAGCCACCATATGTGAATCTTTTGCACCTCTTCTGAGGTTGAAGGATATGTCAGAAGAACAGGTAAAGGCAACATGTCGGGCTTTGACAAGAGCATACCCAAAAGATCTCACAGTTGAGTTTGAGAATGAGATGCTGCTCCTAAACACAGTATATAATGCCACATTTGCTCATAAACTGTCTCCTCTTCAGCTTCTCAATGCCATCTATAAGCTACAGCTACAGAGCATCTTTGGAGAAATATGCATTGCACTGAGGATTTTCTGTACCTTACCTGTAACAGTTGCTAGTGGTGAGCGGGCTTTCAGTAAGCTGAAACTGGTTAAAAACTACCTGAGATCAACAATGAGTCAGGATAGATTGAACAGCCTTGCCCTTCTCTCCATTGAAAGTCAGTTGGCAAGAAAACTGGACTTTAAGGACCTCATCAAGGATTTTGCCACCAAAAAGACCCGTCAGTGGGCACTAACTGGAGTGTAAATTTCAGTGTTTAGCACTTTGTGGAAGTCTGTTTTTTTTAATGAATTTTTTTTTCTTTCATTGAAATGAAGCATTTTGTTAATGTGGCATTTTTCTTTAATATGCTCCTTGATAGATAGCTGTTCTCTTCAGCCAAAAGTGTTCAATATGTATAGATAGTTGTTCTCTCAGTCAAAAGTGTTTTCATTCATTTCATGTTCTAGCTTTTAAACATTCTTCAAATAAAACAGAAATTCAGTGAAGTCTTGGGTAATAAGATTATTTTCTGTTATACAGTACATATAAGAGTTGTTAGATTAATTCAATGTGTGATTAGATAGTAGTTAGTTGTGAACCTCATGCTTCATGCTTACAGCCGGTGGTTGGGGGGGGGGCCCATGGCCACCACTTGTGCATAGGGCCCAGAATTTGGTGCTACGCCCCTGCCCTTATTTAAGCTTACTTGTGCCAAGGCGTGTGTTTATTAAAGATGCATGTGAAGGTAGTAGTGCTTCAGTGGTGGTCTTTCCATGTTCTGTGTTCTACAGCATATTAATCTTCTCTGTTCCCTGTTTGCAGGTGGTGATTTGTGAGGACTGCTGCCCTGAGAACACTGAGTGCATTCTGCCAAATCAATGTGTGCCACTTCCATACAGAGAAAAAAAGTTTCTACCTGGAGAGTTTAATCACTGTTTGTGTGGAAAAAATAAACTTTAATAAAAGGTTAAACAAATATTTTGTGTGTTTTCTTTGGAACATCAACAATGTTATATTTCTGAAATATACATATATTGTGACATATTTCTATGAATGTGACATAGCAGAACATTACATATATTTTGCAATATATTTACCTAATATGAGCAGGGCTTGAAAACGAAATTATTTTTCAAACGTTCCGTTCCGAACGGTTCAGGTAGGCCTATGTTTAACGTTTTCGTTCTTGCATGCGTTCCGCCATCAACATATCGGTCCTGAACCGGTTCGGAACGCAAAATATTGTTCGTTCTTAAAGTTCCGGCAGTGTTTGGCGGGCCTATCAAGTCTATTTTTGTGGACTTTACCTTAGAATAGACATACTCATTATTTCCCCTTTATTTAGCCTATACCGTAGCTATGCCCAAAAATAATAAATCACAGGCGGCCTCCAAAAACATTCAGAGGGGCTATCAGTCATAGCCTACAGACTTACTGTAGGCCTAACCTATGCCTATAAATAATTTCTTATCAAAAATATTTCTGGATACGTGCTAAACTCCTTACCTGGTTGTAGCCTAAGTTTGATCCATATGGAGATCTTCAAAGGCTTGCGCTATAATTCCAACCCTGTTTATAAACGAACCTGTCTGTTGCTGACAAGGCCTATCTCAAATTTCCCGTTTAACTCTTCTACATAGAATAGGCTATAATTGCGCAAACATTTCAAATCCCGACATTAAAACGACAAGGCGTGGACAGGCAAAATAGGCTATTACGCATAGGCTACAAACAATTTCCAAATCAGTTTCAGTAGCCTACGCTACGAGCTGGCCTAAGATCCGAAGTGGCAGACGGATAGGTTACATTACAACAGCAAGACAAAATATACACATTTGGACCAAAGGTCCATTTATTTGGTTTTTTTTTTTTTCAAACTGCAGAAATCAAATTATTAGGCTGTTCGCCTACAGTAGTTGGCTACATAGCGGCTTGTTAGCTCACATTAACAGTGTAGATTCGGGCTTGTTTTTCGCACAACTGGAAATAGTCTCCCTGACATAGGATATGCTTTTGTGAAATTTTATAAAATATATAGAGAACGAAAAAAAAACGTTATTAACCGGTTTTGTAGATTTCAGAATAACGTTTCTGTTCCGGAACAGTTGAAGACCATTTTGTTTTCGTTTCCGTTTCCGCTCTTCGTAAAATTCCGTAAAATTCCGTTCGTTTTCGGTTTTCGTTTTCGTTCCTTGAACCGGTTCGGAGCCCTGAATATGAGTGCAAATATATGTCCATAGACATATATTTGCAATATATTGGTATCCCTAGTATGCATACAAATACATAACTTATCATATATTAACATATATGCAACTGACATATATTTGTAATATATTTGTATATCTGGGAAAATATATGTGACATATACAAAAACGGCCAATTTTGCTATATTTTGAAATATATTTGACATGTATGTGTATATATGTGACTTATATGTGTGAGGCATACATTGACATATACATAATATACAGTGTTGGGCAAGTTACTTCAAAATCGAAATGTATTATGCATTACTTATTACTGTCATTTCAAAGTAATTTGTTACATTATAATATTACTGTCTCTGAATTGTAAGGCATTACACTACTATTGCATTACTTTTAAGTTACTTTCACCAAAATATCTGGAAATATGGATTTGCCATTCGAAATGCAGTTTATTACGCTCAATCATAGTCAGAATTTAGTTAAAAACCGACAAAAGGTCAAAGTCTGGTAAATTGTGATATAAATACTGTAATTCTAAGGCCTAGGCCTGCTCATTAAAATCAATAGAAAGCCTACTATATTGTAAATCAAAGCTTAAAGAAACTGTATGTAAGATTGTGGCCAAAACTGGTACTGCAATCACTTTCAAACTACTGTAGAGCGGTGTATCCCCTTCCCCTCCCCTCCCCTCTGACTGGCAGAGCTGGCAACACGGATGCCGAAACACTACTGACTTTGTGATTAGTAGATAGGTGGAGGGTGGCGCATCAGGCCAAAACACAACATGACAAAATAAATTTCAGTTGAGGGCTGCAACTCCACTTTTTAAATGACAATATCTTGGCCAGACTACTGTTGTCAGTGATATAAGTATTTGAAATAACATGATTTCTTAATGTCTAGTGACATATCAGGGCCATTTATGATTAATTGAAATACATTTCTTACATACGGTTCCTTTAACTAGATGTACCGCAGAGCGGTACAAAATATGACCGCCGCCCAGTCCAGCACATTTTTTCCACAAAAATAAATCACGCTGAAAGGCCTATATGATTCTAACTGTCTCACTAAATTGCATTATCCACACGTACTCTGATATCTGCTAGACAACAAGTACCAAAACATGATTAGTTCATAGATTTCACATGTAAAATTCATTTTATACAACCCCACCTCCATCTTGCCTGTTCATAATTCTGAGAAATTCTTGAATTGTGTGCATGTGTGCATGTTCATGTTTATGTTGTGTGTGTGTGTGTGTGTGTGTGTGCGTGTGCGTGTGCGTGTGCGTGCGCTTGTGTGTGTGCCTGCGTATGTGCCTGTGCAAGCGTACATATGTCTACTGTGTGAGTATGTGTCATACGTATGATTACTGTGAATGTATGTGTGTGTGTGTGTATCTGTTTGTGCACATGTGTGTACATGAAATGGGTTAACATGACCCCTGGAGGCAAACATACGGAAAAAAATGGTCATCCTAGTCCCTACAGTTCTCAAGATATTCACAGAGAACTGTGTCTGCCCTACCCTCCTTACGGGGGTCCAGTCCAGCGGGGGGGCTACAGATCAAAGCGAAAAACGACGGTTCCATGCTATCCATGTGGGGTTACATGCCCACCAAGTTTTGTGTACCCCGGTGTCCCGGGAATCATTGTTGGTGTACGTCACTAAATGTACACATAAATTATTTTATTGTAAGGCCCCCCATGAACGAAAGTACACAAAACTTGGCATGCATTCGGAGGGTGTCATAATGATCCTACACTTTTAATTTCGTGCAGTTTTGACCTTGTCAGCCAGAGATATTGTGATGAAAACACCTAATTTTTTGCTTTTTAATTTTTAACTAGGTGGCGCTATACATGAAATAAGTGGTAATGGGATGGGTTGACATGCCCCGTTAAGACCAACATACATAAAAAAGGTGGACCTCCTAGGCCCTACGGTTCTCGAGATATTCACAGAAAACTGTCTCCGGCCACCTACAGGCCAGTTGGTGTATAGTAACATAAATTAATTTATTGTGTGGCCCCCCATGAACGGAATTCCACAAAATGTGGCGTGCATACAGAGGGTGTCATAATGATCATACACTTCCAATTTCGTGCAGTTTTGACTATGTTAGGTCACAGATACCTTCAATTACAACACCTCATTTTTACTTTTTTGTGTTTAACTAGGTGGCGCTATACATTAAATGAGTGGTTATGGAATGGGTTGACATGGCCCCTTGAGATCAACATACAAAAAAAAAATGGTCCTCCTAAACCCTACGGTTCTCGAGATATTCACAGAAAACTGTGTCTGCCCTACCCTCCTTTCGGGTGTAATACAAGTATTTCCTGAAAACTTTGCGCAGCGATTTTGGGTTTGAATCAAACTCTGGATGTCTTGCACATAGTGGAGCAGAGTAGGCCTACAAATGAGATTTGTCACCGTACCTGGATCTATCGTCTATTTTAATCAGTATCGGGCCGGATTACATTATTATTTTGTCATACGTCGCGGGCCGGAATTGGGCAGGACGCGGGCCGGGTGTTTGAGACCCCTGCCTTAATTGTTTTGAGCAGTATATTTATATTGTTTATGTAGAAAATTATACATTTATTTCTGTAATTATACATTTACCCCCCCTCCCCAACCCTACAGTCTATGTTAGCAGCTAGTAGAATGGAGAAAAACATTAAATATTTAAATATCGCAAGTTATATCGTTATCGCAGTACTCAATAATGTTATCGCATATCGCATGTTTTCCTAATATCGTACAGCCCTACAGCCTAGCCCCCAGTTCGACCAGCGATCGCAGTTGAGGTATGTATTATGTCTCCATTCATCTTTTAACTTTTACATTCAGGAAAGTGTATTCAATAACCTTTGTCAAGCAACTGTACAGCCTACTTTTAAACATGTTAAACACATTTACATGTTATTAATTTACTCGTAGTAACATTGGATTTGCTGTTATTTATTGTGAGACAGTTAGAAGCTAACGTTAGCCGTTCCCATGATACTGTTAATGTTAGATGCTAGTTCCCACGACGATATTCCTGCAGCTCTGGTAGCCTGTTATGGTTAATAAGGATTAGATAATTAGAACAAGAAATAGCAAATACCTGCCTATTACGAAACAAAATTGTGGTTTAGAGAGGTAATTGAGCCGATAGCCAGGGTTAGCGGGGAGCTCCGAGTTAGCTATATTGCCAGTTTTGTGGGCCTCTTAAAATGCAATTGAAATTTCGGTGCAACATGAACAACAAGACGCATTTAACGTTGAGCCCCTAGGGATCAATAAAGTATCTATCTATCTATCTATCTATCTATCTATCTATCTTCATCTCATACATTGCGAAGAAATCGTTTAAATTCAAAGTTTGTACTGTCACCGACCTATGTTCCTATGGTTTCTTCGCAATGTATTCATTGAGTTAAATGTTTCTTTGCAATGTATTCATGAGTTAAAAATCTTGTTGTCACGTAAGGCCCTGTTCATGTTGGACAGAAATTTTAATTGCATTTTGTGTCTGTTAAGAGGCACAGACACTCTCCAGATCATGCCCCTAAAACATCATTTTTGTACCCCCCTTTCACTGCAGTTAAACTAATCATGGTTTCCGGTTGTTTTCTGTTTTGTTCTTAGTGCATAATGGCATACAGACAGCCATCCAGCCGCCCAGCTGTCCAGCCACAGGCACCCAGCCATCCAGCACCCAGCTACCCAGCCAGCCACCCAGCTACCCAGCTGTCCAGCCACAGGCACCCAGCCATCCAGCACCCAGCTACCTAGCCGCCCAGCCGCCAGCTACCCAGCCACCATCTGCCCAGCCATCCAGCACCCAGCTACCCAGCCATCCAGCCACCCAGCACCCAGTTTCACAGCTACCCACCCATCCAGCACCCCAGCCGCCCAGCCACAGGCACCCAGCCATCCAGCACCCAGCTACCCAGCCAGCCACAGGCACCCAGCCATCCAGCACCCAGCTACCTAGCCGCCCAGCACCCCAGCCATCCAGCACCCAGCTACCCAGCCATCCAGCACCCCAGCCATCCAGCACCCAGCTACCCAGCACCCAGCTACCCAGCCATCCAGCACCCTACCAAAACATATAATAAAGCATAATGAAATGTATTTAATTTTCCTGTGTTTTTTAACAGATACATACACATATATAATGTACAACATAATTTAAGTATATAGTGAACCTAGACTAACCATTAAATTATCAGCAATTAACCCTTACAAGCCCGACCGTTCTAATTTCGTTACAAAAGTAACGATGGCCAATCGTCTAATATCTCAGCTGTGAAATCTTCCCCGTAATGCTGACAACATAAGCTTCAATTTGATATGATTGGTTAAGGGGTTTATGGCGCGAAATGTTTTGGATACATGAAGATGAGTCTTGAACAAATATTTTCACTTGAGTCGGTGCATTTGACGTGGACAGCCGGATGCCACCTGCACTTAAGTTGGAGTTTACCTCGACTGGAAACCACACAGCTGGATAAACTGAGGTAATATTGTTTTTACATAGGTTCTAGTTATGGTTTATCTTAATTTGAAGTCCTTAAATCATGTTATTTGACAGTAATATGCTTTCTCATCAGCGTCAACATTATGGCTTAGCGGGGGGCTAGTGCATCGTCACGTAACTTTAGCTAACTGTATAATTCTGAACTGCTTGCAATATTATCGTTTGCTTTTGATGTCAGTTATTTTCATTTGACAGTTTCATTTAAAAACCTGTTAGTATATAACCTGTAGGTAAGTTTGTTTTCTAGTACCAATTTGCTTGTTAGGTAAGCATTATATTGGCAAGACAGTATAGCAAACTAAAGCTGAATAAATCAATGGGCGCCGCGTTTCAAGTTGCGTTACGTTCTGACATGAAATAAGTTGAGCGATATTTTTACTCCTCTCAATATGTAGTTGTAGAAAATAAGATGTGAAATCACATATTCTGTCAGAAATTTAATTAACTTATTGCCTTTCCTCCGGTTGTTATCTGTAGTGCAGTCTGTAGTGAACTATTTTAGCTTGCTAACTTCTAAATGACAAACATCAGACGTGCTTGTCTCAACATTTTCTAAGATGGCATGACTTGAAATAAATGAAGCACAACTCCTCTCAATATTTAGTTATAGAAAACATGATGTGAAATCACATATTCTGTTAGAAATGTCATTATTGCATTTCAGCAGTTTGTTACTAGGTGAAATGTAATCTGTCTTTATCTTGATGCCAGCCAGGCAATCAGATTTAGGGTAGTAGTCTGAGCGAATTAGGGTTGAAGGTGGAAGTAAATACAGCAAAAGGATATTTGGTATCAATCGAACCGTAATTTCATGTAGATTAAGAATTTCAGGTGCCTACAGCACAGATTTGTACCAGAAAAAAGATATACAGCTTTGAATGGACCATGGTATAATGATTATTGGGCCAAAATCGTATATTATCACATATAGATATTAACTGATATCTCCCAAACTGGTAAAAGGATCTTTACCAAACTTGGTGTACTTACTCACCATAAGTTCTTGATGAAATTAGTAGGTGTTTAATGTCTTGGGGTCAAAGGTCAAGGTCACGTGAGGTCATACTTGACATGCAATGTTTTATACCTCTCAAGCAGATTGAAGGATCCTCATTAAACCCAACACAGTTAATTAAGCCTAAATTAACTGATAAGGCATTAAAGATCATGGGGTCACAGGTAGAGGTTAAAGGTCATGAGGCTATAGCTGGCTGAGGCATAGAATAAACTATCTGAATTGACATTAAAAAAGATTATGACATTTATTAAAGCAAAACAAACTTTATTTTCTGTATAAAAACAGTTGTTTCAACCTCCACATCTTATTTTAGTATTGTAGTAGTAGCCTCTCTGAAACCAGGGGAAATCAAAATAATTTGCTGTTTTAAAACATCTGTGTGAATACCTGTTTTAAAATAACTGTTTCAGTTCATAAATGATATTGGAGTAAAAAACAAAGTACTATTACATACCATTCAGTACATCAATAACAACATTGTAGTTCATTTAGACAAGCTGAATAGCAGAAGTTTTAGATTAAATCCAAACCATTTCTGTTAAACATCTGATAAACATTGTCATCTTGAGCTTTTTCCTTCAACTTAAATTATAACGCCAGACAATCGATGTAAATGTCTATGTTGATAGAATAGTGTTGGAAATAAAAACTACCCTTGCATTGCAATAGTTATACTTTGTTCCCTGAAGTTGGTAGTAGGCATATAAGCAACGGCAGCAGCAGGCTGATATTACCTAGGATTCTACTAGGTATTATGGTGGGTTTTCAGGATGTGAAGGGATGTAATCATGGGTTTCATAAAGGTTTATACTATTGCATGGGTTTTCATGTTTTAGAATAATGTAGTCATGAGTGTCATAAGTCTTAATGTTAATGCATTTGCTGTGAGCAGGGTGAGGTCATTGTATCCTGTGTAGGCCAAACCAACTGTCAGAGGAGTGGGGTGAGTGGAAAAGTAATGGGGGTACCAGGATGAGAGGATCTCCTCCTTACATGGTTAGGGGAGAGTCAAGTCAAGTCAGGTATGACCTGACTTGACTTGACAATATTTTACATATGTTACCTATGCATTACATATATTTGCATATAGTTTTATGCATGATGGGAAGATGGTTTCCACCAATATAAGCGACCCTTCTTGGTACTGATTGGTGAAGGGTGTTATCAAGCTGGTGAGGACTGGACAGGGATGAGGAGGCCACTGTGCCTTATGAGTCAGGGCCTGTCTAGCTTGGAAGAGAATATGATAAGAAGGCCTGGAAGAACTGGAAGGAACCAGAAAAACTTAGGCTTACACTATTTTACATATGTTACCTATGCATTACATAGGTTTGCATATAGTTTTATGCATGACGGGAAGATGTAAACGAACCTGCTTGGTACTGATTGGTGAAGGGTATTGGAGATGGTGTGAGAGGGTGGCACTTCTCAAGGGCCGAGGAGTATAAAATATAGTGTATAGCCATCCGTAGTAGCCTAGAAATCTAGATGCACCCTAGCGGCAGCAAATTACATCTGCTTCCAGGGCTAGTCTAGCAACTCTCCGTTGGCTTGTGAGCTCGAAAAATTAAACTTCTATCAGGCCAATCAAATCGTGTCGTTAGGCGGGCTTAACATAATGGGCGGGCTAACTGACCTCCAACGTTGCAGCGCTGTCGTCATCAGTTTAGCTCACCTCTGGCCCGCATATATATCAGATACGCCGATTTGATTGGTTCCAAGGGATGCAAGGGGTAAAAGTAACGTGCATCATTGCTCATTCCATTGTGCTCTCGCGAGAACTCTGGATTTCCAGGGTAGACATTTTCCACGACATTATCATGATTGGAGTGCGCTTCTCAAGAAACTAGTCCCTAAAAATGTTATGCGATCATTGAAATGCAAGAATAGAATAATGTTAGAAATAAAACTATCAACACAGACATTGACATCGACAGTCTGCCGTTATAATTTATTTGTCTGCCGTTATAATGTATTTGCCTGGGTGTACTGTGGAGTGGGTAAGACTGTTTTTAATGGCAGGCTAACACATACTGATGACTTGCGCTAGCTTAGCACCTGCGAACTCTGCAACTACAAGGACTGGATGAAACATGTTGAAAACGGTCTCCACTGATAAATATCACACATGCTAACTTGGAAATGAGGTCCTATGTCCAAAATCCTGAACCACCCCTTTAAAAATGTGTTGTTGCCTATAGCAATGCTATAGTAAATCAGCTTTTGCAAGCCAGTGCTACAAGATGACAGCTCACCTCCACATTGGCAGATAACGCAAAGATCTGCGCATATGCCAGGTTCCTCTTCAAGTGCTGTCTCATCATCCATTGCAGTGAAATGGAAAATAATGACAGTACTGAGCACAACTAAATACTGATATTCATCCCAGGGGAAAATATTGCTTCTTACAACAGTCTCATCTTTCAGAAACAAAATTTAGAAAATGAACTCCTATCCTAATACTTTGTGTCCCTTAATGTGCTTTGTAAGAAATTATAAAGTGGCTTGTAACTCATACAATTAAATCCCATTTTTTAAGAGATTGACAAATTCGTATTTAATTATATTATTGATATATACCGTCAAAATCTTCCAACATATTTAGATGTTATTTTTTGCCCACCCCTAACTTCAACTGAACAGATAACGGACATGCCACATTACTAACATCAAAACTGGAAGACAATGCTAGTCTTCAGGGTCACAGAAATTGCCAGGAGAAAGTGGACAACACCTTGTCCATGAAGGGAAATAGCAAGGGCCACAGTTAACAGTCATACAGCCACAACAGCACAGAAAGCTATAATTTACAGCGGGAAGTAGCACTGCTTGTACTGTGGAAAGGACTGCTTGGGCAATATTGAAAGAGATATTGGTCAGGTCATGACTATGCTAGTGGAAGTATTTCACTGTTATGTAACTGCTAAGCACATTTGCCTACAGTAATTGCAATGAGATTCTTGATTCTTATATACAAAGGAGGGGTATTAAACTCATTGTGCTGTAGGGACTCCCCATGTCAAAAACAACCAAGTCTATGTTGTGCAACATAAAAAAAAATCACTATATTTACAGTTTTTGAAGTGAACATGGCATGTTGATTAGCATGTGTCCACCGTCTATAACCTTGTATGTCAGGGGATGAAACTGACCCTAACCTTTGACCCCATGACCCTGAGTCCCTAAGTTCATCTAACTTGTATAGACAATAAATGTACTTGAGTTAATGAAGATCCATCAGTCTGCTTTGGAGATATGAACCAAATACTGCATGTGAGTTATTTGTGTGACCCCTTGTAACCTTGACCTTTGACCTCAAGAACTAAATTGTCTTGTCAGCTCTTTGACAACTTAAAGTGGGTAAGTACACCAAGTTTGATGAATATTTTTCAATTGGCTTAAGAGATATCAGCTAATATCAAGATGTACTAACATATGTTTTTGGCCCAAAAATCATTGTGCCATGCTCCATTCAAAGCCCTATATTTTTTTTTGGCCCAAAAATCATTGTGCCATGCTTCATTCAAAGCCCTATATATTTTTTTATTCTTCTTTAAATTCTTAATCTACAGAAAATTACGATTCAAATGATACCAAATATGCTTTTGCTGTATTTACTTCCACCTTTGACCCTTTTCTAGGCTTATTTGCTCAGACTATAGCTAAACCCATGTGTAATACAATGACTTTTCATAGGCCTACTTAGAAATATTTCGAGTATATTCTGAGGATGCTTCAATAGTTTAGGCTACCTCTTCTTTTGTGTGCATACATGCACAAATCTGTAGTTTTGTGATTTTATTGTTTACATTAATAAAGGTATTTGTATGATTTCACTCTTGTTTCAGATGGAGGATGACAAGACCTACACAGACCTTCTCGTAAGCCTGAAGAGGTAGCTGACTGCTCATGAGCTTGCGCTCACAATGCTGAAGACCATGAGGGGATGGAGGAAGAAGGTATAGATTTATGTGCCGTGCGTAGGATGGTGCAGACTAAAACACTGTGTGAAATAGACTTGTTATGTTCTTTTTTACTCACATTGTTGTCCCAGGCATATGTGGTTTTACCAACCGGAAGGAATGGGAGCTTGTGCTTAGTAGGCCGTCGTATGCAAACAGTGCAGGGGCATGGGACAAAGACCCCAGAAGAGTTTCACAGGTTTCTGGGATTGATCATTTACATGGGGTTCACTTCCCTCCCTAATATCCATTGCTACTGGGGAACCAAGTCTTGGCAGGGATCAGGGGACATTGACCAAATGATGAATACATATTGTGTACTCCAAAAAATGCAGAATACCAGAAAGCACTTTTTCCTCATTGACATTGCCGTTGTCAGTAGCTTCTTGTTATTTCAAGTTTGACAATGCAATGCAGAATCTGGTGTTGAACCTAGGTTTGGTAGCTACAACCAGAAAAAATTCACAACAGCTGGTAGGCATTTCCGTTGAAATTTCAGCCTCACCTTCAGCTGCTCCAACTACTACTTGGTCGTCTTTCCATCAAGTACATATTCCTGTATAGCAGGAGCTTGTTATAAAAAACGTACATAATAAAACTAAAGTAGCTTTTATGGCCCTGGAGTGTAACGGTAGGCGAATTTGTTTTATTGATAAACAAATTGCTGTCAGATTTGGCATTCTGCAAAAGGGGATGCGTTTAGTAATGAGTCATAGCTCTTCTGTGTTCAACCTTCAGGTTCCCCACCCCACCTTTCCCTATCCTCCTCTGTAAGTGTGTGTGTGTGGGTATGAGTTTGTGTGTATATGTGTGTATGTGTTTATTCTCCACAGGCTTGTTCTAAGTATGTAATCCACTTTCAAATGTTTAGAACACATTGAGTTTTGAGTGATGTTGATTGTATTCCTAGCTTTTCATGAATAATAATACATTTTATATATGTATATAATTTTCATATTATACTGATTTATATAAGGAAGTTGTATTTGTTGAATCAAATGTATTTTATGTCTCTTTTCCGAAATGGTCAATGAATACAGTATACTTACTTCCTGTATTACTGGTAAGGTACAGTATGTTTTTTTTTTTTATGTCATTCTTATTGACTGTAGCATTTGCTTATATACAAATAAATGGTTTATTCTTATAGACGTTTCAGAGAGTGGGTGCGCACATCCAAAGTAAACCAAATCCAAAGTGCCAGACAATAGTGTCAGACAGTAGAAAAAGTGTGGTCTGCACACTGCAACTGCTCCAAAATATAAACTTTATTAATTTAAAAGCAACGTTTCGATCCCCTTGGATCTTCGTCAGGCATGACGAAGATCCAAGGGGATCGAAACGTTGCTTTTAAATTAATAAAGTTTATATTTTGGAGCAGTTGCAGTGTGCAGACCACACTTTTTCTTATTCTTATAGACCAAATACATCTAAACCATTGTTTCTGACTTGATTGTTAGTTTTTATGCATACTTTTATGTTGTTGGTGAGAAAGTGAATGTGAATTCTGTTAACATTCTAAATCCCGTTTCCTGCATTTTTTTACACTGATCACTAAAATTATCATAACTTTTGAAAGGTTAATGATATTCCAATACATAATATTTTGTAGAGAAATATGATGAAAATTCATTTTTATGTGAATGATATTAAATTTTGACAAATTCCGGATATACATTTGGAGAGGATTTTCAAATACTGTTCATTACTATATCAACATTACCATATGTATTTTACATCATTTCATAGAACTGATCCTTCTGATTACAATGGTATGTATATCCCATTGATGGTATGTATTATACTCAAGAAATAAGGTTTTTTGTGTGAGGAGGTCATCCAGCACCAAAAATGGAATGTTCGGCACGGGCACAAAAGGGTTAAGTCACAATAACCAGCAATAAAGTCATACAGACAGCTGAATAAATTAAAATAAATAATACAAATAAATAATAATAATAAAAAAAAAAAAAAATACATAATTTCTATGTAAAAGCAAACATGTGGCACAATTATGGTATCATTTAGGGTCAGTTGTGGCTACATTTTGGCTGGATTATGGGATTTAGGATTCTTTTTGGGACATTTAAGGCTATAGTTTGGAAATCCAAAATTGGTTTTGGGTGAGCTTTGGCCTACTTTTGGTTGATTTTGGCATGCCAAATTTGGGCCATTTAGGGCCCATACATCCACCCAGAGCTTTACCAAAATGGCAAGCCAGTTTTGGGCCAAATCTGAGCCATAATAATTTTGCTATCTGGGTCAGGTCTTCGTCAGATAGGCCTACACCATTACCTGTTGCAATATATCTGTGTGCATTCCTACATTACGTCTATTTCTTTGATAACATGATTTGCTACCACGTAACAATAAGCCGCTATTATTATTAGGACTCAACACGCTTTGGTGGTATTATATGCTGTGGGCTTTAATTAGCGCATTTTGGGTAGCCTATCCCCCCACTAACACAAAACGTTAAGGGAACGTTCGGGAACGTTAGTGTATGGTTCCCTAAAGGGTAGTTCGAACCAAACCAAAAACTAACGGTTAGGGAACGTTACCTAAGGGTTCCTTAACGTTCCTAAACGTTAAGGGAACCAACCAACCAAAACGTTCTCCTGTGGTTGCACAGTACCTTCACACAACGTTCCCGTTTGGTTGTTTTTGGTTGTTCTGAGTGCTGTTTTGACATGTTTATTTTAATCAGCTCCGTTTAAGTTTTTGAAGTAGGCCTAGCATATACAAGGTTTGCAGTCACTTGATATTCACTAAAAATGATTGGCCTTATGTAATCAAATTAAGATAAGGAGTAAGAGAATATATTTATTTTTAGGCTGATATCAATTTTGCTATAAACAATACTTTTGTGCTTGATTTCAGTTTTGTAACCGTATGAAGTGAAAATGCTTAAAACACGAATCTATCAATAAAACAATTTTCACTTCTACATTTCACATTTCACTTGGCTCAATATAAAAGTCCAACCGTTATACCCCCACGCCAGTAGGGGGAAGACAACGCCTGGTCTGCATTCAGAACCGATTGCAGTTTCACGTTGGATTAAACAAACAATAATACTTCGGTAAATAAAATATAAAATATTTTTATAATAGTTTTCTGCTATCACTAGAATACATTCAGAACATGTTTCATTTGTTCCTGTAGCCTACCATTACCATTTTACATTCACACATTTTACACGAGGCTTCTGATTAGGTGGCAATGACGTCAATGGTAATACGTCTTTTTTTTACCGTATTAGGTGAATGAACTTTAAACAAAAATCTATCAATAGAACACTTTTCACAACTAAGAAAATTCACTTCTTTCATTTCACAATTCACTTCAGTTCAATCAGACAGGCTCTCCCTTACACGTAGGCCTACCCCCACGCCAGTAGGGGGAAGACAGCGCCTCTGCTTTCAGGTGATCGATAGAAGTCTTGTCCTGACTTCCGTAAACGGGCTCTGTTTGAATTCCGTGATTCTTGAACACCGCTGGAAGAAGTCTTGGAATGGATTACACTCGATCTCTCAATCTACAATTCGATCTCACGAAAGTAAGTGAAATATGTTACAGTTTCATGATGTAGGCCTAGTGGTTGTAATGCAAGGGTTTGAGGTTTAACCTTAAGTCCTTTCACTTGTAGGGCTTTGTTATATTCCGATTCTGCCAAGTTTGTAATTTACCAGAGCACATTGCTCGTTTGTCTTTGTTTGAGCTGTTCTCAACGTGTTATGTTTTGCAGCATTGTATGTTTTGTGTCATCGTGTTAACCTGCTCGCGTTGATGTTACAAATAATAGCACTAGGCTACCGTTTCTTTTCATTAGTTTTAGTGTACAGTCAGTCCTTTTAGGCAAGTCACTCGGCAGCAGTGGTGTAGGCTAGTGGATATAGGCCTACTGTATGTAGCTGGATCTAGGCTACTGTGATGTAGGCTAGTAGTTAGCTGTAGTGGGTAGGCTATACTGTGATCAACCCCAAATGTATCCTAGTCTATTTTAAGTGGGTATACTGAGATGGTGATGCTTTTTAAGTGGGTATAACCTACTGAACAGTCCTGCATATGTAGGCTACACTAGAGCCATAGAGATGGCTATATAGATAATACACTGTCGGCGGCCATCTTGTAACAGTTGATCGGATAGACGATTCAAGTGAATAGACCTCAAGACAAAAAAAAAAACAATATAAAAGGCCTAACAATATATATATATATAAATTAGACTTAGTGTTAGCTAAGTATATTAACATAAGGCATTTGACTTTGGTAGGTGCTCTATAAAAAGCTGAGATCCGGTAGCTTATCTTGCAATTTTTGCTATGGGAAAATAACATGGGGAGAGAATTATTGCACTCTCCCGGGGACGAAGAAGTCTGAAATGCAGACATTTTGCTCAACACACGTTTATCCTCTGCCTTCGAGTGGTAGGCTAACTGAGATCTTCAACAGGCCTACGTTAAGACAGCAACTTAGATTTTTGCTACCCCAGACCTAACTTGCAATGTAACTTGTCATAGGTAGTTAGGTTAAATTAACACCCTGATCTCCTTATAGGCAAAGATGGCAGTTTTGGTTCCTTTTTGTAGGCGAACTTCAGAGGTCTGTTGGGAAGCATACAGGAAGGGGCGGAATGTGTGTAGTAGGCTATACACAGCTGCCATACTGGCTTTACAAACTAAGCCCATGCATTTCTATGGATGCTGTGTCTCCCCATTAGAAATTCTCTGGGCTACAATACAAAAATCAAGTCAAAAGCTGGGCCAAATATCCAGTCAAGAAAATCTGGTTGTGTACAGATGACTGATTGCTGCAATACTATCAATAATAGTTTTCTCTATATGGAAATACTGCTTTGCTCTACTACTGGCTCACAAAAACTTTGTTCTCTTAACGTAGATTCATACACCAAAGCTATGGAAAAATGTCAGCGGCTGATGTACACTTCTAGCATTGAGGCGGAAGAAGATGCGAGCGTCCACAAAAGGCAGTGCATGGTCACGTGATGGTAAGACCTCTTAAATACAGACTACATTATTTGCACAATTAAAATATTCTTTTTGCAATCAGTGCAGATTGTATGGTCTTTTATTTCAGATGAATCCGTTCCGCAAGCAAAAAAAAGCATTCCAGGATGGTGCGTGTGCCTGGAAGCCCTGTCTGTAAGTTAACATTTATAGATGTATTATTTAAGAAAACCAGTTGTGTCATATTTCCTACCATGGAACTACTGACATTCATGTTTATTAACCTAGTGCATATCATGTTACTGTTCTGATGTATTTGTCTCTTCCTGCCTTTTATTAGGTCAGCAGATGTCACTGCCTCCACCACCTGCATGTGAGTTTTTCTTTTTAGCGATTGTTTAATGTAACAGCATAGGTTTATCTTTTGCAAATGTCATGTGCAAGAAACCTACCATAAATTAACTGACCAATATTCATATATATCGTAAGAAGACTCACTTAATTTGTTCACATATGCAGGTATATAATGTATTTAACAACTAAAACTAACACCATCCATTTTTCCATACTGCCCTACAAAGCCAAAAGGCAGTAACTGCATTTTTGGTCGAAAATGAGTTAATGTAATTTTTAGGATACTAAAGACTTCCTTTATCATGTGGATAAATATCTATTCTCAATTTGACTGTTTTTTAAAAAAAAAGAGGGTTGTGTTCACCTTAACTCCCAAAACCATACAAGCAACCATGGCAGAGAGCCACAACTGCAGTTACTGTTCTCTGGCTTTGTTCTTCGACGTGCAAGTACAGTTACCATACTCTGCCTTTGGTAGCAAATATTGATTATATGTCAGTTACTGCCTTTTGCCTTTGCACGACTCCTTATTTTTAGTACATAATACAAAGGCAGAGTACAATATCTGACAAATAAGGGTCAAAGGTCAACTTTGAGCACAAGTTTTTTTTTATATACACATATTTCTTCATCAGGGCAACAATTCACCAGATTTTCATTGCTCTACCTATAATACATTTGTGTAGACAAAACAAAAAACTTTAAAGTCATTTTTCTCAGTTTGACACTCTGGTCAGTTACTGCCTTTTGCCTTTGTAGGGCAGCATAGCAATAAGGACAACCATTACCGCATGGCACAGCGAATGGACGCATTTGAGGAGAAGATGGATGAGCTGCTCATGCTCTTAAGGAGCTCCCAGTCACTTCCCTCTGCTCCAGTCGATGACATATTGCTGTCGTCCTGCTCGACAGTCACTGAGCTGCAGGAGAGGAGGAACAAAATGACCTCCCTCCAGGACTTGTACTCTGGGACCTAAGCGGGCAGAGACCATCACCAAAGATTCCACATATCCTGCACACACACTCTTTAACTTCCTCCCCTCTGGCAGGCGCTACAGATCCCTGCACAGAAAAACAACCAGACACAAGAACAACTCTTTTCCCACTGCCGTCACTCCTGAACTGCAGATAAGTGGGGTCATCCCCACTTTGACCGTTTACCTGCCCATTACATACTGTCTTGCACACTACATTTGCACTATTACTTTGCACTCTACATCACACTCCATGTGTACTTATATTGGTATTATGTCTTATTTGTATAGTTGTTTTGTATATTGTGTTGGTATCTGCCACAATGTATATTGTTGTCTCTATTGTACAGTATGTCTGTCTATTTGTTGAATGTATAGAGCACCTACCAAAGTCAAATGCCTTATGTTAATATACTTAGCTAACACTAAGCCTAATTTATATATATATATATATATATTGTTAGGCCTTTTATATTGTTTTTTTTGTCTTTTGATAATTTTATATTAAAGTTATAAGTTCCATCGATTTTGCCTGTTCATTCTTTCCTGCTAATATATAATAATGCATTCCTGCTCATGCTGTTTAAAGTAATAATACAATTGGTATGCAAAGGTTGCAATGTTAGGGCAAGGTTCCCTAAAGGTTGCAATATTTAGGGAAGGGAACGTTCCCTAAATGTTACAACGTTTAGGGAACGTTATGGGAACAGTTAGGGAACGTTAGGGGAAGGTTTCTAAAGTTTGCAACGGTTAGGGAACGTAAAAAAAAAAAAAAAATAAATAAATATATAAATAAATAAAATAATAAAAAATGGATTATGAATTTTGTGCTGCCATCAGCCATCACAGCCAATTAAACTTTAGACTTCAAAGACCAATGGACCAAATCCTTCAGACATGAAAGAAATAGGTTATCAACAAGGCTATCACGATTTTAGAACTGTTACATTCATGACGCTTATGCTAATGTTACAACTGTAGGCTATCGCACGTTTTAATGGCTGCAGGTTGTAACAAAGCTAGCCTAGACCTACGTCGCTGTTAAGTTAAATTCTTAACAAACTAGAACATATTTTCATAATTGTTTCATGAACTAAACACGTATGACTCCTTTCTGGCCAAATTTCACAGCTTTCACGTTTAGCAGCATTATGTAGCCTAAATCGAGTTTGAACGGAGAGAATAGAAAAGTGTTATGATTGTGCCACTTCTCCCCTACTCTCACATAGGCTAGTAAACAAATGGAATGTTGGAACATTGCGCTCCCCAACACAAACGCGAAAGGTCGGGTTTGCTTCATCTTTTGATGATAAGTTTTGAAGTTTTGTTTTGAAAACGGAGGTTTAGCCTACTTAACGTAACTGTGGTTTTCTGAGTATCAATGTCATAAGATGGTTCATCACATTACACATCATGACATTTGACATGACATTGCGGTAATGCGGTTACCCAGCCCTAGGCATAGGCTACCACATTTTCTCTATGATACAGGGTTCCCGCGGGGTCTTAAAAAGTCTTAAAAAGCCTAAAATTCAGAACTTTTCAATTGAAGGCCTTAAAACGTCTAAAAAAACGGCCAGATTTTCATTCCGAGGTCTTAGAATTCATTTAGTCAGGTCTAAAAAATATTTTACCATCTTCATTTCCAGAAACGCTGGCCGCAGAAAGTTATTACAAAGTAGCAAAAAAGTATTGAGTCGTAGCTTGCAAAGCAGCGCTCTAGCGTCTTTGCTACCTTTGTAACAAAACCAGCAGAATGCTCAGAATATTGGTTCAGTGTGTTGTAGTTCTTTCTGGGGGATATTGGTGTTGGTACGTAGCCTACGCAGTGATAAATCTACAAATCCCGTGATAAATGCAATACCTGCCCGCAAAATAGCCTACGTCTGCGTCTCCTCAGAATTTGTTAAAGTTCGGCTACGTCTGGAAAATGGGAAAGTGTAGGCCTACTTTCAACGCGACACGGCTAGATCCAGTGATGCCGCGTTACTCTATTTTGTCCACTTTTTTCGGTAGCGAGTCTAATGCGCTACTCAGGGGCGGAGCCAGACATTGTAAACATTCGGGGCTTAGCCCATTTAATTTTTTTTTTTAAATAACCCCTTAAAGTCCCTTTACACAGGTGCATAAAATCAAGCACCTAGATTATGAATGCAGACTAATTAATAATTAGTTAGGCAGCCAAAACAACATAACATGACTTTTATATTTATGTGGACTCTTGGATTATAAGATCTGTGGTGGTGGATAGGATATCAACAAGGTTTTAAGGTAGGCTAACAGTTAACATTCTTTTGTGCAACATATGACACTGAAAAGTTGACATGGGCAGATAACTGTTAATGGGTTTTTCTGACATTTCAAAACAGTGTAGCCTAATTTATTACAAGACGAGGATCACTTTGTTTTGGGAGCTGGAATTTCTTATTCTGCAGTAGACTTAGCTAGCCTATGAGAGTACTAAATTTGCCTTTTCCGCCGACGAACGAGGACATTTAACGTTAACGTTAAGCATTTAGGGAGCTAGCCAAAGTAGCCTAACGTTAGCCTGCCTAACTGACTGAAAGCTCTTAACGTGAAATCACCAACCTGAAACAACACCATCCATCAGTTCACTGGGCGATGCTGTTGCTTGAACGGAGCTGGGTGGTCTTTTGAAAAACGTTCTAATATCCATAACGTGTAACACAAAGTGTTTTATCACAGACTGTAAAAGTGACAGACTTCTGACAGAGGCTTTTTGGAACACCGAAGCCATGACGTAGCGTTGCCAAGGCAGCATTTTCACTGGATCTAAACAAATCAATCTAACCATTGAAATCACCATAGCGGATAGCACAGAGACCTGGCATAGATCGTGTAGCAAGTCAAATTTTTTTTCAATATTGGGCTTTGAAAATAAGGGATATATTTCCTCAGTAATAGAGCATTTTGTGACATTTATAGAGAAACCGAGGGGAAGTTATATTGGAAATAAGAGTTGCCAGGAATTTAAAACACTAAAAAAAGATTCGGGGCTTTTGAAAAAAGATTCGGGGCTTAAGCCCCCTAAGCCACCCCCTAGCTCCGCCACTGGCGCTACTATTTCTAGCAATCAGATTAAAGTTACTCATCCAAGTCACTGTGCGTTAGGCCTACTATTTTTGTCATTTACCTTAGTAAAAGATATATTCTTTGCTTTTTTCTTGTCTCGGGGATTAACGCTCACGTTTTCAGCATGATGACACATGTGTAATACCACGCAGCAACACAAACATAAACAACAATAGAGGGAGGAGAAAGATGCGCATTTTAGCTATACAGTCATTATTTTGAGTTTGTGTCCGCTAAACATGATAACATTAAGGTACGTTGTACACTCTGTGCTGGTGACAAAGTGCTGTCTAGCTAGACATCCCAAGTCTCCCGATGTTCTGGGAGTCTCCCAAAAGCGGCTTCCTGACGCCCGCAATTAGATAAAATCTCCCGGAAACTAGAATGAACAAGAGCGCGCAAGCCAGACCGGGAATTAAAATCGCGTGTGCATCTGAGTTTAGCGTGCAAACGACGGAGAGGGAGAGAGAGAGGGGTGGTGCGTGTGTGCCTGAAGCGCATCCAAAACAGAGAGCATCCTGGCCTGTTTTGCTAAATCAACCAATCATTTTTCAGTGTAGGTGGGCTTTTATCCTTTTTCTTCCGAACTAAATTAATCAGTTTCAATGTATCTAGGAACAGGAGCGTCATGGCAGAGTCAGTGGCCCCTAAAAAGGAACATTTAAGAACCATTTCACATCAGACTACACAAAAGTGTACCCTTGTCTCATAAGAGTAAAACATAATGATAGTCTTGCACACTGCACTGTTTGTAGCATTGCCCATGGCTACAAAAGACTTGTTGAGGTGAGTTTAACAAGTGTAATTTAATTTGCTATTATTCAGGCCTATACTAGATGGCTGCCAAGGCTACATGAAAAGCCTTTTCTTTGCAAACACCGCGCTCTCCCGTTTGTTCTCTTTTTGAAAATGAAAAGCCCAAACTACCAAAATCTACATATTCTATCATCACAATATCTATCTATAGGCCTTCCTTATTTGGTGTACTGACTAGACATTATTGAACAAACATCTGAATTTCAGTATCTAAGTAGGCTAAAGGGCTACCTACCTAAAATTACTTTTTTTCAGGTTCGGATGTCTGCTATACATTGTTGACATTACTGTTAAAATGCATTTCCAATAAAGTGAGTATTGGCAAAACCGGTTTTCATTTTTATGTTGAGGCGGTGGGGGGTGTTGTCGGCAGCTGCTGAAAGTAACTAATAAAGTAACTTGTAATCTAACTCAGTTACTTTACTGATTACTTGATTTTAAAAGTAACTAAGTTACTTTTTAAAGGAGTAATGAGATGACTTTTTCAAGGTAACTGTGGCCTAGATCACAGCGATGTCTGCTGTTGGTTACAAGTGGTACCCAGCTCCAGGTACGAGGCTTGCTGCAAACTTTACAAAAAAACTATTCAATTAGGGACTCTGGGTGTGAAGGCGCTGGGGTCACAAGCCAGAGCATGCAGAGAAACATAAGATAGCCGCAAAATGCAAACTGTTTATCAGCACTAGCCGCTAACATCATTCGAAAGCTCCGGTTTTGCTCTTTCAATTGACGTCTGTGGGACTTGTGCGAGATAAGTACTCCGTGAGCAATTCAACAGAGAATAATGGAAGTGGATTTGGACGCATATTAATACTATATATTTTTAGGAGGGCTTTTGATCATCTTTGGGTGGTTTCAGCTTCAGTGTCCACCCTAAACACACTTTCACACCCAGTTTCAACTCGTCTCATTTTTGACTTCCTTGCTGAAATCTATTCAATTTGACTGTTAGTTTGTTTTAGATTATTTTCATTTTGGGCTTGAGGTTTAGGGCATTTGGTACGTGACACAGATATTTTTCCTTGAGTATACTACATGTGAGCAATGTAAAAATCATTTGGGTTGTAGACGTTGGGTGTGGAAGGTTACTAGTTCGATTGTTTTATCTGTAAATTAAATTAATGCTTTTTCAACGACTTTTCAATGATTTTTTCAGAATTTCTTTGATTTGAATATTTTTTGGTAATGCGTCGTGTAGGTCTTAAATTTCAATCTTTATGGTCTTAAAATGTCTTAAAAAGGTCTTAAATTTGACTTATTGAAACCTGCAAGAACCCTGATGATAATGCCTGCAGACGTTCCCCATCTGAGTTGAGAGCTGAAGAACATGGTCATAGGATACACTCAAGCCCAAGTGTGCCATTCTATCTACAAGTTCTTTTTTGTGTGGGCATGCAGCATCAGTCCTACGTATAAAGGAACTGGTGTCTCCTGTGAAGTAGGCTACTGTGTCTGATGCCCGCCTGTGCTTCACACTATTGAATTTAAGAATCTGAGCAAATGCTGCAGGTGATGTTGCCTGTGCCATCTGGTTTTTGATGCTGGGTCCCTCTAGAACCATATTTACTAGTGAAAAATACAAACACAAGTCAAGTCGAATCCCTTTAATTTATATTGCATTACATTACATTACATTTGGCTGACGCATTTTTAGCCAAAGCGACTAACAACATGGTAAACAGTTTAAGTTTTAGAGCAATTCTCAACAATTTTAGGACAATTTAAAAAACATTAGAGTACAGTAAGAATAAGTGCCTCAGTGAGTTCTGTTTTTAACAGTTACGTGTCAGTTTAAGACGGCTGGTGAGTGCTAGGATCAGCAAGACTTGTTGTAAGTGTTGCTATGAGAGGAGATGTTCTCTAAAGAGTTGGGTCTTCAGGAGTTTTTTGAAAATGGAGAGGGATATCCCTTTATTGCCGTATATAGTCATATTGTTCCAAGGCCGTAGTCATGATGTCAACATTGGGGGGGACCAAATCTGTGGTGGGGTCTGAGGGACCCCCAAACAGAATTTCAATACATTTCATGCAAAAATATTATTAAAAATCACAAACAAGTCATTAGTTAGGTCAGTCAATTAGGTTATTCCAAACTTTTGACGGATACAGATGCCACCCCCCACCCCCGTGAGTTTTGTGAAAAGATCAGGGTAGAGAAGAAGCAACTTCACTGGTCCGTCCCTGGACCCGTGACTCCATTTGTGTTCAAAATGTATACTTTAAAAGAAATTACAAACTACAGTATCTTATGATAACCTCTATATTACACAGAATGTGGTTCTTTGACTTATTACTTACACCTGAAGATTTTTTTAAACTAATGCTTAGACTCATAGGTTTGGAGCCTAATAAGATTTTGTCTTTTAATTTAGATTTTATTATGCTCGCGGCTAATCACACAATTTTAACGTAGTTTGAAAGGGACATGATTCAGGAATAGGCTACTAAGACAGGCCCCTCTTCTGTCTGACTCACCTCATGTTACCCCTGTATGCATTATAGACTGGCTTCTGACAGAAATTACGTTTTGTGCCAACATGTAGAAACACTAGGCCAGGGGTATTCAATTAATCTTCAGCGAGGTCCAGTTACGGAACATTTCCTCAAGCAAAGGTCCGGAGCATCATAATGTTTAACGTGCGTGTTTAGGCTATGTATATGTACAGTATGTATGTATAATATTAGGATGGATGGATGGAGCCTAGTTGTAGATAGATAGATAGATAGATAGATAGATACTTTATTGATCCCCAAGGGGAAATTCAAGAAATAGAAGAGTGTAAGCCTAGGCCTAATGTTTAATGTGAAATAAAATAAGTAGCCTAAAAGGCAACATTCGAAATGAGGAGAAATAAGGCAAGATAAGAGTAGCCTAATTGGGGAGAAAAACTTGAGTAGCCTTGGCTATTTTTAAGATCTTAACGTGAACTTAAAATAAAATTTGAGCTGAGACAAGGATGGATATTCCACAGCTGGTTCCTTGAACCCATTAATCAGCAAGTTTAATTTTTTTTTTTTAGTTTTTTTTTATGTTGACCCGAAATCCCTGAAACCCAGGAATATCACATTGTTGGGCAGTGAATGCATGTAGGCTTAACTAGATTGTGGTGGATCAATCATATTGCCTTCTTAAATCGTAAAATATTCTGTGGTCTCAGTTCACTGTTGAATGGGCCTAGCCTACCCTATGCTTGCTCAAAATATATGCTTTGTCTAGTACACTGAGAAAAAAAAGGTTTTTAAATGGTTCTTCAGAGGGCTGGATGGTTCCCAAAAGAACCATCACCCTTTAAAGAACCATTTTCTACTATTTATTCCAGTGGATGGTTCTTCACTACAGTGGATGGTTCTTTGTGTAGGCCTCATGGTTCTTAAAGGGCTTTTCATTCTATTTTGGTTGTGAGGTATTAGATTAGTATTTTATCTGCACTTAAAGGTAGTATTTATTGCTACACTTAAGTCTTTTGTTGCTATGTAGCTGGAATGTTATATTGTAAGTTGCTTTGGATAAAAGTGTCTGCTAAATGTAAATGTACATTTCAATGACTTAAAAATTGGCAATGGTGACAATGGGGAGATTGTTTCTACATCACTTTTATTTGCCAACCAACTTATTTATTTGATCTTATCTTGACCTATTGCCCTTTTTTGCCAAAAATAAGCGTCCAAGACATACATACGATGACGTCACGCTACCCTTGACACGTTCCAGTCAGTTAGAACGTCTGGATTTAATGAGGTGTGAAATAACCAGAGCCATATCTTTGCTCTGGAAATAACCATTTAACATACACAATACTTAGCAGTATTATTTCACAACAAATTGATTTATACTCAGACGTTTACTGTAAAATCAACATGTAGTGAAATTTGAATTGCCCTTGAACCGCACAGCATTGTGGGGCGATTTTTAACGTTCACTCCCAGCCACCCCTGACTGACTTTTCAACTCACTCCAGCCATCCACCAGTGACTTCAACCATCACTTTTCTGCATGTGTCTGCAAACTCTGCCGTCATCATATCCAAGGTAGGATTTACAGTACTTTTGTATGCCAATTGAAAACGGGAATGTATTATAAATATAGTTTCATAATGTAATGTTAACCAAAACAGTCATGTTAGAACTAGCTAGCAATTAGCTAGCGAGCTAATAATCACTAACTTTGACTTGAGTTAATGTTAACTTTTCCAATAGCTAACTTCACCATTAAGTGGAATATCTGGAATGGTAGTTAATGGTAATATCATATCCAACAATACGTCTGTGTAAGATGTCGTTGTGAATGTAGTTTTAGTTTGAATGAAATATCAGGCATGAGTAAGTTATCTATATTTAAAGTGGCTGCTAATAGCCATGCAGGCTAGCTGCTAACATTAACTTAATGTTACAGACACAGATGAGAGTCGTTAATGGCCTAGCTAAGCTAGGTAGATAACATTATTTACATTTAATATGCATGTAGTGTTGACATAAATGGAAAGAGGACCAGTAAAACAAATTAATGTAGTAATAGATATGTAAGTTATCTCACACCCTGATTTAAGGAACTGCAGTTTAGTATAGCCATTGTCATTAACAGACTTGTCATATAATGGATGTGAATGGGGGCAATTATGCATTTGGGGAATTGGGGTATGATGCACTTTAGGTTGTGAAGGGTAGTGTTTGGCCACATGTTCTTCATTTTATAGCCCTTATTTGCCCCTTGTTTGATGTACTTGATTTGCGACGAACTATGTGTTTATTTATGAGTGTAGTAGTGCTTCAGTGATGGTGTTTTTATGTTCTGTGTGTTTTGCAAGTTATTAATCTTAGTCTCCCTCTGTTCCCTCTGTTTGCAGGCGTTGTGTTGTGAGGCCAAATGTATGGCACATATGGAAGAAGTTCCAAGCCCACAAGAGAGTTCACTCACCAGGTAGACACACACACATACAGGGCCGGTTCTGGAGGGGTAGCAATGTGAGCAACCACACAGGGCCGGGAGAGGGGGCCCCCAAAAAATGCTTGTGTGTGATGTTGCTCCCCTGCCAAGAATAGCGTAGGACCGACCCTGCACACATACACCTATAGAAAATGCACAAGTAGAATCACATATAGCATTATGATATGTGTGCATATATTTGTGTCTGTAACTGTGACTAGTTTATCCCCTCTTTTCATGTGTCTGTTTGTTGATATGATTGTGTAATGGGCTCCATCAACCATCCAGGGCAAAGTCGGTCTGTCCTGATTGCACTACCTGCTAATTGATGACGTCTAGAAGCCATGGCTGGTGCCCTCAACGTGGCGTAAGTGTTTGTGTGTTTTGAATGTATTTATTTGTACCATGGTGAGGGTATGACTGTTATGAATGCTCTAATTTGTTTGACATATGTGCAATGTAATGCATTAATACAGAAATTAATCATGATTATTGCAGCTACCTAAAATAGTCTTGATTTTGCAATATAGCCATGTTTACCATTGTGTTGGTGGCAATGTGAGCCGTGTTGTGAATATCAGCCAAACTAATCATATTCATTATTTCAAATGTATTGTACAGAATGCATACTTTTGTTAAACTATATCTTTTATTAACAGAGCCCTCAAAAATAAACTGATGTCAGGAATTAACATACAGTAGATGGTGATGGTGGCAAGGGTGCCTTCACAAGGTAATTATAATATTTGTCTGTACACCTGATTGACTCACCTTACTTATTTTTTAATGCTTCATTTTTTTTATCTTACTCAACAATGACAAGATGTATGGCAATTGCTGTTTTATTTTTTTAGGTGCCATCCAACAGTCTCAGTGTGGAGCCAAAGGCTGCTATTGCAGGTCAGATGGGAGATTATCTATGTTACAGTATAAAGAGGAAAAAACGCACGCACATCCCGATCTAATCCTGGGTGCTGGACAAAACACTTACGATGAGAGAGAGGGGAAAAATTCCGCAACACCAGTATATGCTCCCAAGTTATAGTTTATTTACCGTAAATAAACTATAACTTGGGAGCATATACTGGTGTTGCGGAATTTTTCCCCTCTCTCTCAGATTATCTATGTTAGGCATCAGAAAGGTGGTGTACACACGAAGGCAGGAGCTGCTGCAGACAGTGTTGCGCTTAGGTATGATATCACGCAGATATACTACTGCTCAAAAGTGTAGGGTCACTTTGAAATGTCCTCTTTATCAAAAGAAAAGCACCGGACATTTCTAAGTGACTCCAAACTGTATAATTACTGTATATAGTACACATCTGCGTTACTTCTAACTATTGCATCTGACTTACAGGCTGCTAGTATGGGTTTGCTTTTATTTGATATAAGATGAGTAGTTTGAGTTGAGTTTGAGTTGTATTAATTATATTCATGGACGGGGCCAATTGTAATACTGTATATGATTTCTTTCTCTTCTACAGACACTTGACTTTTACTGCCAAAGGTACCATCAGATTCACCCTACCCTGCAGGACATCTATACCAGAAGAGGATGGACAGAGGCCCAAAATATTTTAAAGGACATTTCACACCCTGACCATGGAATGTTTAAACCATTGGGGTAAAGCAGACGTCTGACGTCTGTTCCCACATGTCTAAAACAGAAAGACCGAGAAGGAGTTTCTTTCCTCAAGCCTTTCGTATCCTGAGCACACATAACTCTTTAAACTACATTACTGAACATGGACTTGCCATACTGCACTTACACACACTGCACTTTTTACCGTCATTCCGTGTCAAATCAGATAAGGTTGTTGCTGCACCGTCTCAGGCCTGTAAAATATGTTTTTGTTCAAATCCTATGTCTTCATTGTTAAGTTTGTACAGCATGCTCATTGCTTTTCTACAAGTATTAATAAAAAAGTTAACATTTTTAAAAAAGTTATTATTTTCTTTGTTGTTTTTATTGATGTGCTTAAAATCACTTTTCAAAGAACCATTCAAAGAACCAATAATAAATCAAAGAACCAGTCATGAGTGAAGAACCTTTAAAATAAGGTTCTATATAGAACCATAAGGGTCTACAAAGAACCTTTTTAATGAAAAGTTCTTTAAAGAACCCTTTGTCTAAAAGGTTCTTTGTGGAACCCAAAATAAGGCCTTGAAGAACCATTTTCACCAAAGTAATGATGGTTCTTCAAAGCACATTTAGAGGTTCATTAAAGAACCTTTCTATAAAATGGTTCTTCAAATAACCATTAAAAAAGGGTTCTTCAAGCTTCACAAAAAGGTTCCTCTATGGCATCACTCTGAAGAACCCTTTTTGGTGCCAAATTGAACCTTTTTTTTTCTGAGTGTAGAGGTGCTTCAAATTGGCGCTTAAAATTGCCTGTCTCAGAATATAGAAGAGGTCCAGGGCAATTCCGCGCAAAACTGTCACATCCATATTTAGTTGGCGTTACGGACGTGACAGTTTTGCGTGGTATTGCCCCCGTATCGTTATATAAAGCTCTCTTCTCGCTCTCTAGCTTTCTCCTCTTTGAGCAATCGATGATTTGAAAATAACTTACTTATCGTTAACTTAGATATCCATCTGATTGTTTCTCGTCCCGTCTCCTCTCCTCGCTCGTTTCAGGCTATCAGTCTCTTCTCCATAGTAGGCTACTACTTTACTCACTGACTCGACTTTATCAGAATTCACAGATTTCACTGGCGAAATGATGGTTCCTGAAGCTCCTGAAGTAAATGCTGTTATCCTAACCAACGAAACATTTAGCGCAGCTTTGAAATCTTACGTGAAAATCTAAATTAGGCTATTATGGTCTGGGTCCGGATAGGATCACGTCACGGTCCGGACTCGGACCGCGGTCCGCCATTTGGTGATGGCTGATGTATGGGATTTCCTTAGCCTGTGCTACACCTTTCCAAGAAGTTTTGTGAAAATTGTACCAGTAGCTTTTGCGATATTGTTGACAGCCCTACCTCACCGCAGTAGGGTGCAGTAAATGGAAGCTTTTGATAGCGCACGCCACTAACGAAAAACGGAAAAAATCACCAGGACAAACCACTCAGGGGTGTAGGCTACTCTGGAACCATAGAATTTGTGCGTTATTTACGTTTGATTAGGCTACATTTCAGATACGTGTTGGTTTCCTGTAGGCCTAGTATAGCGCTTTATTCTTTCTTTATTTTTCTATGTCCGAATATTGGGGGGGACATTTTGGTCATATTTGAATATTGGGGGGGACACGTCCCCCTCAATGTCTATGGTGACTATGGCCCTGTATTGTTCTATCGGGAAGCAACTGGATTCGAGCACTAGGGGATGAAAAAAGCATGTCATTATTTTTCAGACTAGATTTATGAAATCATTATACTAGTAGTTAAACATCATGAAAGGAAAAGGACCTGTGAGGGAAAACATTGAAGGTGAACTAAATTTTGCTAAGCTAAATCTAACTAGCTCTAAAGCTGTGTCTGATGTCTTTAAGGAAGGTGGTCGTCTTGAATTTGAGAGAATGGGCTGTTTTAAGTTACAGGTTTAAATTTTACATCATAAAATGTATGATTTGATATGGAGATCATACTAATATATGCAAGTTTTAGCCTGGGCCCACTTTTATTCACTATTTATATAAACTGTCTGGGGGAGAATGTTTGCATTTTTCCATTTTTATGCAGACGACACTGTTATTTATTGTTGTGCTGCTACCTTAAGGAAGGCATTTGAGTATTTGCAAACTGCTTTTCACAGAGTGCAAGCACAGCTTTATCAATTAAAGCTTGTGCTTAATGCTGAGAAGACCAAAGTAATGGTCTTTTCAAACTCAAGGAAGAATGAGTTAGACCTGAATATTGTTACCAATCAGGGTAAAACAATTGAGATAGTTTAATCTTACAAATACTTAATTGATGACCACCTTTCTTTTAAGCTTCATATACAGAACTTAGGGAAAAATTGAAATTGAAGCTAGGTTTTTTCTTTAGGAACAAATCTTGTTTTACTTTTTCTGCCAGAAAAAGGCTAGTCGATGCCACATTTCTTCCTATTATTGATGGTGATCTGTTGTACATGAATGCCCCATCAAAGTGTCTTCAGATGTTGGATGCTGTGTGTCATGGAGCTTTAACCCTCTGATGCATGAATTATGAAAGCCTGAGTCAAACATTTTTAAAATGTGTTTTTACTCTTCTTAGAGTATGAAAAAAACAAATATTCACTTTTTTTCCAAAAATATGATTCTTTCAGAAAGTTACAGACATGTCCACTACACTGGACTACATGCGCTTAAACACTCAACATAAACAGAATAAACTTAATGGAAGAATGAATCAAATTGAATTTTATCATAAATCCATGAACAGTTATTTCATTTTATGCTTTGAAAAGCATTTAACTATACTTTCACACACTTCAACGTTCTATAGACCAGCGGTCCCCAACCACCGGGCCGCGGACCGGTACCGGGCCGCGGGACATTCCTAACCGGGCCGTAGCCTACGACATGAGTTTTTTTTAAAAATGCATGCAAACTAAATTAAATGTCATTCGCAATAATGTCACGTTTTTACATGGCATAGGCCTATATGCAGTTGTTTAATTGCACGCATGTTTGCATTTTGCAAGGTCTATTCTCTTACGTCTGCCTGTCCTGCCTTCAACACTTTTACATATTGCCTTCAGCGCTGCGCAGCCTCAGGTCAGCTCACTTCACCTTCTTAGCGAACGGTAGTGTCACACGAAGTTAGCTAAACTGCTAGAATGAGCAACAAAAAACAAGCATCACTGTCCAGAGTGTTTGAGTTGCGAGAGCCGCTGCAGAGATTTCTTACAGAAAGTCACCGTTAGCTGAACATTTTAGTGATGAGGACTGGGAGTCAAAACTCGCTTACCTGTGTGATATATTCGGGTTGCTTAATGACCTCAACCTGTCACTCCAGGGGAGAATGACGACTGTCTTTAAACTGGCAGAAAGTCGCTGCATTTAAAGCCAAGCTTGATTTGTGGGGACGACGAGTGGACCGGGGTGTATTTGATATGTTCCAAACAGTAGTGGGGGTTTTGGGAGAGACTGAGGCAGGGCCCTTTCTCTCGCAGCTGGTGCGCGATCACTTTGTTGCGCTTTCAAATGAGTTTGAGCGTTACTTCCCATCCTCCAAAGATCCACGGCAAACCAATGAGTGGGTCCGCAACCCATTTGTCAATATCCCGAATAGTCCTAACTTGTCAGCGCAGGAGGAAGAGCAGTTGATCGAAATTGCAAATGACGGTGGTCTTAAGAGTGTGTATAAGGAAACCTCTCTGGCGGGTTTTTGGATCAAAACCAAAGCAGAATATCCCGAGATAGCCGTAAAAGCGCTGAAAACGTTGCTACCATTTCCCACCAAGTATCTATGCGAGGCCGGGTTTTCGGCAATGACTGCAACTAAGACCAAATTGTGCAATCGACTGGACATTTCAAACACACTGAGGGTGTCACTGTCTTCCATCACCCCCAGATGGAACCTTCTTGTTGCAGGGAAACAAGCACAGGGCTCCCACTGATTATATTCGTAATGCACGTTATGTTTTGTTCCCATATTTTGTTAAGCATGTTCACACTTATAGATGTAGCTTCAAGTTGTTCAATATTCATAGTTCATATTGTTCAATTTTCACTTCTTCAAGTTCACGTTTTTCACATGTGTAAGAGATTGTTGCCTTCACTGTTCATACATAACTGGAGCTAGTTCTTTTCAAGTAATGCATGCACAACACATATGGAACATGGAACCCCCGACCCCATCCCCCCCCCCGCCGGTCCGTGAAAAAAAAAATAGGAAACAAACCGGTCCATGGTACATAAAAGGTTGGGGACCCCTGCTATAGACCTATTATTTAGGCCGAAATAAGAAAGCAAACAGGCTCGCAACTGTAAAGCTTCCATCTAAGCTTTGAAAACATCTCTAAAAGGAACAAACATACTCCATACTTCTTCAAGGGAATTTCCTGGACCATTCTAAAGTCTTCCCTATTCTTTCCTGCACTTGTGTTCTAAAAATATGATAAAATGATTTTTTTTACTAACATGAACTACATCTAATTTACACAAAAATTGACAGATTTTTAAAACTAACATAAATACACCAAAAATGAACTGAATTTCAAGATAAGATAACCAAGATAAATCATAATAAAAGATGAATAAACCACATGACTTGTATTGGAAATATACTTAGAAATGCATGACGTCCACTATATTGGACACATCGTTAATCGCAATTTTAGACTTATTTGAAATAAAATTTTCAAAACTAAAAGAATTATATTGTTCCTTAGATATTTCTGCATATCATCATATTTTTTTTACCTCTAGGGTTCTTCTGGTATAGAAGGATTGACAAGATATCCCAGCAGGGGCTGACCGTGTGACTGTCTGTCGGCCATCTTGGATTTAGAGGAGGTTTACTTGTAGTTCTAACAACCTACCACTCAATAAACCTTAATGAAGAGGGGCAGCAGAGAACATTCTAACAACTGATATGGAATTCCACCATAGAAACAATTGCATTTAGGAAGAAAATGACTTTTAAACAGCTGTCCACTGTAGTGACCGCTATGCGCCAGAGGGTTAAGGTTCATTTCAAATTGCAGAACCCTCACTCATCACTGTACACTTTACTCCACAGTGAATTTGCCCTCTCTGTCAAATCGCCGACTTACTCACCTCTATATCTTCATATATAAGGGCATTATAGGCAGGCTTCCATGTTACATATCTGAATTTCTTTCTTTTACACAGAGTACTTATGGCTTAAGGTCTCAGGGGCCGTACTCACAAAGCCTTTTATCTTACCACTAGGAGTACTCCTAAATCTCACTAAAAGATTTTAGCTAGGAGTTTTCTCTTAAAAGTTATTCACAAAGCCTTTCAGATAGCCTGGCAGGCCATCCTATATCATTGAAATGTATAGTCTGGAATCGAACCATTCACCTCGCTTAATCCAAGGGGCGGGCAGAGAATTGTCTTTCAAACTGCCTAGGCATGCAATAGGCCAGCGCTACGACCAATCAGAACAAAGAGCAGGATGACGTGGCCAGAGCGATGAAAACAGTGAACGGGGAAGTAAACTTTTACCGTATCCGGTCGGCAAAACGGCAAATACATCCTTCTTCGAAAGGAATGACTTAAGTGCATTGTGTTGCTTAACTTTCAAAGAAAAGCACAAGTCCAACTCCTCCAAAGTTGACTCCAACGCCGATTCAAAGAACCGCTCTTCGTTCGCCATAGCCACCTTCCTTGTTGCTACCATCGCAGGACTGTCATCTTTCTGTTAAGCCCGCCTCAAGACTCCCTAACAAAATAGAGCGCTGCCACGGCCGCCATATTGAAAATTCACGATGGCTCAATATCCACATTTTTTTTAACTGCCTTTGGCTATAAGTGTACCAAATTTCATGCTTTTATCACAAAGTGCACAATATTTTAGCTAAGCCGCCCCACTATTATAGGAAATAATGGACTTTCTGTAAAATATGTATATAAAATAGATTGTACAGGTAAGTCCTGTAAAAAGAGATATGTCTGATTAGTCCCATATAGGTGAACTATTCTGCATTGGTTTGGAGTCACATGGGTCACATGGCTTGATAATTCTTTATAGGAAATAATGTATTTCGTTTAAAAATATAAATATAAAATAGAGAGTACAAACAAAGGCTATACAAATATGTGTCTGATTAGTCCCATATAGGAGAACTATTCTGCATTGCTTTGGAGGTATTGAAAAAAGTAGAATGCTTTATATAGGAAATAATGTATTTTCTTTAAAATATTCATGTTTCATGGTTTGACATGAAACTGGCAATGACAGCTAGCCTACTTAATAAAGTGAAAAAACTTGGGCTATAGCTGACTTATTTTAGAATATCTTAAACACTAAGGCATATACCGTAGAGTGGATTGATTGAAAAATCCTTACAGGTAGGCTAATCTAGTATTTCAAGTTCCCATAAATATTGACTATAAAATGTCAAATTGCGTTTGTCTAGGAGAGGAAAATGACATTTGCACTTATGATATTTCCAGCTCCACAGCACAAAAATAGTTTTTGAATATAGGCTATTTATAACTCACTATTTCTAAATGTAACATGGTTAATAATGCTTCCACTTGCCATTGCACCAGAAATGTATATGTGTATGGGGAAATTGTGTTCTGTCACTTTAAGTGACCAAGCTTGTTCTTATAATTGACCTCTCCAGAATAAGTCCCGCCTCCGTAACTTCCGTATCCATCCAACTTCCGGGCGTGGATTGTCTATGAGAAATAACATGGCGTTTCGAAATATCATACCGGTAAAACATCTGTAGGTAGCGAAGTTGAAAAAGCTGGTGGGCAGATTGGCCTACACACTTCTGCCATATAGTTTCCACTGGATTTTTTGATTGTCGGTGCCGTTTAAGTAGTATACTATAGACTATACTACTTAAACGGCACCGAAAATCAAAAAATCCAGTGGAAACTAGATGGCAGAAGTGTGTAGGCCAATCTGCCCAGCAGCTTTTTCTACTTTGTCACCTACAGAGTTTGACAGGTACGATCTTTCAAAACGCCATGTTATTTCCCACAGACAATCCACGCCCGGAAGTTGGATGGATACGGAAGCTAGGAGGCGGGATATATTCTGGAGAGGTCTATTCAACGACGCGCTTTTTGCTCTTCCCAGTTTATCTTGCCTGCGCAAGAGGTAGGTCACGAGTACATGCACACTGTAGATTATTTTAATAATAATGGTTGTCTTGGTTTCAAAAATGTTCTTATATCAATGTATATGTACCTAGGGATACTAATAAACTTTTGTATGATCAGAGATTTGCACATTCATTGTATTTGTTTTGATAATGACATGTAGGCTGCGTAGTAGGCTAGGTTAGCTAACTACTATGTAAGATGTACTGTATATGCTAACAAAAGTGTTTCTATATTTCTAGCTGCAGCATTGCCAATCATTATTCAAGACCTTTGAATGATTGCATTATTTTGTCTATTACCAGGTACATATCTTTTGTTATTGCTAATCCCAGTTTATCTTGCCTGCGCAAGAGCTGCAGCATTGCCAATCATTATTCAAGACCGTTGAATGATTGCATTATTTTGTCTATTACCAGAATAAAAATACTTGACTGGGAATCCTTGTGTATGGTGCTTTAACACAACGCAAGATCACACCTGTTACACTGGTGCCGTGACGGTCTTCTTGTGCATGCTGGACGTCGACGAGAAGGACTACCAACGTTGCTCAAGCTGACAAGAATCACCGGGGCTGTTTCCATGTGGTATTGATAGCTAGGCTAGTCAAACATTCCTGAGTTTGCAAACATGCGTTCTAAGCTACACGACTAAATTGTGCATAGTTAATTATCAGATATAATAGCCACTTCATAGTTTTGAGTGCTGGTTTCAACCGCTTCCTGAGAGCTGTGGTTTATTTAGAACGTTCTCAATTATATTCCTCCTTTACTAAATATCGTTATTATAGTTCCCGTTTTGGCCACACAGTGGCAGTGGTGTACTACAAATGATGTAATTGTGTGCTATTTTCTGACCTGACGATATACTTTTGCTATTGCATTACCCCCGTCTTCCTGAATGCAATTGTTTGATATAATGAGCTTACATTCATTCTATGCTTGACTGTGGCATACATCTTATTTTCTGTGTTTTCTCTGGGTAAATAAGGTATATTTGGAGTTTGTATATTTGATATTTTTTTTTTTTGTTGATTTTTTTTTTCCTGCATACACTGAGTACACACATAATTCATAATGGATAGTTTTACTGGGCTGGGTAGTATTGGTAGGGGCAGGGGGGCATTTATGTTTACTTCTCCTGGACTAACAGATATGGCCACTGCAATCCAGCCTCTTACCTCTACTCCAATGCAAAGCTCCACATCACAACAGGCACGCACCACTAATGAATATACACCCCATGCTGTTGGTTCTGAGCCAGTTTCACCTTCAGTGAACAAGGAGGTGTCAATTGAGTTACTGGCAGATATTGTTGAGCGGTGGGACATTCTATTGGTGAAAGCATTGCGTCGTGTCTAGGAGCAACCAAAGTGGTGGGTGACACTGCTGGTCCCCAGAATAACAGTAGGGCTGGTGACATTTCAGGCATGGGTTTGGTGCTGAAATCCGATGTGAAATCGCCAGGATTTTTTCGGGGGGATGGCTCTGAGAAGTGTACAGTGTAGGAGTGGGAGGAGCTAATGCTGGTTTACATGCGTAGGAAAGGTTTTAACACTCAAGAGTAGTCTGATGAAGTGATGAGTAAGCTTATGGGACGGGCGCGAGATGTTGTCAGAGTGGGATTGCGTAGTGCCTCTAGGATTGACTTAAGCCAGGGCCCAGGCCCCATTTTTGATATTTTGAAGCAACATTTCAGTGACATAGTTTACTCTGACATGCCATTAGCAGACTTTTACACAACTCTCCCACTGACTGGTGAAAAGCCATTTGACTATTGGATTAGACTGAATAGGGCAATTGATGTAGCAGAGGACTGCATTAGGAGACAGGGTAAGAAGCTAGAAGATCCCGCTCGGGAGGTGATTGCTATGTTTATTCGACACTGCCCGGACCCCGGACTGTGTCTGATTTTCAAGTGCAAACCCCTGCTTCAGTGGACTGCTGGGGAAGTGCATGAAAGGCTGGAGGAACATCAGAGAGAAAGCAAAGCCAAACATTCTACATGCCCACCAGTGACGGTTTCTCTAAAGCAGGGAGTGTCTTCTCCAGTGGCTTTGCCAAAAGGCAATCCTGTTGCAGCAGCTGCGCCTAGACCTGCACCAGTGGCAGCGTCCTCTCACAATCCAGCTGAACCTTTTGCGCAAGTCATTGCTTTGCTTGAGCGTGTACTAGAACAGAGGCCGCAACAGACGGTGGAGACCAATGGATCTCGTCCACTGCAACGGTTTCGAAGGAGGTTGAATCCATCTCTGCCATGTGCGATATGTGGAGGGGCTGACCACAGTACAGTGCAACACTGTCGAAATGATCATTTGTGCTACCTCTGTCATGCTCCTGGCCACACACGCATGATGTGCCCACGAGCCTCAGCCCAAGAACCTGTTCCCCAGACAGCAGGGCTCACACAGCGGGGCCCAACCAACCCGCAGGAAAACTAGATGGCCCACGCAGGGAGGGGACAAGTGATGGGCCGAATATAGTCCCCGTAAATAACTGTGATGATGTGGAGTCTTTGTATTCAAGTGCATGTGCCTCTGCAGGGCCCGGTGTGAATATAATCTATCAAAACATACAAGCTGTAGCTCCTAATGATGATCTGTTTTATACGTGTGTTGTTGTAAATGACATAATTGAGGTGAAGGGGATGATTGATAGTGGATCGATGGCCTGTACATTGAGCTCGGCGATGGTGCCACGCCTACAGGAAGCTGGGGTGTTGACAAGTGAGGCGCTCTTCCCAGTTGATGTGGTGCTGGTTGGGTGTGGTGGGTTGAAGACCAGGGCAGTGGGTGCATGTGAGTTGGTGCTAACGGTATATGGCCATAAAGCCTCTGTCCCTGTCTAAGTAGTAGATGGTCAGATTGACGGACTGATTATTGGCAGTAATTTTATCAAACATCTCATACAGGCCATGAAGGGTAGTTTCATTGGAACACAGCCAGTGGGGTGTACTGATGAGGAGGCAAAGCTCTTCTCGCTCCTGGTTAATGTGGAGCGGTGGCAGGGAGGCGAGGTGCCAGACAAAGTGGGAACACTGAGGCTGAAGCAGGCAGTTACTTTGGAGCCGATGGAAGAGCACTTAGTCTGGGCACGGTTGAAGGGTGTTCAGAACATTTCAGCTGGTAGTGCTGTTGTCATTGAACCCACACAGGCCCGTTCGAGACCTAGGAACATTCTGATTGGGAGAACTGTAGCAATCTTGAGAAATGATGGATGGCTCCCGGTAAAGATTGTCAATCCGCTGCCCCGACCAATAGTATTGAGACGCAACGCTAAGGTGGCTGATACATTCCCTTGTATGGCCCTGGAAAACTTTGATTCGGGTGGGCTGGTGGCGTCAGCATCCCATGCTCACACATTACAGCAACAAGTGCTGAAGATGAGTGACAATTTAGGGGGCGACAATAACAGTGCCGACAGCTTGACCTTAGACGGCGAACCTGAGTGTGATGGAACAGGTTCTGAAGTTCTGCGCAGATTGGGGCTTGCAGACATAAATGTTGACTCTCCTCATCTACATCTGACGGTAGAGCGAAGCTGGTCCAACTGATAGCCCGTTATGAGTCCATCTTCTCAAGACACAAGCTGGATTGTGGGAAAGCTACAGGGTTTGTGCATACACTGATAAAAATATTGAGCCTGATCTACTTAAAAAAGGTAAGGCAACTTTTTGCATCAGATTAATATGTAGTTAAAGCAAGGCTGGTCTTTGTATAGGCTACTTAATTTCTTGTGTGTAAGAAATGAGTTTTGTAAGTAAAGTCAATATTAATTTATCAAGTAAATTCAACTTAATCTTTCAAGTAAAGTCAACTTAGTTTTGTAAATGACTGAACCTTATTTTATGAGTAAATTCTACTTAATTAAACTAAGTTGACTTTACTTGCAAAGTTAAGTAGACTTTACTTCCAAAACTCATGTCTTACATTCAAGAAATTAAGTAGCCTATACAAAGACTAGCCTTGCATTATATACATAATCATCTGATGCAAAAAGTTGCCTTACCTTTTTTAAGTAGATCAGGCACAATATTTTGTATCATGTTTGGTCTACTTAAAAATTGAAGTATGTGTCATCTATGTGTTCGAAAAGACAATCCTCTTATCACGTCAAGATATGCTGCCGTGGAGCCAAGTGTAGACCATACTGATAAAAAGACAGGAGCTGCAACGATTAGTTGATTGATCAATTAGTTGCTAACAACTAAATAATTTGTCAGTAATTAGAATTTTCTTTGAGTCATTTTTTTAAGAAGAAGAATCCCAGATTCTCTGATGTGAATGTTTTAAATTGAGAACTAGTGATCAGGACAAAACAAGACATTTTAGGTTGCAGCTTGGGCTTTGGGAAAGAGTGATCGATTTTTCACCATTTTCTTACATTGTATGGACGAATCCACAAATCAATTTATCAAGACTATCGACAGATTAATTAATTGGTTGCAGCCCAACACTGGAAACTGAGCAACCCACATGAGTCAAACAATCTCAGATATAATTATGCATCTTAACCCAAAACAAGACTTGAAAGTCATTTAGATCAAATAAATAAATGTATTTGACAAAAGCCAAAAAAACAAATCAAAATACATTCTATACACCATCTGTATAGATTTTAAGCTTGCAACCAGAAAACTAAACCATCGTCAATCTTAAGTGCAGCCTTTGTCAATATCCTTTTAACTTAACGTTTGACTCGAGTATTTACACAAATGCATTTTGGCGAGGGTTTTGCTTTAACGTCACACACGACTAGTAGTGCTAGGCTAAGTCCACTAGTTGAGTAAAGCCACTTGCTAACGTTAACATTCATTTTCAAATTAAACAAAAAGACTCGACTAGTTCTTCTGTTCTAGAGTCTTTTAGTTTAACTTGAAGATGGAAGCTAATCTAACCATAGACAGTAAAATAAATATAACCAGGTATCGATACTTGGCAAACTTTATTCTTACCTTAACGTTCAGTGGACTCAATCATAAACCCAGCCTCTGGAAATGCGTTGGTCTTCTTCTGCTCTTTTCAACGGATGCGTGCCAGTTGGCGGGTGTACGAAACAGCGTAAATTAAACAAGCTTTTTGTTTGTTGAGTGTTTGTACTTGAGAAGATCGACTGGGATAACGTAATAATGTATGTAAATGAAAAAACACACAATTTTATTGTAATTTGAACAAATGCAGATTCATTTCAAACAATACATTTTCATGTAAAGATACAAACTGAGATTTTTATTGTTAATTTCACAGATTTCATTTATGTTATATCTACACATGCTCAGAAACACTTTTTTCAGTGTAGGATCAGGCTGATTGACGACAAACCTTTCAGGTTGCCTTATCGAAGGTTGTCTCCCAATCAGTATGACAAACTCAAACAGGCTAGTTTGCTTCTCCACTTGTTCTTGTCTGGAAAAAGTCAGGTGATTTACGTCTTTGCACCGACTTCAGGTGGCTCAATGCCCGCACAATAAAGGATGCTCACCCCTTGCCACACCAGGCTGATGCTCTTGCAGCCTTAGGTGGGAATGCTTATTTCTCAACGATGGACTTGACATCGGGCTATTACAACGTTGAGGTACATGAGGAAGACCGAAAGTTTACAGCTTTTACCTCACCTTTTGGACTCTATGAGTACAATCGTCTCCCTCAGGGCCTATGTAATAGTCCAGCCACGTTTATGAGAATGATGCTGAGCATTTTTGAAGACCAGAATTTTTTAAGTCTCCTCTGCTACCTTGACGATGTGCTGGTTTTTGCACCTAATGAAACGATGGGGTTACAGCGTTTGGAGATGGTCTTTAGTCGCTTACAGCAACACAATCTTAAACTGGCGCCGAAGAAATGTCACTTTATGGAGAAGTCTGTGAGATTTTTGGGCCATGTCATCAGTGAAGCTGGTATTGCCACAGACCCTGAAAAGGTACGAGTTATCACTGGAATGACTGAAAAGGATCTCATGGAGGGCAACTCTAACATACCCTCCCAGTCCAAGATAAGGTAATTTCTTGGCATGGTTGTTTATTATCAACAGTTTATAGAGGGCTGTTCAGCGATTGCCAAGCCACTGTTTGGATTGACCAACGGACCCAAGACTCCTCGTTGTGGAAAAGGGAAAGTAAAAAGAAAGGCCATGAGAAAGCTTGGGGTGGCAGATTGGACAGATGAATGCAGACAGGCATTCATTCAGTTGAAACAAGCTCTTCTTGATCAGGTTCTCTTGGCCCATACAGACTTTAGTAAGCCATTTCTGTTGTCTGTGGATGCGTCAAGTAACGGTTTAGGTGCTGTGCTCTCCCAGGTCCCTGTAGGTGGGGATAAGGCCAGACCTGTGGCTTTTGCAAGCAAGTCACTGACCTACAGTGGGTCCCAGTTAAGTTTGGACGGGTTCCTTCATGAATCACGCACCCCATTTTCTCACCAGAAATGGCACAAACTGCAGTTGACACAAACAACCACAAGGTGTCACTTGGGAGTTCTGCCACTACTATTTTTGATGTGACCTGACTTAACTGCTTCCATGACGCAGTGAGCCATTACCAAACATATATGATAATACAATAGCGTGAGTTTATATATCTTATACCCTATTTGTCACGGTTACTTATAGATTTGATAGTGTAACGATAAGCCCCTGAGACTTTCAGCGGGGGCACGGGAACTTAAATTGATCACGGTAGTTTAAGATTACACTTAAACAGACAAAACATTCTAATATGAAAATGTAGATGCAATTGTTGTAAAATGGTGCAGCTCCTTTAAGAAAGCCCCGTGCGCAGGGATGGAAAGAGAGAAAGCGAGAGGGGGTGTGTTAGAACTTAGATGCGTGTGGAAAAAGTAGATGTGCTGTTGAGACTGGAGCGAGTCATATTCAAAATAATGCAAAAAATAAATCCGCAGATAAAACCAATTATCCTCATTCATTGCAACCGCAGCATGCCTGCTTGCCGACGTTCAAACGAAAAAGATATCAAAGCACCTTTTGCGTTTGAATGTAGCACGAATTTTTTTAAAACAGCTGGACAAATGATTTAGCTAATTGATTATAGCCTGCACACCAGCAATTGTTGAACATTTACCTGTACAAGACAGTAGCCCAGCCTAACAAGCATGTTGCATGTTGTAGGCCTATACTGTAGAAATTTCACTTAAATTGCAACCGCAACATGCCTGCTTGCTGACGTTCAAACGACAACGAAAAAGATATCAAAGCAACAAGAGGGTTGAGTCTGAATGACACAGAGTTCAGACTCATATATTGCTCCTCATAACCATCTATAAAAAAAGTGTTTTTTCTTTTCTTTTTGAGCACGTCCGAATCCAAGGACATAACGCACTGGACCTTATAATAGGCTCGAGATATAATTCCAAAGGGGGCAGATGGGGGCAGATAGGGGCCTACTGCAGGGACGTGCACAGGGGGGTTGCTCAGGTTGCCCGGGCAACTGCCCATATGCCCTTCTTGACTCATGTTGCCCTTCCAATGGGGAAAATAAATAAATAAATCGTACAATGGATGCAGAATTTCACGTAGGCCTAGATAAAAAAAAAAAATCGCAAAGCCTCATTCACTTCCATTCGGGCACCGAAAGTGAAAGTCAGTAGGGGAAGGGCAAACTCTGTTTACGTGGCTGCAGCGCTGCACGCGACCGGCACCTAACGGTACCGATCCACTTGCACGACCCAACATACGCATGGTGTCGCGCTGCCTCCCCTCGTTCAGTCGTGTGTGGGCGTTTTGTTTAAAATGTCAGTTACCAGCTCATATTCAGTTCGTTTTAACGTATCTTAAGTGTTTTTCCACAAATGGACCACAATTTTAGGCATGTACTTAACAGTATACAACACATTAATAGCTAAACAAACTATGCAAGCCATTTCAAAATCTTGTTTTATTTAAACTACTCAAAGCAATCTCAAATCCTCACCAGAAACACCAACAGTCAATATATTCATCCAAATCCTAGTTTCGTTTGTTTTATGGACTATAGGTGGTCGTGGAAGAGATCGTTAAAACATTATTTGTCTGGTAAGCGGAACCAAAGTTTCACAGGCACCGTTGTGGTAGAACAAAGGACCTACAAACTCGTCCTTTCATTGGAGAGTCGCCTCGCGTTCAACGGATTCATTTGCATAAAGCTGGGCATCGGCCAGCTTTTTGACGCGCGACATTATTTCAAATGCAGCGCTGCCTTCCCGGAATGCTTTGCGGGCGCGTGAAAGTCGCTTGACGTCACCCATAGGACTAGAGTGGAATGCGACACGACAAAAAGAAGTGTCGTGCAAGTGGATCGGTACCGTAAGCAGAGCCTGCCCTGCATAAGCGGCCCTAGAAGGAGATTGTCGCGGTTGTCATATGAGACGACTCAACGTTGTCGGAAAAGGTGAGTTTGTGATGTATAACAAACGAACGATCATCGTCATCAAGTTTTATGAAATGAATTAAAATCTTCATAAATCCAGGCTGAGTTTGCCACGTTTAGCCTAAATAATCAGACAGATAGCTTGCAGAGAAGCAGCCAAGGGGGCAGGCGAATTCCCGGAAGAAGAAGAATCGACGTAGGCTGGAGGGACCATCTCTCTGCTAACTCCCATAGAAGTCCATCCATTCTAGGATTTTTTTGAAATACCATAACTTCATATAACATATATCCTGTGCCGATATTGTAGCTTCTGTGTAATCCACATAAACACTACAAAGGCAAAACAGACTCCACTACCTCGTCCGTAACGTTGGTTACCCGTAAGAAGAATGGTTAGCTTGTTCGGTTGGAGGGAAGCTAGCTTTGACGTAATCTCTCTTTCGCGCCGTAGGGAGATAACCGTATTGTTTGGATAAGAAGCTCAGTCCACCTAACTGTCTATGACGGTAACTCATAAGCAAAACCTAGGATACACGACCCTATGTTAAGGTAAAGCATTACACAGAGGCTTATAATAATAAAAAAGTAAACCTAATTTTTATAAAAAGGCACTAATCATTTCAGAGGTTTTCGATGGATTGACCGTAGGTCGGAAAAGTGGAAAGAAGATTAGCTTCAAGGCTATAACTTTTTTGTTTTGTTTTAGCATGACTGTTTTTGAAGATGATCATGTGTGGTAGCTTCTTAACACGACTTGGTGAGGATGATATTAATAATAATACATAAATACATGTTTAACTTTGATCACTTTGAAGGCGAAGGAAGTGTGAGAAGAATTTCTGTGTATCTATCATATGAGTTACAAGATTCAGTTCGATGGCTAACGTCACGAAGTTAAGTGTGAGTCTGCTCAGTACTGGGGGGACCAACTGAAAAATCGTTCTATTTGACTCAGTGCCCTCCCATTGAAAACGACGGAGTCTGTTCGTCCATTTCTTTTACTGTCTATGGAAGCAGCCCGTTATCACATAGCCCAGGGCCGGCCCGAGGCATAAGCGAACTAAACGGCTGCTGGGCCCCCAATCGAGTTTCTTTTTTTATATATATATAATAAATAACGTAAACAAGTGACATCAATGAATGAATAAATGAAACAATTAATAATTCAAAACAAGAAAATTCTGATTTCATGATCAATGTGCCTGCCTACCTCTACTGTGTCTGCCAGCCTTTGAGTCACGCGCATAAACTAGATACCTCGGGTTCATAGACAATTCGTGCAGACACTGCATCAAGTTCAAAAATCGGAAGAGACGGTGAGATGTTAAGACAAGTCACAAAAAAGGACGTATCCCTCTAGTGCCGAAAACAGAAAGAAGAAAATGACAAGAGGAGAAAAACAAGCAAGATACAGGTATGTTTGCATGATTATTAAAAGTTTGTTTTGTGCTTGAGGTAGCTAGCTAGCCATCACCAGAACTAAATCCCCACCATCAACAGAGAAATGTCTCCCATTAATATATATTTATCTAGGTGTATTTCAGATGTCAAGGATATTGGGATTGTTTTGGATGTTCAATCAAGCATGTACCCTAGCTCTAGGTGGGCTTATGTTGTAAATTAAAGTTAGCTAGCTGACTGAAGTGGACATTAGCACTACAGTAGCTACATGAAAACGTAGCTGAAGGCAAATTTACCACAGAGGGATTTGTTTCTGATTTCGCACCTGAAAGTGTTGATAGTTTATTACTGTTCAATAATATGTAACATAGTGGTAAGTCTGATAGCAACAGCAGACTAAGCTCCCAGTCCCAACCCCAACCCACTGACTAGCGCGACTCTGGGCATCGGTAACGTTCCAGCTTCATAGGCAAAGATGGAACAGTAGCCTACGTGCGCTCTGCTCTAAGATCTTTGGAGAGAGATGGTAGTGTTTGAGAAAATATACCATGTTGGGTGGGGAGACTTCTGTGATGAAAATAGACTTAAATTTGATTAAGACTTGGCGAGTGATGTAGCGGTGCTACCCTAATATTTAGGCTGCAGTAGATCACCATGTTAAGGGACCGTTCGTTATTTATAAACGGGGTCACCGGAGGAAAATATGGGAGGGTCATGTCTTTTTATTCTTTGTTGAGGGGAGGGTCACCTAACTTTTTTTTGTCTAGGAGGGAGGGTCACCCATCTTTTGTATTAATGAAAACAGCAAAAAATCAAAGTGGCTTGTTAGATTTTTGATTTCTGTTGCCATATAACGTTCTCTTTCGTTCCATAGCTCTGTCAACATTGAACAATGAAAATAATGGAGATTTCTTGGGTTTCTCACGCAAAATACGGAAAATGTCAACATTCGTCCCCATTAACGTTGGAAGGGTTGGAGCAACAAAGTAGCCTACTTTATTTATTTTTTTGTGATCAATTTTTTATTGTATTTTGCTTCATACAACAAACACATAAACAAACTGAAATACATCTAAGACAACAAATAAGACAACACACATCAAATAAAACAACATACAGCATTCAACCACATTCACTCCCCCATTCCCAGGTCTTGCTCCACCCGCCCCCGCCCAAAAAGAAAGAGATTCAGTTATCTGATACAGCTCAACAAAGTTGACAAAATTAGTATACCAAATTAAGATAAAAGATGAAAAAGGAAGAGTAAGCAGAAAGGGGACATAAGACCATGACTACTATCCCAACATAATGTCGATAAAGGAAGAGTAGAGTAGATTAAATCCTGAAGCCTATGTGGTCTTACTAGGTTTTCTTCTAAAGATCGCCAAGCTACTTGTGCATGCGGGTTTAACCAGGTATGAAGAGGACGAAGTGTTAAGGACCAGAAATAAAACTGGAAGTTTGGGAACCCAAGACCTCCCGATAGTTTTAGCCTCTGCAAAGTGGACATTTTGATCCGTGGGCGTTTCCCTTTCCAGACATACCTAGACACTAATTTATGAAGTTTCTCCCAATGTCCAGCAGGGGGTGCTAAGGGCAACATTGAACTACAGAAATTAACCCGTGGTAAGATGTTCATCTTGATAATGGCAGCTCTTGCTCGAAATGAATTGGGAATGGATGACCAGCGCTCCAAATCAGATTCCACCTGCCTGAGAGTCCAGTTGAAATTAAAAGAGACGGTTGATTGAATCGAGGGAAAAATTGATAAGCCTAGGTATTTAAAATGATCCACCACTGGAATATCGCTTGGTAAAGAAGCTTGCCTCATAGTATCGTTGAGAGGAAGGAGAGCCGACTTGGACCAATTTATTTTGTACCCCGATATACTCCCGAATATATTAAATATGGACAAAATATGTGGAGTGGAATTAATTGCATCACCAAGATATAGTAAAATGTCATCACAATAAAGAGAGATGAAATGATCCGTTCCATGAACTGTAATAGGAGTGTGGGTTGACTGACGCACCGTCTGGGCCAAGGGTTCCAGAGATAGAATGAACAAAAGTGGAGAAAGAACGCAGCCTTGTCTGGAGCTGCGGCCCACAGGAAATAACGACGAACAAATATTGCCCGTCATTACCATGGCAGAAGGAGAAGCATAAAGTGTTTTTATCATGTTGATGAAATTCGTACCAAACCCCTTATGGTGAAGAACAGCACATAAGTAATGCCATTCAAGGCGATAAAAAGCTTTCTCCGCATCCAGAGATAACACAGCACAAGGAGTTTGAACCTCAGCAGAAGCTTCTACTATATGCAGTAGTCTGCGAACATTGTCTGAAGATAGGCGAGATTTTACAAAACCAGTTTGGTCAGGGTGGATGAGCTTATTCATAAGGGGCTCAAGCCTTAATGCGAGCACTTTAGCGAAGAGCTTTATGTCCGCATTCAAAAGAGATAAAGGACGATAGTTTGCACATTCATTTGGGTATTTTCCTTTTTTATGAAGTAAAGTAATCGTAGCGGTGTTCACATCTCTCGAAAAAGATCCAATTGAAATGGCATGGTTGAACATGTTCAGCAACAGAGGGCCAAGCTGCGACCAAAATTGCAAATACAGTTCAGGAGGAATTCCGTCAAACCCAGGCGATTTCCCTTTGTTAAGGCTACGGATAGCCATCTCCAATTTGGTTATTGTAAAAGGTTTATCTAGGGATGCTGCCTCATGGGGCAATAATTTTGTAAGCTTTAAATCCTTAAAAAATGTGTCAAGTTTAGAGGAGTCATATGGAACCTCAGAACTGTTGGAATAAAAAGAACGGAAGGTGAAGTTAATCAATTTGGGGTCCGTAACCAGAACTCCTTCTGATGTTTTAATGGCAGGTATATGCGCAAAGTTTTCACTGGCACGCAGGCTTATGGCAAGTGAGCGGCTGGGGCGGGCTCCCTCAAAGTAATGGTTTTGACGTGTGCGGTGGATAAGAAATTCAGCACGCTGTCGGAATAATGAATTCAACTCGTCTTTTATTTTTTTACGTTGGGTGATTGAATCTGGGGAAACGTTGTTGTGCATGGCACATTCCAATTGCCCAAGCTCGCGTTCTAATTCAAGAACCCTGCGCTGACGAGTCTTGTTTAAGTTGGACGCAAACGATACACAATTACTTCTAATATAACCTTTCACGGAATCCCATGGAATGCGAGTGTCCTCGACTGAATGCTCGTTAAATGATATGAATTCTGTTAGGCCAGATTCAAGTTGATTCACAAAGCTCTCATCGCGCAATGAAGAGGTGTTAAGACGCCAGCGTGGAGCACGGTCATGCGATACAGAAAGGTTAGCTTTACAAATGACAGCCTTATGGTCTGAAAAGGTCAGGGAGAGCATGTCCGTACTTACCTTTTCAAAGAGATCCTTGGATGTAAAAATTAAGTCTATTCTAGAAAATGATTGATGTCTTGCCGAAAAGAACGAGAAGTCTTGTCACTTATGATTGGTAGCACGCCATATATCAATTACCGAAAAATCCTGAGCCCATTTTCTTAATGCACCAGACGCTGATCTCTGATCACTGCCCTCAACTACAGCCGTCCTGTCTATGGAGTGGTCCCAGACTGCGTTAAAGTCTGCTCCAATAATTAACCGGTAATCTGCCAGATCATGCATGGTGTTAGACAATCGCGCATAGAACTCAGAATCAAAACTGTTAGGGGCGTAAACAGACAAGAAGGAAATTTTCTTATTTTCTATAATGGTTTTCATAAAAGTGATTCTACCATCTAAGTCACTACCCACACCTAAGTTGGTGAACTGAAAGTTGCGGCGGACAACAATTAATACTCCTTTTGTTTTATTAAGGGCTGAAGATTTTGCCTTTACACAGTAATGTTTATTCTGCAGTTTATGGACATCCTTCTGAAGCAGGTGGGATTCGCTGACCATGGCTATGTCCACTCCCTCCCTTCTAAGTACCTCCAGAAAACGTATGCGTTTAAAGGGCAAATTCAGGCCATGCGCATTAAAAGAAAATACTGTAAGTTTAGTCATTCATATCATGGTACCAAAGATAAATAATGAGCTGTGAGTAACATGGGAAAAATGAGCAGGTAGCGCAAGATCCGTCCCCCCCCCCCCCCACCCCCAACAAACACATGCACACACACACACCAACGTAGCAAACAGACACACCAGACGACCCCACACACACAAACACCCCCAGCCAGAAACGTAGCCACACACACACACACAACACACCTCCCGCACAGCAGCAAGCGAACCCTCCCCCCCCCCCCCCCCACACACACACACACACACACACACATGCACACAACAAACTGAACAAAACAATACCAAAAACAGTACATGGATATTGCCTGACCAAGAAAGCATGTCCTAACCCTCCCACCTAACATTTGAAGGCGAGTCCCTACACTGTAAAAAAAGGAAATGGCAATTGTTGTTCTAACACACATTTGTATTGTTATCTGACTCAGAAATATAAATGTGACATCTAACAAATAAATACATGTTTGCCTGACTCAAATTCTCAGAAGTTGGTTTAACAAAGAATTTTGAATCGCCTATACAAGATTTTTTGAGTTCCCTCAATTGTAAACTTATGGGCATGCGCATTGCTCATGTTCATGCACACGCCTACTAAGGTAAGGGGTTTCCAATCCCTTTCTCCAAGGGCACACAGCCGTTTATCCTCGAGTTTGAGAAGATTGGCGGACTTGAGATTTTCAGGTAGGCTAATTATTGTTATTTCGCTTTTGTTCAAAGAAACAAAGATAGATTTGGTCGGTGAATTAACCAGAGTCGTATATTTAGTGTATTTCAACCGAATTACTGAAGTTATTAGCTGTTTTTAGTTTGCAAACTTCAGGCAAATTTTTAACGTGATGTTCTATGCAGTCAGTAACTTTTAAACTGCTAAAACTGTTAGACTTAATTGGATTTTATAACAACCGCGGTTGTTGGAAATGTTTTGGAGCGTATTCAAGCGGGATAGCAAGAACTACGTCTGCTTAACTAGTAACGTTAGTAGTGACAGTGACAGTAGGCTATCGTTTGTGGTGGAGGGAGAGGGAGAGTTCGTGCCTGCGTGTCTGAACTGAAGTGGAGGGAGAGGTAACGTTAGGTCTAGATTGGCTAGACACTCACTAGCAAGAAACTGACCTAGGAATATTAATTGAAGGGATATGAATTAAACAATGCCTATGCTTTAAGCAAGATGTATTCTAATGATTTGTGTGTGATTCTGTTTCAGGAAGGGAGTTCATGCAAGCTCAAGCTCATCCCAGGACGTTCTTCAGAAACATTGTAGGCTTCACCACTGTCACGGTACACATTGGCCTTGCATTTACACAGATTGCGTATTTAAAACGTTTGGTGCATTGCTGTCACACCTCTCAAGATCACACACATCCACTGTAAATTCACCAAATTCAACATTTTAATGTGAATTGTGTGACTTCAAACAGCAAAAAGACTTTTTAGAACAATACAAAGTTGGTTGGAAACTGATAGTGACCACAAGGACATTCATCCTCAACTAAGCCATCAAAAATGGTATGTTGATGAGTCACTGTTATTTAAATTTGAATGTGTTTTTGTTGCAGTTGTGTTGATAACTTCAACATTTACCCCCCTTCTTTACAGACTTTGTTACTTCGAGTAGTTATCTCTCCAAAAGAAGCCTGTCGAATTCTACTCACAGAGGTACCAACATCTGTTCTCCAGCTCATCAATGTACTTAAAGACATGTGAATGTATTGGTAGCTTAGGCTGGCATGACTATACGACATTAAGCCCTGACATGGCTATTATAATTAAAGACTGTTTTGTTGTTTGTGTCCAGATATCTGAAGAATTTTATCGAATCACCAGCAGAGACCTCCGGGCAACTTGGAATGCATCCCTTGCTTGATAAAACTGTACCGAGCCAGGAAGGCAGCTTTTGGTCCAGATATGGAGATGTTGCTGAAAAAACTTGAAGAGGTGGGTAAAGTGCCCCAAACTAAACTAATGCAAATACAAAAATGACCTTAAAGCGATGGTTCGGAGTAATTTCACCCTAGGGTCCTTTGCACCATGACCCCGAGCCCAAACACCCTCATCATTAGTTTCTGACAGCGCTACTCGACCAGGGTTTGACCAAGGGAAAACAGGTTCTGGGAGGGTGTTTGGCTCGGGGTCATGGTTCAATTTGGTGTGATTATTAGATTTGCAGTGCCTCCTTCATATCTCCCCAAAGACTGGATAATTATTGGCTGGTATTCTTGTGCCTAAATGTGACTGTACACAACTAAATAAGCGTATGCGCTGGTTAATGTGTGACAGCAATTGTTACAGGGTGTCTATCGCTAATAAAATGTCGCTGTGTCTGTTTTTTTCCCCCTCAGAACACAGACCCTGAGGAATCTGTGGTTAAAGGAGTGCCCGTTGCGATACTTACCGTCTATGAAAATGATGATACTGCCGCATCAGCAACAGTGACTGACATCGCTGTCATCTTGGAAGGGGCAGTAATACTACACAGCCTACCTGACCTCGCAGCTGCCTTCGCCTGCCTGTTTGGCCTTTTGTATGCAATGGACATAAACTATCCCGAGCAGATGAGGTACACCTTCGAGGCTATCCAGAATATATTTTTCGAGCTTGGTTCAAGATGCTCACAGCGCACGCAATCCTTGAAAGAGAAGCTGTTGCTATGAAGCCTGTGTATAATTGACACTCACATGACATAAACACACACAGCTCTCTGTCATAACTCCTCCATGAACAAGCACACATACACACAGCTCTTCTCTGCCAACTACTACATGGACAGGACTGTACACACACATTGTTCTCCAACAGCTTCTCCAAGAACAAGCATGCTCGTGCACACAGAGAGGAAAGAGCAGTTCTCAAGAACCTCAGTTCACAGGGCGCCAAGCTCCTCTGCTCTCTTCTAGCAGTTAAGATAATTGTTCATTGTGGTTTTATTTTTATAATGTATGTGGTTTATATTGTTGCTTTATGTTTTGTGTCTTGATACAATAGCCGCATTTACATGACCCCTCTTGCCTAATTTCCTAATTTCCTGATTAGAGTATCAGAAAGGTATAGCCTACACCACCTCTTGGATCGAAAGAACTAATCTTGGATCCAAAGAATCTGATTTGGTGATGCACTTACATCTAGTTATCAATCGGATTATAAGTGAAAGAAGGTCATGTAAATGGATATTGTTAAGCGGCTTGTGAGGTCCCATTACCAATGTTAACACACACCTGCTACTCTGCTCGCCAGCACACATACACTGTAGCTAGTACATACACACTGTTCTCTACCATCACCACACACACGGAATAGCAGTTCTCAAGAAGCTCAGTTCACAGGGCGCCAAGCTCTTCTGTGCTCTCCCTATAGGAGTTCAACATTGTAATTTTATATTTGTATCTATTGATTCAGTAGCCTCGTTGCACACATCATTTCCTGGAACCACTATGGCCCAGATTGTTATTTACCACAGTGCGCGCACACACACACACACACACACACACACATGCAGGTCTCCAACTCCTGAATAAGCAAACAAACACACACACACATGTGGAGAAAGTGCAGTTCAAGAGGCTCAGTTCTCAGGGCACTTTGCTCAAGATTATGATGTTTGACATTAAGCAATAAAAGTTTTGTATTAACATAATTTTTTGTGTGTTGAATGGTGGGGAGTGGTGAAGATGATTGGTAGAATTAAAAAAATTGAGTTTATAAAACTCAATTTACAGATAACACTAAAAAATCTGAGTTGGTAGAACTCAAAACTTAAAGGTGAAACTGAAAAACCTGTGTTGGTAGAACTCAAAATGTATGTGTAAAACTCAAAAACCTAAGTTAGTAGAACTCAAAATTTCTATGTAACACTCCAAAAATGTAAGTTAGCAGAACTCAGAAATCTTTGTAAACTCAACCACGGTGAATTTAAGTAAGGAAAACTCAAAAAACCAAATGCATCACATTGCCTAGATAATTTAAGTTCTGTCAACCTTTATTTTTTTTACAGTGTAAGAAAACTCCGGAGGGGAGAAAGTTGTAAAAAAAAAAAAGATAAGCCCTAACTTTGGGGCAATCAACAGCCTATGGCCTGTTTTAATCAGTATAAAGAAAGTAATATGACTTTAGCCAAGATACAAGGGCAAAACAAAACAGATAAACAAACAAACAGACAAGCAAGTCATCCGTAGGTTTAGTCTAGGCCTACCATTCATTTCCATAGGGCTTCACAACACTGGGTTCCGTAAACAAAAAAATAAGAGTCTTTGAACAGCAGTAAACAATAAGCTCTATTTTGAAGTCCCAAATGTCCAGGCCACGAAACCAAGAAAAAGGAAAATAAAGATATAAATAGGCTAGATTAGACAACAGCAAAAGAAGAAAAATAATGGGGAAGTAGCCTAGAGCCACTCGCCACTTACCCCCCAAAGCGCCAGGTTAATAGCGCTGTTTCTAGCCTATTTCAGGTCGGGAAATTTAATTTTCAAAACGTCCATGGCCGCCTCACTCGAACTTAAAGGTTTCACCATCAATCCAAACAAGAAGAGTGCCCGGATCCCGGACTCTGGTCTTGACTAATCTCTCATGAAGTTGCTCCCGTAGCGGCCAGTATTGGTCCCGAAGTTTTCTCCGACGCACCGATATATCCTCCTGTAGCCTACTTTATTCACGCCTAACAGCCTATATCCATTTGGTCAACTTTATCCAGCCCTAAAAAAGCTAAATTTAACTTTGGTTAATTGTAGTTTACCGTGTAGCCTAACTTTAAACAGTGTGCATGCTTAACATAAAGCATACTTGTGCTTCATTCATCCACACATCCAGCTCCTAACGTTTTGACAAGCATTTCTACCAATTTACCTTGTTCCTGCCCATCTCTAGCTTTGCTGTCTCCATCCTTTCTGTTTTTGTTGTTTGCAAAAAAATATATAGTATTTATTGGTAACCAGCAACAAGTGCAATTTGTTATTCGCTGTCATTCTCTCTCCTGCCAACAAAAATGTGTTACGTTCCAAGTAGCAGTGCGTAATTCTGCTTCATAAAGTTGAACAAATACATTTGGTCATATAAATAGCCAGTTTATGGTCTACAGTGTAGTTGGTAAGTTATGGTAGGCCAACTTGGAGTGAATATACAGGGGGAATTCTTTGTCTAGCTGAGTAGCCTGGCAGGTGCGCACGTAGGCATAGCCTACAGCCGAACACTGCAAGCGCCAATGAATCGTGCTCTCTCACGACAACCACGTCGTTAACTTAAATAGGCCTACTGTAGGTTAACATCACTCTGAGTTCGCATTCAAGCAAGCAAAACGATGATTTGAACATCTGTTTCTCTGGAAGGACAAGGGGTAACAACAGGACAACACAGAGACAGGCCAGAATGCAGGACTAATGTTATGAGAGTATTACAGTAATATGGGATATTCTACGGGAAAATATTAAAACGGCAAGACAGCGGGGAAACGTTAAAATGATAAACCCGGAAAAAGTTGGCATGTTAGGTATTTTTCGGTCCCTGTGATTATTTGTGAAATTGTGCAAACAGCCTTTTCAAGTCATTTGAGAAGGAAGTGTAGCAAGCTCCCAAGTTGACGCTCGTCTGAGAAATGTAGTTTTTGTTAATGTTCACCTTCGGCAGCTTTACAATGACTGAGGAAGCCTAGAGACGAGTCCATAGCAACAAGTTCATGTGTTGAATTTGTTATTACCCAGTGTGCTTTGTTGAATGGTCTCAATGCTTTATTGTTTTATTTCATGTGAATACTTACTAGAGGAGTAACTTTTCAAGTAGGCTAATGCAGTTGCAGGAAGTGTGCATTTAGTTTCCATGCTTATTGTGTTTCCACAACAATGTTAGTGAGTAAATCTACTGAAATGGCCACCATCTTGGTGAAGTGTGATGTGTAAGATCAGAAAGCAGAGGTTGATTTAAGGGCGGTAGCATATGTGTTTTCATAGCATAGCGAGCGTCGGCGGAAGACATCGACAATTGGCCGGGGAGGGTCATGTCATTTTTGAAAATGCTGCTGGAGGGTCGCATACTTTTGATTATGCCTCATTTGCCAATAGAATATGAATTGTTACATGTGGAATTGCTTGTTGATGAGTGTAAGTAATGATAGCAAAATAAACTCATTCTGAGGGGTATTTCACAAAGGCAGAATTAAGATATCCATGATAAGTGATAAAGCGAGGTTTGACATAGCGATGTCTCGTCATCCTAGCTAAACTCGTTTCACTAACGCCAATCCAAGATGAGTAGGAGCAACTATGTCAAGCCAAGTGTAAGTAATTCAGGATGTGTGCGCGTTCTCGTTTCTGCTCCAAAATGCCCACGGTTGGAATAAAAAAGACGCGGAAAATATCGTCATTCACACAAAGTGAACAACCGCTTTTGATATAGACTAACAATGAAGTAAAGTTGTCCTTTTTGGAATGGGGAATCATGGCTATTTCTGTAAAACAGCAGGAGTAGGCGTGGTAGACCAACTGAATGCAAATTTACGTATGCACCCACGTGTGAGTGCTTTCTTGTCTCGGCACGCAACGTCATTAAGAAAGCGCTTGCCTCTGCAAAGATGCACATAGTATGATGTACCTTAATATTATAGTTGAAAATACCTCCGAGAACTTGCCGCTCCACTTCCAATCAACTACAGTAGGCTATTCATCAAACGCCTATCAATAAAATAAGCAAACAAAGAGTAGGCCTACCTAGGCCTATGTTAATAATTATAAGGCTATCACAATTAAAATAATAACTATATGGTAGTAGGCACACAATCTGTTTTGTTTTGCGAGCAAATACATTTAGCAAATAGTTTATAAATGGAATAAAGCTCCTAAAAAATTTGCACGGAGGTCTGATGTGAATGACAGCTAGCTGAACCAACAAGACGACATAATTACCATTAGAATTAACTTAGCTTGGCTGTTAGCCTGGTCGGGACCAGGCTAGGTGCAGAGAATAAATCCCCATGGTAACTTATGTGCCATCTCTTTTGTGAAACCAAGTCAAGGCTAAATTCATCCAGGATAACCTAAAAATCCCATCTTAATCCCTTATCTAGGTTTTGTGAAATACCCCTCTGCTCGATCAAATATGCACTTTTTTTCAGAGACACCGTTGAAGTACTTTGGAGCACATCTCTACCTCTACCTAACTCTACCTCATCAAGTGTCTGCCTCCATGGCTGATGACACAGAAGGTGAGGTTTTCTTGATGGCAAATGGTTACATAGCCAGTTAATATGACATGACACATTTAATATAGTTTCTTTTTTTATTTATTTATGTATTTATTTAATAATTGCAGGTTTGTCCGCTGCAGAGTTGCAGATGCCTGAAAGCCAGGAACGAAGTAGGAATACGTATCTATTTTTTGGGACATTTTATTTTTGATTATTAATGTTTGTCTATTTTGGTTTTATTTTGTAGTTGAAGATTGCTCATTTAATGCACATTTGCAGATTTGTTCTGCAAATCTGTTGAAAAACAAGTCATTAAACTGATGTACTTGTTTACAACAAATATAAATGCAGTTGTATTTTGTTATTTGTCAATTCAACTTCAGTAAACCACCCTTAGTGCTTCACTTTGAATATGAATGTTTCAAATAAATCTGTGATTTTAGTACCCTCTAAGATTAAAAGGTGACAGGGTTGGAGTAAATAACAACTATATTAATACATTGGTTTACCAAGCACATGGGGCCAGAAGTCTAGAGCGGAGCCCCAAAACATTTTTGCCATGTGAGCAAGGATGGATTACTGAATAAGCCTACCGAGCCCAAGAGGTCAAGGGGCCCTGAACCCCAAGGAGTTGTGTGAAGTCACTACCTATATAAGTCAAAAAGCAAAAGGCTATGAATCTGAACAAATTTAGGTACTGCCCTTCTCCAGTTGACCATCCCAAAATGCACCAGAATACAGGATATCACATCTACCAAATTCAGAAATTTCTGGGGGAGTACCCCCAGAACCCCCCCCCCCCCCCCCCCCCACACACACACACCCCCGTTTGTACCCACATTTGCACAAATAGGGTAGGGGGAGAGGGTCCTTATGCATCTGTGTCCAGGGGGGCAGTAGTTCATAATCAGTCACTGTATTAATACATAACCTCACTGTATTCATTTATAATATGACATTATAGTGTGAAGTTGTGAATTATTGCCAAGCACAGGTGACTCTGCGTTGTGGGAGGGGGCCCCCAAATCAAATTCTGCTTAGGGCCCCCAAAAGGCTTGGGCTACTATTTTTTTGGTAGGCATTAGGCAAACTAAGCTACATGTCTGCTGATAGTTAGTTACTCACATTTCGTTTTAGCAAGAAGAATGAATGATGGAAGTAATGCATCACATTAATTATTTTATTCCAAATAAATCCGTAAATCCTATCACTAGTATTTTGGGTATTGTTTGAAGCCAAGATTCCCACTGAAAAGAGTCAGATTCAGGAGAGGGAGAGACAATTCAGGGAGGCAGCAATCACTGCAGGGTTGGCTGCGAAAAAGCCAACCAGCAGGTGAGACAGAGACTTTGCATTGTGATAAAGATGACATGACACTGTGTAGACGAATTGATTAATTAATCAGACTCATATTTTAGCCTACTAATGGCAGTGTTTTATAATTACATTACATTTAAGGTGAGGAGCAGTCACAAGCCTCCAGACTATGTGAGGAAAATGTGGACCAGGAGGAGGCACAGGACAGGAAGGCCTAAGTGATGATCACCAAATATGAGATGAGAGGACCATGCTAGAAAGTATAGGATTAAAGAGCTGCATGCTAAATAATTGTAATCTAAAAAAACATAGGCTATTTTAGAGGTCATTTCAAGCAGAACATAAATACCACTAAGGGCATTAAAATAATAATGATAAGTTAAGGTGATTGAGTGCTGTATTTCAGTGTTTTACTTCTTTGTGTATATATTTTAAAAAAGACGCTGTTATCCTCAGTCCTGCATATAGCCCGTGAGTTTTTTTTTTTTGGGGGGGGGGGGGGTGCCCTTTTTTCAGGTCAGAGCAACTGCCCCTCAAAATTCCTGTGCACGTCCCTGGCCTACTGCACTTAAAACTTTAAACGAAGCTTCCCGAAATTTGAAATTGCGATCAGTGACTGGCATCGGGTGAAGCTTTTCGAAGTTGAACAGGCTATTAAAAACTATTTGCGCACCTCAATGTCAGAGGAGAGACTGATCTCCCTTTTATGAATTGAAAAAGACGTTATGCTACCTGCAAACTGGTCTATGATTTCATTGCTGAGTTTGCGGCAAAGCAAGACAATGTTTTTTCAGAGTCAGGATATGGCGAGTCAGTGTCATTTATTTGTCCAATGTTAGCCTACAGACCAGTTTCCATAGTGCACATCTTATCAACAGTTTGAATGTCGTGTGTGTTTCTGCTCATTGACAAATACCGTTCAGCACAATGATTCATGGTCAATTAATTTCCCCTGTTCGCCTTTGTTACACTATTTGGTTTCGTGATGTAGCCTATGATAAACACCATATGGCCAAATATGTGACTCAGCTAATGTTATAGGCTATACAATTTCTCCTCTTAAAGACAAGCTGGTGTAGCTTGCTAGACTAGGCTACTAAAATGCAACGACGGTAGACTTGGCTATGTGTAAAGTAAGCTATCGCATGATTTCATGCACGTAAGTTCATGCATCTGTCAAGTTCGCACAGGGCCTCGCACCATCTGTCAAGTTTGCACAGGGCCTCGCACCCCCTTGCGACGGCCCTGCAGCTCCTCCTAAGACAGCGAGGAAAAAGTTAAAATACGCGATAAACCCGGGAAAAGTTGACAGGTTTGTTTCGGTCATGCGTTTTTTCTCAATCACTTTGGAGGGTCATAGAAAAATTTCTTGCTGGCGAGGAGGGTCACATCTTTTTTGACTAACGCTCCCAAAACTCCTCCGGTAGCCCCTTAAATAAATAACGAACAGTCCCTAATTGATTATAGCCTGTAGGCCTACACCAGCAATTGTTGAACATTTACCTGTACAGGACATTTACAGTAGCCCAGCCTAACAAGCAGATGTTGCAAAAGAAATCAAAGACGCAATTAATCAGAAATAAATAATGTAATCTGCATCGCTTTATTTAACAAACTGCAAGCAACAAGAGGGTTGAGTTTGCTGTGAGGCCAAACTCAAGAGCAGAGCCTATCTGTTAAGGCACTCGATAGGCTATATGGTAACGAGCTTTGTGCGCCTGGAAAGACAATAGATGCTTTCTGAATAGCACAGCGAAGACGGCTCTGGTCATCCCATACCCTCCCCCCACTTCCTGTAGCCTACCATTATAACTTGTTGCCGTTTTGGGAGCTTTTTCACGTTAAGCCCCCTCCCCCACCCCCTTCTTTCACAAGCAGTGGGGGAGCGCGGGGCACAAAGTAACACTTTTTGGTAGACAAAGGAGGGTTCTCCGCGCTTCTGTCGTTTGGCGACAATCTGGTGCAACCAGGCCAGGACAGATAATTTAGAGAGAAGGAGAGACGCCGGTGCAGCTCAGATGTCTTCTTAATTTTCTTTATTCTTTAGTAAAAGGTGCAGAACATTAAACTTTGACTAACGTTTCGATGTGTCGATGTTTTTGACTAACGACGGAGATGCTGTAGGCAAAGGCTATATTTAACCTCGTTAGTGTAGTAAAACCACTGGACATGCCCCATTCCATTTGATGTTTGGGAGAACACCTTGCTTACCTGTGGACATGCTGTTTGGGGAGGTGCTGCAAGACTCAGAAGTTGTGGACTATGATGAATATGTCCAGTCTCTCAGGATGGACCTGCAAGAGGCCATAAAGGCTGCCCAGGCATCTGCTTCCAAACAATTAAGGAGGCATGCAGACCTGTACAACAGGAAAGTCAGAGGGGCCCCTGTGGAGGTTGGAGATTATGTCCTGTTGGCGAATAAGGGGGAACGTGGCAAAAGAAAACTAGCAGACAGGTGGGAAAATACACTGTATGTTGTCACAGTCATGTGTATAAGATCCGCAACTCTTCTACTGGCCAAGAGAAGACTGTGCACCGCAATCTTATTATGCCGGTCAACAACCTACCGCTGCTTGATTCTCCTGAGCAAGTGATTGATGAATTCAGATGCTCTTCTGATGAGAGTGATGCACCAGTAGATATGATAAATGCTGAAGAGAGAACAAGTGTGTGGGTGTCAGAGCCGTCAAGTGATGTACCAGAGGACGAGCGAACAGATCACATGGAAGAAGAATGCAGGTCAAGTGTAGAACATGGCTTGATACCGGATTCTAACCTGTTACCTGATGTTCCTGTGGAAGAGGCTATGGATGGCATCTCCAAGTCTGTCTCCGACTCTGGATTGATGGATTCTGACTTCAGACTCTGTGTGTCAAAGTCCGGTTGCCCGCCGACTTCTACCCATGACTCAGCACAACCTAATGACGGTGACTTTGGACTGACTGACCCCCCGGCTTCTGTTTCTGACTTTCAGTCAATGCAGACTAATAGACGTAACATTTCAAGGGTAGGGCGTTTCATAAAACCTGTTAGGAGACTTATTAAAACAATGCAGACACAGAGGGTTTGGGGTAATGGGTTGAATGGGTAAAATGGTTTGGGTTTGCATTTTAGGGGGATGAATTTTGTTTTCTTTGGGGCTTCCTTTGACTTTGTTACCAAGTGTAATTAACATGTAATAGGCATGTTTACCTGGGGATCTGAATGTACTCCCTCATTCTAGTGTGGAATGGTCTTATAGACGGGAATGTTTGGTGGCATTTAATTGCAAGGCTTTGCGTGCCTCATGTTTTATTTTATTAGGGCAAGTGGAATTCAGAGGGGGAGGGTGTAACATGGTTAATAATGCTTCCACTTGCCATTGCACCAGAAATGTATATGTGTATGGGGAAATTGTGTTCTGTCACTTTAAGTGACCAAGCTTGTTCTTATAATGGGAATGACGCGCTTTTTGCTCTTCCCAGTTTATCTTACCTGCGCAAGAGGTACAGTGGGTCCAAGTTAAGAATTGACACTTCATTCACCATCAAGGTGATTCACGCAGCTGGGTGAAATGTAAGTACAACTGCAGCCGCTTGGGGGCAGCATAGTCCGCTGTGGCGTTCCACGGTCGAACCGGACGGAGCATTCGACAGCAAGGGCTGTGATTGGTCGAGTTTTCAGTGCGTTTCTCTGTGTTTTTAGCAGCCCCTGCAACATGCTAGTCCACTGTAGCCTATAAGCTTTGTACATAATGTTAAACATAGTTTTGGATTCAGTGGCAAAATGTCTTGATTGTACAGTGCCTGTCTCTCAGTAATGTTTTAAAATGAGAGCTTCGTCAGCTGGCAGTAGGCTACTTTGTCGGCAGTCATGAGAAGTTCGCTTGCTAACAGAACATAAATATGCTGCCCAGAAACCTCGTGAATAGTTCTGATTTGTTTTACTACACTAAGGAGGTTAAATATAGCCTTTGCCTACAGCATCTCCTTAACAGTAATGTTAACAAAATGACAGCATTCATATGACAAAGGAAAACGAATTCGGTCACTCAAGACTGTGCCACAGCAACCAGTGTAGGCTACAGTCCTACCCAATAGGCCTACTCGAAGCAGATAGCGTTGTCTGACGGTCAAGTGGGTTAATGCGCGTATTTCCAGAACAGGTCTGCAACTTTCAGGCAGTTCTGAGTTTGAATCTAGGCAGGAGCAGATCCATATAAAGGCCTAGGCCTATTGTTATCATTTTTTGCAAGGTGTTGCTCCTGGCAATACTTGTTTATAAGACGTTTGGTGATTAGTTGATAGCTGTTTTTGGGACACGTTAAACGTTCTTCATAATGAGCGCATACGGGGAGTAAAACGACTGTTACGCGCTGTTACAACTGTAGGCTACAATGATTGCAATACAAAAATATGCGCGTGTTAGTTTAGTTAGTTTTGTGATGTTTTGCACTTTTGCCTCATGTGTTTTCAGGTTTGAGGGCTTTTTTGGCAAGTTTGACCTTGGTTAGGCTCTGCATATGTTAATTCTCCGTATGGAAAATAAAGTCAATTTTCGACACACGTCTGTTATTAGTTCAATAACAAGTGTTCCTTGTTAAAACATGTGACTAGTGAAACTCAAATGATTTTAGAAATATTTAGCCAAAGCCAAAAAGCGTTAGAGAGAAGGAGAGACGCCGGTGCAGCTCAGATGTCTTCTTAATTTTCTTTATTCTTTAGTAAAAGGTGCAGAACTTATTAAACTTTGACTTACGTTTCGATGTTCGTTAGTCAAAAATATCGACACATCGAAACGTTAGTCAAAGTTTAATGTTCTGCACCTTTTACTAAAGAATAAAGAAAATTAAGAAGACATCTGAGCTGCACCGGCGTCTCTCCTTCTCTCTAAAATATCTGGCCTGGTTGCACCGTATTGTCGCCAAACGACAGAAGCGCGGAGAACCCTCCTTTGTCTACCAAAAAGTGTTACTTTGTGCCCCGCGCTCCCCCACTGCTTGTGAAAGAAGGGGGTGGGGGAGGGGGGCTTAACGTGAAAAAGCTTAATGTCCCAAAACGGCAACAAGTCATGCAAAGCGATGCAGATTACATTATTTATTTCTGATTAATTGCGTTTTTTGATGTCTTTTGCAACATCTGCTTGTTAGGCTGGGCTACTGTCAATGTCCTGTACAGGTAAATGTTCAACAATTGCTGGTGTAGGCCTACAGGCTATAATCAATTAGGGACTGTTCGTTATTTATTTAAGGGGCTACCGGAGGAGTTTTGGGAGCGTTAGTCAAAAAAGACGTGACCCTCCCTCGCCAGCAAGAAATTTTTCTATGACCCTCCAAAGTGATTGAGAAAAAACGCATGACCCTCCCCAGTCCCAACAATTTATTGATGCCTTCTGTAGGCTACTGGGTCAATTTAGGAGCTTGCATGCTACGACTCCTTCCTTAAAATGCCTTGAAAAGGCTGTTGTTTGCACAATTTCACAAATAATCACCGGGACCGAAACAAACCTGTCAACTTTTCCCGGGTTTATCGCGTATTTTAACTTTTTCCTCGCTGTCTTAGGAGGAGCTGCAGGGCCGTTGCAAGGGGGTGCGAGGCCCTGTGCGAACTTGACAGATGCACTTACGTGCATGAAATCATGCCATAGCTTACTTTACACATAGCCAAGGCTACCGTCATTGCATTTTAGTAGCCTAGTCTAATAAGCTACACCAGCTTGTATTTAAGAGGGGAAATTGTATAGCCTATAACATTAGCTGAGTCACATATTTGGCCATATGGTGTTTATCATAGGCTACATCACGAAACCAAATAGTGTAACAAAGGCGAACACTTTAACAGGGGAAATTAATTGGGCATGAATCATTGTGCTGAACGGTATTTGTCAATGAGCAGAAACACACACGACATTCAAACTGTTGATAAGATGTGCACTATGAAACTGGTCTGTAGGCTAACATTGGACAAATAAATGACACTGACTCGCCATATCCTGACTCTGAAAAAACATTGTCTTGCTTTGCCGCAAACTCAGCAATGAAATCATAGGCCAGTTTGCAGGTAGCATAACGTCTTTTTCAATTCATAAAAGGGAGAGCCCAGTCTCTCCTGTGACATTGAGGTGCGCAAATAGTTTTTAATAGCCTGTTCAAGCTTCACCCGATGCCAGTCACTGATCGCAATTTCAAATTTCGGGAAGCTTCGTTCAATCTTTTTAAGTTTTAAGTGCAGTAGGCCCCTATCTGCCCCCTTTGGAATTATATCTCGAGCCTATTATAAGGTCCAGTGCGTTATGTCCTGGGATTCGGACATGTGTGGTCAAAATTAATCCAAGACAACTGGTGTGAGACTGCAGCTTTATTCACGACGCCGGGAGCATGTTACCCACATGAAATGTCAAAGTAACAAGCCCACACATCTGTGGGTGAAGCCAACTCTTATACCTTACCCCACACCCATGGAAAATTACAAGTTGTCACCCTCCATTAATCACTTAACCATCTGGTATTTTAACAGAGATAAGAAATGTTTACGACCCCCCATCCTGAGGGTTACCCACAGTGAAATGTTTACAACCCCCCCATCCTAGTTCGGTGACACAGGGGTTAATTAAACTAAACATTCCCACATAGGAGTTTCAGAAAACACAAGGGTCAGAGTAAGGAGATGGCAATACGATTTCACTACATGTATATAAGGTATACTAAACATTCAATGAGAAACATAAAAATTATCCCACATATTCCCCCCTGTGGAGCTGTAAAGCTACATGTTTAATACAGTACTCTACATGTGTATAACACAACTAGTCTAATCAACATTGTATTTAAACCTACCAAACAATGATTAAAAGTTACTTCCTATAATTAATCAGATTATTGAAGTTCTAAATCTAAATTACAAAGGGAAAACAGAAAATGAAAAAAACAAAGTTACATCATCATCATTTAAACCAGGTACATAGAGTCAGACTCATTTGTACACTTCTTTTACTAACACGTTTCCTCTATCTCAATATCTGGGAAGCGCAAAATTGAAGTTTGGACTTGAAACACTGCTATACCTTATGAGAGGAAAATAATTCCCTCCCAGCCAAATCCCACGTTCACTTTTGCTATCAACAGAATCAAGTTGATCATAATTTGCTTTCAGATAATATTACATTTACTATGCCCTAATTGTTTCCTTATCATGTTATCTTTGCCAGAGGACCTAACAGACAAATACACAAAACCTAACACGAAAGGCTAACTCACATACTTTATTGTTACCACACACTTCATCCTTAAGGGAGGAAGTTATAACCCTTAGATGAATAATAAGCAAAACAATCACCAACATCTCGTCATCTCAGTTATTCAAACCCAAAATAAAACCTAATCCTAGTCTTCAACAGCAGAGCTGACTTGGGTGGTTTAGTCCCTCCTCAGGTTACTGTCCAAAATAAAATTAAACCAAAACAACAAACTTGTACTGTTTATCTAGCTAAACTGAGAAAGAATATTCTTATATGATGCTAGTGATATTTTATTAATCTTCAAAATATGTATTCTTCAGCCTATTGCAAAAAATGTTTGTCAATCCTCTCGTGCAACCACGTGTTGGTTATGATACTCAGTTCAGTCCATGTATTGTTCCGGATTCTTCACCACTCTGCAATATGACAAATGGACCCAAGAGTCTGTATCCGCAATCCTCATGGCTGTAGGTGTCGCTAAGAACACTTGATGAGGTTCCAGTGTCCTTTACAAATCTTTGATGAGTCTCCAGGAGCCTGGCTTGGCTGGGTGTGTCCTCTGGAAGTTTTGTGGAAGGGCTGAGGCCACCTGTTGGGAAACAGAAGACAGAGCAGCAATCAGTTCTCGCATGTAACCATTGTCCTATGTATACAGTATCTCTTAGGTTAGGTGGGAGCCGGCAAGGGAAGTCCGGTCAAAATCTCAAAAGGGCTAAACCCTGTAGATCTTGATGAACGGCCTCTGAGGTAGAGTAGAGCCAAAGGAAGAGCTGTCACCCAATCCATCCCTGTTGACACTATGATTTTAGTCAATTCTGTTGTGCACCATCTCTCATTAAAGCCTTAGCTACTGAGAAAGCATTAGCATGCTTGAATGTTTTTTAGAACATGTCAACTATCACCAAACAATATGCATATCCTCTACATTTGTTCAATTCAATGAACTCCATCATTATGTGCTTAAACGGGCCTTCAGGTGGTGGGTGATGTCCTTCCTTGACTCTCATTGTAGGTGCAACATCAAATTTTAGACACATAATGCACCTTGCACAATACATGGCTGCTCCTGTAGTGAATCCTTGTGTAAAATATATTTTCTCTGCTGTCTATGTCATAGTATTTGCACGGTCTAAGCCACTGAGTTTAACAATAATATGAAAACAAGATCTTGGAAAAACCGGCCTGTCTGTCAGTGTATGTACCCACAGACCATGTGTTCTGTCCTTACAATTCTTCCATTTCCATCTTTCCTTATTATCTGATGCTTTTATGCTTCCTTTAATGCCTCTTCAGATGTAACTACATCTGGTATTTGTAAATTCAGAAATGTGGTTTCAAGAAGTTTGGTGATATTCTCTGCACTCCCCCCTGCGCGGCTCTCTTACTGTAGCTGCCGCGTCAGCCCTCCTATTGCCCCAGCTGATAACATCTGTATTTGCAGAGTGGGCTGCACATTTTACGACAGCCACAGATGTAGGGAGTTGAATGGCATTCAACAATATTGCTAATCAATTTTTATGTTGTACGGGTTTGTCTGTAGATGTGATCATGCACAATTCCCCAGTTATAATGACTATATATATAAATACAAATTGTTCCCATTTGCTTAAATACATGCCCTGAATAGGGCTACCAATTCATCTGCTTGGACAGAAATAATATCTAGGAGAGAGTGAGAGTAAACCACATCAAATTGATTCACTACAGAGTAGCCAGTCCCTACCTCTCCGGACTCCAAACGCATAGATTAGCCTAATAAACAATATTAGGATTTGACAAAGGTGTTAGAAATGTCCGAGCTAGGTTTAGTGTACTGTATAGAGATAACTTCACCACAATTATGCAAGAGCCACAGGGTTAATAACACATGCTGCTATATAGATATAGGATTTGACGTTTTTTCTTTTAGAAGCAGTGAGCGACTTCATGTGGGACATGTACAGTTAGTGAATGTAACAACACAACGTCAGCACAGCTAACACTTCACTTGCAGCTGCTGCCACATCATTCCTCTCACTACTGCATCTAATTGCTTAAATAAATAAGCCACTGGTCTGTGCTGACCCCCATGCTGTTGACATAACACCCCTGACATGTACCCTGCTTTTTCACACACCAATAAATCATAGTCAACAAGTTAAGTAAGTCATAGTAGGCAAGAGCTGAAGCTGAGGCTAATGCCTATTTCAAATATGTAAAGGTCTTATCATAATTGTCAGTCCAAGTCACATTGTCAGTAAAGTTTTTTACATGTATTTGCACATGCTTGGAGAGGCTGTGCCTCTCTGTTTAATTTAGAATCCAAGCACGGCAGTAGCCAATCATTCCTAGGAAGCAAAACTTTTGCTGCTTTGTCTCGGGTCTGGGACAACAAGCAGTTATTGCTGAGATGCGAGATGCATCTAGGGCCTGACAGCCAGGAGTGAGTATATGACCCAAGTACTTCTCTCTCTCTTGACAGAGTTGCAACTTTTGTTTGGAGACTTTCAGTCTCACACTGGCCAGGAATGTTAATTTTGCCACAGTGTCAATTTGGCACACCTCACTCGATGGACTTCTTAGTAAAACATTATCGACATAGGTGATAATAGGCTTGATATAAGCAGAATGAATTTTTAGAGGCAAGATACCAGAGCTTCGTTTGAAACGGCCCCTGACTCTGTGTATCTTTGTGGCAAATGTGGCAAAATACCTTATCCTTTGAAAATAAACGCAAATCAAAACTAAAATATGGATCCGCTCTAATTGGAACTTATGCATTTTTCTATCAATTACAGAGAAACACGTTGCATTCAGAGTCAACCTTGAGTCACAACCACCTCCTGTTGTGCAGAGAGGGAAAGCTGCTCAAAGATCTGTCTCTGCACAGGGGTGACTTTAACAAAAACACTAAACACAAAAAATTATGTATTTTGTGATGATAATCCATAACCCAAGGTGTGTTGGACATGCGTCCAATCTTTGCCATTTACCACACCTCAACTAAATAAAAATCAACATGGGGATAATAATATTGAGTTTGCAAACAAATATGTCAGACCAGGTGACAGGTCTACTACATCTGCAGAGTAGCTTTACTTGTAATTACGCCGGCTATTTCAACAGTCTTAACTGTATGTCCTAATTGGTACCATTTTTTTTTTTTAAGTATTCTGGATCCGGGGTCTCATGAAAAGATTTCACAAAATGCAAGCACTCTGGATTTCCTTATCTTCCTGGACTGAGACTGGAGATGTTAATACTATACCAAGCTGTTTGCTAATGGTCCCTTTAAACCAACCCCATTATGTTTGAGTGAAATTATAAGATATAATTTACACATTAAGTCCCAGTCCAGTAAATTTTCGGAGCAAACACTGCTGAGGAGGAATGCTGTTTTACTACATGTTCTTTACATTTAACTACCCATGGGTAAGGAACTCTCTCTGATATGAACTGATCTGATACTCCTGTTACATGCACTTTTCCTTTTCATATACTTACACTATCCTTCTTTTCTTTCATACTAATATCTGCTTCTGTCTCGTTCAAAAAGAAAAATATCCCCATTAACAGAAAGAGAGAGTTGGCTGAGTAGTCTGTGCTGTTGCATTCATAGTGAGTTGAGGAAAACAGTTCAAGTTGTAAATCAGAAGTGTCACCACAGGGTCTCCTGTTCAGACCTCTCTGTCCTCTTCAGCTTTGTCATGCTGAGACCAGACAGGAGTTTGAGAGCGCTGCTGTGATGGGTGATCCCAGTACTGTTTCAGTGTATTAATCAGTTCCTTTAGAGCTGCTGTACTCCAAGTAACAAGCTGGCTCATAACATAGTCCATGATGTCCTCCGTATAGCCTTTGCCTTTCTCTCTTCTGCACAGGTCTATTTTTCCTACTGTTCTTTACCCTACTTTCTTTTACCTTCTCTACCATAGCCCTACATTAATTTTGCTTTTCTATGCTCAACACTCCAGATGAATAAGTTCACCTATTCCATACCTGCTAATTTCCCATCTATACATTCAGATTCATACTTTCTCTACATGTCCCTCAACCACCCTGGATTCTCTACTCCTCTAGGAAAGTTAATAGCTTTACTCTTACTGCTCCTCATATCAGTGTCTCCTTGATGTTTTTATTTCCAATTACCTTACGCCTAAAATCAGAGCAAAACAAACAAAATGTGATGACAATCTTATCAGATACCCAATGTTCTTAGGCCTATTTTACCAATGCGCATAACCAAAATTACTACCTACTGTAGCGTGACTTTACAAATGTGAAGATGTGATAATAATTAACAATGAGAATCATAATTTGCTATTAAAATATTTTTAGTCATATTACTGCTTAAATCCAGCTTGCTCTAAAACAAATAAAAATGTGCAAATGCTGCAAGATAGTGATAGACAACCAGTGTGAAACAAGTTAGACTTATAATGTTTAAAAACTTAGAAGCTTAGAATTGAAGTGTGTTTTCTTAATTAAAAGCATAAATTGTTTTTTTCTAGAATAATCTGTTATGATTTTGCTTAAACTTAAAGAGTGTTTTTTCTTAAATATATATAAGAAAGTTTGCTTATAAAACTTAAAATGTTTTGCTACATAAAATGTGTTTGCTTAGATATGAAAAGGTTGTGTTAGAATTAAAGTGTGTTACTGTATGCTAAATGAGATGTGCTTTGAACAAAATGTAAAGACAGAATGTAAGAACATAATGTACCAGCTGTAAGAAACTGTCAGCAAAACAAAAAGCTGACTGGCAACCAAACAAAAACCAAAAAGCAGAACCAATATTTCATGGCAAGACACAATACCAAATTTGGACATGTTCTATCTGACCGAGAAGGGTATAAAAAGAGAACGGCCCCTTGTTCAGGGCTTTTTGATCTTCTTTTTTCTTTGGATCGAGCATTTTGCTTTTAGACTTAGACAGTTTTCTTTCTTTGTATTTTTTTTTTGTATTTAATAAAAGTCAAAATCCTAACCTTTGATTAGGGGTTTGTAAAAAGACCGTCTAGCGTTTTCTCGTATTTTTCTGCCTCTCCTGTGTTGCTGAGAACCCCGGACGCCTTACAACAGGGGCTCTGCCCCAAAAATCTTCGCTCCGGGTGAGTAAGCGTCCGTTTGAGGGCTACTTTCTAAGACACTGTATATGGGCAAAAAATATACTGCGCACGCACTGACACACACAGGAGTAGAGAACTCAGCCAGGCATTTAGGAAGGAAAGTCCTATGCTCCAGGGCAGACAAAAAACCAAATAGGCAACTTTGTGAAACTAAGGTCTAGGACCCATTGTGGTCTAAACGCACATCACACACCCAAGCGAGGATACGGAAATCTGTCTGATAAATACATGTGTATTTAGAGATAGGACTTAAACAGTTATAGATCCGTTGTGGTCAATTGAAGTGCTTATATGTTACAAGAATTGTCATAAAAAGGAGCTTTAATTTAATTTTGACAAGAATCCCCAAATAATAGGGTAGTTGATTTTATCTCAAATCTGGACGGCCAGACGAACGTCCGTAGTGAGTTTTTGACCTCTCAGATTTTGATGACAAACAACTCTTGCAAATACAGCTCTGAATTTCTTCCTCTTTTAGTGAAGTTAACCACATATTGAAGTACGAACCAAGGGAATAGGGAACAGCGACTAAGAGATAGAAAGTGACTCTGAAGTAGTCCATCTTCCTTAGCCCCCAAACCCCAAATTAGGGAATTTGATTCAGATAGAGAAAACCTCTCAACAAAGTCAACCCTATCGTACATCCTAAACCCGTTGAAAAGGGGCCCTCGCATGAGACACATACACTGAAAGATACTTCCTCTTTTACCCTGTGATATTATCACAGTCCGAAGACAATTACACACAGGAGTAGCGATCTCAACTGTGTTAAAGGGAATCCCTTTAGACACCAGAGTAGTCACAAAACGCATACCTCCTCTTTTACCCTGTGAAATCCTCACAGTCCGAAGACGAGCGCACCCACACCTACAGGAGTAGCGATCTCTACTGTGTTACGGGAGCCCCGTTGACACCAGAGTGGACACAAAACGCAACACTACGCATAGGCAGTAAGGCCACTACCACTATCTCTGGCAGGAAATAGTGCACTCTTCCGCCTCAGCCTTAGGCAGGAAAACCCTCTACCTCCATCCCAGGTAGGAAAACCCTCTACCTCACCCTTAGGCAGGAAAACCCTCTACCTCCATCACAGGTAGGAAAACCGTGTACACAACCACTACCCCTCTCATGGGTAGGACAGGCCTTCCCTATTTTACCAGCTTAAAAAGTGTAAAATCAGGGACTCACCACCAAGTTGTCTGTGACCACCAAATCCAGTCATTACCGTATCTGAGACACAGGAGGATTCCCTCTGGCCAGGCTGGGTGCCGCAGAGCAGTGTTTGTTGCCAATGACGGCCTTCTCCCAAGATCACAAAGAGATCTCCCTCCAGTCAACATGGTTGGGGTCCTGCGCCTTTGGTCCTCCTCACTGTGCCTCATAGATAGGTAATCCCATCCTCGTCGCCATTAATGTGGTCAAAATTAATCCAAGACAACTGGTGTGAGACTGCAGCTTTATTCACGACGCCGGGAGCATGTTACCCACATGAAATGTCAAAGTAACAAGCCCACACATCTGTGGGTGAAGCCAACTCTTATACCTTACCCCACACCCATGGAAAATTACAAGTTGTCAACCTCCATTAATCACTTAACCATCTGGTATTTTAACAGAGATAAGAAATGTTTACGACCCCCCATCCTGAGGGTTACCCACAGTGAAATGTTTACAACCCCCCCATCCTAGTTTGGTGACACAGGGGTTAATTTAACTAAACATTCCCACATAGGAGTTTCAGAAAACACAAGGGTCAGAGTAAGGAGATGGCAATACGATTTCATTACATGTATATAAGGTATACTAAACATTCAATGAGAAACATAAAAATTATCCCACACGTGCTCATAAAGAAAAGAAAAAACACTTTTTTTTATAGATGGTTATGAGGAGCAATATGAGTCTGAACTCTGTGTCATTCAGACTCAACCCTCTTGTTGCTTTGATATCTTTTCGTTGTCGTTTGAACGTCGGCAAGCAGGCATGTTGCGGTTGCAATTTAAGTGAAATTTCTACAGTAGGCCTACAACATGCAACATGCTTGTTAGGCTGGGCTACTGTCTTGTACAGGTAAATGTTCAACAATTGCTGGGGCCTCATTTATAAAGCGTTCTTACGCACAGATTTGATCTTAGACCGTGCGTACGCTCAAATCCATGCCAACGCTCAGATTTATAAAAACCGTCTTTGACGTGGAAAAGAGCTTATCTCCACGTCAGGTTCAAACTTGACGTACGACCATTTCCTTGTGGTAATGCCGGGGTACTGCAAGTAATCTGAGGTGCGATCAAAATTCCAAGACCAACGATCTCATGTATTTCTTTGCCATATGCATGATCAATATCAGAAGATTTTTAAAGACGTTTTTGGACGCAGCTTAATGTTTCATGGTTTAGCATAAAACTGCTAATGAGAACTATAGCCTACTTAAGAAAGTGAAAAAACGTATAGCTTACTTATTTCATAATATCTAAAAAAACACCAAGACCTAATGATTGAAACATTCTTACAGGTGATCTAGTATATTTAGTGTTCTCACCAATCTAATATTGACCATAAAATGTCCAATTGCCCTCGTTTAGGAGAGGAAAAGTACATTTGTGCCAGGGATGTAGTGGTAAAATAAGAGGTGGGTGAACTATGAATTCTGCAATCTCGGTGAGGTGGACTGCGCCATGCGGTATCGGATTTTTTAAAAAGGCATTCAGAACATGTTTGATAATGGTGGAGGTTGTACAGTATTGGGAATATAGGATAGTATTGGATAATACCGTTTTGAATGTTAAAAGTGAATGAACTCTTTTGAGAGGTGGATAAACTCTAATAAGAGGTGGCTAGGCCTAAACTCTATTTCTGAAATTTCAGAGGTGGATAAACTGCGCTTACTCGCGTTTAGCCTCCACTACATCCTAATTTGCGCTCATAGGCCTATTCCCAGCTTCTTAACAGAAAGGTAATATTTGAATGTAAGCTATACAATGTAGGCTATAGATATTCTATATCATATATAGCCTACACAACCAAGGGACGGAAGTTATCTACTGAAAGCAAGGTATCTTCATAGTGTTGCGTCGGAGTTGCGTAAAGAGGTGCAGAGCGCGCACCTGTTTGCTTTTTTTGACTGGCAGTGCCCAAGATCAGATAACAGTACGTGAGTTGAATAATGTAGGCTAAAATATAAAGGTAGGCCTAAAGCAAACAATAAAGGACAATGTTTAAGCCATTGGACATTATTGAAAGAAAACGATAGCAAAGATATGCAGAATGAATGAATAATGACCGGCGAACTAGGCTACTTTTTCAGCAAAAACATAGCCTATCCTAAAAGAAACGTTAAGCCTACATGACATATCACGCTAAATTTAGTCCTCTGTTTTGTAGACTAAATCAGCATATTACCCTGGGTCATATTGGAAACGTACAGTAGCCTACTGTACCATAACGTACAGGATTATGCTGTAGGCCTAGGTCTTTCCTTCATAAGGTAGGCCTACCCAATTTTTTTTCTACAAAGTAGGCCTAAACATAGGCTACTAAATGTTGATTATTCACATTACTGCAAGCAAAAGGAATGAAAGCGAGCAGAGGACAATGGACATGAATGCATACGATCTCTTTCCAGAAAGCTTTGCTGGAAAAAACATAATTAGTTAAGCTATTCGAACTGACGCATATGGCTAGTTAACATCAGATGGCATAGGCTAGGCCTATACAATGTTTTCAATATATAATTTTACATAGGCTACAGCTTTTAGGCCATTGATTTCATTAAAACATATGCTAATGATATTGATGAGGGGGTGTTTACAAGGCGGAGACCTAAAACCATCCGGCTGCGCACAAGTTGACGTTCATTTGTGATTTATAATGGGCACATCTGGAAGGGTGGCGTACGCATGTTTTTTTGTGCGTACGTTCGTGTTCTCTGAATCACACATACGATCATTTCAGAAATGATCTAAGATCAAATGAAGGATGGTTTCTACGCAACACTTTTATAAATGAGGCCCCTGGTGTGCAGGCTATAATCAATTAGCTAAATCATTTGTCCAGCTGTTTAAAAAAAAAATTGTGCTACATTTAAACGCAAAAGGTGCTTTGATATCTTTTTCGTTTGAACGTCGGCAAGCAGGCATGCTGCGGTTGCAATGAATGAGGATAATTGGTTTTATCTGCAGATTTATTTTTTGCATTATTTTGAATATGACTCGCTCCAGTCTCAACAGCACGTCTACTTTTTCCACACGCATCTAAGTTCTAACACACCCCCTCTCGCTTTCTCTCTTTCCATCCCTGCGCACGGGGCTTTCTTAAAGGAGCTGCACCATTTTACAACAATTGCATCTACATTTTCATATTAGAATGTTTTGTCTGTTTAAGTGTAAGCTTATACCGTGATCAATTTAAGTTCCCGTGCCCCCGCTGAAAGTCTCATGCGCTTATCGTTACACTATCAAATCTATAAGTAACCGTGACAAATAGGGTATAAGATATATAAACTCATGCTATTGTATTATCATATATGTTTGGTAATGGCTCACTGCGTCATGGAAGCAGTTAAGTCAAGTCGCATCAAAAATAGTAGTGGCAGAACTCCCAAGTGACACCTTGTGGTTGTTTGTGTCAGCTGCAGTTTGTGCCATTTCTGCTGAGAAAATGGGGTGCGTGATTCATGAAGGAACCCGTCCAAACTTAACTGGGACCCACTGTAGGTCACGAGTACATGCACACTGTATATTATTTTAATAATAATGGTTGTCTTGGTTTCAAAAATGTTCTTATATCAATGTATATGTACCTAGGGATACTGATAGACTTTTGTATGATCAGAGATTTGCACATTCATTGTATTTGTTTTGATAATGACATGTAGGCTGCGTAGTAGGCTAGGTTAGCTAACTACTATGTAAGATGTACTGTATATGCTAACATAAGTGTTTCTATATTTCTAGCTGCAGCATTGCCAATCATTATTCAAGACTGTTGAATGATTGCATTATTTTGTCTATTACCAGGTACATATCTTTTGTTATTGCTAACCCCAGTTTATCTTGCCTGCGCAAGAGCTGCAGAATTGCCAATCATTATTCAAGACCGTTGAATGATTGCATTATTGTGTCTATTACCAGAATAAAAATACTTGACTGGGAATCCTCGTGTATGGTGCTTAACTACACAACGCAAGATCACACCTGTTACATAAACACTGCCCAGGGACAGAGGTTATACTCTGAAAGCAGGGCCTTGCATCTTCATTAGAGTTGCAGCTGAGTTGTACAGGGAATTGCAAAGTGCACAACTGTTTGCTTTATGACTGGTGGCGGTGCCCACAAACACATGCTGAGAATACATGACAGTGATCATGTAATAGATAAAGATAGCTAAATGTACTGTAGGTAATGCATAACACATGAATCCCAACGTGCCTGAATTAGCCTGAACCCTGACGTGCAGAATAAATGAACAATGACTAGGGGTGGGCGATATGGCCTAAAATTCATATTGCGGTATAATTTGGGACACATACGGTAAACGGTATATATTGCGGTATAATTTGGTGTGTGAATTTCAATATAGGTCTAGCAGGTTCTTGCATAAAATAGTCAAGATTGTTACTTATTTAAACATTTATTGGCTATAAAAATGATCAAAGTTTTATTTAGCCTATTCACTGCAGTAGACATCACTGTATGAAACATTACAAAAACATGAAACATGACATATTACATAGAACTGTAAATCATCTGATCATCTAATATTTACAGATATCTAGGCTATAACATTTATTTTATATTTGGCCTGTTATAAAATCATGTATTGAACAATTTAACCACAGCTCAGCTTTAAGAAACTCAAATAGCCTAGATGCATGCTTAGCATTTTGTGATCATTAGGCTAAGGCTACTTTCACAAACTCAGTCAGCTGTCCTCTGATTTACCAATATCTAGGCGATATTTGTAACATTTATTTTGTATTTGGCCCGTTATGAAATCATGTCGAACAATTTAAACACATTGTAAAACTTAAGCCCAAATTTGGAGACATCCATGCATGTCGAAATTTACTGCAAATTCAAAACTGGATTACTCTGGAACGGCTAACTGTACAGGGGACTGCTTTACACCTTTGTGTTCGGTAAGGTCTGCTGTTTATTTTGATATGAGGTTTGTCGTGTGTTAAAAGAAGGGTTTGTGAAGTATCCGAGATGAATGGGTTGGGAGATCATGGGACGCAAAACCTTCAGTAGAATGTATGATTAAATTGAATTATATTATTAACTTTTCTCGCGAACCGTTCAACTAAGCAATTATCGGGTAACATCGTTTAAAAGCTGAGAAAAGGCTCTTTCATGTGATACTTGTGATGTCTGTGTGATGAATAGGCTACTTCGCGAGTAGTTCAACTGAGATGAATGGAATTTAGAACGCACTTTCTTTCTTGCGCTGTCACTTTCTCCACTGCGTAAAATACTCAATTAATTTGCGCTGTGAATGCTTAGATTATTTTGACAGGCCACACAGGCTAAATAAAAATCGCTATTAGTAGGACGCAAAGCAGAATATTGAAAGAAGGGGGCACCAAGGCCACCTTGGCCTGTAAACCTCTGATTTTCAAAGGGGCCTCACGGCCAACGCAAGAGGCAACGACGTGGCCGCCGTGAAATTCCTACCCTGTTTGGGGGTTTATGTCTGTATTTCTCCTAAGTTATAAGTCTAAAGTTAGCGTCTTTATCGTGACATGTTTCCCTTTTAGTTGTCCCTCGTGTGTGATCCTTTTTGTGTGGGGGGCTGCGTCCACCCCTGTATGTGTAGCGTGTGTGTGTACTTGACCTGCTCTGTGTGTATTGTGTTCTGGGTCTGTGTCCCTGCTCTCGTTCTCAGCTAAACCTTTTGATTGGACAACTGTCTGTGTCGCTATCAAATCGTTACAACACCTTCACCGCTCGCTGCCATTTTTCCACACCTGTGGCCTCCTCGTGGTTGCTGCCGGTCCCGGCAGGCCAAGCGTGTTGCAATTTGATGACATAATGACCTATCGCAATATGCCGGTATAACAAAAATATCTTCTCTTATCGCATACCGCTTATACCGTTTATATCGCCCAGCCCTAACAATGACCGGTGAACAATAGACTAGGCTTGACTTCTATACTATACTATACGAGCCAAAACATGTCCTAAGAAGAAATGTTAGGCCTGCATGAAATATCACTTAGAATTTAGTCCAGTGTTTGGTACATTAGTATTATATAACTCTGGGTCATATTGGAAACCTACTGTAGGTAAGGCTACCATAAACTGGAGGAGCATCTTCAGAAAACAATGCAAGGGACATCTGCAGAGAGTTGAAAACTATCTCAGGCCATGGTTCAAAAGGGGGGAGCTGGTCTGACCATGGAGATAAGGAATGGGCGAATCAATTAAATCTGTTTCATTTATTCCTACTACCCCAAACCCCACTCACCAGAGCCCAGACCTGTCGGCGCTACTTGTGCTTAACAGCTCCTATAGCAAAATAATGCTGCATCCTGGGTTTTCATCATTTGATATTTTATTACTATCACAAATGTTATAGCCTTAATTTTAACATTTGTTAAAATATTATATTTTTACATCTTTCACAAAAGATAATGCTGTCAGAGAGGACATCTTTTCAAATATGTATAACTGTCTCTAATCTGGTGAAATTAGAACCATGGTGGGGGACTTTATAGCAGTGTTTCCCAAAGTCTGGGTCGCGACCCACGGGTGGGTCGCAGGAGATTTTATTTGGGTCGCCAGCACAATTTATGTTGTGTTATAGGCCTAACTGATACCATTTGTCATTTGATACCAGGAAAGCTAACATTTTTCTATTAGGATGTAGACTGTTAACTACCACAGTCACAGTTTTGTCATAAAAGCTCATGAAACTGGCGCATGAAACTGGGGGACGAACGCATAGCAGAGGGGGTGCCAGCATGGATATCTACCTCTCAAAATGAAACCGTTCTATGGGGCGCCTGCCATGTACCTCGCAGTTGCAAACTGCAAGGGACATGAATCCGCCTATTTGCACGAACATTAATAGATACCAGTTCCTCAACTTTACCGATTAAAATCTAGTGACCGTGCTGTCAACTAAAGCAGACATCCATAGACCGGACATAAGGCCATTCAATTTGCATACAGTTTCGATTGCAGATGCAATCTTTAAAGTTAATAGCAACCTCCTCACATTCTTAGGCTATTTCTGATTTAAAATGCACAACAGTGCATTATATTAGTCTACAATTTAAATGGGCATTTTAAACACTATTCCTCTCGTTTTCTACATCGCTAACTCCAAAGTAAAGGCGCATTCTTCCGGCTATTGCGCAAACGCCTCTTGTTCTGATATAACGACTATACAATATAATATAATACAACAGTACAATATAACGACTTGAGTTATTTGCTGTTTACATTGGAATTGACGTCCACAGTGTTATGGACCCATTTGTCTGCAACGCAACGTAGCCTACAACATTTATTTTTAGAAATACAGGAACAGCTTACTATGCTGACGAATGACGACTGCGCAACATGCGAGAATTTGCCCTACTCTCGGATGCGCATTAAAACGTATCTTTTCAGTAGTCATTTCCAACTTTTCACGCTGATGGTGCTCAAAATGCAACACAACCGTGTTCAAAGCAGGGATCCTATAGCAATGTAGGCCTAGGTTGGGGGAGGCATAGAAAAGTTGGAGAACCTGTGGCCTAAAACAAAATTGGTGGTTGCAGGGTAGATTTGAAGTGAAATGGGTCGCGATGGTCTGTCATTTTTAAAAAGTGGGTCGCCAGAAAAAAAGTTTGGGAAACACTGCTCTATAGAACAAGTTCAATACAACCCCTTTGCATTATGTCCAGAACAAAATATTTCAGAATTTAATTTATGTATGGATCGCCGCATAACAGAAAATGATCATGTACAAAAGTTTTGTGTATTTACTCCAAAAAAGATTACTAACCACTTACATCCATGTGGTGTGTTTGAGTTTTTGTTTTAATTGTGTAGGGTATTCTAAATGTACACAACTTTATACAAGCCTTTAGCCTCCACTTTACAATATATAAACACTTTATTATTTCAACCTTGTATTGATACATTATATTCTCTTTAATTCAGGTTTTTGGTTTGCTGTGCATTACAGACATTATGAAAAACATAACTTATAACATATTTATAATGTATCTAATTAATTTAGTACACTCTCCTTATCATAGGGAAAAATAGAGAAAAGTTGGTCTCATTTATGAACATAACAAATGCACACACATACAGATTATGGTTCAGAATAATGCAATGGTTGACAAAAGTAGCTTGATTTCCAGTGATGTTTTGAGGTGCACATAAACTCTAACCCTGGTTATAGGCTACTCTTTCTTGTTCGGTTTGCCTACATGTGCATGCCACTGACTAAGCTAACTCAATCACAACACATCCTCGCCTCTCAGATCTTTTCATATTCTCAGCAAAGGCGTCCAATATCATTTTTTGTACAGCCCTGGTTGCAACATATGCCTGCAAGGCCGTGAGAAAAGTTCCTCTTTTTTCTATCAAAGTGTAGCTTGTAGCTGAGTTGCTGTTCATTGGACTCAGCACCAGTCTGCTTCTGGTCATCAAACAACTTGAGAAAGTCTGCCAGAGAGGAGAACAAAGAAACAGAGAAAGGAGGCATGGTTTGTTCAGCAATTCTCATCAGGTCTGTTGATGGTGGCCTGTTGAACATCCCAGCTTTTTCTGATGCCACAATGAGGGAGCTCAGCTGAATAGGATCTGAGGACATGGGTCAAAGATTTAAGGACAGCCCAACTCATTGCTCATTTTCTTACAGCAATTATATTAAATCTCCAATATCACTAACCCAAAAATACATTTATTGAGGATATCTCCTTTAAAATATTTACTCAATGAACTAAAGCTCTATCAATGGTAAAACTGGGATTGATGTGAATCTCTCACCAGGAATGTCACTAAGCAGGGTTATAAGAGGCTACTGACAATGAGCTGACTGGAAGCATCATCAAAGTTGTGGTAGCATAACATGGGAGCCATATGCCTAATTATTTCATAAAATAAATAAATAAATAAAAGTGATCATATATTCTGACATCTGGCACATTCTTCATTTCAGTCAGCAGTGTTTAGCTGTGGCAGTTTTAGCTCACTTTACTAAAACTAAAAACTAGTGAACTAGCTACCTAAAGGTCTGGCAAAAACACCACCCTGAAACAATGGATTAAGAAAATGATTCTTAATTTAAGATGAGATTTAAGATTTAAGACAAATCGTCTTAATGGATTAAGGAAATGTATCTTAAGATTTAAGACGATAGATAGGCTACATTTACTTGTTTTTATTTCTTCATTTAAGAAGATTTTGACTTATTTTAAGTCAAATAATCTTACAAGAAAACTCAAAGTAAGTGTCTCTATACTAAAAACAATATCTTAATAACATGGATATCACTTGGATGTCACTTGGAAGTGTATGTTCCAGTCCTGAACATAGAACTGCACAGTGCATCCTAGCGAGAATGACATGTGTTCTGTCCTTTACATGACCATACCATCTAAATGAATTTGAAGATACCAAGGCTAGTTGCTTTCTAAAACAGCCTTCCTCAATAGGTGACAAAGTGCTGCATACACAGGATATGGGTGGTTTCATAATAGTGCTTTATTTCACATGGCTTTAAAAATGAAACCTTAATATATATATTTTTTTATATATACATCCGTTGAAGGGTAAAAAATGTTTTTTTTATGGCAACTCTATGACAATAGCCTATTTTTTTGTTGTTGTTGTTAATTAAGAAACATTTATTAAGAAGTTGCACTATCATTTGTATTGTTATAACTATATTTTTATACTATTATTTTACTAGGGCCTATTGTTTTATTTTATTTTCACAGCACTTTGGTCAGTTCTTGTTTTTTTAAAGGGCTATATAAATAAATTCAGTTTGATAAATTAATTAAATAACATCAGTTTGAGGATGAAAAAGACTGAAAGATGGTTTTATGACAACAATGGTCAATGGTAGCCTAATCTATTTTTGCGTTTATTTTTCCAGTTGTCAAGATGCTCCTTGGCTACATCTAGTCAATAATAACAACAAACAGTTTTCCAACTTAATCATATATTTTGAGGTAGCCTAAACAGACATGTGCGGAAAATATCAAGCCTACCCTCATTGTCTATAGCCTATGAAAAAGAGTAGTATCTTGGGACAACATATTATAGCATAGGAGTAGCCTACTAGGCTATAGTATTTGGGGAATAGGCCTAGTTGGGTATTTTTTTTACTAGGCTATAGAAACACTAGGCGGCTAAGGACAACCTACAGGATAGCCCACACTCGCGTAGCCTACCATAGAATTATTATAGGATTACTACGTTAGTTATTTTTCGTAGGCTAGCCTACTTTGCCTAGCCTAAAAATGTAACAAATGTTAAGTGTTCTCCCTTAATGTGAAAATGTCATGTTGTTTAATCGATGTGCCAGACGCTAATGATAATCCAATCAACTTGACGAAGCAAGAATGATAAAAACGTAGCCTACCATTGTCGCTTCTCAAAAGTAAATCCAGATTCATAGCCCTTTTCCAGCGAGAACCGCCACAGGTGAAGATTACAGCTCGGATGAACTCTCTGCCGCACAGCTTCACCCCATAGTCTTTAGACAACAGCACCTTTTTCGAGTTTGAGTTCTGAGCGCTCTCGCACACAAGTAGGCACGCGCCTATAAATATCACAGAAAGAGGTTTGGGCATGTTTCTTGTTTCTGTTTGAATCAAAGGTAGCCTGAAAGAAGATTCGCTCTAGGTCTTAGCCTAACGAGAAGTTTATCTTTCTTGGAAGGCTGCAAGAGGTGAACTTCGGGAGCTGCTTGGCTCCTGCTCTTAGGCTACACCCGATTCAATGTGATGCTTTTTTTAAATAGTCAAGGCGTTCGTATCTTGACACTGACCTGTTCACGTCACTCCATATTCATCCACTCACACATAGCCCCGGTCATAAGTCATTGAACAAAGAATTATTTGACAGACTAGGCTACTTAAGATCAAATGACCAACGAAAAACACTGTCCCTACTTCTAATGTAATTGGCAAATGTAATTGGCTTAATGAATAACCTAGTCTACTGTATTCTGCCACAGCTATTGTGGTGGGGGTAGCCTAGTGATGGTGAGGCGGGGGAACTGAACATGTGTCTAGGAAAGGTTTTGAATGTTTCATCCTAGCATTATTTTTGAGTGGGTCTACAGTGATTTTTTTTTACTCACTGCCAGATTACTGTTTCCATACAATGGCACATTGCTCTATTTTGTGTTTATGCTGGAGGAACATTGCCAAGCCCTCACTTTAAAAGAGAAGAGTGCGATCATCAAACACTCTCAGTGAAAATTTATGGGGAATGGCAGTGAATATCCCATCAGCACATCAACATGAACTGTTTTTGTCAAGTTTACACAAACAAACCTTTAACAAATCAGGTCAAACATAGGCTATTAGGTAATTAATCCTCAGCTTCCTGCACTCACACACCCTTATGCTGATGTTTCTTGTCAGAGCTTCAAAGCAGAAGAATACTCCAGAGAACAGCAAGGTCAGATTTATTTGACTCTATTTGATTGAATCAATGAATGGCTACATTAAAAGGCATTGATACAAAGGAATAATGATGTGATGTAAACTAAGGTCAAAGAAGATCAATCTAACCTAATGGGTTTAATACATTTGGTTAAGTCTAAGTTCTGTTACTGACAGTTTGTGGCTTTCTCCTTTGGTATTCCGTTTCAACTCTGTTCAATTCAGTAAAAGGTCTATGAGTAATCATGAGTGATAAAACACATTCACGTATGTATGCTCATGTTCATGTTCATTCATGTATGCTTATGTCAAATGTAGATTTTCTGTTCAAATTATTTCTAATAATAAAATATGTTTTCACCCTTAGCACATTAGTCAAATACTCATTTCTGAGTTTGAAACAGTTATGCAGTAGGCATATCAGAAAATGATAGAGATTGCAAAAACTTTTGAAGTTTAATGCATTTAGAGTTATATATATATATATAGCCTATATATAGAGAATTACAGACTTCTGGGGCTTCATTTCTGAAACATTTTTACAAGATTTGATCTTAAATTGTACATATGATGTGTAATCTGTCATGCGTTCATCAAAACGGTCTTTGATGTGGGAAAGCTCCAATTCAGGTTCCAACTTGGATTAGCAAGTAGGAAAACCAGACACGACAGACAAAGACAGACGAACTAGATAGGACAGACTAACCAGACACAAATACTTCATTGTCAGACGTGTGAAATTTGTTTTGCATCTATAGTTGCTCCATTTGTAAAAAAAATATAGATACATGGAATAAGACTTTGTGCATTATATAAAGACTGCCTGGTGCAGTTCAGAAAGACTCAGAACATAAATACACACATTACAATTGACCATACCCTACATTTACACATCAATTACAAGAGATAAAAGACAAGCATCCCTTCATTGTATATTTGATTGTCAATATTAAGCTTGAGGATGGACTGTTGTACAAAAAAAGCCAAATCAGCCAATTTGGGTACCCAGGGGCACACGCCCCTTCTTGCGCCTCCAGCGCAACTGCACAAACTAAATCAAAGAACCTGCAGTTGAAATCATAACACCATCACTGGCAGAAAAAATAACAGTAACAGAATCTATGCACTTTGCCAAAGGAACATACCACCTACAATGAAAAAACATGCCAAAAAACATAATTAACTATAAACATAGTGACAGTGTGGGTCACTCTGTCACAGGGAGGAAGTAGCGAGCTAGCTCTCTGTTTGAAAGTCAACAGAAGTGACGTTACCCAGCATCGCTTAGAGCACCTTTAATAGATAAATAATAGACTGCATTTCCGGCGGGAACTGCGAAAGTGTGCTTGCCCTGGTCCGGTCACCAACGTGAGCAGACAGTGGCATACGCTATGCTGAACCTGGCTTGATCCAAGCATTCTAACAGTGCCTTTCAGTGTTGGAGCAGTGGCAATACCTCAAAAGCTCTAGGAGAGGGCTATTCAACTATTGGCTTGTGAGGTGAATGCGGTTCATTGGATTTTACCTGTGGCCTGCCTTCGAATTTAGCTTCTATGACTAAAATCAAATCAATAAAATAAAACAACAGCAGTGATTAGCTGCAAAAATAAACTAGACTGCATTTCCGGCGGGAACTGCGAAAGTGTGTTTGCCCTGGTCCGGTCACCAACGTGAGCAGACAGTGACATACGCCAGTGTTTTTCAACCACTGTGCCGGGGCACACTAGTGTGCCGTGAGAGATCATCAGGTGTGCCGCAGAAAATTACCCAAATGTCACTCACTGGTCCAGAAAAGCAACTGTTGCATCAAAGAATTTATGACCACATGCTATCATTGATTGTATGATTGCACTATTTGTGGTATGCAGCCATTGCAACAGGGGCCCCAGTATTCACAGAATCATCACATATCCAGTTCATAACAATTAAATTAGATATAGTCCCAAATGAAACATGGGGCGCTTGTTTTATTGAGCAGGTCTTGCATAGAAGCCATAATAAGGCCATATCTGTATTATTTGACATTTTAGGCTATGGTATGTTTATTTTTTCTTCACACAGGATGTTAGTGTGCCGTGGGACATTTTATGTGTCAAAAGTGTGCCGTGGCACAAAAAAGGTTGAAAAACACTGACATACGCTATGCTGAACCTGGCTTGATCCAAGCATTCTAACAGTGCCTTTCAGTGTTGGAGCAGTGGCAATACCTCAAAAGCTCTATTCAACTATTGAACCTATATATATCTTGCACCTCTCAAACTGGGCTATCAGGTAACCTAGAGAAGAATTGAAATTATGAAATATGACTAAGGCATTAAAATGCTGCTTGTTTGTCAGTATACTTTTTCACTGATTTATTTTAAAAATATGAGCTATGAGTGTGAATGTTATATTCCATCCCCTAATTCTGTTTTACTGGTTTATTTGACAAATAATCTATATGGATTTGCTCTATAAAGACCTTATGTCTGTTTGGGATTGTTTTGAGAGCCTATTGATGTATCTCAGAATAAAGGAATGTCCACAACATTAGTGATGTTTTTTTGTGTGTGTGAATGTATTTTACTTAACTTATTAAATGTAGCTGGATACTCATGAACGCATGTCTCTAATAGCCACAATAGGAGTAATTTTAGCAACTCCGTATTTTGTGTGGCCTATAACAACCCAGTGGATCATGAAAACATGCCAAAATTCACATTCCTTGCTTGTTGTTGGTACATTAATCCCATTCAGATTGCCACTTATCTATGATGTTAGAGTTCAGTATAGGTTTAAGGTCTGGGGGAGGGATTTGACATTCTGTGACTTCTTCATTGAGGGCTTGCTTAGCAGCACTGTCCGCTTTCTCATTTCCCCTCAGACCAACATGGCCTGGGACCCAGCAAAAAACTACACTCAAGTTCTGGTTCTTTAGACGTTCTAGTTGATCAAGCTCAGCTTTGGTTGTACTTTTTGCGTGACATTAAAGCCTACTGGAAAGATTTTTAATTGCAATTTAATTTAATGCAATTTACTTTTACGATTAAATAAAATTAATTTATCCCTCTCACCCATAGTTTTCTATTTATTTACAAATGTACATAGGCCTACTGTAATTACATTTATAAATAGTTATTCTACTGATCTTCATACTATTCATCCTGCACATACACTTATTCTTACTACTCTTATAATGTTGTTTCTGCACTACAATGACACTGTTACCACACTGCACATAGCTGTATATTATGTACATATCTGTTATATGGGTCAATGACGTGACGTTCATTTTTTTGTGTAGCCTATATGGGTTACATACATTTACAATTGTTAAAATGTAAAAATAATTTGACAAATTATTTTCAAATATAATTTTCATCAAACCCTAATCTTAAAGTTTTGGATTTATTTAATTTTGAAAGAGTATTAACTGAATTTGGGTAAAATTGTCAACACGGTGTAACCACAAAAACATGAACCAAATAATTACACTTGCTAAAATTTTTTTACATTTTCTCCAAAATCCCTTCTAAAATAATCTGGCATGATCTTGCAGAAGAACTTTTCTATATTTACAGTAATACAAGTAATGAAACCCCATTGTTCTGAATGTTTTAATTAATATGGGGAATGGTGTCTGTCACATCAACCACTTAAAATGTCAAGTGGTGTAACCACCATTTAAGGGGCAATTTTGTATGTATTATGCCAGAGGATCATGTGACAGGAAACTATGTCATAGAGAAGGACCCTTCAAGACCCCAACTGCTATGAGTCAAGGTTAGCATCTCTCTTAAAGTAACATAATAGTGTTTTTAGGCCATGGCCAGGCAAGCTTAGGTTACATGTCAAATGGTATGACCTTTTGAAAATGTTTATAATAATAATAATAATAATAATAATAATCATCATAAAATATTCCATTTAATGTAAAAACTGTGTGTACATAGTTGTCCATAATAATGCCTGCAAATTTTGCTTTTAAATAGAAATGTCAAATGGTGTAACCGGTTACACCATTTGACTCTTTTCTGTTTGAGACCAGTTTGATCAGATTCAGGGCCAAGAGTATGTAATTTTAGGTGCCAATTATATTATTTTTATTATTTAAATAGTGACTAACTGTTTAGCATGAACAATAGCTTTAAAAGGGTTTAATTAGATTGTAATTTAAGCGATTTTTGAAATGTCAAAGCTTTTCATTTTAAATTTAAACTTCCATAATTATTTTTAATATTTTATCATGATGTATGTAAACAGTATGTTCAAATTATAAATAAGTAATATAAATACATTTATTATATATAAAATGTACCTCTTGTCCCCCAATGGATGCCACTAAGCAAGGAAAACTTGTCTCGCCACAGAGTGCAAGTGAACGCAGATCCTGCTGTTGGTTGGTTGTTAAGAAATGATCATACCCACTCTTTCACTCACTCTTATTCTCTCTCACACACACTTTGGGCCCTATTTTAGCAATCTAAAATGCATGGTCACTAGCGAATATTATACATTTAGGGGTTTGTCCAGTCCACATTTGGAGTGGTTTTGTTATCAAACGTCAGGTGCCTGGTGCAAAAAGGTGGTTCTTATGTTTCTTAATCAGTCATGGGTGTGTTTTGGGCTTAACATCCTTTAAACCAATGAGGAGGACATCTGTTATTCCCTTTAACAGCAAGCAGGGCAACATCAAACAGCACATCAGTATTTTGATAGTCAGCGGTATATTTGAAGGAATCTGCTTGTACGCAAGACCGTATGGAAAAGGTATTACACTAAGCCATTCTTTACTAAAACCTAGCAGAGTATAGGCTACATACATCTGCACTTGTCTATTAATTGAACTATAGGCATTAGGCAAAGTGAAACTAACTTCACCGTGGTGTCATAGTCAACAACAAAACAGTTATACACAGATAATTACTTTCACTATTGACTGACAATGGGTTACAAAAACATAGCCTGAAAAAAGCAACACTTCCCCCTATAATGTTCGAATGACTGAATAAATAACCTATAATAAATTTATTCTACAGAGGAATTGCTGCTTACATCTCGTGACAGTGCGTCTTCAGTTGTGTTTCATATGCGCCTTTCGCTATAGACCAGACTTTACTTGTGCCATCATGTGCCAGACCACACCTTATGTCGGTAATTTCCACACCCCTGGGCGCATTATTTAATAAAAGATTGTAGATGTAAGATAGGAAAAAACGTCAGAATAAGCGTCAGAATAATAATACGCTTTGCGCCAGGTTTTGCATCGCGAAAATAGGGCCCTTTATCTCACTCTCTTTGAAAATAATGGGTATAGACTGAAATTGTATGAGAACTGATCTGAAATCAAATAGAACACAAGTTTCCTCATTGATGTTCTGAAATGATATTTGATATGGAATATGATGAATGACATGAATACATATCAAAATATCCAACTCAGTTTACCTTACCTTGATGCCTATTTTCTGTGTCAATTTCTTGACCTATTGCTATAAACGTTTTATGGTCAATTGGTGTAACTGATTTATGCCAATTGGTGTAACCAGTATTTTGTCTAAAAGACTAATAATGTACAAAAAAAAGTTAATATGGATAATGATTTAATACTCTACTTCACTGTAATAATGGTTGTTTAAACCATTTGTACTCAAATGGTCAAAGAATAGACATAAAACAAGATGTTTATAGCATATGGTCTTGCTCAGTACAATGAAAAACCCATTAAATGTAAATTTTGAAATAAATATAATAAAACATATTCTCATAGTATATTACAAAATAAACTAATAATTTCATGAGAGCAATTGCATGAACTCTAGGAGGTGTGACATATTAGATATTTGTCATTTTTGTGGTTACACCATTTGACAATTTAACAGGTTGTTAGTTAGCCTAGAAATCTAGACGCACCCTAGCGGCAGCAAATTAATTTGCTCAGCCTGTACGTCTAGTATCAAACCATAGGGATTTCTATTGGCTGACGCCGTGGACCTCATCCAATCACAGCGCTCTATTTTGTCTTAAGACGGGCTTAACAGGATAACGACAGTCCTGCGACGGTGAACAACAAGGAAGGTGGCTATGGCGAACGAAGAGCGGTCGTTTGAATCGGCGTTGGCGTCAACTTTGGAGAAGTTGGACTTGTGCTTTTCTTTGAAAGTTGAGCAACAGAAATACAAAGTATACACTTTAGCAAGTCTCAGGCATGTTTTGTTTTAAAGGTTTAAACATATTTTTAATTTTCTCATCTTACCAACCCTTATATGTCACTGACCCATATATTTGTCATATTGAATATCCATATTTATTCTGTTTTATTATATTCTGTTAATACACTGCATATATCTATATTATTATTTCTACTATTATAATGTTACTGCTAACATCTACATACATTATTCTACTTATTGTATAAGGTAACTGCTAATACACTGCACATATTTATATTTAATTCATATTACTCTAAACCACCTTCTGTAAATCAACTGTATACTACTGTCTACATTGCACTATATTTCTTGACCTGTCTCTGTATATTTCATCACCTTTCTATACTTTGCATCACATTGCATGCATACTGTACATGAATCACAGCTAAGATCTTTGGTTGCTATGAAGGCCAGTCGTTCTAAATGGATGGTTGCTATGGCCAAAAGCCAGTTCTATCTCTGCCTTGTCAAGCGGGCATACTGTAGCTAACCTTATCTTATCTGAAGCATCTCCATTTTACTTAGCCTACTTCCATACAGTGAGTCCCATTAAGAAGTGGCCACTTCATTCACGCTTACCGTGATTCACGCAGCAACATTATTAAATTAATCTGTCACCATTTGCCTATGCCTACGTTTGCAAAGAGGAGAACATTTTAATTTGATTTACAATGAAACGTTACATTTAATGTACATGTTGACAATGAGTAGGCTAGTTTTGGTTGTTGGTGGTGTTACTGCATCCCTTAGTTATGCCTACAATGCAAAATTGTTCCCTCGCGATTGGAAGCTCCTGTAGACGCATTTCAAAACATTGCGACATGAAATGCCACCACAAAAAATTGTTTGTGAATCGGTCTTAGTGAGTTAGGAGTCCTCGCGAGGGAACAATTTTGCATTGTAGGCATAACTAAGGGCTAGGCTAAATATAAATATGTGCAGTGTATTAGCAGTTACCTCATACAATAAGTACAACCCCAAAACAGAAAAAGTTGGGACATTGTGTAAAATGCAAATAAAAACAGAATCTCATAATATACAAGTAAACCCATATTTAGCAGCAAAAAAGACATAGACAACATATCAAATGTTGAAAATGAAAATTTGGACTATTTCATGGAAAGTATATGTTAATTTTGTATTTGATGCCAGCAACATGTTTCAAAAAAAGTTGGGACGGGAGCATGTTTACCACTGTGCTGCTTCACCTCTTCATTTAACAAAATTCTGTAGATGTTTAGGAACTGAGGAGACCATTTGCTACAGTTTTGATCAGGCTTGGAATTTCACCATTCTGGGGGCAAGGCCACTTGGCCTTCAGTTGGGCATATTTGGTGGGGGGCACAAAGGCCACATGTCAGGGCACCAAGGCCAAAGTTAACTATACAGTAGTAGGCTATAAAAATGATCAAAGTTTAGCCTATTCACTGCAGTAGACCTGCATCACTGCATGAAACATTACAAAAACATGAAACATGACATATTACATAGAACTGTAAATCATCTGATCATCTAATATTTACAGATATCTAGGCTATATATAACATTTATTTTATATTTGGCCTGTTATGAAATCATGTATTGAACAATTTAAGCACAGCTCAGCTTTAAGAAACTCAAATAGCCTGGATGCATGCTTAGCATTTTGTGATCATTAAGGCTACTTTCACAAACTCTTAGTCAACTGTCCTCTGATTTACCAATATCTAGGCGATATGTGTAACATTTGTTTTGTATTTGGCCGTTATGAAATCATGTGGAACAATTTAAACACATTGTAAAACTTAAAGCCCAAATTTGGAGACATCCATGTATGTCGAACTTAACTACAAATTCAAAACTGGATTACTCTGGAACGGCTTACTGTACAGGGGACTGTTTTACACCTTTGCGTTCGGTAAGGTATCCTGTTTATTATGATATATAGTTTGTCATGTGTTAAAAGAAGGGTTCATAAAGTATTCCACCGAGATGAATGGGTAGGGAGATCATGGGACGCAAAACCTTCAGTAGAATGTATGATTAAATTGAATTATATTATTTACTTTTCTCGCGAACCGTTCAACACAGCAATTATCGGCTAACATCGTTTAAAAGCTGAGAAAAAGCTCTTTCATGTGATACTTGTGATGTCTGTGTGATGAATAGGCTACTTCGCGAGTAGTTTAACTGAGAATGGGTGAATTTGGACGCACTTTCTTGCGCTGTCACTTTCTCCACGGCGTTAAAGACTAAATTAATTTGCGCTGTGAATGCTAAGATTATTTTGACAGGCCACAGGCAAAATCGCTATTAGTAGGACGCAAAGCAGAATATTGAAAGAAGGGGGCACCAAGGCCACCGTGGCCTGTAAACCTCTGATTTTCAAAGGGGCCTCACGGCCAATGCAAGGGGCTACGACGGCCATGGCCGTCGTGGCCGCCGTGAAATTCCTACCCTGGTTTTGATAATAAAATGTTGTCCCATTAGTACTCCCCGATATAGGATTTCAGTCGCTCAGCAGTATGGGGTTTTCTTAATCATGCTTTTCATTCCATTATGCACCTAATTTGACAAATCTGGACTGCAGACAGGCCATCTTAGCACCTGGACTCTTCCTCTATGGAGAAATACTATTTAAATATGTGCAGAATTCCTTTTGCCATTGTTTTCCTGAAATATTCAAGGTCGTCCCTGGAAAAGACATTGCCTGGATGGCAATAAATGTTGCTCAAAACCTGTATACATCATTCAGAATTGATTGTGCTTTGCAAATGTGCAAGATGCCCATGCTGTAGGCATTGATGCTCCTCCACACCGTCATAGATGTTGGGTTTCGAACTGAGCACTAAAAAAAGTTGGATAGGTTGGATACTTGGATAGACCCTCTCCTCTTTAGCCCAGATGAGTCCATGATTTCCAAAAAGAATGGCAAACTTTGATTGGTCTAACCACAGGACCTTTTTCCACATTACCTGTCCATTTTAAACAAGCTCAGGCCCAGACAAGAGGGTGGTATTTTCTGTATCATGTCTCAATACAATTTTAGCTGTTACATTTTGGTTGCAGTTTTTGAATTGAGTATCAAACTGGGCACATAGACAATGGTTATTAGAGATTTTCCTGAGCCGATACAATAACAGGTCTGGAGACAGGTCTGATGCAATGCCATCTGAGGTCCAAAAGACCACGGCCATCCAATTTGTTTTTCAGCTATTTCCCCTGTTTGCAAAGATTTCTCTGGATTCTCTGAATGTTTTAAAAATATTATGTCCTGTAGATGATGAACTCCCTAAATACGTCACAATTTCATGTTAAGAAGCATTAAAATGACATTGTTTCATCATTTGTGCACACAGGTTTACACAGAGTGCTGAATACCACTTCATCTTTACTTCTAAGAGACCCTGCCTCTCTGGGATGCTCTTTTTCATACCCAATCGTGTTGCCAGTTACCCTAATTAGTTGTGAAACATTCTTCCTTTTATTTTCTTTATCATTACACAACTTTTCCAGCATTTTGTTACCCCCATCCCAACTTTTTTTGAAACATGTTGCTGGTTGCTGGAAATGAGAAAGCGGACAGTGCTGCTAAGCAAGCCCTCAATGAAGAAGTCACAGAATGTCATATCCCTGCCCCAGACCTTAAACCTATACTGAACTCTTACATCACAGATAAGGGGCAATCTGAATGGGATTAATGTACCAACAACAAGCAAGGAATGTGAATTTTGGCACGTTTTCATGATCCACTGAGTCGTTATGGGCCACACAAAATACAGTGTTGCTAAAATTACTCCTATTGTGGCTATTAGAGACATGCGTTCATGAGTATCCAGCTACATTCAATAAAATACATTCACACACAAAAAAAAAACATCACTAATGTTGTGGACATTCCTTTATTCTGAGATACATCAATAGGCTCTCAAAACAATCCCAAACAGACATTAGGTCTTTATAGAGCAAATCCATATAAATTATTTGTCAAATAAACCAGTAAAACAGAATTAGGGGATGGAATATATAACATTCACACTCATAGCTCATATTTTTAAAATAAATCAGTGAAAAAGTATCCTGACAAACAAGCAGCATTTTAATGCCTTAGTCATATTTCATAATTAAAAATGTTTCTCTAGGTTACCTAATAGCCCACACTGCAAAAGCTGCTAATCTAACAAAATCTAACCAAGTGTTATTAATCTTATATCAAGATAAAAAAAACTAGTTGGCATTGTTTTCAGTATAAAGAGACTTACCTAGCCCTTTCTTGTAAAATCATTTGACTTAATTTAAAAAGAAATGGACTTATTTTAAGACATCTCATCTTGAAAACAAGCAAATTTGTCTGCCAGTGCATTAAGCAAATTTGTCCTAAAAACAAGCAAATTTGTCTGCCAGTGCGTTGAGCAAATTTGTCTTGATAAGACTCCTTAAAATAAGTTAAAGTCTTCTTAAATTAAGTCAATTTGAGAGGGGGCTAGGTTAGTCTTTTCATACTAAAAACAATACCAAATAGATTTTTTAATCTTAATATAAGATCAATAACACTTGGTTAGAATTCATTTTTTGCAGTGCAGTTTGAGAGGTGCAAGACGCGTGACATTATTTTTTTTTGCAGCCAATCACTGCTGTTGTTTTATTTTATTGATTTCATCGTAGTCATAGAAGCTAAATTCGAAGGCAGGCCACAGGTAAAATCCAACGAACCGCATTCACCCCGCAAGGCAAATATTTGAATAGAGCTTTTGAGGTATTGCCACTGCTCCAACACTGAAAGGCACTGTTAGGATGCTTGGATCAAGCCAGGTTCAGCATAGCGTATGTCACTGTCTGCTCACGTTCGTGACCGGACCAGGGCAGTTCCCGCCGGAAATGAAGTCTAGTTTTTAAACTACAAACTTCCAAACGTACAAACCTACAGGACTCCAAGGAGACGAACTGACAAAGGACCGAGGAACAGGGGGGTAGAAATACAGACTAATTACCAGAAATACAGAGGACTGGACGAGACCAACAAGACAATAACGGGGAACAGGTGCAAGCAGAAACGTAGGGAAATTTCTACATGGTCTCCAACTTTGGGGCGAAATTATAATGTATTCTAATGTAAACTAATTATGTCAGTACATACTGTACATTTTTGTAAATTGCATAGCCATAGAGTATCCCACCATCATGGTTCTTATATTGCCAGATACAGTGGGTTGCATAAGTTACAACATACAACCCCATGCTAAAGTTGAATAAAAAGAGGAATAAAAAAATCTTGATCTTAATGCCTTAATTAAAAAAATGAGGAAAAATCCAACCTTTAAGGACACCAATTTTCTTTGTGAATGAATAATATATCATAAACTAGAAAATGCAATTCCAGGGAATTACCATTGCATGTAAATGCAAAAAAGCTGCTGTGTATAACATTATATTAGCCTACTTACAGTATGATTATTCAGATTACACAGTCTTAAAGTATTCTTGAAAACCAATTACTTGGTTAGATGTTAGCTTAGAGCAGGGGTATTCAATTCATCTTCAGCGAGGTCCAGTTACGGAACATTTCCTCAAGCAAAGGTCCGGAGCATCATAATGTTTAACGTGCGTGTTTAGGCTATGTATATGTACAGTATGTATGTATAATATTAGGATGGATGGATGGAGCCTAGTTGTAGATAGATAGATAGATAGATAGATAGATAGATACTTTATTGATCCCCAAGGGGAAATTCAAGAAATAGAAGAGTGTAAGCCTAGGCCTAATGTTTAATGTGAAATAAAATAAGTAGCCTAAAAGGCAACATTCGAAATGAGGAGAAATAAGGCAAGATAAGAGTAGCCTAATTGGGGAGAAAAACTTGAGTAGCCTTGGCTATTTTTAAGATCTTAACGTGAACTTAAAATAAAATTTGAGCTGAGACAAGGATGGATATTCCACAGCTGGTTCCTTGAACCCATTAATCAGCAAGTTTAATTTTTTTTTTTTAGTTTTTTTTTATGTTGACCCGAAATCCCTGAAACCCAGGAATATCACGTTGTTGGGCAGTGAATGCATGTAGGCTTAACTAGATTGTGGTGGATCAATCATATTGCCTTCTTAAATCGTAAAATATTCTGTGGTCTCAGTTCACTGTTGAATGGGCCTAGCCTACCCTATGCTTGCTCAAAATATATGCTTTGTCTAGTAGAGGTGCTTTAAATTGGCGCTTAAAATTGCCTGTCTCAGAATATAGAAGAGGTCCAGGGCAATTCCGCGCAAAACTGTCACATCCATATTTAGTTGGCGTTACGGACGTGACAGTTTTGCGTGGTATTGCCCCCGTATCGTCATATAAAGCTCTCTTCTCGCTCTCTCCTCTTTGAGCAATCGATGATTTGAAAATAACTTACTTATCGTTAACTTAGATATCCATCTGATTGTTTCTCGTCCCGTCTCCTCTCCTCGCTCGTTTCAGGCTATCAGTCTCTTGTCCATAGTAGCTACTACTTTACTCACTGACTCGACTTTATCAGAATTCACAGATTTCACTGGCTGAGTAGCAGCAAGCGAAATGATGGTTCCTGAAGCTCCTGAAGTAAATGCTGTTATCCTAACCAACGAAACATTTAGCACAGCTTTGAAATCTTACGTGAAAATCTAAATTAGGCTATTATGGTCTGGGTCCGGATAGGATCACGTCACGGTCCGGACTCAGACCGCGGTCCGCCATTTGGTGATGGCTGGCTTAGAGTATATGACAGTCAGTAAAAATAAATGGTCAATTCAATATTGATCAACATTCTTTGTTTTAATACAGCAGAATGATACTCAGAATACACTAATGAACACTTACCAATGTAAGCTTGAAGTAAAAATCACAGTTGTGTGTATAATATATATATATATATATATATATATATATATACATACAGAACTTGATAATGCCAATCATATTATCCTAAGACAGATCTATTTATCAGTGGTAACTCTGAACTGGCAGCAACAGCTAGAAGCCTCAGATGGTGATATATACACTGAAGAATAAAAGAGTCAGCCCTTCAGATGATCAGTTTTAGACAGAACTTAGGTTAGAATCTTATTTTTCACACAGCACAGCTCAGGTCTAAAAAGAGAGGTCTAACAGCACAGCTATGTTTTACAGATGTTACAGCACAGGTATGATTCAAAGGTATGAATGGTTGACAAATATGATTTCACAGGTATACATGTTCCATATAGTATAGTCCTCACACAACAATATATTTCTCAGAATGTCTCAGTGTAGATCTCAGATAAGTCTCAGTATGGTTAAATGGTATGTGCACAGATATGTTGAGATATGGTCACGTGTTTGTAAGAATGTATGTTAGTAGGTATGTTGCTAGCAACATTGTCAGAGATGTATGGTTGACAGGTGTGCACACAGACAGGCACACACGTAATGTCATACACGGTCATCACCACTGGTCTGGTCTGGTCTGGAACCTAAAAGGCAAAAGCAAACACGTTTAACAGTTATACCAAAACAAGGAATGTCTGCAATTGTACAATTGTTCAATACAACTAAGGTATTTAAGTGAAGTTGTTACATTACATTAGGCTGACACATTATAACCTAACGACTAACATGGTAAACAGTTTAAGCTTTTTAAACAATTCTCTCAACAATTCTAGGACAATTAAAAAAAAGTAGAGTAGGCCTACATTGTCGTTAGCTATCGAAACCTACAGCTAATACATGTAGGTCACTGTAAAATTGACGACATATTAACGTTGATTAACAGTGGGTTTCCTTACATAATACATATCAACATAGCAAGGTGCTAACTTCAACTATTTCACTAAAGTTTTTGTGACCAATCATTTCATACATATAACGCTAACGTTACATAATGTTTGACGACATAAATGACTCAAATACCAAAAACTGAAACACTTACCTTGTCTGTAATTAGAGAAATGTGCCTCGAGCAAATAAAGTGACCACGGTACAGCAGGCGAAGACTTTCAGAAGATTCACAGCTCCAGTGGCAGCTCGCGTTCAGCTGTTGATAATTGCTTTCAGCTGTAGGTCACGTCATAATGCTAAAAGTTGCCGCCAAGGCGGTCAATGTTAAGTCAATGGGAATTTATTGCTCTTTTATCGTAAATATTTAAAAAAGTATAAAGTTCTCAAATGTAAAAATTTCATTGTACAATTGTCCTATACAAGACCTTTGTAGGAGTGTTTGAATGACGTCAAACGGTTCAGTGGTTTTATTAGTGGGTTTGATCCAGCAAGCCCACAGCATGGCTGAAATGGCGGAGCAAGCCCACTATTGTTCTTCTTAAGTTTACTTTATTAGTGGGTTTGATGGCTTGCGGAGCAAGCCCACTATTGTTCTTCTTAAGTTTTCTTATTATTAGTGGGTTTGATCCAGCAAGACCACAGCTCAGCCATGCTGTGGGCTTGCGGAGCAAGCCCACTATTGTTCTTCTTAAGTTTTCTTTATTTCTTTATTAGTGGGTTTGATCCAGCAAGCCCACTATTGTTCTTCTTAAGTTTTCTTTATTTCTTTATTAGTGGGTTTGATCCAGCAAGCCCACAGCATGGCTGAAAGCGGAGCAAGCCCACTATTGTTCTTCTTAAGTTTTCTTTATTAGTGGGTTTGATCCAGCAAGCCCACTATTGTTCTTCTTAAGTTTTCTTATTATTAGTGGGTTTGATCCAGCAAGACCACTATTGTTCTTCTTAAGTTTTCTTATTAGTGGGTTTGATCCAGCAAGAAACCCATGGCTTCGCCATGCTGTGGGCTTGCGGAGCAAGCCCACTATTGTTCTTCTTAAGTTTACTTTATTTATTAGTGGGTTTGATCCAGCAAGACCACAGCATGGCTGAAAGCCATGCTGTGGGCTTGCGGAGCAAGCCCACTATTGTTCTTCTTAAGTTTTCTTATTATTATTATTATTATATCTTCCTATAAGCCCACTTTTTGGCCGAACTACTGCTCCTAGACCGTTTGAGCTATCGACGCGGTTCGAACTCCAAAAATTCAGGCCCGAACCGGTGTAACTTGCTTGTTGATTTCGTGTCGCTGGCCCTTGTCGTTTTCGCGGTATTCCCGTTTTTCTGCGTTTTTTGGGCCCATTGAAATGAATGGCGGAATGTTCAGAATTCAAATTTCGATTGTGACATCACAGCTCTAATTGCTTAAGCTTGCACCTGGAAGAGTTCTAAGCCACCTGGCAGAGCTCTAATGGGCTGGGCTGGGCTGTCTGTGTATATGAAGGTGTGTGCATGTAACTTTTGACCCGTATGTCCGATTTTCATAAATGAGGTACCGTTGGAATCCTTGGATGAGGCCGAGTTCCATGCCCCTGATCAAACCCACTCTTGCAGTTCCTCGGAACCGCAATTCTAGTTTATTTATTATTCCTTTTCACCCACTTTTTGGCCGAACTACTGCTCCTAGACCGTTTGAGCTATCAACGCGGTTCGAACTCCAAAAATTCAGGCCCGAACCGGTGTAACTTGCTTGTTAATTTCGTGTCGCTGGCCCTTGTCGTTTTCGCGGTATTCCCGTTTTTCTGCGTTTTTCGGCCCCATTGAAATGAATGGCGGAATGTTCAAGGATTCTAATTCGATTGTGACATCACAGCTCTAATTGCTTAAGCTTGCACCTGGAAGAGTTCTAAGCCTCCTGGCAGAGCTCTAATGGGCTGGGCTGGGCTGTCTGTGTATATGAAGGTGTGTGCATGTAACTTTTGACCCGTATGTCCGATTTTCATGAATGAGGTACCGTTGGAATCCTTGAATGAAGCCCAGTTCAATGATTTGCCAGCACTAAGTGTAAAGGTAATTTAAAGCCAAACCATGTTGATACAGGTCATTAAAAAATATATATATATATTTTCCAAATCCATTCAGCCCAGTTCAATGCCTTGCCAGCACTAAGTGTAAAGGTCAAGCCAAACCATGTTCATATAGGTCATTAAAAAAATAAATAAATAAAGTATTTCACCAATCCATTCAGCCCAGTCCTATACCCAGCTAGCTCCATTTGAACTTAGTCATGTGTACAGTTATATAGATTATTACATTGAGAAACACACTTACATACAGATATCATGCATATCCACGCAGCATTACTAATCAAGTTACTCATCGTTGCCCAGCAAGAAGTCCACAATCAATTCTATTGTCTTGCCACGATCTGGGGAGCTTACAGACGTTATATTACTATAGGTTCTGTATGCTATTTAAAGCCCACCTAACGCTGAGTCCCTTCTAGACGGTGTGTTGCAATGCATTCTGGGTGCTGTGCTGTGATTCGACGGCTCGTCACCTGACCCACCAAACAACAACTCTCTAGGATGTGGCAAATATCGCGTAAAAACCTTGTTGCCGGAACAACAGGGAAAAGGCAACAGGATAGCAGCACGAAAGATACACAGGATACACACGGAATTTTGATGGACGTCCTTATCAGTCTATGGTCTAACTTATAAACGTGTCGGGTCAACGTCAACGATAAGTAAGTTAGGCTAACGTAAACGTTAGCTATTTGCTGTTGTCATATGCTAGTGCTATAGCTTCTATGCTTTAGGCTACGTGATGGCTATTTATCACACTAATTTTAGGTACTACTTTTACGAGGTCTGTAGTTCTGTCAAAATGTATCTTATCGTTGAACAGACTACAAGGTTATCTTCCTTAGACTTCGTAGATGTAGTTACTACAATTTGGAAGCGAATTTCGAAGTGTAAATATGGTTTTAGTGTGTAAACAGACCAACCGCGATTTTGCAATGAAGTTAATGGAGCCTTTTATGTAGGGCTTCTAGGCTACTTTCACGAAGTCTGTAGTTCTGTCAAAATTGATCTTATCTATGAACAGACTACATGATTATCTTCCTTAGACTTCATAGATGTAGTTACTACAATTTGGAAGCGAATTTCGAAGTGTAAATATGGTTTTAGTGTGTAAACAGACCAACCGCGATTTTGCAATGAAGTGAATATGGAGCCTTTTATGTAGGACTACTAGGCTACTTTCACGAAGTCTGTAGTTCTGTCAAAATTGATCTTATCTATGAACAGACTACATGGTTATCTTCTTTAGACTTTGTAGATGTAGTTATTACAGTTTGGAAGCGAAATTCAAAGTGCAAATATGGTTTAAATGTGTAAACAAGACGCCTGATGTTTAATATATGTTAATGAATGGGCACAGTATTATTGTGTACAGTAATGGGCTATCAGTAGTATGTAAACAGTTCATGTGTTATGTGATTTACATAAACTAACAACAGAAATGTTAAAAGCTGGTATTGTGTTTCCTGAATTCTTACATTCAGGCATTCAAATGAAATGTAATTAAATAGCATATCAATCATGCAACAATGCAAAAACAATGAAACTAGTGTAGGCCTAATTATATTTTACATTAGTAAAGCAGTACTCTGATGTGCATGCTTTCACAAACTTTTGTAAACAATCTTAGCACTTTAAACATTGACTGTTTTGAAGTGCATGTAGGCAATATAGTATAAAAATAATAATTGTGATATCATTACAATTTGATAGGGGTTGGGAGGAGGGGGTGGGTTCATGTAGGTGGGCCCTATGACCCCAAAGTATGCCTTGACTGGGCCTCAGGTCAAAGAAGTTTGAGAAATGCTGATGTAGACAACAAAGCAGCAAGGAGGCGTCGTGTGATCATTTAAACAAGTTTTATGACGAGGTCGATGAGGGTGGGAAAAATCGTACATTTCTGTGCAAACTTTGCCCGCACTTCAGTCACATTGTCTTTTAAGAAAATGCAGTCCTTTTTTCGGTTCCAGCAGCCAACAACCTCAGAACTGACCCTTCAGGCCTCTCAGGAGGCGCTGGCCTTTAACCGCAGCCAGAAGAGAGTCAGCAGAAATTTGATTGCCTTTAAAAAATCTGACTTCTTAAAAAATCTTAAACTGGCTGCATTACGTGATTATTTCTGAGATTCTGATACGTTTTTAACCATGACCTATACACAGTTCTGGTTTGAAAATGTATCTCTTAAAATAATCACTTTATGCAGTCAGCTTAAGATGGCTTACTAGCAACTAACTAATTACCCTAGCAACAACCTAGAAACCACCCCTGTAATGTCAACCTAGCGACCACCATAGCAACCAGCATAGCAACCATGTTATTTATGCGTTTTAGCTTATTGGATGTTGCGTTAATGCAGACAACTTTTGATCGATCCGTGTGCCCGATTTTCATAAATGAGGTACCGTTGGAATCCTTGGATGAGGCCGAGTTCCGTGCCACTGATCAAACCCACTCTTGCAGTTCCTCGGAACCGCAATTCTAGTTATTATATCTTCCTATAAGCCTACTTTTTGGCCGAACTACTGCTCCTAGACCGTTTGAGCTATCGATGCGGTTCGAACTCCAAAAATTCAGGCCCGAACCGGTGTAACTTGCTTGTTAATTTCGTGTCGCTGGCCCTTGTCGTTTTCGCGGTATTCCCGTTTTTCGGCGTTTTTGGGCCCCATTGAAATGAATGGCGGAATGTTCAGAATTCAAATTTCGATTGTGACATCACAGCTCTAATTGCTTAAGCTTGCACCTGGAAGAGTTCTAAGCCACCTGGCAGAGCTCTAATGGGCTGGGCTGGGCTGTCTGTGTATATGAAGGTGTGTGCATGTAACTTTTGACCCGTATGTCCGATTTTCATAAATGAGGTACCGTTGGAATCCTTGGATGAGGCCGAGTTCCATGCCCCTGATCAAACCCACTCTTGCAGTTCCTCGGAACCGCAATTCTAGTTAGTGGGTTTGATCCAGCAAGACCACAGCATGGCTGAAAGCCATGCTGTGGGCTTGCGGAGCAAGCCCACTATTGTTCTTCTTAAGTTTTCTTATTATTATTATTATTATATCTTCCTATAAGCCCACTTTTTGGCCGAACTACTGCTCCTAGACCGTTTGAGCTATCGACGCGGTTCGAACTCCAAAAATTCAGGCCCGAACCGGTGTAACTTGCTTGTTGATTTCGTGTCGCTGGCCCTTGTCGTTTTCGCGGTATTCCCGTTTTTCTGCGTTTTTTGGGCCCATTGAAATGAATGGCGGAATGTTCAGAATTCAAATTTCGATTGTGACATCACAGCTCTAATTGCTTAAGCTTGCACCTGGAAGAGTTCTAAGCCACCTGGCAGAGCTCTAATGGGCTGGGCTGGGCTGTCTGTGTATATGAAGGTGTGTGCATGTAACTTTTGACCCATATGTCCGATTTTCATAAATGAGGTACCGTTGGAATCCTTGGATGAGGCCGAGTTCCATGCCCCTGATCAAACCCACTCTTGCAGTTCCTCGGAACCGCAATTCTAGTTATTTATTATTCCTGTTCACCCACTTTTTGGCCGAACTACTGCTCCTAGACCGTTTGAGCTATCGACGCGGTTCGAACTCCAAAAATTCAGGCCCGAACCGGTGTAACTTGCTTGTTGATTTCGTGTCGCTGGCCCTTGTCGTTTTCGCGGTATTCCCGTTTTTCTGCGTTTTTTGGGCCCATTGAAATGAATGGCGGAATGTTCAGAATTCAAATTTCGATTGTGACATCACAGCTCTAATTGCTTAAGCTTGCACCTGGAAGAGTTCTAAGCCACCTGGCAGAGCTATAATGGGCTGGGCTGGGCTGTCTATGTATATGAAGGTGTGTGCATGTAACTTTTGACCAGTATGTCCGATTTTCATGAATGAGGTACCGTTGGAATCCTTGAATGAAGCCCAGTTCAATGCCTTGCCAGCACTAAGTGTAAAGGTAATGTAAAAAAAGATGAGACAGCGCGAAGCGCTGTCTCATCTTTTTTTTAAAGCCAAACCATGTTGATACAGGTCATTAAAAAAAATATATATATATATTTTCCAAATCCATTCAGCCCAGTTCAATGCCTTGCCAGCACTAAGTGTAAAGGTCATGTAAAAAAAGAGGAGACAGCGCAAAGCGCTGTCTCCTCTTTTTTTTAAAGCCAAACCATGTTCATTTAGGTCATTAAAAACATAATTAAATAAAGTATTTCACCAATCCATTCAGCCCAGTCCTATACCCAGCTAGCTCCATTTGAACTTAGTCATGTGTACAGTTGTATAGATTATTACATTGAGAAACACACTTTCATACAGATATCATGCATATCCACGCAGCATTACTAGTCAAGTTACTCATCGTTGCCCAGCAAGAAGTCCACAATCAATTCAATTGTCTTGCCACGATCTGTGGAGCTTACAGACAACGTTATATTACTATAGGTTCTGTATGCTATTTAAAGCCGACCTAACGCTGAGTCCCTTCTAGACGGTGTGTTGCAATGCATTCTGGGTGCTGTGCTGTGATTCGACGGCTCGTCACCTGACCCACCAAACAACAACTCTCTGGGATGTGGCAAATATCGCGTAAAAACCTTGTTGCCGGAACAACAGGGAAAAGGCAACAGGATAGCAGCACGAAAGATACACAGGATACACACGGAATTTTGATGGACGTCCTTATCAGTCTATGGTCTAACTTATAAACGTGTCGGGTCAACGTCAACGATAAGTAAGTTAGGCTAACGTAAACGTTAGCTATTTGCTGTTGTCATATGCTAGTGCTATATGCTTTAGGCTACGTGATGGCCATTTATCACACTCATTTTAGGTACTACTTTTACGAGGTCTGTAGTTCTGTCAAAATGTATCTTATCGTTGAACAGACTACAAGGTTATCTTCCTTAGACTTCGTAGATGTAGTTACTACAATTTGGAAGCGAATTTCGAAGTGTAAATATGGTTTTAGTGTGTAAACAGACCAACCGCGATTTTGCAATGAAGTTAATGGAGCCTTTTATGTAGGGCTTCTAGGCTACTTTCACGAAGTCTGTTGTTCTGTCAAAATGTATCTTATCTATGAACAGACTACGTGATTATCTTCCTTAGACTTCGTAGATGTAGTTACTACAATTTGGAAGCGAATTTCGAAGTGTAAATATGGTTTTAGTGTGTAAACAGACCAACCGCGATTTTGCAATGAAGTGAATATGGAGCCTTTTATGTAGGACTACTAGGCTACTTTCACGAAGTCTGTAGTTCTGTCAAAATTGATCTTATCTATGAACAGACTACATGGTTATCTTCTTTAGACTTTGTAGATGTAGTTATTACAGTTTGGAAGCGAAATTCGAAGTGCAAATATGGTTTAAATGTGTAAACAAGACGCCTGATGTTTAATATATGTTAATGAATGGGCACAGTATTATTGTGTACAGTAATGGGCTATCAGTAGTATGAACAGTTCATGTGTTATGTGATTTACATAAACTAGTAAACAACAGACATGTTAAAAGCTGGTATTGTGTTTCCTGAATTCTTACATTCAGGCATTCAAATGAAATGTAATTAAATAGCATATATATACTCTATCAGTGTATGATGCTTGCATGAGGGAAACATCCCAAAACAACGGCACCCATATAATTGCTGTTGTTTTGAGAAGTATTTCTCATGCAAGCATCATGCAACAATGCAAAAACAAAGAAACTAGTGTAGGCCTAATTATATTTTACATTAGTAAAGCAGTACTCTGATGTGCATGCTTTCACAAACTTTTGTGAACAATCTTAGCACTTTAAACATTGACTGTTTTAAAGTGCATTGTATAGCAATATAGTATAAAAATAATAATTGTGATCTCATTACAATTTGATAGGGGTTGGGAGGAAGGGGTGGGTTCATGTAGGTGGGCCCTATGACCCCAAAGTATGCCTTGACTGGGCCTCAGGTCAAAGAAGTTTGAGAAATGCTGATGTAGACAACAAAGCAGCAAGGAGGCGTCGTGTGATCATTTAAACAAGTTTTATGACGAGGTCGATGAGGGTGGGAAAAATCGTACATTTCTGTGCAAACTTTGCCCGCACTTCAGTCACATTGTCTTTTAAGAAAATGCAGTCCTTTTTTCGGTTCCAGCAGCCAACAACCTCAGAACTGACCCTTCAGGCCTCTCAGGAGGCGCTGGCCTTTAACCGCAGCCAGAAGAGAGTCAGCAGAAATTTGATTGCCTTTAAAAAATCTGACATCTTAAAAAATCTTAAACTGGCTGCATTACGTGATTATTTCTGAGATTCTGATACGTTTTTAACCATGACCTATACACAGTTCTGGTTTGAAAATGTATCTCTTAAAATAATCACTTTATGCAGTCAGCTTAAGATGGCTTACTAGCAACTAACTAATTACCCTAGCAACAACCTAGAAACCACCCCTGTAATGTCAACCTAGCGACCACCATAGCAACCAGCATAGCAACCATGTTATTTATGCGTTTTAGCTTATTGGATGTTGCGTTAATGCAGACAACTTTTGATTCGTGTGCCCGATTTTCATAAATGAGGTACCGTTGGAATCCTTGGATGAGGCCGAGTTCCGTGCCACTGATCAAACCCACTCTTGCAGTTCCTCGGAACCGCAATTCTAGTTGTCATTAAACGTCAAATTTGGTCGGAAGAAGAATAATAACAGATAACTAGAAAAGCATTTCCTGAAGGAAATACAGTGCATGAAAATGCAAAAATATGATGTAAAATATCATACAGAGTAAAAACAAACTATATTGGTTGCTAGGTAGATGAGGTTTAATATAGTTGGAATGACTGAACAGTTAAATAGGTGGATAGTTTATATGGTTAAATTATTTGCTAGGTAGTTGACGATAACTGACACTTGGAATGGCTCTAATGTTTGCTAGCAGTTATGTTAACTATGTTAACAAAGATAATAATGCTAACCAAGTTACTTAACTTAGTTAATTTAGCAAATGTTTTCTAGCAGTTTTTTAAAAATGTTAATAATGCTAATGCTGTTACCTATGTTAACAATGCTAACTATGACTTAGCTAACTTAGCTAATGATTTATAGTAGTTATGCTAAAATACTAAGAATGTTAACATGCTAACCATGTGACTTAGCTAACTTAGCTAATCATTTTTAGTAGTTATGCTAACTATGCTAACTAACATGCTAACAATGTTAAAATGCTAACTATGCTAACCATGTGACTTAGCTAACCTAGCTAATCATTTTTAGTAGTTATGCTAACTAACATGCTAACTATGCTAACCATGTTACTTAGCTAACTTAGCTAATCATTTTTAGCAGTTTTGCTAAAAATGCTAACAATGCTAACATGCTAGTTATAATGGCTGAACTGTTAAAAAGTTCAGTAGTTTAAAGGGTTAAATTGTTTAACAGTGAAATATTGTAGTGAGGACTTTTATTTTGAAACAGTTTTTTGGCAGAGGAAGCAGTTGAACAGGATGTGTAGTCTTAATAGGCTACGTGCACAAGCGGAAGAACGAACTTCCGCTTTGTACGAAATTCGGCACAGCTGGTTCCGGTCTGTCTCCAAGTTACATAGTAACGTTAAGCGTATGTTGCTGTTATCGCTAAAACAATAAACATGAGTGCTAACGTTACTAAATTTATGAAAATTGTAAACGGCTCAAATGAACACTGCTGTGTGCCACTTTGTTCGGCCTCAGGCAGTTATAATAGTTCACTTAGTTTCCACTGCTTCCCAAAAAACGTAAGTCTTCGGGCTAAGTGGATTCATCAAGTGCAAAGGACGGGGTTTACGATAACTCAGCACACAAAAGTTTGCAGTCGGCACTTTAAGCCACACGAAATTGTAACATCCAAGAAAGGAAGGCGTGCTTTGGTAGCAGGTGCTGTCCCTTCGTTGTTTGAGTGGAACATTCAACCAAGGAACGACCCGGTGTTTGGGAGCGACGGGCAAGACCACCGAGCCCGGAGCGTGTCCTTGAACCAGCAGCAGCAGCGGAGCCTATTGCCCTCCCTATGGTCATGGACCACGACTATGAAGCATCTCCTACCGTGTGCGTGGATAGGCAACATTATGAACAACTCAGACAGGAAATCGATACACTTCGAGAGCAACTGAAAATATGCCATCTATCCAAATTTGGACTGCAGCGGTTTGCCTCTTCTCCTGAAGACATACGATTTTATACCAGGTAAGACCGCTATCTGTAGTGCTAGCCTTCAACAATTGTCATATGTCAAAGTTAATTTAAGAAATGCTGAGGACTTAATATCGCCACAGAAGGTTAGGCTACTACAATTTTCTCCGTTTTCTCTTTCTGATAAGGATACTATATTTCAGATTCCCATCTTACAAGCACCTGATGGCGTTTTGGAGCCTAATTAGTACTGCAACATCCAAAATGATCAGGGTGACCAGCAGAGACAAGAGAGCCACCAGCACAGTCACTGAAAGCCCAGTCATCAGACCAACTGTAAGTGTGCACTTCTCATGGTTATATACTGTACCCCTGGGGATCAATAAAGTATCTATCTATCTATCTATCTACATGGTTATCTGTGAGGGATTTAATTTTTATGTGGGTGAAATATGTATGTATTTGTGTGTATGTAATATAAGCTACTGGATGTCTAAAATGTCCCTCAGGATGAGTAAAGTATCTATCTATATATTTCTCCCCAACCCTTAGAAACTGCTGGCGATAGATGAGCTCTTCTTGTTCCTGACATACCTGTCCACTGGCTGCACACAGAGGGAACTGGCTCATCGCTTTAACATACACAGGACAACAGTAAGTCGCATCATCGTCACCTGGGCCAACTTCCTCTACACTCTGCTGGGCTCAGTCTGTTTTTGGATGTCTCCTGCAGCTGTTAAGGACAATCTTCCACCAGAGTTCAATGCATACAGTGACACACAAGTCATCCTTGACTGCACTGAACTACGGTGCCAGACACCATCTTCCCTGGTTCTACAAAGTGAAGTGTTTTCACACTATAAATCACATTGCACCTTTAAAGCCATGGTTGGTATGTCCCCTCATGGAGCTCTGACATTCATCTTGCCCCTCTTCGAGGGCTCCATGAGCGACAAGGAAATATTCCGTCAGTCCGGGATCCAAAACCTCCTTACCCCTGACACCGCAATTATGGTGGACAAAGGATTCTTGGTGGACGACCTGGCCCCTGGGACTGTTTACCGCCCAGCCTTCGTCATCCAGAGGGCCCAAATGGCAGAGGCAGACGTGCTGGAAACGCAGTCAATTGCTCGCTTGAGGGTACATGTAGAGAGGCTAATCAGAAGAGTGAAGGAAAACAAACTGTTTGAAACCAAAATCCCGCTTGCCATATCGGGAAGTATTAATCAAATTTTTACAGTCGCCTGTCTACTCTCTAATTTCCAAAATGGCCCTCTGGTCAAGACCTGGGCAAATGAGGTTTGAAATGTTGACCTTGTGTTGAATGGTGTGTGTGTGTCAGTGTTGCGCGGGTTTGGTCACAAGCGGCCCGCGGTCGCCCGATATTTTAATCAACCCGACCGCAACTCGGACCGCGAATATTAATTAGGACAAAATTATACCCGACCCGCGATCCGACCCGCTTATTTACAAAATGTGTGCTTTTGGTTATAGGCTGCATGCAGTGTGACAGTAGGCCATTTCTGTAAAAACAAACTAATTTATTTACGAAACTTGATGCAGTAGAACTACACGCAGTAAGCATGCAGGACATAATGTTTGCGCAGGAGAAAGAATGAGAATAAGAGCGCAAGCACGCACGCAACGCACAAAGGATAAGAACACTAGGATAAGATTTGAAGGCCATGGACATACATCTTTCTTTCGAAAACAGAAATGGTGAGGCGAGGTAGGCAAGAGAGATACATTGCTGGTCAAAACGTTAGCGTAAGAACTGGTTTATAATGCTGAATGAAACACAAAGCTTTACTAAAGCACATCCACTGTTTAAAGTCACAAACACAACGAACTAAGGTAACTTTTATGCATGCGCGAACCTATACATACCGGTAGATATGGCTGTGTAGTCTTTGCCATAACATTTATTCCTGCAGGCTGCCCGTTTTGGCTGTCATACTTTTAAATGGCTTCGCAAGAAGTAGGCCTAGACCATAACCATAGCCTATATCGCTTTTCCTGAAGGGGTGTCTTTATTATTTTAACTCGCGTCTTGCTTCTTTACTGTTGACTTTACTGTATTGATGCTTTACTGTATTGATGCTAGCTTTCTCGTGATATTTTAAGTAGGCCTATTTGTAGAAAATATATATTTAATTAATTTTAACTGACCCGCCCGCAAATGACCCGAATATCATTAAAATATTTTGTTTATGACTCATAACCGCGGGTGACCGTGGTCATCCGCGGGCGACCGCTTAATTTCGGGCAGACCGCGCAACACTGGTGTGTGTGTGTGTGTGTGTGTGTGTGTGTGTGTGTGCGCATTCTTAAAATAAATATGTTATTTATATAATTGTTATTTATTACACTAGGTATATGGACTCCATGGACTTTTATGTGCTGTTTGTCTAAACCAACATTTTAAAAAGTAAATCAGCCAAGTTTGGATTTTTGTGTTCATTGTTTATTAAGTTGATCATTTACATGCATTTTCGCATGTAAACATTGAAATAAAATTGGTCAACTTTGTCTCTGATGACCTTGAACACTTCTACGTCTCTGTGTATTCTATGAATTAATGTGTCTTCCTCCGCCGACACAACAAAGTCACACCACGTCATGCCACTTACCAATAACTGCCCCTGAATTTGGTAGTAGTACGCATGTGATGTCTTCAGCTCCATTTTGCCTAAGGTCATTTTAACATAGGGACAGTCAACATAGTTTTTAACATTTGGGCACTTAATTTCTAGAAGACCGAAGGAAGAGGGTTCTGTCGGGTCAAAAACCAGTCCATCCGGAGATGCTCCCAGCCAAGGCGTGTCTGGGTGGATTATAAATCCACACGGATAGTGGTTGACCCTCTTTATTTGGGTGTACTCCCATATGGCATCAGCCTCCAACCCCAGTCCTCTTCTCATGGCCTTCGTCTGATATGTTCCCTTCAGGATCCTATCAGCCAGACTGTCCTCACATGTGTTGCTGACAAAGCAGATCTCCCTGAAACGCGAAGCAGTGAGTCTTGGTCTCCGCAACTGGTGCCATTCCTCGCAGGAGCTTTGGGTTCTTGTGGCACTTTCCAGTTTATTTGCCATGTCCCAAGTCACCTGTAGGCTCTGTAAGTGCCTGCGCTCTGCCTCAGTGGTGTTAGACATGTAGATTGAGGGCTGTAAGCGGTAACCTTCCAAGGGTAGGGATGGACGAGGTGGGGCAACGTGGAAGGATAGATCTCTACATGCTGCTGCTGGCTGTTGGTAGGCAATCGGGCTTCCGGCTTGCACCATCCCAAGGGCAGAGTTGACCAATGGAACCTCACAGCTGATGTTCATGCTACACACCATTGGCGACTCTGCTCTGGAGAAGTCAGCATATGCCTCAGTCACCTTGGGATGGAGTAGTGTATACTTTAGCAATACAACTCAACACCAACTAAGCACAATTTTAGTTCTATGCACACAGTATCTGGCACATTTTGTACAGCTCCACACAACATTACAAATGGTAAGACTGGTTAAATAAGAGGGTAAACTCACCCGAAGCACAGAAAGATCAGGTAGATCCCCACTAAGGCCTTTGTATAGCGTGCTCCTGCGAAGTGAAGTGTAAAACATGTATAAGTGGAAATGCTCGATGGCTTATAGACCTGAAATCAAGTTACCCATGTATTGTTACAATATTGCTTTTACCTTATACCCTCTGTTGTTGCTTTAGGACAGCTCTTCGGTTTAGTAGACAGCACAGCCATTTTGTCCACTGGGCCTGGTTTTATACCCTGTAGTGTTTGCAGGACATACTTTAACTCTTTCCCGACAGCCCATAGAGAAATCAGTACGTACGTACTGATGATGAAAATGAATAAAAGTATCATTTTTCTTCACTGAAACCCCACGAAAACGTGTTTGTATGTCAATGAGAGTCTAAGCCAATCAAATAAATGGGTTTTCCTTGGATATGTGTTGAATTTTTGCTATTGGTTAGATTTTATATTTTGTGATTGGTTGTCAAGCGCCGATCGCGATATTTCAACGTGGCGAGTAATGACAATCGACCAAGGTTCAGTGGTAGTAATGACATACTGTTCATCTGTTTTTAACACTATATGCCCATGTTGTCTAGTGATATGAAACTGTGTGGTGTGAGAGGGTAGGTGCCAAATCTGTAGTGTAACTCCGTGTGGGAGGTATCTGAATCTGTTGGGTCATTTTCAGCAACACTGACTCTGTTGGGTCATTTTAACTGTTCATCACAGTCTAAACTGTGTTAACATGATTATTACACATTGACCAAAAAAAAAAAACATGATTATTAACCAAAATAATATGTATGAGATGAAATTGTAAGTTATTTTTTGATATAAATGTGATTGTATTGATATTGCAACTAATTTTGATAATAAAACTATATAATGGTTATTTAGGCTCGTCTGTATACATAATTTCAAAATTAGTTATTTAGAGTTCCTTTCACCCAATTGCTACCAAACTTGGTATTTATTTAGCCAACAGGTAAATGCAACTTTCTGCTATTTCACTTTTTTTTATAACAGGCTGTGTTGAAGCTGTAGAGCTTCACAAACTCAGAAAATGTGCCTGGAATATGCAAATTTTATGCTAATTTATGTGATTTAGCATATATAAATAATATATAATTGTCATGTCAAACATATATTTGTGTAGCCTAACTATCTGGCTTCAAGAGAAAATGGATGGTTTCTTTGAGATATGCTTAGGTCACCCACAGCAGAATGAAATATCAAGAGTCATTTTTGGCCTATTTTGGCCCTGTCGGGAAAGAGTTAAAGGTGCCATGTGTAAGAATTGAGGTAAAAATATCCAAAAAATGAGCTACACGCATCAAAAGAATGAGAAGAAATAAGGGCGATGATGTCATTAAAAAAATGACAAGGTATAGTGCTGCAGAGATATCAACCTGAATTAGCATGCTAAATTACTAGCCACAGCCCGACAGGTGTCATAATACCAGTTTCGGCCATGGGAGGCGGTATGCGGGCACCATAACCGCCAGCCAAACTGCAATACACGTTTCTCGGTTGTTACTCTAGGTTAGACCAACTCACTTTCTGGAGGTATACTGCCCCCATCTTTTATGGAATGTGGAGTATGAATTGTTTTTTTGGCGGACATTACACATGGCACCTTTAAGCACATCTTCAGTAAAACGACATAACAACTACAAAACAGTAATTAGTTATATGTTTTTGGTTGACTTACCAAAGTCCTAGGTTTGTGCCACTGCTGTTCTCCCTCAGTACAGCTTAGCACAGGGGGGACTACAGGCACCTTCAGCTGCGAGTAGTGGGCTGACTGGTACAAAAGAGCAACACAGTGGTTGCACAGCGCAGCTCCAGCAATGCAAGAACATTTATGATGAATCAGCTGCACAGGCTTGCTGTCTTTAAGAACCACCTGCAATGTCAGAATGTCATAGTAAGTCACAATTTATCATAGCCTGGTCAGTCATTCTTTTAGGATACTCATTGCTTACAGATTCTTTTAAGATACAGTCTTGCATTGTGACTCATTTCTTTAGACCAGCAGGGCACTCCTGATGTTGAATCCTCTGTCTAACATTTTGAAGTTAGGAGATAAGATAATATTCTAAGCTATGTGTTGGACTAATGTGCTGAATATTATGCCATATAATTTTCCACTTGTATTTCAGTAGTAGTATCTTTCACTCCAGACTGTAGCTTAATTGAAGGATCAAAACAATGAGCAAGAAAACCTTCACCCAGTGGGGACCAGCTAGGTGAACTTGCCTTTTAACCTGCTTGCTCTTACATTAGTCACTACTTTCTAGTCACCATCATCAATTCACTAAACTTTACCCTAGCTGATTCCCCACTTGCTAACATAACAACTAATGCAAGCAAAAACCCAGTGGGGACAAGCAATGCACGGTAAACCTGTAGCAGTTAGCACCTAAGGTAGCTACAGCAAACATGTAGCACTACAGTAAACATTGCTAATCCCCAGGAACATCAAAAACGCTGGGTTATTTTGGCTGATAAACAAACTCTTATCTTATCTCATCACATTATCTTATCTTCTTACATTATCATATCTTATCTTATCTTATTCATATCTAGCATCACCATACACTCAAGCTGTGAGGTTTCTCTTTTTTCATCAGCGACCTGTAGCACATTGCCCTCACGACCACCTCTCCTGAATCTTGATCTTTTATGGAAACTGACGGAAGGAGGAGTATATAATTTGTGTTGAATAACAACATTGGTATTTGATAACAAGCAAACATAGTCACAAACACTAGCTGGTACTTTTACTAGGTAGCTGCTAGCGTTAGGCAATCGCTAACGTTAGCAGTTATCAGATACTTACCCTCATAGTTGTGAATGTATGAAGAAATGTACATTTTAAATCCCTTGTCCCTCTTACTCATCGGGGTGCGGGACAGGGCACCGACGATCCTGTGGATGTCGCTGACGCTCACTGCCGGTAAATCCGAAAGACACCGGGAAAAGGAAAAGAAAGAACTGCCAGTGGCGGCTGCCATTTCTGTGGTGGTTAAATCGACAGGCTCATAACCGGAAGTCAATGTGCCGAATTTCTGTCAAATTCGAATGGTCGTCATGACGCTGTGCACAGAGCCTATAGGGCCAGTTTGTATGCTTAAAGCCTGAGACTGGCAGTTGATCCAGGTGGCCGGAACACCTGGCATAGGATTCTAATTGCTTAACGGCTCTATTGTGATGTCATCAGCCAATGTTACGTCTATGGGGAAATTTTGAGTAGTTTTTAATTAATAGTTTAAAAAGTATAAAAGTTACAAAGATGAAAAATACATTGCCCGGGTGTCCTAAGTAAAATCTATGTGACAAAGTTTGAATGAAGTTTCTACGTTAAGTGGTTGAAGCTGCATTAATTGCGTTAGAAGAAGAAGAAGAAGAAGCCTAGGAAGAACAGTACAGTGCATTTTCATGCACTGTCAAAAGCCTTGGAAGAACAGTACAGTGCATTTTCATGCACTGTAATAAGAAGAACAGTGATAATAGTCCATTGCATTTACATGCAATGCAATAAATGTTCCTCATTAAAATACAGGGGGCATACACCCCCCAATGTTAAATTCCCATAGAGGCAGGCAGATTTTTATTTTTAAAGGCCAGTTATTTCATGGACCAAGGATACTATGCATCCTGATAAAGTTCCTTTGGCCTTTGGAATTAAAATAGCCCTCAGTACATCACCACATACCTTCACTATACCTAGAATGATACAACAGGTGGAGAATTGGGAGACATGCAGTCGGCTGCCTAGATATAACTTGGGCAGGTGCCGACCGGTAATTAGCAAGATGGTCCTCCTGCCCATGAACAATTAAGGGTGCAAAGGAGGTGGAGACCTAACCTGCAACAAACATAGGCAAATTTAATATATTTTCCATGAAATAGTCCAAATTTTCATTTTCAACATTTGATATGTTGTCTATGTCCTTTTTGCTGCTAAATATGGGTTTACGAGTCTTGTAACACATTCTGTTTTTATTTGCACAACGTCCCAACTTTTTCTGTTTTGGGGTTGTAGTATATTATTATTATTTAATTTATTTGCTTTTACTTTAAACTAGCAATAATGCTATTGTAATGTTTATTGTTATTCTATGTTGTGTGAGTCACTTTGGATATAAGTGTCTGCTAAGCAAACAAAAAAATAACATAAACATAAACAAACATTCTGTAGACAAGTTGATTTACACAGCAATAATGATTTTGTATCAGAATCTGCCTTTCCATCTAAGACATAATGCAGCCTACAAATTCCACAAAAAAGGCAATGAAGAAGGAGTACAGTACTGAACAAGAAAATCCTCACATGGGGATATTAGTGACAAGTTACTACTCACCCTCTATACAATTGGTGTGGATATGGCCAATGCATTGTTAACTGTGATGTTATCATGTTATTTGTGCCTTCAGAGGACCAGAGGTGGTGAGGGACGATAGCCCATTCAGTGTGGGTAGACTGATTGTCACTACATGTTATTTAAAGAGTAATGGAATGGCAGCAATGACTCAGATGCAAACAACCCCACTGATGATGAGCTGCCCATATCCATTGGATATAGCTCAAAAGAACCCCAGTCTGTACTGAACACAAGCAGCATCACAGAAAACATTTCATTTTATTCCTTTGTTGCTGATCAGATAGGGAGAATATCCAGGGTACCTGCTCCACCTTAGCGGCCAATTTCAACCCCTATCCTCTGTGCTGCTATGAACTCTTTGGTTTACTTCTATTGTCAACCTTCCTCCTCATTTAGCATTTCCATATTCTATTCTCTGAGCACCAGGATGCCATTCTATTGATGGGTAGGTACAGGAAGTGACACTACCACCTCAAAAATAGGTTGCAAAGGTCTAGTCTTCTTTCTCCTAGGGAGAAGATGAAGGAAAGGAAGTAAATAGACCAAGACAATAGAAACGTGCAGTGAAACAATAATTTCCATTACTCATTGTCTCTTCACATTAAATTTATATGAAGATTTCTGTCCAATCAAAATGTCTCTTTCCAAATTCTCATTTTATTACATGTAGGTTCTCAGTGCATGGAGGTTCTGGTAGAACAACAATCTACTTCAGTTCAAGTAGAACAGAATTGAAGAGTAACATTATACAGACTGGAAACCAAACCAGGGCCAAGCTTTAAGAATTTAATTAAGAGTTAACAAATCACTGATATGCTGATCTAAGCTGATTTACTACAATTGAGCAATAAGGATTCCTTCTTTCAAATGTACAAGATAACAGGTACACTGCAAAAAATGCATTCTAAAAATAAGAAAAATATACAATTTTGGCAAAAAGTTACTTATTTTTAAGCAAATTTATCTGCCAGTGCAGCAAGAAAATGGCACTTGTTAAGCTTACTTGAAACAAGAAAAATATCTAGGTGCTCTGGGACCTAAAAGGTCTTGATTTAGGTAAATTATTTCTTATTTATTAGTAGTTTATGCAAACTATTTGTTTTAGCAAATGCCACGATGAACGGTAACAGGCTAGGCTATGTAGGCTAAAGTCATATCGTGGGGAGTTTATTATTTCATTTTGGCAAGTAGCCATGTAATAAGCGGGATAATGTATAGAACGCCGGTCAAAATATGTCCCTTCAGGGCGGAATAAGACCCGCTCCGCGTCGGGGTCTTGATTCATTTAGCAGATGCATTGCAATTTATTAAGACTTAAAACAATTTCAGATTGCTGTTTAATACATTTGAATATAAGGTGCTATAAGGATTCAAGTTTAATATGTCACATACTGTATATTGAGATACTATTGTAAAATAGTGAAAATGGCATCAGTTGAGGTGATCAGGTGGTGTTCTGAGTGAATTATCATCAACTTATAAAAACTAGATGTACCGCATAGCGGTAAATACGACCGCCGCTCAGTCCTGTACATCCATTCCGCGAAAATAAATCATATTAATGAAGTTGTGAAACTTTTGTGAATGCTTGTTTGGAATACCGAGGTGAAGTTAGTTTGATATTTGATATTTGGATATTCGACAGATTCAAATTTTTTTTTATGCGGCCGGTTTCACCAGTGGCGCAAAAATTGGGTATGCGCTATATGCAGCGCATAGGGGTGCAGCACTGTGGGGGCGCCAAAGGGATGGTAAATTAATAATAATAATAATAATAATAATAATGATAATAATAATAATAATATATTTGGTATATTCTATATGTAGCTACTGTTGTACGTTTCTAAATAATTTCTGCATTTCCTCAATGTTAAATAACATTTTAGAGGACTAACAGGCTAGAGTAGGTGCCCTATCTATTATAGTAACAGGCACAAAGTCCACAGGCCACATAACACCTGTACTGTTGCAGCTACACTGGTTACCAGTTACCCAGAGAGTCCAGTTTAAGATCTTACTGTTGACATATAAGGCCCTGCATAACCTTGCTCCCATTTATATCACCGACCTCTTAGAGAGCTACACCCCTTCCCGCTCACTGCGATCCTCATCAGCTGGTCTGCTCAAGGTGCCCAAGATGAACCTCAGCACCATGGGAGAGAGATCGTTCTCCCACACAGCCCCAAAGCTATGGAACACACTTCCAAACAACATCAGGCAGTGTGAATCCACTGCCCAGTTTAAAAAGGAACTGAAAACGTATCTGTTCAGACTAGCCTATGGACTGTGATATGGCTAAATGGACTATATTTATATATATATATATTTTCTCCTTTTTTGATATATATATATATATATATATATATATTTTTTTTTTTTCCCCCTTCTATTTGTTTTATCTGTAAAGCGACCTTGGGTGTCCTGAAAGGCGTTCTTTAAATAAAATGTATTATTATTATTATTATTTTATAAGATTCCATCATAGAATTTTGACATAGAAAAGGGAGTGGGGGCGCCGTGAGCGCTAATGAGCAGGTACGAGTAGTGAGTTTTCGTCTATGGAAAAAGATGCATACAGCAAAACCAGCTGTCGGGGGCTAAACATAGAAAACGAAAGAGGGAAAATGAGATGGCATATCAAGGGATGCGACAGTAGTTAAATAAGTGGATGGTGAAAAGCAACCCTGTGTATTCATGGTACCTCTTGACATGTGTGCCAAATTTCATGCGTTTTCACTGATGGGAAACACCTCTTTTGGCATCACAATTCATCGCATTTTAGTCCGCACAAAATCCCAAATATCTCACTTCCTGTTGGGCGTGGCTAATGCATTGTACATACGAAAGTTATTCATCTTGGGGAGATACACACACCTACCAAATTTGGTGTGTCTAGCTGAAAGTATGTGCCAACCACTGCCTCAATCACCTAAGGGGGCGCTACTGAGTCCCTGGGCCACGCCCGGGGCCAAGCTCTTGTACCTAACTGCTTTGCGTGACACCTGATGTGTGTGCCAAATTTCAAGACTTTTCACCCATCTTAACCACCTCAAAAAAGGAAAACGCTCTGAGACAAAGTTAATATAATAATAATAATAATAATAATAATAATCCTTACAAAAACAATAGGGCCTTGCGCCCTTCGGTGCTCGGGCCCTAATAATAAGCGCTTTCAGACATACGTGTAAGACCGGAGGTTCTGCCGATGTTAAACGGTGGGGCCGTATATCTGAACGACATAACCGGTCATATGGAAGTCCGAATTCACCCGGTGTTTATACTACCCCCGACCTAGTATTTCCTCCGGACATTATGTAAATGTGCTGTGTCTGAATGAGGCGTAGAACATGCGGTTAAAATTCACACCTAGTGAGAGGGCGTGTTGGTGACGTTTCTTTCGTGCGTCCATGTGGTTAAATCTGACTTAAATGCCAGTGTTATGATGGAGTGGCATAGTGCTGTCCAGAAAATCTCCAACATGGAAAGATGCAGACATCACGGAGCTACTGTCCATGAGGGCATACAACATTTTGATAAAACACATGAAGGGAATGGCACGTTGTAGCCTACAACTGCATGGCAAGGCCAAACGAATTCAAAAGACTGAATCATAAGCAGAAGGCGCTGAAAAGGCAGTAGCCTACAGCGACGTCGTTGACGACAATAACAGGAGTATTTAATAAATTGTAAGCCAACACGGTTTTCTGTTCATTGATAGCCTTAGGCAGAATTAGGCTACAGCAAAGAATACAGGATTTTTTTCTCTCCCGGCAGTAAAGACAGTAGATTCGTGTTTAAAATTAAATGAAAACTAAAGGTAGGCTATAGGCTAATTATGCATATGCCCAGAGGAGGCTGGTGATCTGTCAAGAATGATGAAGATCGTAAGATACAGATGGTTTTATTGTTGCTGTCATTATTACCACAAACACGAATTGACAACGAAACCATGGCGATCGTGGGTTATATCTTGCCTGCTTATTAGGCCATGCACAGCCCTGTCAGAACTCCGTGTAGCATGCATAGCCTACTGGCAGTTTTCATAGACCATCACCAACTAGTTCGCACTTTGGATATATCGTTGGATTGTGAAAAGCCCAATTTTGAATAACTACAGTACAACAGATGAGGTAGGATGCATCTTTTGCAATTAGAATTTCGTGTTGGACCTGTTGCCTATCAGTAGACATGTCATCTCGAGTTCCACGACAGCTTAGCTAGTGCCACCGAAATATGACACTGAAATCCTTTCACTATTGGAGTCGCTCAGATACAAACAGCTGTAACGTGGTTAGGACACTTTTGCTGTGGAGTGGAGACGCCATAAGTTAGGTGTGGTTTTGACAATCAGAAAAGCAATATACTGAAATAGTTTAATGATGTAAAGTCAAGTGCTGGTCTGGTGTGTGTGCACGCAGTTTTTATTGATGAGTCGGAGTGGCAAGGGCATTATAAAACTTCTCGCTCTTAGGCCTACTCATAATGCTGTCTAAATTCAAATCATATCATGCTAGGGGAGAAATCGTTGGACATCCATTATTTTGTTATTCAGCACCCATGGTCAAAAATATGTTCCCGCGCGCCTGCATGGGGATAGTATGCTTTTGGAAAAAAATAAATCATGAAAAAACTTCACTGTTATGTAGTATTTTGTTTGTTGCTTAAAAACGTTGTATGATGGCCTTGAAGTCTTGAGTTAGCCTACTGAATTGGCTGGTAGCCTACCATAAAGTGTGTGCATGCTCTCTCTCTCCAACGCAAACCAGATTCTGGCACATAACGTTGAAAACAGATAAATGTGTTCACTCGAAGCACACATACAAATACTGTATGTGCGCACTTACGTGACTATCCTACTTCAAGTATTAGCCTACGCACAATAGATTTCTCTTATTTAGCCTATAATGCATAGGCTACACTTTGTAAACAAAAAGCAGCTGTGACAGGCAGCGGCCGCATATATTCTGCGTCATATATCTCACATCTTGTGAACTCTAAGCCCCCACCCCTCACTCGACAACCACACGGAGATTCTGTAATGTGCATGTATGTCGTTCACACATACGTCCGTATAAGGTCAGTATTAGGTCCGCAGGTTAGCATCATATCTGAATCATTCGAAGGGTAGGACCTCCGTTTGACAAACCTCCGCATGTACTCCGGAGGTTATATCTGAAAGCGCTTAATAATAATAATCCTTACAAAAACAATAGGGCCTTGCGCCCTTCGGTGCTCGGGCCCTAATAATAATAATCCTTACAAAAACAATAGGGCCTTGCGCCCTTCGGTGCTCGGGCCCTAAAAATAATAATAATAATCCTTACAAAAACAATAGGGCCTTGCGCCCTTCGGTGCTCGGGCCCTAATTAAGATAGCTAGGTGGCTACCATGCTCATACTGAACTTTTAATGGCAAACTGCAAACAGAAATGTCAAGCTAGCTACAACTCATTACATGTTTCCATTTCCTAACAATCCTAATATTAATAGCTTAATATTGTGCTGATAATGTGGAAAACAAAGGCTAGAGTTGGATCAGCCTTATCCTTTGTGAGCAACAGCTGGCAAAAGGATGTTATGAGAACCGTTTAGACTCTCCTAAAGTGACAATGCACCATTTAACAATACTTCAAGTTTTACTTTAGTTGTTTGTGCTTTTTTTTTGGGGGGGGGTAGGGTTGCCACCTTATCCTTTGTGAGCAACAGCTGGCAAAAGGATGTTATGAGAACCGTTTAGACTCTCTTAAAGTGACAATGCACCATTTAACAATACTTCAAGTTCAAATTGGCAGAATTTCTTTTGTTCTTTTGTTTTACTTTAGTTGTTATTGCTTTTTTTTTTTTTTGGGGGGGGGGGGGGGGGGGGTAGGGTTGCCACCTGTCCAGGATTTTCCTGATTGTCCAGGATTTTCATGGTCTGTCCAAGAAAATAAAAATAAAAATCCTGGACAGTGAATGTCCCGGATTTTTGTACATGATGCGCAAAATGTGTATTTCAGTTTAATTGAAGTGTGCTATACGTCCATAAACGTATGCTCAGCCTTATTGGCTCTACAAAAATGACGTAGCATAACATGGGTGGTGGTGGTGGGGGCACGCACCATGGAGGTTCATTAGAAATGGTAAGATGGAGACGGAGAGTGTGTGGGACAAGGAGAGACAGAAGTTTATTCCACATAAGCAAAAAAGCAGAACCTAATTATGTATTCCCCCTTTTTTTTTCAATACTGCCCCCAGGTGTCCACAACTAAAAACTGTTGAAAATATAAAAAAAAATAATAAAGGTCTGCTATTAAATAAAGCAATTAACTAAACAAATAACTAGAAATTGTCATTCTTACTAATTTTAGCTATACAATTGTCGCTTAGAATGACGGTTTTTATCTTGGGTTAGATGTGCGAAAGGCGCCGTTGCTTACAAACAAAAAGGTCAATTGGATGGTCAAAATGTCCAGGATTTTTGTCAGACACAGGTGGTAACCCTAGGGGGGGGGGGGATGGGCGCCAATTTGTTGTTGCATACCCCTCAAAAATGGGTAGCTGCGCCCCTGGGTTTCACCCCGTGTTTGCAGACAGTGTACAAACAGATGACCTGTCTACTTGCTCCCAGCAGACCTACTTAGGGACCGTCTATAAAGTACCTTCTGAATTACCTTCATAGTCTTTTTTGTCAATAGCTTTGAAATGAAGTGACCTAGTGACTCCAAACCAATGCAGAATAGTTATCCTAGCCACTGTATGCACACTGTATTTTATATGAATATTATAAAGAAAATACATTATTTCCCATAAGGAACGGTCTCCTTTTTTTCAATACCTCACAAGCCATGAGACCTAGTGACTCCAAACCAATGCAGAATAGTTACCCTATATGGGACTCATCAGAAACACCTCTTCCTATAACCATTGAATGCACACTCTTGTGCACACTCTTGTGCTTGCTATATGTCGTATCTGCTGTATAGTCTTTGTGTGTGTTTGCATTATGTTGTTATTGTTGTATCTTTGTAGTAGTTTGTAAGTAGTCTTTGTTTGTGTCTGCTTTATGTTGTACCTGTTGTGTAGTCTTGCTTGTGTGTGTTACATGTTTGGTGGGGACAATAAAGACCTCTAATCTCTAAAAATCTCTCTATTTTATATTAATATTTTAATTACCCCCCCCCCCCCAAGGGAAGTGACGTAGGGACACAAAACCAATGCAGAATATCCTTTATGGGACTAATCAGACACACCTCAAATTAATATAATTTTTGCACATACTATTTTATAGTACCCATTTGTTTCCTATGGAAACTGTTTTTTTTCTCAATACCTTCCATATAATAGTACTAGATGCAAAATATTTTTCAAGTGTCTATCTACACCCCTGGCCTTGGCCACACAGCTGAGCTATTCACACCCTGTGACATAACAAAAACACGTTGCTCACGTGCACAAAAAACATGGCGGACATTCATTTTTTCGTCAGCAGAAAGTGAAAAATTCTGAAAGGTTTCGGCACTAATATCTTCAGATTAAGTTTTAGATTGAAAAGTTTTGTTTTATTTTCATACTCTTGGTTCAGTGAACACATACAACCGTCAGTTTGTTAGTTAACAGAAATTTTGTGAATATGACATTCAGGCCTATAAACTATAAGTTTACCCGCAAACCAAGGGCGTAGGTTTGGTCTCAGCTTTGGTGGGGACACATCCCCAAATTCTGTTGTCACGATACCAACATTATTGTTTCAATACTAAGTGAAGAATTGAACGCAATTAGCTTTCAGTCTCACGTTTTAGGCTAGTGAAAAATAGTTTTCAAGGATATGTGGATTCAATTCATCATGTTTGCTATGCCATTAGATAAAATAAATGTTCAAAAAACTTACAAGTCAAAGAAAATCTTTCTGGGATGAGATCACAGAAGAGATATCTGGTGCCTCGCAATGTTCATATAAGTATAATGCACCATAGTTTATCTTTTATTTCTTTGCATTGTGCAGGCTACATTCACAAATACATTACCCTACATAAACAGAATATAGGAACAGGAAAATGTCTCGGATCCATAGTTTATTGCGACTGCAAGATTGGCAGCCCAATTAACAGTCAGTGATGGTGACTTCTATTCTGTGCTATAGCCTATGCGACTGTCCGTGCGGCACACCAACGTGACTCCTAACTTTGGTTGAAAGATTACAGAAGCTAGGTTTAGCTGTGACAATATCATGGGTAATATCCTAAACTAATGTTATTTTACACAGTAAAATCCGCATTTGAAAGCCTGGTCGCCAGTTGCCAATTTGTATGGCTGTTTGTTATTTTGCCTATAGACTCTGCATAATGAAAAAGCTTTGTAGGCCTATGTCCCCTTTCTTCTTCTTGGGTGGCATAACTGATCTACAAACCACAAAAAGGGGCAAACATGTACATGCTGAAGGGCAAAATGAATATCAAAATGTTTTACTCTGGCCTTTTATGGGGTATTGGCAGACAGCCCTGGTAACATACCGTTGTCGTTGACGCACCCGCTCGCTCGTTTGCCAGTGCAAAGTAGCCTGTGCTTTGACACTCTCCGTGCGTGTAGCGGGCGTGTCAGATAACCCTTTTCCTCGTTTTTTTAGCCAATCAAATGACGATGTTTCTTCTACTGTCGTGCTGGCTGTTGGAATAAACAGCAGCACAAATAAGTTTGCTAAAATATTGGTTGGGACAATTTTGTCATCTTAAAAATTTGATTAGGACTAGTCCTAGCGTCCCACCCTAAATCTACGCCCATGCCGCAAACACTATCTACTTGTGGAAGAGGATAGTGCAGTGGTCACAGACATGGGTGAGCATGCGGGAGACTGGGGTTTGATTTCCGTGTGATGTGTTTTGGTAGAGTGAGTGTACATGTGTACCAACGTCTCTGGAGAGAGGGCGCGCAATTTGAACAAGAAATCGGTTCTCAAACGGAAGTTTTGATTGCAACAATTAGCTAGTTCATGTACCAGGGTGTAAATAGCATACAGTACTATATACACCAGGGTACGAATAGCATCAACTTCTAACTATACATTGATGCAAACAGCATACCTTATTCAGAGTGTCTATTAGGCCTACACAGCTGAGCTATTCACACACATGTTGCTTGTTTTTTTATTATTATTACATTGTGTGATCAATATGCCAGAATAAATCACAGGGGTGCAAATAGCATACACTGATATTTGTACCAGACGGGGTATTACTAGAACTCATTGCTGTGTGCACCGGGGTACGAATAGCATACATTGATATTTGTACCAGACGGGGTACTAATAGGACACATTACTGTGTGCACCGGGGTACGAATAGCATACATTGATATTTGTACCAGACCGGGTACTAATAGGACACATTGCTGTGTGCACCAGGGTACGAATAGAATTCACTTCTAATTGCACCAGGGTATGAATAGCATACACTGCTAATTGTACCAGCGGTGCAAATAGCCTTACCCAATATTTTTTCATATTGAGGTGTGTCTGATAAGTACCCCATAGCAGAACAGTTCTGTATTGATTTGTGTTTTCTAGGACCCCTTATATGGCAGCTATTGAGCAAAAAGCTGTTTTCCATAGGAAATGAATGTGATTCTTTAAAAAAAATTAAATACAATAGTTCATGCAAAATATTATTTCACAATGACGTGTGTCTGATTAGTATCACAAAGCAGAACAGTTCTATGTTGATCTGTGATGTCTAGGACCCAGTATATTGAAGGTATTGAGCACAAAGCAGCTTCCACAGGGAAAAAAATTTGGTTTTCTTTAAGAAATGAATATAAAATAGTATGTGCAAAAATCATATTAATTTGAGGTGTGTCTGATTAGTCCCATATAGGATAACTATTCTGCACTGGTTTGGAATCATAGGATAACTATTCTATATTCGTTTGGAGTCCCTATAAGAAGAGGTGTGTCTGATGAGTCCCATAACTATTCTGCTTTGGTTTGGAGTCACTAGGTCACATGGCTTGGGAGGTATTGAAAAAAAGGAGACCGTTTCTTATGGGAAATAATGTATTTTCATTCAAATATTCATATAAAATACAGGTGTGCATACAGTCACTATAAAAAGAGGTGTGTCTGATGAGTCCGATATAGGATAACTATTCTGCATTGGTTTGGAGTCACTAGGTCACATGACTTGGGAGGTATTGAAAAAAGGAGACCGTTCCTTATGGGAAATAATGTATTTTCTTTAAAATATTCATATAAAATACAGTGTGCATACAGTGGCTATAAGAAGAGGTGTGTCTGATGAGTCCCATATAGGATAACTATTCTGCATTGGTTTGGAGTCCCTAGGTCACATGGCTTGGGAGGTATTGAAAAAAAGGAAACCGTTTCTTATAGGCTGCAATGATCTCGCAAATAATTTCTGAATAGCCTAAAGTGTGTCGTCTCCACAGCAAGTATCAGGGATGGATTACTGCACGGGCCTACCGGGCCCGGGCCCAAGGGGTCAGGGGGCCCTGAAGCCCAAGCCATTGCATGAAATCATTGCCTCAATATCATCAAATCAGGATATAGGCTATGAATCTGATTGAATTTAGTATTGGCCATCCCCAAAATGCACCAGAATACAGGAAATCACATCAAACGGATAAAAGAAATTCTGGGGGAGGACTACCAAACCCCCCCTCCCACATATGCGACAATTAGTGGGGGGCCCTTAATACATCTGGGCCCAGGGGCCTGAAAGTTCATAATCCGCCCATGACAAGTATGTGTCCAAATAAAATCTATCTTAGCGACTAGGATAGTGAAATGATTTCACTAGCTATGCATTTATTATTTTTGCAAAACTGTAAAACACAATTAAAGTTTCTTTCAGCTTATCCATGGTTTTTTTGAACGTGTAAATCGCATAGAATATGTAGGCCTATATCAACCGTAGGCCTACACACTTGATCGCTATCACATAGATGAAACCACGCTATGGTTCTTACAGTAACTGACTCACGTTCACGTTGATCTCTAGAACTGTTAATTTTTAGTAGCCTATATTCGAACCTATCCATAAACCTTTTTTGCTATTTGACTCATCATTTCACATACAAAAATATAAATAATGTCAGACAGCGAATTAGTAATTATTTAAAAATATATATATTTTTTAAAAATCTATCTCCTGCCAGCAGGGGGTGGTGCAGCACCCTCAGCACCCCCCTTCCCGTGCCCTTGCATATAGGATAACTATTCTGCATTGGTTTGGAGTCTCTAGGTCACATGATGTCAAAGTTATTGACAAAAAAGACTATGAAGGTAATTCAGAAGGTACTTTATAGACCAGGGGTCTCAAACTCAAATGAGCTGGGGGCCACTTCTGCCAATGTCATCTGATTGAAGGGCCACGTCAGTGTTAAAGAATAATTCAAAGAAAGAACGGCTATTTCCTAAAATGCAATGTTTTTTTCAAATACTGTATTTTCAAACACAAAACTATACAAACAGAAAGTGCAAGTCTTGCTAGCAACCTTAGCTTATAAATAAAATAATAATAAAATAAATATTAATACAAATTCTAAAAACAAACAAAAAAGCATAAAAACAGGTAGGCATGTGTGTCTTTCACACCAAATAAAAATATTTTCCTCTCATAACTTTTTTAAACCTGGCAAACTAGGCATCAGGGTTAAGAAAGCAACACCATTGGATTTTTATATCAACATTTCAAAAGGCCATGGCTTGAAAGTGGTCAGAGATAAAGTCCTACTGTAAATGTAAAAATCTTTGAGTATAAACAAAAGTTTATGAAGGGGTTAAATGTATCTAATTTGCCACTGGATGGCAAGCACCTCAAATGATGCACCTTTCAGTAAATACTGGATGAACATATTTGAGCAGGTTTACTTTCTTTTTTGTCATATTACCACATAACAAATTAACAGGAAAACACCTAAGATGTATACCAACAATAGTAAACTATTACTAAACCACAAGGCCTACAATAAACCTGGCACTTCGAACAAACAAAAAGCGTCTCAGTCTCACGGTATAGCCATAGGCAAAACTGTATCGGACCGGTGTAACGTTGGTACTAAATCATCCATCGCAATTCACAAAGAATGATTTTTGTAGCACGTGCAACTAATATGTGTAGGTAACCTACAGCCCTGCCCTGGATACATCTCTCAACGTGCCCTCTAAAACATTTGGTTTAAATGGAGATGTAGATCACAGGTGCGTTAATAAATCTACACTGCGAAGAGTTGACACAAATTATTCACTTTGACGAATTTATGTAGTTTCAGTCCTAGTTACTTTACTTTGAGCCATGCTCTTCCTTACTTGAATCACCTTTGAAAATAGAGGATTGAAGTAGCCTATATGGGTGTTTGGGAATTAACGTTAACGTTAACGGATGCTTTTTGAGGCTTTTTGTCCCAGCCCGCTGTTTAGGATGCATCATAAACAGGTTATCTTTGAGGTAGCCTATATATTTTCCATTAGAAAACCATCACGTAGCGAACGTGTTGTGGCTAACTCACTTAGCTCCTGTCAGTAGCCTAGGTTATGGTCATAAGCAAATGTACGGAGCCCGGGAGAGCTCACTTTTAAGTGATATTTTTTCTGGTCGTGATAATTTGTGAGCACGTTTTCCTTTAATTGAGCCCTCGAAATAATAAAACGTTAGAACGTTTTCCTTTAATTGAGCCCTCGAATTAATAAAACGTGACCCCGTTGTAGGCCTAAATTGAGCTCTCGAAATATGTATTTCGTGCTCACATTTAGTAATTCCCGACATTTTCTCACTGCTCGCTGTGCTGTGGTGGCAACTTCGTGTTACCTTGGCATGGACTAGGCCTACAGCTGTCTGTAACATTACAGTTCATATTGGTAATGTGATGATAACCGTAGGCAGCTAATTAAAGCCTTTAGGTGGTCAGGATGGTTTATAGCGGAATTCTACTCTTTGTAGCAGGGGCACCTGTGGTGTCAACCGCCAGCTATGGAGACCCATAATGGGGAAATTCTACTAGGCTACATAGGCTACTCGAGCTCTGTTGTAATGACCGGTTTCCACTACCTCTTGGATTGTTGACTAAAGCCTACGTTAACTGTGAGGTCTAGAAGGCAATCGAAGCACACACAGCGACAAGCTCCCAAACGTAGACCTACTGTTGTTGGTACAAATGCTACTGCGTAGGCTATTAGTAGTAGCCTAATACCCACCCAATACAATAAGGTTCCCTCTAGCGCCCGATGGGCCTCACCATATAACCCACCCGCACACCGATATGATGCACACAACGAGGTAAGCTTTGATACGGACTAGGAAACGGGAGACATAAACAGTGGCGTTCACGATGCTCAGCTTCTCAGGCTATGTAGGCCTAGCCCAGCTCACACCGTTCGCGATAAACACCACAGCTCTGCATAAACTTGGACCTCAACAAACACTCAAAACTTGGCAAGGGGCTTGTGCAAACACACACAATCATCTGCTCTCCCACCTATAGCCTACCTAACAGGGCTATATCCAGGTGCACTGCAATCAATGAGATTCCCCCTACGTCACTACAAGCGACACACCTCCCGACGTCATTCCCGGGGATACCCCTTGACACCACACTACATTTTTGTGCACACAATTTAATTTCTTCGAGCCCACGTTTTAATTATTCGTGGGTGCGTTTTACTAGATCGAGATCTCGAATATACTATAGCCCATTGTATTGCCGGGGCTACAATGGGTTAGCAGCTCATTGTGGCAGTAGCCCAGGCTTCACTAAGCTATGGGCTGCACCCTACTAAGCTACAGTACGACATAATGAAAAAATACCCCTAGAGTCAGCGAGAGCAGGGGCGGAAGATGACTCACTTGTGATAGACATGGTTACTGACCCTGGAACGAATTTGATTACGAGTAAGGAAAACATGTTTGTGGAAGCCACTAGTTCAGAGAAAACGGAGAAAAAGCTGCAGATGTGTGTGTGTGGTTGGCAGAAGGTTACAAGTCTAAAGGGCCTGAAAATTCATCAAGGGAAAAAGAAGTGCTTGGTAGAGGGAACACAGGGTCCCCGCATTGATAGCTATTTCTTAAGAAGTGCATCAAGTCAGTCGGTTGAAGTCCAGCGACAGGAAGAAACCCACAGTTCGCAGGACATCAGTACCCCTGTTGTTGAGGTAAGTTCTAGCACTGAGGCAGAGAGAGAGGCCAGTCAGCCAAGGAGGGAGAAGATTAATGTCATAGGCCTGGGGTTAGATGGCCAGGCGCAGCAGAATGTAGAATGTGGGAAGATGTTAATAGTGATTTGGTCAGTATCCTGGGTCAGCTCAAGGGGACGGCTGAAAGCAAATTAGAGAAAATGGGAGACATTATTTATAGCTATGGTAAGGAAAGATTTGGGACTATTGAGAGAAGGACAAAACGGCTACATGAGGTAGTTAAATCTAGGCGCCAGCAGGAGATAGATAAACTTATCAAGGAGAGGAGGCAGCTTAAGAAGCAGTGGAGAAAAGCTACAGATGATGAGAAGGAAGGTATTGACTGTCTACAGGCAGATGTGAGGGAGCGGTTAGTAGTGCTAAGAAGAGCTGAAAATATTAGGAAAAATAGGAAGAAGAAATCACGAGCCCGACTAGCATTCTATAAAGACCCATTTAAGTTTGTTAAGTCTTTATTCGTAATGCAGAAGAGTGGTAGTCTTTTGGAACCTAAGCAGAAGCTTGAGGAGTATTTAGAGGGAGTGCACAAAGATAGGGAGAGGTTCAGGGAGATGGTACTTCCTGCTGATATCCCACCTATTGGTGAATTAAGTAGCCAATGCGACGATAGTCCACCAAGGTGGAAAGAGGTGCAAGAAGTAATAAAACGTGCAAGGGCCTCTTCAGCCCCGGGACCTAATGGAGTGCCCTACCGGTTGTATAAGAGTGCACCAGATGTTTTAAGATTTTTATGGCAATTAATGAAGATAGTTTGGAAAAAGCAGAGTATTCCCAAGGCTTGGCGGAGGGCTGGGGGAATATTTATTCCCAAAGAAAAGGACGCAGTGGAGATTAATCAATTTAGGCCAATTAGTCTACTGAATGTTGAAGGGAAGGTTTTCTTTAGTGTGGTGGCACGGAGACTGACAAATTACCTTGAAAGGAATAAACTATTTGATACCACGGTGCAAAAAGCTGGAATTCCTGGCTTCTCCGGGTGCTTAGAGCATACCAGCATGATTTGGCACCAAATTCAATTAGCAAAGCGTGAGAAGAGAGACCTGCACGTTGTGTTCTTGGATTTGGCTAATGCTTTTGGGTCTGTGCCGCAAAGTCTGTTGTGGGAGGCCTTTGATTATTTCAGAATCCCAGGTAGCATTAAAAGCCTAGTAAAAGCATACTTTCTGGATATTCAATTATGTTTTACTACAGCTGATTACACCACAGGTTGGCAACAACTTGAGATAGGAATCATGGCCGGATGTACCATCTCCCCACTTGCTTTTACAATGGCAATGGAGGTCATTATTAGGGCCTCAAAATGGGTAGTGGGCGGGGAGAAGTTGCAGGGAGGGCCACGCCTCCCCCCGATTCGGGCTTTCATGGACGACATGACAACCTTGACGACAACCGTTCCATGCACCAACAGGTTGCTGGGTAAGTTAAATAGTAATCTGCAATGGGCCAGAATGAAGGTGAAACCAAGTAAGTCTAGGAGTCTCTCAATTATTAAAGGGAAGGTAACAGATAAGAAGTTTGCTATAAATAAGGAGGTGATTCCCACAGTTCTGGAGAAACCAGTGAAGAGCCTGGGAAGGTGGTATGATGCAAGCCTTAGTGATAAATCACAGGTTGAAGACTTGAGACAGGTCACTAGGCAAGGTATTGCAAAAATTGACAAGTCGGGGCTGCCAGGTAAGCTCAAGCTGTGGTGTTTGCAGTTTGGTTTGTTGCCTCGGCTAATGTGGCCATTGACAGTTTATGAAGTTCCTCTGTCAAAGGTAGAGAGGTTGGAAAAAATGATCAACTCCTTTGTCAGAAAATGGCTCGGAGTCCCACGCTGCTTAAGCAGTGTAGCCTTGTATGGGAAGGGTATTGTAGAGTTGCCAATATCTAGTCTGACAGAGGAATTTAAGTGTGCTAAGGCTAGATTGGAATTGACTCTTACTCAGTCTAAGGACCCAGTGGTGAGGAAAGTTGCACCCTCAGTTAATGCAGGGAGGAAGTGGAACCCAGAGCAGGCAGTTAAGCAAGCTCAATCAGCATTGAAGCATAGAGATATAATGGGCCATGTGCAGCACGGGCGGGGGGGTCTAGGGGTGGGTGCAAGTAAACCCTTGTGGAGTAAGGCTTCTGCAGGAGAAAAGAGGAAAATGGTAGTGGAGGAAATGCATAGACAGGAGGAGGCTGTAAGATGTACTAAGGCAGTGTCGCAGGCAAAACAAGGGCAGTGGGTGAACTGGGAAGGGGTGGAAAAAAGACAGATTAAATGGAAAGATCTATGGGGCATGGAAGCTAGTAAGATCAGATTTATGTTAGGTGCTACATATGATGTGCTCCCATCTCCCAAGAATTTAAGTCAATGGTTTGGTGAGGATGATAAATGCATACTTTGCTCGTGTGTGGGCAGTCTCCACCATATCCTATCAGGATGCAAGGTAAGTCTCACCCAGGGGCGGTATACGTGGCGTCATAACCAGGTATTGAAATGTGTGGCAGCGGCAATAGAGGATAAAAGAAGAGAAGTCAATTCATTAGCAGCTAGTAAAGGGGTAAGGCAAATTAACTTTGTACGTCAGGGGGATAAACCTTGTTCCGCGAAGGCCAGGTGTAAAACCGGCCAGTTGAAAAATGGGGCGGGCAGGGAAATGAAGGTTGATCTTGGCCAGGTACCTCCACATATAGTGAGTACTAAGCTACGTCCTGACGTAATTCTATGGTCGGATTCAGAGAAGATAGTTTACTTCATTGAACTCACTGTTCCTTGGGAAGACAGAGTGGAAGTGGCCAATGAGCTGAAGAGAGCTAAATATACTGAAATAGCAGAGGAGGCAGCTAAGCGAGGTTGGAGTGCACGATTAAGGCCTATTGAAATCGGTGCACGTGGGTTTGTGGCCAGATCTGCTATTGGCTTGCTGTCTGAATTGGGCATTTGTGGTCGAAGTCTAAGGCAGGTGGTTAGTAACATGTCCTTAGCAGCAGAACGGGCAAGCGAATGGTTGTGGGTAAGGAGAAGTTACCCTTCCTGGGGCGCAAGCTAAGGTAAGCTAACTGGCTCATTTGTTTTGGTGGTGGGTAAGGAGAAGTTACCCTTCCTGGGGCGCAAGCTAAGGTAAGCTAACTTGCTCATTTGTTTTGTGTTTGTGATGGACTGTGCCTAGGTTGATGGTACTTGGCTAAGGTTCTTTATGGTTTATGGTTCAGTCCACATCAACGGGACGGACCGACCTAGCCAACTTAAACCATGCCTAGGTTGGTTAAGGGTATTTGGATGCTTGTTGTGGTAATATGGGGCAGCATGGGGCGTAAGCTAACTGCTAACTGCTGGCTAATTTGTTTTGTGTTTGGGATGGGGCCTAAGATAATGGGCTAAGCTAACTGGCTAATTTGTTTTGTGTTTGTGATGGGCTGTGCCTAGGGTGATGGTACTTGGCTAAGGTTCTTTATGGTTTATGGTTCAGTCCACATCAACGGGACGGACCGACCTAGCCAACTTAGACCATGCCTGGGCTGGTTAAGAGTATTTTGAGTATTGGATATTTCAATGTGGTAATATGGTGGTAGCATGGAGGGGAGTGTCTCCAGGACGCTGGTTTCACTGTTAAGCCTTCATGAGGTGTCGTGGGCCTAACTTAACGAAACATCGGTGAATGAGGGTGCCCACTTGATAACCCCAATGACATGCCGCATACTATTTAGGCTACTGCTGTTGGATAGGCCATTTGCATTGTGCTTGTGACCATTTGTTGGCGGATTTGTGGGTAGTGTGCTTTTTAAAGTTAAACTTGAGCAGGGGCTTCTGAATGTGTTTTTACCTTGGATTTTGGCACAAGGGATTTTAACATCTAATCCTGTGTATTAATGTAATAACGTGCTCATGTTTACATGTGTCAAGACAATATTGAGTGCACGTTTTACAAATTGTGGCCACGTTTAAGTAGATCGTGCGCACAATGTTCTATAACCATGTTCACAAATTGTGCTCTCGTTTTAATAAATCGTGCCCTCGTTTTAGTAAATGGTGCACTCGTTTAATAAATTGTGCCTTCGTTTTACTATGCTTAAAACGAGAGCTCAATTTAGTAAAATGAGCGCACACTATAGTAAAACGAGAGCACAATATAATAAATTGCGCACACGATTTAGTAAACCGAGCGCACAATTTAGTAAAACAAGCGTACGATTTAGTAAAACGAGTGCACAATATAGTTAAACGTGAGCACAATTTAGTAAAACGAGCGCACATTTTCTCAACATGCAAAACATTTTGTGATGACACCTCTAGGGCTCCGTACAAATGAGATGACAGTCGAAAGATACAATTACTTATCAATTTGCTTGGTAGCCTATAACCGCGTTTATGGTTTTCTACAAATACATCAAATTGGCCTCCATCACTCAACTAATTGACCTCTCCAGAATAAGTCCCGCCTCCGTAACTTCCGTATCCATCCAACTTCCGGGCGTGGATTGTCTATGAGAAATAACATGGCGTTTCGAAATATCATACCGGTAAAACATCTGTAGGTAGCGAAGTTGAAAAAGCTGGTGGGCAGATTGGCCTACACACTTCTGCCATATAGTTTCCACTGGATTTTTTGATTGTCGGTGCCGTTTAAGTAGTATACTATAGACTATACTACTTAAACGGCACCGAAAATCAAAAAATCCAGTGGAAACTAGATGGCAGAAGTGTGTAGGCCAATCTGCCCAGCAGCTTTTTCTACTTTGTCACCTACAGAGTGTGACAGGTACGATCTTTCAAAACGCCATGTTATTTCCCATAGACAATCCACGCCCGGAAGTTGGATGGATACGGAAGTTAGGAGGCGGGATATATTCTGGAGAGGTCTATGCTAACGGTAACATTAGACCTCTCCGGAATAAGTCCCGCCTCCGAAACAGCCGTGTCCACCCAACTTCCGGGTGTCGAATGTCTATGAACCAACATAGCAACTAACATCATTAACCTAGCAACCAGCATAGCAACCACCATAACTACTCGAGCAACAGTCAGTTGTCATCAACTTTGACTCCCGCCAACTGTTTCCTCGGCCCACAACTGTTTCAAAATAAAAGTCCTCGCTACAATAATTCTACATTAAATAATGTAACCATTTTAACTATCCAACTACTTAACTGTTCAACCATTCCAACTGTCAGTTGTCATCAACTATGACTCCCGCCAACTGTTTCCTCTGCCCACAACTGTTTCAAAATAAAAGTCCTCACTACAATAATTTACTATTAAATAATTTAGCTATTTAAACTATTCAACTATTTAACTGTTCAGCCATTCCAACTGTCAGTTACCACCCGCTATGCCTCCAGCCAACTATATTAAACCACCACCTACCTAGCAACCAACATAGCAACCATTGAAATAAAGCATCTATGTCAGTTTCCATTGCAACCAACATGATTACCCTAGCAACCGTCAAAGAAACAGCTTTATTTAGCATTGCAACAACCATGTCTACCTAAACAAAACCATTGTAACTATCTCTACATAATCTGTTTTAACATCGTATATTTTACATCATATGTTCTGCATTTTCATGCACTGGTAATTTCCTCGAAATTACATTTTCTAGTTGTGTCACATGTTACAAATGTAAAGCACTTTGAGCTGCATTCTGTGTATGAAAGGTGCTATAAAAATAAAGCTTATTATTATTATTATTATTATTTAATTGATCATTCATTCAGTAATCTTCATAATGCAGAAAAACACTATAGATTTATTGTCACCTTTTATTTAGCCAAACAAAGCTAAACATTAATAGCATTCTCTAGTTGGTTAATATTCATATTTATCTTCTGTATCTCATCAAATTGTTTGTTTGCCCTCTAGACCTCTAGTTCCACCAGAAAGGGTAAACAGTGTTCCCTCTAAGTCAAATGTAAAATTCCATGACTTTTCCCTGACTATTTTTGTAATTTCCATGACCTACTGCTAATGGTATATTGAAATTACTTCACCGACCAAAGATTTCAGAGCAGCTGTGTAGCGTTCTATAATCTTTGACTTTTTTTAGAGCGGGAAATTAATAACTGGGCATCGAAAAAACAGAGTAGGGCAACAACAACCACTCAAGCAGGCAGTAACCCAAGGCTATATAACCCAATAAACACAAATGCTGCCTTGAGATATATTTGTGTTAATATATACTGCTCAAAAAAATTAAGGGAACACCTTAATACACTGGATTGGTACTCTGACACTGTTTGGTTCTGAGCACAAGTAAAACCGTTGAGGCAAGTGTTTTATTTTGCAAGAATTGTCAGACATTCTGTGAATGTAGTTTGAGAATGGATAAAAGGGTAGAAGGTTTCAAAAAATGCATTTTAACAATTATGGAAAACTGTAAGTGTTCCCTTCATTTTTTGAGCAGTGTATTTTGGCAAGTAGACGTTAAACTGCTACAACAGAATTTCCTGATATGGGAGAACCTTTTACTCCCATTTCTAATGTTCCTAAAACCCAGGCAACAATCACAACCATTGAGAAGGGCTGATGACATCGAAGCAGTTTTTGCTTGTTTGTTGATATTTTTTTTCCATTGCCCACAACTGGATCACCATCTCCTTCATTGCACTGATTGGTTTAGGTCTATCCAATTGTGTTTTGATCGGAGTCCGTAACACCCCTTGGAAATGAGAGGTGAATGAACCTTGCCCAGACCTAGTCTCAATTTCAATTCTCAATTTCTGGTGCTAACTAGGCTATGACTTTTCATGTCTGGATGATATTCCAGAAATTCCATGACCCGTGGGAACTCTGGGTAAAGGTTGAGGTAGTATAATAAACCTAATTTCCTCCACTCTGACCCTGAACACTGCTGCACCACATGGCTGTGTGCTCAGCCCATTCCTCTATATTTAAAGTAGGCAAACTGGTTTCATTATGTCATATGAGTTTATCTTACCCAATTATAAAGAATTTTATATCAAATTATAAACATACCAGTAAATGCTCTCAGAATGCATGAACATTGTTGGACCAGGGGTTTACAAAGGTTTTATATTATTTACAATTTATTTGGGTGAATTATTTTAAGGTTGTTATTATTATTATTATTATTATTATTATAACAAGATCCCACCAGGTTCATCTTCAACTCAACATAAAAGTTACAGGGTTTAATTTCTATGCTGAATGTACACCTTAGTCCTTGATATTGCTTGATAGAGTTTCCATTTTAGATTTAATTATACCAGTTTCAGATAAGGCCCTTGTTGTAGTTGGACTGGAACTACTTGTTGAAAGAGAAACTGTGAATGTTAATGTTATAAAGTTGCTCAAACAGGGCAATATGCAATAAATTGACAATACTACTGCATTAGACATAGTCATCAGACTTATCAACACAATTGTTTAAATGAAATGATTGATTGAATTGCAAAGAACAAAACCTTGTTTCTCATAACTGTTGTTATAGGAGAATTAGGACAAAGTTCCTCCTTTGTGGAAATAATTATCGCAAGTCTCTGTAATGGCTCTGGTCAACAACCATTGAAGGTCAGAGTGGAGAATAAAACCTTGGAAGATATCTCTGTGATAAACATCAGACAGTTGCACATTCTCATCTGCAGTAATTTAGACTAGTCCTCACAAAGTGTACGGTCCCAGCATCAATATATGGTGATAACTAATGCGTAAGATGCCCACAGAATACTTTTTGGAAATAGAGTATCAGGAAAATATGTGCAGTTTAGATACAGATCATTATATTTAAAGGATTTAACTCATTTTATGGAATGGCTTCATCAGGACTTCATGACCTCTGCAAGAAATTGCATGTCTGAGTAAAAGACATTTGATCGTAATCTGAGTGAACAAAAGACATGTTTAAAGGAAAACAAAATGGGGTTGTTAGAAGCTTTTCTATTATTGTTATACTGAGTGCAGCATGATTCAAGTATAAATGATAATCTAATACCAAACATTCATTCATTCAAGGTGTAGGCTAATGAGCACCAATATAAATAACAGATGATTGTGTAAGATAACGGCTAGGATACATAAATAAATAAATATACACTTCCTTTCATTTAAACACATTTACAGTGTCACTACCAGACAAAATGGCTCACTTTGTTTATAAATAACAAGCAAGTATGCATACAAATACACAATGACTGTATATCTCAACCTCAAAACTGTTGGTCTTCATACACATCTCACCTCTGGCACTTAATTTTGATCTAGCTAGTTAGACAAAAATCTAACTAAAAGAAGAGTTTTAAAGAATATAAAAAGATAGTAATCAATACAAATAGGAATACATTTTATTTTCCATGTGTGTACATGCACAGCTCCCACAGTCCACTTGAGCTGTTTATTTATTGGTTACACACATTTGAGCTTAGCTGCCAAAGAGATAGTCAATGGTTCAGACAGAAGGTCAGTGAGTCAGACAGGACCAGTGTAAATAACCGAAAGTGACATTGCAACTATACAACTTCACTCTCTGAAAAGTTCACTGACATTTTCCATGGTGAAGCAGAGAGCTGGTGCTGGAGGTGGAGCTTTGGCCTGGAGGCCAAACATGAACTTAACACCTACCACTGACACACATACACACACACACCTACAAAATACCAATGGACAAAATGAGCCTTCTCACAAGGTGGTCACAATTGGCTACACTGAATATTTAGTTTACCTAGTATTTATAGATAAAAATAAATGTTTTTAACAGACATATGACAAAAAGTCAAACTCTCCTAGACTCTGCCGGCTTATCCCTCCACATTGCCTAAAATGCTTGATTGCATTGCATTCTCCACATTTTTAGCTTTTAGAGATTTTGAGGGCCGATACTGATTTCGACGTTTGACTTTTTTAAAAACTGGTAACTGATATATCGGCCGATAGTCATTTTTAACAAACACAATATAAAATGTTTTCCCATAACAAGGTTCTAATCAAGATGGGGCATTATGTATTTCAATAGGCCTAACTATCGAGTTTAATGAAAGGCTCTTCATATACAGTAATTAGTTTTGTTGTAAAGAATAGTAAGAATAAAAGAGGTCTTTATTCTGTGATAACTACATTGCCACAAACTACATTGCGAGCAGTTTCCCCCTTTATGCAAGCAAAATATTTTACAAATATGATCAGTTACTTTACTTTTAGGCTTTAAAGCCTAAATCATGCTCTTCCTTACTTAAAACACCTTTGTTGAAATGCAAGAAATGGAAGACTGAAACTAGGGTGTAGTGGGTGTCAGAGGCGTATCAAGCTTTTTAAAAGTGGGGGGGATTCTAGGATAGGGAAGTATTTTCTGAGAGGGAGTGCGGACGATATTGGTGGGTGTCTGGGATTTCTCCCCTGGGAACATTTTTAAATTCTGGTTGCTAAACACAAAATGTTAATGGTGTTTGGGAGGGACAGAACAGAGCAAGCCGCGCCCCTCTTATGTGTTGCTAATGTGACATACTGTAGGCCTACATTATCTACCTGCTATGACTTCACTACTGACACTAGTGATGGCAGTCTGACTCTGAAGCTCCCATACGTGCTTCAAACCATTAACTACAATTCCATTTGAACCACTGCTCCGAAGGTTGCTTTGGTACAGAAAAATCATGTGACATATGACGTCCGAAGCAGAAACTGCTTCATTCTCTGAATGAATCACCTGAGTGGTTTGCAGCGGCACCGCCTCGCGAACCTATATCGTGCTGCCACTGCAACTGGCACGGCCACTTTATTTTACTACATTCGGATGGCTCCTGATCAATCTTTATTTGTAAAAAGAATGATATCCCATTCTTATTCATGTGCACTACGTATGTGTGGGGGTGGGGTGGTTATAGGTGCGTGCACTAGATTTATTTCACTGCTTCCTGTCCACTATAGCCGGGATAATTTAGATGCAGTCTTGGCTTTTCACCAGGAGAGGTCGCTGTTACTGAAGCTTCGAGTAATGAACCCATTTTCGAATCAACTGTTCAAAGTGGTTCAGTGCTTCACCAAAGCTTAATTTGCCCATCACTACTTGACACTACCCTACATGGAGACATACCTCATGTTATCAATAAAGAAAACATTTCAGAAATTATGTTTTGTGCAAATGGGTTAGCACAACCATAGCTTTAGGTGAATGGAGATGCAGATCATCTCACTAATTAATTTATTTGTGTAACAATAAGTTGCCTAACAGACAGCAGCTTAATTTCAAGGTATCACTGGGCTATTAGGCTAATGCATAGGCCTAACTATAATATCTATTAAGTAAATGTAAGACACGGAATAATGACAGAACTGTAAGATCAAATTAAAAAATGTTTGAAGTCTACCCAAAACATGTTTGCAAACATACAGTAAAGGGAATATACATAAATTGTGTTGCATACCAGCTTAATTAATGTCAATTCAAAGACTAAGATTAGGCTATGCAGTTTCTATACATGGATTTCTATGCAACGTCACGAAAACATGCGTGCGCAACCAAGAGGCATAAAGCACCATAGAACAGCATAGAACAATGCAAAAGAGCAAAAGAATAAAATGAGTTTTTGTGCTGAAAACTGCACCAATTCGAAATGACGATGGTTAGAGAATGTTAAATATGTTCAATATCCCTAACGGAATGCATGTCTTCGCCAAAAATGACAAAATACGATGTTATATTAATAATGCAAATGAACGGCAAACTTTGAAATATAGTCTGAAATGAGATGTTATTATCATTGAGACAACAGGGGTATACAAAAAAATCAGATTGTAGCTTACAGCAGCCGACTATTTAGGTTAAGTTTATAACGTTGTGGACGGCCACCAAGCGTCTTCTGCCCCACGGCTGCGTGCACATCTAGTTTTGTTGGTAAACGGGAAACCCGTGTATGCTGTTTCCATGGATAATTGCCATAGACAGTAAAAGATAGATAAATATAGCTGCAAGGAGCAATGTGGGGGCCTAGCAGTGCGCTATAGCAGGAATGGTGTGGCCATGGCATGAGCAAGCACTCACAGCAAGTTTGATTGCAATTGGATAAAGAATGGTGAGAAATAAGCTCATTTACTTTGTTACAGTGCCCCTAAAGGCCAAATTACACCAATGTCCTTGTGCATTCTCACAATCAGCTACCATGTCCCTGGACTTCATACACCAAAGAGTTGCTGAGATGTAAGCTCACTTTCTTTATTACAGCACCCCTAGAGGCCAAATGAGATCAACTTCCTTGCATGTCCTTGCAATCAGCTACTTTGTCCCTGTACCAAGTTTGGACTTCATACATCAAAGCGTTGCTGAGATACAAGCTCACTTCCTGTATTGCAGCACCCCCTGTAGAGGCCAAATGATGCTAATTTCCTAGTGCGTCCCCACAATCAGGTACCAAGTCTCTATACCAAGTTTGGACTTCGTACATCAAAGCGTTGCTGAGATACGAGTTCACTTCCTGTATTGCAGCGCCCCCTATAGAGGCCAAATTGCACCAATGTCCTTGTGCACACTCACAATCAGCTACCATGTCCCTCTACCAAGTTTGGACTTCATACACCAAAGAGTTGCTGAGATGTGAGCTCACTTTCTTTATTACAGCACCCCTGGAGGTCAAATGAGACCACTTTCCTTGCATGTCCTCACAATCAGCTACTTTGTCCCTGTAATAAGTTCGGACGTCATACATCAAAGCGTTGCTGAGATACAAGTTCACTTCCTGTATTGCAGCGCCCCCTATAGAGGCCAAATGATGCCAATTTCATATTGCGTCATCACAATCAGATACCAAGTCCCTGTACCAAGTTTGGACTTCATACATTAAAGCGTAGCCGAGATGTTAGCCCACTATCTGTTAGGCGGCATCGTCGCCATGTGTGATTGGCTGTCACGGGCAAATAAACTTGAAATTAAAAAATCTGCCAAGTATCGTTTGTGCGGCTCGGTCTGAAGATCATCTCCACCAAGTTCTGTGAAAATCGGATGAAATTTGTAACTGCTGAAACTTTTCGTAGAGTTTGGACTAAATCCAATATGGCGGAGGTCCAATATGGCGGAAAGTGAAGGGATAGGGGTCCATGAACTCGGGATGGTCCAAGGATTCAGACGCTACCTCAATTGTGAAAAACAAACAAAAGAGTCAAGGATCATGCGCATGAATGCATGTGCAGCAGCATTTAACTGGTGGTGGCGCTAGTGCGTTCAATGTATATGCATAAAAATTGCTGTGAGTGATTGGGACAGTGTCCTGACTAATGGTATCGAGTCTTGTTATGTTAACTCAAAGCGTCACCTAGATGTTTGTCCACTTCCTGTTTGGCGGGTTCATCACCATATTTGATTGGCTGTCACGGGCAAACAAAAATGAAATTGAAAAATCTGACAAGTATCGTTTGTGCGGCTCGGGCAGAAGATCATCTCCGCCAAGTCCCGTGAAAATCGGATGAAATTTGTGAACGCTGAAACTTTTCGTAGAGTTTGGACTAAATCCAATATGGCGGAGGTCCAATATGGCGGAAAGTGACGTAATAGGAGTCATTGAACTTAGGTCGGTCCAGGGATTCCAACAGTGCTTGATTTGTGAAAATTGGATGCACCGTTCAATGGTCACATGCGTTAATGCAATCCAGTTTTGACCCATTGGTGGCGCTAGAGTGTTGGGCATAGAGTTCTGTAAATTGGTCAGAGTGAGCATGGGACAGTGCTGAATTAGTGTGCCGAATTTCATAACTTTAGACCCAGCGGTTCAATTTTCGGCCAGATTTTGACCCGTTGGTGGCGCTAGACGGCTGGGTTTAGAGATCCGAAAAATGAGCGTGAGTGGTCAGTGGAGTGTCCCGAAACTTTCTGCCAAATTTCAGCACTTTTTAGCCAGGCGTTCTATGGGCTGCCATAGACTGCAATGTCGGATGTATAATAATAATAATAGGAAAAGCTAGTAACTCAAAAAGCTAGTAACCCCAATTACAGGTATCCGATATTCTCCGCTAAATCAGAGCCCGTCTACGGAGAGCCTTGCCACTCCTAGTGGGGTACGAATTGTCATGAAATAATGGTCCCGTAGGATTTTTTTGCTAAAATTGATTTTTTTGTTTTATCTGCTTTATTTGGGGTCCTACTGTTGAAAAATGATGGGGTGCAAATTTTCTGACCCCGTTTTGCTTTCTCACCTTGGCCAGGATAATGACTGCACACATATATCTACTAATAATGATCACATTTTCACAATCTTGGTGTCAATTCAGGGGTTATTGAGGATGCTGAGACCATTTATGACAGTTTCATTGTGATCAGAAGTTATGTCTCATTTTTTGGTAGTGGTCTAGGCTTTTCTAGGGTATTTTATCATATTTTTTGGTCAAATTAATTATATACACTCTAAGTTATGTGCACTGAAGAAGTTAATACACAGTATAAACTTGAAGAGTAATTTAGATAATAATAATAATAATAATAGTAATAATAATAATAATAACTTTGTTAGATATAGCGCCTTTAAAAAAGAGTTAGAGACTAAAGGCATCAGTGAGCAGATATGTGTTTAGATACTTTTTGTTGTTGTTGTTTTTTTGTGTGCGTTTTTTAAAAATCTGGTGAACAATCTGATATTTTCCTTTACAATAGCTAATAAAGCAATCAATCATTTAACATCTTTGAAATAAAACTAATACAAAATGTACTGTAGCTCTACTGCAATGGCAGTGTACATTAACTAAGTACTGAACTAATTGATGAACTAATTGATAAATGAACTAATTATTAATGTACATGAATACTAATAAACATGAACAGGAAATAAAACACTTTAGAAATACACTTCTACATAAATCAATCATTCATCAGCATCTTCCTCATTTGTAGTATGCTTAGTCACATTTTCACAGTCACCAGCAAAGCATTTGCAAAGAGGAGTACAGGGAATTCGATGTCTGTGACAAGTGCACCTGAGTGTTTTGCACTGGGTTTTGTACACACATTTTGTCTACTCTAACTCTATCACAGCTGTAGGGGCAGGGAGTATAAGACATGTCACAGGAACATAAACTCCTTCTTGGAAAGTCCAACCATTTTCTTCAATCTGAGGAAGAACTGGACAGTTTGAAATGTAGGATTTATCACGCATGGCAATGTAATTGGCACAAAGGATATGAGGCAACAAGGCAGCTCGTGTCGGAGGTAACATTTCTCCCTCCAAGTTCCTGGTCCGAAATAGCTCCCACCTCAGTTTTGGTAGAGTTGTGTGACCAATTGACCTATAGACACTGCAGACAAACTGCTCTAGACCTCTGACTTGTTGGGGAAGTTCACCATTGATGAGATTAGATGGCAATGGACCTTCACCAAGCTTCTTAAAGCAACTGATGACAGGATCATCATCATCAAGTTTCATGTAGGCATCAACCCAGGTCTTTTTGCTGACGCCCACAAATTTACCTCCCCAGTCAGCACCAGAGAAATTGTGGAGACCGATAAGGCCTTGACATTTTTGATGTCCTATAATCTGCACTCTTTCTACCACATCGATTTCTCTATATTTTGTGCCCTTACCAGTAAGAAACTTGAGATGAGTGTGAGGTCCAAGGTGCTTACCAGCAACAAGATCAAGCAGAAGGACCAAACTCTAACTTCACTCCAGCCAGTCTCAGCTGAACACACCAATCGAGACTTTCATATAACGCACACTCTTCAGTTTACTGTTTGATAGTGAAACATTTCTGGGGTATTTATGTGTCATACTGCTTGTCACACTGAAGTTGTTTACAAAAAAAGATCATATTTTCTCATTTCATCCAATATTGATTTTCATCGATTTTTATATACCGATTTTTAGCTGGCATCCATTACAAATGGCATCATTTGATAATTTTGTCTTCTTGTATCTTCTGTCTGTATCTTAGCAATGTGATTCTCAGCTTTGTGTCATTAGACAGAATTAAAACACATATATCTTGTGTTGAAATAGTTATATAGCAGCAATGAGGGGGCCAAATAAAGTTGTGACTGCTGATGATTTAGTTTCTCTTTAAGGAAAATCCAAAATGGCCAATTGTTTATAATAAGTGGGGAACATTTGCAATGATCATCAATATGAGTATGAAGAGTATGACTAGCCATTGGAATTTCTTTGCTAACCCTACGTCATCATGATATACTGTAACCCCTAAATGCAGGTTCGCTAATTATAGCGCCCCCAGTGGCCGAATTACACCAAAATTGTTGTGTACCCTTGGGAGGGGGTCAGTTGTCATGTGACCAAGTTTCGTTAACATACATCAAAGTGTTCCCAAGATATGAGCTCACTTACTGTTTGGCGACTTTGCCCCATTGGATTTGCCTTTATTACTGCAAATAATGAGTCATAACAACTTCTAATCACAATGAAACTGTCATAAATGGACTCAGCATCCTCAATAACCCCTAAATTGACACCAAGATTGTGAAAATGTGATCATTATTAGTAGATGTCGTGTGTGGTCAGTATCCTGGCCAAGGTGAGAAAGCGCCCCCCAGAGGGGGGGCAAAACGGGGTCAGAAAATTTGCACCCCGTCATTTTTCAACAGTAGGACCCCAAATAAAGCAAATAAAACAAAAAAATAAATTTTAGCAAAAAATCCTATGGAAATACAATTTGTACCCCACTATCCGTATTAAGTCCCATTGTACCGAATTTTGGTTGCAGTTCCACCATATTTCCACTGGGGGCGATCGCCATGAGTGCAGAATGAATGGGAGTCAGTGGAGCTAGACGGCTAAATTTGTCTCTTTCACCTGATTGTCGTTGACAAATCTCAGATTTGATTGTAGTTTTTATAACTTCAACATGGGTTATAGGTCAAAAGTTGAATGAACGATTACTTATGTCCTTTTGATTTCTTACAGTTTGGGTCGTTGTTGCCCATAACACGCTAGCATTGTGCTAATGAGTGACGTCATTGACACGTTTGAAAGGCTTTTTAGAACAATTAAGTGACTTTAAAAAATATAATACTTATGATAATAATTATATCCCGAGAAAAGTGGATTTTGAGGGGTACAGCTCCATAGACCTCCATGCATTCTGCACTCGTGGACGAGCGCCCTCATGTGGAACCACAGAAGGAACTGCAACCAGTTCAGAAAACGGAAGTTTTCCGAGAGTGGCAGTTCTCCCCTTATTAGACATTCTCTGGCTAAATGAAGTGCATACAAATTTTACCCAGGACCTCTAGCACCCCTGTTCTTGAGCCAACGTGGTACAAGCCTACTTGATCAGATGACGTTCGTGGTAGAAGACTGGGCGGGGAGAAGTACATTTTCAGAGAGCGAATCAGGATGAAGATAAATAGACACTAAAGATGGCGACGAAGGGAGGTTTAACAGAGAAAATCAAGTCAGAAACCACGTAGAAGCGAATGCAGCGAAATGGGATTAACATATATTTTTTAGAGTTATTGTCTGAAATGCTGCTTCGTTTTTCACCGAGGCTAGAACTAGCTAGCGCTAGCTAGTGCTGGCTCGCTAACGTTTGTTTTTAAGTGCAGCTTGTGGGACTTGGCGTTTAAGTTAGCTGTAAGCACTGCTATCCCACAATCTATAGATGCTAGTTGTAAATTAACATTATTGCTGCCGAGGTTCTGTGGATTAACGTCAAACTAAAAAAGTTACAAGATATCAATGCGTAACGTTTTTGAGTTCAGTTTCAGTTCATGTCCCTGAATATTGTATCTAAAGTTAACTTGACTGCATAACGTTAGCCTCCACGGGACGCTGAAGAGTGTGTTAACGTTAGCTGAAATAGATACCGTCATGTATTTTTTAACTGGTTGGCCTCGAAGGCTTCTGTGCCCTCTCAAAAGTGCGGAGGAACCGTTTCACATTCAGCCCAGCAACCAGAGGCTTTTATTCGCGGTTTTGTCTGAAACTCAGCTGAGTATTTGGTTCAGTCGGGTGAGTGTCTTTGTGAAAATAATGATGCACTGCATATGCTCACATTCTAGTAACCCCCAGTGAACCATAACACAATTAATTCATGTCGATGGTGTGTGTGTATGTTATGTCCCAGTGCCGCGTCACCGAGAATACTCGTCAAGTACCTACATGTACGAGTGCGCTGGCGAAGTTAACGTCACACTTGGTGCCTTTTTTGTAGGCTACTCTTCGGAAGGTCCGTATTTCGATGTGTTTCTTAGAGCGTTTTAACAATACGGCCATTGCTATTTCTAGTGTCTACGAGACGATGAAGAGCAAATTAAATAAATCCAATGAGCCATGGCATGGCTATTTAAAACACAACCTAGGCCTATGTTACAGTATTTCTCATAAATAACAGCCTGTTTGAAAAAAAAAAAAAAAAAAAACCGTGTCTATGGATGGGGTGTGGATTAGCAGCTTGCAAGTGACAACATAATTGCGGAGTTCACATTAAAATTGCTTAGGCACAAAATTCCATATGAACTACAAAGTGACATTAAAGCCCCCAAATCGGAACTCGGAGAAATGCTGCGTTCCAGTTGTCCAGTAAACGACTAGTCATTTGATGGTAAGCGAACTTGTAATAGGGGAATCATTCACATAGCATAGCCATAACGCAGGGCTATTCAACTTCAGTACCAAGTGGACCAGACAGGAAAACCACTGGGTCTTTGAGGGCCTCCCAAAATATGGTGTTGCTAAAATGATTATTGTGGCTATAAAAGACATGCATTCATATCCAGCTACATTAAAGTTAATAAGTTCAGTTAAATATATTCACTGGATGTGGTGGACCTTCCTTTATTCTGAGATCAGTAGGCTCTCAAAACAATTCCAAACAGACAAGGTGCTAATAGGCAACGTCCATATAGATTATTTGTCAAACAAACCAGTAAAACAGTAGGCCTATCACGGGATGGAATTTATAACATTCCTACCCAACTTCTGTCATAGCTTGTATTTTTAAAAGAAACCATGGAAACAGTAGGCTATATCCTGACAAACAATAAGCAGCATTTAATGGCTCAATCAAGTCATAGTATTTGTTTACATTGCCATCAACATCAACATTGTGCGACATTGTTGACTTTTGCAGCCAATCACTGCTGTTGTAGTCATGAAAGCCAGATTTGAAGGCAGTTTGCAGGTGGGCCGCAGCTACAATCCAACGGGCTGCATCTGGCCCATAGGCTGCTAGTTGAATAGCCCTGCCGTAGCGGGTCCATACCAAGAGAACCAGGAATACAACTTCAAAAATGGCCGACCCGAAGACATTTTGTGAGAATCGCGAAACATTACCTTGTCAGTAGATAGCTCGTTGGAGGTGGTTTTTGCCTGTTAATCCTTTGCCCTCACAACAAAATCATATCCATTGTGTACAGCGGGAACAAGCCATGAGCAGAGCAATTTTCTGCAGTAAAATATAATGTTTAATGAATGAATGATTTCCCTTTGGGCTTCAATAAAGTATCTATCAATCTATCTATCTAAATATTTCACAACTCTATAGAGAGCTCTAGAGTTGCCAAAAATACCCAAGACTGGATAATATACCTTTTAAGAAGTTGCAACAAATGCACTAAAGTCATTAGTTTCTGACAGCGCTACTCGACCAGGGTTTGACCAAGGGAAAACAGGTTCTGGGAGGGTGTTTGGCTCGGGGTCATGGTGCAAAGGACCTAGGGTGAAATTACTCCGAACCATCGCTTTAAATTTCAAAGATATTGGCCATGGTAGCCTACGTTTGTTGATGGGGATGGAGTTAGCTAAATAATTTAGAAAGCATACGCGTAGCCACGGGTGGGCCTGGCCGTCATTTTTTATTTGTCAGTCTTGCCCGTCCAATTAGAGGGCTTTCCTTCGTTTACGCTCACCATCTTAAAAAGACGCGCAAGTCAACACTGCGCTTTACTCAAGTGGCTGTTTAGGCTATTCGGCCGCTCCTCCACTCAAATTCGCGTCAGGCCGCTCGCTCAATTTCGCTCCCTGCTACGCTTAAAAATCATCCCACTGCAGTGAAATCACTCCATGCTCGCTCCAATTTAAAAGAGGGAGAGATAATCTACAAGCCGAATTGTCACCTTAAACAGAAAACTTAAATCCCAAAGAACTAAGAGCAACGGCAATATATTTCACTCAGAACATTTATTTTAATAGATAGTGCAACACTGATAGTGCAACAACAAACACGCTTGGCAACGTTAATAGGCTACACATAAGACTAAAACTAAAGGAATCCGTGGGATTAATTGCCTAAAGAATACAAGCTTAGCATCCAATTTTTACTTTAGCCTTCTACTTCATATGAAGCGAATTCAAATTGCTCACGTTTTTCTTTGCTCTCCGTAGCACACTCTCATGTTTCCGCGAAATGTGTCCTCTTAGATTCCAAAATGAATCTTTACTCACACAAACTGTGTCACCACATGGTTATTCTTGCTCTACATTGTTAGTATCTAGTTGATTTGTAGGAATAGTACACTTGGATGACTTATCAGTTTCCTTTCTAAGAGTAGCGTAGCCAGAAATGTTCAAATGGGTGGACACAGAAAAAGCAGGTGGGCAAAGCGAATTTGATTTAACATAAGAGAGGCCTAGATTAGATAGCCTACACCATACAAGCATTAGCATAGGCATGTTATTATGACATAAAATAGGAATTTATTGAACGCATTTGATCACTGATAGCTGACAAATTACGCAGAAACATTTTCAACTGGAGCAATTCTAAGCAATTCAATTCTATGAATGTAGCTTCTGCGCGTCACATGAAACGCAATTGAGACACTAGATTGACCATATTGGACAGTTGCAAAGCCTTATCATAGGCATGTTACATTCATGACATGAAAAGTGGAACTTATAAAACGAAAATGACAAATTACGCAGTCGGCTAAACATTTTAAACTTGCACAAAACTGATGAACCCAGCATCGGTGCTCGCGATTTGACTGATTCTTGAGAGCGAGGAGCGGGATATTTGCACCGCTCAGCTCCGTTAACTAGCTCTGATTCGGAGGCATATCACATAGGCTATGGAAAGATTATAAAAACTGATTATTTTTCGATTCATGGCACGTTTCTTATTCTTTTTTAATACGTTCTGCGGAGAAGGGAGAGTGGCGTTGGTCATGGTTTGGAATGAAAGGGAGAAAACAGGACAGAGTAACACAGTGGACTAGGCTACTTTTTTTTTGACGATGTATGTTAAGGCGACAGGCGTGTTTTGCCAAGGCGGCCGCCTTGACTGCAAAGTGCTGCGGGAAACCCTGAATGTGAGGAGGTTGCTATTCACTTTAAAGAGTGCATCTACAATTGAAACAGCCTATCTATCTACAGCCTATGACGCAAATTGAATAGCCATGTCCGTTATAAGGATGTCTGCTTTCGTCGGCTAGATTTTAATCAGTCAAGTTGAAGAGCTGATGTCCATTAATGTTCGTGCAAAAAGGCTGATTCGTGTCCCTTGCATTTTGCAACTGCGAGGTTTCATGGCAGACGCCCCGCAGAAATGTTTCATTTTGCGAGTGAGATGTCCAGGCTGTCCCCTGTGCGACGTGTTCGCCCCCCAGTTTCAGAGCTATTCTAAATGCAAAATTGCACAGATGGCCGTGACTGTGGTAAACAAACTATATCCTAATAGAAAACTGATAGCTTTCCTGGCTAAATTGTATAAGTTAGGCCTATTATACAACATAAATTGTGCTGACGACCCAAATAAAATCTCCTGCGACAGTGTTGGGAAACACTGAGCTACAGTACTACTCTCTGGGGGAATGAATATGGGGGCTCATGAACATGCCCTCAGAGTGTAGCACCTTAGCTGCCTGGAAGCTCTTAGTGTTGGCTGTAGCAACTCGAGTTAGGTAAACCGATTGTTTTCGTGTTTTTTTACCAACAGTACTCTGTGACCTCGAGAAATGGAGATCTACTGTGTGTGAAATCACCGGATTTCTCTTTTAAATCAATCCAGGAGTCCATGTACTGATGCATTCACATCTTGAAAGTTCAAAATGATTACTGATTGGTGAATCTTTACACCCCTAACATGTCAGTATTGCACCTTTTTACTGTATGATGGTTTTTCTATACTTTGGCGGAAAGGTTTTATTAGTAGGCGATGTAGGTACCTCAGTTAACCCATGCACACAGTTGATCCAAACATTCTCTTCATATTGTTACACACACTTCAGATAACCCATTTCCCAACTTCCACAGTAGTGGAGGTTAAATGATGACCATGTGTTTGGTCGTCATAGCGACTACTTTGTCATGTTTCTCATGTTCTCAACCAGGATATTCTATAATTCCTTACGCATGGAATGACCCTGCTATGGCCTATGTCTTTCATCATTAAAACAGCTGAATGCCTCCCTTTTAAAGATTTGTATTGATTTAGGATGATTCAAAAAGTCACTCGCTGTCTTCCACCCTCACTGTCTTCCACAGCCTAGTGTCCTAATAGTGAGCTACATTGAGTCAGTGAAGGCAGCCACCCGGTTTGGATTTTATCAGCAGTCTGAATGGAAGCCAGACGATTCCATGATAGCTGTAGTGGTGAGTAAAGTTGAGACCTTTTTCTCTGGCCTTTTTCTCCGTCTTACTGTTGCTCTCTGGATCTGTACATACATACATACATACATACATATAGCATAGCATAGTAGCATAGTTTTCGAAACTTGTGGTGTTTGGTCCAATCGACTGTGCAATCGAAGTGACAGCCCTAATATACATATATATATATATATATTAGGGCTATCACTTTACGTTCGAAAATCGATTGCACAGTCGATTGGACCAAACACCACAAGTTTCGAAAACTATGGTACTTTGGTATATCAAACTACCACAAAACAAAGCGGTAGGCTATGCAAACTGAAATCGAGTTCTACGTAGGCGAAATTTGTTTGACATTTCTAATCGTAAACACAGACACAGCTACGTTGAAGCCTGCAGTCATGTTTGTCACTGATGTAATGGCAGTCCACTCGGCTTATTGTTTTTCGAGAATTTTGCACTCCTGTTTGTCATTGTGCACGAAACTTCACGCCACTAAATCATCAGAAATATTGCTGGCTTGCGTCTATAAGCGCCCTCTTTACGTTCGTCCTAATGCCTGTTAGTTGTTTGTGGATTGGCCTATATTTGCCGTTGAAAATGGAAACGTCTTTAGACATAAAAAATCGATTTTACAATCGATTCAATAAACACTTATGTCTCAAAAATTGAACAGGATTTTTTCACAAAAGTGACAGCCCTAATGTGTATGTATGTATGTATGTATGTATGTATGTATGTATGTATGTATCAGGGATGCAAACACGGCGCCTCCTGCTTTTTTCACGTCAGTTTGGGTGACTTGTGTGAATCGTGCAGATCCGAAGAGTTTTTTTTAATGGGGGGGGGGGGGGGGGTGTCTGATCATCAAAGATGCTTTCCGGCGACTCTAGCTTTTTTCACGTCATCTACCGCAGGCTACAAGAGGAACCAGAGCGTTTCTCATATGGGCCTGCTGGTTAATGTGCTTCTGATCATGCATCATAGCAAGAGCTGTAGTCTATCGTTCTAGCAGCTAAGAAAATATAGGCTCCGTTAGGAGGCAACTCTCTCAGTTCGCGCTCTTACCTCCGCAGTAGCCTATAGCTACTTCAGGTGGAAGTTTCAACACGCAACACGCTGCCATCTGACTGATCATCCGGAACCGTACAATAATACAATTATTCCTGTCAGTGACCTAGGCCTAGTATTTAATGTTATGTGGGAATTGCAAGAATACGGGTAAAAACAATTCCTTACTTCAACCACGGAATTGCCTGTGTCATTAATTAAAACGGTAGGAAAACTGAATGAAAGACGGCGCCGTCCATCAACAAAAACAGCACAGAGTCAAAACGTAGGCCTAATTTAAAGTCCCAGACATTTAAAGGGACAGCGATCACTCAAGACATAGGCCTACACCACTAGCGATGAACGTGAAATGCTTTGAATAGCCTACTACAAAACACGCAAAACAAAACAAGCATTTATATGACAACTGCGTATAGAACCATTCTAATCTAGCTAATGGTAAATTAAGTATATAGCATTCACATATAAAGCATTCAATAGCCTGATGAAAACTTGTTCAGTCAGTTAAATTGCTCTCATAAAAGGAACAGCAGGCCTACAGAATATTCCAAATAGGCTAGTTTCCTTTCACTTCGACTGCAACATATGAGTTAAACCATGTTAAATTCAAAAGCATCTGGCAAGTGACAGGAGGTTTTAGGGGAGGAAAAGAGAAAAAAGTGTGTTACCTGATTCCACAGTCAATGTTCAGTATTTGGCCTATAATTAAGCCTATAATATTTGGCATTTTTGAATCCATGAAAATTAATCAAAATCTATCATTTCCTATGAACAACAGACCCCAGTAACACATGGAATTGCTAAAAATGTTGAAGGATCGAAAATAATCAAATCATTGGCTTAAAGAATCAATATTGTATCGAATCGTGATGAAACTTGTGATTTACACCCCTATATGGCATCCTTACAATTAGGGAAGGTTTTTGGGAAGTGTTTCTCATGCAAGCACTGTGCAACCATGCTGAGTAATGCAATGAAATCATTGTAATAGTTTGCAATTTTGCATTAGTAAAGCAGTCCACCGATGTGCATGTTTTCACTTACTGCTTTAGTTTTAATTGTGCAACAACAAGACCATAACAATGATAATGGTTTTATATATCCATAAAGATACATTTCTGGAACTACAGTGGGCATCGCTTTCAAATGGCCACTTCAGTCGCGCATTACGAGGCGTGAAGCTTTAGTACCACTTTCAGCCACTGTGCGTCGCTCTGCCACTGTACATCGCTCTGTCAGTAGCCTGACTGCCGCCCCTTCTGAAAAAGCAGGAGGCTACCAAACATAATTGTTACCGAGAGGAATCCCAGCCTACGAATTCAATAACAAAATAAATCATGCATAATTAAACATTACCTCGATTAAGGCTAGGGTATGGCTTAAGGCTTGACTACACGGTGGTAGCGAAAATCGAAATCTTCTATGTTATTGTCAGTGTTGGGGGCAATGCAACTACGCAAATCAAAGCAGTGTCTTAATTTGCCCTACTTCTTGACTGCAATGTAGTCAATTGACTGCTTGACATGTCATTTTTATTTTTCTGTACAATAAACAAATACATCTGCTTTATGCCGCAGAATTACATTCATATTTGGCTGACTGCAGACGCGCCACTTCCCTCCCGATATTCCAAGATTAAGATAGTATGCTTTTTGTATAGGCTAGGCTACTATCATAAAAATTCGTATAGCTATTTAAAAATTTGACGAAACACTGGTCCTCATTTTGCGAATGCAAGGACGATATGAGCATGTTGCATTTAGTTAGATGTCCGAGTCACGCATGTTTGAAAACCACTGGCTCGTAATCACAATAATTTAACACACGACAGTTGGATAGCCTACTTCATCATGTCACCATGCCTACATTTTTGTGAGTAGCATAGAGATCGTTAAAAACAATAAAGTAGCCTATGTCTCTCCGTTTGGGACATCGAAAACGTATATTTTTAATAGGGTAGACTACCGTCGGAGATGCTGACTGGCAAAGGCCTCGGGATAACACGTTATCTCCACTATCATCAGTCATGCCCCTTGATCAAAGTGGGGAATTAAATAAAAGTTTGAGAACCACTGGCTTAACAAGTTACCTGCAGTCCAGAGCAATATTCTGATGATCGGCGATAATATCGGCAAATGTTTGTTTTCCAAAGTAAGAATTTCACTTGATCATGCACCTTTGACAATGAATAGCTCAATACACTTGTTACTGTTAAACGTAGGCCTAACTGGTATCATTACAAACATTATTCTGTGTCCTAAAACTGGCATATTTTATGGCATTGTGTCATGTAAATTCGTTGCAAAATCTAGAGAAATGTGTGAGGTGGTCAGCGGGGGACAATTGAGACACACATTGGATTGTGTTATTACTTGAACATTCCACACATATCCACAGCTGTGGTAGGCCTATCAGGGGCAGGAGGATTACTGTTAGCGCAGGCTTTATATAAAATTCTTCAACAGAAGGCCTCGAATGCAGGCTTGCCCTGTGGTTTGCGCAGCCTACAGTAAATAACAGACCCGCCACAATGTGCGGTATGATGCTTTTTTACGAGCAAGATGTTTTTGGTGCCCTACGCACACTGCATGTTCTTAAATAACAATGATCATCAGTAATATTCGACCATTAATTTGTGCAATTAATGGGCAATTTGTGCATTAAATGGGCAAGCGTGACCACCTTGATTGGCTGATGATTGTAACGCGGGCATGATTCCAAACACCTCCCTTACGATAATGAGTGACAGGTGACAGGTCTCAGAATGCGTGCGCTACACAAGGACGGAAGATGATGAATAACTGGGGCCGTAGGCTATTCACAAAGGCTTTTATCTTACCACTAGGAGTAGGCTACTCCTAAATCGCACTAAAAGATTTTAGCTTGGAGTTTTCTCTTAAAAGTTATTCACAAAGCCTTTCAGACAACTCCTAAACTAGGAGTGAGTCTTCGTTGCTATAGATGACTCATGCTCATGCACGAGCTTGACTGAAGTGACCACCTTGATTGGCTGACGATTGTAACGCGGGAATGATTCCAAACACCTCCCTTCCGATGATGAGTGACAGGTGACAGGTCGGAGAATGCGTGCGCTATAGCTACAAGTAGTCAGAAGGACGGAAGATCATTTATAACTGAATAAAAAGGCCTAGCCTAAATGAATAAAGAGTAAGGCAAAACAAATAGCCTAGTAGCCTAATGAAACATAGGCCTATGGATTGATGCAGTACCTTTGCAACATTATTAAATTAATCTGTCACCATATGCCTAGGCTACGTTTGCAAATAGAACATTTTAATTTGATTCACAATGAAATGTTACATTTAATTTGCATGTTAACAATGAGTAGTTTTGGATGTTGGTGGTGGCGTTATTGCATTCCTTTTATGAATGCAAAATTGTTCCCTCGCGATTGGAAGCTCCTGTTGCCGCATAGCGCATTTCAAAACATCGCAGCGTAAAATGCCACAAAAAGCTGTTTATGAATAGGTCTTAGTGAGTTAGGAGTCCTCTCATCCCCCAGACTTTTAGGTGCTACTTTTAGGTCTAAAATGCTTCGTGAATTACTTTTTGTGAAAAAAATTAGGAGTCCTAAAGTTAGGAGTGACACGCCCATTATTTTTAGGAGTTGCTCCTAAATTCGCCAGTTAGGAGCTACTTTTAGCCTTAAAATTCTTTGTGAATACGGCCCCTGAATAAAAAGGCCTAGCCTAAATGAATCAAGAATAAGGCAAAACAAATAGCCTAGTAGCCTAATGAAACATACGGATTGATGTAGTATCTTTGTAACATTATTAAATTATTATGTTACTATGCATACGTTTGCAAAAGAGAAAATTTTAATTTGATGCACAATAATGTTACATTTAATTTACATTTTGACAATAGTTTTGGTTGTTGTTGGTGGCGTTATTGCATGTTAGTTATGCCTACAATGCAAAATTGCTTCCTCACTATTGAAAGCTGCATAGGATTTCAAAACACGGCAAAATGCCGCAGGTTTGTGAATAGGTCTGTGAGTTCTTTTAAACTGTCAGAGGTGGGAAGGTGTGATTTGTTGGGGGGCAGGGCCGGATTAACTGGTCACAAATGTCTGATGGCCCCCCTTCCCCCCCAGCCAACGTGAATCGGGTGGTCAGTTAATAGGCTGAAGATTTTTCCTGCCATCTAAGGCAGCGGTCCCCAACCACCGGGCCGCGGTCCGTACATTCCTAACCGGGCCGTAGCCTACGACATGAGTTTTAAAAAAATGCATGCAAACTAAACTTAATTTAATTCGCAATAATGTCACGTTTTTACATGGCATAGGCCTATATGCAGTTGTTTGATTGCACGCATGTTTGCATTTTGCAAGGTCTATTTTCTTACGTCTGTCCCGCCTTCAACACTTTACATATTGCCTTCAGCGCTGCGCAGCCTCAGGTCAGCTCACTTCACTTGATCAGTTCTTGGCAAACGGTAGTGTCACACGAAGTTAGCTAAACTGCTAGAATGAGCAACAAAAAACAAGCATCTTTAGCAGACACTGGCCAGGGTGTTTAAGTTGCTAGAGCCGCTGCAGAGATTTCTTACAGAAAAAAAGTCACCGTTAGCTGCACATTTTAGTGATGAGGACTGGGTGTCAAAACTCGCTTACCTATGTGGCATATTCGGGTTGCTTAATGACCTCAACCTGTCACTCCAGGGGAGAATGACGACTGTCTTTAAACTGGCAGATAAAGTCGCTGCATTTAAAGCCAAGCTTGATTTGTGGGGACGAATGGGGACAGGGTGTATTTGATATGTTCCAAACAGTAGTGGGGGTTTTGGGAGAGACGCAGGGCCCTTTCTCTTGCAGCTGGTGCGCGATCACCTTGTTGCGCTTTCAAATGAGTTTGAGCGTTAGGCTACTTCCCATCCTCCAAAGATCCACGGCAAACCAATGAGTGGGTCCGCAACCCATTTGTCAATATCCCGAATAGTCCTAACATGTCAGCGCAGGAGGAAGAGCAGTTGATCGAAATTGCAAATGACGGTGGTCATAAGAGTGTGTATGAGGAAACCTCTCTGGCGGGTTGATCAAAACCAAAGCAGAATATCCCGAGATAGCCGTAAAAGCGCTGAAAACGTTGCTACCATTTCCCACCACGTATCTATGCGAGGCCGGGTTTTCTGCAATGACTGCAACTAAAACCAAATTGCGCAATCGACTGGACATTTCAAACACACTGAGGGTGTCACTGTCTTGTTGCAGGGAAAGAAGCACAGGGCTCCCACTGATTATATTCGTAATGCACGTTTAGTTCCCATGTTTTGTTCCCATATTTTGTTAAGCATGTTCACACTTGATAGATGTAGCTTCAAGTTGTTCAATTTTCATAGTTCATATTGTTAAATTTTCACTTCTTCAAGTTCACGTTTTTCACGTTTTTAAGAGTTCGTTACCTTCACTGTTCATAGGCTACATAACTGGAGCTAGTTCTTTTCAAGTAATGCATGCACAACACATATGGAACAGGGAACCCCCCAACCCCCCAACCCCCCCCCCCCCCCCACGGTCCGTGAAAAAAAATGGGAATCAAACCGGTCCATGGTACGTAAAAGGTTGGGGACCCCTGATCTAAGGCACCAGCGCATCTGTGAGGCCAAGTCTCACCAAGTAGCTCGTTTGTTTACAACTAACATTCCATTTAATTAAACTGCTTTATAGGCTATGCCGAAATAGTTTTCAACGTTTTGAATATTAGTGTCGGGTAAATTGAAATGTTCTCAAAGTAGCCTTATGGCTGAAAGCTGCTTGGGATCCCCCCGTCAAGCAATATAACCATACAAACGCGCTTCCTGCACTCATTGTTTCAAAAGGAGTAATTTTGGCTTTGTCAGAACTGAAGAGCTGTGGACGGCACGGCACGGTATGCCCAATGAAAATAGATTAACGCAACGCAATGCAACACAACACAGACACCGCTTCTCTCGCGTCAGTCACTGACATGAACGAAACACAGAACACGCTTCTCTCACGGCAGTCACTGACAGTAGCCTAGAATAAATGCATGGGGAAAAACACTTCCACATGACAAAGACATCGTAAAACACTGAAAGTTAATATTTTGTCACTAGCAACATATCGGAACTCCCCCTATTACCGTCGGTGCCGTATTTCCACCTTCTTGCGTGTACGTGTCACTTAGCTATATCCATTTCTATACAAACCAAGACAGCGGACTCCTAAAGAGACGCAACCACCCACACCATAGGTGTATCTAAATTAGCTATGTACCAAAGATGACATTTTACCGTGACTCAAAGAGCTGTAAACAGTGTTGTAAGGCTGCGTGTACACAACCGCTTGGAGCTCCAGTGGAATTTTAATTTCACGACAAGAATTATCGGTCTAACCATCCATGTGCCGTTAAGAACCAAACCAGATTTTGTTCAAATCTACACACCTATGGCTACTGAAAAATGTAAGGTTAATTTAGCAAATGTTATTTTGAAGTGTTAAAAAACATCGTTGTTTTAGAATTTCTGAACAAAAGTGGTGATAATTGGGGGTGTTAACGATACATCTGTCCTTTGTAAAATGTGTTATGTTCCAAGTAGCCTACGCGTAATTCTGCTGCATAAAGTTGTATGTTTATGACATTCAAGCAAGGAAAACGATGATTTGAAGACATCTGTTTCGTTGGAAGGGCAAGGGGTAGCAACAGGGCAACACAGAGACAGGCCCGATGGCAGGGTTGTTATGAGAGTATTAAAATCTGGGATAGCCTATTCTACGGCAAGACAGCGGGGGAAAGTTAAAATACGTGATAAACACGGAAAAAGTTGGCATGCATTGTTTCGGTCCCCATGCACAGGGATTATTTGTCATATTATTAATCACATATGATTATTTGTGAAATTGTGCAAACAGGCGCAACACATTTGAAAAGGAAGGACTGGTAGCATGCAAGCTCACGAAAGATTGATTTAAGAACGTTATCACAGTGTGTGGCTGTGGCGCAAAGCAGCGCGGGCGGAAGACATGCGACAATTGGCAAGGTGAGGGTCATGTCTTTTTTAACAATTCTGTCGGAGGGTCATTGAACAATTTCTAGCAGGCAAGGGAGGGTCATGCAACTTTTGACTGAAGCACTCAAAATTCCTCCGGTGGCCCCTTCAATAAATAACGAACAGTCCCTAGATTGCTGCTGGGCTATATGTCTTGGTTCATGTCCGTTCACAACTCATTGCCGTCAAACGTAGCCTATCTCGTGGTTGCATCCATTACAAACAAACATGCAATGTGAACGTCTGGGATTGGGAAGAGCACTAAATGCTCTACTGAATAAGCACGAAGTCAAACCTTTAAATGAAAAACACTCTAATAATCAAAAAAATAAACCGCTAATGAAGTAAACTTGTGACCTTAAAAAATCGTTTATCGCCTGTAACTCCGTGATAACAGGACGTAACAGGAAGGCATTTGGCTGAGCAACGGAGGTTAATATGCTCTATATTTTGTCCAAATGATGTCTGTCTATCATCGTTGCACTCGGAGAAAACCAGAATGTTTAATTTGTCCTGCGTTTCTTCTACGGCTGCAAACGGGATTCACTCGCAGTTAACCAAATATTTCTTTATTAGGGCAGGGCAGGCATTTTTCTGGCTATTAAATTATTTCTAAACCAGTCTGCTAAAGTCTGTAGTGAAGTCTGTGTAGGGTTTTTCCAGGCTCCATTTCTTTTTACGAGACACCCTGCTCACTTGAGCCACCGGTTGTTTGGGTTGTTGCAGCGTCTCACTGGGAAAATACAAATTAAAGTCGCGTGATACCGCGTGATCCCACGCGCGGACCGCGAGTGAAGCTGGCCAGGTCGAAGCACTGCCCACTGTATCTTGTTTTTTTAGACTGTTGGTTGGTAATGTTTCTCTCTTTTTTCACCTCACATGTGTTTGCATCACTGCCAAGGAACTGGGACAGTGTATTTTCATATAAAGAACATTTTGGTGTGAATAGGGTGAGCCCTGGATGGCAGAGGTGGTGGCAAAATGTAATTATATGATATTTCCTGCGGGGGCGTGGGCTTCGATAATCTCACTCCTTTTTGACCATACCTCTGTTTGCATCCCTGATGTATGTATGTATGTATGTATGTATGAAGAAAAGTGATGAAATATACAGAGACAGGTTAAGAAATATAGTGCAATGTAGACAGTAGTATACAGTTGATATACAGACGGTGGTTTAGAGTAATATGAAGTATTCCTTTATTCTGAGAGGCTACATCAATAGGCTCTCAAAACAACCCCAGCCTCACAAAACAATCCCAAACAAACATAAGGTCTTTATAGAGCAAATCCATATAGATTATTTGTCAAATAAACCAGTAAAACATAATTTGTGGGATGGAATATATAACATTCACACTCATAGCTCATATTTTTTAAAATAAATCAGTGAAAAAGTATCCTGACAAACAAGCAGGTTTTTAATGCCTTTGTCATATTTCATAATTTCAATTCCTCTGTAGGTTACCTGATAGCCCAGTTTGAGAGGTGCAAGACGCGTGACATTATTTATTTTTGCAGCCAATTACTGCTGTCATTTTATTTTATTGATTTGATTTCAGTCATAGAAGCTAAATTCGATGGCAGGCCAAAGGTAAAATCCAACGAACCACATTCAACCCGCAAGCCAATAGTTGAATAGCCCTCTCTTAGAGCTTTTGAGATATTGCCACTGCTCCAACACTGAAAGGCACTGTTACAATGCCTGGATCAAGCCAGGTTCAGCATAGCGTATGCCACTGTCTGCTCACGTTGGTGACCGGACCAGGGCAAGCACACTTTCGCAGTTCCCGCCGGAAATGCAGTCTAGTTATTGCTATTTTCCTTAAAGTAGTCTGAAAAACATTTTAAATTGTTCCCTGTTAAATGTAAGTATTATATTGTTTTGTATTTGTATGTCGCTTTGGACAAAAGCGTCTGCCATAACCATATACTTTTTTTAGGCTGCCCATTTCTTAAGTAACCTGCAAAATAAAGGACATCATGTAATGGCCTCCTTACACCAAACATCTTTGACAAGATTTGGGAAAGATTCTTGAAAGATTGGAGTCTTTTGAGTAAAGCTTGAATGGGGGGCATTAGTTAAAAGACAACAATCTTTCAAGAATCTTTACCAAATTTTGTCAAAATTGTTTGGTGCAAGGTGGCCATAAGTAGGCCTAAATATTGAGAGAAAACTCTTAACTTATAGGGTTGTCCTTTCACAAAAGCTGGAATTGTCCTTCCAATTGCTTTATTACATGCACTGTGTGCATATGCTATAACTAAAGTTGATTTAATTCCTCAGAAAAGAGCAAAACCAGCCTTGACTGTCTCTTCATTGAAAGATGATCTCAAAAATTGTAGAATAGAATCAGTTTTTTTTTTCTGTCCATCTTTCAACACTCAGCCACCACAGGGGCTTTACTTGAGTGAATTAATATGACCATCATACTCAACAGTTATTTCTTTCTGTAGGCTTCAAAGGGATACATCCTCTTGTTTGATGTTGTTGGAGGCGGTGATGATAAATACCTCTATGAACCTGTCTACCCCAAGTAAGTTGAACTTTTATTGATATAGATAATGTTTATTGATATAGTATCAATACATATTGTCCGAAAGTGCTATTGAAGTAATAACTGTTTTATGATAAAACGACAATTAATCCCTCACTACCAACAAGGAAACAGTTGACTTGAATCAGACAAGCTAATAATTATTAAGCAATTCCAAGCATGCCCCATTCTAAAGTCACGTATCAAGTGACATGCAAACTGGATGTCACTTAGCAGCTGTATTCCTCAGTTGCAGTTGCAAATGAAAGAAAAACTAAGCAAAATAAGTAACGTTAGATAAATCAATAGTTCAGATCAGTTTTGTAGTGTTCAGAAGTCTGATTGCTGAAGGTGAGAAGTGTCTGTAGTGTCTTCCAGAGGTGAGAAGCTGGAACAAGTAGGGTCTCTTTATATTGGTAGCTTAAGCTTTGTATGGTGTAGCCCAGAGCTAGGAGGTGAGACCACAGCATCTAGGATGCTCTCATCCAGCCAGGTCATGCAGATGGCAGAAGATTCCATTTACTTCCAGTTGCTTTAAACAGGGTTCCTACGCAGTATGGAAAACCTGAAAAAGTATGGAATTTGATTTGAGTAATTTCCAGGTCTGGATATGTATGGAAAAAAGAAACAAGGGTATGGAGAAATATTTGTGTTTCCAGACTATTGCATTTGCAGTACTAATCACTTCACTCAGGTCATAATGAACCATTCCTACTGTTGTGTAGCTTAACTGTCAGTCCCCATCGTCAAGATACAACTAAGATACAACTAAAAATGACCCAGCTAAATGGACGAATATTAAGCGTCATTTTTTAATTCACTTCAGTTGTCCATACCTTTGTTTTCACCGAGTTATCCCAAACCAGATGTGGCCGCAATGTCAAGAATATGGTCAGAAAATCTACCAAGAAGTTTGGAAATTTGAGCATGGAAAAAGTATGGAATTTTGAAATGGAAAATGTGTAGGAACCCTGTTTAAATCAGAAGTAAAATCTTGTCCATTTTACTCCGGCATTGTTGTACATTGGAGAGACAATGGACGATTAGGCTGTTTTCTTCACTTGGCGAGGTAGTGATTGTTGCCGCCCCGTGTAGCCTACCAGTCTGTCATCCAAATATGGACACCTATGTTTGAATGTCGATGTGAGCCCTGATACCCTTCTGTTGCCTCATGTTCATGTCTCACTCTCGCCGTCACACCAGCTGTGGTTACTTGTCTATGTCTCAGTAGCTTCGGAGGTATATTTGATGGGGACCACTCGCATGACCCTTGTATTTCACGAGCGTCTTTCTTGTATAGGAGAGCAGCATTATTTAAATAGATTGTTACTCTATGAAAATGCAAAACTAATATAAACTATCTAAACTGACTAAAACTAACTAAAAACTAAACTAAAAGTGACAGAGAGGGACAGCCTAGCATGACAGGAGAAAAAATAAGGAGGAAAGTAGCTGAAAAAAGAGCAGAAATAGTTGATAGAGCTGCTGTAACAGGCTGCCATACACCCTGCCATCACCATAACAACATGCCATCATCTCCAAGTCCGAACACCGCACACAGGCGAAGTGAATGGATTGGATCTCTGTGGGGACTGTTGTGAGTCATGGAGGAGAGAATGCTCAGATACGGAATTGCAGACCATAGATTGTACTGTGTCCGAGGTTCCATAGCTATGTCATGGGCATGAAGTATGCCAGAGCAGACGTCATTCTGATAAGTCAGTTCAGATAGCCCACATTAGTACATAGGTAAAGACAACTGTTTCCATGCAGTCAAAAATGTTCAAACTGTCCTGATTTGCAACCATGTACATGAGAGAAATACTACAGAACCACAGAAATACTACAATACCACAGAAGCTCAATTGTTTCAAAACCATAGTCTTACAAGCTGTGCAGCCTAGCCTACAGTATACGGAGCAATGGTTCACCGGCAACATGTGAAGAGATATCTAAACATTTTAAGCTTAATTCATGCGATAATACCAAATAATTTAAATAAAAATAAAATTACTCAAAATATCTATTGATTAGGAGATATTGTGACTGCCGCGCAGATTTTGTGTCAACGATTCCCGGGACGCTGAAAGACTGGGCTGCACGAAACCTGTTGGGCATGTAGCCCACAAGTATGACGCATAACCATTGTTTTTCTGTTTTTCCATTATTGATATGTCGCCCCCCCTGCCGGACTGGGTCCCCGAAAGGAGGGTAGGGCGGACACAGTTTTCTGTGAATATCTCGAGAACCATAGAGGCCTGTATGTTGGTCTCAAGGGGCCATGTCAACCCATCCCATAACCACTAATTTGATAGTGCCACCTAGTTAACTCATTGAATGCCAAGCTGTTTTCGGAAGCTTTGTCCTAGAGTGCCAGCAATCTAGACCAGTGTTTCCCAAACTTTTTTTCTGGCGACCCACTTTTTAAAAATGACAGATGATCACGACCCATTTCACTTTAAATCTACCCTGCAACCACCAATATTGTTTTAGGCCACAGGTTCTCCAACTTTTCTATGCCTCCCCCAACCATACATTGCTATAGGATCCCTGCTTTGAACACGGTTGTGTTGCATTTTGAGCACCATCAGCATGAAAAGTTGGAAATTACTACTGAAAAGATACGTTTTAATGCGCATCCGAGAGTAGGGGAAATTTTCGCATGTTGTGCAGTCGTCATTCGTCAGCATAGTAGGCTAAGCTGTTCCTGTATTTCTAAAAAAAAAATGTAGGCTACGTTGTGTTGCAGACAAATGGGTCCATAACACTGTGGACGTCAATTCCAATGTAAACAGCAAATAACTCAAGTCGTTATATTGTATTGTTGTGTTATATTATATTGTATAGTCGTTATATCAGAACAAGAGGCGTTTGCGCAATAGCCGGAAGAATGCGCCTTTACTTTGGAGTTAGCGAGGTAGAAAACGAGAGGAATTTTAAAATGCCCATTTAAATTATGGACTATAATGCACTGTTGTGCATTTTAAATCAGAAATAAGAATGTGAGGAGGTTGCTATTAACTTTAAAGATTGCATCTGCAATCGAAACTGTATGCAAATTGAATGGCCTTATGTCCGGTCTATGGATGTCTGCTTTAGTTGACAGCACGGTCACTAAAAAGTTGAGGAGCTGGTATCTATTAATGTTCGTGCAAATAGGCGGATTCATGTCCCTTGTAGTTTGCAACTGCGATGTACATGGCAGGCGCCCCACAGAACGGTTTCATTTTGAGAGGTAGATATCCATGCTGGCATCCCCTCTGCGATGCGTTCGTCCCCCAGTTTCATGCGCCAGTTTCATGAGCTTTTATGACAAAACCGTGACTGTGGTAGTTAACAATCTACATCCTAATAGAAAACTGTTAGCTTTCCTGGTATCAAATGACAAATGGTATCAGTTAGGCCTATAACACAACATAAATTGTGCTGGCGACCCAAATAAAATCTCCTGCGACCCACCTGTGGGTCGCGACCCAGACTTTGGGAAACACTGATCTAGACCATTGTTGATGATTTTTGTACAGCCACAGCATATTCTGTGTTATAGCTATGAACACAGTGCAAACCCTGTATTTCTACACGCCTCTGTTCCTGAGAAATCCCAAGCTAAACAGTGGCTAGTTTTCATCAAAATTGCTGTTTTTTTTTTCTAGAAATGGATATAACTTCTTTCATGAAATATAAAGTGCTGCCTGTAAAGATTCCGGGAAGTGACCTAGCGAGACCTGGCGAGACTGCCACCTAGTGATAGACCCACGAAAATGGCCTGGTTTTGAGCTGACGTGCAAGCGTCACTGATTCGACCCAAAGCGGCAACCGAGTTATGATAAAATGTCCAGATAAAATATCTATCTATATCTATCTATCTATCTATCTATCTATCTATCTATATCTTTTTAATTAAAAGTTCAAATTATGTTGGATGTGGTTTATTTTCTTGTCCTTAGTGTTGCTTAGAGTATAGCCTATTTGAAAAATGGTTATTTAAATTGGAGGAAATGGTTGATGACATAGCTAATGTTTAATTTCTCCGTCCTGGTCCGGATGAATGAAAGGCATGGGGGACAAAATAAGCATAAGCCTACATTACAGTTTAAGCTATGTAAACGTCCTACAACTTCGATGTTTTACAACATATCCTAAATGGTTGTTACTTGACATGAGAAGTCATTGCTACCTGTAGCAGTTTGAGTGCATCACAATCAACGAGATGCAGTCATGTCAGATGAACCGCGATAAAGTTGGTTTCACATTGGATACAAATTCGTCCCTCTTAGACAATGCTAAATGGATTTTTTCGAATGAGTCATATCCAACGTCCAATATAAAGCCATCTTTACCGTTGTATCAGACAAGTGGTAAAAAAGTTCAGCAAATTTCTCTGCTGCTGGAAATTAGTTAAATATTGTTAGCCTATGCTGTCAATTTGTGGAGCATCTGACCAACACGTTGATCTGACATGGAAATATGTAAAATGTGACTTTTGGGCAAATAGGTAATAATGATGTGCTGTTAACGTTCATAAAATAGCAATTTTTAAAAAGTTTTTAAAAATCCGATTAATTTAATTTTTAAATCCGATTTTCAGATCGGATATCGGCCCCGATATTCACAAAATAGCTGGATCGGGGATCGGAAAATTGAGCAGAACCATGGGCCGATCCATTTACGTACTTTCATTTCTTGGACTGAGCCGTATTGCGCAGAGCAACTTTGCTGCCACTATTACTTTTGTGTTTGCCATTAGGCTGCTACATCATTGTCATTATGGTTTGCCAGGCTTTATTTTTCTGGTTTACTATTCATGATGTTATTAACAACCATTTGCCATAGATTAATTACGATCTTTATGCGTTTTTTATGCATTTTAGGCAACACATGAAATGCTCATCAGTATAAACTTTGCCTGGTATCAAGAAATGCAAACGTTCACACTGCCAGTTAAAAACTTCTCATTTATTATTTAAAACCTACAACTTCGTTTACCGTTTGATTCACCACCATTCAAACTCGTTCAAACTCTATGTGAACTTCCTAGGTTCTCGTGGGGAAACCGGACTGCACCACTATGGGTAAATAGAGGGGTTTCGCGGGTGATTAATGGTGTGAACAGTACATCACTAGCATGGGATTTTTTATCTGCACAAAGCTGTGTTTTGGTGGGAGAAAAATGTTGTATGTATAAGTGTGCTTCATGTTTACTTGTTTTGATTTGTTACTTGGTAATAACTGTGAACTTTGAATGCTGCTCGAAGTCGCTGCTGGTGCACAATTGTTTATTTAATAATAATAATAATAATAATAATAATAATAATAATAATAATAATAATAATAAAAACAACAACAACAACAACAACAATTCATTACATTTGTTACATTCTGTCTTAGGAAATGTTTAGTTAGGAAAAGTAATGTTTAAGTCAAGCCTGATGCCTTTAATCTTTCCTCATGGTGAGGTATACAGATTATTAATTCAAAAATGGTATCGGATATCGACTGGGGGGTACAAAGTTATATGTACAGATGGTATAGATCAGGAATGGGCAACTGGCGGCCCTCCTCACTCAGTGGTGTTTAATGAGTTATTAGCTTTTTCCATACAGTACTTGCTTGAGTGGTTGTAGTTAGCCCTACCATTGTTTTTCAATGCCCATTTTTTATTTTCCTGATTGGTCATGGAAATTCAGGATTTTTGTCAGGGAAAAGTCATGGAACTTTACATTTGACTTAGAGTGGGAACCCTGGTAAAGATACACTAACAATAGAGCCTTTTTACAAGAGTCACTATTACCCATTGCAATGGTTCATTGGTGAATAGAAGCAATGTTAAAAATGCATTTGAGTATAGAAAATATTAAATGAATACATGTTGGTTTAATAAACCGTGCAGACATAGGCTGCTGTATACATTTAATACTCCTGATTGCTGATAGCCCAGTGGTGGACGTGCACGGTCAAGAACATTTTGTGGCCCTCTCTATCATCAAAGTTGCCCATCCTTGGTTTAGATGGGGACAATTTTTTAACTATACCCTTACAACTTATAAAACTTATATAATATCACTAAATCAGTGATTATTATATTGGTGGGAAGTTAATGTAATATGTTTTAACCTTCCCACCAACATAAGAACTTCCTCCAAATGTTATGTTGGTGGGTGTTATAATGCTACAGCTGACAACTGAATCATGATATGATAACCAGTACTAGGGATAGGGGAATACTAAACATTAACTTTAACATTGGTAGTGGGATGTTGAAGTGGTGATCAGTTTATGATGGCTTATGGTGGCTGTAAGTGGCATTCATCAGATTCTGAAATAGGTCCCCTTAAACGGACATTATAAAAAAGGTAATTCACAGTGATTGAGTTTTACTGGACCATCTGTAAAGCAGTTTATGAGGTGAGGTTTGAAAATGGTAGTACAAAATACTGAATCTAACTAGCTGTGTTGCTTTATGTATGAGCAGGGGCAGTCTGCGAGTTAAGGTAACTCCAGGGTATAAGGATGAACAGTGTGCTCCTGCTCTCAGCCTAGAGATGAAGAAACCGGTTGACCTCGAGGCCCCCATCACCAGGTAAAAATTAACATATTTTGAAGTACGATCTCTTATATCAACATTTCACTCAAGATCAACTTTTACCATTGGTGCATTTCACTTTTGTGTAAGTGTACCCAAAATATGAAATTTTTGGCACTGCAGTAACAATTTGAAGCAGTACACAAGTACCAATAACCAGTACCAATACACGATTGGGGTGTGTGTGTTTGTTTATGTGTGTGTGTTTATCTTTCTGTGTGTGTGTGTTTATGTGCATGGGTAGTGTTTGTGGTGCTAGTACTCCCTCTGAACCCACCAGGACTAGATCCATGAGCGGGCAGATTTTAAAAAGGGCATCGTAGCCTGGTTGACCCCTCTCTATCCTCAGAGAGTTGTTATTGATATGCGTATCATAACACAAGAGAAATTTGGTGTCAAGCCCAATGAACTCTGGCGGGTGCTCCAGTAATCGTAATTTGAGGCTTTCTAGTCTGACCCATGCAGTATATATAGTATAAGTATAAGTATACTCTTTTGATCCCGGAAATTTGGTCTCTGCATTTATCCCAATCCGTGAATTAGTGAAACACACACAGCACACAGTGAACACACAGGGCCAGATGTACTAACGCTTTTGCGCCCACTTCAGGCGTATTTGTTTCGCAACGTGCGTGTAAAATCATTGCGAGGTATGTACAAACAGGCCGCAAAGATGTTAAAGCGCAAACTGCCTGTCACGGGAGCTGAAAAGGGCACATTGCGTTTTTCATGGCATGCATATGCATTCATGGGAGGATCCAGAGGAAAGTGGGAGTTTAGCGTAAAGAGATGGGAGGGGAAGCGTAAATAGCTCCTAATTATGTATTCCACGGTATGTTCAAAGACTGCTTGTGAAAGCACACGTCTATTCTGCGCCTAAATACTTCTGCCTTGTAAAAGCAGGTGTTAATCCAATTGCAGTTCAATGCCTCAATAAGAGAACCTTTCAAAGATAACAGAATCACTATGTAGAACAGGAGTTTTGTAAGTAGTAGGCTACTATCAAAAGCAACCTTAACTTTCGTTGGCCTTTCGAATGTCTTACTTTTCACTTTCACGTCATTCACTTAAACTTTCCTACTTGCTAGATTAGACCAATTTTCCATAGCCTACGTGCACAAGTAGTTTGAGTAAAACTACTGATCTTCATTATCTCCCTGCTTGTTGACATCTTCTCATTTATGGTATTATTTCATGATCACTAAACGTTTGATTCTTTTTAATGTTGTCATCAGTTAACTTCATTCAACTGAGCTTGTATGTAGGCTCTGCCGTTAAGTTGTGGACGTTCGTAAATTGCGTTTATGGGCGGAGAAAGGCGCAGTTTACACTAGTTTGATAAATACGACGGAAACTCGACGGTCTGACAGCGTTCGCAATCTGCAGTTTGTCCATGATGCTGATAACGCTACGTTCTCAAATGTATGTACATCTGGCCCACAGTGAGGTGAAGCACATGCTAACTCGGAGCAGTGAGCTGCCTGCTACAGCGGCGCTCGGGGAGCAGTTAGGGGTTAGGTGCCTTGCTCAAGGGCACTTCAGCCGTGGATGTGGGCATAGGAGAGCAGTGCTCAACCACTTTCCCCGCCCACATTTTTCCTACTGGACAGGGATCGAACTGGCAACCCTTCCGTTACAAGCCCGAAGCCCTAACCGTCTAACGCCCATGCTAACGCCCATGTCTAACGCCCATGCTAACTTGAATGGCCAAAAACGCGTCAATCTCAGACCGATCAGTAAGTTTAGTCCCGTAACTGATAGTGACTTGCTAGCTCGGTGGAAGCTAACGCCTTAACATAGCTGTTTGTCTCAGCCACTATGGGATCGCACACACCATCACTAAAAAAGGATCACTACAATCCCAAACTCTCTGGGGACCAAACCGTAGGTTGGTCTGTACAAATGGGATCCTCCCATCAGGGCAATTTAAACCCTACTAGTTAGCTAGTGAGGTGCAAAAAGAGTCACTTGTTAAGGACCAAAATATCCACTAGTGAATGAGTTTTGGACCATACTAGTTAACTAGCTACATGTTGTGCTTACTAGTTAACTAGTGACATCTAAAAACACACACTAGTTGACTACTCAGGCACACTAGTTAACTAGTAAGGCGATAAAGGTTTCAGTAGTTAACATGTGGGACAGTAAACATTTAACTAGTTAACTAGTGCAAATGATGCTCACTAGTGCCTCTTTTTGGACCTTTCTAGTTCACAAGGTGAAAATACACTCTTACTAACTAACTAGTGAACATTTTTGCATGTTTTGCCTCACTAGTTCAGTAGTAAAGGCAAAATATATTTCAACTAATTATGAGGTTAATGGGTGGGGAGTTGGGCACAGGAGATACCCACAGGAGGGTAGGGAGGAATATTTCTGTGAATATCTCCAGAACCGTAGGGCCTAGGAGGACCACATTTTTTATGTTGGTTTCAAGGGGCCATGTCAACCCACCCCATATACACTCATTTGATATAGCAGCACTTAGTTAAAATGAAAAAGCAAAAACAAGGCGTTGTAATCGCTGGTATCTTTGGCTGAGATAGGGATGCAAGGGATGCAATAACGCCACCAACAACAACCAAAATCATTCATTGTCAACATTTAAACTAAGTGTGACGTTTCATTGTAAACCAAATTAAATTGCTTCTCTTTGCAAACATGTGTTCATACAGATTAATTAAAAAAAAAAATGTATTTCTTTATTTATTCATCTCCTGTCCTTCGCTGTACCTCGCTTGTAGCGCACAAATTCTCACCAGCAAAGACTCACTCATCATCGCAGGGGACGTTTTTGGCATCATTCCCGTGTTATAGTCATCAGCCAATCACAGTCACTCCAATGAAGCTTGTGCATGAGTAATGACGTCAACCATAGCAATAAAGCTCTTATCCTATCTTAGGAGATTTTTCCTAACTAAAAGTTGGTCTTTGCAGCTTTGTGAATAGGTTTTAAGAGAAAACGCTCTAAAAAATGTTAGTGCGATTTAGGACTACTCTTAGTGGTAAGATAATGCCTTGTGAATACAGGCCCAGGAGTGTCAATAAATGTGGAGGGCACCCCTGCTTCCAGCTTACCGGGATTGTCACATTCACACATGTCACAAAGCAGGACTTCTTTCTTAAACCCTTAATGTAACAAGGCCACCATTTACCATTGCATTGTGACTTTAAAGGTGCTCTAAGTCAGTGTTTCCCAAACTTTTTTTCTGGCGACCCACTTTTTAAAAATGACAGATGATCACGACCCATTTCACTTCATATCTACCCTGCAACCACCAATATTGTTTTAGGCCACAGGTTCTCCAACTTTTCTATGCCTCCCCCAACCATACATTGCTATAGGATCCCTGCTTTGAACACGGTTGTGTTGCATTTTGAGCACCATCAGCATGAAAAGTTGGAAATTACTACTGAAAAGATACGTTTTAATGCGCATCCGAGAGTAGGGGAAATTTTCGCATGTTGTGCAGTCGTCATTCGTCAGCATAGTAGGCTAAGCTGTTCCTGTATTTCTAAAAAAAAAATGTAGGCTACGTTGTGTTGCAGACAAATGGGTCCATAACACTGTGGACGTCAATTCCAATGTAAACAGCAAATAACTCAAGTCGTTATATTGTATTGTTGTGTTATATTATATTGTATAGTCATTATATCAGAACAAGAGGCGTTTGCGCAATAGCCGGAAGAATGCGCCTTTACTTTGGAGTTAGCGAGGTAGAAAACGAGAGGAATTTTAAAATGCCCATTTAAATTATAGACTATAATGCACTGTTGTGCATTTTAAATCAGAAATAAGAATGTGAGGAGGTTGCTATTAAAGGGACACCAGGCAACGTTTTTGTGTTAATTACTCATCTTCGTAAGTCGGTATATGGTTAAATGACAAATTACAGGGCGAATGAAGACTCTCTCGCCCGCCCCTACTGCCTGTAGGAAGAATATCCCGCTTGCAAGTTCAGTGTATCGTACCCGGTGACCGAAGCAGTTTCAGTTTCCATCCTGCATCCACAGCACAGAGCGAGGCTAACGAAACGCTAGCGATTGTTGCAAACATGTGTATAATGGCAGAGCCGGCAAAGAAGCAGCGAAAACCCTTGACGGAAGATGCAAAGAAAAGGAAAAGAGCTTCAGACCGAGCCAGGGGGAGTTTCGTAGAGAAAAAGCATCAGGCTTGCCTGGTGTCCCTTTAACTTTAAAGATTGCATCTGCAATCGAAACTGTATGCAAATTGAATGGCCTTATGTCCGGTCTATGGATGTCTGCTTTAGTTGACAGCACGGTCACTAAAAAGTTGAGGAGCTGGTATCTATTAATGTTCGTGCAAATAGGCGGATTCATGTCCCTTGCAGTTTGCAACTGCGATGTACATGGCAGGCGCCCCACAGAACGGTTTCATTTTGAGAGGTAGATATCCATGCTGGCATCCCCTCTGCGATGCGTTCGTCCCCCATTTTCATGCGCCAGTTTCATGAGCTTTTATGACAAAACCGTGACTGTGGTAGTTAACAATCTACATCCTAATAGAAAACTGTTAGCTTTCCTGGTATCAAATGACAAATGGTATCAGTTAGGCCTATAACACAACATAAATTGTGCTGGCGACCCAAATAAAATCTCCTGCGACCCACCTGTGGGTCGCGACCCAGACTTTGGGAAACACTGCTCTAAGTGATGTTACGCGGTTTCTAAGCTAAAACATTTTTTGTCACATACTGCAAACATCACCTCACCATACGCTAGCTGCCTGTGCCCTGAATACGCTGTAAAAATCACGTCTCTGGACAGCCCAGGATCCTAAAACGGCAACAAAAACAACTTGGTCCAGCCTGGACCACAAAAACATAACAAACTGTTCCAGCCAACCACCGACGAGATGTGCGTTTAGGAGAGTTTCAATTGCACGGGAGGGAGGGGGAGGGAGTAGCGAGCTAGCTCTCAACATAAGTGCCGTTGCCCAACGTCGCTTAGAGCACCTTTAAATGAGCAGTTCCTTTGAGCTCTGCTTTCACAGACTATTGGGTTGATTTCGATATTTTTGTTTACCTCCCTTACGTTTCGAGTAATTCTCATTTACATGTAAGCCAAATTCAGCTACACTTGTCTCATTATGTATGATTCTCTTACCCTTTTCCTTTCTCTGTCTCCATCTCTTTGCTTTCTTGATCTGAAGTCTACAGAGTCTGCCAGACGACCTAGTGGTAGCCACAGCTGATGGTTATTTGCATATCCTGCACTGGGATGGTGTGAGCAATGGCCACAAGGCCATCAGCCTCTGCACGGTCCCATTCAGTTTGGATTTGCAGTCGTCCAGAGGTTAGACTCCTCCTTCTAGCTCAAACATTTGTATTGCCTTTCCTCCCCTGGCTTCAATGTAGTGTACAGTATTTTTTTCTTTGTGTTTTGCACTGTTGGACATCCTTATTTGCACCATCACCATGACACTCACTCTCATAGAGCAATAGATCTATTCCACCATAAGTGTTCATCTCAGGAACAAAGATGCATTCACCAAATCTATGGATTTTATTTGGGGTTACAGGGTGTCTCAAAAATATCTTCTCTGCAGCGGTTATCATGTCTGAGCATTAGTTTCACAAATGGTCACCTCATCACCCAAGTATTTCTGTAACAAACTCAAGCCTAGTTGTCACCATGTCTTATGGTTCATTGAAACACACATTCATGGATAGGATGTAATGCATAGATTTATCTTTGAAGTTGGTGAAAAAAGTTGAAAGACTACCCTGTAGTGCAGAGTCTCTGTGAGTCCAAGCACTGCAAAATGTAGTGTAACAAAAATGTGCACCGGCTGTGTAATTTAATTCAACAGTCGTATTTATGTGGCTGATGCCACAATTCATAGATCTTTGTTGGTCTGCTTCAACTGTCTGATCACACTCTGATCAAGCTGGAAGGCATAGACTGGGACTAAAGTCAGCTTTGTGGGCCAGATGATGTTAAAGGGCAAAGCTGTAATCCATGAACCTGAGCACCAATTCATGACCACATACACATGCTTTTTTAATGGGTTGGTTTTGCTGATGGCTCTGCATTTCAGGTGACCTTTTATATGGAGAACATATTTTTGTGACACTCTTTATGCTTGTATATCTATCACACCATGTATTTCTGGGAATTTGTGGATGTGTGTTTTCATTTGATCATGTACTGTAAATGTGTGCCTGGGATAGGGTGTTGTAAGTATTTGTGTGTCTGCATGGTCTTCTGCTTTTCACATATACATTTCTTTTTTACTTGTAATGGATGTAATATTTTTTTTCTTCCAGCTTGAGAGTTGTACATATTTGTTAGTGAGGTCTCTGTGTGTGCCAACAGGTGGACCATGTTTAGACCTTGATGGGGTCCATATCCGAGACATGGAGTACTGTGTTACTCTGGATGGCTTTGCTGTTGTTTTTGATGATGGAAGACTGGGCTTCATCACGCCAACAGCCAACAGATTTACTGCTGATGTATGTGATGTTTCTCTGTTTTCAGTGTGTGTGTAGAGCTTAACTTGAAATTATTCAATCCCCCTTAGTCCTCAAGACATTTTTGTGATTTGCGGACAAACTAAAGAATGTGTATTAACTAAGGCCCTAGCAAACAGTTGAGAACAAAACAAAATTGACTAGAATGGCACTCGGTAGAGTGCAGTCCTGCCCAAAGTGCCTTAAATCTCTAACAGATCTTCCGCTAAGAAGGTAGTGTTTTACCACAGACTGTTTGTTGCTGGTTGGTTTGTTACACAAGCAACAAAAACTCAAGCCCTTGATCGCATCGCACCAACAAATACCAACAAATTCTTCAGACATTCTTCTTTGTTGCTGTGGCTCGTTATGATCTGATCAGCAACATAATCAGACAAACCCTTGATGCGGGCACCTACAAACCAATTATTATCAACATTCTTCAGTTAATCCTGTTTGTTGCTGTGACCGTTCATGCAACATATCTAGACAAAGCCCTTGTTGAGGGCACCAACAAATACCAACGAATTCTTCAGCCAGCCAGTCATTGATGTTGGGTGGCCGGTTATGATCTAATCAGCAACATAGCCAGCCAAAGCAAAAGCCCAATTCAGGTTATAACATGACTCTTGAGTAGCCTTTGATCACCTTATATACAGTAGCCATTGGCTTGCATTTTCAGCAGCATCAGATAACTCTTTCTACAGGTCCTTTCAGTGACCTCAAAAATCAAATTCCAAGTGTTGTGCTGGACTTTACAAAGCCTCTAACACCTATCTCTTCTGGTCTGTATGTGCTTGCCAGCCACGTTCCCTTCTGCTACCAATTCTGCATACTTTCACAGAATAGAGGAGTGTAATTTCAGTTGGGCTGTTGAGCAACAACTTTTCACTAGAATTGTCTTGTCTTGTGAGGGCAAAGGGGTTTAAGATATAGAATTCCATGAAACAAACTAAAAACACTGTCGCCACATAAATAATGATAGTGTTTTGTGCTATGATTACAGTGTGTGCGTGCGTGCGTGTGTGTGTGTGTCTACTTTCAGCAGCTACAGGGAGTCTGGGCAGCTGATGTGACTGATGGCACATGTGTAGCAGTCAATAACAAATACAGACTGATGGCATTTGGCTGTGCAAGGTATGTTTGCTCAATGAGACCAGAGGAGTATTTCACAAAAACTAGATAGCGAATTAAGCTGCAATTTTTTGGCTATCCTGGCTGAATTTAGCATTTTTCACAAAAGAGAGGGCAAATATGTTACCATGTGGATTTATTCTGTACAGCTAGATTGGTCCCGACTTATGTTGTCTTATTTGTTCAGCCAGCTGTGACCGGATTCACAAACATATTCTTAAGATAAATCTTAAGTAGTTTCCTAAGAAAAAAAATGACAAGGTCCTAAGAATCTTCTTAAATGATATTCACCAATATTTTCTTAAGAACTGTCGTGTTAAGAATTTCTTTGTTTTCTCACTCAAGATGCATGTCATTGAAATGTGTTTTTCATCGTTTCATCAGACACACACCATTCAGTGCCATTCGAAACTGACTAGCGAGTTATCTGCTACTAATAAAGCTTTGTAAGCTTTTTATGGTGTTACGCTAGTTTTGTTTACAAGTGGCAACCGTTGCTAAGGAAAAGTCATGCCTTCAAAAACACTCACGGTTAGCTTATGTTTGAAACGGTAGGCTATTACTTTCTAGGCTGAAATTTGCAGTTTTTAATAGAAAATACTGCCATTTTCTTGAGCTTTGTGTTCAAGAAATGAAACATGTTCTAAACTCTGACGTCGATGTGCATCACATGCTGCCTATATCTATGAGTCTACATCGGGTTTTCAACCAGTGGTCCGCGGCCCACTGGTCTGTGATGACATTGCTGGTGGTCCCTGACCATGGACTCAGTAATGTAGTTGCAATGTGGGAATCAATATTTTTATTCAGTGGTGGTCCTGGGGTTGCGTAATTAGTCAGAATGGTGGTCCCTGGTTCACAATCAGTTGAAAACCCCTGGTCTACATAATATCATAGGGTTGTCATTTTAATTGTGATAACCTAGCTATTTTATCATCATTAACAGAGTTGTTGCCTCTTTTGTTGTTGAGCATTTTGATGAATAGTCTACTGCAGTAGTTGATGTTAGCGGTTACACTTTCAGAGGTGTTTTCAATTAATTTGGTGATGAATGTATAATTGTGCATTCAGTTGGTCCATCACGCCTACTTTTCCCCTTACAAAAAAGAAAAAAAAAACATCCTTGTTAATCTCTATGAAAAGCTGTTGCTTACTTGGTGTGAATGACTCTATTTACTGCGTCTTTTTTATTCTTGTTATTTTGAGGAAAGACGAAAATGCACATGTATCATGAGCTAGGATGACCAGACAACGCTAGGTCAAGCCTCGCTTGATCACTTATCTTAGATTTCTTAACTCTGCTTTTGTGAAATACCCCTCAGAATAGTAATTATTTTCATACCAGAAATATTTCAAATTTTTAATGGTTGTGTGTTTGTTCTGTAGTGGTTCAGTGTTAGTCTACATGATTGAGACTACAACAGGATCGATGCAGCTGTCCCACAAACTGGAGTTGACCCCAAAACACTATCCAGGTAACTTACCGTATTTGACATTTAACTCGAGCAAACATTTGGGTAGAATTCATGTGTGCCTATTTGTTGACTTTTCATCTTTATTTTAAGGGAACATGGTTATTTAAAAAACAAATAAAATATACTCCGAAAGCCAAAACATTACACGTCTCATAGCGCTTTACAGAGTGTTAGACAATCAGAGAAAAGAAAAGAGAGTCCATGGGTAACAGGGGCGAGGAAAAACTACCTAGAATTGGAGATACATAAAGGAAAAAACCTCGAGCAGATCCACGACTCAAGGGCCTGACCCATCTGCCTAGGGTCAGTTACAGAACAGTAAGATCTGTATACATGATAAATGCATAAGTCAGGTGTACAGAATAGAACATGGTGTTTAAAGCCACCTGAGGTGTATGTTGGGATGGTTACATATCCGGTATGACAATGCATGAATCCTATTTAGTGTCAGAAAGTTCAAATAGTCCAGTGTAGGAAATGGAATTGTCCAGGGGTTGTCATAGGGCAGGTGGTGGGTCGATAGGCCTGGTCAGTGACCACCATGGCTCCTGGTCAATTATAAGTCGATAAATAAGATTAGTGTGTGCTTCACCTCACTGTGTGTTCACCGTGTGAACTTCTAGTTTATCGTGGGGAAACCGAGGGAGCGTACCACTATGGGTAAATAGAGGGGTTTCGTGGGTGAAACCATTTTGGCAGGGATGTTTTAATGTGTATTACTAATATGGGATTTTCATCTGCACAAAACTGGTTTTGGTGGGAGTAAGTTGTTATATTTGTGTATTATGTTTGCTTGTTAGATTTATTATTTAGCAATAACTGTGAACTTGAATTTGAATGCGGTTCCAAGTTGCTGCTAGTGCACAATTGTTTATTTTTTAAATACTAATAGTAGCAAGATATAACCAGATGGGCCTTACATAGATGGGAAAGTAGGGCTTCAAAAATATTGGCACAAATTATCGGCCGGAATTCCATCATAGGAGCAATATTATTTTTCTTTTTTTTTCACTTATCGGCCAATAATATATCATCCAGTCAATCAATATTGGCCAATAATATATCATCCAGTCAATATCGGCCAATATATTGTGCATCCCTAAATTAAACTATCATAGGCATGTATTTACAAGAAATAGTTATATATAGTGTTAGCTACTATCTGTGGATTCAGCTCTCAACGGCAGATCTAATCATATTTAAAATACTTTTATATGAATATTTGTGTCGTGTATTGTTTTAGATGTATGGAATAAGACGGGCCCGGTCAAGCTGATTCGTTGGTCACCAGACTACAGTGTTGCCATGGTGACATGGGAATGTGGTGGCCTTTCTCTTTGGAGTGTGTTCGGAGCTCAGCTTATATGTACTTTGGGAGAGGATTTTGCGTGAGTTCCATCCCAACCCCACCCCACCCCCAATGCGTGCACACACACACACAGTAAATTAATCTTACATTTATGTTCCGTCAAAACACAGCCATTATTAAGGCTGCAAGGTGTCTACATTTTCTATTCTATCTTATTCTCCCTGCAGTTATCGGTCTGATGGCACCAAAAAGGAAACATTAAAGATCAACTCCATGGTAAGTATCTTGTCTTTTTAGGGAGGCATATTCATTCCTACCAGAATACCATTCAAATTAATATTATATTTTTGGGTAGGCGTCAACCGATTTTTATGGACAATACCGTCATCAATATCTAATGGTAACTGATATTTTGGGCCGAGGTTCATTTCTTTGGCTGTTTGGTTATTTGGCTGGGAATAAACAAATTTATAAAGGAATCATGTTTCCACAGTATACTGTATAATAGTATACTGTATAATAAGTATCCGCAGTTTACTGTATAATAATAAGCCTGGAAGCCAGCCCGAATTTACCACACCCACAAAATTTAAGTTCAGTATATTTGGTCGGGAGTCACTCCATTGAGAAGTCTTTGCCCAAACCAGAGGTGTTTGGGTCAATCAAATTGTTTGGACTAGCTTTATACGTGGGTGGACCATGGAGGTATTATAACTGGAGAGAGTGAAGTCCCTCCCCCATTCATTTCAATGGCCCATGCTAGGTTAGCTACTTCAGCCAAAAAAGCTTTAAATTGACCGTAGTTTTATGAAAATGGCGTTTCATGGGCACTCATTTCCTGCACCAGCTATAATTAGCCAATTAGGTTCTACGTTCTAGACGGAGACAACGACCATTCATTTTTTGAGGGTAGGGCGGACACAGTTTTCTCTGAATATCTCGAGAACCGTAGGGCCTAGGAGTAGGGCTGAGCGATTAATTGCATTTGCGATATGATGAAATGTGATTTTTAAAACAGCAAAAGCTGCGATTACACTTCATATAATGTTATGTCACCAAAGTGCATTCATACTTGCCCTTGCCACCGACTCTGCACACCATTGAAGAAGCAAAAAACTTAAACAAGAGGACCAGCTTACAGTGTCAAGAAAGGTCTGATCAGTAGAGCTACTTTGGTTAAATAAACCTCTTCATTACCTTTTGCTGGAACCTGCCATGTCCCTGGTTCTAGTTCCTAATTCCCCTGTACTGCAACTCTCGCTGGCATCTTCGTTAACTTCTCCAGCTGACTATTAAAACTTCACACTGTTTAGGCTGCACAGCAGCCATTCACCTGTGCTGGTAACTTTGGTACTAGAGTACAGTGACAGAGGGGGCATTTGCGATATCCAAGGGGGTTGAAACCGCAAATATTTAATGTCACGGATAATGAATTAAGGTCTAACGTTATCTGCAATGTTAACCACCAAAAACCCAGCTGTTCTAACATTAGCTTACCAGCTGAAGGTCTTAGGCTACTACATACATGCTAACTGCTGATAACTTTGCCTGTTTAAAGAGTTTTGTCTCCGTGATTGGCTTTGTTGTGATAACAAACTAGTGCTGCAACAATCTAGTTTGTTCCGATTCACGTGCAAGAGGAGAGGAGCATGTCTGTCCGTGCGTGCGTGCACAAACGAGAGAGAGAGCGGAACAAGGAGAAGCCGTGTTAGTGCCACTGCATGTAACTGTTAACTAATGAAAGATCATATCTACATGAAACAGAAACAAAATTCTAACGTATAAGAATTGGTGCATGTTTACAAGGCTGGAAGTTCAACAAATATAGGCCTACTAATGTGACTGAAGTAGTCAAATAAAAAATATTTAATTCATATCAATTCATGCATTACCTAATGCTATCATAACATAGGCTCCAGGAAAGAACAATTTATTTTTATTGTATATAATATTGTGTTAGTCATACTATAGAATGATATATTGCTTGTCTTTGTTGAATAATACAGAAGATAAATAGCTTGCATATTAAATCGCAATCACAATATTTTTGGGGAAAACTGCAATTCCAAAATCGTTCAGCCCTACCAATTGCATGCAGAGGCATTTTTTCCCTGAATTGGTGAAACACGCCTCATCAAATCCAAATGGCCTGTTACCAGACTCTTGAGTAGTTAATCATATTTAAACTTAAAAGTAGAAAAACCTGTTCATGTGATCATCTGATCATGACTCACTTTTAGTATCTTGGCAGAAGCAGCCAGATAGTTCCATACTACTTAAAAGACTACTTTAGCATTACTTTGGAGTCTACAGAAATACTACAGCAGTGTTTATGGTAACATAGTGTACACTGTTAGCAATCACAGGATTTTGTCAGTGTAATACTGGGATGCTAGCTAATCTTGGTGTAAATGGAACAGGCTGTGGCTAAACCCCTTTTTCTCTCACCTGCAGTGCTGGGGTGCAGAGGGCTACCACCTGTGGGTGATTGGCAGGAGTGAAGGAGGCATGGCCAGCCCAACCACACTCCAGCAGTCTGGCATCCTGCAGTTTCAGTTCATCAAGAGTGCACTCACGGTCAACCCATGCACGGTAGGGACCTAAAAAAACATGCTGGACTGCTTGATTCACACCTAGGAGAGAAAGACAAAACACATTACATCGGAATTTTCTCAGATGCTTAGGTGATTGTCATGTAACTGAAGGTAGTTCTGGCAGAGTCTCAATTACAGGATGTAGCCTTAATGAACTGAACAGCACATGTTGTATCACACATAGAAATTGACAATTCCTTTATACCACATGATATAAGATATAAGATAACTTAAGAGGTTAAAAATGGGTATTTTACGGGCACGTCAAGGGAGGAAACAGTCCCATGAACCTTACCCTTCCTGGAGTCACAGGAACATTTAAGTTGAAATGGTCTTCATCTTTAATATTATTGATTATAATTATCTCCTCTCTCCTTTGCTTTCTTTGTAGTTTGGTATCATTGTGTACACCACACTGGACAAGGAGAATTCTGGTAATTTCTAGATCTCTGTTTCTCGAGGTCACAGAGTACGGTTGATACGAAAAGAACGAAAACAATCAGTTCTACCTAGCTCAAGTTGCTGCAACCAATGGTTCATGATTCCCCATGTTCATGCCCCCAGAGTGTAGCACTAGCAGCTGTTGACTGCAACAAGTAAAGCTAGGAGAGAAACAGAAATCTATGTGAAAAATCGCCAAAATTCTCCTCACACAAGTTTTTTTTTTTGTTTGTTTTTTTTAGAAGAAAAGTTGGCCAAGGCGCTTTTATGATTAAAAAAACTGCTGGCAGCAAAAAGCAGTTTCATTGCCATAATGGCATGTGCTAATCACACGTTAATGTTAGCTAACATGCTACTGTAGTTGTTGTTTTTTGAGCGACTGCAATACACATTGACCAGAACATTTGGGACACCTTTACTCCATTTGGGACACCTTTACAGTTTAACTTTCACATCATATAGCTCATTGTGCTCAAAGTCGATCGTAATAAGTTTCTTCACTTCTACTATACCATCTAGGGGTTTTGGAAAATAAACCACGGCAACAGTAAGACCACACATTAGAAGTACCACGAGTTCTCGTGAGCCACCATTGGCATTGCTTTTGATCAGTGTTGGGCAAGTTACTTCAAAATCGTAATGTACTATGCATTACTTATTACTGTCATTTCAAAGTAATTTGTTACATTATAATATTACTGTCTCTGAATTGTAAGGCATTACACTACTATTGCATTACTTTTAAGTTACTTTCACCAAAATATCTAGAAATATGGATTTGCCATTCTAAATGCAGTTTATTATGCTCAATGCAGCTTGCTCTTCCAATGGAGGGAGATGTGGTATAGCATAATGACTGAGCTAGGCTTAAGGCAACAGTAGAATGCAATAGGCGCAGTGCTCATAATGCAATACAAGGAACAATCATAGTCAGAATTTTTTTTAAAACCGACAAAAGGTCAAAGTCTGGTAAATTGTGATAGAAATATTGTAACTTTAAGGCCTAGGCCTACTCATTAAAATCAATAGAGAGCTTACTATACAAGGATTAAAGTTCTCCGTCATAGGACGGATTTCCGTCAATTTGATTTTAGAAATGTCATATTTGAGATCGATGCAGAGCCGATGAGAAAATAAATAGGGGGGGGGGGGGGGACTCTCACCTTTGCTTTTCCAAAGAACACGTATGGAGGACTATAACGGTCTAAAAGTTGGATTATACTGAGATGGATTACATTAGAGACAGCTGATTAGGTTGGCCAATCCGTTTAACTTTTTTGGATATGATATTGTGAGCTCTAGGCTATGTGCGAATTCGGAGAAGAAGCGTAGGCTGCAGGGTAGGAATTTCACGGCGGCCACGACGGCCATGGCCGTCGTAGCCCCATTGGATTGGCCGTGAGGCTCCTTTGAAAATCAGAGGTTTACAGGCCACGGTGGCCTTGGTGCCCCCTTCTTTCAATATTCTGCTTTGCGTCCTACTAATAGCGATTTTTATTTAGCCTGTGGCCTGTCAAAATTATCTTAGCATTCACAGCGCAAATTAATTTAGTCTTTTACGCAGTGGAGAAAGTGACAGAGCAAAAAAGAAAGTGCGTCCAAATTCACCCATTCCCAGTTGAACTACTCGCGAAGTAGCCTATTCATCACACAGACATCACAAGTATCACATGAAAGAGCTTTTTCTCAGCTTTTAAACGATGTTAGCCGATAATTGCTGTGTTGAACGGTTCGCGAGAAAAGTAAATAATATAATTCAATTTAATCATACATTCTACGAAGGTTTTGCGTCCCATGATCTCCCCACCTATTCATCTCGGTGGAATACTTTACGAACCCTTCTTTTAACACATGACAATCCATATATCAGAATAAACAGGAGACCTTACCGAACACAAAGGTGTAAAGCAGTCCCCTGTACAGTTAGCCGTTCCAGAATTTGAATTTGCAGTAAAGTTCAAAATACATGGATGTCTCCAAATTTGGGCTTTAAGTTTTACAATGTGTTTAAATTGTTCCACATGATTTCATAACGGGACAAATACAAAATAAATGTTACAAATATCGCCTAGATATTGGTAAATCAGAGGACAGCTGACTAAGAGTTTGTGAAAGTAGCCTTAATGATCACAAAATGCTAAGCATGCATCTAGGCTATTTGAGTTTCTTAAAGCTGAGCTGTGCTTAAATTGTTCAATACATGATTTCATAACAGGCCAAATATAAAATAAATGTTATAGCCTAGATATCTGTAAATATTAGATGATCAGATGATTTACAGTTCTATGTAATATGTCATGTTTCATGTTTTTGTAATGTTTCATACAGTGATGCAGGTCTACTGCAGTGAATAGGCTAAATAGAACTTTGATAATTTGTATAGCCTACTACTGTATAGTTAACTTTGGCCTTGGTGCCCTGACATGTGACCTTTGTGCCCCCCACCAAATATGCCCAACTGAAGGCCAAGTGGCCTTGCCCCCAGAATGGTGAAATTCCAAGCCTGGTAGGCTGTGTTCTTTCCGTGCATCAATGTAGACAATTTCTTACTATCGCGAACTCTTGTCAGGGGAGAGGTCATTCATTTTGGGTGTCACCTATGACTTGAACAGATAGCCTTCTATGCCACCCGATGTAGGCTACTATTATTGTTACAGTTTTTAATCAATGCAACTAACATTATGTGTAAAGCGACGCAATATAAACCGTAGCCTATGCAATTTATTATCCCGTCTGTTATGACATGTACAACAATGTTTTTCACAATTTGCGACGGAAGGTTTTGACTGAGCGTGTTAGCATAAAAAAAAAAATATCACTGTCATCATCGCGAACTGTTGAAAGGGGGTCAGTCTGTTTGTGACGCACAGACAGCCTTGTAGCCTATTTTGCTTAGGCCTCACTTTTAACGACAGTAGGTTGTTAGTGTATGTTGACAAAAAATAACCATACAATTAAAATAGTCAACTTAAAACTTTGCTATAAAATAGTATTAATTTGTAGCACAAAACCATAACCAGTAGGCCTACCAGAACCTCGCATATTAGCGTCATGATTTGTGTGCGTCTATTTGGCAAGGCCATGGCTGTCATGGGTGCGTTGTTGCTAAAGGAAGACAAGTGTCAAAAGTTAAAAAATAAATGGAGATGGGCAGTTGTTGGAAACGGGGGAGAACTAACAAGCCATGGTGTAAAGAAGTTAAAGTGCCAGGGGTTTGCTTTTGCGCGGTTCGCTTCAAGAAAATTGTTTATGGATGCAATAGGAAAACGTTTTAGCACGCCACCAATCAGAAGACCGCCATAAGGTTAACGTTCGTGCACTTCAGGACATCTTCCCTACCTGGTGCAACTAGCCACCACGACAGAGGTAGGCTACGTTAATCTATGGCTGACCGTTTTTAGAAAGTAGGCTACATGTTCTTTCATAGCGCAACACGACCTGTCCCTCACCATATCGCAACCTCTTGTCAACCAATCTGTTGCTGAAGACAAAAGCACCGTCTCCAGATTGTCGTTATCAAATGCGCAGACCTCCTGCATGAGCACACACAGTATTGCTGCTCATTGGAAAACTGAGTTGTCTGTAAAACTCAAAATTAACATGTTTTCATTAAATGCGGATGAGGCAACAAATGGAAATACTGTATGAACAATATCTAGAATGTTCTGATTCGTTACTTTGATGAGGAAATGGGAAGTCTTGCAAACTTGATTTTATAGATTTTACTTGGTGTTGAATTGCATATTAACAAGAACAAAATCTCCCCTTTAAACACTTTTGGCCTGAAGGTGTGTTAAAGCCTTTCTACAATATTGCTGCAGTAGAAAAGAACAGCAATGGCTAATCAGCAATGGTCAGGGATGGTACTAAAATATATTTTTGTTCATCAGGAAAACTCAATCTCAATCAAGAACACTCTCAATTCGCCTTATTCACATGGCGGCCATTGGCGGCTAAAACGAGGCTACAGGGTACACAAACCATACGATTGTTATGTTCTATGCATTCACCTGTAGGTGGCATTAATTATATAGTAAGTGTACCCTGTAGCCTCGTTTTGGTTTAAACAATGGCTGCCGTGTAAATAAGGCTAATACTCCCTTTACTTTGCTGTTTGCATCTTTTTGTACATTTAAAACCAATAGGTCGCGACCGCAAAAGGGGTTCTATTTTTATAGGTAGATATGAACAACGTATGACTTATGGCCTGAAAAAAGTTCAGTCAAACGATTTTTTTTCACTTTAATCCCTGACTATATTGTAAATCAAAGCTTAAAGGAACCGTATGTAAGATTGTGGCCAAAACGGGTACTACAATCACTTTCAAATTACTGTAGAGCGGTGTATCCACTTCCCCCCCCCTCTGACTGGAGTTGGTAACCGGATGACGAAACACTACTGACTTTGTGATTAGTAGATAGGTGGAGGGTGGCGCATTAGGCCAAAACACAACATGACAACATCAACATCAGTTGAGGGCTGCAACTTCACTTTTTAAATGACAATATCCTGGCCAGACTACTGTTGTCAGTGATATAAGTATTTGAAATGAACATGATTTCATAATGTCTAGTGACATATCAGGGCAATTTTATGATTAATTGAAATACAATTTTTACATACGGTTCCTTTAATAAAGACATGTCAAGATGGTGGCCTGCTGGCCATTTCGGTGCCCTAAGTGAGTGGCTTTGAGTGAGTGACATTTAAATGATAACTTAAACACCTAAAGTAAAATAAAAGGCCTATTATTTACAGACCATTACTGTGTATTTTTAAACATTAATTTCTGAAGAAATGCTGTTTTACTTATAAATGGTGCACTGTCACTTTAAGAGCATTGATCTTTACGTTGTCATAATGCCCTTTTGCTTGTTTAGTTATCTTGTTTACAAGCCTTATTTGTTTGAGTTACATTGATAGCACAATATTAACAATAATATGCACAATGTTAAGTTGTTTTAAGCAACCTTCATTGCTTTGGAAATGGAAGTATGCAATGACATGTTGCTTCACATTTCGTGAATACAAGTGAATTATGAGCCTGGTATCCACCTAGCTATCTGAATGGAATGCGTTTCAGTCGACTCAGCATATCATGTGCTTCATGTAGCCTAAATGCTTGGAAAACGAATGATTGAAGACCCACCAATTCTAGTACTACGTGGTGATTGAGAGAACCCAAAAGGTATCAAACTTGCATGTAACATCGTGTTAGTGCATTTTGACATTGTAAACGTTATTGATGAAGAGTGAAACGCAGTTTGCAGTAAATCTACTATTCATTGGTTACATTTGGGTGCCCCCTCTGTCCTTTGGTGCCCAACGCAAAGTGCGTGATGCGCGTGGTGGAAGCGGTGGCACTGCCAGGCTACACAATCTTTTTCTGCATTTCTATCGCTTTATTCTCTTCAATTCAAGTTCACAGCACAAAGCTGACATGCACAACAGCATAGTTTGTGTTTTATCAAGAATCAAAAAGATTAGCGTGGCACTACTTTAGATGTTTCATTAATTTACTTGTGCTATTTCGCGAGCTGAGAGATCTTTCGGTTTCGCACACAAAGTGCACTAACTATTATGTTCTTCATAGCCTTGTCTCTGACAAGCTGAAAATAATGAGCGTAGGCTTATGTCCATCCAGCAAATAGAGTCCGCCTGCGAGTCTGCTGCAGCCACAGTCATATTCAACCAGTATCAGGAGATAACGTTCTACTATTTTGCGCGGATTTTTTCTCCTCTGTTGTTCTCGCATGGTGTTTGCGAATATGTATCAAAACAAAACAAGCGCTTAATTTTGGGTTAAACTGCATTGTAACGCGCGTTACTGAAGTTTGTACCGAGTAAATATTACCCAATTTTTTTTTTTGTAATGCCTTACATTACCGCGTTACCGCAAACAGCAATATATTACAGTAATTACATTACAACGCATTACTCCCAACACTGCTTTTGATACAGCTCCACTCAAGTTGTAAAGTGATACAATAGGTGGCACGACACTGGCTGGTTGGCATGATAACTTAGCTATTGGATATCATGCTGATTTTTCAATATTTTAAACAAATGCAAGATACATATAGCTCCTTTAAAATGTATGCTTGCAATAATGGATCTATGAGTCAGAATCAACACCAGGAAAGTATCTTTACATAGAAATAATATTGTGTTTAATAGCATCTTTAAACTTTAAATACAGATTATCTTCTGTGAACTGCACATTTCTCAAAGCCATGTAAATGTCTGTCCGCTTGAAAAGTGTGCAGCGTGTAGATATTAGGGATGCTCTGATACCGTTATCAGGTATTGCTGTGCTCATATAGATCTGCGTTGAATCTATGCAGCCTTATATCCCTGCACAAATGGTTCTCCCATTGAAACTACACCTCACCTAACCTATGCAAGTGGCATACACTTTGTTGAGTCGATGTATGGCTGCTTGCATGGTGTGTTGTGTAGCTCTGCACTTCACTACTCTAGTTGGGGAAAAGTAAACAAGCTGTTATTTTTTCCCTCTTTCTAGAAACTTGCCCTCATAGTGGCTGTGATCATTTTAATTAAATAATATATTTTTTTGGCTTTCAATTTGACAGTCCAATTATCATTTCACACAACAAAACATGTGTTTTCAGTCAAAAATACCATAATTGCAAATGTATTTGATTAGATTCCACATGTGTATCATATGCTTACGTCTACATTTCAAACGCACTTGGCCATCTATACATGAAAGAAGCCCATGTCTATAAATTATTATAATTTTGCTTATTCAATAAATGTATGTGCATCTTCTGGCAGAGTAACCAGGAGCAAGTGCTCCTACATGGTGAGGACCGGCTTTACCTGACATGTGGAGACTCTACTCAGGCCCAAAGCATCCCTGATCCACACCTGCCTAAGGAGAACAGCCCACATCATGGGCCCACTTCACTTCCTGCCACCTCCCCTAGCATTGCTCAGGGACTCAGCACTTTACTTGGCCATAAACACTGGCATGTGGTCCAGGTAAGTCTATTCACATCTGTGGGTTGATGTGTTTGAGTGCAGCACATCAGATTAGACTTGATGAATGTGGGATCAGCTGGATGTTGTTTAATGAATGTGCTTACTACCCACACCATGCATGTTGGGCACTGAACTAAAATGTGTTATCCTGCCTTGTTCTCTGTCAGGCGAGTTGCCTGCCATATGTGATGAGAAATAAGTAAAAATGACATCTATTGTGGTGTTTAATGTTAGTGAATGTTTCTCTTTTACAGATTCATAGCACATATCTAGAGAGTAACTGGCCCATACGGGTAAGCATGTTCAAATGAATTAATCCGTTTGTTTGTGTGTGTGTGTAGCAAAGATTGCATAGCAGCAGTTGCAAGGATTACACAGCAAGAATATGGCTGTGAATTTAATACAGTATATAGTGTGAAAGCAATCTGCAGAGAAAAGGGAGACACTGCACAGACCACCAGCAGGGGTAGCCAAAAAGAATGTACCTGTGACACCTTAAGGCAGTGGTCCCCAAACTACGGCCCGCCACCTCATTTTAGGTGGCCCCCCAAAACATGTCCGTGGTATATAGGATCCTGCCCGCATGGGAGTACGACATCGTCAAACTATAACCTCCGTAATTTCCCCCATTCATTCTCTATGGCTGGTCTTAACAGTGCACATGTAATACTCTTTTTGTCCACTGGTGGTTGTTTTGGCGCATCGAAAACGGAATGAAATGTATAGTAGGCCTACCTGCAAACAATGTAAGAGGCCTCTGCTGACTGCATCATTGCTCAAAGTATTCTAAAAATGTATCAATTAATTGTTAATAACTAACTAACTTCTATTCAAGTCATAATTCTGGAACTTTCTGGTATAATTATTTATATATATTTATATTATATCGTTCAAATGTTCATACAGAGTTCACAAAGTTCTCATCAGGTGAGTGAAAGTTAGAATGGTGGTCATTTCAGATGTTTCTGCCACCACTTCATAAAACTCATAGTTTGAGAACTTTAAATTATTTGTAGGATATTGCTTGTTCACAACTTGAGCTGTGTATGCAAAGTTCAGAGTTCAAAATATACTTTTGGGACTCCCTGCTTATAGTTTTGAGAATGCTATTATTAGTATTATTTCATTTGAGCTACATTTTACACTGATATGGCATGATGGCAATATAAACCCAGATAACAATGGTATTAAATTGCAATAGCCTATAGATTAAATGTAATGGAATATTCAACTAAGGTAGACTGCCTTTGTTCACAGCGCTAAGCTATTTATGGTTACTGATATACTCAGAGTCTCTGGCCCTCTCTTAGAGCCAGGCATAGTGAGCTGGCCCTCGGAAGAAAAAGTTTGGGGACCACTGCCTTAAGGGGTAGCGGAAGAGATCAATAAAAAATACATTTGAGTTTGAAAACTCTGTCAAAAACATCAGAGCATGTCCGAGTCACCTGGGGCCTGAATTTGCCCCCAGACTCGTTATTATAGATTCAATTCAATATCATGTATGTCTGAACCTGTGGTTCCTCTCGTACTGAGCAGGATTGCCATTGCAACAACACATCAGCAGGGTAAAACTAACCTGTCTCACAACAGTCTAATTTCAGTTTTTTGTATTTTTAGAGAAATGCAATCTACTGTATCTTGTATGTATGCATCTTTTAGACATGAAATGAGAAATGATTGTGAGAGAGGGACACAGTGAAATTCCATACGGTCATTGAGCCTTACCACAAGGCCATGAGGTCTACCTTCGATTGGGAGGAGGAATAACCTGTTTCCAACACCTATCTCATCAATAAGCATGATAAAGGCCACTGACTTTCAAAAGACTTTCATAGGAAACACACTGCCGTATCCTTCCAAATATGGTTAAGCAATTATGTGATCGCTTTAGGTTAAGCGACCAGATTGATTTTTTTTTTTTTTTCCGATAGCTGTTCCAGTAATTTTGCCCAGTATTGGACTATTCAATCCTGAATATTGGATTGCCACATTCCTAATTACTTGAATCACTATGCAAATATGAATGTAGTTGAAGTACTGCACAACATGGCTTAAAACACCAAAGAAACTTTGCTCAAAGTATATCTATCTTTGGCCACATAATTTGTTTATTTTGAGCATAGGTATTTTTCATGACCTCAGAACACATTTCAACCACAGATATTTTCTTTGCTTTAACCTGTGTATGTGTGTGTGAATCTTAGTGTGAACTTCCTTTCAGTAAACTAAACAGACCTATTTGCGTCCACACTAGTTTTCAGCCATAGACTCTGCTGGCCAGTGTATGGCTGTAGCTGGAAGACGTGGATTTGCACACTACTCGTTATACACCAGGAAATGGAAACTCTTTGGGAATATCACCCAGGTACTGTAGCTGTCAGTTTTTTTTTTTTTTTTTTTTCTTGTAACAATGTTATCCATGTTTCTATTGCTTCAGCCTGATGGACAGCACCGATGCACTCTGTAGTTCACAACAGATTTTCTATGATAACAATGTTACCAATTATGGGGAGAATTGAACGATTTTGTGGATGCTTATGTATATTTTAGGAGCAGAACTTGACCGTGACTGGAGGCCTGGCCTGGTGGAATGACTTTGTTGTTATTGCCTGTTATAATTTCATTGATCAGCAGGAGGAGGTAAAAGGGTTTGACTTTCTGTGCCCTATATGCACTTTTCATGACCTTTGCCCATCACATACCTGTTTAATTGATTAACTAAATTACTTCTGGTTGTTTTGAAGATGATAACATGTCTTAAACTTGTGCTAAATTTACAAAACACTATTTTGAAGCCTGCAAAACTGTTTACCAGTATTTGCACTGCAACAGAGGTTATATACAGCCCAAATTGAAACATTTTATGTCTTATGAGTGATTGAGATTCAGGCAGTGTGTCCACAGAGAAAGGTTCGATGTCCCCCCCTCACAGACTCAGACTTTGATGCGTGTTCCTGCTAACTTATGTGCTGTCCCACTGTGAACTTGTAAAGTGCAATATGTTTCCATTTTCTGGCAGTTGTCAATTTTACAACATGTCACAGGTGCTGTCCCATTCCTGTTATTAGCATGTTGAACCCTTACAGCTTTGCAAACTCAGTTACTTGACAATCTCATGTCAGTTAAGTCTTTGAGGGTTCAAGGCTTAGACCTTACAGTAGGTGGAACATCAACATTCAGTAACTGTTCCAGTAGTGGAAAATCATTACATGTACGGTCGATAACCATAACCGATATTTATTGGTTTGTTGTGGCCGATACCGATACAATAATATTACTCTTGGAAAAAAATTTGTGAAAAGTGAATTGGGGACAGCATTTAATAAGCATCAATTAATTGCAGTCATTTTACCTACAACCAATGATGGACAGAACTCGTAATAGTCCTCAATGGTACAGCAGTCAACAAAATAGCCTAGGCCTATGCGTGGCTCCTTTAAGTGAACCTGACGTCAGTGAATTGCAAGTGATTGACCAGCGACAGGCTCAATGCAGATAAATGGCTAAGCTGGGAAAAAGCTATAGCGACCAAATCAGAGTTCGAGAGGGAATGTTATGTTTAGTTTCAACTGCGCGTAACTTAATAAAGCTGCAACTCCTCGGACTGTATTGTGTGTCCGTCTACTCTGTTGCGCACAACCTGCGGCAGCAGAAATGAAAGGGGTTAGCCCCGAAGGTTTTAATAACTTATAATGATGACCTGTCTGGAACTGAAGCAGGAATGGTCAGCATTATTCTTGTAATAATACAAAACCCAAGCGAAGAAAATGCAAATATAATACTAAAATACAACTTATCTATTTGTCCCACCTTAGAGTTTGTTTATTTGTTTCCCCGACTGTGCAAATACACCAGCACAAGATGGCTCTAGATAGGCTGAGGTCCGCTCTGCTTAGTGTTAAACGGAGGATCATTCACGAGAGGATTTTGGACTGCACAGGTTCAATGCTGAAACACAGAACTTGTTAGAATGGTGAAATACATACAAGCTCGAGTAGGTCAGTGTAGCCAGGCGGGCTTTACATACGCTTACTTGGGAAATTAAGGCTTTAAAAAAATCGGCTAAAATTATCGGCCAGAATTCTGTTATCCGAATAATAATATTTTCATTTTTTCACTTATCGGCCAATAATATATCGGCCGCCGATTGTGCTACATACACTATCCTATGTCTTTTGATGCCATTTAATAGTAGTTACAACTGCACAGCATATTTTCAGTCATTTAATAAAGAATCCTTGAGGTCTTATGCATATGGTTTTATCTGGTTTTATCTTTTCTGATGGACATTACATGATACTTGGTAATTTTTAAGAGATATTTAGCTTGACACATTGTTGAGCGTTATCTGTCATGGGTAGTTGTGTTCTGGCCTGCATTTTGTTGCTCACCTCATTTGTGTCTCTTCTCCGTCCAGCTGCGGTTGTACCCACGTTCCTCAAATCTGGACAATGCCTTTGCTAGCACAACCAAGCTGCACTCAGACACTCTGCTGCTTAATGTGTTCCGCGACATGGTGGTCCTCTTTAGAGCAGACTGCTCAATCTGTCTCTACAGCATTAGCAGGAAGCAAGACAGGTCAGTCTGACTCTCAAATCTGTCAGCTATTTGCAGATGTGAAGTAGCCCAGAATTCATAGAATACAGTACAACTCTCATACCACCGTTGTAAAAGCAGTTGTAGAATTTGCACATGAGATTTTATACAATAGTCTTTACATAAGTGTGCGACACTTGAATTTATTGAATTTTTTCCATTACTGAACTCATTGTCAACTCAATTCTCCAGTTTTCCTATCTGAAACCCATTTTCTAATCACTCAACTCTACAGTTCAACCCCCTCAACATGTGTAGAGTTGCTGCAGGAAGTGTCCATGTCGCGTTACATCCCTCACCCTGGTCTGGTGGTGTCTGTCACACTTACCTCAGTACGTACAGAGACGGGCATATCCCTCAAAGCCCCTCAGCAGGTAAGTCAGTTAGTCAGACGCTTATTATTTTATTTACCGTCAGTCCATTCATATGTGTGATTTACTCCCATTGTCCCATTTTTGCTTGCCTTTCAGGCCTGCTTAGCAGAGAGCATCATGTTAAATCTTGCAGGACAACTTATTATGCTGCAGAGAGACCGTTCAGGCCCACAGGTACGGGAGAAAGACTCAACGCTCAGTCAGAAGAAGTTGGTAAGTATAGTGTCAATTCTGTCCCTTTACAGCATCAACCTATTCTGTTTTGCAAGACAGCTATTTTTAATGCCACCTTCCTCTTTCTACACTTCAACCTGACCAGTCTCAACCAAGTAGCGTTCTCCCTCTCTGAGCAAGGTTCTGCTTAAAGTTTCTACAGGGTTCTGTAAAATGCTTTTTGAGTCACTGCATCAAGTGTTTACTGGCTCTTTATTACACGGCTCTTCATAATCCTACTGAATGCTCCATTCACTTGAATGGGCCTTCCCATCGTTCAGTGGTCTGATATTTCTCAACAGACCGTTGTAGTAGTGATAAGAAGTCCGGTCACTACAATGGAACGTCATTCAAAAGTAAAAGCAGACGGTTGATCAGCTGTGTTCTAAAGAATGTTTGATTCAAGTTCAGCGTGTGTTGCGAACTATTTGTTTCTCAGCAATAGCCACGATGAAACGGTAACAAATACATGTAAAGAGTCATGTCATGTTGAGTTTATTTTTTCGTTTTTGCAAGTAGCCGTCTAATAAGCAGGATAATGTATAAACGCCGGTCATTATCGGAAAATAAGTCCACTGCTCCACTGCACTGGTGCGTCTGGGTCCTGTTCGCCCTGTCAGGACTTATTTTCCTATAATGACCAGCGTTCTATACATTATCCCTTACATAAAGGCATTACTTCTTTTCTGCTGCATTTCGCTATGTCAGATCAAATTGTGTGTGGGTTTGGTGTTGGTGATGTGTTGTTCACCGCATGATGAAACATATTTGTTTTGTTTGGAGATTAGTCCAGTCTGAAGTATATAACTTTTACCCTCTTTTCCAGCTACCGTTCTGTCCCCCAGTAGTACTGGCCCAGTGTGTGGAGAACGTGTGGACGACGTGCCGCAGCAGCCGAAAGAAACGCCACCTGTTGGAGGCTCTGTGGTTGTGGTGTGGGGATGCAGGGATGAAGGTGTGGCTACCACTCTTCCCACGGGACCACCGCAAGCCTCACTCATTCTTATCACGCCGCATCATGTTGCCTTTCCACATCAATATCTATCCACTAGCTGTGCTATTTGAAGACGCACTGGTGCTGGGCGCCATAAATGAGACTGTGCTGTATGACGGTGTAGGAGGAGGGGCATGTGCAGCCACTGAACCACTTGAGGCCATATTCCCCTTCTGCACAGTGGAGCGTACCTCTCACATATACTTGCACCACATCCTTAGACAACTGCTTGTGCGCAACTTAGGTGAGCAGGCGCTAATGCTAGCTCAGTCTTGTGCCAGTCTGCCCTACTTCCCTCATGTTCTGGAGCTGATGGTGCATGTGGTGCTGGAAGAGGAGGCCACTTCCCGAGAGCCCATCCCAGATCCACTGCTGCCTACGGTTGCCAAGTTCATCACAGAGTTCCCCTTTTTTCTGCAGACCATTGTGCACTGTGCACGCAAGACTGAGTATGCACTCTGGAATTACCTTTTTGCTGCTGTAGGTAACCCCAAAGACCTCTTTGAGGAGTGCCTCATGGCCCAGGATCTGGACACAGCAGCATCCTACCTTATAATCCTTCAAGTAAGCTAAATATTTGAGAAAGATGTAGTAACTGATGTGTCAGTCTGAGTGATTGTAATTCTGTCTTCTAGATAGCGTTGTCATAACTATTATCTGGCAGCGAAGATGAATGTATTTGATAAAATTACTGGTTTGCCTGTAGAACATGGAAGTACCAGCAGTGAGCCGCCAGCATGCAACACTGCTCTTCAACACTGCTCTGGAGCAGGGTAAATGGGACCTTTGCCGTCACATGATTCGCTTCCTCAAGGCTATTGGCTCAGGAGAGGCTGAGACTCCACCCACTACACCAACCACCCAGGTATGTCATCTTTGCTCTATTTCTGCCACCTGTCTCTGCTACCGAGTGTTCTGTCAACCTCGGTGTTACGCTCAGTTGTCTTGTTAGTTTAGTCAGATCAGCAACTACTAAAACAGCAATCTGATCTTTTGACCCACATTGTGTCTGTGTCTACTCAGGAGCCCTGCTCATCAGGAGGCTTTGAGTTTTTCAGGAACCGAAGCATTAGCCTCTCCCAGTCAGCAGACAGCATTGCAGCAGGGAAATTCAGCCTACAGAAGACCTTTAGCATGCCCTCTGGTCCTTCAACTAAAGGGTAAGTCAGTGATTTCTGACAAGTATCAGTGTTTCCCACAGAATTGGATTCAATTTGTGGCGGTAGCTGACTTGGACAACGGGGGGGGTGGGGTGCCTGTCACTTTAAGACGTTTGAGTGAACCATTGCAATTGTAACACAGTTGAAAGGCTGCTGATGTGTGGATGCAATTCATAAAATTTTCTACATAGTTAAAATAAAGGTTCACATACTTCTCCTTGGGACAAGCACTTTTGAATTTTGGAAAACACTTTTCCATTTACATCGGGTTTTTGCAAACATTCAGTGTCGGAGTCAATAAAATGAGCCCTTCAACAAAATTGACAAGCAGCTGTAAGTAGGCTAAGCATGCTAAATTCGACATCAAAACAGTATTCTAATGTTAGCTTTGAGATACTGCTTGATTTCATAACTTAACCTAGTTTAGTCTCTTCAATGTAGCCTACTATGTTGTGATAAGACCTTAGCAGAGTTCACTTCAATGCAGCAGTTTTGAACAAATTTGCGCAGCATGGTCACGATGCTAAGCGGATTTAATAGCAATTTAGCCAGACGTCTTCTATGCAATGCTTCTATGTGGCAACAACAATCCTTCAACAATCATGAATATTTTGTTAAATGCACATGCAGAGGAGTGGCAGCGGGCTACGAGAGAGAGCGGGGCGGGGCAAGGAAAGGCTGCGTGCGTAAAAAGCACAGCTCAATGGCAATGCAAGGATTTGACCTTATATTTAATTTAAATTAAATTAAACATAGAATATTAATCTGTGGCGGCCTATTTTTATTTCGTGGCGCCCCGCCACAGATTAGTCAATGTATGGGAAACACTATGGGAGTATAATAACCTTCTCCCATGTTCCCCTTAACTGATTTAGCCTCTCATCCCCCAGCCCTTTACACAACAGTAAGCAGACGCAAATCATCAGTTAAGATCAGTTTAGATCAGTTTATGTCCATTTGTAGACAGTTAAAGCTAGTATACAAAAACATGATTTATATTCCCACCACTGCTACCCAGTTAATTTGATGTGATGTGAACAATGTATTTGTTTTTTTCTTAATTATGTAACGTTAACTGTGTTTACCTATGTTCAGGGCAGATCGCTGGAACAAGGATGGTGACTGTGCAGAAAATATGTACATTGATATGATGCTGTGGCGCCATGCACGACACCTTCTAGAACAGGTTAGGCTGAAGGAGCTGGGCTGTTTCTCAACACAGCTGGGCTTTGAGCTGATTGGCTGGTTATGCAGGGAGCGTACACGAGTGGCACGCGTGGATGATTTTGTCATTGCACTCAAACGATTACACAGTGATTTTTTATGGCCCTTCCCGGTAATCCCTGCCTGTGCACTCAACTCTCCACTCAAGAATGGACGTCGTACAGGTGTGCATATTTGTGTAGAATTTATGGATTGCCATTTTTTTTTTTTAATTTTCAATTGTTATGTTAAATTTGTAGTATTGTGTTTCCCTTAGTATTAAGCACACATCTGCTAAAGTCCCAGTCAGCTGACAGCCTGCTGAATAGCAACATGGAAACAGCTCTGCCTGCAGTTGTTCCCACCAACAACAGTTGGCTAGATGGATTGGGTGCAAGGTCTAAAGAGATGGACTTGGCCTCCTCCCATGGAGTCCCTGAAACACAGGAGGCTTTCTTGTCCCCACTCATCAACAAAGGTCAGAACAGTGACTCATTTTCTCTTTCCATCCTTTGTCACCTCTGTCACTATGCATTCTATGTCTTTCCATGCTCACATAAGCCCTCTCATTCTTTTCCACTTCAGTTGAGGAGTGCAGTATTGGTTCAGCCACTGATCTGACTGAGACCAGTTCCATGGTGGATGGTGATTGGACCATGGTTGATGAGAACTTCACCACCTTGTGTCTTAGCCAGTCAGAGCTGGAACATATATCCATGGAGCTTGCCAATAAGGGTCCTCATAAATCCCAGGTGCAGCTCAGGTGAGTTTTTTACTTCCATTTTATATCCATCAGTCTGAGTCTGAGAATGACTCACTTTGTACTCGCTGTTACTCTCGCTGTTATCATTAACATTTTCAAAAAATAAGGGGAACACTGACGTTTTTTTTTAACAATTGCTAAAACATCTTTTTTGACGCTTCTACCCTTTTCTCCTTTTTCAAACTACATTTACAGAACGTCAACATCAAAATCAAACAGTCGCCTAATAAGTTTCACCTCACCAAACAATGTCAGAGTACTGATCCAATGTGTGATTGAAGTGTTTTTTTTAACATGACCGTGTATATGACTGCTCATGTCTGTAATGATTTCTCCAGATACCTGCTTCATGTATTCATGGAGGCTGGCTGCCTGGAATGGTGTGTGATAATTGGACTGATCCTGAGGGACAACAACATAATCAAGCAAGTGGTCGGCTTCCTGGAGGGTCCTGATGTCCTGCCTGAGACTGTTATAAGCATTCGAAGTGGCCTCCTTGCAGTGGACGCTTGGGCCTCATCTGACTGGTCAGCTTTCACACACCTATCCATCATTTCAGTCATACTCAGTCATCCAAACGGATGGCAATTTCAATGCAGGCAGGAAAAAATAAACCACCACTAGTCAGTGTAAACTTCCATCTTATTATTAATCCCAGGTCCCTAATTTTTGGTCAGCTCCTGCCCCTAGACCTTTTGAGATATCGCCACCGGTCCAACGCTGGAAGGAGTTACTTACTCCGGTCAGTACCGGTGTAAGTTGCTCGAAGATAGCATCACTGACCCTTGTCGTTCTTCCGCCTTATTGGATTTAATAGAAAGCGAAACTAAAACCAAACTAAACCAAACTTTCTACATGAACTCGAGACTCTAATATGAGGATGCACAAGATCTGGGGGGGAAAATGGAAACCTTCACATCATTTGACAAACCCACATAGCGTATAGATAAGTAGTTTTTGCAGTATATTAATGCCCAGTTGTTGATGGCTCTAAGTAGCCTAAGCTAAAGTCCACAACATCTTGAAACAACAACCTTCCTTTAATATTCTAAGATACTGATTAAGCCCCATACAGCATACTGCAAGCCCTAAGCAATGCTAAATTCAGTAATATTGACACACATTCTTGCCTCTGGGATACCCTCTCCTTGGCACTAGATTGAACCGCTGTGCATAATAATTGAACGTTGCATATGCACAGTTTGTTGTTTAAGAAATTCACATTAAGAAATTATACCATGACTGCTGCTCTGGCATATGTTTGACCAACCAGTTTGTTTTTGTCACTGCCAGTTCCTTCTCTACTAAACTAAAAATCCACTTGGAATTTACCTCCTGATACGTTGAAGAATCATAGAAAATGTTTCTGAATCAATCACTCCAGCCCCATCAACAATATATCGATAGTGGACAATTGCACTTTGCAACTAGTAACGTTACGTTCAACAGCCATAGTCATAACTAGCTTGCTAGTAATTTATGCCATTAGTCAGCAACCCACCAAACACAGTAGCCTAAAGCTTAATGATCTTGTAATCTTACCTTAATACTTTTTGGTGACATTTATCCGTTCACCAAGTAAAGCCTGATATAGACATGAACTGAACAATACTAGCTAGCTGGTTAAATATTATCCTAACGGTCATCAGTGCACCAAAACAAACTTTTTCCAGTTTGTCCAATGTGTCCTTGTCATTCTTCACAGCTTGGGATACAAGCCATTCTTGAAGCTGATTCAGCCACAGCTACAGAAACTACTAGAGAGTACAGTGGAGCCAGTTAACCCAGAGTCCTTTCAGCCTGCCAATGTTACCAAGCTGTTAGAGCCAGCCATCCCAAGGTTGGAAGAACGGGGTGGATCAGTGCCTCTTGGGCTTTCCTTATCCCTGGAGGCTCCTGGATCAGGTCCTCTAGAAGACCGACCAGAGGAGGAGGAGAAGGAACATAGCCCAGAAGAAGGCACATATGACTGTACTCTCTCTTGATCTCCAACATTTCTGCATTCTCTGAAACAACCAGGCAGTAGTGTGGTCCAGGGGATATGGATGGACAAGAAGACATCAGACCTAAAACTGGAGTCTTACACACCAGGACCCTCATCAATACTCTTTGCAATTTTGAAATGTTTTATTGTTTTCCTGCTTTAATGCTTTTCTATGTTGGGAGTGTGTCCATATGTTTGGACACAGAGGGATGTATGAATGATTTTTCCAGGTGTGGAATGAGTGTCTTTGTTATCTCAATCCGTCACTCATATTAGATCTCCCCCCACAGTTTCAGTACATTTGTCACAGGCTTTTACCACCGAATACACACAGCTACAGAACCTGCGTACAGAAATTGACCAGCTGAATATCTGCTGGTTTTAAAAATCCTGTTTTGTACAGTGACCTTGTTTGAAATTGAGTTTTGAAGATAATTTATTGAAGGCACGCCAAGCTTTCTACCAAAATAGAAATATCTGTTTGTTCTTAATGAAAACCCATTTCAGGGTCAACACACAGGCAAACCAACAGCTAGCATGCATGACTCGTAGCAGTTCCATTCAGTTGGTCTGAATGACTTCACAAAATGGTAAAGGTGTTGCATACTATATGTGTGGTGGGGTCGGAGAGGTGATTTTACACAAATAAAAGGAATTTATAGAGGGTTCTGGGCCCCAGTTTTCTCTCTCTGTCAGCAGATTGTAATTATGGTTAGCAGTTACATGTAGAGGCTCAGACAATGCAAGTGACCCAGTGTTATTCCAGTTGAGCTTTCCTTTTCGAAGCAACTAAATATAATCAAAGCCAAAGACACAGAATACATCACGACCACACCCACAACTATACTCACAAGCAATGTTAGTTGGCTTGAACATTGATAATTATTCATACATGTATTTGAAAATGTCTACATGATCTTGACAAAGGATATTTGTCCTGGTAATGCAACATGTTGATCTTGGTTAGCAATTTACTGCCAGAAAGCTGTATGGTAGCTGTATAAAACATTCCATTATATTTTACACATCACGTTTGTGGTTTCAATCTGTTTGCTTAAACTCTCAACTTCATGTTTATTCTACAATAAAATCAAGTAGCCACCCACAGGTTAGCTCAAGCATATTGGCAACTTCAAAGCATTTTCCATGTAATTGAAGCACAAAACGCAGTGCCTGTGTTTTACATCATGCTTTTTGCTGTCCTTGATGTCTATAGGTAGTCTAATGTGCATCAACAGAATGGTGCATAAATCTTGACTGGCAGCTGGCTAGTGGTGTCTATCATAATGACATGCTATTTTGGTTCTACAGGATTGTAGAATGAGAAAGTGAATGACTTAAGATCATCCAAGAATGGTCTGTAATACTTGCAAAATATTGGTTTAGGATCGACCAGTCGATTTATTTAGATGTTTATGTTAGATGATTCAGGTTGTGAACTTGAATGTATGACTTGGATGCAAATAGTAAGCTAATTAAAATACACCTGTGCATTTGAGCATATGCACAAATCTGATACATAATTGTAAACTCTAACAAGAAAGTATACAGTGTACAGTATACATGTAAAACGAAGTGTGAGTGAGCAATGGAATGACCTCTATTCATTGATTTCATATAACTTCAACCCTCTGGCAGTAAAATCTTTCTGTACAACCTATGAGGGGAAATGAGAATATAGTCCTGATTTGTTTGATTTATGCCTATCCAGTGGGCCTCATGCAGCAACCTCATTAAGCACTGAAGAGCAAGAAACGGACAATTATTAGGACAATTTTATCACTGCATTTACCTGGACAACTTTTCAGCTTGTGTGTCTATGCTGTGGTATTTATTTTTTGGTTGTGCAGAATATTGAATATATGACAGACACTTTTTGACCTCCTAAACATAATGTCTTACATTTTGTTCTAAAAGTATTCACTGTAATCTGACTTTGATGATTTATGATTAACACTTTTGTACAGTCTGTTTCTTGCAGGGAACTATGATCTAAAGTATATTAAATTGCTGTTTGTTGAATAGTAGGTTCATAATTATTCTTTAGGATAATTATGGTCTTAGCACTGGCAGAAAAATTAAACTCTAAAAAATTGTAGCCCAAATCATTCTCAAACAGATGTAACGGCCCATTCTACTGCACCAGTATTATGTATGTGCAATGTAATTATTTCTGTCAAGATTATTTACCCCCCCCCCCCCCGGCCTCTGATGGTGTGAGTCACTGAAACCAAAGAGTGTGCATACAGTAGTATTACAATTGTGTGTTGCCATTAAAAGCACACTAGAGTCCATCTGAAGAGACCCTACCCTTCCTTCATGCATCTCCCTTACCTTTTTGTATCTATTCTATGTACACAAATAAATTAAATTGTGAAGACAGTTTTCTAAATAGTTTTCTGGAAACAAAAAGAGGTGATGTGTACAAGATTTACTTCCTATTAGCACTGTTTGAGAGTCCAAATTGTAAAGTGGGGTGTGATTGAGGTGTTGTACTCTGTTAATGCTTAAAGATGTATGTAATAACGAGTGATAATATAGTGTTTCAAGGTGGGAGATGACCACTTTCTTCCTGTGGACGGTAAAGTATTGCTCTTTGGCACAGAGATGTTTTCTGATCTTACGACAGTATAAATGCAGGTCAGGTCTCCTGTACAGTTTATTATTATTATTATTCTCTCTAGTTTTCTATTTCCTGTATATAAAGAATAAATTATTTTTAAAAACAATTCTTGTCTCTTTGTTAAATGTATGTAAGAAAACTGAGGACAAAAATATAAGACCAACTGAGAATAACAGTTTATATGCATGACTAAGATTTTTCAAACATCTGCCTACTGAAATACAGGAAATTGTCAATGTCTCATCTTTATTTCTCAAAGACATCTGTAAAACTTGCACATTTTGAGCTGTTTTATTAGCCAGCAGCAAAACAGAATCCTTCTGGCCATTAGTTTGTATTGATGTAAGATATATGACCTCATTATGGTCAATGTGCATGTCCTCTATAAATAGCAAGAACCTAGAGAGCTCTCTTCAAAGCAGTTTCATATCATGTATCATGTAGTTATACTGTAGTAACTGTAGTTATACTGTACAACTACTGTAGTAAGACAAAAATCAGTGAGCAGCAGCAAGTTGCAAATCTTTTTTATATATATACTTTATTGCAATTATTTATCTACATCCATGTAAGGTACCCACTTCACTTATTTCACGTTACATTGCAATTTTTGTTTTTTGTTACTTTATACAAAAAGAAATAAGAAAATACATGACAAAAAAAAAAACATGATAGAAAACTTATACAAAACAAAATACTCCATACAAAACAAAACATGACACACAGAAAAAAGGGGGGAGGGAGAGAAGGGGAGTGGTATTTGAGCCTACTTGTGTATTTTATTCTATGTGCAATTGTACTTGTTTTTAGATATTTATAGGTGCGTTTTTGGCCATTTATAGGGGGGTGTTTAAGCCTACATGTGTCTTTTGTCCTGTGTGGAGTTATATGTGTTGTTGACCGATGTGTGCATATCATTTCTATTATTGAAATAAATAATTATTTTATGTAGTATTTTTTTGGGGTATAACTTATTCCATTTACTAAGTTGGTTCCTAACTCTAAAAGTAAGTCTTTCCATATCCAAGGTGTTTTCTATTGTGCTATGCCACTTACACAAATCTGGGGCTTTTTCTTGTTTCCATCCCCTTGTTAGTTGTTTTATTGCAGATATGCATACTATATTAAACAATTTTTGATATTTAGGTTCTATTTTCTTGGACAGGTTTATACCTAAAAGGTTTTCTAATGTTAAGGTCTGTCGCAACTCAAAAATATGTTTTATCGCTTTATCAAATTCCTTCCAAAATGTTTTTAGTACTGGGCATAAGAAAAAAATATGGCGTTATTAAATAATTTGCGTTTTGCTCTCCACAGCTTCTCCAACAACTAGTCCCTAACGGCTGAGATTTCCCGCATTTGTCAGGTGTAATAAAAATGTATGTTGTAATTTCCACTCAAATTCATTCCAATATTTTGATTGTGTTATTGCAATATTTCCTTTTAGTGACTCTGTCCAGTTTTCCATTGTAATATCATTTTTCCACTCTTTTTCCCATTTTTCTTTAACTTCAACCTTTACCAAGGTGAGTTTTTGGAGTATTTTGTATATTCTTGAAAGATTCCCCTTACCTGTATTCCTATTCTTAATTAAATATTGTACTAAATCATTTTCTGTTTGTTCCGCTGTTTTCCTTAACATAACTTCTGACCTGTAGATACTTGAAGAAGTGTTTTTTTATCTAAGTCGTATCTTGAAGCTATATTTTCATAGCTGTATCCACATGTATCCACCATGTGTTTGTTCAAAACTTGTGAGAATGATATTAATCCTTTATTAGCCCAACCGTTCAAGATTTGATCAATTCTATTTGGTAGGAAGTCTGGGTCATGCGCCATCTCCCTGAGATATACATAATCAGTCTTTATTTTTAGTTTTTTACAAATTCGTTTTCAAGTTCTTATTGTGTTCAAAATGCTAAAATTTTGACCTGTGTGAAGATTTTGAGTCTTTTTCCCTAATGATATAGTTGCCAATTCTCTTTCTGTTCTAATCCACTTAGTTTTTTACTTCCTTGTTCATCCATATCATTATTGTTTGAATTTGTGTTGCATAAAAGTAGTTTTGTAAGTTTGGCACACCTAACCCCCCTTCTTCCCTTTGTTGAGATAAAGATTTTAATTTAATTCTATGTCTTCTATTATTGGGGGCAAAGCAGCGAAGCTGCGAAGGCACCCATTGAGTTACTAGCTTTTCCTATTATTATTATTAAGTGTGCTTGCAAAGCAGCACACTTATTGTTCTTCTTAAGTTTTATTATTATTTTTCCCGTCTCCCTAATTTTTTGTCAGCCCTAGCGCCTAGGCCCTTTGAGACAGAGACACCGTTCCAACTTTAAAACGTCCGGTCAGTACCGGTGTAAGTTGGTCGCGAAGATGACGTCAGGTGGGCGTGCCGTTCATCCGCCATATTGGATTGAACAGAAAGCGAAACTAAATTTTCACAGGTCACAAATTTGGTCCGAACGCCACGAAACTTGACGTACATTATCCTTGGACCAAGCCTCACAAATGTTAGCGGAAGGATTTTTGATTTTCGAAAGCGTTTGCCCGTCACAGCCAAACGAAATTGGCGGCGAAGCTCCGAAACAGGAAGTCGTCCATATCTCAGGAACACTGTCACATATCGATACCAAATTGTGTATATGAACTGGGGACTCCAGTGTGAGGGTGCATAAGCTAAAAAAAAAAAAAGAAATATTCCAAAAGTTTCCATCATTTGGCAAACCACCCACAGGTATTTGGTAACTCTCACCATTCACCTTTTCACCATTCACCTTCTATAACAATGCCATCCAAGTATGCTCAATGTCTCTGGCCAGCCACAACGTCTCCGGGCAACCTTGCCCAATCATGAAATCCTTGCTCTGCCATGGGATAGTATGGACTTACGAATTGAAATAGCAAGGAGAACAGTAGCTATATATAGCTTACATAATAGAGTTGTTTTCACATTGACGGTATTCAAATTACATTTTTCATTATTGTTACATATCATGATGGGAGAGCATTATTAAAAATGCTACAAGTATGCAAATGCATATGTTTACGGGCATTTAGGTTTTACTGTGTTTTTTTGTTGTAAAGACATGCAAGGCATTCTGGGCCATGTAATAGACAAAGCAGTGGTCGGCAGCATTAACTTGATTTCCTGTATTAATATGAATAGGTGTTTCTGTAAACCTAGGGACAATAAACAACTATCTCTGTTACAAAAACGAGCTGGTAATCGCCATTGAAGAGGGAACTATGATAAAAAGATTGTTTTCCTAAAAGCATGGAGTTGACGAAAGAATAAACAAGCGTCACGTTAATGTTAAATAGCCTACCTATCTGAACGCTAGGTGGCAGCGTTGTATTACATTTCACTAGTGTAGCCTACTTGAAATACGGTGTGAGATTCACAAGTAAGGAAGGTGCAAATATTATGTCATTTATCATGGGAAATTATTGGAAATGTTATTTCTTGTTTATCCTAATTGCAAACCACACACATCCATTCGGAATCACACGTACACATTTAATACTGAAAGACTATCATTTCATTTATTTGATGTCGCCTAGCAACACAGCCTTCAGAGCAAAGATTCTAGAACAGGGCTTCAGAGAGACACGTTTTGAGTTTGTGGCCAAGAACCTAAAATATCGGTTTCCATGTGCTGGATGGTGTGCGTCCTTTATGAAAGTCAGTGTTTTATACAGTTAACGTTACAGACATAATGAGTCATGTTGTTGTGGTCAAATGTGGCCCCTTCTGTTATTAGAATGCTAAGCGGAGAAGCATGCTAAGCAGAGATTTAGTATCATTAATTTCTTGTGTGGCTAGCTATAGGGAGGAGATGTATGTTGCTAATTGGGATTTATGTTGTTTAGGTAATGCCATGGTCATTTGATATGAGATGCTTGCACTCGTCACGTGTAACTTTAGGACTGCTATTTTTTTTTACTAACAGTAATTCACGAAGCACTTTAGCCCTAAAAGTAGCACCTACGTCTGTGACAGCTTAAAAGAAGTGGCAAGGACTCCTAACGCGATGTTTTGAAATGCGTCTACTATTGTCTACAGGAGCTTCCAATCACGAGGGAACTTGCATTGTAGGCATAACTAAGGGATGCAATAACACCACCAACAACCAAAACTAGCCTACTCATTGTCAACATGTACATGAAATGTAACATTTCATATGAATCAAATTAAAATGTTTTCTTTGCAAACGTAGGCATAGGCGTATGGTGACAGATTAATTTAATAATGCTGCTGTGTGAATCACTAGCCTGGTGTTACCATCCTACGTACTTCCGGCCAAAATTTGATTTCAGCCTCGCACGTAGTCTGGCCCAACAGACAGTATGCGGTTCGCGTACAACCGCGCCAATCAGCGAACAGTTGAGTGATGACGCGGAACTTGCCTGACGAGTTGCTTGTTGTAGTCCAGCGAAGCTTGTAGTTCAACATTATAGCAACAATGGCGACGGAGGAAGAGACGCTAGAAGCTATCCGCGAAGTTGTCTCAACTCTCGAGGGCATCACGCAATTAAAGCAGGAACAAGAGGCTTGTCTTGTCAATTTTATAAATGGCAAGGACGTCGTAAAACTCTCCTTCCAACTGGCTTTGGAAAAAAAGTTTGATTTATCAGATGGTGATTACTAAACCTAAACGCACAAGTATACTACATGCATCACTACTTTTCATGTTTTCAAATAAACGTTTGCTGCTCGTTATTCTCCCCCCTACTCTCAAATTACCTTTACAAAATCAATGCGGCCTACTTAAGGAATGGAATGATAGCTACTAGCCTACCGAGCGGGGCTCAAGGCGAGGCTGTGTGTCTTGACTTGAGCTAGCCGGTTACCAAGCGGGGCTCAAGGAAAGGCTGCTGTGATTGTGCTTGACTGGGACTAGCGGTTACCGAGCTGGGCTCAAGGTAAACCACTCCGTGTTTGTGTTTGACAGAGGCCTGTGGCTGAGCTGGGCTCCAGGCGAGGCTACCGTGCTTGTGGACAGTAACAATAGCCAGTCACGGAGCATGGCTCAAGGTGAGGCTGCGTTGTTTTATGCCGAACAACTGTTAGTTTAACTGAGCAAGCTCCAGGTTAAATAACACGTAGGTCATCAGTACAATCCAACTTATCCAAGAGTGTAGTCTGAACAGTCCGTGTAGGACGAAGTAAAAGCTCCGTAGCGAGAAGAGATAAGAGGAAAACGCGTGTGACAAGAGCTGATATAATCTCGGTGACATGACGCTTTTGGTATACAACTCTCGGTCTGTGGCTGGCGCAAGTTAGGGATATATCCACTACGAAGAGACTGCCCTGGCGGTCAGGTAGCCTACATACTAGCCAGCGGTCTGTTTACTACTGAGAGCAGAAGTGGGAAGCGTAATAGCCTGAACTCCGGCGCACAGCATACGTCATTACCAAACGTTGCTGATTGGTTAAGGGAACTCCAATGATTTTAAACATCGAAATAAGCATCCGCCCATTACGGAGACGGATTCTTATTACTTTGTTCCAGACTGTATGACGAAGAGAATTCGTAGTCACAGGCGGTAAGGGCCAGGCTAGTGAATCACGGTAATCACGGTGAATGAAGTGGCCACTTCTTAATGGGACCCACTGTATGGAAGTGGGCTAAGTAAAATAGAGATGTTTTCAATAAGATAAGGTTAATCAGAATTCTACGATATGCCCGCTTGACAACGGCTTGACAACAGCAGAGATAGAACTGGCCTTTGGCCATAGCAACCATCCATTTAGAACAACTGGCCTTCATAGCAACCATAGATCTGAGCTGTGTTGCAATGTGAGGCAAAGTATAGAAAGGTGATGAAACATACAGAGACAGGTCAAGAAATATAGTGCAGTGTAGACAGTAGTATACAGTTGATTTACAGAACGTGGTTTAGAGTAATATGAATTAAATATAAATATGTACAGTGTATTAGCAGTTATCTCATACAATAAGTAGAATAATGTAGGCTATAGATGTAGCAGTAACATTATAATAGTAGAAATAATAATATAGATATATGCAGTGTATTAACAGAATATAATAAAACAGAATAAATATGGATATTCAATATGACAAATATATAACAGATATGTACATAACATACAGCTATGTGCCGTGTGGAAACAGTGTCATTGTAGTGCAGAAACAACATTATAAGAGTAGTAAGAATAAGTTAATGTGCAGGATGAATAGTATAAAGATCAGTAGAATAACTGTATAAATGTAATTACAGTAGGCCTATGTACATTTGTAAATAAATAGAAAACTATGGGTGAGAGGGATAAATTAATTTTATTTAATCGTAATAAGTAAATTGCATTAAATTGCCATTAAAAATCTTTCCAGTAGGCTTTAATGTCACACAAAAAGTACAACCAAAGCTGAGCTTGATCAACTAGAACGTCTAAAGAACCAGAACTTGAGTGTAGTTTTTTGCTGGGTCCCAGGCCATGTTGGTCTGAGGAGAAATGAGAAAGCGGACAGTGCTGCTAAGCAAGCCCTCAATGAAGAAGTCACAGAATGTCAAATCCCTGCCCCAGACCTTAAACCTATACTGAAGCAAGGCATGTGAATTTTGGCACATTTTCATGATCCACTGGGTCGTTATGGGCCACACAAAATACGGTGTTGCTAAAATTACTCCCATTGTGGCTATTAGAGACATGCGTTAATGAGTATCCAGCTACATTCAATGAGTTAAGTAAAATACATTCACACACAAAAAAAAAACCCATCACTAATGTTGTGGACATTCCTTTATTCTGAGATACATCAATAGGCTCTCAAAACAATCCCAAACAGACATAAGGTCTTTATAGAGCAAATCCATATAGATTATTTGTCAAATAAACCAGTAAAACAGAATTAGGGGATGGAATATATAACATTCACACTCATAGCTCATATTTCTAAAATAAATCAGTAAAAAAAAGTATCCTGACAAACAAGCAGCATTTTAATGCCTTAGTCATATGTCATAATTTCAATTTTTTCTCTAGGTTACCTGATAGCCCAGTTTGAGAGGTGCAAGACGCGTGACATTATTTATTTTTGCAGCCAATCACTGCTGTTGTTTTATTTTATTGATTTGATTTTAGTCATAGAAGCTAAATTCGAAGGCAGGCCACAGGTAAAAGCCAACGAACCGCATTCACCCCGCAAGGCAATAGTTGAATAGAGCTTTTGAGGTATTGCCACTGCTCCAACACGGAAAGGCACTGTTAGAATGCTTGGATAAAGCCAAGTTCAGCATAGCGTATTTCACTGTCTGCTCACGTTGGTGACCGGACCAGGGCAAGCACACTTTCGCAGTTTCCGCCGGAAATGCAGTCTAGTTATTATTACACATCCAGTTCAATTACAATTACAATGCAATCCAGGTTCGACCCATTGGTGGCGCTAAAGTGTTGGGCATAGAGTTCTGTAAATTGGTGAGAGTGATCATGGGACAGTGCTGAATCAGTGCGCCGAATTTCATAACTTTAGACCCAGCGGTTCAATTTTCGGCCAGATTTTGACCTGTTGGTGGCGCTAGATGGCTGGGTTTAGAGGTCTGTAAATGAGTCTGAATGGTCAGTGGAGTGTCCCGAAACTTTCTGCCAAAAAAGTTTCGCTGCTTGGCCCCCAATAATAATAGGAAAAACTAGTAACTCAATGGGTGCCTTCGCAGCTTCGCTGCTAGGCCCCCAAAAATCTTTGGAGGACCATCATTTTAATAGTTTCCACCCTTCCTAACATTCCTTCTGGTATTATTCTCCAATTCTCCATCTATTAAAATCCTGCCTTACCTTATGCTCCAGCACACCATAGTTACTGTATTCTCATACAAATCATTCAGTTTCTTACTTATGTAGATACCCAGATATTTTATCTTCTGCACATATTTAAAGTTGACCTCTTGTGTAATTTCTTTCCCAATTATTAAAGGGACACCAGGCAACGTTTTCGTGTTAATTAATCATCTTCGTAAGTCGGTATATGGTTAAATGACTCATTACGGGGCGAATGAAGGCTCTCTCGCCCGCCCCTACTGCCTGTAGGAAGAATATCCCACTTGCAAGTTCGGTGTATCCTACCCGCCGCCCGAAGCAGGATCAGTTTACAGCACAGAGGCAGGCTAACGAAACGCTAGAGATTGTTGCAAACGTGTGTATAATGGCAGAGCCGGCGAAGAAGCAGCAAAAACCCTTGACGGAAGACGCAAAGAAAAGGAAAAGAGCTTCAGACCGAGCGAGGGGGAGTTTCGTAGAGAAAAAGCATCAGGCTTGCCTGGTGTCCCTTTAAGGCTTCACATTTATGTTCATTTACCTTATATCCTGAAAGTGTACTATATTCTTGGATTGTTTTCTTTAACTCCGGCACTGATTCTTCTGGTTCTGCTAAATAAACTATAATATTGTCTGCATATAATGCTAATTTATGTACATCTTGTCCTATATGTATCCCTTTTATACCTGTGTTTTGTGTTATTGTTGCTGCTAGCACCTCAATATATATTGCAAATAAAAGAGGAGAGAGAGGGTCTCCTTGCCTAGTACCTCTTTGCATTTTAATATTTCTAGATAAAGTACCATTCGTTTTTATTCTAGAGGTTGGATTGCTATAGATTGCTTTTAACCATAAACAGAATGTTTTATTTAAACCTATTTTATTAAGAACCTCAAACATAAATGGCCAGCTAACTAACCAAATGCCTTTTCTGCATCTAATGTAATTAAACCAATAAGAGAATATAGTATAGGCCTAACCTCTTATTGTAATCAAATTAAAAAGTGACAGGTGGGCGGGACTTCCGGTTGATTAAGGTGGGATTAAGGTATTTGATTTCCGGTGAGGGCGGGACATCCGGGTTTTGAACTTGTCATCAATTGAGTCTGACAGGTTGTTTGAATGTGGCGGGGTGCTTTTTGTATGAGTCATGTGTCTGGGGGAGGGGGCTGTGTGTGTGTGTGTGTGTGTCCAGGGGTGGTGGGGGTGGGGGTGGTACAAGGATGTGCTGGTAATGGGTGAGCGTGTGTCCAGGGGTGGGGGGTGTACACGGATGTATTGGTCATGGTCGGTGTCCTGTTGGGGGATGTCATGGGAGTGTCATGCGCCAGCAATTATGAGCGGTGCTGTTAGGGAGAATAAAAGCGGTGTGAAAGTATGGGTAAAGATAGCAAAGTAAGCATGGCTAGTTTAGCAACTCCTGAAAATGCGGGTCCTAGTAGCGAGCGGCCCCTAAGAGAAAATCTCTGAAAATATTCTTTCTCGCACGCAGGAGCCACCCCCTGCACAGTTATGCAGGCGTGTGAGTTGGGAGGGTAAAGCTTTGTGTTACAAATTTCTGTTTCAGCTGGGCCAGCTGTGTCTCTACACGGAGGACGTGGAACTGGGTACTGAGCCTTTGGAGAGCAAGCTGCTGTTGAAATCATCGGATTGGAAAATGTGTCAAGAGATTGTGCGGTGTACATTGGCGGGTCGAGTAGGCCGCTCTGACGCGGTGGGATCTGTGTGGCAAACTAGCCCCCAGGACCGTGAGAAAGTATATGTGCGCTGTTTCTGTACCGTGAGAGACGGAGAGGGTTCTTATGTGGTGGTCTCCAGGCAGGCGGGCGAGGAGACGGATAGGGCCCCATTCTCCGCCAGCATTCGGGTGCCTCTGAGTGTTTGGCACGAAATAGTGGGTCAACATAGTAACCATATTCAAGCCTTATTTGTGAAAAGTCACGTTCTACGCAGTGTGGTGAAAATCAGTCGGTGTATTCTGAAGGATGGTGAAGAAGACTTGTGATGCTATGAACTCCTCCTTAACCCCTCCCACTACATGCGAGCTACCGTATAAGAACTCAGGGCCTAAAGAAAAACCAACTCATTATCCATCAATGCCCGCCTCTACAGAGAACTACCGCCATGGCCGACCCTGAAGCGTATAGAAAGAACAAGCCTCACTATCTGCATATGGTGTGGCCCGTGAACCGATCAAAGCTTACGTCCTGCCAATTGCGGATGTGGTGACGCGGCGACGTCTTAAAGATCACTGTCAGGGATGTGCCATACAACACCCTAGTCAGAGGCGTCATGAATGTCTGCAGGACCCCCCTCTTTATTACTTCTACAACAATTTCGAAGACCTGGTCATGAAGCTGTGGACCCCCTCTTTCCTGTCTAATCTGATGCGTCAACTAGGGAAGCGGGGCATGAAACCTCATGAGTCCAGAGTACGCCGTATGGCCGAATGTATTCTTAATGAGCTAAAGGAGGCGCCGCTTATTGCTGAAAGGATCTTTGAGGATCTGGAGACTCTGGGTAAAACCGTTCCTGACATCGAAGAGCTAGGCTGCACCGCTGTGCGTATGTGGACTGTGGCCAGAGAAAGGGTTCTGAAGCACGACAAAAACGTTGCTTAGTATTGCAAACTCCACAGTGCCCGCTGCCTTATACAGAGCAAGGACATCGCGAAGGACAGTGCAGAGGTCTCGGATAAAGAAAATTCACCGCCTGTTCTGGAAATTGTGCATGAGGAGGAGGTGGAGACGGAGTGGGAGATCTCCAGCCAGGACATTGTTGGTACCCTGGAGTATTAAACATGTGTTGCCTACTGTCTTCCATTTTCCACTTGGCTTTTAGCCGGCTCGTTGTGGGACGTTTAATTCGCCTATTGAAAATGTTTTTAGCCCAGGAAACGAATGACAGCGCAGTGTACTCTGCCGGTGACTGTTCTGAGTCAGACTCAGCTAATGTGCAGCGTCTCAGGCTTTTGCTGGCCGACGCGAGACATAACTTGGAGTCAGAGGAGTGGAGGGGGCATGTGTCAAAAATGGCGGAGAGGCGGGGTGTTGTTTTGGAGAAAGCCTTTGATGAATTACTGGACCATTTAACCAATTTCAACCAAGGGCATCTGTTGTGTTTATATGTCTTAATTGTAGATGTCACCAGGGCCCAATTAAAATCAGGGGGTGCTACCTCTGATGATGTGGATAAACTGTTTGAGCATATTCATGCCTATCTGATTGAGAACCATGGTGCCCAAGGTGTATTTATACAATTAGCTGGTTCTGTAATGTTTTGGTTCTAGCTGCTGCTTTTTAAAATGATTAAGTTTTCAGTTTTTACTCTTTAACTAATATCAAATGACTATGTTTGTATCTATACTTAAATGTTTTAATATTCTGGCTTATAGCCTATTGTAAATATTGTATATGTAACGTGTATATAACCCTGTATCTTTTTTCACTAACACCAAAAAAAATAAAAATAAAATATATGTTAAACTAATGACACGCCTCCTTACATTCATGTGTATCAGCGTTGCAATAAAATCATTACACATCGGGCCATGGAGGTGGTAAGGGAAAAAAGCCCCAGCGGCTAACCCCCAGATTAATGAGTCAAACATATTACACGCCGGGCGACAGCGGTGCCTACGGTGGTAAAGAGCGCCTGCTAAATGCCTTGGAAGCAAAACTCGGGCGTAAAGTGGATGGGCAGCGAGTGGCCCACTTGCTAGCTGAACAAGATGCTTATACATTTCACAGACCTGCACGCCTCAAGTTTCCGCGCCTCGACCGCTCTACCAGTTCCAGGCAGATCTCTGCGATATGCAAATGTTAAAAGCTGAAAACGACGGCGTACACTATATGCTGACCGTGATTGACGTGTTTTCCAAACGAGCCTACGCGCGCACTTTAAAAAGTAAAACAGGGGCTGAAGTGACAGCCGCCTTTGATGATGTTTTACAGCAGTCTGGAATACCTGCTAAATTACAAACTGATGATGGTAAAGAGTTTTTTAATAAGGATTTCCAAAAACTGACTGCCCGTTACAATATCAAATATTTCAGCACCGCCAGCGATCTGAAAGCTTCAGCAGTGGAAAGGTTTAACCTGACTCTCAAAAGTCGCATGTGGCGATATTTCACAGCGAAAAACACCCGCCGCTACATCAACGTTCTACCTGACCTTCTCCATAGCTATAATCACAGTTTTCACTCCAGTATAGGTATGAGACCCATTGACGTGAAGCCTGAAAACACTCTCGAGGTATTTCAAACGCTGTATGGCGTGGACAGGGAGCCTGCTAAATAAACAAATTTTAAATTCCTCCGAGGTGACACAGTGCGTCTGTCTAAATTAAGGGGCGTGTTTGATAAACACTACGAACAGACGTTCACCTCCGAGCTATTTACTGTCAAGGAGAGACACGAGCGCCAGCCTCCGGTGTATAAAATCCAGGATTTTGACGGTGAAGAGATCAAAGGTACTTTTTACGAGCCAGAGCTGCAGAAAGTCACGGTGGGGACCAACAAAGTGTTTTACGTGGATAAAGTTTTACAGACCACCACCAGGGCTGGAAAACGTTATTGCTTTGTAAAATGGCAAAACTGGCCTGACAAATTCAATTTGTGGATTCTAGCCAAAGAGCTCAAGGACGTAGGGTAAAATACATTTTGAAGGGCGAGTTATGGGTGAAGAATATGACGGTTTTTATTTAACATTACCCTCGAACAGTAGCCAGGGCACTTACCCGAACAATACGAGCTCCAACTATGTGGTGCACCTCGCTCAGCCTATTGACCTGGCCTCTGGATGCTGGGTTGCGGCTTTGTGCGAGTTGAGTTATCCGCGAACTTGGAGATTAATTGAAAATGACGATCGATGGATAAATGTCACGTTTATTCCCAACCCTAAAATACCTAATGTGGAGCATGTAACAAAGAGGATCCACATTACCTCCGGTCATTACAGAGACATCCCTAGCTTAGTGCGAGAAATGAACTCTACCTTTGAGAAGCAGACGTTGAATATTAGACCCGATAAAAAATAAAATTCATTTCAGAGGCAATGACGACCTATTCCTGCAACTCTCCACCACCTTGAGGCATATTCTCGGGTTGCAAGACTTGGGACTTATCAGCACAGGCGGGGTCGACGCACCCTATCCCGCGGATATACGAGGCGGAATGTACAACTTGTATGTGTACAGCGACGTTGTACATAGCCATAGAGTCGGTGACACTTTTGCCCCTCTCCTCAGAACAGTAGAAATTAAAGGTCAGCAGCATGATATCGTCAACATTCAATACGATCGCCCTCACTACATGCCCGTCAGCCAGTCACATATAGAGAACATCAGAATTGAGTTGAAAAACGATCAGAATAAATTCATCAACTTTACTTATGGTAAGGTCATAGTTAAATTACACTTCAGACCGGCCAAGACATCTCTACGCCTGCCGACGCTTTGAAGCAGAACATCATCCAGCTCCGGTCGCTTGCCTCAACCTCCCCTTTACAACATGGAGTATGATCCGAAACGACTGATTCCTTATTACGTGTCACAAGCAGGAGGTGATCTGCCCGGATTCTCAGGGTCTAGTGTACAGTATGGCTACGGTTTGGGGTCCACCTTAGCTAGAATGTTTCATTTTTTTGTACCTCGGCTAAAAAGAGGTTTGCGATGGCGCGCCCTCATTTAAAACAGGCTGCTACGAGCATTGCCTCAGATCTGACATCTGCGGCCATAAAACGTATGACAGCCGGGCCGCAACCTGAGACTCAAGAGGGGCGTGGACTGCTGGCCCTCGCACGCTCTAGATGACCCCCTGGTCGACGTATGCGTACCGTGGTTAAAAAACAACGACAGACGTCAAAAAGCCGCAGAACCAGACACCCAGGTACACGTCAGCCCGCTGCTCGTAAAACTCGAGGGAGGAAAAATTCCAGACGAGATATCTTCTAAAAGATGGCTTTCAGCGTGGGTCATGAATGCACCAGGTCTGATCTCGACCTATTTGCTCCCCCTCTGACACAGCTGTCTGTGGAAGCCACGAGTTATGTAGAAATAGCCCCTCTCGCCGCCCTCACCCATAATGGACCCCTTGAGTTTTTTTTGCCAGGACACAGTTCTAATTATGTTGATCTTAATAACACGCTTATACACCTACGTATGAAAATTACAGAACAGGATACGCCAATAGATAATACGGACCAAGTGGGTTTAATCAACTATTCCCTCAACACCATATTTTCGCAATGCAACGTGACTTTGGGAGATCGTCTCATTAGCCACACCAGTGCAACTTACCCCTACCGTTGTATTTTGGACTGCTTGCTTAATTATGCACCGTCCTCTTTGCAAGGACAGTTTACAGCCTGTATGTTTTACAAAGAAACAGTCGGCGAAATGGATGCCACTCGCTCCCCTGACGGGGCTAATTTGGGGCTCAATGCGCGTGCGCAAATCAGTCGCGACTGTCAGGAGTTTGAGCTGATGGGACCCTTGCATTGTGATATGTTCTTTAGCGACAGACTTTTGTTGAATGCGGTGGATTTGAGAATCAAATTGACTAGGGCCAAAGATGAGTTTTGCCTTATGGCCCAGTCTACCTACAAACTGCACATCCTGGCAGTCAGCATTTTTGTCAAGAAAGTCACCGTCTCCCCGGCCGTACGTCTGGGTCACGAAGCGGCATTGTTAAAGGCGAATGCTCTTTACCCCTTTACACGCACCGTGGTGAAAAGTTACTCACTACCTCAGGGGAGTCGTGTTTGCAATCAAGAGAACCTATTTTTAGGTACATTGCCCCGGCATTTAGTCTTATGCTTAACCGATAATCGAGGATTCACGGGGAGTTACACGCATAATGCATTTAATTTTATACATGCGAATTGCGAATACCTGGCTTTAAGCTTGGATGGACGTCAGATACCTGCAAAGCCCTTCCAACCCAACTTTGACCAGAACATTTGCACTCGTGAATTCTATAATCTCATTCTGTCTACGGGTCGCCGTCTGAAAGACCACAGCATCAGCATTGATCGTGCAGAATTCCCGCGTGGATATACTTTATTTTCGTTTAATTTAGATTCAGACGACGACAATAATGGTGCAGTTCTTTCACCGGCCACTAAGGGGAGCCTAAGACTAGAAATGAGATTCCGACAACCCCTTGCAGATACTCTGACCCTGATTGCTTACGCCTGTTTTGATTCAGTGTTGGAAATTAACGCCAGGAGGCAAGTGCTGGTGGACTTTTATTAGCTTAAAAAAAAGTATATAAAAACAGAACGAGTGAACATGAACACCCATGAAATAGAAGCTTTATTGGGACCTCTCTTAGGATCTCATTTTCTCTGTGTCTTCGCCTGTGACATGTTACCGCGGGTGAACACTGGTTGGCTCTGATCATCGAGTCCCGGGAGAAGGCTGAATTTTATGATAGCTTCGGATATCCTCCCCACTATGTTCACTATCCCGAGACCATTACCCACTTTTTATTGAAACATGCTCGAGAAATCCACTACAACGCGCTTCAAGTTCAAGACATAGGGTCCCAAGCTTGTGGCCAACATTGTGTATTTTACTTATCTCAAAGAATGAGAGGCGTGCCTATGGCCGATGTACTGGACTCTGCAGACCCGCTTAAAAATGACATTATGGTTCACAAATTTGTCAACCGCTATCAACGGTGTCACATTCCTAGCCAACTCCGCCTAGAAGAGGCTGTTGTCGGGGACGGGGCTAGGCTTGTGTTTGAAAATGAACCACCTGTGTCAAAACCTCTCTCCCAGGGAGGTGTCACCTCGAATAGTTAGAATAGACCGATCTGAGATCCTGTCTTGGAACGCCTTCGGGCTGTCGTACTAGGCGTGGATGTCTGGGGCGGGGTGTGATGATCAAGCAAAGAGGGTGAGGGTGTGGGAAGATGTGTTTTTTTCTGTCGTAATGCCATTACTGTCTGCCTAGCCTCTCTGTTCACGAGATCACTCAAGGGGGATGTGACGTTGAGCTACGTTTTTTAGAAATAGTTGCCAACCTGGGGGTCTTTGCCCCGCCATGCTTTTGTTGGAGACTGTCAAGTGTCTAATGAGATCTACCATGTGTGAGCCCGCCACCGCGTGGCCATGGTCTATAAATTCCCCTGTAGGGGTCCATGCCGGTCCTCCGACCCCCTCAGTGTCCTTTAGTTTAGCCAGGATGGACCTGGCTTTTGTATTTAAACGCTGGGACAGTTGAGCCAACACATCGGCTATAATTTTGTCTTGAGGCTCAACCGTTGTTACCTCTCCAGCCGATTCGCTCGGAGCATCGTCAGACAGGGTAAGCTTAATTTCCTGTTGACCCTGAAAGCCTTGCTTTTGAATATTCATATACCTATGAAGCAATTGATTGTACAGTTTAAGTTTATCGTGGATGTCCAGGTCCGTGCGATTTAAAATCTCAAAATCTCACAATCTGACACCTAGTGTCATACAGTCTCTTCCCTGAGCTATCTGCAACAGCCTTAAGTGTGTAAGATGTAGGCTAAACAGTACAGACTCCATCTGTAACTTGTAAACAAAATAAGACAATCAGCTATAAAACTGAAAATAGGCTTACAGCATCTATTTCTGAAAGTGCAAATTACATAGAATAATGATTTTTAAAAATCCACTTAAGCAAGACCTTCAACATCTGTGTTTAGTTGTATATGGAAGGGTCTACAATTTGCCTCAATATTTTTCAGTGTGTGTACAGTAATAATCTACTAACTGTGAAAATATCACACTATTTTGCCTTCTTTTAAAAAAACTAAATTGCTCCTTTCATTTCATAAACAGACTAGGCCTACAACTAGAAGTCACGTGACTGCCCTTCGACGTCGTTAACTCACCGTAGCATGATTTATTTAGTAGCCTGGTTAGCGTTGACACTTTCTTTTACTGTCTATGCACTTCACACTACCAGCTCCTCATGTGAGAAGTTACAAGTTACACTAACATAAAGGTAATTACCACACGATTTACGAAATCATTTAATTTAAGCCATAGGTTTTGGCCCTATTTGTATGTGTATCCAAAGGCTGGTGAAGCGCAGGGGAAGTTTTTTTTTCTCGTTTCAGTGATTGGTAGCCTACATCATCTGAGTGATGGCTTTGAATATGTGTAGCATGTTCGATATATTTCCACTCACATACCCAACAACTGCTGAACAACGCCGACACACAGTTTCATCTTATCCACCACTCTCGCCTGTACTACTGTAACTGAAGTTCTCAAACTTGCGACCTTAAAGAGACCTGCGGATCCTCTAACTCTTGTGGGTCGCCACCACTCGCTTAGTGCTGCCATCTCTGACTGACTGACTCGACCGACGACCTGACAAAAAAATAACATAGGCGCCAATCAGAGCTTCAGAGCTAAGGCGAGGCTACAGATTAGCGTTAGGTGTCGCTAAAGTACTCATAACTCTCGTACTTAACAGTAATTGATTACATTGAAAACATTAATTAATCCGCACACAAGTTTTATGTATTTTTATACCATGTATTCTCCGTGTAAATTCATGCACCGAACCGTGACACCCGTACCGTTTCGGTTCAATACGAATACATGAACTGTTACACCCCTACTACATCCTGATTTGTTGATATCGAGGCAATGATTCCATGCAAAGGCTTAGGCTTCAGGGCCCCCTGACCCCTTGGGCCTGGGCCCGCTAGGCCCGTGCAGTAATCCATCCCTGTTTGTTATAGACATTGGTCTGCTTTTTAAAAAAATTTTCTATGGCTTCTGCTATATTTCATTTAGAGATGTAGTGTGCATTTTATGGTATTTGATATCATATGCAAAGAGATCTGGGCATGAAAGAATTCAAAGATGTACATCTTCATCAAGCCTTTCAGAAGCTGCCTGAAGGACCTTGTCTCTGGTACTTGCGACTGTTCCAGTTGAAATTGCTGTCAGAGGTTCTGGTTTAGAGCTGGCCTTCCCACAAATGAAACAATCTCTCCGTATTTGAAATGATGTTGTATCAGCCCTACTCAGCCTTCTTGGTGCAGATCTCACTCTCAAGATTTGCAACTTGCTGCTGCTCACTGATTTTTGTCTTACTGCAGTAGTTCACTCTACATGATACATGATATGAAACTTTGATTTTGGAGGAAATATCATCTGTATATGGAGCCAGAGTTTTATGGACATCACCATCTGTCTCTCTGCTGAGCAAGGGTAAGTATGTGTTGGAGGCCTTCTACTGTGGGGTTTTGGACATAGGGATCTTTTTTCTTGCCTTTTTCAAAATGTTCCCCACAAGCTTTGGATCCAATGTCTGTAAGACATTCTTCATAATCCAAGAGACTAGTGAAAAGGAAAACTGAAATACATTTCAGAATTTTAATTGAAATGCAAATCAAGTTGAATTACACACAACATTAGTCAGAGGGCTAAGTACTTTCTTAGCTAGGGAAAGTAGTTTCTACAACTAACTGTTTAGCTACTTAGGGGTGAAGTAAGCAGTGTAGGCTCTACTGTCCACTGCTGGTCTGGACAGACAAAAGCTAACACTATTATTTTCCATTATTCAGTAATGACTTGACCAAAACAAAATTCAAGTGAATGTAAATATTTTAATAAATGTGTTCCATTCCAATGTTAAAGGAACCCAATGTCAGTAGTTGAAAGATACATCTTGCTGATGCGCTGGGACACATCATCAGTGATGTAACCTGGGGTCACTGGGTGTTTCGGGTCTTTCAACATCAGACACCCTCGCCCAGGCGACCCGACCGGAGTTGATCAGACTCCGGCCTGTGTCCCAGCAGCATTCTTCCACGGATCAGCCCTCTTGATCCAAAGCCATCTTGTGGCTCTTTCTGCGGCTTCAGTTGCAGATCTGATGGCCTTCCTCTTTGCCTCACCGGTGAGGCCCAGCATGGTGAGGACTTTGCAGAGGGACCGCCCTGCAAATCCTCGGCATCCCACCTCCAGGGGTTCACAGCAAGTCCTCCAGCCTTGGCTCCTACACTCCTCCACCAGCTCCTGGTACTTGGCACGCTTCCGCTCATTAGCCTCCATGCGTTCTTCCCAGGGCACTGTCAGTTCCAGAATGATCAATTGTTTGGTGGAATCAGAAACAATGATCATATCTGGTCGGAGCCGTGTTGTTGTTATTCTTGCTGGGATCTTCAGCTGTTTGCCCAGGTCCACTTCTAGCTGCCAGTCTGTGGCGGTAGTGAGGAGACCTGACCTGGCCCTCGCTTGGATAGTGGGCTTCTCTCCAGCTCTGTGGAATCTGATTGACTGAGGCTTGCTGTGGTTCTTGGTGGTGGTAATGGGCTTGGCTATACTCTCAGCAACCGCCTTCAGCACCTGGTCGTGGCACCAGCGGTAGCGCCCCTCTCCAAGGGCTTTAGGGCAGCTACTGAGGAGGTGTTCCAGGGATCCCCTTCCTGGACACTGGAAGCAGGATGGTGTCTCTGCTTTGCCCCAGACATGGAGGTTGGATAGACTGGGCAGGACATCATAAACAGCTTGGACTAGGAACCTGATGTTAAGGGAGTCTGCTCTCCAGATGTTGGGCCAGGTGATCTTCCGTTGCAGAACATTCTCCCATTTAGTCCAAGCTCCCTGTTGTCCCATACCCACCATCCTGCTGGCTCGTTCTTCCTCTACACCTGCCCGCACTTCCTGCTGGATGAGATGTTGCCGCTGTTTTCCCTGGGCCTTGTCCACCCTGGTTGATGGGAAATAGCCAATACCTGCGCGTCCTGAGGCTATGGACCCCACCAGTACCTTCTGCCTCAGTCGCGACTCTGCCACTTCCAGAGCCTCGTCTGCCCTCCATTTCCGGCCTGTTCGCACCTGGATGCCAGCCGATGCCACCTTTTCATCCCTGGATTCCCTGTACTGCAGGGCTTCTCGAGTTCTAGTCACCATGAACTCTTCAGTGAGTCCACTGAATGGAAGCTTCAAGGTGTTGCTACTGCCGTACAGGGCAGCACTGCTCAGACTTCGGGGTAGGCCAAGCCATCTTCGCAAGTGGCTGCTGATCTTTCTCTCCATGGCCTCTACAGTTGTAATGGGTACTGCATATACTAGCAGAGGCCACAGGATGCGGGGCAGGATGGAATGCTGGTAAATCCAGGCCTTGAATCTCCCTGGCAAGCCAGATCTGTCGACGCATCTTAACCAGCCCTCAAGCTCCTTGCTGGTTCTCTGGATGGATGACGAGTCTTTGAGGCTGCAATCAAAGAACTTTCCAAGACTCTTGACTGGCTGTTCGGTAATGGACGGGATGGTGGCTCCAGCCAGAGAGAAGCGGTACCTGTCACCTTTCCCTTCTTGAGCACCAGAGATCTTGATTTTACTGGCTTAAAGCTCATCCTTGCCCATGTGATGAGCTTCTCTAGCCCTTGCAGAATCCATCTGCAGCCCGGGACAGATGTGGTGGTGACAGTCAGGTCGTCCATGAACGCTCTTATAGGGGGCTGGCGTACTCCAGATTTTGTCAGGGGTCCCCTACACTCCACCTCTGCTGACTTGACGATCATGTTCATGGCGAGTGCGAACAGGATGACTGAGATTGTGCAGCCTGTTATTATGCCCTTCTCAAGTCGATGCCAGTCCGATGTGCCCGATCCGGCGGTGACTCTTAGCCTGAAGTTGCTGTAATAATCCAGGATAAGTTCTATGACTTTTTTGGGAACGTGATGTTGCAGCAGGGCAACTTCAACAAGCTTGTGAGGTATGGAGCCGTACGCATTGGCCAGGTCCAGCCACAGTACGGTCAAGTCTCCTTTCCCTTCACGAGCCTCTCTGATGAGTTGTGTTACCACTCCTGTATGTTCCAGGCATCCAGGCACTCCAGGAATCCCACCCTTCTGAACAGAGGTGTCAATATAACTGTTCTTCAGAAGGAACTCAGTTAGTCGTCGTGACAAGACGCTGCAGAAAATCTTGCCTTCGACGCTTAGCAACGAGATCGTCCTAAACTGACTGATGTCCTTTGAGTCCTCTTCCTTCGGGATCCACACTCCCTCTGCACATCTCCATTGGCCTGCCACTTGGCCCCTGCGCCAAATCACCCTCAACAGCTTCCACAGATGTCGCAGTAGTTGTGGACAGCGTTTGTACACAGTGTATGGAACACCGCTGGGGCCTGGGGCTGATGCTGATCTGGCTCCCTTCACAACCTCCTGTATTTCAGCCCAGCTGGGCTCCCTCATCACAAACTCCACTGTTGGTGCTTGCGGGCTAATTAGGGTCCTCTGTGGTCCAAGCTCCTGGTCCCTCTCTGGGTCACTGAGGGTGTTGTGCAGAAAGGTGTTTGCCTCTGCCATTGAGCACATGAGGTTGCCACTCCGTTTGTCTCCAAGCAGCTTCTTAGTGAAGGTGAAGGGGTTGGAGATGAACGCAGCACGCTTCCTTGCTCTCTCCTTTCTTCGCCTTCGGTGCCCTTCTGCACGTCGCAGCATCATGAGCTTTTTCCTCAGAATATTGCGAAGCTCTGCCAGGGGTTGTTTCTCCCCTTCACCTGCCACCTTGTACCAGTAATATATGTTCTTACCTTAACTTTCACGAGTTGAGTCATAGCTCTCCCGTGTCGGTACGTGCACTCAAACGCTCTGGTGCGCGGCGCGACTGTGTTAGCATGTTGCTATGCTAGCGGGCTCAGACGTAGCCAGACGTAGAAGTAATCAAAAACATCCACGTTTTCCCGACTTAAATACAGTTGCACGAGTAGTTGATAAAAATGTCTACGGTCACAGAACATGAAACGTGGCGATTTTCCAAGCGAATAAACAGGAGAACTACAATGTGTGGCGCAATAGCACTGGGAGTACTTCGACCTAGTGTAGTAATATTAATCAACACCTAATTGTAGATCCTATCCACCACAGAGTTTAGAATCCATGCTTGATCGACCCCTCCTCCCCCTCCCCTCTGAGTGAGAGAGAGGCACACACACTGATGTGCTGATGGGCTATTATTATGACCGCCGCGCAGCGAAGCGGCGGTCATATAGGTTTAGTCAGATTTGTTTTTTTTCTTTTTTTTCTTTTTTCTTTTTCTTTTTCGCATGCCCAAATTTCCGTCAATGATTCCCAGGACACTGTAAGACCGGGGTACACGAAACTTGGTGGGCATGTAACCCCACATGGATAGCATGGAACCATCGTTTTTCGTTTTGATCTGTTGCCCCCCCGCTGGACTGGACACCCCGAAAGGAGGGTAGGGCAGACACAGTTTTCTGTGAATATCTCGAGAACCGTAGGGTTTAGGAGGACCATTTTTTTTTGTATGTTGAGCTCAAGGGGCCATGTCAACCCATTCCATAACCACTCATTTATGTATAGCGCCACCTAGTTAAACACAAAAAAGTAAAAATGAGGTGTTGTAATCGCAGGTATCTGTGACCTAGCATAGTCAAAACTGCACGAAATTGGAAGTGTAGGATCATTATGACACCCTCTGTATGCACGCCAAGTTTCGTGGAATTCCGTTCATGGGGGGCCACACAATAAATTAATTTATGTTACTATACACCAACTGGCCTGTAGGTGGCCGGAGACAGTTTTCTGTGAATATCTCGAGAACCATAGGGCCTAGGAGGTCCACCTTTTTTAAGTATGTTGGTCTTAAGGGGGCATGTCAACCCATCCCATTACCACTTATTTCATGTATAGCGCCACCTAGTTAAAAATTAAAAAGCAAAAAATTAGGTGTTTTCATCCCAATATCTCTGGCTGACAAGGTCAAAACTGCACGAAATTAAAAGTGTAGGATCATTATGACACCCTCCGAATGCATGCCAAGTTTTGTGTACTTTCGTTCATGGGGGGCCTTACAATAAAATAATGTATGTGTACATTTAGTGAAGTACACCAACAAGGATTCCCGGGACACTGAAAGACCGGGGTACACAAAACTTGGTGGGCATGTAACTCCACATGGATAGCATGGAACCGTTGTTTTTCGTTTTGATCTGTAGCCCCCCCGCTGGACTGGACCCCCCGAAAGGAGGGTAGGGCAGACACAGTTCTCTGTGAATATCTTGAGAACTGTAGGGACTAGGATGACCATTTTTTTCCGTATGTTTGCCGCCAGGGGTCATGGTAACCCATTTCATGTGCACACATGTGCACAAACAGATACACACACACACACATACATTCACAGTAATCATACGTATGACACATACTCACACAGTAGACATATGTACGCTTGCATGCACAGGCACATACGCAGGCACACACACAAGCACGCTCAAGACTGTGCCACAGCAACCAGTGTAGGCTACAGTCCTACCCAATAGGCCTACTCAAAGCAGATAGCGTTGTCTGACGGTCGAGTGGGTTAATGCACGTATTTCCAGAACAGGTCTGCAACTTTCAGGCAGTTCTGAGTTCGAATCTAGGCAGGAGCAGAGCCATATAAAGGCCTATTGTTATCATTTTTTGCAAGGTGTTGCTCCTGGCAATACTTGTTTATAAGACGTTTGGTGATTAATTGATAGCTGTTTTTGGGACACGTTAAACGTTCTTTATAATGAGCGCATCTGGTGAGTAAAACGACTGTTACGCGCTGTTACAACTGTAGGCTACAATGATTGCAATACAAAAATATGCGCGTGTTAGTTTAGTTAGTTTTGTGATGTTTTGCACTTTTGCCTCATGTGTTTTCAGGTTTGAGGGCTTTTTTGGCAAGATTGACCTTGGTTAGACTCTGCATATGTTATTTCTCCGTATGGAAAATAAAGTCAATTTTCGACACACGTCTGTTATTAGTTCAATAACAAGTGTTGCTTGTTAAAACATGTGACTAGTGAAACTCAAATGATTTTAGAAATATTTAGCCAAAGCCAAAAAGTGTTAGAGAAGGAGCAGCTCAGATGTCTTCTTAATTTTCTTTATTCTTTAGTAAAAGGTGCAGAACATTATTAAACTTTGACTAACGTTTCGATGTTCGTTAGTCAAAAACATCGACACATCGAAATGTTAGTCAAAGTTTAATAATGTTCTGCACCTTTTACTAAAGAATAAAGAAAATTAAGAAGACATCTGAGCTGCACCGGCGTCTCTCCTTCTCTCTAAAATATCTGTCCTGGCCTGGTTGCAACGGATTGTGGCCAAACGACAGAAGCGCGGAGAACCCTCCTTTGTCTACCAAAAAGTGTTACTTTGTGCCCCGCGCTCCCCCACTGCTTGTGAAAGAAGGGGATGGGGGAGGGGGGCTTAACGTGAAAAAGCTTAATGTCACAAAACGGCAACGAGTCGTTTTAGGCTACAGGCCTTCATAATGGTAGGCTACAGGAAGTGGGGGGAGGGTATGGGATGACCAGAGCCGTCATCTATCGTCTTTCCAGGCACACAGCTCGTTATATAGCCTATCGACTGCCTTAACAGATAGGCTTTGCTCTTGGGTTTGGCCTTACAGTGAACTCAATGCTCTTGTTGCTTGCAGTTTGTTAAATAAAGCGATGCAGATTACATTATTTATTTCTGATTAATTGCGTCTTTTGATGTATTTTGCAACATTTGCTTGTTAGGCTGGGCTACTGTCAATGTCCTGTACAGGTCAATGTTCAACAATTGCTGGTGTAGGCCTAGGCTATTAATCAATTAGGGACTGTTGGTTATTTATTTAATTAAGGGGCTACCAGAGGAGTTTTGGGAGCGTTAGTCAAAAAAGACGTGACCCTCCCTCGCCAGCAAGATTTTTTTTCTATGACCCTCCAAAGTGATTGAGAAAAAACGCATGACCCTCCCCAGTCCCAACAATTTATTGATGCCTTAGGCTACTGGGTCAATTTGGGAGCTTGCATGCTACGACTCCTTCCTTGAAATGCCTTGAAAAGGCTGTCGTTTGCACAATTTCACAAATAATCACCGGGACCGAAACAAACCTGTCAACTTTTCCCGGGTTTATCGCGTATTTTAACTTTTTCCTCGCTGTCTTAGGAGGAGCTGCAGGGCCGTCGCAAGGGGATGCGAGGCCCTGTGCGAACTTGACAGATGCAAGGCCCTTTTCACTTACGTGCATGAAATCATGCGATAGCTTACTTTACACATAGCCAAGGCTACCGTCGGTGTATTTTAATAGTAGCCTAGTCTAATAAGCTACACCAGCTTGCCTTTAAGAGGGGAAATTCAATTGTATAGCCTATAACATTAGCTGAGTCACATATTTGGCCATATGGTGTTTATCATAGGCTACATCACGAAACCAAATAGTGTAACAAAGGCGAACACTTTAACAGGGGGAATTAATTGGGCATGAATCATTGTGCTGAACGGTATTTGTCAATGAGCAGAAACACACACGACATTCAAACTATTGATAAGATGTACTGGTCTGTATCTATAGGCTAACATTGGACAAATAAATGACACTGACTCGCCATATCCTGACTCAGGAAAAAAAACATTTTCTTGCTTTGCCGCAAACTCAGCAATGAAATCATAGGCCAGTTTGCAGGTAGCCTAACGTCTTTTTCATAGAAGGGAGAGCCCAGTCTCTCCTGTGACATGGAGGTGTGCAAATAGTTTTTTATAGCCTGTTCAACTTCGAAAAGCTTTGTTCACCCGATGCCAGTCACTGATCGCAATTTCAAAGTTCGGAAAGCTTCATCTTTTTAAGTTTTAAGTGCAGTGGCCCCTATCTGCCCCCTTTGGAATTATATCTCGAGCCTATTATAAGGTCCAGTGCGTTATGTCCTGGGATTCGGATGTGCACTTTTTTATAGATTGTTATGAGGAGCAATGTGAGAGAGAAATTTGATGATCATTGATCGTTGTTTTGGGACATTAAGCCTTTTCCATAGGCGTCAGTGAAGGAGATTGAAGAATGACCATTTTTTTATACGAAAATATTTCTTAACTACAAAAACTCAGTGTCTAAAAACTCAGTGTCATTCAGACTCAACCCTCTTGTTGTTTTATTATCTTTTTCGTTGTCGTTTGAACGTTGGCAAGCAGGCATGTTGTGGTTGCAATTTAAGTGAAATTTCTACAGTAGGCCTACAACATGCTGTTAGGCTGGGCTACTGTGAATGTACTTGTACAGGTAAATGTTCAACAATTGCTGGTGTACAGGTTATATAATCAATTAGCTAAATCATTTGTCCAGCTGTTTAAACATTTTTTCGTGCTACATTCAAACGCAAAAGGTGCTTTGATATATTTTTCGTTTGAACGTCGGCAAGCAGGCATGCTTTGGTTGCAATGAATGAGGATAATTGCTTTTTTTTGCATTATTTTGAATATGACTCGCTCCAGTCTCAACAGCACGGACTTTTTCCACACGCTAAGTTCTAACACACATATCCCCTCTTGCTTTCTCTCTCTCCACCCCTGCACACGGTGCTTTCTTAAAGGAGCTGCACCATTTTACAACAATTGCATCTACATTTTCATATTAGAATGTTTTGTCAAGTGTAAGCTTAAACTACCGTGATCAATTTAAGTTCCCGTGCCCCCGCTGCGTCATGGAAGCAGTAAGTCAGTCGCATCAAAAATAGTAGTGGCACCCAAGTGACACCTTGTGGTTGTTTGTGTCAACTGCAGTTTGTGCCATTTCTGCTGAGAAAATGGGGTGCGTGATTCATGAAGGAACCCGTCCAAACTTAACGGGGACCCACTGTACACACACACACACACATAACATAAACATGTACATGCACACATGCACACAATTCAAGAATTTCTCAGAATTATGAACAATGAATTTTACATGTGAAATCTATGAATCATGTTTTGGTACTTGTTGTCTAGCAGATATCAGTGAGAATTGAGTGTGGATAATGCAATTTAGTGAGACAGTTAGAATCATATAGGCCTTTCAGCGTGATTTATTTTTGTGGTGTCAGGACCACTGGGCTCGTACAGCGGTTGTGACATGAAGGGAGACCACACCGATGCTACAATTTAACAATAAAGGTTTATTAAATAAATAAAGGAAAATCAGTGAATGTAATGATTAACAAAATGTGTAGTGTTCATCAGTATATGAAGTGTAGTGTAAGCAAAAGGTATGTGCGGAGCGAGACTGTAGCCAGCCGCGCAGACGGACGGCCGGAACAGGAGAGAGAGCGTGAACAGACCGGAAGGCCTCTTTTAATAGGCCTCGTAGCCATCAATTACTCTGCACGGCCAGGTAACAGCTCCACCTGTAGGTCTGGGACAGACAGACAGACAGCAGCCATAAGACAAACAGACAAAAGGGCGGGCCGCACCACAGCACGGCAAAGCCGGGTGTGACAGTGGAAAAAATGTGCTGGACTGGGCGGCGGTCATATTTTGTACCGCTCTGTGGTACATCTAGTTTTAACCATAACTGCATAGCAAAACTTATCATCCATCAGCACCAAAGTTTTTTGACCAATTTTCAAAACCGCACCCGCCCACCATCCGCTGGTTGTTTTAATGTTTTGATTGGTCACGACGGGCGATGGGTTTTAAATATGGCTCCAAAAAGCCTTTATTGTGTGTCCTCAGGTCAGAAAGTGATAATTATAGCGCCCCTAGTGTTCAAAGGTCAATAAATATATTGAGCATCTTCAGGATGTGGTCCCGAGTCTATGTACCAAATTTGGTGTCGAAGTTTTGCAAATTATAGCACCCCTAGTGGTGAAAGGTTGCTAACATTATTGTGTGTCCTCAGGATGTGGTCTTGAGTCCATGAACCAAGTTTGGTTTTGATACGTGAAAGCATTGCTGAGATATGACCTAAACTTATGTTACTCTAGCGCCGCCCTAGTGGTTGAAAGTCACCAAATTTATTTTGTGTCCTCAGAATAAGGTCCCAAGTCCATATACTAAGTTTGGTTTCGATACGTGAAAGCATTGCTGAAATATGAGCCCACTTCCTGTGATTATAGCGCCCTCCTAGTTGTCAAAGGTCATTAAATTTATTGAGCCTCCTCCTTATTGGGTCCTGACCCCATGTCCTGACTTTGTTTTTTTTATGTCAAAGCGTTGCTGAAATATGACTATACTTCTTGTGATTATAGCACCACACAGTGGTCAAAATGTACCAAATTTCTTGGGCGTCCTCCTAATTGGCTCCTGAGTCCATATACCGAGTTTGGTTTTGATAAGTGAAAGCCTTGCTGAGATATCACTTCACTTCCTGTTTGGCGGCTTCGCCGGCAAACTTGATTGGTCGTCACAGGAAACGGGTTTTGAATATAGGTCCAAAAAGCAATACGTTTGTGAATCATGGTATGACGATCATCTGCGTCAAGTTTCGTGACAATCAGATAAACTTTGTGACCTGTGAAAACTTTTAAGGGTTTTTCATTAAATCCAATATGGCAGCCGGATCAATTATGTTGACGTCACAAATTCACATCTGTCGGATTTAGGACCTCCCACAGTATTAACAGACACCACTAGTAGGTTTTAATTCCAAACACATCACCCGTTACAGGCCAAAACGTAATTTTGCTTATTATAGCACCACCTATAGGTGAAGTCATCAAATTTATTGAGCGTCCTTCTTATTGGGTCCTGACCCCCATGTATCGAGTTTGGTTTTGATACGTGAAAGCTTTGCTGAGATATTACTTCACTTCCTGTTTGGCGGCTTTGCCGCCAAACTTGATTGGTCGTGACGGCCGACAGGTTTTGAATATGGCTCCAAAAAGCAATGCCTTTATGAGTCATGGTCTGACGATGATCTATGTCAAGTTTGGTGAAAATCGGACACATTTTGTGACCTGTGAAAACTTTTAAGTGTTTTTGATGAAATCCAATATGGCGTAAGGTCCAATATGGTGGAAATTGACATCATGGGGTGCGTTGAGTTCGGCTTCATCCAAGGATTCCAAATGTACGGTTGAAACGTTAACCGCATAGATGTAATGCAAAATTTAACACAATGGTGGCGCTAGAGCACTTGACATGAAACTTAGTGAAATTAATCATATTACTGTACCGAATCAATGTGGCAAATTTCCCAACTTTTTACTGTATGGTTCAATGGCAAATGAGCGTTTCGTTATAATAAGAAGAAAACGTAGAATCACTGTGGGTTGCCTCGCAGCTTCGCTGCTTGGCCCCCAAATATAGCTGCAAGCAGCAAGAAGGGGGCCAAGCAGTATAGGCCGGAGTAGCCACGGCGACAAGATAGAACTCAGCAGACACTCGCGATCAACACTTTCAACAAGTGTCACATCAAACATAACTGATTTTGTAGGGCTGAAACAGGGCTGAGTATTGCCACCGCCACCGCCTCCGCCAGCCAGCCCCCCCACCTAATCACCCCTGCCCGTCCCACCCCGTCCCACCCCGCCCTTCCACGCACGCATTAGAATGAACTGGATGGAACATGTTGTCATCAGTTTCATATCCAAAAATAAAAGATCAATAAAACACATCAGCAACTACAGATCAAAATGCAATATTGCTAATTGCAGCACCCACTACAGGTCAAAGGTCAACACATTTTTTGAGCGTCCTCCTAATGGGGTCATGAATCTATGTAGAAAGTTTGGTTATGATACATGGCAGGGTTGCTGAATTATGAGCTCACTTCCTGTTTGGCGGCTTCGCCGCAAATTTCGATTGGCTATTACAGCCGAATGCTTGTCAATTGTTCCAGAAAGCAATGCAATGTTAAGGCATGGATCTACTGAAATTTGTGACCTGCGAAAACTTGTACGTGTTTTTGATTAAATCCAATATGGCGGCCGAATCAATTACGATGACATCACAAGTTGGCTTGGGTCGGCGGGAACTACGAAAGTGTGCTTGCCCTGGTCCGGTCACCAACGTGAGCAGACAGTGACATACGCTATGCTGAACCTGGCTTGATCCAAGCATTCTAACGGTTACATGCTGCTATTCCGACATGCCGCTACTTAGACATTGGCGTCTAATTGTCGAAGTGGCGGCATTAACATTAATTTTCAGGCGTCCCACTACTGCAACATTTTTTTTTTCATTGTCGGAGTAGCGGCACTTGACCTTTTTTCAAACGTCCTGTCATTCCGACACGAGGTCATTAGCCTAACAGTGCCATAGCCAGGATTTTTCAACGGAGTGGACTTTTGCAAAGTAGGCCTAGGGTGGGCCATTATTTTTTTTTTATTCCAATATGGGCAGTATAGCCTATAGGCCTACAGTAATCGTCCCAACTTTAAACAACACACGATTTCATCACAGCTCAGACGATTCATGGCAAAAAAACAATAAAAGGCTACATTGATAATTAGCAGGGGCATCGACAGGATTGGATTCTAATAGCCTACGCACAAGAACTTTAACCGAATGAAACCGAAAGGTTAGTCGCGTCTTTAAGAGTGCGCCTCACACACACCAGCTCCGTTGAACATCAATGTTCAATACATATTTTTCGTGTTTAAGAGCTAAAACAAGTTGATTAGAGAGTCACATTTAAAATGTCGGGTAAATTATAGCCTATAGCGCGTGCATCTCAGAGGAAGAGATTTTGGAGAGAGAGAGAAGATTTAACCTAGGTGATGATTATTTGTGTCTGGTGGTAATTAGACTTGAGTATAGATACCTACGAATTGTTTTGACTAAAAAAAGATAAGACAACAAATGAAATGTGACCCTGCAAGTTTTGGTAAAATGTACAAAATTAAGTTATTGTACTCACACGAACGGCCATAAACTAAACTTTCCAATAATATGCATATTGAGGGTATTGCAAATAGTATTGGGTATTGGATAGTCGCCGACCCTCATTAGATGTGGATATTTGGAGGTTAGGATAGCCTTAAAGAAACAAGGTTATCGCAGTTGCTGTGAGACATACGGCCCTTCTCCAGTCTCTCTTAAAATCAAAACACACCCAATTCACGCTTGGACTTTTCGATTATGTTTCTAAATGTTGGGACTGATGGACACTGAACTCTGGGGGTTATTTGAACGTTCGTTGTGAAGTGGTTTACTGTAAAGGAGCGTCGGATATCCCGCCTGTCTTTGCACAATTATAGGGCCATGATAATGCATGCGCTAGCCTAGAGTCGAGAGAAAGAAGACTAAATAAATATGCAGACATGTTATGTGCAATTCAACAACTGCACGCATGACATATAAAAGATATATTCCTAGCCTACATTATTGTGTAGTAAATTGAGTTTATCCAACCTGCTGGCAAGCCAAAATGCGTTGCACATGGCTTTATCATTGTCCTCTAAAATGCAATATAAGCAACCTGAATATATCGCACACCCAGTTTGAACACCCTGATGGACACTGAACTGGGGGTTATTTGAACGTTCACTGAAGTGGTTTAGGCTACTGGAGCCGTCTTTGCGCAATTGGCCATTGATTGACGGTCATTAATGAATTAATATAGGTGGCCTGCACGCACAGAGTTTGTTTGATGCATGGAGTTTCCGACCGTTTTCCCCTGAGAGCTTAGAGAATAAAATGAGGAGAGCTACCTGTGTTTTACATATAATGTGTAATATTTATTCACATGGCCAGTTCAAAATCACCTAAGGTTTTGACTGAAATGTGTGCCGATATCAATTATTGGGAAAAACATTGGAGCAGTGGCAATACCTCAAAAGCTCTATTCAACTATTGCATTGCGGGGTGAATGCGGTTCGTTGGCTTTTACCTGTGGCCTGCCTTCGAATTTAGCTTCTATGACTAAAATCAAATCAATAAAATAAAACAACAGCAGTGATTGGCTGCAAAAATAAATAATGTCACGCGTCTTGCACCTCTCAAACTGGGCTATCAGGTAACCTAGAGAAAAATTTGAAATTATGAAATATGACTAAGGCATTAAAATGCTGCTTGTTTGTCAGGATACTTTTTCACTGATTTATTTTAGAAATATGAGCTATGAGTGTGAATGTTATATATTCCATCCCCTAATTCTGTTTTACTGGTTTATTTGACAAATAATCTATATGGATTTGCTATATAAAGACCTTATGTCTGTTTGGGATTGTTTTGAGAGCCTATTGATGTATCTCAGAATAAAGGAATGTCCACAACATTAGTGATGTTTTTTTTTGTGTGTGTGAATGTATTTTACTTAACTCATTGAATGTAGCTGGATACTCATGAACGCATGTCTCTAATAGCCACAATAGGAGTAATTTTAGCAACACCGTATTTTGTGTGGCCCATAACGACCCAGTGGATGATGAAAATGTGCCAAAATTCACATTCCTTGCTTGTTGTTGGTACATTAATCCCATTCAGATTGCCACTTATCTGAGATGTAAGAGTTCAGTATAGGTTTAAGGTCTGGGGCAGGGATTTGACATTCTGTGACTTCTTCATTGAGGGCTTGCTTAGCAGCACTGTCCACTTTCTCATTTCCCCTCAGACCAACATGGCCTGGGACCCAACAAAAAACTACACTCAAGTTCTGGTTCTTTAGACGTTCTAGTTGATCAAGCTCAGCTTTGGTTGTACTTTTTGCGTGACATTAAAGCCTACTGGAAAGATTTTTAATTGCAATTTAATTGAATGCAATTTACTTTTACGATTAAATAAAATTAATTTATCCATAGTTTAGTTTTATACATAGTTATTCTACTGATCTTTATACTATTCATCCTGCACATAGACTTATTCTTACTACTCTTATAATGTTGTTTCTGCACTACAATGACACTGTTTCCACACTGCACATAGCTGTATGTTATGTACATATCTGTTATATATTTGTCATATTGAATATTCATATTTATTCTGTTTTATTATATTCTGTTAATACACTGCATATATCTATATTATTATTTCTACTATTATAATGTTACTGCTACATCTACATTATTCTACTTATTGTATGAGATAACTGCTAATACACTGCACATATTTATATTTAATTCATATTACTCTAAACCACCTTCTGTAAATCAACTGTATACTACTGTCTACATTGCACTATATTTCTTGATTTCTTGACCTGTCTATGTATATTTCATCACCTTTCTATTCTTTGCATTACTGTAGCTACATGAATCACAGCTAAGATCCTTGGTTGCTATGAAGGCCAGTCGTTCTAAATGGATGGTTGCTATGGCCAAAGGCCAGTTATCTCTGCCGTTGTCAAGCGGGCATATCCTAACTTTATCTTATTTTAAACATCTCTATTTTACTTAGCCTACTTCCATACAGTGAGTCCCATTAAGAAGTGGCCACTTCATTCACGCTTACCGTGATTCACAGCAGCAACATTATTAAATTAATCTGTCACCATATGCCTATGGCAACGTTTGCAAAGAGGAGAATCTTTTAATTTGATTCACAATGAAACTTTACATTTAATGTACATGTAAACAATAAGTAGGCTAGTTTTGGTTGTTGTTGGTGGTGTTACTGCATCCACGAGGCTGAAGTTAGCACCACTTTCGTTTCCGCGGGGGAAGACCACTTTCAGATCGCGGGGGAGTTAAGTTTCCGTTCCACCTTAAATAATGCAATTTTCTACCTCGTCCACAAGGGGCCAGTGTTGACCGCAAATCCGCGATAACACAGGCATGTGCCTGTTGCAGATGAACAGGCATTGTTCACAGACGTTCAAAAGCCTGTATATCTTTTTTCTGTTGACTCCACTGCCGAATGTTTTGAGAAATGTTGCCTTTTGTGTTCTATTAAATAATTTGGTGAGTTAGAGGTTCTACAGTAAATGTATTCCCTACGGCCTAATGTCATTTTGCATCGGATTTTTCAACACATTCTGAAACTACACCTCCTCCCCTTTCCAATGACACCCCACTTGTGAAATTCTATGGTGGAAAATGGGATATTTAGCCCCTCTGAAAATATATGTATTTGTGAAATTGCAGATTTTCAGCACTAGAACCGCGACAGATAGCCCATGAAGGATTTTGCAAGGGATGTTTCACTACATTCAGAAACTACACCTCCTCCCCTTTCCAATGACACCACACTTGTGGAATTCTATGGTGGAAAATGGGATATTTAGCCCCTCTAAAAACAGTATATATTTTGTGAAATTGCAGAATTTCAGCACTTGAACAGGGACAGATAGCCCATGAAGGATTTTGCAAGGGATGTTTCACCACATTCTGAAACTACACCTCCTCCCCTTTCCAATGACACCACACTTGTGAAATTCTATGGTGGAAAATTGCATATTTTGCCCCTCTGAAAATACAGTATATATTTTGTGAAATTGCTGAATTTCAACACTTGAACAGGGACAGATAGCCCATGAAGGATTTTGCAAGGAATGTTTCACCACATTCTGAAACTACACCTCCTCCCCTTTCCAATGCCACCCCACTTGTGAAATTCTATGGTGGAAAATGGGATATTTAGCCCCTCTGAAAATATAACATGTATTTGTGAAATTGCAGATTTTCAGCACTAGAACCGCGACAGATAGCCCATGAAGGATTTTGCAAGGGATGTTTCACCAAATTCTGAAACTACACCTCCTCCCCTTTCCAATGACACCACACTTGTGAAATTCTATGGTGGAAAATGGGATATTTAGCCCCTCTGAAAATATAATATGTATTTGTGAAATTGCAGAATTTCAACACTTGAACAGGGACAGATAGCCCATGAAGGATTTTGCAAGGGATGTTTCACCACATTCTGAAACTACACCTCCTCCCCTTTCCAATGACACCACACTTGTGAAATTCGATGGTGGAAAATTGCATATTTTGCCCCTCTGAAAATACAGTATATATTTTGTGAAATTGCAGATTTTCAGCACTAGAACCGCGACAGATAGCCCATGAAGGATTTTGCAAGGGATGTTTCACCACATTCTGAAACTACACCTCCTCCCCTTTCCAATGACACCACACTTGTGAAATTCTATGGTGGAAAATGGGATATTTAGCCCGTCTAAAAACAGTATATATTTTGTGAAATTGCAGAATTTCAGCACTTGAACAGGGACAGATAGCCCATGAAGGATTTTGCAAGGGATGTTTCACCACATTCTGAAACTACACCTCCTCCCCTTTCCAATGACACCCCACTTGTGAAATTCTATGGTGGAAAATGGGATATTTAGCCCCTCTGAAAATATATGTATTTGTGAAATTGCAGATTTTCAGCACTAGAACCGCGACAGATAGCCCATGAAGGATTTTGCAAGGGATGTTTCACTACATTCAGAAACTACACCTCCTCCCCTTTCCAATGACACCACACTTGTGGAATTCTATGGTGGAAAATGGGATATTTAGCCCCTCTAAAAACAGTATATATTTTGTGAAATTGCAGAATTTCAGCACTTGAACAGGGACAGATAGCCCATGAAGGATTTTGCAAGGGATGTTTCACCACATTCTGAAACTACACCTCCTCCCCTTTCCAATGACACCCCACTTGTGAAATTCTATGGTGGAAAATGGGATATTTAGCCCCTCTGAAAATATATGTATTTGTGAAATTGCAGATTTTCAGCACTAGAACCGCGACAGATAGCCCATGAAGGATTTTGCAAGGGATGTTTCACTACATTCAGAAACTACACCTCCTCCCCTTTCCAATGACACCACACTTGTGGAATTCTATGGTGGAAAATGGGATATTTAGCCCCTCTAAAAACAGTATATATTTTGTGAAATTGCAGAATTTCAGCACTTGAACAGGGACAGATAGCCCATGAAGGATTTTGCAAGGGATGTTTCACCACATTCTGAAACTACACCTCCTCCCCTTTCCAATGACACCACACTTGTGAAATTCTATGGTGGAAAATTGCATATTTTGCCCCTCTGAAAATACAGTATATATTTTGTGAAATTGCAGAATTTCAACACTTGAACAGGGACAGATAGCCCATGAAGGATTTTGCAAGGAATGTTTCACCACATTCTGAAACTACACCTCCTCCCCTTTCCAATGCCACCCCACTTGTGAAATTCTATGGTGGAAAATGGGATATTTAGCCCCTCTGAAAATATAACATGTATTTGTGAAATTGCAGATTTTCAGCACTAGAACCGCGACAGATAGCCCATGAAGGATTTTGCAAGGGATGTTTCACCAAATTCTGAAACTACACCTCCTCCCCTTTCCAATGACACCACACTTGTGAAATTCTATGGTGGAAAATGGGATATTTAGCCCCTCTGAAAATATAATATGTATTTGTGAAATTGCAGAATTTCAACACTTGAACAGGGACAGATAGCCCATGAAGGATTTTGCAAGGGATGTTTCACCACATTCTGAAACTACACCTCCTCCCCTTTCCAATGACACCACACTTGTGAAATTCGATGGTGGAAAATTGCATATTTTGCCCCTCTGAAAATACAGTATATATTTTGTGAAATTGCAGATTTTCAGCACTAGAACCGCGACAGATAGCCCATGAAGGATTTTGCAAGGGATGTTTCACCACATTCTGAAACTACACCTCCTCCCCTTTCCAATGACACCACACTTGTGAAATTCTATGGTGGAAAATGGGATATTTAGCCCGTCTAAAAACAGTATATATTTTGTGAAATTGCAGAATTTCAGCACTTGAACAGGGACAGATAGCCCATGAAGGATTTTGCAAGGGATGTTTCACCACATTCTGAAACTACACCTCCTCCCCTTTCCAATGACACCCCACTTGTGAAATTCTATGGTGGAAAATGGGATATTTAGCCCCTCTGAAAATATATGTATTTGTGAAATTGCAGATTTTCAGCACTAGAACCGCGACAGATAGCCCATGAAGGATTTTGCAAGGGATGTTTCACTACATTCTGAAACTGCACCTCCTCCCCTTTCCAATGACACCACACTTGTGAAATTCTATGGTGGAAAATTGCATATTTTGCCCCTCTGAAAATACAGTATATATTTTGTGAAATTGCAGAATTTCAACACTTGAACAGGGACAGATAGCCCATGAAGGATTTTGCAAGGGATGTTTCACCACATTCTGAAACTACACCTCCTCCCCTTTCCAATGCCACCCCACTTGTGAAATTCTATGGTGGAAAATGGGATATTTAGCCCCTCTGAAAATATAACATGTATTTGTGAAATTGCAGATTTTCAGCACTAGAACCGCGACAGATAGCCCATGAAGGATTTTGCAAGGGATGTTTCACCACATTCTGAAACTACACCTCCTCCCCTTTCCAATGACACCACACTTGTGAAATTCTATGGTGGAAAATGGGATATTTAGCCACTCTCAAAATATAATATGTATTTGTGAAATTGCAGATTTTCAGCACTAGAACCGCGACAGATAGCCCATGAAGGATTTTGCAAGGGATGTTTCACTACATTCTGAAACTGCACCTCGTCCCCTTTCCAATGACACCACACTTGTGAAATTCTATGGTGGAAAATTGCATATTTTGCCCCTCTGAAAATACAGTATATATTTTGTGAAATTGCAGAATTTCAACACTTGAACAGGGACAGATAGCCCATGAAGGATTTTGCAAGGGATGTTTCACCACATTCTGAAACTACACCTCCTCCCCTTTCCAATGCCACCCCACTTGTGAAATTCTATGGTGGAAAATGGGATATTTAGCCCCTCTGAAAATATAACATGTATTTGTGAAATTGCAGATTTTCAGCACTAGAACCGCGACAGATAGCCCATGAAGGATTTTGCAAGGGATGTTTCACCACATTCTGAAACTACACCTCCTCCCCTTTCCAATGACACCACACTTGTGAAATTCTATGGTGGAAAATGGGATATTTAGCCACTCTCAAAATATAATATGTATTTGTGAAATTGCAGATTTTCAGCACTAGAACCGCGACAGATAGCCCATGAAGGATTTTGCAAGGGATGTTTCACCACATTCTGAAACTACACCTCCTCCCCTTTCCAATGACACCACACTTGTGAAATTCTATGGTGGAAAATGGGATATTTAGCCCCTCTAAAAACAGTATATATTTTGTGAAATTGCAGAATTTCAGCACTTGAACAGGGACAGATAGCCCATGAAGGATTTTGCAAGGGATGTTTCACCACATTCTGAAACTACACCTCCTCCCCTTTCCAATGACACCCCACTTGTGAAATTCTATGGTGGAAAATGGGATATTTAGCCCCTCTGAAAATATATGTATTTGTGAAATTGCAGATTTTCAGCACTAGAACCGCGACAGATAGCCCATGAAGGATTTTGCAAGGGATGTTTCACTACATTCTGAAACTACACCTCCTCCCCTTTCCAATGACACCACACTTGTGAAATTCTATGGTGGAAAATGGGATATTTAGCCCCTCTAAAAACAGTATATATTTTGTGAAATTGCAGAATTTCAGCACTTGAACAGGGACAGATAGCCCATGAAGGATTTTGCAAGGGATGTTTCACCACATTCTGAAACTACACCTCCTCCCCTTTCCAATGACACCCCACTTGTGAAATTCTATGGTGGAAAATGGGATATTTAGCCCCTCTGAAAATATAATATGTATTTGTGAAATTGCAGATTTTCAGCACTAGAACCGTGACAGATAGCCCATGAAGGATTTTGCAAGGGATGTTTCACCACATTCTGAAACTACACCTCCTCCCCTTTTTAATGACACCACACTTGTGAAATTATATGGTGGAAAATTGCATATTTTGCCCCTCTGAAAATACAGTATATATTTTGTGAAATTGCAGAATTTCAACACTTGAACAGGGACAGATAGCCCATGAAGGATTTTGCAAGGGATGTTTCACCACATTCTGAAACTACACCTCCTCCCCTTTCCAATGACACCCCACTTGTGAAATTCTATGGTGGAAAATGGGATATTTAGCCCCTCTGAAAATATATGTATTTGTGAAATTGCAGATTTTCAGCACTAGAACCGCGACAGATAGCCCATGAAGGATTTTGCAAGGGATGTTTCACTACATTCTGAAACTGCACCTCCTCCCCTTTCCAATGACACCACACTTGTGAAATTCTATGGTGGAAAATTGCATATTTTGCCCCTCTGAAAATACAGTATATATTTTGTGAAATTGCAGAATTTCAACACTTGAACAGGGACAGATAGCCCATGAAGGATTTTGCAAGGGATGTTTCACCACATTCTGAAACTACACCTCCTCCCCTTTCCAATGCCACCCCACTTGTGAAATTCTATGGTGGAAAATGGGATATTTAGCCCCTCTGAAAATATAACATGTATTTGTGAAATTGCAGATTTTCAGCACTAGAACCGCGACAGATAGCCCATGAAGGATTTTGCAAGGGATGTTTCACCACATTCTGAAACTACACCTCCTCCCCTTTCCAATGACACCACACTTGTGAAATTCTATGGTGGAAAATGGGATATTTAGCCACTCTCAAAATATAATATGTATTTGTGAAATTGCAGATTTTCAGCACTAGAACCGCGACAGATAGCCCATGAAGGATTTTGCAAGGGATGTTTCACTACATTCTGAAACTGCACCTCGTCCCCTTTCCAATGACACCACACTTGTGAAATTCTATGGTGGAAAATTGCATATTTTGCCCCTCTGAAAATACAGTATATATTTTGTGAAATTGCAGAATTTCAACACTTGAACAGGGACAGATAGCCCATGAAGGATTTTGCAAGGGATGTTTCACCACATTCTGAAACTACACCTCCTCCCCTTTCCAATGCCACCCCACTTGTGAAATTCTATGGTGGAAAATGGGATATTTAGCCCCTCTGAAAATATAACATGTATTTGTGAAATTGCAGATTTTCAGCACTAGAACCGCGACAGATAGCCCATGAAGGATTTTGCAAGGGATGTTTCACCACATTCTGAAACTACACCTCCTCCCCTTTCCAATGACACCACACTTGTGAAATTCTATGGTGGAAAATGGGATATTTAGCCACTCTCAAAATATAATATGTATTTGTGAAATTGCAGATTTTCAGCACTAGAACCGCGACAGATAGCCCATGAAGGATTTTGCAAGGGATGTTTCACCACATTCTGAAACTACACCTCCTCCCCTTTCCAATGACACCACACTTGTGAAATTCTATGGTGGAAAATGGGATATTTAGCCACTCTCAAAATATAATATGTATTTGTGAAATTGCAGATTTTCAGCACTAGAACCGCGACAGATAGCCCATGAAGGATTTTGCAAGGGATGTTTCACCACATTCTGAAACTACACCTCCTCCCCTTTCCAATGACACCACACTTGTGAAATTCTATGGTGGAAAATGGGATATTTAGCCCCTCTAAAAACAGTATATATTTTGTGAAATTGCAGAATTTCAGCACTTGAACAGGGACAGATAGCCCATGAAGGATTTTGCAAGGGATGTTTCACCACATTCTGAAACTACACCTCCTCCCCTTTCCAATGACACCACACTTGTGGAATTCTATGGTGGAAAATGGGATATTTAGCCCCTCTAAAAACAGTATATATTTTGTGAAATTGCAGAATTTCAGCACTTGAACAGGGACAGATAGCCCATGAAGGATTTTGCAAGGGATGTTTCACCACATTCTGAAACTACACCTCCTCCCCTTTCCAATGACACCACACTTGTGAAATTCTATGGTGGAAAATTGCATATTTTGCCCCTCTGAAAATACAGTATATATTTTGTGAAATTGCAGAATTTCAACACTTGAACAGGGACAGATAGCCCATGAAGGATTTTGCAAGGAATGTTTCACCACATTCTGAAACTACACCTCCTCCCCTTTCCAATGCCACCCCACTTGTGAAATTCTATGGTGGAAAATGGGATATTTAGCCCCTCTGAAAATATAACATGTATTTGTGAAATTGCAGATTTTCAGCACTAGAACCGCGACAGATAGCCCATGAAGGATTTTGCAAGGGATGTTTCACCAAATTCTGAAACTACACCTCCTCCCCTTTCCAATGACACCACACTTGTGAAATTCTATGGTGGAAAATGGGATATTTAGCCCCTCTGAAAATATAATATGTATTTGTGAAATTGCAGAATTTCAACACTTGAACAGGGACAGATAGCCCATGAAGGATTTTGCAAGGGATGTTTCACCACATTCTGAAACTACACCTCCTCCCCTTTCCAATGACACCACACTTGTGAAATTCGATGGTGGAAAATTGCATATTTTGCCCCTCTGAAAATACAGTATATATTTTGTGAAATTGCAGATTTTCAGCACTAGAACCGCGACAGATAGCCCATGAAGGATTTTGCAAGGGATGTTTCACCACATTCTGAAACTACACCTCCTCCCCTTTCCAATGACACCACACTTGTGAAATTCTATGGTGGAAAATGGGATATTTAGCCCGTCTAAAAACAGTATATATTTTGTGAAATTGCAGAATTTCAGCACTTGAACAGGGACAGATAGCCCATGAAGGATTTTGCAAGGGATGTTTCACCACATTCTGAAACTACACCTCCTCCCCTTTCCAATGACACCCCACTTGTGAAATTCTATGGTGGAAAATGGGATATTTAGCCCCTCTGAAAATATATGTATTTGTGAAATTGCAGATTTTCAGCACTAGAACCGCGACAGATAGCCCATGAAGGATTTTGCAAGGGATGTTTCACTACATTCTGAAACTGCACCTCCTCCCCTTTCCAATGACACCACACTTGTGAAATTCTATGGTGGAAAATTGCATATTTTGCCCCTCTGAAAATACAGTATATATTTTGTGAAATTGCAGAATTTCAACACTTGAACAGGGACAGATAGCCCATGAAGGATTTTGCAAGGGATGTTTCACCACATTCTGAAACTACACCTCCTCCCCTTTCCAATGCCACCCCACTTGTGAAATTCTATGGTGGAAAATGGGATATTTAGCCCCTCTGAAAATATAACATGTATTTGTGAAATTGCAGATTTTCAGCACTAGAACCGCGACAGATAGCCCATGAAGGATTTTGCAAGGGATGTTTCACCACATTCTGAAACTACACCTCCTCCCCTTTCCAATGACACCACACTTGTGAAATTCTATGGTGGAAAATGGGATATTTAGCCACTCTCAAAATATAATATGTATTTGTGAAATTGCAGATTTTCAGCACTAGAACCGCGACAGATAGCCCATGAAGGATTTTGCAAGGGATGTTTCACTACATTCTGAAACTGCACCTCGTCCCCTTTCCAATGACACCACACTTGTGAAATTCTATGGTGGAAAATTGCATATTTTGCCCCTCTGAAAATACAGTATATATTTTGTGAAATTGCAGAATTTCAACACTTGAACAGGGACAGATAGCCCATGAAGGATTTTGCAAGGGATGTTTCACCACATTCTGAAACTACACCTCCTCCCCTTTCCAATGCCACCCCACTTGTGAAATTCTATGGTGGAAAATGGGATATTTAGCCCCTCTGAAAATATAACATGTATTTGTGAAATTGCAGATTTTCAGCACTAGAACCGCGACAGATAGCCCATGAAGGATTTTGCAAGGGATGTTTCACCACATTCTGAAACTACACCTCCTCCCCTTTCCAATGACACCACACTTGTGAAATTCTATGGTGGAAAATGGGATATTTAGCCACTCTCAAAATATAATATGTATTTGTGAAATTGCAGATTTTCAGCACTAGAACCGCGACAGATAGCCCATGAAGGATTTTGCAAGGGATGTTTCACCACATTCTGAAACTACACCTCCTCCCCTTTCCAATGACACCACACTTGTGAAATTCTATGGTGGAAAATGGGATATTTAGCCCCTCTAAAAACAGTATATATTTTGTGAAATTGCAGATTTTCAGCACTAGAACCGCGACAGATAGCCCATGAAGGATTTTGCAAGGGATGTTTCACCAAATTCTGAAACTACACCTCCTCCCCTTTCCAATGACACCACACTTGTGAAATTCTATGGTGGAAAATGGGATATTTAGCCCCTCTGAAAATATAATATGTATTTGTGAAATTGCAGAATTTCAACACTTGAAAAGGGACAGATAGCCCATGAAGGATTTTGCAAGGGATGTTTCACCACATTCTGAAACTACACCTCCTCCCCTTTCCAATGACACCACACTTGTGAAATTCGATGGTGGAAAATTGCATATTTTGCCCCTCTGAAAATACAGTATATATTTTGTGAAATTGCAGATTTTCAGCACTAGAACCGCGACAGATAGCCCATGAAGGATTTTGCAAGGGATGTTTCACCACATTCTGAAACTACACCTCCTCCCCTTTCCAATGACACCACACTTGTGAAATTCTATGGTGGAAAATGGGATATTTAGCCCGTCTAAAAACAGTATATATTTTGTGAAATTGCAGAATTTCAGCACTTGAACAGGGACAGATAGCCCATGAAGGATTTTGCAAGGGATGTTTCACCACATTCTGAAACTACACCTCCTCCCCTTTCCAATGACACCCCACTTGTGAAATTCTATGGTGGAAAATGGGATATTTAGCCCCTCTGAAAATATATGTATTTGTGAAATTGCAGATTTTCAGCACTAGAACCGCGACAGATAGCCCATGAAGGATTTTGCAAGGGATGTTTCACTACATTCTGAAACTGCACCTCCTCCCCTTTCCAATGACACCACACTTGTGAAATTCTATGGTGGAAAATTGCATATTTTGCCCCTCTGAAAATACAGTATATATTTTGTGAAATTGCAGAATTTCAACACTTGAACAGGGACAGATAGCCCATGAAGGATTTTGCAAGGGATGTTTCACCACATTCTGAAACTACACCTCCTCCCCTTTCCAATGCCACCCCACTTGTGAAATTCTATGGTGGAAAATGGGATATTTAGCCCCTCTGAAAATATAACATGTATTTGTGAAATTGCAGATTTTCAGCACTAGAACCGCGACAGATAGCCCATGAAGGATTTTGCAAGGGATGTTTCACCACATTCTGAAACTACACCTCCTCCCCTTTCCAATGACACCACACTTGTGAAATTCTATGGTGGAAAATGGGATATTTAGCCACTCTCAAAATATAATATGTATTTGTGAAATTGCAGATTTTCAGCACTAGAACCGCGACAGATAGCCCATGAAGGATTTTGCAAGGGATGTTTCACTACATTCTGAAACTGCACCTCGTCCCCTTTCCAATGACACCACACTTGTGAAATTCTATGGTGGAAAATTGCATATTTTGCCCCTCTGAAAATACAGTATATATTTTGTGAAATTGCAGAATTTCAACACTTGAACAGGGACAGATAGCCCATGAAGGATTTTGCAAGGGATGTTTCACCACATTCTGAAACTACACCTCCTCCCCTTTCCAATGCCACCCCACTTGTGAAATTCTATGGTGGAAAATGGGATATTTAGCCCCTCTGAAAATATAACATGTATTTGTGAAATTGCAGATTTTCAGCACTAGAACCGCGACAGATAGCCCATGAAGGATTTTGCAAGGGATGTTTCACCACATTCTGAAACTACACCTCCTCCCCTTTCCAATGACACCACACTTGTGAAATTCTATGGTGGAAAATGGGATATTTAGCCACTCTCAAAATATAATATGTATTTGTGAAATTGCAGATTTTCAGCACTAGAACCGCGACAGATAGCCCATGAAGGATTTTGCAAGGGATGTTTCACCACATTCTGAAACTACACCTCCTCCCCTTTCCAATGACACCACACTTGTGAAATTCTATGGTGGAAAATGGGATATTTAGCCCCTCTAAAAACAGTATATATTTTGTGAAATTGCAGAATTTCAGCACTTGAACAGGGACAGATAGCCCATGAAGGATTTTGCAAGGGATGTTTCACCACATTCTGAAACTACACCTCCTCCCCTTTCCAATGACACCCCACTTGTGAAATTCTATGGTGGAAAATGGGATATTTAGCCCCTCTGAAAATATATGTATTTGTGAAATTGCAGATTTTCAGCACTAGAACCGCGACAGATAGCCCATGAAGGATTTTGCAAGGGATGTTTCACTACATTCTGAAACTACACCTCCTCCCCTTTCCAATGACACCACACTTGTGGAATTCTATGGTGGAAAATGGGATATTTAGCCCCTCTAAAAACAGTATATATTTTGTGAAATTGCAGAATTTCAGCACTTGAACAGGGACAGATAGCCCATGAAGGATTTTGCAAGGGATGTTTCACCACATTCTGAAACTACACCTCCTCCCCTTTCCAATGACACCACACTTGTGAAATTCTATGGTGGAAAATTGCATATTTTGCCCCTCTGAAAATACAGTATATATTTTGTGAAATTGCAGAATTTCAACACTTGAACAGGGACAGATAGCCCATGAAGGATTTTGCAAGGGATGTTTCACCACATTCTGAAACTACACCTCCTCCCCTTTTTAATGACACCACACTTGTGAAATTATATGGTGGAAAATTGCATATTTTGCCCCTCTGAAAATATAACATGTATTTGTGAAATTGCAGATTTTCAGCACTAGAACCGCGACAGATAGCCCATGAAGGATTTTGCAAGGGATGTTTCACCAAATTCTGAAACTACACCTCCTCCCCTTTCCAATGACACCACACTTGTGAAATTCTATGGTGGAAAATGGGATATTTAGCCCCTCTGAAAATATAATATGTATTTGTGAAATTGCAGAATTTCAACACTTGAACAGGGACAGATAGCCCATGAAGGATTTTGCAAGGGATGTTTCACCACATTCTGAAACTACACCTCCTCCCCTTTCCAATGACACCACACTTGTGAAATTCGATGGTGGAAAATTGCATATTTTGCCCCTCTGAAAATACAGTATATATTTTGTGAAATTGCAGATTTTCAGCACTAGAACCGCGACAGATAGCCCATGAAGGATTTTGCAAGGGATGTTTCACCACATTCTGAAACTACACCTCCTCCCCTTTCCAATGACACCACACTTGTGAAATTCTATGGTGGAAAATGGGATATTTAGCCCGTCTAAAAACAGTATATATTTTGTGAAATTGCAGAATTTCAGCACTTGAACAGGGACAGATAGCCCATGAAGGATTTTGCAAGGGATGTTTCACCACATTCTGAAACTACACCTCCTCCCCTTTCCAATGACACCCCACTTGTGAAATTCTATGGTGGAAAATGGGATATTTAGCCCCTCTGAAAATATATGTATTTGTGAAATTGCAGATTTTCAGCACTAGAACCGCGACAGATAGCCCATGAAGGATTTTGCAAGGGATGTTTCACTACATTCTGAAACTGCACCTCCTCCCCTTTCCAATGACACCACACTTGTGAAATTCTATGGTGGAAAATTGCATATTTTGCCCCTCTGAAAATACAGTATATATTTTGTGAAATTGCAGAATTTCAACACTTGAACAGGGACAGATAGCCCATGAAGGATTTTGCAAGGGATGTTTCACCACATTCTGAAACTACACCTCCTCCCCTTTCCAATGCCACCCCACTTGTGAAATTCTATGGTGGAAAATGGGATATTTAGCCCCTCTGAAAATATAACATGTATTTGTGAAATTGCAGATTTTCAGCACTAGAACCGCGACAGATAGCCCATGAAGGATTTTGCAAGGGATGTTTCACCACATTCTGAAACTACACCTCCTCCCCTTTCCAATGACACCACACTTGTGAAATTCTATGGTGGAAAATGGGATATTTAGCCACTCTCAAAATATAATATGTATTTGTGAAATTGCAGATTTTCAGCACTAGAACCGCGACAGATAGCCCATGAAGGATTTTGCAAGGGATGTTTCACTACATTCTGAAACTGCACCTCGTCCCCTTTCCAATGACACCACACTTGTGAAATTCTATGGTGGAAAATTGCATATTTTGCCCCTCTGAAAATACAGTATATATTTTGTGAAATTGCAGAATTTCAACACTTGAACAGGGACAGATAGCCCATGAAGGATTTTGCAAGGGATGTTTCACCACATTCTGAAACTACACCTCCTCCCCTTTCCAATGCCACCCCACTTGTGAAATTCTATGGTGGAAAATGGGATATTTAGCCCCTCTGAAAATATAACATGTATTTGTGAAATTGCAGATTTTCAGCACTAGAACCGCGACAGATAGCCCATGAAGGATTTTGCAAGGGATGTTTCACCACATTCTGAAACTACACCTCCTCCCCTTTCCAATGACACCACACTTGTGAAATTCTATGGTGGAAAATGGGATATTTAGCCCGTCTAAAAACAGTATATATTTTGTGAAATTGCAGAATTTCAGCACTTGAACAGGGACAGATAGCCCATGAAGGATTTTGCAAGGGATGTTTCACCACATTCTGAAACTACACCTCCTCCCCTTTCCAATGACACCACACTTGTGAAATTCTATGGTGGAAAATGGGATATTTAGCCCCTCTAAAAACAGTATATATTTTGTGAAATTGCAGATTTTCAGCACTAGAACCGCGACAGATAGCCCATGAAGGATTTTGCAAGGGATGTTTCACCAAATTCTGAAACTACACCTCCTCCCCTTTCCAATGACACCACACTTGTGAAATTCTATGGTGGAAAATGGGATATTTAGCCCCTCTGAAAATATAATATGTATTTGTGAAATTGCAGAATTTCAACACTTGAAAAGGGACAGATAGCCCATGAAGGATTTTGCAAGGGATGTTTCACCACATTCTGAAACTACACCTCCTCCCCTTTCCAATGACACCACACTTGTGAAATTCGATGGTGGAAAATTGCATATTTTGCCCCTCTGAAAATACAGTATATATTTTGTGAAATTGCAGATTTTCAGCACTAGAACCGCGACAGATAGCCCATGAAGGATTTTGCAAGGGATGTTTCACCACATTCTGAAACTACACCTCCTCCCCTTTCCAATGACACCACACTTGTGAAATTCTATGGTGGAAAATGGGATATTTAGCCCGTCTAAAAACAGTATATATTTTGTGAAATTGCAGAATTTCAGCACTTGAACAGGGACAGATAGCCCATGAAGGATTTTGCAAGGGATGTTTCACCACATTCTGAAACTACACCTCCTCCCCTTTCCAATGACACCCCACTTGTGAAATTCTATGGTGGAAAATGGGATATTTAGCCCCTCTGAAAATATATGTATTTGTGAAATTGCAGATTTTCAGCACTAGAACCGCGACAGATAGCCCATGAAGGATTTTGCAAGGGATGTTTCACTACATTCTGAAACTGCACCTCCTCCCCTTTCCAATGACACCACACTTGTGAAATTCTATGGTGGAAAATTGCATATTTTGCCCCTCTGAAAATACAGTATATATTTTGTGAAATTGCAGAATTTCAACACTTGAACAGGGACAGATAGCCCATGAAGGATTTTGCAAGGGATGTTTCACCACATTCTGAAACTACACCTCCTCCCCTTTCCAATGCCACCCCACTTGTGAAATTCTATGGTGGAAAATGGGATATTTAGCCCCTCTGAAAATATAACATGTATTTGTGAAATTGCAGATTTTCAGCACTAGAACCGCGACAGATAGCCCATGAAGGATTTTGCAAGGGATGTTTCACCACATTCTGAAACTACACCTCCTCCCCTTTCCAATGACACCACACTTGTGAAATTCTATGGTGGAAAATGGGATATTTAGCCACTCTCAAAATATAATATGTATTTGTGAAATTGCAGATTTTCAGCACTAGAACCGCGACAGATAGCCCATGAAGGATTTTGCAAGGGATGTTTCACTACATTCTGAAACTGCACCTCGTCCCCTTTCCAATGACACCACACTTGTGAAATTCTATGGTGGAAAATTGCATATTTTGCCCCTCTGAAAATACAGTATATATTTTGTGAAATTGCAGAATTTCAACACTTGAACAGGGACAGATAGCCCATGAAGGATTTTGCAAGGGATGTTTCACCACATTCTGAAACTACACCTCCTCCCCTTTCCAATGCCACCCCACTTGTGAAATTCTATGGTGGAAAATGGGATATTTAGCCCCTCTGAAAATATAACATGTATTTGTGAAATTGCAGATTTTCAGCACTAGAACCGCGACAGATAGCCCATGAAGGATTTTGCAAGGGATGTTTCACCACATTCTGAAACTACACCTCCTCCCCTTTCCAATGACACCACACTTGTGAAATTCTATGGTGGAAAATGGGATATTTAGCCACTCTCAAAATATAATATGTATTTGTGAAATTGCAGATTTTCAGCACTAGAACCGCGACAGATAGCCCATGAAGGATTTTGCAAGGGATGTTTCACCACATTCTGAAACTACACCTCCTCCCCTTTCCAATGACACCACACTTGTGAAATTCTATGGTGGAAAATGGGATATTTAGCCCCTCTAAAAACAGTATATATTTTGTGAAATTGCAGAATTTCAGCACTTGAACAGGGACAGATAGCCCATGAAGGATTTTGCAAGGGATGTTTCACCACATTCTGAAACTACACCTCCTCCCCTTTCCAATGACACCCCACTTGTGAAATTCTATGGTGGAAAATGGGATATTTAGCCCCTCTGAAAATATATGTATTTGTGAAATTGCAGATTTTCAGCACTAGAACCGCGACAGATAGCCCATGAAGGATTTTGCAAGGGATGTTTCACTACATTCTGAAACTACACCTCCTCCCCTTTCCAATGACACCACACTTGTGAAATTCTATGGTGGAAAATGGGATATTTAGCCCCTCTAAAAACAGTATATATTTTGTGAAATTGCAGAATTTCAGCACTTGAACAGGGACAGATAGCCCATGAAGGATTTTGCAAGGGATGTTTCACCACATTCTGAAACTACACCTCCTCCCCTTTCCAATGACACCCCACTTGTGAAATTCTATGGTGGAAAATGGGATATTTAGCCCCTCTGAAAATATAATATGTATTTGTGAAATTGCAGATTTTCAGCACTAGAACCGTGACAGATAGCCCATGAAGGATTTTGCAAGGGATGTTTCACCACATTCTGAAACTACACCTCCTCCCCTTTTTAATGACACCACACTTGTGAAATTATATGGTGGAAAATTGCATATTTTGCCCCTCTGAAAATACAGTATATATTTTGTGAAATTGCAGAATTTCAACACTTGAACAGGGACAGATAGCCCATGAAGGATTTTGCAAGGGATGTTTCACCACATTCTGAAACTACACCTCCTCCCCTTTCCAATGACACCCCACTTGTGAAATTCTATGGTGGAAAATGGGATATTTAGCCCCTCTGAAAATATATGTATTTGTGAAATTGCAGATTTTCAGCACTAGAACCGCGACAGATAGCCCATGAAGGATTTTGCAAGGGATGTTTCACTACATTCTGAAACTGCACCTCCTCCCCTTTCCAATGACACCACACTTGTGAAATTCTATGGTGGAAAATTGCATATTTTGCCCCTCTGAAAATACAGTATATATTTTGTGAAATTGCAGAATTTCAACACTTGAACAGGGACAGATAGCCCATGAAGGATTTTGCAAGGGATGTTTCACCACATTCTGAAACTACACCTCCTCCCCTTTCCAATGCCACCCCACTTGTGAAATTCTATGGTGGAAAATGGGATATTTAGCCCCTCTGAAAATATAACATGTATTTGTGAAATTGCAGATTTTCAGCACTAGAACCGCGACAGATAGCCCATGAAGGATTTTGCAAGGGATGTTTCACCACATTCTGAAACTACACCTCCTCCCCTTTCCAATGACACCACACTTGTGAAATTCTATGGTGGAAAATGGGATATTTAGCCACTCTCAAAATATAATATGTATTTGTGAAATTGCAGATTTTCAGCACTAGAACCGCGACAGATAGCCCATGAAGGATTTTGCAAGGGATGTTTCACTACATTCTGAAACTGCACCTCGTCCCCTTTCCAATGACACCACACTTGTGAAATTCTATGGTGGAAAATTGCATATTTTGCCCCTCTGAAAATACAGTATATATTTTGTGAAATTGCAGAATTTCAACACTTGAACAGGGACAGATAGCCCATGAAGGATTTTGCAAGGGATGTTTCACCACATTCTGAAACTACACCTCCTCCCCTTTCCAATGCCACCCCACTTGTGAAATTCTATGGTGGAAAATGGGATATTTAGCCCCTCTGAAAATATAACATGTATTTGTGAAATTGCAGATTTTCAGCACTAGAACCGCGACAGATAGCCCATGAAGGATTTTGCAAGGGATGTTTCACCACATTCTGAAACTACACCTCCTCCCCTTTCCAATGACACCACACTTGTGAAATTCTATGGTGGAAAATGGGATATTTAGCCACTCTCAAAATATAATATGTATTTGTGAAATTGCAGATTTTCAGCACTAGAACCGCGACAGATAGCCCATGAAGGATTTTGCAAGGGATGTTTCACCACATTCTGAAACTACACCTCCTCCCCTTTCCAATGACACCACACTTGTGAAATTCTATGGTGGAAAATGGGATATTTAGCCACTCTCAAAATATAATATGTATTTGTGAAATTGCAGATTTTCAGCACTAGAACCGCGACAGATAGCCCATGAAGGATTTTGCAAGGGATGTTTCACCACATTCTGAAACTACACCTCCTCCCCTTTCCAATGACACCACACTTGTGAAATTCTATGGTGGAAAATGGGATATTTAGCCCCTCTAAAAACAGTATATATTTTGTGAAATTGCAGAATTTCAGCACTTGAACAGGGACAGATAGCCCATGAAGGATTTTGCAAGGGATGTTTCACCACATTCTGAAACTACACTTCCTCCCCTTTCCAATGCCACCCCACTTGTGAAATTCTATGGTGGAAAATGGGATATTTAGCCCCTCTGAAAATATAATATGTATTTGTGAAATTGCAGATTTTCAGCACTAGAACCGCGACAGATAGCCCATGAAGGATTTTGCAAGGGATGTTTCACAACATTCTGAAACTACACTTCCTCCCCTTTCCAATGCCACCCCACTTGTGAAATTCTATGGTGGAAAATGGGATATTTAGCCCCTCTAAAAACAGTATATATTTTGTGAAATTGCAGAATTTCAGCACTTGAACAGGGACAGATAGCCCATGAAGGATTTTGCAAGGGATGTTTCACCACATTCTGAAACTACACCTCCTCCCCTTTCCAATGACACCCCACTTGTGAAATTCTATGGTGGAAAATGGGATATTTAGCCCCTCTGAAAATATAATATGTATTTGTGAAATTGCAGATTTTCAGCACTAGAACCGTGACAGATAGCCCATGAAGGATTTTGCAAGGGATGTTTCACCACATTCTGAAACTACACCTCCTCCCCTTTTTAATGACACCACACTTGTGAAATTATATGGTGGAAAATTGCATATTTTGCCCCTCTGAAAATACAGTATATATTTTGTGAAATTGCAGAATTTCAACACTTGAACAGGGACAGATAGCCCATGAAGGATTTTGCAAGGGATGTTTCACCACATTCTGAAACTACACCTCCTCCCCTTTCCAATGCCACCCCACTTGTGAAAGTCTATGGTGGAAAATGGGATATTTAGCCCCTCTGAAAATATAATATGTATTTGTGAAATTGCAGATTTTCAGCACTAGAACAGCGAGTGATGTCCCATGAAGGATTTTGCAAGGGATCTTTCACCACATTCTGAAACTACACTCTCTCCTCTTTCCAATGACACCTCACTTGTGAAATTCTATCCTGGAAATGTGACCTTTCCACCCCTTAGAACATATAATATGTATTTGTGAAATTGCTGAATTTTAGCACTTGAACAGCTACACACATCCCATAATGTCCTTTGCATAGGCTGTTTCAACACATTCCGAAAGTACACTCGCTCTTCTTTCCAATGACAACCCCCCATGTGAAACCCCCATCACATAAAATGGCTTTGTTTTCGATTAGAACTCCCATGGCCTATTTCTCTCATTGCAGTTTTTATACACTAAAATTTGTCCCTATTGGTCAAGACTGATTTGTTGCAAACAATTCCACCGTATATGAAGAGTTGAGTGTGTCCTCTTCCAATGACTTCCTTCATGAGCAATTCCATCCAAGAAAATAGGCTTTTTTTAATTTCAAAATTCTCAAGCTATTATTCTGATTGTGGCTTTCAACACTACATTTTCTCCCTATCACTGAAGTCATTTGGCACATTTTGGTCATTTTGGGGGCCAAGCAGTGAAGCTGCGAAGCATCATTACTGTTTGTACCTTTTCTTATTGGGGGCCAGTAGCAAAGCCCAATTGTATATTTACGCTTTCCTATTATTCGGGACCAAGCAGTGTAGGCACCCATTATGTTTGTACATTTTCCTACTGTGTTTATATGTTTTCCCATCCTAAGAACACACAATAAATGTGGAGTCTTTTTACCACTGTGGGGGCGCTATAATCACAGGATGTAGGCTCATATATCAGCAATGCTTTCGCATACTGAAACAAAACTTGGTATATGGACTTAGGACCCCATCCCGAGGACACACAATATATTTGGTGAACTTGGACCACTAGGAGGTACTAAAGTTACAGGAAATGAGCTCATATCTTGGCAATGCTTTTCCGTACCGAAACCAGACTTGGGTCATGGATTCGCCACACAATAATGTTGGTGATGTTTGGTCACTAGGGATAGATTAGATTAGATTGGACTCAACTTTATTGTCATTGTGCAGAGTACAAAGTCAACTAAATTCAGACACTGCTCTTGCTTGCTTGCCTGCCGGTTCACACTTCACCCCTCACTCTCAGTGGAACATGCACCTCCACCATTAAAGGCTGATGCACCCCTCCCCCACAACGTGATCATGAACAATGCGACTACACTAACGCTGTTCACAAGCCACCAGTCTACAGCCACCAAATACCCCTCATCCCCCCTCCTCTGGACAAGGGGAAGAGTGCTGTGAGTATCATGTTCCTTGACTTCTCCAGTGCTTTTAACACCATCCAACCCCTCAGACTGGGTGAAAAACTCCTGCAGATGATTGTGGATGCTCATCTGGTATCCTGGATTGCAGACTACCTGATAGAGCGGCCACAATTCGTCAGACTGAAGAACTGCCTCTCCGACACCGTGATCAACAGCACTGGAGCTCCACAGGGAGCAGTGCTCTCTTCAGTCCTTTTCAACCTGTACATGTCTGACTTCTGCTACAGACGATACTGCAATTGTGGGGTGTATCAGGGATGGGCAGGAGGAGGTATATAGGAGCCTGGTGAAGGACTTTGTGCAATGTCCGGAGGTCTAAGCCCGCTCTGCTCCCAGTTACCATTGAGGGGGTCAATGTGGAGGTGGTAAGCACTTACAAGTATCTGGGGATACATCTGTACAATACACTGGACTGGTCAGTCAACACTGAAGCACTCACAAAAAATATGAACACAATTCCCCCATCCTAGCATCTTTACACTGGCTACCTGTTAAAAGTCTCATTGACTTAAAAATATTACTTCTAATTACATTAATACACAGGATTAGATGTTAAAATCCCTTGTGCCAAAATCCAAGGTAAAAACACATTCAGAAGCCCCTGCTCAAGTTTAACTTTAAAAAGCACACTACCCACAAATCCGCCAACAAATGGTCACAAGCACAATGCAAATGGCCTATCCAACAGCAGTAGCCTATATAGTATGCGGCATGTCATTGGGGTTATCAAGTGGGCACCCTCATTCACCGATGTTTCGTTAAGTTAGGCCCACGACACCTCATGAAGGCTTAACAGTGAAACCAGCGTCCTGGAGACACTCCCCTCCATGCTACCACCATATTACCACATTGAAATATCCAATACTCAAAATACTCTTAACCAGCCCAGGCATGGTCTAAGTTGGCTAGGTCGGTCCGTCCCGTTGATGTGGACTGAACCATAAACCATAAAGAACCTTAGCCAAGTACCATCACCCTAGGCACAGCCCATCACAAACACAAAACAAATTAGCCAGTTAGCTTAGCCCATTATCTTAGGCCCCATCCCAAACACAAAACAAATTAGCCAGCAGTTAGCAGTTAGCTTACGCCCCATGCTGCCCCATATTACCACAACAAGCATCCAAATACCCTTAACCAACCTAGGCATGGTTTAAGTTGGCTAGGTCGGTCCGTCCCGTTGATGTGGACTGAACCATAAACCATAAAGAACCTTAGCCAAGTACCATCAACCTAGGCACAGTCCATCACAAACACAAAACAAATGAGCCAGTTAGCTTACCTTAGCTTGCGCCCCAGGAAGGGTAACTTCTCCTTACCCACCACCAAAACAAATGAGCCAGTTAGCTTACCTTAGCTTGCGCCCCAGGAAGGGTAACTTCTCCTTACCCACGACCAAAACAAATGAGCCAGTTAGCCTACCTTAGCTTGCGCCCCAGGAAGGGTAACTTCTCCTTACCCACAACCATTCGCTTGCCCGTTCTGCTGCTAAGGACATGTTACTAACCACCTGCCTTAGACTTCGACCACAAATGCCTAATTCAGACAGCAAGCCAATAGCAGATCTGGCCACAAACCCACGTGCACCGATTTCAATAGGCCTTAATCGTGCACTCCAACCTCGCTTAGCTGCCTCCTCTGCTATTTCAGTATATTTAGCTCTCTTCAGCTCATTGGCCACTTCCACTCTGTCTTCCCAAGGAACAGTGAGTTCAATGAAGTAAACTATCTTCTCTGAATCCGACCATAGAATTACGTCAGGACGTAGCTTAGTACTCACTATATGTGGAGGTACCGCCATCTGCTGGCCAAGATCAACCTTCATTTCCCAGCCCGCCCCATTTTTCAACTGGCCGGTTTTGCACCTGGCCTTCGCGGAACAAGGTTTATCCCCCTGACGTACAAAGTTAATTTGCCTTACCCCTTTACTAGCTGCTAATGAATTGACTTCTCTTCTTTTATCCTCTATTGCCGCTGCCACACATTTCAATACCTGGTTATGACGCCACGTATACCGACCGCCCCTGGGTGAGACTTACCTTGCATCCTGATAGGATATGGTGGAGACTGCCCACACACGAGCAAAGTATGCATTTATCATCCTCACCAAACCATTGACTTAAATTCTTGGGAGATGGGAGCACATCATATGTAGCACCTAACATAAATCTGATCTTACTAGCTTCCATGCCCCATAGATCTTTCCATTTAATCTGTCTTTTTTCCACCCCTTCCCAGTTCACCCACTGCCCTTGTTTTGCCTGCGACACTGCCTTAGTACATCTTACAGCCTCCTCCTGTCTATGCATTTCCTCCACTACCATTTTCCTCTTTTCTCCTGCAGAAGCCTTACTCCACAAGGGTTTACTTGCACCCACCCCTAGACCCCCCCGCCCGTGCTGAACATGGCCCATTATATCTCTATGCTTCAATGCTGATTGAGCTTGCTTAACTGCCTGCTCTGGGTTCCACTTCCTCCCTGCATTAACTGAGGGTGCAACTTTCCTCACCACTGGGTCCTTGGACTGAGTAAGAGTCAATTCCAATCTAGCCTTAGCACACTTAAATTCCTCTGTCAGACTAGATATTGGCAACTCTACAATACCCTTCCCATACAAGGCTACACTGCTTAAGCAGCGTGGGACTCCGAGCCATTTTCTGACAAAGGAGTTGATCATTTTTTCCAACCTCTCTATCTTTGACAGAGGAACTTCTTAAACTGTCAATGGCCACATTAGCCGAGGCAACAAACCAAACTGCAAACACCACAGCTTGAGCTTACCTGGCAGCCCCGACTTGTCAATTTTTGCAATACCTTGCCTAGTGACCTGTCTCAAGTCTTCAACCTGTGATTTATCACTAAGGCTTGCATCATACCACCTTCCCAGGCTCTTCACTGGTTTCTCCAGAACTGTGGGAATCACCTCCTTATTTATAGCAAACTTCTTATCTGTTACCTTCCCTTTAATAATTGAGAGACTCCTAGACTTACTTGGTTTCACCTTCATTCTGGCCCATTGCAGATTACTATTTAACTTACCCAGCAACCTGTTGGTGCATGGAACGGTTGTCGTCAAGGTTGTCATGTCGTCCATGAAAGCCCGAATCTGGGGGAGGCGTGGCCCTCCCTGCAACTTCTCCCCGCCCACTACCCATTTTGAGGCCCTAATAATGACCTCCATTGCCATTGTAAAAGCAAGTGGGGAGATGGGTCATCCGGCCATGATTCCTATCTCAAGTTGTTGCCAACCTGTGGTGTAATCAGCTGTAGTAAAACATAATTGAATATCCAGAAAGTATGCTTTTACTAGGCTTTTAATGCTACCTGGGATAATCAAAGGCCTCCCACAACAGACTATGCGGCACAGACCCAAAAGCATTAGCCAAATCCAAGAACACAACGTGCAGGTCTCTCTTCTCACGCTTTGCTAATTGAATTTGGTGCCAAATCATGCTGGTATGCTCTAAGCACCCGGAGAAGCCAGGAATTCCAGCTTTTTGCACCGTGGTATCAATTAGTTTATTCCTTTCAAGGTAATTTGTCAGTCTCCGTGCCACCACACTAAAGAAAACCTTCCCTTCAACATTCAGTAGACTAATTGGCCTAAATTGATTAATCTCCACTGCGTCCTTTTCTTTGGGAATAAATATTCCCCCAGCCCTCCGCCAAGCCTTGGGAATACTCTGCTTTTTCCAAACTATCTTCATTAATTGCCATAAAAATCTTAAAACATCTGGTGCACTCTTATACAACCGGTAGGGCACTCCATTAGGTCCCGGGGCTGAAGAGGCCCTTGCACGTTTTATTACTTCTTGCACCTCTTTCCACCTTGGTGGACTATCGTCGCATTGGCTACTTAATTCACCAATAGGTGGGATATCAGCAGGAAGTACCATCTCCCTGAACCTCTCCCTATCTTTGTGCACTCCCTCTAAATACTCCTCAAGCTTCTGCTTAGGTTCCAAAAGACTACCACTCTTCTGCATTACGAATAAAGACTTAACAAACTTAAATGGGTCTTTATAGAATGCTAGTCGGGCTCGTGATTTCTTCTTCCTATTTTTCCTAATATTTTCAGCTCTTCTTAGCACTACTAACCGCTCCCTCACATCTGCCTGTAGACAGTCAATACCTTCCTTCTCATCATCTGTAGCTTTTCTCCACTGCTTCTTAAGCTGCCTCCTCTCCTTGATAAGTTTATCTATCTCCTGCTGGCGCCTAGATTTAACTACCTCATGTAGCCGTTTTGTCCTCTCAATAGTCCCAAATCTTTCCTTACCATAGCTATAAATAATGTCTCCCATTTTCTCTAATTTGCTTTCAGCCGTCCCCTTGAGCTGACCCAGGATACTGACCAAATCACTATTAACATCTTCCCACATTCTACATTCTGCTGCGCCTGGCCATCTAACCCCAGGCCTATGACCATTAATCTTCTCCCTCCTTGGCTGACTGGCCTCTCTCTCTGCCTCAGTGCTAGAACTTACCTCAACAACAGGGGTACTGATGTCCTGCAAACTGTGGGTTTCTTCCTGTCGCTGGACTTCAACCGACTGACTTGATGCACTTCTTAAGAAATAGCTATCAATGCGGGGACCCTGTGTTCCCTCTACCAAGCACTTCTTTTTCCCTTGATGAATTTTCAGGCCCTTTAGACTTGTAACCTTCTGCCAACCACACACACACATCTGCAGCTTTTTCTCAGTTTTCTCTGAACTAGTGGCTTCCACAAACATGTTTTCCTTACTCGTAATCAAATTCGTTCCAGGGTCAGTAACCATGTCTATCACAAGTGAGTCATCTTCCGCCCCTGCTCTCGCTGACTCTAGGGGTATTTTTTCATTATGTCGTACTGTAGCTTAGTAGGGTGCAGCCCATAGCTTAGTGAAGCCTGGGCTACTGCCACAATGAGCTGCTAACCCATTGTAGCCCCGGCGGGGTCTATTCCCTCCTGTCAGCCGTCTTTCCGTGCTGTCACAAGGTCTTTCCCTAGTTGCCAGCTGCCCTATTCACAGCAGTCACTAGCCTACGCTAGCTTCAGCATTACATTAATACACAGGATTAGATGTTAAAATCCCTTGTGCCAAAATCCAAGGTAAAAACACATTCAGAAGCCCCTGCTCAAGTTTAACTTTAAAAAGCACACTACCCACAAATCCGTCAACAAATGGTCACAAGCACAATGCAAATGGCCTATCCAACAGCAGTAGCCTATATAGTATGCGGCATGTCATTGGGGTTATCAAGTGGGCACCCTCATTCACCGATGTTTCGTTAAGTTAGGCCCACGACACCTCATGAAGGCTTAACAGTGAAACCAGCGTCCTGGAGACACTCCCCTCCATGCTACCACCATATTACCACATTGAAATATCCAATACTCAAAATACTCTTAACCAGCCCAGGCATGGTCTAAGTTGGCTAGGTCGGTCCGTCCCGTTGATGTGGACTGAACCATAAACCATAAAGAACCTTAGCCAAGTACCATCACTCTAGGCACAGCCCATCACAAACACAAAATAAATTAGCCAGTTAGCTTAGCCCATTATCTTAGGCCCCATCCCAAACACAAAACAAATTAGCCAGCAGTTAGCAGTTAGCTTACGCCCCATGCTGCCCCATATTACCACAACAAGCATCCAAATACCCTTAACCAACCTAGGCATGGTTTAAGTTGGCTAGGTCGGTCCGTCCCGTTGATGTGGACTGAACCATAAACCATAAAGAACCTTAGCCAAGTACCATCAACCTAGGCACAGTCCATCACAAACACAAAACAAATGAGCCAGTTAGCTTACCTTAGCTTGCGCCCCAGGAAGGGTAACTTCTCCTTACCCACCACCAAAACAAATGAGCCAGTTAGCTTACCTTAGCTTGCGCCCCAGGAAGGGTAACTTCTCCTTACCCACGACCAAAACAAATGAGCCAGTTAGCCTACCTTAGCTTGCGCCCCAGGAAGGGTAACTTCTCCTTACCCACAACCATTCGCTTGCCCGTTCTGCTGCTAAGGACATGTTACTAACCACCTGCCTTAGACTTTGACCACAAATGCCTAATTCAGACAGCAAGCCAATAGCAGATCTGGCCACAAACCCACGTGCACCGATTTCAATAGGCCTTAATCGTGCACTCCAACCTCGCTTAGCTGCCTCCTCTGCTATTTCAGTATATTTAGCTCTCTTCAGCTCATTGGCCACTTCCACTCTGTCTTCCCAAGGAACAGTGAGTTCAATGAAGTAAACTATCTTCTCTGAATCCGACCATAGAATTACGTCAGGACGTAGCTTAGTACTCACTATATGTGGAGGTACCGCCATCTGCTGGCCAAGATCAACCTTCATTTCCCAGCCCGCCCCATTTTTCAACTGGCCGGTTTTGCACCTGGCCTTCGCGGAACAAGGTTTATCCCCCTGACGTACAAAGTTAATTTGCCTTACCCCTTTACTAGCTGCTAATGAATTGACTTCTCTTCTTTTATCCTCTATTGCCGCTGCCACACATTTCAATACCTGGTTATGACGCCACGTATACCGACCGCCCCTGGGTGAGACTTACCTTGCATCCTGATAGGATATGGTGGAGACTGCCCACACACGAGCAAAGTATGCATTTATCATCCTCACCAAACCATTGACTTAAATTCTTGGGAGATGGGAGCACATCATATGTAGCACCTAACATAAATCTGATCTTACTAGCTTCCATGCCCCATAGATCTTTCCATTTAATCTGTCTTTTTTCCACCCCTTCCCAGTTCACCCACTGCCCTTGTTTTGCCTGCGACACTGCCTTAGTACATCTTACAGCCTCCTCCTGTCTATGCATTTCCTCCACTACCATTTTCCTCTTTTCTCCTGCAGAAGCCTTACTCCACAAGGGTTTACTTGCACCCACCCCTAGACCCCCCCGCCCGTGCTGAACATGGCCCATTATATCTCTATGCTTCAATGCTGATTGAGCTTGCTTAACTGCCTGCTCTGGGTTCCACTTCCTCCCTGCATTAACTGAGGGTGCAACTTTCCTCACCACTGGGTCCTTGGACTGAGTAAGAGTAGTCAATTCCAATCTAGCCTTAGCACACTTAAATTCCTCTGTCAGACTAGATATTGGCAACTCTACAATACCCTTCCCATACAAGGCTACACTGCTTAAGCAGCGTGGGACTCCGAGCCATTTTCTGACAAAGGAGTTGATCATTTTTTCCAACCTTTCTACCTTTGACAGAGGAACTTCATAAACTGTCAATGGCCACATTAGCCGAGGCAACAAACCAAACTGCAAACACCACAGCTTGAGCTTACCTGGCAGCCCCGACTTGTCAATTTTTGCAATACCTTGCCTAGTGACCTGTCTCAAGTCTTCAACCTGTGATTTATCACTAAGGCTTGCATCATACCACCTTCCCAGGCTCTTTACTGGTTTCTCCAGAACTGTGGGAATCACCTCCTTATTTATAGCAAACTTCTTATCTGTTACCTTCCCTTTAATAATTGAGAGACTCCTAGACTTACTTGGTTTCACCTTCATTCTGGCCCATTGCAGATTACTATTTAACTTACCCAGCAACCTGTTGGTGCATGGAACGGTTGTCGTCAAGGTTGTCATGTCGTCCATGAAAGCCCGAATCGGGGGGAGGCGTGGCCCTCCCTGCAACTTCTCCCCGCCCACTACCCATTTTGAGGCCCTAATAATGACCTCCATTGCCATTGTAAAAGCAAGTGGGGAGATGGTACATCCGGCCATGATTCCTATCTCAAGTTGTTGCCAACCTGTGGTGTAATCAGCTGTAGTAAAACATAATTGAATATCCAGAAAGTATGCTTTTACTAGGCTTTTAATGCTACCTGGGATTCTGAAATAATCAAAGGCCTCCCACAACAGACTATGCGGCACAGACCCAAAAGCATTAGCCAAATCCAAGAACACAACGTGCAGGTCTCTCTTCTCACGCTTTGCTAATTGAATTTGGTGCCAAATCATGCTGGTATGCTCTAAGCACCCGGAGAAGCCAGGAATTCCAGCTTTTTGCACCGTGGTATCAATTAGTTTATTCCTTTCAAGGTAATTTGTCAGTCTCCGTGCCACCACACTAAAGAAAACCTTCCCTTCAACATTCAGTAGACTAATTGGCCTAAATTGATTAATCTCCACTGCGTCCTTTTCTTTGGGAATAAATATTCCCCCAGCCCTCCGCCAAGCCTTGGGAATACTCTGCTTTTTCCAAACTATCTTCATTAATTGCCATAAAAATCTTAAAACATCTGGTGCACTCTTATACAACCGGTAGGGCACTCCATTAGGTCCCGGGGCTGAAGAGGCCCTTGCACGTTTTATTACTTCTTGCACCTCTTTCCACCTTGGTGGACTATCGTCGCATTGGCTACTTAACCCTTAAGAACGTACCGTCACACTGGTGTGACGGCCGTTAACTATCCGTAAAAGCGTACCGTCACACTTTTGTGTTTGGAATGTTGCTACATAAGTATTCTAATTGCTGCTTAACAATGGGCTACCACTTGTTGGCTAACATGGGCTGACATTGTACATTCTCAAAGTCAAAGATCTCTCGCAAATCACTTTGCCACTACCATTTTGTTATGTCCACATTTTGCAGATCTAGTTTATATTATGATTGTGTGGTCGGGCTATACATGACAAAATCCACGGAATTGGCAAGTATTGGGAAGACGTTTACTTACAGGAGGCTGCAAATGTTGCTAGCTTCACTGCCATGTATTGCCATATTTCTGAATGTCAGTCATTACACCAAGCACAATAAAACAAGCAAAATTAGTGCTTTTTAAAAAAATAAATTATGATGTTATTCAGTGTTTAGTCAAATCTCATGGCCACTGATAAGATGAAAATCAAAATGACCGCGAAATGTACGGAATGCTGGAAACAAACATCGTTCATTCACGAGCTATGTAGCTTTGAGTAACGCACGCACATAGTTTGCTACATTCATGACATTAAAACTCGCACAAGAAATGCGCATACATCTTTATCTTGTCCCATTATAATCACAGCTTTATTTGCGCAATAGCAGTGCATCCATCAAGTCCGTCAATGCAAAACATTACAGCGACCGGCATTTCGAAGTTCATTCATTCAGAAAACAACCGTAGTTTACAGACGCTATACAAATTCATCGATAATATTAGTCATGACACATTTGAAAAGGCGTCAGCTTACTGATGAAGAGATCAGGGTTATTTTTACATCTAACATATTGAACATCCGTCTGAGGTAAGAGCAGAGATATTCGCGTGTCCTGTTATCCTCGTGACAATTGTAACACGTTGTCAGCGCGACTTCATTTGCGTAATCAGGTGCATGCATGCAACACATGTGATCACATGATGAAAGCATGTATGTGTGTGGTACTTTGCAATATTCACGTGAAATAAAACAGATCAGGCCATGCTGCACTGCATAGATTGTAGGCCACCTAATAATGACTATAGAATGTCAGTGTAGAACGCTAGTGACGCAGCCCAAAAAACTCACCCAGTGGAGTAGGTTGGTTTAAATAAAACCTACGTTCTTAAGGGTTAATTCACCAATAGGTGGGATATCAGCAGGAAGTACCATCTCCCTGAACCTCTCCCTATCTTTGTGCACTCCCTCTAAATACTCCTCAAGCTTCTGCTTAGGTTCCAAAAGACTACCACTCTTCTGCATTACGAATAAAGACTTAACAAACTTAAATGGGTATTTATAGAATGCTAGTCGGGCTCGTGATTTCTTCTTCCTATTTTTCCTAATATTTTCAGCTCTTCTTAGCACTACTAACCGCTCCCTCACATCTGCCTGTAGACAGTCAATACCTTCCTTCTCATCATCTGTAGCTTTTCTCCACTGCTTCTTAAGCTGCCTCCTCTCCTTGATAAGTTTATCTATCTCCTGCTGGCGCCTAGATTTAACTACCTCATGTAGCCGTTTTGTCCTTCTCTCAATAGTCCCAAATCTTTCCTTACCATAGCTATAAATAATGTCTCCCATTTTCTCTAATTTGCTTTCAGCCGTCCCCTTGAGCTGACCCAGGATACTGACCAAATCACTATTAACATCTTCCCACATTCTACATTCTGCTGCGCCTGGCCATCTAACCCCAGGCCTATGACCATTAATCTTCTCCCTCCTTGGCTGACTGGCCTCTCTCTCTGCCTCAGTGCTAGAACTTACCTCAACAACAGGGGTACTGATGTCCTGCGAACTGTGGGTTTCTTCCTGTCGCTGGACTTCAACCGACTGACTTGATGCACTTCTTAAGAAATAGCTATCAATGCGGGGACCCTGTGTTCCCTCTACCAAGCACTTCTTTTTCCCTTGATGAATTTTCAGACCCTTTAGACTTGTAACCTTCTGCCAACCACACACACACATCTGCAGCTTTTTCTCAGTTTTCTCTGAACTAGTGGCTTCCACAAACATGTTTTCCTTACTCGTAATCAAATTCGTTCCAGGGTCAGTAACCATGTCTATCACAAGTGAGTCATCTTCCGCCCCTGCTCTCGCTGACTCTAGGGGTATTTTTTCATTATGTCGTACTGTAGCTTAGTAGGGTGCAGCCCATAGCTTAGTGAAGCCTGGGCTACTGCCACAATGAGCTGCTAACCCATTGTAGCCCCGGCGGGGTCTATTCCCTCCTGTCAGCCGTCTTTCCGTGCTGTCACAAGGTCTTTCCCTAGTTGCCAGCTGCCCTATTCACAGCAGTCACTAGCCTACGCTAGCTTCAGCATTACATTAATACACAGGATTAGATGTTAAAATCCCTTGTGCCAAAATCCAAGGTAAAAACACATTCAGAAGCCCCTGCTCAAGTTTAACTTTAAAAAGCACACTACCCACAAATCCGTCAACAAATGGTCACAAGCACAATGCAAATGGCCTATCCAACAGCAGTAGCCTATATAGTATGCGGCATGTCATTGGGGTTATCAAGTGGGCACCCTCATTCACCGATGTTTCGTTAAGTTAGGCCCACGACACCTCATGAAGGCTTAACAGTGAAACCAGCGTCCTGGAGACACTCCCCTCCATGCTACCACCATATTACCACATTGAAATATCCAATACTCAAAATACTCTTAACCAGCCCAGGCATGGTCTAAGTTGGCTAGGTCGGTCCGTCCCGTTGATGTGGACTGAACCATAAACCATAAAGAACCTTAGCCAAGTACCATCACCCTAGGCACAGCCCATCACAAACACAAAACAAATTAGCCAGTTAGCTTAGCCCATTATCTTAGGCCCCATCCCAAACACAAAACAAATTAGCCAGCAGTTAGCAGTTAGCTTACGCCCCATGCTGCCCCATATTACCACAACAAGCATCCAAATACCCTTAACCAACCTAGGCATGGTTTAAGTTGGCTAGGTCGGTCCGTCCCGTTGATGTGGACTGAACCATAAACCATAAAGAACCTTACCCAAGTACCATCAACCTAGGCACAGTCCATCACAAACACAAAACAAATGAGCCAGTTAGCTTACCTTAGCTTGCGCCCCAGGAAGGGTAACTTCTCCTTACCCACCACCAAAACAAATGAGCCAGTTAGCTTACCTTAGCTTGCGCCCCAGGAAGGGTAACTTCTCCTTACCCACGACCAAAACAAATGAGCCAGTTAGCCTACCTTAGCTTGCGCCCCAGGAAGGGTAACTTCTCCTTACCCACAACCATTCGCTTGCCCGTTCTGCTGCTAAGGACATGTTACTAACCACCTGCCTTAGACTTTGACCACAAATGCCTAATTCAGACAGCAAGCCAATAGCAGATCTGGCCACAAACCCACGTGCACCGATTTCAATAGGCCTTAATCGTGCACTCCAACCTCGCTTAGCTGCCTCCTCTGCTATTTCAGTATATTTAGCTCTCTTCAGCTCATTGGCCACTTCCACTCTGTCTTCCCAAGGAACAGTGAGTTCAATGAAGTAAACTATCTTCTCTGAATCCGACCATAGAATAACGTCAGGACGTAGCTTAGTACTCACTATATGTGGAGGTACCGCCATCTGCTGGCCAAGATCAACCTTCATTTCCCAGCCCGCCCCATTTTTCAACTGGCCGGTTTTGCACCTGGCCTTCGCGGAACAAGGTTTATCCCCCTGACGTACAAAGTTAATTTGCCTTACCCCTTTACTAGCTGCTAATGAATTGACTTCTCTTCTTTTATCCTCTATTGCCGCTGCCACACATTTCAATACCTGGTTATGACGCCACGTATACCGACCGCCCCTGGGTGAGACTTACCTTGCATCCTGATAGGATATGGTGGAGACTGCCCACACACGAGCAAAGTATGCATTTATCATCCTCACCAAACCATTGACTTAAATTCTTGGGAGATGGGAGCACATCATATGTAGCACCTAACATAAATCTGATCTTACTAGCTTCCATGCCCCATAGATCTTTCCATTTAATCTGTCTTTTTTCCACCCCTTCCCAGTTCACCCACTGCCCTTGTTTTGCCTGCGACACTGCCTTAGTACATCTTACAGCCTCCTCCTGTCTATGCATTTCCTCCACTACCATTTTCCTCTTTTCTCCTGCAGAAGCCTTACTCCACAAGGGTTTACTTGCACCCACCCCTAGACCCCCCCGCCCGTGCTGAACATGGCCCATTATATCTCTATGCTTCAATGCTGATTGAGCTTGCTTAACTGCCTGCTCTGGGTTCCACTTCCTCCCTGCATTAACTGAGGGTGCAACTTTCCTCACCACTGGGTCCTTGGACTGAGTAAGAGTCAATTCCAATCTAGCCTTAGCACACTTAAATTCCTCTGTCAGACTAGATATTGGCAACTCTACAATACCCTTCCCATACAAGGCTACACTGCTTAAGCAGCGTGGGACTCCGAGCCATTTTCTGACAAAGGAGTTGATCATTTTTTCCAACCTCTCTACCTTTGACAGAGGAACTTCATAAACTGTCAATGGCCACATTAGCCGAGGCAACAAACCAAACTGCAAACACCACAGCTTGAGCTTACCTGGCAGCCCCGACTTGTCAATTTTTGCAATACCTTGCCTAGTGACCTGTCTCAAGTCTTCAACCTGTGATTTATCACTAAGGCTTGCATCATACCACCTTCCCAGGCTCTTTACTGGTTTCTCCAGAACTGTGGGAATCACCTCCTTATTTCTAGCAAACTTCTTATCTGTTACCTTCCCTTTAATAATTGAGAGACTCCTAGACTTACTTGGTTTCACCTTCATTCTGGCCCATTGCAGATTACTATTTAACTTACCCAGCAACCTGTTGGTGCATGGAACGGTTGTCGTCAAGGTTGTCATGTCGTCCATGAAAGCCCGAATCGGGGGGAGGCGTGGCCCTCCCTGCAACTTCTCCCCGCCCACTACCCATTTTGAGGCCCTAATAATGACCTCCATTGCCATTGTAAAAGCAAGTGGGGAGATGGTACATCCGGCCATGATTCCTATCTCAAGTTGTTGCCAACCTGTGGTGTAATCAGCTGTAGTAAAACATAATTGAATATCCAGAAAGTATGCTTTTACTAGGCTTTTAATGCTACCTGGGATTCTGAAATAATCAAAGGCCTCCCACAACAGACTATGCGGCACAGACCCAAAAGCATTAGCCAAATCCAAGAACACAACGTGCAGGTCTCTCTTCTCACGCTTTGCTAATTGAATTTGGTGCCAAATCATGCTGGTATGCTCTAAGCACCCGGAGAAGCCAGGAATTCCAGCTTTTTGCACCGTGGTATCAATTAGTTTATTCCTTTCAAGGTAATTTGTCAGTCTCCGTGCCACCACACTAAAGAAAACCTTCCCTTCAACATTCAGTAGACTAATTGGCCTAAATTGATTAATCTCCACTGCGTCCTTTTCTTTGGGAATAAATATTCCCCCAGCCCTCCGCCAAGCCTTGGGAATACTCTGCTTTTTCCAAACTATCTTCATTAATTGCCATAAAAATCTTAAAACATCTGGTGCACTCTTATACAACCGGTAGGGCACTCCATTAGGTCCCGGGGCTGAAGAGGCCCTTGCACGTTTTATTACTTCTTGCACCTCTTTCCACCTTGGTGGACTATCGTCGCATTGGCTACTTAACCCTTAAGAACGTACCGTCACACTGGTGTGACGGCCGTTAACTATCCGTAAAAGCGTACCGTCACACTTTTGTGTTTGGAATGTTGCTACATAAGTATTCTAATTGCTGCTTAACAATGGGCTACCACTTGTTGGCTAACATGGGCTGACATTGTACATTCTCAAAGTCAAAGATCTCTCGCAAATCACTTTGCCACTACCATTTTGTTATGTCCACATTTTGCAGATCTAGTTTATATTATGATTGTGTGGTCGGGCTATACATGACAAAATCCACGGAAGTGGCAAGTATTGGGAAGACGTTTACTTACAGGAGGCTGCAAATGTTGCTAGCTTCACTGCCATGTATTGCCATATTTCTGAATGTCAGTCATTACACCAAGCACAATAAAACAAGCAAAATTAGTGCTTTTTAAAAAAATAAATTATGATGTTATTCAGTGTTTAGTCAAATCTCATGGCCACTGATAAGATGAAAATCAAAATGACCGCGAAATGTACGGAATGCTGGAAACAAACATCGTTCATTCACGAGCTATGTAGCTTTGAGTAACGCACGCACATAGTTTGCTACATTCATAACATTAAAACTCGCACAAGAAATGCGCATACATCTTTATCTTGTCCCATTATAATCACAGCTTTATTTGCGCAATAGCAGTGCATCCATCAAGTCCGTCAATGCAAAACATTACAGCGACCGGCATCTCGAAGTTCATTCATTCAGAAAACAACCGTAGTTTACAGACGCTATACAAATTCATCGATAATATTAGTCATGACACATTTGAAAAGGCGTCAGCTTACTGATGAAGAGATCAGGGTTATTTTTACATCTAACATATTGAACATCCGTCTGAGGTAAGAGCAGAGATATTCGCGTGTCCTGTTATCCTCGTGACAATTGTAACACGTTGTCAGCGCGACTTCATTTGCGTAATCAGGTGCATGCATGCAACACATGTGATCACATGATGAAAGCATGTATGTGTGTGGTACTTTGCAATATTCACGTGAAATAAAACAGATCAGGCCATGCTGCACTGCATAGATTGTAGGCCACCTAATAATGACTATAGAATGTCAGTGTAGAACGCTAGTGACGCAGCCCAAAAAACTCACCCAGTGGAGTAGGTTGGTTTAAATAAAACCTACGTTCTTAAGGGTTAATTCACCAATAGGTGGGATATCAGCAGGAAGTACCATCTCCCTGAACCTCTCCCTATCTTTGTGCACTCCCTCTAAATACTCCTCAAGCTTCTGCTTAGGTTCCAAAAGACTACCACTCTTCTGCATTACGAATAAAGACTTAACAAACTTAAATGGGTATTTATAGAATGCTAGTCGGGCTCGTGATTTCTTCTTCCTATTTTTCCTAATATTTTCAGCTCTTCTTAGCACTACTAACCGCTCCCTCACATCTGCCTGTAGACAGTCAATACCTTCCTTCTCATCATCTGTAGCTTTTCTCCACTGCTTCTTAAGCTGCCTCCTCTCCTTGATAAGTTTATCTATCTCCTGCTGGCGCCTGGATTTAACTACCTCATGTAGCCGTTTTGTCCTTCTCTCAATAGTCCCAAATCTTTCCTTACCATAGCTATAAATAATGTCTCCCATTTTCTCTAATTTGCTTTCAGCCGTCCCCTTGAGCTGACCCAGGATACTGACCAAATCACTATTAACATCTTCCCACATTCTACATTCTGCTGCGCCTGGCCATCTAACCCCAGGCCTATGACCATTAATCTTCTCCCTCCTTGGCTGACTGGCCTCTCTCTCTGCCTCAGTGCTAGAACTTACCTCAACAACAGGGGTACTGATGTCCTGCGAACTGTGGGTTTCTTCCTGTCGCTGGACTTCAACCGACTGACTTGATGCACTTCTTAAGAAATAGCTATCAATGCGGGGACCCTGTGTTCCCTCTACCAAGCACTTCTTTTTCCCTTGATGAATTTTCAGGCCCTTTAGACTTGTAACCTTCTGCCAACCACACACACACATCTGCAGCTTTTTCTCAGTTTTCTCTGAACTAGTGGCTTCCACAAACATGTTTTCCTTACTCGTAATCAAATTCGTTCCAGGGTCAGTAACCATGTCTATCACAAGTGAGTCATCTTCCGCCCCTGCTCTCGCTGACTCTAGGGGTATTTTTTCATTATGTCGTACTGTAGCTTAGTAGGGTGCAGCCCATAGCTTAGTGAAGCCTGGGCTACTGCCACAATGAGCTGCTAACCCATTGTAGCCCCGGCGGGGTCTATTCCCTCCTGTCAGCCGTCTTTCCGTGCTGTCACAAGGTCTTTCCCTAGTTGCCAGCTGCCCTATTCACAGCAGTCACTAGCCTACGCTAGCTTCAGCATTACATTAATACACAGGATTAGATGTTAAAATCCCTTGTGCCAAAATCCAAGGTAAAAACACATTCAGAAGCCCCTGCTCAAGTTTAACTTTAAAAAGCACACTACCCACAAATCCGTCAACAAATGGTCACAAGCACAATGCAAATGGCCTATCCAACAGCAGTAGCCTATATAGTATGCGGCATGTCATTGGGGTTATCAAGTGGGCACCCTCATTCACCGATGTTTCGTTAAGTTAGGCCCACGACACCTCATGAAGGCTTAACAGTGAAACCAGCGTCCTGGAGACACTCCCCTCCATGCTACCACCATATTACCACATTGAAATATCCAATACTCAAAATACTCTTAACCAGCCCAGGCATGGTCTAAGTTGGCTAGGTCGGTCCGTCCCGTTGATGTGGACTGAACCATAAACCATAAAGAACCTTAGCCAAGTACCATCACCCTAGGCACAGCCCATCACAAACACAAAACAAATTAGCCAGTTAGCTTAGCCCATTATCTTAGGCCCCATCCCAAACACAAAACAAATTAGCCAGCAGTTAGCAGTTAGCTTACGCCCCATGCTGCCCCATATTACCACAACAAGCATCCAAATACCCTTAACCAACCTAGGCATGGTTTAAGTTGGCTAGGTCGGTCCGTCCCGTTGATGTGGACTGAACCATAAACCATAAAGAACCTTACCCAAGTACCATCAACCTAGGCACAGTCCATCACAAACACAAAACAAATGAGCCAGTTAGCTTACCTTAGCTTGCGCCCCAGGAAGGGTAACTTCTCCTTACCCACCACCAAAACAAATGAGCCAGTTAGCTTACCTTAGCTTGCGCCCCAGGAAGGGTAACTTCTCCTTACCCACGACCAAAACAAATGAGCCAGTTAGCCTACCTTAGCTTGCGCCCCAGGAAGGGTAACTTCTCCTTACCCACAACCATTCGCTTGCCCGTTCTGCTGCTAAGGACATGTTACTAACCACCTGCCTTAGACTTTGACCACAAATGCCTAATTCAGACAGCAAGCCAATAGCAGATCTGGCCACAAACCCACGTGCACCGATTTCAATAGGCCTTAATCGTGCACTCCAACCTCGCTTAGCTGCCTCCTCTGCTATTTCAGTATATTTAGCTCTCTTCAGCTCATTGGCCACTTCCACTCTGTCTTCCCAAGGAACAGTGAGTTCAATGAAGTAAACTATCTTCTCTGAATCCGACCATAGAATAACGTCAGGACGTAGCTTAGTACTCACTATATGTGGAGGTACCGCCATCTGCTGGCCAAGATCAACCTTCATTTCCCAGCCCGCCCCATTTTTCAACTGGCCGGTTTTGCACCTGGCCTTCGCGGAACAAGGTTTATCCCCCTGACGTACAAAGTTAATTTGCCTTACCCCTTTACTAGCTGCTAATGAATTGACTTCTCTTCTTTTATCCTCTATTGCCGCTGCCACACATTTCAATACCTGGTTATGACGCCACGTATACCGACCGCCCCTGGGTGAGACTTACCTTGCATCCTGATAGGATATGGTGGAGACTGCCCACACACGAGCAAAGTATGCATTTATCATCCTCACCAAACCATTGACTTAAATTCTTGGGAGATGGGAGCACATCATATGTAGCACCTAACATAAATCTGATCTTACTAGCTTCCATGCCCCATAGATCTTTCCATTTAATCTGTCTTTTTTCCACCCCTTCCCAGTTCACCCACTGCCCTTGTTTTGCCTGCGACACTGCCTTAGTACATCTTACAGCCTCCTCCTGTCTATGCATTTCCTCCACTACCATTTTCCTCTTTTCTCCTGCAGAAGCCTTACTCCACAAGGGTTTACTTGCACCCACCCCTAGACCCCCCCGCCCGTGCTGAACATGGCCCATTATATCTCTATGCTTCAATGCTGATTGAGCTTGCTTAACTGCCTGCTCTGGGTTCCACTTCCTCCCTGCATTAACTGAGGGTGCAACTTTCCTCACCACTGGGTCCTTGGACTGAGTAAGAGTCAATTCCAATCTAGCCTTAGCACACTTAAATTCCTCTGTCAGACTAGATATTGGCAACTCTACAATACCCTTCCCATACAAGGCTACACTGCTTAAGCAGCGTGGGACTCCGAGCCATTTTCTGACAAAGGAGTTGATCATTTTTTCCAACCTCTCTACCTTTGACAGAGGAACTTCATAAACTGTCAATGGCCACATTAGCCGAGGCAACAAACCAAACTGCAAACACCACAGCTTGAGCTTACCTGGCAGCCCCGACTTGTCAATTTTTGCAATACCTTGCCTAGTGACCTGTCTCAAGTCTTCAACCTGTGATTTATCACTAAGGCTTGCATCATACCACCTTCCCAGGCTCTTTACTGGTTTCTCCAGAACTGTGGGAATCACCTCCTTATTTCTAGCAAACTTCTTATCTGTTACCTTCCCTTTAATAATTGAGAGACTCCTAGACTTACTTGGTTTCACCTTCATTCTGGCCCATTGCAGATTACTATTTAACTTACCCAGCAACCTGTTGGTGCATGGAACGGTTGTCGTCAAGGTTGTCATGTCGTCCATGAAAGCCCGAATCGGGGGGAGGCGTGGCCCTCCCTGCAACTTCTCCCCGCCCACTACCCATTTTGAGGCCCTAATAATGACCTCCATTGCCATTGTAAAAGCAAGTGGGGAGATGGTACATCCGGCCATGATTCCTATCTCAAGTTGTTGCCAACCTGTGGTGTAATCAGCTGTAGTAAAACATAATTGAATATCCAGAAAGTATGCTTTTACTAGGCTTTTAATGCTACCTGGGATTCTGAAATAATCAAAGGCCTCCCACAACAGACTATGCGGCACAGACCCAAAAGCATTAGCCAAATCCAAGAACACAACGTGCAGGTCTCTCTTCTCACGCTTTGCTAATTGAATTTGGTGCCAAATCATGCTGGTATGCTCTAAGCACCCGGAGAAGCCAGGAATTCCAGCTTTTTGCACCGTGGTATCAATTAGTTTATTCCTTTCAAGGTAATTTGTCAGTCTCCGTGCCACCACACTAAAGAAAACCTTCCCTTCAACATTCAGTAGACTAATTGGCCTAAATTGATTAATCTCCACTGCGTCCTTTTCTTTGGGAATAAATATTCCCCCAGCCCTCCGCCAAGCCTTGGGAATACTCTGCTTTTTCCAAACTATCTTCATTAATTGCCATAAAAATCTTAAAACATCTGGTGCACTCTTATACAACCGGTAGGGCACTCCATTAGGTCCCGGGGCTGAAGAGGCCCTTGCACGTTTTATTACTTCTTGCACCTCTTTCCACCTTGGTGGACTATCGTCGCATTGGCTACTTAACCCTTAAGAACGTACCGTCACACTGGTGTGACGGCCGTTAACTATCCGTAAAAGCGTACCGTCACACTTTTGTGTTTGGAATGTTGCTACATAAGTATTCTAATTGCTGCTTAACAATGGGCTACCACTTGTTGGCTAACATGGGCTGACATTGTACATTCTCAAAGTCAAAGATCTCTCGCAAATCACTTTGCCACTACCATTTTGTTATGTCCACATTTTGCAGATCTAGTTTATATTATGATTGTGTGGTCGGGCTATACATGACAAAATCCACGGAAGTGGCAAGTATTGGGAAGACGTTTACTTACAGGAGGCTGCAAATGTTGCTAGCTTCACTGCCATGTATTGCCATATTTCTGAATGTCAGTCATTACACCAAGCACAATAAAACAAGCAAAATTAGTGCTTTTTAAAAAAATAAATTATGATGTTATTCAGTGTTTAGTCAAATCTCATGGCCACTGATAAGATGAAAATCAAAATGACCGCGAAATGTACGGAATGCTGGAAACAAACATCGTTCATTCACGAGCTATGTAGCTTTGAGTAACGCACGCACATAGTTTGCTACATTCATAACATTAAAACTCGCACAAGAAATGCGCATACATCTTTATCTTGTCCCATTATAATCACAGCTTTATTTGCGCAATAGCAGTGCATCCATCAAGTCCGTCAATGCAAAACATTACAGCGACCGGCATCTCGAAGTTCATTCATTCAGAAAACAACCGTAGTTTACAGACGCTATACAAATTCATCGATAATATTAGTCATGACACATTTGAAAAGGCGTCAGCTTACTGATGAAGAGATCAGGGTTATTTTTACATCTAACATATTGAACATCCGTCTGAGGTAAGAGCAGAGATATTCGCGTGTCCTGTTATCCTCGTGACAATTGTAACACGTTGTCAGCGCGACTTCATTTGCGTAATCAGGTGCATGCATGCAACACATGTGATCACATGATGAAAGCATGTATGTGTGTGGTACTTTGCAATATTCACGTGAAATAAAACAGATCAGGCCATGCTGCACTGCATAGATTGTAGGCCACCTAATAATGACTATAGAATGTCAGTGTAGAACGCTAGTGACGCAGCCCAAAAAACTCACCCAGTGGAGTAGGTTGGTTTAAATAAAACCTACGTTCTTAAGGGTTAATTCACCAATAGGTGGGATATCAGCAGGAAGTACCATCTCCCTGAACCTCTCCCTATCTTTGTGCACTCCCTCTAAATACTCCTCAAGCTTCTGCTTAGGTTCCAAAAGACTACCACTCTTCTGCATTACGAATAAAGACTTAACAAACTTAAATGGGTATTTATAGAATGCTAGTCGGGCTCGTGATTTCTTCTTCCTATTTTTCCTAATATTTTCAGCTCTTCTTAGCACTACTAACCGCTCCCTCACATCTGCCTGTAGACAGTCAATACCTTCCTTCTCATCATCTGTAGCTTTTCTCCACTGCTTCTTAAGCTGCCTCCTCTCCTTGATAAGTTTATCTATCTCCTGCTGGCGCCTGGATTTAACTACCTCATGTAGCCGTTTTGTCCTTCTCTCAATAGTCCCAAATCTTTCCTTACCATAGCTATAAATAATGTCTCCCATTTTCTCTAATTTGCTTTCAGCCGTCCCCTTGAGCTGACCCAGGATACTGACCAAATCACTATTAACATCTTCCCACATTCTACATTCTGCTGCGCCTGGCCATCTAACCCCAGGCCTATGACCATTAATCTTCTCCCTCCTTGGCTGACTGGCCTCTCTCTCTGCCTCAGTGCTAGAACTTACCTCAACAACAGGGGTACTGATGTCCTGCGAACTGTGGGTTTCTTCCTGTCGCTGGACTTCAACCGACTGACTTGATGCACTTCTTAAGAAATAGCTATCAATGCGGGGACCCTGTGTTCCCTCTACCAAGCACTTCTTTTTCCCTTGATGAATTTTCAGGCCCTTTAGACTTGTAACCTTCTGCCAACCACACACACACATCTGCAGCTTTTTCTCAGTTTTCTCTGAACTAGTGGCTTCCACAAACATGTTTTCCTTACTCGTAATCAAATTCGTTCCAGGGTCAGTAACCATGTCTATCACAAGTGAGTCATCTTCCGCCCCTGCTCTCGCTGACTCTAGGGGTATTTTTTCATTATGTCGTACTGTAGCTTAGTAGGGTGCAGCCCATAGCTTAGTGAAGCCTGGGCTACTGCCACAATGAGCTGCTAACCCATTGTAGCCCCGGCGGGGTCTATTCCCTCCTGTCAGCCGTCTTTCCGTGCTGTCACAAGGTCTTTCCCTAGTTGCCAGCTGCCCTATTCACAGCAGTCACTAGCCTACGCTAGCTTCAGCATTACATTAATACACAGGATTAGATGTTAAAATCCCTTGTGCCAAAATCCAAGGTAAAAACACATTCAGAAGCCCCTGCTCAAGTTTAACTTTAAAAAGCACACTACCCACAAATCCGTCAACAAATGGTCACAAGCACAATGCAAATGGCCTATCCAACAGCAGTAGCCTATATAGTATGCGGCATGTCATTGGGGTTATCAAGTGGGCACCCTCATTCACCGATGTTTCGTTAAGTTAGGCCCACGACACCTCATGAAGGCTTAACAGTGAAACCAGCGTCCTGGAGACACTCCCCTCCATGCTACCACCATATTACCACATTGAAATATCCAATACTCAAAATACTCTTAACCAGCCCAGGCATGGTCTAAGTTGGCTAGGTCGGTCCGTCCCGTTGATGTGGACTGAACCATAAACCATAAAGAACCTTAGCCAAGTACCATCACCCTAGGCACAGCCCATCACAAACACAAAACAAATTAGCCAGTTAGCTTAGCCCATTATCTTAGGCCCCATCCCAAACACAAAACAAATTAGCCAGCAGTTAGCAGTTAGCTTACGCCCCATGCTGCCCCATATTACCACAACAAGCATCCAAATACCCTTAACCAACCTAGGCATGGTTTAAGTTGGCTAGGTCGGTCCGTCCCGTTGATGTGGACTGAACCATAAACCATAAAGAACCTTACCCAAGTACCATCAACCTAGGCACAGTCCATCACAAACACAAAACAAATGAGCCAGTTAGCTTACCTTAGCTTGCGCCCCAGGAAGGGTAACTTCTCCTTACCCACCACCAAAACAAATGAGCCAGTTAGCTTACCTTAGCTTGCGCCCCAGGAAGGGTAACTTCTCCTTACCCACGACCAAAACAAATGAGCCAGTTAGCCTACCTTAGCTTGCGCCCCAGGAAGGGTAACTTCTCCTTACCCACAACCATTCGCTTGCCCGTTCTGCTGCTAAGGACATGTTACTAACCACCTGCCTTAGACTTTGACCACAAATGCCTAATTCAGACAGCAAGCCAATAGCAGATCTGGCCACAAACCCACGTGCACCGATTTCAATAGGCCTTAATCGTGCACTCCAACCTCGCTTAGCTGCCTCCTCTGCTATTTCAGTATATTTAGCTCTCTTCAGCTCATTGGCCACTTCCACTCTGTCTTCCCAAGGAACAGTGAGTTCAATGAAGTAAACTATCTTCTCTGAATCCGACCATAGAATAACGTCAGGACGTAGCTTAGTACTCACTATATGTGGAGGTACCGCCATCTGCTGGCCAAGATCAACCTTCATTTCCCAGCCCGCCCCATTTTTCAACTGGCCGGTTTTGCACCTGGCCTTCGCGGAACAAGGTTTATCCCCCTGACGTACAAAGTTAATTTGCCTTACCCCTTTACTAGCTGCTAATGAATTGACTTCTCTTCTTTTATCCTCTATTGCCGCTGCCACACATTTCAATACCTGGTTATGACGCCACGTATACCGACCGCCCCTGGGTGAGACTTACCTTGCATCCTGATAGGATATGGTGGAGACTGCCCACACACGAGCAAAGTATGCATTTATCATCCTCACCAAACCATTGACTTAAATTCTTGGGAGATGGGAGCACATCATATGTAGCACCTAACATAAATCTGATCTTACTAGCTTCCATGCCCCATAGATCTTTCCATTTAATCTGTCTTTTTTCCACCCCTTCCCAGTTCACCCACTGCCCTTGTTTTGCCTGCGACACTGCCTTAGTACATCTTACAGCCTCCTCCTGTCTATGCATTTCCTCCACTACCATTTTCCTCTTTTCTCCTGCAGAAGCCTTACTCCACAAGGGTTTACTTGCACCCACCCCTAGACCCCCCCGCCCGTGCTGAACATGGCCCATTATATCTCTATGCTTCAATGCTGATTGAGCTTGCTTAACTGCCTGCTCTGGGTTCCACTTCCTCCCTGCATTAACTGAGGGTGCAACTTTCCTCACCACTGGGTCCTTGGACTGAGTAAGAGTCAATTCCAATCTAGCCTTAGCACACTTAAATTCCTCTGTCAGACTAGATATTGGCAACTCTACAATACCCTTCCCATACAAGGCTACACTGCTTAAGCAGCGTGGGACTCCGAGCCATTTTCTGACAAAGGAGTTGATCATTTTTTCCAACCTCTCTACCTTTGACAGAGGAACTTCATAAACTGTCAATGGCCACATTAGCCGAGGCAACAAACCAAACTGCAAACACCACAGCTTGAGCTTACCTGGCAGCCCCGACTTGTCAATTTTTGCAATACCTTGCCTAGTGACCTGTCTCAAGTCTTCAACCTGTGATTTATCACTAAGGCTTGCATCATACCACCTTCCCAGGCTCTTTACTGGTTTCTCCAGAACTGTGGGAATCACCTCCTTATTTCTAGCAAACTTCTTATCTGTTACCTTCCCTTTAATAATTGAGAGACTCCTAGACTTACTTGGTTTCACCTTCATTCTGGCCCATTGCAGATTACTATTTAACTTACCCAGCAACCTGTTGGTGCATGGAACGGTTGTCGTCAAGGTTGTCATGTCGTCCATGAAAGCCCGAATCGGGGGGAGGCGTGGCCCTCCCTGCAACTTCTCCCCGCCCACTACCCATTTTGAGGCCCTAATAATGACCTCCATTGCCATTGTAAAAGCAAGTGGGGAGATGGTACATCCGGCCATGATTCCTATCTCAAGTTGTTGCCAACCTGTGGTGTAATCAGCTGTAGTAAAACATAATTGAATATCCAGAAAGTATGCTTTTACTAGGCTTTTAATGCTACCTGGGATTCTGAAATAATCAAAGGCCTCCCACAACAGACTATGCGGCACAGACCCAAAAGCATTAGCCAAATCCAAGAACACAACGTGCAGGTCTCTCTTCTCACGCTTTGCTAATTGAATTTGGTGCCAAATCATGCTGGTATGCTCTAAGCACCCGGAGAAGCCAGGAATTCCAGCTTTTTGCACCGTGGTATCAATTAGTTTATTCCTTTCAAGGTAATTTGTCAGTCTCCGTGCCACCACACTAAAGAAAACCTTCCCTTCAACATTCAGTAGACTAATTGGCCTAAATTGATTAATCTCCACTGCGTCCTTTTCTTTGGGAATAAATATTCCCCCAGCCCTCCGCCAAGCCTTGGGAATACTCTGCTTTTTCCAAACTATCTTCATTAATTGCCATAAAAATCTTAAAACATCTGGTGCACTCTTATACAACCGGTAGGGCACTCCATTAGGTCCCGGGGCTGAAGAGGCCCTTGCACGTTTTATTACTTCTTGCACCTCTTTCCACCTTGGTGGACTATCGTCGCATTGGCTACTTAACCCTTAAGAACGTACCGTCACACTGGTGTGACGGCCGTTAACTATCCGTAAAAGCGTACCGTCACACTTTTGTGTTTGGAATGTTGCTACATAAGTATTCTAATTGCTGCTTAACAATGGGCTACCACTTGTTGGCTAACATGGGCTGACATTGTACATTCTCAAAGTCAAAGATCTCTCGCAAATCACTTTGCCACTACCATTTTGTTATGTCCACATTTTGCAGATCTAGTTTATATTATGATTGTGTGGTCGGGCTATACATGACAAAATCCACGGAAGTGGCAAGTATTGGGAAGACGTTTACTTACAGGAGGCTGCAAATGTTGCTAGCTTCACTGCCATGTATTGCCATATTTCTGAATGTCAGTCATTACACCAAGCACAATAAAACAAGCAAAATTAGTGCTTTTTAAAAAAATAAATTATGATGTTATTCAGTGTTTAGTCAAATCTCATGGCCACTGATAAGATGAAAATCAAAATGACCGCGAAATGTACGGAATGCTGGAAACAAACATCGTTCATTCACGAGCTATGTAGCTTTGAGTAACGCACGCACATAGTTTGCTACATTCATGACATTAAAACTCGCACAAGAAATGCGCATACATCTTTATCTTGTCCCATTATAATCACAGCTTTATTTGCGCAATAGCAGTGCATCCATCAAGTCCGTCAATGCAAAACATTACAGCGACCGGCATCTCGAAGTTCATTCATTCAGAAAACAACCGTAGTTTACAGACGCTATACAAATTCATCGATAATATTAGTCATGACACATTTGAAAAGGCGTCAGCTTACTGATGAAGAGATCAGGGTTATTTTTACATCTAACATATTGAACATCCGTCTGAGGTAAGAGCAGAGATATTCGCGTGTCCTGTTATCCTCGTGACAATTGTAACACGTTGTCAGCGCGACTTCATTTGCGTAATCAGGTGCATGCATGCAACACATGTGATCACATGATGAAAGCATGTATGTGTGTGGTACTTTGCAATATTCACGTGAAATAAAACAGATCAGGCCATGCTGCACTGCATAGATTGTAGGCCACCTAATAATGACTATAGAATGTCAGTGTAGAACGCTAGTGACGCAGCCCAAAAAACTCACCCAGTGGAGTAGGTTGGTTTAAATAAAACCTACGTTCTTAAGGGTTAATTCACCAATAGGTGGGATATCAGCAGGAAGTACCATCTCCCTGAACCTCTCCCTATCTTTGTGCACTCCCTCTAAATACTCCTCAAGCTTCTGCTTAGGTTCCAAAAGACTACCACTCTTCTGCATTACGAATAAAGACTTAACAAACTTAAATGGGTATTTATAGAATGCTAGTCGGGCTCGTGATTTCTTCTTCCTATTTTTCCTAATATTTTCAGCTCTTCTTAGCACTACTAACCGCTCCCTCACATCTGCCTGTAGACAGTCAATACCTTCCTTCTCATCATCTGTAGCTTTTCTCCACTGCTTCTTAAGCTGCCTCCTCTCCTTGATAAGTTTATCTATCTCCTGCTGGCGCCTAGATTTAACTACCTCATGTAGCCGTTTTGTCCTTCTCTCAATAGTCCCAAATCTTTCCTTACCATAGCTATAAATAATGTCTCCCATTTTCTCTAATTTGCTTTCAGCCGTCCCCTTGAGCTGACCCAGGATACTGACCAAATCACTATTAACATCTTCCCACATTCTACATTCTGCTGCGCCTGGCCATCTAACCCCAGGCCTATGACCATTAATCTTCTCCCTCCTTGGCTGACTGGCCTCTCTCTCTGCCTCAGTGCTAGAACTTACCTCAACAACAGGGGTACTGATGTCCTGCGAACTGTGGGTTTCTTCCTGTCGCTGGACTTCAACCGACTGACTTGATGCACTTCTTAAGAAATAGCTATCAATGCGGGGACCCTGTGTTCCCTCTACCAAGCACTTCTTTTTCCCTTGATGAATTTTCAGGCCCTTTAGACTTGTAACCTTCTGCCAACCACACACACACATCTGCAGCTTTTTCTCAGTTTTCTCTGAACTAGTGGCTTCCACAAACATGTTTTCCTTACTCGTAATCAAATTCGTTCCAGGGTCAGTAACCATGTCTATCACAAGTGAGTCATCTTCCGCCCCTGCTCTCGCTGACTCTAGGGGTATTTTTTCATTATGTCGTACTGTAGCTTAGTAGGGTGCAGCCCATAGCTTAGTGAAGCCTGGGCTACTGCCACAATGAGCTGCTAACCCATTGTAGCCCCGGCGGGGTCTATTCCCTCCTGTCAGCCGTCTTTCCGTGCTGTCACAAGGTCTTTCCCTAGTTGCCAGCTGCCCTATTCACAGCAGTCACTAGCCTACGCTAGCTTCAGCATTACATTAATACACAGGATTAGATGTTAAAATCCCTTGTGCCAAAATCCAAGGTAAAAACACATTCAGAAGCCCCTGCTCAAGTTTAACTTTAAAAAGCACACTACCCACAAATCCGTCAACAAATGGTCACAAGCACAATGAAAATGGCCTATCCAACAGCAGTAGCCTATATAGTATGCGGCATGTCATTGGGGTTATCAAGTGGGCACCCTCATTCACCGATGTTTCGTTAAGTTAGGCCCACGACACCTCATGAAGGCTTAACAGTGAAACCAGCGTCCTGGAGACACTCCCCTCCATGCTACCACCATATTACCACATTGAAATATCCAATACTCAAAATACTCTTAACCAGCCCAGGCATGGTCTAAGTTGGCTAGGTCGGTCCGTCCCGTTGATGTGGACTGAACCATAAACCATAAAGAACCTTAGCCAAGTACCATCACCCTAGGCACAGCCCATCACAAACACAAAACAAATTAGCCAGTTAGCTTAGCCCATTATCTTAGGCCCCATCCCAAACACAAAACAAATTAGCCAGCAGTTAGCAGTTAGCTTACGCCCCATGCTGCCCCATATTACCACAACAAGCATCCAAATACCCTTAACCAACCTAGGCATGGTTTAAGTTGGCTAGGTCGGTCCGTCCCGTTGATGTGGACTGAACCATAAACCATAAAGAACCTTACCCAAGTACCATCAACCTAGGCACAGTCCATCACAAACACAAAACAAATGAGCCAGTTAGCTTACCTTAGCTTGCGCCCCAGGAAGGGTAACTTCTCCTTACCCACCACCAAAACAAATGAGCCAGTTAGCTTACCTTAGCTTGCGCCCCAGGAAGGGTAACTTCTCCTTACCCACGACCAAAACAAATGAGCCAGTTAGCCTACCTTAGCTTGCGCCCCAGGAAGGGTAACTTCTCCTTACCCACAACCATTCGCTTGCCCGTTCTGCTGCTAAGGACATGTTACTAACCACCTGCCTTAGACTTTGACCACAAATGCCTAATTCAGACAGCAAGCCAATAGCAGATCTGGCCACAAACCCACGTGCACCGATTTCAATAGGCCTTAATCGTGCACTCCAACCTCGCTTAGCTGCCTCCTCTGCTATTTCAGTATATTTAGCTCTCTTCAGCTCATTGGCCACTTCCACTCTGTCTTCCCAAGGAACAGTGAGTTCAATGAAGTAAACTATCTTCTCTGAATCCGACCATAGAATAACGTCAGGACGTAGCTTAGTACTCACTATATGTGGAGGTACCGCCATCTGCTGGCCAAGATCAACCTTCATTTCCCAGCCCGCCCCATTTTTCAACTGGCCGGTTTTGCACCTGGCCTTCGCGGAACAAGGTTTATCCCCCTGACGTACAAAGTTAATTTGCCTTACCCCTTTACTAGCTGCTAATGAATTGACTTCTCTTCTTTTATCCTCTATTGCCGCTGCCACACATTTCAATACCTGGTTATGACGCCACGTATACCGACCGCCCCTGGGTGAGACTTACCTTGCATCCTGATAGGATATGGTGGAGACTGCCCACACACGAGCAAAGTATGCATTTATCATCCTCACCAAACCATTGACTTAAATTCTTGGGAGATGGGAGCACATCATATGTAGCACCTAACATAAATCTGATCTTACTAGCTTCCATGCCCCATAGATCTTTCCATTTAATCTGTCTTTTTTCCACCCCTTCCCAGTTCACCCACTGCCCTTGTTTTGCCTGCGACACTGCCTTAGTACATCTTACAGCCTCCTCCTGTCTATGCATTTCCTCCACTACCATTTTCCTCTTTTCTCCTGCAGAAGCCTTACTCCACAAGGGTTTACTTGCACCCACCCCTAGACCCCCCCGCCCGTGCTGAACATGGCCCATTATATCTCTATGCTTCAATGCTGATTGAGCTTGCTTAACTGCCTGCTCTGGGTTCCACTTCCTCCCTGCATTAACTGAGGGTGCAACTTTCCTCACCACTGGGTCCTTGGACTGAGTAAGAGTCAATTCCAATCTAGCCTTAGCACACTTAAATTCCTCTGTCAGACTAGATATTGGCAACTCTACAATACCCTTCCCATACAAGGCTACACTGCTTAAGCAGCGTGGGACTCCGAGCCATTTTCTGACAAAGGAGTTGATCATTTTTTCCAACCTCTCTACCTTTGACAGAGGAACTTCATAAACTGTCAATGGCCACATTAGCCGAGGCAACAAACCAAACTGCAAACACCACAGCTTGAGCTTACCTGGCAGCCCCGACTTGTCAATTTTTGCAATACCTTGCCTAGTGACCTGTCTCAAGTCTTCAACCTGTGATTTATCACTAAGGCTTGCATCATACCACCTTCCCAGGCTCTTTACTGGTTTCTCCAGAACTGTGGGAATCACCTCCTTATTTCTAGCAAACTTCTTATCTGTTACCTTCCCTTTAATAATTGAGAGACTCCTAGACTTACTTGGTTTCACCTTCATTCTGGCCCATTGCAGATTACTATTTAACTTACCCAGCAACCTGTTGGTGCATGGAACGGTTGTCGTCAAGGTTGTCATGTCGTCCATGAAAGCCCGAATCGGGGGGAGGCGTGGCCCTCCCTGCAACTTCTCCCCGCCCACTACCCATTTTGAGGCCCTAATAATGACCTCCATTGCCATTGTAAAAGCAAGTGGGGAGATGGTACATCCGGCCATGATTCCTATCTCAAGTTGTTGCCAACCTGTGGTGTAATCAGCTGTAGTAAAACATAATTGAATATCCAGAAAGTATGCTTTTACTAGGCTTTTAATGCTACCTGGGATTCTGAAATAATCAAAGGCCTCCCACAACAGACTATGCGGCACAGACCCAAAAGCATTAGCCAAATCCAAGAACACAACGTGCAGGTCTCTCTTCTCACGCTTTGCTAATTGAATTTGGTGCCAAATCATGCTGGTATGCTCTAAGCACCCGGAGAAGCCAGGAATTCCAGCTTTTTGCACCGTGGTATCAATTAGTTTATTCCTTTCAAGGTAATTTGTCAGTCTCCATGCCACCACACTAAAGAAAACCTTCCCTTCAACATTCAGTAGACTAATTGGCCTAAATTGATTAATCTCCACTGCGTCCTTTTCTTTGGGAATAAATATTCCCCCAGCCCTCCGCCAAGCCTTGGGAATACTCTGCTTTTTCCAAACTATCTTCATTAATTGCCATAAAAATCTTAAAACATCTGGTGCACTCTTATACAACCGGTAGGGCACTCCATTAGGTCCCGGGGCTGAAGAGGCCCTTGCACGTTTTATTACTTCTTGCACCTCTTTCCACCTTGGTGGACTATCGTCGCATTGGCTACTTAACCCTTAAGAACGTACCGTCACACTGGTGTGACGGCCGTTAACTATCCGTAAAAGCGTACCGTCACACTTTTGTGTTTGGAATGTTGCTACATAAGTATTCTAATTGCTGCTTAACAATGGGCTACCACTTGTTGGCTAACATGGGCTGACATTGTACATTCTCAAAGTCAAAGATCTCTCGCAAATCACTTTGCCACTACCATTTTGTTATGTCCACATTTTGCAGATCTAGTTTATATTATGATTGTGTGGTCGGGCTATACATGACAAAATCCACGGAAGTGGCAAGTATTGGGAAGACGTTTACTTACAGGAGGCTGCAAATGTTGCTAGCTTCACTGCCATGTATTGCCATATTTCTGAATGTCAGTCATTACACCAAGCACAATAAAACAAGCAAAATTAGTGCTTTTTAAAAAAATAAATTATGATGTTATTCAGTGTTTAGTCAAATCTCATGGCCACTGATAAGATGAAAATCAAAATGACCGCGAAATGTACGGAATGCTGGAAACAAACATCGTTCATTCACGAGCTATGTAGCTTTGAGTAACGCACGCACATAGTTTGCTACATTCATGACATTAAAACTCGCACAAGAAATGCGCATACATCTTTATCTTGTCCCATTATAATCACAGCTTTATTTGCGCAATAGCAGTGCATCCATCAAGTCCGTCAATGCAAAACATTACAGCGACCGGCATCTCGAAGTTCATTCATTCAGAAAACAACCGTAGTTTACAGACGCTATACAAATTCATCGATAATATTAGTCATGACACATTTGAAAAGGCGTCAGCTTACTGATGAAGAGATCAGGGTTATTTTTACATCTAACATATTGAACATCCGTCTGAGGTAAGAGCAGAGATATTCGCGTGTCCTGTTATCCTCGTGACAATTGTAACACGTTGTCAGCGCGACTTCATTTGCGTAATCAGGTGCATGCATGCAACACATGTGATCACATGATGAAAGCATGTATGTGTGTGGTACTTTGCAATATTCACGTGAAATAAAACAGATCAGGCCATGCTGCACTGCATAGATTGTAGGCCACCTAATAATGACTATAGAATGTCAGTGTAGAACGCTAGTGACGCAGCCCAAAAAACTCACCCAGTGGAGTAGGTTGGTTTAAATAAAACCTACGTTCTTAAGGGTTAATTCACCAATAGGTGGGATATCAGCAGGAAGTACCATCTCCCTGAACCTCTCCCTATCTTTGTGCACTCCCTCTAAATACTCCTCAAGCTTCTGCTTAGGTTCCAAAAGACTACCACTCTTCTGCATTACGAATAAAGACTTAACAAACTTAAATGGGTCTTTATAGAATGCTAGTCGGGCTCGTGATTTCTTCTTCCTATTTTTCCTAATATTTTCAGCTCTTCTTAGCACTACTAACCGCTCCCTCACATCTGCCTGTAGACAGTCAATACCTTCCTTCTCATCATCTGTAGCTTTTCTCCACTGCTTCTTAAGCTGCCTCCTCTCCTTGATAAGTTTATCTATCTCCTGCTGGCGCCTAGATTTAACTACCTCATGTAGCCGTTTTGTCCTTCTCTCAATAGTCCCAAATCTTTCCTTACCATAGCTATAAATAATGTCTCCCATTTTCTCTAATTTGCTTTCAGCCGTCCCCTTGAGCTGACCCAGGATACTGACCAAATCACTATTAACATCTTCCCACATTCTACATTCTGCTGCGCCTGGCCATCTAACCCCAGGCCTATGACCATTAATCTTCTCCCTCCTTGGCTGACTGGCCTCTCTCTCTGCCTCAGTGCTAGAACTTACCTCAACAACAGGGGTACTGATGTCCTGCGAACTGTGGGTTTCTTCCTGTCGCTGGACTTCAACCGACTGACTTGATGCACTTCTTAAGAAATAGCTATCAATGCGGGGACCCTGTGTTCCCTCTACCAAGCACTTCTTTTTCCCTTGATGAATTTTCAGGCCCTTTAGACTTGTAACCTTCTGCCAACCACACACACACATCTGCAGCTTTTTCTCAGTTTTCTCTGAACTAGTGGCTTCCACAAACATGTTTTCCTTACTCGTAATCAAATTCGTTCCAGGGTCAGTAACCATGTCTATCACAAGTGAGTCATCTTCCGCCCCTGCTCTCGCTGACTCTAGGGGTATTTTTTCATTATGTCGTACTGTAGCTTAGTAGGGTGCAGCCCATAGCTTAGTGAAGCCTGGGCTACTGCCACAATGAGCTGCTAACCCATTGTAGCCCCGGCGGGGTCTATTCCCTCCTGTCAGCCGTCTTTCCGTGCTGTCACAAGGTCTTTCCCTAGTTGCCAGCTGCCCTATTCACAGCAGTCACTAGCCTACGCTAGCTTCAGCATTACATTAATACACAGGATTAGATGTTAAAATCCCTTGTGCCAAAATCCAAGGTAAAAACACATTCAGAAGCCCCTGCTCAAGTTTAACTTTAAAAAGCACACTACCCACAAATCCGTCAACAAATGGTCACAAGCACAATGCAAATGGCCTATCCAACAGCAGTAGCCTATATAGTATGCGGCATGTCATTGGGGTTATCAAGTGGGCACCCTCATTCACCGATGTTTCGTTAAGTTAGGCCCACGACACCTCATGAAGGCTTAACAGTGAAACCAGCGTCCTGGAGACACTCCCCTCCATGCTACCACCATATTACCACATTGAAATATCCAATACTCAAAATACTCTTAACCAGCCCAGGCATGGTCTAAGTTGGCTAGGTCGGTCCGTCCCGTTGATGTGGACTGAACCATAAACCATAAAGAACCTTAGCCAAGTACCATCACCCTAGGCACAGCCCATCACAAACACAAAACAAATTAGCCAGTTAGCTTAGCCCATTATCTTAGGCCCCATCCCAAACACAAAACAAATTAGCCAGCAGTTAGCAGTTAGCTTACGCCCCATGCTGCCCCATATTACCACAACAAGCATCCAAATACCCTTAACCAACCTAGGCATGGTTTAAGTTGGCTAGGTCGGTCCGTCCCGTTGATGTGGACTGAACCATAAACCATAAAGAACCTTACCCAAGTACCATCAACCTAGGCACAGTCCATCACAAACACAAAACAAATGAGCCAGTTAGCTTACCTTAGCTTGCGCCCCAGGAAGGGTAACTTCTCCTTACCCACCACCAAAACAAATGAGCCAGTTAGCTTACCTTAGCTTGCGCCCCAGGAAGGGTAACTTCTCCTTACCCACGACCAAAACAAATGAGCCAGTTAGCCTACCTTAGCTTGCGCCCCAGGAAGGGTAACTTCTCCTTACCCACAACCATTCGCTTGCCCGTTCTGCTGCTAAGGACATGTTACTAACCACCTGCCTTAGACTTTGACCACAAATGCCTAATTCAGACAGCAAGCCAATAGCAGATCTGGCCACAAACCCACGTGCACCGATTTCAATAGGCCTTAATCGTGCACTCCAACCTCGCTTAGCTGCCTCCTCTGCTATTTCAGTATATTTAGCTCTCTTCAGCTCATTGGCCACTTCCACTCTGTCTTCCCAAGGAACAGTGAGTTCAATGAAGTAAACTATCTTCTCTGAATCCGACCATAGAATAACGTCAGGACGTAGCTTAGTACTCACTATATGTGGAGGTACCGCCATCTGCTGGCCAAGATCAACCTTCATTTCCCAGCCCGCCCCATTTTTCAACTGGCCGGTTTTGCACCTGGCCTTCGCGGAACAAGGTTTATCCCCCTGACGTACAAAGTTAATTTGCCTTACCCCTTTACTAGCTGCTAATGAATTGACTTCTCTTCTTTTATCCTCTATTGCCGCTGCCACACATTTCAATACCTGGTTATGACGCCACGTATACCGACCGCCCCTGGGTGAGACTTACCTTGCATCCTGATAGGATATGGTGGAGACTGCCCACACACGAGCAAAGTATGCATTTATCATCCTCACCAAACCATTGACTTAAATTCTTGGGAGATGGGAGCACATCATATGTAGCACCTAACATAAATCTGATCTTACTAGCTTCCATGCCCCATAGATCTTTCCATTTAATCTGTCTTTTTTCCACCCCTTCCCAGTTCACCCACTGCCCTTGTTTTGCCTGCGACACTGCCTTAGTACATCTTACAGCCTCCTCCTGTCTATGCATTTCCTCCACTACCATTTTCCTCTTTTCTCCTGCAGAAGCCTTACTCCACAAGGGTTTACTTGCACCCACCCCTAGACCCCCCCGCCCGTGCTGAACATGGCCCATTATATCTCTATGCTTCAATGCTGATTGAGCTTGCTTAACTGCCTGCTCTGGGTTCCACTTCCTCCCTGCATTAACTGAGGGTGCAACTTTCCTCACCACTGGGTCCTTGGACTGAGTAAGAGTCAATTCCAATCTAGCCTTAGCACACTTAAATTCCTCTGTCAGACTAGATATTGGCAACTCTACAATACCCTTCCCATACAAGGCTACACTGCTTAAGCAGCGTGGGACTCCGAGCCATTTTCTGACAAAGGAGTTGATCATTTTTTCCAACCTCTCTACCTTTGACAGAGGAACTTCATAAACTGTCAATGGCCACATTAGCCGAGGCAACAAACCAAACTGCAAACACCACAGCTTGAGCTTACCTGGCAGCCCCGACTTGTCAATTTTTGCAATACCTTGCCTAGTGACCTGTCTCAAGTCTTCAACCTGTGATTTATCACTAAGGCTTGCATCATACCACCTTCCCAGGCTCTTTACTGGTTTCTCCAGAACTGTGGGAATCACCTCCTTATTTCTAGCAAACTTCTTATCTGTTACCTTCCCTTTAATAATTGAGAGACTCCTAGACTTACTTGGTTTCACCTTCATTCTGGCCCATTGCAGATTACTATTTAACTTACCCAGCAACCTGTTGGTGCATGGAACGGTTGTCGTCAAGGTTGTCATGTCGTCCATGAAAGCCCGAATCGGGGGGAGGCGTGGCCCTCCCTGCAACTTCTCCCCGCCCACTACCCATTTTGAGGCCCTAATAATGACCTCCATTGCCATTGTAAAAGCAAGTGGGGAGATGGTACATCCGGCCATGATTCCTATCTCAAGTTGTTGCCAACCTGTGGTGTAATCAGCTGTAGTAAAACATAATTGAATATCCAGAAAGTATGCTTTTACTAGGCTTTTAATGCTACCTGGGATTCTGAAATAATCAAAGGCCTCCCACAACAGACTATGCGGCACAGACCCAAAAGCATTAGCCAAATCCAAGAACACAACGTGCAGGTCTCTCTTCTCACGCTTTGCTAATTGAATTTGGTGCCAAATCATGCTGGTATGCTCTAAGCACCCGGAGAAGCCAGGAATTCCAGCTTTTTGCACCGTGGTATCAATTAGTTTATTCCTTTCAAGGTAATTTGTCAGTCTCCGTGCCACCACACTAAAGAAAACCTTCCCTTCAACATTCAGTAGACTAATTGGCCTAAATTGATTAATCTCCACTGCGTCCTTTTCTTTGGGAATAAATATTCCCCCAGCCCTCCGCCAAGCCTTGGGAATACTCTGCTTTTTCCAAACTATCTTCATTAATTGCCATAAAAATCTTAAAACATCTGGTGCACTCTTATACAACCGGTAGGGCACTCCATTAGGTCCCGGGGCTGAAGAGGCCCTTGCACGTTTTATTACTTCTTGCACCTCTTTCCACCTTGGTGGACTATCGTCGCATTGGCTACTTAACCCTTAAGAACGTACCGTCACACTGGTGTGACGGCCGTTAACTATCCGTAAAAGCGTACCGTCACACTTTTGTGTTTGGAATGTTGCTACATAAGTATTCTAATTGCTGCTTAACAATGGGCTACCACTTGTTGGCTAACATGGGCTGACATTGTACATTCTCAAAGTCAAAGATCTCTCGCAAATCACTTTGCCACTACCATTTTGTTATGTCCACATTTTGCAGATCTAGTTTATATTATGATTGTGTGGTCGGGCTATACATGACAAAATCCACGGAAGTGGCAAGTATTGGGAAGACGTTTACTTACAGGAGGCTGCAAATGTTGCTAGCTTCACTGCCATGTATTGCCATATTTCTGAATGTCAGTCATTACACCAAGCACAATAAAACAAGCAAAATTAGTGCTTTTTAAAAAAATAAATTATGATGTTATTCAGTGTTTAGTCAAATCTCATGGCCACTGATAAGATGAAAATCAAAATGACCGCGAAATGTACGGAATGCTGGAAACAAACATCGTTCATTCACGAGCTATGTAGCTTTGAGTAACGCACGCACATAGTTTGCTACATTCATGACATTAAAACTCGCACAAGAAATGCGCATACATCTTTATCTTGTCCCATTATAATCACAGCTTTATTTGCGCAATAGCAGTGCATCCATCAAGTCCGTCAATGCAAAACATTACAGCGACCGGCATCTCGAAGTTCATTCATTCAGAAAACAACCGTAGTTTACAGACGCTATACAAATTCATCGATAATATTAGTCATGACACATTTGAAAAGGCGTCAGCTTACTGATGAAGAGATCAGGGTTATTTTTACATCTAACATATTGAACATCCGTCTGAGGTAAGAGCAGAGATATTCGCGTGTCCTGTTATCCTCGTGACAATTGTAACACGTTGTCAGCGCGACTTCATTTGCGTAATCAGGTGCATGCATGCAACACATGTGATCACATGATGAAAGCATGTATGTGTGTGGTACTTTGCAATATTCACGTGAAATAAAACAGATCAGGCCATGCTGCACTGCATAGATTGTAGGCCACCTAATAATGACTATAGAATGTCAGTGTAGAACGCTAGTGACGCAGCCCAAAAAACTCACCCAGTGGAGTAGGTTGGTTTAAATAAAACCTACGTTCTTAAGGGTTAATTCACCAATAGGTGGGATATCAGCAGGAAGTACCATCTCCCTGAACCTCTCCCTATCTTTGTGCACTCCCTCTAAATACTCCTCAAGCTTCTGCTTAGGTTCCAAAAGACTACCACTCTTCTGCATTACGAATAAAGACTTAACAAACTTAAATGGGTATTTATAGAATGCTAGTCGGGCTCGTGATTTCTTCTTCCTATTTTTCCTAATATTTTCAGCTCTTCTTAGCACTACTAACCGCTCCCTCACATCTGCCTGTAGACAGTCAATACCTTCCTTCTCATCATCTGTAGCTTTTCTCCACTGCTTCTTAAGCTGCCTCCTCTCCTTGATAAGTTTATCTATCTCCTGCTGGCGCCTAGATTTAACTACCTCATGTAGCCGTTTTGTCCTTCTCTCAATAGTCCCAAATCTTTCCTTACCATAGCTATAAATAATGTCTCCCATTTTCTCTAATTTGCTTTCAGCCGTCCCCTTGAGCTGACCCAGGATACTGACCAAATCACTATTAACATCTTCCCACATTCTACATTCTGCTGCGCCTGGCCATCTAACCCCAGGCCTATGACCATTAATCTTCTCCCTCCTTGGCTGACTGGCCTCTCTCTCTGCCTCAGTGCTAGAACTTACCTCAACAACAGGGGTACTGATGTCCTGCGAACTGTGGGTTTCTTCCTGTCGCTGGACTTCAACCGACTGACTTGATGCACTTCTTAAGAAATAGCTATCAATGCGGGGACCCTGTGTTCCCTCTACCAAGCACTTCTTTTTCCCTTGATGAATTTTCAGGCCCTTTAGACTTGTAACCTTCTGCCAACCACACACACACATCTGCAGCTTTTTCTCAGTTTTCTCTGAACTAGTGGCTTCCACAAACATGTTTTCCTTACTCGTAATCAAATTCGTTCCAGGGTCAGTAACCATGTCTATCACAAGTGAGTCATCTTCCGCCCCTGCTCTCGCTGACTCTAGGGGTATTTTTTCATTATGTCGTACTGTAGCTTAGTAGGGTGCAGCCCATAGCTTAGTGAAGCCTGGGCTACTGCCACAATGAGCTGCTAACCCATTGTAGCCCCGGCGGGGTCTATTCCCTCCTGTCAGCCGTCTTTCCGTGCTGTCACAAGGTCTTTCCCTAGTTGCCAGCTGCCCTATTCACAGCAGTCACTAGCCTACGCTAGCTTCAGCATTACATTAATACACAGGATTAGATGTTAAAATCCCTTGTGCCAAAATCCAAGGTAAAAACACATTCAGAAGCCCCTGCTCAAGTTTAACTTTAAAAAGCACACTACCCACAAATCCGTCAACAAATGGTCACAAGCACAATGCAAATGGCCTATCCAACAGCAGTAGCCTATATAGTATGCGGCATGTCATTGGGGTTATCAAGTGGGCACCCTCATTCACCGATGTTTCGTTAAGTTAGGCCCACGACACCTCATGAAGGCTTAACAGTGAAACCAGCGTCCTGGAGACACTCCCCTCCATGCTACCACCATATTACCACATTGAAATATCCAATACTCAAAATACTCTTAACCAGCCCAGGCATGGTCTAAGTTGGCTAGGTCGGTCCGTCCCGTTGATGTGGACTGAACCATAAACCATAAAGAACCTTAGCCAAGTACCATCACCCTAGGCACAGCCCATCACAAACACAAAACAAATTAGCCAGTTAGCTTAGCCCATTATCTTAGGCCCCATCCCAAACACAAAACAAATTAGCCAGCAGTTAGCAGTTAGCTTACGCCCCATGCTGCCCCATATTACCACAACAAGCATCCAAATACCCTTAACCAACCTAGGCATGGTTTAAGTTGGCTAGGTCGGTCCGTCCCGTTGATGTGGACTGAACCATAAACCATAAAGAACCTTACCCAAGTACCATCAACCTAGGCACAGTCCATCACAAACACAAAACAAATGAGCCAGTTAGCTTACCTTAGCTTGCGCCCCAGGAAGGGTAACTTCTCCTTACCCACCACCAAAACAAATGAGCCAGTTAGCTTACCTTAGCTTGCGCCCCAGGAAGGGTAACTTCTCCTTACCCACGACCAAAACAAATGAGCCAGTTAGCCTACCTTAGCTTGCGCCCCAGGAAGGGTAACTTCTCCTTACCCACAACCATTCGCTTGCCCGTTCTGCTGCTAAGGACATGTTACTAACCACCTGCCTTAGACTTTGACCACAAATGCCTAATTCAGACAGCAAGCCAATAGCAGATCTGGCCACAAACCCACGTGCACCGATTTCAATAGGCCTTAATCGTGCACTCCAACCTCGCTTAGCTGCCTCCTCTGCTATTTCAGTATATTTAGCTCTCTTCAGCTCATTGGCCACTTCCACTCTGTCTTCCCAAGGAACAGTGAGTTCAATGAAGTAAACTATCTTCTCTGAATCCGACCATAGAATAACGTCAGGACGTAGCTTAGTACTCACTATATGTGGAGGTACCGCCATCTGCTGGCCAAGATCAACCTTCATTTCCCAGCCCGCCCCATTTTTCAACTGGCCGGTTTTGCACCTGGCCTTCGCGGAACAAGGTTTATCCCCCTGACGTACAAAGTTAATTTGCCTTACCCCTTTACTAGCTGCTAATGAATTGACTTCTCTTCTTTTATCCTCTATTGCCGCTGCCACACATTTCAATACCTGGTTATGACGCCACGTATACCGACCACCCCTGGGTGAGACTTACCTTGCATCCTGATAGGATATGGTGGAGACTGCCCACACACGAGCAAAGTATGCATTTATCATCCTCACCAAACCATTGACTTAAATTCTTGGGAGATGGGAGCACATCATATGTAGCACCTAACATAAATCTGATCTTACTAGCTTCCATGCCCCATAGATCTTTCCATTTAATCTGTCTTTTTTCCACCCCTTCCCAGTTCACCCACTGCCCTTGTTTTGCCTGCGACACTGCCTTAGTACATCTTACAGCCTCCTCCTGTCTATGCATTTCCTCCACTACCATTTTCCTCTTTTCTCCTGCAGAAGCCTTACTCCACAAGGGTTTACTTGCACCCACCCCTAGACCCCCCCGCCCGTGCTGAACATGGCCCATTATATCTCTATGCTTCAATGCTGATTGAGCTTGCTTAACTGCCTGCTCTGGGTTCCACTTCCTCCCTGCATTAACTGAGGGTGCAACTTTCCTCACCACTGGGTCCTTGGACTGAGTAAGAGTCAATTCCAATCTAGCCTTAGCACACTTAAATTCCTCTGTCAGACTAGATATTGGCAACTCTACAATACCCTTCCCATACAAGGCTACACTGCTTAAGCAGCGTGGGACTCCGAGCCATTTTCTGACAAAGGAGTTGATCATTTTTTCCAACCTCTCTACCTTTGACAGAGGAACTTCATAAACTGTCAATGGCCACATTAGCCGAGGCAACAAACCAAACTGCAAACACCACAGCTTGAGCTTACCTGGCAGCCCCGACTTGTCAATTTTTGCAATACCTTGCCTAGTGACCTGTCTCAAGTCTTCAACCTGTGATTTATCACTAAGGCTTGCATCATACCACCTTCCCAGGCTCTTTACTGGTTTCTCCAGAACTGTGGGAATCACCTCCTTATTTATAGCAAACTTCTTATCTGTTACCTTCCCTTTAATAATTGAGAGACTCCTAGACTTACTTGGTTTCACCTTCATTCTGGCCCATTGCAGATTACTATTTAACTTACCCAGCAACCTGTTGGTGCATGGAACGGTTGTCGTCAAGGTTGTCATGTCGTCCATGAAAGCCCGAATCGGGGGGAGGCGTGGCCCTCCCTGCAACTTCTCCCCGCCCACTACCCATTTTGAGGCCCTAATAATGACCTCCATTGCCATTGTAAAAGCAAGTGGGGAGATGGTACATCCGGCCATGATTCCTATCTCAAGTTGTTGCCAACCTGTGGTGTAATCAGCTGTAGTAAAACATAATTGAATATCCAGAAAGTATGCTTTTACTAGGCTTTTAATGCTACCTGGGATTCTGAAATAATCAAAGGCCTCCCACAACAGACTATGCGGCACAGACCCAAAAGCATTAGCCAAATCCAAGAACACAACGTGCAGGTCTCTCTTCTCACGCTTTGCTAATTGAATTTGGTGCCAAATCATGCTGGTATGCTCTAAGCACCCGGAGAAGCCAGGAATTCCAGCTTTTTGCACCGTGGTATCAATTAGTTTATTCCTTTCAAGGTAATTTGTCAGTCTCCGTGCCACCACACTAAAGAAAACCTTCCCTTCAACATTCAGTAGACTAATTGGCCTAAATTGATTAATCTCCACTGCGTCCTTTTCTTTGGGAATAAATATTCCCCCAGCCCTCCGCCAAGCCTTGGGAATACTCTGCTTTTTCCAAACTATCTTCATTAATTGCCATAAAAATCTTAAAACATCTGGTGCACTCTTATACAACCGGTAGGGCACTCCATTAGGTCCCGGGGCTGAAGAGGCCCTTGCACGTTTTATTACTTCTTGCACCTCTTTCCACCTTGGTGGACTATCGTCGCATTGGCTACTTAACCCTTAAGAACGTACCGTCACACTGGTGTGACGGCCGTTAACTATCCATAAAAGCGTACCGTCACACTTTTGTGTTTGGAATGTTGCTACATAAGTATTCTAATTGCTGCTTAACAATGGGCTACCACTTGTTGGCTAACATGGGCTGACATTGTACATTCTCAAAGTCAAAGATCTCTCGCAAATCACTTTGCCACTACCATTTTGTTATGTCCACATTTTGCAGATCTAGTTTATATTATGATTGTGTGGTCGGGCTATACATGACAAAATCCACGGAAGTGGCAAGTATTGGGAAGACGTTTACTTACAGGAGGCTGCAAATGTTGCTAGCTTCACTGCCATGTATTGCCATATTTCTGAATGTCAGTCATTACACCAAGCACAATAAAACAAGCAAAATTAGTGCTTTTTAAAAAAATAAATTATGATGTTATTCAGTGTTTAGTCAAATCTCATGGCCACTGATAAGATGAAAATCAAAATGACCGCGAAATGTACGGAATGCTGGAAACAAACATCGTTCATTCACGAGCTATGTAGCTTTGAGTAACGCACGCACATAGTTTGCTACATTCATGACATTAAAACTCGCACAAGAAATGCGCATACATCTTTATCTTGTCCCATTATAATCACAGCTTTATTTGCGCAATAGCAGTGCATCCATCAAGTCCGTCAATGCAAAACATTACAGCGACCGGCATCTCGAAGTTCATTCATTCAGAAAACAACCGTAGTTTACAGACGCTATACAAATTCATCGATAATATTAGTCATGACACATTTGAAAAGGCGTCAGCTTACTGATGAAGAGATCAGGGTTATTTTTACATCTAACATATTGAACATCCGTCTGAGGTAAGAGCAGAGATATTCGCGTGTCCTGTTATCCTCGTGACAATTGTAACACGTTGTCAGCGCGACTTCATTTGCGTAATCAGGTGCATGCATGCAACACATGTGATCACATGATGAAAGCATGTATGTGTGTGGTACTTTGCAATATTCACGTGAAATAAAACAGATCAGGCCATGCTGCACTGCATAGATTGTAGGCCACCTAATAATGACTATAGAATGTCAGTGTAGAACGCTAGTGACGCAGCCCAAAAAACTCACCCAGTGGAGTAGGTTGGTTTAAATAAAACCTACGTTCTTAAGGGTTAATTCACCAATAGGTGGGATATCAGCAGGAAGTACCATCTCCCTGAACCTCTCCCTATCTTTGTGCACTCCCTCTAAATACTCCTCAAGCTTCTGCTTAGGTTCCAAAAGACTACCACTCTTCTGCATTACGAATAAAGACTTAACAAACTTAAATGGGTCTTTATAGAATGCTAGTCGGGCTCGTGATTTCTTCTTCCTATTTTTCCTAATATTTTCAGCTCTTCTTAGCACTACTAACCGCTCCCTCACATCTGCCTGTAGACAGTCAATACCTTCCTTCTCATCATCTGTAGCTTTTCTCCACTGCTTCTTAAGCTGCCTCCTCTCCTTGATAAGTTTATCTATCTCCTGCTGGCGCCTAGATTTAACTACCTCATGTAGCCGTTTTGTCCTCTCAATAGTCCCAAATCTTTCCTTACCATAGCTATAAATAATGTCTCCCATTTTCTCTAATTTGCTTTCAGCCGTCCCCTTGAGCTGACCCAGGATACTGACCAAATCACTATTAACATCTTCCCACATTCTACATTCTGCTGCGCCTGGCCATCTAACCCCAGGCCTATGACCATTAATCTTCTCCCTCCTTGGCTGACTGGCCTCTCTCTCTGCCTCAGTGCTAGAACTTACCTCAACAACAGGGGTACTGATGTCCTGCGAACTGTGGGTTTCTTCCTGTCGCTGGACTTCAACCGACTGACTTGATGCACTTCTTAAGAAATAGCTATCAATGCGGGGACCCTGTGTTCCCTCTACCAAGCACTTCTTTTTCCCTTGATGAATTTTCAGGCCCTTTAGACTTGTAACCTTCTGCCAACCACACACACACATCTGCAGCTTTTTCTCAGTTTTCTCTGAACTAGTGGCTTCCACAAACATGTTTTCCTTACTCGTAATCAAATTCGTTCCAGGGTCAGTAACCATGTCTATCACAAGTGAGTCATCTTCCGCCCCTGCTCTCGCTGACTCTAGGGGTATTTTTTCATTATGTCGTACTGTAGCTTAGTAGGGTGCAGCCCATAGCTTAGTGAAGCCTGGGCTACTGCCACAATGAGCTGCTAACCCATTGTAGCCCCGGCGGGGTCTATTCCCTCCTGTCAGCCGTCTTTCCGTGCTGTCACAAGGTCTTTCCCTAGTTGCCAGCTGCCCTATTCACAGCAGTCACTAGCCTACGCTAGCTTCAGCATTACATTAATACACAGGATTAGATGTTAAAATCCCTTGTGCCAAAATCCAAGGTAAAAACACATTCAGAAGCCCCTGCTCAAGTTTAACTTTAAAAAGCACACTACCCACAAATCCGTCAACAAATGGTCACAAGCACAATGCAAATGGCCTATCCAACAGCAGTAGCCTATATAGTATGCGGCATGTCATTGGGGTTATCAAGTGGGCACCCTCATTCACCGATGTTTCGTTAAGTTAGGCCCACGACACCTCATGAAGGCTTAACAGTGAAACCAGCGTCCTGGAGACACTCCCCTCCATGCTACCACCATATTACCACATTGAAATATCCAATACTCAAAATACTCTTAACCAGCCCAGGCATGGTCTAAGTTGGCTAGGTCGGTCCGTCCCGTTGATGTGGACTGAACCATAAACCATAAAGAACCTTAGCCAAGTACCATCACCCTAGGCACAGCCCATCACAAACACAAAACAAATTAGCCAGTTAGCTTAGCCCATTATCTTAGGCCCCATCCCAAACACAAAACAAATTAGCCAGCAGTTAGCAGTTAGCTTACGCCCCATGCTGCCCCATATTACCACAACAAGCATCCAAATACCCTTAACCAACCTAGGCATGGTTTAAGTTGGCTAGGTCGGTCCGTCCCGTTGATGTGGACTGAACCATAAACCATAAAGAACCTTAGCCAAGTACCATCAACCTAGGCACAGTCCATCACAAACACAAAACAAATGAGCCAGTTAGCTTACCTTAGCTTGCGCCCCAGGAAGGGTAACTTCTCCTTACCCACGACCAAAACAAATGAGCCAGTTAGCCTACCTTAGCTTGCGCCCCAGGAAGGGTAACTTCTCCTTACCCACGACCAAAACAAATGAGCCAGTTAGCCTACCTTAGCTTGCGCCCCAGGAAGGGTAACTTCTCCTTACCCACAACCATTCGCTTGCCCGTTCTGCTGCTAAGGACATGTTACTAACCACCTGCCTTAGACTTCGACCACAAATGCCTAATTCAGACAGCAAGCCAATAGCAGATCTGGCCACAAACCCACGTGCACCGATTTCAATAGGCCTTAATCGTGCACTCCAACCTCGCTTAGCTGCCTCCTCTGCTATTTCAGTATATTTAGCTCTCTTCAGCTCATTGGCCACTTCCACTCTGTCTTCCCAAGGAACAGTGAGTTCAATGAAGTAAACTATCTTCTCTGAATCCGACCATAGAATTACGTCAGGACGTAGCTTAGTACTCACTATATGTGGAGGTACCGCCATCTGCTGGCCAAGATCAACCTTCATTTCCCAGCCCGCCCCATTTTTCAACTGGCCGGTTTTGCACCTGGCCTTCGCGGAACAAGGTTTATCCCCCTGACGTACAAAGTTAATTTGCCTTACCCCTTTACTAGCTGCTAATGAATTGACTTCTCTTCTTTTATCCTCTATTGCCGCTGCCACACATTTCAATACCTGGTTATGACGCCACGTATACCGACCGCCCCTGGGTGAGACTTACCTTGCATCCTGATAGGATATGGTGGAGACTGCCCACACACGAGCAAAGTATGCATTTATCATCCTCACCAAACCATTGACTTAAATTCTTGGGAGATGGGAGCACATCATATGTAGCACCTAACATAAATCTGATCTTACTAGCTTCCATGCCCCATAGATCTTTCCATTTAATCTGTCTTTTTTCCACCCCTTCCCAGTTCACCCACTGCCCTTGTTTTGCCTGCGACACTGCCTTAGTACATCTTACAGCCTCCTCCTGTCTATGCATTTCCTCCACTACCATTTTCCTCTTTTCTCCTGCAGAAGCCTTACTCCACAAGGGTTTACTTGCACCCACCCCTAGACCCCCCCGCCCGTGCTGAACATGGCCCATTATATCTCTATGCTTCAATGCTGATTGAGCTTGCTTAACTGCCTGCTCTGGGTTCCACTTCCTCCCTGCATTAACTGAGGGTGCAACTTTCCTCACCACTGGGTCCTTGGACTGAGTAAGAGTCAATTCCAATCTAGCCTTAGCACACTTAAATTCCTCTGTCAGACTAGATATTGGCAACTCTACAATACCCTTCCCATACAAGGCTACACTGCTTAAGCAGCGTGGGACTCCGAGCCATTTTCTGACAAAGGAGTTGATCATTTTTTCCAACCTCTCTACCTTTGACAGAGGAACTTCATAAACTGTCAATGGCCACATTAGCCGAGGCAACAAACCAAACTGCAAACACCACAGCTTGAGCTTACCTGGCAGCCCCGACTTGTCAATTTTTGCAATACCTTGCCTAGTGACCTGTCTCAAGTCTTCAACCTGTGATTTATCACTAAGGCTTGCATCATACCACCTTCCCAGGCTCTTTACTGGTTTCTCCAGAACTGTGGGAATCACCTCCTTATTTATAGCAAACTTCTTATCTGTTACCTTCCCTTTAATAATTGAGAGACTCCTAGACTTACTTGGTTTCACCTTCATTCTGGCCCATTGCAGATTACTATTTAACTTACCCAGCAACCTGTTGGTGCATGGAACGGTTGTCGTCAAGGTTGTCATGTCGTCCATGAAAGCCCGAATCGGGGGGAGGCGTGGCCCTCCCTGCAACTTCTCCCCGCCCACTACCCATTTTGAGGCCCTAATAATGACCTCCATTGCCATTGTAAAAGCAAGTGGGGAGATGGTACATCCGGCCATGATTCCTATCTCAAGTTGTTGCCAACCTGTGGTGTAATCAGCTGTAGTAAAACATAATTGAATATCCAGAAAGTATGCTTTTACTAGGCTTTTAATGCTACCTGGGATTCTGAAATAATCAAAGGCCTCCCACAACAGACTATGCGGCACAGACCCAAAAGCATTAGCCAAATCCAAGAACACAACGTGCAGGTCTCTCTTCTCACGCTTTGCTAATTGAATTTGGTGCCAAATCATGCTGGTATGCTCTAAGCACCCGGAGAAGCCAGGAATTCCAGCTTTTTGCACCGTGGTATCAATTAGTTTATTCCTTTCAAGGTAATTTGTCAGTCTCCGTGCCACCACACTAAAGAAAACCTTCCCTTCAACATTCAGTAGACTAATTGGCCTAAATTGATTAATCTCCACTGCGTCCTTTTCTTTGGGAATAAATATTCCCCCAGCCCTCCGCCAAGCCTTGGGAATACTCTGCTTTTTCCAAACTATCTTCATTAATTGCCATAAAAATCTTAAAACATCTGGTGCACTCTTATACAACCGGTAGGGCACTCCATTAGGTCCCGGGGCTGAAGAGGCCCTTGCACGTTTTATTACTTCTTGCACCTCTTTCCACCTTGGTGGACTATCGTCGCATTGGCTACTTAACCCTTAAGAACGTACCGTCACACTGGTGTGACGGCCGTTAACTATCCATAAAAGCGTACCGTCACACTTTTGTGTTTGGAATGTTGCTACATAAGTATTCTAATTGCTGCTTAACAATGGGCTACCACTTGTTGGCTAACATGGGCTGACATTGTACATTCTCAAAGTCAAAGATCTCTCGCAAATCACTTTGCCACTACCATTTTGTTATGTCCACATTTTGCAGATCTAGTTTATATTATGATTGTGTGGTCGGGCTATACATGACAAAATCCACGGAAGTGGCAAGTATTGGGAAGACGTTTACTTACAGGAGGCTGCAAATGTTGCTAGCTTCACTGCCATGTATTGCCATATTTCTGAATGTCAGTCATTACACCAAGCACAATAAAACAAGCAAAATTAGTGCTTTTTAAAAAAATAAATTATGATGTTATTCAGTGTTTAGTCAAATCTCATGGCCACTGATAAGATGAAAATCAAAATGACCGCGAAATGTACGGAATGCTGGAAACAAACATCGTTCATTCACGAGCTATGTAGCTTTGAGTAACGCACGCACATAGTTTGCTACATTCATGACATTAAAACTCGCACAAGAAATGCGCATACATCTTTATCTTGTCCCATTATAATCACAGCTTTATTTGCACAATAGCAGTGCATCCATCAAGTCCGTCAATGCAAAACATTACAGCGACCGGCATCTCGAAGTTCATTCATTCAGAAAACAACCGTAGTTTACAGACGCTATACAAATTCATCGATAATATTAGTCATGACACATTTGAAAAGACGTCAGCTTACTGATGAAGAGATCAGGGTTATTTTTACATCTAACATATTGAACATCCGTCTGAGGTAAGAGCAGAGATATTCGCGTGTCCTGTTATCCTCGTGACAATTGTAACACGTTGTCAGCGCGACTTCATTTGCGTAATCAGGTGCATGCATGCAACACATGTGATCACATGATGAAAGCATGTATGTGTGTGGTACTTTGCAATATTCACGTGAAATAAAACAGATCAGGCCATGCTGCACTCACTGGCGCCTTAATGCAGGGGCTTACCTGGGCTTCAGCCCAGGGGCCTCGACCAATGAGGGGCCTCCTAATAATAATAATGATAATCAATAATAATAAACGGTGTGTCCGTATTCGCGGCGTCATTAGCCTACACTGGAGCTAGCCTAAATAATTGAGCACATCGTACTGCTCTACAATTACATCCATGCAGAGGCCCCCTTTGTTTTCTCCAATTCTAAAGTGTAACAAAATGTAACAAAACGTAATAAATCCCAACGGGTGTAGAGGAGCTAGAGGAGAGGCTGAAACTGACTGACAAACTTATCATACAAAACTTGGAGATAACATGGGTAGGTTTGAAGCAACGATAAACGAATGACGTGGATTCCTGTAACTGTCCATGAAAACAGAAGGCATATAGCAGGTAAATATCGTAGCAAATAGCCTGGAAATGAAACGGCTTTAAAAACATGTATTTCACTTGTCTCATTGGAGTGAACGCAGAACATGGGCTGTGACGCAAAGAAATGAATTAGTGATCTGCATCTCCGTTCATCAACAGCTAAGTTTGTGCTAACCCATTCGCACATATAATAGTCTAGGCTATGTTATGTTTTCTCCAACGTTAACGTGAGATATGTCTCCATATAGTGTAGTGATAATGCATAAGGTCATGTTCACGTCACATGAGCCAGCTTGTTCTGTAGGCTAAAAGTATTTCTGTCCCTCCCAAAAAAACTCCTGGGGAACCCCCCGACACGACAAACACATGCACTTTTGAAAAGCTTTTAAACGTCCATATGTGTAGCCTACCCATCTTTTAACTTAGCCTACAGCCAGTGTTTCGTGCAGTAGGCTAGCCTTTTTGATAAGCGATGTCATGGGTAGGCTGACGTGATTCGAGGGCTTTCTGTTCCTGTTTATGTAAAGGTTTTACATAGGCTGATGATAGGCTACACTGCATGTTATTAACCAAAAGCGCACGCTATGTGTCGGGTCAGATAGCGGGCCGGGTATCATTTAATCATAATTAATATTTGCGGTTGGGGGGGGGGGGGGGGGGGGGGGCCTTAAAAAACATATAGCCCAGGGGCCTCGGGTGGTATTAAGGCGCCCCTGGCTGCACTGCATAGATTGTAGGCCACCTAATAATGACTATAGAATGTCAGTGTAGAACGCTAGTGACGCAGCCCAAAAAACTCACCCAGTGGAGTAGGTTGGTTTAAATAAAACCTACGTTCTTAAGGGTTAATTCACCAATAGGTGGGATATCAGCAGGAAGTACCATCTCCCTGAACCTCTCCCTATCTTTGTGCACTCCCTCTAAATACTCCTCAAGCTTCTGCTTAGGTTCCAAAAGACTACCACTCTTCTGCATTACGAATAAAGACTTAACAAACTTAAATGGGTCTTTATAGAATGCTAGTCGGGCTCGTGATTTCTTCTTCCTATTTTTCCTAATATTTTCAGCTCTTCTTAGCACTACTAACCGCTCCCTCACATCTGCCTGTAGACAGTCAATACCTTCCTTCTCATCATCTGTAGCTTTTCTCCACTGCTTCTTAAGCTGCCTCCTCTCCTTGATAAGTTTATCTATCTCCTGCTGGCGCCTAGATTTAACTACCTCATGTAGCCGTTTTGTCCTCTCAATAGTCCCAAATCTTTCCTTACCATAGCTATAAATAATGTCTCCCATTTTCTCTAATTTGCTTTCAGCCGTCCCCTTGAGCTGACCCAGGATACTGACCAAATCACTATTAACATCTTCCCACATTCTACATTCTGCTGCGCCTGGCCATCTAACCCCAGGCCTATGACCATTAATCTTCTCCCTCCTTGGCTGACTGGCCTCTCTCTCTGCCTCAGTGCTAGAACTTACCTCAACAACAGGGGTACTGATGTCCTGCGAACTGTGGGTTTCTTCCTGTCGCTGGACTTCAACCGACTGACTTGATGCACTTCTTAAGAAATAGCTATCAATGCGGGGACCCTGTGTTCCCTCTACCAAGCACTTCTTTTTCCCTTGATGAATTTTCAGGCCCTTTAGACTTGTAACCTTCTGCCAACCACACACACACATCTGCAGCTTTTTCTCAGTTTTCTCTGAACTAGTGGCTTCCACAAACATGTTTTCCTTACTCGTAATCAAATTCGTTCCAGGGTCAGTAACCATGTCTATCACAAGTGAGTCATCTTCCGCCCCTGCTCTCGCTGACTCTAGGGGTATTTTTTCATTATGTCGTACTGTAGCTTAGTAGGGTGCAGCCCATAGCTTAGTGAAGCCTGGGCTACTGCCACAATGAGCTGCTAACCCATTGTAGCCCCGGCGGGGTCTATTCCCTCCTGTCAGCCGTCTTTCCGTGCTGTCACAAGGTCTTTCCCTAGTTGCCAGCTGCCCTATTCACAGCAGTCACTAGCCTACGCTAGCTTCAGCATTACATTAATACACAGGATTAGATGTTAAAATCCCTTGTGCCAAAATCCAAGGTAAAAACACATTCAGAAGCCCCTGCTCAAGTTTAACTTTAAAAAGCACACTACCCACAAATCCGTCAACAAATGGTCACAAGCACAATGCAAATGGCCTATCCAACAGCAGTAGCCTATATAGTATGCGGCATGTCATTGGGGTTATCAAGTGGGCACCCTCATTCACCGATGTTTCGTTAAGTTAGGCCCACGACACCTCATGAAGGCTTAACAGTGAAACCAGCGTCCTGGAGACACTCCCCTCCATGCTACCACCATATTACCACATTGAAATATCCAATACTCAAAATACTCTTAACCAGCCCAGGCATGGTCTAAGTTGGCTAGGTCGGTCCGTCCCGTTGATGTGGACTGAACCATAAACCATAAAGAACCTTAGCCAAGTACCATCACCCTAGGCACAGCCCATCACAAACACAAAACAAATTAGCCAGTTAGCTTAGCCCATTATCTTAGGCCCCATCCCAAACACAAAACAAATTAGCCAGCAGTTAGCAGTTAGCTTACGCCCCATGCTGCCCCATATTACCACAACAAGCATCCAAATACCCTTAACCAACCTAGGCATGGTTTAAGTTGGCTAGGTCGGTCCGTCCCGTTGATGTGGACGGAACCATAAACCATAAAGAACCTTACCCAAGTACCATCAACCTAGGCACAGTCCATCACAAACACAAAACAAATGAGCCAGTTAGCTTACCTTAGCTTGCGCCCCAGGAAGGGTAACTTCTCCTTACCCACCACCAAAACAAATGAGCCAGTTAGCTTACCTTAGCTTGCGCCCCAGGAAGGGTAACTTCTCCTTACCCACGACCAAAACAAATGAGCCAGTTAGCCTACCTTAGCTTGCGCCCCAGGAAGGGTAACTTCTCCTTACCCACAACCATTCGCTTGCCCGTTCTGCTGCTAAGGACATGTTACTAACCACCTGCCTTAGACTTTGACCACAAATGCCTAATTCAGACAGCAAGCCAATAGCAGATCTGGCCACAAACCCACGTGCACCGATTTCAATAGGCCTTAATCGTGCACTCCAACCTCGCTTAGCTGCCTCCTCTGCTATTTCAGTATATTTAGCTCTCTTCAGCTCATTGGCCACTTCCACTCTGTCTTCCCAAGGAACAGTGAGTTCAATGAAGTAAACTATCTTCTCTGAATCCGACCATAGAATTACGTCAGGACGTAGCTTAGTACTCACTATATGTGGAGGTACCGCCATCTGCTGGCCAAGATCAACCTTCATTTCCCAGCCCGCCCCATTTTTCAACTGGCCGGTTTTGCACCTGGCCTTCGCGGAACAAGGTTTATCCCCCTGACGTACAAAGTTAATTTGCCTTACCCCTTTACTAGCTGCTAATGAATTGACTTCTCTTCTTTTATCCTCTATTGCCGCTGCCACACATTTCAATACCTGGTTATGACGCCACGTATACCGACCGCCCCTGGGTGAGACTTACCTTGCATCCTGATAGGATATGGTGGAGACTGCCCACACACGAGCAAAGTATGCATTTATCATCCTCACCAAACCATTGACTTAAATTCTTGGGAGATGGGAGCACATCATATGTAGCACCTAACATAAATCTGATCTTACTAGCTTCCATGCCCCATAGATCTTTCCATTTAATCTGTCTTTTTTCCACCCCTTCCCAGTTCACCCACTGCCCTTGTTTTGCCTGCGACACTGCCTTAGTACATCTTACAGCCTCCTCCTGTCTATGCATTTCCTCCACTACCATTTTCCTCTTTTCTCCTGCAGAAGCCTTACTCCACAAGGGTTTACTTGCACCCACCCCTAGACCCCCCCGCCCGTGCTGAACATGGCCCATTATATCTCTATGCTTCAATGCTGATTGAGCTTGCTTAACTGCCTGCTCTGGGTTCCACTTCCTCCCTGCATTAACTGAGGGTGCAACTTTCCTCACCACTGGGTCCTTGGACTGAGTAAGAGTCAATTCCAATCTAGCCTTAGCACACTTAAATTCCTCTGTCAGACTAGATATTGGCAACTACAATACCCTTCCCATACAAGGCTACACTGCTTAAGCAGCGTGGGACTCCGAGCCATTTTCTGACAAAGGAGTTGATCATTTTTTCCAACCTCTCTACCTTTGACAGAGGAACTTCATAAACTGTCAATGGCCACATTAGCCGAGGCAACAAACCAAACTGCAAACACCACAGCTTGAGCTTACCTGGCAGCCCCGACTTGTCAATTTTTGCAATACCTTGCCTAGTGACCTGTCTCAAGTCTTCAACCTGTGATTTATCACTAAGGCTTGCATCATACCACCTTCCCAGGCTCTTTACTGGTTTCTCCAGAACTGTGGGAATCACCTCCTTATTTATAGCAAACTTCTTATCTGTTACCTTCCCTTTAATAATTGAGAGACTCCTAGACTTACTTGGTTTCACCTTCATTCTGGCCCATTGCAGATTACTATTTAACTTACCCAGCAACCTGTTGGTGCATGGAACGGTTGTCGTCAAGGTTGTCATGTCGTCCATGAAAGCCCGAATCGGGGGGAGGCGTGGCCCTCCCTGCAACTTCTCCCCGCCCACTACCCATTTTGAGGCCCTAATAATGACCTCCATTGCCATTGTAAAAGCAAGTGGGGAGATGGTACATCCGGCCATGATTCCTATCTCAAGTTGTTGCCAACCTGTGGTGTAATCAGCTGTAGTAAAACATAATTGAATATCCAGAAAGTATGCTTTTACTAGGCTTTTAATGCTACCTGGGATTCTGAAATAATCAAAGGCCTCCCACAACAGACTATGCGGCACAGACCCAAAAGCATTAGCCAAATCCAAGAACACAACGTGCAGGTCTCTCTTCTCACGCTTTGCTAATTGAATTTGGTGCCAAATCATGCTGGTATGCTCTAAGCACCCGGAGAAGCCAGGAATTCCAGCTTTTTGCACCGTGGTATCAATTAGTTTATTCCTTTCAAGGTAATTTGTCAGTCTCCGTGCCACCACACTAAAGAAAACCTTCCCTTCAACATTCAGTAGACTAATTGGCCTAAATTGATTAATCTCCACTGCGTCCTTTTCTTTGGGAATAAATATTCCCCCAGCCCTCCGCCAAGCCTTGGGAATACTCTGCTTTTTCCAAACTATCTTCATTAATTGCCATAAAAATCTTAAAACATCTGGTGCACTCTTATACAACCGGTAGGGCACTCCATTAGGTCCCGGGGCTGAAGAGGCCCTTGCACGTTTTATTACTTCTTGCACCTCTTTCCACCTTGGTGGACTATCGTCGCATTGGCTACTTAACCCTTAAGAACGTACCGTCACACTGGTGTGACGGCCGTTAACTATCCGTAAAAGCGTACCGTCACACTTTTGTGTTTGGAATGTTGCTACATAAGTATTCTAATTGCTGCTTAACAATGGTCTACCACTTGTTGGCTAACATGGGCTGACATTGTACATTCTCAAAGTCAAAGATCTCTCGCAAATCACTTTGCCACTACCATTTTGTTATGTCCACATTTTGCAGATCTAGTTTATATTATCATTGTGTGGTCGGGCTATACATGACAAAATCCACGGAAGTGGCAAGTATTGGGAAGACGTTTACTTACAGGAGGCTGCAAATGTTGCTAGCTTCACTGCCATGTATTGCCATATTTCTGAATGTCAGTCATTACACCAAGCACAATAAAACAAGCAAAATTAGTGCTTTTAAAAAAAATAAATTATGATGTTATTCAGTGTTTAGTCAAATCTCATGGCCACTGATAAGATGAAAATCAAAATGACCGCGAAATGTACGGAATGCTGGAAACAAACATCGTTCATTCACGAGCTATGTAGCTTTGAGTAACGCACGCACATAGTTTGCTACATTCATGACATTAAAACTCGCACAAGAAATGCGCATACATCTTTATCTTGTCCCATTATAATCACAGCTTTATTTGCGCAATAGCAGTGCATCCATCAAGTCCGTCAATGCAAAACATTACAGCGACCGGCATCTCGAAGTTCATTCATTCAGAAAACAACCGTAGTTTACAGACGCTATACAAATTCATCGATAATATTAGTCATGACACATTTGAAAAGGCGTCAGCTTACTGATGAAGAGATCAGGGTTATTTTTACATCTAACATATTGAACATCCGTCTGAGGTAAGAGCAGAGATATTCGCGTGTCCTGTTATCCTCGTGACAATTGTAACACGTTGTCAGCGCGACTTCATTTGCGTAATCAGGTGCATGCATGCAACACATGTGATCACATGATGAAAGCATGTATGTGTGTGGTACTTTGCAATATTCACGTGAAATAAAACAGATCAGGCCATGCTGCACTGCATAGATTGTAGGCCACCTAATAATGACTATAGAATGTCAGTGTAGAACGCTAGTGACGCAGCCCAAAAAACTCACCCAGTGGAGTAGGTTGGTTTAAATAAAACCTACGTTCTTAAGGGTTAATTCACCAATAGGTGGGATATCAGCAGGAAGTACCATCTCCCTGAAACTCTCCCTATCTTTGTGCACTCCCTCTAAATACTCCTCAAGCTTCTGCTTAGGTTCCAAAAGACTACCACTCTTCTGCATTACGAATAAAGACTTAACAAACTTAAATGGGTCTTTATAGAATGCTAGTCGGGCTCGTGATTTCTTCTTCCTATTTTTCCTAATATTTTCAGCTCTTCTTAGCACTACTAACCGCTCCCTCACATCTGCCTGTAGACAGTCAATACCTTCCTTCTCATCATCTGTAGCTTTTCTCCACTGCTTCTTAAGCTGCCTCCTCTCCTTGATAAGTTTATCTATCTCCTGCTGGCGCCTAGATTTAACTACCTCATGTAGCCGTTTTGTCCTTCTCTCAATAGTCCCAAATCTTTCCTTACCATAGCTATAAATAATGTCTCCCATTTTCTCTAATTTGCTTTCAGCCGTCCCCTTGAGCTGACCCAGGATACTGACCAAATCACTATTAACATCTTCCCACATTCTACATTCTGCTGCGCCTGGCCATCTAACCCCAGGCCTATGACCATTAATCTTCTCCCTCCTTGGCTGACTGGCCTCTCTCTCTGCCTCAGTGCTAGAACTTACCTCAACAACAGGGGTACTGATGTCCTGCGAACTGTGGGTTTCTTCCTGTCGCTGGACTTCAACCGACTGACTTGATGCACTTCTTAAGAAATAGCTATCAATGCGGGGACCCTGTGTTCCCTCTACCAAGCACTTCTTTTTCCCTTGATGAATTTTCAGGCCCTTTAGACTTGTAACCTTCTGCCAACCACACACACACATCTGCAGCTTTTTCTCAGTTTTCTCTGAACTAGTGGCTTCCACAAACATGTTTTCCTTACTCGTAATCAAATTCGTTCCAGGGTCAGTAACCATGTCTATCACAAGTGAGTCATCTTCCGCCCCTGCTCTCGCTGACTCTAGGGGTATTTTTTCATTATGTCGTACTGTAGCTTAGTAGGGTGCAGCCCATAGCTTAGTGAAGCCTGGGCTACTGCCACAATGAGCTGCTAACCCATTGTAGCCCCGGCGGGGTCTATTCCCTCCTGTCAGCCGTCTTTCCGTGCTGTCACAAGGTCTTTCCCTAGTTGCCAGCTGCCCTATTCACAGCAGTCACTAGCCTACGCTAGCTTCAGCATTACATTAATACACAGGATTAGATGTTAAAATCCCTTGTGCCAAAATCCAAGGTAAAAACACATTCAGAAGCCCCTGCTCAAGTTTAACTTTAAAAAGCACACTACCCACAAATCCGTCAACAAATGGTCACAAGCACAATGAAAATGGCCTATCCAACAGCAGTAGCCTATATAGTATGCGGCATGTCATTGGGGTTATCAAGTGGGCACCCTCATTCACCGATGTTTCGTTAAGTTAGGCCCACGACACCTCATGAAGGCTTAACAGTGAAACCAGCGTCCTGGAGACACTCCCCTCCATGCTACCACCATATTACCACATTGAAATATCCAATACTCAAAATACTCTTAACCAGCCCAGGCATGGTCTAAGTTGGCTAGGTCGGTCCGTCCCGTTGATGTGGACTGAACCATAAACCATAAAGAACCTTAGCCAAGTACCATCACCCTAGGCACAGCCCATCACAAACACAAAACAAATTAGCCAGTTAGCTTAGCCCATTATCTTAGGCCCCATCCCAAACACAAAACAAATTAGCCAGCAGTTAGCAGTTAGCTTACGCCCCATGCTGCCCCATATTACCACAACAAGCATCCAAATACCCTTAACCAACCTAGGCATGGTTTAAGTTGGCTAGGTCGGTCCGTCCCGTTGATGTGGACTGAACCATAAACCATAAAGAACCTTAGCCAAGTACCATCAACCTAGGCACAGTCCATCACAAACACAAAACAAATGAGCCAGTTAGCTTACCTTAGCTTGCGCCCCAGGAAGGGTAACTTCTCCTTACCCACGACCAAAACAAATGAGCCAGTTAGCCTACCTTAGCTTGCGCCCCAGGAAGGGTAACTTCTCCTTACCCACCACCAAAACAAATGAGCCAGTTAGCTTACCTTAGCTTGCGCCCCAGGAAGGGTAACTTCTCCTTACCCACGACCAAAACAAATGAGCCAGTTAGCCTACCTTAGCTTGCGCCCCAGGAAGGGTAACTTCTCCTTACCCACAACCATTCGCTTGCCCGTTCTGCTGCTAAGGACATGTTACTAACCACCTGCCTTAGACTTTGACCACAAATGCCTAATTCAGACAGCAAGCCAATAGCAGATCTGGCCACAAACCCACGTGCACCGATTTCAATAGGCCTTAATCGTGCACTCCAACCTCGCTTAGCTGCCTCCTCTGCTATTTCAGTATATTTAGCTCTCTTCAGCTCATTGGCCACTTCCACTCTGTCTTCCCAAGGAACAGTGAGTTCAATGAAGTAAACTATCTTCTCTGAATCCGACCATAGAATTACGTCAGGACGTAGCTTAGTACTCACTATATGTGGAGGTACCGCCATCTGCTGGCCAAGATCAACCTTCATTTCCCAGCCCGCCCCATTTTTCAACTGGCCGGTTTTGCACCTGGCCTTCGCGGAACAAGGTTTATCCCCCTGACGTACAAAGTTAATTTGCCTTACCCCTTTACTAGCTGCTAATGAATTGACTTCTCTTCTTTTATCCTCTATTGCCGCTGCCACACATTTCAATACCTGGTTATGACGCCACGTATACCGACCGCCCCTGGGTGAGACTTACCTTGCATCCTGATAGGATATGGTGGAGACTGCCCACACACGAGCAAAGTATGCATTTATCATCCTCACCAAACCATTGACTTAAATTCTTGGGAGATGGGAGCACATCATATGTAGCACCTAACATAAATCTGATCTTACTAGCTTCCATGCCCCATAGATCTTTCCATTTAATCTGTCTTTTTTCCACCCCTTCCCAGTTCACCCACTGCCCTTGTTTTGCCTGCGACACTGCCTTAGTACATCTTACAGCCTCCTCCTGTCTATGCATTTCCTCCACTACCATTTTCCTCTTTTCTCCTGCAGAAGCCTTACTCCACAAGGGTTTACTTGCACCCACCCCTAGACCCCCCCGCCCGTGCTGAACATGGCCCATTATATCTCTATGCTTCAATGCTGATTGAGCTTGCTTAACTGCCTGCTCTGGGTTCCACTTCCTCCCTGCATTAACTGAGGGTGCAACTTTCCTCACCACTGGGTCCTTGGACTGAGTAAGAGTCAATTCCAATCTAGCCTTAGCACACTTAAATTCCTCTATCAGACTAGATATTGGCAACTACAATACCCTTCCCATACAAGGCTACACTGCTTAAGCAGCGTGGGACTCCGAGCCATTTTCTGACAAAGGAGTTGATCATTTTTTCCAACCTCTCTACCTTTGACAGAGGAACTTCATAAACTGTCAATGGCCACATTAGCCGAGGCAACAAACCAAACTGCAAACACCACAGCTTGAGCTTACCTGGCAGCCCCGACTTGTCAATTTTTGCAATACCTTGCCTAGTGACCTGTCTCAAGTCTTCAACCTGTGATTTATCACTAAGGCTTGCATCATACCACCTTCCCAGGCTCTTTACTGGTTTCTCCAGAACTGTGGGAATCACCTCCTTATTTATAGCAAACTTCTTATCTGTTACCTTCCCTTTAATAATTGAGAGACTCCTAGACTTACTTGGTTTCACCTTCATTCTGGCCCATTGCAGATTACTATTTAACTTACCCAGCAACCTGTTGGTGCATGGAACGGTTGTCGTCAAGGTTGTCATGTCGTCCATGAAAGCCCGAATCGGGGGGAGGCGTGGCCCTCCCTGCAACTTCTCCCCGCCCACTACCCATTTTGAGGCCCTAATAATGACCTCCATTGCCATTGTAAAAGCAAGTGGGGAGATGGTACATCCGGCCATGATTCCTATCTCAAGTTGTTGCCAACCTGTGGTGTAATCAGCTGTAGTAAAACATAATTGAATATCCAGAAAGTATGCTTTTACTAGGCTTTTAATGCTACCTGGGATTCTGAAATAATCAAAGGCCTCCCACAACAGACTATGCGGCACAGACCCAAAAGCATTAGCCAAATCCAAGAACACAACGTGCAGGTCTCTCTTCTCACGCTTTGCTAATTGAATTTGGTGCCAAATCATGCTGGTATGCTCTAAGCACCCGGAGAAGCCAGGAATTCCAGCTTTTTGCACCGTGGTATCAATTAGTTTATTCCTTTCAAGGTAATTTGTCAGTCTCCGTGCCACCACACTAAAGAAAACCTTCCCTTCAACATTCAGTAGACTAATTGGCCTAAATTGATTAATCTCCACTGCGTCCTTTTCTTTGGGAATAAATATTCCCCCAGCCCTCCGCCAAGCCTTGGGAATACTCTGCTTTTTCCAAACTATCTTCATTAATTGCCATAAAAATCTTAAAACATCTGGTGCACTCTTATACAACCGGTAGGGCACTCCATTAGGTCCCGGGGCTGAAGAGGCCCTTGCACGTTTTATTACTTCTTGCACCTCTTTCCACCTTGGTGGACTATCGTCGCATTGGCTACTTAACCCTTAAGAACGTACCGTCACACTGGTGTGACGGCCGTTAACTATCCGTAAAAGCGTACCGTCACACTTTTGTGTTTGGAATGTTGCTACATAAGTATTCTAATTGCTGCTTAACAATGGGCTACCACTTGTTGGCTAACATGGGCTGACATTGTACATTCTCAAAGTCAAAGATCTCTCGCAAATCACTTTGCCACTACCATTTTGTTATGTCCACATTTTGCAGATCTAGTTTATATTATGATTGTGTGGTCGGGCTATACATGACAAAATCCACGGAAGTGGCAAGTATTGGGAAGACGTTTACTTACAGGAGGCTGCAAATGTTGCTAGCTTCACTGCCATGTATTGCCATATTTCTGAATGTCAGTCATTACACCAAGCACAATAAAACAAGCAAAATTAGTGCTTTTTAAAAAAATAAATTATGATGTTATTCAGTGTTTAGTCAAATCTCATGGCCACTGATAAGATGAAAATCAAAATGACCGCGAAATGTACGGAATGCTGGAAACAAACATCGTTCATTCACGAGCTATGTAGCTTTGAGTAACGCACGCACATAGTTTGCTACATTCATGACATTAAAACTCGCACAAGAAATGCGCATACATCTTTATCTTGTCCCATTATAATCACAGCTTTATTTGCGCAATAGCAGTGCATCCATCAAGTCCGTCAATGCAAAACATTACAGCGACCGGCATCTCGAAGTTCATTCATTCAGAAAACAACCGTAGTTTACAGACGCTATACAAATTCATCGATAATATTAGTCATGACACATTTGAAAAGGCGTCAGCTTACTGATGAAGAGATCAGGGTTATTTTTACATCTAACATATTGAACATCCGTCTGAGGTAAGAGCAGAGATATTCGCGTGTCCTGTTATCCTCGTGACAATTGTAACACGTTGTCAGCGCGACTTCATTTGCGTAATCAGGTGCATGCATGCAACACATGTGATCACATGATGAAAGCATGTATGTGTGTGGTACTTTGCAATATTCACGTGAAATAAAACAGATCAGGCCATGCTGCACTGCATAGATTGTAGGCCACCTAATAATGACTATAGAATGTCAGTGTAGAACGCTAGTGACGCAGCCCAAAAAACTCACCCAGTGGAGTAGGTTGGTTTAAATAAAACCTACGTTCTTAAGGGTTAATTCACCAATAGGTGGGATATCAGCAGGAAGTACCATCTCCCTGAACCTCTCCCTATCTTTGTGCACTCCCTCTAAATACTCCTCAAGCTTCTGCTTAGGTTCCAAAAGACTACCACTCTTCTGCATTACGAATAAAGACTTAACAAACTTAAATGGGTCTTTATAGAATGCTAGTCGGGCTCGTGATTTCTTCTTCCTATTTTTCCTAATATTTTCAGCTCTTCTTAGCACTACTAACCGCTCCCTCACATCTGCCTGTAGACAGTCAATACCTTCCTTCTCATCATCTGTAGCTTTTCTCCACTGCTTCTTAAGCTGCCTCCTCTCCTTGATAAGTTTATCTATCTCCTGCTGGCGCCTAGATTTAACTACCTCATGTAGCCGTTTTGTCCTTCTCTCAATAGTCCCAAATCTTTCCTTACCATAGCTATAAATAATGTCTCCCATTTTCTCTAATTTGCTTTCAGCCGTCCCCTTGAGCTGACCCAGGATACTGACCAAATCACTATTAACATCTTCCCACATTCTACATTCTGCTGCGCCTGGCCATCTAACCCCAGGCCTATGACCATTAATCTTCTCCCTCCTTGGCTGACTGGCCTCTCTCTCTGCCTCAGTGCTAGAACTTACCTCAACAACAGGGGTACTGATGTCCTGCGAACTGTGGGTTTCTTCCTGTCGCTGGACTTCAACCGACTGACTTGATGCACTTCTTAAGAAATAGCTATCAATGCGGGGACCCTGTGTTCCCTCTACCAAGCACTTCTTTTTCCCTTGATGAATTTTCAGGCCCTTTAGACTTGTAACCTTCTGCCAACCACACACACACATCTGCAGCTTTTTCTCAGTTTTCTCTGAACTAGTGGCTTCCACAAACATGTTTTCCTTACTCGTAATCAAATTCGTTCCAGGGTCAGTAACCATGTCTATCACAAGTGAGTCATCTTCCGCCCCTGCTCTCGCTGACTCTAGGGGTATTTTTTCATTATGTCGTACTGTAGCTTAGTAGGGTGCAGCCCATAGCTTAGTGAAGCCTGGGCTACTGCCACAATGAGCTGCTAACCCATTGTAGCCCCGGCGGGGTCTATTCCCTCCTGTCAGCCGTCTTTCCGTGCTGTCACAAGGTCTTTCCCTAGTTGCCAGCTGCCCTATTCACAGCAGTCACTAGCCTACGCTAGCTTCAGCATTACATTAATACACAGGATTAGATGTTAAAATCCCTTGTGCCAAAATCCAAGGTAAAAACACATTCAGAAGCCCCTGCTCAAGTTTAACTTTAAAAAGCACACTACCCACAAATCCGTCAACAAATGGTCACAAGCACAATGCAAATGGCCTATCCAACAGCAGTAGCCTATATAGTATGCGGCATGTCATTGGGGTTATCAAGTGGGCACCCTCATTCACCGATGTTTCGTTAAGTTAGGCCCACGACACCTCATGAAGGCTTAACAGTGAAACCAGCGTCCTGGAGACACTCCCCTCCATGCTACCACCATATTACCACATTGAAATATCCAATACTCAAAATACTCTTAACCAGCCCAGGCATGGTCTAAGTTGGCTAGGTCGGTCCGTCCCGTTGATGTGGACTGAACCATAAACCATAAAGAACCTTAGCCAAGTACCATCACCCTAGGCACAGCCCATCACAAACACAAAACAAATTAGCCAGTTAGCTTAGCCCATTATCTTAGGCCCCATCCCAAACACAAAACAAATTAGCCAGCAGTTAGCAGTTAGCTTACGCCCCATGCTGCCCCATATTACCACAACAAGCATCCAAATACCCTTAACCAACCTAGGCATGGTTTAAGTTGGCTAGGTCGGTCCGTCCCGTTGATGTGGACTGAACCATAAACCATAAAGAACCTTAGCCAAGTACCATCAACCTAGGCACAGTCCATCACAAACACAAAACAAATGAGCCAGTTAGCTTACCTTAGCTTGCGCCCCAGGAAGGGTAACTTCTCCTTACCCACGACCAAAACAAATGAGCCAGTTAGCCTACCTTAGCTTGCGCCCCAGGAAGGGTAACTTCTCCTTACCCACGACCAAAACAAATGAGCCAGTTAGCCTACCTTAGCTTGCGCCCCAGGAAGGGTAACTTCTCCTTACCCACAACCATTCGCTTGCCCGTTCTGCTGCTAAGGACATGTTACTAACCACCTGCCTTAGACTTCGACCACAAATGCCTAATTCAGACAGCAAGCCAATAGCAGATCTGGCCACAAACCCACGTGCACCGATTTCAATAGGCCTTAATCGTGCACTCCAACCTCGCTTAGCTGCCTCCTCTGCTATTTCAGTATATTTAGCTCTCTTCAGCTCATTGGCCACTTCCACTCTGTCTTCCCAAGGAACAGTGAGTTCAATGAAGTAAACTATCTTCTCTGAATCCGACCATAGAATTACGTCAGGACGTAGCTTAGTACTCACTATATGTGGAGGTACCGCCATCTGCTGGCCAAGATCAACCTTCATTTCCCAGCCCGCCCCATTTTTCAACTGGCCGGTTTTGCACCTGGCCTTCGCGGAACAAGGTTTATCCCCCTGACGTACAAAGTTAATTTGCCTTACCCCTTTACTAGCTGCTAATGAATTGACTTCTCTTCTTTTATCCTCTATTGCCGCTGCCACACATTTCAATACCTGGTTATGACGCCACGTATACCGACCGCCCCTGGGTGAGACTTACCTTGCATCCTGATAGGATATGGTGGAGACTGCCCACACACGAGCAAAGTATGCATTTATCATCCTCACCAAACCATTGACTTAAATTCTTGGGAGATGGGAGCACATCATATGTAGCACCTAACATAAATCTGATCTTACTAGCTTCCATGCCCCATAGATCTTTCCATTTAATCTGTCTTTTTTCCACCCCTTCCCAGTTCACCCACTGCCCTTGTTTTGCCTGCGACACTGCCTTAGTACATCTTACAGCCTCCTCCTGTCTATGCATTTCCTCCACTACCATTTTCCTCTTTTCTCCTGCAGAAGCCTTACTCCACAAGGGTTTACTTGCACCCACCCCTAGACCCCCCCGCCCGTGCTGAACATGGCCCATTATATCTCTATGCTTCAATGCTGATTGAGCTTGCTTAACTGCCTGCTCTGGGTTCCACTTCCTCCCTGCATTAACTGAGGGTGCAACTTTCCTCACCACTGGGTCCTTGGACTGAGTAAGAGTCAATTCCAATCTAGCCTTAGCACACTTAAATTCCTCTGTCAGACTAGATATTGGCAACTCTACAATACCCTTCCCATACAAGGCTACACTGCTTAAGCAGCGTGGGACTCCGAGCCATTTTCTGACAAAGGAGTTGATCATTTTTTCCAACCTCTCTACCTTTGACAGAGGAACTTCATAAACTGTCAATGGCCACATTAGCCGAGGCAACAAACCAAACTGCAAACACCACAGCTTGAGCTTACCTGGCAGCCCCGACTTGTCAATTTTTGCAATACCTTGCCTAGTGACCTGTCTCAAGTCTTCAACCTGTGATTTATCACTAAGGCTTGCATCATACCACCTTCCCAGGCTCTTTACTGGTTTCTCCAGAACTGTGGGAATCACCTCCTTATTTCTAGCAAACTTCTTATCTGTTACCTTCCCTTTAATAATTGAGAGACTCCTAGACTTACTTGGTTTCACCTTCATTCTGGCCCATTGCAGATTACTATTTAACTTACCCAGCAACCTGTTGGTGCATGGAACGGTTGTCGTCAAGGTTGTCATGTCGTCCATGAAAGCCCGAATCGGGGGGAGGCGTGGCCCTCCCTGCAACTTCTCCCCGCCCACTACCCATTTTGAGGCCCTAATAATGACCTCCATTGCCATTGTAAAAGCAAGTGGGGAGATGGTACATCCGGCCATGATTCCTATCTCAAGTTGTTGCCAACCTGTGGTGTAATCAGCTGTAGTAAAACATAATTGAATATCCAGAAAGTATGCTTTTACTAGGCTTTTAATGCTACCTGGGATTCTGAAATAATCAAAGGCCTCCCACAACAGACTATGCGGCACAGACCCAAAAGCATTAGCCAAATCCAAGAACACAACGTGCAGGTCTCTCTTCTCACGCTTTGCTAATTGAATTTGGTGCCAAATCATGCTGGTATGCTCTAAGCACCCGGAGAAGCCAGGAATTCCAGCTTTTTGCACCGTGGTATCAATTAGTTTATTCCTTTCAAGGTAATTTGTCAGTCTCCGTGCCACCACACTAAAGAAAACCTTCCCTTCAACATTCAGTAGACTAATTGGCCTAAATTGATTAATCTCCACTGCGTCCTTTTCTTTGGGAATAAATATTCCCCCAGCCCTCCGCCAAGCCTTGGGAATACTCTGCTTTTTCCAAACTATCTTCATTAATTGCCATAAAAATCTTAAAACATCTGGTGCACTCTTATACAACCGGTAGGGCACTCCATTAGGTCCCGGGGCTGAAGAGGCCCTTGCACGTTTTATTACTTCTTGCACCTCTTTCCACCTTGGTGGACTATCGTCGCATTGGCTACTTAACCCTTAAGAACGTACCGTCACACTGGTGTGACGGCCGTTAACTATCCGTAAAAGCGTACCGTCACACTTTTGTGTTTGGAATGTTGCTACATAAGTATTCTAATTGCTGCTTAACAATGGGCTACCACTTGTTGGCTAACATGGGCTGACATTGTACATTCTCAAAGTCAAAGATCTCTCGCAAATCACTTTGCCACTACCATTTTGTTATGTCCACATTTTGCAGATCTAGTTTATATTATGATTGTGTGGTCGGGCTATACATGACAAAATCCACGGAAGTGGCAAGTATTGGGAAGACGTTTACTTACAGGAGGCTGCAAATGTTGCTAGCTTCACTGCCATGTATTGCCATATTTCTGAATGTCAGTCATTACACCAAGCACAATAAAACAAGCAAAATTAGTGCTTTTTAAAAAAATAAATTATGATGTTATTCAGTGTTTAGTCAAATCTCATGGCCACTGATAAGATGAAAATCAAAATGACCGCGAAATGTACGGAATGCTGGAAACAAACATCGTTCATTCACGAGCTATGTAGCTTTGAGTAACGCACGCACATAGTTTGCTACATTCATGACATTAAAACTCGCACAAGAAATGCGCATACATCTTTATCTTGTCCCATTATAATCACAGCTTTATTTGCGCAATAGCAGTGCATCCATCAAGTCCGTCAATGCAAAACATTACAGCGACCGGCATCTCGAAGTTCATTCATTCAGAAAACAACCGTAGTTTACAGACGCTATACAAATTCATCGATAATATTAGTCATGACACATTTGAAAAGGCGTCAGCTTACTGATGAAGAGATCAGGGTTATTTTTACATCTAACATATTGAACATCCGTCTGAGGTAAGAGCAGAGATATTCGCGTGTCCTGTTATCCTCGTGACAATTGTAACACGTTGTCAGCGCGACTTCATTTGCGTAATCAGGTGCATGCATGCAACACATGTGATCACATGATGAAAGCATGTATGTGTGTGGTACTTTGCAATATTCACGTGAAATAAAACAGATCAGGCCATGCTGCACTGCATAGATTGTAGGCCACCTAATAATGACTATAGAATGTCAGTGTAGAACGCTAGTGACGCAGCCCAAAAAACTCACCCAGTGGAGTAGGTTGGTTTAAATAAAACCTACGTTCTTAAGGGTTAATTCACCAATAGGTGGGATATCAGCAGGAAGTACCATCTCCCTGAACCTCTCCCTATCTTTGTGCACTCCCTCTAAATACTCCTCAAGCTTCTGCTTAGGTTCCAAAAGACTACCACTCTTCTGCATTACGAATAAAGACTTAACAAACTTAAATGGGTCTTTATAGAATGCTAGTCGGGCTCGTGATTTCTTCTTCCTATTTTTCCTAATATTTTCAGCTCTTCTTAGCACTACTAACCGCTCCCTCACATCTGCCTGTAGACAGTCAATACCTTCCTTCTCATCATCTGTAGCTTTTCTCCACTGCTTCTTAAGCTGCCTCCTCTCCTTGATAAGTTTATCTATCTCCTGCTGGCGCCTAGATTTAACTACCTCATGTAGCCGTTTTGTCCTTCTCTCAATAGTCCCAAATCTTTCCTTACCATAGCTATAAATAATGTCTCCCATTTTCTCTAATTTGCTTTCAGCCGTCCCCTTGAGCTGACCCAGGATACTGACCAAATCACTATTAACATCTTCCCACATTCTACATTCTGCTGCGCCTGGCCATCTAACCCCAGGCCTATGACCATTAATCTTCTCCCTCCTTGGCTGACTGGCCTCTCTCTCTGCCTCAGTGCTAGAACTTACCTCAACAACAGGGGTACTGATGTCCTGCGAACTGTGGGTTTCTTCCTGTCGCTGGACTTCAACCGACTGACTTGATGCACTTCTTAAGAAATAGCTATCAATGCGGGGACCCTGTGTTCCCTCTACCAAGCACTTCTTTTTCCCTTGATGAATTTTCAGGCCCTTTAGACTTGTAACCTTCTGCCAACCACACACACACATCTGCAGCTTTTTCTCAGTTTTCTCTGAACTAGTGGCTTCCACAAACATGTTTTCCTTACTCGTAATCAAATTCGTTCCAGGGTCAGTAACCATGTCTATCACAAGTGAGTCATCTTCCGCCCCTGCTCTCGCTGACTCTAGGGGTATTTTTTCATTATGTCGTACTGTAGCTTAGTAGGGTGCAGCCCATAGCTTAGTGAAGCCTGGGCTACTGCCACAATGAGCTGCTAACCCATTGTAGCCCCGGCGGGGTCTATTCCCTCCTGTCAGCCGTCTTTCCGTGCTGTCACAAGGTCTTTCCCTAGTTGCCAGCTGCCCTATTCACAGCAGTCACTAGCCTACGCTAGCTTCAGCATTACATTAATACACAGGATTAGATGTTAAAATCCCTTGTGCCAAAATCCAAGGTAAAAACACATTCAGAAGCCCCTGCTCAAGTTTAACTTTAAAAAGCACACTACCCACAAATCCGTCAACAAATGGTCACAAGCACAATGCAAATGGCCTATCCAACAGCAGTAGCCTATATAGTATGCGGCATGTCATTGGGGTTATCAAGTGGGCACCCTCATTCACCGATGTTTCGTTAAGTTAGGCCCACGACACCTCATGAAGGCTTAACAGTGAAACCAGCGTCCTGGAGACACTCCCCTCCATGCTACCACCATATTACCACATTGAAATATCCAATACTCAAAATACTCTTAACCAGCCCAGGCATGGTCTAAGTTGGCTAGGTCGGTCCGTCCCGTTGATGTGGACTGAACCATAAACCATAAAGAACCTTAGCCAAGTACCATCACCCTAGGCACAGCCCATCACAAACACAAAACAAATTAGCCAGTTAGCTTAGCCCATTATCTTAGGCCCCATCCCAAACACAAAACAAATTAGCCAGCAGTTAGCAGTTAGCTTACGCCCCATGCTGCCCCATATTACCACAACAAGCATCCAAATACCCTTAACCAACCTAGGCATGGTTTAAGTTGGCTAGGTCGGTCCGTCCCGTTGATGTGGACTGAACCATAAACCATAAAGAACCTTAGCCAAGTACCATCAACCTAGGCACAGTCCATCACAAACACAAAACAAATGAGCCAGTTAGCTTACCTTAGCTTGCGCCCCAGGAAGGGTAACTTCTCCTTACCCACGACCAAAACAAATGAGCCAGTTAGCCTACCTTAGCTTGCGCCCCAGGAAGGGTAACTTCTCCTTACCCACGACCAAAACAAATGAGCCAGTTAGCCTACCTTAGCTTGCGCCCCAGGAAGGGTAACTTCTCCTTACCCACAACCATTCGCTTGCCCGTTCTGCTGCTAAGGACATGTTACTAACCACCTGCCTTAGACTTCGACCACAAATGCCTAATTCAGACAGCAAGCCAATAGCAGATCTGGCCACAAACCCACGTGCACCGATTTCAATAGGCCTTAATCGTGCACTCCAACCTCGCTTAGCTGCCTCCTCTGCTATTTCAGTATATTTAGCTCTCTTCAGCTCATTGGCCACTTCCACTCTGTCTTCCCAAGGAACAGTGAGTTCAATGAAGTAAACTATCTTCTCTGAATCCGACCATAGAATTACGTCAGGACGTAGCTTAGTACTCACTATATGTGGAGGTACCGCCATCTGCTGGCCAAGATCAACCTTCATTTCCCAGCCCGCCCCATTTTTCAACTGGCCGGTTTTGCACCTGGCCTTCGCGGAACAAGGTTTATCCCCCTGACGTACAAAGTTAATTTGCCTTACCCCTTTACTAGCTGCTAATGAATTGACTTCTCTTCTTTTATCCTCTATTGCCGCTGCCACACATTTCAATACCTGGTTATGACGCCACGTATACCGACCGCCCCTGGGTGAGACTTACCTTGCATCCTGATAGGATATGGTGGAGACTGCCCACACACGAGCAAAGTATGCATTTATCATCCTCACCAAACCATTGACTTAAATTCTTGGGAGATGGGAGCACATCATATGTAGCACCTAACATAAATCTGATCTTACTAGCTTCCATGCCCCATAGATCTTTCCATTTAATCTGTCTTTTTTCCACCCCTTCCCAGTTCACCCACTGCCCTTGTTTTGCCTGCGACACTGCCTTAGTACATCTTACAGCCTCCTCCTGTCTATGCATTTCCTCCACTACCATTTTCCTCTTTTCTCCTGCAGAAGCCTTACTCCACAAGGGTTTACTTGCACCCACCCCTAGACCCCCCCGCCCGTGCTGAACATGGCCCATTATATCTCTATGCTTCAATGCTGATTGAGCTTGCTTAACTGCCTGCTCTGGGTTCCACTTCCTCCCTGCATTAACTGAGGGTGCAACTTTCCTCACCACTGGGTCCTTGGACTGAGTAAGAGTCAATTCCAATCTAGCCTTAGCACACTTAAATTCCTCTGTCAGACTAGATATTGGCAACTCTACAATACCCTTCCCATACAAGGCTACACTGCTTAAGCAGCGTGGGACTCCGAGCCATTTTCTGACAAAGGAGTTGATCATTTTTTCCAACCTCTCTACCTTTGACAGAGGAACTTCATAAACTGTCAATGGCCACATTAGCCGAGGCAACAAACCAAACTGCAAACACCACAGCTTGAGCTTACCTGGCAGCCCCGACTTGTCAATTTTTGCAATACCTTGCCTAGTGACCTGTCTCAAGTCTTCAACCTGTGATTTATCACTAAGGCTTGCATCATACCACCTTCCCAGGCTCTTTACTGGTTTCTCCAGAACTGTGGGAATCACCTCCTTATTTCTAGCAAACTTCTTATCTGTTACCTTCCCTTTAATAATTGAGAGACTCCTAGACTTACTTGGTTTCACCTTCATTCTGGCCCATTGCAGATTACTATTTAACTTACCCAGCAACCTGTTGGTGCATGGAACGGTTGTCGTCAAGGTTGTCATGTCGTCCATGAAAGCCCGAATCGGGGGGAGGCGTGGCCCTCCCTGCAACTTCTCCCCGCCCACTACCCATTTTGAGGCCCTAATAATGACCTCCATTGCCATTGTAAAAGCAAGTGGGGAGATGGTACATCCGGCCATGATTCCTATCTCAAGTTGTTGCCAACCTGTGGTGTAATCAGCTGTAGTAAAACATAATTGAATATCCAGAAAGTATGCTTTTACTAGGCTTTTAATGCTACCTGGGATTCTGAAATAATCAAAGGCCTCCCACAACAGACTATGCGGCACAGACCCAAAAGCATTAGCCAAATCCAAGAACACAACGTGCAGGTCTCTCTTCTCACGCTTTGCTAATTGAATTTGGTGCCAAATCATGCTGGTATGCTCTAAGCACCCGGAGAAGCCAGGAATTCCAGCTTTTTGCACCGTGGTATCAATTAGTTTATTCCTTTCAAGGTAATTTGTCAGTCTCCGTGCCACCACACTAAAGAAAACCTTCCCTTCAACATTCAGTAGACTAATTGGCCTAAATTGATTAATCTCCACTGCGTCCTTTTCTTTGGGAATAAATATTCCCCCAGCCCTCCGCCAAGCCTTGGGAATACTCTGCTTTTTCCAAACTATCTTCATTAATTGCCATAAAAATCTTAAAACATCTGGTGCACTCTTATACAACCGGTAGGGCACTCCATTAGGTCCCGGGGCTGAAGAGGCCCTTGCACGTTTTATTACTTCTTGCACCTCTTTCCACCTTGGTGGACTATCGTCGCATTGGCTACTTAACCCTTAAGAACGTACCGTCACACTGGTGTGACGGCCGTTAACTATCCGTAAAAGCGTACCGTCACACTTTTGTGTTTGGAATGTTGCTACATAAGTATTCTAATTGCTGCTTAACAATGGGCTACCACTTGTTGGCTAACATGGGCTGACATTGTACATTCTCAAAGTCAAAGATCTCTCGCAAATCACTTTGCCACTACCATTTTGTTATGTCCACATTTTGCAGATCTAGTTTATATTATGATTGTGTGGTCGGGCTATACATGACAAAATCCACGGAAGTGGCAAGTATTGGGAAGACGTTTACTTACAGGAGGCTGCAAATGTTGCTAGCTTCACTGCCATGTATTGCCATATTTCTGAATGTCAGTCATTACACCAAGCACAATAAAACAAGCAAAATTAGTGCTTTTTAAAAAAATAAATTATGATGTTATTCAGTGTTTAGTCAAATCTCATGGCCACTGATAAGATGAAAATCAAAATGACCGCGAAATGTACGGAATGCTGGAAACAAACATCGTTCATTCACGAGCTATGTAGCTTTGAGTAACGCACGCACATAGTTTGCTACATTCATGACATTAAAACTCGCACAAGAAATGCGCATACATCTTTATCTTGTCCCATTATAATCACAGCTTTATTTGCGCAATAGCAGTGCATCCATCAAGTCCGTCAATGCAAAACATTACAGCGACCGGCATCTCGAAGTTCATTCATTCAGAAAACAACCGTAGTTTACAGACGCTATACAAATTCATCGATAATATTAGTCATGACACATTTGAAAAGGCGTCAGCTTACTGATGAAGAGATCAGGGTTATTTTTACATCTAACATATTGAACATCCGTCTGAGGTAAGAGCAGAGATATTCGCGTGTCCTGTTATCCTCGTGACAATTGTAACACGTTGTCAGCGCGACTTCATTTGCGTAATCAGGTGCATGCATGCAACACATGTGATCACATGATGAAAGCATGTATGTGTGTGGTACTTTGCAATATTCACGTGAAATAAAACAGATCAGGCCATGCTGCACTGCATAGATTGTAGGCCACCTAATAATGACTATAGAATGTCAGTGTAGAACGCTAGTGACGCAGCCCAAAAAACTCACCCAGTGGAGTAGGTTGGTTTAAATAAAACCTACGTTCTTAAGGGTTAATTCACCAATAGGTGGGATATCAGCAGGAAGTACCATCTCCCTGAACCTCTCCCTATCTTTGTGCACTCCCTCTAAATACTCCTCAAGCTTCTGCTTAGGTTCCAAAAGACTACCACTCTTCTGCATTACGAATAAAGACTTAACAAACTTAAATGGGTCTTTATAGAATGCTAGTCGGGCTCGTGATTTCTTCTTCCTATTTTTCCTAATATTTTCAGCTCTTCTTAGCACTACTAACCGCTCCCTCACATCTGCCTGTAGACAGTCAATACCTTCCTTCTCATCATCTGTAGCTTTTCTCCACTGCTTCTTAAGCTGCCTCCTCTCCTTGATAAGTTTATCTATCTCCTGCTGGCGCCTAGATTTAACTACCTCATGTAGCCGTTTTGTCCTTCTCTCAATAGTCCCAAATCTTTCCTTACCATAGCTATAAATAATGTCTCCCATTTTCTCTAATTTGCTTTCAGCCGTCCCCTTGAGCTGACCCAGGATACTGACCAAATCACTATTAACATCTTCCCACATTCTACATTCTGCTGCGCCTGGCCATCTAACCCCAGGCCTATGACCATTAATCTTCTCCCTCCTTGGCTGACTGGCCTCTCTCTCTGCCTCAGTGCTAGAACTTACCTCAACAACAGGGGTACTGATGTCCTGCGAACTGTGGGTTTCTTCCTGTCGCTGGACTTCAACCGACTGACTTGATGCACTTCTTAAGAAATAACATACAAAGCCATCAATGGATGGGCACCTATATTAAAGATCTTTTAGTACCATATTACCCACCTAGACTGCTACGATCACAGAATACTAGACTTCTTGTAATCCCAACAGTAGAGGCAGAGCTTTCTGCTACAGCGCACCCCTCCTCTGGAAATAACTCTCTCCATCAATTTTATTAGCAGACACCCTCCCTATTTCCAAGTCTAGACTTAAAACATACATCTTTAGTGCCTCCCATAGTTAGGTATGGTGTAGTGTGGAACTTCCGGGTTTTTATTGGAATGGACCACCTCTGCTGTGTCCTCATGTGACTGGCGCCCTAGTCATGCGTGTCATGGTGGCAACTGACTACCCTTCACCATGCCTTAGGTATGCTGCTGTAGCATAGCACTGTCATGGACTTTTCATGTGTCACGCCGTACAACTCTGCTTCTTTCTCTCTCTCAACTCCCCCCTCTTACCTCTTGTCTTTGTCTTGCCATTCAACTCCCTCTTCTCTCCTAGGCAAGTTCAACTCCCTCTTCTCTCCCTCTCTTGCCTTTTGTCTCTATAGTATAACACTATATAATACCATTGATATACTTATTAATACTAACCATCATGACTTATAGTAATACCTACTATTTATCTCTCTTTCTTCCCTCTTACCTCACTTGTGAGATAAACTATTACCAGTCATCAGCCATCCTTGTGTTTGGCCCTCATCGCACCTGAAGTCCCATCCCTATGATGACTGCCCTATGTGATAACCCTGTGCCCCTTCAGGCCTTCTCCTGTCAGTGCACGGGCAGGGCTGGGCCTGGTTGGGCTAATACCCTCATTGATTACACCTATGGTTAGGGTGGGGCTATATTAGGGGTTCCCTATCTTTCTGATTAGGCATTTTTCTTACTTCTTGCAGGCACTCACTTTGATTCTCTCACACTTTGCTCTCTCCCCTCATTTTGAACTCTACATCTCGTTCTCTTTCTTTGTCTTTAGGCCTACTTCACTAGCTTCTTTGCATCCATACATCCATACACTCATACACGCACGCCACCACTCCCATTCATTTCCCCCTAGACATTTTGCTATTGGTAACCTTGTGCTTTACTTTAATAAATTAATATATTTGGTTTGAACCTTGTTGTCCGTGTCCCTCTTTATGTTTCGGTCTGGGAACGAGCTGGCCGTAACACTTACCATTGCCTATTGCAGTCCCCTTGTCTGGATTCCTGGCCCGTGCAGCCTAGCTACCCAGTACTTGACATATGACAATTCCTAATCCCTATGGACAATACATGCCCTACATTGGACTATTTGAATTTCCTGACACTAAATAGGATTCATGCATACATCGTACTGGTTATGTAACCATTTTAACTCTTTGTAACATACCTCAGGTTGTTGTGTTCTATTCTGTACACCTAACTAACCTATTCATTTATTATGTATACAGTACAGACCTTACTGCCCTGTAACTGACCCTAGGCAGATGGGTCAGGCCCTTGAGTCTTGTATCCACTCAAGGTTTCTTCCTATATGTATCTCCAATTGTGGAGATACATATAGGTGTGAAAAGTGGCCTGAAGTGAATAAGTGGCCTGAGTAGAATAAGTGTGCAAAGTTTGAGCATTTTACTATGTACATTTGTATGTGCTGCCATGGACTCCCATGGCACTAGAAAGAAGCATAATAACAAATCCTACTAGCCCTATAGGGTCCCTACGCAGCTTCAATGCTTGCCCCCCAATAAGACAAGGTAGAAACACTAATGGCCCCAAAAATGACAGAAATATGGCAAATTACTTTTAAGTGATAGGGACCAAATGTAGTGCTGAAAATGTATAATCAGAAAAATAGGCCAAAATAAATTTGCCATGACAAATGGGAAGTCTAGACCAAATCTAGTGCTGAAAATAATACATTTCTCAAATACATTTTATTTTCAAGGGCCATTCTTAACGATATAATTTCATATAGGGGGTGTCATTGGAAAGAGGAGAGGGTGTAGTTTCAGAATGTGGTGAAACATCCCTTGCAAAATCCTTCCTGAGATGAGTATGGCTGTTCAAGTGCTGAAATTCATCAATTTCACAAATACATACTATATATTCAAAGGGCAAAAAAGGGCATTTTCCACAATAGAATTTCACAAGTGTGGTGTCATTGGAAAGAGGAGAGAGTGTAGTTTCAGAAAGTGGTGAAAGACCCCTGGCAAAATCCTTCATGGGCTATCTGTCGCTGTTCTAGTGCTGAAAATCTGCAATTTCACAAATACATATATTTTCAGAGGGGCTAAATATCCCATTTTCCACCATAGAATTTCACAAGTGTGGTGTCATTGGAAAGGGGAGGAGGTGTAGTTTCAGAATATGGTGAAACATCCCTTGCAAAATCCTTCATGGGCTATCTGTTGCGGTTCTAGTGCTGAAAATCTGTAATTTCACAAATACATATTATATTTTCAGAGGGGCTAAATATCCCATTTTCCACCATAGAATTTCACAAGTGTGGTGTCATTGGAAAGGGGAGGAGGTGTAGTTTCAGAATGTGGTGAAACATCCCTTGCAAAATCCTTCATGGGCTATCTGTCGCGGTTCTAGTGCTGAAAATCTGCAATTTCACAAATACATATTATATTTTCAGAGGGGCTAAATATCCCATTTTCCACCATAGAATTTCACAAGTGGGGTGGCATTGGAAAGTGGAGGAAGTTTAGTTTCAGAATGTGGTGAAACATCCCTTGCAAAATCCTTCATGGGCTATCTGTCCCTGTTCAAGTGCTGAAATTCTGCAATTTCACAAAATATATACTGTTTTTAGAGGGGCTAAATATCCCATTTCCACCATAGAATTTCACAAGTGTGGCGTCATTGGAAAGGGGAGGAGGTGTAGTTTCAGAATGTGGTGAAACATCCCTTGCAAAATCCTTCATGGGCTATCTGTTGCGGTTCTAGTGCTGAAAATCTGTAATTTCACAAATACATATTATATTTTCAGAGGGGCTAAATATGCCATTTTCCACCATAGAATTTCACAAGTGGGGTGGCATTGGAAAGGGGAGGAAGTTTAGTTTCAGAATGTGGTGAAACATCCCTTGCAAAATCCTTCATGGGCTATCTGTCCCTGTTCAAGTGCTGAAATTCTGCAATTTCACAAAATATATACTGTTTTTAGAGGGGCTAAATATCCCATTTCCACCATAGAATTTCACAAGTGTGGTGTCATTGGAAAGGGGAGGAGGTGTAGTTTCAGAATGTGGTGAAACATCCCTTGCAAAATCCTTCATGGGCTATCTGTCGCGGTTCTAGTGCTGAAAATCTGCAATTTCACAAATACATATTATATTTTCAGAGGGGCTAAATATCCCATTTTCCACCATAGAATTTCACAAGTGGGGTGGCATTGGAAAGGGGAGGAAGTGTAGTTTCAGAATGTGGTGAAACATCCCTTGCAAAATCCTTCATGGGCTATCTGTCCCTGTTCAAGTGCTGAAATTCTGCAATTTCACAAAATATATACTGTATTTTCAGAGGGGCAAAATATGCAATTTTCCACCATAGAATTTCACAAGTGTGGTGTCATTGGAAAGGGGAGGAGGTGTAGTTTCAGAATGTGGTGAAACATCCCTTGCAAAATCCTTCATGGGCTATCTGTCGCGGTTCTAGTGCTGAAAATCTGCAATTTCACAAATACATATTATATTTTCAGAGGGGCTAAATATCCCATTTTCCACCATAGAATTTCACAAGTGGGGTGGCATTGGAAAGGGGAGGAAGTGTAGTTTCAGAATGTGGTGAAACATCCCTTGCAAAATCCTTCATGGGCTATCTGTCGCGGTTCTAGTGCTGAAAATCTGCAATTTCACAAATACATATATTTTCAGAGGGGCTAAATATCCCATTTTCCACCATAGAATTTCACAAGTGGGGTGGCATTGGAAAGGGGAGGAGGTGTAGTTTCAGAATGTGGTGAAACATCCCTTGCAAAATCCTTCATGGGCTATCTGTCGCGGTTCTAGTGCTGAAAATCTGCAATTTCACAAATACATATTATATTTTCAGAGGGGCTAAATATCCCATTTTCCACCATAGAATTTCACAAGTGTGGTGTCATTGGAAAGGGGAGGAGGTGTAGTTTCAGAATGTGGTGAAACATCCCTTGCAAAATCCTTCATGGGCTATCTGTTCCTGTTCAAGTGCTGAAATTCTGCAATTTCACAAAATATATACTGTTTTTAGAGGGGCTAAATATCCCATTTCCACCATAGAATTTCACAAGTGTGGTGTCATTGGAAAGGGGAGGAGGTGTAGTTTCAGAATGTGGTGAAACATCCCTTGCAAAATCCTTCATGGGCTATCTGTCGCGGTTCTAGTGCTGAAAATCTGCAATTTCACAAATACATATATTTTCAGAGGGGCTAAATATCCCATTTTCCACCATAGAATTTCACAAGTGGGGTGGCATTGGAAAGGGGAGGAGGTGTAGTTTCAGAATGTGGTGAAACATCCCTTGCAAAATCCTTCATGGGCTATCTGTTGCGGTTCTAGTGCTGAAAATCTGTAATTTCACAAATACATATTATATTTTCAGAGGGGCTAAATATCCCATTTTCCACCATAGAATTTCACAAGTGTGGTGTCATTGGAAAGGGGAGGAGGTGTAGTTTCAGAATGTGGTGAAACATCCCTTGCAAAATCCTTCATGGGCTATCTGTCGCGGTTCTAGTGCTGAAAATCTGCAATTTCACAAATACATATATTTTCAGAGGGGCTAAATATCCCATTTTCCACCATAGAATTTCACAAGTGGGGTGGCATTGGAAAGTGGAGGAAGTTTAGTTTCAGAATGTGGTGAAACATCCCTTGCAAAATCCTTCATGGGCTATCTGTCCCTGTTCAAGTGCTGAAATTCTGCAATTTCACAAAATATATACTGTATTTTCAGAGGGGCAAAATATGCAATTTTCCACCATAGAATTTCACAAGTGTGGTGTCATTGGAAAGGGGAGGAGGTGTAGTTTCAGAATGTGGTGAAACATCCCTTGCAAAATCCTTCATGGGCTATCTGTCCCTGTTCAAGTGCTGAAATTCTGCAATTTCACAAAATATATACTGTATTTTCAGAGGGGCAAAATATGCAATTTTCCACCATAGAATTTCACAAGTGTGGTGTCATTGGAAAGGGGAGGAGGTGTAGTTTCAGAATGTGGTGAAACATCCCTTGCAAAATCCTTCATGGGCTATCTGTCGCGGTTCTAGTGCTGAAAATCTGCAATTTCACAAATACATATTATATTTTCAGAGGGGCTAAATATCCCATTTTCCACCATAGAATTTCACAAGTGGGGTGGCATTGGAAAGGGGAGGAAGTGTAGTTTCAGAATGTGGTGAAACATCCCTTGCAAAATCCTTCATGGGCTATCTGTCGCGGTTCTAGTGCTGAAAATCTGCAATTTCACAAATACATATATTTTCAGAGGGGCTAAATATCCCATTTTCCACCATAGAATTTCACAAGTGGGGTGGCATTGGAAAGGGGAGGAGGTGTAGTTTCAGAATGTGGTGAAACATCCCTTGCAAAATCCTTCATGGGCTATCTGTCGCGGTTCTAGTGCTGAAAATCTGCAATTTCACAAATACATATTATATTTTCAGAGGGGCTAAATATCCCATTTTCCACCATAGAATTTCACAAGTGTGGTGTCATTGGAAAGGGGAGGAGGTGTAGTTTCAGAATGTGGTGAAACATCCCTTGCAAAATCCTTCATGGGCTATCTGTTCCTGTTCAAGTGCTGAAATTCTGCAATTTCACAAAATATATACTGTTTTTAGAGGGGCTAAATATCCCATTTCCACCATAGAATTTCACAAGTGTGGTGTCATTGGAAAGGGGAGGAGGTGTAGTTTCAGAATGTGGTGAAACATCCCTTGCAAAATCCTTCATGGGCTATCTGTCGCGGTTCTAGTGCTGAAAATCTGCAATTTCACAAATACATATATTTTCAGAGGGGCTAAATATCCCATTTTCCACCATAGAATTTCACAAGTGGGGTGGCATTGGAAAGGGGAGGAGGTGTAGTTTCAGAATGTGGTGAAACATCCCTTGCAAAATCCTTCATGGGCTATCTGTTGCGGTTCTAGTGCTGAAAATCTGTAATTTCACAAATACATATTATATTTTCAGAGGGGCTAAATATCCCATTTTCCACCATAGAATTTCACAAGTGTGGTGTCATTGGAAAGGGGAGGAGGTGTAGTTTCAGAATGTGGTGAAACATCCCTTGCAAAATCCTTCATGGGCTATCTGTCGCGGTTCTAGTGCTGAAAATCTGCAATTTCACAAATACATATATTTTCAGAGGGGCTAAATATCCCATTTTCCACCATAGAATTTCACAAGTGGGGTGGCATTGGAAAGTGGAGGAAGTTTAGTTTCAGAATGTGGTGAAACATCCCTTGCAAAATCCTTCATGGGCTATCTGTCCCTGTTCAAGTGCTGAAATTCTGCAATTTCACAAAATATATACTGTATTTTCAGAGGGGCAAAATATGCAATTTTCCACCATAGAATTTCACAAGTGTGGTGTCATTGGAAAGGGGAGGAGGTGTAGTTTCAGAATGTGGTGAAACATCCCTTGCAAAATCCTTCATGGGCTATCTGTCCCTGTTCAAGTGCTGAAATTCTGCAATTTCACAAAATATATACTGTATTTTTAGAGGGGCAAAATATGCAATTTTCCACCATAGAATTTCACAAGTGGGGTGGCATTGGAAAGTGGAGGAAGTTTAGTTTCAGAATGTGGTGAAACATCCCTTGCAAAATCCTTCATGGGCTATCTGTCCCTGTTCAAGTGCTGAAATTCTGCAATTTCACAAAATATATACTGTTTTTAGAGGGGCTAAATATCCCATTTCCACCATAGAATTTCACAAGTGTGGCGTCATTGGAAAGGGGAGGAGGTGTAGTTTCAGAATGTGGTGAAACATCCCTTGCAAAATCCTTCATGGGCTATCTGTTGCGGTTCTAGTGCTGAAAATCTGTAATTTCACAAATACATATTATATTTTCAGAGGGGCTAAATATGCCATTTTCCACCATAGAATTTCACAAGTGGGGTGGCATTGGAAAGGGGAGGAAGTTTAGTTTCAGAATGTGGTGAAACATCCCTTGCAAAATCCTTCATGGGCTATCTGTCCCTGTTCAAGTGCTGAAATTCTGCAATTTCACAAAATATATACTGTTTTTAGAGGGGCTAAATATCCCATTTCCACCATAGAATTTCACAAGTGTGGTGTCATTGGAAAGGGGAGGAGGTGTAGTTTCAGAATGTGGTGAAACATCCCTTGCAAAATCCTTCATGGGCTATCTGTCGCGGTTCTAGTGCTGAAAATCTGCAATTTCACAAATACATATTATATTTTCAGAGGGGCTAAATATCCCATTTTCCACCATAGAATTTCACAAGTGGGGTGGCATTGGAAAGGGGAGGAAGTGTAGTTTCAGAATGTGGTGAAACATCCCTTGCAAAATCCTTCATGGGCTATCTGTCCCTGTTCAAGTGCTGAAATTCTGCAATTTCACAAAATATATACTGTATTTTCAGAGGGGCAAAATATGCAATTTTCCACCATAGAATTTCACAAGTGTGGTGTCATTGGAAAGGGGAGGAGGTGTAGTTTCAGAATGTGGTGAAACATCCCTTGCAAAATCCTTCATGGGCTATTTGTCCCTGTTCAAGTGCTGAAATTCTGCAATTCACAAAATATATACTGTTTTTAGAGGGGCTAAATATCCCATTTCCACCATAGAATTTCACAAGTGTGGTGTCATTGGAAAGGGGAGGAGGTGTAGTTTCAGAATGTGGTGAAACATCCCTTGCAAAATCCTTCATGGGCTATCTGTCGCGGTTCTAGTGCTGAAAATCTGCAATTTCACAAATACATATATTTTCAGAGGGGCTAAATATCCCATTTTCCACCATAGAATTTCACAAGTGGGGTGGCATTGGAAAGGGGAGGAGGTGTAGTTTCAGAATGTGGTGAAACATCCCTTGCAAAATCCTTCATGGGCTATCTGTCGCGGTTCTAGTGCTGAAAATCTGCAATTTCACAAATACATATTATATTTTCAGAGGGGCTAAATATCCCATTTTCCACCATAGAATTTCACAAGTGTGGTGTCATTGGAAAGGGGAGGAGGTGTAGTTTCAGAATGTGGTGAAACATCCCTTGCAAAATCCTTCATGGGCTATCTGTTCCTGTTCAAGTGCTGAAATTCTGCAATTTCACAAAATATATACTGTTTTTAGAGGGGCTAAATATCCCATTTCCACCATAGAATTTCACAAGTGTGGTGTCATTGGAAAGGGGAGGAGGTGTAGTTTCAGAATGTGGTGAAACATCCCTTGCAAAATCCTTCATGGGCTATCTGTCGCGGTTCTAGTGCTGAAAATCTGCAATTTCACAAATACATATATTTTCAGAGGGGCTAAATATCCCATTTTCCACCATAGAATTTCACAAGTGGGGTGGCATTGGAAAGGGGAGGAGGTGTAGTTTCAGAATGTGGTGAAACATCCCTTGCAAAATCCTTCATGGGCTATCTGTTGCGGTTCTAGTGCTGAAAATCTGTAATTTCACAAATACATATTATATTTTCAGAGGGGCTAAATATCCCATTTTCCACCATAGAATTTCACAAGTGTGGTGTCATTGGAAAGGGGAGGAGGTGTAGTTTCAGAATGTGGTGAAACATCCCTTGCAAAATCCTTCATGGGCTATCTGTCGCGGTTCTAGTGCTGAAAATCTGCAATTTCACAAATACATATATTTTCAGAGGGGCTAAATATCCCATTTTCCACCATAGAATTTCACAAGTGGGGTGGCATTGGAAAGTGGAGGAAGTTTAGTTTCAGAATGTGGTGAAACATCCCTTGCAAAATCCTTCATGGGCTATCTGTCCCTGTTCAAGTGCTGAAATTCTGCAATTTCACAAAATATATACTGTATTTTCAGAGGGGCAAAATATGCAATTTTCCACCATAGAATTTCACAAGTGTGGTGTCATTGGAAAGGGGAGGAGGTGTAGTTTCAGAATGTGGTGAAACATCCCTTGCAAAATCCTTCATGGGCTATCTGTCCCTGTTCAAGTGCTGAAATTCTGCAATTTCACAAAATATATACTGTATTTTCAGAGGGGCAAAATATGCAATTTTCCACCATAGAATTTCACAAGTGTGGTGTCATTGGAAAGGGGAGGAGGTGTAGTTTCAGAATGTGGTGAAACATCCCTTGCAAAATCCTTCATGGGCTATCTGTCGCGGTTCTAGTGCTGAAAATCTGCAATTTCACAAATACATATTATATTTTCAGAGGGGCTAAATATCCCATTTTCCACCATAGAATTTCACAAGTGGGGTGGCATTGGAAAGGGGAGGAAGTGTAGTTTCAGAATGTGGTGAAACATCCCTTGCAAAATCCTTCATGGGCTATCTGTCGCGGTTCTAGTGCTGAAAATCTGCAATTTCACAAATACATATATTTTCAGAGGGGCTAAATATCCCATTTTCCACCATAGAATTTCACAAGTGGGGTGGCATTGGAAAGGGGAGGAGGTGTAGTTTCAGAATGTGGTGAAACATCCCTTGCAAAATCCTTCATGGGCTATCTGTCGCGGTTCTAGTGCTGAAAATCTGCAATTTCACAAATACATATTATATTTTCAGAGGGGCTAAATATCCCATTTTCCACCATAGAATTTCACAAGTGTGGTGTCATTGGAAAGGGGAGGAGGTGTAGTTTCAGAATGTGGTGAAACATCCCTTGCAAAATCCTTCATGGGCTATCTGTTCCTGTTCAAGTGCTGAAATTCTGCAATTTCACAAAATATATACTGTTTTTAGAGGGGCTAAATATCCCATTTCCACCATAGAATTTCACAAGTGTGGTGTCATTGGAAAGGGGAGGAGGTGTAGTTTCAGAATGTGGTGAAACATCCCTTGCAAAATCCTTCATGGGCTATCTGTCGCGGTTCTAGTGCTGAAAATCTGCAATTTCACAAATACATATATTTTCAGAGGGGCTAAATATCCCATTTTCCACCATAGAATTTCACAAGTGGGGTGGCATTGGAAAGGGGAGGAGGTGTAGTTTCAGAATGTGGTGAAACATCCCTTGCAAAATCCTTCATGGGCTATCTGTTGCGGTTCTAGTGCTGAAAATCTGTAATTTCACAAATACATATTATATTTTCAGAGGGGCTAAATATCCCATTTTCCACCATAGAATTTCACAAGTGTGGTGTCATTGGAAAGGGGAGGAGGTGTAGTTTCAGAATGTGGTGAAACATCCCTTGCAAAATCCTTCATGGGCTATCTGTCGCGGTTCTAGTGCTGAAAATCTGCAATTTCACAAATACATATATTTTCAGAGGGGCTAAATATCCCATTTTCCACCATAGAATTTCACAAGTGGGGTGGCATTGGAAAGTGGAGGAAGTTTAGTTTCAGAATGTGGTGAAACATCCCTTGCAAAATCCTTCATGGGCTATCTGTCCCTGTTCAAGTGCTGAAATTCTGCAATTTCACAAAATATATACTGTATTTTCAGAGGGGCAAAATATGCAATTTTCCACCATAGAATTTCACAAGTGTGGTGTCATTGGAAAGGGGAGGAGGTGTAGTTTCAGAATGTGGTGAAACATCCCTTGCAAAATCCTTCATGGGCTATCTGTCCCTGTTCAAGTGCTGAAATTCTGCAATTTCACAAAATATATACTGTATTTTCAGAGGGGCAAAATATGCAATTTTCCACCATAGAATTTCACAAGTGGGGTGGCATTGGAAAGTGGAGGAAGTTTAGTTTCAGAATGTGGTGAAACATCCCTTGCAAAATCCTTCATGGGCTATCTGTCCCTGTTCAAGTGCTGAAATTCTGCAATTTCACAAAATATATACTGTTTTTAGAGGGGCTAAATATCCCATTTCCACCATAGAATTTCACAAGTGTGGCGTCATTGGAAAGGGGAGGAGGTGTAGTTTCAGAATGTGGTGAAACATCCCTTGCAAAATCCTTCATGGGCTATCTGTTGCGGTTCTAGTGCTGAAAATCTGTAATTTCACAAATACATATTATATTTTCAGAGGGGCTAAATATGCCATTTTCCACCATAGAATTTCACAAGTGGGGTGGCATTGGAAAGGGGAGGAAGTTTAGTTTCAGAATGTGGTGAAACATCCCTTGCAAAATCCTTCATGGGCTATCTGTCCCTGTTCAAGTGCTGAAATTCTGCAATTTCACAAAATATATACTGTTTTTAGAGGGGCTAAATATCCCATTTCCACCATAGAATTTCACAAGTGTGGTGTCATTGGAAAGGGGAGGAGGTGTAGTTTCAGAATGTGGTGAAACATCCCTTGCAAAATCCTTCATGGGCTATCTGTCGCGGTTCTAGTGCTGAAAATCTGCAATTTCACAAATACATATTATATTTTCAGAGGGGCTAAATATCCCATTTTCCACCATAGAATTTCACAAGTGGGGTGGCATTGGAAAGGGGAGGAAGTGTAGTTTCAGAATGTGGTGAAACATCCCTTGCAAAATCCTTCATGGGCTATCTGTCCCTGTTCAAGTGCTGAAATTCTGCAATTTCACAAAATATATACTGTATTTTCAGAGGGGCAAAATATGCAATTTTCCACCATAGAATTTCACAAGTGTGGTGTCATTGGAAAGGGGAGGAGGTGTAGTTTCAGAATGTGGTGAAACATCCCTTGCAAAATCCTTCATGGGCTATTTGTCCCTGTTCAAGTGCTGAAATTCTGCAATTCACAAAATATATACTGTTTTTAGAGGGGCTAAATATCCCATTTCCACCATAGAATTTCACAAGTGTGGTGTCATTGGAAAGGGGAGGAGGTGTAGTTTCAGAATGTGGTGAAACATCCCTTGCAAAATCCTTCATGGGCTATCTGTCGCGGTTCTAGTGCTGAAAATCTGCAATTTCACAAATACATATATTTTCAGAGGGGCTAAATATCCCATTTTCCACCATAGAATTTCACAAGTGGGGTGGCATTGGAAAGGGGAGGAGGTGTAGTTTCAGAATGTGGTGAAACATCCCTTGCAAAATCCTTCATGGGCTATCTGTTGCGGTTCTAGTGCTGAAAATCTGTAATTTCACAAATACATATTATATTTTCAGAGGGGCTAAATATCCCATTTTCCACCATAGAATTTCACAAGTGTGGTGTCATTGGAAAGGGGAGGAGGTGTAGTTTCAGAATGTGGTGAAACATCCCTTGCAAAATCCTTCATGGGCTATCTGTCGCGGTTCTAGTGCTGAAAATCTGCAATTTCACAAATACATATATTTTCAGAGGGGCTAAATATCCCATTTTCCACCATAGAATTTCACAAGTGGGGTGGCATTGGAAAGTGGAGGAAGTTTAGTTTCAGAATGTGGTGAAACATCCCTTGCAAAATCCTTCATGGGCTATCTGTCCCTGTTCAAGTGCTGAAATTCTGCAATTTCACAAAATATATACTGTATTTTCAGAGGGGCAAAATATGCAATTTTCCACCATAGAATTTCACAAGTGTGGTGTCATTGGAAAGGGGAGGAGGTGTAGTTTCAGAATGTGGTGAAACATCCCTTGCAAAATCCTTCATGGGCTATCTGTCCCTGTTCAAGTGCTGAAATTCTGCAATTTCACAAAATATATACTGTATTTTCAGAGGGGCAAAATATGCAATTTTCCACCATAGAATTTCACAAGTGGGGTGGCATTGGAAAGTGGAGGAAGTTTAGTTTCAGAATGTGGTGAAACATCCCTTGCAAAATCCTTCATGGGCTATCTGTCCCTGTTCAAGTGCTGAAATTCTGCAATTTCACAAAATATATACTGTTTTTAGAGGGGCTAAATATCCCATTTCCACCATAGAATTTCACAAGTGTGGCGTCATTGGAAAGGGGAGGAGGTGTAGTTTCAGAATGTGGTGAAACATCCCTTGCAAAATCCTTCATGGGCTATCTGTTGCGGTTCTAGTGCTGAAAATCTGTAATTTCACAAATACATATTATATTTTCAGAGGGGCTAAATATGCCATTTTCCACCATAGAATTTCACAAGTGGGGTGGCATTGGAAAGGGGAGGAAGTTTAGTTTCAGAATGTGGTGAAACATCCCTTGCAAAATCCTTCATGGGCTATCTGTCCCTGTTCAAGTGCTGAAATTCTGCAATTTCACAAAATATATACTGTTTTTAGAGGGGCTAAATATCCCATTTCCACCATAGAATTTCACAAGTGTGGTGTCATTGGAAAGGGGAGGAGGTGTAGTTTCAGAATGTGGTGAAACATCCCTTGCAAAATCCTTCATGGGCTATCTGTCGCGGTTCTAGTGCTGAAAATCTGCAATTTCACAAATACATATTATATTTTCAGAGGGGCTAAATATCCCATTTTCCACCATAGAATTTCACAAGTGGGGTGGCATTGGAAAGGGGAGGAAGTGTAGTTTCAGAATGTGGTGAAACATCCCTTGCAAAATCCTTCATGGGCTATCTGTCCCTGTTCAAGTGCTGAAATTCTGCAATTTCACAAAATATATACTGTATTTTCAGAGGGGCAAAATATGCAATTTTCCACCATAGAATTTCACAAGTGTGGTGTCATTGGAAAGGGGAGGAGGTGTAGTTTCAGAATGTGGTGAAACATCCCTTGCAAAATCCTTCATGGGCTATTTGTCCCTGTTCAAGTGCTGAAATTCTGCAATTCACAAAATATATACTGTTTTTAGAGGGGCTAAATATCCCATTTCCACCATAGAATTTCACAAGTGTGGTGTCATTGGAAAGGGGAGGAGGTGTAGTTTCAGAATGTGGTGAAACATCCCTTGCAAAATCCTTCATGGGCTATCTGTTGCGGTTCTAGTGCTGAAAATCTGTAATTTCACAAATACATATTATATTTTCAGAGGGGCTAAATATGCCATTTTCCACCATAGAATTTCACAAGTGGGGTGGCATTGGAAAGGGGAGGAAGTTTAGTTTCAGAATGTGGTGAAACATCCCTTGCAAAATCCTTCATGGGCTATCTGTCCCTGTTCAAGTGCTGAAATTCTGCAATTTCACAAAATATATACTGTTTTTAGAGTGGCTAAATATCCCATTTCCACCATAGAATTTCACAAGTGTGGTGTCATTGGAAAGGGGAGGAGGTGTAGTTTCAGAATGTGGTGAAACATCCCTTGCAAAATCCTTCATGGGCTATCTGTCGCGGTTCTAGTGCTGAAAATCTGCAATTTCACAAATACATATTATATTTTCGGTGAAACATCCCTTGCAAAATCCTTCATGGGCTATCTGTCGCGGTTCTAGTGCTGAAAATCTGCAATTTCACAAATACATATTATATTTTCAGAGGGGCTAAATATCCCATTTTCCACCATAGAATTTCACAAGTGGGGTGGCATTGGAAAGGGGAGGAAGTGTAGTTTCAGAATGTGGTGAAACATCCCTTGCAAAATCCTTCATGGGCTATCTGTCGCGGTTCTAGTGCTGAAAATCTGCAATTTCACAAATACATATATTTTCAGAGGGGCTAAATATCCCATTTTCCACCATAGAATTTCACAAGTGGGGTGGCATTGGAAAGGGGAGGAGGTGTAGTTTCAGAATGTGGTGAAACATCCCTTGCAAAATCCTTCATGGGCTATCTGTCGCGGTTCTAGTGCTGAAAATCTGCAATTTCACAAATACATATTATATTTTCAGAGGGGCTAAATATCCCATTTTCCACCATAGAATTTCACAAGTGTGGTGTCATTGGAAAGGGGAGGAGGTGTAGTTTCAGAATGTGGTGAAACATCCCTTGCAAAATCCTTCATGGGCTATCTGTTCCTGTTCAAGTGCTGAAATTCTGCAATTTCACAAAATATATACTGTTTTTAGAGGGGCTAAATATCCCATTTCCACCATAGAATTTCACAAGTGTGGTGTCATTGGAAAGGGGAGGAGGTGTAGTTTCAGAATGTGGTGAAACATCCCTTGCAAAATCCTTCATGGGCTATCTGTCGCGGTTCTAGTGCTGAAAATCTGCAATTTCACAAATACATATATTTTCAGAGGGGCTAAATATCCCATTTTCCACCATAGAATTTCACAAGTGGGGTGGCATTGGAAAGGGGAGGAGGTGTAGTTTCAGAATGTGGTGAAACATCCCTTGCAAAATCCTTCATGGGCTATCTGTTGCGGTTCTAGTGCTGAAAATCTGTAATTTCACAAATACATATTATATTTTCAGAGGGGCTAAATATCCCATTTTCCACCATAGAATTTCACAAGTGTGGTGTCATTGGAAAGGGGAGGAGGTGTAGTTTCAGAATGTGGTGAAACATCCCTTGCAAAATCCTTCATGGGCTATCTGTCGCGGTTCTAGTGCTGAAAATCTGCAATTTCACAAATACATATGAAGAGTTCAGATGCAAAACCCTCTAAATCCGTCTGACTACTTTTCTTTTAAATGAGCATTTAAATGCAGGCTCCTATAGGTTTTTGCCTATAAATCGATATTTCAGACCAGGATGAGAGTGGTATTTAGTGGGTTTAGAAGTTAAATTATTTGATTAGGGTATAGTATGTGTGGAGAGCATCCCCTCACCATCTTTATCTCATTTTTGACATAGGTGGCATTTAGAGGCTTTTGCATCTGAACCCTTCATATATTTTCAGAGGGGCTAAATATCCCATTTTCCACCATAGAATTTCACAAGTGGGGTGGCATTGGAAAGTGGAGGAAGTTTAGTTTCAGAATGTGGTGAAACATCCCTTGCAAAATCCTTCATGGGCTATCTGTCCCTGTTCAAGTGCTGAAATTCTGCAATTTCACAAAATATATACTGTATTTTCAGAGGGGCAAAATATGCAATTTTCCACCATAGAATTTCACAAGTGTGGTGTCATTGGAAAGGGGAGGAGGTGTAGTTTCAGAATGTGGTGAAACATCCCTTGCAAAATCCTTCATGGGCTATCTGTCCCTGTTCAAGTGCTGAAATTCTGCAATTTCACAAAATATATACTGTATTTTCAGAGGGGCAAAATATGCAATTTTCCACCATAGAATTTCACAAGTGTGGTGTCATTGGAAAGGGGAGGAGGTGTAGTTTCAGAATGTGGTGAAACATCCCTTGCAAAATCCTTCATGGGCTATCTGTCGCGGTTCTAGTGCTGAAAATCTGCAATTTCACAAATACATATATTTTCAGAGGGGCTAAATATCCCATTTTCCACCATAGAATTTCACAAGTGGGGTGGCATTGGAAAGGGGAGGAAGTGTAGTTTCAGAATGTGGTGAAACATCCCTTGCAAAATCCTTCATGGGCTATCTGTCCCTGTTCAAGTGCTGAAATTCTGCAATTTCACAAAATATATACTGTTTTTAGAGTGGCTAAATATCCCATTTCCACCATAGAATTTCACAAGTGTGGTGTCATTGGAAAGGGGAGGAGGTGTAGTTTCAGAATGTGGTGAAACATCCCTTGCAAAATCCTTCATGGGCTATCTGTCGCGGTTCTAGTGCTGAAAATCTGCAATTTCACAAATACATATATTTTCAGAGGGGCTAAATATCCCATTTTCCACCATAGAATTTCACAAGTGGGGTGGCATTGGAAAGGGGAGGAAGTGTAGTTTCAGAATGTGGTGAAACATCCCTTGCAAAATCCTTCATGGGCTATCTGTCCCTGTTCAAGTGCTGAAATTCTGCAATTTCACAAAATATATACTGTATTTTCAGAGGGGCAAAATATGCAATTTTCCACCATAGAATTTCACAAGTGTGGTGTCATTGGAAAGGGGAGGAGGTGTAGTTTCAGAATGTGGTGAAACATCCCTTGCAAAATCCTTCATGGGCTATCTGTCGCGGTTCTAGTGCTGAAAATCTGCAATTTCACAAATACATATTATATTTTCAGAGGGGCTAAATATCCCATTTTCCACCATAGAATTTCACAAGTTGGGTGGCATTGGAAAGGGGAGGAAGTGTAGTTTCAGAATGTGGTGAAACATCCCTTGCAAAATCCTTCATGGGCTATCTGTCGCGGTTCTAGTGCTGAAAATCTGCAATTTCACAAATACATATATTTTCAGAGGGGCTAAATATCCCATTTTCCACCATAGAATTTCACAAGTGGGGTGGCATTGGAAAGGGGAGGAGGTGTAGTTTCAGAATGTGGTGAAACATCCCTTGCAAAATCCTTCATGGGCTATCTGTCGCGGTTCTAGTGCTGAAAATCTGCAATTTCACAAATACATATTATATTTTCAGAGGGGCTAAATATCCCATTTTCCACCATAGAATTTCACAAGTGTGGTGTCATTGGAAAGGGGAGGAGGTGTAGTTTCAGAATGTGGTGAAACATCCCTTGCAAAATCCTTCATGGGCTATCTGTTCCTGTTCAAGTGCTGAAATTCTGCAATTTCACAAAATATATACTGTTTTTAGAGGGGCTAAATATCCCATTTCCACCATAGAATTTCACAAGTGTGGTGTCATTGGAAAGGGGAGGAGGTGTAGTTTCAGAATGTGGTGAAACATCCCTTGCAAAATCCTTCATGGGCTATCTGTCGCGGTTCTAGTGCTGAAAATCTGCAATTTCACAAATACATATATTTTCAGAGGGGCTAAATATCCCATTTTCCACCATAGAATTTCACAAGTGGGGTGGCATTTGAAAGGGGAGGAGGTGTAGTTTCAGAATGTGGTGAAACATCCCTTGCAAAATCCTTCATGGGCTATCTGTTGCGGTTCTAGTGCTGAAAATCTGTAATTTCACAAATACATATTATATTTTCAGAGGGGCTAAATATCCCATTTTCCACCATAGAATTTCACAAGTGTGGTGTCATTGGAAAGGGGAGGAGGTGTAGTTTCAGAATGTGGTGAAACATCCCTTGCAAAATCCTTCATGGGCTATCTGTCGCGGTTCTAGTGCTGAAAATCTGCAATTTCACAAATACATATATTTTCAGAGGGGCTAAATATCCCATTTTCCACCATAGAATTTCACAAGTGGGGTGGCATTGGAAAGTGGAGGAAGTTTAGTTTCAGAATGTGGTGAAACATCCCTTGCAAAATCCTTCATGGGCTATCTGTCCCTGTTCAAGTGCTGAAATTCTGCAATTTCACAAAATATATACTGTATTTTCAGAGGGGCAAAATATGCAATTTTCCACCATAGAATTTCACAAGTGTGGTGTCATTGGAAAGGGGAGGAGGTGTAGTTTCAGAATGTGGTGAAACATCCCTTGCAAAATCCTTCATGGGCTATCTGTCGCGGTTCTAGTGCTGAAAATCTGCAATTTCATAAATACATATTATATTTTCAGAGGGGCTAAATATCCCATTTTCCACCATAGAATTTCACAAGTGGGGTGGCATTGGAAAGGGGAGGAAGTGTAGTTTCAGAATGTGGTGAAACATCCCTTGCAAAATCCTTCATGGGCTATCTGTCCCTGTTCAAGTGCTGAAATTCTGCAATTTCACAAAATATATACTGTATTTTCAGAGGGGCAAAATATGCAATTTTCCACCATAGAATTTCACAAGTGTGGTGTCATTGGAAAGGGGAGGAGGTGTAGTTTCAGAATGTGGTGAAACATCCCTTGCAAAATCCTTCATGGGCTATCTGTCGCGGTTCTAGTGCTGAAAATCTGCAATTTCACAAATACATATATTTTCAGAGGGGCTAAATATCCCATTTTCCACCATAGAATTTCACAAGTGGGGTGGCATTGGAAAGGGGAGGAAGTGTAGTTTCAGAATGTGGTGAAACATCCCTTGCAAAATCCTTCATGGGCTATCTGTCCCTGTTCAAGTGCTGAAATTCTGCAATTTCACAAAATATATACTGTATTTTCAGAGGGGCAAAATATGCAATTTTCCACCATAGAATTTCACAAGTGTGGTGTCATTGGAAAGGGGAGGAGGTGTAGTTTCAGAATGTGGTGAAACATCCCTTGCAAAATCCTTCATGGGCTATCTGTCCCTGTTCAAGTGCTGAAATTCTGCAATTTCACAAAATATATACTGTATTTTCAGAGGGGCAAAATATGCAATTTTCCACCATAGAATTTCACAAGTGTGGTGTCATTGGAAAGGGGAGGAGGTGTAGTTTCAGAATGTGGTGAAACATCCCTGGCAAAATCCTTCATGGGCTATCTGTCGCGGTTCTAGTGCTGAAAATCTGCAATTTCACAAATACATATATTTTCAGAGGGGCTAAATATCCCATTTTCCACCATAGAATTTCACAAGTGGGGTGGCATTGGAAAGGGGAGGAAGTGTAGTTTCAGAATGTGGTGAAACATCCCTTGCAAAATCCTTCATGGGCTATCTGTCCCTGTTCAAGTGCTGAAAATCTGCAATTTCACAAAATATATACTGTATTTTCAGAGGGGCAAAATATGCAATTTTCCACCATAGAATTTCACAAGTGTGGTGTCATTGGAAAGGGGAGGAGGTGTAGTTTCAGAATGTGGTGAAACATCCCTTGCAAAATCCTTCATGGGCTATCTGTTGCGGTTCTAGTGCTGAAAATCTGTAATTTCACAAATACATATTATATTTTCAGAGGGGCTAAATATCCCATTTTCCACCATAGAATTTCACAAGTGTGGTGTCATTGGAAAGGGGAGGAGGTGTAGTTTCAGAATGTGGTGAAACATCCCTTGCAAAATCCTTCATGGGCTATCTGTCGCGGTTCTAGTGCTGAAAATCTGCAATTTCATAAATACATATTATATTTTCAGAGGGGCTAAATATCCCATTTTCCACCATAGAATTTCACAAGTGGGGTGGCATTGGAAAGGGGAGGAAGTGTAGTTTCAGAATGTGGTGAAACATCCCTTGCAAAATCCTTCATGGGCTATCTGTCCCTGTTCAAGTGCTGAAATTCTGCAATTTCACAAAATATATACTGTTTTTAGAGGGGCTAAATATCCCATTTCCACCATAGAATTTCACAAGTGTGGTGTCATTGGAAAGGGGAGGAGGTGTAGTTTCAGAATGTGGTGAAACATCCCTTGCAAAATCCTTCATGGGCTATCTGTTGCGGTTCTAGTGCTGAAAATCTGTAATTTCACAAATACATATTATATTTTCAGAGGGGCTAAATATCCCATTTACCACCATAGAATTTCACAAGTGTGGTGTCATTGGAAAGGGGAGGAGGTGTAGTTTCAGAATGTGGTGAAACATCCCTTGCAAAATCCTTCATGGGCTATCTGTCGCGGTTCTAGTGCTGAAAATCTGCAATTTCACAAATACATATTATATTTTCAGAGGGGCTAAATATCCCATTTTCCACCATAGAATTTCACAAGTGGGGTGGCATTGGAAAGGGGAGGAGGTGTAGTTTCAGAATGTGGTGAAACATCCCTTGCAAAATCCTTCATGGGCTATCTGTCGCGGTTCTAGTGCTGAAAATCTGCAATTTCACAAATACATATTATATTTTCAGAGGGGCTAAATATCCCATTTTCCACCATAGAATTTCACAAGTGGGGTGGCATTGGAAAGGGGAGGAAGTGTAGTTTCAGAATGTGGTGAAACATCCCTTGCAAAATCCTTCATGGGCTATCTGTCCCTGTTCAAGTGCTGAAAATCTGCAATTTCACAAATACATATTATATTTTCAGAGGGGCTAAATATCCCATTTTCCACCATAGAATTTCACAAGTGGGGTGGCATTGGAAAGGGGAGGAAGTGTAGTTTCAGAATGTGGTGAAACATCCCTTGCAAAATCCTTCATGGGCTATCTGTCCCTGTTCAAGTGCTGAAATTCTGCAATTTCACAAAATATATACTGTATTTTCAGAGGGGCAAAATATCCCATTTTCCACCATAGAATTTCACAAGTGGGGTGGCATTGGAAAGGGGAGGAAGTGTAGTTTCAGAATGTGGTGAAACATCCCTTGCAAAATCCTTCATGGGCTATCTGTCCCTGTTCAAGTGCTGAAAATCTGCAATTTCACAAATACATATTATATTTTCAGAGGGGCTAAATATCCCATTTTCCACCATAGAATTTCACAAATGGGGTGGCATTGGAAAGGGGAGGAAGTGTAGTTTCAGAATGTGGTGAAACATCCCTTGCAAAATCCTTCATGGGCTATCTGTCCCTGTTCAAGTGCTGAAATTCTGCAATTTCACAAAATATATACTGTATTTTCAGAGGGGCAAAATATGCAATTTACCACCATAGAATTTCACAAGTGTGGTGTCATTGGAAAGGGGAGGAGGTGTAGTTTCAGAATGTGGTGAAACATCCCTTGCAAAATCCTTCATGGGCTATCTGTCGCGGTTCTAGTGCTGAAAATCTGCAATTTCACAAATACATATTATATTTTCAGAGGGGCTAAATATCCCATTTTCCACCATAGAATTTCACAAGTGGGGTGGCATTGGAAAGGGGAGGAGGTGTAGTTTCAGAATGTGGTGAAACATCCCTTGCAAAATCCTTCATGGGCTATCTGTCGCGGTTCTAGTGCTGAAAATCTGCAATTTCACAAATACATATTATATTTTCAGAGGGGCTAAATATCCCATTTTCCACCATAGAATTTCACAAGTGGGGTGGCATTGGAAAGGGGAGGAAGTGTAGTTTCAGAATGTGGTGAAACATCCCTTGCAAAATCCTTCATGGGCTATCTGTCCCTGTTCAAGTGCTGAAAATCTGCAATTTCACAAATACATATTATATTTTCAGAGGGGCTAAATATCCCATTTTCCACCATAGAATTTCACAAGTGGGGTGGCATTGGAAAGGGGAGGAAGTGTAGTTTCAGAATGTGGTGAAACATCCCTTGCAAAATCCTTCATGGGCTATCTGTCCCTGTTCAAGTGCTGAAATTCTGCAATTTCACAAAATATATACTGTATTTTCAGAGGGGCAAAATATCCCATTTTCCACCATAGAATTTCACAAGTGGGGTGGCATTGGAAAGGGGAGGAAGTGTAGTTTCAGAATGTGGTGAAACATCCCTTGCAAAATCCTTCATGGGCTATCTGTCCCTGTTCAAGTGCTGAAAATCTGCAATTTCACAAATACATATTATATTTTCAGAGGGGCTAAATATCCCATTTTCCACCATAGAATTTCACAAATGGGGTGGCATTGGAAAGGGGAGGAAGTGTAGTTTCAGAATGTGGTGAAACATCCCTTGCAAAATCCTTCATGGGCTATCTGTCCCTGTTCAAGTGCTGAAATTCTGCAATTTCACAAAATATATACTGTATTTTCAGAGGGGCAAAATATGCAATTTTCCACCATAGAATTTCACAAGTGTGGTGTCATTGGAAAGGGGAGGAGGTGTAGTTTCAGAATGTGGTGAAACATCCCTTGCAAAATCCTTCATGGGCTATCTGTCGCGGTTCTAGTGCTGAAAATCTGCAATTTCATAAATACATATTATATTTTCAGAGGGGCTAAATATCCCATTTTCCACCATAGAATTTCACAAGTGGGGTGGCATTGGAAAGGGGAGGAAGTGTAGTTTCAGAATGTGGTGAAACATCCCTTGCAAAATCCTTCATGGGCTATCTGTCCCTGTTCAAGTGCTGAAATTCTGCAATTTCACAAAATATATACTGTTTTTAGAGGGGCTAAATATCCCATTTCCACCATAGAATTTCACAAGTGTGGTGTCATTGGAAAGGGGAGGAGGTGTAGTTTCAGAATGTGGTGAAACATCCCTTGCAAAATCCTTCATGGGCTATCTGTTGCGGTTCTAGTGCTGAAAATCTGTAATTTCACAAATACATATTATATTTTCAGAGGGGCTAAATATCCCATTTACCACCATAGAATTTCACAAGTGTGGTGTCATTGGAAAGGGGAGGAGGTGTAGTTTCAGAATGTGGTGAAACATCCCTTGCAAAATCCTTCATGGGCTATCTGTCGCGGTTCTAGTGCTGAAAATCTGCAATTTCACAAATACATATTATATTTTCAGAGGGGCTAAATATCCCATTTTCCACCATAGAATTTCACAAGTGGGGTGGCATTGGAAAGGGGAGGAGGTGTAGTTTCAGAATGTGGTGAAACATCCCTTGCAAAATCCTTCATGGGCTATCTGTCGCGGTTCTAGTGCTGAAAATCTGCAATTTCACAAATACATATTATATTTTCAGAGGGGCTAAATATCCCATTTTCCACCATAGAATTTCACAAGTGTGGTGTCATTGGAAAGGGGAGGAGGTGTAGTTTCAGAATGTGGTGAAACATCCCTTGCAAAATCCTTCATGGGCTATCTGTCGCGGTTCTAGTGCTGAAAATCTGCAATTTCACAAATACATATTATATTTTCAGAGGGGCTAAATATCCCATTTTCCACCATAGAATTTCACAAGTGGGGTGGCATTGGAAAGGGGAGGAGGTGTAGTTTCAGAATGTGGTGAAACATCCCTTGCAAAATCCTTCATGGGCTATCTGTCGCGGTTCTAGTGCTGAAAATCTGCAATTTCACAAATACATATTATATTTTCAGAGGGGCTAAATATCCCATTTTCCACCATAGAATTTCACAAGTGGGGTGGCATTGGAAAGGGGAGGAAGTGTAGTTTCAGAATGTGGTGAAACATCCCTTGCAAAATCCTTCATGGGCTATCTGTCCCTGTTCAAGTGCTGAAAATCTGCAATTTCACAAATACATATTATATTTTCAGAGGGGCTAAATATCCCATTTTCCACCATAGAATTTCACAAGTGGGGTGGCATTGGAAAGGGGAGGAAGTGTAGTTTCAGAATGTGGTGAAACATCCCTTGCAAAATCCTTCATGGGCTATCTGTCCCTGTTCAAGTGCTGAAATTCTGCAATTTCACAAAATATATACTGTATTTTCAGAGGGGCAAAATATCCCATTTTCCACCATAGAATTTCACAAGTGGGGTGGCATTGGAAAGGGGAGGAAGTGTAGTTTCAGAATGTGGTGAAACATCCCTTGCAAAATCCTTCATGGGCTATCTGTCCCTGTTCAAGTGCTGAAAATCTGCAATTTCACAAATACATATTATATTTTCAGAGGGGCTAAATATCCCATTTTCCACCATAGAATTTCACAAATGGGGTGGCATTGGAAAGGGGAGGAAGTGTAGTTTCAGAATGTGGTGAAACATCCCTTGCAAAATCCTTCATGGGCTATCTGTCCCTGTTCAAGTGCTGAAATTCTGCAATTTCACAAAATATATACTGTATTTTCAGAGGGGCAAAATATGCAATTTTCCACCATAGAATTTCACAAGTGTGGTGTCATTGGAAAGGGGAGGAGGTGTAGTTTCAGAATGTGGTGAAACATCCCTTGCAAAATCCTTCATGGGCTATCTGTCGCGGTTCTAGTGCTGAAAATCTGCAATTTCATAAATACATATTATATTTTCAGAGGGGCTAAATATCCCATTTTCCACCATAGAATTTCACAAGTGGGGTGGCATTGGAAAGGGGAGGAAGTGTAGTTTCAGAATGTGGTGAAACATCCCTTGCAAAATCCTTCATGGGCTATCTGTCCCTGTTCAAGTGCTGAAATTCTGCAATTTCACAAAATATATACTGTTTTTAGAGGGGCTAAATATCCCATTTCCACCATAGAATTTCACAAGTGTGGTGTCATTGGAAAGGGGAGGAGGTGTAGTTTCAGAATGTGGTGAAACATCCCTTGCAAAATCCTTCATGGGCTATCTGTTGCGGTTCTAGTGCTGAAAATCTGTAATTTCACAAATACATATTATATTTTCAGAGGGGCTAAATATCCCATTTACCACCATAGAATTTCACAAGTGTGGTGTCATTGGAAAGGGGAGGAGGTGTAGTTTCAGAATGTGGTGAAACATCCCTTGCAAAATCCTTCATGGGCTATCTGTCGCGGTTCTAGTGCTGAAAATCTGCAATTTCACAAATACATATTATATTTTCAGAGGGGCTAAATATCCCATTTTCCACCATAGAATTTCACAAGTGGGGTGGCATTGGAAAGGGGAGGAGGTGTAGTTTCAGAATGTGGTGAAACATCCCTTGCAAAATCCTTCATGGGCTATCTGTCGCGGTTCTAGTGCTGAAAATCTGCAATTTCACAAATACATATTATATTTTCAGAGGGGCTAAATATCCCATTTTCCACCATAGAATTTCACAAGTGGGGTGGCATTGGAAAGGGGAGGAAGTGTAGTTTCAGAATGTGGTGAAACATCCCTTGCAAAATCCTTCATGGGCTATCTGTCCCTGTTCAAGTGCTGAAAATCTGCAATTTCACAAATACATATTATATTTTCAGAGGGGCTAAATATCCCATTTTCCACCATAGAATTTCACAAATGGGGTGGCATTGGAAAGGGGAGGAAGTGTAGTTTCAGAATGTGGTGAAACATCCCTTGCAAAATCCTTCATGGGCTATCTGTCCCTGTTCAAGTGCTGAAATTCTGCAATTTCACAAAATATATACTGTATTTTCAGAGGGGCAAAATATGCAATTTTCCACCATAGAATTTCACAAGTGTGGTGTCATTGGAAAGGGGAGGAGGTGTAGTTTCAGAATGTGGTGAAACATCCCTTGCAAAATCCTTCATGGGCTATCTGTCCCTGTTCAAGTGCTGAAAATCTGCAATTTCACAAATACATATTATATTTTCAGAGGGGCTAAATATCCCATTTTCCACCATAGAATTTCACAAATGGGGTGGCATTGGAAAGGGGAGGAAGTGTAGTTTCAGAATGTGGTGAAACATCCCTTGCAAAATCCTTCATGGGCTATCTGTCCCTGTTCAAGTGCTGAAATTCTGCAATTTCACAAAATATATACTGTATTTTCAGAGGGGCAAAATATGCAATTTTCCACCATAGAATTTCACAAGTGTGGTGTCATTGGAAAGGGGAGGAGGTGTAGTTTCAGAATGTGGTGAAACATCCCTTGCAAAATCCTTCATGGGCTATCTGTCGCGGTTCTAGTGCTGAAAATCTGCAATTTCACAAATACATATTATATTTTCAGAGGGGCTAAATATCCCATTTTCCACCATAGAATTTCACAAGTGGGGTGGCATTGGAAAGGGGAGGAGGTGTAGTTTCAGAATGTGGTGAAACATCCCTTGCAAAATCCTTCATGGGCTATCTGTCGCGGTTCTAGTGCTGAAAATCTGCAATTTCACAAATACATATTATATTTTCAGAGGGGCTAAATATCCCATTTTCCACCATAGAATTTCACAAGTGGGGTGGCATTGGAAAGGGGAGGAGGTGTAGTTTCAGAATGTGGTGAAACATCCCTTGCAAAATCCTTCATGGGCAATCTGTCCCTGTTCAAGTGCTGAAATTCTGCAATTTCACAAAATATATACTGTTTTTAGAGGGGCTAAATATCCCATTTCCACCATAGAATTTCACAAGTGTGGTGTCATTGGAAAGGGGAGGAGGTGTAGTTTCAGAATGTGGTGAAACATCCCTTGCAAAATCCTTCATGGGCTATCTGTCGCGGTTCTAGTGCTGAAAATCTGCAATTTCACAAATACATATTATATTTTCAGAGGGGCTAAATATCCCATTTTCCACCATAGAATTTCACAAGTGGGGTGGCATTGGAAAGGGGAGGAGGTGTAGTTTCAGAATGTGGTGAAACATCCCTTGCAAAATCCTTCATGGGCTATCTGTCGCGGTTCTAGTGCTGAAAATCTGCAATTTCACAAATACATATTATATTTTCAGAGGGGCTAAATATCCCATTTTCCACCATAGAATTTCACAAGTGGGGTGGCATTGGAAAGGGGAGGAGGTGTAGTTTCAGAATGTGGTGAAACATCCCTTGCAAAATCCTTCATGGGCTATCTGTCCCTGTTCAAGTGCTGAAATTCTGCAATTTCACAAAATATATACTGTATTTTCAGAGGGGCAAAATATGCAATTTTCCACCATAGAATTTGACAAGTGTGGTGTCATTGGAAAGGGGAGGAGGTGTAGTTTCAGAATGTGGTGAAACATCCCTTGCAAAATCCTTCATGGGCTATCTGTCGCGGTTCTAGTGCTGAAAATCTGCAATTTCACAAATACATATATTTTCAGAGGGGCTAAATATCCCATTTTCCACCATAGAATTTCACAAGTGGGGTGGCATTGGAAAGGGGAGGAAGTGTAGTTTCAGAATGTGGTGAAACATCCCTTGCAAAATCCTTCATGGGCTATCTGTCCCTGTTCAAGTGCTGAAAATCTGCAATTTCACAAATACATATATTTTCAGAGGGGCTAAATATCCCATTTTCCACCATAGAATTTCACAAGTGGGGTGGCATTGGAAAGGGGAGGAAGTGTAGTTTCAGAATGTGGTGAAACATCCCTTGCAAAATCCTTCATGGGCTATCTGTCCCTGTTCAAGTGCTGAAATTCTGCAATTTCACAAAATATATACTGTATTTTCAGAGGGGCAAAATATGCAATTTTCCACCATAGAATTTCACAAGTGTGGTGTCATTGGAAAGGGGAGGAGGTGTAGTTTCAGAATGTGGTGAAACATCCCTTGCAAAATCCTTCATGGGCTATCTGTCCCTGTTCAAGTGCTGAAATTCTGCAATTTCACAAAATATATACTGTATTTTCAGAGGGGCAAAATATCCCATTTCCACCATAGAATTTCACAAGTGTGGTGTCATTGGAAAGGGGAGGAGGTGTAGTTTCAGAATGTGGTGAAACATCCCTTGCAAAATCCTTCATGGGCTATCTGTCGCGGTTCTAGTGCTGAAAATCTGCAATTTCATAAATACATATTATATTTTCAGAGGGGCTAAATATCCCATTTTCCACCATAGAATTTCACAAGTGGGGTGACATTGGAAAGGGGAGGAAGTGTAGTTTCAGAATGTGGTGAAACATCCCTTGCAAAATCCTTCATGGGCTATCTGTCCCTGTTCAAGTGCTGAAATTCTGCAATTTCACAAAATATATACTGTATTTTCAGAGGGGCAAAATATGCAATTTTCCACCATAGAATTTCACAAGTGTGGTGTCATTGGAAAGGGGAGGAGGTGTAGTTTCAGAATGTGGTGAAACATCCCTTGCAAAATCCTTCATGGGCTATCTGTCGCGGTTCTAGTGCTGAAAATCTGCAATTTCACAAATACATATATTTTCAGAGGGGCTAAATATCCCATTTTCCACCATAGAATTTCACAAGTGGGGTGGCATTGGAAAGGGGAGGAAGTGTAGTTTCAGAATGTTGTGAAACATCCCTTGCAAAATCCTTCATGGGCTATCTGTCCCTGTTCAAGTGCTGAAAATCTGCAATTTCACAAATACATATTATATTTTCAGAGGGGCTAAATATCCCATTTTCCACCATAGAATTTCACAAGTGGGGTGGCATTGGAAAGGGGAGGAAGTGTAGTTTCAGAATGTGGTGAAACATCCCTTGCAAAATCCTTCATGGGCTATCTGTCCCTGTTCAAGTGCTGAAATTCTGCAATTTCACAAAATATATACTGTATTTTCAGAGGGGCAAACTATGCAATTTTCCACCATAGAATTTCACAAGTGTGGTGTCATTGGAAAGGGGAGGAGGTGTAGTTTCAGAATGTGGTGAAACATCCCTTGCAAAATCCTTCATGGGCTATCTGTCCCTGTTCAAGTGCTGAAATTCTGCAATTTCACAAAATATATACTGTATTTTCAGAGGGGCAAAATATGCAATTTTCCACCATAAAATTTCACAAGTGTGGTGTCATTGGAAAGGGGAGGAGGTGTAGTTTCAGAATGTGGTGAAACATCCCTTGCAAAATCCTTCATGGGCTATATGTCGCGGTTCTAGTGCTGAAAATCTGCAATTTCACAAATACATATATTTTCAGAGGGGCTAAATATCCCATTTTCCACCATAGAATTTCACAAGTGGGGTGGCATTGGAAAGGGGAGGAAGTGTAGTTTCAGAATGTTGTGAAACATCCCTTGCAAAATCCTTCATGGGCTATCTGTCGCGGTTCTAGTGCTGAAAATCTGCAATTTCACAAATACATATTATATTTTCAGAGGGGCTAAATATCCCATTTTCCACCATAGAATTTCACAAGTGGGGTGGCATTGGAAAGGGGAGGAAGTGTAGTTTCAGAATGTGGTGAAACATCCCTTGCAAAATCCTTCATGGGCTATCTGTCCCTGTTCAAGTGCTGAAAATCTGCAATTTCACAAATACATATTATATTTTCAGAGGGGCTAAATATCCCATTTTCCACCATAGAATTTCACAAGTGGGGTGGCATTGGAAAGGGGAGGAAGTGTAGTTTCAGAATGTGGTGAAACATCCCTTGCAAAATCCTTCATGGGCTATCTGTCCCTGTTCAAGTGCTGAAATTCTGCAATTTCACAAAATATATACTGTATTTTCAGAGGGGCAAAATATGCAATTTTCCACCATAGAATTTCACAAGTGTGGTGTCATTGGAAAGGGGAGGAGGTGTAGTTTCAGAATGTGGTGAAACATCCCTTGCAAAATCCTTCATGGGCTATCTGTCGCGGTTCTAGTGCTGAAAATCTGCAATTTCACAAATACATATTATATTTTCAGAGGGGCTAAATATCCCATTTTCCACCATAGAATTTCACAAGTGGGGTGGCATTGGAAAGGGGAGGAAGTGTAGTTTCAGAATGTGGTGAAACATCCCTTGCAAAATCCTTCATGGGCTATCTGTCCCTGTTCAAGTGCTGAAATTCTGCAATTTCACAAAATATATACTGTATTTTCAGAGGGGCAAAATATGCAATTTTCCACCATAGAATTTCACAAGTGTGGTGTCATTGGAAAGGGGAGGAGGTGTAGTTTCAGAATGTGGTGAAACATCCCTTGCAAAATCCTTCATGGGCTATCTGCCGCGGTTCTAGTGCTGAAAATCTGCAATTTCATAAATACATATTATATTTTCAGAGGGGCTAAATATCCCATTTTCCACCATAGAATTTCACAAGTGGGGTGGCATTGGAAAGGGGAGGAAGTGTAGTTTCAGAATGTGGTGAAACATCCCTTGCAAAATCCTTAATGGGCTATCTGTCCCTGTTCAAGTGCTGAAATTCTGCAATTTCACAAAATATATACTGTATTTTCAGAGGGGCAAAATATGCAATTTTCCACCATAGAATTTCACAAGTGTGGTGTCATTGGAAAGGGGAGGAGGTGTAGTTTCAGAATGTGGTGAAACATCCCTTGCAAAATCCTTCATGGGCTATCTGTCCCTGTTCAAGTGCTGAAAATCTGCAATTTCACAAATACATATATTTTCAGAGGGGCTAAATATCCCATTTTCCACCATAGAATTTCACAAGTGGGGTGGCATTGGAAAGGGGAGGAAGTGTAGTTTCAGAATGTGGTGAAACATCCCTTGCAAAATCCTTCATGGGCTATCTGTCCCTGTTCAAGTGCTGAAAATCTGCAATTTCACAAATACATATTATATTTTCAGAGGGGCTAAATATCCCATTTTCCACCATAGAATTTCACAAGTGGGGTGGCATTGGAAAGGGGAGGAAGTGTAGTTTCAGAATGTGGTGAAACATCCCTTGCAAAATCCTTCATGGGCTATCTGTCCCTGTTCAAGTGCTGAAATTCTGCAATTTCACAAAATATATACTGTATTTTCAGAGGGGCAAAATATGCAATTTTCCACCATAGAATTTCACAAGTGTGGTGTCATTGGAAAGGGGAGGAGGTGTAGTTTCAGAATGTGGTGAAACATCCCTTGCAAAATCCTTCATGGGCTATCTGTCCCTGTTCAAGTGCTGAAATTCTGCAATTTCACAAAATATATACTGTATTTTCAGAGGGGCAAAATATGCAATTTTCCACCATAGAATTTCACAAGTGTGGTGTCATTGGAAAGGGGAGGAGGTGTAGTTTCAGAATGTGGTGAAACATCCCTTGCAAAATCCTTCATGGGCTATCTGTCGCGGTTCTAGTGCTGAAAATCTGCAATTTCACAAATACATATTATATTTTCAGAGGGGCTAAATATCCCATTTTCCACCATAGAATTTCACAAGTGGGGTGGCATTGGAAAGGGGAGAGAGTGTAGTTTTAGAATGTGTTGAAAAATCCGATGCAAAATGACATGTAGGCCGTAGGGAATACATTTACTGTAGAAAAACTTCAAAATCTGCTACAAACTACATACCATCTCCGCTTAGCATTCTAATAACAGAAGGGGCACATTTATGTTGACCACTACAACATGACTCATTATGTCTGTAACTCTATAAAACACTTACTTTCATAAAGGAAGCACGCCATCCAGCACATACACATGGAAACCGATATTTTAGGTACTTGGCCACGAACTCAAAACGTGTCTCTCTGAAGCTCTGTTCTAGAATCTTTGCTCTGAACGCTCCGTTGCTAGGCAACATCAAATAAACGAAATGAGAATCTTTTCAAGGTATTAAAAGTGTACGTGTGATTACGAATGGATGTGTGTGGTTTGCAATTAGAATAAACAAGAAATAACATTTCCAATAATTTCCCATGATAAATTACATAATACACGGGTTTCCCGTTTACCAACAAAACTAGATGCACGCGCAGCCTTGAGGCAGAAGAGGCTTGGTGGCCGTCACCAACGTTATAAACTTAACCTAAATAGTCGGCTGCTGTAAGCCACAATCGGATTTTTTTGTATACCCCTGTTGTCTCAATGATAATAACATCTCATTTCAGACTATATTTCAAAGTTTGACGTTCATTTGGATTATTAATATAACATTGTATTTTGTCATTTTTGGCGAAGACATGCATTCCGTTAGGGATATTGAACATATTTAACATTCTCTAACCATCGTGATTTCGAATTGGTGCAGTTTTCAGCACAAAAACTCATTTTATTCTTTTGCTCTTTTGCATTGCTCTATGCTGTTCTATGGTGCTTTCTGCCTCTTGGTTGCGCACGCATGTTTTCGTGACGTTCCATAGAAATCCATGTATATTTGCACCTTCCTTACTTGTGAATCTCACACCGTATTTCAAGTAGGCTACACTAGTGAAATGTAATACAACGTTGCCACCTAGCGTTCATGTAGGCTATTTAACATTAACGTGACATTGCTTGCTTATTCTTTCGTCAACTCCATGCTTTTAGGAAAACAATCTTTTTATCATAGTTCCCTCTTCAATGAGCGATTACCAGCTCGTTTTTGTAACAGAGATAGCTGTTTATTGTCCCTAGGTTTACAGAAACACCTATTCATATTAATACGTAGCCTATGGAGTGCTGCCGACCACTGTTCATTACGGCCCAGAATGCCTTGCATGTCTTTATAACAAAACAACACAGTAAAACCTAAATGCCTGTAAACATATGCATTTGCATACTTGTAACATTTTTAATAATACTCTCCCATCATGATATTTAACAATAATGAAAAATTTAATTTGAATACCGTCAATGTGAAAACAACTCTATTATGTAAGCTATATATAGCTACTGTTCTCCTTGCTATTTCAGTTCGTAAGTCCATACTATCCCATGGCAGAGCAAGGATTTCATGATTGGGCAAGGTTGCCCTGAGACATTGTGGCTGCCCAGAGACATTGTGCATACTTGGAAGACATTGTGATAGAAGTGCAACTGCAAAGGTGAAAAGTGATAGTTACCGAATACCTGTGGGTGGTATGCCAAATGCTGGAAACTTTTGGAATATTATTTTTTTATTATTTAGCTTATGCACCCTCACATTGGAGTCCCCAGTTCATATACAAAATTTGGTATCGATATGTGACAGTGTTCCTGAGATATGGACGACTTCCTGTTTCGGAGTTTCGCCGCCGATTTCGTTTGGCTGTGACGGGCAAATGCTTTTGAAAATCAAAAATCCTTTCTGTAACTTTTGTGAAGCTTGGTCCAAGGATCATGTACGTCAAGTTTCGTGAAGTTCGGACCAAATTTGTGACCTGTGAAACTTTAGAATGACAAGGGTCAGTGACATCCTTTTCAATTTCCACACTACACCGGTTCCGGCCGGACGTTCTAGAGTTGGACCGGTGGCAATATCTCAAAAGGTCTAGGAGCAGGAGCTGACGAAAAATTGGGCTTACAGGAATAAGAAAACTTAAGAAGAACAATAAGTGTGCTGCTTTCAGCAAGCACACTTAATAAGAAAACTTAAGAAGAAAAATAAGTGTGCTGCTTTGCAAGCACACTTAATAAAAAAACTTAAGAAGAACAATAAGTGTGCTGCTTTGCAAGCACACCTAATTATACAGTTATACTTGCCTTGCACGACAAGTCCATATTGACAAGTAGCTGTAACGTTATAGTGTGCTAACGTCCACAACGCAACAGTATTCTAACAGTATTCTATTCTAGTATGCTAACCTCCACAACCCAACAGTAATCTAACAGTACTCTATTCTAGTCATTCAGGTGCTGTTCAATGATGTGAATCTTAAATGAGCAACAGCAAGTCTTGTGCACCTAGATCATAATGCTTCAAGTGGGATTTGAACTCTCAACCAGTACAAGGCATTATCCCATTGAGCCACAGTCAATCCAAAACTTTTCAAGTCACATTCACATGGTGAAAATGTGTATTGGTAAGCATGTAAACATGACATCAAGAAAACTCAAAAGCCCAAATTTCACAATAGAATGTAGGCCTTTCCTAAAAGAGTACACCTGAAAAATTGTTGACATTCTGGGGAAATTAAACATTTGTAGTCAAGAACGCTAATGGAAGAAATATAAATGTAACAGTTAAGGGACTGTTCGTTATTTATAAACAGGGCCATCGGAGGAAAATAGGGGAGGGTCATGTCTTTTTTATTGTTTGTTGAGGGGAGGGTCACCTAACTTTTTTTTGTCTAGGAGGGGGGGGGTCACCCATCTTTTGTATAAATGAAAACAGCAAAAAATCAAAGTGGCTTGTTTGATTGTTGATTTCTGTCGCCATATAACGTTCTCTTTCGTTTCATAGCTCTGTCAACGTTGAACAATGAAAATAAGGGAGATTTCCCGGGTTTCTCACGCAAAATACGGAAAATGTCAACATTCGTCCCCATTAACGTCGGAAGGGTTGGAGCAACAAAGTAGCCTACTTTATTCAAGCCTAACAGCCTATATCCATTTGGTCAACTTTATCCAGCCCTAAAAAAGCTAAATTTAACTTTGGTTTACTTGTAGCCTAACTTTAAACAGTGTGTATGCTTAACATAAAGCATACTTGTGCTTCATTCATCCACACATCCAGCTCCTAACGTTTTGACAAGCATTTCTACCAATTGACCTTGTTCCTGCCCATCTCTAGCTTTGCTGTCTCCATCCTTTCTGTTTTTGTTTGCAAAAAAATATATAGTAGGCCCTATTTATTGGCAACCAGCAACAAGTGCAATTTGTTAATCGCTGTCATTCTCTCTCCTGCCAACAAAAATGTGTTACGTTCCAAGTAGCAGTGCGTAATTCTGCTTCATAAAGTTGAACAAATACATTGGTCATATAAATAGCCAGTTTATGGTCTACAGTGTAGAGTTGGTAAGTTATGGTAGGCCAACTTGGAGTGAATATACAGGGGGAATTCTTTGTCTACTCGTAGCTGAGTAGCCTGGCAGGTGCGCACGTAGACATAGCCTACGGCCGAACACTGCAAGCGCCAATGAATCGTGCTCTCACGACAACCACGTCGTTAACTTAAATAGGCCTATAGCTGGGAAGGAATATGTGAAAAATCATGAAGATTGGGCACTTCTGGATAAGTTTTTAATTTTTTGCAGGGTGTTAGGTATAGGCCTATGGTTTAAAAAAATCCATGGATACAAGTTGGGCCCCCCTAGTGGCAGTTATCCATAAAATCCAAAATAGCCCCCGCCGAAAAGAGAAAAGGTTATATCTCAGCTTCCTTTAGTCTTAAATTGTTGTATAAAGTATTTTCTCTACTTTGTTTGATACAAGAAATCCAATTTTGATATGTCCTTCTTATTTTAAGTCCATTTCCATGTTAAATCTAGTATCATAGTCATATTTAGCTCATAAACTGTCAATATATTTGAAAAAGTCACATTCAAATATTACTCAGGTCCCTAGACCCATATTTTACCTCCAAGGTATGCTTTTCTTTGTTGATTGGACAGGTCACTATCACTATAGTGTCAAAAATCACATGTGACCAAAAGGACCATTGTTGAGGCCTTAAATAAACACAAATTCAGAACTATGCCACAGTGAAAAGTTACAGTATATTAGGCTTTTCACCATGAATCAATATTACATTTTAGTCAAATAACACAAAAAAAACAATTCATACTTAAACCAGAGACGTTCTAATGAAGAGACACAGCACTCAAAAAATCCTCCATAGAAATGCAATATGGCAATTGTCTACGCAAATCACACCCCTTCCGCGGCAAAATGTTGACATGTGAATACATTGAGCCAATCATGTGCTGTGTTGTGAATACATTGAGCCAATAATGTGGTGTGTTGTGAAGACATCGTGCCAATCATGTGTTGTGATCTTACCGCTGGAGCAAGATTGGTGTCGTGAGGCCTTGCGCACGCGCATTTCTGCCGAAATAGATGCCCGATGAGTGCCCAAAAAGCGTTGCAATATGGCCACCGAGTGGAGGGACTTGCCTAGAAGGACTTAGCTTAAACATCATGTATTTATTCAAAGATTTTTGGTTTCACTCTTGTGAGGGATCGAGCAGTCGACACAGGGAGCCAGGATTGCAAATTCCGCAAAAATGGTTTTATTACCAAAAATCAATAAATTACTTTTTTAAATACATTTCTGTGCCCAAAATAAGGGTATCTAAACAGAATAAACATTAACCTCCGATGCAAACCTCGGACATGAACACACAGCATTAACTTTCAGACATTACCAAAACATTCAAAAAGATAACCACACATAATGCTAGCAATAAACAAACTACACAAAGACATTTGGGCATGAACACAGAATAATCCAACTAGAAAGCTCCAGACAATAAACACGAAAGGCTTCCCCCATGGCAAAGACGTGAAATGGATGTGACCAGATAATTTAAACCAGCGGAACTTGCCGCTCCGTCTTGACAGTCAGGAAGTCCGCCCGGAACAAATACCATGACGCACACAGCTCCCGGAGTCGGCCGCACTCAAACAGGAACGCCACAAACATGATACATGGTAAATCAACAAAATGCATTAAATAACAAACTTAAGCTAATTAACAACAGAACACAATTGATAAGTTGTGTGCACTCAACCACACAATCACGTACTATTGAACTAAGCAATAAAGTCTGTATGTTGTATGACAGTGGCGGCTGGTGGTATTTTTTTCTAGTGAAGCAGTTATGAAATTATGCCCCCCCCCCCCCACACACACACACACACACGGAAACGAACATTGTGCCTAACACACCTGCCAAAGTTGGTGAGGTTGAATGTATGAGACACATGATGACATTGAACTGTCTGCAATAGCATAAACAAAGGCTATGTTGTTTGATCAGTCAGAGAGCTCAGAGTAATTTGTTGAGAAATCAAGACCTGTTTACCACCATCTCGAAGTACAGGCCACAAATGGGGTGTAGTAGGCCTAAGACTGGACAAGACAGTAAACAAGGTTTATGTATTATTATTATTATTATTATTATTATTATAAGTTTGCATATTGTTGTTAGACATATTGCTTGCAGAGACTATGCTATCTATGGTCATGCCCCCAAAAAAGAGCATCTCCACTTTAGCACTTATTAGTGACTAGGTAAGTTTTTGCAGTGTATTAATGCCAAGTTGTTGATGTCCACAACATCTTGAAACAACAACCTTCCAATATTCTAAGCTTCTAATTATGCCCCATAAGCAATGTCAAATTCAGTAGCCTATTAAGAGACACATTCTTGCCTCTGGGATATATTAAGAAATTATACCATGACTGCTGCTCTGGCATATGTTTGACCAACCAGTTTGTTTCTGTCACTGCCTTCCTTCTATACAGAAGTAAAAATCCACTTAGCATTTGCCTCCTGATACATCGAAGAATCCTAGATTTTTTTCTAAATCAATCAGTGTCTATTTCGTTTTTAAATGGTAGTTGAAATTTAGCTTCAAGCAGATTGTTCTGAATTGTCTTTGACAAAGTTGAGGTTTTAAAATGGGAAGCCAATACGTTAGGCCTATAACACATCCATAACATAGGCCAATGTTATCATAACACATCAATGAACTTACAGGATGGCTAGTGCTACGTTGAGAGGCTGCACTTTCTAGAAGCTAATGCATAGCCTCCTAGCTGCTACTGTAGCCTACAGTTTATCAAGTTTATCCTTACCGTAGCCAAAGTAGCACCCACAGGAAGTCTCTTGGTCTCCCCTCTGCATTCACTCATATGTCCTCATTTCAAAAAACTGTAAAGAATCCTGTAAGTTGCGGTCAACGATGTTCATCGCCTGAAACTTCCGTCGAATCCATCTTGCTAGGACTTAGCGAGTCACTAACATTAGCTGACTGGTGGGGGAGACCCCTAGCTGATGTTAGAAAACACAGAGCTACACACAATAATCCTAAATAAAACGTTCTCCCCTACACAGAAAAAAATCCGATGTACCTTACAAAATGAATGTAAAACAAACTATGCGAATGAATTACACAATTTATAATGAAACTCCAGTAAGGTCACTGAAGGCAACTGAAAAGTGATGGCAAGCTAATGGAGACAGTGATTGGCCAGAGTGTTGCCTCAATCATATTCAACGGCAGGAAGTGTGAAATTCTGCCCAATCGGTCACTGCTTCACGGGTGGGACTTATCTGCCATAAGGATCAATTGAAACGGAAAAAATCCACGAGCCGCCTGTAGTCCGGCAGCATGGAGGTATTATATATAACTGGAGAGAGTGACTAAGTCCCGCCCTCCATACAAATAAATGGTGGAGGCTAGGCTAGTAAATCCGGCCAATTCATAGTCAACGCCATCTTGAACACTGGGGTTCGGATCCAGCGCCAGTCGGCTCTGACCATGCGCCAAGTTACAAAGCTGGAAATGACGCATGGACCAACGTCGATTTTTATTGGATATTCTGTAAAAAGAGAGTCGTCCTCCAGTAAGAGGGTGGCGATAATGCACATAAAGTCCTTGCCTCATAACAAGAAGAAGAAAAAGTTGATCGGGAACGCGCATGGAGTCCGAGTGGAGTCGGCCTGAAGCGCAACTTAATTTCATTGGATAACACAGCGGCTCTAACTAAGAGCGGTCTGCCTCACTGATCTATTATAGATCAGTGGGTCTGCCTGCTGTCCTGCTGCAAATGTGCATTCGAACATGACGTGAAATATCCGTAGTCGAACTATAAATAAACTATTCGGTTTTTAGTGCCAAGTGTAGCGCATTTTTACAGTCTATGATTAGTTTGTTTTTTATTTTATTGTTTGCCATCTCAGCGGGTGCTCTAAACGTATTTTAGCGTTGGCCCATGACCAAATCAAGCCAATAATAGCCAGTAGCCACAATAATGACTGGAGCCAGAGCCCTCAATAGCCACCCTGTTTTGAAAATAATATTAAAGATAGTATTGAAGATAACGCACAGAACGGTCAGCCTGAGCGGACAATTACGTCCCCAACTCATCTAAAATGTGGTGTCTTTACTTTGAGTTGTACACCGCAGATGGTAAAGTAACGGTTAAAGAGAATGTTGTCTGCGGACTCAGCAAAAAACAGTTTACTTACGCATCCACGACATCCAATCTTCGCGCTCACCTGTGGAGTTACCATCCAAATGAGGCAGCGGTGTCAGAGGCACAGTAGACGGCCAGAGCATCGCCAGGCGTCCAACATCGTATGATTGCATACTTTCCGTATATCCTAAATTATGTCCAGGGTCTGCTATTTACTTTGGCTGCAAAGCACAGGTATTTATTTGAGGTAGACTTATTCGAGGCAGACCTTTATTTCTTACATTGTACGTTATTGTGAGACATGCGTTTTGTTTGGAGCGGCATACCAGGCTATCAAACGCAGACGATTTTCGGTTTTGGTATGGGATTTAATTTACTTTTTGACTTTTATTATATAGTTAAATGTTGAGACCGATGGGCATTTAAATCTAGAGGGTATTTGATGATCACTGTAAAGTTTCGTGTAGTGGAAAAAGTGTTGGAATTTCCAGCTGTTTATTGCGAGACAAGGCATTTCCTTCATTCATTGAACGTGCGCTGTGATCTAATGGAAACCTTATTGCATAGCGAAGTAGCCTAAATTGAGCTTTTTTTTTAATTATGCATGGTTTACTTTTTATTAAATTCGTAGGCTGGAATGCCTCGCAGCAATAATTGTGTAGTAGCCTAGTGCTTTAGCCTCTGGCAAGCTCCAAAGGGGGCGGCAATAGGTTGAGAGCAACGTGTTGGAGACCCATGGTGTAACGAGACAAGGTCTTTATGCCGCTGTTGTGTAATTTATTGTCTTTAATCATGTTTAGGCTATGTTTGTTCGGGACAAACAACAACGAAACAAGATCAATATAATTTAATTTATTTGTTTATTTGTCATATGATGGATAAACAACCATAATATGCGCGTCTTCTCATAGGATCCTCAAGAAATACGCACTGAATAACGTTTGGCTGTAGCCGCCGGATAGGTACCCGCCCACCAACATGTACGCGCATGAGAGCTCGTGCCCAACACGGATTTTCGTGCATGGAGCTGGTTCCAAATGCTCCATGCAGCGCCATATTTGAAAATGGCGTATGCTAACATGCCGAAGCTAATCTGCACGCTCTTGACCCCCTGTCCGGCAGCCATGGGGTCAGACCTGGTTTTGTCGTTTAAAGTTTTTTTTTTTGCAGAATCTTGTCCACTAGGGGTAGCCTATCTCTTTAAGATTTAGGAGGGTGCCCAGTGATATCCCTTGGGCAATTTTGTATATTAACCCTTTCTTGTTCAATGTATTGAATACAAGGACACTACAGGTGAATAGGGCAAAAAAAATTAACTAGCAGATATCACTATGAAACTTCCCCAGTTGATTACTTACATTAATATGGAGAAAAAATGTATTACAAGTTATCTGAAATGTAATGTTTGAATATGCAAATTAGACATACTCTAATTAAATATGTGCTGATTTGCATAAAGTTTAAAAAGAAAAAATCTGAACATTAGATGAAGCCCGGTTCAAAATTACTTTTTCATTGTGTTTACATATTAGATGAAAAGTATTTTACACAGGAAATTTGTATTACAAGTTTTCTGTAATTTAATGTTTAAATATGAAAAAGCCCAATGTGCCAAAATCATGAAAAAATAGGATATACCTCTAATTTCAAAATGAGTAGGCCTACTCATATTAAATGCAAATCAACTCAAATAAAATGCACTAAAATACAGTGTTCTGTGTGATAGTTTGTCAGACAGTATATTTAAATTTGGACAATTTAACCCTTTACTCAGTGAATTAATGAATTTCTATATTTCAGATAATGCCAGCCTGGGAGCCATGGGGTCAGACCTGTTTTTGTGGGTTATTTATTTATTCATTTTTGCTTAGACTTGTTGACTTGGGGTGGCTCTTTAATATTTAGGAGGGTGCCCAGTGTGATATCCCTTGGGCAATGTCCTACATTAACCATTAAAGGGACACCAGGCAACGTTTTCGTGTTAATTAAGTCGCTATATGGTTAAATGACTCATTACAGGGCGAATGAAGACTCTCTCACCCACCCCTACTGCCTGTAGGAAGAATATCCCGCTTGCAAGTTCAGTGTATCGTACCTGGTGACCGAAGCAGTTTCAGTTTCCATCCTGCATCCACAGCACAGAGGGAGGCTAACGAAACGCTAGCGATTGTTGCAAACGTGTGTAATGGCAGAGCCGGCGAAGAAGCAGCGAAAACCCTTGACGGAAGATGCAAAGAAAAGGAAAAGAGCTTCAGACCGAGCGAGGGGGAGTTTCGTAGAGAAAAAGCATCAGGCTTGCCTGGTGTCCCTTTAAAGCCATATGTTCTGAAATCATGAAGAAAAAAAAAATAGGAAAAGCAAATAATCAACTCAAATAGAATGTATTAAAATACTGTTTGCAGTGTGATCGTTATTCAGACAATACTTCATGCATTCAAATTGGGAAAATGTAACCCTTTTCTATGTCAAATAATGAATTTATAGTTTCAGATAATAATAATTCTGAATATGTGCACTTTTCCTCTAGTATTAGTTCTGATAATTGTCCAGTTCTAGCTCATCCTACCCTAAAACATGCAGAGAACACTGTGCAAGGCACCATTTACCTGGCAACTGCATCTGTTAGAGCTACAAGGATTTTCACTCTTGCAGCCACATCTGATCATCTCCAAAATGTAGTTTGGTGCAAGTTTGACATTTTCTGGTAGACTGGTTGGCCTCAGTAATGAATCAATGAATCTTTCTTCAAATGGCAGTTGCATTTCCAACTGAAGTATTCCTTTGATTCAGGCTCCAAATACTTCAATACTTAAAAATTAATATTCTCTTTTTGAATGACGAGTTTAGGCTCTGAGCATGGACTACTACTGCAATAAAGAATTAAAATAAATGTATATGTTATACATATTAGAACAGTAGAACAGACACCCTGTAGAAATCAGCTAAAAGAGGGCAGTTTAGGCTAACAGTAGTCATTTACATAGCTGTGCAGTAAGTAAACCCAAAGTCCTTTTAGGCAAGTCCTTCCACTCAGCAGCCATATTGTAGCGCTTTTTGGGCACTTAACAGGCAACTATTTCGGTGTGCGCAAGACTTCACAACACCAACCTTGCTCCAGCAGTGAGATCACAACACATGATTGGCACGATGTATTCACAACACACCACATGATTGGCACAATGTATTCACATGTTGACTTTTTTGCCGCGGAAGGGGCGGGATATGTGTAGACAACTGCCATATTGGCGTTACAAACTAACCCCATGCATTTCTATGGAGGATTTTTTGAGTGCTGTGACTCCTCATTAGAAAGTCTCTGGTAAACCTCCATCCACACCTAAGAGACGTGCTAGTGAGAGATGCTAGCATGTAGCACCCATGGATTAGTTTCCTCTCCCACTCTGAGAATGAAATCTGCACTTCAGAAGCACCTACACCAAACTTTCCAGTCTTATACCTAACTATATTTAGAAGGCTTCTACAGAGGGGTTTGTTGATATATTATTCCTAGCCTTTATATATGACATTTTATTCCTAAAAACATGGAAAAATGTATTTTTTTAAGGCTATTGGCAGTACTTTCTGATTTACGGAATAAATAAAAGAGATATCTAAAATTCCCTGTGTAAAATACTTTTCATCTAATATGTCAACACAATGAAAAAGTAATTTTGAACCTGGCTTCATCCAATGTTCCGATTTAGTTTTTTGTAGTTTATGCAAATCAGCCCATATTTAATTTGTTTATGCTTAATTTGCATATTTAAACTTTATATTACAGATAATTTGTAATACATTTTTTTTCCATATTAATGTAAGTAATCAACTGGGGAAGTTTCATAGTGATATCTGCTAGTTAATTTTTTTTACCCTATTCACCTGTGGTGCCTCGCTTTATATCAACACATTGGACAAGAAAGGCTTAATATCGAGAATTGCCCAAGAGATATCACCGGGCACCCTCTCTAATCTTATTGAGTTACCCCTTGACAACAAGAAACAGCAAAAAAAAAAACTTTAACCGACAAAACCAGGTTCACCTAAATTATGCCATTTGGCTGCCGGACTACTGGGGTTTCACTCGATTTACATTGAAGTCAATGGGGAAAGATATCTATGGTAGTGAAGCAAAACGAAAAGTTGGTGAAGCAGTCTGATTCACTGTAATTCTCTGTTCCACCGCGGGTGCGATGGCGCTGTTGTCACTCACAGAACTGATTTCAGGAAAACAGCTCGTGTTAGTGACTGTATTTCTGTTTCAAAGGAGTAAAATTGGGATAATTGTAAGATTTTTTTTGTGTTTTGTTTTTTACTTTTTTTTGGTGAAGCACTGCTTCACCTGTAGTCTTATAAAAGCCTCCTCTGTTGTATGAAATCAAAAGTCTATGTGTTGCGTTTTTACTTGGTTGCCACGTAGTGTTGCTAAATGTAGAGCGTACGTGAATATGAATGTAAATATGTAGACATCAAAGTGTGAGCATATAATTAAGATTTAATGAAAAAGGGAGAGTTAGTGCTTTCGGTGTGTGGCCGCTATGGCGACCATCACAACTCTTAATCATTATTAGTACAGCCTCACTCACACTTGCACAATGTGGTCTAGCAGTGTCCAGCTCGGTGGCACTTTCAGTTGCCCATACAGGCAACCACACAGCCACAGTTGAGGAGGAGTGAGCATCCCTTGCTGGCATCTTCCATAGTAAAAACTGCGGTGTCGAGTCAGTCAATGAAACCCGGAAGCTTCTTTTCACTCATGGCCTCAAATCCCTGGATTCAATCCCCCCGACCCATCATGCCTTATTCCAGCATGGAAAGCGTGCCCTGCACACTGCAGATTTTCTCTGGAAGCAGTCCCTCTCCAAAACTCCAGAGATTCCAGACACCAGTGAGTGGGGTTGGGAATGGAATGACAGAACCAAAGTCTGGGTGCCATATTGGACAGATCTGGAAGATGCCAGCAAGGGATGCTCACTCCTCCTCAACTGTGGCTGTGTGGTTGCCTGTATGGGCAACTGTAAGTGCCACTGAGCTGGACTTTGCTGTACCACATTGTGCAAGTGTGAGGAAGGCTGTAATGATGAAGAGTGAAACCAAAAATCTTTGAATAATACATGATGTTTAAGTATGAATTGTTTTTTTTGTGTTATTTGACTAAAATGTAATATTGATCCTTAACATGGTGAAAAGCCTAATATAACTTTTCACTGTGGCATAGTTCTGAAGTTGTGTTTATTTAAGGCCTCAACAATGGTCCTTTTGGTCACAACATGATTTTTGACACTATAGTGATAGTGACCTGTCCAATCAACAAAGAAAAGCATACCTTGGAGGTAAAAGTATGGGTCTAGGGACCAGAGTATTTCAATGTGACTTTTTCAGAGATATTGACCGTTTATGAGCTAAATATGACTATGATACTAGATTTAACATGGAAATAGACTTAAAATAAGAACATATCAAAATTGGATTCCTTGTATCAAACAAAGTAGAGAAAATACATTATACAATAATTTAAGACTAAAGGAAGCTGAAAAATAACCTTTTCTCTATTTGGTGGGGGCCATTTTGGATTTGGGCCACCCCAACTTGTATCCATGGATTTTTGAAAACCTTAGGCCTATACCTAACACCCTGCCAAAAACTTATCCAGAAGTGCCCAATTTTCATGAATTGCATCCTAGCTACTAGGTTAACATCACTCTGAGTTCGCATTCAAGCAAGCAAAATTTGAATACATCTGTTTCACTGGAAGGGCAAGGGGTAACAACAGGACGACACAGAGACAGGCCAGAATGCAGGACTAATGTTATGAGAGTATTACAGTAATATGGGATATTCTACGGGAAAATATTAAAACGGAAAGACAGCGGGGAAAAGTTAAAATGATAAACCCGGAAAAAGTTGGCATGTTAGGTATTTTTCGGTCCCTGTGATTATTTGTGAAATTGTGCAAACGGCCTTTTCAAGTCATTTGAGAAGGAAGGAGTGTAACAAGCTCCCAAATTGACGCTCGTCTGAGAAATTGAGTTTTGGATAATGTTCAGCTTCGGCAGCTTTACAATGACTGAGGAAGCCTAGAGACGAGTCCATAGCAACAAGTTCATGTGTTGAATTTGTTATTGTTATAGTGTGCTTTGTTGAATGGTCTCAATGTTTTATTGTTTTATTTCATGTGAATACTTACTAGAGGAGTAACTTATTTCAAGTATAGGCTAATGCAGTTGCAGGAAGTGTGCATTTAGTTTCCATGCTTATTGTGTTTCCACAACAATGTTAGTGAGTAAATCTACTGAAATGGCCACCATCTTGGTGAAGTGTGATGTGTAAGATCAGAAAGCAGAGGTTGATTTTAGAACGGTAGCCTAAGTCGATGTGTTTTCATAGCGCTTAAAAGCGTGAGCGGAAGGTATCGACAATTGGCCGGGGAGGGTCATGTCTTTTTTGAAAAAACTGCTGGAGGGTCTTTGAAAATTTTCTTGCAGGCAGGGGAGGGTCATGCAACTTTTGATTGAAGCACTCAAAATCCCTCCGGTGGCCCCGTTTATAAATAACGAACAGTCCCTAATTATGAAGAAAAAAAGGTTAACAAAGAAGTTCCCCTTAATGCCATACTGTGTCTCAGCAATTCTTGGAAACTGATGAGCGTGAATGTTGATTGCCTGATGTCATTCAGGTGCTGTTCAATGATGTGAATGTTAAATGACCAATAGCATATGCAGCTTGATCATAAAGCTCTGGCGGGGATTTGAACTCTCAACCTAAGAAACACCAGTATAAGGCATTATCCAGGGGGTCAAGAGCGTGCAGATTAGCTTCGGCATGTTAGCATACGCCATTTTCAAATATGGCGCTGCATGGAGCATTTGGAACCAGCTCCATGCACGAAAATCCGTGTTGGGCACGAGCTCTCATGCGCGTACATGTTGGTGGGCGGGTACCTATCCGGCGGCTACAGCCAAACGTTATTCAGTGCGTATTTCTTGAGGAGCCTATGAGAAGACGTGCATATTATGGTTGTTTATTCATCATATGACAAATAAAGAAAATTGTATTGATCTTGTTTCGTTGTTGTTTGTCCCGAACAAACATAGCCTAAACATGATTAAAGACAATAAATTACACAACAGCGGCATAAAGACCTTGTCTCGTTACACCATGGGTCTCCAACAGCTCTCAACCTATAGCCGCCCCCTTTGGAGCTTGCCAGAACACAATTATTGCCGCGAGGCATTCCAGCCTACGAATTTAATAAAAAAGTAAACCATGCATAATTAAAAAAAAAAACTCAATTTAGGCTACTTCGCTATGCAATAAGGTTTCCATTAGAGGACAGCGCACGTTCAATGAATGAAGGAAAGGCCTTGTCTCGCAATAAACAGCTGGAAATTCCAACACTTTTTCAACTACACGAAACTTTACAGTGATCAAATACCCTCTAGATTTAAATGCCCATCAGTCTCAACATTTAACTATATAATTAAAGTCAAAAAGTAAATTAAATCCCATACCAAAACCGAAAATCGTCTGCGTTTGATAGCCTGGTATGCCGCTCCAAACAAAACGCATGTCTCACAATAACGTACAATGTAAGAAATAAAGGTCTGCCTCGAATAAGCCTACCTCAAATAAATAGTACCTGTGCTTTGCAGCCTAAGTAAATAGCAGACCCTGGACATAATTTAGGATTTACGGAAAGTATGCAATCATATGATGTTGGACGCCTGGCGATGCTCTGGCCGTCTACTGTGCCTCTGACACCACTGCCTCATTTGGATGGTAACTCCACAGGTGAGCGCGAAGATTGGATGTCGTGGATGCGTAAGTAAACTGTTTTTTGCTGAGTCCGCAGACAACATTCTCTTTAACCGTTACTTTACCATCTGCGGTGTATAACTCAAAGTAAAGACACCACATTTTAGATGAGTTGGGGACGTAATTGTCCGCTCAGGCTGACCGTTCTGTGCGTTATCTTCAATACTATCTTCAATAATATTGAATATCTTCAATATTATTTTCAAAACAGGGTGGCTATCGAGGGCTCTGGCTCCAGTCATTATTGTGGCTACTGGCTATTATTGGCTTGATTTGGTCATGGGCCAACGCTAGAATACGTTTAGAGCACCCGCTATGAGATGGCAAACAAAATAAAAAACAAACTAATCATAGACTGTAAAAATGCACTACACCTGGCACTAAAAACCGAATAGTTTATTTATAGTTCGACTACGGATATTTCACGTCATGTTCGAATGCATATTTGCAGCAGGACACCAGGCAGACCGCTCTTAGTTAGAGCCGCTGTGTTATCCAATGAAATTAAGTTGTGCTTCAGGGCGACTCCACTCGGACTCCATGCATGTTCCCGAGCAACTTTTTCTTCTTCTTGTTATGAGGCAAGGACTTTATGTGCATTATCGCCACCCTCTTACTGGAGGACGACTCTTTTTACAGAATATCCAATAAAAATCGACGTTGGTGCAGGAGTCATTTCCAGCTTTGTAACTTGGCGCATGGTCAGAGCCGACTGGCGCTGGATCCGAACCCCAGTGTTCAAGATGGCGTTGACTATGAATTGGCCGGATTTACTAGCCTAGCCTCCACCATTCATTTGTATGGAGGGCGGGACTTAGTCACTCTCTCCAGTTATATATAATACCTCCATGGCATTATCCCACTGAGCCACTGACAATCCTACATGTTGGCTAGTCACACTCACATCGTAAAAACACAACAAGGAAAAACTCCAAGCATATGTGGCCTATACGTGACTACGCCACTCCCACTTATCTGAAAGGTGTGGAAGAACCTATTTGCCCACCAGACTAGAGACTTTCCCCACGCTATCAATCAAAATGAAACAAGCTGGAGGCTGATGTGCAAAAGCAATACAGAAACAGTTTATTAATATTCACATTAAAATGTAATTTATTTTCTTGTTCATCATCAGTATATCAGGTCAAAGACTAAAACAAACGGTGATTATGGATCCACAGCCAATAGAGTTATAGGGAATATGGACAGCACGCAGCTCTCGGTGTAAAACGGTGAACCACCTGTTAAACAAACAATTTATTTTATAAGTCTAAGAGGCTACAATTTCCACAGCAAACGTGACAGCACAGCATTAACTTGTGTTTATCTCCACTACAAATCACAGCAGCCAAGTGGTCACCTTATCACATCCGAGAAGTGCCCGCTGTCCACCTCAGATCCCGAGTCAACGGATATGCTAGAATTTACACACTATACAAATAAATTAATGTTCGACATAACAAGCAGGAGTAGGTTTCGTTGCTGATTACCTCGCCAAATTGCGCAATGCCCAATCCCCCAAAAAAAGGGAAACCCTTTACAAATGCCCTTGTAAAAGGAGGAATTGCACTTCTGTCCTGACACTAATAATTTCATAAGCACGGCATGATACAAAAGCTAAAACACATGATAATTCACGGTATGGGAAAACAGTGGCTGCGACGTCCTTCAAAATCCGCAATCCTACAAGAGAAATTAAAGCACACATTTATTCAGTCGTGCAGTCATAACTCATTTACTCCCATTATGCGATATTACAGGCTACGATCAGTCACACTTACTCACCAGTAATAAACCAAACACTCACAATCAACGGGCCTCAAGGCCAAAGGGCTTCTAATGTGCGCGGCTCCGTCACTGAAGCCAGACCCAGAGAAATCACGGGCTTCACACAATAAACGCGCATTTAAGGCATTACCAAACTGGAATCTGGTGACAGCTTAGTAAACCAACGGGTAGCCTACCTACTTTTACGAGGAGATCCGCCCAAGCACACAAGCCAGTTTAGCATTCGCGATGCAACGCCAAAGTTGATCTGTTTAAGGGCAAGAAACATAAGTATCCCAATCCGGCTGACCGGGGCTACCATTTCAAAACACTTAAGTTATACGCACCTTAGTGGTTGGCGGTCTCAGCGAGAATCGTTCGAATTGCTTCTGCTCAGTCGCCAGTTAAGTTCTACAAAATAGCTTGTGGTCAAATCACATAATCCCCTTTTACGAGGCTCACATCACATCAAAGCACTTGGCAGGAATACATACCATTGATAAAGCCGGTGTTGTGTGCCTTCTGGTTTTTCCCACCTACTGGTTTCCTTGCGCGTGCTCGCGTTGCTCACCACAGCTGCAGGAGTTGTCAAACATTCGCAAACAAGTTGTTTTCGGCGGATTTGAAGTCGCATTTCATATCTATCCCATTATCATTACACTACAATCACTCGTACAAAATACATGTAAAATAAAGGCTATCATTTTGCACTTTATAGCATTAAAATGGATTCGAACCTGCAATAAATACGCACACCTATGAACCAAACCGACCTATTCAGCGCATTATCTCTTTGAGCCACTCCAATTCGCTGAAAACCGTCATCAATCACCTATTAATTAACCACACAAGCAACATTTTGTCTTGCATTAGGTGACACAAATGGTATTGCCTTTATCTCCTTGTCTGAGCGACTATCAGGCCTATGGTTTTGAAAAGTCAAATGTTCCCTGACAAAGACATTTGTAAGAATGTTTATTGACTTGAAAATTTTTGCAAACTCCCTTCATTCAACCCTTGAAGACATCGCGGTCTGGTGCGCTAAAATGTAGATCGTTTCTTCTGTCGTACCATTTAATTTCTAAGAATTTAGGTCTACTAGACTACTACTACTACTACTAGACCTACAATAACGTCATCACCAATTTATTTTTATTTGATCAACCACAAAGAGTAGCATACTGTGCACAGTGCACTGACGGCCGTAGCAGCCTAGGGCAACCACTTGTTTCAGATAGCCTGGACAACATGTTACCTGGGTGTTGCCTACGTTCTTAATTAATGGTAGCCTGCAATAGTTAATTGTATCGCGTAACATCCAGGTATTAGTTGGCTCAAGGAGTAGGGAATCAGGCTGGAGAGAGTCGTGCATGTATTGCTTTTGCGGTATCGAATCCAGTTTAATGCTAGTTTTCAAAACATATATTTTTTTACGTCTTTTGTCCGAGTGGCTGTAATGTAGCCGAGCGCTCATGGCGTATATGAAAAGCGACTTCAAACCGCCTAAAAACAACTTGTTTGTGAATGTCTGACAACTGCTGCAGCGCATGCACGCGCAAGGAAACCAGTAGGTGGAGAAACCAGAAGGCACACAACACCGGCGTTAGGTTGCAAGTTGCCGCTGTTTCGGGCCACTCTCCAAAATCACTGCACGCCTGTGCACTAACCCAGCATGTACTCGCTGAAAATCTATGAGAACCAAATTTCAAATAAACACCATATATTGTGATACCACTAGCGACATCTAACAGCAACACCAAACAATTCAAGCTTACCGCGTTTCCACTCTTGTCCACTCCCCCTGCCTGACAGCTGATTCCAATGCGCATTCTACTCCAGCGGATGTCATTTTATACTACGTGACTCTGGGTAATGAAGTCCCATTGCCCACACATACATATGACAATAAAATGAAGGGCTTTTCTAAAAGAGTACACCTGAAAACTTTTTGAAATTCTGGTGCAATTAGACATTTGTAGAGAAGAACACTAATGGATGAAATATACATATGATAGACTTAATGATGAAGGAAAAATAGTAACCAAAGAAGTTCCCCTAGTGTCTCGGCATTCTGATTCTTGGAATCTGATGAGTGTGAATGTTGATTGCCTGATGTCATTCAGGTGCTGTTCAATGTGAATCTTAAATGACCAATAGCATGTGCAGCTTGATTCTAATGCTCCAGCTGGGATTCGTACTCTCAACCTAAGAAACACTGTGCAAGGCATTATCCCACTGAGCCACTGACAATGGAGAAATAAGCATAATTAACTTTTTTTGCCAATAGCGCCACCTTTGGGTGCAGTTGCCCCAATTTAGGCTGTAGTATGACTTTTACAGAATTTTGGCGAAAAATGAACGGTACAGAAACAATAGGGGTCCTGCAGCTATGCTGCTCGGACCCCTAATAATAATAATAGGAAAAACTAGTAAAACAATGGGTGCCTTCGCAGCTTCGCTGCTAGGCCCCCAATAATAATAGGAAAAACTAGTAACTCAATGGATGCCTTCGCTGCTAGGCCCCCAAATATAGCTGCAATCAGCAATGTGGGGGCCTAGCAGTACTAGCCGAATGCCGTTGCCATGGCATGAGCAAGCACTCACAGCAACTTTGATGGCAATTGGATAAGAATTGTTGAGATATAAGCTCATTTACTTTATTACACCACCCCTAGAGGCCAAGTTATAGCACGTTCTCACAATCAAGTACCGAGTCCCTGTACCAAGTTTGGCTTGGTAAAACCATTTAAATGTGATTTTGGAAAAATGTTGATAAAATAATAAAACTTGGAAGTATATGATAATATGTTAAGTCATCATACAAACTTTGACAACACGATGTTGAATTATTTAAAAATTACAAGGTTTTTTCAATTTCCTGAAAACTTGGCCAAATTTTGACCTGTTGGTGGCGCTAGATGGCTGGGTTTAGAGATCCGCAAATGAGTGTGTGGTCAGTGGAGAGTCCTGAAACTGCCAAATTTCAGCACTTTTTACCAAGGCGTTCTATGGGCTGCCATAGACTCCAATGGCAGAGGAATAATAATAGGAAAAGCTAACTCAATGGGTGCCTTCGCAGCTTCATATAAGTCATATAAAGATGACTGCCTGAAGAAAACAACAAAGTTTCCAGTCACTGACGATATGGGGTTGCATGTCAGGTAAAGGATGGGGGGAGATGGCAATCATTATTTCTACAGTAAATGCACAAGTATACATTAAAATTTGGACACAATTTCCACTTGATGGTGGAAACTGTAGAAAATGGTGCATGACAAGGCTCCATCCTGCACAGCTGTTCCGTCAACTGCCATTCGACAAAGTTGGAATGTGATTGATCAAGAATATCTTAGTGAAGTCTATGCCTGAGAAATCAAGCTGTGAAAAAAACAGAAGGTGCAAAAAAAGTATTAATTATGATGTTTTAGGTTTGTGATTCTATATTTTTTTCCTGAAGATTGAATGATTCTATGTTTTTCCTCTACATGATCTGCAAAATAAATTGCCTTAAATTACTACAGGTTTTGGTAATTGTTTTTAGCTAGGTTTAGCTACAGATTTTTTTTTTTGAGGCACATTGGAGGCTTGTCTTTTTTCTAAAAAAAAATAAAACAGCACATCTTGGACATAGTCTAAGAGTGGTAGAATTTTTGTAATAATTACTAGTAATAATTTTGGCAATTCCTTTCACAAGCTAACAAGTCGTATTAGGAACATCATCCTGCTTTACCTCACAACCTGTTTAATACATTTACTTCAATTCAGCAACACAATCATGTGTCAAATGTGTCAACGGATCAAATTATATATTTCTTGAATGGTATTTCATTTAGATGTTTTGATTGGAAAAAAATACAAAAATATGTTCTGATTTTGTCATAGAAACTTGCATTTTATTCAATGTTCAGGAAGAGTTATGACAAGAACAAAGAGTTTAACATTTTAGTGCACCTCTAAAAGCACAACAGAACAGCCATGTATTCCACTCAGTTAGATGAGTCAACAAATTAAGATTTATTTGTGAATGTTTTCAAATCCCTTTGGTTTTAATTTCCTTTAAAACCATTGCCACCAAATGTTTGGGACTACATTTAAGGGTGTATTAAGAACTTCAGATACTTTTGAGAGTGGCAGCAAAACAAAGAGAAGACATGGTTTACCAGTTTACCATGGTTTACAACAGTTTTCCAGTCCATGTGCAAAGTCCACACAAGGAGACCCTTCACAGCATTAATTAAGGTAGGGCCTTAACCCAAATTTATATCATCCCATTGCTCATGGGAGATAAAAGATAACAGGAGATGAGTGAGGCTCTGGGTCTAAAGCAGTGTTAGGCACAGATAGCAGAGCAGTTTGCTATACAGTAATGTGATTTAATGTGACTTATCTGATATAGTCTTAGGGTTACTGCAAAAATTACAGTACTTACATCATAAATAAAAAACAAAAATGATCGTTTCATTTATGGAATTTCTCAAACAGTTTTTGAGAATGATATGACCTTTATATGATAAATAATACATTAACACTAGGAAAATATGCAATGAGAGTTTTACATTTTAAATGGGGAATAAACTAAACCACACACATTGACTGCTCATAATCCATAGTAATTTGGGACTGAAAATATAATGCACATTTAATGAAAGTCAAAATTAATGCAGGAATTAAAGGAAAGAAAAAATCTGTGCCTGATAACACCCATTTTCAAAAAAAGTGATATAAATTATGCATTTTCAGATCATAAACGGCTTGGCCCACGCCTGAATTTCAGTACAATGCCTGAGAACTTTACGACCTGTGAATGATTGGCCGAAGAATTAATAAGCTCTAAAATAATTTAACAAATTGATGTAACTGAATAACTCGCAACCGTTTAATAGAAGTATATGATCAAACTTAACTAGAAAAGTGGTGTTTGGCAAAAATGACCAGGGGCCGTATTCACAAAGAATTTTAAGGCTAAAAGTAGCTCCTAAGTGGCGAATTTAGGAGCAACTCCTAAAAATAATGGGCGTGTCACTCCTAACTTTAGGACTCCTAATTTTTGTCACTAAAAGTAATTCACGAAGCATTTTAGACCTAAAAGTAGCACCTAAGTCTGGGACAGCTTAAAAGAAGTCGAGAGGACTCCTAACTCACTAAGACCTATTCACAAACGGCTTTTTGTGGCATTTAACGTTGCGATGTTTTGAAATGCGTATGCGGCTACAGGAGCTTCCAATCGTGAGGGAACAATTTCGCATTGTAGGCATAAAAGGGATGCAATAATGCAACCAACAACAATTAGAACTACTCATTGTCAACATGTAACGTTTCATTGTGCATCAAATTAAAATGTTCCTCCTCTTTGCAAACGTAGGCATATGGTGACAGATTAATTTAATAATGTTGCAAAGATACTGCATCAATCTGTATGTTTCATTATAGGCTATTTGTTTTCCCTTTCTCTTTATTAATTTAGGCTAGGCCTTTTTATTCAGTTATTCATCATCTTCCGTCCTTGTGTAGCACATGCATTCTCAGACCTGTCACCTGTCACTCATCATCGTAAGGGAGGTGTTTGGAATCATACCCACGTTACAATCATCAGCCAATCAAGGTGGTCACTTCAGTCAAGCTTGTGCATGAGTAATGACGTCATCCATAGCAACGAAGACTCACTCTTAGTTTAGGAGTGGTCATTTTTCCTTACTAAGAGTATGTCTGAAAGGCTTTGTGAATAACTTTTAAGAGAAAACTCCTAGCTAAAATCTTTTAGTGCGATTTAGGAGTACTCCTAGTGGTAAAATAGAAGGCTTTGTAAATACGGCCCCATGCTTGGACGCAGTCCTTTTGTTTTGACTATTTCAAAGTATCCAAAGTAGACGTGTTCCCATTCCTGGTTTACTGAAACATGTTATCATTTGCAATGTCAGTAAGGTGATCTTAACCTTTTCTACACAATCCCCTAACCTGACTTACTGTGGAAGAGCTAAAGTGTGCTGGTAAATAAACACCAGACCCTAATCGTGACCAGTAGAACAGCAGGCCTTCAAAAGCCTATGGTCATGGAACTAGGAGCCCCTTAAGAATTTCTGAGATTTCTACCTGCACAAATGTAACCTGTGTTGTGTTGACTGCACAGTCAGCCCCAAATCAACTTGGGTTCAAACCAGCAAACTTGCAGCACCTAAAACTGGAAGGTGAGCATGCTAGCAAATGGGTTTAAACCCATGGATGCTATTCAGGGGCGAGGTTAACTCACTGGTCAACTACAGTACCTGCAGGGTACCATTTCACAAACTATACAAGAATTGTTCTGAAAGGACAGGGCAGACAAACAAACTGGAGTGGGAATGTTAATGTTTTAGTCATGTACTGCTTGCTATTGTGACTACGCTCCGCATACACAAGCCGAGACATAATTTGCATAGTTTGAATTATGCATGTTTGACACACAGGATTTGCCCAGAGACCACACAGGAAATTCTGCCAGGAAACTTTAACAATAACCCATAACATTTAAAAGCTTTGTTCAAATTAAAAAAGCATTCCTGTTTATTACACACTATGCCAAAACAATTGGACAAATGCATGAATGCTCCTGTGTAGCAAATTCAGAGACTTACAGTAAATCTAAATAGTAAATGACATTTCAAAGTGAGACACAGTGGTGTTCTCCCAAAAGAACAACAACAATAATAGCAGTGGTAATCTGCAACCTATATAGCTATTAAATTCCCACACAAATTCCCATACTTAAGTCTATTGCTCCATAGTTAATGTGATAAGATTTCAAAAATCAAGAAACATTTTGCTAGTAGTGAAGATCCAGTTAGGCCCCATGTTGAGGACTTACACCTGCAAGGAAACAAGGAAATAACAGACACTTGGGGTGTGGCGCAATTGACTACAGCGCCCGTACTACAATTGGGCCCAAGTGCCCACGGGCACCCGGGTTTGAGTCCGACCTGGGTCATTTCTCGATCCCCATCCCCCCCCACTCGGTTCCGGTCAGTCTCTCTACTGTCCTATCTAAAATAAAGGCAAAAGCCCCAAAAACATACTTAAAAAAACTGCAGTTTACTCAAATGCAAATGCTGGTCAGAATGTCAGCAATAGATAGCAGTAAAGTATCAGGATAGCGTCTTTAGACAATCTCACATTTGTTTCACCAAAAGCAAGCTCCACAATAGATGTCCAATTGAATGCAGTGGAACATCCCCACTAACTGAAGAATAAAAATGCACCCGGACATGTACCTAGAGCACTGAACCTCTGAAACAAGAGCAGAATCAGGAAGTGAGGAAGTTAATAAAAGCTGCTCTGAGCACTCAAGGTTAAGGCTCAGGTTAATGTGAGAAGCACCACTTGTGTGCAATTGTGATTCGAAATAAACATGCATTAAGTAAGTGTAAGTTGTATGGTGTGTCAACATTGTCTTGTCTCATCTAAAACAATTGTCACCATGAATACATATGAAAAGCTGCATCACTGCTTCAGCATTCTTGTTGTCTTGAAGTCATGTGGTTAAGAGGGGTCTGAGGGTGCTAAGACATCCCTGTTCTGTAGCAACAATCCAACTGACAACAGAAGGCGGCCTATGTAGAAATGTAAAGCACTTGAGTCTTGATTGAGCCACTTCAGCCCATCTGGTAGGATAGAGTCCAAGGAACAGAAAAAGGGGGCTTGGTGAACCTTGCCTCCTCAGTCAACTCTTTCTCCATGACTTTTCACCCTAACCTTACCAGACCAAGCAACATAATATGAAGCAGGGCGATCACCCAAGGCAATTCACACAGAGACAGATTAAAACAAAAAGTGACAAAATAAAATGCAAGAGTGACAGAAGAGAGACCACACTGGAGAGTAGAAAAAATGTTGGTTGGTCCTCAATAAATAAACTTGGCCTGTCGACACAGTGACTTTTGCATTTGCATCAGAAAGAGTGTAATGATATGTACACTGTACAAGTTTGTGAGTATATTTGTTGTGCATCCATGTAAGGTCGACTTATCCAGTGGAGGTTTGTGCAGCAGCAAATTGGGAGTGAATATGTGTGTGTGTGCTTGTAAATGACTGTGTGAGAGGGGATGTGATATTTTGTTTGGGTAATAACTTTAGAAATTCTCAAACCCTTGTATGAGAGTCTGTATGTATGTGAGAGCTCATTAGTAGCGGTACAAGTTGTAAGTGCTAACCCAAGAGGAAGGGAAGGCCCAGAGAGGGAAGCGCTGCAGCATCACTTCCAGCTGGGGTGTTAGCTTGTCCTCCCCAAAAAAGTAATGAGATGAGATGGCCATCGAGATCATGCCTTCTTCTGATCCTGTGCTTGAAGGCTGGACATGACACAGTATGTACATGATCATACACAAACACATTAAATTGACACCTATATATTAAAGAAACCCACCAACTAACACATTTCAGTGATGAATACAGGGGAAAGCCATATATAGTCAGTAACACAAGCATTTGGTTACACTCCTTGGGAAACAAATCCTCACCTGGATTTCCAACCAAAAGTTCCAAGCAGGAGCCTCCAGACCATGTGAGTAAAATATAAAGTACTCCCCACTGAGATCAAATTGTGGAATGCCATCGCCAAATGACCAGCTGGTCAGTGTTGCCCCACTGTGGGGAAACAGGTATAGGGACATATGGCTTGGGCCTGAAGGACATAACACAAAGAAACACAGATAAATATTAACTATTTGCCAAATTGAATCTTTAATATTTCATTTTGTTTACAAATTGATTAAGTGATACCTCTATGGATTAGGCTAGTTTCCTCACCTTTTGCTTCAAAAGACATTCTAATAGTGCCCCACTCTGTCTTGTATTTTGACAGAAGTTTAAACTCCATAGGGAACTTTGGAGATACTTCTTCTGCTGGGAGGTACCAGTTTTTCCTAAAATCAAAAGGCATAAATGTAACTCTTTCTAAATTTTAAACTATGTAAGTATCAACAATTAAGTAAACTACAAGCAAATATTCTACAAAAGGAGTTTACGATAATATCAGGACATATACAGAAGTACGCCTATTGGTATGGGTTTGAAATCAACTGCCCAGCTCAGAACATGTCCATGAAGACAACGTAATCTATAAATAAACAACAAGATCCGCCATCTAAACACCAGAGGCTGTATTGTCCCATGCGATTGAATAAAAAAGCACTCAGTAGCACATTTCAATATCCGTGTATCCTGAGACAGGAATGGCATCCATATCTCTCAGGACCTGTCATGGTCTTACCACATCAACACCCTGGTAAAGAAGGCCAACCAGTGTCTTCTCAGACGGCTGTGGTACTTTAAGCTCCCCCTCAGGGTGCTCAGGAACTTTCACACTCACACTGTAGAGACCATCCTGAGTGGGAGAATCATCACTTGGATAGGGAACACCACCAAGCGGGAACTGGCTCTGAGGAAGGTGGTCCACTCAGCTGAGTTGACTCAGCTGAGTGGACCATCAAGACTACCCTTACCAATCTGCAAGACATCTACATCAAGTGCTGCAGATCAAAAGCCAGAAGGACTGCTCAGGACCCCAGCAACCCAACAGACGGTTTTCCCTGCTGCCCTTTAGGGAAACGCTACCGCCTGCTCAGGGCCAACACAAAAGAAAGAGGTCTTTCTTTTCTCAGGCCATGAGACCCCCCCAACTTACATTCACACACACACTGCCATCTTGCACTTTGGAACACGCTGCCATCACAGGTGTTTCACATGTCACTTGCCCTTTTGCTATGTGTAGTTATTATTTATGTGGTTTATGTGGGTATTGTCATGTGTGTTATTGTAAGTGGGTATTGTCTCTAACTGTGCACAACTGGACACCTAAGCATTTCAGTACTGGTTATACCTGTATACTTGAGTATGTGATAAATAAACTTGAAACTTGAAATTTGAATAGCCTGTCATCTTGTTTTTTTAGAACACCACCATAACCTTACACCATCAGGCAAAAATGTTCACAATGTCATGAAAACAAATGTAATTTCCCAGCCTGCTTGCTAGTTAGGTATGGTTGCCCTAGTTCATTAACTTTCATGGCTATCGGAAAATTACCTACCTATCACCGTGCCCTATTTTCACACTTTTACGTGTAGGCCTATGTGTCTCTTAATATTAATTTCTATAAAAAGAAAGTGTCAAAACCTGTTGTATTTACGCTGTTAATGTTTTTTTGTATTATTTTATTCAGACAATAAAGAAACGTTTATATTCCCTTGTGAACAGTTAAGAAAAAAATACCTAATTTGCTTTGACATTTTTTCAACTGTCCCATAGTTGTCCCAGACATCTTTCTATTGTGTCCCGGGAGCAATTTTTTAAAAGGCCTTAGGTGGAGAAAGCCAAGTGGAAGGTCTATTGACGCTGCTGCCATCAGACCTAAAGCTCTCTGACACTGAACCCTAACCGAATTTGGGAAATTGCCTGTTGGACTGCTTCAATTCTCTCCTGAGAGAGGTAGGCCCACATGGACTGAGAGTCCAGTCTGAGCCCTAGGAAAGAGACAACAGATTAATGCTAATTCTATTCGGTTATTAATAACATTACGTTATCTAAATAAATAAAGATAATACCTGCTGTTACCTCTGGTGTTTCCTGGCATAACATTAGCTAACGTTAACGTTACCCAGGGCCATGCTAAGGTGACGTCAAGTTAATAAGTTTACTGTTAGCTAAGGCATCAGTGTAACATGAAAAATTACATTAACATTATTTTTGCTAGCGATAGTATCACTGGCATAACATTACCGAGTTGAAATAGTAAAGTTAATGTCAATGTTAACGTTACGTGCATTTGCCCGTACCCATTTTTCACGATTCTCCAAGTCCTCGATCTTCTTTTTTTAAATTATATTACTATTAAAGCATTATTTTTTGCTTCCTTTTTCCAAATATTTCCACACCTGTTTTGTAAGTGGCTGTAGCGTAAAGGTGCTCTAAGCGATGTTGGGTAACGTCACTTCCATTGACGTTCAAACAAAACAGAGCGCTAGCTCACTACTCCCTCCCCCTCCCTCCCGTGCAATTGAAACTAAACGAGCATTTGTCACTAATTGCATGAGCCAAGACTAAAAGACTTGCAGTATTGTCATAACATCAACACTAGAAAAAGACTGTCTCGGACTGACTTAAAACCGCTACGATTGCCACCTTACATTAAACAATCTAGATAACGTGAGCGTGCCACGACTTCAGTAAAACTCCCATGATTTCATCCCGACTGGAATTTAAGTATCCGACTGTGAAATCACTTGAAAATTGTATGGGGTAAAACCAGCATAAGCTTTTCTAGGATGCTTTTTATATCCAATCATGGTACCAATTACTACTTAATTGTGAAATATTCATGGTTGTCTTTTCCAGCCTTTTGCTGAACTCATCCCAACTTCTTTGAGACATGTTGCTGGCATCAAATTCAATATGATAAAATAGTATACAATTTGTCACTTGATATGTTGTCTATGTTCTTTTTTGAAACGAAAAATTAGCTTATGTGATTTGTAGATTATCACATTCTGTTTTTATTGACATTTTACACAGCACCCCAACCTCTGTAAACATCATTTGTGAGGATTTCTGGTTTGAAGTGTCAGTGTATCAGTCTCAAAATATTAATGTATTCTTTTTTGTTTCCTTTTTTGCCTTTTTTTAAATTTTGAAACCACTTTTTTATTTTGAAACCATTTCTACCGTGAGCTACCAAACAGAATAGACATAAACACAGACATGAACATAGTAAAATGAAATAACACAGAATGATAACTTGATTGTCATAGCACACTCCGAAGAGACACAAGGTTAGTGTTCACGGAATATTACACTGTTAATGTGTGTAACCTGCATTGTGTTGACCCTGCACAATTCAGCCCTGCACACGCCCGGACTCGATCCCACGAAGCCAGCACTGCTCTTGACGCATTCTACATGCACAGCTATGCTAGCCGGCATCCGTTACATGTGCGTTTTATGCCTTAAAGTAATTTTGGACTATCTAGAGAACTTCGAGTTTAGTTGACGTGTTTTTAAGTGGCTGTAGCTTAAGGGTGCTCTAAGCGATGTTGAGTATAGTCACTTCTGTTGACGTTCAAACAAAACAGAGAGCTAGCTCGCTACTTCCTCCCCCTTCCTCCCATACAATTGAAACTTTCCTAAACGCGCATCTCGTTGGTGATTGCCTGGAAAAGTCTGTTATGATTTTATGGTCCAGGCTGGACCAAGTTATTTTTGTTGCCATTTTTAGACCCTGGACTGAACACAGTTTTTACATAGTGGTACAGTCCGTTGGTTTCCCTACAATAAACTAATATTTAATAACATCATGGATAGTAAACCAGAAATATAAAGCCGGGCAAATTGTAATAACAATGACAAACACCAGAAGAAATAGAGGGAGCAAATGGCTGGTTGCACACTGTGGGCACGATATGGCTCAGTCTTTGACATTTAAGTAGAGGGATCAGCCCATTTTTGATCTCCGATCGAGCTATTTTGTCAATATCAGGGTCGATATCTGATCTTAATATTAGATCAGGGCACCCCTAGTTGTACCTGACAAGAGTACTTTCTCTTACAACAATTCAGTTTTGCACTTTCATCATCTAAAATTTGGGCTGATACTCACTTTACCAGGAACTTCACGGGCAAGAACCAGGGGAAACCACAGAAGGGCAGGTCTTCCTGGCAGTGTTTGCGGATAGTGTCGTTGATCTCTGGGATGTGAGGTGTTATGTGTCTCATAGCTGTGTAGTCAAAACTGTTGATCCAGAGTCCTGAGTCTTTGTATGCTACCTGACCATCTAGTCCATGGAAGGTACGCGTGGTGTGCTGAAATAACACAAAGCAGGTTATCACAGGATACTGTATCAAGGAACTACAATATAATATACAATATGGAATGCTCTACAGATATCTACAGCAATTTAAAAGCATCAGTGAGATTTACAGTAAGTTCACAAGACAACATTTTTCGTTCAAACAAACAAGATAAGTGTCTGAGATGAGCAGTGGTAGCCACGATGCATGAGCATTCACCCAATTTGAACCTAAATCTTCTAATGTCAACCGTAAATGTGTGCGTGAAACAGGAACATAAAGATACAGTTCATTTACATTTATTTTTTTAAAACACTCTAAAATAATACAATAATTTTAATGGTATCCAATGCAGATCCAGGTATTTTGGTGAATCTAGAGTTCCCACTATAGAGTCGCAGCATATTTATATATAAAAAAACATTAGGCCTGATATTTGGAACTAAGTCTCAGACACGCACACATACACACACCCCTACACATGTTAACATGTACATTATCTGTAACATGGGTAATTTATAGAACATGTTTCAATTTATTCTGTTTATTACTTATGGGCAACGAGACCATCCGACCAGAGTGCTAGCAATGAATCACATGACCAACCATCTGTGAGCTTCTGAAAGTTCAATAAAGATACCAGGGTCACAATAGTGAAGCGAGGGAAAAAGAGAAGCTTCGTATATCTTTTTACTCCGCTGTGTTTATGTTGAAACCCAAAATGGACATTTTACTTAATCAAATGCTTAAAATACCAACTAACATCTACAGTGGGCAGTGCTTCGATATGGCCAGCTTCCCGTGCGGTATCATGCAACTTTAATTTGTATTTTTCCAGTGACGCTGCAACAACCCAAACAACCGGCAGATGTCTCAAGTGAGCAGGGTGTCTTGTAAAAAGAAATGGAGCCTGGAAAACCCTACACAGACTTCACTACAGACTTTAGCAGACTGGTTTAGAAATAATTTAATAGCCAGAAATATGCAGCCGTAGAAGAAACGCAAGACAAATGAAACATTCTGGTTTTCTCCGAGTGCAACGGTGATAGACAGACATCATTTGGACAAAATATAGAGCATATTAACCTCCGTTGCTCAGCCAAATGCCTTCCTGTTACGTCCTGTTATCACAGAGTTACAGGCGATAAACGATTTTTGATGGTCACAATTTATTTTTTGATTATTAAAGAGTGTTTTTCATTTAAAGGTTTGACTTCATGCTTATTCAGTGGAGCATTTAGTGCTCTCCCCAATCCCAGACGTTCACATTGCATGTTTGTTTGTAATGGATGCAACCGCGAGATACGTGTTTGATGGCAATGAGTTGTTAACAGACATGAACCAAGACATATAGCCCAGCAGCAATCTAGGGACTGTTCGTTATTTATTGAAGGGGCCACCGGAGGAATTTTGAGTGCTTCAGTCAAAAGTTGCATGACCCTCCCTTGCCTGCTAGAAATTGTTCAATGACCCTCCGACAGAAAAAAAGACATGACCCTCCCCTGCCAATTGTCGCTGTCTTCCGCCCGCGCTGCTTTGCGCCACAGCCACACACTGTGATTAAATCAATCTTTCCCGTGAGCTTGCATGCTACCAGTCCTTCCTTTTCAAATGTGTTGCACCTGTTTGCACAATTTCACAAATAATCATATGTGATTAATAATATGACAAATAATCCCTGTGCACGGGGACCGAAACAATGCATGCCAACTTTTTCCGTGTTTATCACATATTTTAACTTTCCCCTGCTGTCTTGCCGCTTTTTAATGTTTTCCCGTAGAATATCCCACATTTTAATACTCCCATAACAGCCCTGCCATCGGGCCTGTCTCTGTGTTGCCCTGTTGCTACCCCCTTGCCCTTCCAACGAAACAGATGTATTCAAATCATTGTTTTCCTTGCCTAAAGGCAAACTTTTCGTTCATTTCAGTGACTGACGCGAGAGAAGCGGGGTCTGTGTTGTGTTGCGTTGCGTTAATTTATTTTCATTGGGCATGCCCTGCCGTGCTGTCCACAGCTCTTCAGTTCCGACAAAGCCGAAATTACTCCTTTGGAAACAATGAGTGCAGGCCGCGCGTTTGTATGGTTATATTGCTTGACAGGGGGGGATCAAGCAGCTTTCAGCCATAAGGCTACTTTGAGAACATTTCCTAATTCACCTGACACTAATATTCAAAATGTTGAAAACTATTTCGGCATAGCCTATAAGCAGTTTAATTAAATGTAATGTTAGTTGTAAACAAACGGGCTACTTGGTGAGGCTTGGCCTCACAGATGCGCTTGTGCCTTAGATGGCAAGAAAAATCTTCACGATATAGGCCTATTAACTGACCACCCGATTCACGTTGGCTGGGGGGCGGCAGGGGGGGGGGGGGCATCATACATTTGATCCGGTTAATCCGGTTAGCCCAGTTAATCCGGCCCTGCCTCCAACAAATCACACCTTCCCACCTCTGTGACGGCTTAAAAGAAGTCGAGAGGACTCCTAACTCACAGACCTATTCACAAACCTGTTTTTGTGGCATTTCACCGTGTTTTGAAATCCTATGCAGCTACAGGAGCTTCCAATCGTGAGGAAGCAATTTTGCATTGTAGGCATAACTAACATGCAATAACGCCACCAACAACAACCAAAACTTGGCTACTCATTGTCAACATGTAAATTAAATGTAACATTATTGTGAATCAAATTAAAATGTTCTCTTTTGCAAATGTAGGCATAGTAACAGATTAATATAATAATGTTACAAAGATACTACATCAATCCGTATGTTTCATTAGGCTACTAGGCTATTTCTTTTGACTTACTCTTGATTCATTTAGGCTAGGCCTTTTTATTCAGGGACCGTATTCACAAAGAATTTTAAGGCTAAAAGTAGCTCCTAACTGGCGAATTTAGGAGCAACAAAAATAATGGGCGTGTCACTCCTAACTTTAGGACTCCTAATTCTTTTTACTAAAAGTAATTCACGAAGCATTTTAGACCTAAAAGTAGCACCTAAGTCTGGGACAGCTTAAAAGAAGTCGAAGAATTCTAAAAGAAGTCTAACTCACTAAGACCTATTCATAAACAGCTTTTTGTGGCATTTCACGTTGCGATGTTTTGAAATGCGGCAACAGGAGCTTCCAATCGCGAGGGAACAATTTTGCATTCATAAAAGGGATGCAATAACGCCACCAACAACAACTAAAACTACTCATTGTTAACATGTAAATTAAATGTAACGTTTCATTGTGAATCAAATTAAAATGTTCTCCTCTTTGCAAACGTAGGCATAAGGTGACAGATTAATTTAATCATGTTGCAAAGATACTATGTCGCCCTTAGTCACAAATCCAAGGCCAGGTTCTTAACATTGATGTTTATTTTCTCCAACAAACAACGTAGAACTACACAAACAAGACAAAACATACAACAGTCAATCATACATTCATAAACACAAACACAACCTTGAGCGTTATTAAAACAATAACCAAACAAAGCGTAAAATACCACTTTTGCCGGCTTGTAGACCAAGAGAGGATGTTACAAGTTGTTGTTGTTGAGTTGGACATAAGGTGCTATAAAACTTGAGGTAACTCTTGTAAGCATTAGAAACGATAAAAACTTGCAGCGCATTAAACAGGTAGCCGCTTGTAGCCTCACGAGCTCATTCATTAGGTTTCAAACATTTGACAGGAAGTGACATAGATATAGGCATCATAGGAGATTGAGTCCATCCATGAGGTCCATGAACTCTTTCTTCGCACCAACAAAGTTAGTGCCTTGATCGCTACGAAGTTGACTTACGTTGCCACGGATGGAAATAAGGCAACGCAAAGCATTCAGGAATGCATCAGAACTGAGGTCGTCAAGCACTTCAATATGAACCGCTCTCGAACACATGTAAGTGAATAGAAGGCCGTATCTTTCAATTCTCTTCTTCCATCCTTTACATAGAATGGTCCGAAAGTACGTAAATGGAGGAGTAGTCTCTAACCTTTCAGGCGGTAGATTAGCCATAACTTGTTCTTAAGTGCCTTTACGAAACTTCCTGCATTTTACACATTTGTAGATGATTGAGGATACTTCACTGCTACATCCCAGAATCCAAATGCCCTTGGATCGGATCTCGTTCATTGTCATTGTTCATTGTTGATGGCAAATTCGTTCATGAAAATGTTTTATGAGGAGCCGGGACACATGATGGCCCTTTGGAAGAATAGCAGGGTACTTGACATGGGGATGGAGTGCCGCTTTGGTCAATCTTCCTCCCATCCTCAGAATATTGTGCTCATCTACAAATGGGCGTAGCTTGTGCAGTCTGGAGGGCTGATTTGATTTCACCTCTTTCCTTTCTTTGAGAGCCTTGATTTCTCCACTGAAAATGTCTTCTTGGACTAGGCGGATTATAAATAGTTCAGCATCTTTCCTTTCATCAAGTGTTGTAGACTCTGATCTTTCTCTTAGCCCCTTTACATTCCTTGCCCAGCACTTCAGTCTTGCTATATGGCTTTCACCATCCTTCCTCAGTCTGAAAACTTCTGCAAACGATTCAACAGAGGCGTCTGCTCTGTCACTTTGGTTGTGACGACTTGGGTCCTTCTGAGCTCTGGGTCGCCATCACTTACTTCTGCCTTGACCTCATCTTTGGGGAGTTCTCTTTGCCACAGAAAACTTGGCCCAGTGAACCAGTTAGACTCCATAAGTTCCTTTGCTGTGATCCCACGGGATGCATGGTCAGCTGGATTATGTTCTGTGGCCACATACCTCCATTGACAAGATTCTGTGCTGGATTTGATCTTCTGAATCCTATTGGATTTGAAACTGTCTTGCCTCGTTATTAATATAGCCCAGAACAACTTTGGAATCAGTCCAATAGAACTGACTGAGTTGATCCAACTCCAGTTCTCTTCTAAGCAGATCACCTGTTCTGGTGGCAACAACAGCTGCAGAGAGCTCCAGTCTCGGGATGGTTGTCACCTTCGTTGGGGCCACTCTTGCCTTCCCCATGAAGAGTGTGCAATGCACCTCCCCGTTCACCGTCACTGTCCTAAGGTAAGAGCAGACTCCATAACCGGTCACACTGGCATCAGAGAAATTGTGCAACTCATAACACTGGACATCTTTACATACTGGTGGCACATAGCAACGTGATACCTTTATAGTGGACAAGTCTAAAAGTGCAGTCCAGCCAGACCTCCCAGTGCGGCTTGAGGTCTTCTGGAAGCGGCTCATCCCAGCCTACCTTATCTCTACACATGGCTTGCAGGATCCTTTTCCCAATCAGAATGAAGAGTGCCACAAACCCTAGCAGGTCAAAAATTGAAGCCACTGTGGAAAGAACACCTCTTCTGGTGAATGGGTTTTTCTTTACAGTTACTCTGAACTGGAATGTGTCAGATGCCACACACCACTGTACTCCTAGTGCCCGTTCTACCTTGGCCTGTCCTAAGTTGAGGCTCAAGTCAGCAGCACTTTCCACGCACTCTTCTGTTGGAAGAGAGGCAATCACCTGCTTGCTGTTGGAGACGAACTTGTGCAAGTGAAGCTTACCAGACTTGCAGAGGTCTCTGGCTTCTCTCACAAGCTGAATGGCCTCTGTGTCGCTTTCAACACTTGTCAAACCATCGTCGACATAAAAGTTGCGTTAGATGAACCTTGCAGCGGCTTGACTGAACTCACCCTCACCTTGAGCAGCGAGATGCTTAAATCCAAAGTTTGTGCATCCAGGCAAGGAGGCAGCTCCAAAGAGATGAACATGCATGCGGAATACTGATGGTCGTGCTTCCAGCTCACCACCTTCCCACCACAAGAACCGGAGGTAGTCTTGATCTTCTTGGGCAACATGAAACTGATGAAACATGCGTTCCACATCGCACATAATGGCTACTTGACCCTTGCGGAAACGACACAGGACTCCTATGAGGGTGTTTGTGAGGTCTGGCCCAATCAATAGATGTTCATTCAGGCATGTGCCCTTAAATCTTGCGGAGCAGTCAAAAACCACCCGATCTTGCCGGGCTTCTGAGGGTAATAAACTCCATGATGCAGGATGTACCAGGCAGGCTGACTGTTAATCCCTCCCATCATGAACCTTTTCTGCATCGCCACGAGCAATGATGTCCATCATAAAGGCTCTGTAATCTTTGAAGTATTGTTCATCTTTCCTGAAGCGTCTCTACAAGCACTGGAGCCGGTGTTCAGCACAAGTTATGTTGTTTGGCAGAGCTGGTCTTTCCTCTTTATCCTCGCATCTCAAAATGGCCATCATTCTTTTGCTTGATGCCCTGTTTCAGTTTGGCCAAAAAACGAAGGTCCTCTTGAGACATGGCTACATCTTCACCAGTCCTTTCTGTGAAATCTGACTCAAAGATTTTCAACATGTCCGCTGGAGTAAGCATTTCTTTCACTTTAGTTCGATACACAAAGTGGACTTCAGACTTAAGTGGCTGAGGTGATCGAGTGGCTGAAAAGACTTCTCTTGAAATGATTTGATGACTGATCCCAATTTCATCTGCAAACTCATTGTCAAGGTTGCTGTAGCCAATAATGCTCCACCCCAACACATATTTCTGAGCAAACGGTTGACCTTCCTTGCCACTGACCACATTTCTGGGAAGCAAGACTTGGGGACAGTTATAGCCGATCAGCAATCCTACTTCACAATCGAGTTCAGGTGCCATCTCATCAGCTAGGTGTTCTAAATGAGGCCAACCTTTTGCAGTGTTACGGGTGGGTATGTCAGATTTATTTGCAGGTATATATTATCTAGTGTATGTAACTGGAAGGTTGATTCTTTCTTCAGACCTCAAACCTCTTACTTGTAGTCCATACAACTTATTGCTTGACACAACCATTGTCCTTGATGTGATTGTGGAGAGCCTCACAGGATCTTGCTTTACATGCAACCGATCAGCTATGTCCTTCAGAATAAAGGTAGTGTCGCTCTGAGTGTCTAGCAAGGCGTACACCAAAATATCTTCCTCAGGATTAGCTGCTGTTGACGCGTACACAGGGAGAATTGATGACGTGTGGGTGTTTCTATCGTATGAATGACCCTGTTGGAAGTTGCCAGCTGTGTCTCTAGATAGTTATTGGGTTGCTCACATTTACTTTCTGCAGATCCCTGGCTGACAGCGGACTGCATCTGACGACCTTCAAGTCTTGGGGTTTTCCCCCGGTCTTGATGTAGACAGGTTGGATGACATTTTTTACATTTCTCACAGACACATCTGGAGATACACCGCTTGGAGCTATGCCCAATCTTGAGACAACCGAAGCATAATTTCTCAGAATGAACAAACTTCACTCGCTCTTCAACTGGCTTTTCCATGAACTTCCTGCATTTGTGCAAAGAATGTCCATGCCTTTTACAAAACACACACACAGGGTTGGTCTTCTCACTTGGTGAACGTTTTAGCAGTGGAGTTACGATTTCTGTGAAGCTTGTGATCTGGATCACTCTGTCTAAAGTTTTCTTGTTCTGTGGACTTCAATGCTTGGAGTGAGGAAATGGAGTTACAGGCGATTCTGGCCTCTTTGTTGAGAAACTGAACAAACAGCTTGAAGTCAGGAAAGGCATTGTGTTCATCTTGGAAAACTGTAGCTGTTCTGTTCCAATGGGAGCTCAACCAGTCAGGCAGCTTGGCTACAATTTTCTGGTTTTCAACACAGTCGTTTAGCGTTTGCAAGCCCTGAACATAAGGCATGGCAGTTGTGACAGTGGTTAAGAAATCAGCAAACTCACGAAGATCTTTGCTATCTTTAGAGGAAATCTTATGCCATGATACAGTTGTCTCTGTATGCTTTGCCAACTATAAAGTAATTTCCAAAGCGGTCATCAAGTATGCCCCACGCAGCACAGTAGGCATCCTCTGTTCCGACTAAGGAGTATCCTTCGATAGCTCTCTTAGCCACGCCTCCTACATACTTTCGCAGAAAGAAGAGTTTTTCTTGAGCTGGCAAATTCTTGCGATCAATTAAGGTGTGAAAGGACATCTTCCAGTCTGTATACTGCAATGGATCTCCAAAAAATATGGCAGGCTGACTGCACTGCAACCTACAGCAACAATCATATAGTGAAATTTGCTGACGACACAACTCTGGTGGGTCTCATCACCAAGGGCGACGAGACTCAATACAGGTTGGAGGTCGACCTTCTGACCACGTGGTGCAGGGACAACAACCTCCTGCTGAACGTCAGCAAGACCAAGGAGATTGTTGTTGACTTCCGGAGAGGTCACACCCAAAACTGACCATCGACAGTGCTGTGGTGGAGAGAGTAGCACCAAATTCCTGGGGGTGCACACATCAGTGAAGACCTCTCCTGGACCACCAACACTGCATCACTGGCGAAGAAAGCTCAGCGCCGCCTCTACTTCCTGCAGAAACTCAGGCGAGCAAGTGCTCCACCAGCCATCATGACCACATTCTACCGAGGCACCATTGAGAGCATCCTCTCCAGCTGTATCGCTGTGTGGGGCGGAAGCTGCACTGAATACAACAGGAAAGCCCTGCAGCGCATAGTGAACACAGCTGGAAGGATTATTGGTGCTTCACTCCCCTCCCTGAAGGACATTTACACCACCCACCTCACCCGCAAGGCGACCACAATTGTGAGTGATGCAAGTCACTCCGCTCACAATTTGTTTGATCTACTGCCCTCTGGGAAGAGGTACAGAAGCCTGCGCTCCCGCACCACCAGACTCACCAACAGCTTCATACACCAGGCTGTTAGGATGCTGAACTCTCTCCCCTCTCTCCCCCCTCCACCCTCAGCTACATAACATCCTGGACTTTGGACCCACAATGGCTGCCTTGCACTACTCCACTTTCACACTTTGCAACTTGTTGTTGCTGTCCTGTTGTCCTGTAAACACAACACTTCTGCTGCTCTTACATAACTTGCACCACTATGCCACCACTATGGGCAGCCGTGGCCTACTGGTTAGCACTTCGGACCTGTAACCGGAGGGTTGCCGGTTCGAACCCCGACCAGTAGGCCACGGCTGAAGTGCCCTTGAGCAAGGCACCTAACCCCTCACTGCTCCCCGAGCGCCGCTGTTGATGCAGGCAGCTCACTGTGCCAGGATTAGTGTGTGCTTCACCTCACTGTGTGTGTGCTGTGTGTGTTCACTAATTCACGGATGGGGATAAATGCAGAGACCAAATTTCCCTCACGGGATCAAAAGAGTATATATACTTATATACTTATACTTGCTTACTTAGGTCAAACAGAACTACCTCAGCCATTTATTGGCCTGACTTTGCACTCTTATATTGACTGTCTATGCACAATTGCACAATTTCCACCCAATTTTGCTGCTCTTATTTCTTCATTGTATGTGCCTTCTTATTTACTTTTTATTGTTTACTTGAATGTTATGTTTGTCTGTGGACTTAATTGGTAAAATATGTCTCGTCTTCACCGTGGGATAGTGAGAAATGTAATTTCGATCTCTTTGTATGTCTGGGCATGTGAAGAAATTGACAATAAAGCAGACTTTGACTTTGAGGCTCCGGAATTGGAATCCTGTTTGCTGTTATTGCCTCTGCAAGCATTTTCACAAGGTTGTTGGTGGCTTCATGTGAAGTAGTTTGAGTATTTGCTTGAGGTACTACTGCCTCAACGCCGGAGTCTTGTGGGAGGGTAGAAGAAGATCTACTAGGTGGGACCTTACCTTGCAAAGACACAAGTGACGACAGGGCCGGACATGTTGCCTGCAGTAACATGGGCGCCCAGTCTACCTTGAGAGGTTGACGCAAGAAGGTCTTGTGGGTCTTCCTCAGCATAAACTTGTAGTCTGGCCTGTGCAGCATTATGCTTCTTTAACTCCTCTAACTGCTCCACCTCTTTTCCTCCAATTTCCTTTTCCTTTCAGTGCCTTCCGCTGTGAAGCGAGCTCTTGCCCTTTCTGCCTCCATTGCTCTTTCTTGTACCTCTCGCTCAGCTGTCACCTTCTTTTGTTCTGCTTCCAGTTCTCGGATCTCCTCTTCACATTGGTGTTGGGATTTCATGATTTTAATTACCTCTTGAGTTGCTGCCACTTCAGCTGCAGCTTGCTGCCTTTTCTGCACGGACTTAAGAGAGGCCCAACTGGAAGGTCTAGATGCCGCAAAAGATCGCACGGGGACAACACTAGACTCTGTAGGATCAAACACCGAATCAGCCTCAGGCCAGGGTATATCTTCTGGATCACCTGCAGCAGTGATGAAACACTGAGCCTTTTCGTTTGCCGTTTTAGTGATAGCATAACATGAATCGTTCTTTCTCCTAATTTCAAGATCAGGGACTGCTATGGCTCTGATTCGATCATAAATGGCATTTACATCAGTCTGATGGGCATTAACAGCAGTGACAATTTCAGTAACAAATTCTGGATCTTCTTTGTGTTTCATTGATCTCTTCAACCCATTGATATGGTACTTCCACCTTTTATACATACGTTCAAAGGCTCTTTTCAAATCATTCAGTTTAGCATCTTGCAATTGCTTTCCCTTTTCTGAGAGGACGCGTGTACGTTGACTTCTCCGAATGTCATGTGGAATAGAATCGCCGATCTCTGCATCTTCGTTTGTCTGAATTTCTGTAGGCTGTTGAACTTGCACCAAATCTTCAGCTTGTGCATTCTCATTAATCGGTCCCTTGTTTAAGTCTTCTTGGACAGGGAGATCTGCCTTTTCTTGTGTGTACTTTAATGTGGTTTCACTAGAGTCTGACATTTTTAACTTTCTGTATGTTATAATAATTGTGCATGAAATAAAAAACTAATTAGAGGGGATGCATTCAGCCCAAACCATTGGTTGAAGCACTCAACTTCTCAAAAATGAAAAACACTTTTAATTACAAATATCTCAAAAAGTATAAACTTCTCAAAAATGAAAAACGGATAGGACTGTAAAGCCTTGGAAGATCTTCCAAGGCTTTACAGTCCTATTCGTTTTTCATTTTTGAGAAGTTTATACTTTTTGAGATATTTGTAATTAAAAGTGTTTTTTTCCCCCATAGACTTGAATGGGGGCTGTGATGTCATAATAGAGCCAGCTGCGCTCGTTAAGTAGTTCTCAGAGCAGTTCCCAGGCTAATCAGAACACTGGCACAGGTGTCACCTGTGAGGAATTCAACTGTCTCAGCTTCTAAGCATACAATCTAGCTCTACCTGAACTACACATCCTGTTAAAGTGTTTCCTGTGTGTCAAAATAAAAGTCCCAGCCATATCTCATGCATTCAACATTATATCTCCAGAACGGCTTGACGTACATGCTTCAAATTTGGTACGAGTGTTTTTATGGACTCAAAGATGAAGTGAGTTGAAGTTGGAGGTTGAAGATCAAATGTCAAGGTCAAAAACACCTTGAGTATGATATCTCAAGAATGCCATGTCACACAAGATTCAAATTTGGTTACTCCAAAAGCACCTTTGCAGGTATCACAATTACCCTACCAACCAGCTAGCAGCAAGCTCAACAGCCCCACCAACACCCTAACCAGCAGACTGCATCCCCTCGTGTAATTCCTCGGAATTGCATTTCTAGTTTGTTATTAAAATGCTGTAATGTTGTATCAGTATGTAGCACTACAGTAAACTACAATATAATAAGTGTTTGAACATTATTTATAACCTTATTTATAACAAGATAGATAAACTTCAGAATTGCAATACCTGCAAAATATGCAAGGCTGAGTGGAAACCATTAAACTCCTATGGCTGCAGCTACAGATACTGCATCAATCCGTAGGCCTATGTTTCATTAGGCTACTAGGCTATTTGTTTTGCCTTACTCTTTATTAATTTAGGCTAAGCCTTTTTATTCAGTTAATCATCTTCCGTCCTTCGCACTACTTGTGTAGCGCACGCATTCTCAGACCTGTCATCTGTCACTCATCATCGTAAGGGAGGTGTTTGGAATCATTCCCGCATTACAATCGTCAGCCAATCAAGGTGGTCACTTCAGTCAAGCTCGTGCATGAGTAATGACGTCATCCATAGCAACGAAGACTCACTCCTAGTTTAGGAGTTGTCATTTTTCTTTACTAAGAGTAGGTCTGAAAGGCTTTGTGAATAACTTTTAAGAGAAAACTCCAAGCAAAAATCTTTTAGTGCGATTTAGGAGTAGCCTACTCCTAGTGGTAAGATAAAAGGCTTTGTGAATAGCCTACGGCCCCAGTTATTCATCATCTTCCGTCCTTGTGTAGCGCACGCATTCTCAGACCTGTCACCTGTCACTCATCGTAAGGGAGGTGTTTGGAATCATGCCCGCGTTACAATCATCAGCCAATCAAGGTGGTCACTTCAGTCAAACTCGTGCATGAGTAATAACGTCATCCATAGCAACGAAGACTCACTCACTCTTGGTCAAAGATTCTAGAGCGCTCTGCTCCAGAATCTTTGCTCATAGTTTAGGAGTTGTCATTTTTCCTTACTAAGAGTAGGTCTGAAAGGCTTTGTGAATAACTTAATAAGAGAAACTCCTAGCTAAAATATTTTATTGCTATTTAGGAGTAGCCTACTCCTAGTGGTAAGATAAAAGGCTTTGTGAATATGACCCCTGGTGTCTAACCCAATGCATAGCCCATTTACACAAATTAATGGTTGAATATTACTGATGATCATTGTTATTTCAGAACATGCAGTGTGCGTAGGGCACCAAAAACATCTTGCTCGTAAAAAAGCATCATACCGCACATTGTGGCGGGTCTGTTATTTAACCTACTTACTGTAGGCTGCGAAAACCACAGGCCTTTATTTTGGGCAAGCCTGCATTCGAGGCAGGCCTTCTGTTGAAGAATTTTATATAAAGCCTGCGCTAACAGTAATCCTCCTGCCCCCGATACCACAGCTGTGGATAGTGTGGAATGTTCAAGTAATAACACAATCCAATGTGTGTCTCAATTGTCCCCCGCTGACCACCTCACACATTTCTCTAGATTTTGCAACGACCTTACATGACACAATGCCATAAAATATGCCAGTTTTTAGGACACAGAATAATGTTTGTAATGATACCAGTTAGGCCTACGTTTAACAGTAACAAGCGTAATGAGCTATTCATTGTCGAAGGTGCATGGTGAAGTGAAATTCTCACTTTGGAAAACAAACATTTGCCGATATCATCAGAATATTGCAACAGATTCTGTGTGTTCTGGACTGCAGGTAACTTGTTAAGCCAGTGGTTCTCAAACTTTCATTTCATTCCCCACTTTGATCAAGGGGCATTATTGATGATAGTGGAGATAACGTGTTATCCCGAGGCCTTTGCAAGTCAGCATCTCCGACGGTAGTCTACCCTATTAAAAATATAAGTTTTCGATGTCCCAAACGGAGAGCCATACTAAGGTCGTTGTTTTTAACGATATCTATGCTACTCACCAAAATGTAGGCATGGGAACATGATGAATTAGCTATCCAACTGTCATGTGTTAAATCAGGGGTCCCCAACCTTTTATGTACCATGGACCGGTTTGATTCCTATTTTTTTTTCACGGACCGGCAGGGGGGGGGGGTGGGCGTTCGGGGGTTCCATGTTCCATATGTGTTGTGCATGCATTACTTGAAAAGAACTAGCTCCAGTTATGTATGAACAGTGAAGGTAACGATCTCTTGTGAAAAACGTGAACTTGAAGAATATGAACTATGAATATTGAACAACTTGAAGCTACATCTGTAAGTGTGAACATGAATAACAAAATATGGGAACAAAACATGGGAACAAAACGTGCATTACGAATATAATCAGTGGGAGCCCTGCAACAAGAAGCTTCCATCTGGGGGTGATGGAAGACAGTGACACCCTCAGTGTGTTTGAAATGTCCAGTCGATTGCGCAATTTGGTCTTAGTTGCAGTCATTGCCGAAAACCCGGCCTCGCATAGATACGTGGTGGGAAACGTTTTCAGCGCTTTTACGGCTATCTCGGGATATTCTGCTTTGGTTTTGATCCAAAAACCCGCCAGAGAGGTTTCCTTATACACACTCTTAAGACCACCGTCATTTGCAATTTCGATCAACTGCTCTTCCTCCTGCGCTGACAAGTTAGGACTATTCGGGATATTGACACATGGGTTGCGGACCCACTCATTGGTTTGCCGTGGATCTTTGGAGGATGGGAAGTAGCTCAAACTCATTTGAAAGCGCAACAAGGTGATCGCGCACCAGCTGCGAGAGAGAGGGCCCTGCCTCAGTCTCTCCCAAAACCCCCTGTACTGTTAGGAACATATCAAATACACCCCGGTCCACTTGTTGTCCCCACAAATCAAGCTTGGCTTTAAATGCAGCGACTTTATCTGCCAATTTAAAGACAGTCGTCATTCTTCCCTGGAGTGACAGGTTGAGGTCATTAAGCAACTCGAATATGTCACACAGGTAAGCGAGTTTTGACACCCAGTCCTCATAACTAAAATGTGCAGCTAACGGTGACTTTTTTTCTGTAAGAAATCTCTGCAGCAGCTCTCGCAACTCAAACACTCTGGCCAGTGACCTGCTAAAGATGCTTGTTTTTTGTTGCTCATTCTAGCAGTTTAGCTAACTTCGTGTGACACTACCGTTCGCCAAGAACTGATCAAGTGGAGTGAGCTGACCTGAGGCTGCGCAGCGCTGAAGGCAATAGGCCTACTCTATGTAAAAGTGTTGAAAATAGACCTTGCAAAATGCAAACATGCGTGCAATCAAACAACTGCATATAGGCCTATGCCATGTAAAAACGTGACATTATTGCGAATTAAATTTAGTTTAGTTTGCATGCATTTTTTTTTAAACTCATGTCTTAGGCTACCGGGCCGCAGCCCGATGGTTGGGGACCACTGTGTTAAATAATTGTGATTACGAGCCAGTGGTTTTCAAATATTATTCGTGACTCTGTAACAAACTCAAATTGTTGTCAACAAATTAACGTCATGGGTACATTAAAACACGCATTCAAGAATGATCTCTATAATGCTTGGCTTTATTTAGAGCACTCTCGTGAGGGTGAGGAAAAGAAAGAGAGTGCAAGAGAAAGAGAGAGAGAGATATCGTCCAAACGCCGCAGATGCGGCACAACAAAAAATAAGCATCAAGCGATGCGCTCAGTCCATTAAACAAAAACAACGCCAAAAACTCCGTATCTTCTTTCAGTCCCAAAAAACATTGTATTCCATGAGTCCAAGGTTGTCGTAAGACAGTCTTTTAAACTCCAGCAAAGAAACTCCAGCGAAAAAAAGGATCGATCTCACCTCCTTGAAAAAACAGCTGTAGAGTCAGATATTCCATGTAACGGGTGTATGCGAGTGTATATTCCATGAAGCGATTAGAGGATATCAGAACGCCATTAGACCTCTACCCCTTCCTTCATTCATTCATTTTTTTCCCCCCCGGCTTTCTCCCGCGTCCCGTTTAAAAACATAACGTGACTCTGTGAGCGCAGCCATAGGGCAAGAACAGGAAAAATGGGTGCGAGTGAGTGAAAAGGTGAGTGACAGTTCTGGACCCTATCGTCTGCTTAGGCTTACTTGTCCTGGATAACTGACGCCCATAATCTAGATAGCTTAAGATCTACAAAAGTATAGAAATAGAGCTAAAAGAGCTCAAAACTGCCAGGTTTTAAACAGCATAAAGAGAGATGACCTAAACTTAGAGGTATGCCTACTAAATATCATAATAACACAATGACTCATAGACAAATCTGATATGTCACAATAAATAAGATCTGTCTTAATCGAATAATATACTCATTTATGTGGCTGATGCTACATAGTCCCCCCCCCCCAGACTGGACATGGTGGGAGCAGGACCAAAGTAAGGCTTCAAATTGACTATATTCACAGTGTCTGTGGAGTTATCAGGGAAAAGGACTTTATAATTTAGGGGCCCTAACTTCCTCTGTACAGTACATGGTTCTGTCCACTTAGGTGCCAGTTTGGCAGTGAACCCTTTTGAGGCATCGGATAATGGATGGGCTTTGACCCACACCACATTCCCCTCCGAGAGTTCCACATTCTTCCTCTTTAGGTTGTAATATTTCGCCTGCTTGTCTTGGGCCTTTTTCACATTCTCAGCCACTTGCTTTGAAGATGTGGGCTTAAGTGCATTGGACAGGAGTTGGTCAAGTGGGCCTTTAAGAGCGCGTCCCAAATGTAGAGTTGCCGGCGGAAAACCTGTAGATTCTTGCCATTCTTGCCTATCTGTCGGATAGGAGGTACTTTGGTGTTCCCCATCTGGTGAACATCTCTTCCGTGAGAATCTTCACTAACTTCGGTGTCCGGCTATCACGAACAGGAAACAGCTCAGTCCACTTAGAGTAATAATCCACAAGGACAACTAAAAAACAGTTACCCCTTCGGCTGCGAGGGAATGGGCCCATGATGTCAATACCCAACATCTCTCCCACCTCAGAGACTTGAGTAGATTGCAACAGGCCACTGGGTTTGGAATTGGGGGGTTTATGTTGCTGGCAGATTGAGCACTCTTTGATGTGGCTCCAGGTGTTTTTTCGGATATCTGGCCACCACGCAACCTCCAACAAACGAAGGAGTGTCTTCAGGCGCCCAACGTGCCCCCCTAGTGGGTTGTCATGGAAATACTGCAAAAATACAATGTGTAGGCCCTCTGGGATGACCAGTTGGTATTTGTACCCATCCTGTGCAATTGGCACTCTCCTGTATAGCAATCCCTGCTGGTCAACAAAGGTAATTCGGTTTGAAGGAAGATAATTAGATGGAGGCAGCTGCTCACGGACCCCCTGAACATAATTGTCTCTTGTCTGGGCGGCAGCAATTTCTTGCAATGTGTGGGGGAGATCAACAACCGTCTTGGAACTCCTACAACACACAGCAAGGTTTGATGCCACCACAGCACCAGGGGGAGACACTGGAATCCGTGACAAAGCATCGGGGACAACATTTAGAGTACCTTTCCTGTACCGAACAGTGAAAGAGAAGGGTTGAAGTCTCAGGGCCCATCGTACAAGACGTGAGGAGGTTTTGGGAGTATTAAAGACCCATGACAGTGCTGCATGATCCGTAATTACATCAAACTGTACTCCCTCTAGGTAGTGTTGCCATTTTTCTACAGCCCAGATAACAGCTAAGCACTCCTTTTCAGAGACAGAGTAATTTCGCTCAGCTCCATTTAACAGGCGAGATGCAAAAGCAATTACATGTTCTCCATCAGTATCTTCCTGAGTCAGTACTGCGCCTAGACCAACATCACTGGCATCGGTAGAGACCTTGAAGGGCTTTGAAAGATCTGGATGAGCCAAGACTGGAGGAGATTGCATTGCCCTTTTAAGCTTTTCCCAGCTTTCCTCACAATCCTCGGTCCATTTCCAGACAACATCCTTCTTCTTGAGGTTGTTCAGCGGGGCTGCCAGATTGGAAAAATGTTGGATAAACTTGTGGTACCAGCCGGCTAGTCCAAGAAACCTCTGGAGCTCTTTGATGTTTTGAGGCCTTGGATATTCATCTATGGCCTTGAGTTTCTCTGGATCAGCTGAAACACCTTGGCTAGAAACCTGGTGGCCCAGGAATGTCAAAGAAGACTTAAAGAAGTGGCATTTTTTCAGATTGAGAGTCAGAGAAGCTGAATGGAGTTTCTCGAACACCTTCCTCAAGTGGGTCAGGTGACAATTTTCTGATTTTGAGAAGATTATTATATCGTCTATGTAAACAAAACAGCATAAGCCCCTCAACTCAGCCAAGACCGTTTCCAGGCCGAAAGGCATGGAGAGGAAATGGTAAAGGCCAAATGGTGTGATGAATGCTGTTTTATCAATACTGGCCCGGTCCATGGCGATTTGCCAATATCCAGATCGCAAGTCCAAGGAGCTGAACACACTCGCCCCAGAAAAAGACTCGAGGATGTCATGGATTTTGGGCATTGGATAGGCATCGAACAGAGTCTTTTTGTTCAGGCGTCTGTAGTCAACACAAAACCGCCATTTTCCATCAGGTTTGGGCACCAAGACTACTGGAGAAGCCCAAGGAGAAGAAGAAGGCTCAATAATTCCATCAGCTTCCATCTCTTTCAGCTGCTGCTGAATGATTTCCTTCTTGAAAGGGGACACTCGATAAGCAGGACAACGTATAGGCATTTCATCGGTTAGGCGGATAGTATGTTCCACCACGGATGTTCTTCCCAGTTTCCCGGAACAGACAGATGGCCATTCATTCATCAGATTCAGTAGCACAGGCCTAGGCTCTACAGGTAAGTCAGAGAGGATGCTTAGATGGGCAGATTTTGAGTGTTTCGGAGGTTGTATCCCTAAGGGGAAGAGCATAATAAATATTAAGCTTCCCTGCACCTTTTACTGGATACCATTCTTTCTCCCACTCTCTCTGGTCAGTGTATGGATAGTATGTCATTTTCCCCCCACTTTTCACACCATAGGTTCCTTGCATGAAGTCTAGATGCAAGTCGCTTTTTTGCAGGAAGTCTAATCCTAAAATAACAGAGAATGCAAGATCTTCATCGGAAAGAACATACAAGGCATGAGTCCAGTAGCTGTCATGGAGTTCAAGAGTACACGGAACTTTCCCTACTGCCCTTTTGGCCGTTCCGTTTGCTAGAGCGAACTCCTGGTTACCACAAGGTGTCAGGGTTTCCTGGGGCTTCTTAATGTGTTGCCACAAGCTACTTCGCATCAGGGAGAATGTACTCCCTGTGTCCAGCAGAGCAGGTCCCTGAAGGCCTCTGATGGAAAGCTTAACCGCAAGGAGAGATAGGGGATGTTTAGAAGGAATGCGGGAGTGGGCCTCAGATTTTACAACTTTTAATTCAGCCCTTTGTGTCCTTTGTGGTTGTCTAGGACCTTTGTCATTGTTAACCCTGGTCCAGTAACTCTTCATTGCAGCCAGATCATTCTCAATCATACTGCCAACCTTCACAAGTTCAGCTACGGTCTTTACTGTCCCACGTAGGCCGGATGCAATCTTTGGATTGGCGTTATTAAGAATGCGCTGCACTACGGTCACCTCCTCAATATTAGGTTTCCATTTTAGACAGAGGGCTCTGTAATCATAGGCAAAGTCCCTAATAGACTCATTTGGAGTTTGAATATGTTTACGCAATCGCTCCTCAATTTCCTGCATGAAATCAGTAGATAGAAATGCTGTTGAAAATGCAGATTTAAGACCTAAACTTAGAGGTATGCCTACTAAATATCATAATAACACAATGACTCATAGACAAATCTGATATGTAACAATAAATAAGATCTGTCTTAATCGAATAATATACTCATTTATGTGGCTGATGCTACAACTCAGACATCTAACTAAATGCAACAGGCTCATATCGTCCTCGCATTCGCAAAATGAGGACCAGTGTTTTGTCAAATTGCAAATAGCTATTCGTTTTAACAAATTTTTATGATAGTATGAAGTACTTTTTGTATAGGCTACTATCTTAATCTTGGAATATGGGGAAGGAAGTCGTAGTGTTTTTTGCGCGTCTGCAGTAGTCAGCCAAATATTAATGTAATTCTGCGGCATAAAGCAGATGTATTTGTTTATTGTACAGAAAAATAAAAATGACATGTCAAGCAGTCAGTTGACTACATTGCAGTCAAGAAGTAGGGCAAATTAACGTGGATCTGTTCTAGCCTGATAGTATTAAATCGCCAACAACATTGTAACTAGTTTTCTGCAGAAGCCAAGACTACAGATAATTCTGAACAGTTATTTCTCTACTGGCTCAATTATCACACAAGACACTGTTTTGATTTGCGTAGATGCGTTACCCCCAACACTAACACTACTGACAATAACTTAGACAGCAAATTAAGATATTTTTTCGTTTTGTGGAGCGGCACCGGTAGTCTATCAAAAGCAGATTTCGATTTTTGTTACCACCGTGTAGTCAAGCCTTAAGCCATACCCAAGTAGCCTAAATCGAGGTAATGTTTAATTATGCATGATTTATTTTGTTATTGAGTTCGTATGCTGGGATTCCTCTCGGCAACAATTATGTTTAAAGGTAGCCTCCTGCTTTTTCAGAAGGGGCGGCAGTGAGGCTACTGACAGAGCGATGTACAGTGGCAGAGCGACGCACAGTGGCTGAAAGTGGTACTAAAGTTTCACGCAGCTTCACTCCGCATAATGCGCGACTGAAGTGGCCATTTGAAAGCGACACCCACTGTATTTTTACTTGCTAAAGTTGTTAAGAAGACATTGTTTTTTTCCAGTAAAATGTTAGCTGCCATTACTCCATTAAGATTGAATGAGATTTAGCTAAATAGGGGTGGTTTTGCTAACAAAGTTGCTAGTTGTCTGCTGTCCTCATTAGTTGTACTGTGCTGCCCAAAAATTGCCCGGTGTATCATCAGCTATACAGTTAACAATCACAGCTTGAACAATGGAGAGGTCGTCTGACCCTGGTGAGTGGCACAGATTCTGGGGCAGTTGGACGTCACTTGTTTTGGTTTTGACGCAATATAACATGTGCATGTTCCCACAGATCACATGATTGCATGAAGACTCATATGTAGTCTATATAATATTTTATAAACGTATACAAATAATCTTTTCTATGTTCTGTTTATGTTTATGTAGCCTATAGGACGTTTTTAATATTTCTGAAGAGGAAAAAAAATGCTTCAGATGAAATAATTTAGCAGACCCCCTGCAGTACCTCCGCGGACCCCCGGTTGAATATGACTGCTCTATACTATGGAATTAAATTAGACTCAAATGTTTTGTATGTGTGTATCACGTTTTGAAACTAGAAATTATTTGTAACTGTAAAAATGATCTGTACAAGTAGTTGTTGATATTACAAATATGCCCTACACTTACAAATGTATTCTATGGCTATGAATCGGTTTACAGCTACAAATCATCCTACACCTACATCCTATAACCATGCACACACAGGTGGAATAGTTATGATGATACTGCAAGAAGTTAACAACCACAAAACATAGTTCACAGTTCAGAAATGGTCAAAAATGTGTGTACATTTCAGCACTCCAAGACATTCTGCAGAAGTGGTCACCTGTGCTATTCAGCTAGTTAATCTAAGATAAAATCTTGGTCATTGTAATGGCCATCTAGCCTATACGCTATATCAGGGATACCCATATCTGGGAACGTATGATATGATAATATTTGCATATGGCTTATGTCAGGCTTTATATCAGGAAAAATATATTTGCGTCTCATTATTTAACCCTAACCATACAAATAACAACAATACAAAGTTACATTAACAGTAAACAATTTAAAAAGTTGGTAAGACTACATTAAGGAAAATAGCAGTAATAAATTAAATTCAATCAATAGGCAAATGTAAATAATTAAATACTATACTATACAAACCATAACGAAAAGAAACACTTAATAAACTAAGTGCATGCTGAACAGATACTGTATGCCTTTAGACCCCTTAGAAAGACTCAAAACTATCACAGGAACGGAGAGCACTAGGCAACTCATTCCACCAACAGGGATTCACTGAGGAAAATAGTCTTGAATTTGACCTAGCGTTTATGGCTGTCAACACAACAGAGGCTCATCAGAAGACCGCAGTGGACGGTTGGGGATATACATCTTGATCACTGAATTAAGATAGCAGGGAGCAAATCCAGTCAGTGTCCTATAGGTCAAAGTGAGAGATTTGTATTTTATTCTGCCCACTAAAGGGAGCCAATGGAGAGTAACTAGGAGAGTTACATGTGTCCTCTTTGGCTGATTGAAGACCAGGTTTTTCTTCATATTTTTGCATTAATGTCACTAGGAAGCATGCCAATAGAAATATATTCATATCTGTGTAAGTGGGATTGGCTGTAATCTGGCAATATAAGAATCATGATAGTGGGATACTCTATGGCTGAGCAATTACAAAAATGCATGTACTGACATAAATAGATTATATTAGAATACAATTCGGCCCAAAGCTGGAGACTATGTAGAAATGTATTGCAATTTCAAAACCGGATAACTCAGGAACCGCTTATTGCACAGAAGAATGCTTAATATCCTCGTATTCACTAAGGTTTGCTGTTTATTGTGATATAGGGGGTAACCATGTGTTGAGTGAAGGGTTAGTGAGATATTTCACTGAGAGCAATGAGTGTGCAGAACTGTGTGCAAAATGCAAATATGATTTCTCACGAACCATTTTATCACAGCAACTTGGCACTAATAGACAGGTGATATTTTTGAGATATGTGCTTTCTAGAGGCATTTTTTAGTAAAAGTTGGGAACAGGACTTTTTAACATAATTAAGGTGTGCTGAATCCAACTAGCCCTGTTCCCAAGCTGAATTTTGAGTTTATGACCATCTAATTAGCATAAACAAAATGGTTGCCAAAATGGCGATTTTGGGCACTTTCATTGGGCGGATGTCATTATACCATGTAAATTAATTCATATTGTTCACAGAAATCTCCCTTGGCCAATAGATCAAGGATACAGGCTGTGAAAAAAATAAAAAAATCTAGTATTATGCCTATGTTAATTACCTGAAAAAACCTTTGAAAAATGTAATTGTTAAAATGTTATAACTGAGCAGGTACACGGTATTTGACGAATGAGACTTATGTTTTTTGAGGGTCAAGAAAGATGTGTAGTGATGAAATGTAAAGTTTAAAATTGTGGCCTACTGGTTAGGTCTTCGGGCTTGAAACCAAAGGGTTGCCGGTTCGATCCCCGACCAGTAGGAAATATGTGGGTGGTGGAAAGGTTGAGCACTAGTCTTCCATGCCCACATCCACGGCTGAAGTGCCATTGAGCAAGGCACCTAACCCCTCACTGCTTTCCGGGCATCACTGTAGCAAGGCAGCTCACTGCTCCAGGTTAATGTGTGCTTCAATGTGTGACCTGTGTGTTCACTAATTCACGGATGGGATACATGCAGAGACAAATTCCTTGTATACTGTGAAAAAGGAGTCCTCTCCTTTTCCCCTAGTACAAACATTTGAAAAACTGCCTTGTGCCACACCTGCATGGACTGCAGCCAAACACACTCACCTGCACTCAGTTTGTTTTATTGCTGTTTATGTCTTGTGTATGTAGGTGTATGTATGTCTTTATACTGGGAGATTTTAACTGTGATTGGGTTAATGGTACAGACCACCACCACCCCCGCATTCCCGATAATGGTTTAGCCCAGACCTAATTGGGTAATTGCCTAGCCTATTTAAAGGAGAATTCCGGTGTGATATTGACCTAAAGTATATTGAAACATGATACCGAGTGTGAACGTATGTCTCATAGCCCATCTCGGCTTGTCCCCTGCACTCCAAAATCTGGCGCTAGTTAGCCGATGCTACCAACAGCTTTTTCAATAGTGGTGCTTCGGCATCGGGCTAGCCATGCAAATAAATCACTGTTTTACACCCATTTACGAGGCTCAATGTATCCACTGTATCCTGCATTTCCACTGAATTATTTTTGGAATCTGATCCCTTATCATACCTGTTCATTCTTACTCGTCGCTCGACTTATCGTGACTAAATTCAAGATGGCTGCAAACGCTAAACTTCGTGAAGATACCGTCTGTATAAATCGTCTTGTAAGTAAACTACCAGTGCTTTTTCAAAGTTCTCAATGTCTCGTTTTAAATGTCAGGGCCCTCGGAAGTCTACCAATGAAGTGTGGAGATACATTAAGCCTCGTAAATGGGTGTAAAACAGTGATTTATTTGCATGGCTAGCCCGATGCCGAAGCACCACTATTGAAAAAGCTGTTGGTAGCATCGGCTAACTAGCGCCAGATTTTGGAGTGCAGGGGACAAGCCGAGATGGGCTATGAGACATACGTTCACACTCGGTATCATATTTCAATACACTTTAGGTCAATATCACACCGGAATTCTCCTTTAAAGGCAGGCTTATTTCACACGGGAGAGACACAATAGACTGGAGACGCAGGAGAAACAGGAGGACAAATGGGAGTGCCAGAGATCCAGGGCCAGGGAAGTTAAATGTTTGTTTGTTTTCATGTAAAGTTAACCCTTGCTTGTTGTGAGGCAAGGGGAGAGTAGGTCCAAAGTTGCAAGGTCGCCTTGCTTGGACAGGAAGCCTAGAAAAGTTAGGTTCCTGGTGCCTAGTTTAATGGCACGGTACATGTTTGTTTGTCTACTGAAGATCCCCGGATTTCATGTTTGGACTCTAAATTGTGCTTCCTGGATCTGCCTGCTTGTCTATGGACTAAATAAATTATATTTTTGTATGGAACTGCTGTGGGGTGGTCGCCTCGGTCCCTCACATATACCCAAGTATACTTGGCCATAAAACCTGATTTACATTAAATTTTACATAATTGAAGCGAATTAGGTTGGTAATGTATGTAGTCTCGGATTAAGTTACACAGGCCTTTACCCATTTCGGTAACACTTTACGGTAAGGGTTCATTCATTAATATCTAATTAATCATCAGGAATTTAATGAGTCCATAGTTTGTCATTTGTGACCTCATACATGAACACATTACTAAAGTATTAGGTACGATGGGCACATCATTATGAATTATGATGTATTAAGTATGATCATGACTTTATTTTTCTGCCAAAAATGTGGTCATCACTGCTCAAATTCTCATAACTTTGGAGTTCTCTAAACACATGTCATTATTCACTACTTTAGTTGAGGGGCCACAGACATGATGAATGCATGAGCAATTATCCTAAAATTCATGTAATCATGATGATCATGCTAAGAAATCTTAAATCACAATGATATACCCATCACACCTAATGCTTTAGTTGATGTGTTGTTCATACATGAGTTCATCACGAATGAGAGTATATGAATTCATGTCAATTCCTGATGATTAATAGGATATAAAGGATAAAGGAAGTAATGCATAAATCATGAATTAATTCATGCATGAATTCATGATAATTCATGTACCTTTACTATAAAGTGTTACCCATATTTCTTTATAACCTTTGTGTTAAAATGATTGAATGTCCTATGAATTAATAGCTAGATTAATAACTTTATAACTAGTGCAAGTTCAAGTTCAAGTTCAAGTTACTTTAGTTGTACCCAGAGGTAGATTTTGTTTGCAGTATACAGTGCTTCAAGAGAATTTGCCAGAACAGGAGCACAGAGGATGCCATCTTTACGGCAATTCACTCTGCCCTGTCCCTCCTTGACAATAGCAACACCTATGTGAGAATGCTGTTCATTGACTTCAGTTCAGCATTCAACACCATTATCCCCTCCAAACTGATCACCAAACTCAGTGAACTGGACATCAATACCTCCCTCTGAAACTAGATTCTGGACTTCCTAACCAACAGACCGCAGTCTGTTAGATCAGATAACCTCACCCACTCAACCCTTACCCTGAACACCGGCGTGTGCTGAGCCCTCCTTTACTCCCTCTTCACCTACGACTGCATACCTGTACATGGCTCTAACACCATTGTCAAGTTTGCAGACAACACTACGGTGATTGCTCTCATCAGCAACAATAATGAGACAGCCTGCAGGGAGGAGGTCCAGCACCTAACATCGCGGAGCACCGACAACAACCTGGCTCTCAACACCAAGAGGACCAAAGACCTCATTGTGGACTTCAGGAATTCAAAAGCTAGCACACAAAGCCCCATCCTCATCAACAGGACTGAGGTGGAGCATGTCACCAGTTCATGTTTCTGGGTGTCCACATCTCTGTGGACCTCTCTTGGACCCTCAACACCTCTACCTTGATCAAGAAGGCTCACCAGCATCTCTTCTTCCTGAAGAGACTAAAGAACACAACCTCTCTCCTTAGATCCTGGTGAACTTCTAAACCTCTACCGCTGCACCATTGAGAGCATCCTCACCAACTGTCACAGTATGGTGGCAACTGCTCTGCCTCCGACTGGAAAGCACGGCAGAGGATGGTGAAAACTGCTCAACGCATCACTGGTTCCTCACACCCCTCCATCAACCCCCCCCCCCCCCCGGTGCCTCCTTGCCTGTGCCTGTTGAGGTGTCCATGTCGATGGCAACCTTCACAGGGACAACAAGGAGGCGGACATTTTGCCCCTATCCCACCCATAGTATTCTATTTATATTTATAAATGTACACACTTTATTACACTTAAACATAGCAATATTCTACTGATATTTATACTGTTCATACTGCACATACACTTATATATTTTCAGTACTCTGCACAATGACAATGAAGTTGAATTTAAGATAATCTAATCAAATGAAACATGTGACTGCTGGCCATCTTTCCCATTTGGAATCAAGGATATGATGCTAGCTTGTTAGTTAACGGTTGTTCGTGATTAGTTCAAAGGAACTCCAATGATTTTAAACTCCAAACATGTGTCTCCCCACCACGAAGAAGATGTTTACCAATGAAGTCAGGCCACACTCTTTGCCAAAGAGGACCGTAAACATATTCAAGAGTATAATAAGGTGATAATAAGGTTAATTAGCATAATAATAGTTTTTTTTGCATTTTTATATTTTTCATAGCCTTTACTTTTTATTTATTGCCCACGGGAGATTTCTGAGATGCACAGATGTGAACAATATTAATTTATTTACATGGTATAATGATGCCCGTCCGAAGAAAGTGCCCAAAATCGCCATTTTGGCAGCCATTTTGTTTATGCTAATTAGATGGTCAAAAACTCAAAATTCTGCTTGGGAACAGGGCTAGTTGGATTCAGCACATGTTAATTATGATAAAAAGTCCTGTTCCCAACTTTTACTAAGAAATGCCTCTAGACCCATATACAAGGACTTTTTCTTGGAATAGCACTTGTCTATAATATAATTGGAAAGCTTAGATTCCGCTCGTTCACATGATGTGTGATATCTGTGTAAGGTTTAGTTTTGTTGAACCTCATCTGTCAGGTATTTGACCTACCAGGTTGACACTTCAGCGTGAGAAATTGGGGGTGTGGTGAGTGAGCTTGTGAAACCAATCAAATGCTCAAAGCATTCATACCTGAAGCCGGGGTAATGCGGGCGGGAAATGCGCCTGGGATGGCTTGTGAAGTAGCTTCGCAAATGTGAGAAAATTTCAAAAATTCCACAGATACGGGGCACTCTTCAACCCCCTCACCGTCTCTGAAAGCATAACTAGTTGATAACGAGTGGCTCAACAGGTAGATCTATAGATAAACTCATTTTTCAGGCAATTGACCGACCGGGTTGACACTTCAGCGTGAGAAATTGGGGGTGTGGTGAGTGAGCTTGTGAAACCAATCAAATGCTTATGTCCAATGCATGACAGTTGGCAGCCCTGCATTATGTGTTAAGATATATCTGCAAATAAACCTGGCATGGGTTTATCAGGCATAAAAAAAAAAGGTTTGGTTCCTGTTGGTTGTCAGTTGAGGCCATGGGTCGGTAGGGATTTTTTTTTTTTTTCCTCCCCAGTGGCAGTAAGGGATAGGTAGGATTTCGCAAGGTTTTTTGAGACTGTTGCGACCTAAAATGCCTGGATGGAAGTTGCGGTGTTTTTAGCTTTTTCTTGTGGAGAAATTGCGGGAGGAAGTGAAAATTGCAAAAATAGTTGTGATTTTTTTTTTTTTAAATGTAGGGCAATTAAGGTTAGTAAGACCAAAATCACACTGATCATCTTGATGCTTATTAAAAAAGGATAATCAAAGGTAAACAGTAAGGATTACAGAAAATCAAAGTAGGCCTACTTTATTTGTGAAAATGCTTTGACTGAGGTAATTTACAAAGCAGTATAAAACCTTTCGTAGAACTGTCTAAAAAAGACAGTCACCTAAAGAGATGGCATCATGTCATATGTTTCAATACATTCATATATTTTGTAATTCATATTAAGTTCATATCTTTTTAATAATTCATAGTCTGTGGCCTGCATAATTACTAATAGCAAGTAAGTATCTAGTAATTTCATATTGATTTAAACTATTTGACTACACTTCTGTATAATGTCATTACATTGGTGGTGTACGTCTAATTGACTGCCTGCCCCTTTAAGGACGTGAGAGTAGCCTATTTACATTTCTGAGTGGATTGGAAGGCTTGCATCTCACTGTGTTCGGCTACGAGTGTAAATCACTTTTTGCATAGTACATTACGATATGTGGATGCAATTGGGAATGTCTTCTATGTCATTAGTTAAAATAAATGTTAAAAAAACAACTCGAATGAAATCATTCTTGGATCATAGAAGAGGTAAATGTCTTGCAATTTTATTAATTTCTATGATTTTGGTAGCACTACTCAAACTAAGCCCACAAGCTAGCAAACATGACAAGCTAAAAGGACATATCCAGGTAAACGTTTGCCAATGGGTTGCATAGCCTACTCAAATGTCAGTACTCTGCTTACTTACTTTCTTAGCCTAGGTAGGTTAGCAACACCAGGTTGAGAGATGCAAGTAAGAAGATTATTAACGTTAGCCTTCTATTTATTGTCATCAAAACTGCAGAGGAACGAACACGTTAGGGCAGTCTTTGGTGTCATATGCAGAAGTGTGCCATCTGGCTCAATATTCTGCGCAAGGGACTGTTGTGGTAGGTGAAATTTCACGGTGAAACTACGATGATTGGTCAAATTTGCGAAAAAGTTGCGGTGTTTGGACAAAATTGCGAGTGCCTTGGTAAGTGACGAAAACAATCGTCTTCGTGAACAGCTGTGCATAGGCTACTTTGTAAAAGAGAGAATACGCTCATCCCTATACATAACGCAAGGGGTAATTAATGTAATTATAGTTCGTCTTTTATTTGTGGATTTATTTAATGTAGCCTAGACTATTTAGTGTTATTTCTTCCCCAAGCTCATAAAATAAATTTGGGTCGCGCATAAATTGACAGGGTCGGTCGGAAACCGGAACCCAATAAAAAAAAAAATGTATGCCTCATAAACATTATGGTTAATTGGGCTATGACCAATCACTGAATTATGTCTATATTTTGCTGGTGCTAGCTAAACTCTAACTGACTTTCACAGTGACAGCCATACGAAGATGCCAGAGAGAGGCAGCTAAGTTAGTACCCCACTAACACAAAACGTTAAGGGAACGTTCGGGAACGTTAGTGTATGGTTCCCTAAAGGGTAGTTCGAACCAAACCAATAACTAACGGTTAGGGAACGTTACCTAAGGGTTCCTTAACGTTCCTAAACGTTAAGGGAACCAACCCGTTCTCCTGTGGTTGCACAGTACCTTCACACAACGTTCCCGTTTGGTTGTTATTGGTTGTTTTTGGTTGTTCTGAGTGCCGTTTTGACATGTTTATTTTAACCAGCTCCGTTTAAGTTTTTGAAGTAGGCCTAGCATATACAAGGTTTGCAGTCACTTGATATTCACTAAAAATAATTGCCCTTATGAAATCAAATTAAGATAAGGAGTAAGAGAATATATTTATTTTTAGGCTGATATCAATTTTGCTATAAACAATACTTTTGTGCTTGATTTCAGTTTTGTAACCGTATGAAGTGAAAATGGACGTTGGATTAAACAAACAATAATACTTCGGTAAATAAAATATAAAATATTTTTATAATAGTTTTCTGCTATCACTAGAATACATTCAGAACATGTTTAATTTGTTCCTGTAGCCTACCATTACCATTTTACATTCACACATTTTACATTATTTGCATTCGAGGCTTCTGATTAGGTGGCAATGACGTCAATGGTAATGCGTCTCTATTCATTCCAATTCCATGCCGTGTTAAATGTGTTATATGGCATTGTGTGATTGATTGTGCCTCTATCAGCTTTAGAAACTGGAGACAATAACAGCTAGTCGACACTAACACAAGCTCCATTTCGGTTTTTGAAGTAACATACAAAATGTTTGCAGTCACTTGATTTAGATCCACTCAAATGATTGGTCTTATAAAATCTAAGTAAGGTAAACATCATATCAAGATAATATTTATTTTAGGCTAATATCAATTTTACTAAATAAAAAATATATACTTTTGTGCTTTTTTTTTTCCGTATTAGGTGAATGAATTTTAAACAAAAATCTATCAATAGAACACTTTTCACAACTAAGAAAATTCACCTCTTTCATTTCACAATTCACTTCAGTTCAATCAGACAGGCTCTCCCTTACACGTAGGCCTACCCCCACGCCAGTAGGGGGAAGACAGCGCCTCTGCTTTCAGGTGATCGATTGAAGTCTTGTCCTGAATTCCGTAAACGGGCTCTGTTTGAATTCCGTGATTCTTGAACACCGCTGGAAGAAGTCTTAGAATGGATTACACTCGTCTTGAATTCGATCTCACGAAAGTAAGTGAAATATGTTACAGTTTCATGATGTAGGCCTAGTGGTTGTAATGCAAGGGTTTGAGGTTTAACCTTAAGTCCTTTCACTTGTAGGGCTTTGTTATATTCCGATTCTGCCAAGTTTGTAATTTACCAGAGCACATTGCTCGTTCGTCTTTGTTTGAGCTGTTCTCAACGTGTTATGTTTTGCAGCATTGTATGTTTTGTGTCATCGTGTTAACCTGCTCGCGTTGATGTTACAAATAATAGCACTAGGCTACCGTTTCTTTTAATTAGTTTTAGTGTACAGTCAGTCCTTTTAGGCAAGTCACTCGGCAGCAGTGGTGTAGGCTAGTGGATATAGGCCTACTGTATCTAGCTGGATCTAGGCTACTGTGATGTAGGCTAGTAGTTAGCTGTAGTGGGTAGGCTATACTGTGATCAACCCCAAATGTATCCTAGTCTATTTTAAGTGGGTATACTGAGATGGTGATGCTTTTTAAGTGGGTATAACCTACTGAACAGTCCTGCATATGTAGGCTACACTAGAGCCATAGAGATGGCTATAGATAATGTATACACTGTCGGCGGCCATCTTGTAACACAGTTGATCGGATAGACGATTCAAGTGAATAGACCTCTGAATTTTGCCTTCAAAAAGCTGAGATCCGGTAGCCTATCTTGCAATTTTTGCTATGGGAAAATAACATGGGGAGAGAATTATTGCACTCTCCCGGGGACGAAGAAGTCTGAAATGCAGACATTTTGCTCAACACACGTTTGTCCTCTGCCTTCGAGTGGTAGGCTAACTGTGATCTTCAACAGGCCTACGTTAAGACAGCAACTTAGATTTTTGCTACCCCAGACCTAACTTGCAATGTAACTTGTCATAGGTAGTTAGGTTAAATTAACACCCTGATCTCCTTATAGGCAAAGATGGCAGTTTTGGTTCCTTTTTGTAGGCGAACTTCAGAGGTCTGTTGGGAAGCATACAGGAAGGGGCGGAATGTGTGTAGTAGGCTATACACAGCTGCCATACTGTTAGAAATTCTCTGGGCTACAATACAAAAATCAAGTCAAAAGCTGGGCCAAATATCCAGTCAAGAAAATCTGGTTGTGTACAGATGACTGATTGCTGCAATACTATCAATAATAGTTTTCTCTATATGGAAATATTGCTTTGCTCTACTACTGGCTCACAAAAACTTTGTTCTCTTAACGTAGATTCATACACCAAAGCTATGGAAAAATGTCAGCGGCTGATGGACACTTCTAGCATTGAGGCGGAAGAAGATGCGAGCGTCCACAAAAGGCAGTGCATGGTCACGTGATGGTAAGACCTCTTAAATACAGACTACATTATTTGCACAATTCAAATATTCTTTTTGCAATCAGTGCAGATTGTATGGTCTTTTATTTCAGATGATTCCGTTCTGCAAGCAAGAAAGCATTCCAGGATGGTGCGTGTGCCTGGAAGCCCTGTCTGTAAGTTAACATTTATACATGTATTATTTAAGAAAACCAGTTCAGTCATATTTCCTACCATGGAACTACTGACATTCATGTTTATTAACCTGGTGCATATCATGTTACTGTTCTGATGTATTTGTCTCTTCCTGCCTTTTATTAGGTCAGCAGATGTCACTGCCTCCACCACCTACATGTGAGTTTTTCTTTTTAGCGATTGTTTAATGTAACAGCATAGGTTTATCTTTTGCAAATGTCATGTGCAAGAAACCTGCCATAAATGAACTGACCAAAATTCATATTTACTTTCTTTTTAGATGAGTCAACACCACACAGGCAACCAGCTCATTGCCCAGAGCTGGATGGGTCTATTATAACGCCTGCCACTTCATCTTGGGACCCAGTTGAAGGTACAGTGTCTTTGAATTTTCCATTTCCAAGTAAATACAATTTCATGACAAGGAACTTGAGAGTAACTAACTTTTTTTTTGTTGTAAACAGCACACAGAGGGAGGTGGCTTGGCCATGGAGACGGAAATAAGAGGTAAGAAGACTCACTTAATTTGTTCACATATGCAGGTATATAATGTATTCAACAACTAAAACTAACACCATCCATTTTTCCATAGCAATAAGGACAACCATTACCGCATGGCACAGCGAATGGACGCATTTGAGGAGAAGATGGATGAGCTGCTCATGCTCTTAAGGAGCTCCCAGTCACCTCCCTCTGCTCCAGTCGATGACATATTGCTGTCGTCCTGCTCGACAGTCACTGAGCTGCAGGAGAGGAGGAACAAAATGCCCTCCCTCCAGGACTTGTACTCTGGGACCTAAGCGGGCAGAGACCATCACCAAAGACTCCACATATCCTGCACACACACTCTTTAACTTCCTCCCCTCTGGCAGGCGCTACAGATCCCTGCACACAAAAACAACCAGACACAAGAACAACTCTTTTCCCACTGCCGTCACTCTCCTGAACTGCAGATAAGTGGGGTCATCCCCACTTTGACCGTTTACCTGCCCATTACATACTTTATCATTCCAATATGTGTCTTGCACACTACATTTGCACTATTACTTTGCACTCTACATCACACTCCATGTGTACTTATATTGGTATTATGTCTTATTTGTATAGTTGTTTTGTATATTGTGTTGGTATCTGCCACAATGTATATTGTTGTCTCTATTGTACAGTATGTCTGTCTATTTGTTGAATGTATAGAGCACCTACCAAAGTCAAATGCCTTATGTTAATATACTTAGCTAACACTAAGTCTAATTTATATATATATATATTGTTAGGCCTTTTATATTGTTTTTTTTGTCTTTTGATAATTTTATATTAAAGTTATAAGTTCCATCGATTTTGCCTGTTCATTCTTTCCTGCTAATATATAATAATGCATTCCTGCTCATGCTGTTTAAAGTAATAATACAATTGGTATGCAAAGGTTGCATTGTTAAGGCAAGGTTTCCTAAAGGTTGCAATATTTAGGGAAGGGAACGTTCCCTAAATGTTACAACGTTAAGGGAACGTTATGGGAACAGTTAGGGAACGTTAGGGGAAGGTTTCTAAAGTTTGCAACGGTTAGGGAACGTTAGGGGAAGGTTCTCTAAAGGTTGCAACTTTTAGATAACGTTAGGGGAACGTTTTATATAACCAAGAACTAACGTTTCCGGAACATTCAGCAAACTTTCCATGGGAACCAAAACTTACTCAAAAACTAACCTTCGGGCAACGTTTGGGAACCAAAAACTAACGTTTCCGAAACCAAAAACTATGGTTCCCAGAACGTTTTGGAAACCATAAATTGTTAGCTGGGTAATGATAAACCGGAGGACGCTAATGTTAAATATATTACTCTTTCATATTTTTATTTTGTAATTTTCTTAAATCAATCTGATCGGCACGGACATCAAAACATGGTGGATGCACATATATCTCATCAAATGAGAACAGACGCGGGCACTTGTTAGAAGCCATAACTCCAGAGGCACCGCAACTCCTCAGTCAACAGCGTGTGTAGGCTAAACTCAAAAATACAAGAGAAATGTCAATAGTGACCTAGCCATTTCAGTGTGTCAAAATAAAACTCTGTATTATTTCATGTATGAAGGTTATACTGTCGCGGATGTCTCTTTAAGAATCGCGGCCAGCCACGGCCGTTACAGTTGAAGCAATCGACGGCCGATATGGGGTAAAAAAAACGACATAGGTCATCCTTTAACCATCACAAACACAATTTCATTATTCATATCTGAGAAAAGCTGTAGGCTGTACCTGCAAAAACACTCGCTTTGGTCTGGGGCTATATGAGTTGGAAGAATAGGGGAAGAACACTCCACATGATACCAGAATGAAGACCACCACAAAGACAGTCCCCAGAACTGTCAAGATCCATTTAGTACTACGGGCCAGGTAGATGAAGTGCATCTATAGATAGATAGATAGATAGATAGAGAAAGAACAGAAATAGAGTGGAAAAAACAGTAGAGTGACAGCTAAATTCAGTTGACCAGTATGTTTTTTTCCGCTTGGGTGCATTTAAAAGCATAACTTACAAAATATGAGGAGAGGAGGAAAGTTCCAAGGGTGATGAGTGAGGCGAGTACCACATCAGGGGGTATCTCGGTGCCACTGCGGCCCAGGATTGGAGTGAAAATCTCAAAGACCACCCAGATTAGGAACATGAAGTGCACATAAGGCAAAGCCAATCCCACCAGGTACAGGATTGAGTATTTCACTGATGCACCTGAGGATACATGTTGCATAATTGCAGCAGTCTTGAAAAGCAAATACACAGAAGAAATACTGATCGAGTGATCAGTATATTGATAGATGTATGGAGGATGAGAAAAGAGGAGCTAGAATGTACGAACCTCTCTGTTTGAATTCTCTGGATAAGAGCAGCTTTGTGGTCAGGGGGAAGGCCACCATCAGCATTGGCACATAGGCAGAACACAGGCCCTGCTGGGTGAGGTAGACCAGTGCACAGCACCACAGCACAAGACTTACGTCGAAAAACAACTCTCCCAGCTCCAAACGCTGCACATTCTAGGATGACAATAACAAAGCCAGGGTGATGCATCGAAAGAAGAATATATACAGGGGGTGTGAGGAAATTACAAAAAAGAGAACAGAAAAGAATAGCCTCTGGATATAGAAAACACAGGAAAAGGGAGGGAGGATTGACAAGTTATTGACAAGAAGTGATGAGGTAAACAGGTGGATGATGAACTTTTATTCAATGGAGCTACACTGTTGTAATATATGATGAATGCAGTTGCAGTTAGGCATTGTTTTCCTGAAATATTGAAGATATCTGTTCTGCGTGTCAACATATGGGGCGTGCCATGACAAAATGAGTCCTGTGTCGTGGAAATCCATTTCCAGATATAGCCATTTGAATGCAGAGAGGGCTGAAAAATAACTCATTTATCTGTGATGCTCATTGTAAAACGACCTAGAAATATCATTTTGAAGGCCACATGTGTAAGCTGTGCATTAAAGTTTGGATAAAAAAGTTGACGTTTTTCTTCCTCGTTCAGAGACTTGCTGTGAGAACAGGAAAGTTTCAGTTTTCTTTGGTCTGATAACTTTGTGTTTCGGCTTTTGGCCTCAAGTCATCAAAAATAGGCTATCCACTCGTAATTATTCTGAACAAAATGTCTATTTTAGCCAAGAGATTCAGTAGGAGAAACAGCAACCCATACAATTTTTGCTGACCAGATTCCTCACAGAGATTGCACCCGACTGGTCTGATTTAATTTGTTTTGGAGTTGGAGTCCTATTTAAAAACAAAAACATTAGGCTATGCATTAAGCATTAGGCTATTGTTGTCCTTGTCGTCTTCAGAAGTTGATCGAACATTATAGGTTACCTCACATGTTATACGAATGCCTCAAGTTTTACTGCCTGCGTGAAAAGAACATTTAAAAGTTTGGATCTTTTCGGATTAAACAATAGAGATCCTGAAGCAATTCAATCTTTGGCTACGGATTTCTTTGTAGAACAGTCAACAGAGATTGACAGGGACAGCACTGAGGCTATTTTAAATCCAAAGGCTAAGGGAACTTTATCAGGATGCATAGTCTTGTGGCGATTGGTTGAGAGGAAATACACATAATATGCTCATTTACACTTCACAAACTTTAAAGCTGATTTTCTCAAAACTTGTTTTTTTGCTGAGACGAAAATGAACGAGCTTTCACATTTTGGCCAATATCTCTGGGTTGGCAAAATGGAATTGAACAAATTACCCCTTGTTTTAAACCATAAGGTCTATGGATTATCAATATCCAATAAACCCATTTTTTGTACTTTGTCGAACTGAACTCATTTCGTCGTGGCACACCCCATATGTTGCTAAAAACCTGTAATAATCATTCAGCATTAATTGTGCCTTTCCAGGTATGCAAGCTGCTCATGTCAAAGGCACTAATGCACCCCATGCTATCATAGATTAAGCAATAAGCCCCGAGAGGCCGTAGGTTACACTGATTCTACAACAGCTAAGGGGCGTTGTTAGGCACGACGCGCTAGTGGAGTCGAAATGCGGTCAAGGTGTATGTTTATGTTGCATTTTACAACGGCATCAAACGTGATTCAGCCAATTACAAACAAGGACCGGAACTATCAGTTTTAGAAGCTGGCTTTTGAGCTGTACAATAACATGTTGGATGGTTCCTCTCCTCTTTAGCCTGAAGGATGCAGAGTCCATGAGATCCATAAAGAATTACTAATTTTGATTAGTCCATCTCACATGAGTTTTGGACCATGGAGTTATGGTTGGAGCATCAAACTATGTTGACAATGTTAACAAAAGCTCTTTTAAGGGATAACGCCTACGCGTTTCGACTGCAAATCAGTCTTCATCAGGGCAAAAAACAAATAATCATATAGGCTACAGCTGCAAACTACTTTACCCCTTCCTCTTTGGTGCTGGAGAGAGCTCACTCTTTGGTTTTATATTGTTCACGTCACTATTTGCATGATGAGCCAAGACTTGCAGTATTATCAAACACGTTTGATAATGTCGTAACGTCAAATTCAAGTCAAATCACTTTTATTTATATAGTGCATTTTTGTATGCACAGAGGGCAACCCAAAACGCTCCAACATACAAGACATTGACACACAGGACAAAGATGCTGAACAGAGACACCAAGACATGACAAACAAATTTACAAAATAACAAATGACACACAAGACAAAAGCTGCCAGACGGAGCAGCGTAGTCGCCAGCGTACCCGTGACACCAAGACATACAACAAACGAATTAACCCTTAGGACCCTAAGCTGTTTTTAGGGCATTTTCACTACCTTTATTCATAAGGATTTATTCTGGTCATTGTAAGTGCCACACACATATATTATATATTGTTTTTTTCAGGAGAGTCTAGGCTATTCAGATCATTTCATGTATTAATACTAGCATTGATTTTATTTTGATTTTTAAAGAATTAAAATATAAAAAGTGTATTATAAAAATTCTTATATTTCGACATGTATCTCACCACAGCAAGCTCACAGCTCTACATGCATTTCATGTGTGTATAGGGCAGACTGTCCTGAATCGGGCTATATAATTGCCATGTTGGAGGGATACTCTGGGGCTGAGCAATTTACAGAAATATTTGCTGTGTGATTTTCGGAAATAAATGGCATTTTTTATTTAGTGATGAAAAATGACCTTTCTGCGCTCCATATCTGTGACACGAACTGATCTGACTTGACTTGACCCGAGGTTGCGTGTTAGCCTGCGTGCCTGTGTGTATGCAGTCATAATAATTCTCAACTTTTTACTGCATTGCCATGAACAAAGTAAAGGCAAAAAGGTGTTTATTTGTTGAACAAATAGGGATGCAATGTGAGCCTTGAATTGGATGCCATGCAGGAATTTGCTAGGATCTCAAAACCGGAATATGAACATGCTTTGCCATAGAGAAACACATGATAGCATTGGATTATAAACATGCTTTGCCACAAGAACAGACAAAAAATTGGGGTAAGTCCAGCTATATGAAGTTATTATTTTGCTGTCACTTCGTCTGTTTTATAACTCAGAAGGATGTACTTGGTATCAAATGATATCTCTAAGTCTCCTCTTTCATCTGACATGCGTGGCATATCTATGCGATCACGGGTCCGCGAGTAATTCAAACGAGAGTAATGAGTGTGCAGCGTTGGTTTGTGTACATGACATTATTATTTTGCAGTCACTTCGTCTGGTTTTATAAGCCAGAAGGATCGATAAACATGGTACCAATGGATAGCCCTGTGCCCCCTCTTTCATCTGATATGCTTGCCATATCGATGCGATCACGGGTTCGCGAGTAATTCAAACTAGAGTAATGTGTGTGCAGGTGAACGCAGAGAAGTATAGACTGTAAATATGATGCAATTTGATTTAATTTCATGATTTTTTTTTATTTTCATACTTGATCGTACAGACAAGTGTGTAGTCTCGTTGGAAAGCCCCACTTCTGCTCTGTCGTGCAATAAAGGTTTCATCTCGCTGCGATGAACCATTCCGGAGCAATGTAACAGAGAAGAAAGGGTGTGTTTTTTGACGCACTTTGCGTCAATCGGGTTCTAAGGGTTAACAAATAATACAAATATAAAAAGTATTTTTGTGTGGCGTGCAATGTTCCTTCTTTCCTGATTCCCACTGACACTAGTAAATGACGCTAGGTGTTGTGGACTTCAGCAGCCAATGAGAATTGGACTTCAGCAGCAAATGAGCACTTAATCTCCCCTGAATCTAACTCCATAGAGGCCTATGTTTCAAAGATTTAGAAGCGGGGCACGTATCGCTCTCAAATTTTTGGTAGCAACCCAACCACTGGTAAAACAAATGTGTTTGTCTGAGGAAAAAAAAAACTGATCATAAAATGTAACATAAAGGAACGATGGTGTTATAGAAATGTAGTGTAGTAATAGTACAGATATTTGCTGAAAAATGTAATGAAGTAAAAGTCAAAAGTATGCACTATAGATTTCTACTTAGTAAAGTACAAATACGTGGAAAATGTACTTAACCCTTTAGCCGCCAGGGTTTAAAAAGAATAAATTGGATTTGTACATAAAAATTTCAAAAGGCCATGGCTTGCAAGTGGTCAGAGATAAAGTCCTACTGTAAATGTGAAAATCATTTAGTATGAACAGAAGTTTATGAAGGGGGTAAATTTACTAATCTAATTTGCATATTATGACTTCACTGGATGGTAACCACCGTGAATTATGCACATTTTAGTAAATACTAGATGTTGAACATATTTGAGCAGTTTTTCTTTCTTTTTTTGTCATTTCACCGACATAACAAATGAACAGGAATACAGTCACATGTAAACCAACAATAGTAAACTATTACTATAATCACAAACCCTATGCTACTATACAATAAAGTAGCCTGGTCAAATCAGTTCCATATCGCGGGTGACTTTGTAGTTCTTCAGAGCCCTATTTTTACAACCCCTGCTGTCTATACCACGTCCATTACGGACACTATCATCACTATTGCCACTGCCACCTCCAGCTATGTTGGGCAGAGGGTCGAAATCGGTCGAAATAAGCATGGTATGCTTAGTGGATACTGTCGCAAAGACGTACCTCCATTCACAGACGCACCGTGACTATCAGTCAAAAGACGATCGATCATATTCTCCAAAAGGCAGATATTGTCCTTCAGAATCAGAATAGGTGAATAACAGATCCAAGACTTCATCACACGTGAATTTTTTTTTCAACATTTGGTGTATTTCTGCTTCAATTTGTGCAAAACTATGGCCCGCATCGCTTCCGCGTTATGGAGGAAATGCACGTCTTCTTCGTGTGTTTCTCGCGTGTTTTCGCATGCTTCCGGAAAACTTTGAAAAAAAAAGGTTGAGCTTGAATCGAAGCTCTGGGTGTCTGCCAACTAGTGGTCAAGAGTACAAATGAGATTTTACACTGTACTCGCGTCTATCGTCTGTTTTATTCAGTAATGATGCTTGTCGCAATATTGCGACATGGGCGGTTAGAGGGTTAAGTACAGTAACAAAGTATTTGTACTTCGTTACATTTTACCACTGAGCTTATGCCAACCACGGAATGAATCACATAAGGGGGTGCTAGCGAGTTCTTGGGCCACGCCTGGGGCCAAGCCTTTGACCCCGAGTAGTGGGTGCAACGACTGACGTGTGTACCAAATTTCATGAGTTTTCGACCATGGGAACCACCTCAAACAAGGCAAAGTATGGTCCCAAAAGAAAGGAAGAAGAAGAAGAATCCTTACAAAAACAATAGGGCTTTGCACGTTGGTGGTGTCCCGGCCCTGCACCATTGGTGCTCGGGCCCTAAATATAACCCCAAGCGGCAATGACCGGCCCGATCATGTGTGGCTCTGCGACCCGTGCCATTTCGGAAATCAAAAATGCACTCACATGTGGTGTGGAGTGTCAGTGTCAAATTTTATAAATTGGATATACTTACTCACTTCCTGTTGGGTGTGACATTTTACACTGTGACTCACTAGGTGGCACCACACTACCACCATACTTCCTTTGGAGGCACACACATTCAGGTGCAGACTGGTGTCAGGAAATGCGGGCCAGTGTTACATTATTCTATATATGTAGCAACATGGCTGGTGTGCGTGTGACAAGTAAAAGCACCAATTAGAGTATTGACATGTACAGCTGCTTTAGAGATGCAAAGTATCCATTCCCGGGGAAAAAAGGAGCGCTAAAAAGACAGAAAAAGAGCTGGGAGGTAAAGTGTCATGCAAGGTGCCATGAACTAGATAAATTATTAGCTACCTGCTCATTTTCTGAATGTGTAGCCTAATTAGCACTCCTGGGCTATTAAGCTTTATTTATATAAAAGATATATTTATATATCTTTATTTATTCAGAATATTTATTCTGAATTTCATGGATACAACATATTTGTCATGTAAAATCATGTAAGATAGACCAAATAATGTCTGATAGGCTCTACACATTTATAACGAGCAAGTGACCAGCAGGGAAAGGCTGGAGGAAGAGGCCTCTAGTCTGTAGGCATAGTTCGAATTACAGGGGGTACTGGGGGGTACTATGCCCCCCAATGAAGACCCAGTACCCCCCAAAGAGACAGAAATATCAGTTTTTGGGGGGTCAGATATTTTTTCTCATATTGTGAAAAAATATCATTACAGTTGGCTACAATACAAGTCAACTCCTATTTTCACTAGGAAAAGTTTAATGTAAAGCAATTTCAGACACCCCTATTATGGACCGTACCATTTTTAACCACCGTGGTGCTAAAAGAGATAGAGAACGACTTCAACTTCTCAAGCAAGTGTCAACGACGTTGAATGACAAAACGCTAGATTCCTCCAGTAGCCTAAATTCGGTTTGCTGCTGACGTGCATGGGTAAATGTAAGTTGCTAGTAGACGTCTAGCTTGTTGAAAATGTGCTATTTTACAACCTTCATGTATTAACGTGTTTTGTTCTTTCATAGCTCATGTCATGTCTTCATACATTTAATTACCGGCTACTATACCTGCTACTTACTTACCCACTGAGGCTAGTAAAGTGGACCTTGGTTAGTTACCAAAGTTAGTTAGCAAGATAATTCTCTATTTAAATCATTTATTATTTTACATTGTGGTGAGGTAAAATCGATTGTAGATGATGAACTCCAGTCCATAGCCTAGGTGTCAATTGATTCTCATTTTATCTTGAATAAATGATTGTGCCCTTTTGAAATTAGTTTGGCACAGATCCTGTGTTGTTTTTATTATGCACAAGAGGGTCTGATGTAGCTAAGCCTACATAACATAAGTGAAACCTGTGGAAACATAAATAGCCAAGTAGCCTAGGCTAAATAGTACATGCTAGTATTTGGATTTGTTTTTAATTGGTTAGTAGGCCTATTGTTTTTACATTCTGGTTATCGGATTCTTGTAGGTTACTGCTCTGTAGCCTAGTTCTTATGTGGTAGTATGTTTTTTCATATAAGGCTATATGCTCCTTAATCACATTAAAGATTGCTTAGGTTTCACATATCTCTAGGCAATTGTGTTGATTTGACACTGACTACCATAGACTATAATGGAAATTTGGTTTCTGTTTATACAGTAGGCTAGGCTATATTAGAGGGTTGGATCTTACCTCCAGGTCTTATGAAATCTAAAAATAAACCAAATCAATATGTCGAAAATACGAAATAAGCAATAGGCTTCTTGTAAAGGTAGTACTTTTACTAGTAATTAGAATGGTATTTCAGTCCACTTAACTTCTAACTTTTGAGAGTTGATCAAAACAGTTCTCTTTTGGATATAATAACAATGACATATTCTGTAGCCAACTGATTATCAGTTTGTCGCATGTTTACACCTTGTATGTGTGTTGCACAACACATGTTGCACTTGGCGATCGATCACGATGGGGATTGATATCTGATATGGACCATGATGGTCATAGAAGAAGTGAAGGAGCAGTACCCCCCAATTATGGTGGGGTAATTCGCACTCTGTCTGTAGGGATGGTATCCCGAAAGAAAGCGAAAGAGTGTGCACATTGATTACACCTATAGAGACATATTGCTGAAATAAACTATTGCAGTCTGATACAAATGGTAACCAATTTATGACTTCAACTAATACAGTACACCCATAGCTTGCTAGGAACCTAAGCTGAGCAGAACACAGCAACACAACATGAGCTTTAATGGAGCTCCTGGGTTTACTTTCTGGGTTAAGAATCTCATAATTATGACTTAATATCTCATAACTTTTTTCCCAAGTCCTGGAAAAGGGCTTTCATATGAAGAGTTTGGTTCCAAAACACTATGTCTCCATTTTTAAAAACATTCATAAGTCATGTTACCTAAATGTGTACCAAATTATTATGCAAATTACATTTTTCTCAGATTTTCCTAAATAGTTGAGGCAAATGACAGTCAGTATAATTTTCAAGTCATCAACCGTTAGAGTATAATTCAAATTTTATTGAACAAAACTCCCAATGACAACAGTATTTTTTTCAAAAATAAAAAAACTCAAAATGCACTGTTCCAAATTATTATGCACAACAAATTTTAGAAATATCTCACATTTGCGATGCTACTTCACAAGCCATCCCAGGCCCGCAATACCCCGGCTTCAGGTATGAATGCTTTGAGTATTTGAGTATTTCTCACGCTGAAGTGTCAAATACCTGACAGATGAGGTTCAACGAAACGAAATCTTACACAGATATTACACATCATGTGAACGAGCGGAATCTAAGCTTTCTAATTATATTAGTGCCAAGTTGCTGTGATAAATGGTTTGCGAGAAATCATATTTGCATTTTGTACACAGTTCTGCACACCCATTACTCTCGGTGAAATACCTCACTAACCCTTCACTCAACATATGGTAAACCCCATATCACAATAAACAGCAAAACTTACCGAATACGAGGATATAAAGCATTCTTCTGTGCAATAAGCGGTTGAAGTTGCAATACATTTCTACATAGTCTCCAACTTTGGGCCGAATTGTATTCTAATGTAATCTATTTCAGTATGCATTTTTGTAATTGCTCAGCCATAGAGTATCCCACTATCATGGTTGTTATATTGTCAGATTCCAACCAATCCCACTTACACAGATATGAATATATTTCTATTTGCATGCTTCCTAGTGACATTAATGAAAAAATATGTAGAAAAACCTGGTCTTCAATCAGCCAAAGAGGACACACGTAACTCCTCTCCTAGTAACTCTCCACTGGCTCCCTTTAGAGGCCAGAATTAAATATAAATCTCTCACTTTGGCCTATAGGACTGGATCTGCTCCCTGCTATCTTAATTCAGTAATCAAGATATATATCCCCAACCGCCCACTGCGGTCTTCTGATGACCCTCTGTTGTGTTGACAGCCATAAACGCTAGGTCAAATTCAAGACTATTTTCATCAGTGGTTCCCTGTTGGTGGAATGAGTTGCCTAGTGCTCTCCGTTCCGGTCATAGTTTTGAGTCTTTCAAGAGGGGTCTAAAGGCATATCTGTTCAACATGCACTTAGTTTATTAAGCATTTCTTTTGGTTATGGTTTGTATAGTACAGTATTTATTATTTACTTACATTAGCCTATTAATAATAATAATAATAATAATAATAATAATAATAATCTTTATTTGTATAGCACCTTTCATACACAGAATGCAGCTCAAAGTGCTTTACATTTGAAGCATGTAACACAATAATAGTCAGTCAGTCATTATCAATCACTTTTCTTCATTGCTGGGGACGTTTATGATAGATATAGAAAAATATATAGAAAATAACATGTCATAAGACTGGCAGCCTTAACCCTTTACCCCCCACAAGCACGCCATATGGAAACTGTGGCAAGGACAAACTCCCATATTCCAGGAAGAAACCTTGAGCAGAACCTGACTTAATAGGGGGAGCCCATCTGCTTCTGGCTGGCTGCGCCCTCCAATAGCAGCAGATGTAGAATAATCTGAAAAAGTAGTCTACAGGATAAGATGAGTTAACTAAAAGCCTTCCTGTACAGGTATGTTTTCTACGGAGCCCTCCGGGTGACATGGGAAAAAAAAACATGGGTTAGAAAAAAAAAAAAAAAAAGTAGTGGGGAAAAAAAACATGAGGAAGAAAAAAAAAACGATGCACTTTTGCGGGATCTCATTGCAAAGTTTTGCGAGATCTCGCAAAAAGTTTTGCGAGATCTCGCAAAACTTTTTGTCAGATCTCGCAAAATTTTTTTTTCTACTTTTGGAACTTGCTGGGCTTCCTACTTGACCCCAATAGGCCCACAAACCACTACCGCCAGATGGCAATCATATCATGATACTATGATTGCTTTATCACTGTTGCATGTTGTGGGTTTTCTGGACACATTACATAGGCCTATGACACGGGAGGGAGAGGGAGACACCTGCGTGCAGACACGCACACACGCAGGCGCGTAGCAAGCGTGGGGGATGTGGGTGTTATAATGTACACCAGCGGTTCCCAAACTTTTTCCCCCGCGTACCACCGCCTACATTCCGACTCGCCTCGCGTACCCCCACCATCCGACACATAAACACATAACAACGTAACGCATTCTATACCCCCCCCCCCCCCCCCCCTTGACAATATTTGTCCGTTTCCGGGTTTTAGGTGCGTGCATTTGGTCAGTTAAAAAGTTATGAAAAGTAGCCTGCATAGTAGCCTAACTACATCCACATACAATATCTTACCATAATAGGCCTACAACAACGCCTGACAAGGATGTATTCGTTTGGACAACATTGCTATACAGCCTAGAAAGGCTAAACTTAGGCTACCTTTAGTTTGTTAAATGTAAAGCCTAGCTTAATGTTACCTTTCTTGCCCATCTGAAATAACTCCTAGCTTTGCTCCTTCCCTCCTTTCTGTTTTTGTTGTTTTCAAAAACCTGTTATATCCGCGAAACTTTCCCCCCACAGACCATCCAACGCATTCAAAAGTAACGCATTCTATTAGCTATTCCAGGCATCATGTTTAATAAGCTGCCCTTTTTTTGATGAACACATACAGAGTTTATAAATGATATCCTTTAATTTCATGTTTCCATATCATTATGACCTGATTCGAAATTATGTATTTATTCATGAATTAATTACAAAAGATTTCAAATTTTCATTTTACACCTGTCCGCCATAGCCCTTTGTATCTCGCGTACCCCCTAGAAGCAGCTCGCGTACCACCGGGGGTACGCGTACCACAGTTTGGGAATCCCTGATGTACACAGTTTTGCTGGAACACGATTATATCCCCCACACTTTTTGTCAGATTAAATTGAAAGTAAAATATGGAAATAAACGCTCCCGTAAAGAGTTGGAACCGTATCTATAACGAACACACAGAGACACAAATAGGTCTGTTGATTTGATTGAACGGTCATCCAGCCAATCACACCAAGTTAGGTGATGAACCAGAGCCGCTCTGATCAAATTCAAAGTGTACGTCTTTCAAGGCTGCTGCTTGGGTCTGCATTGTAACGTCTGCAGTGAGCAGATTTCAGATAGATTTGAAATGATAATTGTTACCGCATTATGCTAATTTAGTAAACCAAAATTCACTGTCTGACTGACAGTTTTTGCCACAATGCAGGGAGTCAAAGTGAAAGCGGGGTGCGTGCACCAAGGCACCTGTTTCTGCAGGAAAACCTTTGGCTACTGTTATCAGAGCATTATGCTTTCTCTGCCTATGATCTGCAGCTTTTCTCAAACTATGGGCCTCCTCAACAATGAACCTACTACTGCTCCACGTAGCCGCGAAATTAAGTTATGCCCGGTGCTTCACACATCTGCTCATTTGCAGCATACTGTAGTGAATGGCGTTTATTGGCCACGACGGCTACGCCCCCACCTTGTGGATTAATTGCAGTAGGCTGCAGGTGAGGTGGGACACCTGTGGCTTAGGGGCGTGTGATTGTTGCTGGTAAAGGGGAGATAAAGAGAGGCTGAATTTGGACACGACAGGACTCTCGGCGTGTTGATTAGTTCGGCTGGACGGGGGGCATTCCGCAGCACGCCAGACGTTGTGGATTACTTGCGAACGTTGTGGATTACTTGTGAACATTGTGGATTACTTGCAAACACTGTGGATACTTGCGAACTCTGTGGATTAGGCTACTTGCGGACTCTGAATTATCTCTGGACACTTACGGTCAGTCTCATAATGCTCCAGGCTGGAGCTGCTGTACGGACTAAACCAGTACTTTCTCAAAGCCGGTCATAGGACCCTGTGATCTAGCTCAGTCATTGCCTTGTTATTGCAGTCTAGTGTGGCCTACTGTGTGTGTGTGTGCGCGCGCGTGTGTGTGTGTGCGCGCTTTGAGTTTAGCCCCCGGCCGGGGTTAATGACCAGTCCCTTCCCTAGTTTAACTCGGCCATAGAGAGGGCTAGTTTAAGTGGGTTGTATGAGGGAGGTAGTGGTGTATTAATTAATTCTTGTGAATAAACTGTGAAAAGTAAATCCCGAGTTGTGTGTGTGTGTGTGTGTGTGTAACTTCTCCTCCGACTACCAATAACATAATTACAATACTTATTCATTTGGTGTCATCAACTATATAGACATAGCCCAGTCAGCACACATACATTACGTCTCCAAGACGCTTGGAAAGGAACAGCTTAATTACATTGCGTTCCATTTAGAACGTTTTATTTAATCTGATCTTACAAACGGCGGCGTCAAGACACATTTGAGTTCAACATCGGAGATAGAACGCTTATGATCGATCATGCAATGTGTGCGTCCCTGCAGCAAGTGAAACTGGAGGTAACGTGGGCTAGAAGCAACAATAGTTTAAACAACAACGTGGCTTCCTGTAACTATCAATGGAAAAATGCATAGAAACTGCTAATCATAATCTTTAAATTGACATTAATTAAGCTGGCTATATGCAACACAATTTATATATATTTCCTTTGCATATGTTTGGGTAGACTTCAAATATTTTTGAATTTGAGCTTACAGTTCTGTGTCCTTTACATTTATTTAATAGGTATTAGTGATACCCAGGGTGCGATTTGTGTAAAAAACAGAGGGGGGGGGGGGATTTTGAATATGTTTGTAACCCCCCCCCCCCAAAAAAAAAAATGAACGAACGATTCATAGCCTAGTAATTTCATAGCTAATAATAGCCTATATTAATTTTGCCAACTTTGTAACATTTACCTTTAGCTTAGTTTTAGTTTACCGTTGTGTATGACTTTAAACAGCGAGTGTGCTCAGCTCCTCTAATGCAGGGTTGAACTACGTTTTGAGAAACATACAAATTCACCTTGTTCTTGACCCATCTGAAATGACTCCTCTACCTTTGCTGCCTCCATCCTTTCTGTATTTGTTATGTAAAATGTTGTATATGATGACACTGAAGTCTTGAGTTAGTGAATTGGCTAACAGTGTTAGTTGGTATACAAATAGCCTACACATTGCGCTACACGCTGCGTAGGCTGCGTGCATTCTCTCTCCTGCAGATTTGCGTTCAGTAGCCAAGTGCGTAATATTGTAAAAGTTAAAAAAATAAATGTGTTTATTGAAGCCTACAGAAAATAAATAGCTTACTATCATACTGTCAGTTAATTGGCTACAGTGCAGTGAAGAGTTTGGAGAGAAGTTATAGGGCAACTTGAAGTTTTATGAAAATAATTTACGAACCAGAACATATGGGCCATAAGCTTCTATTTCTTGCAGCTGTTAAAACACCCGCTAGATAGTTTAAATACCCGCCACCAACATTTGTTTTTGCTGTACAGATTATTTCTGTAAGTTATTTGTCTACTAGGCCTAGCCTACTGGCTGATTTATCAAACGATAAACGATTATTTTCGTTCGTCCTCCGCAAACTACTAGGTGTTTAAAGTAAGACGATATGCTGCTCTGAGTGCGTTTCATGTTTGGTTCAGCGCTGTTTTCCCTGCGGAAGTTCCCGCACTAAAATGTTGAGAGGGACTGAAAATGTTACAATGTTTTTGTGTTCGATGACATTCAGAAATATGCGCCGTCTGCCAGAAGGCTACTGAATAGCCTACTCTGATGTATTGACACTGAAGATCGCTAGATTTCAAGAGTTTAAGTAGGCTAGCAGTTAAGTTGCATTCATCGCTATCAAGGGGTTTAATCCTTGTCCCCACCGGAGATAAAAATTATTTAGCAGAGGTAGGGATAGGAAAACCAGAGTTGGGGAAATCCTCACCATCCCCCCCTACAAATCGCACCCTGGTGATACCTCGAAATTAGGCTGCTGTCTGTTAGGCAATTTATTGTAGCCTGCTGTGTGTGCGTGTCTGCACGCAGGTGTCTCCCTCTCCCTCCCTTGTCATAGGCCTATGTAATGTGTCCAGAAAACCCACAACACGCAACAGTGATAGAGCAATCAGAGTATCATGATACGATTGCCATCTGGCGGTAGTGATTTGTGGGCCTATTGGGGTCAAGTAGGAAGCCCAGCAAGTTCCAAAAGTAGAAAAAAAAGTTTTGCGAGATCTCGCAAAAGTTTTTGCGAGATCTCGCAAAACTTAGCGAGATCCCGCAATGAGATCCCGCAAAAGTGCATTGTTTTTTTTTTTTCTTCTTCATGTTTTTTTTTCCCCCACAACTTTTTTTTTTTTTTTCTAACCCATGTTTTTTTCCCCATGTCACCCGGAGGGCTCCGTAGTTTTCAGATCTTTTTAAAAAATATTTACTGAACTCGCTTGCTTGATGTACAGAGGCAGGGTGTTCCAAAGTTTGGGGGCATAATGGATAAAAGCAGCTTCTCCACTTTGTTTGTGGAGCACTTTGGGTACGATTAAAAGATTAGAATTGGATGATCTAAGTTTCCTTTGTGGTTGATAAGATATTAAAAGCTCAGAGATATATGAAGGTGCTATGCCATTCAGAGCTTTGTAAGTAATTAACATAACCTTAAAATCAATTCTATAGGAAATAGGGAGCCAGTGCAGTTCAGCCAACACAGGGGTGATGTGTTCTCTCTTCTTGGTCTTAGTTAAAAGTCTAGCCGCAGAGTTCTGTATGAGTGCCAATTTCTTTAGATGTTTTTTGGGAAGACCAGTGAAAAGTGCATTGCAGTAGTCTAACCTGCTAGTGATAAAGGCGTGAATTAGTTTTTCTGCATCTTGTTGAGTTAAAAAGGGCCGCACTTTGGCAATGTTTCTCAAGTGGAAATAGGCTGTCTGAGTAACTTTACTGATATGGGGCTTAAAACTTAACTCTGCATCTAAGATGACACCGAGGCTTGTTACTTTTGGTTTGACCTGGTGCGCCAAGTTCCCCAGATTACTAAGAACAATATCTCGCTCTAGTTTTGGTCCAACCAAAAGTACCTCTGTTTTGTCATATGACGTTTCCCAACGAAGCATATATAGGGAAAATAGCAGGGGACCAAGGCAGCTCCCCTGGGCCACACCAAAAGGCAAGTCATGTTTTTCAGATACATGATCTCCTAGACTGATATAAAAATCTCTGCCAGTAATGTAGGTTTGAAACCAGTTTCGAGCATTATCAGAGAGACCCACCCACTTCGCAAGGCGGAGAATTAGGATGCTATGATCAATGGTGTCAAATGGCGCACTCAAATCCAGAAGAATAAGGATTGAGACTTTGTTTGAGTCAGTAGCCAGTCTGAGATCATTGACTATTTTTACTATTTTTATTGATTGAATTTAATTTATTATTACTATTTTCCTTAATGTAGTCTCACCAACTTTTTAAATTGTTTACTGTTAATGTAACTTTATATTTTTGTGATTACTATGGTTAGGGTTAAATAATGAGACACAAATACATTTTTCTTGATATAAAGCCTGATATATATATATATATATATATATATAAGCCATATGCAAATATTATCACATCATACGTTCCCAAATATGGGTATCCCTGATAGAGCGTATAAGCTAGATCAGATTGTATTGTTGTGTTATATTATATTGTATAGTCGTTATATCAGAACAAGAGGCGTTTGCGCAATAGCCGGAAGAATGCGCCTTTACTTTGGAGTTAGCGAGGTAGAAAACGAGAGGAATTTTAAAATGCCCATTTAAATTATAGACTATAATGCACTGTTGTGCATTTTAAATCAGAAATAAGAATGTGAGGAGGTTGCTATTAACTTTAAAGATTGCATCTGCAATCGAAACTGTATGCAAATTGAATGGCCTTATGTCCGGTCTATGGATGTCTGCTTTAGTTGACAGCGCGGTCACTAGATTTGAATCGGTAAAGTTGAGGAGCTGGTATCTATTAATGTTCGTGCAAATAGGCGGATTCATGTCCCTTGCCGTTTGCAACTGCGATGTACATGGCAGGCGCCCCACAGAACGGTTTCATTTTGAGAGGTAGATATCCATGCTGGCATCCCCTCTGCGATGCGTTCGTCCCCCAGTTTCATGCGCCAGTTTCATGAGCTTTTATGACAAAACCGTGACTGTGGTAGTTAACAATCTACATCCTAATAGAAAACTGTTAGCTTTCCTGGTATCAAATGACAAATGGTATCAGTTAGGCCTATAACACAACATAAATTGTGCTGGCGACCCAAATAAAATCTCCTGCGACCCACCCGTGGGTCGCGACCCAGACTTTGGGAAACACTGAGCTAGATGGTCATTACAATGACCAAGATCTTATTTTAGATTAACTAGCTGAATAGCACAGGTGACTACTTCTGCAGAATGTCTTGGAGTGCTGAAATGTACACACATTTTTGACCATTTCTGAACTGTGAACTATGCTTTGTGGTTGTTAAAGGAAAATTCCGGTATTTAGCACTTTGAGTCCGTTTTCTGGTTTGTTTTGGATGAACTAGAGTGGTGGACACCGAAATTTTGATGATTGGTCCTGTCTCGACTTTTCTGACTCGTTTTGAATCGCCTTTGACTACCGTAAAACTCCAAATAATAGCCCGGGCTTTTATTTTCCCAAATCGCCAAACTGCACCGGCTAGTATTAGAGACAGGCGTCTATGAGACAGGCCTTTAATTCCTTTTACACAAAACTTTTCCTCTGCAAAGATGGAAAATATTATCGAATTAATTATTTCAAACACACTGAATGTCTACCTATATGACAAGGCTATCTGATGACAATTACGGATCATCATTCATTTAGCGTTGAGATGTTGTTCATTGAGTAAGATACAGTAAGATCCAAATAGCGGGGATAGCCAGAACAGATGAAACACGTTTTAATTAACTGTAATCTACAAAGAGATCGTATCACACTGAAAGATCATATTTTGTCACTAGCAAATAGCCTATATCGGTCCTTTGTCAAATACAGTTGCATTATCAGCCCTGACCAAAACCGTTCAGGAATTATTTATGCAAAAGTGGAACTTAATGTTTCATTCTCCCTCCTTTTCGGCACGAATGAAACAGCATGAGAGAGCATGAACCATATTGTTTCTCCCGTTTTGTATTTGCCAAATTTGACAACAGTCTACATTCAAATCATAGCCTACTTCCAGGCGCGCGGGAATATATTTTTGACCAGGGGTGCTGAATAACAAAATAATCATGGATGTCCGACGATTTCTCCCCCAGCATATGATTCGAATTTAGACAGCTAAATACGCCATTTCACGCCGTATGAGTAGGTCTAAGAGTGAGAAGTTTTATAATGCCCTGGGCAGCCACATTCCACTGCAACTATGCGCAGCACTTGCCACTCCGACTCATCAATAAAAACTGTGCGCGCACACACCAGTCCCATAGAAGCGCACTTGACTTTACATCATTTACCTATTTCAGCAGGTTATATAGCCAGAGAATGTCCGTAGACGGGCTCTGATATAGCCTAGTCTAAGGTAAATTCCTTTTCTGACTTTTTTCTCTTTATCGCCATGGCATTTAGAATAAAGAATAACGTTCGTGAACCGTCCTGGTTTTGTTGCCAGCATAAAAACAAGCTTACCATCGGCCTATCCACAAATTAACACAAGGGATGAATTGAACGATGACGAAGTCGGACATATACTGCCCTACAAAGGCAAAAGGCAGTAACTGACCAGAGTGTCAAACTGAGAAAAATGACTTTAAAGTTTTTTGTTTTGTCTACACAAATGTATTATAGGTAGAGCAATGAAATCTGGTGAATTGTTGCCCTGATGAGGAAATGTGTGTATATAAAAAAACTTGTGCTCAAAGTTGACCTTTGACCCTTATTTGTCAGATACTGTACTCTGCCTTTGTATTATGTACTAAAAATAAGGAGTCGTGCAAAGGCAAAAGGCAGTAACTGACATATAATCAATATTTGCTACCAAAGGCAGAGTATGGTAACTGCACTTGCACGTCGAAGAACAAAGCCAAAGAACAGTAACTGCAGTTGTGGCTCTCTGCCATGGTTGCTTGTATGGTTTTGGGAGTTACAGTGAACACAACCCTCTATTTTTTTTAAAAAAAACAGTCAAATTGAGTATAGATATTTATCCACATGATAAAGGAAGTCTTTAATATCCCAAAAATGACATTAACTAATTTTTGACCAAAAATGCAGTTACTGCCTTTTGGCTTTGTAGGGCAGTATAGGCATAGTTCATATTGGAAAAAAAGTTATACAATTTGGAACTCTAGCTTTTCCCCACCTCAGTCTTTTAATGCCATCTAATCATAACGTGCGCAGTCTGCGCCATAAGCCCAAATCACACCCAAGATTCGCAACGAGATGAGCAGCAACTTGATGCAACATTCTAAAACCTTGCAACTGTGACCAGACATGTGAATGCTTTGCAACGGCTTGCAACGACGTGCAACATCTAATTCACACTGCTGTAACCTCCTTTCTGTAACGGTTTCGTGTCATTGCGAATCTATAAACAGACGATCTGACGGGTTTTAGAACATTAAATACAACCCGAAACTAAAAAACAGACCAGGCCTCTACTGGAGACCGGCCTTTAACCCAAACCTGTAGCCATGCCAGGCGTTTAAAAGAGACAGGCGTCTCTTAGGGACTCGGCGATTATTTGAAGTTTTACGGTACTCAGAGTGGCTGCCAACAGACATGCTCAAACATGTCCTAAAACAACCCTAAGAAGGTTGGTCTAAAGTGACTGCATTGGCGCTCATACAATAGCAATACATAGTAAGCTTTAATTGGGTGAGAAAGTTCAATGATGCTCAAGTGTAAGTAATGCCCTTCTCATTTGTGTGTCACTCCAAACTCGCCAAATGTGGAGGCTATGGTTAGGACCCTTGTCCTATGTTGATGTTTCACTGGTGCACTCCAAAACTTACACCACTAGTAATCCAAGTGTCCAGAATACGTTACTCAGATTGAGTAATGTAACGGAATACGTTACAAATTACATTTTTGGGCATGTATTCTGTATCGGAATACGTTTTGAAAGTATCCTTCCCAACACTGGTCATTGGTCTTTAAAACAATAAACCATGGGGCTGTGAAAATGGAAGCGTGTGTATGTGGCTATGTGCAGAGCAATACATAATATTTTACCGTCATCTCCCAACTATTAGCCGAAGTTTATACATTGATAATGCAAAATTTCTTCAGCTACGAGGTTAATACACAGGGGCAGTTAATATGGTATTAATATGGTTTTGATTTGCATAAAATGCTGTCCGGCGGTTTATACACAATGTGATTAATACAAAGAAAACTAGATGTACCGCAGAGCGGTACAAAATATGACCGCCACCCAGTCCAGCACATGTTTTCCACAAAAATAATCACGCTGATAGGCATAAATGATTCTAACTGTCTCACTGAATTGCATTATACACACTCAATTCTCACTGGTATCTGCTAGACAACAAGTACCAAAACATGATTAGTTCATAGATTTCACATGTAATATACATTTTATACAACCCCACCCCCATCTTGCCTGTTCATAATTCTGATAAATTCTTGAATTGTGTGCATGTGTGCGTGTGCGTGTACATGTTTATGTTTATGTGTGTGTGGGTGTGTGTGTGTGCGTGCATGTGTGTGTTTGCCTGTTTATGTGCCTGTGTGTGTGCATGTGCATGCATGCGTATATATGTCTACTGTGTGAGTATGTGTCATACGTAGGATTACTGTTAATGTATGTATGTGCGTGTGTATCTGTTTATGCACATGTGTGCATATGGAATGGGTTTACATGACCCCTGGAGGCAAACATACGCAAAAAATTGGTCATCCTAGGCCCTACGGTTCTCAAGATATTCACAGAAAACTGTGTCTGCCCTACCCTCCTTTCGGGGGGTCCAGTCCAGCGGGGGGGCTACAGATCAAAACGAAAAGCGATGGTTCCATGCTATCCATGTGGGGTTACATGCCCACCCAGTTTTTATGGTACCCCGGTCTTTCAGTGTCCCGGGAATCCTTGTTGGTGTACGGTCACTAAATGTACACATAAATTATTTTATTGTAAGGCCCCCCATGAACGAAAGTCCACGAAACTTGGCATGCATTCGGAGGGTGTCATAATGATCCGACACTTTCAATTTCGTGCAGTTTTGACCATGTCAGCCAGAGATATTGTGATGAAAACACCTAATGTTTTGCTTTTTAATTTTTAACTAAGGTTCCATGCTATCCATGTGGGATTACATGCCCACCAAGTTTCGTGTATCCCGGTCTTACAGTGTCCCGGGAATCCTTGACGGAAATTTGGACATGCGAAAAAGAAAAAAAAAAGAAAAAATCTGACTAAACCTATATGACCGCCGCTTTGTTGCGCGGCGGTCATAATTACTGTAATAGTCATTATTCTTACTGGCTCAATAAAACATTGGACACATTAAATAATCCTATTCTCAAATGTGATCCTGCCAAACTTTCACATTTTAGCATTCAGTCTGCAGAGTATACTGTGTGGGTTAAAAACAGTAGAATCAATTACCATGAAAAGCCTTTTGGGTGTGCTGATTGTACATGTATCTACAGTTAGTTAAGTCAGTGATTGCATACATGCACATAAATGTGTGCCAGTGCACTTACCCCGTAATAGAGATTTTTGGCCAGAGTGTGAATAAGGATCATTTTGCCAGTAGATGCTGCCCCATACAGGCAGATGGAAGCATAGAAGTGGTTGTACCAGAACATTGAGCGGCCCAACAGAGTCACTAGCAGTGCCACAATTAGCACTGACAGAAGTGTCACCAGCCAGCTGAGCAGCGCCACACCGACTGCATACACCAGCTCCCGGATATATCGCCCCCCTACACACAACACATGGTTAATGTATACAATTGTCATACATAGAGATATTGATTCTGTTATTGATGGCAATACACCTGCCTATCCCTCAACTAAAAAGCCTCTCATTTATAACAAAATTAACATTCAGAATAAGAAAGTGTATCCACAGTTTTTATTTCTGTTCAGTTCCAAAATCTTATTAACAGCCTTGTAGCAGCCAATAATGCAATAACTGCTAATAACTGCTCATTTGTATGTAATAAAGCAGATAATGTAATAACTTGCCAACCAGGTAATAACTTTTTGCCAATAATGTATGCTGGGTTTTTAAAGAATCCTTTAATAATGTAATAACTGCAGCCGATATGTAATGATACACTAATATCACTCTAATATGTATGACGGGGATGGGGTGGGTGAGGTCAGGGGCGAAACGTCTTTTTGCAATAAATTTGCAAAGCTATTATATAAAACCTAAAATAAATTAATACAGCCATAATTCCCAGCAATAGAGTGATAATGTGTATGTAGGTGTGTGTGTGTGTGTGTGTGTGTGTGTGTGTGTGTGTGTTTGTGTGTGCGTATACTGTATGTGTGTATGGTCAGGTCCCAGCTATTTGAATTAGACCAAAGTAAGTGTGACATGGAAGTGTGACACTTAATATCCAATAAATACAGTGATATTATTCCCCGGAGACAAGAAATTGTTAACAATGGTTGAACTAGGAAGCAGGCTTTGCAACAATGGAATCAAGTATAACCAAGCTAAACACCCACCGTTACCACTGTCAGTAACCAAAGAAAGTAGTACAACAAACTGAACAATTTGAACGTTTATGTGCTATAAATATTGCCTAAATACTAGGGGTGTGAATCTCTCATGTAAAAGACGATACGATTCGCATCGAGATACATGGGCACGATTCGATACAAGAAAAGATACATGTTTATAAAAAACGATTCAGTACGATTCGATGCGATCCGATTCGATGCAATTCGATGCAGTTCAAGAATGGAAAGCATTCTGAAAGATTTTTTATCATTTGCTCAAGGTGCACATTCATTTTATATTATCAGTTATCATGGTCATGGTTGTCAATTAGGCAAAAAAAAATGTGTGAATATGATTATCTAAACTGAGGTTTGTTTCATATACTGTATTGAAATGAAAAAAGAATAGTCTACATTTCAGTCAAAGCAGCAGCCAAATACAACATATTTTTTTTATAGACTTTATAGATTTTATAGAGTTATGTCTGATTGTTTTCATGGAGCTGTAGCCTTGTTGAGGTAAGACAATACCGAAATAAAATAAAACAGTGCTTAAGACACTCTTAAGACTTTTCTCATATAGCCTACAAGAATAAAATAGGCCTACATATCAATGAACTCTCTGGGTTTATTTTGTTCCAACGGTAGACTTATAATGCCACAAGTCTGAGTGAATATGAACAAAATAATTGGCTAATCATTTGTGCATCGTTTTAGCAAGGGCCAAATTATTATTTAACATTAAGGAAATCCCTTCATCAAACGTAAGGCTATACTCTACAGACTATCGTTGCTGTTTAGTGTTTAATTTCACGCTAGATTTTGAAAAAGAGTAAAAACTGTAAAACAAACGACCGAGTGCGAGTTGTCACGTGCTTAAGTTGCAGTAGATGTATGGGTAATGAGGTCATTTGACAACTTTGGGCAATGAATGTAGCCAAAAACGAACTGCATTACCCACAATTCCGTCACGTCCACGTATAGTTTCAAAACCGGACGTGGGATGAACGCGCTGCTTGGAACGTAAATGAGAGTGAGCGAGCAGAATAGGTTGTGAACCGATTCATAACAAGTAAATCGATACGACCGGTTCATTTCAGTTTTATTCCGATACAGGGCTTCACATATCGATGTAGCCGTATCTTACACGTTAAAATCGGATACCGATACGTATCGGTTAATCTTTACACCCCTACTACATACAGTACCCTCCAGAATTATTGGCACCTCTGCTAAAGTTGATTAAAAACAGGTATAAAAAATAATTTGTTGGTGTTTTATTATAATCTCACAATGAACAAAATAGGTACAAATCCAACCATGAAGCAAATTTATTTTGAGAAAAAGGAAAATCTCATTAAGAAATTTGGAATATTTTTAACAAAAACATGTTGCTCACAATTATTAGCACCCCTGCTTATAATACCTTCTTAAGCCTCCCTTTGCCAATAAAACAGCTTGTAATATTCACCTATGACACCCCATAAAGTTGGAGAATACAAAGCAAGAGATTTAAGACCGTCTGTCTTTACAAAATCTCCTCAGATTGTCCAGATTCTTAGGTCCACACTTGTGCATTCTCCTCTTTGACTCACCCCACTATTTTTCTGTGGAGTTTTGATCAGGGGACTGAGATGGCAATGGCCGAAGCTTGATTTTGTGTTCAGTAAACCATATTTGTTTTGATCTGGACGATTGTTTTGGTTCATTGATTGGTTCAACTTTTAGTGTCTTTGAAATGTTCAGGTTTTTCTTGTTGTTTAGGAAACCATGTAATTAGATTCCCAAGGCCTTTAGGAATAAAAACAGCCCCACAATAGCACAGCGCCTCCACCATAATTCTCATTAGGTATTGGATTCTTTTCAGTATAGTCATTCTTCTACATATGCCAAACACACCTAACGTGTTTCTAGCCAAAGAGCGCAATTTTCATTTCATCTGACAATAGACCGCACTTCCAGACAGTCACTGTATCATTTAGTAACTCCTGCTGTTTACCTTGGTAATTAAATGACTGGACAGGCTGCTACCTAGCATGCCCTCTAAATAAGCTATTAGCAATTAGGTCACTTTTGAAGATTTTTTGGCGGACTTGGTGACCCCAAGATGACACCTTTGTCTGTAACTCTCCAACAGTGGTTCTTATGGAATTTTTCGCCTATCTTACCATCCTCCATACTGTACGTGGGGGCAAGATAACCTTGGGTCTTTGTCCAAGCATGTTTGTCACATTTCCAGTAGATTAGAACCATTTAATCATTGTTTTAACTGTAAAAAAACTGTTTTAAATATAGGCATTTTCAACAAAGTACCTAGTTTATATAGACATTCCCTATCTAACAAATCTTAGCACACTTTCTTTTTATTTAAATTTATTGTATTCTTTTGTCTTTGTGATGTTGAAAAATGACTAGAGGATTTATCCTCTGTGTCACTTTATTTTCATACCTTAGTGAAGTCATGAACTACTTCTGAAAGTTCACAGACACTCTGATTAACTTAAATAAATTGAAATTAGATAGGAAAATGCTAAGGGGTGCCAATAATTGTGAGCAACGTGTTTTAGTTAAAAATATTTATTTCTTTATGAGATTTTCCTTCCCTTTAAGGTTGGATTTTTCGCATATAGTGAGTACTAAGCTACGTCCTGACGTAATTCTATGGTCGGATTCAGAGAAGATAGTTTACTTCATTGAACTCACTGTTCCTTGGGAAGACAGAGTGGAAGTGGCCAATGAGCTGAAGAGAGCTAAATATACTGAAATAGCAGAGGAGGCAGCTAAGCGAGGTTGGAGTGCACGATTAAGGCCTATTGAAATCGGTGCACGTGGGTTTGTGGCCAGATCTGCTATTGGCTTGCTGTCTGAATTGGGCATTTGTGGTCGAAGTCTAAGGCAGGTGGTTAGTAACATGTCCTTAGCAGCAGAACGCGCAAGCGAATGGTTGTGGGTAAGGAGAAGTTACCCTTCCTGGGGCGCAAGCTAAGGTAAGCTAACTGGCTCATTTGTTTTGGTCGTGGGTAAGGAGAAGTTACCCTTCCTAGGGCGCAAGCTAAGGTAAGCTAACTGGCTCATTTGTTTTGTGTTTGTGATGGACTGTGCCTAGGTTGATGGTACTTGGCTAAGGTTCTTTATGGTTTATGGTTCAGTCCACATCAACGGGACGGACCGACCTAGCCAACTTAAACCATGCCTAGGTTGGTTAAGGGTATTTGGATGCTTGTTGTGGTAATATGGGGCAGCATGGGGCGTAAGCTAACTGCTAACTGCTGGCTAATTTGTTTTGTGTTTGGGATGGGGCCTAAGATAATGGGCTAAGCTAACTGGCTAATTTGTTTTGTGTTTGTGATGGGCTGTGCCTAGGGTGATGGTACTTGGCTAAGGTTCTTTATGGTTTATGGTTCAGTCCACATCAACGGGACGGACCGACCTAGCCAACTTAGACCATGCCTGGGCTGGTTAAGAGTATTTTGAGTATTGGATATTTCAATGTGGTAATATGGTGGTAGCATGGAGGGGAGTGTCTCCAGGACGCTGGTTTCACTGTTAAGCCTTCATGAGGTGTCGTGGGCCTAACTTAACGAAACATCGGTGAATGAGGGTGCCCACTTGATAACCCCAATGACATGCCGCATACTATATAGGCTACTGCTGTTGGATAGGCCATTTGCATTGTGCTTGTGACCATTTGTTGGCGGATTTGTGGGTAGTGTGCTTTTTAAAGTTAAACTTGAGCAGGGGCTTCTGAATGTGTTTTTACCTTGGATTTTGGCACAAGGGATTTTAACATCTAATCCTGTGTATTAATGTAATTCCTAATTGTTTTAATTGTGAGATTACAATAAATCATGAACAGATTATTTTTTATACCGGTTTTTAGTCAACTTTAGCAGAGGTTCCAATAATTCTGGAGGGTACTGTACATTAGTGGCAACTGGGGTATAAGTGGGATAATGGCCTTCGAGGTGGCCCGATATACAACATAAATTAACACTATTCTTTGCCTCCGCCTGGTCCATTAATTCTATATCGGGACAGCTTGTCAGTATCCCTTATTTATTATGACCGCCAAGCTAGCAAACCGCACTGGACCCCCAAAAGGAGGGGTCACATTTTTCTGTGAATATCTCAAAAACCGTAGGGCCTAGGCGGACCAATTGTTTTTGTATGTTGGGCTCAAGGGGCCATTCTCAACCCATCCCATAACCTTATTTGCAGTATAGCACCACTTAGTTAAAAATGAAAAAAAAAAAATACTTAAGAAGGATGTTCCACATTGTTAAGCATGTCACAGGTTTCAAGCAATATGGGAAAGAAAAAGGATCTCTCTGCTGCTGAAAAGCGTGAAATTGTGCACTACCTTGGATAAGGTATGAAAACACTGGATACTTCCCGAAAACTTATGCGTGATCATCGTAGTGTGAAGAAATTTGTCGCTCAGAGCACAGGCGGGTTCATGCAGACAAAGGCATAATAAGGAAGGTTTCTGCCAGACAAATTCATAGGATTAAGAGAGCAGCTGCTAAAATGCCATTGCAAAGCAGCAAACAGGTATTTGAAGCCACTGGTGCCTCTGGAGTCCCGCGAACCTCAAGGTGTAGGATCCTCAACAAGTTTTCAAGTGTGCATAAACCTACTTTTCGGCCACCCCTAAACAATGCTCACAAGCAGAAATGGTTGCAGTGGGCTCAGGAATACATGAAGACTAATTATTAGGGCTGTCAAAATAACTGATTAATTTTGATTAATTAATTTGAGAAAAAATAACTGATTAAAAAAAGTAGTGCAGATTAATCGATTCTGTATGACCTCAGGGTTGCCAACTTTGGGTGTTTGGCTGGAGTGAGATTTTGTGAAGTCATAGTGCGTGTGCGTTAAATTTTTCCCTAAACCTAATTTTAAAAATGTCTGTCCCCTGGCTTTTTTACTATGTACAGTATAATCCCTGATTTATGTTTAAAAAAAAAAAAAAAAAACCTAATAGAATGGAAAAGTTTCTTAAAAATTTACAATTAAATTATTGATTGCACTTGAAAACAAGACCAGTATTTTAACCCCCTGGCATAGAAGGATTATGAGCCCCCCTGCCCACCTAAAAAAGGTAGTAGCTCAGTAGAAAAAAATGAAAATTAACCCCATAAATGATGACTTCTGGCGAGTTTTGTGGAAAGAAATGGACAGATTGAGACTTATGAATGTGTGTATGAGTGTACGTATGTATCAGGGATGGAAATAGTCTAAAATATTTTTTTTCACCTACCATTGTGGCTGGTGGATTCCAAAGTCTACCAGCCACTAGAGATACAGTATGGACATTTGATGAAAAATCATGACCAAAATCATCACGGTTATTGGTATTATTGCAATATGATTAAAATGTGCTGACTTTTTTTCTAAACCTACCATCAATGTTGGACAGAACTCATAATTGGCCTGCCCTTCATGCCCAGTAGCAACAAATCTAAAGGTCAACAGAACAGCTATATCGTCATAAAAGTGGTGTGGCTCCTTTAAGACCCAATCCACTGGTGTGAGTTCTGGAGCCATCCAACTTTATCTAACTCTATACTATCCTACATCATCTGATTTTAATATTATGTCTAGGCTACATTTAACATTTATTTTCTATTTGGCCTGTTATGAAATTATGCATTGACCAATATAAGCACACTTTTTTAAGACACTTAAATACATGCATGCTTAGCATTTTGTGAAAACAAATCATTATGGCTACATCGACAAACTCTTAGCCATGAGCTGTATATCCTCTGATTTTAATATTTACACATATGTAGGTATTTAACTCATTGAATGCCAAGCTGTTTTCAGAAGCTTTGTCCTAGAGTGCGAGCAATCTAGACCGTTGTTGATGATTTTTGTACAGCCACAGCATATTCTGTGTTATAGCTATGAACACATACAATGGCTCGTTTGAAAGGTGAGACTATAAGCTCTCAGTGGGTGCAAACCGTGTATTTCTACATGCTAGTTTTCATCAAAATCGCTGTTTTTTTTTCTAGAAATGGAGGTATAACGTCGTGTTGCCTGTAAAGTTCCGGGAAGTGACCTAGCGAGACCTGGCGAGACTGCCACTTAGTGATAGACCCACGAAAATGGCCTGGTTTTGAGCTGACGTGCATGGGTCACTGATTCGACCCAAAGCGGCAACCGAGTTATGATAAAATGTCCAGATAAAATGTCCAGATTGTGCGTTTTCATGAGTTTTCGATCATCATATAATTCATTTCCATTCATCACAGAGTTCCCAAAATCACATATAAGGTGTGTTAGAGTGTCTAGTTTCGTAATTAAAAAAAAAGCTAATACATAATATTACGTTTTTGGCACTCAACGCATGGGAAGGAAAAACGTAATATTACATTTTTGGCACTCAATGAGTTAAGCACAGCTCAGTTTTAAGACACTTAAAGCCCAAAATTGGAGACCATATATACATTTGCTACCATTTCAAAACCGGATTACTTTGGAACGGCTTATTGTTCAGGGGATTGCATTACACCTTTGTGTTCGGTAAGGTCTGCTGTTTATTCTGGTTTACGGTTTGTCATGTGTGGAACGAAAAGTTTGTGAGATATTCCACCTATATGAATTGAAATAAGCGCAGAGCTATAGCAGCCTAATATGATTATTTCTTGAAAGTTAATTTTCTCGCAAACCGTTTACCGCAGCAAATAGCGGCTATAGCACCTTATAAAAGATGAGAAAAAGTTATTTCATGTGATGTCTGTGAGGCTACTTCGCGAGTAGTTCCTAGAGAAGAATGGGCGGCCACACTTTATGTCGGTCTGCCTCATGTCTAAATAGCAGCGTGTTCCGTGAAGGTGTCGCGGACCGGATTAAAATAGCCTAGTCAGCGAATCAACAATCAGAGAAAACTGCGCTGAGAACGTTGTAGGCGGATATTAGACCTACCAGCTGTTGGTCTAGACCAGGGGTGGGCAAACTTTTTGGCTCAAGGGCCACATTGGGTTTTGAAAATTGGCTGGCGGGCCGCACATCCCACCCCCCCACGACACACGCATAAAAAAATACATTTTTTATAGCCTATAATTTAGTATGAAAAGTATGTTTTAAAATACTGCTAATTTGTTTTAAAAATACTGCTAATTTTATGCTGTTTAACAAATGTATAAATTGTGCACTGTCGCTTTAAGACAGTCGCTTTAATTCACGTTTATTTCTCAATGATCTTCTGCCTGCTCTGCTATGGCTAGTGCTGTACCTACGGCTGGGCCCTCTCACAGTTTTTAAATGGTCAGTAGTGGGAACTACTGTTGCCTTCATGATTTCCTTTTAAAACTTTCTTATAAGGAGATATCAATTATCAACAATCACAAGACAGCTGGAACCTGCGGCTCTCTCTCCCTCTCGTGAGTGCAGACGCGTTCCCAATTAAATGGATTGCATAATGTTCACGTTAGATCTTCTGCAAAGGAGATAACTAAGAGTTAACTTAGAGATAACATCATGTTAAACTATTTAACATGATGTTTTGACATTGACATTGTAAACGTTATCTAAGGAGAGTGAAAAGCAGTTTGCAGTAAAGCTAACCAACGTCGTCTCTATCGCAGGAAAAAAATAGCGAGCAGCCTGATAACTAAATGAAATGCTCGGCGGGCCGGATGAAAGTGCTTGGCGGGCCGGATCCGGCCCGCGGGCCGCAGTTTGCCCACCCCTGGTCTAGACATATGTATGCCTTAAACTCGTATCCTGTCATTTAGAAACAATGCTGTGGTCTAGTCTAGTCATCAACAAAAAAAGAACGGATTGCAAAAAAAAAGAATGGACTTGGCGTGACATTTCTTGCGTGTGCGTGAGAGCGTGAGATGGGTGCTGAAAGCGTGAGTGTCACACCAGATGCGTGAGAGTTGGCAACCCTGATGACCTTTGACCCCGAGCCGTTCTAGTCAGTAACCATTAGACTGTAAAATGAAGGAGAAAGAAGAAAATGTGCTGCCTACAGTAGATCATTGATTGTAACATTTACTTTAAAATAATGGCCTGATGGTGTTGATAAAAATAAAGTATTGATTAAAATAAAGTCCTCTGCAATGTCTGCAGCAAGGATTTTGCATATCACCGGAGTTTGTCAACTCTAAAGTCGCACATCAATGCAAAGAAATAGTGTTGACATTGAGGGGAGTGTTTTTTTCATTGTGTCCCCTAGGTTATATCTGTGGCCTGAAATGCCTTGTATGTGAAAAAAAACTTCTTCCCGAAGTACTTTTGAATTTATTTCCTCAGCATATTAGGTCATATCATATATTATTATGGCCATTATTTGAACAGTGAAAATAATAATAAAAGAGTTTTTGAACTTTAAGGTCACTAATGCTGATTATTCAATGATGTATTTGAATTTAAATATTTAAAATACTTTCACAGCAAAAATGATATATGCGATTAATTTAGATGAATTAATCACAGAGTATGTAATTAATTTGATTACATTTTTTAATCGATTGACAGCCCTACTAATTATCAAACAGTTTTGTTTACGGATGGCTGCAATGCAACTCTAGATGGTCCAGATGGATGGAGTAATGGATGGTTGATGAATGGCCACCATGTCCCAACAAGGCTAAGACATCAGCGAGGAGGTGGCGAAGTCATGTTTTGGGCCGGAATCATGGGGAGAGAGCTGGTAGGCCCCTTTGGGGTCCCTGACGGTGTGAAAATGACCTTGGCAAAGTATGTAGAGTTTCTGACTGAGCACTTTCTTCCATGGTACAAAAAGAAGAACATCATCTGTATGCATGACAATGCACCATTTCATGCTGCAAAGAATACTATTGGGTCATTGGCAGCTACGGGCATAAAAGGAGAGAAACTCATGGTGTGGCCCCCATCTTCCCCTAACCTCAACCCTATTGAGAACCTTTGGAGCATCATCAAGCAAAATATCTATGAGGGTGGGAGGCAGTTCACATCCATGCAGCAGCTCTGGAAGGCTATTCTGACATCATTAAAGCATAAACTCTCCAAGAACTCACAAGTTCAATGGATGCAGGAATTGTGAAGGTGATATCAAGGAAGGGGTCCTGGTACCATGTAACTTGGCCTGTTAAGATGTTCTTGATTGAAATAACTTTTGATTTAATTTATATGACCTCGTAATGCTGCAAATTCAACAAATGACCATTTTTAGTTCTTTACAACCTATAAAATGTCGCATAATAATTTGGAACAGTGCATTTTGAGTTTTTTATTTTTGAAAAAAATACTGTTATCATTGGGAGGTTTGTTCAATAAAATTACTGGTTTGCCTACTGGTTATTGCTTCGGGTTTGTAACTGAAAGGTTGCCAAACCCCTCACTGCTGGGTCATTCCGTGTCAAATCACCCAGTAGCTGGCAGGTCACCCTCTCCCAAAAAATCTGAAAAAACTCACAGGTGTTTGTAGACCAAACCTATGCATAAATCTTAAATAGTATATATGTATCACTAATGGTTCCAAAACTACAGCCCTTTGAAGTTTCAAGTCATTTTAAGCATCGTGGTGAACAATCCTTTTTGTTCAACTTCCAACATTATTGGCTCTTTTGGTATTTCACACACATTAGTGAAACTATGTGAATAGAAGTACATTTTCCTGTTGAATTTAACAATCCAATCAAATCAGGTGTATCTTGTGTAATTCCCCCTCTGCAAAGCTCTGAAAATGGCTATAAATTCATTATGTGAACAAACATCACCACCTTTGAGGGCTTCTCATTCAAAAAGTATGTGACACAAATTCATCAGATTTTTTTCCCACTCATGTATGGATTATAAGGCCATGTCCATGCATTAACTTTGGTTGTTAACATTATCACATTGTCAGAGCATTTTTATTAAATTGGGCTTGATTTTCAAAAAGCCTGTTTTCATCTTCTCATTTTACCACGTGGACAGTAAACAGGATTTTTTTAAATTTTACCATATATCATTCTGTATGTGAGGATCATCTGCCCAAAATGTGGGCTTGTTGCTGAGTTTCTTCATTGAGATAAGATTTTTTACAAATATTGTCTATAAATCCACTGAATTTGTACTTTATCTGCAGTACCACTTTGCACCACATGTGGTGCTCTTTTAATACAATGGAAGTCAATGGAAGAGTAAGAGAGTCACTTGTTTGCTGCACATATCCAATCTAAACACACAGTTTATGGTTCATATGGTTCAAGTAAAAAGGGGTTTCTAAAATTCAGTGCGTTGTCAGATGCATAAAAATCAATACTAACGATTTATCATCTTTTTACAAATGCCTCTTGGATGCACGAGTCCTCAAACCTTGTTATGAATACTTGTGATGAAAACACACATGGTCATCTTCATCAAGTGAAATACCTTGAAAAAATAACTGAATTTTAGAAACCCATTGTTTCTTGAATATGTTCCTTTATGACATTCATTTTCCAACTTCTTTCCCAGATCACATGGAGACAAAGCACTGATCTCCATCTTGATGCTCTTTGTCTATGTATCACAGAGGACTGCATCCCATGCATATGACGATGGATATAGACTTTGCCTAACCAGTTGGCTAGTAATTATTAAAGTACTCACATAGGCAATGATAGGTTAAAGCTGGTGTAGAAAACTCATTACAAAGATGGTAATTATGCTAAATCCTCTTGCTGCATGTATGATGACCAGTCAGACTTATGTGTGTATAATTTACTTGATCAGTTTATTTTCTCTAAATAAGATTTATGTATGAGTAGTATGTTGTTCATGTTGCAATAATTATTTGGACCAATTCAACTATGAACCATAAACTGTGTGTTTAGATTGGATATGTGCAGCAAACAAGTGACTCTCTTACTCTTCCATTGACTTCCATTGTATTAAAAGAGCACTACATGTGGTGCAAAGTGGTACTGCAGATCCAGTACAAATTCAGTGGATTTATAGACAATATTTAAAAAAATCTTATCTCAATGAAGAAACTCAGCAACAAGCCCAAATTTTGGGCAGATGATCCTCACATACAGAATGATATATGGTCAATTTTTTAAAAATCCTGTTAACTGTCCACGTGGTGAAATGAGAAGATGAAAACAGGCTTTTTGAAAATCAGGCCCAATTTTAAAAAAATGCTCTGAAAATATGAAAATGATAACAACCAAAGTTAATGCATGGACAGGACCTTATAATACATATATGTGTAGGAAAAAAATCTGATGAATTTGTGTCACATACTTTCTGAATGAGAAGCCCTCAAAAGTGATGATGTCTTTTCACATTATGAATTTATAGCCATTTTCAGAGCTTTGCAGAGGGGAAAGTACACAAGATACGTCTGATCCGATTGGATTTTTTAATTCAACAGGAAAATGTACTTCTATTCACATAGTTTCACTAATGTGTGTGAAATACCAAAAGAGCCAATAATGCTGGAAGTTGAACAAAAAGGATTGTTCACCACAATGCTTAAAATAACTTGACGTTTCAAAGGGCTGTAGTTTTGCAACGATTAGTTATCCAGATATACTATTTAAGATCTATGCATGGATTTGGTCTACAAACACCTCAGATTTTTTCGGAGAGGGTCACCTGCCAAATTGTGCTGAAATTGGGTGATTTCACACGGAATGACCCTGCTCCCCGAGCGCCACTGTAGCAAGGCAGCTCACTGCTCTGGGTTAGTGTGTGCTTCACCTCACTGTGTGTTCACTGTGTGCTCTGTCTCTTCACTAATTCACGGATGGGATAAATGCAGATACCAAATTCCTTGTATACACAAGTATACTTGGCCTAGAAACATTTTACTGTACACATCGTCAAATGCCAATTAAGGGGACATCGTACATCTAGTTACATTATCAACTCCAGTTATTTAACCAAGGTAGTACTTTAATAACCAGGCAAATATGTTGTTGGCAATAAATTACTACATTATGGTTCAGAAATATTATTCTGTTGTTAAAAAAAGCCAAATTTGTATGTGTTATTGGCTGCTACAAGCCCTGTCACTACCCTAATTCGTATATATCTTTAAGGAAATCTTATTACCTACCCATATTGCTGGGCAGCATGCACTTCTTCCCCAGGTAAAAGAATGTTGCCATGGTAACTATGCAGTTGATGATGGTACCAACACGTGCTGGATATGCCACCACAACCAAGCCCAGTAGGTCAAAAAACACCATGTTTCCATGGCGATATTCAGAAGCATCAGCCAACTTCTCAGACATAACCAGGTGCTTAAGTACGGCTAGGATATTGTCCCCTGCCAAGCCAAAGGATATGAAGAGCCACACAAACATAGATACACATGTACATGACAAAACATCAACGTGTCAAATGTATTAAATACAAGAGAACACAAGCATCAAAAACAGTTTCCTACCCGAAACTAAAATGTTGCCAGGTTGGTTATCACCTACAGCAGTGGTTCCCAAACTACGGCCCGCCACCTCATTTTGGGTGGCCCCCCAAAACATGTCCGTGGTATATAGCATCCGGCCCGCATGGCAGTACGACATCATCAAACTATAACCTCTGTAATTCCCCCATTCATTCTCTATGGCGAGTCTTAACAGTACACATGTAACATTCTTTTTGTCCACTGGTGGTTGTTTTGGTGCTGTTTTGCGCTTGCCATCGAAAACGGAATGAAATGTACTGTATAGTAGGCCTACCTGCAAACAATGTAAGAGGCCTATGCTAACTGCATCAGTGCTCAAAGTATTCTAAAAGTTTATCAATTAATTGTTAATAACTAACTAACTTCTATTCAAGTCATATTTCTGGGACTTTCTGGGATAATTATTTCTGTTTTTTATTCACTCGTTCAAAAGTTCTCATCAGGTGAGTGAAAGTTAGAATGGTGGTCATTTCAGATGTTTTTGCCAGCTCTCAAAGTTTGAGAACTTTAAATTATTTGTAGGATATTGCTTGTTCACAACTTGAGCTGTGTATGCAAAGACACAGAGTTTACACATTTTTAATAAAATATACTTTTGGAACTCCCTGCTAATACTTTTGGCAATGCTAAAGTCTTTTTATTAGTATTATTTCATTTGAGCTACATTTTACACTGATATGGCATGATGGCAACATAAACACAGCTAACAATGGTATTAAATTGCAGTAGCCTTAAATTGCAGTAGATTAAATGTAATGGGATATTCAACTAAGGTAGACTGCTGTTGTTCACAGCACTAAGCTATTTATGGTTACTCTTATACTCCGAGTCTCTGGCCCTCTCTTTGAGCCAGGCATAGTGAGCTGGCCCTCGGAAGAAAAAGTTTGGGGACCACTGACCTACAGTGCTTTTTCAAAGTTCTCAATATATCTTTTTAAATCTCAGGGCCCTTGGAAGTCTACCAATGAAGTGTGGAGCTACTTTGAGCCTCGTAAATGGTGTAAAACAGTGATTTATTTGCATGGCTAGGCCGATACCCGAGGCACCCCCATCGAAAACCTGTTGGTAGCATTGGCTAACTAGCACCAGATTTCGGAGTGCAGGGGACAAGCCGAGATGAGCTATGAGACAAAAGTTCACACTCGGTATCATCACACACTTTAGGTCAATATCACACTGAACTTCTTCTTTAAGTATCTATGCAAGATCATTAAGATCAAGATATATTCAAGATATCATATTTCCCCAGCTGTAAACAGCATATTCAAAAACCAGATACAATACACACTCTCTCACCTGCTCTCTGGATGGAGTCTGTCAGGATTCGGTCTGCTGTATCATACTTGGTGTGGTAAATGTAGCCATTCTCAATGAAAGCCAGATCTATGCCTGAGGACAGTAAAGGATACAAAAAAAAAAAAATAACTGTGTGGTGGAGAGAAGGTTATGTGGGTAGAAAGAGCAAAACCTTAAAACATTTTAAATGTCAGCTTTAGCACTGAATGATACTCATACCTGGAATATTGCCAAAGTCCCTGTAGATACGGAAGTCTGTGTCAGAGGGGATCACGCCACTCTGAAACACCTCCTGCCCTACCACAGAGGCAAAAGGATGCTTGGCAGCATGGACATAGGCTTGCACTAGCCAAGGATTCTCTGGCCCTGTGAAATTCCAAGTCATGGGTCAGGTTAATCCTGCTATTACAGTTGCATCACTATGACGGATAGTCAGACAAGACGGATGACCGGGCTGACCGGATGACCGGACAAAACGGATAGACGGACAAGACGGATGACCAGGCTCTGTAAATTTAAGTTTTCCGAGGTGACTAATTTTTTGCGGCGTGTGTCATGTGTAGGTGCGTCACATGTAAACATCTACATGTCACATATAAACAGCATTCAGGCTTATCATGAAACGGAGACCTAAAAATAATCAGTTCCTCCCTGTGAAGTTCGATCCTTGACTTCCTGACTGACAGGACTGTGTACAGGCTGGGTAACATCATCTCATCCACTCTAACACTCAGCGCTGGTGCCCTTCAGGGATGTGTGTTAAGGCCCCTGTTGTACTCGTTGTACACTCATGACTGTATGGCAACTCACACCTCAAACCCCATCATTGAAGAGAAACTATGCAGCACTGACAATTTCTTCACTGTTTTCTCGCTTTTTGCTTATTTTTCGCTGGCTCTGTCTTGACGAATGTCTGAGAAACTTCATCGCTACCTTGTTCTAGCCTGTGCCTGGCGTGTATGTGTATTTAAATGCAGTAAAGCAATTCGTATCACTCGTTATATTCCCTGACACTGAGGCCGCCGGCCCAAAGTTGCAAGGGTGGTTTTTCCACTCACAGGCGCTAGAGCAGGGGTCTCAAACTCCTTCCCCCGGGGGCCAAATCCGGTCCGCATCCGGCCCAATTCCGGCCCTCGACGTATGTCAAAATACTACAAAGTCACCCGCGATAGGAACTGATTTGACCAGGATACTTTATTGTAGGCCTTGTGGTTATAGGCTAGTAATAGTTTACTATTGTTGGTAGCCTATACAGTACATCTTAGGTGTTTTCCTGTTAATTTGTATGTGGGTAATATGACAAAAAAGAAAGTAAACCTGCCCAAATATGTTCATCCAGTATTTACTGAAAGGTGCATAATTTGAGGTGCTTGCCATCCAGTGGCAAATTAGATAAGGTACATTTACCCCCTTCATAAACTTTTATTTATACTCAAAGATTTTTACATTTACAGTAGGACTTTATCTCTGACCACTTTCAAGCCATGGCCTTTTGAAATTTTGATATAAAAATCCAATGGTGTTGCTTTATTAACCCTGACGCCTAGTTTGCCAGGTTTAAAAAAGTTATGAGAGGAAAATATTTTTATTTGCTGTGAAACACACACATGTATGTGTGTGTGGGCGTGCGTGTCTTTTAGTATGTGTGTGTGTGTTTATGTATATTTAAATTTTGAAATTTTGATATAAAAATCCAATGGTGTTGCTTTATTAACCCTGACGCCTAGTTTGCCAGGTTTAAAAAAGTTATGAGAGGAAAATATTTTTATTTGCTGTGAAACACACACATGTATGTGTGTGTGGGCGTGCGTGTCTTTTAGTATGTGTGTGTGTGTTTATGTATATTTAAATTTGTGTGTGTGTGTGTGAATATCTGTTTGTGTATGTGTACATTTGTTTCTGCATGTTTGTGTCTGTGAAGGTGAGTGTGTATATGCGTGTGTGTGTGTATGCCGGAATGTGTGTGTGTGTGTGTGTGTGTGTGTGTGTGTGTGTGTGTGTGTGTGTGTGTGTGTGTGTGTGTGTATATGTATGTGAATAGGGCTGGGACGTGGTCACGTGGTCACGTGACCCCTACCGCAGATCTGAGTTCGTCACTGCTATCACCTCAAAAAATACCCAGTCCATATCAGTTTGAATCCTACCTCACAGGATGCTCGTTTAATGTATCATGGCTTAGAGAGCTGTCCGCACCTCACCATCCCACCACAGGCTTCTCCCAGGGCTCAGTACTGGGCCCCCTTCTCTTTGCTATCCACACCACTTCTTTGGGGCAGATTATTCATTCAGACAGCTTCTCTGTTATACAGATGACACACAGCTTTATCTGTTCTTTCCACCTGATGACCCCTTAGTCTCAGCACGGACCTCGGATTGCCTCTCAGACATATCTACATGGATGAAGGCACACCACCTCCAGCTAAACCACTCATAAACCAAACTGCTGGTCCTCCCAGCTAAACCTTCTGCTCCCACCTACTCGAATGCCCTCCTACAGGCATATATGCTACCCCCCGACCGTTGCGCTCTTCAGACAAACATCGTCTAGCTCTGCCACCGGTACGCTCAGGTCAATCCAAACTTTTTTCATCTGTTGTTCCTCGTTGGTAGAACGCACTACCAGTTCCTACTACAGCAGGGACATCCCTCTCCATTTTCAAAAAACTCCTGAAGACCCAGCTCTTCAGAGAATATCTTCTCTCGTAGCACTACTTACAACTAGCTAATTCTAGCACTTACCACCTGACTTGACTGTATAAAAACAGCACTCACTGATGCACTTTTCCCTATTGTACTCTACCTTAATGAATTGTTTTAAATTGTTCTAGAATTGTTGAGAGAATTGTTTTAAAAGCGTTAAACTGTTTACCAGGTTGTAAGTCGCTTTGGCTAAAAAAGCGTCAGCCAAATGTAATGTAATGAGATATCCAGCATGATGTTTTTTCCCCATTGAGATCTGATGTGTTTTATTTTTTAAAGTGTAAACTTTTTTTGAGCAGTGTATAGTAAGAGTTAAGGTTTGCTCAGAAAGAGAAGAAGGTAGAATAAGAATTTATTGATGATGTAGGTAGTTACTTCAATTAACCAAGATATAGAATAATTGGCTTATTTTCTTACACATAGTGGCCATATTGGAATCTTACCAGATTATACTTGATGCCTCATATATTATTGAGGTTGTCATGTGATAAAATGACTGTTCAAAAAACTCTGAAATTGTTTTTGAATGATATTTCTATCATGAATAACAATAGAGATGGTCTATATTTTCACATTTGGTATCCGCCATATTGGATTTCAAAATGGCCAACATCAAGTTTGTTTGGAAATCATGACCCTAAAAATTGAGTGTTAGAACTTAAAATACTTTTTTATCTTGTTTAATTTTGAAGTTGTATCAACAATTCTATTAAGAATGGTAGCCATATTTGAATTCAAGATGGCAGCCACTAGGGGGCGCTATGTGTTGGGGTCCATTTCAATTTTTGATTACAAGGGGTAGTAGTATAACTGTGCCAAGTTTCATGCTTTCTGCAAAAACTGAACGATTCCGGTGCTTAGATAGATAGATAGATATACTTTATTGATCCCCAAGGGGAAATTCAAGGGTCTCAGTAGCATACAGACATCACACACAACATGCACTTACAGCAGAAATGTTAAACATAAGTATAAGTATGAACATATAACTAAACTCCACTGTACAATAAAGACAGTAGAAGATAAGAAAACTAACAAAACTAAATACACTATATAAATTAAATTTAAAAGGTCCAATGTGCTTGAGGGTGATCAAGCATAAGACGCTTGTAGTGACAGGGCCGGGACTGGTAAGGTGCTCAAGGGAGTGAGTGTCATGGTGAAGGTGCAAAAAGTAGTCCAACCATAGTCCTTTAGTTATGTGTGCATGGCAAGGTGCTCAAGAGAGTGAGTGTCATGGTGAAGGGGCAAAAAGTAGTCCAACATTAGTCCAACAGTGCAACAGTGCAAGAATAAGGTCTAGAGACCAGTATTATACTATGGACAAATAGGAGAGTAAAGTATAATGTAGACAAGGTAATATAAAAAACTATGTCAGTGCAAGAACAGGTTGAGGTAATAGGGTTATAGCCATTGATTCATTCAGTATTGTAGCAGAAGCCTGACCCGCAGCCATTGATCATGTGTGCTAATATAGCATGAAAAACAGTGTAGCAGTAAAACAGTAGTGAAAACATTAGGCTGTGGACATTAGTAAAACAGTAGTAAAACAGTAGTAAAGCAGTAGTGGGCAGTCAGTACTGAAACATGGAGAGGGTGGAGAGGCAGCCAGACTAAGCAGAGAAGTCTCTCTCTCCTCTTCCCTTTAGTGAGGCATTGAACAGTTAAATGGCCCTGGGGACAAATGACTTCCTCAGCCTTTCAGTTGTGCATGGCAGTGAGCGAAGTCTCCAGCTGATCAAGCTCTTTTGCTTTTTAATAGTGCTGTAGAGTGGATGACATTCATTGTCCAAGATGTTGATCAGTTTGTTCAGGGTCCTTTTGTCAGATATTGACGTGATGCACTCCAGTTCAGCTCCCACTACAGAGCCAGCCTTCCTTAACAGCCTGTCAAGTTGCCCAGCATCCTTCTTCTTTGTGCTTCCTCCCCAGCATACCCCTGCATAGAAGAGGACGCTGGCCACAACAGACTAGAAGAACATCCTGAGGAGCTTGCTGCACACATTGAAGGACCGCAGCCTCCTCAGGAAGTGCAGCCTGCTCTGTCCTTTCTTGTAGAGTGCATCAGTGTTGGCTGACCAGACCAGTTTATTGTCCAGGTGGAGACCCAGATACTTGTAGGTGCTTACCACCTCCACATTGACCACATCAATGGAGACTGGTAGCAGAGCGGGCTTAGACCTGCGTAAATCCACCACCATCTCCTTGGTCTTTGAAGTGTTGAGTTGAAGGTGATTGAGTTTGCACCAATGCACAAAGTCCTCCACCAGGCTCCTGTACTCCTCCTCTTGCTCGTCCCTGATACACCCCACAATTGCAGTATCATCAGAAAACTTCTGCATGTGGCATGACTCGGTGTTGTAGCAGAAGTCAGATGTGTACAGGGTGAACAGGACTGGAGAGAGCACAGTTCCCTGTGGCGCTCCGGTGCTGCTGATCACAGTGTCAGAGAGACAGTTCTTCAGTCTGACGAACTGTGGTCGCTCGGTCAGGTAATCTGTAATCCAGGTTACCAGGTGAGCATCCACACCCATCTGCAAGAGCTTGTCTCCCAGTCTGAGGGGTTGGATGGTGTTAAAAGCACTTGAGAAATCAAAGAACATGATTCTCACAGCACTTTCCCCCTTGTCTAGGTGAGAATGTGTCCTGTGTAAAAGATAAGTGATCTTCCAAGCATCGTCCACGCCCACTTTCTCCTGGTAAGCAAACTGTAACGGGTCTAGTGCATGGTGTAACTGGGGTCTGAGCATACCTAAGACCAGTCGCTCCATTGTTTTCATCACATGTGATGTTAGAGCGACAGGCCTGAAGTCATTAAGATCACTGGGGTGTGGTTTCTTGGGGACAGGGGTGAGACATGTCTTCCACAGTGCTGGAACTTGTCCGAGACGTAGACTCCAGTTGAAGATGTGCTTCAGTGGCTCCCCCAGTTCAGCAGCACAGGCCTTGAGCAGCCTTGGACACAGTCTGTCAGGCCCGGCTGCCTTACGAGGATGAAGTTTTTTTAAAAGATAACTTACTTGATCAGCTGTAATGATGGGGGGGATGAGGGGAGTGGAGGGGGAGGAGGAGGAGGAGGGGTGCTTCTAAGAGGGTTGTCGTGTGGCTAGAGACTGATGGCCGTTGGCTGAAGCCATTGTTGCCGCACTACTCGTGGTCACCATGTGGGGGAGAGGTGTGATAGCCTGATCAGCAGTGATGATGGAGGGTGGGAGGGGAGGGGAGGGGGATAGCATCTGGGGTCTGTGTGTCTGATGGCTGTTGACTGAAGTCGTTGTCACCTTGTTGTTCGTGGTCGCCATGTGGGGGATGGGTGCAATATACAGTGATGGTGGGGTGAGTGTTGCACTGGTAATGAGGTGGGGTGGGGGCTGGGGGATGACCACCTCCTTGATGTCCCCATCAAGGTTGCAAGAGTTTTGGACACCTCAACAGGCACAGGCAAGAAGGCACCAGGCGGGGGGTGATGGGGGCTCAGATCGTTGGATGTCCCCGGGATGCAGAGCTGGAGAGACTGGGAGACTGGGAGGTGGGGGTGGGGCGGGCACGCAACCAAGAGCAGTACCTGGAGCTGGTGCAGGGCAATCGAACCTGTTGTAAAAGTGGTTCAGCTGGTTCGCCCTGTCCAGGTCTCCCTCCACAGAGCTGCTGCTCTTCTTAAGGCCAGTGATGGATTTCATACAGTCCCACACCTCCATGTTGTTTTCTTGCAACTTCTGTTCCATCTTCCTTCTGTAGTCCTCCTTAGCCTCTTTCAGCTTATTCTTGAGTTCCCCCTGTACTCGCCTCAGCTCTGCCATGTCCCCCTCCTTAAACGCCATCTTTTTCCTATTGAGAAGGGTCTTGACATTACTGGTTATCCAAGGCTTGTTATTTGGATAGCAGCGTACAGTCCTTGTGGGAACAACAATGTCCATACAGAAGTTCAGATAGTCAGTAGTGCAATGTGTGACCTCCTCTAAGTCCTCTCCATTCAGTAGCACACTCTAGTCAGTGGACTCAAAGCAGTCTCTCAAAGCCTCATCCGCTTCCTGTGTCCACTTCCTGAAGGTGCGCGTGGCAACTGGTAGCCTCTGAACTTTTGGCTTGTACATTGGCTGAAGATGAATGAGGTTATGGTCCGACTTCCCCAGTGGGCGAAGGGGGGTGGCACTGTAAGCATCCCTCACGTTTGCATACATGAGGTCTATTGTCCTGTTTTTCCTAGTTGGGCAGTCAACAAACTGGTAAAAGTTTGTGAGGGTGGAATCCAGTGTAATGTGGTTGAAGTCACCAGAGATCGCAAAGAAGGCATCACTGTGCTGAGTTTGGAGCCTAGCGACTGTAGAGTGAATGACATCACACGCTGTGTCCGGGAGGGCTTGAGGCGGAACGTAGACACAAACAACAGTGGCGTGCGAGAACTCCCTCGGCATGTAGTATGGTCGTAGACTGACCGCTAGTAACTCCACATCCTTACAGCATACAGTCTCCTTCACTGTAACATGTCCGGGATTGCACCATCTGTTGTTTATGTATAGCACCAGTCCGCCTCCCTTCTTTTTGCCAGAAAGTTTATTGTCTCTGTCCAAACGAGCTACACTGAAGCCGGGCAGCTCAACGTTAGCTGGGGGGGATATGGCTTGTTAGCCACGTCTCCGTAAAGCATAGCAAACTACAATCCCTGTACAACTTCTGATTTCTTACCAGGGCAGCAAGTTCGTCAGTCTTGTTGGCCAGTGAGTTCACGTTTCCCATAACCATCGAAGGAACTGAGGGCTTGTGTTGCCACTTTGTTCTCCCGACGCCTAGTCCTCAATTTAACTCCCGCTCTGCACCCCCGACAGCACCACAGCACCACAGCTTCTTCAGAGCCCTATTTCTACTAGCCCAGCTGTCTGTACCACGTCCATTACGTACACTATCATCACGATTACCACTGCAACCTCCAAGCTATGTTGGGCAGAGGGTCGAAATAAGCATGGTATGCTTAGTGGACACCGTCTTATTATACACGCAAAGACGCACCTCCATTTACAGACGCACTGTGACTATCACTGTCAATAGACGATCGATCATAATCTCCAAAAGGATATTCTCCTTCAGAATCAGAATAGGTGAATAACATAACAACAAATAAGAACAAGACTTCATCAGACGCAAACATTTTTCAACATTTGGTGTAGGCCTATTTCTGCTTCGATTTGTGCAAAACTATGGCCTGCATCGCTTCCGCGTCATTAAAAATGCACGTCTTCGTGTTTCTCACGTGTAGCCTGTATTCACATGTAACAAGTATTTCCTGAAAACTTTGTGCAGCGATTTTGGGTTTGAATCAAGGTCTGGATGCCTAGCAAATAGTGGAGGAGAGTACAAATGAGATGTCACCGTACTTGGATCTATCGTCTATTTTAATCAGTATCGTTGTTTGCCGCAATTACAAATACCCTCGAGGGCCGGATTACATTATTATTTTAACATACGTCGCGGGCCGGACGCGGGCCGGATTTGGCCCGTGGGCCGGGAGTTTGAGACCCCTGGCCTAAACAAAGCAGCATGCATAAAAGCAACTAGGCCAAATTACTGCCTGATGAAAATTTGACTATTTCAAAGTGTGCTCGTTTTTTTTGGATGTAGGTAACACAATTTAACAATGTATAGGCTATATTTTTTTCATTTGATTGGTTCAACCGCCACCCGCCCGAATTTAATTAAAATATATTTCTTCACGTCATCCGCCACGGAGCCCGTGGCTGTAACCGTGAACCACGCATCTCTAATGTACATGTGTGTGTGTGTGTTTGTCTGTGTGATGTGATGTGTGCTATAAAATAAATTGACCTCTCTCCCACGCACAGAAACACAAATACACTGACACCTAAGAGGCAGATAAAAATATGCACCAAACTAAACAAATAAAACACAATTTTGGCATACCTGTCTGAAAGACTACTTCCTTTCCCCCGACACCTGCAGCCTCCAGGTTAATAAAGGCTCGTACTTTCTTAGCCCAGGGGTGCTGGGTAATGAAACCATGACTCGCCTAAAGAGGAGATGGAGAGAAAAAACAAAATGATAAGGGGCGTAACATCCTTAAAAACAAGTGTTGTTCAACCTTTTTTGAGCCACATTACATTTTTTACATTAAAAAAAATATTCCGCAGCACACCACCAACCAAAAACGTAACAAAATTACACACTGTAGCCTAATACAGCAAAAATAATGTCAATTTCCCTTATAAAAATTAAATGTGTGCGGCAGATTTGCAGAAAACATGTGGGTGATTTGTGGGAAACAAATGAGTTCACTAGAAAATATTGCCCGAAGTTTGCCAATGTTGGCCGCTAGAGGAAAACTTCCAGCAAATTTCTGGCAACAATGAGAAGTTTGCAACTGGTTGCAAATGTGTGTGCTAGTGATTTGCCAGCAAACTTAGCCAAAAATGGCAAACTTCCAGTGAACTTCTGGTGACAAACCTAATTTGTATATGCCATTGCTGCAAATTTGCTGTAACATAGCCAAAAGTTAACCACAACTGTTTGCCAGAAACCTAATTTGCATGTGAAAATATGACCTTGCTACAAATTTGCTGCAACTGTTCGCCAGAAACCTGAAATTTATGTAAGGGTTAGTCTCTCCATTTGTTTACAGTTCAGTTCAGTCTGCATTTTCCCTTTTCAAGAAGGCCTATCCATCGCTGTTTTAAATCTTTTCACCCATAGATATTAGAAAGTTAGACATTGCATTGTCAGTCAAGTTCTATTAAGTGGCGTAAGCTACGTGAATGCAGCCGTCATATTGCCGAGGGCAAACACCTTACAGTCTATGGCAGGGGTGTCAAACTCATATTAGGTAGTGGGCCAGATTTGTTGGAATGAGACCTCGTGGGGGAGCCGTCATTGTCATGGTCATTATCATTTTTCTGCATGGGTATATCAGAGTTTTATTTGATGATATCACTTATGAGCAAACAAGTACAAATAATGTGCTGCTGTCATATACTGCTCTTTCTTGAAATGCCCTACTTCCATGTTAGTTTTTCCACTTCTTCCTTCCTGAGGATGGTTTGTAGTGCTGGGTTTAATCAATTTATCATATCATATAGATATTGCTTATACACATTGTTGAAGACAACTGGATGTGAATATCTTTTTTTTCTTCTAATTTCCCCTTCCTACCTAAAACATCTGGGGGGGGGGGGGTATGAAACCTGCTGGCGAGCCTGATCTGGCCCCAGGGCCTTATGTTTGACACCCCTGGTCTATGGGCAACACTTGCCGACAATCAGAGAGACCTCTCTGATTTCCAATCAAAGACACCTGTTTCTCCATTGGCCTCCAGTGATTGTTATTAGATTGATATTAGGAATCTGCTTGCATGCAAAACCTTATTAAACAGGGATTCAGGGATAAACAGGGAGGCATTTGACAAAGTAGTTACTGAGGAGTGGAAGTTGGACATTGCAAAACTAGCAGGCATCACAACAGACAATGCATCCAACAACCAAAAGGCCTTTAAAGTGATGGTTTGGAGTAATTTCACTCTAGGGTCCTTTGCACCATGACCCCGAGCCAAACACCCCCCCGGAACCTGTTTTCCCTTGGTCGAACCCTGGTCGAGTAGAGCTGTCAGAAACTAATGACTTTCTGCAGGCGCTTATGGAACCTATAGAGTATCTCGTAAATTACCCCACTAATAATGCCCTTCTACAGAACTATGTTCTGTACTCATAAAACGGGGCATTGAAAAGTAAGTACACCAGGAGTTTATTTAAATAACACTTGCCTGATGGATTCTACTCTCTGCTGCTATCTACAGTACCACTGCGTCGGCGTTACTTCTGTGATTTGGGAAAAGCCCGTAAAAGTCCTGCGCTACTCGACCAGGGTTCGACCAAGGGAAAACAGGTTTAGGGAGGGTGTTTGGCTCGGGGTCATGGTGCAAAGGACCCTAGGGTGAAATTACTCCGAACCTTCGCTTTAAAGATGAGTATATGGATTCCTTGCTTTGGCCACAACCTGCACCTGGCGGTTAACAAAGCCATCAACATCTGCAGGGTATCTGCCTTCACCAGGTCCTCAAAGTGGTCACGACAACTCAAAACAAAACAGAAACACCTTGGACTCCCAGAACACAATTTGATACACGATGCACCCACCCGTTGGAATTCCTTATATGATATGGTGGAGAGATTTCCAAGCTCTGTGTGCAGTCCTGGCAGAGGACAGAAAAAAATGGCACCTGATGCCAAAAGACAATGACATCACAAACCTAGAAACATAAAAGAAGTCCTTGAGCCACTGAGTCCTTTTACAGATGCACTCAGTGGTAAGAAACACACTACACTCCTCTGTCTTACCGCTGTTATGGAAGATGCTCTCTTGTCTCAGTGATAAGGAGGATGACTCTCTACTGAAATGAAGCGAGTAGTAAGGGAAAACATCAACCAACGTTATGAGGATAGGGAGGTGCAGCTTCTGCTAAACACTGCCACCTACCTAGATCCAAGATTTAAGGACAGTTTTGTTGCTCTGGAGGATGGCGTGAAGCAAAGTCTCCTTGAGCAAGTGGGGAATACCGATGATGGAGCTGGTACATCTGAAACCCCCATGGCAATAGGAGCAGAGAACTCGAGCCAAAGCAGGCCATCAAAAAAGTCAAAGACTGATCTGAAGCATCTGCTTTCAGCCATTTAAGGAGAGAAGAAGGGCAGTGATGACACATCATCTCAAGCAGGGCTCTCCACACAATAGTTAAATGGTGAGTTCCTGGTATATAGCAAAATGCTAGAACTTAGCACAGATGAAGATCCGAAGAAAAGGTGTGGTGTGAAATGCTGTGAAAAATTATGCAATTTTGCAAAAAACATGTTCATCTTGTTGGTGGAATGGCTGCACTGCTATATCCATTGTTTTGTTTTGCACTGTTGTTGTTTTTACAGTACATTTCTGGACGTCTGTAATGTATCTGGGGACACTAGTTGTTGCACTATGTCCATTCATTGCACTTTATTATGTTGTTCTATGCTCTATTGCACATGTTTTGTATGTCTTTTTATTTTTTTTCAAATATTTTAATAAAGAAGTTCATGTTTCAAGTTATATTGGAGACAGAGGGTGGGCGTATAAGCTACTAATAAAGCAGGAGCAACCAGTAGGCTACAATAAGAAGACTGGCTGTGTTCTCATGAACCGGAACTGTCAGTTTGGTTAGATAGCAGGGCTCCAGACCAAAATTTGAGAGTGTGCGACTGAATTTTACATCCAGTCGCACATGTGCGACCAGTAAATTTGCCTCCTTTTTTTTTTCATTGAAAGTGGCACGTCAATGAATCCGGTATTTGTGTCAGGCCAATGAGTGTGAGAAGATGAGTGTGTGCGGTACGCAGTTTAAACACAATACACTAGTTAAACACAATCTTAGCCTCAAGCATAGAGTATGCCGTGACATGTTAATAAATGAAAAAGCCACTGCCGGTTGCTTTTAGAAGACAAGAGGCTTTAAATCAGATTCAGCTTCAAAAGTGAACAATAAAATGTGACACTGAATTTGAAACAGCACATTGTAATATCTGCATCCATTATCAAAGTATTTATTAGTAATACAGTGGACATTAGTAGAAATGTGAATATTTGGTTAGCATGTTGATTTACGGTGTGTGCCCCTACATTTTCTGGTTGTGCCCCTAAAATGTTCAGTTGGGTGCCACTGTGCTCCTAGTGAAAAAAGTTAATCTGGAGCCCTGGATAGGGCAAGGCTATTTAATTAACAATTGTCATGCATGAAGTTGAGATTAGAGATTAGTTTGAATAATGAAGTGTAACCTCTCTGAACTTCAAATATCAATTCAGCAAATTACTTTTATGATACAATGACATATTTGTACTGTTTTGGACACCCTGCCATGACGTGTTAATGATAGCTATTTGCAGCCAATATTGCCTATGTATTTTGGCTATAGCCTACTCTCCTGCTTAGTTTTTCACATAGGACGGCAGAATGTCCCATTCTTATACAATAAAGGGATGTTAGCATTTATTTGCTGATAGATAGATCAGAATTTAATGCTGGTTGCATGTGATTGGTTTGTTTAAATTCACTTCAGCAGAGACGTCTCGCCCATTTCACAGTCCCCGTCTTGACGTAGCTTCCATCTCTCCAAAATTCGGGCCCTCACAGTCTCACTAAATTTACACACACCTGCAGAACATTCTCCTCTGCCCCATTGAAGAGAAACACAACTCCATGCAGCAGTGGAGTGGACAGGTTAGCAAGGGAATGCAGCACCTCCAACATGACTGCACAGCTTACAGCATCATCACTTGCCCCTAAAACATACAAACACACAAAGTAAATTGTCAACAAACTAAAAATACATACACACAGCCACACTGTGAAAACATGAAAACATAAACATACCCACCCAGGAATGATATTCGAGTATGAAATAAACAGTATCCTTAGGGCCAGTATATTTAAGTTTTATTTAGTTTATCCAGGCAATGTTAACATATTGGTTAATATAAAGGTGTTTTCGAACAATGGCCATGAAATTTCAAACCTCAAACCTCCTTCAGAGATGGGGAAGGAGAATTACAAGTCTATTAGCCCTATCGTGTGGTTGGCGCCACAAGGGATGCAAATGTCTTTCGGAAGTTTGAGACCAACAGTTATCATTTTCTTGTTCAGTGCACACACTGCTTAACCTTCTAACACTGTTCCGGTCAAAAATGACAGATTTACACATTCCCTGTACCATAAATATGGCATTTTTCATCAGATTGCCTCAAGATCTTATGATATCCTTCACAAAAGGCTTTTGAACACATAGAGTTTATTTTGACTACTTTCTTTGAATTTTGAGTGATTTATTCAACGTAGAAACAGTTTTTTTGTTTACAGTCAAAAATGACCGCCATAGGAAATAAATGGGAAAGAGAATAATTTTCATCCAGGAGATAAAAGACATCTCCTTACACACACTCCTACCACCAATGTTCCCACACACATGCATGCATGCACAAACAGAAGCACACACACACACACACAAACAGACACACATACAGTACATACACATGTACACCCACTCACAGACACACACACTCAGTACATGTTGTCAGTTCATGTTGTCATGTTGCCACTTGTACGTGTGAACCACCAATGTTCACAAACATAGGCATTCACGCACATAAAGAAACACACCCACCCACACACACACACACATGTACACCCACTCACACACACACACATTTACACCCACACACACAGTTTATGTTTTCAGTTCATGTTGTCATGTGAACCACCAATCTTCACACACACAGGCATGCACACACAGAAACACACACACACACAGACGCATACACACACATGTACACACACACACACAGTTCATGTTGTCAGTTCATGATGTCATATTGCCACATGTGCAGGAAAACCACCAATGTTTGCACACATATGCATGTACACACACGGAAACACACACCCACACACACACAAACAGACACACAAACAGACATACACACACACACACACACATTTACACCCACTCTCTCTCTCTCTCTCTCTCTCTCTCTCACACACACACACACACAGTTCATGTTGTCAGTTCATGTTGTCATGTTGCCACTGTGCATGTGAACCACCAGTGTTCGCACACATTCACACACATACAGAAACACACCCACCCACACACACAAACACACATAATGTAGATGTTAATGTTCTAATAAGGGTCTGTTTACAATAATGTTCTATTAAATAATACTTTTTGTCATGGTATTGGTATTTAAGAGCAGTTAAAATTGTCCGGTCAAATTTGACCGCGAACAGTAAATTAAGGGGGGTAGCAATGAACAGTGTTTAAAGGTTAAATAGTAAACATATTTGCAGTCATACAGCCTGTGAGTATGTTGATCACAAAATGAGATGTGACCAGGCTCATCTTGAGGCAGCTGAGTCTCTACTTGGCTAAACAACTTTAGGAATTTTAGTGAGTGTTGCTATTTTATTACAGTGCATGGAAAAATCCATCCATCTACCTAGCACTGTTTAGTACAGTGCATGCAAGTACTGTTATTCATAAGCTTCTTATTACAGTGCATGCAAATTTTGCAAGCGTTTTTCTTTTAGGTATGCCATGATAATCCCACCCCCAGCACCTGACAAAACCGGTTCTTATTCCTAGATGCTAGACCAGCATAAAGTTGGTGCTGAGCTGGAACCCGTTTTCCTGACCCAGAGCCAGGTTTATCTGTGTGGAAAACCAAAGAACTGGTTCAGGGTTTGTCACTGCAGTGTTTCCCATACATTGACTTACTTGTGGCGGCCCACCACCATATCAACATTGACCATGAAAGTGTTGTGAATCAGAATAATTTCTGTAAATGTACATACTGTGTTATGGTCATTTGTGATTTTGGTACCCATGTGTACCCTGTGTGTGTCTTTGGTCTGTATGCAGTGTATCCATTGTTTATCCTTGAATGATTAGAATTCAGTAGGCACTGTCTAGGGCAGGGGTGGGCAAACTTTTTGGCTCAAGGGCCACATTGCGTTTTGAAAAATGGCCGGCAGGCCGCACAACAGCCACCCCCCCCCACTACACACACATAAAAAAAATATTTTTTTTTATAGCCTATAATTTAGTATGAAAAGTATTTCTTTTAAAATATGAATTGCTTAAAAATACTGCTAATTTTATGCTGTTTAACAAATGTATAAATTGTGCACTGTCGCTTTAAGACAGTCGCTATAATTCACGTCTATTTCTCAATGATCTTCTGCCTGCTCCGCTATGGCTAGTGCTGTACCTACGGCTGGGCCCTCTCACAGTTTTTAAATGGTCAGTAGTGGGAACTACTGTTGCCCTTATGATTTCCTTTTAAAAGTTTCTTATAAAAAGGAGATATCAATTATCAACAATGACAAGCCAGCTGGAACCTGTGGCTCTCTCTCCCTCTCGTGAGTGCAGACGCTTTCCCAATTAAATGGATCGCATAATGTTCACGTTAGATCTGCTGCAAAGGAGATAACTAAGAGTTAACTTCGTTTAACATGATGTTATCTCTATTCAACATGATGTTTTGACATTGACATTGTAAACGTTCTCTAAGGGGGGGTGAAAAGCAGTTTGCAGTAAAGCTAACCAACGTCGTCTCTATCGCAGGAAAAAAATAGCGAGCAGCCTGATAACCAAATGAAATGCTCGGCGGGCCGGATGAAAGTGCTTGGCGGGCCGGATCCGGCCCGCGGGCCGCAGTTTGCCCACCCCTGGTCTAGGGACCTTTTGGCTTATCCTCAGGTGTGACTCTCTATTGTATAGACTAGGGAGCAAGGATGGGGGGAGCAGACCTCCTATTGTCACCATTTGGCCATGAGCAAGTTGGGGTGTTAAAACAATATGTGGCCAGGCCTTTGAAGCTTAATTAAAGAATAACTAGATGTACCGCAGAGCGGTACAAAATATGACCGCCGCCCAGTCCAGCACATTTTTTCCACAAAAAGAAATCACGCTGAAAGGCCTATATGATTCTAACTGTCTCACTAAATTGCATTATACACACTCAATTCTCACTGGTATCTGCTAGACAACAAGTACCAAAACATGATTAGTTAGTAGATTTCACATGTAAAATTAATTTTATACAACCCCACCTCCATCTTGCCTGTTCATAATTCTGAGAAATTCTTGATTGTTTGTGTTATGTTTATGTTATGTGTGTGGGTGTGTGTGTGTGTGAGTGTGTGTGTGTGTGTGCGTGCTTGTGTGTGTGCCTGCGTATGTGCCTGTGCATGCAAGCGTACATATGTCTACTGTGTGAGTATGTGTCATACGTATGATTACTGTGAATGTATGTGTGTGTGTGTGTGTATCTGTTTGTGCACATGTGTGCACATGAAATGGGTTAACATGACCCCTGGAGGCAAACATACGGAAAAAAATGGTCATCCTAGGCCCTACAGTTCTCAAGATATTCACAGAGAACTGTGTCTGCCCTACCCTCCTTTCGGGGGGTCCAGTCCAGCGGGGGGGCTACAGATCAAAACGAAAAATGACGGTTCCATGCTATTCATGTGGGGGTACATGCCCACCAAGTTTTGTGTACCCCGGTCTTTCAGTGTCCCGGGACTCATTGACGGAAATTTGGGCATGCGAAAAAAAAAAAAAAACATTCTGACTAAACCTATATGACCGCCGCTTCGCTGCGCGGCGGTCATAATAAAGCTGACCAGGCCTGATGACACAACAACAAGAGACCACATCCCCACACCTTTATATTGCATACTAGAGGTCACTCCTCTTTGTGTGCAACTTATAAGGTTAAGATTTGTTTCTGTATAGTTAGAGAATCCTGGTGAAACCCATGATTGGGTGACACAAACATGCATCTCTCCCTTGAGGGGCACTGGCCCCTCATTGAAAAGAATAAAAGCCTGGATCCTGATATTCCATCGTCCTGACTGGGTCTTAAGATAAATATGGCAGTAAAAATATCAACACCCACACAATGATTTTCCAGGTTGTACTAAATTGTGCTTAAATCTGGTTAGCATCATAACCACGCTGCGCTAATTTGTTAAAAACTGTTGCATTCAATTTAATTCTGCAAACCTACCACCACAAATAGAATTTAATTCTGTGGGAAACACTGCACCGACTCCAAACCAGCAATGGAAGTGTGTTGGTGGAAAAGGGATATGTGTCTCTCTCCATTCAAATAGGAACTATTACTATTGATACAAGGTACCTTCCATCTATCCACCTCTCCATCAATTGACATCAATCCATTCATTCATTTATCTATCAACATCTAGCTGTCCATCGGTCATCCATTCATCCATCTACCTAGCAACCAGCATAGCAACCAAAATGATTATCATAGCAACTAGCATAGCACCCTAGCAACATCCTAGCAACCATTTCAATTATCCTTGCAACCAGCATATCAATTACTATATTTAGCATAGCAACCACCAAGTTCACTCTAACAACAACCTAGCAATCGTCTCAATTACCTTAACAACTGCCTAGCAACCAATACCACAATGCCAACCTAGCAACAGCAAGAGCAACCAACATGATTACTGTAGCAACCAGCATAGCAACCACTTTAATTAGCATAGCAACCACCATGTCTACCCTAGCAACACTCCAGACTAAATCTAAAACCTTATATTGTAGTTGCCTAGGGATGCACCGCTACCGGCATCGGGTCGATACTGCTGTGAAAAAAAATCTCTGATGCTGCACACCAATACCACTTTATTACACTAGCCACGTTTACATGGACGTTTTTTGTATCAATCCGATTGAAATTAATCTGATTAAAGATTCCAACCGACCGGTTTATATGAGCGCTAAATAATCTGTGTTTACATGGAACAAGCATGTAATCATTTAGAAGCTCCTAGTTGCCTTGGAAAACCCATTTGTTTACATAAATTTACATAAAATTAATAATCCATAACTCACGATCAGATTTTCTTTTTTTTTTTTTTGGGGGGGGGGGGGGGGTTAATTAGCAAGACGGATGGATCTGAGTTGAATCTACAACATATTATCATTGCACAAATGGTTCACCGTTGAATCTATAGTTCACCTAACCTATACAAGTGGAATACACTTTGTTGAGTGTATGTGCTAACCCCGTGGACATCTCAGTAGATAAATTTAATAGATCAGTCTAATTTGTAATTTGAAAGCATACATTTTGTAAATTTGATTGAGAAATAGCCTATGTTATTAGATAAATTTAATTTGTAATTTGATTGCTTATATTCAGCTGCAGTTTGTGAACAACAGATGCAATTGCAACTTTATTCAATAGTTTAAACTATGCATAGTCTCCTTCACTAACTGCTGGTTGCAAGCTTCCATCTTTTTCTCTCTCGCTCACTCTATCATTCCATAAAGGAGCCACAGCACTTTTAAAAGGGTCTCTACAGCAAAGAGTATGTCTACAGTCTGCGGACAGTGTAAAATAGTCTTAATTAATAATCAATGTTTCCGCTAGATTTTTTTTTAAAGTGGTGGCAGGCCATCCCCCCCACCCCAAGGTTACAAGGCTACAGTATGAGAAAACTGGGGGTCGGGGGTGTCACTCCCGGGATTTTTTTTTTATTATTCTAGTTGCTAATCACACCATTTAGCCTAACGTGACTTGAGAGGGACAGGATTCAGGAACTAAAGACAGGCCCATCTTCTATCTGACTCACGTCACATTAACCCATGCATTAAACCACATGTCACTGCTTGAACATACCGGCAGTTCACGTTGACAATAGAGAAAACACTTAGCTTACTTTGTTTATGACAGAAATTAAGATTTTTGTGCCAACATGTTGTAGAAACACAACCCACAACACTGCCTTTATTTAAAGCAAATCTCTTTTACTTTCTTTGGTTAGGCTATAGTCCGCGATTCACATTACTAGGCTAGTGCATACAAAGTGTTTTTGGCCAAGTTTTGCTTTAATCCAATTTACCTTCGTTACTACCAGTCGTTGATTTTTTACTGTGTCGAATTGCGATTGAGTGCGCATCTAAGGTTGCCAACCATCCTGAATTGCCCGGGACATCCGTATTTTGGGTGATTTTGATTTGTCCCGTCAGGGACAGCTCCAGTCCCGAATTTTAACCACAGCCTCATCAACCTTCTCAAGTTGTCAATGGCCAATAGTAGGCTACTGTAAACGCACCTGGAACAAAGGGTCCAGTCTCGCCGCTACCACCACGCACATCTCGCACTGTGCGTAGAGCACCAAGGGACGGAGGGGACAAAATTTAGCCAGAGTAGCTTTACTGCAAACTGCTTTTCACTCTTCTTAGAGAACGTTTACAATGTCAAAATGCACCAACAGCATCTTACATAAGGATGATACTTTTTGGGTCCTCTCTCAGTCTCTATTATGCAGCAGATCTAACTTGAACGTTATGCTACTCGTTTTAACTGGGAGCGCGTCTGCGAGCGCACAAGATGGAGGCAGGTTCCAGCTGGCTTGTCATTGTTGATAATTGATTTCTCATGAGGACCATGAGAATCATGAGGACAACAAAAACAACGCTAGGAGATTTCGGAGTTATCCAGTTCCCACCACTGACCATTTGGACTGTAATAGAATATGAAGAGTGGTTTTTGCTTTTGTGTAATGGAATTGGTGAGTCTTGAAGTCTTCAATAATTTGTTTCCCTTAAAACTAAGCATATACATGAAGCACATGATATGCCAAAATACATTCCTCTCAGATAGCTCTTCTACCCAGATAGCAAAGGGGCGTTGAGGGGCGTTGAATCCACGTTTGTTTGAAGCGGCGGAGGTTGATTCAACGTGGATTCAACGCCCCTTTGCTATCTGGGTATTTACATAGCACTGAAAGTGTCCCTCATTTGGGGTTGAGGAAGTTGCCAACCCTATGCGCATCTAATGTAACAGCGGTGTCTCCGTGGAGACATCCACTCTCCATGTTCCATTTTTGCTGTTGTTGCGAGCAAGCTATTAGGCTACGATATGGGAAATACTTTCAATACGATCAGCACTAGAATTGAATGGGTTTTCCTTAGCCTGTGCTACACCTTTCCAGTTGTGCAAAAATGTTAGTTTTTGCGATGTTGACAAACATGCGTAGTATGGAAGCTCTTTATAGCTGCCACTAACGTCTATAAAAACAATATATTTACGGAATAAAACTAGACAGGTACCTCAGATTAGCATTGCTGTTTATTGTTAAACTGCAATTTTCAGCAGCCAGCGGAGGGCATTTAGCCTACTATGCGTCTGGACAATATTGTGCGTCTCCCCTAATTCTGAAGCAGTGGCTCCGCTAAATGAAGAGGAAACACTGAGAAGAAAGTTAATGTTTTAAATGGCTACATTTAAGGCTACATTAAAGCAACACCAAAGAACTTTTCCTCTGCTGCACGCACGCTATTTGTTTATCCAGCAACGGCTTTGCAAATAACAATGTCCATAGACAAGGTAGAATATGTTGCATGATTTTATGAAAGTATTATGTATTGCGAGATCATGCAAGTCAAATGTGTAGTTTCTTATGTCTCATTCCATCAAACTACAAGCCCGCTACCCGATCTGGCAAACTTACATAATGCGGTTATAGCCGATAGAGGGCCGCGAAGCGAATGCAGAAGTGCAGTTCACCCTGTTACGAGTTGATGAACCACGGAAACAATTTTGGAAACATTATTTTAAGGTACAAAAAACTCTTTGGTGTTGCTTTAATACAATATATAATATGTGAAGTGAAACTGGACGGGCCATAATAACCTCTGACTAGGTTTAGGCTACTTATTATTAAATTGCAATGTGAGCGACAGCCAGCAGGGGAGGATACGTCGGCAGGATTATTTAAAAAGCGGTATTAATTTAAACCGTGGCGGGCTGCCATGCTAAAATAAACGTAGAGGAAACACTGAATAGATTATTTGTTTAATTGAAATGTGGAGACAGGGTCAGTAATGAGGCTTGTTTTACAAGAAAAGTTGTCTATTTTTGGTTAGGTTCAAATTATTAATTGAATTTGATACTAATTATAATTTATTTTTAGGCTTATTGTAACAACCAGAGCAGAAAATAAAATAATACCTGTGTTCCAAGCCTAATAGCCTAATATAAATATTGGTATTGGTACTCGATATTGGCGAGCACACAAATGTAAATACCCATACTCGTACTCGATGGTATCGGTGCATCCCTTTTGTCTATAGCTCAATATTGTCTATATCGCAATGTCTGCGCGGGTGCAGAATGCAGAAAACGTGTACATTTTGGTAGAATATTCATTAATGCGTAAATGATCAAGACCAACAGATTCCTGAGATGTGTTCTAAACAAATTCATCATTAACAACAATGCAAATTGGAAATGGAACTCATTGGTTTATTGTATGTTGTGCGTATACACCAGGCCTCTGATTTATTCTGCCATCAAACTAAGAAAAGAGGATTTGAACACACCCTAAATGTTCCTAAAACATGCGCTTCAGGCCTACCCTGGAAATCGAGAGTTCTCGCGAGAGCACAATGGATTTGTCTCTGCGTGACACTCTGGCAATGAACAATGATGCACGTTACTTTTACCCCACATTCCTGGGAACCAGCTAAACTGATGAAGACAGCGCTGCAACGTTGGAGGACAGTACACATTAGTCGTAGTGTTATCCGATTGCGTCAAAGTCCGAAATCATTCAGAGTAAACATGGTCTAGTGCAGGGGTGGGCAAACTTTTTGGCTCAAGGGCCACATTGGGTTTCGAAAATTCGCATAATGCTCACGTTAGATCTGCTACAAAGGAGATAACTTAGTTTAACATGATGTTATCTCTATTTAACATAATGTTTTGACATTGTAAACGTTCTCTAAGGAGAGTGAAAAGCAGTTTGCAGCAGGGCTTTGAACCGATTTTTTTTTCCAATCGGTTCGTTCCGAACAGAAACGGAATTATAACGTTTCCGGTTATGAGTTCCACCAATAAACTGACGTTCCCGAACCGGTTAGAACAAAAAAATACTGTTCCCGGAACGGTTAATTTCATTCCTGTCAGCTGTTTAATGCTATAGAATTATGTCACATCTTTCTCATCCAGCTTAAACCAAATGTAATAATATTACAACCATTATTAAATAATAATAGTTATATTATTATTAATAATAATAATTAAATAGGCCTACAATTATTTCAAATGTGTAGTTTATTTTTAAAAGAGAAAATTTCCACACAAACGTAACCACATTATTAAGACACGTGGTTATGCCACTCGGGCAACAACAAATTCCAACTGTCGGGGGAAAGGCCATTTAGCCAAATGTTCGCTAGTCCATCATTAACGTGGAGTCGACAAATATAGCTATTGATATTGTGTTTGGAATGAGCGTTTTAATTAACGATGGATCGTAATTTACCTCTTATTTAAGATGTGGAGTGGAGACTTTGTAATCTACCGCTCTCTCTCCATTCAGTCAGCGAATTTCTGATGTGATGTCACACAGGAAGTGAACCTCAGCCGTCATGGTAACGTGCGCAGGAAAATAATTACTTTTTTTAGTTAGTTAATTAGGCAACGAAAACTTTGAGGAACGAAATAAAACCGGTATTATTTAATCTTTCTAGATTACCAGGGTCTGGATTTTCCAGGCTACTTCAGGCCAAGCATGTCATCAAAATAGGGCTTTTTGACTTAAAATACAGAAAAACACAGATGTTAGGGTGGGTCTTACCAAAAAATAGACCAAAATGTGTAGCCTTCCTCTAATTCACATTGTCAAGGAGTTGTCTGCAGACTGAATTATCATTACATTAGGGCAGGGGTGGGCAAACATTTTGGCTCAAGGGTCACAATGGGTTTTGAAAATTGGCCGGCAGGCTCCCAGCTAATAGGCTAACTGAAATAAAACCATGCCAATCTCTATGTATTGTGAAGGGTATGTAATTATGTGGGGCTATTTTAATTCCAAAGGCCAAGGAAACTTTATTAGGATGCATAGTATCCTGGATCCATGAAATAACTAGCCTTTAAAAATAAAAATCTGCCTGCCTCTATGGGAATTTAACATAGGCGTTTACTTATGCACCCTATATTTTAATGAAGAACATTTATTTATTTACGATACATTATTCATTCACAAAGAAAATTGGTGTCCTTAAAGGTTGAATATTTCCTCATTTCATTTTAAATTAAGGTATTAGGATCAATTTCCAAAAGATTTTAACTTTAGCATGTGTTCCAAAACTTCTGGAGGGCACTGTATGTATATATATAATATTAGATGACTGTTTTTATTACAGTGCATGAAAATGCACTGTACTGTTCTTTCTTAGGCTTCTTATTCTTATGCTTCTTATTCTTCTTCTTCTAACGCATTTAATGCAGCTTCAACCGTTTAACGTAGAAACTTCATTCAAACTTTGTCACGTAGATCTTACTTAGGACACCCGGGCAATCTATTTTTCAACTTTGTAACTTTTATACTTTTTAAACTATTAATTAAAAACTATCAAAATTTCCCCATCGACTTAACATTACCCTTTATGACATCACAGCAATTAGAATCCTATGGCAGGTGGTCAGGCCACCTGGCCCAACTGCCAGTCTCAGGCTTTAAAGCCTGTGGTGCAGGTTAAACAACACTTTCAACTAGAAAATGCAATTCCAGGGAATTACCATTGCATGTAAATGCAAAAAAGTTGCTGTGTATAACATTATATTACTTACAGTATGATCTTCAGTCTTACAGTATTGTTGAAAACCATTTGGTTAAGACTAGATGTTAGCTTAGAGTATATGACAGCCAGTAAAAATAAATGGTCAATTCAATATTGATCAACATTCTTTGTTTTAATACAGCAGAATGATACTCAGAATACACTAATGAACACTTACCAATGTAAGCTTGAAGTAAAAATCACAATTGTGTATATATATACACAGTATATATACACACAGAACTTGATAATGCCAATCATATTATCCTAAAACAGATTTATTTATCAGTGGTAACTCTGAACTGGCAGCAACAGCTAGAGGCCTCAGTTAATGGTATTAGGTCAAATTTGATGGTGATATATACTGTGCACTGAAGAATAAAAGAGTCAGCCCTTCAGATGATCAGTTTTAGACAGAACTTAGGTTAGAATCTTATTTTTCACACAGCACAGCTCAGGTCTAAAAAGAGAGGTCTAACAGCACAGCTATGTTTCACAGATGTTACAGCACAGGAATGATTCAAAGGTATTGGTTGACAAATATGATTCACAGGTATACATGTTCCATATAGTTAGTGAGTATAGTCCTCACACAACAATATAGTTCTCAGAATGTCTCAGTGTAGATCTCAGATAAGTCTCAGTATGGTTAAATGGTATGTGCACAGATATGGTTACATGTTTGTAAGAATATATGTTAGTAGGTATGTTGCTAGCAACATTGTCAGAGATGTATGGTTGACAGGTGTGCACAGACAGTCACACACGTAATGTCATACATGGTCATCACCACTGGTCTGGTCTGGAACCTAAAAGACAAAAGCAAACAAGTTTAACAGTTATGCCAAAACAATACAAGGAATGTCTGCAATTGTCCTAACAGTAGCCTATTCATGGCTTTCATAAGGTCCCTTTCCACAGGAGTATAATCAAGCACCAAATGCATTCATAAGGTGCTTGATTGTATACACCAGTGGAAAGGGACCTGATGAAACCCATCAACTTTACTTAGGCTACGTAAGAATCAGGAGCATAGAATGAAAACGTAGCCATGGCCTATTTGATACACAAACAAGCGGTGAACAACGTTACAAATTTGGTAAAAATAAAAACAGGAGCATATTTGTTAGCTTTAACTAAAATGTGAACGGTGGAAGATATAACGTTATGACCATCAACAATGAGTCACGTTATTCATGCCCTTCATGACACCCATGATGGGTTTCATCAGGTTCCTTCACACAGTATAATCAAGCACCAGTCTGTATTCATAATCTATTCTAGGTGCTTGATTCTATACACCCGTGTAAAGTGACCTGATGTCGAATAAAATCAGAGCCATATTAGGCCTATCTGTAGGCCTACTTCTCTGGTTTACGTTAACGTTCTAGTTAAAACGCTGCTGGTTAGTAGGCCTAATGAACAAATGTAACGTTAGTGCAGGCCTACGTTTGATTGTCGTTATCTATCGAAACCTACAGCTAACCGGTCAATGTAAAGTTGACGACATATTAACGTTGATTAACAGTGGGTTTCCTTACATAATCAACGTAGCAAGGTGCTAACGTCAAATAATTAACTAATGTTAAAACGTTACCTAACGTTATAACGTTAGTGAAGTTTATTTGTTTCATACGCTAACGTTACATCATGTTTGACGACATAATGACTCAAATACCAAAAACCGCAACACTTACCTTGTCTGTAATTAGAGAAATGTGCCTCTGAATGAGTTTCACGAGCAAATAAACCATGGCACAGCAGGCCAAGACGTTCAGCAGATTCCCAGATTCACAGCTCCTGGTATAGCTCTGCTCAGCTGTTGATTGCTTTCAGCTGGAGATCACGTCATAATGCCAAAAGTTGCCGCCACGGCCGTCAATGTTAACTCTATGAGAATTTCTTGCTCTTTTATCATAAATATCTCAAAAAGTATAAAGTTCACAAATGTAAAAAGACATTGTACAATTGTCCGTTACAAGACCTTTGTAGGAGTGTTTGAATGATGTCAAACGGTTCAGTGGTTTTAGAGCCTTTGAACGTCAAATTTGGTCGGAAGCAGAATAATAATTATAAGAAGAACAGCGATAATAGACCATTGCATTTACATGCAATGCAATTAATGGGTACATTAAGCACTCAAGATATGTATATAAAGTTAGATATGTCTCCAAAATGGTGTTAAAGTCCAGTTTTTGTAATTTTTTGTTAGTAACGGTTATTTTTTACGCAATTCGGCGATGACGTCATATGAGGTAGACGTGGTGGAAGCTATCTTTTACAGTCTATGGGTGGAAGCAGAGATAAGAAGGAATCCGACCTGCAGTCATATCCCTGTCCCACCCCATCTCTCTCTCCCACTTACTTACTGTCTCACTATTCACTGTCCTATACAAATAAAGGCAAAAAGCCCAAAAAATATACTATACTATAAATATAAAAAAGATCTTTGGTGGAAGTAGCCTCAGCCTTATAGCAGCTACTAGAACTAGCACTGGTGTCTAACTGGGATGAGGAAGAGGTGACAAGACCCACAGTTAACATTTGAACCGGTTAGACGTGAGAGGGCGAATGGGGAAATACCGAGAGCTGATGGCCATCAAAGAGAAATAAATGCATGGTCAGAGGAGAATCACTGGAGAGTTGGTGAAGTGTCCTGGTGAGTTGCTAGCGCAGCAATGAGCGCTGGAGCTAGTCTATGAATAGCAGTGGGTAGGCCTACAATAACAACTTTTTTTACTGTCGAGTGAAAGTCAACGTTTTCTTTATATCTAGTTACAGTGATTATGTCGTTGGCTCAGATAAGTACCCTAAACTTAGTCAGAAGATCTAGAAATAGAAGGCATATTATGCTAGCTATGTAGCTTGACCCACCTGTGAACCCCTATGTTTATTTCTAAGCTTTCAAGCTACCTTTCTCCGGTGAAAATGTTGTTTGCACACGTAGCCGACGCCGAGTAGGCTGGTCGTGTCTTCAGTGTGATTATAGTGCTAGTTTTCCCCGTGATTGACATTGTCATTGACACCGTCAGGGTACCGCTTACCGGGAAAGAGTAATAAGCGTTTCTGTGTCGCTGTGTTTGGCAAATTGGCAGGTGTCTGTGTGGGCGGTGTCGTCCCATGGAAACTGTGGAAGAGAGCTTGTGTTGTAGGGAGGTGAGGGCGTTTTGGTCGCTGAGGAGCTCACCCCGCGGCCAGCAAATAACGTGCCTAACACAGCGTCCTGGATTTGAGGCATGCTGCCTGAATCCGTTTGTGCTACACATAGCATACTCACACTCCAGGCAAGATCATGGTCCCCTTCAAGCCAGCACGCACGAGTATGTTCATGGTTTATGTTTACTTTACCAATCTTTTTACATTGAGTTCTTTGAACCAACAGTTAAAGGAGAGAGGAGATGTGTCGCATACACAATAAACATGCATAAGACACAGGCTTAAAATGACGTCTCCAACCTACTTACAGAGTTTTAAACTGAACAATCTTTCCTACTTATCCCTATGCAATACCGGTACACTGTGTACAGGCAGGCTATACGCTGGGCTTATGGGGTTTTAGGCAGGAGTATAAGGAAGCCTCTACCCTCTTGTGTGATTTCACCATCAGACAACAATTCCAAAGTGGTGACCAGACCTATCAGGGCTTTCAATGGCCTCGTTTAGATGAAAATGAATAAAAAGAATTGTTATGCTTATTCTGTTGTGATCGCTCCATTGCCCTTAAAATGTTATAAAGTACACAGAACACATGAATTTTGATTTAAAAAAAAAGTTTATTGGCATTGCTTGTAATGGTTACTGAACATTTAAACATTTACTGAACAAGGACAAAGACACAGGTTGGAAGTAAACAAATCTCTATAAAAAAAAATGGTTAGGCACAAAACATACAAGGATACAAGGAAGTTTATTGTCACATGCATATAGTTACTGGAAGTAAGAAATGCAGTGAAATTATGTCTGGTGTCAGCCTATTTGTGCATTAATGGGGGGGGGGGAGGGTAAAAAGTGCAGTAGAAGAGGGGTTTAGTAGATTAAGTGGCAAGGGCTGCATAAGAAAGGTGGGGGAGGATTGGGATTGGGGGGCACCAAGGAGCACCCATAAGCAACAGGGGCAAGGGAAAACTCCCTTACCAAGAAAGAAACCTTGGGCAGATCCACGGCTCAAGGGGCTAACCCAACTGCCAGGGGTCTTGGTGTGTGTGTTGGGGGGATGACAGGGGAGATGGGATAGTGTACTGTGTATGTGGGGAGAGGGCAGTGTGCAATATGTGTGTTGGAGAAGCTTCCTCATGAGACAATGTGCTGTGTATGGGGGGGGGGGGGGGGGGCAGTGTGCTGTAAGTATGTTGGGGATGTGTGTTGGAGAAGCTTCCTGATGAAATAATTTGCTGTGTCTGTAGGGGAGAGGGGGGAGCAGTGTACTGCAAGTATGGTGAAGGGACTTACTATTGCAAGCAGAGTACTGTATGTATGATGTATGTGAGTGATGACAGTGAAGATGTGTGTGTGGGCGGGAGGGGAGTGGAGCAGTGACTGTGTGTGTGTGTGTGTGTGTGTAGTGTGTGTGTATGTAGGGAGGGGGGAGGGGGCAGTGTGCAGCAAGTATGTAGAGGAGGCTTACTGTAGCAAGCAGTGTGCTGTATGTATGTGAGGTGATGAATGTGATGATGTAAGTGTGTGTGTTTTTTGTGTGTGTGTTGGGGATGGGGGTGGGGTGGGGGGGTACACATACAAGGAACACTGATGAAGGGCTAGACGCGAAACGTTTGCACCTTGTTTCTTTGGCCTGCAATAGTGTGGTCTTACCTGAGGGTCAGCTGATGGTTCTCTTTCTCACACACAAACCCATGATATTTCATGCATGCATACTGTACATGCAGTGATACATGCAAAAGCACATCAAGCAGACACACAGTGAGCCCAGACAACACCGCACACAGGTTGACAAGGCACAGGTAAAATGATTGGTAAATTATTTTGAATTACATACAAGAAATGTCATGCAAATAACAACAAAAAAGAAAATCCAAGCACACAGAGGAGCAGACATGCAGCACCCCTTGAATGGGGTACAGCGACAATTATTACCACTTACATAACCAATACAGTATAACACTCAAATATGATATCACAAACCAACAGACTAAAGCCAGCCTGGTACACCTGTGTCCCAGCATCAGAAGTGGAGGTGGGCAAGGGCTGATCCCCAGTATCACAGTGTCCATGGTCTCCTGCTGTGAGGCGTCTGTCAACATCTTGTGAAAACAAATATAAAAAAGGTCAGCGAAGAGGGTACACAAGAGAAAAAAGATTACAGTACAGTGGACCCTGATATGCGCTACTCGATGTATTCAAAAATACATGAAAGACATTCAGAACATATTTGATGATGTTGAAGGTTACTGTTAAATGTTTACATCAATACTAGTGGTAATACATGTCTAGAGTGCATGTGGTGCATAAACTCTATGAGGTAGTGCATTTACTGTATTGGGAGGTAGCTAAACTCTGAAGTGAGAAGTGGATAAACTCTGTTTCTGAAATGTCAGAGGTGGGTAAACTGTGTTTACTTGCGTTAGCCTCCACTACAGCCCTGGTGACACGGTCATGGACAAATATATGTGAAAGAGAACCGTAGCAGTCTAACACAAAACGCAAACACACTGTTTAGTTGTGAAGGCTGCTTGATGATCACCACCACTGATCCCAACACTAGCCATGATGCTTTCATGACGATATGGACATTTACTTCAGCGCAATTTTGTTTTGGCTCATATTCGTGAATCACGAAATATCCTCTAATGTCAGACTGATCATGATTGTAGTGGAAGCTGTGTCAAAGGGAACATGGTATGCAAAATACACACAGAGCTAGCTAACGAGCAGCTTGTAAACATTAGCATGATGCTTACCGTGGCAATATCTCGCTTGCGGCAGACGGTGTCTCTGGACCTCGGGACAGGGCAGGCAGAGAGGTTGCACAGACGGCAAAGCGGTAGGAATTAACTTCCTCTCACTCTTTAAACCAAGTGAGACCATCTTGGCATCCCCTGAGTGGTAATCCTCCTCCTTGAAATGCGCGCTACATATTCTCGAGAAGGCGGTGACGGAGCTAGCTGAAAAATCTGCCCACGTAACCTTGACAAATTGCACCTAGCTTCGGAAGATCCCTTTGTCCTTGGGGAAGCAATGGACCCTAAGTCCAGTTTTGCTGGAGTTCTTGCACCTGGCACAAACACAGTAGTAAACCATTTTATCTATTTATTTATATATCTACTCTCTCCCTCTCTCCATCAGCTATCTATGTTATGTTATGCTATGCTATCTCTCACTACTATCTATCTATGCTATCTCTCTCTCACTATCTATCTATCTATCTCTATATATCTATCTATCTAGGCTATCTTTATATTTACTTATATATCTATATTACTCTCTCACTAGCTGCTACTCTCACTAATCATCGTCTCTCTCAATGGTATCAATGGTAGCATGGTTAGCATGGTTAACATGTTAACATTATTAGCATTGTTAGCATTTTTAACAAAACTGCTAAAAATGAGTAGCTAAGTTAGCTAAGTAACATGGTTAGCATAGTTAGCATGCTAGCATGTTAGCATGCTAGTTAGCATTTTTAGTAAAACTGCTAAAAATGATTAGCTAAGTAACATGGTTAACGTAGTTAGCATGCTAGCATGCTAGTTAGCATTTTTAGCAAAACTGCTAAAAATGATTAGCTAAGTTAGCTAAGTAACATGGTTAGCATAGTTAGCATGTTAACATGTTAGCATGCTAATTAACATAGTTAGCATGACTACTAATAATGATTAGCTATGTTAGCTAAGTTACATGGTTAACATAGTTAGCATGTTAGCATTGCTAACATGCTAGTTAGCATAACTACTAAAAATGAAAACATTAGCTAAGTTAACTAAGTTAAGTAACTTGGTTAACATTATTATTTTTGATAACATAGTTAACATAACTGCTAGCAAACATTAAAATCCATTCCAACTGTCAGTTATCGTCAATTCTCTACCTAAATAATTTAACCATTTAAATTATCCACCTATTTAACCGTTCAATCATTCCAACTATATTAAACCTTATCTACCAAGCAAATCATTTAACCATATAAACTATCCACCTATTTAACTGTTCAGTCATTCCAACTATATTAAACCTCATCTACCTAGCAACCAATATAGTTTGTTTTTACTCTGTATGATATTTTACATCATATTTTTTGCATTTTCATGCACTGTATTTCCTTCAGGAAATGCTTTTCTAGTTTCATTCTGTTTCTGTACTGTCCCCGTCTGTGTATATGTGTTTAGAGATATTATGCAATGTTTTACTATTCTGCATTGGAGCATCCCCTGCGTCAGTAGAAATTTGCTCTGAATTGCCAGTCTGATTCACTGTGGGCCATGTAAGATGGGATATCGAACGCAATCTTCCATTAACCTGGAAGGATACTTAAACCCTAACTATTTCCTTGTCTAGTTAGAGCAGCTGGTGGATCTTTAGGGGAAGTCATTCTGCTTCTCCTTTGATGCGCATCATGGTAAATACAAATCTGTTCCTGATTTTTTTTCTCTACCATTGGTCTGACTTGGTCTTCAAAATTACCATCATGATGCAGAACCTACTGTGTTATGCTTTATATATATATATATATATATATATATATATATATTTTTTTTTTTTTATAATTTTTCGGATAAGAGAAATGTCACTGATAGTCTTAAACAGGCAAAAATATACAAAGAATGCACAGGCAAATGTGAAAACACGTCATGCTTTCACAAATTAAGCATTTTAATGAAAAATTTGGCTTATGTACTACCTGAGTGTTTATATACAGTGGGTACCACTTGGAATTGCCCGGTTTCACGCGTGATTCTCACAGGACCTAACGCGTGAATCACACGTTTTTTATTTATATTTCCCCAGTGAAGCTGCAATGACCCAAACAACCACAAGTAATACATTGTAAGTTGTACGTTATAAGTTGTAATACATTATAAGTTGTAATACGTTGTACGTTATGGGTTGTAATACATTTCCGCTGCTGCGTGAATCACGGAAAGCGTGAATGAAGTGGCCTCTTCTAAATGGCACCCACTGTAAATTAATAAATTACATGATTATTTCCATAAACACTGAATGTAAGCTATGACAGCAAAACAGAAATTCCAGTATGAAGAACATATAGATTATGCAGAATCTACTGCCAGTCTGCACTGTACCTGGGCTGTTAGCCACAGAGTCAAAATGACAGTTGGCCAACATGAGGTGCTGTGCGCCATTCTTAGGCTCCAATTTGACAGCAATGTTCGTGACCTTGTCATAGTAGCTGGTGAAGCCACCCAGGAAGTCGATGCTGAAGGAGCCAGTGGGCCGTTGCACATCCACAGTAATGGCATGGGGCCCAGCCATGCTCTCCTCCCGGATGTGCTCGATCTCAGCCAGCAGGTAACCCACAGTCATGACCTCATTCTCCACACTTCCCACTGGTCGAGGACCCACACTGGTGATGCTTTCCAGGTGTTTTCTGCAACCAGGACATGCATAGGCAGTTAAGTGACACATGAACAATGACATACCATCACATCTACAAATTTAACATCAAACCCCTGATTTAACATTAAAAATAGAGCCTGATACCTGATTTTATAATCTAATAATCAATGCAATAACAACTCTCCGTTAAAGCGATACTCCACCATTTGGGGAAATACACTAATTTTCCACCTCCCCTCGAGTTAAACAATTGAGTTTTCCCTTGCTGTTACTGTCAGACTCAGAGAACGGCTGGATGAACTGGGGAAAGGTAAAACTCAATTGTTTAACTTAAGGGGAGTTGGTAAATGAGTGTATTTCCCCCAATGGTGGAATATCCCTTTAAGTGTCTCTGGGATGATTATCCTAGCTCAGGGCCCTATCATGACAGTCAAAAGCGCATCGTCACTCGTCAAAAGCTTATTCAAATATAGTAGGATGTCCAGTCCACATTGGGAGGGTTTTCTTCGAGCGCATGGCGCATCAAGGTGTTCCTAGGTTTTTTTAATCAGTCATGGGTGTGTTTGAGGCGTAACATCATTTAAACCAATGAGAATGACATCTGTCAATCCCCTTTAACGGCGCAAAGCGCGATGTCAAATAAATCCATCGGTATTTTGACATTCAACGGCGCATTTGAAGGAGGCTGCTTGCGAGAGCGTATGGAATAGTCATTCCACTAAAACCATACTTTACTAAAACCTAGCATAGCCTTCACGCATTTACACTTCTCTATTATTTGAACTCATTGGCAAAGTGAAACTAACTTCACCATGGTGTCAGTCAACGACAAGACAGTTATATGCAGTTTCACTATTGACTGACAATGGGTTACCATCAAAAACATAGGCTGGAAAAAGCTAAATCTACCCTAATATTGCTCAAATAACTGAATAAAAAAAACATTTATCCTGCAGAGGAGTTGCTTATATCTTGTGACAGTGTGTCTTCAGCTGTGCTCCATACGTGTCTCTCGCCTCTTCCCTAATCACTTTTAACCATCATTACCAATTTGCTAATGATGGTGAATAACTACTCATCATGAGATGTACAGTATTTCGTAATATCTTTATTCTAATTATGTTTCCCATTGTAATCGTGCAATTTGTAATTTTTTGCATGGATGTGCGCTGGTGTGCGTTCATGGATGATAGAAGGATGGTGCGTTGTGCCCCCGCCAATATGACTGTTGACAATGCGCTCTTAAAATAACATATAAACAACTCGCCATAGACCTCTGACCAGGTGTACAATAGCGATTTTTAGACAATGCGCTAAGCCACTCCCTAAGTTGTTAATTGCCACACCCCTGGGCGCATTGTTTAAAAATGAAACGTGCAAAATAAGGAATTAAACTTCGCGTCGGGTGGAAAACGAGTTTTACGCCATGCACCAGTGTGCAAAATACAGCCCTCAGTTTCTTTAATATGGCACTGCACTGAAAGGAAGGGGTGAAGTCCTACAGTGCCCAGGTTTGGCAGAAAGTATATGAGCAAAAGTACATCCATGTACATGTCCATGGACACCCAAATATTTCTGTCAGATGTGACAATAGACCAGTTAATTCCAAAATTATTTATAAAATGATCTCTCACACAAATTTGACTAACTGAATGTCTGACTAATTTAGAATTTGTCCCATCCCACATCAAATCCTATCCCGCTATTAATAGTTTTAAGTCAGATTTAAAGACTTTGGGTCACAGGTCTTTATGCTGACTTTTTTTTTTCCAGGAGCTATTGGGCGCCCAAAAACATAGGAGCACAGACAAAAGTTGGGTCAGTTTGGTTCCTAAAATAAGTACATACATAAGTAAGTATAATTTAAGTACATATGTACTAGGGGTGGGCGATATGGACAAAAAATAATATCTCGATATTTTTTGCGATTTTGATGATAACGATAATTAGTCAATATCCTTTAAAAAATTGTTTTTGTTAAAGTCTGAGTTACTTTACAGCTCATTATTTATGAATAGCATCATTACAATAATAACCAATAACCTAACCTGTGACTTTTTAACCAAATCAACCAATGCATTGTCACTCTATGACACATTTCCAATTCTGCCCCCACTTGTGTGTGTGGCAATGACATGGTCTAGCTGAAGTTCCTTTCAAACCTTTACATAGGATTCACTGTAAAACTAAGCAGACCAACAGAGTACATCTCAGTTATTTCCTTCGATGTTTTGTTTAAGAGCAATCATGTAGGCTAGCATTCCAAGTTACAGAATAGAAACTAATGCGTTAGCTTACGGCTAATGTATATGAGAAATCCCATAAAGATGCTAACGGTTAGCATAATCGGTTTACGTAGATATTTAGAGCGAACTTCAGTCCATTTACAAAAGAGTTACATGAGAATAGTTCTTTGTTTGAAACTGACTATTAAAATATTCAAAGGCTAATGTTTTCTCTCCATATAATACCGCGTAGGAAAAAACGTGTGCAAAACGTATGTCTCTACAACAAGTTTTTACTGCATTGCCATGAACAAAGTAAAGACAAATGGAGTGTTTCTTTGTCATACAAATTGGGATGCAATGTGAGCCTTGAATTGGATGCCATGCAGGAATTTGCTAGGATCTCAAAACCGGATTATGAACATGCTTTGCCATAGAGAAACACATGATAGCGTTGGATTATAAACATGCTTTGCCACAAAAACACACAAAACATGGGGTAAGTTGAGCTAAGCTTATATGAAGTTATTATTTTGCTGTCACTTAATCTGTTTTATAACCCAGAAGGATGTACTCAAATGATGGTATCAATAATAGCTCTGTGTCTCCTCTTTCATCTGAAATGCATGGCATAAGTTTATCTATCCTATCACAGGTTCGCGAGAAATTCAAACGAGAGTAAAGGGTGTGCAGCATGGTTTTTGTATGCCGTTATTATTTTGCAGTCACTTTGTTTATACAACCCAGAAGGATCGATATACTTGGTACCAATGGAAAGCCCTGTGTCTCCTCTTTCATCTAATATGCTTGCTATGTATGCGATCACGATTAATTCAAACGAGAGTAATGGGTGCGCAGGTGAACGCAGAGAAGTATAGACTGTATATATGATGCAATTTAATTTAATTTTCATACTTGATCGTACAAGTACAAGTGCATAGTCTCGTTGGAAAGCCCCACTTCTGCTCTGTCACGCAATAAAGGTGTCATCTCGCTGCGATGAATAGTTCCGGAGCAATGTAACAGAGAAGAAAAGGTGTGTTTTTTGACGCACTTTGCATCAATCGGGTTCTAAGGGTTAAAGTAAAAATAAAATTGGTATGCAAAGGTTGCAATGTTAGAGGAAGGTTCCCTAAAGGTTGCAACATTTAGGCAACGTTAGGGGAACGTTTCCTAAAGGTTCCCAAAGGTTGCAACTTCCCATGGGAACCAAAACCTAACCAAAATCTAACCTTCAGGGAACGTTCTGGAACCATAAATTGTTAGCTGGGGCTTTATTTCTTCATTCAGAGCTAATGGCAGTCAGTGAGCCTTTGCATAAAGAAATAGGGCATAAAAAAAAAAATTCTTGGGTTCCGGTTTCCGACCGACACTGTCAATTTATGTGCGACCCAAATTTATTTTATGAGCTTGGGGAAGAAATAACACTAAATAGTCTAGGCTACATTAAATAAATCCACAAATAAAAGGTGAACTATAATTACATTAATTACCCCTTGCGTTATGTATAAGGATGAGCGTATTCTCTCTGTTACAAAGTAGCCTATGCACCGCTGTTCACGAAGACGATTGTTTTAGTCACTTGTTTTTCGCAAATTTGACCAATCATCGTAGTTTCACTGTGAAATGTCACCTACCGCAACAGTCCCTCGCGCAGAATATTGAGCCAGATGGCACACTTACTTCTGCACCTTTTGCATATGACACCAAAGACTGCCCTAACGTGTTCGTTCCTCTACAGTTTTGATGACAATAAATAGAAGGCTAACGTTAATGATCTGCTTACTTGCATCTCTCAACCTGGTGTTGCTAACCTACCTAGGCTATGAAAGTAAGTTAATTAAGGCCTACTTGGTTTACTGATTTTTGAGTAGGCTATGCAACCCATTGGCAAACGTTTACCTGGATATGTCCTTTTAGCTTATGTCATGTTTGCTAGCTTGTGGGCTTAGTTTGAGTAGTGCTACCAAAATCATAGAAATTAATAAAATTGCAAGACATTTACCTCTTCTATGATCCAATAATAATTTCATTCGAGTTGTTTTTTTAACATTTATTTTAACTAATGACATAGAAGACATTCCCAATTGCATCCACATATCGTAATGCACTATGCAAAAAGTGATTTACACTCGTAGCCGAACACAGTGAGATGCAAGCCTTCCAATCCACTCAGAAATGTACTTAGGATACTCTCACGTCCTTAAAGGGGCAGGCAGTCAATTAGACGTACACCACCAATGTAATGACATTAAACAGAAGTGTAGTCAAATAGTTTAAATCAAAATGAAATTACTAGATACTTACTTGGCTATTAGTAATTATGCAGGCCACAGACTATGAATTATTAAAAAGATATGAACTTAATATGAATTACAAAATATATGAATGTATTGAAACATATGACATGATGCCATCTCTTTAGGTGACTGTCTTTTTTGGACAGTTCTACTATAATGCTTTGTGAATGACCTCAGTCAAAGCATTTTCACAAATAAAGTAGGCCTACTTTGATTTTCTGTAATCCTTACTGTTTACCTTTGATTATCCTTTTTAATAAGCATCAAGATTATCAGTGTGATTTTGGTCTTACTAACCTTAATTGCCCTAAATTTAAACTATTTTTGCAATTTTCACTTCCTCCCGCAATTTCTCCACAAGAAACAGCTAAAATCACCGCAACTTCCATCCAGGCATTTTAGGTCGCAACAGTCTCAAAAAACCTCGCGAAATCCTGGTGGGATTGATTTTCTACCTATCCCTTACTGCCACTGAAAAAAAAAAAAAAAAAAAAAAATTCCCTACCGACCCATGGCCTCAACTGACAACCAACAGGAACCAAACCTTTTTTTTTTTTTATGCCTAACCTACCTAGGCTATGAAAATAAGTTAATTAAGGCCTACTTGGTTTACTGACATTTGAGTAGGCTATGCAACCCATTGGCAAACATTTACCTGGATATGTCCTTTTAGCTTATGTCATGTTTATGTCAAGCTTATGTTTGCTAGCTTGTGGGCTTAGTTTGAGTAGTGCTACCAAAATCATAGAAATTAATAAAATTGCAAGACATTTACCTCTTCTATGATCCAAGAATGATTTTTATTCGAGTTGGTTTTTTTAACATTTATTTTAACTAATGACATAGAAGACATTCCCAATTGCATCCACATATGGTAATGCACTATGCAAAAAGTGATTTACACTCGTAGCCGAACACAGTGAGATGCAAGCCTTCCAATCCACTCAGAAATGTAATTAGGCTACCTTAAAGGGGCAGGCAGTCAATTAGACGTACACCACCAATGTAATGACATTAAACAGAAGTGTAGTCAAATAGTTTAAATCAATATGAAATTACTAGATACTTACTTGGATATTAGTAATTATGCAGGCCACAGACTATTAATTATTAAAAAGATATGAACTTAATATGAATTACAAAATATATGAATGTATTGAAACATATGACATGATGCCATCTCTTTAGGTGACTATCTTTTTTGGACAGTTCTACTATACTGCTTTGTGAATTACCTCAGTCAAAGCATTTTCACAAATAAAGTAGGCCTACTTTGATTTTCTGTAATCCTTACTGTTTACCTTTGATTATCCTTTTTAATAAGCATCAAGATTATCAGTGTGATTTTGGTGTTACTAACCTTAATTGCCCTAAATTTAAACAATTTTTTGCAATTTTCACTTCCTCCCGCAATTTCTCCACAAGAAACAGCTAAAATCACCGCAACTTCCATCCAGGCATTTTAGGTCGCAACACTCTCAAAAAACCTCACGAAATCCTGGAGGGATTGATTTTCTACCTATCCCTTACTGCCACTGGAAAAAATCCCTACCGACCCATGGCCTCAACTGACAACCAACAGGAACCAAACCTTTTTTTTTTATGCCTAGGCTATACAGTGGGCATCGCTTTGAAATGGCCACTTCAGTCGCGCATTACGCGGTGTGAAGTTGCGTGAAGCTTTAGTACCACTTTCAGCCACTGTGCGTCGCTCTGCCACTGTACATCGCTCTGTCAGTGGTAATTGTTACCGAGAGGAATCCCAGCCTACGAATTCAATAACAAAATAAATCGTAATTAAACATTACCTCGATTAAGGCTACTTGGGTATGGCTTAAGGCTTGACTACACGGTGGTAGCGAAATCTGCTTTTGATAGCCTACCGGTGCCGCTCCACAAAACGAAAAAATATCTTAATTTGCTGTTATTGTCAGTGTTGGGGGTAACGCAACTACGCAAATCAAAACAGTGTCTTAATTTGCCCTACTTCTTGACTGCAATGTAGTCAATTGACTGCTTGACATGTCATTTTTATTTTTCTGTACAATAAACAAATACATCTGCTTTATGCCGCAGAATTACATTCATATTTGGCTGACTGCAGACGCGCCACTTCCCTCCCCATATTCCAAGATTAAGATAGTAGCCTATACAAAAAGCACTTCATACTATCATAAAAATTTGTTAAAACAAATAGCTATTTGCAATTTGACAAAACACTGGTCCTCATTTTGCGAATGCGAGGACGATATGAGCCTGTTGCATTTAGTTAGATGTCCGAGTCACGCATAATGTTTTCTCTTAAAAGTTATTCACAAAGCCTTTCAGACAACTCCTAAACTAGGAGTGAGTCTTCGTGGCTATGGATGACGTCATTACTCATGCACGAGCTTGACTGAAGTGACCACCTTGATTGGCTGACGATTGTAACGCGGGAATTCCAAACACCTCTCTTCCGATGATGAGTGACAGGTGACAGGTCGGAGAATGCGTGCGCTACACAAGTAGTGCGAAGGACGGAAGATGATTAATAACTGAATAAAAAGGCCTAGCCTAAATGAAAAGAGTAAGGCAAAACAAATAGCCTAGTAGCCTAATGAAACATAGGCCTATGGATTGATGCAGTAGCCTACCTTTGCAACATTATTAAATTAATCTGTCACCATATGCCTAGGCTACGTTTGCAAAGAGGAGAACATTTTAATTTGATTCACAATGAAACGTTACATTTCATTTACATGTTAACAATGAGTTTTGGTTGTTGTTGGTGGCGTTATTGCATCCCTTTTATGAATGCAAAATTGTTCCCTCGCGATTGGAAGCTCATGTTGCGCATAGGCTACGCATTTCAAAACATCGCAACGTAAAATGCCACAAAAAAGCTGTTTATGAATAGGTCTTAGTGAGTTAGGAGTCCTCTCGACTTAAGCTGTCCCAGACTTAGGTGCTACTTTTAGGTCTAAAATGCTTCGTGAATTACTTTTTGTGAAAAAGTTAGGAGTGGCACGCCCATTATTTTTAGGAGTTGCTCCTAAATTCGCCAGTTAGGGCTACGCATTCATTATCTTTGGTTAGGAGCTACTTTTAGCCTTCTTTGTGAATATGGCCCCTGAATAAAAAGGCCTAGCCTAAATGAATCAAGGCAAAACAAATAGCCTAGTAGCCTAATGAAACATACGGATTGATGTAGTATCTTTGTAACATTATTAAATTATTCTGTTACTATGCCTACGTTTGCAAAATAGAACATTTTAATTTGATTCACAATAATGTTACATTTAATGTTGACAATGATTAGCCTAGTTTTGGTTGTTGTTGGTGGCGTTATTGCATGTTAGTTATGCCTACAATGCAAAATTGCTTCCTCACGATTGGAAGCTCCTGTAGCTGCATGATTTCAAAACACGGCAAAATGCCGCAGGTTTGTGAATAGGTCTGTGAGTAAGGAGTCCTCTTGACTTCTTTTAAGCTGTCAGAGGTGGGAAGGTGTGATTTGTTGGGGGCAGGGCCAGATTAACTGGGCACAAATGTCTGATGGCCCCCCTTCCCCCCAGCCAACGTGAATCGGGTGGTTAGTTAATAGGCCTATCGTGAAGATTTTTCCTGCCATCTAAGGCACGAGCGCATCTGTGAGGCCAAGCCTCACCAAGTAGCTCGTTTGTTTACAACTAACATTCCATTTAATTAAACTGCTTTATAGGCTATGCCGAAATAGTTTCCAACATTCTGAATATTAGTGTCGGGTGAATTGAAATGTTCTCAAAGTATCCTTATGGCTGAAAGCTGCTTGGGATCCCCCCGTCAAGCAATATAACCATACAAACGCGCTTCCTGCACTCATTGTTTCAAAAGGAGTAATTTTGGCTTTGTCAGAACTGAAGAGCTGTGGACGGCACGGCACAGCATGCCCAATGAAAATAAATTAACGCAAAGCAACACAACACAGACCCCGCTTCTCTCGCGTCAGTCACTGACATGAACGAAACACAGAACCCGCTTCTCTCACGGCAGTCACTGACAGTAACCTAGAATAAATGCATGGGGAAAAACACTTCCCCATGGCAAAGACATCGTAAAACACTGAAAGTTAATATTTTGTCACTAGCAACATACATCTGTCCTTTGGACGTATTTAATAAACAGCGTAGGCTATTCATCTGTCAATATGAAACGAGACTTGGCCATTCTAATTAATGATCGGAAAAACGCGTATCGACCACCGTTACTGTAAAATATACACGTATGTCCATTTAAACTCGATTTTGGTAAAATATGGATTATATCATTACACTGGCAAGAATATGATTACATTTAAAGATGCCGTACCAAGTTTGACAACGCTACGTTCAACTGCTTTGAAATTATGGTGTTTTTTTTTACTTCCTGAAAAGTAACCGTTTTGGACATACGTGAGTTTCATCGGGCAGCGACGATAAGGTCAAATCCTTGCATTGCCATTGAGCTGCGCTTTTTACGCACGCAGCCTTTCCTTGCCCCGCCCCGCTCTCTCTCGTAGCCCGCTGCCACTCCTCTGCATGTGCATTTAACCCTTACGAGCCCGACCGTTCTAATTTCGTTACAAAAGTAACGATGGCCAATCGTCTCATATCTCAGCTGTCCAATGACTGATTTTTTATTTTTAATCCTCCCCGTAATGCTGACAACATAAGCTTCAATTTGATATGATTGGTTAAGGGGTTTATGGCGCGAAATGTTTTGGATACTTGAAGATGAGTCTTGAAAAAATATTTTCACTTGAGTCGGTGCATTTGACGTGGAAAGCCGGATGCCACCTGCACTTAAGTTGGAGTTTACCTCGACTGGAAACCACACAGCTGGATAAACTGAGGTAATATTGTTTTTACATCGGTTTTAGTTATGGTTTATCTTAATTTGAAGTCCTTAAATCATGTTATTTGACAGTAATATGCTTTCTCATGCTTTCTCATCAGCGTCAACATTATGGCTTAGCGGGGGGGCTAGTGCATCGTCACGTAACTTTAGCTAACTGTATAATTCTGAACTGCTTGCAATATTATTGTTTGCTTTTGATGTCAGTTATTTTCATTTGACAGTTTCATTTAAAAACCTGTTAGTATATAACCTGTAGGTAAGTTTGTTTTCTAGTTCCAATTTGCTTGTTAGGTAAGCATTATATTGGCAAGACGTATACCAAAGCAAAGCTGAATAAATCAATGGGCGCCGCGTTTCTAAGTTGCGTTCTCTTACATGAAATAAGTTGAGCGATATTTTTACTCCTCTCAATATGTAACGTTAGTTGTAGAAAATAAGATGTGAAATCACATATTCTGTCAGAAATGTAATTAACTTATTGCCTTTCCTCCGGTTGTTATCTGTAGTGCAGTCTGTAGTGAACTATTTTAGCTTGCTAACTTCTAAATGAAAAACATCAGACGTGCTTGTCTCAACATTTTCTAAGATGGCATGACTTGAAATAGATGAAGCACAACTCCTCTCAATATTTAGTTATAGAAAACATGATGTGAAATCACATATTCGGTCAGAAATGTCATTATTGCATTTCAGCAGTTTGTTACTAGGTGAAATGTAATCTGTCTTTATCTTGATGCCAGCCAGGCAATCAGATTTAGGGTAGCTAAACCCATGTGTAATACAATGACTTTTCATAGGCCTACTTAGAAATATTTCGAGTTATATTCTGAGGATGCTTCAATAGTTTAGGCTACCTCTTCTTTTGTGTGCATACATGCACAAATCTGTAGTTTTGTGATTTTATTTTTTACATTAATAAAGGTATTTGTATGATTTCACTCTTGTTTCAGATGGAGGATGACAAGACCTACACAGACCTTCTCGCAAGCCTGAAGAGGTAGCTGACTGCTCATGCGCTCACAATGCTGAAGACCATGAGGGGATGGAGGAAGAAGGTATAGATTTATGTGCCGTGCGTAGGATGGTGCAGACTAAAAAAACTGAAATAGACTTGTTATGTTCTTTTTTACTCACATTGTTGGCCCAGGCATATGTGGTTTTACCAACCGGAAGGAATGGGAGCTTGTGCTTAGTAGGCCATCGTATGCAAACAGTGCAGGGGCATGGGACAAAGACCCCAGAAGAGTTTCACAGGTTTCTGGGATTGATCATTTACATGGGGTTCACTTCCCTCCCTAATATCCATTGCTACTGGGGATCCAAGTCTTGGCAGGGATCAGGGGACATTGACCAAATGATGAATACATATTGTGTACTCCAAAAAACGCAGAATACCAGAAAGCACTTTTTCTCCGTTGACATTGCAGTTGTCAGTAGCTTCTTGTTATTTCAAGTTTGACAATGCAATGCAGAACCTAGGTTTGGTAGCTACAACCAGAAAGAATTTGGAGGAAATCTATCACAACAGCTGGTAGGCATTTCCGTTGAAATTTCAGCCTCACCTTCAGCTGCTCCAACTACTACTCTGTCGTCTTTCCATCAAGTACATATTCCTGTACAGCAGGAGCTTGTTATAAAAAAACGTACATAATAAAACTAATGTAGCTTGTATGGCCCTGGAGTGTAACGGAAGGCGAATTTGTTTTATTGATAAACAAATTGCTGTCAGATTTGGCATTCTGCAAAAGGGGATGCGTTTAGTAATGAGTCATAGCTCTTCTGTGTTCAACCTTCAGGTTCCCCACCCCACCTTTCCCTATCCTCCTCTGTAAGTGTGTGTGTGTGGGGGGTATGAGTTTGTGTGTATATGTGTGTATGTGTTTATCCTCCACAGGCTTGTTCTAAGTATGTAATCCACTTTCAAATGTTTAGAACACATTGAGTTTTGAGTGATGTTGATTGTATTCCTAGCTTTTCATGAATAATAATACATTTTATACATGTATATCATTTTCATATTATACTGATTTATATAAGGAAGTTGTATTTGTTGAATCAAATGTATTTTATGTCTCTTTTCCGAAATGGTCTTCAATGAATACAGTATACTTCCTGTATTACTGGTAAGGTACAGTATGTTTTTTTTTGTGTCATTCTTATTGACTGTAGCATTTGCTTATATACAAATAAATGGTTTATTCTTATAGACCAAATACATCTAAACCATTGTTTCTGACTTGATTATTAGTTTTTATGCATACTTTTATGTTGTTGGTGAGAAAGTGAATGTGAATTCTGTCAACATTCTAAATTCCGTTTCCTGCATCTTTTTTACACTGATCACTAAAATTATCATAACTTTTGAAAGGTTAATGATATTCCAATACAGTCTTTTTGTTAAATAGCCCACAACTTGCTGAACATTTCATACACTCTATAATTTTCTCTATCTTGTAGAGAAATATGATGAAAATTCATTTTTATGTGAATGAAATTACATTTTGACAAATTCCAGATATACATTTGGAGAGGATTTTCAAATACTGTTCATTACTATATCAACATTACCATATGTATTTTACATCATTTCATAGAACTGATCCTTCTGATTACAATGGTATGTATATCCCATTGATGGTATGTATTATACTCAAGAAATACGTTTTTTGTGTGAGGAGGTCATTCAGCACCAAAAATGGAATGTTCGGCACGGGCACTAAAGGGTTAACAAAATATTCACGATTGTTGAAGGATTGTTGTTGCCACATAGAAGCATTACATAGAAGACGTCTGGCTAAATTGCTATTAAATCCGCTTAGCATCGTGACCATGCTGCGCAAATTTGTTCAAAACTGCTGCATTGAAGTGAACTCTGCTAAAGTCTTATCACAACATAGTAGGCTACATTGAAGATACTAAACTAAGTTATGAAATCAAGCAGTATCTCAAAGCTAACGTTAGAATACTGTTTGGATGTCGAATTTAGCATGCTTAGCCTACTTACAGCTGCTTGTCAATTTCGTTGAAGGGCTCATTTTATTGACTCTGACACTGAATGTTTGGAAAATCCCGATGTAAATGGAAAAGTGTTTTCCAAAATTCAAAAGAGCTTGTCCCAAGGAGAAGTACGAACCTTTATTTTAACTATGTAGAAAACGTTATGAATTGCATCCACACATCAGCAGCCTTTCAACTGTGTTACAATTGCAAGGGTTCCCCCAAACGTCTTAAAAAGAGACAGGCACTCAATTAGACCTAGATACACTACCACGATCTTAATACCACCCCACCCCTTAAAGACGCACAAGCCAGCAATATTTCTGATGATTTTATTGCGGTGAAGTTTCGTGCACAATGACAAACAGGAGTGCCTACATAGGAACTCACGACTGCACAGTTTGCATACCGCTTTGTCCTTCTCCATAGTTTGATCTACCCAAAACCCGAAGTGCTTCCATATCGAACTCCACAAGTTATTAGGGCTTATCACTCGTCTCTCTCATGTCGCACAGGTTGATAGCATTGTCCTCCATTTTTGGCAAAACACCAACAGCACAGCAGCCGATTAAAACAGCTGTTGCCGGTGCGTAAAATTGGTGGGAATTTTCTTTTTAGCTTTCATAATGCCTACTGCACATTCGAAATTCTTTATTTTCTTTTTCTGCTTGTTTGTGAGTTTTGTTACATCTATCTTTTTTATTTGTTTAATTCGTTTAAAATTAATATTGTACATATTTGATTAAAATCGATTCCCTATTTTAGTTTTCAAAACTTGTGTTGGTTGGTCCAATCGATTGTGCAGAAAGTGACAGCCCTACTGTTAATACTGTGGGTGGTCCTTAGACCAACACATGCCAAATCTTGGATTTTGTCCGAAACGCGAAAACATTTTCACAGGTCACAGATTTTGTCCGTTTGTCACGGAACTTGGCACATGATCTTCAGACTAATCCTTGTCTTGCTTTTTAAAGCCATATTCAAAAACGCTCGCCCTTCACAGCCAGTCGAAATTGGTGGCGAGGCCGCCTAACAGGAAGTGTATATCTACGGCAATCTTTGGTTGCTAGACATGAAACTTGCTGTAACTTGTGCCCATATGTCTGATGGAACAGCATTGAGTTGCCATGGCAACTCCAACTTGGCGGCTTGGCCCCCTCATTGCTGCTTGCAGCTAAGCTATGTTTTTGGGATGGTGATGACAATCAGCCTTGTGTTTACAACAGCAATAACTTAGTGTCTGGGTTATAAAACATGGCCTACACCAAAAAAAAAAAAAAAGCAAATCATTATCGAAAGTTATAGGACACCTCCTTCACTTGGCATGAGAAAAAACAGGAATGATTTACTGTCCGTTCGATGTCAGAATTAGTAGCCTAGGCCTAAAGGTTTATTTCGCTACAGAAAAGGCATCCAAACATTAAGGTTACTCCATGCCATCGCGTCTGCTTATTTTGCATGATCGTAGTCAGTTTAAGCTAACGTTAGTTCACCGCAGGTTCTCGCATCGGGTTAAATGTCAAATGTACGAGACAATACAATGACAAACTATGAAATTAAAGGAGTGACTTACCTGGCTCTTAGTGCATTGAATTCGCCAGTAGATCTCCCTAAGACAAGCTGCTGTAAAGATAAATGAACTAGTCCCCACAACACTAAAATAAATGCCACCACAAGTAAGGCGGCCACTCCTTCGCGTAGCAAGTACGAATTGACTTCGGATTTCTTTTCTATATCCCCATAGCCGTTCTTATCATGTCGGTTATGAGCATAATTACTATCCTTGAATATGTCATTTTGTATGGTGTGCAGCTTTATTCTCCTAACAGTCGTATCACTCTCCATTTTAACTATACTGGAACACCAACTTGCGTCAGTCTGGCGGACTCCGGACGGCACACGCCGAGGGACAAATATTGTGAAGGACGAATAGCGTAACCACGTTTGGATACAGGTGGCCTATATAGTAAACAGCTACAAAAAAATAAATAGTTGGGACAATATAGAAGTTGTATTATTTAGGCCTATCAGATATCACGATATAAAATTCCAGTGAGCTTTATAGGCAGAGACAAATATGTCCATGTCATCACAACAACCCGGATCATTTGGATTTTCCTGACTTGAATAACGTTACACAGATGAAAACTAGGGCCTAGAGTGCATTTTCGAGAATATGGAAATAGTTGCGGAAAATGTAGCTAGCCTAAATAATTGACAACACTGTTGTCAGTCAGTGAAATCAGATGTCTGAGTGGGTCATTCTTATAGCAAATGGTGCCATGTGTCCCCATGACATGATCAGGGACGTAGCACCAAATTCTGGGCCCTATGCACAAGTGGTGGCCATGCCCCCCCCCCCCCAACCAACCAACCAACCACCGGCTGTAAGCATGAAGCATGAGGTTCACAACTAACTACTATCTAATCACACATTGAATTAATCTAACAACTCGGTAGTTAGGAAATGGTTTCCCTTCCCTGTCTTTTGCTGTGATTTTATTTGTTTTTTCTTTGCTCGCCAATCTGCGTACTATTGTGTCTCTCTCTTCATTCGTCAACTTCTCTGGCTATAGTGCTGGATTCTCAGGCAATGGCATATACTCCTTAGCACTGCCCTTCTGACCTCTCTTCATCTCTTTCACTTTTTTCAGAACCTTCTCTGCTTTCAATTCCTTCATCCTCTATCACATCTTCTCTATCTACCTGGACAGACCCCTCTACAAGCATATAAGCATATAGATATATTAGCAGGCAATTCCAATGTAGCCTTATGGATGTGACTGAACATGCTTAATATTTAAATATTCTGTGTAAAATTTCCTCAAATTTCATTTTTCATTTGCTTCATAAAAACATAAGAACATTTTATTTTTCTGATGGTTGTGGCAAAAAAATGGTCTATTCTAATTAGACTAGACTACAGTGAAAGACAGAGCATGGCAGTGTTGCTAAATATACATTGCAGTATAGCCTTTCGTGTGATTTCATTTTAAACTATAGGCTCACCTTGTCTCAAGTCCACATCAGATGGTGAGAGGTCTGCTGCTGCTGCATCACCCTCTGTGACAGTTTCTGAAACTGAGTGTGATGCGTTTCACAAGTTAGCTTTGCTACTAATTTGACAGCCTTTCCTCATTAACCTATATAACATTGAGCCTACTAAGTTAAGCTATTAGCTCAACTTAATTTTCGAATTAGTAGGCTATTGAAATGTTGTGGTAGGCTATAAATCAGGCATCATGTTATTTCTAATTTTGTGTTAATGCTTTTTTAGCACTGATAATCGCGGTGGTATTGAAGTGTTTTGTAACCTTCAGGAGTTAATTTCATTTGTAGACTATTGCTTTCACATTGGGCTCACCTTTCTTGAGAAAGAAAGCTGTTAACACTTGTTTTCCCTCATTTCTTTTTTTCTCCCTTTCTTGCCTCTCTTTTCTTTTCTGGGAACCGGATTTAGCTTTCTTAGACTTAGGGCTGTATTTTGGGTCACCAGCGCATGGCGTTCGTTATTCACCGGCGCGAAGTTGAATTCGTTATTTTGCACGTTTATTTTTTAAGCATTGCGCCCAGGGGTGTGGCAATTAACAACCTAGGGAGGGACCTGGCGCGTTGTCTAAAAATTGCTATCATACACCACCTAAACCTGGTCAGAAGTCAATGGCGAGTTGTTCATATGCTATTTTAAGAGCGCATGTCAACAGTCATACTGGCAGGTGCACGCACCATCCTTCTATCATTCATGAATGCACACCAGCGCACGTCCATGCAAAGCATTACAAATTGCACGATTACAATGGTAAACATAATTAGAATAAAGATATTACGAAATACTGTACATCTCATGATGAGTAGTTATTCACCATCATTTGCAAATTGGTAATGACGGTTAAAAGTGATTAGGGGAGAGGCGAGAGACACGTATGGAGCACAGCTGAAGACTCACTGTCACGAGATATAAGCAACTCCTCTGCAGGATAAATGTTGTTTTATTCAGTCATTTGAGCAACATTAGGGTAAGTGTTGCTTTTTCCAGCCTATGTTTTCGATGGTAACCCATTGTCAGTCAATAGTGAAAGTAACTGCATATAACTGTCTTGTCGTTGACTGACTCCTTGGTGAAGTTAGTTTCATTTTGCCAATGAGTTCAAATAATAGACGAGTGCAAATGCGTGAAGGCTATGCTAGGTTTTAGTAAAGCATGGTTTAAGAATGTCTATTCCATACGGTCTCGCAAGCAGCCTCCTTCAAATGCGCCGTTGAATGCCAAAATACCGATGCATTTATTTGACATATCGCGCATTGCGCCGTTAAAGGGAATGACAGATGTCATTCTCATTGGTTTAAAATGATGTTACGCCCCAAACACACCCATCTGACTGATTAAAAGACCTAGGAACACCTTGTTACGCCATGCGCTCCACTTTTGAGAACGAAACCCCTCCCAATGTGAACTGGACATCCTACTAAATTTGAATAGACTTTTGACGAGTGACGATGCACTTTAGAATGTCATGATAGGGCCCTTAGACATCTTCACATCGTGACCGTCTGCATTGCCGCTTCGGCAGAATGAACGTTACTTGCGCCTAGCAGGGGAAGGCGGACTGAACCATTTCGTGCAAGGGAGAGGGTGCCTGCCCTCAAACAATGTTGGCTTGGACACAATTTAATATATCAATCAACTGATGCATTTACCCGAAATATTTGCATCTATATTAGTTAATAACATTTATTAAGATCTTTAAATTAAGGAAATTATTTATTATTAAGGAAAATAAAATTCAACTCCTTAGGGGCCCTCCCCCCACTTGGGGCCCGGGTAATTTATTCCCACTTGTCCCACCACTACGACGCCCTTGGACATGATCAAATATAAGTTGGGTAAAAATAGCTTAAATACTCATTTTTTCAAGCTTGTTTATAAAATGAAACACATTTCTACTATGTAAAACAAGCACTCTAAAATGCCATGTCCCCATGTAGGCCTATTTCCAACTTCAGTTGCAAGTAATAAAAATAAAATACTAATTCATGTGTTTAACTATTATTGCAAATAACTATTCATAAAACATCTTACCACATTGTATTTGTTAAATTAAAAATATATTTTAATATCTTAAATCTTGAGATATTAGTATGGCAGTTCAGTGACCAGAGAGCGAAGTTTTGTTTCTCATTGGATTTGTCATATAACCTATAACCGTTAAAGAAAAAAATTAGCTGAAATGTGAGGAAATTTTGTGAGAGCCCTATATCCAAAATGACTGCCGTCAGCCAAGCTGGAAATTAACTTTATAACAGTTTTGCCCACAGTGTGGTATAATACATGGTTTCTGAGACTATTTGGGCCAAGAAATTCATAAATGATGTAGATTTATTGATTTGACCTATTTTTGACCTTCAAATTCAAGATGGCTGCCAATTTTTGGCTCTTTAAATGTCAATTTTTCAAAATCGTCATAGAGCCTTACTATTAGGCTCAAATGGAAATTCTGCTCATACTGAGTTCAGTTATGTACAGTAAAATTACAACATACACATAGGTCATCAGATGTCTATCATTATTTATTTATTATGATTTATTTTTTGAATGAACTAAAGACTCTTCACAGCAACCACATGAAATAGTAGGCCTAGGCTAGGGCAAGTAATGCCTTTATGACATTTCTGTTGTTCAGTCAAAGTGTAGCAGTATCAGATCCTTAATTAATGTCATTAACACCCAGCGGGCCTGCCATTCTTTCACACAAACATACGGGCACATAGACCAGCCTACTTTTTCCATGGTGGAAATTGGATAAATTAAGCAACAGTTCAGTTCTTACTATCCTGTAGTTCTTTATTAGTACCATGGTTCAACAAATGTGTAAAGGTTATATAATAAACTTAAACTGAGAAGTTATTTAAGTTTACTTAAACTGAGAAGTTAACAAAAAATATTCCACTATTCCACAATGATAGGTTGATAAGTTAACAAAAACAGAAAGAAATAAAGCATTTGAAATGTATTTCACTCTTCCACAAAGAGGCATATTGAACTAATGTTTACATGTTTTCAGCGTGGGTAGGCTATCATATGGTGTGTTTGGAGATGTAGGCTACTCCTTTACTACACTCACTTCTGACAAACAAGGCATAGCAGGTGCTGGTCATATAATTAGAATATCATCAAGAAGTTGATTTATATCAGTAATTCCATTCAAAAAGTAGCCTGGAAAATCCAGACCCTGGTAATCTAGAAAGATTAAGGGTCTGGCCACAAACAATGTAATGGCCCAACTCGAGGGGCAGTACCAAGCATGCATTTGAAAATCTCACTGCACAACTAATTCCGTGGAAATGCATGGATTCAGTTGCTTCCAGTAGCAGCAACTGGAATCTATGCATTTCCACTGAATTATTTTTGGAATCTGATCCCTTATCATACCTGTTCATTCGTACTCGTCGCTCGACTTATCGTGACTAAATTCAAGATGGCGTTGAACGGTAAAATTCCTTAAAGCGATGGTTCGGAGTAATTTCACCCTAGGGTCCTTTGCACCATGACCCCGAGCCAAACACCCTCCCAGAACCTTTTTTCCCTTGGTCGAGCCCTGGTCGAGTAGCGCTGTCAGAAACTAATGACGTTCTGGAGTCGTGATGGAACCAACTTTTATCTCGTAAATTACCCCACTAATAATGCCCTGAATGGTGCGAAACTTCTGCAGTAGTACAACTATGACCTTTAGTCTAATAACGAGGCATTAGAAAGTTTGTAAGTGCACCAGGAGTTTATTTAAATAAGACTTGCCTGATTATCTGCTACTATACCGCTGCGTCGACGTTTCTTCCGTGATTTGGGAAAAGCCTGTAAAAGTCCTTGACACCGAAATTTTGACGATTGGTCCTGTGTCGACTTTTCTGACTCGTTTTGAATCGCCTTTGACTACTTCAGAGTGGCTGCAACAGGCATGCACAAACATGTCCTAAAACAACCCTTAACGTTTGTTTTCAAAACTGTGCAACTCACCGAGTGGTTAGTGATGTTCGTTGATGTTCCAAAACAAGTAGCATAGCGAAATACAGTTTGTGTCGTGTTTTATTTGCCATTTTGTAAATTCCCATTGATTTCTGTTGGAAGACTCATTGCACGTTGACATTACTGTGCCACCGTCTATTCAAAGTTTACATGGTTGTGAGGTGTATAGTTCCACAATAGCAAATAAGACGGCTGGAAATCATACATTGCGCCGATATATTTGATTTTAATAATCAACGAACACCACTAACCACTCGGTGAGTTGCACAGTTTTGAAAACGAACGTTAAGGGTTGTTTTAGGACATGTTTGTGTGCATGCCTGTTGCAGCCACTCTGAAGCAGTAAAGGCGATTCAAAATGAGTCAGAAAAGTCGAGACAGGACCAATCGTCAAAATTTCGGTGTCCACCACTCTAGTTCATCCAAAACAAACCAGTAAAGGGACTCAAAGTGCTAAATACCGGAATTTTGCTTTAAATGTAACTGGTATCATTAAAAAACGTTATTTTGTTCCCTATAAACTGGCATATTTCATGACATTGTGTCATGTAAGGTCGTTGCAAAATCTAGAGAATGTGTGTGAGGTGGTTAGAGGGGTACAGTTGAGACACTAGGGCTGTCACTTTTGTGAAAAAATCCTGTTTGATTTTTGAGACGTAAGTGTTCATTGAATCGATTGTAAAATCGATTTTTTATGTCTGAAGACGCTTCCATTTTCAATGCGAAATATAGGCCAATCCACAAACAACTAACAGGCATTAGGACGAACGTAAAGAGGGCGCTTGAAGACGCAAGCCAGCAATATTTCTGATGATTTATTGGCGTGAAGTTTCGTGCACAATGACAAACAGAAGTGCAACATTCTCGAAAACCAATAAGCCGAGTGGACTGCCATTACATCAGTGACATGGCTGCAGGCTTCAACGTAGCTGTGTCTGTGTTTACGATTAGAAATGTCAAACTAATTTCGCCTACGTAGAACTCGATTGCACAGTTTGCGTAGCCTACCGCTTTGTTCTTCTCCATAGTTTGATATACCAAAAATCCGAAGTACTTCCACATCTCCTCAAGTTATTAGGGCCTATCACTCGTCTCTCTACATGTCGCACAGGTTGATCGCGTTGTCCTCCATTTTTTGGCAAAACACGAGCAGCACAGCAGCTGATTGAAACAGCTGTTCCCGGTGCGTAAAATTAGTGGGAATTTTCTTTTTAGCTTTCGCAATGCTTACTGCACTTCGGAATTCTTTTATATTCTTATATTCTTGTTTGTGAATTTTGTTACATCTATCTTTTTTATTTGTTTATTTCGTTTAAAATTAATAGTGTAAATATTTGGTTAAAATCGATTCCCCATTTTAGTTTTCGAAACTTGTGTTGTTTGGTCCAATCGATTGTGCAATCGATTTTCGAACGTAAAGTGACAGCCCTATGAGACACACATTGTATTGATAGTGTTATTACTTGAATTCCATTTGTACTGTTCGCCATATCTGTTCCTGTGTCACATATTTTGTTCATGATGTATTCCTTTTAACCAATGCTAATTTAAATGAAATGAATGAATTCTAGCTACAAACACTTTGCAATTGCTATGTTTTTATTTATTCAATTTTGCAACGAACGGTTAGTTAACTATACATCATGAACTGTACCAGGTACTGTCTCAACTGTACTCAATATGTGTACAGTGGAGACAAAAATGTACCTTATGTTTATGAGCTAATTGCGAAAAATATAAACTACTTATGGGTATTACTGATTGATAATATTTTAGTCTACAAGCTAAGGAAATGGCATGTGGAATATCATGTGAAAAATCACTTTTCAGTATCTATTTTGTGTGGGCAAAAAGTGTCTCAACTGTATTCAGTCTACCCTACACGATCTTCTGTGCGTTTTGGGACTTTACCTGTTTTGTGGAATAAACTCTTTAACTACAGTATACTTTCTGTTGCTTCGCAATTGAGTCACACTCAGTTCCTGGTAGTTCAGGGGATTGTTCCAGGGCTACCAAACCGGAGACCCGGGTTCAAGACCTTAGTGACAGGACATAAATGATTTTCTATAACGGTCCTTACAGCGAAGTTGAAGCAACCTTCAGCTGACAGCTGAAAACACTGTTGTCTGACCAGGGGCCTGTACTACGAAGGGAGCTTAACCTACCCAGATGTAACCCAGGGTTACTTTGTTAAACCGGGGTTGACAAAACCTGGTTATCTTTAGTGGTGTTAATCGGTACTACGACGCTGATTATGAAGTTGATTTGTTGAGCCGGGGTTAACCTCATTGGAGTTTGTGCGCGTTCACATAAAAGGGGCGGGTTGCGGCGCAAATCACCACTTTCAGTGATGACGCGTTCACCTTATTTTACGGATGAGGAATGCACAATTATTCATGACAAGTTATGAGGAATTAAAACCCACTCAACGACAAAAATCAAATACGTCGGCAGTGAACAAAGCAAGCTGGCAAGGCTGTTGGCAACGTATTGCAGATCCTAAATGCCTAAAAGTAAAGTTTTATTTCCACATGTTCTTCAAATAGCCTACGGAGGATTAATAGCTTGCGGAATGTATTTAATGAGTTGAAATAATTAAATTACTTATTTTTAGTTCATAGAAATGCCTACAGATGCAACACAATTTAGAAGTGGGCATATAGATTACAGTAATAAGGATAATTGAATGTTTAAGTAGCCCCATTGACTGATTTAGTGTGTGAACATTTCAGATGCAACACCATTGCCAAACGCACATGGCAGCAGGTGAAAATGAAACACAAACACATTATTCAGAATAGTGGTTTATATAGTCATAGCTTGCATTAATATTTCTTCATTATGAAAACATGTAGGCCTATGCTTATAGCCTTCACTTGGCCTCTGTTTTACAGCTAACAAGAAAAAGGTAGGCCTATACTGTAGGCCTATGTCCGATTTATTGTAGGCCTATGTCCGATTTATTTTAGGACATACAGTATTCTTGCATCACCGATTGAATACATGAATGTCCACGTACGGGCATTGCTATGAGACGTCTTCCTAGATCATCTGACAAAGATAACGAATTCCCTAGGCTGACAATCTATATCTTCATAGAGAATATCGTCCGGGTAGGCTATATATATTTTCTGGCGGTCTCTAAAACCCCTCGCCCTGCGAAGAGAGTCCCTCACGATTTGCGCTCCAATGTCGTATGGATCATCCAGGTACGCCGACATGTCTCGGGAGAAATTATTAGTGGAGGGGTGGTACTTATAAAGGGTGTGGTTAACGGAAACCTCGGGTTAACCAAGAACATAACCTGGTCGGAGCAGGTTTGAGATGCAGCGTAAATTGCCATGGCAGCATACCTCGGTTAAAACCTATCCACCTTTCGTAGTACGGGTTAATCGGGAAGTTACGCCACACGTGATCAAGTTACTCTCGAAGTTACCCAGATAAGCCAGAAACCCCGCTTCGTAGTACAGGCCCCAGTTTTCACTTCAGATGTTTGGATAAGTCAGGTGGAGATCCAAAAAAGGATGCTCCTCCTGGCCAATGCTGCCACAGTGTGATCTGGGTCGGCGCATTGCTCCCCTATGTTGTTGGTTGCACTTCTCTCTCCACAACTGCACCATGCTTCACTCCACTGGTTCTGGTCTCAGGAGAATCTTCAGCCAGCAGAGCTGCAGGACATTTTGGTTTATTTATTGTATGGCTTTGTTTCAGGTATTAATGTGAAGAGATACAATAAAATGATTAAACAAAACCAATTTCACAAGAGGTCTGTATGTATAGTAAGCCTGTATGTATAGCAGAGTTTCCGCTTGAAAAAAATGGTCCCGGTCAAAGTGACTGGCAGAGGTTTCATTTTCCGGACATTTTTATGATCTGCCGGTCAAACATCCTACTGTATTATCGCTTCTTATTACACGGCTCTTCACGATGCAAGTAGAACGCTCCATTGACTTGAATGGGATTTCCCAAAGTTCTAGCTGTCATTATTTTCGACTCGAGGACCTCAGAAAAAATTAATGACCGCTGTCGATGCCAACGGAGTTTGTGGTCTTTCAGGTCTTTAATATCACTCCGCAACTACTGGAACTTCATTCAAAAGTGAAAAGCAGACGGTTGATCAGCTGTGTTCTAAAGAATGTTTTGATTCAAGTTCAGCGTGTGTTGTTGCGAACTATTTGTTTCTCAGCAAAAGCCACGATGAACGGTAACAAATAGGCTATAGTCTAGGCCAGGGCTACTCAATTAGTGGGGGCCAGTTCATGAAAAGCATCACAACTGAGGGGCCGGAGAAATGCGGCTTAAAATATGAGTAGGCTAATCACATTAACAGCTGTATACAATGAAGTACAACAGCAGCAATATGGGTGTTCAAATGTTGTATTTTGTACATGCATAACAACATTATTACCCAGTTGTTGGTGGCTAATATGGAATGAAATCTGTGATAAGTGGAATCTGTGCTTTGCACAGTAAATGTTAGGTCTGTAGTGAATGTGACCGGCATAATTCACCTTTGTTATTACGTGTGGTTCTACACACCGTTCATATTAAACACAGCACTTTGTTCTGTCTGTAGTTACTTCATGTAAGTATAACTGTTCAGGAATCGCGGTCCCTTTAAATGTTATGAATGTGTGATGACGTGTAGCCCCATGCCTGTTTTGTTGCTGGACAGCGCCATTTTTGATTTCAGTGTTTTTCCTATCAAAATAAACGACACACGCATTCGTGTGCTCAACGTGAGAAATTGTCTCTTGCGATTTACTGCAATTTCCACACGTCCAAGATTTTCAGTGAGTAGCCTACAAACAGGATTCAAACACTGTTCAGGTGAATTAAATGTGTAATCAGTCGCATATGTAGCTCTTCTGACTTATAGGCCTACTTGTTACATTTGACGTTCCCACCATTTAAATGAGATGACCGTGACCTCTAGATTTTTTTTAGCAGTGCAGGCCAGTCATAATAGCCTAATAATAATAACACGGGGGTCCGGGGGTGTCTCCCCCGTGATTTTTTTTCTTTTTTGGTTGCTAATCACACTATTTTAACATGTTTTGAGAGGGACAGGCCCATTTCTGACGCACCTCACGTTACCCCATGCATTAAACCTATGTCACTGCTTGAATAAATGAAAAACATAGCCTACTGAACATGGGCATCATCATAGTTCATGATGACTATGAAAACGTTTAGCCTACTTGGTTTCTGAGAGAAATTACATTTTGTGCCAACATATTGTAGAAACACAACCACGGCCTTTATTTGGTGAACGGAAATAATCTCCTTTACTTTCTTTGGTTATTATAGTCTACGATTCATTTTAACCACAAAACTTTTTGCCGTCGTCACATTTACAAATATGCAATTTACCTTCGCTATCAGTGATACTTTTTGCTTCGAATCGCAATTGAGTGCGCATTTAATGTAACATGCCACATGATTTCCAAGAGGCCTTTAGACAGGCTCATTTCTGACTTCACTAGACTATTATTGCATTTGTTTATGTTGTAAGACGTGAAGAAATGAAGGACATCGGCAATAGCCAGGCTACTATATAGAAATACTTTGAAATTCCCTTTCAGTCAGATCTGCTCCACCTTTCCACCAAGTTTTGCAGAAATTGTGCCCGTGTTTTTTTGCGATATTGTTGACAGAAACTATGTGTGGTGCAACCTGTTAAATACTCCAACGTGGCAATTCAGGTTGAAACTAAACTACAGTATGGCACTTACGTTCAGCTTATGTACAAATGTAATGAATTGTAATGTAGCCTAACTTGTTCAATGGGCTGAGGTGCAGTGGCTGCAGGACTAAAGCGAGCGAGAGATGCAAGAATGGAGAACAGCTCATGCGCTTGCTAGAGATTAAATTTTTTTTAAAGGGCCAGTACAAATGACCTCGGGTCCGGCCCGCGGGCCAGCAATTGAAGAGCCCTGGTCTAGGCCATGTAGGCTAAATAGTCATATCGTGGGGAGTTTATTGTTTCGTTTTGGCAAGTAGCCGTGTAATAAGCGGGATAATGTATAGAACGCCAGTCATTATTGGGAAAATAAGTCCCTTCAGGGCGGAACAAGACCGGTTCGCCCTGTCGGGACTTATTTTCCCAATAATGACCGGCGTTCTATACATTATCCCTTACTTAAAGGGAAACCTGGCAGGATTTCCCCCTCTGCTGGAGAAATTGTGCATTATGCTATTTCAAACTGTGGGAAAAGGTAACGATAAAGCACATGGATTTGTTTACAAGCTAGCGAACGGTTAGTAAGTTTTGGCAGAACTATGTGGATGTTACAAGGTAAGAAACACGATTTAAAATGAGTTTCTTGTTTCTCACTTCTCTTTCCGGGACGGTAGTCTCAATGTCGCAAGGTTGGTTTTCCGTCTGGTGACGCTAGGCACAGCGGGAAAGTCACCATTTTCACTGGAACAGGTCATTTAACCATCCAAATGATTTCTAAACGGGTTTATTAAGTTGAAATAGTTCCCCTTTAATTAGTCAAGTTGAGGAAAACTGGAGACAGGCTATGTAGCTTAAAAAATGACGTAATCAGGCCATATAGAATGCAACATGTTCATTACCCTGACTTAAACATGCGTCAAATTGACTAGTGTCAATTTAAAGATCTAGCCAGTCTCTATGCTGTTTTCATGGACAGCAAGAATCCACAAAGCTATGTTGTTTGTTGCTGCTACCCACGTTATCTCCGGTGGTTCAACAGTTTCTCTTGTGTAGATGCGCACACACATTGAATGAGCGCTCACACCACTACCCCCTAATGCTATGTAAGCATTGACTGACCTTGATGTTGGACGCCGACTTCTAATCCTCCAATCCCTCAATGCTTTCTGCACTGAGGGCAGAAGCAGCAAGGTCCTCCACTGGCGTCAGATCCTCAATATTGCCCAATCCCCCTCCCGTCTCAAAAAACTGTTTTCAGTTCAAAGGGAGCTTTTGCTTTCCCTCTCTCCTGACATCATTGCAGGCACGTGCAGAGAAGGGGGGCTACAGGGGCTCTATCACCTGCCCTTTTGCCCCTTTGATGTCCAAGTGCCCTTTTGACAAGACCCGTTTTTTACTTTTTAAAATTTGTAATACTTCCGCTAGTTCCAACTTGAATATTCGCTAAAATGTCTCATTAATAGTTTGTGAAATTAGAAATTTACAAAAATAAAAATGTTCTGTGTTAATTTAAATGCCTTGCGGCCACCAATCCGTGACGTCATACATTCAGTGAACTCTCAGAAGGTGCACGCAGGCACAGTGCTGCAGGAGACGTTTGGGAGCACGGTAAGGTCACTTGGCAGTTAGCCTATCTGAACATGCAATAGTATTCAGCTTAGAGATATAATAAGAATAAAATGTTTAAAGTTGTTTCATGTTTAATGAAGTAGGCTATCAAACCCGTTTTAACCATGTCATGGTCCATCCATTTCAATAACCTGCCAGCTTCGAAAATCTAAGGCTGAACGTTCATAACATATTCTGGTTACTATGTTATAGTAGCTTAGGTTAGTAGACCTAGTTCATAAAACAGAGTAGGCAAACCTTTTCTAAATCGTCATAAGCCGACGACATAGGCTACTGTAGTTGTTTAACTAACCCAACTCCACACGTCGTTCTCTGTTTACAGTAGGCTACATTACGCGTCATTTCAGTCAGTGGCCACACGCACAGCACGTATGGAAAGCCGTTCAAGACAAAACGTCTGTCAAAATAACGCCTCCACGTGTAGATTTTTTACTTCTTCAGGAGTAAAAAATAGACGTCTGAGCGTCAGACGTCAAATTTTTATGTGTGCCACGCGCAAAAAAATTGCGTCTGACGTCAGAAGTAAAAAAATGACGTCTGGGTGATTTGCTGCAATGCCAGAGCCTTTGTGCCAGAGTAGACACAGCATTGGCTGCTGGAAACAGGAAATGCAGCCGCTATAGTTGCAGCAGAAGAAACAAGATGCCAGAGCAATGTGCAGCATATTCCTGCTCAAATCCATCGCAAACAGGGCTCGGGGGATTACTTTTCACAAGTAAGATTTAACATTATCGTACTATTGGTTGTATTTTGTGAATGCAATATTACCAGAGAGTTGAAAAGGAGCAAGGATCTTTGTTATTGTATGTAAATCGTAGCCAGCTAGCTAGGCTACTTGCTAGGTGTTCAGGTGTTCACCCGGCTATGAACTGAGATTTGATGAGTCATATTCCATAACACTGACTTACATTACAACTGACACAAGAATGCTATTGTAGAAATGAATCAAATATTACTAATATAACATTGGCCGGCGAATTTTACACAAGTGGCACAGACTGTAGCCTATTATCAGGCAGTTGCTACTTGTAGCTTAGCTAGTAATAAGTGTGTTGGTGGTAGCTTCACTATTTCCTGAATAAAGTAACTTTTCAATAGCTTAACTTCTTTATATGAAGTAGCTTGGCCAAACAAGCTACACTTTTGTCATGTGAAATTAGCACAATTTAAAGTAGCTTCCTATGTAGTGAACTAGCCTACTGCTGTGTTTGTGTTACTAAGCTTGCTACATTTGACTGGGGTGGTAGTTAGTTTTGTGTAGTGAAGTTTTATTCATGGCAGAGTAACTGATAGTTTTGCTCACTACAATTCCCAAGTAGCTTGCCCAACACTGTATTATTCACATGTAATTCACTCTAACAAAAATAAGATGCATCTCAAATCCCTTTTTATTCATTTATTTATTTTATATCTCCCCAGAACAACTGCCTTGCTCAAGGACTACCACGAATGAGCTCACACCCCTGGAACTGAGGAAGGTGTAGCTCTACATTGCATTACTGCAGGGCATCTGCTAGACTGTGACTGAATATTTGATTTATGAGCTCCACCTTCATCACCTTTTTGGTATGGCAACTGCTCTGCCCATGACCGGAAAGCACTGCAGAGGGTGTGAAAACTGCCCAACGCATCACCGGTTCCTCACTCCCCTCCATCGAGGCCATCCAGGGCAAGCGATGCTTGCGTAAGGCGCGCAGCATCATCAAAGACTGTTCTCACCCCAACCACAGACTGTTCACCCCACTCCCCTCAGGGAGGCGTTACAGGTCTCTCTGCACCCGTAACCACGTAGCCTACTTGGAATAGCCTACCCCTCAGGTGTCTGAATGGCTGATCTCATTTAAATGTTTATGGAACCTTTCTGTATAAGTATATATACACTCTTTTGATCCCCTGAGGGACATTTGGTCTCTGCATTTATCCAAATCTGTGAATTAGTGAAACACACACAGCACACAGTGAACACACAGTGAGGTGAAGCACACACTAACCCCGAGCAGTGAGCTACCTGCTACAGCGGTTTATTAAGAAACATTTTAAAAACGGCTGAGATCAGCCCTGTTCAATGCAATCAGTAAAGAATCTGGGAGTGTCTTCACAGGCTCAGTGAGACAGAGGTTACTGTCATGCTGGTGACAGTACATGCACAACTGGTGCATGTAATTTTGTATGTTCCCAGTCCACCTTGCTAAAATTGCTTAGATACACTTAGACTGAGAACAAAAGTGCTACAGACAGCAGGTGGCAGTACATAATGAAACTGGGTAAACTCCATAAAAGAGGACCAAGTCATCCAGACAGTGGGAAAATGGGAGACAGAGTGGCGAATGCAGGTGATTAGATTAGATTAAACTTTATTGTCATTGTGCAGAGTCCAAGTACAGAGACAACAAAATGCAGTTTGTGTCTAACCAGAAGTGCAAAAAAGCAGAAAAGTGCAATGTGATATACAAAGTAGTTGGTGCATAGACAGACAAAAGATATAGTGCAGTACAGTTGTTTTCAGAAGGTGGTTTAGAGCAGTGTTTTTCAACCACTGTGCCGGGGCACACTAGTGTGCCGTGAGAGATCATCAGGTGTGCCGCAGAAAATTACCCAAATGTCACTCACTGGTCCAGAAAAGCAACTGTTGCATCAAAGAATTTATAACCACATAACCACACGCTCTCATTGATTGTATGATTGCACTATTTGTGGTATACAGGCATTGTACAACGGGGGCCCCATATCCAGTATTCACAGAATCATCACATATCCAGTTCATAACAACAATTAAATTAGATATAGTTACTTACAAATGAAACAGAGGGCCCTTGTTTTATTGAGCAGGTCTTGCATAGAAGCCATAATAAGGCCATATCTGTGTATTTGAAATTTTAGGCTATGGTATGTTTCTTTTTTTTGTCTTCACACAGGATGTTAGTGTGCCGTGGGACATTTTAAGTGTCAAAAGTGTGCCGTGGCACAAAAAAGGTTGAAAAACACTGGTTTAGAGTAGTATAAATTAAATATAAGTCTGTGCAGTGTATTAGCAGTAACCTTAGAAGAGCAGAATAAATATGGCCATGTAATATAAACAACATGTACAGACAGTAATGGTACTGCCAATCCGAATACTGAATAAATATGGATATTTAGTATAAACCATATAAACAGATATGTACAGTATGTACAGCTATGTGCAGTGTGGTAACAGTACCATTGTAGTGCAGAAACAGTAACATTATAATAGTATTAAGAATAAGTGTATGTGCAGGATGAAGAGCAGTAGAATATGGCTATGGATAAGTTTGTAAATAAATAGACACTATGGATGGGATAGGGTAGTCCAGTTGTGAGGGGGTGGGGTGGGGGAAGTCTGTCTCCTTGTTGTCCCTGTCAAGGCTGCCATGGTCGTATAGTATAAGTATATAGGCCTACTCTATGACCATGGCAGCCTTGAGTCACCATGGTCGTGGACACCTCAACAAGCACAGACAAGGAGGCATCAGGCGGGGGAGGGGGGATGGGGGCTTAAGTTCATTGGATGTCACCGGGATGCAGAGCTAGAGTTTAGTAGGGTGACAATCGCAGGAAAGAAGCTTCCTCTGAACCTGCTGGTTCAGGTGCGGAGAGACCTGTAACGCCTCCCTGAGGGGAGTGGGGTGAACAGTCTGTGGTTGGGGTGAGAACAGTCCTTGATGATGCTGCGCGCCTTACGCAAGCATCGCTTGCCCTGGATGGCCTCAATGGAGGGGAGTGAGGAACCGGTGATGCGTTGGGCAGTTTTCACACCCTCTGCAGTGCTTTCCGGTCATGGGCAGAGCAGTTGCCATACCAAAAAGGTGATGAAGGTGGAGCTCATAAATCAAATATTCAGTCACATTGTAGCAGATGCCCTGCAGTACTGCAATGTAGAGCTGCAACTTCCTCAGTTCCAGGGGTGTGAGGAGACCGTTCAGGTCATTTGTGGTAGTCCTTGAGCAAGGCAGTTGTTCTGGGGAGATATAAAATAAATAAATGAATAAAAAGGGATTTGAGATGCATCTTATTTTTGTTAGGGTGAATTACATGTGAATAATACAGTGTTGGGCAAGCTACTTTTGAATTGTAGTGAGCGAAACTATCAGTTACTCTGCCATGAAAAACACTACACAAAACTACCTCCCCAGTCAAATGTAGCAAGCTTAGTAACACAAACACAGCAGTAGGCTAGTTCACTACATAGGAAGCTACTTTAAATTGTGCTAATTTCACATGACAAAAGTGTAGCTTGTTTGGCCAAGCTACTTCATATAAAGAAGTTAAGCTATTGAAAAGTTACTTTATTCAGTAAATAGTGAAGCTACCACCAACACACTTATTACTAGCTAAGCTACAAGTAGCAACTGCCCGATAATAGGCTACAGTCTGTGCAACTTGTGTAAAATTCGCCGGCCAATGTTATATTAGTAATATTTGATCCATTTCTACAATAGCATTCTTGTGTCAGTTGTAATGTAAGTCAGTGTTATGGAATATGACTCATCAAGTCTCAGTTCATAGCCGGGTGAACCCCTGAACACCTAGCAAGTAGCCTAGCTAGCTGGCTACGATTTACATACAATAACAAAGATCCTTGCTCCTTTTCAACTCTGGTAATATTGCATTCACAAAATACAACCAATAGTACGATAATGTTAAATCTTACTTGTGAAAAGTAATCCCCCGAGCCCTGTTTGCGATGGTCCGCCGATTTGAGCAGGAATATGCTGCACATTGCTCTGGCATCTTGTTTCTTCTGCTGCAACTATAGCGGCTGCATTTCCTGTTTCCAGCAGCCAATGCCGTGTCTATTCTGGCACAAAGGCTCTGGCATTGCAGCAAATCACCCAGACGTCATTTTTTTACCTCTGACGTCAGACGCAAAGTTTTTACGCGTGGCACACGTAAAAATTTGACGTCTGACGATCAGACGTCTATTTTTTACTCCTGAAGAAGTAAAAAATCTACACGTGGAGGCGTTATTTTGACAGACGTTTTGTCTTGAACGGCTTTCCATAAGCACGAGAATCTGCAAGACACCAGCTTGCTAATGGTGGTAGTTCACTGTGATAAACATTAAAATTATAGCCAGACTAGGCAATAACATATTTGCTGCTGCTAGGGTGCGTCTAGATTTCTAGGCTATTAAAATTAGCTTTGAATTTAATCAATAAGATGTAGCCTTATAGCCTATGATCTCTGTGTAGACAATAGCCTAATGAAAACTGAAAAGACCTATCTGTCTGTGCCCTGGCTACAGTAGGCCTACAGTACATGCACTCCTATTGAAGCATGATGCAAGATTCCATGCTGCACTTTTTGCAAATGTTATATTTTTATTTTGTGGATACAGTGTGATGGAAGATGTTTTATTTTGATAGAATTTGCATGTAGCCTATGTATTCTCTATTGGGTTGAAATCAAAATTAAGTTTTAAATAAAGTTAACACGTTTTCTGAAAATTTTGTTCCATGTGCCCTTTTTTTAAATTTGAGCCCCTGCCTCTTCAAAGGTCTCTGCACGCCCCTGCATCATTGTACCATTTACAGCATTGCGCAGCTGTTCTGGTGATGCCAGAAGATGAGGACACGCTCGCTGTGACCTCTTTCCACGCCTGCTTCACCTCGGGGCGTTTTGGTGGTGTTCTCGCATCCCCCTAAATCAGGGGCGGGCAAACTTTTTGGCTCAAGGGCCACATTGGGTTTGGAAAATTGCCCGGCGGGCCGCACAACAACCCCCCCCCCACCCACCCCCCCACGACACACACATAAAAAAAATAAATTTTTTATAGCCTATAATTTAGTATGAAAAGTATTTGTTTTAAAATGTGAATTGCTTAAAAATACTGCTCATTTTATGCTGTTTAACAAATGTACAAATTGTGCACTGTCGCTTTAAGACAGTCGCTTTAATTCACGTTTATTTCTCAATGATCTTCTGCCTGCTCCGCTATGGCTAGTGCTGTACCTACGGCTGTGCCCTCTCACAGTTTTTAAATGGTCAGTAGTGGGAACTACTGTTGCCTTCATGATTTCCTTTTAAAAGTTTCTTATAAGGACATATCACTTATCAACAATGACAAGCCAGAACCTGCGGCTCTCTCTCCCTCTCGTGAGTGCAGACGCGTTCCCAATTAAATGGATCGCATTATGTTCACGTTAGATCTGCTGCAAAGGAGATAACTAAGAGTTAACTTAGTTTAACATGATGCTATCTCTATTTAACATGATGTTTTGACATTGACATTGTAAACGTTCTCTAAGGAGAGTGAAAAGCAGTTTGCAGTAAAGCTAACCAACTATCGCAGGAAAAAAAATAGCGAGCAGCCTGATAAACAAATGAAATGCTCGGCGGGTTGGATGAAAGTGCTTGGCGGGCCGCAGTTTGCCCACCCCTGCCCTAAATAGTGTGCTCGAGGGCATGTCTGTTTCTTTGTGGGTGAACCATTCCTGTCATCCAGGTAACTGTGCTGTTATAATAGCAATAACCCATACTCTTGGTGCAGTTCTTGTGTGTTTGCATGATACTGACAATGCATGTTTAATCAATTGGTAACATATTGTATACAGTAATGCCAACAATCCAGCATGCACATAATTACATAAAATGACGTACTGAGCATACTACTACTGCAATTTGAACATAATCTAGGTATATAGTCAAAAAAGGTGGTTCCACCGTGCTTGTGAATTCCAGTCTGGTGCTTCACAGGAGTAACCTGACTCTCGCCAGATGAATTTCATTCCGCCTAGCTCCACTCATCCATCTGGGACCAATCCATTGGAGAGTCGCTTCAGAAGGCTGGGCCTAATCAAAAAATGCTTGCATATGATTGAATAAGCCACTTGTCCGTCATCTATTGACGGGCTACTTCAACCACTCACATCGAAGCCAACCCGTGACGCTGATAACAGTCTCACAGTCGCTTCTACGCTATGTCACATATATGAAACTCCCGCCCTGCGTCCTGATTGGCTGTACCATAAAATCTGGTGCAGAAATCACTCTCAGTGGAAGTGGTCCTATATGGATGTGAGTGAAGCTAGGCGGAGCTAAGCGTAACGAAATTCATCTGGCAAGAGTCAGGTTATCACAGGAGAGGACCGATCATGTAGATAGGGAAAAGGATCACCGGAACACACAGAACGTTTTGATGGGTGTTCTATTCCATCTTAATCATAGTGAAGTGAAGAGGGACTCTGAAGATGGAATCGAACACCCATCTGAACATTATGCACTACGATAAAACAACTAAAATCCATTCTATCAATGGTCCTTGACATGCCTCTACAACTTGATTAAAGTCCACCTGTGCTTCATTTAATTCATTGGACATTATAAGGAGAGGCACACATCTGTCTATATAAGGTCTCACAGTTGATGGTGTATGACAGAGTGAAAAGCAAGCAACAAGGCTGAGAGAATTGTCCGTAGACCTGTGAGACAGTATTGTGTCAAGACAGATCTGACCTAAATATGGAAAATATTTATAAGAACCGTCGTCTTAGATCTCGTCGCCCAGCCAAAATGAATAATTGCAGACAAATGGCCTCTTCAGACATGTAACCAAGGACCCAATGGTCACTATGAATGAGATCCAGACCATTAGTGCAGCACTCCACCAATCAGGCCTTTATGGTAGAGTGGCCAGACAAAAGCCATTTTTTGCCTGGAGTTTGCCAAAAAGCACCTGAATGGGGGCAGCCGTGGCCTACTGGCCTACTAGCACTTCGGACCTGTAACCGGAGGGTTGCCGGTTTAAACCCCGACCAGTAGGCACGGCTGAAGTGCCCTTGAGCAAGGCACCTAACCCCTCACTGCTCCCCGAGCGCCGCTGCAGGCAGCTCACTGCGCTGGGATTAGTGTGTGCTTCACCTGTACACTGTGTGCTGTGTGTGTTTCACTAATTCACGGATTGGGATAAAAGCAGAGACCAAATTTCCCTCACGGGATCAAAAGAGTATATACTTATACTTATACTATGACTCTCCGACCATAAGAAGCAAAATCCTCCGGTCTGATGAAGCGAAGACTGAACTATTTGGCCACAATTCCCAACGGCGTGTGTGTGAGAAACCAGGCACTGAGCTGCACTGATGGTTGTCATTCTGTACGAGTTCTCCCATGTCCACAAATGAACTGTGGATCTCATTCATCTCATTCCATGGAAATTATTGATGTTATCTTACATTAAATGTTTTCTTCTCCACAATACTATCACAGCTACCACATTAGTTCCTCATATAATATCTGCCTTAGACATTAAGAAGGACTGTGCTGCCCTTTTTGTCGATTTGTCAAAAGCATTTGATATAGATCAATTTCAATTCAATTTATTGTGCTTATAGAGCGCCAAAACATTACACATGTATCATGGCGCTTTACAGAATGTAGGCAATCAGAGAAGAAAGGTAGAAAAGAAAAGAAAGAGAGAGGCCCATGGGTAACAGGGGCGAGGAAAAACTCCCTAGAATTGGAGATACATATAGGAAGAAACCTCGAGCAGATCCACGACTCAAGGGCCTGACCCATCTGCCTAGGGTCAGTACATGACAGTAAGGTCTGTATACATGACAAATGCATATGATAGTCAGGTGTAGAGAATAAGACATGGTGTTAAAAGCACTTGAGCTTAAAGTTACAAGAGGTGGGATGATTACGTATCCGGTATAGGGCTGTAACGATATACGATTCGAAACCGAAATCGCGACATTCATATCCACGATACTGTGTCACGGTGTGAAAAGGCAGAATCGCGACGCAGTGCTTTGCCGTTTACGCGGCCGCAAAAACAACCCGCATCTCCCGCTTTACTTATCGGTAGCCTACGTTGTCCAAAAACAAATAAATAATAATTTCATACCTCTACTTGCTTTCATTGTATGACTATGTGTGAAACTTTACCAAACAGTAGAAGTAAACCCCCTCTCCTTGCCCTGCTCTCTCTCGCGCCTCTCTCCCTCTCCTGCTCAATGAACACGCGCGACTTAAATAAAACATTCACAATTGTGAAAGCAAGGACGCATAGAAGACGACTAGCTAAATTACTATTAAATCCGCTTAGCATTATTAGCATGCTGCACATATTTGTTTAAAACTCTTGCATTGAAGTTGACTGATCATCTCAATACCAACGTTTCCCAAAAGGGCCTGTCCCAAGGAGAACAAGTATTACCTTGAAACTTAAACACACATGGGGAAACGGAACAGTCCAATCAGTAGACTATGATAGGCTAAGCTAGCCAACTATGCTACTTTGTTTACAATATTTCCAGGCTTCAACCAGACAGCTGAATTAAAGAGGTAGAGTTGTAATAAAAATAGTAGGCCTAGGCCAGGGATGTCAAACTCAGGGGGCTGCTTATTTGTGGCCCGCGCGGTCATTATTCAATCTGTATTAGAAGTGGCCCGCCGCGTAGTTTATACAGCGCATCCATATCTGAGCTGGCCCGACAGTATTCTCTTCAGCGCATCCGCGTTAGAGCTGGCCCAGCACGCTATTCTATTCAGCGCATGAGCGCAGCCCAGGGCAACGCAGCCCATCAAGTTGCTACATACTGTACAGTGTATCATACACCGATAACACTTCATATCCCAAAATGCGTTGCATCGTTAATGCCGCCTTTTCTGTTCATAAACAAAACATGTATCCATGCAACCAGACAAACTGGCGAAGCGAAATATTGATAATCGGAGCTTTCAAGATAGGTGGGAAAACGATTATATGTTCATATTATTCAAGGACAAACCCGTTTGCTTGGTATGTGGATTCACCGTAGCTGTCACTAAAGAGTACAACATAAAACGGCACCACGTTGAACGTGAACTGTCATGACGTGAACGTGAACTAGGGTTGCCAACTTTCTGATATGAAAATAAGGAACGGGGGGGTGTTTCGATAATACACTTCAGTAAGTACACCGGCATCCACTTCAGTTAGTGGGGGGGTATTGAAATTATGTATGTATTATTGTACTAAATAGTGCATCATTTTACAAAATTGTGAGCTATTATTTACTAAAATGCGCACATAATATACTACATTCTATAGCCACTAGCCTACTAATTTTCTATCTGGTGCAAAACAAGAATCATTTCGATGCAAAAACACTTGATAAAGAAATAACTGTTTGTAGCCTATTATACTCAAACCAAAAAACTCTGAAAACTGAACTGGCGGATATGCTGTCATAGAAAAAAATATATTGAACATCACAAACAGCTCCAGAAGCTCTGAATTTGGTGAAGCCTTATTTTATTTCTGGCTTTTTTCTGTCTCTGCAGCAAGTAGGCTAGCCTGTTTGTTTATCTTGCACAGATGCACTGTGAAACTCATGACAAGACATGTCATCTCACGCTACGCTATCAGCGTAATATACGTGACTCGCAGTGGCTCAAACGAAAAGTGCATTCTCTGTTGGGATAGTGATGACAGACAAACTGAGAGGGATAAATGACAGCAGCAAAGTTTCCCTTTATTTCATACAAATTGTGTATTTTTCGTTCATAGTCTAACTTATAATACTGATCTGTCATGGAGTTGATTCTCAATAATACGGAACAAAATGCGTTCCGTATCAGTTCAATACGGAACACATCTTTTTCCTTGCAAATACGGGACGATTCCGTATTTTACGGAACGGTTGGCAACCCTAACGTGAACTGTCATGAGTTCATGACGTGAACTGTCATGAGTTCATGACGTGAACTGTCATGAACTGTTAATAGTTACAATTACAATTTTGATAGTTGTTAAATGTTTTATAGTTCACCTGCAAAAATAGGCCAATATATTTTTTCTATCATTCAATATATTTTTTCTATTAGGCTATATTCAGAAAGGCCTGCATTCTATTTTTTCTTGTGTGTGTATACAGTTTTAATTCAATGTTGAGCTTGGCCCGCGACATACTCCCAGTTCTTAATTTTGGCCCCCTGTGAATTTGAGTTTGACACCCCTGGCCTAGGCTATAGGCTAATCTGCATTGTGTGCTGTCATAAATATCAGTCATTCAGAAAAAATATTTTTATATCAAGATATAAAATAATAGATATATTACATTGTAATCCTCTGGTGTTTTAAGGGAGTTCGTATTCGTATCGAACCGTGGGTCAAAAATCGTGATACAAACCGAATCGTGAGGTTGGTGTATCGTTACAGCCCTAATCCGGTATGATAATTCATTATTCCTGATTTAGTGACAGAAAGTTCAAATAGTCCAGCGTTGGAATTGTCCAGGGGAAGGGAGTTGTCAAGGGGCATGTGGTGGGTTGGCAGACGGGCCAGTAATCCAGGCAGAGTTGTCATAGGCAGGTGGTGGGTCGCTAGGCTGTACGGGCCAGGAGTCCAGATAGGGGGACAGTAATAGGGCAGTCGAGGAAGGGACTTCAGGTGAGATGGGTGAGAGGAGGGCCAACACACGGATGGTTGATGACTGGTGATGATATACCTCACAAGTGAGGTACAGTAAGGGGGAAGAAAGAGAGATGTAGAGTGGGTTAGTATTACTGAAAATCAAAATGGTTAATGTCAATAAGTAATCAGTAGTACTATATAATGTTACAGTATACCATAGTGAGAATAGGCAAGAGAGGGAGAGAGAGAGAAGGGGAGAGGGGGAGGGGGGTTGTATGGCGTGACACATGAAAAGTCCATGACAGCACTATGCTATAGCAGCATAACTAAGGCATGGTGAGGGGTAGTCGACACCAGCGCAGGTATGGTCAGTGACCGCCAGCCACGCGAGGACTCAGCAGGGTGGTCCATTCCAAAAAACCCTGCTGGTGGGTGAAGTTCCACGCACCATACCTAACTATGGGAGGCAGTAAAGAGGTATGTTTTAAGTCTAGACTTAAAAATAGGGGTGCGCGATAGCTGAAAGCTCTGCCTCCTACTGTAGTGTTTGAGATTCTTGGAATTACAAGAAGGCCAGTATTCTGTGATTGTAGCGGTCTGGGTGGGTTATATGGGACTAGGAGATCTTTAATATATTCTGGTGCCTGGCCATTAACCCTTAGAACCCGATTGACGCAAAGTGCGTCAAAAAACACACCCTTTCTTCTCTGTTACATTGCTCCGCGACTGTTCATCGCAACTAGATAAAACCTTTATTGCATGACAGAGAAGAAGTGGGGCTTTCCAAAGAGACTACGCACTTGTCTGTACGATCAAGTATGAAAATTAAAAAAAATCATGAAATTAAATCAAATTGCATCATATTTCTAGTCTATACTTCTCTGCGTTCACCTGCGCACCCAATACTCTCGTTTGAATTACTCGCGAACCCGTGATCGCACAGATATGGCAAGCATATCAGATGAAAGAGGAGAAACAGGGCTATCCATTGGTACCATGGATATCGATCTTTCTGGCTTATAAAAACAGACGAAGTGACTGCAAAATATTAACGTCATGTACACAAACCAACACTGCACACCCATTACTCTGTGATTGTGGAGAGTTAGGTCTAATATGTCAATAGGTGTAAATGAACTCAACGTTGTTCGTCTCATCTGTGATTCAATTATGTTTTCGCTACCGTTCAGCAATGGAGTATGAATATTTGGTGAGACTGATTGGTTATTAATCTTATCTCTAATTGTTTAAATTTTGTCATTGAAAGGTGTTCATGAAGTCATTACTGTTTAGGCAAATAGCGATAGATTCAGTTACTTCGGTGTGGCTCTTCGTCAGGCGGGAGATTGTGGTAAAGAGAAATTTTGTATTGTTTTTGTTTTCTTCGATCAGCGAGGAATAGTAGGTTGACTTAACTTCGTTGAGTGCTTTTTTGTAGGTGATAAGGCTATCTTTCCATGCTTGGCGAAAAACTTCCAATTTAGTGGTACGCCATTTTTGTTCAAGTTTACGCGCTGTTTGTTTGAGTGTTTTTGTCTGTGTGGTATACCATGGAGCACGCCTTACTTGTTTTCTTATTCTCTTTTTGAGTGGTGCTACTGAATCAAGGGTTGAGCGTAATGAGTTCATCATATTATCAGTTAACAAGTCGACCTCGGCTGGATTAAGGAAAGGGCCTTCTGATAGGCCTACCACATGAGTCCGGAATGGGGCAAGCGTAAGCGAAATTTTTTCTAGAAAGTCTGTATTCGTTTTTTCAGATAAGCCGCGGCTGTAGTATTCAGCTAAATTAGGTACTGCATGTTGTAATGTCATTGTAAAAGTAATTAGATGGTGGTCAGCAGTGTTGCCACAGTTACCTTGAAAAAGTAATCTGATTACTGATTACTGATTACTCCTTTAAAAAGTAACTTAGTTACTTTACTGATTACTTGATTTTAAAAGTAACTATGTTAGATTACAAGTTACTTTATTAGTTACTTTCAGCAGCTGCCGACAACACCCCCAACGCCTCAACATAAAAATGATAACCGGTTTTGCCAATACTCACTATACTGGAAGTGCATTTTAACAGCAATGTATAGCAGACATCCCAACCTAACCTACTTAGATACTGAAATTCAGATGTTTGTTCAATAATGTCTAAGTACACCAAATAAGGAAGGCCTATTGATAGAAATTGTTATAGTAAAATATGTAGATTTTTTTTCATGTAGCCTTGGCAACTAGCCATCTTGTAGCCTATAGGCCTGAGTAATATGCAAATGAAATTACACTTGTTAAACTCACCTCAACAAGTCTTTTGCAATCATTTAACCCGCCGTGAGCAATGCTAAAGTTGCTGTTACAAACAGTGCAGTGTGCAAGATTATCATTATGTTTTAATCTTTTGAGACAATTGGGTGCACTTTTGTGTAGTCTGATGTGAAATGGGTCTTAAATCTTCCTTTTTGAGGGGCACTGACGCTGCCATGACGCTTCTGTTCCTAGATACACTGACTGAACTGATTAATTATGTTTGGGAGAAAAGAGATATAAGCACTTACACTGAAAACGGATTGGTTGATTTAGCAAAACAGACCAGGATGATCTCTGTCTTGGATGCGCTTCAGTCAGAAACGCACCACTCCTCTCTCTCTCCCTCTCCTTTGTGTGCGCATTAAGCTATGCACACGCGATTTGAAGCAAAGATTCTATCTTTGATTTGAAGTCCGGTCTGGCTTGCGTGCTCTTGTTCGCTCTAGGTTCCGGGAGATTTTATGTAATTTGCGGGCGTCAGGAAGCCGCTATCAATATGTGGGAGACTCCCAAAAGTTCGGGAGACTTGGGATGTCTAGCTAGACAGCACTTTGTCGCCAGCACAGAATGTACAATGTACCTTAATGTTGTCATGTTTAGCTGACACAAACTCAAAGTAATGACTGATGAAATGTGCATCTCTCTCTCTCTCCCTCCATTGTTGTTTTCGTTTGTGTCGCTGCACGTGAATTGTCCTCATGCTGAAAACGTGAGCATAGCCTACATGACATTAATCCCCAAGACAAGAAGAAAGCAAAGAATATATCTTTTTATTAAGGAAAATGACAAAAATAGTAACGCACAGTAACTTAGATAAGTAACTTTAATCTGATTACTGGTTTGTAAATAGTAGCGCGTTAGATTACTCGTTACTGAAAAAAGTGGTAAAAATAGACTAACGCGTTACTAAGTAACGCGTTACTGGCATCACTGGTGGTCAGTTAGGGTCGGGTGTTGTGGCAAGATTGTTAACTGCTCCATGTTTATGCCGTATGACAAGACTAGATCAATAGTATGGTTATCTCGGTGCGTGGGTGAATTAACATTTTGGCAGAACCCGACATGGTCAATTAGGGATAGAAATGCAATTGTGAGACAATCGTTCACATTATCCATATGAATATTAAAATCACCCAATATAAGTATTTTTTCTGTTTGGATAGTTAAAGTGGAAAGGAAATCAGAAAATTCTTCTAAGAATTCAGTGTAGGGGCCAGGGGGTCTGTACAATGTGACCACAGTTACAGGCTGATTAGTTTTCCAGTCTGGCGGTAAAAAATTGAGGACTAGAACTTCAAAAGATTTAAACTTGTGTGTGAGCTTGGGAGATGTGAGAAGACTAGATTGATAGATTGTAGCTACTCCACCTCCCCTGCCAGTGTGGCGTGGTACATGATAATTCAAATGGGCAGGTTTCAGTAAGGCACATAACATCTATATGATCATCCTACAAAGATTACATAATATTGGTTTGGATGATAAGGCATGTGAATGGTTTTGGAATTATCTCAGAGGTTTCAGTGTGTGAAGTCAGGAAATGTCAAGTCAGAGTTTTTGCCAATCACAAAGGGTGTTCCACAAAGGTATGTTTTGGGCCCAGTTCTCTTTGTCGTGCACAAGGGGCTTCAACTTCCCCAGAACACAGGCCTCAGATCCACCCAAGACACATGCAACACAGTTTAGTTTAGATTGTTATTTTATTTATTTATACAAAGGCACACAGGACTGGAGGTCAGCAGACAGATAGAAAATGACACCACTAGGGGCAGTCACACACCCTGCTAACAGTCACTAGGCTAGGCAGGTTGAACACCCCCCCCCCCACACACACACACACACACACACACACACACACACACACAGTGCATTCACCCACAGGAGACACTTCAGAGGATATCACAGCAATCAGTTCAAATCCAGCAAAACTTAGTTCAATAGCAATGCACACTAGTGACACCATCCACACAAAGGGGGGAATGGGGAAGCCCCCAACCTAGGCAGCAGCTGGTGCTGAAACACCCCCAGTATCCCACAAGTCCCCTCCCCACAGTCCCTTAGTAAAAAATTGTCCGTACTGGTCGGCTGTCCCCACCGACCAGTATAAAAGAAACAGTCCAAGCTCGGGGCAGCCAAATACAATATTTAGACAAACCCACAATTTAGGCCACCAACCCAAGTTCACAGTCCAGCCTCCAGTGAGGACATGGGCCACGTTGTGCAGTTCAGGCCTCTGCGAACGCTCCCTCGACGGCTGCAGGCATAGTGGTTCAGGCTCCGCCCTACGGCTAAAGCGGAACAAACAAACAGTGGCTTAGTCGACGCCTTCACCGAGCAGTAGGCAGAGGTTACAAGCTAAACATCAAGGGCTAAATGTCAAGCGATTAAGAAGAAGGACTTCCCTTTTCCTCGGAATAGAGCGTGCTGAAAAAGCCTTTTAGATCACGTGCAGTTCGTCGCAGGTCCAAGATGTTGATCGGATCACCCGTCGCTGTCCACACACCTCTCCCAATGTGTAGCCCCTCGTCAGCTGTTGGCCTCCTCCAGCAACACTTCCCCACTGCAAAACAGCTGTATTCAGAACACAAGCCGCTGTGCACTGCGGCTCTTCACACAGTTACAAATGCACAATATCGCAACAATCACGTCCCTTTTTAGAGTACTTAGCTCGCGTTGAATCGTTGAGTCACCACGGCGTTGCTCCTTTCGGCCGTCTGCCAGTAGGTCCACACAGTCAGCGGCCAGCGACAGCCAGCGATCCCTCTCCCAGGGTTCCTACGCAGTATGGAAAACCTGGAAAAGTATGGAATTTGATTTTAGTAATTTCCAGGTCTGGATAAGTATGGAAAAAAGAAACAAGGGTATGGAGAAATATGTGTTTTTCCAGACTATTGCATCTACAGTACTAATCACTTCACTCAGGTCATAACGAACCATTCCTACTGTTGTGTAGCTTAAAGGCACACTATGCAGGTTTTTTAGCTTAATATGCAAGTTTTTTAGCTTAATTTACCTTCATTTAACAGCTTCAGAGTCATTGGAATGGTTATATGACTTTTTTCGGGTTGAATGGTGGCCGTCTCCCTTCCCCCTAGCGCCTGTGAGCGGAAAAACCACCCTTGCAACTGTGGGCAGGTGGGCCGACGGCCTCAGTGTCAGGAAGTATAACGAGTGTAACGAATTGCTTTACTGCATTTAAATACACATACACGCCAGGCACCGGCTAGAAAAAGGTAGCGATGGAGTTTCTCAGACATTCGTCATGACAGAGCCAGCGAAAAAGAAGCAAAAACTGAGAAAACAGTAAGGAAATTGCCAATACTGCATAGTTTACCTTTAACTGTCAGTCCCCATCGTCAAGATACAACTATGATACAACTAAAAATGACCCAGCTAAATTTATGAATATTAAGTGTCATTTTTTAATTCACTTCAGTTGTCCATACTTTTGTTTTCACCGAGTTATCCCAAACCAGATGTGGCCACAATGTCGAATATGGTCAGAAAAATCTACCGAGAAGTTTGGAAATTTGAGTATGGAAAAAGTATGGAATTTTGAAATGGAAAATGTGTAGGAACCCTGCTCTCCCCATCATTTCAGAATGCCCTTTTTATGGAGAGGGAGAACCTATCACTTTCTTGAGCTCATTTCAGACCCATCAAGCAATCATACATCATTGGCTGTCCCACACGATCGCAGTTTAGTTCATCAAAACAAAAGCCCCAGTCACATTGCGAGTCACCATGCAGTCCATCATACACAAAATGGTCATTATATCAACAATAAGCCAGTAAACATTAAACAGGATATACACAATATAACATCAGTACCCAGTAATCAAGCCCAACCCACCATTGTCCATAGCCACCCACGACATCTTCACCATTTATATTAATGATACTGTATTGTCTCTTCTTTAAATGGTTGTCAAGTCCACCCTTATGCTGATACTATTTTCTATTGTATTGCTGACTCTGTTTAACTTTCCATTGACAATCCACTGTTTTAATTTAATGTTCTTCAAGAAGCCCTCATTAATCTTAAATTAGTACTAAATGAAAAGAAACTAAATATATGCTATTTACTAGAGTAAGGAACATTGAGATTAATGGTGTGCAAATAACCACTGTAAATGGTTCCAGCATTGATATAGTCTCTGAATACAAATATCTTGGTATCTGGCTGGATAAGGAACTCACATTTAATCACCATAGCCATCCTAGTTTTTTTAAAAAATGGTTAAAAATGGTCTCTTCTACAGAAACAAAGCCAGCCTCCCTATGGGAAGTAGGAAACAAGTTGTTGAAGCATTTTTATGGCAGTTCTAGGCCATGGTGATTTGATATATAGAAATGCTACTGCTTGTTCACTTAAAGCCCTGGACTCAGTCTACCACTCTGCCCTGAGATTCATTACTGGTGATGGCTATAGCACTCATTATGATGTACAGGACTGAGCGGCGGTCATATTTTGTACCGTTATGCAGTACATCTAGTTTACATCTAGTTAGTTATTGTTGGGAAATTACCAGGTTATATTTCAAACATGCTTGTTTGGAATTGTGGCCCCTATCACACCAGATCAAATGACTGTTTGATGCTCAAGGTTCCTTGTATGCATTCTGAGTTGGGAAAGTTGGCATTTTGTTATGGTGCCCCTATTTCCTGGAATAATCCCCAATGTAATATGAAAATGAACCCTCTACTTTCCAATAATCAATTCAGATCTGTAATCACAAACCTACCTATGTCAAATTGTACCTGTTTTAAGTAAATGCAATTTTTTTATTGTTATTATTTTATTTTTAATGTTTTATGTATTTTTATTTCCCTTCCTGTTATGTAGGTTATTTTATTATTTATTTTATTTTGGTTTTTTTTACCATAATTATTATACGATATCTTTTGTTATTGCATTGTTACTGTAATCTCGGCTTCACTGAAAATGAGGACTACCCTCAATGAACCTCCGAGAATAAATAAAGGTTGAATGAATGGATGAATGTATTGTGTGTATGATTGTGCTTACCCTTGTCTTTCCCTTGTCATTGTCTGTATCCTCTGCTTCCCCAATAAAAGCCTATTGATCTAGACTGTGGTTTGCTGAATGTTGTTATAGCCTATAAAAGTCTTAGTTTTATATTTTTGTTCTTTGATGCTCCTTAAGTCCTTACTGTGGTATGTTGACGTCTAATACGTCTATTTTTTTAAGGAAAACAAGTGTGTTATTCAACAATGCGTGTAACAATATTACTACATGTAATACTTACAACCGGACCTGGGTCACACAGAGCAGGTTGTTTGCGCCACGCCTCTTTTGAGGGGAAAACATTCCCTCAGAACAAGCCAAAGTGAACCGGTAGACATGCCGAAATGTTGCTGTGTGGTTGGGTTTACCAACCACAAAGCTAACAACCCCTCCCTGAGTTTATTTTGCCTGCCATGTCCTCAAAAAAATCCTGACAGAAGAAAATTATGGCTACAAGCCATAAGAAGAGAAGATCGTTGTGGGACCCTGCATCACCACATACTTATGTGTGTGGAGAACACTTTGTAACTGGTAGGTTAATTTATAAAACATAACCTATGCTACTGCTAGCGATGTGTAAATGGCATAGCTAAACAATATAAACTACTCGTTTAAATTAGGCCCATCGTGATGTATTCTTGACACAGCTATACACTTAACTACCATGACTAGACCTAGCTAGCTGACGTTAACGTTTAACGTTACTGCATGCAGGGTCACAAGTGAACGACCACCTACACCCAGATTATGTGCCCTCGATGTTTCCCCACCGGAGACAGGCTGTTTCTGTGGTGACAAAAGTTAAACGTTTCCAAAGTGCCATGAAACGTGCAGCCCAGGGACCAAAGAAGAGTGTTAAGCAGAAAAACAGTGAGCTAACATCATGTGACGGCGGTGTCTCGGTGGCGGTGTCTCTTTCATCCGATGCACCTGGGGAACCCGAATGCAGTGATGGTGATGGCGTGAATGAAACTGGTTTCGCGAAGCCCCTGGTGGAGAGCGAGAGGGCACAAATGATGGCGGAGATCGACCTTTTAAGACGAGAGAGAGACCAGGGGCCTCATTTATAAAGCGTTCTTACCCACAGATTTGATCTTAGACCGTGCGTACGCTCAAATCCATGCCAACGCTCAGATTTATAAAAACCGTCTTTGACGTGGAAAAGTGCTTATCTCCACGTCAGGTTCAAACTTGACATACGACCATTTCCTTGTGGTAATGCCGGGGTACTGCAAGTAATCTGAGGTCTAAGTGCGATGCATTTTCAAAATTCCAAGACCAACGATATCATGTCTTTCTGATTAATATCAGAAGATTTTTAAAGACGTTTTTGGACGCAGCTTAATGTTTCATGGTTTGGTAAAAAACTGCTAATGAGAACTATAGCCCACTTAAGAAAGTGAAAAGACGTAGCCTTTAGCTTACTTATTTCACAATATCAAAAAAAAAAAACACCAAGACCTACGATAGAATAATTGAAACATTCTTACAGGTGATCTAGTATATTTAGTGTTCTCACCAATCTAATATTGACCATCAAATGTCCAATTGCTCTCGTTTAGGAGAGGAAGTCATTCAAAAAGGCATTCGAACAGTTTGATAATGTTGGAGGTTATTGTGCAGTATTGGGAATATAGGATAGTATTTGATCATACAGTTTTGAATGTTAAAAGTGAATAAACTTTTTTGAGGTGGATAAACTCTAATAAGAGGTGGGTAGGCCTAAACTCTATTTCTGAAATTTCAGAGGTGGATAAACTGCGTTTACTCGCGTTTAGCCTCCACTACGTCCTAATTTGCGATCATAGGCCTATTCCCAGCTTCGTAACAGAAAGGTAATATTTGACTGTAAGCTATACAATGTAGGCTATAGATATTTTATATCATATATAGCCTACACAACCAAGGGACGGAAGTTATCCTCTGAAAGCAGGGCATCTTCATATTTAGTGTTGCATCGGAGTTGCGTAAAGAGGTGCAGAGCGCGCACCTGTTTGTTTTTTTGACTGGCAGTGCCCAAGATCAGATGACAATACGGGAGTTGAATAATGTAGGCTAAAATATAAAGGTAGGCCTAAAGCAACAATAAAGGACAATGTTTAAGCCTTTGGACATTATTGAAAGAAAACGATATGCAAAGATATGCAGAATGAATGAATAATGACCGGCGAACTAGGCTACTTTTTCAGCAAAACATAGCCTATCCTAAAAGAAACGTTAAGCCTACATGACATATCACGCTTATAATTTAGTCCTCTGTTTTGTAGGCTAAATCAGAGTAGGCCTAAACATAAATGCTGATTATTCACATTACTGCAAGCAAAAGGAATGAAAGCGAGCAGAGGACAATGGACATAGACAGAAAGCTTTGCTGGAAAAAACATAATTAGTTAAGCTATTCGAACTGACGCATATAGGCTAGTTCAGTGTTTCTCAAACTTTTTCAGACCAAGGACCACTTAACCAGTAAAAAAAACCTCACGGACCACCTAGCTACTGTAGTTGATCAGCTGGAGACTTCGCTCACTGTCTTGCACAACAGACAGACTGAGGAAGTAATTTGTCCCCAGGGCCATTGAACTGTTCAATGCTTCACTTAAGGGAAGAGGAGAGATAGACTTCTCTGCATAGTCTGTCTGCCTCTTCACCCCCTCCATGTTTGGATACTGTCTGTCCACTAGCCACTTTTTACCACTGTCTTTCTGCCTCACTGTTTGCGTGCTATATTAGCACATTAGCACATATTCATAACCCCTCCCTCCATGCCACAGCCGAACTGTGGCCACACTTATACCTTTTCTTAATATAGTTACTGTTGCACTGTTGGATTTACTCATTTGCACTATCACCATGACACTCACTCACACAGAGCACCTTAACTTACCTTACTATGCACAGAGAATCACAGGCTCAGTCCCTGCCTCAGTCATTGCAAGCACCTCTTGATTGATTTATCACCCACTATGTGGATACTGTTTTTAGAATTGATTTAGATTAAGTGTTAGTTAGTATAATTTGTACTTTAGTATGTATTATATTCTTTATCTTCTACTGTACTTATTGCTTAGTTGTGTTGTTTATATTATATACTTTTAATTACTTTTTCTGCTGTTAGTGAATGTGTGTGTATTGTCTGTATGCTACTGAGACCTTGAATTTCCCCTGGGGATCAATAAAGTATCTATCTATCTATCTAATAGACACAATAGGCCTACTCACTGAACCGCCTTGCTAATTGTCTTTGCACCTTGCTTACTGTGTCAGAGGATTCATATGATTTAAATTGGCATAGCTTACATAGGCAGTGTTGCAGAACTGTTTGGATTTACATACAAGTTGGTTCAATATTGCAAACAACTCATCTATATTATGTTTTACCACGTCTGTTCGCGGACCACTTGGGATAGCTTGCGGACCACCAGTGGTCCCCGGACCACACTTTGAGAAACACTGGGCTAGTTAACATCAGATGGCATAGGCCTATACAGTGTTTATATATAATTTTACATAGGCTACAGCTTTTAGGCCATTGATATCATTAAAACATATGCTAATGATATTGATGAGGGGGTGTTTACAAGGCGGAGACCTAAAACCATCCGGCTGCGCACAAGTTGACGTTCATTTGTGATTTATAATCGGCACATCTGGAAGGATGGTGTACGCACGTTTTTTTGTGCGTACGTTCGTTTTCTCTGAATCACACGTACGATCATTTCAGAAATGATCTAAGATCAAATGAAGGATGGTTTCTACGCAACCCTTTTATAAATGAGGCCCCAGGCCAGAGATGAGTGCCAGAACATCACCCAAGAACGCTTATGTGCTCGTAAATGCAAAGCTATGACAGGTCTCAGCTGGACAGTGTTTGTGTGTTTACACGATTTTTTACTCCAGTTTATAAAAGGAAGAAGCTTACACAAGACCAACTATTTATAACATTGCTCAAACTTCGACAAAACCCATCAATCTCCCTTCTCTGTCATGTCCTGGATATGAAAACCTCGACCGTGACTGACATGCTAACCAGATGGATCAATATCATGCATTCCAAAATAACATTTCTCATTCATTGGCCAGACACGGAATGTACTTTACTGCGATGCCTCCTGTTAGGGAAATTCCCACAGCTAACATCTATCATTGACTGTTTTGAGATACGCATCGAATATTCAAGGAAATTGAAGGCAAGGTAAATATAAATATTGTGAACAGTATTTCAGTTGTATTTATTGTTAAACAATGCACCATAACTTTACTGATTGATTTGTAATGAAAAACTTTTTTTTTTTACTTCTACACAGAGCAAAGACGTACTCTCACTACAAGAAGTGGGCTACGGTGAAGTACTTCATTGCTTGTAGCCCAGCTGGGAGTGTCACGTTTTTATCGAAGGGATGGGGTGGCAGAGCATCTGATGTCAAGATTGTTAGACAGTCAGGATTCATATCCCACCTGTACCACCAACCTGGAGATCAGGTAATGTACACTATTCAATCTAAACACATTGCAGAAGTGAAGAAAATGAGGATAGGTAGAACTGCCCTGTTCCAGATCTTAGCTGATCGAGGTTTTACACTTCAAGAGGACTTTGCATTGTTAGGTGCACATCTCATTACTCCAGCATTTACAAAGGGGAGGAAACAGCTGTCAGGAAGAGAAGTGGAAGAATCCAGACTGAAATCCAATGTGCGGATTCATATCGGTAAGTTGTTCACAATGTTTTCTTTTTTTTTCAAACTATAAAGGAACAACACATTAGGATATAGTGCAATATCATGGGTTTAACTTATACAGTATTTTTTGGACGTATCATAAATAAACGTAAAGATCATCACGCTAAGACATTTTCATTTAAACACACACTACTTTGCACACTCACATACATCATCAGCACAATGCACTGCGCGCACATACACATGCACTAGGGGTGGGCGATATGGACAAAAAATAATATCTCGATATTTTTTGTGATTTTCACGATAACGATAATTAGTCGATATCCTTTAAAAAAATGGTAAAAGTCTGAGTTACTTTACAGCTCATTATTTATGAATAGCATCAATACAATAATAACCATTAACCTGTGACTTTTTAACCAAATCAACAATGCATTCACTTTGACACATTTCCAATTTTGCCCCCACTTGTGTGTGTGGCAATGACATGGTCTAGCCAGCTACATTAGAGAAGATGACTAGGCCTAACAGTTTCCCAAGAGAAAGTCTGAAGCTCCTTTACGTAGGATTCACTGTAAAACTAAGCAGACCAACAGAGTACGTCTCAGTTATTTCCTTCAATGTTTTGTTTAAAAGAAATCATGTAGGCTAGCATTCCAAGTTACAGAATAGAAACTAATGCGTTAGCTTATGGCTAATGTATATGAGAAATCCCATAGATATGATAACGGTTAGCATAATCGATACACGTAGATATTTAGAGCGAACTTCAGTCCATTTACAAAAGGGTTACATGAGAAGAGTTCTTTGTTTACAACTCACTATTAAAATACTCAAAGGCAAATATTTTCTCTCCATATAATACCATGTAGGAAAAAATGTGACAATGCTACGTGAACAGAAGTAGCTGCACAAAATCCCAAGTAGGCTCATCTTGTGTGCGTGTGACAACGTGGACCCACTAGCGATCATGTGACACTTGCTCTGCTGCAATGGGGCTTCTCTTGCATACACCTCCTGGATTTAGTTAATGTATGGGGTTTCAATGCGTGATTTCGAGTGTTTTTTCAGCATAAGTAATTTAAATACTCGATAATGTAAATTTGCACATCGTTAAAACAACAATCACGATATTATCGCAGACGATATATATCGCCCACCCCTAACATGCACGCACTTAACTTTCAGCACTTCATACATCCCCCACTACCCCAACATTCCTCTCTACCACCCATCCACCACCCTTCTGCCCCCACCAACACACACACTGCAAAATACCCATACTCCTGTACAAACACTACACATTTCGAATGCAAGCATGGTTTCATCTATGTTGTTTTACTTGTAGAACGCGTCATTGGTGCACTGAAGAATAGGTTCCATGTTCTTGATGGCCCACTTCCTGTCCAGTTCGTGAAGTCCCTGCGAGATGAAATGGAGAACAAAGAGGTTGCAACAATTGATACAATTGTACATGTTTGTGCTGCCTTATTAAACGTCACCAAGCGTGGTGTTCAACCATGACAGAGTTGGGGATGCAGAATCAGCACAATAAAAGCCATATAGATCAATTGCCTAGAAGTAGTGTTTTCTTATTTTCTTAATACTGTATATCTTGATTAATTGCTTATAAAAGGAAATAAATGGACCTTTTACCTTTTTTAAATCAAACTACTTCCTGGTCCATTGTGGTGGATGAGGCTCCTGTCAGACGTGGGTATATATGTCCAGCCCAGGACCTGCTTATTACATCTAGGCTTTTCACGATGAAATCCTCATCTCTGGCAACACGGAAGATACTGCTCTGCTGTGGGGTCCATGTTATAAAATCTGCATATTTTGCATGGCAGGTGAACATCTGCATCTGGACCTGTAAGATAAATTACATTTCTCTGTGAACCACTGTTAGACATAGCACATAGGATCAAAGTTTAAAATGTACCTGTGTAACAGATAAAACATAGTTTCAAATGTACCTGTGTATAGTATGTATGATTTTTTTAAAAAGAGATCAATGTGTCCAGATGGCACTCTTTCCAGTTGGTAGAACCCTCATTTGCCCACTTAAAGGGACACTTGGCTTCCACCACGCCATTTCCACAGCACTCACATGAGACATATCCATCACATGACACCCCGATGTAAGGCCTCTCCTGAGATATTCTAAACCCAGCTGTGTCTACCTTTAGGTTATTGTGGGGTTTTGAAATGTCCTATGAAACAATGATGCAAGGTGACGTGTTGGGTGTAGCACTGCACAGACCGAGAACATATTTATAGGTATTAATGGCATCCACCTCATGGTCCTTGCCCCACTGCAAAGACAGAATGCCAAGAACGATGGATGAGCAACTACAGATGTCATTAATTAGTGCTTTTGATGGCCTGTCAAGGGATGTGTGTAAAACCCTATGTGCAGTTGAACCTGTGATCCGGCCCACGCGATGCCGATGCCAAGCTGCTTGTCCTTTTGTCTCTTCTTCCACAAAAGAACACTGCTCTTCTGTGAAACCTTCCAAGTCCATGGCGCCGCCGCATTCGGACACCTTTTTGGTTGCTCCGCCTAATTTGTGCTTAGGCCTATATTTTTTACCTTTTATTAACCCCTTATTTTTTGCACTTTTCCACTGCACTGATTACGTATGATGGCGTTACACTCAGAAACATCGGAAATGAATTGCCTTTTTTGTTTCGGGATGTTTTAATCGACGATTCTACCTGGCCGACTGAGATTCTCCGAGATGCATCAGGGAACCATGGAGACGCATCTCGGCGCAGAAGGAAAAAACACAGAGGAAAACGAGCCGGGGCCCGTAACAGATTGAGGAATAGAGCTCATAGGCCTCCACTGCCTAGCATTCTCCTAGCCAATGTCCAGTCTCTTGTGAACAAGATGGATGAACTAAGAGCGAGGATACAGTTTCAAAGAGACATCAGGGACTGTAACATTCTATGCTTTATTGAGACATGGCTAACTGAACTTGTACCGGACTGTGCCATCACTCCGGTGGAGTTTTTCTCTGCTGCTCACTCTGACTGGACTGAGGAATCTGGAAAATCGAAAGGTGGCGGTGTTTGCATCATGACGAACAGCAAGTGGTGTGATCCTAGAAATGTCACCGTTCTCTCAAAGTCCTGCTCGCTTCATCTAGAACATCTAGCGATCGTCTGTCGACCCTTCTACCTGCCCCGTGAGTTTACTTCGGTAATATTCAACGCTGTCTACATTCCTCCACAAGCCAACACAGATGCTGCGGTTTCAGAATTGCAAGAAGTGTTAAATAGACAACAACACACGTACCCTGAAGCTGCGCTTATTGTGGCCGGTGATTTCAATCTGAGTAGTACATCTGAACCGGTCCATGCCTGAATTTATTCAACACATTCACTTCCCTACACGTGGTGACAACACACTGGATCACTGCTACACACAGTTCAAGAACAGTTACAAAGCTAAGTCTCTACCAGCTTTCGGAAAATCAGATCATGCCGCTGTTTTCCTACTGCCTATGTACAAACAGAGAAGTCAGACGGACCCCCCAGTGACGAAGGAGGTCAAGCGCTGGACTGACCAATCGGAAGTATTTTACGGTATTTTAAGTAGTTTACGGAAGTATCATTGAATTACATCAATATGCTAACTGATTCCATCATCCCCAGGCCCGGATCAACGCATAGGCTAGATATGGCTGCAGCCTAGGGGCCCCACGTGTCAGAGGGCCCCCTATTGGACATAATTGTTTTTTTTTTATTAAAATTTGCATAAAAGAATGAACATTAAACGTCATTGGTCCAAAATAAATATTTAAAGTAGTAGTAAGACGCTGATTGGGTAAACATGGCAGAGTTCATAAGGTCAAGTTTGTTTTCAAACCTCATTCACGTTACAGTTCAAAATGTCGGAAAGAAAGTACCAGAGCGGCGCTCAAAAACGCAAGGCTATAAAATCTAAAGAGAAAAGGGATCAAACTCTCCTGAAAAAAATCCCCAAATTAGCAGAATTTTTTAAGCCTGTCGAACCCATTAGAGACGTTAACAATAACGATGATGATAGCGCCACTATGCTATCTGGGGCTGCAGCTAGCTCTGAGGAAGGACCATCTCAAACAACTGGGAGATCATGTGCCACTGCCACCACCAGCGTGTCAGTCAATGACAACTTTAACATTAGCCATGATGATGATGGCCTTCCAACCACTACATTGTCCTGCAACCTCTCGGATCTAACGTCACCCACTGTTTTTGAAGGGACTCCCGAATGTTCAAGCTCTACCAATGCTAACCTCTCGCACCCACCTACTGCCTCCGATGATGGGACTCAAGAACGTCCTTCTAGCCAGGTCGATGCTAATGTGAATTCGGATCCTGGTTGTTGGGGTGAAATTGATGAAAATACGAGGAAATACTGGATAAAAATCGGGCCAGACAAATGCCGTAATAAGGACTTGAATGTCGATGCATCAGAAAGGCAACATAAGCAACAGAAAAGGTATTTTTCAAAATCTTTATTCATGAGGAAACTAGGCAATGGTGAACTTGTGCAAAGGGAGTGGTTACTCTACTCTCCCTCAAAGGGTACAGTCTTTTGTTTTGCCTGCAAATTATTCGGGAGAAATAGTCAAAGTGCATTGACGTCGGGATACAGTGATTGGAAAAATGCATGTGTGCGCTTGTCAGACCATGAAGGGTCAGAGTGCCACAGAGAAGCAATGATGACTTATCTTAGACGTGTGGATGCTGGATGCATTGACTCAGAACTGAGAAGACAGTTTGATAATGAATGTGCATACTGGAGGGACGTTCTAAAGAGAGTGGTGGTTGTGATCAGGCATTTATCTGAGCGAGGACTGCCGTTCAGGGGACAAACTGAAATCTTTGGGCGACCTGATAATGGTAACTTTATGGGAACGCTGGAAGTTATCAGCGAATTTGATGCATTCCTTGAAACGCATATTAAGAACAATGGCAATGCTGGCAAGGGAACACCTTCATACCTCTCGTCACAGACGTGTCAAGAGTTTATCGAAGTGATGGGAGAGCAGGTCCTTGCTGAAATAATCAGTCAGATAAAAATGGCTAAGTATTTTTCCATCAGTGTAGATTCTACTCCTGACGTTACACACACAGACCAGCTTACATTCATCATACGATATGTGTCAACGAATGGGCGCATCACAAATCGTTTTGTGAAATTTTTGCCAATTCAGAGTCATACGGGAGAGTCACTTTTCCAGGCTGTTCTTGGTGTATTGCATGATATGCAGCTTGATATTAATAACTGTCGAGGCCAGTGTTATGACAATGCTGCAAACATGTCCGGTACTTACAGTGGCCTGCAAGCACGAATCAGACAAATTAACCCCTTGGTTGAATGGGTACCGTGCGCTGCGCACACTCTCAATTTAGTCGGGATCAACAGTGTCAACTGCTGCTTTGAAACTGATGAATTTTTCAGTTTTGTGCAAACGCTTTTTAATTTTGCTTCCAAATCCACATCTCGCTGGCAGACGATTACAGCTGGGTTGGAGCCTAATGAAAACCAAAGGATAGAGACTCTTAAAAGTCTCTCTGATACAAGATGGTCAGCACACGCACTAGCAACGAAAGCGCTTCACCAAAACTATGCAAACATTCAGGCGTCGCTATTAGAATTGAGTGTTGACCCCAAGCAAAATGTTACGACACAACGTGAAGCTACAACACTTAGCTCAAAGATGGATCAATTAGAAAACGCTTTGCTGTGTAACCTATGGAACAACATATTGCAACGTTTTCACAGAACTAGTGCTGTTCTGCAGGCAGTGGAACTGGATTTATGCAATGCTATCAACTTGGTCAGCTCATTGAGGGGTTATGTGGCCAGCCTTAGGGATGATTTTGGCAAATTTGAGAGTAGTGCAAAAAACATGTCTCCAACTGTCTCTCAAAATTACAAAGCAGACACACAGAGACAGAAAAAAAGAACAACACGAGCAGACGAATCAACAGAACCAGACTATGAGCGATCAGGGCGAGACACATTTAGAGCAACAGTGTTTATTGCTATAATTGATCGGCTCGTTGCAGAACTGGATCACTCCTACAACAACATTCAGCAAACCTTTGGGTTTTTGAACAATATGGCATCCATGCCGTTGCAAGATCTTCGTAGCGAAGCTGCACATTTCCAGGAAAAATATGCGGGTGATCTTGAGGCAGATTTTGTGGAAGAACTTGTGCAATTCAGAGAGTTTGTTAAGGAAATCCATGATGACCAGGATACCTCTGCAAGGTCTCTCCTGCAGGTGTTGAGAGGAAGGAAACTGCAGTCAGTGTTTCCAAATGTTGACATTGCGCTGCGACTCTTTTTGACGCTTCCAGTTACCAATGCCAGCGGAGAGCGCTCTTTTTCGAAACTGGGACTGGTTAAGAATAAGCTCAGATCCACTACAGGCCAAACCAGGTTGAATCACCTAACTATGATGTCCCTTGAGAGTGATGTCCTGCGGCAATTGGATTTTTCAAGTGTTATCAATGACTTCTCTGTCAGAAAAGCCAGAAAGAAGGACTTCTGAATGAATCTAACAGTGTTTATGATTGTTGTTGCATTATTGCATTGATGTTTATTATGATCTACTGCTGTATCAAATGACATTTGTTTTATTATGGACACAAGGTTATATGTTGGTTTAATTTAATTAGATTTAATTTGATTTTGTGGAGTAGTTCAGTTGCCTCTGTGCAAGCATGGGGTGTTCATACCTGCTAGCACCTGTCTAATTTGTGGCCTCTTTTGTATGTAGTTGTTGCTCCACACACACACGCCTGATGCCTCCACACACCCGCTCCACACACACACACACACACACGCTCCACAAATACACACGCCTGATGCCTATCGAGCCCCTCACTCCAGCATTCTGTTATTCCCTGTTTTCCCTCTCCTCCCCCCTCCTCTCCTCCCCCCTCCTCCTCTCCTCTCCTCCCCTCCCCTCTCCTCTTCTCCCTCCTCTCCTCTCCTCCCCTCTCCTGTCCTCTCCTCTCCTCCCCTCTCCTCCCCTCCTGTCCTCTCCTCTCTCCCCACTCTATTTACATCTGAATGCTTAAGACTCAGGTAGTAGCCCCGTTTTCCATATACATTTAATTTGATTTGGTGGAGTAGTTCAGTTGCCTCTGTGCAAGCATGGGGTGTTCATACTTGCTAGCACCTGTCTAATTTGTGGCCTCTTTTGTATGTAGTTGTTGCTGTTGTGTTGTGCAAGTAAATGAGTATTCTGGTTGGTTCAATTGCTGCTGTGTATTTTTATATGGAATTGTTGCGAAGTCAGTGGGGTGTGGTAGTGGTGGTGTGTATGGGGGTTGGGCGTTGGGGGGGCCCACAATAACTGTATAGCCTAGGGGCCCCTAGCCACCTTAATCCGGCCCTGATCATCCCAACTGTAAAGATCCGAAGCTTCCCTAACCAGAAGCCATGGGTGGATAGAGAAGTGAGAACGGCATTAAAGACACACACCATGACTTGGGCTTATTTCAGGGGATATGACGGATTACAAAGCAGCATCTTATAGTTTACGTAGAGCTATTAAAGATGCTAAGCGGCGCTATAGAGACAGAGTTGAAGCTGATTTCTTGGAGGGTGATCCAGCACGAGTGTGGAAAGGACTCCGAACCATCACTGGCTTTGAAAGAAAGTCTCCTCCTATGATGAATGTGAATAAAGCCCTCCCTGATGAACTTAATGCTTTTTATGCTCGCTTTGACATGAAAAACACAAACTATCTTGCACTAGCTGCAGCATGTGAAGCAAATGAGGATCCACCTTTCTGTGTCTCTGAGGTCGATGTGAGCAATGCCTTTAGGAGGGTTAATTGTAGAAAAGCTACTGGACCGGATGGAATTTCTAACAGGGTTTTGAAATCCTGCGCTGCTCAGTTAGCTCCTGTGTTCACTTATATCTTTAACACATCATTGGCTCAAGAGACAGTTCCTACTTGCCTCAAGCAGTCTGTTATTGTTCCAGTACCGAAAAAAGTCCATCATGTCTGAATGACTACCGCCCAGTAGCCCTGACGTCTACAGTGATGAAGTTTTTTGAGAAGCTTGTGAAAAACATTATCTGCTCATCCCTCCCTGCCTCCTTCGACCCCCTCCAATTTGCTTACAGAGCCAACAGGTCTACAGAGGATGCCATCTCAAACCTCTTGCACACCACCTTAACTCACCTGGAGGAGGGGAATGGGAATTATGTGAGGATGCTGTTCATTGACTTTAGTTCAGCATTCAACACGATAGTACCTCTCACCTTGGTCACAAAGATGAAGGCCTTAGGACTGAACACCACCCTGTGTCACTGGATATTTGACTTCCTCACCAACCGTTCACAAGTGGTTAGAGTGGGGGGTCTGACATCTGACTCAACCCAAGGCTGTGTTTTGAGTCCACTGCTGTACAACATCTACACACATGACTGCAAAGCCAACAGTAGTCATACCTCCATCATCAAGTTTGCAGATGACACAGTGATCTTGGGCCTGATTAGTAACAACAATGAACAGCTCTACTTGGATCAGGTTGATGAGGTGGCACAGTGGTGTCAATCTAACAGCTTGACACTGAATATCAATAAAACCAAGGAAATGGTAGTGGATTACAGAAGGCAGCAGCAGAACTACAGTTACACCCCACTAATGATCAGCGGGCAACCTGTAGAGTCACAAGTTTTAAATACCTTGGTCTCCACATTACTGAAGACTTAACATGGACTGTTAACACTCAATATGTTCTGAAGAAGTCCAGACAGCGACTCTACTTCCTTCGTCAGCTAAGGAAATTCAAAGTTTCTACATCCATCATGAAGGCCTTCTACACTTCAGCGGTTGAGAGTGTTCTAACTGGTAGCATCATCACCTGGTATGGGAACTCCACAGTTAGAGATTGTAGTACTCTGCAGAGAGTAGTGCGCTCAGCTGAACGTACTATAACAGCGGTTCCCAAACTTTTCCCCCGCGTACCACCGGCTACATTCCGACTCGGCTCGCGTACCCCCACCATCCGACACATAAACACATAAAAACGTAATGCATTCTATATCCCCCCCGCGTTGACAATATTTGTCCGTTTCCCGGTTTTAGGTGTGTGCATTTGGTCAGTTAAAAAGTTATGAAAAGTAGCCTGCATAGTAGCCTAACTACATCCACATACAATATCTTATAATAGGCCTACAACAACGCCTGACAAGGATGTATTCATTTGGACATTAGGCTATACAGACTAGAAAGGCTAAACTTAGGCTACCTTTAGTTTGTTAAATGTAAAGCCTAGCTTAATGTTACCTTTCTTGCCCATCTGAAATAACTCCTAGCTTTGCTCCTTCCCTCCTTTCTGTTTTTGTTTTTTTCAAAAACCTGTTATATCCGCAAAACTTTCCCACCACGGACCACGGACCATCCAACGCATTCAAAAGTAACGCATTCTATTAGCTATTCCAGGCGTCATGTTTAATAAGCTGCCCTTTTTTTGATGAACACATACAGAGTTTATAAATGATATCCTTTAATTTCATGTTTCCATATCATTATGACCTGATTCGAAATTATGTATTTATTCATGAATTACAAAAGATTTCAAATTTTCATTTTACACCTGTCCGCCATAGACCTTTTCATCTCGCGTACCCCCTAGAAGCAGCTCGCGTACCACCGTGGGTACGCGTACCACAGTTTGGGAATCCCTGTACTATAAGATATCTATTCCAGAAGAGTACTCCTAAGAGCCCAAAAGATTCTGAAGGACTCTTCTCATCCTAACAATGGATTATTCCTACCGCTGAAATCAAGAAGACGCCTATGTAGTCACAAAGCCAGAACTGAGAGACTCAGGAGAAGTTTTTATCCCCAGGCCATCCGAATTCTGAACTCACACTATACTGACTTTGCACACATTCACTCCTCAGCACTCTCAAACATTTCCCAACTCTGAACTCACACTATACTGACTTTGCACTCATTCACTCCTCAGCACTCATGACCACCCCCCCCCCCCCCACACACACACACACACCTACAAGACTTAGCACTTTTACATCCCTCTCCCTATGCTACAGACCTTTTATTTATTGTCTTATTTCATCACACGTCAAAACACACACACACACACACACACATATCTGACTTTCTCCAACTTTTGCACATCTCCATAGAACTTTGTATTTATTATTTTTGATTTCTCCTCCATCTACCCATGTCCTTGATTGCCTAGCCTTTCTTGCCCCTGTTGCTCTTAGGTGCTCCTTGTTGGTGCCCCCCCCATCCCAATCCTCCCCCACCTTTCTTATGCAGCCCTTGCCACTTAATCTACTAACCCCCCCCCCCCCATAAATGCACAAATAGGCTGACACCAGACATAATTTCACTACATTTCTTACTTCCAGTAACTATATGCATGTGACAATAAACTTCCTTGTAACCTTGTAACCTTGTAAGTTGTACCAGGGTATAGGGGCAAAGACATCAGCATAGCTTTTAAAAGAGCTGAGACCAATGGGAAGCTCCTTGGTGTTACAAAGCATTTGCAAGAATTGATTTTGCTGTGCGGCTGAGGCTTTTGGAATGGGTCTTCTTTTTTTAACATTTCTTTTTTTTTGACTTGCTCACTGTAGAATTCAATGTCCTTAATCATTGCAGGCTCAATTGTTTTGGTTGAGACACCATTCCAGGCACAGGCAACACTGGTACATGCAACTTTGTTGTATCCCAGGCGGACACAGGCTTCCAACAAAGTACTGCCCCAACATGTGAGCAGGTTTCTCCAAGTCTGAAAAAGCAATCATAATTAGGTTTATTGATCAAATACATTCGCCCTTAGGCTTTTTACCTCTACTAAGACCCCAAACTGCTCTTTCTCTATCACTCTTCCTCTATCACTCACCCTGCCATGCAGTCACAATGGGCGGCAAGGATATTCCCGTCACTTCTGACAGCAACCCAGGTGTTGTGACACTTTTCAGTAACTTTATAAGATGGCTTGACTTGGGTCTTAAAGATGGTGCAATCTGATTCATCAGGTTTATTATGATAGATTGTCTGCACCCATCCATCAGTGAAAAATATGTGTGCCTCAAGAGATCTAAAATTCTTCATTCTGCTTGCTGTGTAAATTCCTGTAATGTCAAAATAAAACATTTGAGCAAATATAGTAGCCTAGGCTAAGCCTGGTAAGTTTGTTATGCTTGCTGCACCTTAATCCAGGTGGGTTAGGCTACAGCTTTGCTGCAAAATAAATATTAGCCTAGTTATTAAATCTTTATGAAATTATAATATCGTTTATTAGTCTTCAAAAGACAAACAACTAACGTTACACCAAAAATGAATCAGACCAAAGAAAACAGAAATCTAAAACACTTAATGGCTATGACAGAAATGATCACATCTTGGAATTATCTAACTAACATACTTTACATCTAAGCCTGTGAGTCAACTACACTACATTAAAAATACAGGAAAACAATTTATTACCTGGAGACTCGATGAGATACGAGTAAATGTCCGGGTATGACACTTCTGGCCACTGAGTGGGGTTGTCTTCGTACTCGGGAGACTGGAGTTAATGAGAGGGGTTGTTTGAGATGTGCCGGTCTAACGTATTGACCGTTCGCAAAAGCCACGCCCCCTAGTTATTGTTACTACGCCCGTCAAACTCAGAACGAGTTGTCTGGAAATTCAATGGTACAGTAGCTGTTAAGACTCTGTAAAAGTTACAGCACAAGAGGCTCTTTTAGAGAGCCACAGACCCAAATATATATTTACAATAATTTACAGATTGCAGTATGACATGGAGACACATGTATACAAACTCATATCTAGCTTTTTTGGGTGACAAACTCAAAAATCTTACTGTGCTAGATAGACTTGCATGCATATCACAAGGACACTGGGCCATGTCATGTAAGGAACATGGTGCTGCCAAAAAATGGAAACATAGCCTACATTGCAGAGCCACTTCAACTTTATTATTATATGGTGAATAAATGTTACACTACTGTGCACAGCCCACTGATCTATAACAGCCCCATGCTTCTCTGACGTGACGAAGCTAGCACGTTATTAGCAGTGGTTAGCCAACTATGCTAACGTTAGTTATCTACAAGTCTCCTCTAAGTGACACTCCTTTTATATACAATGCTGGCAATGCTGAAAACAACTAGATGTACCGCAGAGCGGTACAAAATATGACCGCCGCCCAGTCCAGCACATTTTTTCCACAAAAATAAATCACGCTGAAAGGCCTATATGATTCTAACGGTCTCACTAAATTGCATTATCCACACTCAATTCTCACTGGTATCTGCTAGACAACAAGTACCCAAACATGATTAGTTCATAGATTTCACATGTAAAATTCATTTTATACAACCCCACCCCCATCTTGCCCGTTCATAATTCTGAGAAATTCTTGAATTGTGTGCATGTGTGTGGGTACACATTTATGTTTATGTGTGTGGGTGTGTGTGTGTGTGTGTGTGCGTGCTTGTGTGTTTGCCTGCGTATGTGTGTTTGTGCATGTGCATGCATGCGTACATATGTCTACTGTGTGAGTATGTGTCATACGTATGATTACTGTGAGTGTATGTGTGTGCGTGTGTATCTGTTTATGCACATGTGTGCACATGGAATGGGTTAACATGACCCCTGGAGGCAAACATCCGTAAAAAATTGGTCATCCTATGCCCTACGGTTCTCAAGATATTCACAGAAAACTGTGTCTGCCCTACCCTCCTTTCAGGGGGTCCAGTACAGCGGGGGGGCTACAGATCAAAACGAAAAACGATGGTTCCATGCTTTCCATGTGGGGTTACATGCCCACCAAGTTTCATGTACCCCGGTCTTTCAGTGTCCCGGGAATTCTTGTTGGTGTACAGTCACTAAATGTACACATAAATTATTTTATTGTAAGGCCCCCCATGAACGAAAGTTCACAAAACTTGGCATGCATTCAGAGGGTGTCATAATGATCCTACACTTTCAATTTCGTGCAGTTTTGACCATGTCAGCCAGAGATATTGCGATGAAAACACCTAATTTTTTGCTTTTTAATTTTTAACTAGGTGGCGCTATACATGAAATAAGTGGTAATGGGATGGTGGGTTGACATGCCCCCTTAAGACCAACATACAAAAAAAGGTGGACCTCCCTACGGTTCTCGAGATATTCACAGAAAACTGTCTCCGGCCACCTACAGGCCAGTTGGTGTATAGTAACATAAATTAATTTATTGTGTGGCCCCCCATGAACGGAATTCCACGAAACTTGGCGTGCATTCAGAGGGTGTCATAATACAAGGATACAAGGATACAAGGAAGTTTATTGTCACATGCATATAGTTACTGGAAGTAAGAAATGCAGTGAAATTAAGTATGGTGTCAGCCTATTTGTGCATTTATGGGGGGGTAAAAAGTGCAGTAGAAGAGGGGTTTAGTAGATTAAGTGGCAAGGGCTGCATAAGAAAGGTGGGGGAGGATTGCGGTTGGGGGGGGGGGGCACCAACAAGGAGCACCCAAGAGCAACAGGGGCAAGGAAAAACTCCCTTACCAAGGAAGAAACCTTGGGCATATCCACGGCTCAAGGGGCTAACCCAACTGCCAAGGGTCTTGGTGTGTGTGTTGGGGGGATGACAAGGGAGATGGGATAGTGTGCTGTGTATGTGGGGAGAGGGCAGTGTGCAATATGTGTGTTGGAGAAGCTTCCTCATGAGACAATGTGCTGTGTAATGGGGGGCCGGGGCAGTGTGCTGTAAGTATGTTGGGGATGTGTGTTGGAGAAGCTTCCTGATGAAATAATGTGCTGTGTATGTAGGGGAGAGGGGGGGGGGGGCAGTGTACTGCAAGTATGATGTATGTGAGTGATGACAGTGAAGATGTGTGTGTGGGCGGGAGGGGAGTGGAGCAGTGACTGTGTGTGTGTGTGTGTAGTGTGTGTGTGGGTATGTGGGGGCAGTATGCTGTAAGTATGTAGAGGATGTGTGTTGGAGAAGATCCTGAAGACAATGTGCTGTGTATGTGGGGGGGGGGGGGGGGCAGTGTGCTGTAAGTATGTTGGGGATGTGTGTTGGAGAAGCTTCCTGATGAAATAATGTGCTGTGTATGTAGGGGAGAGGGGGGGGGCAGTGTACTGCAAGTATGATGTATGTGAGTGATGACAGTGAAGATGTGTGTGTGGGCGGGAGGGGAGTGAAGCAGTGACTGTGTGTGTGTGTGTGTGTATAGTGTGTGTGTGGGTAGGTGGGGGCAGTATGCTGTAAGTAAGTAGAGGATGTGTGTTGGAGAAGATCCTGAAGACAATGTGCTGTGTATGTAGGGAGGGGGGGGGCAGTGTGCAGCAAGTATGTAGAGGAGGCTTACTGTAGCAAGCAGTGTGCTGTATGTATGTGAGGTGATGACAGTGATGATGTAAGAGTGTGTGTTTTTTTTTTGTGTGTGTGTGTGTTGGGGATGGGGGGGGGGGGGGGGGGACAGAAAGGCTAGGCAATCAAGGACATGGGTAGATAGATGGAGGAGAAATCAAAAATAATAAATAAAAAGTTCTATAGAGATGTGCAAAAGTTGGAGAAAGTCAGATATGTGTGTGTGTGTGTGTGTGTGTGTGTGTGTGTGTGTGTGTGTGTGTGTGTTTTGACGTGTGATGAATAAGAAAATAAATAAAAGGTCTGCAGCATAGGGAGAGGGATGTAAAAGTGCTAAAAGTCATGTAGGTGTGTGTGTGTGTGTGTGGGGGGGGGGGTCATGAGTGCTGAGGAGTGGATGAGTGCAAAGTCAGTATAGTGTGAGTTCAGAGTTGGGAAATGTTTGAGAGTGCTGAGGAGTGAATGTGTGCAAAGTCAGTATAGTGTGAGTTCAGAGTTCGGATGGCCTGGGGATAAAAACTTCTCCTGAGTCTCTCAGTTCTGGCTTTGTGACTACATAGGCGTCTTCTTGATTTCAGCGGTAGGAATAATCCATTGTTAGGATGAGAAGAGTCCTTCAGAATCTTTTGGGCTCTTAGGAGTACTCTTCTGGAATAGATTTCTTGTAGAGCAGGGAGTTGAGTTCTTATAGTACGTTCAGCTGAGCGCACTACTCTCTGCAGAGTACTACAATCTCTAACTGTGGAGTTCCCATACCAGGTGATGATGCTACCAGTTAGAACACTCTCAACCGCTGAAGTGTAGAAGGCCTTCATGATGGATGTAGAAACTTTGAATTTCCTTAGCTGACGAAGGAAGTAGAGTCGTTGTCTGGACTTCTTCAGAACATGTTGAGTGTTAACAGTCCATGTTAAGTCTTCAGTAATGTGGACACCAAGGTATTTAAAACTTGTGACTCTCTCTACAGGTTGCCCGCTGATCATTAGTGGGGTGTAACTGTAGTTCTGCTGCTTCCTTCTGTAATCCACTACCATTTCCTTGGTTTTATTGATATTCAGTGTCAAGCTGTTAGATTGACACCACTGTGCCACCTCATCAACCTGATCCAAGTAGAGCTGTTCATTGTTGTTACTAATCAGGCCCAAGATCACTGTGTCATCTGCAAACTTGATGATGGAGGTATGACTACTGTTGGCTTTGCAGTCATGTGTGTAGATGTTGTACAGCAGTGGACTCAAAACACAGCCTTGGGGAGCACCAGTGCTGATGGTTAATGAGTCAGATGTCAGACCCCCCACTCTAACCACTTGTGAACGGTTGGTGAGGAAGTCAAATATCCAGTGACACAGGGTGGTGTTCAGTCCTAAGGCCTTCATCTTTGTGACCAAGGTGAGAGGTACTATCGTGTTGAATGCTGAACTAAAGTCAATGAACAGCATCCTCACATAATTCCCATTCCCCTCCTCCAGGTGAGTTAAGGTGGTGTGCATGAGGTTTGAGATGGCATCCTCTGTAGACCTGTTGGCTCTGTAAGCAAATTGGAGGGGGTCGAAGGAGGCAGGGAGGGATGAGCAGATAATGTTTTTCACAAGCTTCTCAAAACACTTCATCACTGTAGACGTCAGGGCTACTGGGCGGTAGTCATTCAGACATGATGGACTTTTGTTTTTCGGTACTGGAACAATAACAGACTGCTTGAGGCAAGTAGGAACTGTCTCTTGAGTCAATGATGTGTTAAAGATATAAGTGAACACAGGAGCTAACTGAGCAGCGCAGGATTTCAAAATCCTGTTAGAAATTCCATCCGGTCCAGCAGCTTTTCTACAATTAACCCTCCTAAAGGCATTGCTCACATCGACCTCAGAGACACAGAAAGGTGCATCCTCATTTGCTTCACATGCTGCAGCTAGTGCAAGATAGTCTGTGTTTTTCATGTCAAAGCGAGCATAAAAAGCATTAAGTTCATCAGGGAGGTCTTTACTCACATTCATCATAGGAGGGGACTTTCTTTCAAAGCCAGTGATGGTTCAGAGTCCTTTCCACACTCGTGCTGGATCACCCTCCAAGAAATCAGCTTCAACTTTGTCTCTATAGCGCCGCTTAGCATCTTTAATAGCTCTACGTAAACTATAAGATGCTGCTTTGTAATCCGTCATATCCCCTGAAATAAGCCCAGCATTATAAGTCATGGTGCGTGTCTTTAATGCCGTTCTCACTTCTCTATCCACCCATGGCTTCTGGTTAGGGAAGCTTCGGATCTTTACAGTTGGGATGATGGAATCAGTTAGCATATTGATGTAACTCAATGATACTTCCGTAAACTCATTGATGTCAGCAGAGTTCGTCTTGAACATCTCCCAGTCAACGTTGCTAAGGGCGTCCTGTAGCCTGGCTTCCGATTGGTCAGTCCAGCGCTTGACCTCCTTCGTCACTGGGGGGTCCGTCTGACTTCTCTGCTTGTACATAGGCAGAAGGAAAACAGCGGCATGGTCTGATTTTCCGAAAGCTGGTAGAGACTTAGCTTTGTAACTGTTCTTGAACTGTGTGTAGCAGTGATCCAGTGTGTTGTCACCACGTGTAGGGAAGTGAATGTGTTGAATAAATTCAGGCATGGACCGGTTCAGATGTACTTGATTGAAATCACCGGCCACAATAAGCGCAGCTTCAGGGTGCGTGTGTTGTTGTCTATTTAACACTTCTTGCAATTCTGAAACCGCAGCATCTGTGTTGGCTTGTGGAGGAATGTAGACAGCGTTGAATATTACCGAAGTAAACTCACGGGGCAGGTAGAAGGGTCGACAGACGACCGCTAGATGTTCTAGATGAGGCGAGCAGGACTTTGAGAGAACGGTGACATTTCTAGGATCACACCACTTGCTGTTCGTCATGATGCAAACACCGCCACCTTTCGATTTCCCAGATTCCTCAGTCCTGTCAGAGCGAGCAGCAGAGAAAAACTCCACCGGAGTGATGGCACAGTCCGGTACAAGTTCAGTTAGCCATGTCTCAGTAAAGCATAGAATGTTACAGTCCCTGATGTCTCTTTGAAACTGTATCCTCGCTCTTAGTTCATCCATCTTGTTAACAAGAGACTGGACATTGGCTAGGAGAATGCTAGGCAGTGGAGGCCTATGAGCTCTATTCCTCAATCTGTTACGGGCCCCGGCTCGTTTTCCTCGGTGTTTTTTCCTTCTGCGCCGAGATGCGTCTCCATGGTTCCCTGATGCATCTCGGAGAATCTCAGTCGGCCAGGTAGAATCGTCAATTAAAACACCCCGAAACAAAAAAGGCAATTCATTTCCGATGTTTCTGAGTGTAACGCCATCATACGTAATCAGTGCAGTGGAAAAGTGCAAAAAATTAGGGGTTAATAAAAGGTAAAAGAGTAAATATAAGCACAAATTAGGCGGAGCAACCAAAAAGGCGTCCGAACGCGGCGGCGCCATGGCAATGAATCCTACACTTCCAATTTCGTGCAGTTTTGACTATGTTAGGTCACAGATACCTGCGATTACAACACCTCATTTTTACTTTTTTGTGTTTAACTAGGTGGCGCTATACATGAAATGAGTGGTTATGGAATGGGTTGACATGGCCCCTTGAGATCAACATACAAAAAAAATGGTCCTCCTAAACCTTACGGTTCTCGAGATATTCACAGAAAACTGTGTCTGCCCTACCCTCCTTTCGGTGGGTGCAGTCCAGCGGGGGGGCTACAGATCAAAACGAAAAACGATGGTTCCATGCTATCCATATGGGGTTACATGCCCACCAAGTTTCGTCTACCCCGGTCTTTCAATGTCCCGGGAATCCTTGACGGAAATTTGGTCATGTTCGCTGCGCGGCGGTCATAATTAACATACTTATTTATCTTACTTACATTGAGTTGACTGTGTGGCTTAATCCACAGATGTGATGGAGCACTGTTTTGTTATGGTTTGCTAAGGAGTAACCCTTTGCTTTAAAATAGTCGAGATCTGGGGCGAGATAATTTAATCTAATTTAACATAATTACAGAAAATGTAATCAAGATTGAAAGGCATTTTTCTGTGTATCGGTGTTGTGTTAATCCCACATATGTCATTTGACTGTCCTTTTCAACTCATATCACTATAAAATCCCATAAAATGCTTCTATGGAGCCGTAAGGTGAAGTTGACGGGCCATGTCTGCCTGCAGGAAGCTACTGGACTGCCATTGGCTCATCTGCGTTCGATGGGCGGGGTTTTGCGAATGGTCAATTACATTCAGTGTCGAGTTGCATTCAATACACGGGTTTCCCGTTTACCAACAAAACTAGATGCGCGCGCAGCCATGGGGCAGAAGACGCTTGGTGGCCGTCCACAACGTTATAAACTTAACCTAAATAGTCGGCTGCTGTAAGCTACAATCGGATTGCTTTGTATACCCCTGTTGTCTCAATGATAATAACATCTCAATTCAGACTATATTTCAAAGTTTGCCGTTTATTTGCATTATTAATATAACATCGTATTTTGTCATTTTTGGCGAAGACATGCAATCCGTTAAGGATATTGAACATATTTAACATTCTCTTTCGAATTGGTGCAGTTTTCAGCACAAAATATCATTTTATTCTTGTGCTCTTTTGCATTGCTCTATGCTGTTCTATGGTGCTTTCTGCCTCTTGGTTGCGCACGCATGTTTTCGTGACGTTGCATAGAAATCCATGTATAGTAGCTGTTTGCAAGGTGAATTAAACAGTATAGGCCTACACTGTAGTGTGACTAACGCCTATACTGCCACAAAAAACCATTGCCTTAATAAATGCATATTAATAGACAAATCTTGGTAGGCCTATTTCAGAGAATGTGTTAATGGTTGTACTTCAACAATAATTTAAAAAAAAAGTGAAATGTCTAGTGTAGCCTATATTCATTTCTGTCCTGGTTTGGTTTCGGACTTCTTGAATTCTTCCCTTTTCCCTCGTCCTCCTCTTCTTGGAGACATTTAGCCTACCAGGTTAGGCTACTGCCCCACTAACACAGAACATTTAGGGAACGTTTGTTTATGGTTATCTAAAGGTTAGTTCGAACCAAACCAAAAACTAACGGTTAGGGAACGTTCCCTAAAGGTTATAACGTTCCCTAAACGTTAAGAGAACCAACCAACTGAAACGTTCTCCTGTGGTTGCACTGTACCTCCACACAAAGTTCCCGTTTGGTTGTCTTTGGTTGTTTTTTGGTTGTTCTGAGTGCGGTTTTGAAATGTTTATTTAAACAAGCTCCATTTCATTTTTTAAAGTAACATATCAAATGTTTGCAGTCACTTGATTTAGATCCACTCAAATTATTGGTCTTATAAAATCTAAGTAACGTAGGCCTAAACATCATATCAAGATAATATTTATTTTAGGCTAATATCAATTTTACTAAATATAAAAAAAAAAAATTGTGCTTTTTTTACCGTATTAGGTGAAAAACCTTTAAACAAGAATCTATCAATAGAACACTTTTCACAACTAAGAAAATTCACTTCTTTCATTTCACATTTGACTTATCAGTTCAATCAGACAGGCTCTAACCCTTACACGTAGGCCTACCCCCACGCCAGTAGGGGGAAAACAGCGCCTGCTTTTAGGTGATCGATTGAAGTCTTGTCCTGACTCTGTTGTGCTCTGTTTGAACACCTTTTTTTTTTATTACATACAAAAATCACCATACAAATTATAACAAATAGGGGTACAAGAATTCAACACAAAGAGGACATAATATCAGAACATATACATATAGTTCTGTCAGCTTTTCGGCTGTTGAGTCCAACAATAGTGTCCATGTAGAATTTGACTTCGTTTTTGAAGGCTGCAAAACAAGGTTTCCCTCCCCCCCAGTTTATGAATATGACATTTTCCCAATAACAAGAGCAAATTTATCGTAAAGACAACATTTATATTAATGTCTGCCTTTTCATTAAAAAAAGAGTAACAATGCACAACCACACAGCACTACACAACTCTGTTTGAACACCGCTGGAAGAAGTCTTGAATGGATTACACACGTTTTGAATTCGATCTCACGAAAAGGTAAGTGAAATATGTTACAGTTTCATGATGGGCCTAGTGGTTGTAATGCAAGGGTTTGAGGTTTAACCTTAAGTCCTTTCACTTGTAGGGCTTTGTTATATTCCGATTTTGCCAAGTTTGTAATTTACCAGCTAGCACATTGCTCGTTCGTCTTTGTTTGCTGCTGTTTTCAACGTGTTATGTTTTGCAGCATTGTATGTTTTGTGTCATCGTGTTAACCCATAGACTGTATATATAGAACTGGACAGTGTGCCGTCTGTTAAGAGTGATGCGAGTGTTAGTCCAGAGCCCCCTGGTGGCTGGCTGCAGTACAATGTGTAACTCCGCCCATCCCCATGTATTTCAATGGCCAAGTAGCCAACTTTCCGTGTCACTTTTCTCACCTAAAACAATTTTTGTATCAACAACTTTTTATTCAAAAAAATAGTTTTCAAGATGCTTCAATACACACAGTTTTTCTTTTCTCGCTGAAATTATTTTTTTTAATGTTATATTAACAAATCGTTAAAAAATCGTTTACACCTATGATTGACAGCTGGCTGGCTGCAGACACGACACTTTGTCCATTATGTTTTACCGTCTAGGCTGCAGACACTACCACGTCATCGCTCACTTATTTTAACGACACCTGATTTCGACACATAATCTAACCTAAATAAGTGTTGCTGTTATTATCATTAGGTTATCACAGTATGACTAAATACATATTGATAGTCATACATTGTGTAGTTGTTTGTAAGAGACATCGTTGTTAGTTGTGACAGATTCTTTGTGAAAAAAGATATGTGCTGTTCTTTCGTAGATGCTAAGTATATTAGCTCATAGCATGCTAAATCATGCTAGCATTAGCCAGTTGATAGGTAAAGTAAAAGGGCTCTGCTATATTGACCCGAAGTGACATTAGCCATAGTCACCATCATTTACAGTCCTACTTGTTTCAAATGGTTTAACGTAACCAGTGATTGCCGCCATCATCGTTGCAACTTCATTTGAATACACTTAAGTCACTGGAGAAGGCGATGTTAAGTTTCATTAACGTTAACTCTTGCTTAGTTTTGCGAATGGCAATAAACGCCACCTAGCCTGCTAGGTCGACAACCTCGGTATGCCCATTTATAAATCAGCCCGACAAATAACGTTACTTGTGTTTTAGTGAACACATTATTGGACCATAGCTTAACGTGAGGAGGGATTCAAAGTTACAAATGGGCAATTTGCTTAGTATGCTCAGAACAGCGGTATCTGAAAATGCGTTAAGGTATCGTTGTTACCTGCGATTGCACTGCTGGAGAAGCATTTTGCATTGGTATGGTTTGATCAGGTCTTGCCAGTGATGTGTAAATCCTCCCGTAGACGTAAAAATATGAGAACATGGACCTACTACATCAGGATACTCTGTAAACATTTTACACATAATCAGGAAGCTACTTTGCTGTTTAGTGTGTGATGTGTTTAAAGTGGTACTACGTTTAAAGAAACATTTTTATTCTTTGTTTAAAGTGCATAAGAAAATACCACATTATGATGATGATGGTTATGGTTACCCTTAACAAATAGAAAACAATATAATACTTAAAACAGGGATCAATCAATAGCCTAATGAAATAAACAATGAAAATGAGGGGGGAAAGCAATAATAAATAATAATGCCCATTCAATCAATAATAACAATAACATGGTAAGACTACATTAAGGAGAATATCAATAACTAGATGTACCGCGTAGCGGTACAAAATATGACCGCCGCTCAGTCCTGCACATCCATTCCGCGAAAATAAATCATATTAATGAATTTGTCTCCATCTTCTACTCCATTCCCCACTCTTGAAACTTTTGTGTATGCTTGTTTGAAATGTGTGTTTGCACACATTCCGCACACAAAGTAGCCTACTGGCGCTGCAAAGGTGAATAGATTTGTTTCTGGGCCAAAAAATCTGTAACATTGTTATAAAACCTTTAAAATCTCTAAACAATCACAATTAGGGCAGTTCATCACAGTCCATCCATTGCAACTGGACTGATGAAAGGTACACCTGTAGGCTACATTGTATTTGGGAAAAGCAGAAGGTAGCAGCATAATGTATTTATTTATTTATTATTAAACAAAACAATCCCTGTCAGTTCCATGCAGTTTTCAACAGCTATCAAGAAGAGAGGTCATGTCATGGATTTTTGTGAATGTTTCTTCTTCTACATATGCATAAGTTTAGTCATCTAGTTCAAATGATATTCAGCTTTATTGTCAATGCACAAATGAAATACCAGTAGTCTAAAACAAAATGCCGTTTTTCCCAGTGGTGCAAATAACTAGCTGACATGTCCAAAGGGCCTTCATGAAATGCGTTGCGAGACTGTTCATACACATTTTAACGGGCAAAGTTGAAGAGCTACTCTCCGTTATTGTTTGTGCAAATAATATGCTGATTCATGTTCCCTTGCATTTTGCAACCATGAGGTCAATGGTTAAGCTCAATCTTTTGACGCAATCTTTTGATTTTCACCCAGCCTAGTCCATGGTAGGCGCCCGATAGAAATATTGTTTAATTTTGCGATTGAGATATCCACGCACTGGCGCCCCCCCTGCGACGTGTTCGCCCCCCGGTTTTAGAGCTATTCTAAATGCAAAAATGCATAGAGGGAGTTATGACAAAACCGTGACTGTTAACAAACTATAAGCTATATAAGGTAGGCCCTATGCTAGGCCTATTACACAACACAAATTGTCGCTAGGCTATGCTGGCGACCCAAATAAAATCTCCGTTGGAACCAATGGCTTACACCTTACAGTATCAAGCTGCCACCTCTTGGCGAAAAAGTTAATAGTTTTGCATATCAGTAGTAATACATTTCACGTAGCTGTGAATCACGGAAAGGGCGAATGAAGTGGACACTTCTAAACGGAACCCAACCCACTGTACAGTAGCTCAAGGTCTGTGGCTAAAGCAGCCATAATGAAAGCGTTATCATTGTTTGGATACTTCACACACACGTGTTTTTTAATCGCATAGACTACAACTACCAAGCTGGAATCAAAGCACATCGACTCCCCTCTCACACCCTAAACACGCACTTCGAACAAACAAAAAGCGCCTCAGTCTCACGGAATAGCCATAGGCAAAACTGTATCTGACCCTTGTAACGTTGGTACTAAATCATTCATCGCAAAGAATGATTTTTGTAGCACGTGTAACAAATATGTGTAGGTACAGCCCTGCCCTGAATACATCTCAACGTGCGCTCTAAAACATCTGGTTTAAATGGAGATTGTAGATCATCACAGGATCATAGACAGGTTATCTTTCAGGTAGCCTATATATTTTCCATTAAAAAACCATCACGTAGCGAACGTGTTGTGGCTAACTCACTTAGCTCCTGTTAGTAGCCTAGGTTATGGTCATAAGCAAATGAGATGACAGTCGAAAGATACAATTAGTGCTGTTATCGATTTGCTTGGTAGCTTATAAACGCATTTATGGTTTTCTACAAATACATCAATAATCAAATTGGCCTCCATCACTCAACCATGCTAACGGTAACATTATTTTACCTACGTTCTGCTATTGATAGGATTAACGCAGCCTACCTGCAGTAAAAAACAAGCAAGTCCGATAAACATTCTCAGATTTATTTCGGCTTCAATAGGAAATGGGAATTACATGTCATGCAGAAATCATCCTACCCTTAGACGTTCTCTGCGGTAAACTACTGTAGCCTACAGTCTTGTCCTTGTAGGAAGCATAGTGTCTTTCCAACCCATTTAAGATTAACTTCCAACAAAATTACGTCTCACTGCAACGATGCGCCATCTAGTGGACAAACGACTACTTATCGCCAATACTGGAAATGCAGCCATGATGATGATGATGAATATTTATTTTGGCTTTCTTTTAATCCTACTGAATTTGTAATTATGTATCGGCCGTTCTAATACCGATAGTATGTGGGTGCCTGTGTGTGTGTGTGCATGTGTATATGTGTGCACCACCATCTACAGGCCAATGAGTGTAGAGTCACTAAATGTACACATAACTTAATTTTTTAGACCCCCCCATGGATGAAATTCTACGAAACTTGGCATACCCCCAGAGAATGTCAGGTTAATCATACACATAAAATTTGGTGCAGTTCTGAACGTCTTTACTGAAGAGAGGGGCGATTAAAGCAGAATGATATTGCATTTTCATTTTTTACCGGGGGGGTGCAAATCACAAATGAGTGATTATGGGCTAAGTTGATGTGGGCCCTTGAGACCAACATACCATAAAAATGTCTTCATCCTCGGTGCCACGGTTCAGGTAGTTATTGAGGAAAAACTGCATTTTTTGGGTTTCGGGGGGCCCAGCGCGGAGGGGGAGTGGCCCCCGGGGACCAAACGAAATTTTTCCGTAAAAGTCTAGTGGGGCTACATACCCACCAAATTTCATGTGCCCTGGTGTTTCGGTGCCCCGGGTATCGTTGACCAAAATTTCAGGAAGTAGATGACGGGAAAAAAAAAAAAAAAAAAAAAACTTTGACAATCCCTATATGACCGCTTCGCTAGCTTCGCTAGCGGCGGTCATAATAAACAATGTCAAATTAATCAACAGCCTATAATCAAAATAAAACAGTACTACTGCATACAAACCATAATGTATAAGAAGTAGCCTAGAAATCTAGACGCACCCTAGCGGCGGCAAATTAATTTGCTCAGCCTGTACGTCTAGTATCGAACCATAGGAATTTCTATTGGCTTAACACCGTGGATGTTCTCCAATCACAGCGCTCTATTTCGTTAGAGAGTCTTAAGGCGGGCTTAACAGGATAACGACATCCTGCGACGGTGAACAACAAGGAAGGTGGCTATGGCGAACGAAGAGCGGTTGTTTGAATCGGCGTTGGCGTCAACTTTGGAGGAGTTGGACTTGTGCTTTTCTTTGAAAGTAGAGCAACACAATGCACTTAAGTCATTCCTTTCGAAGGATGTATTTACCGTTTTGCCGACCGGATACGGATATGGTCATAGCGCTGGCCTATTGCATGCCTAGGCAGTTTGAAAGACAATTCTCTGCCCGCCCCTTGGATTAAGCAGGTGAATGATTCGATTCCAGACTATACATTTCAATGATATAGGATGGCCCGCCAGGCTATATAAGAAGTGCTTAAAAGACCAAAAACTATCACAAGAACGAAGAGCACTGGGCAACTCATTCCACCAACATAGAACCACTGAGGAAAAGTGTCTTGAATTTGACCTAGCATTTAAGACTGGTCGACACAACAGACGCTCATCAGAAGACCGCAGTGGGCGGTTGGGGATGTATATCTTGATCATTGAATTAAAATAACAAGGAGCAGATCCAGTCAGTGTCCTATAGGCCAAAGTGAGAGATTTAAATTTAATTCTGGCTACTGTAGGGAGCCAATGGAGAGTAACTAGGAGAGGAGTTACGATGTGTCCTCTTTGGCTGATTGAAGACCAGTCATGTTGCAGCATTTTGAATGATATATCACACAAAAGAAATTAAAAAAAACATTCAATATTGATTTAGTATCAACCAATAATTATTCTGATATTAATATTCTTGTAACGTCTACATCTTTGTGTAGGCTACAGTTAAATACTAAGCAATAGCCTCTGACTTAAATACCAAGGCAGTTAAATGACCGTGGTATGGTATAGTCTACGTGATACACAGGACTACACAGTAAACCCATTTAAAAAGCATCATCATCTCAGTATACCCATTTAAAATAGGCAAGGATACGTATTTAATAACATTTGGGTTGCTCAAAGTATACCCACCACTACAACTAACTAACTAGACTACACCACTGGTTAAATGGCGCATTGCAATTTACAATTTGTGTGAGTTCAGGGGCATACAGAAAGTTGAAGTTTGGGTGACATCAATAAAGAAAATAGAAACAAAGGGATGTGTACAGCCTCAAGTATGAATGAGGTCACATTAACAGAAGGTTCAGAGCAGCGGCAGACCTTTCTTGGTGCCACGGAAGTTATTGAAAGTCATGTGTTTTCAGAACGTAGTGGTGCTGTGCCCTGTCCCATGTAAAAGGGGCTTCAGGTTGATCCAGTGACGGTGGCTGATGATGTCAGGGAGATGGATGTCAGGGGACTTGGATAAAGGGGGAGGACATGCCACCTCTGACCACCCCAGCCAAATTACTTCACGTAGGCATTCCCTTGCTTGCAGACTAATGTAGACCATGGAGACCACCTTGCCGCCACCTCCAGTACATTCAGCCAATACCCATATCTTACCTGCAAAAAGGAAAGTTACAATAAAGTTAGTCAGACAATTTTACAACATTACAAAGCATCTAATCAGGCACTCAACACCACTAGTAATACCAATTCATTAAATATATGTGTGCAATAAACTTCACAGCCTACCTAATGTTAACTACACATTTAAATATGCGGTGTGAATGTTATTAACTTGCGTCAGCTTGAAAAATAACGTTATCAGTATGACTTATCATGGACATTAGATGACAAACTAAGGTCTTTCTGAAATGTTCACCGATATCCCTGGGAAGTGACTGGTTCTTGGCGTAGTGTTTAATGCAGGCGTTTCATTTATCGATCATTCACTTATGCGGTCTACAACTACCGACCTACCGATCTATTTTTTAAAGTCTATGCTACCGACCTACCATCACAGAAGTAGCTCTAACAGAGGTGTTCTAACTGGCTAGTAGTTACATTAACATGACTGGACCTGGCATGGACCTGGTTGATGAGGTCCATGCTTCACATTACGTTAATGTTAACTTGCATTGCTTTATCACATCATACCGTTGCTTTATCACATCATATACTGACTGTCTAGTGTTATTAATCCCCATGTACAGTCAATGGTTACTCCATGTTGAGATGGCATACATTAGATATTTGAAAACAGCAACAACTAATAAAACCAAGTATATCATGCATCGACTGTTACGTGAGCTGTGTGCTAATCTTCACTTCAACGACTAACTTAGCCTCCCGTTAACGGTAACGTTAATGTAGCTGCTAACGTTAGCATGTAATTCGCTGTCCATATTTCTGTTGTTAGCTCATTAGTATTCACCATACTAAATTGTCACAGTCTATAATCAACATAATAAGCTCTCTTAGACGTATTTAAGAACACCAATAGACAAAAAAAACTTTTCAGTTGATACGCAACACTTACCAGACAAGAACAAACCGATTGTTGTTTGTGCTGTTTACTTAGCTAACTCACAGCCGCAAAATTCATCCAGCCAGCTAGCCTTCGGCGCCAAGTCGACCTGCGTTGTGGAAAGGAGAAGGGGGCGGGTTTCACTTGACAAGGGGCGTGTTTAACTCGCTGAGTGGCAACTGAGTGGGCGTGCCTGACCGCGACTCCTCTTCACTGCGCATGCTTCAACTTTTGCTGCGCAGCCGCACTTCAAATTGGCTCCAAATTTTCCAAGATGGCGTCGCCTCGGCGGCTTCAATTCCATAGAACACTGCAGAATGCAGCCACACTGTCCAGTTCTATACAGTCTATGTGTTAACATGCTCGAGTTGTTACAAATAAGACATAGCACTAGGCTACCGTTTCTTTTTAGTTTAAAGTCAGTCCTTTTTGGCAAGTCACTCGGCGGCAGTGGTGTAGTCTAGTAGTGGGGCTGGATATACTGTGATGTAGGCTAGTAGTTAGCTGTAGAGGGCTATTGTGATCAACCCCAAGTGGGTATACTGTCAGGGTTGCCAACTCTCACGCACAGGCACGTGCAGAGAAGGGGGGCTACAGGGGCTCTAGCACCTGCCCTTTTGCCCCTTTGATGTCCAAGTGCCCTTTTGACAAGACTCGTTTTTACTTTTTAAAATTTGTAATACTTCCGCTAGTTCCAACGTGAATATTCGCTAAAATGTCTCATTAATAGTTTGTGAAATTAGAAATTTACAAAAATAACAATTTTCTGTGTTAATTGAAATGCCTTGCGGCCACCAATCCGTGACAGCACGTGAATCTGCAAGACACCAGCTTGCTAATGGTGGTAGTTCACTGTGATAAACATTAAAATTATAGCCCGACAAGCCAGACTAGGCAATAACATATTTGCTGCCGCTAGGGTGCGTCTAGATTTCTAGGCTATTAAAATTAGCTTTGAATTTAATCAATAAGACTAGTGCAGTGCCCGTTCAAACATGCTATTCCTGTAGCCCAATTACATGCCTGCAGGTAGGCCTGCTTTGAAAATAGAATAGGGAAAAACATAATTCCATGTAAGCATTCAATAATGAATAGGCCTACAGATAATATAATAAATGTGAAGTGAGCAGAATTTAAGCATGGCTACATGTGACATTTTTTACAAATCAAAATGTCATAATCCTAACAGCTGCTTTAAGTCAAGGCTATATGCTTAGCCTATTGAATAACTTGATGATAGAGAAAACAAACCATTTTGTGGAATGATGCATCATATGGAATTTGCAACGGTGTGACTCAAAAACAGTCTCTGGTGGCCTATAGTGACATCACACTCTTTCTGCCACTCGTTGCTTATCGCTGGTTATGCTTTGCATGTGTGGCATTCTGAGACGTTCTTTAATCGGGACCATCATCGCTCGTTTCAATTTAGGACCTTGCAGTTGGAACTGTCGTTTGCTTATTCAAAGTCTAAAGAAAGTCCAAAGTAGCCTGGGCTATTCATATAGCATCACACTCTGTCTGCCACTCGTTGCTTGTCGCTGGTTATGCTTTGCATGTGTGGCATTCTGAGACGTTCTTTAATTCGGGACCATTATCGCTCGTTTCTATTTAGGACCTTGCAGTTGGAATTGTCGTTTGCTTATTCAAAGTCTAAAGACAGTCCAAAGTAGCCTGGGCTATTCGAAGTGTCCGTTTATTGCACATCATTTTTTACGTCATTTTGAAGAATGAAGAGCCACTGCATACCTGTATGTCTTGGCGTGTTGCAAAATCCGTGGAGTTCACTTTATTGTTTAGGTCAGACATGTTAAGTTTTTACCCGTATAACTTACACTGATACAGCTTAGCCAAAGCCCTGCTTCTATCCTCACTGGTAGCTTACAGTACAGTGGTGTGTGGGAAAGGGAGTGGCTAGCGGCGAAAGCCAATGTGCTTCTTTTACCGATATATTTAACGATATCTTTTGCATTTCTTATTCAAACAACGTCAAATTTGGCACTGCACTTACTCATGCCCATAGCAAGACACCTGCCAAGTTTGAAGTTTGATCAGTCTGACAAACGGTCAGCGAGATATGCGTGCCACAGACAGACAGACACACAGACGCTTCTTGCTTTATAGATAGATGTTGCCTTATAGCCTATGATCTCTGTGTAGACAATAACCTAATGAAAACTGAAAAGATCTATCTGTCTGTGCCCTGGCTACAGTAGGCCTACAGTACATGCACTCTTATTGAATTTTCAGAAATGAGAAATGAGAAAAATGCTATTTACACCCATTCTTCTTGATAATGAATATATGAACATTTATAAAATGTTTATCAGTACATTAGACTACTTTGCAAATTGCTAAACCATATAATAGCCTTTCCCACCATCATCATTGAAATAGCATAATGCTAGAATTTAAATGCAAAAAAAGAAATGTCCAGCTCAGGTTCAGACGATTAAAGCTTTAGGCTAGGGAATGTAAAACTTAAGTTCCAGTATTTTTCTTGCATGAGTTGCAAATGTTATATTTTTATTTTGTGGATACAGTGTGATGGAAGATGTTTTATTTTTATATAATTTGCATGTAGCCTATGTATTCTCTATTGGGTTGTAATCAAAATTAAGTTTTAGTTTTAAATAAAGTTAACACGTTTTCTGAAAATTTTGTTCCATGTGCCCTTTTTTTAAATTTGAGCCCCTGCCCCTTCAAAGGTCTCTGCACGCCCCTGCTCACGCATCTGGCGTGACACTCTTTCAGCACCAATCTCACGCTCTCACGCACACTCAAGAAATGTCACGCCAAATCCATTCTTTTTTTTTTGCAATCCGTTCATTTTTTGTTGATGACTAGACTAGACCACAGCATTGTTTCTAAATGACAGGATACGAGTAAGGCATACATATGTCTAGACCAGTGGTCCCCAAACTACGGCCCGCCACCTCATTTTGGGTGGCCCCCCAAAACATGTCCGTAGTATATACATCCGGCCCGCACGGGAGTACAACATCGTCAAACTAAAACCTCTGCAATTTCCCCCATTCATTCTCTATGGCGAGTCTTAACAGTACACATGTAATACTCTTTTTGTCCACCGGTGGTTGTTTTGGCGCTGTTTTGCGTTTGCCATCGAAAACGGAATGAAATTAAATGTAGGCCTACCTGCAAACAATGTAAGAGGCCTATGCTGACCGCATCAGTGCTCAAAGTATTTGAAAAGTTTATCAATTAATTGTTAATAACTAACTAACTAACTTCTATTCAAGTCATATTTCTGGGACTTTCTGGGATAAATATTTCTATTTTTTATTCACTCGTTAATACTTTTGGGACTCCCTGCTAATACTTTTGGGAATGCAAACGTTTTTTTATTAGTATTATTTAATTTTACACTGATATGGCATGATGACAATATAAACACAGCTAACAATGGTATTAAATTGCAATAGCCTATGATTAAATGTAATAGAATATTCAACTAAGGTAGACTGCTGTTGTTCACAACACTAAGCTATTTATGGTTACTGATATAGAACTACTCCGAGTCTCTGGCCCTCTCTTGGAGCCAGGCATAGTGAGCTGGCCCTTGGAAGAAAAAGTTTGGGGACCACTGGTCTAGTCCAACAGCAGGTAGGTCTAATATCCGCCTACAACGTTCTCAGCGCAGTTTTCTCTGATTGTTGATTTGCTGACTAGGCTATTTTAATCCGGTCCGCGACACCTTCACGGAACACGCTGCTATTTAGACATGAGGCAGACCGACATAAAGTGTGGCCGCCCATTCTTCTCTAGGAACTACTCGCGAAGTAGCCTCACAGACATCACATGAAATAACTTTTTCTCATCTTTTATAAGGTGCTATAGCCGCTATTTGCTGCAATAAACGGTTCGCGAGAAAAATAAATTAACTTTCAAGAAATAATCATATTAGGCTACTATAGCTCTGCGCTCATTTCAATTCATATAGGTGGAATATCTCACAAACTTTTCGTTCCACACATGACAAACCGTAAACCAGAATAAACAGCAGACCTTACCGAACACAAAGGTGTAATGGAATCCCCTGTACAATAAGCCGTTCCAGAGTAATCCGTTTTCAAATGGTAGCAAATTTGTATATGGTCTCCAATTTTGGGCTTTAAGTGTCTTAAAACTGAGCTGTGCTTAAATACCTACATATGTGTAAATATTAAAATCAGAGGATATATAGCTCATGGCTAAGAGTTTGTCGATGTAGCCATAATGGTTATGGTTATGGATTTAGCAGACGCCTTTGTCCAAAGCGACACATAAATACAAACAACATAATAATATTTAAAATTGAACAGGGAACAGATTAGAATGTAGGTCAAATATAATAAGGAGAATAGTTATAATACACAATAATATCAATTCAATCAATAGCCTAATAAAAAGCAATGGAAAAAAAGGGGAAAGGCAATAATAAAACAATAATGTCCATTCAATCAATAATATAAAAACAATGACATGCTAAGACTACATTAAGGAGAATATCAATAATAAACAATAATGTCAAATTAATTAACAGCCCAATTGAAATAAAACAACATTATACAAACCATGACACATAAGCGCTTAAACAACTAAGTATATGTTGAATAGGAATGTCTTTAGACCCCTCTTAAACGACCCAAAACTACCACAGGAACGGAGAGCACTGGGCAATTCATTCCACCAACATGGAACCACTGAAGAAAAGAGTCTGGAATTAGACCCAGTTTTCATGACTGGTCGACACAACAGACGCTCACCAGAAGACCGCAGTGGGCGGTTGGGGATGTAAGGCTTGATCATTGAATTAAAATAACTAGGAGCAGATCCAGTTAGTGTCCTATAGGCCAAAGTGAGAGATTTAAATTTAATTCTGGCTACTTTAGGGAGCCAATGAAGAGTAACTAGGAGAGGAGTTACATGTGTCCACTTTGGCTGATTGAAGACCAGGCTTGCTCCAGCATTCTGAATCAGCTGTAATGATCTTGTTACACAAGCGGGTAAACCAGCTAATAGTGAATTACAATAGTCCAGCTTATAGATGACCATGGTCTGAACAAGAAGTTGTGTGGAATCTTGTGTCAGATAAGGTCTGATCTTCCTAATGTTGTAAAGCATAAACCGATGATGATTTTGCAATAGAAGCTATATGCTCAGAGAAGTTAAGTCGGTCATCAATTACAACGCCCAAGTTTTTTGCCGATCTAGTTGGGGTCAGTGAAGTTGAGTCAAGCTGGATGTTAATCTGTTGGGGAATAGCTGTTTTAGCTGGAAACACCAAAAACTCTGTTTTTGAGAGATTAAGCTGAAGGTGCCGATCTTTCATCCAGGCTGAAATATCCTTAAGGCCTGCAGAAATCCGGTGGGAAACACTAGAGTCATCAGGTGGGAAAGACAGGTAAAGTTGAGTGTCGTCTGCATAACAGTGATAGTCAAATCCATGGGAGCGAATGGTATCACCTAAGGAAGTGGTGTAAATAGAGAAAAGCAAGGGTCCTAATACTGATCCCTGAGGCACACCTGTGGTGAGGTCATGAGACTTAGATACCTGTCCCTGCCAAGACACGTTGAAAGAACGCCCTTTAAGGTAAGATTCAAACCAATCAAGAGCTTTTCCAGAAATTCCCAGTTCAGATAGTATAGATAGGAGAATGTCATGGTTAACAGTTTCAAAGGCTGCAGATAAATCTAGTAGAATTAATACTGATGACTGAGCAGAGGACTTAGCTACTCTCAATGCTTCAGTCACAGACAGAAGAGCAGTTTCAGTAGAATGACCACTCTTGAAACCAGACTGCATAGGGTCTAGTAGATTATTCTGATGAAGAAAGTCACAAACTTGCTTGAAGACCACTTTCTCCAAAACCTTTGACAAGAAAGGAAGAAGGGAGACAGGCCTGTAGTTATGATTTGAAGTAATGATTTGTTTTCATAAAATGCTAAGCACGCATGTATTTAAGTGTCTTAAAAAAGTGTGCTTATATTGGTCAATGCATAATTTCATAACAGGCCAAATAGAAAATAAATGTTAAATGTTAAATGTTAAATATACTGTAGCCTAGACATAATATTAAAATCAGATGATGTAGGATAGTGTAGAGTTAGATAAAGTTGGATGGCTCCAGAACTCACACCAGTGGATTGGGTCTTAAAGGAGCCACACCACTTTTATGACACTATAGCTGTTCTGTTGACCTTTAGATTTGTTGCTAATGGGCATGAAGGGCAGGCCAATTATGAGTTCTGTCCAACATTGATGGTAGGTTTAGAAGAAAAGTCAGCGCATTTTAATCATATTGCAATACCAATAACCGTGATCATTTTGGTCATGATTTTTCATCAAATGTTCATACTGTATCTCTAGTGGCTGGTAGACTTTGGAATCCACCAGCCACAATGGTAGGTGGAAAAAAATATTTTAGGCTATTTCCATCCCTGATACATACGTACACTCATACACACATTCATAAGTCTCAATCTGTACATTTTTTTCCACAAAACTCGCCAGAAGTCATCATTTAAGGGGTTATTTTTCAATTTTTTCTACTGAGCTACTACCTTTTTCAGGTGGGTAGGGGGGCCCTTTTCATGTCTGTGCCCAGGGGCCCAGTGGCTCATAATCCTTCCATGCCACAGGGTTAAAACACTGGTCTTGTTTTCAAGTGCAATCAATAATTTAATTGTACATTTTGAAGAAACTTAAATCAGAGATTATACTGTACATAGCAAAAAATTCAGGGGACAGAAACCAAAATTAGGTTTAGGGAAAAATTTAACGCACACGCACCATGACTTCACAAAATCTTACTCCAGCCAAACACCCAAAGTTGGCAACCCTGGTATTATTTGTATAGTTGTTTTGTATATTGTGTTGGTATCTGCCACAATGTATATTGTTGTCTCTATTGTATGTCTGTCTATTTGTTGAATGTATAGAGCATTGTGTTAGTATACTTGGCTAACATGGAGTCTGATGTTTATATATATTTTTAGAACTTTTATATTTTTTTTGTATTTTGATATTTTATATTAAAAATCCCATCAATTTTGCCTGTTCATTCATTCCTGCTAATATATAATATTGCATTCCTGCGAATGCAGTTTAAAGTAGTAATAAAATTGGTATGTAAAGGTTGCAATGTTAGGGGACGGTTCCCTAAAGGTTGCAACGTTTAGGGAAGGTTAGGGGAAGGTCTCTAAAGGTTGCAACGGTTAGGGAACGTTAGGGGAAGGTTCTCTAAAGCAGTGCTCGAATTACGTGGGAGCCAGAGGTAGCCGAGCTCCCATAGAGTGAGGACTGGCTCCCATGAAAGCAACAAAGTCAAAAATCTGAGGGGGTCTCTGATATCTGAAGGTGTCTGGCATTGTAATTTAATCTTAAACAACAGCTCATTATCTATCCCTGTGCGATCTCTTACCATTACAGACGTGAAATGAAAATATAGGCTACTACGGGACGTAGACCTACCATACGCTCTTGAACGCAGCATGATGACACTTCACCACCACACCACTAGACTATATGAGCAAACCGCATACGATCGATTTGACAGCACTCGCAAGTCTTTTTTAACAAGCAGATATCACTATGAAACTTACCCAGTTGATTACTTACATTAATATGAGAAAAAAATGTATTACAAGTTTTCTGTAATTTTATGTTTACATATGCAAATTAGGCATTATCTAATTAAATATGCGCTAATTTGCATACATTTTAAAACAAGAAACCTGAGCATTGGATACAGCCAGGTTCAAAATTATGTTTTCATTGTGTTCAGATAATAGATGTTGAAAAATGTACAGAGGGATTTATGAATATCTACTTTAGTTATCCTGTAAATCAGAATATAATGTCAATAGCCCTAAAAAATCGATTTTTGCCATGTTTTTAGGCATAAAATGTCATGTAAGTCAGGCTAGGAATAATATATCAACAAACCCCTCTGTAAATATCTTCGAAATATAGTTAATCATAAGTCTAGAACAGGGGTGGGCAACTAATTTCCCCAAGGGGCCACATGACAAACTGGGACTGTTGAGGAGGGCCGGACCCAAAATACCGAACTCAAGTCTGAACTCAATTCTGTCCAATTCTATTCTGTTCTTGTATAACATTAAGTAAATCATATGGTTTTGTTTACTCGTAAGAACAGATGAAAATGTGAGGGAGACCAAGGAAAATCAGCAATAGGCTATTTAATCTATGTCCAGCCTATTTAATCCTCATTCTCAAATGATTTTTTGACATTGACATTTTTTTTTTCAGTTTTCAAAGGCTGATATAAAAAAGTACTACAATATCTATATAATTAGGCTAGGCCATGAAAATGTGAAGGAGTCAGTACAACCATAGGCCTGTGCCACCATTTCATCAACACACAGCAATATTTCATCATTAAATCATTAACATCATTAAATTAACTCTATGCAGAATTAGACTATGAAAATGTGAAGCAGACAATAGCAGGCTGTCATTAGTTAATCAACATGCACAAAGAAAATTATTTAAAAAATGTAGGCTATGTTTTTGCTTTAACTTTATGCACAAAACTGTGATTGGTCAACTCGCCCTGTGTGTTGAGCCGGCTGCTTCAAGCAACCTGTGGGTAGTAGCATCATACTAGTTCGCTAACATAAACTTTGCAAATAAACTCAGACATATTTTGGTTACAGTGACGGGGTTATCCGAATGTAAACTGTCTATCTGCCAGTAACATTTTGAAATTAACATTTCGTATCTCCAACAAACAGCAGGAGTTCGTTCTGACAACCTTTGCGGTGGTGAGCGACGCAGACATAAGAGACACAAAACTTTGAAAGGTTTACGCCGACTTAAAGGCAACTGCATTGTGTCGACGCAGAAGCATACATTCTATTCACCAGCACATCAGTGAGGGTGTTTACATCGTATGCATCCACGCACAAACGTATGGGCGTACAAATAGCAGTCGCTTTCAAAATAAAACCAACGATATTGATTTGCGTGCATTATCTCTATGCTAGGCTCTTGACTATTGTTCTTTCACGGACCTTACGCGGGCCGGTCAGGGAAAGCCCACGGGCCGGATGTGGCCCGCGGGCCGTATGTTGCCCATGTATGGTCTAGAACGTTTGGTGTATGTAAGTGCTTCTGAAGTGGAGATCTGTTTCGACCTCACTCTGACCGTCACTACGGTATAAAAAAGGAATGATCACCTTCGTTCTGCCTATCACCGAGACCATATGTCAACAAAGTCATGCCCATGACCTCCGGAAGCAGAACGACTCGAGCTTGTAAATAGCGGAGATTGCTCCCGGTTCAGTCTCTCACCTTGATCGCCTCATCTGAGACCTGTGATACGTGAGTACGTACTTTACTGCTTTCTTGCTTGACTGTGTTTGTTAGTCTGCATGTGCAGTAACCTGTGTTTTTTTCAGGAAACTTCGTTTAACTTTGTTTAACTTTGTTTAACTTGTTGACGCCTTTCCTGAGTTCACCCCATACCGCACGGCGGAGGGGCTAGTGTGAGCCTGCTGCCTGCGTTCGCGCACTGCTGCGGGCCGCCGTTTCAGTGTTAATTTCCTTTTGTGTGTGCCAGGTTTCCGGGTTGTTGTCTGTTAACTACTGTGTACCTTATCTGGCTGTTCGCGGCTAGTTGGGCTTGGTGTGAGCCTGCTGGGTGCGTTCGCGCACCGGTGTGGGCCACCGTTATTATTTCTGTTTACTGCTCTGGCAGCCGGAAGCTGTGTGGGCCTGATCAGCGCGTAAGTGCTCGGCTGCTTAGGCGCTAATGTTACTGTGTGCTTCTTGTTAGCTTTGTTGTTGTGTGCTAGGCTACTTGCAAAAGGTAAGTTTAGCTGTTTGTGTCTGCTAGGTGCAGTCTTGCACAAGGTGCGGGCTGCTGTGTGTCTTTTCTCCAGTTGTCCACTGGTGTACGTCGGTGCATGCGTTCGCGCACTGGTGGCCGCCTTCTTTGTATATCTGTTGTGTACCCCGTCGCTGCTGTCCGCAGCTAGCTGGGCCAGTGTGAGCCTGCTAAGCGTGTCCGCACGCTGCTTCAGGCCACCCGTGTACTGTATAACACCACTGCTGTATCTCTCTACGGGCTGCTGCTTGCAGACCCAGTGCGTTGTACGGCCAAGGTAAGTGCCTTATTGTATTGTATTGTGTTGTATTACATTGTGTTTTTCTGTGGTAGGCTATGGCAGCACACTACTGCAGAGTCTGTAGGGCCACGATGGCCCCCAATGACGGGCATAGAGAGTGTCCCGCTTGCATTGGGGCCGCCCACCTCCTGGAGGATGTCGACAGCCCCTGCAGCGCAGCCTGTGCCCTTCCTAGGGAGGAACGGCTCCGCCGGGCTGACCAGGCATGTGGCCACGTGCGTGGACGGGACAGGCGGCGCTCACCCGACCGACCATCCCACTCTCATAGGTATGGCCGTAAGCATACGCACAAGCGTGGACGGCAACATGAGTCCCCTTCCAGGCATGATCAGGTGTAGGTCCCTGGACCTGCTAAGCGCTCGGCTCCAGCTGCCGTGACCGAGGGTAATGGCACGGAGTCGCTTCAGATTCTCTCAGCTCTCCAGGCTCTGGCTAGGAGGATGGACAGGCTGGAGGGTCTCCAGGGCACGTCATCCTCTTCTCTGCCCCCTGGCCAGGAAGGTCTCTCCCCATCCAGGCCTGAGAGCCATGGTGCGGATGTTGATCTGGGTGATGTGGATGTGCTGTCGCTCCATGCCCCTCGTTCTACGATCGATGACGTAAGCGGGGACGGCCTCCTGGATGAGCTACATTCAGACATGGTGGAGCCAACTGATGAATCCACGGTGCCAGGGGAGGTCCCCGTCGGCTCCTTGATGTCACGCGTGTTGAGTGCCTCCAATATCCTGGGTCTTCAGGCCCCTATACCAGACATGGCTTCCCTTGGGGGCGTCTGGGAAGGCGTCTCGCACAGCAGCCCACCACCCTGTATACCCGTGGCAGGGGATTACATGAAGGTGCTGTGGACGGCATGGGGTAAGTCGCTACAGCGCCCCCAATTCAATCCAGGTTGCCGTCAGCTGGCAAAGGCTGCCTATCCGGCCGACTCAGGGCTAGGGGATATGCCACCGGTCAAGCAGTCCATCGCCGCCTGGACTTCCCTGGGGCCTGCCAATGCATCTCCCAATCCACGCTGCCCGTGTAAGGAGTGTGCCAAGACGGACCGTCTCATCAGTCACTGCTTTGACGCATCAGCACGGGCAGCCCGTATGGGCAACGCCCTGGCTATCACTCTGGCGGCTTTGCGAAAAACGATGAGCCCGGAGGACCATGATGCAAGGGCCCTGGTGGATGCCGCACTGTCAGCCCACTCCCAGCTGACGCGTGATGTGGGGAGTGCTATGGCCTCTGCGGTGCTGTGCCGTAGACAGGTGTGGCTTGCCCAAACTTCTCTCCCTGATGCCATCAGGACAGACCTGTTAGGTCTCCCCGTGGTGCCTGGGCATGTGTTCCATCCAGACTCCCAGGGGGTGCTGGACAGAGTGGAACATGCTGGCGCTTCTAGAGAAACTGGTCAGCGTGTGTGCCACCGGCGGGCTCCGGTTCCCCACGGGGCAGCATCAGGTAAGTATGGGCGGTGGCAGCCCGCCCGAACACCACAGGTAAGTATCAACTATGCTGCCCCACGGGACCGGCGCTTTCGTGCACCAGACCAGAGCTCAGCCCCAACTCCCTGGCCCAGAGGTCAGCGAAGACCTCGACGGGGCGCAGGCAGAGGTGCAGGCCGCGGTGGCGGTCCTGCCTAGGGATACAAGGCTGCCCGTCGATTGCCCTTCCCAGCTGTCCAGGACCTCCTGGGAAGGGATTGTGCCAGACTCTTGGGTTGTGGCTACGGTGACTCACGGTTACCGCCTACAGTTTTGACGGAGGCCCCCTACGTTTTCAGGGGTCAAGATGACGTCTGTGAAAGACCCCCTTTTAAATTCCGTGCTTGTCAAGGAGGTCCAGGAGTTGCTTCTGAAAAGGGCCATCTCAGAAGTACCGCTGCACGTACAGCACACTGGGTTTTATTCCAAATATTTAATTGTGCCCAAAAAAAGACGGAGGTTACCGGCCGGTCCTCGACCTCAGGCCCTTGAACCAGTACCTTAAGGTGCCATTCAAGGCTGCCATTCAAAATGGTCCACACTGGAATAGTGATTCGGTCCATCCAGGAAGGGGAGTGGTTTACGTCTCTGGATCTAAAAGACGCGTACTTCCACGTCCCTATCTGCCAGCACACAGGTCCTTCCTCCGCTTCGCCTTCCAAGGCAGGGTGTTCCAGTTTCAGGTCCTCCCATTTGGCCTTTCACTGGCCCCTAGAAATTTTACTCACGTGGTGGCAGCCGCACTAGCCCCCCTCCAGGCCCGGGGCCTAAAGATCCTACCATACCTGGACGACTGGCTAATTTGTGCCCTATCTCAGGTGCAGGTGGTGCATGACACCGACACAGTTCTGACCCATATCCAGGCCCTGGGTTTCACGGTCAACTGGAAAAAGAGCAACTTGCAGCCCCGCCAGCAGGCGGATTTCCTTGGTATCCTCCTCGACTCGGTCAGCATGACGGCGTCTCTCACTCCACGGAGGGCAGACAGCTTGACCGAGGCTCTGACAGGCTTTCAGCTGGGCAGACTGGTCATCGCTCACAAAGTCCAGAGGCTGTTGGGCTTAATGGCCGCGGCAGCTGCGGTACTGCTATTGGGCCTGCTGAAGGCACGCCCCCTGCAGTGTTGGTTCAATGCCTTTCAGCTCCACCCGAGGGACGACAGGCATGTGAAGTTGCGGGTGTCTCCTGCTTGCATCCGAGCCCTGCGTCCTTGGAGGGACAGGAGGTTCCTGCCCCAGGGTGTTCCACTGGGGGGCCTTCCTCACAAGAGGCAAGTCATCTCGACAGACGCTTCTCTGACAGGCTGGGGAGCTGTCTGGGAAGGGCTGTCAGCGAGGGGCGTGTGGCCGCCCTCCTGGACGTCAGAGCACATCAACGTCCTCGAGCTGAAGGCTATCCATCTCGCCCTGCAGAGGTTCCTGCCAGGGTTGCGAAGCCAACATGTTCTGGTGAGGTCAGACAGCACCTCGGCGGTGTATCATGTCAATCACCAAGGCGGCACGAGGTCCCGGCGGTGCCTCCAGGTGGCGGAGGAGTTGCTGTCATGGGCATGGCCGTGTCTGGCTTCAGTGAGGGCAGTACACGTTCCAAGCATGGAGAACAGGGCAGCCGACATTCTCTCCAGGACCGGGCCACTCCCAGGGGAATGGAGATTGAACCCAGAGGTGGTCAGCCAGGTCTGGGCTCAGTATGGGACTGCACGAGTGGACCTGTTTGCGTCAGTGGAAACGACTCACTGCCCAGAGTGGTACTCTCTCGTGGGACAGGGAGGCAGTTTGGGCCTGGATGCTCTGTCACAAGACTGGCTGACAGGCTTGTTGTACGCTTTTCCTCCATCCCCTCTTGTACCTCAGGTCCTGCAGAGGATCAGGGAGGGCCAACACACAGTTCTGCTGGTTGCTCCACGGTGGCCGATGAGGCCTTGGTTCCCACACCTTCTCCGGCTCCTGCAGGGTCAGCCATGGCAGTTACCCTGCTGGGCGGATCTTCTGTCCCAAGCAGACGGGCAGATCTGGCATCCGAACCCAGGTGCCCTGCGCCTGTGGGTTTGGCCCCTGCAGAGTCCATCATTGAACAGCTAGCTGAGTCTGTGCAGGAGACTCTGAACAACGCCAGGGCTCCTTCTACTAGAGTTTGCTATGCACTCAGGTGGAGGATCTTTTCGGATTGGTGTGCCAGCTTGGGTCTTGAGCCAGCGGTTTGCCCTGTGCCTCAAGTTTTGCGCTTCTTGCAGTCCTATTTGGATCAAGGCAAGGCGGTCAGTACTGTGAAAGTTTATGCCTCGGCCATTTCAGCCTTTCACCAGGGTGCGGATAACAGGCCCTTGGGTAGGCATCCACTGATTGGTCAGTTTTTAAAAGGGGCCCGCCGGTTGCGTCCAGTTCGCACTTTGCGGGCACCAAACTGGGATTTGCCCACTGTTTTAATGTCTCTTACTGAAGGCCCGTATGAGCCCATTTTAGATGCAGATCTGCGATCGTTGTCTCTGAAAACTTGCTTTCTCCTGGCTCTTTGTTCGGCCAGGCGCGTCGGGGAGCTGTGCGCCCTCTCCGTCAGCGAAGACTGCCTGAGGTGGCAGGCAGGGGGCACTGGCGTGTCACTTTGGCCTAATCCAGCCTTCCTGCCTAAGGTCCTAAATCAGTCTATCAACCAGGTTCTGGAGCTGACCCAATTCCAGCCGTCTGCTGCCTCACAGGCAGAGTGCGACAAGTTGCTCACTCTGTGCCCAGTCAGGGCTTTGAGAGCTTATCTGGCAGTCACAGTCGTTGAGGAGGGAGCACACTCAACTTTTTGTCTGTTATGGAGCGGCGAAGCAGGGGCTACCGCTTTCCAAACAGCTGCTGTCACATTGGCTGGATGAGGTTATTTCCCATGCCTACCGGGCTCTGGGAATGCCAGTCCCTTCGGGTACAAGGGCTCACTCCACCAGGAGTATGGCTACGTCTTGGGCTGCCCTTAAGGGGGTACCAGCAAGCGATATCTGTTGCAGCGGCTTCATGGGCGACGCCTTGCACTTTTACCAGGTTTTATAGGGTGGACGTCACTCGCCCAGCTCCGGTTGGCGACGCTGCCCTCATGTCCGTGACCAAGCGAGGTTTTAATGGTTAGCTTAGAGCTCCTCGCGACTTTTTTGGTATGTGTCATCCCTTTTTTAGACCGTAGTGACGGTCAGAGTGAGGTCGAAACAGATCGTAAGTTACGCATGTAACTATGGATCTGTGAGACCGAGGGATGACCCGTCACTATCCTTGTCGCTCGGACCATCCTGAGGCGCTCAAGGTAGGAGACTGAACCGGGAGCAATCTCCGCTATTTACAAGCTCGAGTCGTTCTGCTTCCGGAGGTCATGGGCATGACTTTGTTGACATACGGTCTCGGTGATAGGCAGAACGAAGGTGATCATTCCTTTTTTAGACCGTAGTGACGGTCATCCCTCGGTCTCACAGATCCATAGTTACATGCGTAACTTACGTTTCCTTGCTCAGAGTGGGAGAGGAAACTCGTTTTGAGAAAACAGCCTTGAAAGACAGCCAATGAGATTCCGTTCTCAGCCTAGACTCGTCTTTGAACTTTCGCGATTGGTTGCTGATACAAAGGAAGTGTCCATATATGGATCACATAGCGTGATACAGGAAAAACAGCTTTCCAACGGTACTACACACGATATGTTTTGGGTCACAGTCGCGGGAGTGCATGCAAGGTTAGAATGCTAACTTTTGCTGAATTTAGGATAAATATACAGGCGCGAGTAGACACAATATAATGAAATAAACACCTAAATGTGTAAATCGGACGTTTTTGTTGTAGTAGTGTGATAGAATACATGCTAAGGTAACAGACTAGCTCAAAATCTCGAAATTGACCAGTGCATGAAAAAACGATGTTTTCACCTGCCGTGTCTCGCATTAATGAGAATGTTTTGTGTATTTACATAGGCGTTCATTGGGCCAGCCTACATGGGTTGATACGTGCGGAAAAGTCCTGTTTGCTGTTGAACTTGCGCCTTACTTCTTCTATGTTGATTAACAAAACCATAAATTATGGCCCATAATTCAGCTTACTTCAATGATTCTGTGAACTGATCTGTAGCTATCCTCTGTCATTCAGAGCTCCGGAAAGTTCCCAGATATTTTGAAACACCTGTTAGCAATCTCTGATGGCAGAATAGCCTATTCAATGGCTACCCGACAACATCTCAGTGCAAATTCCAAAATTGTTCGTCTATTTATTCCCACGGTTCAACACACGAGACGACTGAACGCCCAGGTGTTGTTACTATGTGCACATTAGCCTATAATACTAGAACATCGTTTGGCTGCAATGGCTTTATTATTTTCTGCCAGTTAGTGCATTTTCCCTGTGTATAAGTTATACTACATGCATTATTGCGTTTGACACTGAGGATAGCCTATCCGAGACAGTGGTCTGGTTAAAATGAGTTACATTGTTAAATTGAGAATGGCACTCAGACTAAATCGTTTAGTCTATTTCTTTGTATTGTGAAATTGAAATAAAATATGGACTAATACAATCAATAATATGTTGAAATTAATTAAAAGGAATCAATTTCTATGAAAAATCTCTGTCTGTTGTATGCGTGTGTAAAAGTAAAGCCTAGGCCTATCGTGCTAATCTGGTTATGTATGTTATTTTTTAACGTTTTGTTATGGAAAACATTATTCCTCAATTGAATTCCTATATTACTCTGACTCTGTCTGAGTCTCATAATTCATGTCTTTACTCAAAGGAGACCCTGCTGGAGTGTCTTAGGAATAAGTTCAAAAAGGAAAGGTCTCTTTGATAAACCTGACAACGGTGCAGGAGATTAAGAGGAAGTTTGGTGTCAGAAGACAAAGAATTGTGGACCATGTGCCTCTGGAGGACCCACCTGGACATCAGGTGCCATTTTTACATTCTTGCTTGTCTTTAGTTTTCTTGTCTGTATGTCTATATGCTAGCTAATCACAGTAGCCACTGTTTGTCAGTACAGATATCTTAATATTACACATTTCTCTTTGCTAATTTCAGAGAGCAAAAAAGTACAGAGTGGGGGTCCAGATGTCTTCTGATTACGAGCCAACACAAGAGGTTTGTAATATGTTTGTGAATGAAATGTTGAATCATACAGGTCCGGCTACATTATTTATTTATTTCTGATTGAATGAAAGACTATCTGGCTTGAGAAAATGTATATTATCATTGCTCACATACGTTTTGCATTCTCTGCATTTAACTATTAGTTGTGCCGTCGTCAGCCAGATATTAGTCATATAATGGACAGGATGAGGCAAACTGTCTATAAGAGGGTAGAGCAAATGGGAAAGCCAACTGAGGAGGTGATGGAGATGTTCCAATTTCTTTGGGTGCCAGAGCTGGTGAGTAGCAAAGTCTTATAGTAGTATTACTATAATGTGAGTTCAGTGCTGTTCAGTAGTAAGTTCTATAACCATTTATTGGTAACTACAATTTACTCTGTTTTGTTTTGTTTGTTCATTTGTAGATGCATCATGAAATGAAGTTGCGGTTTGGACTGGACTTAAAGGTAAGCCTGCATAACACCCTCAGTATATTGACCCCTAACGTCATCAGAGTGGCTGACATTGGGAGTCAGAGGGAGAGGCTGTCAAGCCTACGAGATACTAACACAGATGGTAAGTCACCAGCTTCTTCTTTTCCCTTGCACCCTTCAATTATTTTATAATAATAAGATCATTAAACTATGTTTTAATGAAATCATTCTTTGTTTCTTTTGACATTTCAGACCTTCAAAAAAGTGCCTGCTGTCCTAATTTTGCCTGCCCTTTTTAAGGAGGATGCCAAGTTTCTGTATTGTTTAGACGAGGTATTTGATGTTTTTAACATTACAATTAACATTGCTTTATGTTGTTGATTCACATCATAGACTCTTACAGGAGATCCCTTGTACATTTCTCATTTGCATAGGAACCACTGAGCGTGTTTCCAACCATCATCTTCCAGGGTGGCGATACTCCCCTCCTTGCCAGGAGAGCATCCATAAAGATGGATGGCATCACAAGAGCAAGTGGAGAGATGGATGTGCCACATGCCCTCCAATGCGAATTTGTCATTGGCCCCTCCCCTGACATTGATGCCTCCTTAGGCCTTGTCTGTATTTTTTGTTTATATTTTCTTTTTGATGTTCAGTACCCAAAAGAGGCCCACCACACATTACTATTCTTTGAAAGACGCCTTAACCTGTCTATGTCTAAGCCCTCCACTCCAGTGTTGCATGTGGAAAAAATGTTATCATAAAGTGTGTTTTATAATCATTTAAAATGTATTAATTTGTAAAAATGTAACTGTTTTGAGCGTATTTATGACACAGTTTTTATGCAAGTAATATAGAAGATATGTTTAAGCAATGAATATGTAAATTAATGTAAATATGTATCTATTGTTGTTTTGAGTGTCTTATGACACACATTTTTTGCGAGTAATATGAAAGATATGCTAAAGCAATGAATATGTAAATTAATGTAGAAATACTGAATACAGTATTTGAATGATATTTGACTGATGTGTCAATTTTTGATTGATGTCTATTTGTATTTAACATTTCGTACACATTATACGCTACTTCTCATTAATTAGCACAATGAATGAATATGAATAATAATGAATTAATAAAAGTAATACTACTACTACTACTAATACTAATAATAATAATAATAGTAGTAATAATAAGTAGTAGTAGGCCTAGTAGTAATAAAACACACCTGGTAGTTATGGTTCCATTTAGAACCATTAGAATGTAAAATAATGGCACCCCTGATGGTTCATCTTATAGAACCTTTTTAAAAGGTTCCATTTGGAACCATTTAGGGTGCCTTATTTGTATCAAAGGATGGAACCTTTTTAGGTTCCATGTGGAACCTTTTTTTCTTAGAGTGTATACTACATGCATTATTGTGTTTGACACTGAGGATAGCCTATCTGAGACGGTGGTCTGCTTCAAATGAGTTAGCCTACATTGTGAAATTGAGAATGGCACTCAGAGTAAATCCTTTAGTCTATCTTTGTATTGTGAAATTAAAATTAAATATGGAATATTACAATCAATAATATGTTGAAATGAATTAAAAGGAATCAATTTCTATGAAAAATCTCTGTCTATTGTGTGCGTGTGTCTAGGCCTATCGTGCGCATATAGGCTACTGCGCAAAAGCGCCACTCGCCCTAGGCTATTTAATTGTATCGCCTTGTTAGGCTATGCGCGGGGTGTGCCAACTTTTTATGAGATAGAGAGACCCCCTTAAAGACAAAAAGATAATTCGGGCCCTGCTCTAAAGGTTGCAACGTTTAGATAGGGGAACGTTTTATATAACCAAGCGTTAATTCAGCAAACTTTCCATGGGAACCAAAAACCTACTCAAAAACTAACATTCAGGGAACGTCCGGGACCAAAAACTAACGTTCCCGTAACCAAAAACTAAGTCTGGGAACCATAAATTGTTAGCTGGGTGTATGTTAATTATACGTCTCTCTTCAATTTAATCAGTGTAGGCCTAATCAGAACCTTAATTAATGTCAACTGTAACACTTGGGCCTGTATAGGCCTATGCCATGTCAACACTGGCTGCTGTGAAGTGGTTCAAACTTGTTTAGGAAATAGACTAAGGCTACACGAGTCATCAGACAATTTCATGTGGTCTTCTGAACCACAGGGTCTGTCACGCTAATTAGTTCACTTCAATGGCTTGGATTGAGTGCCGAACCCGTGACGGTCATGAGGATTTCTGCTGTGAAGTACCCTAGAGTTCGAGTAGGCTAGAGATTTAAACTAAGGCCAGTGAAAGCACCGAACGGGACAGGCTTCTCTTTTAGACGCTCTGCACTTATACCCATTTCCTTCCCCAATCTAATTATCCATTCAAGGTAGGCTATGCTTTCGTTTTTTTACCCAGTCACGATCAAATGCTATTTGAGATGCACACACCAGTTAGCCTAAATTTAATTTATTTCAGTCTACTTTTGCCTTCAGCTTTCTGCTGAGCTTTTGGTTACGACAGTAGGCTATAGGCTAGTGGAAAATAAGCGCTGGATAGCTCCACAAACGTTAAACAATAATTATTCTTCAGCGAGGTTAATGTCTTATAATTTCTTTTCAGCTGATCAGAATGCCACGCGGCGATTTCAATGTCCACTTTGCAAGCAGAGGACGCGGTGGTTATGTTCGGGCAGAAGAGTCAGTAACTCTCCAATTTGTCAGAAATGTCAAAATATCTTAAATCAGTCTTGTCCATTGTAACAGTGTTTCAATAACTGTATTTTACACTTATTGTTTTCAGAAAATACTCTAATATAAATGAAGTTGTTTATCCTTGCATGCATTGGGCTACAAAGTTGTGGATCTGACCTACAAAGAGTTAAGTAGCCTATGTTTGTGTGCAGAGCGGCAGGCATAGCTCTTCTGGTGGTTATTTTGGTGGCACTTCTTATCTTGGGATGCTGGTACTTCAGAAGGCGAAGTGGTTACAAAATGATACGGGTAAGATGTGCTATGATATATCACTATCCTAAACAATGAGTTATTTCTTTTGCTCTCACAACAGTACGTTCAGTCTAGTTTGGTCCCCACCTCCGCAGTACTGTTCATCATAGGCCCATTAAACAACAGTTTAGGGTATTTCTGAGAGAAATCTGTTGTATTTCTTTGGGAGAGTGGAAACAACTTTTCTTAATTTTCACAACAGAGTCCCAGGAGCAATGCCCAGCCATGGAGAACAACATTGAGTACAGGCCAATACAGTGAAGGAGGAGCTGCAGTTGAAAATAAAGTACCATTGAATGACTTCAGTAATCTGCAACCTGTGGTAGGTTAATTAAAAGTGCTTCAGAATGATTATCAAACAGAATGGTTCCTCTGCTATGAAGCGTCCCAACAAAAACTCAAACGCAAAATCATTGTTAACCTAGGTAACATTAGGCTGCTGCGACAGCCCACAGAATCCTGTCGAGAGGCCAGTTATCCCTCAATCCTGCTTTATGCTTTGTGGGATGAGGAGGGCACGTGGACTTTTTCAATGCTATCAGTAGAAAAGCAATTGGTGTTACATTGCTGGTGGAATTTAGGGGGAGGGGATTTGGAATGAGCACACTGTAATCACTCTTGAAAGTGTTTGGTCCATAGTTCAGACATTTAAAATGTCACTGTAAATGTAGATCTCTATGCTATTAAATATGTTTTCAGTAGCATGTACAGTTATGTATTTATTAAAGGCCTACTTAAAGGCACACTTGATTATAATCCATTAAGATTTTGACAAAACCATCCTCGTTTTTTAAACAAATCCTGGAGTTTGTAGATAGGAGTACTATACATTACTATGAAAATGTTAATAGTATTACTATGTAGTATCACTATTGTTTTTCATCTGTGATTCCTTGTTGGTGGAATTATTTACCTTGTGTTCTCAGCTCTAGCAAGTTTTGGAATTTTCAGAAAGCGTTATCTGATTAATTAATTAATTCTCTTTACAGAGTAATGGTTTGTATCTGTTTCTGGTTAGTGTTATGCTTTGCTATTGCTAGTATTCTGTTAAATTTCTTAAAGCAGACATGCAATAGAAAACTGTTAATACTTTGGCTTTGTTGAATAAGGAGAGTTCTGTGTATGGCACAAAGCTACCACAAAACAAGGCCAAAGCTCCCTTAATCAGTGTAAAGGTCACTCATGTGGGTACCAGAGAAGAATCAAGGGGCGCTAGATATGTACTAAAATGGTCCATTTTATTCCCCAGCCTAATTTCAGGGTTAATGGGGTTGTAACATAGCATCTGAGCATGTTTTTGACAAACCAAAGTTACATACCTTCTATGTTAACATCAGAGAACTACATAAAATAGTCCGTTCATCCATTCTATGTCAACTGTAATGTATTACTATATTTTTTATAATTTATATATACTCAGGTTCTTTTCCTTTCCCCTCATCCATATATTCTGTTTAACAGCCTCGGCACCTTGGCGGCAGTTATCCCTTACTTATTATTTTAATGATTATGTAACATGTATTGTTATTGTTGTAAGTCACTTTAGAATCTGCTAATAAGACATAAACAGATAGTTTTTTTCCGTTACGGTATACAGTGCTGCCTCGGTAAAAGTGAAACAGTGACCCTGACCAAGTGCTACACTCTTCTAGCTAATCAACAAAGGGTACTTGTGCTCCAGCTTTCTTCAAGAGCACTTCATTATTAATATTTGATTGTCTGATGACGTCAGATTGCAACAAGCTTTTGGCAGCATCAAAGTATCTAGTATCTTTTTTAAAAGACATATTTACAAGTGATTAACATGACATCTTTGTTTCCAATTTTAACTCTAGGTACCCAACGCTCCTCCAGCCTATGAGAAGATAGTTTCAAGCCCACCACCACCTTATTCACCTTGATAAGGAGGCATCAGCTCAAAGACCTTATTTTTATTCTAAATAAGTAGACTGATGATACAAATATTGGTCACACTTTACTTGGATAGTCCACACACAGACTATTAACAGATGCTCAGATTATCAACAAACTATTTGTTAACTACAATGTATGGTTAAGGTTTTGGGAGCTAGTACTGCCCTTAAATTTTACACCACCAATTTTACATACTGAACTCAAATCTTAACGATCATAATTTTAATCTAAATCTTGAAGTTTAACAATCTGTTAAGTCTCTGTAGGTGGACTATGCAAGTAAAGTGTTACTAGAATACTCCAAACAAATCACTGTAAAGTTGCCTGGAGCAATAGAGGATGTATACGCTTTATGTACTTACCTTTTCTTGTAAATGTATATTGCATCAGTTTTGCATCTTTCACAAACTATACAGAAATTATTATGTTGGAATACAAACACCTCGTCAGCAACATCATAACAGAGTACCAGTGACCTCAATTGTGCACATCAGTTTATACAGTGAAATGTATGTCAGTGTACTGTATGCTTTAGTTGAATTCCAAGAGAACATACATTAAATTGATCTTGGATGTTAATCTTGAAAACACTCCTGATTTCATTTACACATCAACAATCATGTCAGAGTGCAAAGTACTTTGTTTATTTCAATGCAATGTCTGCAAAAATGCAAGTGGTCCAAAATATCCACAATACTTGAAAGAAAATAATAAATAACTTAGGCATTTAGTGACTTGAAATGTTACAAGCATACAATTACATAGTCATGTAACCCCATTTTCAGAAATGCTTGTGTCTACTGTTCTCCCAGTCACTCTGGTGTGAAAAACACAGGCCTTAAATAAAAGATACATGAACTAATTTTCAGTACAAATACACCATCAAGTTAACTAAATTGATACCGTAATAAAATAGATGCCAGGGCCTCTCGAAAGTAAGTTATCATTTTCAAGACTGTGTATGGCCTTTGAAATAATCCTCCCTATACTTTGTATGTTTTATATATGGGTCCTACTTCTTAGCATTAAACTGAATAAAAAAATCTTCCTGACTACAATTTAACACAACTGGCCTCATAATTCTTTCAAGCAGAGTATATTTTATAAAATAATTAACAGTTAAGACCTGTTTGCCAAAATGTGTCCGTATGCACTTCGTGTGAAGTGAAATTTTTGTTTTGGCTTCAACAGTCAGATTTGGGGGTTTAGATATTTCCATAAGTTTAGTTTTATTGCCTTATTAGAGTTGGAATATTGTTTTTTTTGTATGTTACACATACTCCTTTTCATCTGTTGGGTCCTCCTTGGGTGGGCAGTGGTAATTTCAACATTCACATCTTCTGTGTAGGCTGTCCCAAAACACCTAAAGTGGTGAGGGCCAAGCCATTCGCTACCGTGGGCACAGTAGGTATGGTAGCTAGAGCAGGATTTCTGATGGTGTTCAAAATGGCTCCATCTGGACTGACCATAAGTCTATTGTGTGACAGGCTTGTTAGTGCAGATGAAGCAGAAATCTGTACTGAAGTATTTCCCTCATCCGGTGAAGAATTTGCTAGAACCACAGACACAGGAACAGATTTTGAGGTAACATTACTAATGGGTTGGCATGGGGCCATAATGACTGTGCTGCTTGACGGAGACACAGTTGTGATTGGTGTTGCCTGTCTTTTGTTGAAACTGCTACCAATAGGCCGTACTGTAGCAACAGGCATTGCTTGCATTCTGGATGTTGAGCTACTTGCAAAAGGCATAATAACTGTTGTCGATACAGAGGTTACAGTTCCAAATGGAGCCACCATAGACACCAGATGTGGTTTAGGTGATGTGCTCACAGATGCTGCATGAAAATGGGACTGTTTTGTTGTAGAAAAGGGGCTTCCTTGTATCTGTGAGGGTGCAGTGGACATCTGTGGTACACTGTTGGCTAATACTTGAATGGACGTAGTAGTTGAAAGATTTCCTTCAGAGGTCAACAGAGAGGGAAACTTCAATGCACTCGACATATTCTGTTTCCCTGTGGACACAGCTGCTCCTAATAAATGAGGAATATGTGCAGTGCTACTTGATGATGTTCTCAAAGGTGTTGCTGGTGGACAAGGAGCAACAGGCACAGGTCCTAGTTGGCCCAGTTTTACAGCAGTAGATGCAGGTAGCTTAAGCATTGCATGAGGGGATTGGGTTATTGATGTCAAAACTCTGTGTCCTTGCAATGATGGTAAAACTGACATAGAGACAGGGACACTAGCCCCTGCAGGAGGAGGTGTTTTGGTTAGATTAGCACTCTGTCGAGGTTCTGAAGCAGACAAGGGGCTAGAAATCAGTAAAACATGACTGCCAGGTCCAAGGCCCTGGGCAGGCACAACAAATCGAGCATTGTTGATGAGGATCTGTGTGCCAGGTGCAAGAGGAGCAGTAGTGTTTATCACTATTTTCTGGTGCATGGGTGTAGTTGAAGATTTGGGTTCAGCTGATGGTCTAATGGAGGAGGTGGTTTGAGAGACAACAGAGTTAACTGTTTGTACCATAGTGCTCCTACCCACGGAAAGGGGGGGGACAACCCTGAATGGTATTACTGGTGAGGATTTAAGAGGAGATTGTGTTGATGCAGGGGAAGGAATATGTGATCCTGCCAACAGACCTAGGTCTTTATTTTTTAAGTTAAATGAACTCTGCACTGCTGTCTTGCAAAGACTGGGGACTGAAATTGGCACTACTGAGGAATGGGCATCCTTCAGTTCAGAACTGAGCTCAGATGGAACTAGATGCTCTGCAGTCAATACAAGTGGAGGACTTTTAGAAAGGTCAGAATGAGCTTTTCTTGTAGCATTTGCCTTTAGACTGCCACTTGTAGCACTCTGAGCAAATACAAAACTACTTGAACTTGTTGCACTTGCTCTGGAAACACAGTCTAAAAAACTGTTTGTGGATACTTCAGATAATCTAAGTTTGCTGCTGGAGACTGGAGAATCAGTAGACAATAGTGTGTGCAACCTACGAGGTAGACCTGGGTCCTCAGTTATCACACTGCTGCCATCAGTATGGTTTAGACTTTGATTTATGGATTCAGCATTTGAGACAGCAGTTGATCCTGCAATTGTGGACTCAGGAAACACAGTCTGTTTTGGAATGATAACTGGAGAGAGAGAGGAGCCAGACTTCTGACTAATAAACATAAGTCTTGATCCTTGTGGCACAGATGTGACGTTGGAGTGCGTAGTATTCTTTGATGAGTCACCAGTTGAGGGGTTAACAAGGAAAATCTTTTTAAATGGAATCCGATCTGTAACCCTGTGTTCTGGATGTGCCTGGATTACACATTTGTTCTGGGTAATCTGCAGTGTTTCTGCTGATATTAATGTATTTACATTAGCCTGTGAGATAACAGGTATTATGCCATTACTACTGACACTTTGAGAAGTTATGCTAGAGGAACTCAAAGAGGCATTAGCCGGGTTTGCTATGCAAGGAGATGTGAATGTTAGAGTAGAAGGCTGAGATACCGTGGTACTTGCCCTGTGTTCTGCTGACAAGGGCACTGCCACAGATGGTGAGAATGTGGACACTAAGAGAGCTTGGAATTGAGGAGAAAGAGTGAAAACAGGATTGGCAGCCAATGTACCAGGTGTGTCAGAAGTCTGGACTTTAACAACTCCAGTATTTCCACCTCTGGTCGTGACAAGGATAGATTGTGAGTCTCTGATGCACACAGTCTTAAGCTCCTGTCTGACATCGTCAGCTTCACTGGGACTTGGATCTGTACTGAAACCCAAATGGGACCTATTTGAATTAGCAACTTTCAGGGGTCTGTTACCCTGTAAGGTCAATGTAGATGGAGTATGCAAATTCAAAGAGACTGATGGAGAGTGCACCCGCCTCTCTTGGGAATCCTTAAGTGGAGCTACATGTTGAACAGGTACATTGAAGCCTGGAGTATTAATGAAGGACGTTTTACAGCCAGGGCTTCCCTCTTGTTCCCTGGAGTCACAGTTTTCTGATTTTTTGATGAGCATATTTGTAGGCAAGATAACTACCTTCGGCATTATTTTTTCTCCATTTTTCTGATCCATCACTGGTTGAACTGTAAACTTCAGTGGACTGCCATCCCTCTTGATAAGACCCAATCCCCCTGGTACCTTGTACACCATGTGCAAAGGACTTCTAGGAACGGTTGCAGATTTAGATGTGATGGGTAGCCTGATAGATGGGGCTGCTTTAGGAAGTTCAGTTTGAGGGGTTTGTGTGAGTTTATTGGCCTGTGCAAGAGGGGAAACCTTGCTTTCATCCTGGCTCATGTGATGAATAGCCTTTGCTGGAGTTTGTTTAATTAAGGTCACTTTGTTTCCCACACTCTTTGCAAGCAATGCTTGGATTGGTTTGTAGCTTCTATGGACACCTGTCATGGGTATGTTCAAAGTAGGGTTTGTCTCAGAGAACTGGTGGTTGGGTGTGGTGGAGTTCTCATTTCTGGGATTGTCTTTCATCTTGTTGCAAAATATTGCAGAGTCTTCTGTGCTCACCTTGATCTTCTTGTTTTGATTTGGATCCTCCTCAATATTGCGAGTTCGACGTTTAGACCTATGTATGGAAGGTTGGTACTCTGTAAGAGGGAAGAGGTCCCGCCTGACTGTAAAGATGTTCCCCATCATTTCTGCCTCCAGTTGCTGTGGTCCATCTGCAAAAAACAGTGATATGATCAGAAATCACATGAACTAAAATACTAAAATCAATTTTGATGGAAAAACTTACATACCAACTGCTGTATCTCCAGGTTTCTCCTCTTTGTCATTCTCGTTAGTCTCTGTGGGAAAATCCATTGGGGAATTGACACATTTGAGTGGCCTTAACTCTTCCTCTTCCACCAGCAATTCCTCTCTAACAAAAACATCATACTCTGGATGTTTTCTGAAATCATCATAGTCCTTCTTCAGTCGTACCCTAAGAGGGAAATAACACGAAAGCAAAACGTTCAAAAATATGAATACAGAAAAATCAAACAAAAAAAACAAACAAATGGTCTTACACAGATGTGGGACCCATTGCACAAAACTAGGATAAGGGATTAAGCCGAGATATCTTGGTTATCCTGACTCAATTTATCTGTGATCCAGTTGCACAAAAGCGGGATAGGGGGCAGTAGGATATGTTATGGATGGATATTTATTCTGTGGCGCTAGCCTGCTCCAGACCAGGCTAAGTTCCAGGATCTATTTAATCTCATCTCTTATCTTAGTCGGCAGTCACCACAAACGGAAACCAATAGTTATTCCACTGCCCACTAGGGGTGGGCGATATATATCGTCTGCGATAATATCGTGATTGTTGTTTTAACGATGTGCAAATTGACATTATCGAGTATTTAAATTACTTATGGGGAAAAAAACACTCGAAATCACGCACTGAAGACATACATTCCCAGGAGGTAGGCTATGCGGGAGAATGTAACTCTTTTGTAAATGGACAGAAGTTCGCCCTAAATATATATGTTTACCGATTATGCTAACCGTTAGCATCTCTATGGGATTTCTCATATACATTAGCCATAAGCTAACGCATTCGTTTCTATTCTGTAACTTGGAATGTTAGCCTACGTGATAACAAAACATAGAAGAAAATAACAGAGATGTAGGCTACTCTGTTGGTCTGCTCTTAGTTTTACAGTGAATCCTATGTAAAGGTTTGAAAGGAACTTCAGCTTCAGACTTTCTCTTGGGAAACTGTTAGGCCTATTCATCTTCTCTAATGTAGCTGGCTAGACCATGTCATTGCCACACACACAAGTGGGGGCAGAATTGGAAATGTGTCATAGAGTGACAATGCATTGGTTGATTTGGTTAAAAAGTCACAGGTTAGGTTATTGGTTATTACTGTAATGATGCTATTCATAAATAATGAGCTGTAAAGTAACTCACTTTAACAAAAACAATTTTTTAAAGGATATCGACTAATTATCGTTATCGTCAAAATCACGAAAAATATCGAGATATTATTTTTTGTCCATATCGCCCACCCCTACTGCCCACTACACATTATCACATATAACTAGACCCACTGTCATTATTTAAACGTGTGTGATCATTAATTAACTTTTACATACTCGCCATTGCCGACCTCATGCGACAATGTGACATCACAGGAGCGCGGTAACCATTTCGCGCATGGTGATCGCGACATTAGTTGCAATATTCTCCTAAACAGAGGTGTTGCTGTTGTGAAAAGGCTATCGCTACCTACTTTACACCGTAGAAGAAGCAATGAAGCCGCTCTAGTTGCCATGGTGAATCAGTGAATCTGTGATCGGTGGCGGGGTCTATTTTAGGGAGCCGTGAGCACGCACTTATCCAGGATAGGTTTCACCTGGCTTGATGAATCCGTGTCTGCTCATCCTGGCTTGGTCTTTGTGCAACCAATTAAGCCTGGACGCTCTTGTTTTGGATTCACTGAGCTCAGCTCAGTCACTTATCCTGGATGTCTTGATCCTACTTTTGTGCAACGGGCCCCAGTACTCCAATTGTAAACTTTTGACTCAAGATAGTTCAAGTTCAACAGAAAAGCAAAGACCGTTCTAACCTGTTCTTCTGAAAGGCTCTGATGAGTTTTGGTTCCCATGGTGACAGCTCATTAAGTAGTCTAATAAGGGTGATGTGTAGCTCTTTCACAGCCTCTCTTCTGTAATGCCACCTCCCCTGAGGTTGATGAAACACATGGCCACATTGTCTAGTAAATTCTAAATTCACAATAAAACACATTTTGAAAAAGGCTAATGGTGGGAAAAATTAATGCACAAATAAACTACAAAGCTACTTAACTATCTACTACCTCCCGAATGAAACAGTGTTTGATTTTGGTTAAATCAATCAATAGTTGACAATTATGTATGGACGTCAGCGAGGGACACAACGTAAGCAATAGAAAACTTACTCACCTACATTTTCACCTACACCTACAGTTATCTAGCTAATATTTTACTATCAGTAAATGGTGGATATTTACAATGTAAATATACAGTGGGTTGCAAAAGTATTCAATGCTCTTGAAATTCATCACCATTTTCACATTTTTAAAAGACACAAAACATATTTGCTGTATTACTGTTATTATTGTGAACATTTATATTAGTTATGTAAAAGTATGTCCCCGTAAAAGCCCACCTGAAGCCCCACTATTTGAGCAAAATCTACTACTGTATGGGACCACAGTGCAGGACCATTACCCATCGACCTAGATGTTAAGATAGATCTAAATAATTAAGGTGGATATTACACTAAAGGCATTCATTTCCAAATATGAATGTATAGGGGTATGTAATAATAATAATAATAATAATAGCAATCACAACAATAATAATGGAGCATTTAAACTGGTTTACAGAAGTTAACAAGGCATTACAGAGTTTTTGTTTAGCAAGCTAACTAAGTCATCAGACTTGCTTTACAAATCGAACAACTGGCACTGATAAAAGCTGACAGGTGAGATTAGGCAATTTCAGCAAGGTTTTTTGTTAAAAAAAAAAATCTAGATCACACTTCTCAATGTAAATATATACTTTAAAATAGTAAACACCTGCATAAAATAAAATGGTAATAAAGTGGTAAAATAGGCACAGAAATAGAAAGAAAATTATATAATATGGTAGAGTAAATAGTGCAAATTGTTATCTTAAAACATATATTTGTTAGCAAAAATCCCTCACACATGATGATGGTCAGTTGCATTTTAAAAACAATTATGTAAGGGACAATGTATGGAACGCAGGTCATTATTGGGAAAATAAGTCCCGATAGGGCGAACCGGACCCCGACGCGCCAGCGAAGGGACTTACAGTATTTTCCCGATAATGACCAGTGTTCCATACATTATATCGCTTATTATACGGCTACTTTCCAAAAATGTCACTTTTGAATAAAGCTCCATTGCAAGAAGTGACCAGACTATTTGTGGAGTGATATAAAAGACTTAAATCAAAAGCACAAACCTTGTTGCCATTGACAGCGGTAATTATATGTTTTAGCAGTAATTACATGAATTTATTTTACCGTAAAACGTTGGCAAATCCCATTCAAGTCAATAGAGCATTCTACTAGCATTGTGAAGCCGTATAATAAACTGTATAATAAGTATAACACAATAAATGTGCCAAAGGATATAGAATAAAGGAAAATATGACTACACCGCCAATGTTCCCTTTCTTACAGATTTCTTTTTTGTGCTTTCCAGCTCATCCATCTCATCTTCTATTTTACTAATGAGCTCCCTCAACTCCTCCAGACTGGTACAAACCAACTGTAAAGAGAAAGAAATCTGAGTTTGATTATTTTTTAGTTTGATTATTTTGGATTACATGCATAATACCAGTTAGCGTACTTTTTCATTACTAAATGGGCGTTCAGTATTAAAATCAGTATTAATCTTTCAGTATTAGAATCAACCAGAAACATTGTTTTGGATAGTACCTTAAATGTGGGCTCAAGTGGCAATGCCAGCACCTCTTTTTTCTTCTTTGTTGCCATGTTTCTGGATTTGAATTTCTTCCCTGTGAAATGAGAGTACCCTATTATTATTAGCAGTGGCAGTAACTGTAGCTATAAGTTAGAAATACAACTACTGATGTTTGTATGCTGTAGTCTTAATGTACAGTAATAGAGTGAAATGTCTCAGGATTTCTGTTAACGAGTAATTAATAGTAAAATTGACTATGAAAATGTAGTAATCATGCAGACACAAAAAGTAGCTTTAAAGTAATCTCTAAACAGGACAACTATGTTTTTTGCGAAACTGCTATTAACAGCCTGCAATACTTTCTTTTCACCAGTGATGTGAATTGGTGTTGACTCAATCAGCAGCCACACATCCCTTTGATGGGTCATTTTCTATCAATTCAACAAGTGGTTCCCACTCCATGCTATTTTCTTATTTATTTTTCCTGTTTGAACAATAACCATGGAAAAATCCCAAAAATTAGACCAATAGGGAAAACGCAAGGTGCATTTGCAAAATGCAAAAGTAGATTGTATTTGATTATGAGTGTTGTAGGGTAACCGAGTGGTAAAGGAGAAATGAGGTTGAGACAACAGGTTACGATGGCCAAAGGTGTATTTTATTTACAATGTGACCGAAAATAAATAAAAGTCCATCCTGACATTATGTCGCATCTGGCGTAAGGAAGATAAAAGTAGAAAATATTTAACACAGACAAAGAAACTATTTTTACATGGCTACATGCCAACACAAGAGCAGACATAACAGTAAGGCTCATAGCCTTTCCCACAGAATTGAATTTGTGGTGGTAGCTGACTTTGGCAACGGGGGGGGGGGGGGGGGGGGGGGTAACTTGGGGCTTGACTTAACTTGAACTTAGTCTCCCCAATTTACTATGTTGTGATAAGACCTTAGCAGAGTTAACGTGAAAGCAGCAGTTTTTAAACACATTTGCGCAGTATGGTTAAGATGCTGTGTGAGGATGGACATTGAGATCCAGCCACACTGTGTGTTAGCAGAAAATTGAACTGGGGAACATAGGACCCTGGGAGTATAGGACATGGTAACATAGGACCCTGGGAACATAGGTATGCTCCTTTTTTTTCTCTGCTAGGAGTGTGGCTGTAAATTTTTCAACAAGGCGTCAAAGCTTTGTTTGAGAAAAGACTGCAGGTGGGGAGAACAAAAGATGCACAAATCACGTGTTTGTTACACAAACTACAGTCACTGACAAAAGTATTGGCACCCCTTTAGAAATGTTGGTTTTTAAGCAAAAAAAACACACTTTTGAAGTTTTTTTGAGAAAACAAACCAGGGCCATTTCAATGGCTCAACACAACTGAAAGAACACAAAATATCACCAAAATGCTGCGGGAAGTGAATACTGTCAAACTGACACGGTCAAAAGTCTTGGCACAAAAAGTGTCTTTTGCACTGATAAAAGCACTCTTTTCATTGTTAAAATCCAGTGCTAAGGTTATGAGTAGTCAGACATCAGCTGTGGTAGCATTCCTGATAAATATCAGTCCATTTCTAAAATAGACTCAAGTTTATTAAAGGGGTCATAGAATGCAAAACCGAGTTTACCTTGTCATAGATGAATAGCGATAGTTCAGTGGGTGAAATGGACATACAGAGAACTTCAAAACCCCATCGACACCTCCTTCCTATGCAAATCTCACAATTCGAAACTCCCTCTCGGGGGTGGTACCTTATTTGGCTCTGGCCTGTACATTTGTCATGCCTCAAAATTTACATACAGACCAGCCCACTGGTGCTCTGAGCCCAGAAACGTGAATGGAGAGCGAAGATGAGACAAACACTAGTTTAGCTGCCTGCTAGTTTACTTCCACAGGAATTATAAAGCAGACAGTTCTTCAAGGATATTGAAAATGAGCCACGGTCGTAAATGCAGTGTTCCAGGCTGAAACTTAGGCTACAAAGAAAGCGGAGACTTTCCATAGTCTTCCCAAGGATTCAAAAGTTCGAGGGGCATGGATAATGTTTTTCTACCAGAAGATCCCTGCAAAGTTCGACACTCCGTTATTAATTTGCAAAACATTTCACCGAAGGCAGTTTTCAAAAGACAGTTTAAAGCAGGATTTGCTAAGCTGCTGTTACTGAAACGAGGGGCTGTTCCGACCGTAAGGTCATCACAACTGCATGCTGTAAGTATTATTTTGTCGTTAAAGGAACACGCCACCCACAATCAGTAGTAATATATGTTCTTACCTTAACTTTCACGAGTTGAGTCATACCTCTCCAATCTACCTTTACAATACCAATTGTAAAGCAATTTACAAAAGATTCACTGAACAAAAATGCTGATGTGGTACATGAAAATTTAGCTAAAAATGTGGAGAATGCAATGCAATCAAGCATTTTGGACGATATATTGTCACAAGCTGGCAGAATAGGCAACAGGCCGATGTGCGTTTTATTTGGAGACTGTTTTGCGCGACAGAGACTGAGTTTTCTGCTGATATTCTGGGGATAGGCCTAGACAATGTACGACTTTTGCCTTTTAATATATTTGCTGCATTAGATCAGTCTTTCTAGAACAGGCAAGGGCTTTCTAGCCTCACGTCAGCAGCGCTGCATCACCCATATAGCCTACATTAAAACAACCAGCGGATGGTGGGCGGGTGCAGTTTTGAAAATTGGTCAACAAACTTTGGTGCTGATGGATGGCTGATGGATGATAAGTTTTGCTATGCAGTTATGGTTGAAATAATAGCCCATCAGCGCATCTCTAGTGTGTGTGCCTCTCTCGCTCAGAGGGGAGGGAGAGGCTGAGGGTTGATCCAGCATGGATTCTAAACTCTGTGGTGGATAGGATCTACAATTAGGTGTTAATAATATTACCAAGCTAGGTCGAAGTACTCCCAAGTGCTATTGCGCCACACATTGTAGTTCTCCTGTTTATTCGCTTGGAAAATCGTCACGTTTCATGTTGTGTGCCCTAACATTTTTCATCAACTACTCGTGCAACTGTATTTAAGTAGGTAAAACGTGGAGGTGTTGGAATACTGCTATGTGTCTCTCTCTACGGCCACGGCAGAGCCCGCTAGCATAGCAACATGCTAACACATTCGCGCCACGCGACAGAGCGTTTGAGTGCACCTACCGACGCGGGAGAGGTACGACTCAACTCGTGAAAGTTACGGTAAGAACATATATCACTACTGATTTTGGGTGGCGTGTTCCTTTAAGCAGTTATTAGCCATGCTAACGTGTATCTAGCAAGTAGAATGTGTGATTTAGATAATTGGAAAGGCTATTTAATTTTCCTGTGTGTCATTCGGATAAAACCTGTGTTGTCATGTTAACCTACATTTTACTATGCATGTTTGTCGAGATCTCTGACAGGTTATGTTCTCAGCAAGATAGCTAACTGAAGCTGAGTAACACGATAGTTTGGTTGCTAAGCTGTATAACCCACATAAGTTTTTGACGTCAGAAGTGGAAACAACTTCAGTTATCAATTCAAATGATATCTAGTCGATATGTTGAAAACCGTATTGTATAGATACAATGGATTTATTTGCACGTTCTTATTTTAGAACATTACAGGAACGACAACATGACAAACGCAGCATGCCAAACAGATGCTCCAAGTGTGTCATCTTGCGGGGCTTAGAATATTAGCAAATGCTTTTGCTGTGAGTTAACAGCTTGGTGTGTGCATGCAAAAGTGGGGGTCATCCCTATGTTCCCCAGGTCCTATGTTCCCCGGGTCCTATGTTCCCCGCTCGGGGTTAGGGTTATGGTTTTAAAAAAAGGGTCCTATGTTCCCCGGTCTCATACAAAGCGGGGAACATAGGTACGCTCCCCAAAAGTGACTTTCACTTGTGTTACAACATTTCTGTTGTTTGGTTTAGGTTTTATCTTGCAGCCATGCACTTCAATGAGAATGCTGAGTCCCCACAACAGAAGACAGCCAAGGAGAAACTATGTACAGGCTTGCCAAACAATTTGTAAGTTTAATAAAAAATATTTTTTTATTGCAAACAACAAATCAAAATGTGCAACAGTATAGGCACTAAAAAGAACTTATCAATTCACACACAACAGGCTGTCTTAGACCTGATGCTACTGGTGTCGAAATCATCATCAGTACTGTAAACAAAGCACAATGTTCAGGGCCATACAATTTGTTTATTGTACAGTATACAGCCTACAATGCACTGTATTACAGTATCCAATATAAGTCCTCTTTCTTGTCCTCTTCGAGATCATCAAAGACCCTCTTCCATATTGGGATGCCGTCCAGCGGATTCCTTTGCCCCAGGACTTGTGTGATTGGCTTGACAGACCTTCCATGGAGGATGCTGTTGCTGAACATGAGTCACGGTTCAATCGAAAAGGAGTCTGAATCCAACGACGCTTCTTCTAAGGAAACCCCAGCTCCTGCTCACAAAAGACCTGTAGGCCAAGTCACTTCATTGCCTGCAACGAGAACAGGGTGGAAAAGCACCCTGTTTTTTTACTATTTATTTTTTAATCTTTTACATTTGAGTATCATTGGACGATTGTTGAAAAGAAATAAAGTTTGTCATTTTGAGGTGTTGATCAAACTGTGTTTTTCCAATATGCTGAACCAATAATGAATGTGTATTGGTTAAAAATATTTTATTTATATACTGTAACTGCTAACACTTGTATCAAATTGTCCTCACCTTTCCATCCCTCTGATTCTCAAACGACCATGGTCAGCTCTGTAAATATTCATTGCATTTTGCAAAGAATAAATACTGAGGCACAACGGATCGAGGCCATGATGGTCATTCAGGTCAGCTCCTCAGGAACCTGGGCCATTCTTTTCATAACCTGTAAAAACAAACATAATTTCCCTGCTGTTATTTCGTAATTTTGAATGAGCAGGAAGCACAAAGTAGCTTAAATAAATGTCTCCAGTTTTAGTTACCAGAGTTGTAAGATCACATATTAGGCTACTACATGGAAAGAAGGTAATCTCAATCAGATGTCAGCAGGATAGTTACAAGATTACATTAGACCTACTGACTGTACCTACTGTATTTTAAACAGTGATATTTATAGGATTTTTGATTATTGTACTCTACTCCATATGGTACTATGTAAATTGCCCCTTGGGGATAAATAAAGTGTTTTTGAATTGACACAAACGAGAGTAGGCCTAGTAAAATTTCCGTTGACCTCGTTTCACTTCAGCCATATAGACAGGTGATATTTTTGAGATATGTGCTTCCTAGAGGCATTTTTTAGTAAAAGTTGGGAACAGGACTTTTTAACATAATTAAGGTGTGCTGAATCCAACTAGCCCTGTTCCCAAGCTGAATTTTGAGTTTATCAAATCTAGTATTATGCCCATGTTATTTACCTGAAAAAACCTTTGAAAAATGTAATTGTTAAAATGTTATAACTGAGCAGGCACACAGTATTTGACAAATGAGACTTAAGTTTTTTGAGGGTCAAGAAAGATGTGTAGTGATGAAATGTAAAGTTTAAGTTTGTGGCCTGGTTAGGTCTTCGGGCTTGAAACCAAAGGGTTGCCGGTTCGATCCCCGACCAGTAGGAAAAATGTGGGTGGTGGAAAGGTTGAGCACTAGTCTCCCATGCCCACATCCACGGCTGAAGTGCCCTTGAGCAAGGCACCTAACCCCTCACTGCTCCCCGAGCATCACTGTAGCAAGGCAGCTGCTCCAGGTTAATGTGTGCTTCAATTTGTGACCTGTGTGTTCACTAATTCACGGATGGGATACATGCAGAGACCAAATTCCTTGTATACCCAAGTATACTTGGCCATAAAACCTGATTTACATTACATTTACATAATTGAAGCGAATTGGGTTGGTAATGTATGTAGTCTCGGAGTAAGTTACACAGGCCTTTACCCATTTCGGTAACACTTTACGGTAAGGGTACTTTAAATAATTCATGATTTATGTATTACTTCATTCATTAATATCTAATTAATCATCAGGAATTTACTGAGTTCATAGTAGTTCACATAGTAGTTTACATAGTTCATAGTAGACCTCATACATGAACACATTACTAAAGTATTAGGTACGGTGGGCACATCATTATGAATTATGATGTATTAACCATGATCATGACTTTATTTTTCTGCCAAAAATGTGGTCATCACTGCTCAAATTCTGATTTGAACATAACTTTTGAGTTCTCTAAACACATGTCATTATTCACTACTTTATTTGAGGGGCCACATACATGATGAATGCATGAGCAATTATCCTAAAATTCATGTAATCATGATGAACATGCTTAAGAAATCATAAATCATAATGATATACCCATCACACCTAATGCTTTAGTTGATGTGTTGTTCATACATGAGAAAAAGTCCGCTTCAACCAGGGTTTTCTGCTCCCACTTGTTTTTATTTTTCCGTGACGTTTCGGGTAATCACCCTTCTTCAGATGAAGGGTGATTACCCGAAACGTCACGGAAAAATAAAAACAAGTGGGAGCAGAAAACCCTGGTTGAAGCGGACTTTTTCTCTTTTTTGTCTGGTCGTTTGTTTGTGCTGCTCCCAGGTCAGACATTTGGATGTGCGGACTTTAAAACTTGCTCTTTGTTCATACATGAGGTCATCATGAATGAGAGTATATGAATTCATGTCAATTCCTGACGATTCATAGGATATAAAGGACTGAAGTAATGCATAAATCATGAATTAATTCATGTACCTTTACCATTAAGTGTTACCCATATTTCTTCATAACATTTGTGTTAGTAAAATGATTGCATGTCCTGTGAATTAATAGCTAGATGAATAACTTTATAACTAGTGCAAGTTCAAGTTTAAGTTACTTTATTTGTACCCAGAGGTAGATTTTGTTTGCAGTATAGAATGCTTCAAGAGAATTTGCAGGAGCAAACAGGAGCACAGAGGATGCCATCTTTACGGCAATTCACTCTGCCCTGTCCCTCCTTGACAATAGCAACACCTATGTGAGAATGCTGTTCATTGACTTCAGTTCAGCACCATTACACCATAACACCATTATCCCCTCCAAACTGATCACCAAACTCAGTGAACTGGACATCAATACCTCCCTCTGAAACTAGATTCTGGACCGCAGTCTGTTAGATTAGATAACCTCACCCACTCAACCCTCACCCTGAACACTGGTGTGTGCTGAGCCCTCCTTTACTCCCTCTTCACCTACAACTGCATACCTGTACATGGCTCTAACACCATTGTCAAGTTTGCAGACAACACTACGGTGATTGCTCTCATCAGCAACAATAATGAGACAGCCTGCAGGGAGGAGGTCCAGCACCTAACATCGCGGAGCACCGACAACAACCTGGCTCTCAACACCAAAGGACCAAAGACCTCATTGTGGACTTCAGGAAGTCAAAAGCTAGCACACAAAGCCACATCCTCATCAATAGGACTGAGGTGGAGCATGTCACCAGTTCATGTTTCTGGGTGTCCACATCTCTGTGGACCTCTCTTGGACCCTCAACACCTCTACCTTGAGCCAAGAAGGCTCACCAGCATCTCTTCTTCCTGAGGAGACTAAAGAACACAACCTCTCTCCTCAGATCCTGGTGAACTTCAAAACCTCTACCGCTGCACCATTGAGAGCATCCTCACCAACTGTGTCACAGTATGGTATGGCAACTGCTCTGCCTCCGACTGGAAAGGACGGCAGAGGATGGTGAAAACTGCTCAGCGCATCACTGGTTCCTCACCCCCCCCCCCCCATCAACCCCCCCCCCCCCCCCCCAGTGCCTCCTTGCCTGTGCCTGTTGAGGTGTCCATGTCGATGGCAACCTTCACAGGGACAACAAGGAGGCGAACATTTTGCCCCTATCCCACCCATAGTATTCTATTTATATTTATAATGTACACACTTTATTACACTTAAACATAGCAATATTCTACTGATATTTCTACGGTTGTTCGTGATTAGTTCAAAGGAACTCCAATGATTTTAAACTCCAAACATGTGTCTCCCCACCACGAAGAAGATGTTTACCAATGAAGTCAGGCCACACTCTTTGCCAAAGAGAGTAAACATAGTCAAGAGTATAATAAGGTGATAATAAGGCTAATTAGCATAATACTAGTTTTTTTTGCATTTTTATATTTTTCATAGCCTTTACTTTTTATTTATTGCCCACGGGAGATTTCTAAGATGCACAGATGTGAACAATATTCATTTATTTACATGGTATAATAATGCCCGTCCGAAGAAAGTGCCCAAAATCGCCATTTTGTTTATGCTAATTAGATGGTCAAAAACTCAAAATTCTGCTTGGGAACAGGGCTAGTTGGATTCAGCACATTTTAATTATGATAAAAAGTCCTGTTCCCCACTTTTACTAAGAAATGCCTCTAGACCCATATACAAGGACTTTTTCTTGAAATAGCACTTGTCTAATAGGGTACAAACTGCACAGAGCTCCTGCCCAGCTAACTGGACGTCCAGTTGTAAGATCATATATTACTCAGGGTTGCCAACTTTGGGTGTTTGGCTGGAGTGAGATTTTGTAAAGTCATAGTGCGTGTGCGTTACATTTTTCCCTAAACCTAATTATAAAAATGTCTGTCCCCTGACTTTTTTGCTATGTACAGTATAATCCCTGATTTAAGTTTCTTCAAAATGTACAATTAAATTATTGATTGCACTTGAAAACAAGACCAGTGTTTTAACCCTGTGGCATTGAAGGATTATGAGCCACTGGGCCCCTGGGCACAGACATGAAAAGGGCCCCCCTGCCCACCTGATAAAGGTAGTAGCTCAGTAGAAAAAATTGAAAAATAACCCCTTAAATGACGACAGTTTTGTGGAAAGAAATGGACAGATTGAGACTTATGAATGTGTGTATGAGTGTACGTATGTATCAGGGATAGAAATAGCCTAAAATATTTTTTTCCACCTACCATTGTGGCTGGTGGATTCCGAAATCTGAACATTTGATGAAAAATCATGACCAAAATGATCACGGTAATTGGTATTGCAATATGATTAAAATGTGCTGATTTTTCTTCTAAACCTACCATCAATGTTGGACAGAACTCATAATTGGCCTGCCCTTCATGCCCAGTAGCAACAAATCTAAAGGTCAACAGAACAGCTATAGTGTCATAAAAGTGGTGTGGCTCCTTCAAGACCCAATCCACTGGTGTGAGTTCTGGAGCCATACAACTTTATCTAACTCTATACTATCCTACATCATCTGATTTTAATATTATGTCTAGGCTACAGTATATTTAACATTTAACATTTATTTTCTATTTGGCCTGTTATGAAATTATGCATTGACCAATATAAGCACACTTTTTTAAGACACTTAAATACATGCATGCTTAGCATTTTGTGAAAACAAATCATTACATCAAATCATAACTACAGGCCTGTCTCCCTTCTTCCTTTCTTGTCAAAGGTTTTGGAGAAAGTGGTCTTCAAGCAAGTTTGTGACTTTCTTCATCAGAATAATCTACTAGACCCTATGCAGTCTGGTTTCAAGAGTGGTCATTCTACTGAAACTGCTCTTCTATCTGTGACTGAAGCATTGAGAGTAGCTAAGTCCTCTGCTCAGTCATCAGTATTAATTCTACTAGATTTAATTGCAGCCTTTGATACTGTTAACCATGACATTCTCCTATCTATACTATCTGAACTGGGAATTTCTGGAAAAGCTCTTGATTGGTTTGAATCTTACCTTAAAGGGCGTTTTTTCAACGTGTCTTGGCAGGGACAGGTATCTAAGTCTCATGACCTCACCACAGGTGTGCCTCAGGGATCAGTATTAGGACCTTTGCTTTTCTCTATTTACACCACTTCCTTAGGTGATACCATTCGCTCCCATGGATTTGACTATCACTGTTATGCAGACGACACTCAACTTTACCGGTCTTTCACACCTGATGACTAGTGTTTCCCACCGGATTTCTGCATGCCTTAAGGTTATTTCAGCCTGGATGAAAGATCGGCACCTTCGGCTTAATCTCTCAAAAACAGAGTTTTTGGTGTTTCCAGCTAAAACAGCTATTCCCCAACAGATTAACATCCAGCTTGACTCAACTTCACTGACCCCAACTAGATCGGCACGAAACTTGGGCGTTGTAATTGATGACCGACTTAACTTCTCTGAGCATATAGCTTCTATTGCAAAATCATGTCGGTTTATGCTTTACAACATTAGGAAGATCAGACCTTATCTGACACAAGATTCCACACAACTTCTTGTTCAGACCATGGTCATCTCTAAACTGGACTATTGTAATTCACTATTAGCTGGCTTACCCGCTTGTGTAACAAGATCATTACAGCTGATTTACAATGCTGGAGCACGCCTGGTCTTCAATCAGCCAAAGAGGACACATGTAACTCCTCTCCTAGTTACTCTCCATTGGCTCCCTATAGTAGCCAGAATTAAATTTAAATCTCTCACTTTGGCCTATAGGACACTAACTGGATCTGCTCCTAGTTATTTTAATTCAATAATCAAGCCTTACATCCCCAACCGCCCACTGCGGTCTTCTGGTGAGCGTCTGTTGTGTCGACCAGTCATGAAAACTGGGTCTAATTCCAGACTCTTTTCTTCAGTGGTTCCATGTTGGTGGAATGAATTGCCCAGTGCTCTCCATTCCTGTGGTAGTTTTGGGTCGTTTAAGAGGGGTCTAAAGACATTCCTATTCAACATATACTTAGTTGTTTAAGCGCTTATGTGTTATGGTTTGTATAATGTTGTTTTATTTCAATTGGGCTGTTAATTAATTTGACATTATTGTTTATTATTGATATTCTCCTTAATGTAGTCTTAGCATGTCATTGTTTTTATATTATTGATTGAATGGACATTATTGTTTTATTATTGCCTTTCCCCTTTTTTTCCATTGCTTTTTATTAGGCTATTGATTGAATTGATATTATTGTGTATTATAACTATTCTCCTTATTATATTTGACCTACATTCTAATCTGTTCTCTGTATTTATGTGTCGCTTTGGACAAAGGCGTCTGCTAAATCCATAACCATAACCATTATGGCTACATCGACAAACTCTTAGCCATGAGCTATAGATCCTCTGATTTTAATATTTACACATATGTAGGTATTTAAGCACAGCTCAGTTTTAAGACACTTAAAGCCCAACATTGGAGACCATATAGAAATTTGCTACCATTTGAAAACCGGATTACTCTGGAACGGCTTATTGTACAGGGGATTGCATTACACCTTTGTGTTCGGTAAGGTCTGCTGTTTATTCTGGTTTACGGTTTGTCATGTGTGGAACGAAAAGTTTGTGAGATATTCCTCTTATAGGAATTGAAATGAGCGCAGACCTATAGTAGCCTAATATGATTATTTCTTGAAAGTTAATTTATTTTTCTCGCAAACCGTTTATCGCAGCAAATAGCGGCTATAGCACCTTATAAAAGATGAGAAAAAGTTATTTCATGTGATGTCTGTGAGGCTACTTCGCGAGTAGTTCCTAGAGAAGAATGGGCGGCCACACTTTATGTCGGTCTGCCTCATGTCTAAATAGCAGCGTGTTCCGTGAAGGTGTCGCAGACCGGATTAAAATGGGCTAGTTGCACAAAAGGCTCCCGGTGAGCTCATTTGTTTCCTGTGGAGCCAGGTGTGTTTGAACCTGCCGCTATTCTGAATGTAATTAGTGTCTACACGGACCCGGCTAGGTGTTGCACCTAGAGAATCAGCACGTTACGATAAAGAAGGACGTGTAGACACTAATTACATTCAGAAGAGCGGCAGGTTCAAACACACCTGGCTCCACAGGAAACAAACAAGCTCACCGGGAGCCTTTCATGCAACTAGCCCATAGCCTAGTCAGCGAATCTACCCTGGAAATCCAGAGTTCTCGCGAGAGCACAATTTGAATTGTGCCCGCAAGATACTCTGGCCATGAGCAATGATCCAAATTTCTTCTATCTCTCGAGCGAGAGGGACCAATCAAATCGGTGTAGGCGGGACAAAGGCGAGCTACACCGATGACGACAGTGCTGCTACGTCCGGAATCATCTAGAAAACATTGCAAGATGGCTACCGATGAACACCAGTTGTTTGAAACGGCTTTGGCCGCTACAATAAAGGATTTAGATTTGGCTTTTCAACTAAAAGAGGAGCAGAAAATCGCCCTCAAATCGTTCCTTTGCAAGAAGGACGTTTTTGCAGTTTTGCCGACCGGGCAAGAGTTTAATTTATCAGTTAGCTCCGCTGGTAGCTAGGCGTCACACCGTGAATTGTTGTGATTGGTCGTAGCGTTATCCTGCTGTTGGTCTAGACATATGTATGCCTTAAACTCGTATCCTGTCATTTAGAAACAATGCTGTGGTTTAGTCTAGTCATCAACAAAAAATGAACGGATTGCAAAAAAAAAAGAATGGATTTGGCGTGACATTTCTTGTGTGCATGAGAACATGAGATTGGTGCTGAAAGCGTGAGTGTCACGCCAGATGCGTGAGAGTTGGCAACCCTGTATTACTACATGGAAAGAAGGTAAAAATCGCAATAATCAGATGACTTAACCCTCTAGGCGCCACAGTCGACTATAGTCGACAAGATGCGGTACTGAATAAAACGGCCGATTTAATCAAATAGGGTGTCATATTTCGTTCGACCTCCACTCCACTAGATGGCAGACATGTCATACGTCATCCCCGAGTCGAAAAAAGGGCACTCTTTAAACAAAACTTTCGTGCTACAGCTGCAGTGAATCAGGGCGTGAAATACCGGAGCTAGTGTGCCTGTGAGCCACTTTGTCAGAGCGATATTGTCAACGTCAGCGAGTATTTGCATTAGATTATCGTCTAATGGCATCAAAAAAGTTTACCTGAAATGAAGTGTTGGGTCTTCTATTCGCGGACCCTGATTCTGAAGGGGAATATCTGCCTTCAGAAAATGACGGTGATTCGTTTAGTGAGGCTTCAGATGCGTCCCTGCCTTGCAATGATGCAGCTGGACAAAGTGAGAGTTTACTCCATAGTTTAGCTTACACCAAGCACAAACGTTGAATCGTTTGCCCAATGTCACTGGTGGGAATAATGTTTCACGGGTTCGGAGTGTTCATCGGGAAGTTAGCAGGGTGTTAGTGGTGTGGCGAACGAGGCTGGAGGTAGCCTAATGTCCATAGCGTTAGCTTCTGTCTTCTGAACGTGTGCCTCTCCACAATCGCGGCAACAGTAACGTGGTGGAGCCTTTGTCTAATGCAACTGGGTATGTTAGACGAGGTCGAAGTGCTCATAGGACAGTTAGGGGGGAACGTAGTGGCAGTGTGGGGAGTCGCAATGAGAATGACAGTAGGCCTAGTCCGAGCTGCGCAAATTCTCTCCACTCGGCGCCCGCGAGGCAGATCTGGCCATGCTGCTCGCATGGTGGAGGTGGTCACACGCTCTCTCCCTCTCCCACACACACATTAGGTCATGCATAGTCTATCACAAGATTATGGGAATGCCGGCCCTGTATGGATAGGGATAGGTAGTCATTATCTCTACAGCAAAAGGCCTGCTACATAAAAAAAAAAAAAGTCAGCCATTTATTAGTAATGATTTACACTGTTGATTTGCTATCTATTTCCCTGATCATTTAGGACATACACTATGTGTTCCTTTTTGTGTGTTCATGTCCTTGTGATGTGTGTGTCTTTGTCAGCTAAGAAAAAAAAAACATCAACAAAAACAACAAAAAGAAAAAAAATACTAACATTGCCTCTTGTCTTGTCTCGTCATCTCACTCCTGATCTGTGCCTTGCCGTGGCAAATGAGCTTTTGAACTAAACAGGTCTTGTCTACTTGTGTTTGTGTGTCATCTGAATAATATATATGTGCCCCATACATGGAATCAGAATCTCTACAGCAAAAGGCCAGTCTACCGCTACATGCATTTGGTTTGTTTCTGCCATTTATTAGTAATGATTTACACAGTTTGTTCACTACTTACTATTTACCTGAGCATTCATTATTGTGCAATATAGCATACAGAAGGTGAGGGACATTTTGGGGGGAAAGAAGTGGTGCATTTTATCATTCAAACATGCGACTTTTCATGAAAATTCTATAATCCAAGATGGCCACCATCATATGACGTCATAATATGCAAATTAGATATAAACATTTAATCCCTACATAGACTTTGGGTCATCCTTAATATTTCTCTAATTTACAGAAAGTCTCTATCTCTTATCACTTTTAAGATATAGCCTTTTGAAATGAAGATGTCAAAATCGAACGTTTCGAAAAAAACCTCTGGCGCCTAAAGGGTTAATCAGCAGGATAGTAGTTACACGAGTACATTAGACCTACTGACACAAACGTAATATTTTCATTGACGCGAGCCATAGGCTACTCGTTTCACTTCAGCCATATAGCCTACGAACTGCACAGAGCTCCTGCCCAGCTAACTGGACGTCCTGTTGTAAGATCGCATATTACCACTACAATAATGTATGTAACTCCTAATCAGATGACCTATTCAGCAGGAGAATACTTACTGACTAAAACGAGTAGCAGCTACTTTCCTTGCAAGCAGCACTCCTTTCACTACAGCATAGCCTGAACTGCCCACGACTGGCTACAAACTTTTCAGCTAGCTTTTAACTGGACATCTTGACAAAAATTGCACAAGGGTACAAGTTGTAAAACATTTGTTTGTGTGCAAATTAATAACTTCTGTTGCTTACAATGCTAAAAACGAACCTAATACAATGTTTAGCTTAGTCTACGACACTAACGTGCGAGTATTGCACTAGTATTACAGCTAGCTAACTGGGCTACGTGTGGCAAACTCAAATAAAATGACAAAACTTACCACTCTGAAGTAGTCATTTCCAATCTATGGGCGACTGGTTGCTCCTCTATTTCAGATTCTTCCTCTGATTCAGGCTCAAATATGTTGTTCAACACCTACTATATGTCTCCGTAGTATTTCCACCTTGGCTGTTTCAGCGAGTGGTGTCGGCCATGTTGGCGTCTTTGCTCTGGAGCTTGGCTCGTTGTAAACCAACCAATCAGCACACAGTTCATCTAAATATTCATGAGCATACCATAAAAGGGAGAAAACCTCTCGTTCATTCTAGGGCCTATTTCCTAGGCTTGCCTTAGGGCACATAGAACAGCACACGGGCCATTTTCAGCCCAACCAATGTTACATACTCTATTCGGAAACCTTAAGGAACAGCGTGAAATACCCTATATAATCATTCTGTCACCCCTTTAACTTTAAATTTTTATTGGTTTCTATGGACAGTATGATGTTTTCTCCCATGATTTCCAAATATTTGAATGACTCTACCTACCCCTTTATATGCAGCTGATTATAAGGATATTTGTCATACATAGAAATACTAACGTAAAGCATGTAGTGAAATTTCGTTTGGTGTTCAGCTTTTTCTGTGCGAGTATGAAGAAAGAAAGATCAAAATATACATTTTAATAAATAGCAAGAGAGAGATAAAGTGCAGTGTGTGTACAGTTCATGTGCAAGTGTGTAAAAAGTGTAAGTGCAGCTAATTTAGTCTTGTGTGTGTTCAGGATATGGATGGCTTGAGTAAAGAAGCTCCTCCTCAGTCTCTCTGTTCTGGTCTTGTAGCAGCAGAGACATTTGCCTGACCTCAGTGTTTTGAAAAGTCCATGGTCAGGATGTTAGGAGTCCTTTACAATACTTTGGGCCCTGGTAAGTACTCTTTTCTTGTAGGTATCCTGCAGAGGGAGGGGTTCTGATGGTGCGTTCGGCAGATCGCACCACTCTGCACTGCAGTCATGGGCTGTACAGTTCCCATACCAAGTGATGATGCTACTTGTCAGGACACTCTCCACAGCTGAGGAGTAAAGGCCTTCAAGATGGATGCTTTGAATTTCCTCAGCTGACATGGGAAGTACAGTCTTTGCCTTGATTTCTTCAGTGTGTGCTGGGTGTCGTCAGCAAGGTGTACTCTACGGAATTTGAAACTTGAGGAACCTGTGAACCTATTTGCAAATGGTGTTGTTTAATCCAAGAGCCTTACTATGATCAGTGCCAGTGGAAGCAAAATAGGTATGGATCAGTATAGACAAGGTGGTTCAGTATTCTGTTTTGATAATGGTTATAGAACAGCAATATGTTTGGATGAGGAAGAATGAAGCATACACTGAAAAGTGCACCCTGTCTAAACTGATGCATGGCAATAACTAGGTAATACCTCTAGGCCTATTTTGCTTCCTCTGGCACTGATAATCAGCTGCTTATAAAGGAGTAGGTAAAGTCCAGATCTAGTGAGCGGAGTGGAGCGTGAGCGAGCGAGGGGTGGAACAGATGAAATTTTGTTGGAGCGCGGATCGCTTTTTAATTTAGAGGCTGGAGCGGCCGCTCTGTTCCGCTTCAATTTCGCTCCGATACCGCTCCCACCACGAGTCTGAGGCATGCCCTAACCCACCCAGAATTCACGTCTTCCTAATAAAACAAAGACTGTTACATTTCAAAGACTGGCCATTGTTCGTTGATTGGAATGGAGTTCGCTAAATATTTTAAAAAGGAAACTGATCATCAAGTCATACAAGTGTACTATTCCTACAAAACAACTAGATATTAACAATGTAGAGCAAGAACAGCCATGTGGTGACACTGTTTCAGTGAGTAAAGATTCATTTTGGAATCTAAGAAGACGGAAACATGAGTGTGTGCTACGGAGCAAAGAAAAATGTGAGCAATTTGAATATGCTTCATATCAAGCAGAAGGCTAAAGTAAAACTTGGATGCTAAGCCTGTATTCTTTAGGCAATTAATCACACTGATCCCTTTAGTTTTAGGCTTATGTGATGTTGCCGAACTTGTTCGTTGTTGCACTATCGGTGTTACACTATATTTTAAAATAAATGTTCTATGAGTGAAATATATTGCCATTGCTCTTAGTTCTTTGAGATTTAAGTTTTCTGTTTAAGGTGACAATTCGGCTTGTACATAATTTCTCCCTCTTTTAAATTGGAGCGACCTGACACGAATTTGAGCATTAGAATTTAAAAAGGCATCAATTTATAGGAGGTATTTCCTCTGCCCAAAAGTGTATTTCTACCCAGTGCTGATACTAGACGAGAGAGGAAGTTCAGCAAAGTTGTAGCCAGATTAGGCTTTTTTCTGAGCTTAATATATTAACATGATTATTGTGAAGATATACTAACATTTATGGATTTCTTCCCCTGCCTCAGTAGCAATCTTCCTGTTCTCCCTCATTAGAACTGCAATGATTCAATCCTATCAAATTAAAAGTCATGGTCCGGGGGTCTGGGTTCGACCTTGTTATATGTTACATATTCACACCTGATTTCATGAAAATCAGGCCTGGAGTTTTGGTGTAATCCTGCAAACAAAAAACCCAATGAACAAGCAGCAAATATGATTTTCTTGGTGGAGGCTTCCCCTGGACATTGATATACAATTAGTTGGACATTTCAATGAAGTTTTGCTACGATAACTGAATGGACTACATGTTGAATGATATGAAAGATGTCAAATTAGAAGCACAAAACTTGTTGACAATGGCACAGTTTGTTCATTTTTAGCAGGGCTCAATATCGGACCTTGAAAAATATCTGATGTTCAGAAGGCCCATTCAGCATTCTGAGTAGTGTAATAAACCACTGAATCAATTTCTGCCAACATTGGTTCAGCAAAAATTGAAAACTATTTTCAAATATTTTATATTGATTTACTGTTAATTAACTTTTGCACACTCTTCAAACCAAGTAGTTAACTACTGAGGGAAGTTGGCTTGCAGAGAATAGGTACTCTATCCTGCTTACCTAGCTTTCTCTTTTTCCTCTTGTCCTTCTTCTTAATAGTGCAGGCTGCTTTTCGCAGTGTACTCTTGGCTGCTATGACCTGTCCAATCCTCACTGAACCTGTTTTGCCTCGACAACCTTTGGTCCTCAGTTCCGTGATTGTCTTTTTCTTTCTTTTTTTTTTAGTGTGCATTTGCTGCTGGTTTGCCTGCTCATGAAGCCTGGAGGTTTGGGAAGCAAGTTGGATCTTAGAACAACTGCAGGAAGTATACTCTGACTTCATCTCTGCAGTTCTGGAACATTCAGAGCAAGGGTCTTGGCCTCTCACAAGGAGTAAGTTTGCCTGAGAACACACATTTCCAGGTTTTATTAACCCCTCCTGGAACTCTGTGGTTGAGAAGTTTGATGAGGACTTCCCTTTGAAGCAGCAGTTTCCCTCCTGGAGCTGAGGCTCACTTTCAGAAGAGGGCTCTACATCCCGTGTCAGCTGAAGTCTGTTCACCACACCCCCTGGCTCCTCTTTGGTAGCCCAAGACACACAAGTGTCTGTTCTGCAGCTAAACAAGAAGGCACTGTGTCTCTTCTGCTCAGCCTCAACCTTGCATTTTCCTACACAATTAACTTCATCTCGGCAAGCTCCTCTTTGCTTTTCATAGTCACACTTTTCTTCAGATGCAGAGCTTACCATCATGTCATCAAATGGCAAAGATGTTTTGGCTGGTCTGTTACTGTTTACCTTCCTCACACAGATCAGGTTTGGGGGTACATCAGGAGCTGTGCAGGGGCTCTGGCAGTAGATCCGCAAGTCAGCTCCGCAGAAATGTGGAAAGTGAATATAGGCATTTTCCTGGCTGTCATATCCAAGGATGGACTCCCTGCACTCATGAATGGGTTGTCCCAACACAGCATCTTGTACCTCCTTCTGTGTCTCATAGATATTATCACAGAGCCCCTTCAGGAGCCATACACGCTGGTAGAATGGCAGCAGATGGAAGGCTGCCTCCTCAAGAGGACTTGTCTCACCAAGTGTCTGGAAAAACTGGTTGCAGAGTCCCAACTGCTCAGCACGGGCGGCCTGATTCTCTGCTTGCCCAATGGAGTGGTACCAGCCAAGCACTCGCTGACGCAACTCAGCTTCCCAGCGGCGATAAGTGAGGGGCGGCCTGCGGTGGATAGTAGACCTACGGTAGGGCTGAGAAAGCAATGAGGTCATGATCTTGGCCAAGAAAGAGCTACAGCGTGGCATGAGCAAGCAACGTTCCAGCTCAAAAAAGATGATCTCAGGAAGGTTGAGTGCTGTCTGGGCAAGGCAAAGAAAGTGGCCAATAGCAGGAAGCTCCCACAGTGTATCAACTGGCCATGGAGCTGCCTGAGATAGAAGATTTTGCTCCCACTCCACCACCTTCTTCGCTGATGCCTCCTCTACCTCTCTCTTCTCCTGTTCTCGCTGCCTATGATGAAGAGTACAGTGTGTAAAGGGAAACAATGCAATTATGATAATATGGCTTACTTTTAACCCATCAGGATTTACTCAAATTATTTGCAAAACAGGTAAACCATACAGTAGAGCACACTTAAATGATAATATTTTAGGGATTAAAATGAAATATTTAACTAAACTGAACAGCGTTTTACCTCTTCTCTTCTTTAGCTCTTTGTTGCTCCTCTAAACGAAGAGCCTGCACCATGATGGACTCACTGCCTCCCAATGTTACAGAAACCAGGCTACGGGGCGTAGATCTACGTCTTGAGGATGAACCTACTAATCCCTTCTCATCCTCTGTGCCAAAACGGCCTTTGGATGTTACTGCTAGACTAGTTTTTTCCCGAAGGACTCTGCGAGGAAAAGAAAATACAGTCAATGATTTGATGACTTATTTCCTGTCATCATACCATATATTAAGGTCCACATGGAGAGGTAAGAGACCATGGAAAGGCCTGTTACTCAACCACTCCTTTAGATATGCTGATTCAGAGTTTTTTGTAATAATGCTAGGTGGCCTAATGTCACAGAAAAAATGTTGAGAACACATTCTTTAAGGTCTCAAAAACCCCTTGGGTCTGTAATCAGCAACTAAAATGCAGTCAGTGCTAGGAGTGTTAAGGTACATGTATTCATATCTATCCCTTAAGGTACAGTACATGACGTTAGGTTCAATACAAATGAGTACCAAATGTAGCCTTAAACAGTAATCAACAGAAGGCTTTTTTGCACACGGAACATGTTTCAAATTTGAGTTCCCACATAAACATATTAAAGCTGCAGTTGGCAAGTCTGACAGATTGAGGGAACTTAGTCAAAATTTTGAATGTTTGCAACTGTCATGCCCCTCCCCCACTACCACCGAGCACCCTCTCATCGAGTTTGTGCTCATCAGTGCGCACCAGACTGCACCAGGCTGTGATTGACAGTCAGATCTCACACAGCCCTGCTCTGATTGGACCAGAAGAACCGGGAGCTGTGGATTTTTGCAAAACAAATAACAGGCTCTAAGTGGAGGTAGAAGTGTGTTTTTTTTCTTTCTAAAACTGGCTGATTTATGTTGTTCTGTCGAAGCATAGTGTCGGTTTCAGTGAATATGATCAAAAAAATCTTGCCAACTGCAGCTTTAAGTAGCAGACTAGGGATGCAATGGTACATGGTAAATTATTAAACCGAATGATACGGCCTTTAAGGTTCAACATGCAGACGTGAACCGTGATAAGTCATTTATAATTTGCAAAAGTTTCCCAATTCGCCGCAAACTGCTTACACGTTAGACATTCACAGAACCATGCACAGTACACCACCAGAGAGCCAGTGGATGGGCCCTGAGAACTTAGCAAGACAGAGAGAGACAGAGAGTAACATTTAGGATTTCCATACAAATTGGACACCGTAAAGTTTAAACAAAGGGGTCTGTACAGACCACAAGCATTACTTTGCTAATGCAGTCAACTTGAGCGGAGGCAATTGAAAACTACCCTATAGTTAAAAACTAGGCCTAGTCAGTCACACTGGCATTTTTTGTCTATCGGCAAAATTGTTTTGTGTTTTTTATATATAGATATATATTGCAAATTATATGCACTTTTACTGACTGTTGGCTTATCAGATCGTTGGTTAACTTTACTGGCTAATGATCCAGCTAGCTAGTTCACATCTTCAGACTTAGCATAGCTTGCTGGTCACTGAAAATGCTGCAACTTGATGACTGAAGCCCTTTTCACACAGAGATCACGCAAAATTTGCAGGAAGAGACAGGTTTTTTGCTGCATTGTGTGTCTGAAAACAAGGTGAAAATTTGCCGGCCTGCTGATCTGTTCACATGATCCGGCATTTTGGAGGCAGGACCAGCTAGCAAATTAAAACATGACGTGCAACAGGGGGCATGTAGAGTGACAGTCTTAGGCCTTATGCGTGCGCCTTCAGATGCAGCAGGTGTGTGATTTTCAAAACCATGGCGGGAGAACCGACTGCACTTTGGTTAGCTGTTGCGCACATTTTTAGTACCCTATAAATGCAAGTGAAGTTCCTTTGCATTATAGTGCAGTATGTGTCGATGGTTAGAATGTTGGATTCTTGCGATTGCGTCTTTGGACAATAAAAAGTCATTTGGAAGGGAAATTGAAGAGAAGCAGGGAGCAGTTCAGATGAAAGACTCAATGATCTTAAACGCAGTAGACAGACATTTGGCTCTTCTTGGTCAATTTGCGTTGGGATCTAAAACAGTGGCATAGAAATATTCAAATGGGTGGGCACAGCAGAAAAAAAACAGGTGGGCAAAGCGAATTCGTTTGAACATAAGAGAGGCCTAGATTAGATACACTATACAGTGGGGAGAATAAGTATTTGAACCCATGCTAAAGTTGATTAAAAAGAGGAATATAAAATGATCTGTTAGAAATTGATCTTAATGCCTAAATAAAAAAAAAATGAGTAAAAACCCACCCTTTAAGAACACCGATTTTAGTGAATGAAGAATGTATCGTAAATAAATAAATAAATGTTCTTCCTTAAAATACAGGGGTAATAAGTATTTGACTCCTATGTTAAATTCCCATAGAGGCAGGCAGATTTTTTATTTTTAAAGGCCACTTATTTCATGGATTCAGGATACTATGCATCCTGATAAAGTCCCCTTGGCCTTTGGAATTAATTTGCATGATGTATTTTTCAGTTAGCCTATTAGCTGGTTCAATTTGCATTGAACTCAATGAACATCAAACCAGCTAACAGACTTAACAAAAAAAAAAAAAACACACCATGCCAATCTCTAGGTATGGTGAAGGGTATGTGGTGATGTAGGGATATTTTAATTCCAAAGGCCAAGGGAACTTTATCAGGATGCATAGTATCCTGGATCCATAAAATAAGTGGCCTTTCAAAATAAAAAAATCTGCCTGCCTCCATAGGAATTTAACATAGGGGTCAAATACTTATTACCCCTGTATTTTAAGGAAGAACATTTATTTATTTACGATACATTCTTCATTCACTAAAATTGGTGTTCGGGTTGGATTTTTAATCTTTTTTTTTAATTAAGGCATTAAGATCAATTTCTAACAGATTATTTTATATTCCTCTTTTTAGTCAACTTTAGCATGGGTTCAAATACTTATTCTCCCCACTGTATATGAATCATAGGCATGTTATATTTATGACATAAAAGTGGAATTTATTGAAGGCATTTGATCACAGCTGACAAATTACTCATTTTCAACTAACATTTTCAACCGGAACAAAACAATGCATGAATGTAGCTTTGGCACATCACATTATACACAATTAAGAAAACAGATTGACCATATTGGACAACTGCAAAGCCTTATTACAGGCATGTTTCGTTCATGGCATGAACAGTGGAAGTTATTGAACGAATTTCATCATAGCTGACAAATTACGCAGTCGCTAAACATTTTAAACTTGCGCAAAACGGCATGAACCCAGTATTGGCACGTCACATAAAACACAAATTGAAGCAATAGATTGACCATTGGACATTCCTACTGCAAAGCCTTTTCATAGGCATGCTACGTTTACTGAGTGCTGACTGAGTGCGTCTTTTTTGGAGGGTGAACGTAAACGTAAGCATGATTTTCTGAACTGGGGATTATCACTAATTTTACCCCCATAACTTTTGACAACTGAAAATGAAATGTGATACAATGAACAGAAAACATTTCAGTGTGCTTGATCACCTTGTAGCCTAGTCTAGCCAGTTAATCAAATAAATGTATAAAAACTAAACTGCATTTCCGGCGGGAACTGCGAAAGTGTGCTTGCCCTGGTCCGGTCAGCAACGTGAGCAGACAGTGGCATACGCTATGCTGAACCTGGCTTGATCCAAGCATTCTAACAGTGCCTTTCAGTGTTGGAGCAGTGGCAATATCTCAAAGAGTGTGGCCTGCCTTTGAATTTAGCTTCTATGACTAAGATCAAATCAATAAAATAGAACGACAGCAGTGATTGGCTGCAAAAATAAATAATGTCACGTGTCTTGCGCCTCTCAAACTGGGCTATCAGGTAACTTACAGAAGAATTGAAATTATGAAATATGACTTATTCACTGATTTATTATTTTTTTAAAATGAGCTATGAGTGTGAATGTTATATATTCCATCCCCTAATTGTGTTTTACTGGTTTATATGACAAATAATCTATATGGATTTGCTCTATAAAGACCTTATGTCTGTTTGGGATTATTTTGAGAGCCTGGGATTGTTTTGAGAGCATCTGTATCTCAGAATAAAGGAATACTTCATATTACTCTAAACCACCTTCTGTAAATCAACTGTATACTACTGTCTACATTGCACTATATTTCTTGTCTCTGTATATTTCATCTCCTTTCTATACTTATCACCATATGCCTACGTTTGCAAAGACATTTTAATTTGATTCACAATGAAACGTTACATTTAATGTACATGTTGACAATGAGTAGGCTAGTTTTGGTTGTTGTTGGTGGTGTTACTGCATCCCTTAGTTATGCCTACAATGCAACATGGTTCCCTCGCGATTGGAAGCTCCTGTAGACGCATTTCAAAACATCGCAACGTGAAATGCCACCACAAAAAACTGTTTGTGAATCGGTCTTAGTGAGTTAGGAGTCCTCGCGACTTCTTTTAGGCTGTCACAGACTCAGGTGCTACTTTTAGGGCTAAAATTCTTCCTGAATTACTCTTAGTAAAAAAAATAGGAGTCCTAAAGTTACGAGTGACGAAGTTACGAGTACAAGCATCTCATATCAAATGACCATGGCATTACGCTAAGCAACATAAATCCCATACAGCAACATCTCCTCCCTATGACATAGCTAGCTAACTTCTAGCCACACAAGAAATGAATGATGTTAAATCTCCGCTTAGCATTCTAATAACAGAAGGGGCACATTTATGTTGACCACTACAACATGACTCATAATTCCACCGCATTTAGTGAAATGTAATACAACGTTGCCACCTAGCGTTCAGATGTAGGCTATTTAACATTAACGTGACATTTCCTGCTTATTCTTTCGTCAACTCCATGCTTTTAGGAAAACAATCTTTTTATCATAGTTCCCTCTTCAATGAGTGATTAACAGTGAGGGCAAACGCTTTATAAAATCAAAAATCCTTCTGGTAACTTTTGTGAGGCTTGGTCCAAGGATAATGTACGTCAAGTTTCGTGGCGTTCGGACCAAATTTGTGACCTGTGAAAATTTAGTTTCGCTTTCTGTTCAATCCAATATGGCCCATCTGACGTCATCTTCGCGAGCAACTTACACCGTTACTGACCGGACGTTTTAAAGTTGGAACAGTGTCTCTGTCTCAAAGGGCCTAGGCGCTAGAGCTGACAAAAAATTAGGGAGACGGGAATAATAATAAAACTTAAGAACAAATATAACCGCAAACGGTGATTAACGGGGTCCGAGCAAAACGAACATGAGGTAGCATAGCTTTTTAGTTTTACATATGCTTTGATTGTTTGGGCCCAATTGTTCAAAAGAAACGTGATCGGATTTCGGTTATCGGATTTCAGTTACTGGATTTCGGCTATCAGATTGGATCAAATCTTGAAAATGGGAAACAAGGTGAAAAGGGAAACAAGGATCCCCAAATTGGATTAGATCACATAATCTATTCTTGGTTTTGATCTGTATAAAACCTTCACTTTGTGTTGTTCAAAACTTTTGAGTTGGATTGGAATAAATTTCGATCCATAAAATTAGGATTACCCTGTGCTGTAACGTTATAGTGTGCTAACCTCCACAACCCAACAGTATTGTAACAGTACTGTATTCTAGTGTGCAACAACCCAATAGTATTCCAACAATACTCTATTCTAGTGTGCTAATCTCTACAACCCAATATTATTCTAACAATACTCTATTCTACAGGACTATGCATTTGTCGTGGATAAGATGAAGGGTCTGATAATGGAAGGCAGTGTTTCCCAATGAATTGAATTGTTGTGGTGGTAGGTGAAGGGGGGGGGGTCATTTACACATGACGGCAGAGCTACTCTATAAACAGATAAACATCACAAAAGTCATAGTGAGGATCATTAAAGCGATGACTTACGTTAACTCAAAGACGCACACAAAGCAGGACACACTGGAGTGCTGGGTTGAGATGAACAAAAGAGTGAACTGAGGGCGAGCAAACAATGTATCCTGGTCTGAGCCCCTGCTCCGGAGCTACAGGGTTTCCCAGCAGGTAAACTGGGCGTGGTTAGGTGGCAGAGCCAAACAATCCTGCAATTTCTCCACAGCACTTTCACCTCAAGGACTTTGTGCAGATTTAAGTGTACATTCGAAAATGAGAAACAATATAATAATAATAATATACATATATATAAACTTAGGGAGTCTTTTCACCAACAGTATTCTAACAATACTCTATTGTAGTATGCTAACCACCACAACCCAACAGTATTCTAACAGTACTCTATTCTAGTGTGCTAATCTCTACAACCCAAAAGTATTCTAACAACACTTGATTCTACCAGACTATTTATTTGTCGTGGATAAGATGAAGGGTTTGATAATGGAAGGCAGTGTTTCCCACATAATTGAATTGTGGTGGTAGGTGAAGGGGGGGTGGGTTCTGTGTCAGAGTCAATAGGATAAACAGCCTATACAGTTATACTTTCCTTGCACTACAAGTCCACATTGTCAAGTAGCTGTAATGTTATAGTGTGCTAACCTCCACAACCCAATAGCATTCTATTCTAGTATGCTAACCTCCACAACCCAAGAGTATTCAAACACTAATGCTTCAAGTGGGATTTGAACTCTCAACCTAAGGATCACCAGTACAAGGCATTATCCCACTGAGCCACTGTCAATCCTACATATTGGCCAGTCACATTCACATGGTGAAAATGTGTATTGTATAGACCTCTCCAGAATAAGTCCCGCCTCCTAACTTCCGTATCCATCCAACCTTCGGTCCTCAAATGTCTATGGGAAATAACATGGCGTTTTGAAAGATCGTACCTGTCAAACTCTGTAGGTGACAAAGTAGAAAAAGCTGCTGGGCAGATTGGCCTACACACTTCTGCCATCTAGTTTCCACTGTATTTTTTGATTTTCGGTGCCGTTTAAGTAGTATAGTCTATAAGTCTGAGAGAAGAGAACATACTAGGAGCGGAGAGAACATACTATCGCTTTTGATTTGAGATCAATACTGCTTGATCACTGACTAGGGATTACGGTAAGCGAATCGCGTCATTTCCTGTTTGTAGTGTCAGAGTGGCTGCTCTCACGCTAGCTTGCTCCTGTTTTCTTTCCACGTAATCCACTTAAATTAGACTACACCTAGGTTTTATTTACGTAAAAACTCCACTCTTAACCACTCGTGTAGCCAATTCACTTGTCTAAATATAATTCACTTGTCTAATCTATCTTAAGGACGATGGCAGGGTCCTCTGCTGCCCCTGCCTCTCCTATTTCCAATTCTCTCCGTTGCCCGGCGTGTCACATGCTAGCTAACTCTTCAGCCTCCTTTAGTGGACATGCTACTTGTAAAAAATGCAGACTAATAGCTAACTTGGAGGCGAGGATAGGTGAACTAGAGAATCGTATCCACACACTGGATCAGATTAGCAAACAGCTAGTGGCAGAACCTTTGGTAAATTGTGTGGATGCACCAGCCGACTGCACAGTTAGCGCAACCATGACAGCCCCCTCGCAGCAAGGGGATAGCTCTTGGGTGACTGTTAGGGGAGCCAGACCCAAGCGAAAGCAGCCCGTTGGGCCTGTTTCGCCTGGATCTAAATCCAAACGAAGGAAGCCCACTGCTAACCACCAACCTATTCATGTTTCTAATAGATTCTCCCCCTTAGCTAGAGAAACCGAGAAACCTGCTACTCTGGTCATTGGCGCTTCTACTATACGAAACGTGATGCTAGCGACTCCATCGGCCATAGTAAAATCGATATCTGGGGCCAGAGCTAACGACATCGAATCAAATTTGAAAGTGCTGGCTAAAGCTAATCGTAAATACTCGAAAATAGTTATCCACACTGGCACTAATGACGTCCGATTGCGTCAATCGGAGATCACCATACAAAACTTTATCTCCGTGTGCAGGTTCGCGCAACAGATGTCTGACTCTGTAACTTTCTCTGGACCCATACCCATTAAAAGAGGTGATGAAATGCTCAGCAGAATTTCGGACCTCAACCGATGGCTGTCAAAGTGGTGTGCCAATAACAATGTGGGCTTCATAGATAACTTTAGCTCCTTCTGGGGGAAACCTGGACTGTTGAAAAGAGACGGTATCCATCCCACATGGGAGGGTACTGCCCTCCTTTCAAGGAACATAGACCGTCACTTAACCGAGGCTAGTTCCTGACGAACCAGAGATCCAGGAAGCAGAGATAAGGTCTTACACAGATCTCTGCCGTCCTAACAGTCACCCAGGTATACAGGGCACACAAGGCCAAATAGAGAGCGTGTCTGTACCAAGACTGTCAACTCTTACTCGACCCACTAGGGGAATTATTCGTAGCAATCTTATTACGATAAAAACTTCTTCGGTGAAGCAAATTCCTCCAAAAACGCAACTTACACTTGCTTTACTTAATATTCGATCACTGTCAAGTAAAACTGCCTTGGTTAATGAAATTATTACTGACAATCATATAGATGTTATGTGTCTTACTGAAACCTGGCTTAAACCAGATGAATACCTTCCATTAAATGAGTCTACACCTCCCTCCCATTTGAATTATCATGTACCACGCCACACTGGCAGGGGAGGTGGAGTAGCTACAATCTATCTATCTAGTCTTCTCACATCTCCCAAGCTCACACACAAGTTTAAATCTTTTGAAGTTCTAGTCCTCAATTTTTTACCGCCAGACTGGAAAACTGATCAGCCTGTAACTGTGGTCACATTGTACAGACCCCCTGGCCCCTACACTGATTTCTTAGAGGAATTTTCTGATTTCCTTTCTACTTTAACTATCCAAACAGAAAAAATACTTATATTGGGTGATTTTAATATTCATATGGATAATGTGCACGATTGTCTCACAATTGCATTTCAATCCCTAATTGACCATGTCGGGTTCTGCCAAAATGTTAATTCGCCCACGCACCGACATAACCATACTATTGATCTAGTCTTATCATACGGCATAAACATAGAGCAGTTAACAATCTTGCCACAATACCCGACCTTAACTGACCACCATCTAATTACTTTTACAATGACATTACAACATGCAGTACCCAATTTAGCTGAATACTACAGCCGCGGCTTATCTGAAAAAACTAATGCAGACTTTCTAGAAAAGATTTCGCTTACGCTTGCCCCATTCCGGACTCATGTGGTAGGCCTATCAGAAGGCCCATTCCTTAATCCAGCCGAGGTCGACTTGTTAACTGATAATGTGATGAACTCATTACGCTCAACCCTTGATTCAGTAGCACCACTCAAAAAGAGAATGAGAAAACAAGTAAGGCGTGCTCCATGGTATACCACACAGACAAAAACACTCAAACGAACAGCGCGTAAACTTGAACAAAAATGGCGTACCACTAAATTGGAAGTTTTTCGCCAAGCATGGAAAGATAGCCTTATCACCTACAAAAAAGCACTCAACGAAGCCAAGTCAACTTACTACTCCTCGCTGATCGAAGAAAACAAAAACAATACAAAATTTCTCTTTACCACAATCTCCCGCCTGACGAAGAACCACACCGAAGTAACCGAATCTATCCCTATTTGCCTAAACAGTAATGACTTCATGAACTTTTTCAATGACAAAATTGAAACAATTAGAGATAAGATTAATATCCAGTCAGTCTCACCAAATATTTATACTCCATTGCTGAACGGTAGCGAAAACATAATTGAATCACAGATGAGACGAACAACGTTGAATTCATTTACACCTATTGACATATTAGACCTCACTTCCACAATCTCTTCATCAAAATCTACAACTAGTCTACTAGATCCTATTCCTACTCATCTTCTGAAGACTGCTCTTCCTTTGTTGGATAATGCTTTGCTCCAGATTATAAATAACTCACTGCTATCAGGCCATGTACCACAGTCGTTTAAGTTATCTGTCATTAAGCCATCCCTCAAAAAGCCTACCCTTGACCCTAACAACCTGGCCAACTATAGGCCTATATCTAATCTCCCTTTTTTGTCAAAAATACTAGAAAAAATAGTGTCGAAACAAATTGGTACCTTCTTGCATATGAATAAAATCCAAGAATTATATCAGTCTGGTTTCAGAGCTCACCACAGTACTGAATCAGCCTTAGTTAAAGTTTTTAATGACCTCCTCATCGCTGCCGATAATGGACATATATCAATATTGGTCCTCCTGGACCTCAGTGCTGCCTTTGACACCATAGACCACAACATACTACTCCACAGGCTTGAACATTCGATAGGCATTAAAGACTCAGCACTCGCTTGGTTTAGATCATACCTTTCCAACCGCAGACAATTTGTACAGGTTCACAATGAACCATCTACCCAGACTATGGTAAAATATGGGGTGCCTCAAGGCTCAGTACTAGGGCCCCTGTTATTTTCTCTCTATATGCTTCCTCTAGGCTCAGAAATTAGGAAACATGGCATTAAATTTCATTCTTATGCAGACGATACACAACTATACCTTTCCATAAAACCTGACGAATTGACTCCGTTAGCCAAACTTGACACATGTATACGAGACATAAAGACATGGATGACAAACAATTTCCTGCTTTTGAACTCCGATAAAACAGAAGTCATGGTTTTAGGTCCTAAAAAGATGAGGGATATCCTATCCTCATCACAGGCTACATTTACTGATCTCCGACTATCCTCATCCACATGTGTTAAAAATCTAGGAGTGACAATTGACCAAGACCTATCACTAAGTAATCACATAAAACAGATTACCCAAGTTTCATTCTATCATTTAAGGAACATCTCAAAGATAAGGAAGTCTTTATCCCTACCAGACGCTGAGCAATTAATCCATGCTTTTGTCACCTCAAGGATTGATTATTGCAATGCTCTATACGCTGGCTGCAATAACACCTGTCTAAAGAGCTTACAGCTTATACAAAATGCAGCTGCTCGCACACTCACTAGAACTAAAAAATATGAACATATTTCCCCTATCCTGGCATCTCTACACTGGCTGCCTGTTAGAAGTCGCATTGACTTCAAAATATTACTTCTAACATACAAAGCCATTAATGGCCAGGCACCAGAATATATTAAAGATCTCCTAGTTCCATATAACCCACCCAGACCGCTACGATCACAGAATACTGGCCTTCTTGTAATTCCAAGAATCTCAAAAACTACAGTAGGAGGCAGAGCTTTCAGCTATCGCGCACCCGTCCTCTGGAATAATCTTCCTACCTCAATTCGACTAGCAGACACCCTCCCTATTTTTAAGTCTAGACTTGAAACATACCTCTTTACTGCCTCCCTTAGTTAGGTATGGTGCGTGGAAATTCACCCACCTCAGGGTTTTTTGGAATGGACCACCCTGCTGAGTCCTCGTGTGACTGGCACCCCAGTCGCACGTGCGATGGTGGTCACTGACCATACCTGCGCTGGTGTCGACTACCCCTCACCATGCCTTAGTTATGCTGCTATAGCATAGTGCTGTCATGGACTTTTCATGTGTCACGCCGTACAACCCCCCCCCTCTCCTCTCCCCCCTTCTCTCTCTCTCTCTCTCAACTCTCCCTCTCTTGCCTATTCCCACCATGGTATACTGTAACAATATATAGTACTACTGATTACTTATTGACATTAACCATTTTGATTTTCAGTAATACTAACCCACTCTACATCTCTCTTTCTTCCCCCTTACTGTACCTCACTTGTGAGGTATATCATCACCAGTCATCAACCATCCGTGTGTTGGCCCTCCTCTCACCCATCTCACCTGAAGTCCCATCCTCGACTGCCCTATTACTGCCCCCTAACTGGACTCCTGGCCCGTACAGCCTAGCGACCCACCACCAGCCTATGACAACTCTGCCCGGATTACTGGCCCATCCACCAACCCACCACATGCCCCTCGAAAACTCCCTTCCCCTGGACAATCCCAACGCTGGACTATTGAACTTTCTGTCACTAAATCAGGAATAACGAACTACCATAACGGATACGTAATCATCCCATCTCTTGTAACTTTCAGCTCAAGTGCTTAACACCATGTCTTATTCTCTACACCCGACTATCATATGCATTTGTCATGTATACAGACCTTACTGTCATGTACTGACCCTAGGCAGATGGGTCAGGCCCTTGAGTCGTGGATCTGCTCGAGGTTTCTTCCTATATATATCTCCAATTCTAGGGAGTTTTTCCTCGCCCCTGTTACCCATGGGCCTCTCTCTTGCTTTCCTTTTCTTCCTTTCTTTCCTTCTTTCTCTGATTGCCTACATTCTGTAAAGCGCCATGATACATGTGTTATGTTTTGGCGCTCTATAAGCACAATAAATTGAATTGAATTAAACGGCACCGACAATCAAAAAATCCAAATGAGGATGCACCTTTCTGTGTCTCTGAGGTCGATGTGAGCAATGCCTTTAGGAGGGTTAATTGTAGAAAAGCTGCTGGACCGGATGGAATTTCTAACAGGGTTTTGTAATCCTGCGCTGCTCAGTTAGCTCCTGTGTTCACTTATATCTTTAACACATCATTGGCTCAAGAGACAGTTCCTACTTGCCTCAAGCAGTCTGTTATTGTTCCAGTACCGAAAAACAAAAGTCCATCATGTCTGAATGACTACCGCCCAGTAGCCCTGACGTCTACAGTGATGAAGTGTTTTGAGAAGCTTGTGAAAAACATTATCTGCTCATCCCTCCCTGCCTCCTTCGACCCCCTCCAATTTGCTTACAGAGCCAACTGGTCTACAGAGGATGCCATCTCAAACCTCATGCACACCACCTTAACTCACCTGGAGGAGGGGAATGGGAATTATGTGAGGATGCTGTTCATTGACTTTAGTTCAGCATTCAACACGAGGACTGAACACCACCCTGTGTCACTGGATATTTGACTTCCTCACCAACCGTTCACAAGTGGTTACAGTGGGGGGTCTGACATCTGACTCATTAACCATCAGCACTGGTGCTCCCCAAGGCTGTGTTTTGAGTCCACTGCTGTACAACATACACACATGACTGCAAAGCCAACAGTAGTCATACCTCCATCATCAAGTTTGCAGATGACACAGTGATCTTGGGCCTGATTAGTAACAACAATGAACAGCTCTACTTGGATCAGGTTGATGAGGTGGCACAGTGGTGTCAATCTAACAGCTTGACACTGAATATCAATAAAACCAAGGAAATGGTAGTGGATTACAGAAGGCAGCAGCAGAACTACAGTTACACCCCACTAATGATCAGCGGGCAACCTGTAGAGAGTCACAAGTAGGGGTGGGCGATATGGACAAAAAATAATATCTCGATATTTTTTGTGATTTTGACGATAACGATAATTAGTCGATATCCTTTAAAAAATTGTTTTTGTTAAAGTCTGAGTTACTTTACAGCTCATTATTTATAAATAGCATCATTACAATAATAACCAATAACCTAACCTGTGACTTTTTAACCAAATCAACCAATGCATTGTCACTCTGACACATTTCCAATTCTGCCCCCACTTGTGTGTGTGGCAATGACATGGTGTAGCCAGCTACATTAGAGAAGATGAATAAGCCTAACAGTTTACCAAGAGAAAGTCTGAAGCTGAAGTTCCTTTCAAACCTTTACATAGGATTCAATGTAAAACTAAGAGCAGACCAACAGAGTAGCCTACATCTCAGTTATTTCCTTCTATGTTTTGTTTTAGAGCAATCACGTAGGCTAGCATTCCAAGTTACAGAATAGAAACTAATGCGTTAGCTTATGGCTAATGTAAATGAGAAATCCCATAGAGATGCTAACGGTTAGCATAATCGGTAAACGTAGATATTTAGAGCGAACTTCAGTCCATTTACAAAAGAGTTACATGAGAATAGTTATTTGTTTACAACTGACTATTAAAATACTCAAAGGCTAATGTTTTCTCTACATATACCGTGTAGGAAAAAACGTGACTGTCTCATCAATACTACTTGAACAGAAGTAGCCGCATAAAATCCCAAGTAGGCTACTCTTGCTGCACAAAATAAACATTAGGCTGCGTGGGACAAAGTTGTGACCCACTAGTGATCACGTGACACTTGCTCTGCTGCACTTCTCCCGCATAGCCTACCTCCTGGGAATGTATGAGTCTTCAGTGCGTGATTTCGAGTGTTTTTCCCCCATAAGTAATTTAAATACTCGATAATGTCAATTTGCACATCGTTAAAACAACAATCACGATATTATCGCAGACGATATATATCGCCCACCCCTAGTCACAAGTTTTAAATACCTTGTTGTCCACATTACTGAAGACTTAACATGGACTGTTAACACTCAATATGTTCTGAAGAAGTCCAGACAACGACTCTACTTCCTTCGTCAGCTAAGGAAATTCAAAGTTTCTACATCCATCATGAAGGCCTTCTACACTTCAGCGGTTGAGAGTGTTCTAACTGGTAGCATCATCACCTGGTATGGAAACACAGTTAGAGATTGTAGTACTCTGCAGAGAGTAGTGCGCTCAGCTGAACGTACTATAAGAACTCAACTCCCTGCTCTACAAGATATATATTCCAGAAGAGTACTCCTAAGAGCCCAAAAGATTCTGAAGGACTCTTCTCATCCTAACAATGGATTATTCCTACCGCTGAAATCAAGAAGACGCCTATGTAGTCACAAAGCCAGAACTGAGAGACTCAGGAGAAGTTTTTATCCCCAGGCCATCCGAACTCTGAACTCACACTATACTGACTTTGCACACATTCACTCCTCAGCACTCTCAAACATTTCCCAACTCTGAACTCACACTATAGGGTAATTCCGTGTCAAATCACCCAGTGGCTGGCAGGTCACCCTCTCCCAAAAAATCTGAAAACAATCACAGGTGTTTGTAGACCAAACCTATGCATAAATCTTAAATAGTATATCTTTATCACTAATGGTTCCAAAACTACAGCCCTTTGAAGTTTCAAGTCATTTTAAGCATCGTGGTGAACAATCCTTTTTGTTCAACTTCCAACATTATTGGCTCTTTTGGTATTTCACACACATTAGTGAAACTATGTGAATAGAAGTACATTTTCCTGTTGAATTAAACAATCCAATCAAATCAGGTGTATCTTGTGTAATTTCCCCTCTGCAAAGCTCTGAAAATGGCTATAAATTCATTATGTGAAAAAACATCACCACCTTTGAGGGCTTGTCATTCAAAAAGTATGTGACACAAATTCATCAGATTGAATGAATAGCTACCTATCAGTGGCAAGAGGCATTTGTAAAAAGATGATGAATCTTTAGTATTGATTTTTCTGCATCTGACAATGCACTGAATTTTAGAAACCCCTTTTTACTTGAACCATATGAACCATAAACTGTGTGTTTAGATTTATGTGCAGCAAACAAGTGACTCTCTTACTCTTCCATTGACTTCCATTGTATTAAAAGAGCACCAGATGTGGTGCAAAGTGGTACTGCAGATCCAGTACAAATTCAATGGATTTATAGACAATATTTAAAAAAAATCTTATCTCAATGAAGAAACTCAGCAACAAGCCCAAATTTTGGGCAGATGATCCTCACATACAGAATGATATATGGTAAAATTAAAAAAAATCCTGTTAACTGTCCACGTGGTGAAATGAGAAGATGAAAACAGGCTTTTTGGAAATCAAGCCCAATTTAAAAAAAAATGCTCTGAAAATATGAAAATGATAACAACCAAAGTTAATGCATGGACAGGACCTTATAATACATATATGTGTAGGAAAAAAATCTGATGAATTTGTGTCACATACTTTTTGAATGAGAAGCCCTCAAAGGTGATGATGTCTTTTCACATTATGAATTTATAGCCATTTTCAGAGCTTTGCAGAGGGGAAAGTATACAAGATACGTCTGATCCGATTGGATTTTTTAATTCAACAGGAAAATGTACTTCTATTTACATAGTTTCACTAATGTGTGTGAAATACCAAAAGAGCCAATAATGCTGGAAGTTGAACAAAAAGGATTGTTCACCACAATGCTTAAAATGACTTGAAGTTTCAAAGGGCTGTAGTTTTGCAACGATTAGGTATACAGATATACTATTTAAGATCTATGCATGGATTTGGTCTACAAACACCTGTGATTTTTTTCAGATTTTTTCGGAGAGGGTCACCTGCCAAATTGCGCTGAAATTGGGTGATTTCACACGGAATGACCCTATACTGACTTTGCATTCATTCACTCCTCAGCACTCATGACCCCCCCCCCCCCCACACACACACACACACACCTACAAGACTTTTAGCACTTTTACATCCCTCTCCCTATGCTACAGACCTTTTATTTATTTTCTTATTTCATCACACGTCAAAACACACACACACACATATCTGACTTTCTCCAACTTTTGCACATCTCCATAGAACTTTTTATTTATTATTTTTGATTTCTCCTCCATCTACCCATGTCCTTGATTGCCTAGCCTTTCTGCCCCCCCCCCCCCCCTCCCCCCCTCCGCCATACCCCAACCAATTTTATCAATGAAAACGTCCTCAAAAACGTCACATCATAGGCTTTCTGGCGATATGATTGGTTAAGGGATTTGTGGCGCGAATTTCTTTTACTACGTGAAGGAAAAATCAAGAGTTGACTTCTCCCTCCACTAGAGGAAAAACAGCAGGAAGCACTATGCATCGTTGCTCTTGACTTCGTCTAAAGGAGAAACTACTGGATCATCTGAGGTAAAAACAAATCTTTTTATGTTATTACTACTTGTTATCCATGTTATTACTTCAAAATCGTTTTTAAAAGTTATTTTTGCTGGTAATTACACATTGTATGCATGGCCGTAACATAATGTGTGTGTGTGTTCACTTCAGCTGATATGACAGCTGGTATTTTAGCACACCGTAATCTTTAGTAAACTCATTATTTTCAGTCATTTCTGGGGGGTTACTATATGTCAACCAAGATTACAGACCTACTAGGACATTTTAACGATTTGTTCTATTTTGAACGATGTTCCTTGCTTGTGAGCTGATACAAAAAACTAGCTAAGTTAGGTAACGTTAGCATCAGAAGAGGCTGCAACATGTCCCTGACGCGTAGTCGCGATAAAGTTCACTCCCGTGCTTCATGACTGCCAACTTTATGTCAAGTACACCTAATCGGTATTTTATTGTCAAATAAACCTTTCATTCCTTCATAATATGTATAGCACAATTTACAGTTGTTTGTAGCCAAGTTGCTTAGATAGAAACATCTGACATGAATGACAACGTTAATGTTACGTTACCGACGTGAAGACTGTTGATCACCGATGGTGTAACGTAAGGATTTTATTCATTGACTGCTGTTTTCATGAATACATGACTGAAGATTTGTTATAAATGGCTGTAAGGTTGGCTGCTACGATTATGAGGTTTTTGGGTGGCTAACTATGATGGGAGCTCATACACCCAAGCCTACTCGTCGACACATTATTTTCTAAGGGGGTGTTTTGTCTTTACGCAACTGCAGTAGCCTATGCACGGTGTGTATGTGTATGCATACGCTGTTTAGATGTTTTCTGTCATATCTCCTGACTCATGTTCATGAATCAATGTTTGCTTGTAAGCTGGTATGCTATGTATGTACACCTAGTGAGCTCTGAGACTAATGTTACCTCTCCAAGCAATATTGGAGTCCTCCAGTGACAATAATACTTTTAGTGAAAAGAGTCATGGTTGGTGGTGATTAAGATTATGTGGAAGTAATGTAAAATAAAACTAAACAACCTATTTACTATCAGACCTGTGATTTTTTTGTTATTTTAGATGGAGGGAGAGAAGTATGTGCAACTGAGGTGAAAGCAGCCGACTGCTGATGGCAAACATGACCTCAAGGACCACAATGGCATGGACATGGGACATGGATGGGTAGTTTCTGGATGAAGAGGAAGACAATGATGTGCTAGAGGAGGAGAGTAATCTCCCATCATCCTCAGCTGGGTAAGCATGTTTGTGTGTGTGTGTGTGTGTGTGTGTGTGTGTGTGTGTTCGCCCAACTGGGCGTATGCACATTTCTGGTTGTGATAAGAGTGTTGCTTATAACAATAATGACAGGGATTATAGTGATAATAGTTTGGTTAGATTTGTAATTCAATTTCTAATTTTCTTATCTGACAATTTCTTTATGTTGAGCTTGGTCAAGTCCCATGTTAGGTAAAAAACATACACTTTGCCTATCCTTCTAACACAGACAGGGACACCAACTCCAGTAGCATTTACACCTCATCGTCTGCTAGGCTTAGATGGAGACACACACACACACACACACACACACACACACACACACACACACGCCACAGCTGTGTCAACACACACACGGATCTGGTGTGAATGAGGCGTTAGTGTATCACCTTATGTGTAGGGCAAATGATATCGATAATTATATATTGTATCAAATTATATGCTGTATGGTTGTTAAATGTATTGAATTTCTTCTAATGTTTTAACTGTTTATATGTGTGAATGTTAATATGAATTGATGCTTTGTTCATCATGTTAAAGTATGTTGTTGATCTTTGTTATACTGTTGTCTTGTCATTCTTGTAGTTATAATAGTTACTGCTTGTTTGTAAACATATGTTTATGTTATTTACTTGAAATTGTTGTTCCTGATTATTTAATGAAGACTTATTATTTCTTCTTTCATAAACCTAACACATGTGCCAGTGTCTCTTATTCTTGTTTTCATAGTAGAATGAAGCACACGGAGAAGCAGTTACCATCTGGCTAGTCTTTATTTCAGCCTTTATCTTTCCTCCCCACAATTGATTTAGCCTCTTCAGAGTACAGTAAGACATCCTATATTTAGCTATGCATCTTGTTTTGATGGTAAAACATCTTATATTTGTTACATGACCATTATATCTGTGTATTTTTGGGCAGATGTCAAACCAGGAAAGGAAAACATCCTACTCTTTAAAAATTCTACATGTAACTGAGACTTGAAGTTATGAGTAAATTAATCATAATTTCTGAACCAAAGGTGATAAATTGATTCTGTTTTTTTCACTGAGGAGATCACAACACTGTCTGTTGATGTTGAATTTTGAAGGTATTGTTTAAAAACAATGTGTGTTACACTCAAACGTATTAACTATGATATGTACCATTTTAAAGGGCTAGTTCTCCTGATTGCAATGGTGGGTATATCTCATCTCTGCCATGTAGCATGGCCACACAATAAGCCTTTTTGTCTCACAAGGGCATCAAGTATGAAAAATCGGAATGTTTCGTGCCGTCTGCAAAGGTCTAATAAATGTATCATAACTTTTGAAGAAAAGGTGATACATTGATTCTGTTTTTATCACTGAGTAGAGGACAAAATTGTGAATCTCCCATACACTCTAAGTTCTTCTCTATCTACAACAGAAATTGGGGCAAAAATTAGATTAATCTTGACAAACTGATAGTTTTGTGTTTTTTGGGGTTGAATTTTAAAGATATTTTTAAAAAAATATGTGTGTTCTCCTCAAAACTATTAATTATATTTTATACCATTTGAAAGGGCTATTTCCCCTGATTATAATGGTGGGTAAATTATATCTCTGTCATGTAGCATAATCACACAATAAGCCTTTTTGTGCCATAAGGCCATCGAGTATGAAAAAATTGAATGTTCGGCGCGGTCTGCAAAGGGTTAATCTACTAAACCCCTCTTTTACTGCACTTTTTACCCTCCCATTAATGCATAAATAGGCTGACACCAGACATAATTTCACTGCATTTCTCACTTCCAGTAACTATATGCATGTGACAATAAACTTCCTTGTATCCTTGATTTGATAATTTTTGAAGCCTGTGAAACTTTTTATGATGTTTGGCTTTTCTCTGAAATTGTGGCAAAAGTAAAAAATTTTAGAGCATAAGACCAGGATGAAAAAGATGCATCTGAATGTATTGATTAATATGATGAAAGAATTTTGAGTCTAGGTCAATCTGGTAAGGAGAAATAAACGTTTTTGACAAGAGCGCCACCTTTGGGTGCAGTACCCCAAATTTTGGGTTATGGGTAGTGGGGGGTACTGGTAACAATACTTGAAAATGTCAAGTTTCTAGGACTTACGGTTTATAGGAATATAGGTGATCTAGCAAAAAAGGCCTAAGTGGTCTAAGTTTATTGGCCTATATCTCTGAAATGGAACAAAATTCTGAGCAGTAACTTTTGTGAGGCTTGGTCTAAACATTGTCTGTGAGAATTTTGGTGAAGATTTGATTATTTTTAAAGAGTTTTATAATGTTTGGCTTTTCCATGAAATTGTGTCAAAAGTAAACATTTGTAGACCATAAGACCAGGGCCAAAAAGATGCATCTGAGTTTAGAGATTAATATTATGAAATAAATCTGGTAAGGAGAAATAAGCATAATTAACTTTTTTTTGCCAATAGCGCCACCTTTGGGTGCAGTACCCCAAATTTTGGGTTATGGGTAGAGGGGGGTACTGGTAACCATACCTGGTAACCTACGCTGCTCGGACCCCTAATAAGTGTGCTGCTTTGCAAGCACACTTAATAAAGTTGTGCGTAATGTTATTGAAGGAGAGCAAAATTGCTATTCCCTGAAGATGAGTCAGCTATGTTGACCATTCATCGACAAATGCTTTCCTTATGGAAAACTGCATATTACACTATGACAGTTTGTAAGGGTAAAGGCCTGTCAAGTTTTGCGCAAGGTCCATAGGCTACAACAAAGTGTTTCTGGAGTGAAACTTTGAATTCAGTCAGACTTGTGTGATAAAAGAATATGGCAAGGCTATCTCTATCTCTTACTAGCTCATATTGAGAAGATTGCATGACGGAAATAACAGTGGACTAACTATGGGTAATTGAGGATAACTTGTAGACCATAAAGGTTCATTGTCCTTATGTGCTATCTCTGCCATTGGTGCTTTTGATCGGTCAGATTTTAAATCTCCTGTGGTGGGTTGGACATATGTAGTGTCATCAAAATGCCCGCCCACGTCCCCCCTTTCCGCCTTAACGTTTTCACACTGGTGCCGGAACTTATCGATATCGAAATGTGTAGGGTGCTTGGTAGTAAATTTGGCGAGACACTTCGTCCCGCCGTTCCGCCTCGGTCTATGTGAAAAGGACAGGCGTTCCACGAATCTGGTACATAATTTTGCGGCCTCGAAACTGTATGTAACGGAGGCGAACTGAGCTAGCATGCTAGTTGCGCATGCAAATCCTCATACCCCTAACTTTAAGAACACTTCTAACTGCTGAGTTGGAAGCCTGGGCTTTTAGCTCAGTGGTTAGAGTGTTCGACTCCCATTCCGGTGTGTGATGAGGTGGCCGGTTCGAGGGCCGTGAGCGGCGGACGAATTACGACCTCTGTTACAGTGGTGCCGTAGACCCGGATCATGGGAGTGAAGATTTAGGGAGGTGAGTGTAACGGAGGCGAACTGAGCTAGCAGGCTAGTTGCTCGTGTAAATCCTCACACCCCTAACCTTAAGAACGCTTCTAACCGCGTTAGAGCGTTCGACTCCAATGCCGGTGTGTGTCGAGGTGGCGGGTTCGAGCGGCGGACGAATTACGACCTCTGTTACACTCACAACCTGAAGTTGAAGTCCTGTGATGATTATGGGATTTGACACTTTTGACCAAGATTTCTCCATGATCCCTTCTTTTTAAAAACACCAATTTGACTTGTCTTATGCAAATTGATCTCAATGGTGCATTTTGCCCATGTTCAGGGTGAAAAAAAAAAAAGAAAGATTTGCATAAGACAAGTCAAATTGGTGTTTGGGTAGATGACAAATAGCAGAATTCAGACTGTCCATGTGTCACACACTTATAAAAAATGGCAATTGTTAAGAATTGATATGGAAATGTTGTAGGTCTGGTAGGTTCAAGTTCTGTAATATTAAATTTATTGGATTTGTATTTAACTTTTGACTTAAAATAATCATCCAAACATAAAAAATGTCATATGGTGTGACTGTCCACCATGTGTGCGAACTTCCTAAAAAGAGTGTATATCCAAAGTTTTACCATGCATATAAAATACTTGGATGTTTTTTACAACCACAGAAAGTTTTGATGTTTATGCATGCTGTCCAACTAAGTTATAATCAAATATATTTTGTCCATAAAATGGTTGTTATATGGCGTGACACTATATTGTATATTTTGACCGGGCATTCATTTGGACATCATTATTGTGAAGAGGACCCTGCTTAACCAGGAAGTAACAATATAATGTCAGGAGTAATTGGCATGGTCAAGAGGTGAGTTCTGCTTTTTAGACTTTTATATAAAAAGCTTTGAATTGGACATCATCAATCATGACCAATTTTTAGTGTCTTATGGTGTGATATCATTTGCCTAAAAAGTAGCTATTTTTCACAAATATTCTTCATGAATTCTTAAAAAGCACTGCTGCCATGTGGTCAGTTGCATGCTAAATAATAGCTAGCTGCATTTAACTGTCTAGAAAATTAGCTTAACTGTCAAAATGTCATATAGTGTGACGCTGCATCATATGGTGTGACAGCTTTTTTCAAGTCACACTATATGACATTTCTGTCACACCCTATGACACAATTGCATTTTTACATAAAAGTTCTTGTAAAAACATGTTTTAAATTATTTTTATACTTTAAAAAGAATATTTTTTTCTTTTATGTTACCATGCCATGTAAGTTTAAAAAATAAATACTATTCCTCCATTTCTTGTCAGTGTGAAGCAGATATGTCCAGCAAAGAGAGAACACGCAAGTACAGGGAAAGACTGAATGCAGACCCTGCAAAGAGGGAGGAAGTCTGAAAACTGTTAAAGCTATTACTATACATAAAATGATTTTGAATTCTATTCGTTTCCTGCTATGTGAAAACTGTAATAACTACCTCTGTTACATGGTATTTAAAGTTTAAAACTTTCATCTATTTTGCTGTTACACACATACACCATTCATACAGTGACTTCAAAATTCATTGTTAATGATTTTATTGTCATTAAAAACTAGGGGTGGGCGATATGGCCTAAAATTCATATTGCGGTATAATTTGGGACACAGACGGTAAACGGTATATATTGCGGTATAATTTGGTGTGTGAATTTCAATATAGGTCTAGCAGGTTCTTGCATAAAATAGTCAAGATTGTTACTTATTTAAAAATGTATTGGCTATAAAAATGATCAAAGTTTTATTTAGCCTATTCACTGCAGTAGACCGGCATCACTGTATGAAACATTACAAAAACATGAAACATGACATATATCATAGAACTGTAAATCATCTGATCATCTAATATTTACAGATATCTAAGCTATATATAACATTTATTTTATATTTGGCCTGTAATAAAATCATGTATTGAACAATTTAACCACAGCTCAGCTTTAAGAAACTCAAATAGCCTAGATGCATGCTTAGCATTTTGTGATCATTAGGCTAAGGCTACTTTCACAAACTCAGTCAGCTGTCCTCTGATTTACCAATATCTAGGCGATATTTGTAACATTTATTTTGTATTTGGCCCGTTATGAAATCATGTGGAACAATTTAAACACATTGTAAAACTTAAAGCCCAAATTTGGAGACATCCATGCATGTCGAAATTTACTGCAAATTCAAAACTGGATTACTCTGGAACGGCTAACTGTACAGGGGACTGATTTACACCTTTGTGTTCGGTAAGGTCTGCTGTTTATTTTGATATAAGGTTTGTCGTGTGTTAAAAGAAGGGTTCGTGAAGTATTCCACCGAGATGAATGGGTTGGGAGATCATGGGACGCAAAACCTTCAGTAGAATGTATGATTAAATTGAATTATATTATTTACTTTTCTCGCGAACCGTTCAACTAAGCAATTATCGGGTAACATCGTTTAAAAGCTGAGAAAAAGCTCTTTCGTGTGATACTTGTGATGTCTGTGTGATGAATAGGCTACTTCGCGAGTAGTTCAACTGAGATGAATGGAATTTGGACGCACTTTCTTTCTTGCGCTGTCTCTTTCTCCACTGCGTAAAATACTCAATTAATTTGCGCTGTGAATGCTTAGATTATTTTGACAGGCCACACAGGCTAAATAAAAATCGCTATTAGTAGGACGCAAAGCAGAATATTGAAAGAAGGGGGCAAGGCCACCGTGGCCTGTAAACCTCTGATTTTCAAAGGGGCCTCACGGCCAACGCAAGAGGCAACGACGTGGCCGCCGTGAAATTCCTACCCTGTTTGGGGGTTTATGTCTGTATTTCTCCTAAGTTATAAGTCTAAAGTTAGCGTCTTTATCGTGACATGTTTCCCTTTTAGTTCTCCCTCGTGTGTGATCCTTTTTGTGTGGGGGGCTGCGTCCACCCCTGTATGTGTAGCGTGTGTGTGTACTTGACCTGCTCCGTGTGTATTGTGTTCTGGCCTAGCGTTCATGGGCTTCGTAAAAACCTTTCTCCGAGTGAAAACATCATCATTCCGTGTCATTCACGTCACGTAATGTGTGAGTCAGAGGTCGGAAACTGGGGCTAGATTTTGCTAACAGAGTTGCCCAGTTAGGGGCTCGTCATCACTTTTGTAGTTCGTTTGTAGTCCATGTGGCCTTTCATGTCCAACAGTTTTAATGTGAACTTGGGAATTTGCCCTTTTTATCACTTGAAAAGCTGCATATCTTTCTTTCACGAGCATCTTACACTATATTTTAAGCAAATACAGTTGTTTGTTTAGGATTAGTGAGTGTATGTTTTAACCTTTGTTGTGGCATCCGTGTTTGTCACACATTCGATGGCAATAAAGCACTTGAACACTTGCTGTCGGAAAAACAAAGTAGCCATGGGGGCGGTCCTTGTCATTCCGAGGTGCTCTGAATGCACCATGGGTCTGTGTCCCTGCTCTCTTTCTCAGCTAATAAACCTTTTGATTGGACAACTGTCTGTGTCGCTATCAAATCGTTACAATACCTTCACCGCTCGCAGCCATTTTTCCACACCTGTGGCCTCCTCGTGGTTGCTGCCGGTCCCGGCAGGCCAAGCGTGTTGCAATTTGATGACATAATGACCTATCGCAATATGCCGGTATAACAAAAATATCTATCGTTGGCCAGATTTTTATCGCATACCGCTTATACCGTTTATATCGCCCAGCCCTATTAAAAACCCTGTTTTGCTCTGACACATGGTGGAGTGGTGCAGTTCATCATATGGCGTGACACCATGTCATTTGGTGTGACATTAAATAATAGTTAGGTTTTTATTTATATTTTTTTGGCTGTTACTGCAAACAAGAATATTTTTAAGGATGGCCTAATTGACACATTGGAATTTCATTTCATCTTTTGGCATTTTTGGAAGCCCATAATGTCTGTTCTAATGGTGGTAGAAGGCTGGAAACTGGTGTGGTAGTTCACTGTAGCCGGTACTACTTCTGGAGGCAGAATCAACTGTTTGGGTGAGAGGTGGGTCACCAAAGTCACCAAAGTCCTAAAAAATGTTGACGAATGTCAGACAGATCCCCTGTTGGGTGCCATTCCAACATATAATTTGTTGTGTCAGTGTGCCAGACATCTATGGACGCATTGCTCGTCAATAGAAACTTGACCAAAAGGCCTCCAGACTTGTGTAGTACAGGCTACAATGAACTACCACACCAGTTTCCAGTCTTCTACCACTATTAGAACAGACATTATGGTCTTCCAAAAATGCCAAAAGTTGAAATGTAAAATTCCAATGTGTCAATTAGGGCCTTTCAAATTCAAATGGATGCCATGGGCAAACCGTTTGAGATATTGACCTGAAACGTCAGATTCCTTTGTTTGGTGACTTTTCAGCAAAATCTGAGAGGTGTCATACATGTGTGGCTGAGTTGGCGTGAAATGACCCAACTGCCTCTGGATGCGGTTTACTTGCATAAAAGTATGCCGCAGATTTTGCCAGAACATGCCATCCCACATGGTATGCAGTGGCCATTCAATGTGTTCATAAACTGACACTGCGAATAGCCTACTTTGGACTGATTTCGGACATTGAATAAACAAACAATCATTGCAACTGCACATTCCCAAATCGAAACAAGCGACCAACTTCCAACTACTATGTCCCAAATTTAAAGAAAGTTTCAGAACGCCACATGACCAGACCTTGACCAGACAAAGAGTGGCAAAGTGTGACATCACACACAAAACTGTGTTTGTAGGCACAGGAGAGCAAATTTCTGATGACCATGCATCATTCCACAAAATGGTGCTTATCTTCTCTATCAAGTTATTCAATTAAGCTAAACATAGCCTTAACTCAAGCCTGTCATTTTGATCTGTAATAAATGTAAAATGCAACCATGCTTAAATTGTGCTTTCTGCACATTTATTAAACTATAACAATATGCGATATTCATTATTACCTGTGGGCATGTAAGCTACAGGTTTTCTACAGGAATAGCGCACTGTAAAATAAACTCTACATTGTAAGTAGCCAGGGCTGGTAGTGGAAATAAATGAGTGGGAATAATACAGTCAAATTACCTTGACAGCAGAGTGAGTTTCTGTTCCAGGATTATCTCCAATTTCTGTGCCTGTCTTGAAATCCAGTGGTCAACACCATGGAACCTATAACAGTTCTCAAGCACCAGCCTGAAATCAGCCACAAAGTCTGTGATGCTGTCATACTCCCGGTTCACAAACTTTTCATCTATTCTCTTGAAGCACATTCCTTGTTGCACAGAGTCTGCAAGTGAGTTGTCCTGTATACCAACTGGGTTCCAAAGGGGAGCTGTGATGGCCTTGTGCTTCTCTAATAGAAAATCGTGGAATATTCTGTAAGCTTGTTGCACTTCATAGCTTAAGTCATCATCATCGCTGGATGCATTCTGTAGACAAACTTCAGATAAAGCTCTACTGTCCTCTGAGACTACTCTCAGTTCATCCCTAATGTGTAAGTCATTCCATTCGCTGTGAGATGTGTTATCCACCATTGAGCCTGAAGCTGAGGCCCCATTTGGTAGTTCAGAGAGAGCGATAGAACTCTGGAAAACAAGGCGTCTAGGACTGTCGATGTTTTCTGTCACGTCCTTGTGGTAGACCGTGAGATGCGAAGATACATCTGGAAAGCTACCCGATTTAGCCTGACTTGTGTCCACTTGCACCTTCATTCTTCTGTAACTAAGCAGCTCCCTACAACTACTTGATGCACTCAAATAACAATGTCAACCAGGCAGAAATAAAGCTCAATTTTACAGTCAACGAATAGGAAAAGGAATTTCCGGGTTATAAGTTAGTTACGAGTGATCATTTAGTATTAAACCTAATCATAGTGCAAAATCTGACATCTATTGCAGGTTACGCTTGTCTCGGTTTACAGGTTAAACTAGCGAGTGACTGGTACTCAATAGCCTCAATGTTGATGTCAGTTTGCCTGCGAACCACCACCACCACTTATACACACAAAATATGATAGCTAGCATACAAACACAAGTAAGCCTGTAACCTAAGTTACGTTAACGATGACCGTCAGTCACGTAAGCTAACATGAATCCCCGTGACGTTATCTATGGATATAGGACATAATTACACAATAGTCTAATTTAACCAAAGAGGTGCACATTCTTTCCGTAACCGATAATTATTTGAATACCAAATACAGTACTATTTTTCTACTAGTTTTTCAGCCAGTCAGATAAGTTATATTCTCTTCCAGGCCATTTCCCATACCTCTACACTCGGCGCGTTCAATTGGCCTCATGGACCGGGGATGGAGCCTCGTGCACGGGCTAGAGTTGCTGCTTAGCCCGCCTATACGGATGTTATTGTTTCAATGCACAGGCCTTGGGTAGCCAGACCTTCTCCAAAGACGCCAGTAACGTTACACACAATCCAACTTCTTTCATTATTTAATGTTAAACTTTGTTGACTTGGTCACGTTTACATAGGTTGCAGTGAAGTCTGTCACTGTGAACATTTCCCATCTAGAATGGTTTCGTTGACTTAACCGCTTACAGTAACGTTAACTTGCTAACGTTATATCTGAAATACGAGCTCATTTAATTCGTGAACATTAGCCAACCAAAACTAGCTACTCGGTTAATATCCGATTAAAGTTGTTTTTACAAAACAAGACATTGAAAAGCAAAACAAGAGTGATTTACGCACTGATGATTAAAGCTATGCAGTTGTACAATGAGGACTCTGGGCAGACATCTACTGACATTAAACGACCAAGCTAGATAGTTGACAGGCTAACATTACCCCACTATCAACTCCTACACTTTACTCCTCGGCGTGAAGAGGATCTGACGTAAGCTCTATTGACAACTTTCGGAGAGGGAGTTACCTAGCGTTCATAAGGCTTGTTTGACTTCGGCTGAGTCTGACTTGGTCTGGCTTACTACGTAAACGTGATCTTCAGAGCCTAGCTACAACAGAGGGCAGCTCATCCCGGACAGAAAAGGCTTGTTTGACTTCGGCTGAGTCTGACTTGGTCTGGCTTACTACGTAAACGTGATCTTCAGAGCCTAGCCGGGAGGAGCTACAACAGAGGGCAGCTTATCCCGGACAGAAAGGCTACAGTCTGCCTGACGTGACTCGCGGGAGATATCGCGGAATGTTGTTTGCAATAAACACAGCAGAACTTTCATTCTTACTCATTAAAATGAGCATGATGACTGACGAAATAAATTCTTATGATGTAGTTTAAATAAACCACTGTTGTCATACAGTTAACAGGCCTGCATTGTAGCACATACATTCAATATCAAGTGTTTCCCCTATACGTGTGTCTATCTATTTAGCCAACAGCAGAAAATAACAGAATATCCAAACGTTTTCAGTAGGCTAGCCTACCATTGTTGCAGAAATCACGTATAAGAAGGTATCCCTTCGATTTCTGTTTATTTTCGCATATTCCAACATAAGGAAGCAGCATGAGCCTCTAGTCATAATCGTCATGAGGACATTCCTCCCAAATGGCCCTATCACGTCTTTGAACTGACGTCATGAGGGCGTGTTTCAGCTCGTGCAGCTCGTGGAAGGCAACTGCAAGATCTGTCTGCAGGCTAAGACTCCCGCGATATTTTAAGGCCATGTGACATGGTGTCACGGTGGTAAGTCCCTCCCCGGCTGACAGAAGTCGGACAGAATTTCTAACCAGTATGCATTGCGTCCATCCCAGTATGCATTGTGTTCAACCCAGCATGCATCACATCAAGTCAGATCTGCACAGATCTGCCGCAAGTCGAACTCCCCTATAGACCTCTCCAGAATATATCCCGCCTCCTAACTTCCGTATCCATCCAACTTCCGGGCGTGGATTGTCTATGGGAAATAACATGGCGTTTTGAAAGATCGTACCTGTCAAACTCTGTAGGTGACAAAGTAGAAAAAGCTGCTGGGCAGATTGGCCTACACACTTCTGCCATCTAGTTTCCACTGGATTTTTTGATTTTCGGTGCCGTTTGAGTAGTATAGTCTATAGTATACTACTTAAACGGCACCGACAATCAAAAAATCCAGTGGAAACTATATGGCAGAAGTGTGTAGGCCAATCTGCCCACCAGCTTTTTCAACTTCGCTACCTACAGAGGTTTTACCGGTATGATATTTCGAAACGCCATGTTATTTCTCATAGACAATCCACGCCCGGTTGGATGGATACGGAAGTTACGGAGGCGGGACTTATTCTGGAGAGGTCAATGGGCTTCGGAAAAACCCTTTTTCCGAGTGAAAACCTCATCATTCCGTGTCATTCACGTCACGTAATAGGCGTGTTCGACTTCGACTGACCTAGCGTTCATGGGCTTCGTAAAAACCTTTCTCCGAGTGAAAACATCATCATTCCGCGTCATTCACGTCACTTAATGTGTGAGTCAGAGGTCGGAAACTGGGGCTAGATTTTGCTAACAGAAGGGGAGTTCGACTTGCGGCTAGTGATGGCCAAATGAGGCTTCCTGAACCACTGAGGCTTTCCAGCCCATTGGTTCACCAAAAGGTTCGTTTACCTGAAGCCTCATGAAACAGTGTGCTCCCTAGTGACACCTGCTGTGCAAAGCAATGTATCGCACAAATCTATTCATCCTGAGCAACCAAATTGTCATGGTGTGGGCACACCCTTTTTCTATTGCCTGTGTATTAAATAAAGTTTTTTACTCTGCTTGTGTTTACCTATGCACACACAACTCACACACACATAACTTTGTATTCAGTAGTTCTTTGGGTTAGTGATGACAGTGAATGCCCCAAATGAGTGTAAAGAAATCACTGAGTGCAGTGCTGACTGAGTGCAATAGTGTAGTGCTTATGGAACTGGGAGGGCAATTGTGTAGTGCTTATGGAACTGGGAGGGCAATTGTGTAGTGCTTATGGAACTGGGAGTGGAACAGCAAACTGCAACAGGGATGGGAACATTTTTACTGATTTTTATTTAAAAACAAAAGTTTTTTTACAGTATTTGGATTGAGGCGGTTTCTCTTTTTGGAAACCACCTCTCCAGCCTTAGAAAACACCCTTTCACAGGGCACCGATGATGCCGGACAACATAAGAACGTAAGTGCCAGCTTATATAAATTGGGATGTTGGAGCTTCTGTTTGTTCCAATAACCCAGCGGATCCTCAGTCCTTGCCAGATTTGTCTCTGACAAATAACGGTCCACCTCAATAGTAGCATCTGCGGTCACACTGGAGCTCCGTCTGCTGTTATCCACTGTGCTGTCCAGTAGATGCCAAAGGTCACCTATAATTATACAAGGGAAAACACTCACTTCTCAATGGTTCACATTACATGACATTACAAATGTGAAAATTCACATAAGACATAGACTACTTACCACAGGTTGTAGATGGCCCAGCTTTTGAGGCAGGTACTTGAGCTGGGGGTGTTGTTTCAGAATTTCTGATAACATTGGCACATTCTGACTTTAGTCTTGTAATGGCTTCTTGGAGCTTTCCTGGACTTAGGAACCCTAGTTTTTTGAACCTAGGGTCCAGCAATGTAGGCATCGTCATCACACTAATGGATTCCATTTGTAACGCATGCTCTCTGACGCGACGGACAAGGTTGTCAGCCAGCTGCCTTGCCATATTTGATGTTAAGCCCTCGGATTTTCTTACTATTGTGTGGTTCAGCATCTTCATTAGGGGAATAACCTTTGAAGCAGACACTCTTTTTTCTGCAGAAAGCTCTACTGTGGCCTGGTGGAATGGGGCCAGTAGGTCGAGAGCATCCTTCATTGTTTCATACTCCAATGAAGTAGGAGGGCTTACATCTGTCCTCAAAGAGGCTAGAGCTGCCCCCACTGGCTCTCTCAGGTCATAGAGCCTTTCCAGCATGCTGTAAGTGCTGTTCCATCTAGTGTCCACCTCAATAATCCTTTTCAGAGCAGGCCTCCCCATCTGCACCTGCACTTGGGCCAGTCTTTCTTTTCCTGTTGTGCTGGTCCTGAAGTAGGTTACAAGCTTCCTACATTTGGTGCGAAGCTCATTTAAGCCTGGCACATCATCGAAAGACTTCTTGACAATTAAATTCAATGCATGTGCAATGCATATCGCATGCCTAATATTCAATGCCCTCACACAGGCAATCATATTGGCAGCAGCACCCGTGACAAGGCACCTCACCTTATCCTTTATGCCCCACTCCTCCATGACCATGGTATGGGCAATAGCCAAGTTGTCTGCCGTATGGGTGTTTGGGAAATGTTGCACCCCAAGCAAGATTGTCCCAAGCTGGTCATTGGCATCAATAAAATGACAAGTCACAGCCAGGTAAGCCTCCAGGTTGATGGACGTCCACATGTCGGACGTAAGGCTAACAGCAACAACATTGTCCAATTTTTCTTTGGCCTTCTCCTTAGCCTCCTCATACCGGGTGTCAACCATGGACTTCAAAGCCTGAGAACAAAAATATTAATTGTTACTATTCATTCTGACTTTATAACAATAAACTACTTTAGTCTATTCACATACATACCTTTCTTGTTGGGAGAACATAGGATGGATCCAGCACATGCACAAGCTCCCTAAACCCCACGTCATCCACAACAGAAAAGGGTTGGGAGTCTTTGATGACCATGTTGACCAAAGCCTCATCCACCATTTTCTTTCTGTAATCTATAACACAGTACAATGCTGGTGTATTGTAGGAGCCTAACACATTATTGAAATAATGAAATGAAGATTAAATATTACTTTGACTAGTGGCTGGTCTGTTTGCAGCAGGTTGAGCATCCTCATGCATTGCACGATAATGCCTAAGCATTGAGGAGGTGTTGTTGCTGTAAGTCAGCTCTTTATGGCACAGCAAACATTTCACCTTCAACATGCAGATAATACACATTTTGATTATACAGCGATATGGTGAGGATTATGTGATGTTATGATAATAAATTATATAAATGTATACAAACCTTGTTATGAGCAATCAATTCAAAATGCTCCCAGACAGGAGAAGTTCTCCTCTTTCTTGCTGGCTCCATTGTAAGGGCTCTAGGTTTGCCTTTAACGTTTGCACTCTAAGGCTTTCCCTACAGTCTAGTCTTATAATAATAATAATAGCAATAATATATATATATATATATATATATATATATATATATATATATATATATATATATATATATAATAATAACACTACTACCAATATATGTATATATATATAGCTACTAGAACTAGATATAGGCCTAGGCTAATTTACTCTAATAATCTACTGAACTATGTATACTTTACTCTAACAATCTACTAATAATCTACTATAATAATAACAATATATATATATAATAATAACACTACTACCAATATATGTATATATATATAGCTACTAGAACTAGATATAGGCTAATTTACTCTAATAATCTACTGAACTATGTATACTTTACTCTAATAATCTAATAATCTACTAAACTAAGTATAATGTAATATAATATATAATACAGGCTATGATATATAATGATAACTATGCTACTACAAACTCGCTACAACTTGCTACTCACTACTTCGTACAACCAACACTTCAACACCAATGCAAACGCCTACTGCAAAACCCACGAGAGGCGCGAGGTTTCGAACCACTTTTATCCGGAAGCGATACTCAGAATGAAGCAATGACGTATTCAACACAAACCGAGGCCTCGTTTGTCATCGTCACGTGATTTTCATGGAAACGACACAAGCCTCGAATCGGGGCTTCATCTGGAACGCCCCTTTTTGCTCGACACAAGCTCCGGAGCCTCGCTTCAGATGTCACATCACTACTTGCGGCCATAGACAGTAAAAGAAATGGACGAACAGACTCCGTCGTTTTCAATGGGAGGGCACTGAGTCAAATAGAACGATTTTTCAGTTGGTCCCCCCAGTACTGCGCAGACTCACACTTAACTTCGTGACGTTAGCCATCAAACTGAATCTTGTAACTCATATGATAGATACACAGAAATTCTTCTCACACTTCCTTCGCCTTCAAAGTCATCAAAGTTAAACATTTATTTATGTATTATTATTAATATCATCCTCACCAAGTCGTGTTAATGTTGAAGCTACCATACATGATCATCTTCAAAAACAGTCATGCTAAAACAAAACAAAAAAGTTAGAGGCTTGAAGCTAATCTTCTTTCCACTTTTCCGACCTACGGTCAATCCATCGAAAACCTCTGAAATGATTAGTGCCGTTTTTAAAAAAAAAAATAGGTTTACTTTTTTATTATTATTAGGTTGCCTCTGTGTAATGCTTTACCTTAACATACGGTCGTGTATGCTAGGTTTTGCTTATGAGTTACCGTCATAGACTGTAAGGTGGACTGAGCTTCTTATCCAAACAATACGGTTATCTCCCTACGGCGCGAAAGAGAGATTACGTCAAAGCTAGCTTCCCTCCAACCGAACAAGCTAACCGTTCTTCTTATGGGTAACCAACGTTACGGACGAGGTAGTGGAGTCCGTTTTGCCTTTGTAGTGTTTATGTGGATTACACAGAAGCTACAATATCGGCACAGGATATATGTTATATGAAGTTATGGTATTTCAAAAAAATCCTACAATGAATGGACTTCTATGGGAGTTAGCAGAGAGGTGGTCCCTCCAGCCTACGTCGATTCTTCTACTTCCGGGAATTCGCCTGCCCCCTTGCTTGCGGCAGATCTGTGCAGATCTGACTTGATGTGATGCATGCTGGGTTGAACACAATGCATACTGGGATGGACGCAATGCATACTGGTTAGAAATTCTGTCCGACTTCTGTCAGCCGGGGAGGGACTTACCACCGTGACACCATGTCACATGGCCTTAAAATATCGCGGGAGTCTTAGCCTGCAGACAGATCTTGCAGTTGCCTTCCACGAGCTGCACGAGCTGAAACACGCCCTCATGACGTCAGTTCAAAGACGTGATAGGGCCATTTGGGAGGAATGTCCTCATGACGATTATGACTAGAGGCTCATGCTGCTTCCTTATGTTGGAATATGCAAAAATAAACAGAAATCGAAGGGATACCTTCTTATACGTGACTTCTGCAACAATGGTAGGCTAGCTTACTGAAAACGTTTGGATATTCTGTTATTTTCTGCTGTTGGCTAAATAGATAGACACACATATAGGGGAAACACTTGATATTGAATTTATGTGCTACAATGCAGGCCTGTTAACTGTATGACAACAGTGGTTTATTTAAACTACATCATAAGAATGTATTTCGTCAGTCATCATGCTCATTTTAATGAGTAAGAATGAAAGTTCTGCTGTGTTTATTGCAAACAACATTCCGCGATATCTCCCGCGATGTCTCCCGCAAGTCACGTCAGGCAGACTGTAGCCTTTCTGTCCGGGATGAGCTGCCCTCTGTTGTAGCTCCTCCCGGCTAGCCTCTGAAGATCACGTTTACGTAGTAAGCCAGACCAAGTCAGACTCAGCCGAAGTCGAACTCGCCTAGAGTTGCCCAGTTAGGGGCTCGTCATCACTTTTGTCGTCACGTTGTAGTTCGTTTGTAGTCCATGTGGCCTTTCATGTCCAACAGTTTTAATGTGAACTTGGGAATTTGCCCTTTTTATCACTTGAAAAGCTGCATATCTTTCTTTCACGAGCATCTTACACTATATTTTAAGCAAATACAGTTGTTTGTTTAGGATTAGTGAGTGTATATTTTAACCTTTGTTGTGGCATCCGTGTTTGTCACACATTCGATGGCTAAGCACTTGAACACTTGCTGTCGGAAAAACAAAGTAGCCATGGGGGCGGTCCTTGTCATTCCGAGGTGCTCTGAATGCACCCTGAGTCTGACTTGGTCTGGCTTTCTATGTAAACGTGATCTTCAGAGGCTAGCCGGGAGGAGCTACAACCAGAGTCTAATGTGGAGACACAGCACTCAAAAAATACTCCATAGAAATGCATGGGGCTAGTTTGTCACGCCAATATGGCCGTTGTCTACACATATCCCACCCCTTCCTCGGCAAAACGTCGACATGTGAATACGTTGAGCCAATCATGTGGTGTGATGTGAATACATTGAGCCAATAATATGGTGTGTTGTGAAGACATCGTGCCAATCATGTGTTGTGATCTCGCCGCTGGAGAAAGATGTGTCGTGAATCCTTGCGCACGCGCAGTTCGACCCAAAGACTGTGCCCGATGAGTGCCCATAAAACGTTGGTATATGGCCGCCGAGTGGAGGGACTTGCCTAAAAGGACTTTGCTACAACAGAGGGCAGCTCATCCCGGACAGGCAGGCTACAGTCTGCCTGACGCATAGACAGTAAAAGAAATGGACGAACAGACTCCGTCGTTCTCAATGGGAGGGTACTGAGTCATTTTTCAGTTGGTCCCCCCAGTACTGCGCAGACTCGCACTTAACTTCGTGACGTTAGCCATCGAACTGAATCTTGTAACTCATATGATAGATAGGCTACACAGAAATTCTTCTCACACTTCCTTCGCCTTCAAAGTTAAACATTTATTTATGTATTATTATTAATATCATCCTCACAAGTGATATCAAGTCGTGTTAATGTTGAAACTACCACACATGATCATCTTCAAAAACAGTCATGGTAAAACAAAACAAAAAAGTTATAGCCTTGAGGCTAATCTTCTTTCCACTTTTCTGACCTACGTCAATCCATCGAAAACCTCTGAAATGATTATCGTTAGACTACCTAACGGTAAAACTACTGTTTTTCCATTAGGTTTACTTGCCTCTATGCTTTACCTTAACATAGGCTACAATGCTATTGTAGGCTACATAGCTTTGTTCACGAGTTTCCGTGCTGGCTGGACTACGCTTCTTATCCAAACAATACGGTTATCTCCCTTCAGTGCGTTAGCTTCCCTTCAACCGGACATGCTAAACATTCTTCTTACGGGAACCTAACGTTACGTACAAGGTAGTCGAGTCTTGTTTTGCCTTTTATTGTTTATGTAGATAACACAGAAGCTAAAATATCGGCACATGATATATGTTATATGAAGTTATGGGAGTTCAAAAAAATCCTAAATGGATGGGCGTTCTATGGGGTTAGCAGAGAGTTGATAACCACCGCTACATCGATGCTTCTACTTCCGGGAATTCGCCTGCCCCCTTGGCCTGACGTGACTCGCGGGAGACGTCGCGGGAGATATCGCGGAATGTTGTTTGCAATAGAGCATCACAGTCCCGCCCCTCCTCCGAGAGAGCTTAGTTTCCGGAAGTAAATTTCCCATTCATTTCTCCCATTGACGTTTTGGAAAAATCCGTATCTAAAGAGTTTTAGAGCATGTCAGCTACGGCGTAACTCATAAGCATACAACATATCATTTCGAGTGAAAAAACGAAGAGAAAGTCCAAAAAAAGTCAAAGGTACAAGACTGTGTACATATTTTTTTTTCCGAGCGAAGGAACTACTCATCCCATAAACCACCGCGCCTCACTGAAAAATATATAAGCAGCACGAACCAGCGTGAAATCATTTCCAACCAACAAAAGCACGCGACCCTTTCCTCCAAACAATGATTTTTATATAGTTAATAGCAGTTATTTCAGGAGTAATCGTGTAAATAATAGTGTTTTGGTATTGAATGTTATATTTGCCATCGTGTATTTTATATCGTGTGTGTGAAACCGGTTAACGTTAACGTTAGCAACATTGTGCAGTGCTTCATATCTGACTGCCATCCTGATGCATGGACCGGTGCATGGTCTGCTCTTGGACCACCATATTCAGTTTATTAACTTGCTGTGAATTATTACACAAAATGTTCATTAAATGTACGAAGACGTATTTCTAGGTTAATGATTGATGATATGGCTCGTACAGTATGAAGGCTACAGTAGCCTAGCTAATGTTAACTAGCATTACCAACCTCCCTGCAAAACTCACCACACAACTTCGTAGGTTTGATAGGTCTTGTTCCTCATGCTGGCACTTACAAAACCCACAAGCTCAATTTGTCAATAATTTTCGCTGATAAAGTTTCAAACTATGACCTTAACGGCTTTTCCACCAATCAGAGGCATCACTGTGGGATTGTGGGATTGTTCAGGATTGTGGGTAATGAAGTACTTATCCAAGACATCGCGAATAAAAGACATTTATCTCAAAACAAGGTTAGTGCCCCGTGAACTTTTGGCGTCTATATGAGCATACACAATCGCTTAGTACAGCCGTAGCTGGTTTTGAGTTTACCATGTGCAGTTAAGTTTTTATGGCTTATACCCGAATTGTCAATGGAGAAATTGCATTGAATTCTTACTTCCGGAAACTCCTGTGACTGTGATGCTCTATAAACACAGCAGAACTTTCATCAAAGATTGTTAAGGCGGAGCTCTAAGGCTTTTCTAACCAATTTCTAACCAATTTCTAACCAGTATGCATTGCGTCCATCCCAGTATGCATTGTGTTCAACCCAGCATGCATCACATCAAGTCAGATCTGCCTCAAGTCGAACTCGCCTAATGTGTGAGTCAGAGGTCGGAAACTGGGGCTAGATTTTGCTAACAGAGTTGCCCAGTTAGGGGCTCGTCATCACTTTTGTCGTCACGTTGTAACTCGTTTGTAGTTAATGTGGCCTTTCATGTCCAACAGTTTTAATGTGAACTTGGGAATTTGCCGTTTTTGTCACTTGAAAGCTGCATATCTTTCTTTCACAAGCGTCTTACACTATATTTTAAGCAAATACAGTTGTTGTTTAGGATTAGTGAGTGTATGTTTTAACCTTGTTGTGGCATCCGTGTTTGTCACACATTCCAACGGCAAAGCACATGATAACACTAACCTGACTCTCGCCAGATGAATTTCGTCCCGCCTAGCTCCACTCATCCATCTGGGATCAATCCATACCTAGCGTTCATGGGCTTCGGAAAAACCTTTCTCCGAGTGAAAACATCATCATTCCGCGTCATTCACGTCACTTAATGTGTGAGTCAGAGGTCGGAAACTGGGGCTAGTGTATATTTTAACCTTTGTTGTGGCATCCGTGTTTGTCACACATTCGATGGCAAAGCACTTGTACACTTGCTGCGGAAAAACAAAGTAGCAATGGGGGCGGTCCTTGTCATTCCGAGGTGCTCTGAATGCACCCATAGACCTCTCCTGATAATTTAGGCAAAGCCCACGGAGCACACTTTTCAGGCAGCCTTCCCTCGCATCGCGTCACGTGACCTCCCGTCGGTGCCGTTTAAGTATATATATATATATATATATATATATATACTATAGACTATAGGCTACTACTTAAATGGCACCAAAAATCAAAAAATCCATTGGAAACTAGATGGCAGAAGTGTGTAGGCCAATCTGCCCAGCAGCCTTTTCTACTTTGTCACCTACAGAGTTTGACAGGTACGATCTTTCAAAACGCCATGTTATTTCCCATAGACATTTGACGACCGAAGGTTGGATGGATACGGAAGTTAGGAGGCGGGACTTATTCTGGAGAGGGGGCCTGCAGGAATTAATGCTATGGTACGCACACCCATCACCCCCCCCGCAAAAAAAAATTCACTCGTGAACAATATTTGTCCGTTTTAGGTCCGTGCATTGGTCAGTCAGCAAAAAAGTAACCTACATAGCATAATAACATCCACATGCAATAATACAACGACAACGTCTACAATGACCTTCATTTGGACAACTTGATACAGCCCTATACAGGCTAAAGTTACCTTCAGTTTTGTTCTAGCGTCAGTATATATATCTATGGGGTAACGTGACGTCTGGCTTTAGTGCAGTCTAACGTTCTGACAAGCACACCAATTGCCTACCTTGTTCTTGTCCATCTCCATCTGGAATAACTCCTAGCTTTGCTGCCTCCATCCTTTCGGTTTTCGTTGTTTAAACTTGTGATATCTATGATGAGTATTGAGTTAGTGAATTAGCTCAACATTGTGTGCTGATAACCATAGCCTATATAGATAGCCGAGTAAAAGAAAACAACAAGTAGCCTATTGCGTGCCTGCGTGCGTATTCTCTCTCCTGCTCAAACAAAATGTGTGCACGTTAATTTTGATAACGTGTTCACTAACTTTACATAATAGAAAATGGTAAATAGCCTGATGGCATACAGCTAATGGGATACTGTGCATAGTTGGGAAGGTATGGTAGGCCAATTTGGTGTGAATACAAACACACACAAGGGACATTTTCTCTCGCTGTTGAGTAGCCTGATGCTACGCACAGTGCGTACGGATGTACACCTGCAGGCGCGCCTGCTTAAAACCATTCTTCAGACCAATCATTTACAGTTAAATTATTAGACAAACTATCCGGGCATAAGACATGTCGAAACAGTCGAAGCAGCAGGGTGATATAAAGAAACATTTGCGTTCACAAGGCCAGGATGGGCAAGATCATGGAGGAACCATTGCTAAGTCTCCCGACAAGCAGCAGGGTATGGACATTTGCCATGATATTAGCAATATCTATGCGACATTGTCGAAAATTTCGAATGATCTGGAGGGATTGTCAGAAATTCGCCGAACCACCATGTCAACAGAAGCCAAACTTTCCTCTTTAATAACGCATGGTGTGACGGCCCACGTCTCTCCTGTGCTCAGCTGCGAGTTACCAATTAACAATTGCAATCGTCAGTCCAGGTGGGGGCGGTTATTGTAGGCTAATTAAGTCAGTGCCACGGCAGAGTTAAAAGATAGTTGGACGCAGGCAATGGGAGAGAGAGAGAGAAGTAGCCTACAGCAAACATAATAATCCGTTTCTTTTGAGTCTTAGAAAAGTGCCATCAACACACACAACTACGACAAAGAAAAGCAAACTAAAGCATAGTAACTGCTAAAAACACGTCTCTTCGTGAGCCTACGCTGTCAAGTCACCCGCTTCGAACGTTATCACTCGATTGAATGGGCGTTATCACTCGTAATCAGCCTCATAGTTATGGGTTAGAAGGGGCCATCTACACCTTCTAGCAGGTTCAGAAGGCTGTTATCATCTATTCGCATGGTTGATACTCCGATACGAACACATTAGGATCCCAGAATCTATCACGTGACACACGCAACCACAAGAAAGCGGAACGCTGCATAGAGCGAGCCATGGAGAAAGTTAGCGACGTTAATTTTGTAAATAGCCTAATAATTGTGTTGTTTTTTTGTTGTTTCGAACAAAATAGGCATACTTATCTGACCAACACTCCTTCATAGTGTAGGCCTACAAAGCCTAGAATCGCTCGAATTTAGTGCAATTTCTCAGTAGGCCTACAATTCAAAGGCTTGTAAGTAAAAGTCGTGGACAAATACGTGATTAGGTAAATAAATCATTGTTGACACGTTATGGTTAAATTATCGAAATGAGTACGATTGTGCTATAATCCTGCTAAACATATTAGGTGATGTTGTTTAACATTAAAGGAGAATTCCGGTGTGATATTGACCTAAAGTGTTATGAAACATGATACCGTACGTATGTCTCATAGCCCATCTCGGCTTGTCCCCTGCACTCCAAAATCTGGCGCTAGTTAGCCAATGCTACCAACAGCTTTTTCAATGGTGGTGCTTCGGCATCGGGCTAGCCATGCAACTAAATCACTGTTTTACACCATTTACGAGGCTCAATGTATCTCCACACTTCATTGGTAGACTACCGAAGGCCCTGACATTTAAAACGAGACATTGAGAACTTTGAAAAAGCACTGGTAGTTTACTTACAAGACGATTTATACAGACAGTATCTTTTTTTTTTTTAAGTATATTTTTTGGGCTTTATATGCTTTTAATTATAGGACAGTGGAGAGTGACAGGAAGTGAATGGGAGAGAGAGCAGGGGTGGGATCCGGAAAGGACCACAGGGTGGGAATCGAACCCAGGTCGCCGGTGTACGGTGCAGGTGCCCCAGCCAGTTGCGCCACAGCTGGGGCCATACAGACAGTATCTTCACGAAGTTTAGCGTTTGCAGCCATCTTGAATTTAGTCACGATAAGTCGAGCGACGAGTAAGAATGAACAGGTATGATAAGGGATCAGATTCCAAAAATAATTCAGTGGAAATGCATGGATTCCAGTTTCTTCAGCAACTGGAATCCATGCATTTCCACTGAATTATTTTGTCAGGGCCCTCGGAAGTCTACCAATTAAGTGTGGAGATACATTGAGCCTCGTAAATGGTGTAAAACAGTGATTTATTTGCATGGCTAGCCCGATGCCGAAGCACCCCCATTGAAAAAGCTGTTGGTAGCATCGGCTAACTAGCGCCAGATTTTGGAGTGCAGGGGACAAGCCGAGATGGGCTATGAGACATACGTTCACACTCGGTATCATGTTTCAACACACTTTAGGTCAATATCTAAGGAATTCTCCTTTAAAGTTAACTTTGATCCACTATTACACAACATTTCATGTGATGTTAAAAGGTGGGCAGCACTAAACCTGTCAATGGTTGGGAAGGTTAATGTGTTAAAAATGAACTGTGTTCCTAAACTCAACTACTTCATCCATTCTATGAGGACATCTTGAGGTCCTACTTTCTTACTTCAAATGGTTTGACACGATAGTAAAGACGTTAATTTGGAATGGCAAGAAACCAAGGTTGCATTTTAATAAATTATGTAGGCCCATGGATAGGGGTGGTTTAGGCTTACCCAAGCTACTGTATTATTATTATGCCTTCAATTTAAGACATCTGGCGCACTGGTCACTACCTCCAGAAAGGGCGCCACCATGGCACTGTATTGAGCAGTCTGTTGCTCCAGGGCCACTACTACAATGTTTGTCTATTAAATTATCAGGAGAGCTTAAAACACACCCAGTATTCTCTCATTTAAAATTACTGTGGTCCAGAGTCGCTAAACAGTTTAACCTTGATCCTCATCTAAATGTATTTTCAAGCATCTGGCTGAATCCTAAATTATGTATTAACAAGTCTCCCATATGGTGGAAAGAGTGGTACGAAAGAGGCATTGTAACCCTTAATGACCTGTATCACAACAATATCTTAAAGTCCTTCCAGGACCTAGTGCAACAGTTTGGTATCTCCAAATCACAGTTTTACAGATATTTACAACTACGTCACTTGTTACTGGGGACTTTTCGATCTGATACACCTGCTCCCAAACCTGCTGGGTTCTTGGAGGAGGTCCTGATATGTTACACTTTAGGAGTCAATGCCTCTACGTACTATGCACAGATGATAAGGTCAGTGGGGGATTGGGCACTTGAAGCCCTCAAGCTGACATGGGAAAGGGACTTGAATATCACATTGGAGGATGATGCGTGGGAAAAGATTTGTAAAAATGTAAGAGCTGTGTCAAGGGATGCCAGAGTACGACTGATTCAGTTTAAAATTATCCATCGCTTTTATTGGACACCCTCTAGAATGTATAGACTTGGCATACTTGAATCCCCTAAATGCTGGCGATGTTAAAAAGAGGATGGCCATCTTGTTCATGCACTGTGGTTTTGTGACAGTTCAACAATTCTGGAAAAGTATTCACAGTCACATTAGTGAGATCTCAGAGACACACATTGACTTCTGTCCCAGACTGTTTGTACTGGGAGATGGAACAGTTCTAACCGAGGAGAATACAAATGTGAAAAGCTGGATCCAAACTAGTATAATGATACGCAAACAGATACTGTTGAGAGGGTGGAAAGCTGAGGGGGTTCCCTCATTTCAAGAATGGACTGCTGAACTGGCCAGAGTTGCGGCATTTGAAAAAATGTCTTACAGAAACCTGGGAAGTATGGACTTGTATGAAAAAAATGGGAAATGTATGTGTCATTTATAACAAGGCATGACCCTGTCTGAAATGTGGTGTGACGCAGAATAAGTGTTCTTTTTTTTTTGTTTCCCTTGTTTGTTTAATTGTCCCATTAGGCGGGTCAATATATGAAAAAAAAAACACCAAAGTTCAAAAAAATTGATACAAAAGGTTTTTCAACTGATTATGATACCTTTAGATGTACTTAATAACATATTAAAAATCTAGTAAAATCTGACCCCACTAAAGGGGTCATTTTCAAGATGGTGTCCAAGATGGCCACCAGAAGCTAATTTGGGATATCTGAAGCATTAATCAGCCTAGGAAAGTGTTTTTCGTGTTTAATCTGATTTAGAGGTCACTGATTCATATACGTCAGACTAAAGTATCAGTTCATCATTTTCAAAGACTTGTCATTTTCAAGATGGCATCCAAGATGGCCACCAGAAGCTAATTTTGGCTATGAAGCATTATTCAGCCTAGGAAAGTGTTTTTCATGTTTAATCAGATTTAGCGGTCACTGAGTCATATATGTCACACTAAAGTATCAGATTATCATTTTCAAAGACTTAGAATTTTCAAGATGGCGTCCAAGATGGCCACCGGAAGCTAATTTTGGCTATATCTGATGCATTATTCAGCCTAGGAAAGTGTTTTTCATGTTTTATCAGATTAAGAGGTCACTGATGACTCTTCATCTCCACCTTTTTTAGTGTTCTTATAGTAGGACCTGAGGATGCATGATGTTTTCTCTCTCAGTGTCACCATGCCTTCAAAACCTTTCCCTTCTGTGAAACATATGTCATTCCCGTACCGCTCCCTCAGTTTAGCTTTCAGATACTGATTACCGAATGGAATGGAATCAACCTCAATCAAATACTCTTTCATGTTAGATCCAAGTACAGAGACAGTCAACTGTTCTTAATTGTGTGCATTTCTGCAAGACACTCCGCTGTTCGTGTAAAAGATATGGATTACCTTGCACTGCTGCCTGTGGAACGTGTCAAAATGAACAATGTGACAATCCACACAAGTTCCTTTCAGAGGAGTCAGAGGATGATGAATAATGATATAATAATATTTCTGATCAACTTATGCGTATAGTTTAAGATTCAGTTTAATTAGCTCCCCCCTAATGATAGATGCCAACAATTATTGATCTACACAAATATACAATGCATGCCTATACAGTACATGGGTCATGGTTCATTAAAGTCATAAAACAGCCACTTACTCGCAAACTCTACTCTACATATTGTAAAAGCATATACCCTGTACATGAAATATAACATTAATCAACAAAATAACATTTCCATCTTCCTCCACACCAAGCATAATACATACTCTATTCTGTATAGGCAAATATAGTGTAAAGCCGATACATTTTGGCATATACAGTCAAGGGAAAACAAATGAAACACCCTAAAATATATATTTTCTGAAAGCATATAATCTGTAGATAAGATATAACACCGTTTAAAATATGTCCCATCTTCCTCCATGAATGCACAATACATTGCCCTCTATTCTGTATTGGTGAATCTAGTGTAAAGCAGATACATTTTGGTATGTACAGTCCAGGGAAAACAAATGAAACACCCTAAACTACATATTTTCAGAAAGCATATAACCTGCAGATGAGATATAACACCAGTTAAGACATGTCCCATCTTCCTCCATGCCATGAACAATGCATTGCCCTCTATTCTGTATAGGCGAATCTAGTGTAAAGGGGATACATTTTAGCCTATATTGTCCAGGCAAAACAGATTAAACACCCCAAACCATATATTTTCTAAAAGCATATAAACTCTAGATGAGATATAACACCAGTTAAGACATGTCTTATCTTCCTCCATGCCATGGAGATGGTTAATAATCCTGTATCTAGGTGCATCCCTCCTCAGCATGCGCATGTAATCCAAACATTCACAATCGTGCAAGACGACTGAATTGCTATTAAATCCGGTTAGCATCATTAGCACGCTGCACGAATTTGTTCAAAACTGTTGCATTCAAATTGACTGCTAAATTCTAATCAACTCAATCCCGATGCAAATGGAAAAGTATTTTCCAAGACTCAAACGGGCCTGTCCCAAGGAGAAATAGTATTAATTTGAAACTTAAACACATGCGGGGAAACTGAACAGTCTAACCAGTAGACTTACTATGATAAACTAGCAAATTACTTTGTTTACAATATTTCCAGGCTTCAACCAGTGCTGCTCATTCAGACTTATGTGCACAATTATTTATTTGAGTGTTAAGTTTAAAGGAAGGTTAAATTTAAAATAAAAGTGTTTAAAATTAACTTTTTTTCCCCTTCTGGTCCTTATCTGAAATACATTTTTAAAAAATCAATAATTATCGATATCGACTGATATGAAATACTTATATCGTGATAGTTTTCAGCCATATCGCCCAGCCCTAATACTGCAGACTCGTAAAAGTAGTTAGAAAAAAAAGGCAGAAAAACGACAAGTTTCCTTATGCTGCTTCCTGATGTTGGAATGTGCAAAAATGTACAAACAATCAAGAGGATCCCTTCTTGTATGTGATTTCTGCAACAGTGATACTGCAAACGTGTTGATAGCCTATTGATTTTTTGATGTGATATAATGATAACTTGTTAAATGTAATGATATAATGATAACTTGTTAAATATAATGATAACTTGTTAAATGTATGAAGGAAATACTTGCATTAACCCACTCGACCGTCAGACAACGCTATTATGGCAAGCCATTTTAACATTTGCCCGCTAAGTTTGACTATCCGGAATTAACATTGTAGATATCAACAACGTCTTTCTGACTAGTCACAATTACATTTTGGATAGTTGGAATTGTCATTCAAGATACCTGTAACGTAATTGTGACTAGCCGAAACGTCAAATAGAGATATCTGTAATTTAGTTTTGACTAGGCAAAACTGAATTAGATATCTGTCATCACGTCATTGAAAACAACATTCAACTCGTCACACATCTTAAATGACAATTGCAGATATCTTTAATTCAGTTTTGACTAGGCAGAATGAAAGGTGAAGATATCTCAAACGTCATTATGACTAGTGCAAATTATTGTGCAAGACGTTGCTCTTTAGATCCGTAGCAGAGCCCGTCTACTTATTAGACATTCTCTGTCCATAGGCTAATTTCCCCTCCCCAACATAATCGAAGAAGAAGTGGGCTTATTTCCTTATTTCTATGAATGGAAGAAGAAGAAGCAGTCATGGCTGTAATGTCTTGTTGACATCTAAAATAACTAAAACTCAGGGACACCGTGTGGTTTAGGCTATTAGACTCTCACGTTATCAACTGGCTTGATCTCTGTTTCATAGCCTACATAAATTAGTAGGCCTAGGCTACTAAATGCACCAGCACCATCTACAGGAAACTCCATTCATAATGGTGTTGGCTGTAATCGAAAAAATCAAAGAAACATTGTATCATCAATTCTTGCTGCCAGCTCCTGTCTTGCATGGGCTGCAGCATTAAAAAGACGATTAAAAACTCCTTCGCCCTCTGGCTGCTCTGACATGGTGCTAATTAGTGCTAATTACAAAGTTAACAGTTAACAGGTGCTATGTGATTTGATGATTTGAACAACAACATACTCTGCTTCCGCCTAAAGTGGGATGCAGGCCTAATTTGCATAGCAATACAGATTATCTCTAACGTCATTTCGCCTAGTCAAAACTCTAATTCAAGATATCTATAATCAGGGTGCGATTTGTGTAGAAACCAGAGGGGGGGGATGATTTTGAATAAGTTTGTAACCCCCCCCCCCAAAAAAAAAAAAAAAAAAATGAACGAACGATTCATAGCCTAGTAATGTCATGGCTAATAATACCCTATATTATTTTTGCCACCTTTGTAACATTTTAGTTTTAGTTTACCGTGGTGTATGACTTTAAACAGCGAGTGTGCTTGGTATGATGATCAGCTCCTCTAATGCAGGGTAGGACTACTTTTGACAAGCATACAAATTCACCTTGTTCTTGCCCCATCTGAAATGACTTTTCTACTTTTGCTGCCTCCATCCTTTCTGTATTTGTTGTGTAAAAAACGTTGTATATTATGGCACTGAAGTCTTAAGTTAGTGAATTGGCTAACAGTGTTAGTTGGTAACCAAATAGCCTACACATTGCGCTACATGCTGCGTAGGCTACATGCATTCTCTCTCCTGCTGATTTGCGTTCAGTAGCCAAGTGCGTAATATTGCAAAAGTTGAAAAAATAAATGTGTTTATTGTAGCCTACAGAAAATAAATAGCCTATCATACTGTTACAGTGCAGTGAAGAGTTTGGAGAGTAAAGTTATAGGGCAACTTGAAGTTTTATGAAAATAATTTACGAACCAGAACATAAAGACCATGAAGCTTCTATTTCTTGCAGCTGTTAAAACACCCGCTAGATAGTTTAAATACCCACCAACATTCGTTTTTGCAGTACAGATTATTTCTAAAAGTTATTTGTCTATTACTGGCTGATTTATCAAACGAGTGCTTTCTCGTTCGTCCTCCGCAAACTACAAGTGTTTCGGTAGAGAGCCATTGAATAAGCGATGCCAAGCAATTTCTGTAACACTTTTTGTGACATTCAGCAAATATCTCCTCATTTAATGTAAGTTCCTTCGGACAATAGGCCTACGTTCTACTCTACGTGCAGTTGTCCTCCATCTCAGTTGCATCAGTTTTCTAATTTTGAAGGTTCTAACACATTATTGTGCTTCACTGAATCCTTCTCGTTTTCTTTCATTTGTCCAGCTAACTTTTCCATTGAACCTATCCATTTATGATGGATTACACACTCGACATTCTGAAATGTCCTGCACGATCAAGGCCAAATTAAGTTATCAAGCAGCAGCATCAGTGCTGACGGTGACGGTGCGTTTCTGATATCAGATTATTATGTAGGCTAGCCTACTAGACTGTTCTCACGTTGCAGCGCTTTACTTATATGAAGTAGCATTAATCAATATGAGGGGCAGAGGGGGATAAATGTTGTCCCCCCCCGACGATAAAAATAATTTAGCAGAGGTAGGGATAGGAAAACCAGAGGGTGGGAAATCCTCACCATCCCCCCTTACAAATCGCACCCTGTCTATAATTACATTTTGACTAGGCAGAATGAATGTTATAGATATCTCCAATTTCAGATATCTCTAATCAAAACTCATTCAAGATATCTATAACTTGATAATAGATATCTACAATCAAATTATGACTATCCCTAACTCCAGTTTAAGATATCTACAACGTCATTTTGACTAGTCATAATTCCATTTACAGATATCTACAATGTAATCTCGCCTAGTCAAAACTTAATTCAAGATATCTGAAAATGAACATGTACAGTGGGCATCGCTTTCAAATGGCCACTTCAGTCGCGTATTACGAGGCGTGAAGCTGCGTGAAGCTTTAGTACCACTTTCAGCCACTGTGCGTCGCTCTGCCACTGTACATCGCTCTGCCTGCCGCCCCTTCTGAAAAAGCTCGATTTACCTCGATTTAGGCTACTTGGGTATGGCTTAAGGCTTGACTACACGGTGGTAACGAAAATCGAAATCGAAATTTGCTGTCTACATTATTGTCAGTGTTGGGGTAACGCAACTACGCAAATCAAAACAGTGGTGTGATAATTGAGCCAGTAGAGAAATAACTGTTCAGAATTAATCTGTAGCCTTGGGTAGGCTTCTGCGACGTTTTAACAGGCTACGCTATAGAGGCTTAGACAACTATGACCCACGTTTTGGTTTCGTAAATTAATTTGCCCTACTTCTTGACTGCAATGTAGTCAATTGACTGCTTGACATGTAATTTTTATTTTTCTGTACAATAAACAAATACATCTGCTTTATGCCCCAGAATTACATTCATATTTGGAACTTACATAGTCCAATGCATCGTTACACTACGTTAGTGTTTCCCAAAACCATAGTAGCAACGAACGTTCGCAACTACTATCGTAAAGTCGTGTAGTTACAACTACACCTCTCGACCTGTGGTAGAATGCTAGAAGCATAGTTCCAGGGATCTTCATGTCAACGACGTCACTGACGCCAGTTATTTGTTTGCAAATTAATAATTATAAATATATTTAGGTTTCTAATTGATATTTACACTTCTAACCACCATACATCCATATTTTAAAATGCCCAAGGCAGAAAATACATTAAAAAGTCAATTTACAGCCATGTGCACGTAAGTAAAAGTCACACACCTGCAGATAATAATAAGGTGCGCACTTTTTGACGAGTCAGCTGAGAATATGTAGCTGATTTTCATGGAGGGGGGGGGGGGTCCTTGTTAGTTTACGCAAACCAAGCCAAGAAGGCTGATTCTGATTTTGATAATATGATCTGCACAAAAGATAAACTTAGGTAAACAACAATGTCAATATTGTTGTCAAAATCTTAACCCAGATTCGAACTCTTGGACAGGGGACTGGTAACTGCTGTGCAACGGCGGCTGTCATCTGCCGGGCTTAACGCAATGCGCCACAGAAGTATGTGCAGGTGCCCGTTCACGTGTTACTAAACGTCATTAACCACCTTAGTCCAGACTACTGAAGTTTGGAAACTATCATGGTCCAAACGTACAGTACTATGTAAGTATGACAGTTTTGGGTTGTTGGTTAGTTGAACGATGCATCCAGTTAGTAAAAAGGCTAACCTCCGTAGTTGTACGGGAAACGCACCCCAGATCAGCTTGTAGGCCATTAGCAATCTGTTTATTTTATTTTATGAAGCCTACACAGTAGATCACATGCCACATTCTCACTTTCAATAGACAGATGCAATAGCCATTGGTCAAGTATTGAGTATAAAGCAATTAAGATAGTACCCTATACAAAAAGTACTTCATACTATCATAAAAATTCGTTAAAACGAATAGCATTTTGCAACTTGACAAAACACTGGATTAAATATCGTAGGCACAAGAGAAAACTTGTACATCCATTGGCCCGTGGGGAGATCACATGCCAGTTGCCTCTCCCTTCAGTGCTATGACTCGTTCGGCTGTGAGCTTGTTTCGCCAAAAAAACTATTGCAAATATCAATGCGTCTTTGTTCATGGGTTTTTTAAAATTGTTTTATTAATATTTATTTTTTATCAATTTTGTCGAGAATAGTGAATAGGATCATAAACATATGATACAAATCTCATCAATAGTCAACATATTGTAACGATTTGATAACGAACCACACAGTTGTCCAATCAAAAGGTTTATTCACTGGGAACGAGAGCCGGGACACAGATAGACCAAGACACAGAACACAATGCAAACAGGGCAGGTCAAGCACGCACACACACTACACATACAGGGGAGGACGCAGCCTCCCACACAAAAAGGATCACACACGAGGGAGAACTAAAAGGGAAACATGTCACAATAAAGACGCTAACATTACACTTATAACTTAGGAGAATAACGACATAAACCCCCCAAATGTTCACTCTCGTATCCCAGGATCCCCTGCGCGGGAGAACGCGAACACTGTCTTTTTGCGCCGACGTTACACAGCTCCCCCAACAAGCCATTGCCGTCCTCTGCAATGCCCACGAGGTAGCCACATGCTAACGTCGGCGCGCGTCGCCCGCCACTCAGTTCAGTGCGACAGTACCGCCAACTCACGTGGGGTGCACGCCGCAGGAGCTCACTCAACGGGCGCCACGCTGCTAGCAATCCAGTACGGGCGTGCTAGCAGCCACGTGGCCGACCCGCTCGTCACCAGCTCCCTCTCAGCAGCCGCCCTCAGGCTGCACTTTCCGCGGCGTGACACCGCGGCACTCCTCCTCTCCAGACGGGGCCCTAGGTGGCCTTACAACCGTCGACACTGTACCAAGCACCGGGGTTCGAGGGGGGCCAGATGAAGCTGCGCCAACGCCACTCCGCTCCGTCGAGTCGCCGACCAGGACAGACAGGCACCGACTCCACAGCAACCGGACCGCGCTGAGCTCTCCCGCTGCAGCTACCGTCTTCGGCGTCCCTCCTCGTGTTGCCATCTCGCAGAGCCGTACTGCTCTGTTCCCGGCCCGTTCCACTCCTTCGCGGCCTCGGCGAAGGCACGACCCCCGAGATGGTCGTGCTATCGAACTCCACACAACGAACTTTTTTCAAAAGGCGCCGGCCAACAGGCCAACTAGAACTAGCGCCTAGCACTGCAAGGTGCCCCTCACACGCACCCAAAAGTTAAAGCACACACCAAAACAGTCACACACTAGAGGGCCCTTCCGTCGAAGCTGCCCCACCGTCGTGAGTTCGCTGCCCTCAGCGGCTCCGCCAACCGTCCATCGTCTAGGAACCTCTTCCTCGCCGCACTCCCTCTCTGCTCACGCGTCGCGGCTCGCCGTGGAGTCAGCGCCCAGGCCATCGCCGTCCTCTCCGCGAACGCTTCTTCAGGCTCCTCTTCCGGCAAGAACTTCTCCCATGGCCGCAGGCAGCTCCAACCGAAAGCTCCTCTCCTCCGTCGGCAGTAGCGATAGAAGGCCCCGAGCTCTTTAGTAGCCCTTACAAGGGCTCTCTCTGGATCCTCTTGCGTGGGCCTCCACCCAGTGATGAGGTCTCCCGCTCCCAGCTGCTCCCGCTGAGTGGAGGCCATGTTCGAAAGTCGCTTCTGACACCAATGTAACGATTTGATAACGAACCACACAGTTGTCCAATCAAAAGGTTTATTCACTGGGAACGAGAGCCGGGACACAGATAGACCAAGACACAGAACACAATGCAAACAGGGCAGGTCAAGCACGCACACACACTACACATACAGGGGAGGACGCAGCCTCCCACACAAAAAGGATCACACACGAGGGAGAACTAAAAGGGAAACATGTCACAATAAAGACGCTAACATTACACTTATAACTTAGGAGAATAACGACATAAACCCCCCAAATGTTCACTCTCGTATCCCAGGATCCCCTGCGCGGGAGAACGCGAACACTGTCTTTTTGCGCCGACGTTACAATATGATAGGCCTAGCCTGGGTGTTCCCATGCTGCCTTGCGCGCAATTTGATTCACGCTGCTAAGGCAGCCTGGAGACCATGGAGCAAATTTTCGCCTGAGATAGGCGACCAATCACAGAACAAGGGGGAAAGCAAGACGATGATGAGCTATGCACAGACGCATTTGATAGACATCCGTGGCACCCAATAAACGGATCTGGCCATTTTTTTCAAATACGAGAAAATGAACGTTTGGTTCCCAGACCACGTCTCATTGAGAAGTGGTGGCGCTAGCCAGGCTATGATAGCCCTACAAATGTGCTGAATATAATGATTTTAAATAGATCTGCACCTAATCTCACACACAATCGTCTTGTTGAATGCAGTGATTTTATCTGCTAGGTGCTTGTCTTTGCCTTGTAACTGGAGATTTAACTCATTGAGCTTTCCAAATATATTGCTAAAATAGGCCAGCTTCGTCAAGAAATGTTCATTAGTGAACGTGCTTGCAGATTCAAACATGCGCTCTTCCTCCGCTCGGAGCTCAAACACGCGACAGCACTTTACCTCGGGAAAGCCTTGCCTCGTTGTGAAACAGTACAGCCTTTTGGTCAGCTCCCATCTCCTCTCAAAGTGCCGAGAATAGACACGCTTTTAAGGGCCGGATCTTGATGAAATTCACCACTCTCACAACCTCGTTCAAAATCTCATTCAGGTCGGGACTAACTAAGCTGCCTTGACACGTGCGCTTCCCTATGAATAACACAGTGCGTCCATTGCGCATCGGGTGCTACCTGGGCCTAGGCTACAGATAAAAGACCCTCTCGGTCTCCACTCTCGAATATTTTGTTAATGCGGAGAAAATACGTTTTTAATGTGCAGTGCAAATGCGGAAGTTAAGTTACCAACGTGGGATAGAGAAAACGTTTGAAAAGGCATATGACTTAGATATTTTTTCGCATACCCCCTGAAATCTGTCCATGTACCGCTTTGTGGCTGGTTACCAGCAAACAATGTTTAATGCATTAACTCAAGACGTCAACATTTACTAAACAATACAAACAGAAAGGATGCAGCAGGCAGCAAATGTAGAAGAGTCATTTCCAGTGGAAGAACAAAATGCTGAATGAAGCCCAAAGCTATGAAGGCATATCTGGCAAGTTGTTATTTTTTGAAGACGTAAATGGTTGGGCTATTGCGTAATGTTGTCAAAACGCGCCCTTGCCGTACTGACCCACTCTTGTTTGTGACCTCTGCTGAGGAATCTATTTGATAAATCCTCGGCCTGTGTTGAATATGACTCATCATCTCAGTGCCGGTTCAGACCTCCATGGGGCCCTAAGCAAAATCCTGCTAATGGGGGCCTCCTACCTGAACTCTGAGCACCAAAATGTAACCATTTTTTTACAGTATTGTCTGACACCTCAGTGCTCCCAATACAATCATCCCACCCCATTTTGGATGTCTATGGAAGTTACCAAATATAGTGTTTTTCCCTATAAAGGACTAGGAGAAAGAAACATAATTGTGTGTGAATCACCTTCACACAGCAATAAATGCCCAGTTTCAGTGTCTGGGCTGTTTGACGCTGCTTTTGATGCTTGCTGTACATATCCCCTTGCAAAAAATAACTGCAGTTATTTCAAGTACAGTTCAGTTATACCACAGTAGGCTACAGTGCAGTATAGTATCTTCATGTCCAAAATACTGCATTTCTGTAGTAAAGTACAGTACTATGCAGTACAATGTTTTTGTGTCTAAAATACTGCATTCCCTGCATAAGAACTATTTTCTCCAAAACTGCGGTTTTCATACTCAGAAATCTGCAGTTTGACACTTGAAGTAATGCAGCTTTTTTTTTTGCAAGGGTCTGGTTGTGCTAGTAGCCTACTGGCTGACTGTTCTTCACCTGTGTGTAGCTACTTGCCAAAGACATAGGCTATGAACTGGCTCCCCTGATTCTCTTATTATTTCAATATTTTTTTCAAACATAGACTATCTTAAACAATCATTTTAATACTTCATATAGGCCTAATTTACGATGTGCATCTATTGTCCATGCAGCACAGCGAATCAAAAGTTAATAGGGGAGACCGGGGACAGTTGCAACACTTTTTGCATTTGGCTCTGTTACTCAGAGATGGTTTGGATTAGACAAACCATTTTTTTATACAATACACTTATATCTGTCTGTTAATAGTCTAAACCATTTAAAGATAATTACAGAATCTACATTTTTCACAATTTGCATTTGAATGTAAGGAGTCAGATGTTGCAACTGACCCCGGGCCCGGGGACAGTTGCAACATTGTTTGGGGATGGTTGCAACATGTTAAAAATACAATATATTACAATAAATGTCAGTGCAGCAAAATGATTATTTTTGTATGTTAATACAAGTTATGTGAGTTATAATAATATTACAGTGTTATTTATTCACCAGCTTTGATTAGCTGACAATTATAGATTTGTCTAGATCGGTAGGCCTTATGTGCATATGTCAAATATTGAAATTGATATAAAATACAGTAGGACTTAAGTGACATAGGAAGAATGGAACAATTTGGGAGGCAGTTAACGATTATTTAGACTATTGTCATGTAAAACATGTTTTTAAAAAAATATATTTTATATTATCATATTTATGCATTGTACGGGACTGTACGGGGACAGTTGCAACAGTTGTTGCAACTGTCCCCTTTCCTGTCAGCCATGATAAAACCTCATGTGCTAGCTAAACAAGGGGACCTTGACACAAGCTAACCATACTAGCTTAAAGTTAACATATCGCTCATTTAAATCATATAAGTTTGAGCTGAATCACAAAAACAGTGACAGCAGTTTAACAGAAACAAAGCTCAAGAAAATAAATACTTTCATACCTAAAAAACAGTTTTTTTACAATAAATCCTGGAGCAGTTCAGGAATCTCCTTGCTTTTTCTCTGCTAGGGGGGGCATCCAACTGAGCATATGCAGTGTGAGTATCATCACTCTACGTTGTTTCTGATTGGAGAAAATCGACATGTTGCAACCATCCCCTACCTTAGGCTAGGCCTATACTTTCCATTTTGCATAGGCCTACGTTCAGTTGTAGGCTATAAAGCTTGACCGAAACATTGTAAAACAATGAATTATTTTAAAAATGTATGGGAAGAGTGAAATCAACTATTAGTTTCGACAGGTCCTCGCATGTTTCTGCTGAAAAACTGCTAGTTTCATCCCGAGCTGCACGTTATGAACGCATTTAAAGATGCAGTCATTTTTTTTAAAATGTAGCCAGTCGCCCGCATTCAAACAAACGGAATATGTGATTATATTTCACAACTTTGCGAAGTACTGTGACTGGGAAAGGCTGGCAATCAAGCCGCAGACAGATCAGGGGATTCACTTCCCTGTTAGGTAGGCCTATGCTAGACCAGCAACACGCGCTGGAGAGACGCATGTTGACATCAAACCATGGAACGAACGCAAGTTTACCCGACTGCTGTTCCCGCTGTCATTCTCGTGGCGTTTCTTCCGTTTTTCATGCCCTGAATGGTAATTCGGTTTCATGTTCATCTTCTTAATGTATGAGGCACTGTCGCTATAACTGTATAGGGCCTACTAACTTGTCTGTCACTAGCTTGACTCAAGAGGAGACGGGGGAGGGGGCCTTCATTAACTTGTGGGGCCCTACGCAACTTGCGTAGTGTGCGTATAGGGAGAACCGGCCCTGCATCATCTCTACATATCCTGCGAATTCGATGGAACTGGCTAAGGGGGAGGCTTTTAATCAATGATCGCGGATGGAAACTGTCTCCTCTCAACAAAGTGTTGCGATCAGTTGGTTTACGATAAAGATCTGTTTTTAATTCACTCCCGTCTTTATAAACCTTAATGTCCAAGAAACTGATACATTGCATATCATGTTCCAAAGTGAATTTAATATGGTCACTGCAAGAGTTAAGATATGAATGAAAATCCATGAGTTCTTCCACTGTGGAGTCAACAATTAAGAAAACATCATCAATGAATCGTTTGTAGAATAAAACCTTTTCATAAAACGGATTTGCTGGGCTCAAGATAAAAACATTCTCAAAAAGACCCATGTATAGACAAGCATAGTTTGGTGCCATTTTGCTGCCCATTGCTGTACCCTTTCTTTGTATGTAGAAACTATCCTGAAATCGGAAAAAATTATTGGTTAAAACTATATCAGCTAAGTCCAAAATACAATCTATGCTGGGCTTGGAATCAGGCTGATTCAGGGTGAGAAAATGTTTTAGTGCATCTAAACCACCGTCGTGAGGGATATTCGTATATAAACTTTGGACATCCAGAGTGGCTAACAAAATGTTCGATTTTACCTCAAACTTTTTTAATGACTCAATAAAGTCTATATAATCCCTCACATATGATGGAAGGGTGACCACTGAAGGCTTAATAAAGTGGTCCACATAGGCGGAGATGTTCTCCGTTAAACTCCCTATCCCGCTTACAATAGGTCTCCCCTTTACGGGGGTGTCTAAACCTTTGTGTATCTTGGGGAGAGTGTAGATGATAGGTATCACTGGGTGTTCTACCTTTAAGAATTCAAAGACACTTTTTTCAAATTCACCCTTTTCAAAATGATGGATAAGTTTATCGTGCACCAACGTTGATAACCTCTTAGTTGGATCTGAGGACAGTTTCTCATAAAACACAGAATCACCAAGTTGTCTTTCGATCTCATGATTATAGTCCACAATATTCTGCAACACAATAGCACCGCCTTTATCAGCGGGGCGTACCACAACCTTATTGTCTTTTCCCAAATCAAACAAAGCCTCTCTTTCTTCTTTTGACAAATTATTATACACTTTGTACTCTTTTTTCTTTTTTAATATGCTATTCACATCATTTTCCACCAAACGACAGTATGTATCAAGGGATGCATTGCGGTGCTTAGGCGGAACAAAGGTAGATCTCTTTTTGAACTGGCTGCGGTTTGGGGCAATGGGGTCAGGGGCAGGCAATGAGTCGGGGGGATACAAGGGGCGCTCACTGCTAGGTGTAGATGCAGAGTCTCTGTCACAGTTGAAGAATTCCCTTAATCTTAAATTGCGGAAGAACTTCTGGAAGTCAATTACCGAAGTCATTTGTTTGGGCAGTGGGTGCAAAACTTAGGCCTTCACTTAAGGCCGACATACAAGGGTCAGTTAGTGTCTTATCAGAGAGGTTTATTACCGTGGTGTTGTCCTGTTGGTGCGAGTTCGGGGCCGCATGCGACCTCTTGCGCTTTCCCCTTCTGTACCGCTTGGGAAAGTTTTTCTCCAGCGCGGCGGTTTCGGAGGCCTTGCCCTAAAAAAGACGCTCCGGATTCCGATTGGCCACTCATGTCAGAACCAGATTCGAACGACGAGGATGACAGCCATGATCTGTTGTTGTGTCTCATCGGGCGTTGGCGTGCAGGTTGCATTCGTTGTCCTCGGTCGTGTTGCGGTTTGGGTGGGGGCTCCGGTTTCCCGTCTTTCCAGAAGTAGACCTTGTTTTGTTTGTAGTCGTCAGTGTCTCGTGCGAACTTGGACTTCTTTAGGCCTCTGATTTCATCAGCATAGTCGGCTCGATGGCGTTCCATTTCCTTTTTGATTTTTGTTAACCTCTTCTTCTCAGTAACCGCTTTTAGCTTGACTTCTGTCTGTTTAAGCTCTTCCCGTGTAGATTCCAGTTGTTGAGTGATCTCACTAATGACAAGGGCCATCAAGTCAAACGAGCATTTGTTCAATATCTCGCACCAGCGTTGGCAGAAGGCTGGGCTATCTTGACCCAGAGCAGGTGCTTTCTGCAGTCTAGGCCCCGTGGGATGATCTTTTTTCTCAAGTAGTCACTAACAGTAGCGGCTCCTGGGTTGACAAATAGGCGGGGCAGAGTCTGATGATCAAGTTTAGAAAAAAAAAATTGGCATAGTTCCAGGTCACCGGCAGCTGGACGCACACTAAGGGCGGTCCAAGGAGATTTTGTTCATTTTTACGGCTCTTTCTTTCGATGGCTAGGCTATGAGCGAAATCTGGGGAATGGAATCCCATAATGTTACCATGCACTTGTGGTCAAAACATCGTTTTGTTCATGCATTATTAACCTATGGTTAGCCTACTTAATGGTATTTTATTAATAAGAAGTGAAGTTTAAAATTGTGAGATTCCAGACAAATAAAAGCTACAAGGCAGGTACCGGTAATCAGCTCATTAGCTCAGATCAGTGGAGAACTACTTTAGGGGGAAAACTCAAGAAGGAAACAAATTAACAGAGAATTCGTTGCGAAATCAAAATTCCACTGGAGCTCCAAGCGTAGGCTTCACGCCGCCTTACACCACTCAGCTCTCAGTCAAGTTCAAGTTGTTTATTGTCATGTAGGCCTACTCATAAGAGAAATTATAAGTAACGAAATTATTGTGTTCAAGAGCCAGCTCAACTTTAAAGAGTAAATTAAAAGTAGGCTATTCATTAAAAAGGTAAATATTCTGTGGGGGGGTATGGAATGAGTTCTTGCGTGTCCACCGTGGTTTGTATAGAAATTAATATTAAGTGACACATACACGTAAAAGGGCAGTTTTTTTACGAGCTCCTTGGGGAATGATTTGGAAAATTTGAGGAAGCTTGAACTATCAAATAGGATGGCGGCAGACAAATGGCCAGTGAATGAAAATCTGTCGGTGGCGGTATGATTGTCACACACTTCATAGGCAATTTGCGCAAAGTTAGAAGCGGACCTGCGCTTATCCTGGACACCGGTATGTTTTGCACAAATGCACGGGACATCACGTAGGCATCTTGTAGAACAGGTCTAAAAGGAATACAAACTCGGGATCTAAGAGCATTCGAGAAAACCCTTTAGCCTCTCTAACTGAGATTGTATCAAAATCTCCAGATGTTTCAATTATTTCGAAACACTTCGAAATAAGCTTTTAAATCTTTTCAGAGATCTTGTGAAAAAAGCGGAGAAACCATTAAGATCCGAAAAGACACGCACTGAGGATGCTGCTGACGCAGCCTTTCCCATCACCAGGTTCAATTGATGTGCATAGCAAGGGCCTACGTCTTGCACTTTCTTACGCACTCCACCAGATGCTCCTCTCGACATAGCCCCATCAAATGTCTGTGCAGCCTTACTTTATCTGTGTCACTCTCAGGTGAACAAACTCGTACACGATTTCGCACTTACACTGTAGGCTAGCCCTCATCGAGTTGTGCTGCAATATCAGCTTTCCCCAGCATGGCTAATTTGCACAACTCAGATGCTAGCCTCATGTTTTTTGCCTTCTCTGAAAAATGTTTCATGTCACACACACCTATAGCCTACTCCAAACATCCCCTTGTCCCCCAGAAGATCGGAAAAGCAGGCATGGAAAACAGAACATTGTATTGCGTTCAGGACAACCAGAGCTTCTTATCAGACATACTGTATGGCCTACCACGAACGTGAAAATGTCCAATTAAATGACCGACTCTTGTCTTTTGTTTGTTGGTATACGATGTTGTTGTCGGGCTGATCAGATCCTATGTCTTTGATAGCTAATTTAACTACAAACTCAAGTCTTTCGAATGAGTTAAGAGCAACTCCACACTATTGCACACACGCTGTTCACTCGCCATTTTTCAACTGTCTGTCTGTCTGACCTCACAAACTTCGTGCGGACTAATACAGTAGGCATACTACAGTACAGTAGGCATATAGAGCTGCACAGTCCCGCCCACAGCCAAAACGCGGTTAGGTGCCGGATGTAAGCTTCCCATTAATTTGTCCCATTGACGTTTGGAAAAATCCGTATCTAAAGAGTTTTACAGCATGTCTTAGGCTAACCAGCTACGACATAACTCATAAGCATACAACATATCATTTCGAGTGAAAAAACGAAGAGAAAATCCAAAAAAAGTCAAAGGTACAAGACTGTGTACATATTTTCATTTCCGAGCGAAGGAACTACTCATCCCATAAACCACCGGGCCTCACTGAAAAATATATAAGCAGCACGAACCAGCGCGAAATATTTCATTTCCAACCGGCGACAGCAGCGAACCCTTTCCTCCAAACAGTGATATTTATATAGTGATTGTGCAGTTAATAGCAGTTATTTCAGGAGTAATCGTGTAAATAATAGTGTTTTGGTATTGAATTTTATATTTATCATCGTGTATTTTATATCGTGTGTGTGAAAGCGGTTAACGTTAACGGCAGTGCTTCATAACGTTACCTGACTCAGCCTATGCTGTCATCACTGCTCAGTCGGGCTGATGCATGGTCTGCTCTTGGACCACCATATTCAGTTTATTAATTTGCCGTGAATTATTACACAAAATGTTCATTAAATGCACGAAGTATTCCTAGGTTAATGATTAATATGAATCATACAGTATGAAGGCTACAGTAGCCTAGCGAATGTTAACTAGCACTGCTAGCAGCATTAACATTACAACCTCCCTGCTTAGCTAACTCACCACAACTTTGTAGGTCTTGTCCCTCATGCTGCTTACAAAACCCACAAACTGACTCTCGGACACACAACAGTCAATAATGTGACCCGATTTAAAGTGGCTTTCACCCCTTTGGACACTCACTAAAACATAATATTCATACCTGTGTTGCAGCATGTAGGCTAATGTTAGCTGCATTATGTAATGACATACAGTGTCGGAAATGCTAAAGGTTAGCCTGTCGGCTAGTGCTATAGCCTACCTGAAAAGTTTGAGTGTTTAAACTAACATTTACAGTGGTCTATTTGATAGTGTATTGGCCCTGACTAAGTTCGTGTGATGTATAAACCCCAATCCTTGTTGATACAAGTACCAATATTCGTCAAGAAAGTTTTTAATCACATTAAGATTTTCGCCATAGGCAGTAAAAAACTCCTCCATCTTTGTCAATATTTTTCCGCTGAGAAAGTTTCAAACTATGACCATAACGGCCTTTACACCAATCAGAGGCATCACTGTGGGATTGTGGGATTGTTCAGGATTGTGGGTAATGAAGTACTTATCCAAGAGATCGCGAATAAAAGGCATTTATCTCAAAACAAGGTTAGTGCCCCACAAACTCTTGGTGTCTATAGGAGCATATACAATCGCTTAGTACAACCGTAGCTGGTTTTAAGTCTACCACGTGCAGTTAAGTTTTTATGGCTTACACCGCAATTGTCAATGGAGAAATTGCATTGACTTTTTACATCCGGCATCGGCTGTGGGCGGGACTGTGCAGCTCTATTACAGTAAGTTCTGACGTCGTATAGGGTGGGCAGTGGCATGATCTGCCCACCCGACCTTCTACTAACCGCGCTCTAGCTGCAGTTCCATTATCGGTCGACAGATTTACATAGACAAACAGCAGGCGCTGTTCAATTTCTTCAGGGCAGTGACGTCACTGCCCTACCAGAAATGAAATGTTACGTTACAGTAGGCCTACAACAACTACGGATATGATCAACGAGATCTTTGCGATCTTTTCGAAATTTCTTTGCAAATCATACAAAAATGTAACATGATTGAGCCACTGATTACAATAATAAACAAACAAGATTTTATTTAAAACAAATATTTTGTGGATCTACTTTTCTAGTGGATGAATCTTTAGTAGGGCTCTGCCCCTCCTGCCCAAGTGAACGAGCCGCGTCTGGTCACTAAGAGTCACTGCGTGCATATGTTGTTTGATCTCACGCTCTTGTAAATTGTACAGCTTGTGAGAGAGTACCTCACTCTCTCTGAGATCGGATGTTACCACTTCATCAAAGATAGATTCTTTCAGCATGATGCGGGCATAATCCTCTTCGCTATACTCAAACGTGCCGCTTTGGCTTGCCGGTACTATTACTTCGTCGGCCATTCTTGATTTCCAAAGAACGTGAACTTTTTAGAAAAGGGAGGTGCAGGGAGTGCTACACAAGGGCAAAGATCGCAATGAGTAGTAGTGGAGGTGTGCACATCCCCACCGGTGAGGTGCAGGGCAAATGGAACTAGAGCTGCAAAGAAATGAAATGCCCGCACTCTGCTAAAACTCCCATATATTTAATAAGTGTTGCAACGTTTCGACCCGACTGGGTCTTTCTCAGGCAAATGTCATTTTGCAGTGGCTCAGGTGTATAAGTAGAGCATATACCTGCTCAGCTGATCATTCATCAGCTGAGCCCATTCACACTAATTGTCAAGGCCTAAGTGTCACCTTATCCATCACACATGTGTCACCACATAAGACAATTAGTAATGCAGTTACATACAGTTTATCCACAAAAAATAAAGAAAATAAAGAAAATAGAAAAATACCAACACCATGGCTTATAAAGTAATAAGATTACATTATTACATTGTTACATTATCCCACAATGACATAATTCGTAAAGTAGTATGTCACCTCAGAGCAATCCCACACACAATGTTACATGGAGATGAAAAGTACATTAGAGGAAAGGCTTTATGTCAAATCCCTCATTTATCCCCCTGGCAACATTGTATTGAGGTAATAAATCCAAAAGGTTTCTCTTTGGAGAAGCCTTTTACCACGATCGCCCCCTCTCGGAGGGCTAGTTACATATTCCACCCCAATATATCTCAGTGCGCTAACATTTATTAAATATATTAACACTTATTAAATATATGGGAGTTTTAGCAGAGTGCGGGCATTTCAAAGAAAAAGGATCTCTCTGCTGCTGAAAAGCGTGAAATTGTGCACTACCTTGGACAAGGTATGAAAACATTGGAGTGATATCAATGAAGAGGTCCTATGTTAACATGTAACTTGGCCTGTAAGATGTTTTTGATTTAAATAACTTTTGATTTAGTTTATATGACCTCCTAATGCTGCAAATTCAACAAATGACCATTTTTAGTTCTTTACAACCTATAAAATGTCTTGAAACTCTGTTGTGCATAATAATTTGGAACAGTGCATTTTGAGTTTTTTATTTTTGAAAGAAATACTGTTGTTGGGAGGTTTGTTCAATAAAATTCAAATTATACTCTAACGGTTCATGACTTGAAAGTTATACTGACTGTCATTTGCATCAACTATTTAGGAAAATCTGAGAAAAAATTCATTTGCATAATAATTTGGAACACAGTGTATTTGCTGGAATACAGTCACCTATTATAAATGGCAACACCACTTCTGTGATGCTGATCCAATAATGCTAGAGGTGGTAAGTATCTTCTCTGAAAGTGGTACTGGTTTGTTAGCCATTTTGTTAGTCATTTTGACCTATTGCCATCTATTTAAGAGCATCATTGAATTCCTGTATGGTGACTTGATGGGCCTGGCAGAGAACCAAATGTAAAAATGGAGCACAGCGTTAGTTCAGGCCATGGAGGTATTATATATAACGTTCAGGCCATGGAGGTATTATATATAACGTTCAGGCAGGTCACGGAGTCTCGCTAGCTTCCCTGGATGGTCCAGCCGACTGTCAATCTAACAACTCAGCTGATTGTGAGATATATTTCGTAATATCTTTATTAGGGCCCGAGCACCGAAGGGCGCAAGGCCCTATTGTTTTTGTAAGGATTATTATTAGGGCCCGAGCACCGAAGGGCGCAAGGCCCTATTGTTTTTGTAAGGATTATTATTAGGGCCCGAGCACCGAAGGGCGCAAGGCCCTATTGTTTTTGTAAGGATTATTATTATTATTATTATTCATTATTCTACTTTTTTGCTTTCCTGTTTTTGAAGTGGTTAACATGGTCGAAAACTCTTGAAATGTGGCACACACGTCAAGTGTCACGCATCGCAGTTATGTAGAAGAGTTTGACTCCGGGCGTGGCCCAGGGTCTCGCTAGCGCCCCCTTAGGTGACTGATCTCGTGGTTGGCATATATTTTGAGCGCCACCATCTGGCCAACCAAAAAGTGTATCAGAAATGTTCTTTGCTTAAAATTAATGGTCTGAAATTTCTCAGGTTAATATATATTATGATTATAATGACACCCAATGGGCCTGCCTTGCATTGCGCCCCCACCTGGCCAGGCAAGTACATGTGGCAGAAAATAAAATACAAAAACAAGTAGCACACGCATCAAATATGTACATTTCACAAACGCACCACGTCGGTGCTTTGTTGGATTCCGACATGTCACAGGTTGCGGCCCGCAGGTGCTCGGGCCCGCCATTGCCGCTTGCGGCTATATTTAGGGCCCAAGCACCGAAGGGCGCAAGGCCCTATTGTTTTTGTAAGGATTATTATTATTATTATTATTTTTCACTATTATTATTGTTATTCCACTTTTTTGCTTTCCTGTTTTTGAGGTGGTTAACTTAATCGAAAAGTCTTGAAATTTGGCACTCACATCAGGTGTCACACAAAGCAGCTAGGTAAAAAAGCTTGGCCCCAAGCATGGCCCAGGGACTCGCTAGCGCCCCCTTACGCCCCCTTAGATGACTGATCCTGTGGTGGGCATATACTTTCAGCTACACACACCAAATTTGGTAGGTGTCTGTATCTCCAAGATGAACGACTTTCGTATGTACAATGCATTAGCCACGCCCAACAGGAAGTGAGGTATTTGGGATTTTGTGCAGACTAATATGTGATTAAATATGTACTGAATTGTGATCCCAAAAGAGGTGCTTCCCATGAGTGAAAACGCATGAAATTTGGCACACACATCAAGTGGTACAGTGAATAGACAGGGATAAAAGCTTGGCACCGGGCGTTGCCCAGGAACTCCATAGCGCCCCCTTACATCACAGTGACTTGTGGTTGGCATATAGTTTTAGATACACACACCAAATTTGGGGGGTGTATGTAACTCCCAAAAACAAACAACTTTTGTATTAACATGCCATTAGCCACGCCCACATGAAGTGAGGTAATTGAGATTTTGTGCGTTGTGGACATGATCAATTTTAACGTACTCCTCCTAGACAGTTGATCCGATTCATGTCAAAGTTGGTACAGATGACGCCGAGATGTTCCTGATTATAAATTGTGAAGCTTTTTTTTGATATGTTGTAATTTGACGAAATGGCGAAATTATTAATTTTAATACCCTTCCACATAAACAATAAATGTGTCATAATTCACCATGCATGGCTTGAAATGTTTTACATTTCACAGGTCATTGAAGACCACCCAATGGGCCTGCCTGACATAGCGCCACCACCTGGAAAAGCAGGAAATGTGCCAGAAATGGACAATGCCTATTGTGATTGATCTGAAACTTTATAAAATATCAGATATCATTATTGTGATGATATTCACATCAGAGTCCTGCACGGGTTGGGGTACCCGGGGGTGACCCGCACATTTTGATGAAACGGGTGAATATTCTACTGTGTTGGATGCGGGTCGGGTCGGACACGGGGGTGACACGGGTCGGAATTGGCCTTTCATAAACATCACGTGCATATGTAACAATATTTTCTACAGTAACACATCCTAAATAATATGCCTGCAATTCAAGTTGATAAAAGCATTTGAAATGCACGTTTCGTACGTGCCTTCCCAAAACAGGCGCCTATAGGATATTTCACTTTTAAAAATCACATGCCCGGGATCTGCCTGCAGTCTTTCAGAACAAAAGTGGGTGCACATTGATAAAAAAACGCCTAAAGATGACTCTTTTGACATGACCCTTCCACATAAACAATAAATGTGTCATAATTCACCATGCACGGCTTGAAATGTTTTAAATTTCACAGGTCATTGAAGACCATGTTAATGATAATATTCACATGCCCATTATGTATGTTTGGCATAGCGCCACCAACTGGCAACAGAAAGAATGACAATTATACTGATGTCATATGATCAATTTGAACATACTCCTCCTAGACGGTTTGTCAGATTCATTTGAAATTTGGCAAACATTATGCCAAGATGTCGCTGATGTTGAATTGTGAAGGGATTTTGGAATGTTGTAATATATTTGATATGATTTTAATATCTCACCACATCAACAGGAAATGTGTCATAAATCACAGTGCATTGAATGAATGGTCTGAAACTTCTCAGGTTAATAGATATCATGATTATGATGATATCCAGACACCCAATGGGCCTGCCTGGCATAGCGCCACCACCTGGCCAAGCAGGAAATGTTCCAGAAATGGACAATGCCTTAAGTGATTGATCTGAAACTTTATAAAATATTGGATATCATTATTGTGATGATATTCACATGCGTAATTCACAGGCCTAGCATAGCGCCACCTTCTGGCCAAGCAGGAAATGTGCCAGAAATGCTCTATGCTTTGAATAAATGGTCTGAAACTTTTCAGGTTAATAGATATCATGATTATGATGATATCCAGACACCCAATGGGCCTGCCTGGCATAGCGCCACCACCTGGCCAAGCAGGAAATGTGCCAGAAATGGACAATGCCTTAAGTGATTGATCTGAAACTTTATAAAATATTGGATATCATTATTGTGATGATATTCACATGCGTAATTCACAGGCCTAGCATAGCGCCACCACCTGGCCAAGCAGGAAATGTGCCAGAAATGGACAATGCCTCAAGTGATTGATCTGAAAGTTTACAAACATTTTGGATATCATTATTGTGATGATATTCACATGTGTAATTTTCATGCCTAACATAGCGCCACCATCTGGGCAACCAAAAAGTGTATCAGAAATGTTCTTTGCTTAAAATGAATGGTCTGAAATTTCTCAGGTTAATATATATTATGATTATGATGACACCCAATGAGCCTGCCTTGCATTGCGCCCCCACCTGGCCAAGCGAGTAAATGTGGCAGAAAATAAAATACAAAAACATATAGCACCCGCATCAAATATGTACATTTCACAAACGCACCACGTCGGTGCTTTGTTGGATTCCGACATGTCACGGGTTGCGGCCCGCAGGTGCTCGGGCCCGCCATTGCCGCTTGCGGCTATATTTATTATTATTATTATTATTATTATTATTATTATTATTGTTATTCCACTTTTTGCTTTCCTGTTTTTGAGGTGGTTAACATGGTCAAAACCTCTTGAAATTTGGCACACACGTCAGGTGTCATGCATCGCAGTTAGGTACAAGAGCTTGACCCCGGGCGTGGCCCAGGGACTCGCTAGCGCCCCCTTAGGTGACTGATCCCGTGGTTGGCAAATATTTTGAGGTGGTTAACATAATCGAAAACGCCCTAACGCTTAATACCCTTCCACATAAACAATAAATGTGTCATAATTCACCATGCATGGCTTGAAATGTTTTAAATTTCACAGGTCAATGAAGACCATGTTAATGATAATATTCACATGCTGATGTTAAATTGTGAATGGATTTTTGAATGTTGTAATATATTTGATATGATTTTAATATCTCACCACATAAACAGGAAATGTGTCATAAATCACAGTGCATTGAATGAATGGTCTGAAACTTCTCAGGTTAATAGATATCATGATTATGATGATATCCAGACACCCAATGGGCCTGCCTGGCATAGCGCCACCACCTGGCCAAGCAGGAAATGTGCCAGAAATGGACAATGCCTTAAGTGATTGATCTGAAACTTTATAAAATATTGGATATCATTATTGTGATGATATTCACATGCATAATTCACAGGCCTAGCATAGCGCCACCTTCTGGCCAAGCAGGAAATGTGCCAGAAATGCTCTATGCTTTGAATAAATGGTCTGAAACTTCTCAGGTTAATAGATATTATGATTATGATGATATCCAGACACCCAATGGGCCTGCCTGGCATAGCGCCACCACCTGGTCAAGCAGGAAATGTGCCAGAAATGGACAATGCCTTAAGTGATTAATCTGAAAGTTTACAAACATTTTGGATATCATTATTGTGATGATATTCACATGTGCAATTTTCATGTCTAACATAGCGCCATCATCTGGCCAACCAAAAAGTGTATCAGAAATGTTATTTGCTTAAAATGAATGGTCTGAAATTTCTCAGGTTAATATATATTATGATTATGATGACACCCAATGGGCCTGCCTTGCATTAAGCCCCCACTTGGCCAAGCGAGTAAATGTGGAAGAAAATAAAATATAAAAGCAAATAGCACACGCATCAAATATGTACATTTCACAAACGCACCACGTCGGTGCTTTGTTGGATTCCGACATGTGATGGGTTGCGGCCCGCAGGTGCTCGGGCCCGCCATTGCCGCTTGCGGCTATATTTATTAGGGGTCCGAGCAGCGTAGCTGCAGGAACCCTATTGTTTCTGTACCGTTCATTTTTTGGCCAAAATTCTGTAAAAATCATACTGCAGCCTAAACCGTAACTCCAAAACTCTTGAAATTTTCAGGTATGGTTACCAGTACCCCCCTCTACCCATAACCCAAAATTTGGGGTACTGCACCCAAAGGTGGCGCTATTGAAAAAAAAAGTTAATTATGCTTATTTCTCCTTACCAGATTCACCTAGACTCAAAATTCTTTCAGAATATTAATCTCTAAACTCAGATGCATCTTTTTGGCCCTGGTCTTATGGTCTACAAATGTTTACTTTTTCCACAATTTCATGGAAAAGCCAAACATTATAAAAAGTTTCACACTCTTCAAAAATAATCGAATCTTCACCAAAATTCTCACAGACAATGTTTAGACCAAGCCTCACAAAAGTTATCGCTCAGAATTTTGATATTTTGTTCCATTTCAGAGATATAGGCCAATAAAGTTAGACCACTTAGGCCTTTTTTCCTAGATCACCTATATTCCTATAAACCGTAAGTCCTAGAAACTTGACATTTTCAAGTATTGTTACCAGTACCCCCCACTACCCATAACCCAAATTTGGGGTACTGCACCCAAAGGTGGCGCTCTTGTCAAAAACGCTTATTTCTCCTTACCAGATTCACCTAGACTCAAAATTCTTTAATCATATTAATCTCTACATTCAGATGCATCTTTTTCACCCTGGTCTTATGCTCTAAAAATGTTTACTTTTGCCACAATTTCAGAGAAAAGCCAAACATCATAAAAAGTTTCACAGGCTTCAAAAATTATCAAATCTTCACCAAAATTCTCACAGACAATGTATAGACAAAGCCTCACAAAAGTTATCAAAAGAATTTGGATACGTTGTTCCATTTCAGAGATATAGGCCAATAAAGTTCGACCACTCAGCCCATTTCTCCTATATCACCTATATTCCTATATGAGTAATTTTTTTTTCTTGGATAACAACCATACAACCATCATTAGGTGGATACCATTAACAGTGCACATTTTCAGATATGTACTCTTTTTTATAAAGCCCTTAATTCTATTGTCAAATGTATGCTAGGAATTTTCTTGATGTTGTGTGTTTGCCAACACACATTTTCACCATTTGAATGTGACTGCTCAATGTGTATGATTGTCAGTGGCTGAGTGGGATAATGCCTAGTGCTGGTGTTTGTTAGGTTGAGAGTTCGAATCCTGCTAGAGCTTTAGGCTCAAGATGCACATGCTATTGGTTATTGAAGATTCACACTATTGAACAGCACCTGAATGACATCAGACAATTAACATTCACACTCATTAGTTGCCAAGAATCAGAATGCCGACACACTCTATGACATATAGGGGAACTTCTTTGTTTACTATTTTTCCTTCATCATTAAGTCTATCATATTTATATTTCATCCATTACTGTTCTTCTCTATAAATGTCTAATTGCCCCAGAATATCCAAAAGTTTTCAGGTGTACTCTTTCAGGAAAGCCCTTCATTTTATTGTCAAATGTATACTTGGAGTTTTTCTTGTGTGTTTACTAACACATATTTTCACCATTTGAATGTGACTGCTGAATGTGTATGATTGTCAGTGGCAGAGTGGGATAATGCCTAGTGCTGCTGTTTGTTAGGTTGAGAGTTCGAATCCTGCTAGAGCTTTAGGCTCAAGATGCACATGCTATTGGTTATTGAAGATTCACACTATTGAACAGCACCTGAATGACATCAGACAATTAACATTCACACTCATTAGTTGCCAAGAATCAGAATGCCGACACACTCTATGACATATAGGGGAACTTCTTTGTTTACTATTTTTCCTTCATCATTAAGTCTATCATATTTATATTTCATCCATTACTGTTCTTCTCTATAAATGTCTAATTGCCCCAGAATATCCAAAAGTTTTCAGGTGTACTCTTTCAGGAAAGCCCTTCATTTTATTGTCAAATGTATACTTGGAGTTTTTCTTGTGTGTTTACTAACACATATTTTCACCATTTGAATGTGACTGCTGAATGTGTATGATTGTCAGTGGCAGAGTGGGATAATGCCTAGTGCTGCTGTTTGTTAGGTTGAGAGTTTGAATCCTGCTAGAGCTTTAGGCTCAAGATGCACATGCTATTGGTTATTGAAGATTCACACTATTGAACAGCACCTGAATGACATCAGACAATTAACATTCACACTCATTAGTTGCCAAGAATCAGAATGCCGACACACTCTATGACATATAGGGGAACTTCTTTGTTTACTATTTTTCCTTCATCATTAAGTCTATCATATTTATATTTCATCCATTACTGTTCTTCTCTATAAATGTCTATTTGCCCCAGAATATCCAAAAGTTTTCAGGTGTACTCTTTCAGGAAAGCCCTTCATTTTATTGTCAAATGTGTACTTGGAGTTTTTCTTGTGTGTTTACCAACACACATTTTCACCATTTGAATGTGACTGCTGAATGTGTATGATTGTCAGTGGCAGAGTGGGATAATGCCTAGTGCTGGTGTTTGTTAGGTTGAGAGTTCGAATCCTGCTAGAGCTTTAGGCTCAAGATGCACATGCTATTGGTTATTGAAGATTCACACTATTGAACAGCACCTGAATGACATCAGACAATTAACATTCACACTCATTAGTTGCCAAGAATCAGAATGCCGACACACTCTATGACATATAGGGGAACTTCTTTGTTTACTATTTTTCCTTCATCATTAAGTCTATCATATTTATATTTCATCCATTACTGTTCTTCTCTATAAATGTCTATTTGCCCCAGAATATCCAAAAGTTTTCAGGTGTATTTTTTCAGGAAAGCCCTTCATTTTATTGTCAAATATATACTTGGAGTTTTTCTTGTGTGTTTACCAACACACATTTTCACCATGTGAATGTGACTACCCAATATGTAGGATTGTCAGTGGCTCAGTGGGATAATGCCTAGTGCTGGTGTTTGTTAGGTTGAGGGTTCGAATCCCCGGTAGTGCTTTAGGCTCTAGCTCGAATACTATTGGTTATTGAAGATTCACACCATTGAACAGCACCTGAATGACATCAGGCAATCAACATTCACACTCATCAGTTGCCAAGAATCAGAATGCCGAGACACTCTATGACATTCAGGGGAACTTCTTTGTTTACTATTTTTCCTTCATCATTAAGTCTATCATATTTATATTTAATCTATTAGTGTTCATCTCTACAAATGTCTAATCGCCCCTCCATGCTTGGAGTTTTTCTTGTGTGTTTACCAATACACATTTTCACCATGTGAATGTGGCTGGCCAACATGTAGGATTGACAGTGGGTCAGTGGGATAATACCTTGTACTGGTGATCCTTAGGTTGAGAGTTCAAATCCCACTTGAAGCATTAGTGGGTTGTGGATGTTAACATACTACAATAGAATGCTGTTGGGTTGTGGAGGATAACACACTATAACATTACAGCTACTTGTCAATATGGACTTGTAGTGCAAGGCAAGTGTTACTGTGTAATTATAAGCTGTAGCCTATAATTATTTGTTATTCTTATAATATTTGTCATTTCTTATACATATTTAGTCGGCTCTTCCACTTGACAGAACAACTCTATATCGGTTAAGGATGTCACGCATGAAACAATGCTGCAGAAACACGAAAATACGACTTTGAGTTTAGTAGGCTATAATTTTCAGTTCCTGTTTATCTATTGCACAATGGGTAATATTTTAAAGGAATCATGTTGCAGTCTTGTAAATAGTGACCCTGCAAGATCCCTAGTCATTGCAAAATCATAGTCTGTGACTTAAAACTCTACTACTTGTCTTTAGATGTGAGAGGGTCTGAGACTGTAGTCTTTCAAAAATCTTTTCCAAATCTTTGCAAATCTTTCCAAAGTTTACCCGCTGGGAAACCCTGTAGCTCCGGAGCAGGGGCTCAGACCAGGATAAATTGTTTGCTCGCCCTCAGTTCGCTCTTTTGTTCATCTCAACCTAGCACTCCAGTGTGTCCTGCTCTGTGTGCGTCTTTGAGTTAACGTAAGTCATCACTTTAATCACCCTCACTATGACTTTTGTGATGTTTATCAGTTTGTAGAGTAGCTCTGCCATCATGTGTAAAGTTAAGGTCTTTGTTTGTTGGTTTGGTGTGTTGGAGTCCCATGTGAGAGATGATTAGGTGATGTTGGTTGACTTGGGATGTCAAGTATTGTTTAGTTGTACCTTTATATAGCCATATGATTTCAGTTTATTGTTCAAATATCAATTGGTTTGTTTGTGAGTTGGGATCTGTACTGATTTACCCCATTTCACTGATTACTCCATTTTCTGTTTGTTTCCTCTTTGATGCAGCACACATACAAGTAAAGAACAAAAGAACAGATGAATTGAAACTCAAATAAAGTTAACTTGTGTTGCACCGAAACCTGCCATCTCCGTGTCATCACTCCATACCATTGAGCCTTCTGAGTCACACCATTGAACAGCACCTGAATGACATCAGGCAATTAACATTCACACTCATTAGTTGCCAAGAATCAGAATGCCGACACACTCTATGACATATAGGGGAACTTCTTTGTTTACTATTTTTCCTTCATCATTAAGTCTATCATATTTATATTTCATCCATTACTGTTCTTCTCTATAAATGTCTAATTGCCCCAGAATATCCAAAAGTTTTCAGGTGTACTCTTTCAGGAAAGCCCTTCATTTTATTGTCAAATGTATACTTGGAGTTTTTCTTGTGTGTTTACCAACACACATTTTCACCATGTGAATGTGACTGCCTAATATGTCGGATTGTTAGTGGCTCAGAGGGATAATGCCTAGTGCTGGTGTTTGTTAGGTTGAGAGTTCGAATCCTGCTAGAGCTTTAGGCTCAAGATGCACATGCTATTGGTTATTGAAGATTCACACCACTGAACAGCACCTGAATGACATCAGGCAATCAACATTCACACTCATTAGTTGCCAAGAATCAGAATGCCGACACACTCGAAGACATATAGGGGAACTTCTTTGTTTACTATTTTTCCTTCATCATTAAGTCTATCATATTTATATTTCATCCATTACTGTTCTTCTCTACAAATTTCTAATTGTCCCAGAATTTCCAAACGTTTTCAGGTGTTCTCTTTCAGGAAAGCCCTTCATTTTATTGTCAAATGTATACTTGGAGTTTTTCTTGTGTGTTTACCAATACACATTTTCACCATGTGAATGTGACTGGCAAAGATGTAGGATTGACAGTGGCTTAGTGGGATAATGCCTTGTACTGGTCATCCTAACGTTGAGAGTTCAAATCCCACCTGAAGCATTAGTGTTCAAATACTGTTGGGTTGTGGAGGTTAGCATACTAGAATATAATGTTGTGGAGGTTAGCACACTATAACATTACAGCATTACAGCTACTTGTCAATATGGACTTGTAGTGCAAGTCAAGTATAACTGTATAATTATAGGCTGTTTATCTTATTGACTCCGACACAGAACCCACCACCACAAATGCAATTCAATTCTGTGGGAAACACTGCCTTCCATTATCAAACCCTTCATCTTATCCACAACAAATAAATAGTCCTGTAGAATCAAGTATTGTTAGAATACTGTTGGGTTGTGGAGGTTAGCACACTATAATGTTACAGCACAGGGTAATCCTAATTTTATGGATCAAATTTATTCCAATCTAACTCAAAAGTTTTGAACAACACAAAGGTTTTATCCAGATCAAAACCAAGAATAGATTATGTGATCTAATCCAATTTCAGGATCCTTGTTTCCTTTTGAACAACCCATTTTCAAGATTTGATCCAATCCGATAGCCGAAATCCGGTAACTGAAATCCGATAACCGAAATCCGATCACATTTCTTTTGAACAATTGTGCCCAAACAATCAAAGCATATGTAAAACTAAAAAGCTATGCTACCTCATGTTCGTTTTGCTCGGACCCCGTAAATCACCGCTTGCGGTTATATTTATTAGGGGTCCGAGCAGCGTAGCTGCAGGAACCCTATTGTTTCTGTACCGTTCATTTTTTGGCCAAAATTCTGTAAAAGTCATACTGCAGCCTAAACCGTAACTCCAAAACTCTTGAAATTTTCAGGTATGGTTACCAGTACCCCCCTCTACCCATAACCCAAAATTTGGGGTACTGCACCCAAAGGTGGCGCTATTGGAAAAAAAAGTTAATTATGCTTATTTCTCCTTACCAGATTCACCTAGACTCAAAATTCTTTCAGAATATTAATCTCTAAACTCAGATGCATATTTTTGGCCCTGTTCTTATGGTCTACAAATGTTTACTTTTTCCACAATTTCATGGAAAAGCCAAACATTATAAAAAGTTTCACACGCTTCAAAAATTATCAAATCTTCACCAAAATTCTCACAGACAATGTTTAGACAAAGCCTCACAAAAGTTATCAAAAGAATTTGGATACGTTGTTCCATTTCAGAGATATAGGCCAATAAAGTTCGACCACTCAGCCCATTTCTCCTATATCACCTATATTCCTATATGAGTAATTTTTTTTTCTTGGATAACAACCATACAACCATCATTAGGTGGATACCATTAACAGTGCACATTTTCAGATATGTACTCTTTTTTATAAAGCCCTTAATTCTATTGTCAAATGTATGCTAGGAATTTTCTTGATGTTGTGTGTTTGCCAACACATATTTTCACCATTTGAATGTGACTGCTGAATGTGTATGATTGTCAGTGGCAGAGTGGGATAATGCCTAGTGCTGCTGTTTGTTAGGTTGAGAGTTCGAATCCTGCTAGAGCTTTAGGCTCAAGATGCACATGCTATTGGTTATTGAAGATTCACACTATTGAACAGCACCTGAATGACATCAGACAATTAACATTCACACTCATTAGTTGCCAAGAATCAGAATGCCGACACACTCTATGACATATAGGGGAACTTCTTTGTTTACTATTTTTCCTTCATCATTAAGTCTATCATATTTATATTTCATCCATTACTGTTCTTCTCTATAAATGTCTAATTGCCCCAGAATATCCAAAAGTTTTCAGGTGTTCTCTTTCAGGAAAGCCCTTCATTTTATTGTCAAATGTATACTTGGAGTTTTTCTTGTGTGTTTACTAACACATATTTTCACCATTTGAATGTGACTGCTGAATGTGTATGATTGTCAGTGGCAGAGTGGGATAATGCCTAGTGCTGCTGTTTGTTAGGTTGAGAGTTCGAATCCTGCTAGAGCTTTAGGCTCAAGATGCACATGCTATTGGTTATTGAAGATTCACACTATTGAACAGCACCTGAATGACATCAGACAATTAACATTCACACTCATTAGTTGCCAAGAATCAGAATGCCGACACACTCTATGACATATAGGGGAACTTCTTTGTTTACTATTTTTCCTTCATCATTAAGTCTATCATATTTATATTTCATCCATTACTGTTCTTCTCTATAAATGTCTATTTGCCCCAGAATATCCAAAAGTTTTCAGGTGTATTTTTTCAGGAAAGCCCTTCATTTTATTGTCAAATATATACTTGGAGTTTTTCTTGTGTGTTTACCAACACACATTTTCACCATGTGAATGTGACTACCCAATATGTAGGATTGTCAGTGGCTCAGTGGGATAATGCCTAGTGCTGGTGTTTGTTAGGTTGAGGGTTCGAATCCCCGGTAGTGCTTTAGGCTCTAGCTCGAATACTATTGGTTATTGAAGATTCACACCATTGAACAGCACCTGAATGACATCAGGCAATCAACATTCACACTCATCAGTTGCCAAGAATCAGAATGCCGAGACACTCTATGACATTCAGGGGAACTTCTTTGTTTACTATTTTTCCTTCATCATTAAGTCTATCATATTTATATTTAATCTATTAGTGTTCATCTCTACAAATGTCTAATCGCCCCTCCATGCTTGGAGTTTTTCTTGTGTGTTTACCAATACACATTTTCACCATGTGAATGTGACTAGCCGACATGTAGGATTGACAGTGGCTCAGTGGGATAATGCCTTGTACTGGTGATCCTTAGAGTTGAGAGTTCAAATCCCACTTGAAGCATTAGTGAATTGTGGATGTTAGCATACTACAATAGAATGCTGTTGGGTTGTGGAGGATAACACACTATAACATTACAGATACTTGTCAATATGGACTTGTAGTGCAAGGCAAGTATTACTGTATAATTATAAGCTGTAGCCTATAATTATTTGTTATTCTTATAATATTTGTCATTTCTTATACATATTTAGTCGGCTCTTCCACTTGACAGAACAACTCTATATCGGTTAAGGATGTCACGCATGAAACAATGCTGCAGAAACATGAAAATACGACTTTGAGTTTAGTAGGCTATAATTTTCAGTTCCTGTTTATCTATTGCACAATGGGTAATAATTTAAAGGAATCATGTTGCAGTCTTGTAAATAGTGACCCTGCAAGATCCCTAGTCATTGCAAAATCATAGTCTGTGACTTAAAACTCTACTACTTGTCTTTAGATGTGAGAGGGTCTGAGACTGTAGTCTTTCAAAAATCTTTTCCAAATCTTTGCAAATCTTTCCAAAGTTTACCCGCTGGGAAACCCTGTAGCTCCGGAGCAGGGGCTCAGACCAGGATAAATTGTTTGCTCGCCCTCAGTTCGCTCTTTTGTTCATCTCAACCCAGCACTCCAGTGTGTCCTGCTCTGTGTGCGTCTTTGAGTTAACGTAAGTCATCACTTTAATCACACTCACTATGACTTTTGTGATGTTTATCAGTTTGTAGAGTAGCTCTGCCATCATGTGTAAAGTTAAGGTCTTTTTTTGTTGGTTTGGTGTGTTGGAGTCCCATGTGAGAGATGATTAGGTGATGTTGGTTGACTTGGGATGTCAAGTATTGTTTAGTTGTACCTTATATAGCCATATGATTTCAGTTTATTGTTCAAATGTCAATTGGTTTGTTTGTGATTTGGGATTTGTACTGATTTACCCCATTTCACTGATTACTCCATTTTCTGTTTGTTTCCTCTTTGATGCAGCACACATACAAGTAAAGAACAAAAGAACAGATGAATTGAAACTCAAATAAAGTTAACTTGTATTGCACCGAAACCTGCCATCTCCGTGTCATCACTCCATACCATTGATCCTTCTGAGTCACACCATTGAACAGCACCTGAATGACATCAGGCAATTAACATTCACACTCATTACACACTGCTGGTGTTTGTTAGGTTGAGAGTTCGAATCCTGCTAGAGCTTGAAGCTCAAGATGCACATGCTATTGGTTATTGAAGATTGACACCATTGAACAGCACCTGAATGACATCAGGCAATTAACATTCACACTCATTAGTTGCCAAGAATCAGAATGCCGACACACTGTATGACATATAGGGGAACTTCTTTGTTTACTATTTTTACTTCATCATTAAGTCTATCATATTTATATTTCATCCATTACTGTTCTTCTCTATAAATGTCTAATTGCCCCAGAATATCCAAAAGTTTTCAGGTGTACTCTTTCAGGAAAGCCCTTCATTTTATTGTCAAATGTATACTTGGAGTTTTTCTTGTGTGTTTACCAACACACATTTTCACCATGTGAATGTGACTGCCTAATGTGTCGGATTGTTAGTGGCTCAGAGGGATAATGCCTAGTGCTGGTGTTTGTTAGGTTGAGAGCTCGAATCCTGCTAGAGCTTTAGGCTCAAGATGCACATGCTATTGGTTATTGAAGAGTCACACCATTGAACAGCACCTGAATGACATCAGGCAATCAACATTCACACTCATTAGTTGCCAAGAATCAGAATGCCGACACACTCGAAGACATATAGGGGAACTTCTTTGTTTACTATTTTTCCTTCATCATTAAGTCTATCATATTTATATTTCATCCATTACTGTTCTTCTCTATAAATGTCTAATTGCCCCAGAATATCCAAAAGTTTTCAGGTGTACTTTTTCAGGAAAGCCCTTCATTTTATTGTCAAATATATACTTGGAGTTTTTCTTGTGTGTTTACCAACACACATTTTCACCATGTGAATGTGACTGGCAAAGATGTAGGATTGACAGTGGCTTAGTGGGATAATGCCTTGTACTGGTCATCCTTATGTTGAGTGTTCAAATCCCACCTGAAGCATTAGTGTTAAAATACTGTTGGGTTGTGGAGGTTAGCATACTAGAATAGAATGCTGTTGGGTTGTGGAGGTTAGCACACTATAACATTACAGCATTACAGCTACTTGTCAATATGGACTTGTAGTGCAAGGCAAGTATAACTGTATAATTATACGCTGTTTATCTTATTGACTCCGACACAGAACCCACCACCACAAATACAATTCAATTCTGTGGGAAACACTGCTTTCCATTATCAAACCCTTCATCTTATCCACAACAAATAAATAGTCCTGTAGAATCAAGTATTGTTAGAATACTGTTGGGTTGTGGAGGTTAGCACACTATAATGTTACAGCACAGGGTAATCCTAATTTTATGCATCAAATTTATTCCAATCCAACTCAAAAGTTTTGAACGACACAAAGTGAAGGTTTTATCCAGATCAAAACCAAGAATAGATTATGTGATCTAATCCAATTTCAGGATCCTTGTTTCCCTTTGAACAACCCATTTTCAAGATTTGATCCAATCCGATAGCTGAAATCCGGTAACTGAAATCCGATAACCGAAATCCGATCACGTTTCTTTTGAACAATTGTGCCCAAACAATCAAAGCATATGTAAAACTAAAAAGCTATGCCATCATGTTCGTTTTGCTCGGACCCCGTAAATCACCGCTTGCGGTTATATTTATTATTATTATTATTATTATTAGGGCCCGAGCACCCGAAGGGCGCAAGGCCCTATTGTTTTTGTAAGGATTATTAGGGGTCCGAGCAGCGTAGCTGCAGGAACCCTATTGTTTCTGTACCGTTCATTTTTTGGCCAAAATTCTGTAAAAATCATACTGCAGCCTAAACCGTAACTCCAAAACTCTTGACATTTTCAGGTATGGTTACCAGTACCCCCCTCTACCCATAACCCAAAATTTGGGGTACTGCACCCAAAGGTGGCGCTATTGAAAAAAAAAGTTAATTATGCTTATTTCTCCTTACCAGATTTACCTAGACTACTCAAAATTCTTTCAGAATATTAATCTCTAAACTCAGATGCATCTTTTTGGCCCTGGTCTTATGGTCTACAAATGTTTACTTTTTCCACAATTTCATGGAAAAGCCAAACATTATAAAAAGTTTCACACTCTTCAAAAATAATCAAATCTTCACCAAAATTCTCACAGACAATGTTTAGACCAAGCCTCACAAAAGTTATCGCTCAGATTTTTGATATTTTGTTTCATTTCAGAGATATAGGCCAATAAAGTTAGACCACTTAGGCCTTTTTTCCTAGATCACCTATATTCCTATAAACCGTAAGTCCTAGAAACTTGACATTTTCAAGTATTGTTACCAGTACCCCCCACTACTCATAACCCAAATTTGGGGTACTGCACCCAAAGGTGGCGCTCTTGTCAAAAACGCTTATTTCTCCTTACCAGATTCACCTAGACTCAAAATTCTTTCATCATATTAATCTCTACATTCAGATGCATCTTTTTCACCCTGGTCTTATGCTCTAAAAATGTTTACTTTTGCCACAATTTCAGAGAAAAGCCAAACATCATAAAAAGTTTCACAGGCTTCAAAAATTATCAAATCTTCACCAAAATTCTCACAGACAATGTTTAGACAAAGCCTCACAAAAGTTATCAAAAGAATTTGGATACGTTGTTCCATTTCAGAGATATAGGCCAATAAAGTTCGACCACTCAGCCCATTTCTCCTATATCACCTATATTCCTATATGAGTAATTTTTTTTTCTTGGATAACAACCATACAACCATCATTAGGTGGATACCATTAACAGTGCACATTTTCAGATATGTACTCTTTTTTATAAAGCCCTTAATTCTATTGTCAAATGTATGCTAGGAATTTTCTTGATGTTGTGTGTTTGCCAACACACATTTTCACCATTTGAATGTGACTGCTCAATGTGTATGATTGTCAGTGGCTGAGTGGGATAATGCCTAGTGCTGGTGTTTGTTAGGTTGAGAGTTCGAATCCTGCTAGAGCTTTAGGCTCAAGATGCACATGCTATTGGTTATTGAAGATTCACACTATTGAACAGCACCTGAATGACATCAGACAATTAACATTCATACACATTAGATGCCAAGAATCAGAATGCCGACACACTCTATGACATATAGGGGAACTTCTTTGTTTACTATTTTTCCTTCATCATTAAGTCTATCATATTTATATTTCATCCATTACTGTTCTTCTCTATAAATGTCTAATTGCCCCAGAATATCCAAAAGTTTTCAGGTGTACTCTTTCAGGAAAGCCCTTCATTTTATTGTCAAATGTATACTTGGAGTTTTTCTTGTGTGTTTACCAACACATATTTTCACCATTTGAAGGTGACTGCTGAATGTGTATGATTGTCAGTGGCAGAGTGGGATAATGCCTAGTGCTGGTGTTTGTTAGGTTGAGAGTTCGAATCCTGCTAGAGCTTTAGGCTCAAGATGCACATGCTATTGGTTATTGAAGATTCACACTATTGAACAGCACCTGAATGACATCAGACAATTAACATTCACACTCATTAGTTGCCAAGAATCAGAATGCCGACACACTCTATGACATATAGGGTAACTTCTTTGTTTACTATTTTTCCTTCATCATTAAGTCTATCATATTTATATTTCATCCATTACTGTTCTTCTCTATAAATGTCTAATTGCCCCAGAATATCCAAAAGTTTTCAGGTGTACTCTTTCAGGAAAGCCCTTCATTTTATTGTCAAATGTGTACTTGGAGTTTTTCTTGTGTGTTTACCAACACACATTTTCACCATTTGAATGTGACTGCTGAATGTGTATGATTGTCAGTGGCAGAGTGGGATAATGCCTAGTGCTGGTGTTTGTTAGGTTGAGAGTTCGAATCCTGCTAGAGCTTTAGGCTCAAGATGCACATGCTATTGGTTATTGAAGATTCACACTATTGAACAGCACCTGAATGACATCAGACAATTAACATTCACACTCATTAGTTGCCAAGAATCAGAATGCCGACACACTCTATGACATATAGGGGAACTTCTTTGTTTACTATTTTTCCTTCATCATTAAGTCTATCATATTTATATTTCATCCATTACTGTTCTTCTCTATAAATGTCTATTTGCCCCAGAATATCCAAAAGTTTTCAGGTGTATTTTTTCAGGAAAGCCCTTCATTTTATTGTCAAATATATACTTGGAGTTTTTCTTGTGTGTTTACCAACACACATTTTCACCATGTGAATGTGACTACCCAATATGTAGGATTGTCAGTGGCTCAGTGGGATAATGCCTAGTGCTGGTGTTTGTTAGGGTTGAGGGTTCGAATCCCCGGTAGTGCTTTAGGCTCTAGCTCGAATACTATTGGTTATTGAAGATTCACACCATTGAACAGCACCTGAATGACATCAGGCAATCAACATTCACACTCATCAGTTGCCAAGAATCAGAATGCCGAGACACTCTATGACATTCAGGGGAACTTCTTTGTTTACTATTTTTCCTTCATCATTAAGTCTATCATATTTATATTTAATCTATTAGTGTTCATCTCTACAAATGTCTAATCGCCCCTCCATGCTTGGAGTTTTTCTTGTGTGTTTACCAATACACATTTTCACCATGTGAATGTGACTGGCCAACATGTAGGATTGACAGTGGCTCAGTGGGATAATGCCTTGTACTGGTGATCTTTAGGTTGAGAGTTCAAATCCCACTTGAAGCATTAGTGGGTTGTGGATGTTAGCATACTACAATAGAATGCTGTTGGGTTGTGGAGGATAACACACTATAACATTACAGCTACTTGTCAATATGGACTTGTAGTGCAAGGCAAGTATTACTGTATAATTATAAGCTGTAGCCTATAATTATTTGTTATTCTTATAATATTTGTCATTTCTTATACATATTTAGTCGGCTCTTCCACTTGACAGAACAACTCTATATCGGTTAAGGATGTCACGCATGAAACAATGCTGCAGAAACATGAAAATACGACTTTGAGTTTAGTAGGCTATAATTTTCAGTTCCTGTTTATCTATTGCACAATGGGTAATAATTTAAAGGAATCATGTTGCAGTCTTGTAAATAGTGACCCTGCAAGATCCCTAGTCATTGCAAAATCATAGTCTGTGACTTAAAACTCTACTACTTGTCTTTAGATGTGAGAGGGTCTGAGACTGTAGTCTTTCAAAAATCTTTTCCAAATCTTTGCAAATCTTTCCAAAGTTTACCCGCTGGGAAACCCTGTAGCTCCGGAGCAGGGGCTCAGACCAGGATAAATTGTTTGCTCGCCCTCAGTTCGCTCTTTTGTTCATCTCAACCCAGCACTCCAGTGTGTCCTGCTCTGTGTGCGTCTTTGAGTTAACGTAAGTCATCACTTTAATCACCCTCACTATGACTTTTGTGATGTTTATCAGTTTGTAGAGTAGCTCTGCCATCATGTGTAAAGTTAAGGTCTTTGTTTGTTGGTTTGGTGTGTTGGAGTCCCATGTGAGAGATGATTAGGTGATGTTGGTTGACTTGGGATGTCAAGTATTGTTTAGTTGTACCTTATATAGCCTTATGATTTCAGTTTATTGTTCAAATGTCAATTGGTTTGTTTGTGAGTTGGGATCTGTACTGATTTACCCCATTTCACTGATTACTCCATTTTCTGTTTGTTTCCTCTTTGATGCAGCACACATACAAGTAAAGAACAAAAGAACAGATGAATTGAAACTCAAATAAAGTTAACTTGTGTTGCACCGAAACCTGCCATCTTCGTGTCATCACTCCATACCATTGAGCCTTCTGAGTCACACCATTGAACAGCACCTGAATGACATCAGGCAATTAACATTCACACTCATTACACACTGCTGGTGTTTGTTAGGTTGAGAGTTCGAATCCTGCTAGAGCTTGAAGCTCAAGATGCACATGCTATTGGTTATTGAAGATTGACACCATTGAACAGCACCTGAATGACATCAGGCAATTAACATTCACACTCATTAGTTGCCAAGAATCAGAATGCCGACACACTCTATGACATATAGGGGAACTTCTTTGTTTACTATTTTTCCTTCATCATTAAGTCTATCATATTTATATTTCATCCATTACTGTTCTTCTCTATAAATGTCTATTTGCCCCAGAATATCCAAAAGTTTTCAGGTGTATTTTTTCAGGAAAGCCCTTCATTTTATTGTCAAATATATACTTGGAGTTTTTCTTGTGTGTTTACCAACACACATTTTCACCATGTGAATGTGACTACCCAATATGTAGGATTGTCAGTGGCTCAGTGGGATAATGCCTAGTGCTGGTGTTTGTTAGGGTTGAGGGTTCGAATCCCCGGTAGTGCTTTAGGCTCTAGCTCGAATACTATTGGTTATTGAAGATTCACACCATTGAACAGCACCTGAATGACATCAGGCAATCAACATTCACACTCATCAGTTGCCAAGAATCAGAATGCCGAGACACTCTATGACATTCAGGGGAACTTCTTTGTTTACTATTTTTCCTTCATCATTAAGTCTATCATATTTATATTTAATCTATTAGTGTTCATCTCTACAAATGTCTAATCGCCCCTCCATGCTTGGAGTTTTTCTTGTGTGTTTACCAATACACATTTTCACCATGTGAATGTGACTGGCCAACATGTAGGATTGACAGTGGCTCAGTGGGATAATGCCTTGTACTGGTGATCTTTAGGTTGAGAGTTCAAATCCCACTTGAAGCATTAGTGGGTTGTGGATGTTAGCATACTACAATAGAATGCTGTTGGGTTGTGGAGGATAACACACTATAACATTACAGCTACTTGTCAATATGGACTTGTAGTGCAAGGCAAGTATTACTGTATAATTATAAGCTGTAGCCTATAATTATTTGTTATTCTTATAATATTTGTCATTTCTTATACATATTTAGTCGGCTCTTCCACTTGACAGAACAACTCTATATCGGTTAAGGATGTCACGCATGAAACAATGCTGCAGAAACATGAAAATACGACTTTGAGTTTAGTAGGCTATAATTTTCAGTTCCTGTTTATCTATTGCACAATGGGTAATAATTTAAAGGAATCATGTTGCAGTCTTGTAAATAGTGACCCTGCAAGATCCCTAGTCATTGCAAAATCATAGTCTGTGACTTAAAACTCTACTACTTGTCTTTAGATGTGAGAGGGTCTGAGACTGTAGTCTTTCAAAAATCTTTTCCAAATCTTTGCAAATCTTTCCAAAGTTTACCCGCTGGGAAACCCTGTAGCTCCGGAGCAGGGGCTCAGACCAGGATAAATTGTTTGCTCGCCCTCAGTTCGCTCTTTTGTTCATCTCAACCCAGCACTCCAGTGTGTCCTGCTCTGTGTGCGTCTTTGAGTTAACGTAAGTCATCACTTTAATCACCCTCACTATGACTTTTGTGATGTTTATCAGTTTGTAGAGTAGCTCTGCCATCATGTGTAAAGTTAAGGTCTTTGTTTGTTGGTTTGGTGTGTTGGAGTCCCATGTGAGAGATGATTAGGTGATGTTGGTTGACTTGGGATGTCAAGTATTGTTTAGTTGTACCTTATATAGCCTTATGATTTCAGTTTATTGTTCAAATGTCAATTGGTTTGTTTGTGAGTTGGGATCTGTACTGATTTACCCCATTTCACTGATTACTCCATTTTCTGTTTGTTTCCTCTTTGATGCAGCACACATACAAGTAAAGAACAAAAGAACAGATGAATTGAAACTCAAATAAAGTTAACTTGTGTTGCACCGAAACCTGCCATCTTCGTGTCATCACTCCATACCATTGAGCCTTCTGAGTCACACCATTGAACAGCACCTGAATGACATCAGGCAATTAACATTCACACTCATTACACACTGCTGGTGTTTGTTAGGTTGAGAGTTCGAATCCTGCTAGAGCTTGAAGCTCAAGATGCACATGCTATTGGTTATTGAAGATTGACACCATTGAACAGCACCTGAATGACATCAGGCAATTAACATTCACACTCATTAGTTGCCAAGAATCAGAATGCCGACACACTCTATGACATATAGGGGAACTTCTTTGTTTACTATTTTTCCTTCATCATTAAGTCTATCATATTTATATTTCATCCATTACTGTTCTTCTCTATAAATGTCTAATTGCCCCAGAATATCCAAAAGTTTTCAGGTGTACTCTTTCAGGAAAGCCCTTCATTTTATTGTCAAATGTATACTTGGAGTTTTTCTTGTGTGTTTACCAACACACATTTTCACCATGTGAATGTGACTGCCTAATATGTCGGATTGTTAGTGGCTCAGAGGGATAATGCCTAGTGCTGGTGTTTGTTAGGTTGAGAGTTCGAATCCTGCTAGAGCTTTAGGCTCAAGATGCACATGCTATTGGTTATTGAAGAGTCACACCATTGAACAGCACCTGAATGACATCAGGCAATCAACATTAACACTCATTAGTTGCCAAGAATCAGAATGCCGACACACTCGAAGACATATAGGGGAACTTCTTTGTTTACTATTTTTCCTTCATCATTAAGTCTATCATTTTTATATTTCATCCATTACTGTTCTTCTCTACAAATGTCTAATTGTCCCAGAATTTCCAAACGTTTTCAGGTGTTCTCTTTCAGGAAAGCCCTTCATTTTATTGTCAAATGTATACTTGGAGTTTTTCTTGTGTGTTTACCAATACACATTTTCAGCATGTGAATGTGACTGGCAAAGATGTAGGATTGACAGTGGCTTAGTGGGATAATGCCTTGTACTGGTCATCCTTATGTTGAGTGTTCAAATCCCACCTGAAGCATTAGTGTTAAAATACTGTTGGGTTGTGGAGGTTAGCATACTAGAATAGAATGCTGTTGGGTTGTGGAGGTTAGCACACTATAACATTACAGCATTACAGCTACTTGTCAATATGGACTTGTAGTGCAAGGCAAGTATAACTGTATAATTATACGCTGTTTATCTTATTGACTCCGACACAGAACCCACCACCACAAATACAATTCAATTCTGTGGGAAACACTGCCTTCCATTATCAAACCCTTCATCTTATCCACAACAAATAAATAGTCCTGTAGAATCAAGTATTGTTAGAATACTGTTGGGTTGTGGAGGTTAGCACACTATAATGTTACAGCACAGGGTAATCCTAATTTTATGCATCAAATTTATTCCAATCCAACTCAAAAGTGTTGAACGACACAAAGTGAAGGTTTTATACAGATCAAAACCAAGAATAGATTATGTGATCTAATCCAATTTCAGGATCCTTGTTTCCCTTTGAACAACCCATTTTCAAGATTTGATCCAATCCGATAGCTGAAATCCGGTAACTGAAATCCGATAACCGAAATCCGATCACGTTTCTTTTGAACAATTGTGCCCAAACAATCAAAGCATATGTAAAACTAAAAAGCTATGCCATCATGTTCGTTTTGCTCGGACCCCGTAAATCACCGCTTGCGGTTATATTTATTAGGGCCCGAGCACCGAAGGGCGCAAGGCCCTATTGTTTTTGTAAGGATTATTATTAGGGCCCGAGCACCGAAGGGCGCAAGGCCCTATTGTTTTTGTAAGGATTATTATTATTATTATTATTCATTATTCTACTTTTTTGCTTTCCTGTTTTTGAAGTGGTTAACATTGTCGAAAACTCTTGAAATGTGGCACACACGTCAAGTGTCTCGCATCGCAGTTATGTACAAGAGTTTGACTCCGGGCGTGGCCCAGGGTCTCGCTAGCGCCCCCTTAGGTGACTGATCTCGTGGTTGGCATATATTTTGAGGTGGTTAACATAAACGAAAAGTCTTGAAATTTGACACACACATAAGGTGTCACACAAAGCAGCTAGGTACAAAAGCTTGGCCCCGGGCATGGCCCAGGGACTCGCTAGCGCCCCCTTACGCCTCCTTAGGTGACTGATCCCGTGGTTGGCATATAATTTCAGCTACACACACCAAATTTGGTAGGTGTCTGTATCTCTCCAAGATGAACAACTTACCTATGTACAATGCATTAGCCACGCCCAACAGGAAGTGAGATATTTGGGATTTTGTGCAGACTAATGTGATGAAATATGTGCTGAATTGTGATCCCAAAAGAGGTGCTTCCCATGGGTGAAAACGCATGAAATTTGGCACACACATCAAGTGATACAGTGAATAGACATGGATAAAAGCTTGGCACCGGGCGTTGGCCAGGAACTCCATAGCGCCCCCTTATGTCACTGTGACTTGTGGTTGGCATATAGTTTTAGATACACACACCAAATTTGGTGAGTGTATGTAACTCCCAAAACCAAACAACTTTTATATTAACATGTCATTAGCCACGCCCACAGGAAGTGAGGTAATTGAGATTTTGTGCGTTGTGGACATGATCAATTTTAACATACTCCTCCTAGACGGTTGATCCGATTCATGTCAAAGTTGGTATACATGACGCCGAGATGTTCCTGATTATAAATTGTGAAGCCTTTTTTTGATATGTTGTAATTTGACGAAATGGCGAAATTATTAATTTTAATACCCTTCCACATAAACAATAAATGTGTCATAATTCACAATGCATGGCTTGAAATGTTTTAAATTTCACAGGTCATTAAAGACCATGTTAATGATAATATTCACATGCCCATAATGCATGTTTGGCATAGCGCCACCACCTGGAAACAGAAAGAATGACAATTATACTGATTTCACATGATCAATTTGCACATACTCCTCCTAGACGGTTTGTCAGATTCATTTGAAATTTGGCGAATATTATGCCAAGATGTCGCTGATGTTAAATTGTGAAGGGATTTTTGATAACTTATATATTTGATATGATTTTAATATCTCACCACATAAACAGGAAATGTGTCATAAATCACAGTGCATTGAATAAATGGTCTGACACTTCTCAGGTTAATAGATATCATGATTATGATGATATCCAGACACCCAATGGGCCTGCCTGACATAGCGCCACCACCTGGCCAAGCAGGAAATGTGCCAGAAACGGACAATGCCTTAAGTGATTGATCTGAAACTTTATAAAATATTAGACATCATTATTGTGATGATATTCACATTCGTAATTCACAGGCCTAGCATAGCGCCACCATCTGGCCAAGCAGGAAATGTGCCAGAAATGCTCTATGCTTTGAATAAATGGTCTGACATTTCTCATGTTAATAGATATTATAATTATGATGATATCCAGACAGCCTGCCTGGCATAGCGCCACCACCTGGTCAAGCAGGAAATGTGCCAGAAAATGGACAATGCCTTAAGTGATTGATCTGTTTACAAAAAATGTGGATATCATTATTGTGATGATATTCACATGTGTAATTTCCATGCCTAACATAGCGCCACCATCTGGCCAACCAAAAAGTGTATCAGAAATGTTCTTTGCTTAAAATGAATGGTCTGAAATTTCTCAGGTTAATATATATTATGATTATGATGACACCCAATGGGCCTGCCTTGCATTTCGCCCCCACCTGGCCAAGCAAGTACATGTGGCAGAAAATAAAATACAAAAACAAATAGCACACGCATCAAATATGTACATTTCACAAACGCACCACGTCGGCGCTTTGTTGGATTCCGACATGTCACGGGTTGCGGCCCGCAGGTGCTCGGGCCCGCCATTGCCGCTTGCGGCTATATTTATTATTAGGGCCCGAGCACCGAAGGGCGCAAGGCCCTATTGTTTTTGTAAGGATTATTATTATTATTATTATTTTTCACTATTATTATTGTTATTCCACTTTTTTGCTTTTCTGTTTTTGAGGTGGTTAACATGGTCGAAAACTCTTGAAATTTGGCACACACGTCAGGGGCATATGGGGTATATGGCCCAGAGACTCGCTAGCGCCCCCTTACGCCCCCTTAGATGACTGATCCCGTGGTGGGCATATACTTTCAGCTACACACACCAAATTTGGTAGGTGTCTGTATCTCCCCAAGATGAACGAATTTCGTATGTACAATGCATTAGCCACGCCCAACAGGAAGTGAGGTATTTGGGATTTTGTGCAGACTAATATGTGATGAAATATGTGATGAATTATGATGCCAAAAGATGTGCTTCCCATGGGTGAAAACGCATGAAATTTGGCACACACATCAAGTGATACAGTGAATAGACAGGGATAAAAGCTTGGTACCGGGCGTTGCCCAGGAACTCCATAGCGCCCCCTTATGTCACTGTGACTTGTGGTTGGCATATAGTTTTAGATACACACACCAAATTTGGTGGGTGTATGTAACTCCCAAAAACAAACAACTTTTGTATTAACATGCCATTAGCCACGCCCACAGGAAGTGAGGTAATTGACATTTTGTGCGTTGTGGACATGATCAATTTTAACGTACTCCTCCTAGACGGTTGATCCGATTCATGTCAAAGTTGGTATACATGACGCCGAGATGTTCCTGATTATAAATTGTGAAGCCTTTTTTTGATATGTTGTAATTTGACGAAATGGCGAAATTATTAATTTTAATACCCTTCCACATAAGCAATAAATGTGTCATAATTCACCATGCATGGCTTGAAATGTTTTAAATTTCACAGGTCATTGAAGACCATGTTAATGATAATATTTACATGCCCATAATTCATGTTTGGCATAGCGCCACCACCTGGCAACAGAAAAAATGGCAATTATACTGATGTCACATGGTCAATTTTAACATACTCCTCCTAGACAATTTGTCAGATTCATGTGAAATTTGGCAAATATGATGCCAAGATGTCGCTGATGTTAAATTGTGAAGGGATTTTTGATAAGTTATATATTTGATATGATTTTAATATCTCACCACATAAACAGGAAATGTGTCAAAAATCACAGTGCATTGAATCAATGGTCTGAAACTTCTCAGGTTAATAGATATCATGATTATGATGATATCCAGACACCCAATGGGCCTGCCTGGCATAGCGCCACCACCTGGCCAAGCAGGAAATGTGGCAGAAATGGACAAAGCCTTAAGTGATTGATCTGAAACTTTATAAAATATCAGATATCATTATTGTGATGATATTCACATTCGTAATTCACAGGCCTAGCATAGCGCCACCATCTGGCCAAGCAGGAAATGTGCTAGAAATGCTCTATGCTTTGAATAAATGGTCTGAAACTTCTCATGTTAATAGATATTATGATTATGATGATATCCAGACACCCAATGGGCCTGCCTGGCATAGCGCCACCACCTGGTCAAGCAGGAAATGTGCCAGAAATGGACAATGCCTTAAGTGATTGATCTGAAAGTTTACAAACATTTTGGATATCATTCTTGTGATGATATTCACATGTGTAATATTCATGCCTAACATAGCGCCACCATCTGGCCAACCAAAAAGTGTATCAGAAATGTTCTTTGCTTAAAATGAATGGTCTGAAATTTCTCAGGTTAATATATATTATGATTATGATGACACCCAATGGGCCTGCCTTGCATTACGCCCCCACCTGGCCAAGCGAGTAAATGTGGCAGAAAATAAAATACAAAAGCAAATAGCCCACGCATCAAAAATGTACATTTCACAAACGCACTACGTCGGTGCTTTGTTGGATTCCGACATGTCACGGGTTGCGGCCCGCAGGTGCTCGGGCCCGCCATTGCCGCTTGCGGCTATATTTATTATTGTTATTCCACTTTTTTGCTTTCCTGTTTTTGAGGTGGTTAACATGGTCGAAAACTCTTGAAATTTGGCACACGCGTCAGGTGGCACGCAACGCTGTTAGGTACAAGAGCTTGACCCCGGGCGTGGCCCAGGGACTCGCTAGCGCCCCCTTAGGTGACTGATTCCGTGGTTGGCATATATTTTGAGGTGGTTAACATGGTCGAAAAGTCTTGAAATTTGACACACACATCAAGTGGTACAGTGAATAGACAGGGATAAAAGCTTGGCACTGGGCGTTGCCCAGGAACTCCATAGCGCCCCCTTACGTCACAGTGACTTGTGGTTGGCATATAGTTTTAGATACACACACCAAATTTGGTGGGTGTATGTTACTCCCAAAAACAAACAACTTTTGTATTAACATGCCATTAGCCACACCCACAGGAAGTGAGGTAATTGAGAATTTGTGCGTTGTGGACATGATCAATTTTAACGTACTCCTCCTAGACGGTTGATCCGATTCATGTCAAAGTTGGTATACATGACGTCGAGATGTTCCTGATTCTAAATTGTGAAGCCTTTTTTTGATATGTTGTAATTTGACGAAATGGCGAAATGATTAATTTTAATACCCTTCCACATAAACAATAAATGTGTCATAATTCACCATGCATGGCTTGAAATGTTTTCAATTTCACAGGTCATTAAAGACCATGTTAATGATAATATTCACATGCCCATAATGCATGTTTGGCATAGCGCCACCAACTGGCAACAGAAAGAATGGCAATTATACTGATTTCACATGATCAATTTGAACATACTCCTCCTAGACGGTTTGTCAGATTCATTTGAAATTTGGCAAACATTATGCCAAGATGTCGCTGATGTTAAATTGTGAAGGGATTTTTGAATGTTGTAATTTATTTGATATGATTTTAATATCTCACCACATAAACAGGAAATGTGTCATAAATCACAGTGCATTGAATGAATGGTCTGAAACTTCTCAGGTTAATAGATATCATGATTATGATTATATCCAGACACCCAATGGGCCTGCCTGGCATAGCGCCACCACCTGGCCAAGCAGGAAATGTGCCAGAAATGGAAAATGCCTTAAGTGATTGATCTGAAACTTTATAAAATATTGGATATCATTATTGTGATGATATTCACATGCGTAATTCAAAGGCCTAGCATAGCGCCACCATCTGGCCAAGCAGGAAATGTGCCAGAAATGCTCTATGCTTTGAATAAATGGTCTGAAACTTCTCAGGTTAATAGATATTATGATTATGATGACACCCAATGGGCCTGCCGTACATTGCGCCCCCACCTGGCCAAGCAAGTACATGTGGCAGAAAATAAAATACAAAAACAAATAGCACACGCATGAAATATGTACATTTCACAAACGCACCACGTCGGTGCTTTGTTGGATTCCGACATGTCACGGGTTGCGGCCCGCAGGTGCTCGGGCCCGCCATTGCCGCTTGCGGCTATATTTCTAATTATGTTTCCCATTGTAATCGTGTAATTTGTAATGTTTTGCATGGATATGCGCTGGTGTGCGTTCGTGGATGAAAGAAGCATGGTGCATTGTGCACCCGCCCCTATCACTGTTGATAATGCGCCCTTAAAATAACATAAACAACTTGCCATGGACTTCTGACCAGGTTTCTCTTGGTCAGTGGCATAATACGTTTTAGGTAGTGTACGATAGTGATTTTTAGACATCGCGCCAGACTCATCCTTAGGTCGTTAATTGCCACACCCCTTGGCACACCTGGCGCATCAAGATAAGAATAAACATTGTGCTGCGATAATAATGGGCAATTCCATGCAAAGGTCATCTTTACCATGGAAAAAAAAGTTGTGCATACGCAAATAGAACTGTTGTTAAAATCTTCATTTAGGTCTATATTTTATTGTTTGTAACTGATCTGATTGAATTTGATGGAGAATGACACTCTTTTTACATCATAAATATGGTGTGCACCATACAGAAACAACTTTTTTTACATGGTAATATTATCCATATTTCAAAAGTGGATAAATGGACCCAATGTTCAAACAAATTGTGTCATTTGACAAATTCCAGATTGACAAGGGAATGGTAGAGCAATGTCTATGCTCAGCTTGCCTTTAAGAGCACAACTCCTTACATTTGTAAGGCTTTTGTTTTTAAGTCAGCAAGTTCCATGGCCATGTCACATCCATAACATTTTATATAGGAAAAGTTTATGCTACACATAGCCTACAGTGTTGATGTGACAATGTCCATAGTGTCTGTGCAAAGCTGATTTATATCAATGTAAAGTGTGATGACCAAATTGTGCCCCTTTCTTACTTTTAAAACCTTTAATGGTGCGTTATGGATGTGACGTTATGGATGTTACATAATGTGAATTTACAAGACTGGGGACTTTATTATACCTCAAAGCCGATAAAACGTCTGTTCTGGTGGCAGATGTCAGTTTCAACGCATTTCAACTTAGTGTTTACAATTGACATTTCAAAGATTATTAGGTTGATCAAAACCACAGGGAGGCCTTGCCTAAACATTAGCAAAACAAACATACATAGCCTATTTTCAAGTGGCCTAATAACAAAAATCTGAGCGATTATCTTCCTGTAACTGTCATACTAATGTTGTACAGTAACTGCATTATCGTGTTAGCTGGTGAAGATGGCTGACTTTGCAGCTGGAGTTAACATAGCAACCTCCTTCTGTTGCAGATCTGTTCAGCCTGCCGTTCACGTCTGCTTAACACAGTTTAATTTTAAATGTGACGTGATATGACAGCATTTGAAGTGTCAGGTCCTCTGTAGCTAATACCCCCAGAGTAACATGAGTAAGGGCAGCAATAAACTAGATGTACCGCATAGCGGTACAAAATATGACCGCCTCTCAGTCCTGCATATTCTCTTCGCAAAAATAAATCACGCTTGTCAATTTGTCTCCATCTCCTACTCCTGCAACTCATGTGCATGTAAATGAGTGTGTCCATATGTGAGTTTGCTTTTGTTTATAAGAGAGTGTGTGTGTGTGTGTGTGTGTGTCTGTGTGTGTGCATGTGCGTATGCGTGCCTGTGTTTGTGTGTTTATGTGTGTGTGTGTGTGCGTATGTGTTTGCATGCCCACATGCGTATGCGTGCCTGTGTGTGTGTGTTTATGTGTCTGCATTCATGTGGGTGGGTGTTTGTGCATGTGTGTGTGTGTTTGTGCGTGCTTGCCTGTCTGTATGTGTTTATGTGTGTGTGTGCTTGCCTGTGTATGTGTGCGACTGTGCGTGTGTGCGTGTGTGTGCACGTGCGCGTGCATGTACTTTATGTGTGCAAATCACAAATGAGTGGGTATGGGTTAGGTTCATGCGGGCTCTTGAGACTAACATACCATAAATATTTTGTCATCTTGGGTGCAACGGTTCAGGTAGGGCTAGTTATTTAGGGGAGTGGCCACCAAGTTTCATGTTCCCTGGTGTTTCAGTAACCCGGGAATCACTGACCAAAATTGATGATGGTAAAAGAAAAAAATACATTTCTTTTTTATATTTTAAATGACTTGTCCTGATTCTTCCTGTGGATCTTAGTGGGCACTGAGGAAGCAATAATTTCATCGCTAGTTTTTCATGATTACTATTTCAATTGTTTCATATCAAAATTCACTACTTAATTATGTGTTTTATGTAGTTTGTCGAGGACTGGTTCAGACAGTCACATCCATAACGTGAAACCGTCACATCCATAACGCCAGTTTTTCCTACATAATGCATTACGAAAATGACGCATAGTTTCAAAAACACACTTTTTGTGTTCATTCAAGTCTCTTTCATGTCAATTTGTCTCCATCTCCTACTCCTGCAACTCATGTGCATGTAAATGAGTGTGTCCATATGTGAGTTTGCTTTTGTTTATAAGAGAGTGTGTGTGTGTGTGTGTGTGTGTCTGTGTGTGTGCATGTGCGTATGCGTGCCTGTGTTTGTGTGTTTATGTGTGTGTGTGTGTGCGTATGTGTTTGCATGCCCACATGCGTATGCGTGCCTGTGTGTGTGTGTTTATGTGTCTGCATTCATGTGGGTGGGTGTTTGTGCATGTGTGTGTGTGTTTGTGCGTGCTTGCCTGTCTGTATGTGTTTATGTGTGTGTGTGCTTGCCTGTGTATGTGTGCGACTGTGCGTGTGTGCGTGTGTGTGCACGTGCGCGTGCATGTACTTTATGTGTGCAAATCACAAATGAGTGGGTATGGGTTAGGTTCATGCGGGCTCTTGAGACTAACATACCATAAATATTTTGTCATCTTGGGTGCAACGGTTCAGGTAGGGCTAGTTATTTAGGGGAGTGGCCACCAAGTTTCATGTTCCCTGGTGTTTCAGTAACCCGGGAATCACTGACCAAAATTGATGATGGTAAAAGAAAAAAATACATTTCTTTTTTATATTTTAAATGACTTGTCCTGATTCTTCCTGTGGATCTTAGTGGGCACTGAGGAAGCAATAATTTCATCGCTAGTTTTTCATGATTACTATTTCAATTGTTTCATATCAAAATTCACTACTTAATTATGTGTTTTATGTAGTTTGTCGAGGACTGGTTCAGACAGTCACATCCATAACGTGAAACCGTCACATCCATAACGCCAGTTTTTCCTACATAATGCATTACGAAAATGACGCATAGTTTCAAAAACACACTTTTTGTGTTCATTCAAGTCTCTTTCATGGTACATATATCATAGTTTCGGCAGTTTCCTTTAAAATTCACAGAGTTTGTAGAAAACCTGTAATCTCTCACAAAAGTGTGTCCATTTCATGTCACATCCATAACGCTGATAAAATGCCTTGTATTCTTAGGATGAAATTGATTATATGAAATTTGAGGATTTCTCAGTATTCAGAGGACAGAGGTTGCGTTAAAAGTTATGCAAATTAATTCACTGATACTAATTTTGCCCCCACTCTAAGGCATTTTGTTTACCAATATGAGTCCAATTGTCACATCCATAACGCTGGAACTGCCCTAATCCGTTTCCCGCCATGCGCCAGGTGGCGAAAATAGGGCCTTAAATCCTTCTGAGGAGAACATGGTTAATTCCCTCAACAGTGGTTTCAAGACTGTCTCCAAATCAACCGATTTCAGGAGTGAATGTTAAACACATGTGTAGCATGAAGTGAACTAGACCTTTTAGATACAAATTCAATTAAATAGGGTTCGACCGATATGGATTTTTTAGTGCCGATACCGATACCAATTTTTTTCCCTCAGCCTTAGCCGATGACCGATACAGGCTGCCGATTTTCTTGAGCCGATATTTGGAGCCGATACTGCTTTTATTTTGCTCCCTCAATTTACATCATAAAAATGACACATAATTACACAAATTATGATAACAAATGTTATAAGTCTCAATTTAAAAAAGGAACATTTATTGAACTTATGGATGGGTGCACTGGATATGGTTAACTGTGCAAAATGCTTTCATCAACATCTTACAGCCTTGATGATGCATTGCTTGCTGACTATAAGACATAATTCAGGTCATCACAAAATGTCCTTTGTCAACACATTTAAATACTTTAAGAAAACAATAAGCCTGAAAAGCTATTGAAATAAAGTGCTTGATTTGTAATTTAAGACTGCATGGTTTCATTTTTTCTATGTCTATATTTTTCTAAAAAAAGCTGCAAGATTTGTCAATCACAGAACATAAATCAGCCGAAGAAAATAAAGTGGTGTCAGATGTTTCTGTTCTAAACGGCATCAACGTCAAAAGGTATAAAACATATCTTTAAAATCTCTTCTTCAGGTAGCGCAGCACTCTCATATCACTGTGATGCGTGTGTCCCACTGAGTGAGACACACCAGACGCACACACAAACTTCTGTTTGGTAGCTGACGAACCACTGTTGAACTGGATTGATAATGATAACGTTAGCAAACGGCTCTAAACAAGTAAGGCATACACGGTATGTCTGGTACGTGGTAAACACGAATTAATAGTCAACTACATATAACACGTCTCTCATTATTAAAGCTCTTATATATCACTGCGATGGCAACTCCGCCCAGCTCGAAGGGAGAAGGGGAGGGAGACGCACACACCACATGCGTCCAAAACTCAGCCAGGTGGTCGCTGAATAAAACTACCACAAATATCACGGAACAACGTCGGCATTACTTAATCATATGATTGACCAGTGTTCGTAACAGCTACCGCTACCATACGGATAGCCTCAGGGGCGTCACTAGACCTTATTCACTGGGGCACGTGCCTTACTAAAAGTCTTCAGTGCCCCAGTACAACTCTAGCGCTGCTCTCGCTGGAAATGGCATTCATGAGCGCATCTCCGTGCCTGCTTTAGTCATGACTCGAGCCTGTCACTTACCAGCCAATAAAAAAAACAAGGGGAAAAAGAAAGGGGCCATAATAGCCAATCAGGAAATAGCACCTCTGTAGCTGGGTAAGATTGAACGCAACAACCAATGAAAATTGTTCACCTGATTCTTCCGAGTATTTCGTCCGCTGGAGCTCGACATATCACTTTGAGCACAAAGTAAGTCGTCCCCTGTTTTAATGTTAGTTACAACAAATTCACAACTTGTTTGACAGAAAAAAATGACAAGTTGATCGCTGTTAGAGAATGTTGCCCACATAATTAGCATCTGTTTTTCAATGATTAGCGTCGTAGCCTACATTTAGCAACAGTTTACCAGCTTGTGCTCTCTCCCTCACACAGACTCACACCATGCGTAGGCTGCATGCACACATGCGGACAATTAATAATGATTTATACGTATACTGGAGAGAGAGTCCTGTAAAAGTAGCCTACTGTTTGTGAAGCTGTCCTACTGTGAAACTAAACATAGCCTGATAAACTGTTCAGAGATGGACATCAGACAATTCTTCCTGAACAGAGGCAGAGGGAAAGGAACAGTGAGGAGAGATGAGGAGGACGAGGGAGGTATGATAATTGTCCATATTAAAGGTAACATTTATGCTGGTAATAGCCAGTGCTGTGATTTGATCAATGGTTTAATGGTAAACTTAAATAAGTTTGCTGCATTTGTAAATGTAGCCTATAATAATCTACACAGAATCAGAGTACACAGAATCAGACTCTGATTCTGTGTAGATTATTAGGCTACATTTGCAAATTATCACCAAAAGTCAGTATGATGGCTTTAGTAGGCTATTTAAGCTACAACGAACTGCAGTATTGCCAGGATGACTAGGACCCTTGCCTGGGAGGGAAGTATATCTCAATTTTGACTAAAAATAAGCTTCTCTTGTGTATGAAAGCCTAATAAATTCATGCAGTGAGTATACAGTAGGCCATGTGTTTGGATGTTGCTGGATAGTGGCTGCTACAACAATTGAGGGAGAGAATGCTGGAAGAGGAGAAGGAGGAGGAGGAGGAGAAGAGAGGGGAGAAAGAGCACAGGCTGGGCAGTCCAGTACCAGGCAGGAGAAGGAGGACAGAGACAGGCAAGAAATGGATGAGGACATGATGGGGGCTAGACGTAAAGCCATTAATTCATATTGTGCGCACATTTAAATGTTTTTTTTCTATATTGGGAGTTGGGGGCCTGTGCCCCAGCAAAGCTCTAGGTCTAGAATCGCCCCTGGATAGCCTACAACTTAGCTATTTACAGCTCCCTAAATACAATGGCAAGCAGTTTTATAGAAGAGGCATTCAGGGAGGGAGACACACACACACACACCACACGCGTCCAAAACTCAGCCAGGTGGTCGCTGAATAAAACTCCCACAAATACCACGGAACAACGTTGGCATTACTTAATGACCAGTGTTTGTAACAGCTACCGCTAGCCTAGCCTACAACTTAGCTATTTGCAGCTCCCTAAATACAATGGCAAGCAATTCTATAAACGAGGCATTAAGCATTAAATAAAGTACCTATCTATCTATCATTCGTGTTTTCCATTTGGACCCACAAACTTGCTTACACCTTCAAAGTGTACGGCAATATTTAGCTAAGTCTGGTTTCAAACCTACATTACTGGCAGAGATTTTTATATCAGTCTAGGAGATCATGTATCTGAAAAACATGACTTGCCTTTTGGTGTGGCCCAGGGGAGCTGCCTTGGTCCCCTGCTATTTTCCCTATATATGCTTCCATTGGGAAATGTCATAAGTCAGCATAATGTAAACTTCCATAGCTACGCAGATGATACCCAATTGTATATTTCTGTGGAGCCAACTAACCCAGATGGCCTTTGCTCCCTCACTGCATGCCTAATCTCCATTAATCAGTGGATGAGCAAAAATTTTCTGAAACTAAATGATGACAAAACAGAGGTACTTTTGGTGGGACCAAAACTAAAGCGAGATATTGTTCTTAGTAATCTGGGGAACTTGGCACACCAGGTCAAACCAAAAGTAACAAGCCTCGGTGTCATCTTAGATGCAGAGTTAAGTTTTAAGCCCCATATCAGTAAAGTTACTCAAACAGCCTATTTCCACTTGAGAAACATTGCCAAAGTGCTGCCCTTTTTAACTCAACAAGATGCAGAAAAACTAATTCACGCCTTTATCACTAGCAGGTTAGACTACTGCAATGCACTTTTCACTGGTCTTCCCAAAAAACATCTAAAGAAATTGGCACTCATACAGAACTCTGCGGCTAGACTTTTAACTAAGACTAAGAAGAGAGAACACATCACCCCTGTGTTGGCTGAACTGCACTGGCTCCCTATTTCCTATAGAATTGATTTTAAGGTTATGTTAATTACTTACAAAGCTCTGAATGGCACAGCACCTTCATATATCTCTGAGCTTTTAATATCTTATCAACCACAAAGGAAACTTAGATCATCCAATTCTAATCTTTTAATCGTACCCAAAGTGCTCCACAAACAAAGTGGAGAAGCTGCTTTTATCCATTATGCCCCCAAACTATGGAACACCCTGCCTCTGTACATCAAGCAGGCGAGTTCAGTAAATATTTTTAAAAAAGATCTGAAAACATACCTGTACAGGAAAGCTTTTAGTTAACTCGTCTTATCCTGTAGACTACTTTTTCAGATTATTCTACATCTGCTGCTATTGGAGGGCGCAGCCAGCCAGAAGCAGATGGGCTCCCCCTATTAAGTCAGGTTCTGCTCAAGGTTTCTTCCTGGAATATGGGAGTTTTTCCTTGCCACAGTTGCCATATGGCGTGCTTGTGGGGGGTAAGAGGGTTAAGGCTGCCAGTCTTATGACATGTCATTTTCTATATTTTTGATATGTTGCTGAGTGGATCATAAACGGCCCCAGCAATGAAGAAATGTGATTGATAATGACTGACTGACTATTATTTTGTTACATGCTTCAAATGTAAAGCACTTTGAGCTGCATTCTGTGTATGAAAGGTGCTATACAAATAAAGCTTATTATTATTATTATTATTATAAGTCAAACAGTTAAAAGATGCTTTGAAAGTTTAAATTTTACTGTTGTCTTGAAGAGCAGGCTTTCAGCACTTGTGGGGGAGGGGCAGTCTGCACGTGAATTGCAGCTTCTCCAGCAACACAGAGCTGCCTGTGGACGCCTGTATGTAAATAATGCGGGGGAAAAACTATCGGCGAACGCAGCCGCTTATCAGCCGATGCCGATACACGTAAAAAACGTAAATATCGGCCCGATATATCGGCCGGCCGATATATCGGTCGATCCCTACAATTAAACTTCAACGCACTAAGCATAAGTGAAATCCATGCAATGCTACCTCTCTGGTGTGTTCCATTTGGTCCTTAGTTCAGATATAATGTACATTGTTTTTGACAAAAGCATCTGCTAATATAAAGTCATGATAAAGCTTAGCTTTGAAGAGAAGTGTCTTTCAGCTATCCTTAACGGCAAGGCTTTCTAGAGATTATATAGAATTGTTTAGGTCTGGTCACTACAAATGCAGTATTGCGCCTTCTTGCTGCAGACCAGTCAAACATCTTTAATCATTAAAGGCGCTATAAGCAATGTTGGGCAACGTCACTTCTGTTGACGTTCAAACAAAACAGAGAGCTAGCTCACTACTCTCTCCACCTCCCTCCCGTACAATTGAAACTCTTCTAAACAAGCCTCTCGTCGGTTATTGGCTGGAACACTTTGTTATGTTTTGTGGTGCAGGTTGCATGAGTGTTTTTGCTGCCGTTTGCGAAGCCTGGGCTGGCTACAGATCCGCGTTTTTTTTAGAGTGTATTCAGGGGACAGGCAGCTAGTGGATAGTGAGGAGATATTTGCTGTATGACAAAAAATGTTTTAGCCTAAAAAACATGTTGCATCGCTTAGAGCACCTTTAAAGCAACATGTTCAAGAGAGGGATTAGATTACTTATGGGTGTATTGTTATTGCAATTTTTAAGAGCCCCAGATAAGATTAAAAAGCAAACTTCATATTGTTTCTTCACCAGGACTTTTCAAGTCTTTAAGGTAAATTAAAACAGTCTTCCTATGTCATGACCAAACTTAACAAAAACAAACAAATAAAAACATATTTGTAGACCAAATGTCATCGTAGCACAGAAAGAGATTCCTAATCTAAATAACACTCCCTTTGTTGTTGTTTCAATTCTGAAAACACACGCACGCACGCACACACACGTACACACACACACACAATTATATGGGCTATAAGAAATCAGCTGTAAAAAATAATTCATTGGAAAAACTGCACTTTAATACATCCAAATGTCAACTAGAACAATAATGTATCACTCACATCTGTGGAGATGGATTTTTTTTTCAGGAATCAAAATATTTAATAGGTACATAAAGTATTATACCATGTATAAAATTTTCAATCACAATATGAAGCAATGTAACTGTTCAACCTGACCTGGCAGCAGGTAAAAGTAACCACGTAAAAAGAGCTAATGATCAAAATAGGATAGGAAACTAAATAATAAAAATGACATTGCTCAGCATAAACTAGACATTACACTGTCTTCTTTTGAAAATCTCTTTTCTTAAGTAAGTGCAATTAAAACAAACATAACAAATAACACTAATGCCAATAGCAGAGGCAATGCAACCACATGACGTCTAAAAGGTTAGTACTGCTGTCACTGTAAAGACAGGGGAAACGCAATGGAGAGGAGGAAGTTCGCAGTCAGTTTGGAGCAGAGAGGAGCAAATGCCACATGAGAAGGTAGGCTGCACATCACAATTTACTTGAGACAATATGCTTATTCAAACATGTGCATTTGCATTGCAATTAAAGTCTGATACTGTAATAAAGAAGAAAAAGCATCACCACAAAAATAAACAAACAAGAGTAGAGAACATTTAAGGAGACACAGACTCAATTTGCAAGTTAAGCACTTTGGATGGACAAGAAACTCTGAATTCAGAGGATGATATTGGTGTGAAAACTAAATAGTCCTCAGTTTTAAGATAGCACAAGGTAACCTTTGTCCTGATCACTCTGGGTAGAAAACAAAATCTGTATATTCATGATATTTTATGCACTCTTCTAAACACCAGTAACCAGTAAGCAGTTCTTTTGCACTTCTAGGAGATTAAGTTGGTGTTTCATTGAAATTACAAAAACATATTTCCAAAGGTTGCAAATGATTAACATAACTGAAAATAAGTAATTTACCCACAGTCAGATATTAAAAGCTGAAATTCAGCACTGACAATTCTAACTGAACTGGTTAGATACTGGTGACTCCCTTATAAACATGCCCAATGTGGGATATATTAATATTCCCAATGTTAACCATCCTGGCATGTCGAATTCTGATCCCATTCTTGCAATACATCATGCCCAATTTCGGAAAAAATCATTAGAGGATGATGCTATTTTAAACCATACGAAGATGTTTATCTCTCCAAAATGAACACTAGTATTAACCTGGGTTGCTTGATTATTGTGATCTTCAGACTGGTATTCAAAGACATGAAGAGGTAGGGAAGGCAAGGAGAGTCTGATAGAGTTAGAAAAATCCTTGTGTCACGGCTGAGGAGACAGTGTCTAGCTGGTTTGTGATCCAGGGCAAGTATGTGTGCCTGTGTGCCTGTCTGTGTGTGAATGAGAGCTGGGGAGAGAGACAATGTTCTGGTCTATGATTTGTCTACGTCTATTAAGGGACAGGCTCATCGGCCCTTGCTGTATCCAGGGAAGAACTGATCAAGAAGCTGCTGTAGTGTCTTGTTAAGTATCATAACATAATCCTTTCCCAGGTCATGGCGACAAGCAGGGCAGCTATACACCTCAGCACGGAATGACCTTTGAAGACAGCTCTGAATCAGGAGAGAGAGCAAAAAGACAGAAAAAGACACATTTTATATTTTTGGCCAAGTATTTTCTTCATGTTAACAAAATGTCTAGTGTATCTACTGGAACTTAGATTGATACATTCAATAGCAAAAACACACCAAAGGACTAGTGATGTGATAATAGGCCTTGTTTAGGATGTGTTTATAGGCCTACTGCTGAACTGGAGAGAACTAGCTTAACTCCATAAAAAATGGTGTACACGTGACCAAAACGACAGCTACCTAGAAATCCACACACCTACCTTACAAACATTGTGCAGACATGTAGTAGTGATGGGCTGGTAGGCAAGCTCCTGGCAGCACACACACATGAAGATCTGCTCCACCTTTTTCAGAAAGTTCTGAAGGGTACAAGACATATGTCTACTTGTGCATCATCATAGAAACATTGACAAACACTTGAAACATTGACAAACACTTTATGACATGACAAATTCAAGACAAAAGCATGATGGCCAAGATAATCTTGAAGAGAGGGGCTGCCTTCATCTTTGAAGACCTAGCTCTTCCTGAGAGTACCTCCTCTCCTAACACGCCTAACCAAACACTGAACATCCACTCCTCTCTCTACTACTGTCTCTCTTGAATACATCCCTTAGCTTTACTCTTTACTTTAACTCTGCACTATTATCCTCTGTTTGTACTGTAAAGTATTTATTGTTACACTAAGGTGCTTTATTACACTGTAGGTTAAATGTTATTCCTCATTTTAAGTCACTTTGGATAAAAGTTAGCCTGGTAGCCAGCCCCAATTTATCAAAATTTGTGGTCAGGAAATTTGGTCTGGACTGGTCCGGTTTGGTCTGGTTGCATTGAGAAGCCTTTATGCCCGTATAAAATTAACTCCAGTACACTCTGGATAAATCCAGGCAAAGACTTTACTTCCTACAACAGTTGAGGAAATTCAAAGTGTCAATATACATTTCGAAGGCCTTCTACTCTTCAGCAGTCGCGTGTTCTATCAGGTGGCATCATCACCTGGTATGGGAACTGTACAGCCTGTGACGCCACAGAGAGTCAGATCACCTCTCCCTACTCTGCAGGACATACCAGAAGAGTACGAACAAGGTCCCAGAATATTTTGAAAGACATTTCACACCCTGACAATGGACTGTTTAAACCAGTGTTTCCCAAACTTTTTTTCTGGGGACCCACTTTTTATAAAATGACAATCGCGACCCAATTCACTTCAGATCTAACATGCAACCACCAATATTGCCCAAAACGTCGGTACTCAAACTTTTCTATAACCATTCTACAGTGCCATATCTAAGTGGTTGGATAGATATCTAGTGGCTACTAGGTCTGGCCCACTACTATTATAGGGTTTGGTGATGCACGACTCCTCAGTTTTCCAATGAGATTCTGCAATCTCAATTACACTCTTGAAACAATGTTAAACATGTTCAAAGCTGTTAAATTCTAGCTCAGTTTTGTACACACACACAACCTCAGGTTGTCCTCATCCTGCTTTGAACACGGTTGTGTTGCATTTTGAGCATCGGTCAGCTTGGGAAGTTGGAAATGACTAGCCTACCAAAAAGATCAATTTTAATGTACATCCGAGAGTTTGGGGATATTCTAGCTAAAGTTTGTGAGATGGAAAGAGGAAAATAGCGCTTACATGTCCATTTAAATTATAGCTTAATCTAATGCACTGTTGTGCGTTTTAAATCCGAAATAAGAATGAATGTGAGGAGACTGCTATTAACTTTAAAGAGTATAGGCCTATCTACAATTGAAACTACCGGTAGTCTATCTGCAGCCTATGATGCATATGTAATAGCCTTATGTCCTGGTCTATGGATGTCTGCTTAGCATGTTTTTTTACGATTTAAAATTATACTTTTTAGATTTTAATGGGCCAAGTTGAAGAGCTGTTGTCCGTTATTGTTCGTGCAAATATAGGCTGATTCATGTCCCTCATGTCCCCCGACAGAAATATTGTTTCATTTTGTGAGTGAGATATCCACGCTCTGGCGTCCCCTGTGTGATGTGTTCGCCCCTCAGTTTCAGAGCTATTCTAAATGCAATAAATGCTAATAGAAAGCTGTTAGCTTTCCTAAGCTATATACAGTGGGCAGTGCTTCGACTTGGCCAGCTTTACTTGCGGTCCGCGTATGGGATCACGCGGTATCACGCGACTTTAATTTGTATTTTTCCAGTGAGACGCTGCAACAACCCAAACAACCGGTAGATGGCTCAAGTGAGCAGGGTGTCTCGTAAAAAGAAATGGAGCCTGGAAAACCCTACACAGACTTCACTACAGACTTTAGCAGACTGGTTTAGAAATAATTTAATAGCCAGAAATCTGCCTGCCCTGCCCTAATAAAGAAATATTTGGTTAACTGCGAGTGAATCCCGTTTGCAGCCGTAGAAGAAACGCAGGACAAATTAAACATTCTTGTTTTCTCCGAGTGCAACGATGATGGACAGACATAATTTGGACAAAATATAGAGCATATTAACCTCCGTTGCTCAGCCAAATGCCTTCCTGTTACGTCCTGTTATCACGGAGTTACAGGCGATAAACGATTTTTGATGGTCACAAGTTTACTTCATTAGCGGTTTATTTTTTTGATTATTAAAGAGTGTTTTTCATTTAAAGGTTTGACTTCGTGCTTATTCAGTAGAGCATTTAATGCTCTTCCCAATCCCAGACGTTCACATTGCATGTTTGTTTGTAATGGATGCAACCGCGAGATAGGCTACGCGTTTGACGGCAATGAGTTGTTAACAGACATGAACCAAGACATATAGCCCAGCAGCAATCTAGGGACTGTTCGTTATTTATTGGGGCCACCGGAGGAATTTTGAGTGCTTCAGTCAAAAGTTGCATGACCCTCCCTTGCCTGCTAGAAATTGTTCAATGACCCTCCGACAGAATTGTTAAAAAAGACATGACCCTCCCCTGCCAATTGTCGCTGTCTTCCGCCTGCGCTGCTTTGCGCCACAGCCACACACTGTGATAACGTTCTTAAACGTGAGCACAAATAATCATATGTGATTAATAATATGACAAATAATCCCTGTGCAAGGGGACCGAAACAATGCATGGCAACTTTTTCCGTGTTTCTCACGTATTTTAACTTCCCCCCGCTGTCTTGCCATTTTAATGTTTTCCCGTAGAATATCACATATTTTAATACTCTCATAACAGCCCTGCCATCGGGCCTGTCTCTGTGTTGCCCTGTTGCTACCCATTGCCCTTCCAACGAAACAGATGTCTTCAAATCATCGTTTTCCTTGCTTGAAGGCGAACTTACAGTGATGTTAACTTATTTAAGTTTAACGGCGTGATTGTGGTGAGAGCACGATTCATTGGCGCTTGCATGTTCGGCCTTATGTCTACGTGCGCACCTGAGGCTACTCAGCTACTAGAGAAAGAATTTCCCCTGTTTGTATGTTCACTCCAAGTTGGCCTATAACTTACCAACTCTGCACTGTAGACCCTAACTGGCTATTTATATTTTTCTGTGAAATAAGCAAATGTATTTGTTCAACTTTATGAAGCAGAATTACGCACTAGGCTACTTGGAACATAACACATTTGACAAAGGACAGCTGTATGTTATAGTGACAAAATATTAACTTTCAGTGTTTTACGATGTCTTTGTCATGGGGAAGTTTTTTTCCCCATGCATTTATTCTAGGCTACTGTCAGTGACTGCCGTGAGAGAAGCAGGTTCTGTGTTTCGTTCATGTCTGTGACTGACGCGAGAGAAGCGGGGTCTGTGTTGTGTTGCGTTGCGTTCATTTATTTTCAATTGGGCATGCCGTGCCGTGTCGTCCACAGCTCAGTTCTGACAAAGCCGAAATTAGGCTACTCCTTTTGAAACAATGAGTGCGCGCGTTTGTATGGTTATATTGCTTGACAGGGGGGGATCCCAAGCAGCTTTCAGCCATAAGGCTACTTTGAGAACATTTCCTAATTCACCCAACACTAATATTCAAAATGTTGAAAACTATTTCGGCATAGCCTATAAGCAGTTTAATTGCATTGCATGTAAATGCAATGGACTATTATCACTGTTCTTCTTATTATCGTCTTTTATTATTCTACAACAACCAAAACTAGGCTACTCATTGTCAACATGTAAATTAAATGTAACATTATTGTGAATCAAATTAAAATGTTCTCTTTTGCAAACGTAGGCATAGGCATAGTAACAGATTAATTTAATAATGTTACAAAGATACATCAATCCGTATGTTTCATTAGGCTACTAGGCTATTTGTTTTGCCTTACTCTTGATTCATTTAGGCTAGGCCTTTTTATTCAGTTATTCATCATCTTCCGTCCTTGTGTAGCGCACGCATTCTCAGACCTGTCACCTGCCACTCATCGTAAGGGAGGTGTTTGGAATCATTCCCGCGTTACAATCATCAGCCAATCAAGGTGGTCACTTCAGTCAAGCTCGTACATGAGTAATAACGTCATCCATAGCAACGAAGACTCACTCACTCTTAGTCAAAGATTCTAGAGCGCTCAGCTCCAGAATCTGTTCAGGAGTTGTCATTTTCCCTTACTAAGAGTAGGTCTGAAAGGCTTTGTGAATAACTTAATAAGATAAACTCCTATAGCTAAAATCTTTTATTGCTATTTAGGAGTAGCCTACTCCTAGTGGTAAGATAAAAGGCTTTGTGAATATGGCCCCTGGTGTCTAACCCAATGCATAGCCCATTTACACAAAATAATGGTTGAATATTAGGCTACTGATGATCATTGTTATTTAAGAACATGCAGGGCACCAAAAACATTGCGCACATTGTGGCGGTCTGTTATTTAACCTACTTACTGTAGGCTGCGCAAACCACAGGCCTTTATTTTGGGCAAGCCTGCATTCGAGGCAGGCCTTCTGTTGAAGAATTTTATATAAAGCCTGCTAACAGTAATCCTCCTGCCCCCGATACCACAGCTGTGGATAGTGAGGAATGTTCAAGTAATAACACAATCCAATGTGTGTCTCAATTGTCCCCCGCTGACCACCTCACACATTTCTCTAGATTTTGCAACCTTACATGACACAATGCCATAAAATGCCAGTTTTTAGGACACAGAATAATGTTTGTAATGATACCATTTAGGCCTACGTTCAACAGTAACATAAGTGTAATGAGCTATTCATTGTCGAAGGTGCATGAAGTGAAATTCTTACTTTGGAAAACAAACATTTGCCGATATCATTGGATAGAGAATAGGCCTACTTGTTTATTTTTATACGTAGCCTACAATGGCCAGTTCAGACAAAGCCAAAATTACTCATTTTAAAACATTTGTATGGTTATATTGCTTGACTTAAATCCCAGAGAGTAGGCTAGGCTACCGCACCCCACAGTGATGGGCCTAGCGGTCTTACGCGTTCAGTGTGGGGTATAAACAAGCTGAGAATTTAGCGTGTCACGTCTGCCTGTCACAGACGTGGGGAGCTGAAGCTTGGGATACAGTTACTACAGTAACAGTATTTTATTTGACTTCTTATGGAATATTTTTTTTTTCACTTTTAAGGCTTTGTTTGAATGCTGTTGGAACAAATAGTAGTTGATTATAAAGGCAACTTTCTGTTGCAATATTCTGTGTGTTCTGTACTGCAGGTAACTTGTTAAGCCAGTGGTTCTCAAACTTTTTCTTTCATTCCCCACTTTGATCAAGGAGGCATTGACTGATGATAGTGGAGATAACGTGTTATCCCGAGGCCTTTGCAACTCAGCATCTCCGACGGTAGTCTACCCTATTAAAAATATAAGTTTTCGATGTCCCAAACGGAGAGCCATACTTTATTGTTTTAACGATCTCTATGCTACTCACCAAAATGTAGGCATGGGAACATGATGAAGTATCCAACTATCGTGTGTTAAATTATTGTGATTACGAGCCAGTGGTTTTCAAACATTATGCGTGACTCGGACATCTAACGAAATGCAACAGGCTCATATCGTCCTCGCATTCGCAAAATGAGGACATACAGACTGCTCAGATAACAGGTGTACCTCCAGTTATGCACGGTTTTAGTCAAGTCATTTAAATGTGCTGGTGAAACAGTTGTGTACTCTATTGTTATTTATCCCTATTCACCCACGCCGTCAATTCTGTGGCGCAGTGCGTTAAGGCCGGCTGATGACAGCCGCGGTTACGCAAAAAGCATATTTTGAGAAATGCTGAATAGACCACAACCAATTTCAATTCTTCAACACGGTCACCATTAGACTAGAGGGGAGAAAGAATGGGAAAAGATCTGGGCACAGTTCTTCCAGAGCTTCGTGCCAAGTAATAAGCGTTGAGTCGAGATGTTTGTGTGAATGAAACGAAGCGTAGGCCATAGTGTGACATGCGTAAACCAATGGTGTAGAGATGACGCCACAGGGTTTTATTTAAGAGAGCCTATGTTTGTATGTAGGCAATTTATATTCACAATACTTAGGCCTACTAAAATAAATCGTATTTTATTTGTATTGGTTGTTTAGAGTAAAAAAAAATCGGTCGGTCTTAACGCAAGTTTACAACCGGCAAGTCGGTCAGACTAAAAGGGGAAAAACGTTGCCAGATAGTATTAAATCGGCAACAACATTGTTTTCTGCAGAAGCCTACCCAAGGCTACAGATTAATTCTGAACAGCTATTTCTCTACTGGCTCAATTATCACACCACTGTTTTGATTTGCGTAGTTGCGTTACCCCCAACACTGACAATAATGTAGACAGCAAATTTCGATTTCGATTTTCGTTACCACCGTGTAGTCAAGCCTTAAGCCATACCCAAGTAGCCTAAATCGAGGTAATGTTTAATTATGCATGATTTATTTTGTTATTGAATTCGTAGGCTGGGATTACTCTCGGCAAGTCTCCTGCTTTTTCAGAAGGGGCGGCAGGCTGAGCGATGTACAGTGGCAGAGCGACGCACAGTGGCTGAAAGTGGTACTAAAGCTTCACGCAGCTTCACGCCTCGTAATGCGCGACTGAAGTGGTCATTTGAAAGCGATGCCCACTGTAAAGTATAAGCTAGGCCTATTACACAACACAAATTGTCACTAGACTATGCTGGCGACCCAAATAAAATCTCCTGCGACCGACCCAGTCTTTGGGAACCAATGGTTTAAACCACTGAAGCAGACATTACATGGCTAAAACAAAAAGACTAAGTAGGAGTTTCTTTCCTCAGGCCATCCGCATCCTCAACACACATAATACTCTTTAAACTACATTACATGGGCTTGCGATACTGCACTTACACACACTGCACTTTACCCCCCCCCCCTTTCTCTCAACCTTTTTTATTAAATTCCTTCTAAATCTTTTCTTATCCTTATAATTGGACACCAATGCAAGTTGAGCAGCTAAATGCCATTTCACTACTGCATTTTCTGGACTATAAGTCACACTTTTTTTCATAGTTTGGCTGCTAAGTTGGTATAAACACAGTACCAGCTGGCGACTTATAGTCAGGTGCAACTTATATTTTATATATATGTTGTTAAAGGTAAACTATGCAGTATTGGCAATTTCCTTACTGTTTTCTTGGTTTTTGCTTCTTTTTCGCTGGCTCTGTCATGACGAATGTCTGAGAAACTCCATCGCTACCTTTTTCTAGCCGGTGCCTGGCGTGTATGTGTATTTGAATGCAGTAAAGCAATTCGTTATACTCGTTATACTTCCTGACACTGAGGCCGTCGGCCCGCCGGCTCACAGTTGCAAGGGTGGTTTTTCCTCTCACAGGCGCTAGGGGGAAGCGAGACGGCCACCATTCAACCCGAAAAAAGTCATATAACCATTTCAATGACTCTGAAGCTGTTAAATGAAGGTAAATTAAGCCAAAAATCTTGCATATTAAGCTAAAAAACCTGCATAGTGTGCCTTTAAATGTTAATTCCTGCTGACTAACATGAATCTCTGCATGAACCAAGTAGTATTACTGTCTACAGCCGCGAGAGGGCGCTCCTTGTGACTCGCTGGCTTGTCATGTTAATTTAGCCTATTCAGCTTTCCAGGCACTTAATATGTTCAACACAGCCAACCGCTAGCATTTCGCTAATCGCTACCATCTAGCTAACAAATTACACAGCAAAGGACAAAGGCAGTTCAAACGAGAGTAAGCAAACAAATGTCTAGTCATTGTTAATATTCCACATCTGGCAGAAAGTAGACATCACAACAAACTGTGCAACCAGGAACTGATATTTCAATTTCCTTGTCACCAAGCTAACCAACATCAAGCTGGCTAAATTGTGTAGCTGAATAACTGTGTTACGTTAACATACCTACCGGATACAAGTCTGTTGTTCTGTGTGCTATTATGTAGTTGAATAACTTGCCTTTCCAGATTAAATGTCTGTTCTTGGCCTTGGATTTTGTGAAATAAATGTCTAAATAGTACAGTGTGATACAGAGTTATATATGTTAATTTCCTCTTCATGACACATTTTTTGACTGATGTGACTTATACTATAGTTAACTGTGGGGGATAGAAGCTTCGTGGATTGCGGAAGTTTTGTCCAGGACTTGACTGATTGAGGAACAAAGTTTCATCAGAGACTTTCTAATGATGAGACACAGCACTCAAAAAATCCTCCATGCCATAAGCATAGGCTTAGTTTGTAATGCAAATATGGCAGTTGTCTACACATATCACACCCCTTCCGCGGCAAAACGTTGACATGTGAATACATTGAGCCAATCTTGTGCTGTGTTGTGAATACATTGAGCCAATAATGTGGTGTGTTGTGAAGACATCGTGCCAATCATGTGTTGTGATCTCGTCGCCGGAGCAAGATTGGTGTTGTGAAGCCTTGCGCACACGCATTTCTGCCGAAATGGATGCCCGATGAGTGCCCAAAAAGTGTTGCGATATGGCCGCCGAGTGGAGGGACTTGCCTAAAAGGACTTTGGTTTCATCCAGAACTGACTGTTGTTGCTGTGCTGCTGACAAAGCTCTATATCCTCACTGCTCAGGGTTCCTACACATTTTCCATTTCAAAATTCCATACTTTTTCCATACTCAAATTTTCAAACTTCTCGGTAGATTTTTCTGACCATATTCTAGACATTGTCAATGGAGCGTTCTATTAGCATTTGAAGAGCTGTATAATAATGTTTATTATTAACTTGTTAGCCCTCAGAAAACACTGCATTGTTGGATACTTTTCGTTGGGGAAGAGCTGTGTTGGAAGGTGCACTCACATTTTTAGTTCTTTGTAGATACAGCATAGCCTACATATGTTGGAGACTAGCACACTGCTGGCAGAGGCCTCACCGTAAACAGTATTATTTGTTTGCAATAACAGTTTATCAGATAATGCAGTATCCATGTCTTGGTAACTTTTACAAAATCAAAAAAGTCTACCATTTTTTTAGCCGAAAATAGCAAAGCTACGCAAACATACCAGTGCACAATGGTATAGGGCACGTGCATTTGGTTTTAGTACCAGAGTCCCCTTGTGGGAGAGATTTTTTTCTGAGGACCCCCATTCAATTGTATCTTGATGAGGACTGACAGTTAAGCTACACAATACTTAGTTCCTACTCAATAGGAATGGTTCGTTATGACCTGAGTGAAGTGATTAGTACTATAGATGCAATAGTCTGGAAACACAAATATTTCTCCATACCCTTGTTTCTTTTTTCCATACTTATCCAGACCTGGAAATTACTAAAGTCAAATTCCATACTTTTCCAGGTTTTCCATACTGCGTAGGAACCCTGACTGCTGCTCACGGACATCTGGCTAAAGGACTGGTGATCATCATCAGCTGAACTGGTTGGTCGGCAGAGGAATGCAGATTGGCATGACACCCACTCAACTCCAACCCATACTCTGAACTGTGTCTGATTGTGTTGGGAGGGGAGTTTGTGTTGTTTTGGTCTTAATGGCCTTTAGGTACACTGCCGTTGAACTCTTACGACTTGCCTCCTGCAATGCCACCATCACCGATGAGGTGAGTGTGTTTATCGAGCAGTGGGGATTTCCTAACAGAATGTTATAACACTATTTGAGCACAATTGCAGGAGCCAAGAGTTGCAAGTTGCAACAGAGGGATTTATTTTCCAAAAACTGAAATCCAGCAACACAGGGTCAACTCAAACTACTTCAGGTGAGTAACTTAAACAGTATCTTCAGGTAAGTAACTCAAAAGTCCATTAACATCCAAAACCGAGAATAAAGGAGAGTCCTTACAGACCATGTGCTGCGGGCAACAAAGACAGCTTTCCACAGGAGCAAGAGTTCACAGGAGTAAGGTGGCGTAGGCAAGGCACGGCAACAAGAAAACAGGGTGGTCACTGTTCATCAGGTAGAATCCATCATGACCGAGCACAGAAGCACTGACACAAGAGACTTAAAAAAGCAGTACACAATAATTGTCCACAGGTGATTGTACTGATCACCTGCCACTCGGACTCCCAGTGTGTTTAGCATGGGCTTGGTATTCTCTGGTTGACTGGTGTCCCAGGCTGATTCCCAGGGGCTTGGCGGCTTTGGCGGCATCTCCTGGCAGGCCGAGACATAGCAGGTTGAGGCATGACACAGAAGCCTTATTTACATTGCGGCTCTGGTCGCATCTCCCTGCTCGCTGCCTGCCAAAGGCCTTCTACAAAGCACAGCACCTTCCAGCAGTCTGCTCAAGCATCGCTCTCATCGTCCAGCAGAGGAGTGTCACCTTTTGTCTCCCACTCAAGGATTTGAATCGGTTCACGAAACGAAAACCAGAAACGTTTGATGTTTTGCTAGGAACAGAAACGAAACCAGAAACTTTACATTTTTATATGTTCCGGAACAGAATCGTTTATCTAAAATAATGGTAACCGGTTAATATCGTTATTGTTTTTGTTCTTTGACAAGATTTCTGTGCAATATGACTTGGTGAGGTTGACTTCCGGAGCCAAGGTTTAGCTTGACAGGAGGCGTGAGTATGAGGCAAAATAAATGCGGCTGTTGTCACGTTGTTTGTTTACTACATTCAGCATGACCAACAAACTAGCAGTGGTAGATTATTAGGCAAGTCGGAGAAGATACAAACCAGCAGCTTTCTTTTCTATAAAACTTCACCGGATGAGGAAAAGAGCTGCCGCATTTTGCCTGTATGCCTAGCAGCAGCAGCAGCATGGGAGAACCATATGGAGGCATGAAAGACCTAGCGGTGAACTGTTCTGGACAGATGTTCTAGAGAACTTTGATGATGAACAGTGGAGCAATCATTTTCATATGAGTTGGTGTACTTTTGAATTCGTTTTAAGTCTGGTGGCACCTGTATTAACACGCCAGACTACATACAGCTGAAATTTAAAGGAACCGTATAAGAAATGTATTTCAATTAATCATAAAATGGCCCTGATATGTCACTAGACATGTTCTTCTATCAGTCCTAGTGCTACTGGACCTTAGTGCAGCATTTGACACTGTTGATCACAATATTTTCTTACACAGACTAGAACACTGGGTTGGATTTACAGGCATAGTTATTAACTGGCTGAAATCATATCTACAAGAAAGAAGTTTCTTTGTTGCCATTGGAAACTGTACCTCAACACCTGTCCTTGACCTGTGGTGTTCCCCAGGGGCCGATCTTGGGGCCACTATTATTCTACCTCTATATGCTCCCACTTGGACAAATCATCCAAAATAATTTGATTTCATATCATAGCTATGTAGATGACACACAAATTTACTTAGCTTGGTCACCAAACGACTATGGTCCCCTTGAATCTCTGTGTCAGTGTATAGAAAAAATCAACAACTGGATGTCTCAAAAATTTCTTCAGCTGAACAAAGAAAAAAGTAATGATAGTTATTATATTTGGTAAAAAGGAGGAAAGACTTAGGGTTGCCACTGTCCTTGACACAAAATGGTTGAAAGCAAATGATTCTATCAAAAATCTTGGTGTATTAATTGACAGTGATCTAAATTTTAACAGCCACATGAAAGCGATAACTAAATCAGCTTTTTACTACCTCAAAAATATTGCCAAACTTAGAGGGCTGATGTCAAAAGATGATTTAGAAAAACTCATTCATGCATTTATCTCCAGCAGGGTTGATTACTGCAATGGACTTTTCACAGGCCTTCCTAAAAAGACTATCAAACAGCTTCAGGTGATACAAAATGCAGCAGCTAGGCTTCTCACAAAAACTAAAATAATTGACCAAATTACTCCAATTCTTAAGTAAGTCACAGAATTGACTTTAAAGCACTACTGCTTGTTTATAAATCACTTAATGGAGCAGGACCTAAATACCTATCAGACATGCTTCAGCAGTATACACCTTCTCGTCCTCTCAGAGGAGAAAAAACTGTAGTAAAACCTGCTGTTAGAACTAAACATGATGAAGCAGCTTTTAGCTGCTATGCGGCTCAGCTCTTGTACTAACTTTCGGATGACATTAAAAAGGCCCCAACTGTAGCCAGTTTTAAATCTAGACTCAGATGCTTTCTGCTAACTGCACTGAGTTATAATTTCTGAATCTGTCTTGAAAATTATTCTACCTTGTCTTTTATTTTGTCTTTTTAATCATTCTCTATTTTTAAATGATTTTACCTTGTGTGTTTTATGTTTTCTTTTTATTATGATCTTTACCTTTTGAACTATTCTTTGACTATATTGCCCTTCTATGCTTTTATTTGTTATTATTGTTTGGTTTTGTTTATGTAAAGCATCAACTTGTTGAACTCTGTCAGTTAAAAAGGAACAATACCATTTCATGATTAAAGAGCTTACATTCATCTGTTTCAGTATCTCCAGTAGTAAATAAGCCTGAAGAGTATTAAAAACTGAACTCTATAAAGAGTAAACGTGCATTAGCCTTGGTGTCCTCAACTTGTTTCAAAACTATGTGGGTGATGCTACCTTATTACTACAAATAGAACAGAAACAGTTAGTGAGAAACGAGGAAAAGAGGAAGAGATGGTGGGAGAGAATAAATAAAACGTAAATAGGTGTACAAAGGAATGAAATGAAAACACCAAGCAGCTATACTACACAACTACAGATAAAATATCGAGCAGAGAATGAAAAATATGCATCAGGAAAGAAGTACATACTGGCCCTTCGATGAGGAACTCCATTACTTCATCCCATAACTTCTTATTGGGCTGGTCCTCTTGGATCAAGTTTTGCTGCTCCTCAGTCAGCTGGAAGGCCTCCACCCCTTTCTCCTTCGGGGGCTGAGTAGCACTGTTTGAACACATATCTGAGGAACAGAGCAAGAACAGAACACAATAAATACAAATTCAAATATAAAACCTTTCAATGTAATACAAATTAAATTGAAAACAAGCCAGCAAAAAAGAATACAGATTGATTCATTCATTTTCAAGAAATATGTGAAGGATAATGGACTCGATTATGGACTGACGTTTGGTTATCAGAGAAAGTAATGCACGTTCAAGGTGGTAATGTGTTACACCTCACCAATGGTGTTTATCACCCGGAGAAAATAAATAATCTTTTCTGATTAACTGGTGGGTGGCTATTACTTCTGATACGGGACACCTATGACATAGATCTGGTAAAAAAGTTTAATCACCGTTCCATATCAATGAGCATTGATTGGTAACTATAACAACCATAGTAAACGACGGTTGAGCCTGTAAGTAGGCTTCGTAACAATGGAATCAACTGTGAACAGGCTAACTACCCACTGTTATCACAGTTAGGGCCAAAGTAAGTTGGTCAACAAACTGTTTGAAGTTGGCTTCTTTTTAATCTGAACCGCTTGTTTCCTCTGAGTGCTATAAAGGCATGACTATTGGCTATAGTGGCAACCGGACTATTGCATATAGTGGCAACTGATAATTGGGATAGTGGCCTTCGAGGTGTCCCGTTATACGGAATTAGTGGACTCGGCAGAGGCTGCTGCGAGTCGGGAAGTCCTTTGCCTCCGTCTCGTCCATTAATTGATAGATCGCAAAAATGGTGTGTATGTTTATGTGTGTGTGTACAGTGGGCATTACTTCAAATTGGCCGGCTTCAGGCGTGATTTGCCCGTGACCTCACGCGGGATCACGCAACTTTAATTTGTATTTCTCCAGTGATGCTGCAACAACCCAAACAACCGCCAGATGGCTCTTGTGAGCAGGGTGTCTCGTAAAAAGAAATGGAGCCTGGAAAACCCTACACAGACTTCACTACAGACTTTAGCAGACTGGTTTAGAAATAATTTAATAGCCAGAAATATGCCTGCCCTGCCCTAATAAAGAAATATTTGGTTAACTGCGAGTGAATCCCGTTTGCAGCCGTAGAAGAAATGTATACGCCCTGGTTCATTAAAAAGTATTTTCTATGTGTCAGGAAAGGCTTCAGAGGGTGGGTTACAGTTAACAGGATAGTACCCAAATTTCAATAGCCACAGAATGGACTTCGTTTGGTATGTTTTAGGAATCATTAGCCTACATGCTTTAGGCTACTTCAGCAGATTTTGTTAGTTTATTTGGAGCTCCTTAAAATAGGCCAATTGTTTTTCATAAGGGTTATAGGTATAAGTCACATACAAACCACTGGGGCAGGTAAGAGCTAGCATACCCCAAATATACAATCAGATACTGTGGAATTTGTATAGGCCCTGACGGTTAAAAATAAGAAAGAGTATCAGACAGATCATGTAATGCGCAGTAGCCTATAAGGATAAATCGCGCTGATTTGAAGTGACCTATAATAACTACCAGTGAGCCGCAGTCTGCCTGCAGCTGGCGCAGCGCTTCACTCTTTGACACTGCAATATGCATACATGAAGTGCGTCCAAATTCACCCATTCTTCTCTGTTTGAGATCCTCGAGAAGTACTCATCACACATGTGTCACATGAAAGAGCCTTTTCTCATCTTTTAAACGGTGCTAGCCACTTGCTGTGATAAACGGTTCGCGAGGAAAATAACTTTTCAAGAGATTTAATAATTATTCTCTGCGCCCATCTTCACATCCATTCCTCTCGTTGGAATATGTCACACACTCGAAACACATGACAAACCATATATCAGAGTAAACAGCAGACCTACCGAACACAAAGGTGTAATCGTGTATAGTTACAGTAGCCATTCCAGAGTAATCTGGTTTTGAAATAAATTGTAGCAAAATTCAACATGGTCTTTAGGCTTTAAGCGCCAGTTGTAGTCTGCATGAACAGTTCTTGCACAAGACACTGTTTTGATTTGCGTAGGGGAGGTGCGGGCTGAAGCCAACCTGTTTCAGGGAGAGCGGTGCAAGGAGAGAATGCGTGCTCTATCCTGCGCATATATCTACAATGAAATAATGTGTCTAGGCTAATCTATATTTTCAATAAGCAATCACTGCATGCCTATGGAAACAATAAGTCAATATATTAGAGATATCAAGAGTAACGCAGGAATGGACGTTACAGTTATTCAGTAACTGTAACGAATCACTGAAATTTGTACTTTGTAACGCGTTACCCCCAACACTAACAATAACGTAGACAGCAAATTAAGATATTTTTTTCGTTTTGTGGAGCGGCACCGGTAGGCTATCAAAAGCAGATTTTGATTTTCGTTAACCACTGTGTAGCCAAGCCTTATGCCATTCCCCAGTAGCCTAAATCGAGGTCATTTTTAATTATGCATGATTTATTTTGTTATTGAATTCGTAGGCTGGGATTCCTCTCGGCAACAATTAGGCCTATGGGTAGCCTCCTGCTTTTTCAGAAGGGGCGGCAGGCAGGCTACTGACAGAGCGACGTACAGTGGCAGAGCGACGCACAGTGGCTGAAAGTGGTACTAAAGTTTCACGCAGCTTCACGTCACATAATGGGCGAATGAAGTGGCCATTTCTAAGTAATGCCCACTGTACATGAGTATACCTCTGTGTGTGTGTGTGTGTGTGTGGGGGCCAACATACAAAAAAAATAGTTCATCCTAGGCCCTACGGTTCTTGAGATATAACGACATTTCAGGTGAACTGATTTTTTTTTATTGAAGATTAACTTGTTGTGAATCAAACCAACCTATTTTAAGGACCTGTCATGCATGCTACCTCTTGAAACAATTTGGTGTTTGGACACTGACTGACCGTATGTAGCGCCACTGCTTCCGTATGGCAGGAAAGTTGCGACTTAAGCCGGATATGGATTTCTCAATGGATTGCTTCGTATCACAATGGACATTTCAGGAGAACTGATTTTTTTCTTGAAGATTAACTTGTTGTGAATCTAACCAACTAGTTTAAGGATGTATCATGCATGCTACCTCTTGAAACAATTCGGCGTTTGGACACTGTCTGACCGTATGTAGCGCCACTGCTTACTTATTTTCGAATTGGAATTGGACCTAAAATTCAGAGCTCGGAATTCTCCAAGTCTTTGAAATGGCTCAGACAACTCAGTCAATATTAGGTATATCATTGAGAAATTTTCACAGCCTATTCCGTATACTGTGTAGAATGATCTGATGTAAAAAAATATGTAACATAAAAAGCTGGGTTATCACAGGCAGGGTCACATATGAGCTGTCAGAGCCCCATAGAAGTGTGTTAAGAAGAAAGAGCTTGCCATTCTCGTTACCAACAGATGGTGTAATCCAGGACATATCCTGGGAAAAGTCTGCAACCGGGACATTGACATATTAGCATTAGGTCTACGTCCCTATTACATGCCAAGGGAGTTCTTTCATGCAATAATTATTGGTGCTTATCCCACCATTAGCAGACGCAAGTGCAGCATGTGACGTCATCCACTCCCTAACGGCAGAGTTCCTGTCGCAGCACCCCATCGCTTTCATTGCAATATCTGGGGATTTCAATCACATGATTCTCTCCTCCACAATGACCAACTTCACCCAGTTTGTTGACTGTGCAACCAGAAAAAACAAAATACTGGATTTACTGTACTCCAATGTAGGGGTGCACCGATCCGATATTAGGATCGGATATCGGCCCCGATATTGACAATATAGCTGGATCTGGGATCGGAAAAATTAGCAGATCCATGGGCCGATCCGAATTTACTTCAACTTCAAAGACTGAGCCGTGACACGCAACCAGCCACTTGCATTAAATAGACATTTCTTCTGGTGTTTGTCATTAGCCTACGTCATTGTTTTTACAGTCTGCCCGTCATTATATTTCTGGTTTACTATTCCTCTTCTCTCTCCCCTGACTTCACTTGAAGTGTTATTCTATTCCATGTGAGTGGTACTTACAATTACACTTACAATATCCTATTCGCACTGTACCTTTATTGTAACTCGATTATTGTAGGTCGGTTATCGTCAGCTAAATTACTAAATGTAAATGTAAAATTAAATTACACTAAAATAGCCTCTGTCCCAAAGGTTTAAGGGGTTTTTCACAATTAGTACCTTTCAGCCTTTTAAACGAACTCAGATTGATGACTCAGCATTTTTTGTGCATATGTGAACATGCCAAACAAACTCAGACCTCTCTAATGCAAACCGAACTGATACCACCTCGGGAGGTAGTCTCGGCTCGGTTCGCTTTGAAGTCTGTGTCACAGTTTGCATTATCTGTGCATTGTGAACACAAATCGCCCTGTGTTCTCTTTCACATTTTGCATTGTAGGCTAGCCTATTTTGTCCTATTTGACTTGCCACTGCCAAAACAGAAGGCATGTTGTTTATTATATAGCCTAAAATAAAACTATTATCATTAGGCTCATGATAGGCCTACATACATTTGTAATGTTAAATTGGCTAGAGCCAAACAGGTGTGCTCTAACGTTAGGCTGAATATCTTTTCAGCCAAGCTATTTGTAACTAACAATGTAGAAATCAGCAAACTTTTGATTGTATTAATGCAATTAATATATATTAATATTAATATATATTATCTCTTTGTTAAACTCTCATTGCAAACATATATGAGACTGTGCAGCACAGTTAACAGGCTGCTGTTCACTTACAGTAGCATATTGGCGCACATAAACTCAAAGCGGCAAAAGCCGACGTTCCTAACCCTGCTCACAAGTGCCATCTGGTGGTTGTTTGTGTCATTGCAGCTTCACTGGGGAAAATGAAATAAAAGACGTGTGATTCATGCGTGAGGTCATGTGAGAATCACGTGTGAAGCCGGACAATTGAATGTAGAACCCACTGTAGGCACAAACTATCCACACTCATGCATAACATGTTTGCCAACCCCTTTCAACACCCTAACCGTGACCATCTAATGTGAATCACAGATCATTCTATCCAATCATTAATAAGACATCCTTGAGTTTGTGAACTGTTTTGTCCAGTCCCGTCTTGTCTGACAGGTCTGTTATCGTCCTGTCTCATTTCCCTCTGTTGTCTGTTTGTCACCTTGTTGTGTTTTATGTGTTATGTGTTACACTCTGTACGTTGTGCTATAATCTCATCCAGGGTCTCACTAAAACAGAAAAAAATGAAACAAAATCACCACACCAATTATGATAATTATTTCAACCTGATAATGAATGATGATGAAAATACATAACTAACCCAGAGCAACTACATAGCCCATAATCCAAAGCAGGACTGAGACCCGAAGAGAAGGTATAGTGTGAACAAGAAGTAAACTGAGGCCCCATCAGAGCTGAGGTGCACCAGAAAGATATCGGATATTAACTCACAATGTGAATACAAAATTAAGTCCCTTTTGTTTTGGTCCTCTTTCTGGTCCCCTTTTAGTGGACTGAGTTAAATTCTTTTAAAAGGAACTATGGGCCATATCTTGCGACCTGGCGCATGGCTGAAAACTCGTTATTTTCTCAGCGCAAAGGTTATTTTCGTATATTGCATGTCTCGTTTTTAAACAATGCACGATGGGGTGTGGTAATTAACAGCCTAGGGCAGCCATCACCAAATGGCGGACCGCGGTCCGAGTCCGGACCGTGACGTGATCCTATCCGGACCCAGACCATAATAGCCTAATTTAGATTTTCACGTAAGATTTCAAAGCTGCGCTAAATGTTTCGTTGGTTAGGATAACAGCATTTACTTCAGGAGCTTCAGGAACCATCATTTCGCTTGCTGCTACTCAGCCAGTGAAATCTGTGAATTCTGATAAAGTCGAGTCAGTGAGTAAAGTAGCCTACTATGGAGAAGAGACTGATAGCCTGAAACGAGCGAGGAGAGGAGACGGGACGAGAAACAATCAGATGGATATCTAAGTTAACGATAAGTAAGTTATTTTCAAATCATCGATTGCTGAAAGAGGAGAAAGCTAGACAGCGAGAACAGAGCTTTATAACGATACGGGGGCAATACCACGCAAAACTGTCACGTCCGTAACGCCAAGGATGTGACAGTTTTGCGCGGAATTGCCCTGGACCTCTTTTTTAACCGCCAATTTGAAGCACCTCTACTAGACAAAGCATATATTTTGAGCAAGCATAGGGTAGGCTAGGCCCATTCAACAGTGAACTGAGACCACAGAATATTTTACGATTTAAGAAGGCAATATGATTGATCCACCACAATCTAGTTAAGCCTACATGCATTCACTGCCCAACAACGTGATATTCCTGGGTTTCCAGGATTTCGGGTCAACATAAAAAAAATAAAAAAAATAAATTAAACTTGCTGATTAATGGGTTCAAGGAACCAGCTGTGGAATATCCATCCTTGTCTCAGCTCAAATTTTATTTTAAGTTCACGTTAAGATCTTAAAAATAGCCAAGGCTACTCAGTTTTTCTCCCCAATTAGGCTACTCTTATCTTGCCTTATTTCTCCTCATTTCGAATGTTGCCTTTTAGGCTACTTATTTTATTTCACATTAAACATTAGGCCTAGGCCTACAATCTTCTATTTCTTGAATTTCCCCTTGGGGATCAATAAAGTATCTATCTATCTATTTATCTATCTATCTATCTATCTATCTATCTATCTACCTACAACTAGGCTCCATCCATCCATCCTAAACACGCACGTTAAACATTATGATGCTCCGGACCTTTGCTTGAGGAAATTTTCCGTAACTGGACCTCGCTGAAGATTAATTGAATACCCCTGGCCTAGGGAGTGGTCTTGCGCATTGTCTAAAAATCGCTATCTTACACTACCTAAAACACAGTGATATGGGCGGGTGCATAACGCACCACCCTTCTATTATCCATGAACGCGCACCAGCGCACATCCATGCAAAACATTACAAATTACACAATTACAATGGGAAACATAATTAGAATAAATACATCTCAGAATTAGTAGTTATTCACCATCATTTCCAAATTGATAATGACGGAGAGGCAAATATGAAGCACAGCTGAAGACACACTGTCACGAGATGTAAGCAACTCCTCTGCAGGATAAAGTTTTTTTATTCAGTCATACGAACATTATTCATACGAACATTATTATTATTTATTAGGCCTAAGTATTGCTTTTTCCAAGGCTATGTTTTTGATGTTAACCCATTGTCAGTCAATAGTGAAAGTAATTAACTGTGTATTTACTGTTTTGTCGTTGACTGACACCACGGTGAAGTTAGCCAATGAGTTCAAATAATAGACGAGTGCAAATGTGTGTAGGCTATACTATGCTAGGTTTTAGTAAAGCATGGTTTAGTGCAGAGGTCCCCAACCTTTTATGTACCATGGACCGGTTTGATTCCCATTTTTTTTTCACGGACCGGGGGGTGATTGGGGGCTCGGGGGTTCCATGTTCCATATGCAGGGGCGGACTGGGACCAAAAATCGGCCCTGGCATATTTGGCCCAAGTGGCCCTCAAATCGGTCGGGCACACCTAATTAAATACACAATCTTGCATTACCCTTAAATATGCATATATTTTCAAGTGTCATGGAGCACTGAAAGTGATGTAGGCTTCACTGGCTATCACTCTGACCGATCAGAGGTAGCCATAGAGCACATGATCTCCATATTCAAGTAGGCTATAAGCAATTTTTAAATAAGAGTTTCTGCTTGAATTCAAAGTATCATTTCAAATTATTCAATAGGTTACATTTAAACTATACAATGCTCAATTAACAGCAGAACCAAACAATTACTGAAGCCTATGTGTAAATAATTACCTAGATTGTCGTAGACATTAATGTAATTTATACCAGTTATCACTGTAGGACAACTGAAACAACACGAAATAAACAGGGCTGTTGCTGGAAATATTTTATTCGGCTATAGCCTACATTGCTGGTACATTTTGTATCTTTACCATGATAAATCTTCCAAGAATAAGATAGAACCCTTTCGACGCACTTTGAGAGACCAACCACCACTCATGCCATCAATGTTAAATTTTGGACGTCTGACGGAAACTGATCAATCTGACCAACAATTAACGTCGATTTGACACTCTTTTGCTGTCCGGTTTTGCAAATCATTCATTTAGAAAATTTAAGTCGCGCTATTTGTTATTATAATCACAGCACGGCCTTACTATGTTATCATTACCATATCATTACATTATCGCAATTAATAAGTCATCATAATCATCATCGTCAGCATGGCATGTCACACATAGCCTACCTGCTCCACCACTGAGTTCTTATTATGTAGCCTCAACTATAGGCTCTCTACACTCTCCACCACCTGCTCACTGTCCCTCTGCTCTGTATGCTTGCTTACCTCGTTCAAACTCAACTTCAACATGTTGCTGACATATGCTAGCCTACTTGCAATATTGTCTTTTTGAAGCTTCTACATTGGTGTTACTTTTGCACAATTGTCACTACCGGCACCCGCCGCAATTTCGTGTAGGCAACTTCGATTAACTTTTGATGCGCTCACAGAATCCTGGCTCTGAGCCAAAATGGGAGGGTGTCAATATGGAAATGTAACCAATGGGCCACTGATTGTCCTTCCTTTGGGCCGATCGTTGGCCAAAATGATTAAATTATGTAGGCTAGTGCCTATTCTATCGGCCCAAAAGGTGCGTCGGCCCACCGGGAAAACGCCCGGTATGCCAGATGGCCAGTCCGCCCATGTTCCATATGTGTTGTGCATGCATTACTTGAAAAGAACTAGCTCCAGTTATGTATGAACAGTGAAGGTAACGAACTCTTAAAAAGGTGAAAAACGTGAACTTGAAGAAGTGAAAATTGAACAATATGAACTATGAAAATTGAACAACATCTATCAAGTGTGAACATGCTTAACAAAATATGGGAACAAAACATGGGAACTAAACGTGCATTACGAATATAATCAGTGGGAGCCCTGTGCTTGTTTCCCTGCAACAAGAAGACAGTGACACCCTCAGTGTGTTTGAAATGTCCAGTCGATTGCACAATTTGGTCTTAGTTGCAGTCATTGCAGAAAACCCGGTATCGCATAGATACTTTTATGCTTTTATGGCTATATCGGGATATTCTGCTTTGGTTTTGATCCAAAAACCCGCCAGAGAGGTTTCCTCATACACACTCTTAAGACCACCGTCATTTGCAATTTCGATCAACTGCTCTTCCTCCTGCGCTGACATGTTAGGACTATTCGGGATATTGACAAATGGGTTACGGACCCACTCATTGGTTTGCCGTGGATCTTTGGAGGATGGGAAGTAGCCTAACGCTCAAACTCATTTTAAAAAGCGCAACAAGGTGATCGCGCACCAGCTGCGAGAGAAAGGGCCCTGCCTCAGTCTCTCCCAAAACCCCCACTACAGTTTGGAACATATCAAATACACCCCATCCCCATTCGTCCCCACAAATCAAGCTTGGCTTTAAATGCAGCGACTTTATCTGCCAGTTTAAAGACAGTCGTCATTCTCCCCTGGAGTGACAGGTTGAGGTCATTAAGCAACCCGAATATGCCACATAGGTAAGCGAGTTTTGACACCCAGTCCTCGTCACTAAAATGTGCAGCTAACGGTGACTTTTTTTCTGTAAGAAATCTCTGCAGCGGCTCTCGCAACTTAAACACCCTGGCCAGTGTCTGCTAAAGATGCTTGTTTTTTGTTGCTCATTCTAGCAGTTTAGCTAACTTCGTGTGACACTACCGTTCGCCAAGAACTGATCAAGTGAAGTGAGCTGACCTGAGGCTGCGCAGCGCTGAAGGCAATATGTAAAGTGTTGAAGGCGGGACAGACAGACGTCAGAAAATAGACCTTGCAAAATGCAAACATGCGTGCAATCAAACAACTGCATATAGGCCTATGCCATGTAAAAACGTGACATTATTGCGAATTAAATTGAGTTTAGTTTGCATGCTTTTTTTTTTTAACTCATGTCGTAGGCTACGGCCCGGTTAGGAATGTCCCGGTGGTTGGGGACCGCTGGTTTAGTGGAATAACTGTTTCATACGGTCTTGCAAGCAGATTCCTTCAAGTGCGCCGTTGACTATTAAAATACTGCTGCATTCTTTGAAGTTGCGCTGCATGCTGTTAAAGGGAATGACAGATGTCATTCTCATTATTTTAAATGATGTTATGCCCAAAACACACCCATGACTGTTTAAAAAACCTAGGAACGCCTTGTTATGCCATCCGCCCAATGTATGATAACGAAAACCCTCCCAATGTGGACTGGACATCCTATTAAATTTTTAATAAGCTTTTGACTAGTGAGCATTTGTTTTAGACCACGAAGATAGAGCCCTATATGTGAATATGGCCTTAATATCAATGGCAAAATCAGTTTTTAAATTCTTTTCACCAAAAATAGGCTATGACATTTATTTTGATTAGTTAATCACAAAGCTTGTAATTAATTTCACCATTTCAATATTTTCAATTAACCCTAATTTGTTTTGAACACCTAAAATGTCCTTTATTACATTTTACATTTGACACTTTTATCCAAAGCTTCACATTACAGTGTACATCTTAATTAGGATTTATTTTCCAGTTGTATGTGGAGCCATGAACATGCAATGTTATTTGAATAAATAAGCAAATAAACATTAAAGTGACATTTTGTGGTGCTCATCATCCACATTTTTATAAGTACAGGCAAACAGTACATAGCTTTTATAAGTAAGTATAAGTATATATACTCTTTTGATCCCGTGAGGGAAATTTGGTCTCTGCATTTATCCCAATCCGTGAATTAGTGAAACACACTCAGCACACACTGAACACACAGTGAGGTGAAGCACACACTAATCCCGGCGCAGTGAGCTGCCTGCAACAACAGCGGCGCTCGGGGAGCAGTGAGGGGTCAGCCGTGCCTACTGGTCGGGGTTCGAACCGGCAACCCTCCGGTTACAAGTCCGAAGCGCTAACCAGTAGGCCGCGGCTGCCCCTTTTTATGGTTTTATTTGCCTATTCATCGTTGGTCCATTGTCAAAGCAATCGTAAGTGTGACGTTCCGTTTCCATGACTGCAGTGTCACTGGATCTAAACTGATCGTGTTGGTATGTTTTAGTATGGGATTCCTACAGTGTAAAAAAAATATACTAACGTCTTGGAAATGTTTTTTATTATTTAAATAGATTAAGAAAGCCACTGCTATGGTTACTACTATGGTTAGATTGATTTGTTTATATCCAGTGAAATTGCTGCCTTGACAACGCTACGTCATGGCTTCGGTACTCTATAACCAATGGCTATGTAAACTTATCTAAATGTGTTGGAAAGACTGTTATACTGACACATAGGATGGTCAGAGACACATTTAAGGTGCAGTCAGCGATCATTCGCGATTTGAAGCCCATAAAAAGTGCAGGCAGCCTGTCCCCAAACAAGTTTCTCTGGGAATTATGAAGGGAGGGATGAGCTACCTCTCTGGTATGTTTTGTTTGGTCCTTGGTTAAAATACAATGTACGTCGTTTTGGACAAAAGCGTCTGCTAAGGAATTTAAATATAAACATAAACAAACGCAATGTCATGTGCAATCGCTGACTGCACCTTCAACTGATAATGGTGCTACATGCAGCCCATCAGTGGTGGCTGGAGGAAAAATCCTTACATTAGATGAGCATACTTATCTGCATACTTTGAATTTATAAAGTTGAATTAATTGTCAATAACTACACAGTAAGAAAGCATTGCATTCATATGCAGTACGTATATGACTCTCAAACCCACAAACGTAAAAATATCATACCTTTGCCCTTGGGTGTTTTCTGACTACCATTGCTTTGATACCCACCAGCTGAAATTACAGCTGGTATTTCGATGTCTTCATCCTCCTTTTCTTCTTTTGGCTTTTTTGGAGGGGGTGTATTTTTTGGTCGGCCTCTCCCGGGGTGTCTTTTGCCTCGCATGCCCCCTCTCACACTAGCCTCCTTCTTAGTCTTGTTAGCCATGGCTTCCAAATAGCCTGGGGGATACTAGGTAGAGCCAAAACCAAAATAGACCACAGAGAGAGCCAAAATAACACTGGTTCAAACAACAAAATATATATATATAAACATAACTTCAACCGAATTTGTGGTATTCAGCCACAAACAATTTGTGAGGAGTGCTGCTAGGGTATCAGACTGGGTGTCCCTCTAGTCCTCTCCAGTTTACGGAGCCAAATTGTTGAAACATCTTTTAAAGAAAATATGAGGCACTCACAAGGGTTATGTTTAGAAAGCTTTAATCTCACATGGCTATTCAATGAAAACATACAGTACCTACATATTTTGGCATAATAGCCTTCATCAGGGCATGTCAAAATGGTTGTCTTTGGGCTGTTCATGCTCCACCTTAAGAAGTGAAGTCCATATTGTGCGACTTTTATAAGGTATAGATAAAAAAAAGATTCCATAGATTCTCTTTGCAAGTCTATTTAACCTGTCCCCACCCATTGATTTTGCAATATGTATTCTATACCAAATATTTTTGATATACTGTATTACAACTGCCATGGTCTGTCTTTTTCTAACGTGAATCCATGGGGTATTGGGGGTTGCCAGTTCTTATTTTCTTTATTTTGTACAGGAGGAAGATATTTCTTCAGTTTATCACTTAAAGTTGGGGCTCTTCTACCATCAGCTTTAGAAGAGCCCCAACCTGTGAAAATATGCAAAAATGCTAAACATGATATTCTTATATATTCTCTAGTTTTTGAACTGTATTGTCTTTTGCCTTGGTTAATGTATTTATGTACTTTGTTGTGAAATGTCTTGTGACTTCCTAAACCAGGTGACTACTACCTGTTCATACTGCTCATGAGATCACCTGTTAGAAGGAATGGCCAAAAGGCAACCATTTTGACAAGCCCCGATGCCAAAACTTGTAGGCATGTTTTAACTGAATAGCCATGTGAGCTTCTTCATGATGTCAGATTTGCATCAGTTGTAGGCATTAAATCTGTTTTTGAGGAGAGTGCGATAGGTCTCACCTGCACTTTGAGGCCCAGCTTCTTGATACGTTCTGCACCTTCAGGAGTCCACGGCGCTGGTTCCTGGTCATCACGCCGTAACAGATATCGCCACACCAGAAACCCACACTTCCCAATCTCGGGCCAGTACTTCACCACCTTAAAGAGCAAAAAGCATGGGGGCTAAGTAGTACTGGTGACAGGTGCATCTACAGGTGCATCTGAAAAATTTAGAATATCATGGAAAAGTTAATTTTTTTTCATGCTTCTGCGTCAAATTGACGGCGTACCCCAGCAGACCCCTGAGTACCGTTTTGAGACACAGGCGACACCAAACTTTGAAGCCACACACCCCCTACCGTTATGGCAGTGAAATGCACCGCGATACAAAGCAACCCCGACGCAGAACTCTGAGAGGGTCGTAGCTACAGCGTGGAGCAGCGCATACACACACACACATGCAGGCAAGCAAGCAGACACACACACACACACACACCATTACACCCCCTCAGCACCCCCCACACACACACACAACCGAAAACTCATACACAGAGAAGCACACATATACACAAAAGCAAACACACACATGCACACATTCATTTACATACAAAAAAGTTGAAAGAGTAGGGGATGGAGTAGGAGATGGAGACAAATTGACAAGCGTGATTTATTTTTGACATGTTTTTAGGCATAAAATGTCATATAAATCAGGTGTGGAATAATATATCAACAAACCGCTCTGTAAAAATCTTCTAAATATAGTTAAGCATAAGATTAGAAAGTTTGGTGTATGTAAGTGCTTCTGAAGTGGAGATTTCGTGCTCAGAGTGGGAGAGGAAACTCATTTTGAGAAAACAGCCTTGAAACACAACCAATGAGATTCTGTTCTCGCCTTTGAACTTAAAGCGATGGTTCGGAGTAATTTCACCCTAGGGTCCTTTGCACCATGACCCCGAGCCAAACACCCTCCCAGAACCTGTTTTCCCTTGGTCGAACCCTGGTCGAGTAGCGCTGTCAGAAACTAATGAGTTTCTGCAGGCGTAATGGAACCAACTTTTATCTCGTAAATTACCCCACTAATAATGCCCTAAATGGTTATGGTTATGGATTTAGCAGACGCCTTTGTCCAAAGCGACACATAAATACAAAACAACATAATAATATTTAAAATTGAACAGGGAACAGATTAAAATGTAGGTCAAATATAGTAAGGAGAATAGTTGTAGTACACAATAATATCAATCCAATCAATAGCCTAATAAAAAAGCAATGTAAAAAAGGGCAATAATAAAACAATAATGTCAATTCAATCAATAATATAAAAACAATGACATGCTAAGACTACATTAAGGAGAATATCAATAATAAACAATAATGTCAAATTAATTAACAGCCCAATTAAAAATAAAACAACATTATATAAACCATAACACATAAGCGCTTAAACAACTAAGTATATGTTGAATAGGAATGTCTTTAGACCCCTCTTAAACGACCCAAAACTACCACAGGAACGGAGAGCACTGGGCAGTTCATTCCACCAACATGGAACCACTGAAGAAAAGAGTCTGGAATTAGACCCAGTTTTCATGACTGGTCGACACAACATACGCTCACCAGAAGACCGCAGTGGGCGGTGGGGATGTAAGGCTTGATTATTGAATTAAAATAACTAGGAGCAGATCTAGTTAGTGTCCAATAGGCCAAAGTGAGAGATTTAAATTTAATTCTGGCTACTATAGGGAGCCAATGGAGAGTAACTAGGAGAGGAGTTACATGTGTCCTCTTTGGCTGATTGAAGACCAGGCGTGCTCCAGCATTTTGAATCAGCTGTAATGATCTTGTTACACAAGCGGTAAGCCAGCTAATAGTGAATTACAATAGTCCAGCTTAGAGATGACCATGATCTGAACAAGAAGTTGTGTGGAATCTTGTGTCAGATAAGGTCTGATCTTCCTAATGTTGTAAAGCATAAACCGACATGATTTTGCAATAGAAGCTATATGCTCAGAGAAGTTCAGTCGGTCATCAATTACAACGCCCAAGTTTCGTGCCGATCTAGTTGGGGTCAGTGAAGTTGAGTCAAGCTGGATGTTAATCTGTTGGGGAATAGCTGTTTTAGCTGGAAACACCAAAAACTCTGTTTTTGAGAGATTAAGCTGAAGGTGCCGATCTTTCATCCAGGCAGAAATATCCTTAAGGCATGCAGAAATCCGGTGGGAAACACTAGAGTCATCAGGTGGGAAAGACAGGTAAAGTTGAGTGTCGTCTGCATAACAGTGATAGTCAAATCCATGGGAGCGAATGGTATCACCTAAGGAAGTGGTGTAAATAGAGAAAAGCAAGGGTCCTAATACTGATCCCTGAAGCACACCTGTGGTGAGGTCATGAGACTTAGATACCTGTCCCTGCCAAGACACGTTATGTGGTATGAAACTTCTACAGCAGGGGTCCCCAACCTTTTATGTACCATGGACCGGTTTGATTCCTATTTTTTTTCAGGGGGGGGGGGGGGGTTGGGTTGGGGGTTCAGGGGTTCCATGTTCCATATGTGTTGTGCATGCATTACTTGAAAAGAACTAGCTCCAGTTATGTATGAACAGTGAAGGTAACGATCTCTTGTGAAAAACGTGAACTTGAAGAAGTGAAAATTGAACAATATGAACTATGAATATTGAACAACTTGAAGCTACATCTATAAGTGTGAACATGCTTAACAAAATATGGGAACAAAACATGGGAACTAAACGTGCATTACGAATATAATCAGTGGGAGCCCTGCTTGTTTCCCTGCAACAAGAAGCTTCCATCTGGGGGTGATGGAAGACAGTGACACCATCAGTGTGTTTGAAATGTCCAGTCGATTGCGCAATTTGGTCTTAGTTGCAGTCATTGCCGAAAACCCGGCCTCGCATACCGGTAGATACGTGGTGGGAAACATTTTCAGCGCTTTTACGGCTATCTCGGGATATTCTGCTTTGGTTTTGATCCAAAAACCCGCCAGAGAGGTTTCCTTATACACACTCTTAAGCAATTTCGATCAACTGCTCTTCCTCCTGCGCTGACAAGTTAGGACTATTCGGGATATTGAAATGGGTTGCGGACCCACTCATTGGTTTGCCGTGGATCTTTGGACGATGGGAAGTAACGCTCAAACTCATTTGAAAGCGCAACAAGGTGATCGCGCACCAGCTGCGAGAGAAAGGGCCCTGCCTCAGTCTCTCCCAAAACCCACTACTGTTTGGAACATATCAAATACACGGTCCACTCGTCGTCCCCACAAATCAAGCTTGGCTTAAAATGCAGCGACTTTATCTGCCAGTTTAAAGACAGTCGTCATTCTCCCCTGGAGTGACAGGTTGAGGTCATTAAGCAACCCGAATATGTCACACAGGTAGGCGAGTTTTGACACCCAGTCCTCACCACTAAAATGTGCAGCTAACGGTGACTTTTTTTCTGTAAGAAATCTCTGCAGCGGCTCTCGCAACTCAAACACTCTGGCCAGTACACCAGTGACCTGCTAAAGATGCTTGTTTTTTTTGTTGCTCATTCTAGCAGTTTAGTTAACTTCGTGTGACACTACCGTTCGCCAAGAACTGATCAAGTGAAGTGAGCTGACCTGAGGCTGTGCAGCGCTGAAGGCAATATGTAAAAGTGTTGAAGGCGGGACAGACAGACGTAAGAAAATAGACCTTGCAAAATGCAAACATGCGTGTAATCAAACTGCATATAGGCCTATGCCATGTAAAAACGTGACATTATTGCGAATTAAATTTAGTTTAGTTTGCATGCATTTTTTCTTTTTTAAAAATGCATGCCGTAGGCTACGGCCCGGTTAGGAATGTCCTGCGGCCCGGTGGTTGGGGACCGCTGTTCTACAGTATGTTCTTTACTCATAAAACGAGGCATTGGAAAGTTTGTAGGTACACCAGGAGTTTATTTAAATAACACTTGCCTGATGGATGCTACTATCTGCTACTATACCGCTGCGTCGACGTTACTTTCGTGATTTGGGAAAAGCCTGTAAAAGTCCTTGCAGGAGCGATTACATCAACATTTTTTGGTATATCCAGTTTTTAATATATTTTTTTCCGAAGTGTTAACAACTTAGTGTTAACTAATAATTGTTGCAAACTGGTACTACAAACAAAATATTAGTGCATTCCTGGATCTACATCCTTATGCATGCTTCCTGCCAGGACTTTTACGGGCTTTTCCCAAATCACAGAAGTAACGTCGACGCAGCGGTTTGACAAGGCTAGCCTCGGTTGCTAGGTAACCAAACTATATACAAAGCTGGCATAATATATTTAGACTAGCTTACTGACAAACTGTTTTATGCGTTCACTAAAGAAAGATTATGGAAATTAAACACCACTTTTCCATCAGAGACATCACATGGACATCACTTACAAGATAGCTCAGTAAGTAACAAGTCACTCTATGGCGCAGGAGACTGGGGTTCGATTCCTGTTAACTGCAATAATTTTGAAGGTGCATTTCTCACATATAAACCAAGCTAGATAGATAGATACAGTAGATATATAGAGATAGAAGGTCGGGCTTGTGGAGCTATAGGCTACATGGTCCTCGCTTTAGATTGGGGGGCTGCAAAATTTAATACAAATAGGTAAGAAAGGTCTTATAAGCGTATTAGTTATCCACCTATTTGTCTTATACACCATTAACTTACAACTGTTAACAAATATACTTGTAAGTAACTTAAAAGGCTGCTTATTAACATTTACAAGCTGCATGTTAACAGTTAGTTAATGCTATTAAAGGATAACAACAGTTAACTAACTGTTAGTAATGAATTGTTAACTGCTTATTATGCACTGTTAATACCTAATAAGCACATGTCTAAAGCGTTACCGACCCATTTATAAAAACATAAAAGCCCCAATCTGGTTAGTAGGGAGTTCATTCGGTAAGCATTTGAAAAAAAATAAAAACATTTCACATTTAAGAATATTGCACATGTTTGTTCAAGTGACATACTTGTTGCCTGCTGTTCTGTATTTGGCTATTAGTCTGACTGTGGCTGGATAGAAACTATTAAAAACGTTCTCTGTAGTGTCTTAGGTTGTAAGTTGAGTATTTGTGCCTGAACAGAGGTTGAGAAGGGTGATGTGTGTCTCTGAGGATGTTCTATGTTTTTTACCTGCAGTGTTGTGTGTAGAGAGTGTCCATGGATGGGAGGTTAGCATTAATGCAATTTATTCTGCAGTCTATATGGCTTTCTGAAGGCCTTCCTCTCTGCCTGGGTGGTATTTCCATACCAGACAGTGATGCCATTTGTGAGTATGTTCTCTATGAGTCCTCTGTAGGCTTGGGTGAGGGGGCGGTGGCTGAGGCTGGCCTTCCTCAGCAGCCTGATGAAATAAAGCCGCTGCTGGACCTTTTTTCACTGTAGCATCAGTGTTTTTGGCCCAGCTCAAGTTTGCTGACACCTGCAGGCCCAGGAACTTCTAGCTGTCCATCCTCTCTTTCCTCCTGAAGTCCATGATGATCTCTTGTCTATGGTGAGGGTGAGGTCGTTGTCCTCCCCATAGAAGGATGCTGTTGATCACTTCCCTGTAACCTGACTCATCCCCATCCTTGATGAGACCTAGGATTGGGTGTCTTGACTCAGTGTTGGTGAATGGGGGCAAGTCCAGTTGAAGTCTCGCCAGAGGTAAGTCGGACATAATTTGCTCTACAATCTGGGCTCTGCATCGTCTACATGCAACACACTTCGACAGAATTCTACTGGCTGCTGAATTTGCATTAATAATCCAATATTTTCTGTGAAGTTCAGACAGCATATGGTTTCTTCCACCATGCCCTGTTGTCTTATGCACATCATAAGATGAGTATTCCTCTATGGTTGTCCTATTCAGCCAACCACATACTTTTATTAAGCCATCTTTTAGAGTTGGGTGTAGTTTGTATAGTGTGCAACGAAAACCAAAATTTGGTTTTGGAAACGAATATAAAAAAAGTATTTTTTTTTTTTCTGATTGTTGGTTTTAGATGTAAAAACAAATGAACAAATGATACACGGATTATACTCCTATATGTTGGAGGATTTTATAGAGGAGGTTGTCCAGGTATGATTTGTAATGTATAGGGCTCTATTTTAACGATTTGAAACGCACTGTCAGAAACGGATGGTTTAAATATATTTAGGGTGTGCCAGGTCCAAAATCACTATCTTGATGGCATAATTTTGTGATCAGATGCCAGGTGCATCGTTCAAAAGGTTTGTACTAATTATCTTATCTAACCCACCTCTGATTAATTAATGTTGCGCTCGCAACAATTAACGCAAATTCAGCAAATCCCCGCAAATTCTGGGCGACCTCGCAATTTTGTCCAAACACCGCAACTTTTTCGCTAATTTGACAAATCATCGTAGTTTCCCTGTGAAATTTCACCTACCACAACAGTCCCTCGTGCAAAATATTAAGCCAGATGCCACACTCACTTCTGACATTTACTGACATTTGAGTAGGCTATGCAACCCATTGGCAAATGTTTACATCTGGAGATGTCCTTTTAGCTCATGTCATGTTAGCTAGCTTGTGGGCTTAGTTTGTGTAGTGCTACCAAAATCATATAAATTAATAACATTGCGAGACATTTACCTCTTCTATGATCCAAGAATGATTTAATTCGAGTTATTTTTAACATTTATTTTAACTAATGACAAAGAAAATCCCGAATTGCATCCACATACCGTAATGCACTATGCAAAGAGTTATTTCCACTCATAGCTGAACACAGTGAGATGGAAGCCTTCTAATCCACTCAGAAATGTAAATAGACTACTCTCCCGTCCTTAAAGTGGCAGGTAGTCAATTAGACTTACACACCACCAATGTAATGCCATTAAAGAGAAGTGTAGTCTAATAGTTTAAATCAATAGGAAATTACTAGATACTTAACTAGTAGTTATTATGCAGGTCACAGAATATGAATTATTAAAAATATATGAACTTAATATGAATTACAAAATATATGAATATATTGAAACATATGACATGATGCCATCTCTTTACGGGGCTGTCTTTTTTGGACAGTTCTACGAAAGGTTATACAGCTTTGTGAATTGTGATCAGTGTGATTTTGGTCTTACTAACCTTAATTGCCCTCAATTTAAAAAAAAAAAAAAACAATTTGCCATTTTCACTTCCTCCCGCAATTTCTTCGCAACAAACAGCTAAAACACTGCAACTTCCATCACAATTTTTTTAGAAAAGTTCGCAAAATCAGAAATTTTAGGTCGCAACAATCTCAAAAAATTCTTGTGAAATCCTGGAGGGACTGATAATGGGTGGGAAAATTAACAGTGTAGCTATACATTATACCATGTGACATTGAAGTCTTACTCACCTTGTAGATACCATCATAACGATTTCCTTCCTCAGGGGCATACTTGCTGATTCGTCGGCCTTTGGAGCTACGCACTACCCGGACAGGCTTTCCTGCACGCCAGTTACGAGACTCTGCACCATCTTTATCATTTAATGGTGCATCACAGTTCAGTGCAAGGGCCCTGAGAAATTATTACCACAAAAGAGCTAAAAAACAATGGCCTTTTACATAACAATAACACTTATAATTAGACAATTAATTCATTGAACTATTCATACAATGGCTTGCACAAGTATTGATCCCCTTGAAAGTCATCAGCATTTTCACTGTTACAAATTAGTAGGGCACTTGGAGAACACAGACCTCCAACCAAGGTCAAATGCTTAATGTTAGCAAAAGATAAACTAAATTTGTGGATCAGCCCTGTAATTCAGATCGGCTCAAAAACGGAATGGGTTCTTCTGTGGCCCATGCTATGCCAGTAGTATTTTACCACTAGGTATTGTTATACTGAGCATTTCTTCTGTAGTACTATTATGTTTCCAAAAGCAATACAGTATAAGGTATTTAAAAACCTGTTGAAGAGTACGGTCACATATATGTGAATAGAACTTTCGCAATCCGAGAGTTTCGTACTATGATGCGACAATTACCCTCAGGGATTTTCCCCATCGACTGTATAAAGAACATTGAAACTACAGAACGTTTTGCGTAGAATTCTAGAAGTAGCCAGGAAAAGAATTCACTCCTCAACAGGTTAACATCAAGCATAACTAAATGAAATGAAAACTGAAATGTTAATTGCATAGTTTATGTACCACAGGTGGACTCCAATTAAGCTGTAGATTACAAAGGCTGTGAATACTTATGTACAAGTGATTTCTTCGTTTTTTATTTTTTAATACATTTGCAAAAATCTCAAACAAACTTTTTAAAGTTGTCATTATGGGGTATTATGTATAGAATTTTGGAATAAGGCTGTAACATAACAAAATGTGGAAAAAGTGAAGCGCTGTGAATACTTTACAGGGACTGTAACTACAGATATACTAGTTATAAATAATTACTTTATTTAGGCAGAATAAGTTTGTTGTGGTTTCCAAGCTCATTAATGTTAACGTTAGCGGTCTTCCACTGATATTCATGGCATTAGCTAGCTTTGTGGTTAGCTAGTCTATGATGAGCCCTAATTTAGCAATGGATAACGTCATACTGCAAATTGTAAAACATACGCTTTCAAAATAACAGGCCGGGGAGAGAGGATACGTCTCACTGCTATAACTGTCACGCTATTAAAGAAATAAATCTTCAGTCACATTGTCAAAAGTTAAAACAAACAGTCAACTACACTGTAACAACGTAGCGTAATTACTAGCTAATTCCGCTTCACTCTCGGCTTATTTAACAGCAGCAAAACTGGACATTGTTTTTACGAAATTTTGTCATGCTTATTTGAGTTAAGATAACTGATGGGGATGTTCTTTTAATTGTTATTTCAAGCAATGTATGTCTTGTGACCAAATCACCATGAACTCACTTCACTGATGATCTTACTCGCGGATAACTGGTTCTCTCTGCCCGACTCTGGCTGGATCAGCAGGTTGCAGGATGTGTGGCGCGTTATACACGAGTGTTGCCAGCAGGGACGGTGTAGAGTGCCCTCTGGTGGACAAACTATACAACGCCAACACTCATGACATGGTTGAAGGGTGTTTCATCCGTTTTTATTTTATTTTTAAAATATTCATTTATCGGCCATTATAAATGCCGATACCTATAGTTTGGAAAATGTCTAATATCGGCCGATAATATCGGCCCGCCGATAAATCGGTCGGGCTCTAATTTCCGGTAACTTACCAAGGGAAGTTAAGCTGGGGAATTTTGGAAATATTCCAAATTGGAAACTTTAATGGAATTAAAGGAAATTATGGGAATTAATGGGAATTTACGGGAATTAACTACGAACTGTTTCATATACAAACATTAACATTTTGTTTCGTAATCAGCAATATGATTTGTATGTTCCTATTTTCGCTTAGCTTAGCATACAAAGCTAGCTAGCATGCTTGCGGGAATCCCATTCTCTGCCTATTGTTTACTAGCGTGCTAAACTAGCAACACTGAACTGAAGATACACCACACCACTCAACAACAAAATCCAATTGGTTGGAACATTTTTTTCCCATGCACATGAACGCACCATAGGTTTCCTTTATGTCTAGCCTATGCTGATTGCTGTGTGCATGTGATTGATTGATGTGCAGGGTAGAAATTCGACTGAAATTGCATTAAATCAGGTTGTTTTAACTAATATTATGCTGCAAGATGGGGTTTTGTCCACTACATTTAAGTTCCCTGTTATAGACTAACTTGCCATATAAAAAATTCCCAGTTTATTCCCATTAATTCCTGTTTATTCCTGTTAATTCCCATATATTCCCGTTAATTCCCATGGAAAGTTTCCAACTTTGAAAATTCCCGGAATTTTGCAACCCTACTTGTAAGTAAGAATCTTTGTAAGTAACGTATGTTAATGTTGTGCTAATTTCATTAAAAAGTTGGTGGTAGAGGTTATCTTATTAGAAACATGCTACATTTAAGCAATGCTGTTAATATTATCATTAAGTTGTCAATGTAGGCGGAATCAGTATAATAAAGAAATACATTTTACATTCATTTACCCAAAAAATGCAACTTAAGAATTGGAAGTTTTTCTAAATGTTTTTTTTTATTATTATTATTAAGATGGTGTGGGGAATGTTAATGCAACCAAATGGGAACATTCTGTAAAAGGTCTCACAATCTACACGTTAGGAGAACATTCTGTAAACAAGTAGTAACTGTAAACTAATGTTATATTTCCGTCAGAAAAGCTTTCCTGGCAAATTAGGGCTAAACCAACCTTCAAGGAACGTTCCCGTAACCAAGAAATAACTGGGAGAGGACCATGGCTAGCATGCTAATCGTTCATATTCAAAACAAAAATATCACTGACCCAAAAGGGAACCTTGGCTGGCTAAAAAAATAGTGTTAATTATGAACCTCCCTTTACATTCATGTTATGTTCATTTGAGCAAGTGTTGCTCAAGCACCACTAAGTACAGGTTGGCCGGAGGGTAAAGGTGAGGTCAGAAATCTGGGAACAATAGCCCTGAGGAAGCCCTGTGGAGGCACCATTAAGCACCAAAAGTTATCAATGGTAAGCGATAATTTACCCAGCTTTGGCCCGTCAGTCAGGAAGTGGCTAAAGAAACTGGGCTCTGTTGGAGGGTGGCCAAATAAGCCAATTATCCATAATAAAGCATGTGTACAAATTGAACAAGATACATCATAACAAGTCCTTATGGTCTTATGCAACCAAAATAGAGTGTGTGTGTGTTTGTGCTCCATGAAGCCATATCCACTGAAATAGAGACTGGAAACATTTTTAGAATTGACGGGAGAATGGATGCAAATAAAATCAACATAATATTACAACAAAACGACCTACCAACTGGACTGTTACCCAAGGCACAAGGCTAAAGCAACACAGGAGTAGCTTCAAGACCACCATCCCATTGACAAGCTGATCCCTATAAACTCTAGGCTACCAAGAAGAATAAGCCAAAAACAGTTCAGAACAATGTGCAAAGCTGATACTGTCTCATTTCAGAAGACTTGATTTTGTACATTCTGTAACATTGGGGCTGATGTATAGAGTTATATGAAGAGATTGGTTCCAAAACGCTATATTTCCATTTTAAAAACATTAAAAAGTAATGTAATTTAATTGTGTATTTCAAGTAATATCAATCCAACTGCAGTTGTGTTGTTTTGATTAAGTAAAGATAAATCAAACAACAATACCCACCTTCAGTTCTACTGAAATTACTTGGAAAATAAAATGTATATTGCAGGCTATTTTAGTTTTTAACTGATTTACTTTTCATTTCAGTAGATAAATACTCTCTTTAACCTTTAGAAATATAGTACAGCACAAGTGTGCCATACAAATACTGAAAAAATGTACCTTTCCTAAACCAAATGAAAAGTGATGACTTTCAGGTGTATACATACTTTCCCAAGCCACTGTATACCAGTTAATCTACTTCATACATCTTTGACACAGGGAGAGAAATAAGGTGGAGCTTTAATACCTGTTCATGTGTGTAAGTGTTTGGTCAAAACAATGCTCGCCAATTCGCTTGTTTCCAGAAAGGTCCCGACCCCCACTACCCGTGTAAGTAAACTCATCACCCCTGTCCTGAATAAACAGAATGGGGAGATAGGTTAGGTGAGAGTTCAAAATGAGAGGGGTTAAAGCTGAGAGTTCATATGCTACACAATGAAGGTGTTGTTAAATAAATTCCCTCTATTCTGCTTCTTGTAAATGCATTTCATCATTTGAACATTACCCTTTTTAGCAACACTATACAATGTGCTAAAGCAATCTGAGTAGCGTACTGTTGACAGGTGATTTTATCTACACACGGTACTGCACAAAAAAAAACACGTTATTTTACTTCATATATGGGGGGAATTTTCCCATTCGCAAGCTTTTTTTTTACGCACTTCTGTATTACGCATATTCTCCCATTCCCGCTTCTGTCACACCCACAGCGCGCAAGTTCGAAATCAAGGCAGCCTTATGAAAGAGGTGTGAGAGAACTAGACTGATCCACCACCTCGTTAATTTAGGTTGATATGAAAACGTAAGCATGGTGAACTGAATAGCGAAGGCCTACAGTAAAATGGTGTGTCATCACATAGCCTAACAAAAAATTGACTTCACAAAATTTCACTTTTGCTTTGAGGTTTGTTTATAAAAAGTCAAGACGTGCTTGAGGTGTGTAAATCCATAATTTAAAAACTCACTGTTAAGAAAGAAAGTTTCAATGGCAGCTGCTTCTCATAATATCAATGTATCTATATTAACAAAGTTGTAGACTGACACCTGCAGTTTCGAATACAGTAAAAACTGGCATAACAATACCAGCCGAGGCCTGCCAAAGTCTGTGCAAATGTATGGATGACTTCAGTCAAATTGGAAATAAATGGACAGATTTGAATGTAGGCTATGGGATTATGACTTCATGTCAAGTTAAAACTGAAGATGCACAGTCCGTAAGCTCCAACATCCAAGGTGGATGATAATAACAGGGTTTTCACTATTTAACAATGTAGCCTCATGGATAAGGTAATGGGAAATATGCCACCGTGTGACACTGTAATGGGGGAAAACATGAAGCTGGATCAGCATATTAAGCACCAAATTCGATACTGTAATGTTAATTTGTGCGTGCAAGAGTTGTATACATAAGAAACACCCAGATTTTGGGGTTGCTCCTCATAAAATGTGTAACTCCCTCTATCGCACGTAAATGACAGGTTTAACCAAAGGGGAGAATTCGATTGATTCCCCCCATAATGAATAATGTTGGTTGGAAGTATCTACTTTTTTTAATTAATAAAGGTAAACATAAACACAACAGAACCATATTCTACAAAACAAACACCTTTTTAACCACAATTACTACTACTACTACTAATCATACTTATCATCATCACCTTATACTTTTTGCCGTGTTCTTTTGTTTTAAATATATCTTATGAACAGGGTATTCCCAAGATTCTCAGGGGGCTTAGGTTGTCTCCACTACATTTCTGAACAGCACTTAACCCTTTTAGCTGGGAAGGAATATGTGAAATCCTTCTGGATAAGTTTTTGATTTTTGGCAGGGTGTTAGGTATAGGCCTAAGGTTTTCAAAAATCCATGGATACAAGTTGGGGTGGCCCCCCTAGTGGCAGTTATCCATAAAATCCAAAATGGCCCCCGCCGAAAAGAAAAAAGATTATAGCTCAGCTTCCTTTAGTCTTAAATTGTTGTATAATGTATTTTCTCTACTTTGTTTGATACAAGGAATCCAATTTTTATATGTTCTTCTTATTTTAAGTCCATGTTAAATCTAGTATCATAGTCATATTTAGCTCATAAACTGTCAATATCTCTGAAAAAGTCACATTAAAATATTACTCAGGTCCCTAGACCCATATTTTACCTCCAATGTATGCTTTTTCTTTGTTGATTGGACAGGTCACTATCACTATAGTGTCAAAAATCACACGTTGTGACCAAAAGGACCATTGTTGAGGCCTTAAATAAACACAAATTCAGAACTATGCCACAGTGAAAAGTTACAGTACATGGCTAACATAGGCTTTTCACCATGTTAAGGATCAATATTACATTTTTTACTCAAATAACACAAAAAAAAACAATTCATACTTAAACCAGAGACTTTCTAATGAGGAGACACAGTATTCAGTGTACTTGGACCACAGTACTGGACCAAGCCGAGTTCAACGCACCCTATGACGTCATTTTCCGCCATATTGGATTTTAGTGAAAGTGAAACTAAAACTTCACAGGTCACAAATTTTGTCCGATTTTCACGAAACTTAGCACATAACATCTTCAGACGAAGCCGCACAAAAGTTATCGATTTTCATCTTCGGAACTAAAACTGTTTGCCTGTAACAGCCAAACGAAATATGCGGCGAAGCCGCCAAACAGGAAGTGAGCTCATATCTCAGCAACCCTTTCATCTGTCATAACCAAACTTAGTACATGGACTTATAACCCCATCAGTAGGGCACTCAAAAAATCTGGTGACCTTTGACCTCTAGGGGGCGCTGTAATTTAGAAACATGCCTTTTGGCCTGTAGCTGCTGTTGTGCTTATAATTAAAACGCACTAGTGGTGTCTGGTAATACTGTTGGAGGTCCTTAGGTCGACCCAAGCCAACTTGTGATGTCATCGTAATTGATTCGGCCGCCATATTGGATTTAATCAAAAACACGTACAAGTTTTCGCAGGTCACAAATTTCAGCGGATCCTCACCAAAATTGGCAGAGACCATCTTCAGACCATGCCTTATCAGTGTATTTTTTTCTGGAACAATTGACCGAAGCGTTTGCCTGTAACAACCAATCGAAATTTGCGGCGAAGCCGCCAAACAGGAAGTGAGCTCATATCTCAGCAATGCTTTCATGTATCAAAACCAAACTTAGTACATGGTCCTCAGGACCCACCAGGAGGACGCTCAAGAAATTTGGTGACCTTTGACCTCTAGGGGTCTCTGTAATTGGCAAAAATGTATTTTGGCCTGTAGTTGCTGTATTATTCTGCAATGGAGGTCAATGGCAGCCCATAGAACCGTCTGGTTCATCCTGATGATGCACAAATAAGTTGGTGACCTTTGACCTCTATGGGGGCATTGAAATTACAGCAAGCATGATCATATCTCAATCGATCTTTTATTTTTGATGTGAAACTGATGACAGCGAGTTCCATCAAGTTCATTCTAATGCGTGCAAGGTTGGGGCGGGGTGGGACGGGCAGTGGCGGTGGGTTGGCTGGGTGAGGGGGCGGCGACACTCAGCCCTGGTTCAGCCCCACAAAATCAGTTATGTTTTGATGTGAAACTTGACCTTGTAACTCAGCCATTCTTGGGTTGTTTGACATGGAACTTGCTGTGACTGCTTGATGCTATATGCCTGATGCCACGGCATTGAGTTTCATGCCAAATCTGGACTGCTGAACTGCCTGCTTGGCCCCCACATTGCTGCTTGCAGCTATATTTATTATTATTAGTAGTAGTAGTAGTAGTAGTAGTAGTAGTAGTGGTACACTGCAAAAAGTGATATCTTACCAAGTGTTATAATCTCATATTAAGATAAAAAGCTAGTTAGTATTGTTTTCAGTATAATGCTACTTAATTTGAGCTTTCTTGTAAGGTTATTTGACTTAAATTAAGTCAAAATCATCTTAAATTAAGACACATAAAAAAACAAGCAAATCTGCCAATGGATTAAGAAAATTCACCTTCATTTAAGATGAAATTTAAGATTTAAGACAAATTGTCTTAAATCTTACATTTTTAGATACATTTTCTTAATCCATTGGCAGATAAAATTTACTTGTTTTTACCGTATTTTCCAGACTATAATTCACATCAGTCAAAAAATGCCTCATAAAGAGGAAAAAAACATATGTAAGTCGCACCAGACTATAAGTTGCATTTATTTAGAAATTTATTTCACAAAATCCAAGACCAAGAACAGACAAACTATGTACTGTAACTGGACACAGAGGCCAAAAAGATTGAGTGAATGGCGGCAAGCTGAGGCGAACTGGGCGATAAAGAAGGTGACCAAGGGCCCGACGGTAATTGTAAAGCAATTTACTGTACAAAAGATTCACTGAACAAAAATGCTGATGTGGTACATCAATCAAGCATTTTGGGTTGCGAGTCCCAACAAAAGCCTGTCGGAACGCTAAAGTGTCCTGGTTTACACAAACCACTATTAACTTGTGGTATAGCCTGATCATTAACTAAAACCATGTAGAAAGACTATAGCCTAAAGCGTCCAGCGTATGATTTCGATAATGTGTGTGTGCGCAAGTGTTAGTCAATCGTAACAGTCTGCATAATCTTTGCAGCCAACCTTACAGTGTATCTCTGTAAACATTGTTGCAATGCCTCGTCATATCTGCCTATTTTTAACGGTTAGGACAATGCTGAAGAGAAAGTCATCATTCTCAAAATAACCTATGGCTGAATTTTGTTTTCAAATGTTTTCATGCATGTCTGGATAACGGGTGAGGAATGTTTAGGAGACAGACTTGTAAATCCTCAAATTATGGCTGGAGTCTTAATGGCTAATTTACTTAGGCTGTGCAAAGCACAGTCCTTTATTTGGGGCTGGCTTGTATTCGAGGCAGGCCTTTATTTCTTAGCCTAAGTGCATTTTATTGCCTTTTCTTTTATTGTGAGACATGCGTTTCGTTTGGAGAGTCATACCCGTAGGGTATCAAAAGCAGAAGATGTTCGGTTTGGTTTGAGATTTAATTTACGTTTGGACTGTTTGATTATTATGCTAAATGTTGGGACTGATGGGCACTGAAATCTGGGGGGTATCTGATGGTTCACTATTAAGTTTTATGTAGTTGAAAGTGTCATTTCCACCCACTGTTTATTGTGAGACAAGGCATCTACTTTCATTCATTCATTGAACGTGTGCTGTGCTGTAATGGAAATCTTATTGCGTAGGCCTACGGTAGCCTAAATTGTTTTTTTGTTTTTTTAATTATGCATGATTTACTTTTCTATTAATTTTGTATGCTGGAATGCCTTGCGGCAACAATTGTGTAAATGTAGGCTAGCCTCTGGCAAGCTTAGAAGGGGGTGGCAAGCAACTGGTAGCTTGAGAGCGGCGTGTTGGAGACCCAGTTTAGGACAACGACTTTTCATTAGAAACAATGTAGGCAATTGGGGGTCGGCATTTATTTATAAATTGAATCCCGGCCCGTAAATTTGAGGATTTTCAGTATGCATGTGTGTTTTAGGCATAATGCAAACCCTAATCTCTGACTGAAAGTGCACAGATTTACATAACATTATTTAAAGCTGCATCGAGTTCGTACTCGTCAGTGCCCACCAGAACCGGGAGCTGTGGATTTTTGCAAAACAAATAACAGGCTCTAAGAGAGGGCCCAAAACATTATGCTCTGACAGAACAGCATAAATCAGCCGGTTTTAGGAAAAAACCCGCACTTCTACCTCCACGGTAGAAGCAATCACTTTTTGCAGTGTAGTAGTATTAATAGTAGTAGTAGGCCATTATTATTATTTCCATCATTCTGTTGGCTACTTGAATGGTAAGACTCAGTTCAATGTGATGTGAAACAAAAGTTTGAACATATACACACAACCTCAGGTTGTCCTCATCCTGCTCTGTACACGGTTGTGTTGTATTGTTTTGAGCACCGTCAGTTTGGAAAAGATTGTGCTGTGCAATTGACTGATCTATAACCTGGAAATACCCAAACTCATTCACAAAGTGAATAGAGCCTGGTAACTGTCGATTGGGAAACTCTTGCAACACTTGCATCGGGGCGATCACTAACTTTGAAATCATTGGTCCAGCCTTACCAATCACAATGATCAGAGATTCCTAACATTACTTCCTACTTCGCCTAAACTTTACAAACTGACAATAAACAGCACCAACAGTCAGGAAACATTGTATGTGGGTCTACCTGTGGGTCTACCATCTGCATTTTTCTAACTGCATATTTGACGTTTGCAGGTGTTGCCGCTTCTGTTTATCACAATAAGTTTCGGTTTCGTCTTCCCCTCCTGTCGCTGATTGGCCTGACATTTTTCTTGTTTGAGGGAAATGGTTATGAACTATGGTGTTCCAGACTAGATCTCCCTGAAAGAACATCTAGGTGGGCGGGGCCAGGCTAACTGATCTAGCCTAGGCCTACTAAAGGATACGTTTTAATGCACATCCGAGAGTTTGTGGATATTCTCGAATGCTACGCAGGGGTAGTCTATCAACCTGTTGTTACTCTTCAGCTCAATAGGCTGTCCCTTTCTAAAGAGAGATATATTTTGTTGTAGTGGAAGACAAATGGATCCATAGCACTGTAGACGTTAATTCCGACGTAGCCTAAATAGTGCAAATAATGCAAGTCGTTATTTTAGGCCTATTTGTGGAGGTTTCTTTATATGGGAAGTTTAAAGAGAGGAAACATTTTGACTAAAAATAATGACAAAAGGTTGACTAAAACTATGAAGAACATATGACTAAAATATGACTAAAACTATTAAGTATTTTCATCTAAAGACTAAGAATAAATCTAAATTAGCTGTCAAAAATAACACTGATGTAGCATTGTAAGACAGGCCAGTAAGTCCATACGTACATAGGAGTACATACGTTGAGTTGACACCCAAATCATGTAATTTGTGTTTTGAGAAAGTTCGATGTTACCGTTTTTAGTCAAAGCTCGTTAGCCTGGACGTGACGCGGGCATGTCATTTCGCCGCTACAAAACACTATTTTTATACCTCTTCTACAGTTCCAAACAACATTACACTTACGTGGTAGTGAGTAGAGGGTCCCTAAAGCCAAACCGAAGTATCCCGAGGTCTTTATGTGGTCGGATAGAGAGTCCAGAATGAATTTCATCAAGCCAGTACCTTTCCGGAAATGTTGCCATCTTTGAGTGTGGGGAAGGGGTAACACACTCTGGAAATTCACAATTTCGTCGCCGTTTTTTTTTTTTTAAAACATAGTCCAGTATTTCTTTCGAAATTGAAATGAAGTTGTATGGACTGGACTATGTTTTTTTTTTTTTTTTTAAAAACGGCGACGAAATTGTGAATTTCCAGAGCATGTTACTCCACACTCATACGGACTTTCCCCTGAAGATGGCAGCAAAGATGCCAACATTTCCGGAAAAGTACTGGCTTGATGAAATTCATTCTGGACTCTCTATCCGACCACATAAAGACCTCGGGATACTTCGGTTTGGCTTTAGGGACCATCTACTCACTACCACGTAAGTGTAATGTTGTTTGGAACTGTAGAAGAGGTATAAAAATAGTGTTTTGTAGCGGCGAAATGACATGCCCGCGTCACGTCCAGGCTAACGAGCTTTGACTAAAAACGGTAACATCGAACTTTCTCAAAACACATCCAAATGACATGATTTGGGTGTCAACAACGTATGTACTCCCAATCATCCGTAAATTGATCTAAAGTGCATTTTACTCCGGATAATTCCTTTAACATGTTTACTTCATCTTTGATGGCATATCATGGTCATTTTATGATTGAGTACAGAAAATGACGGTGGCTCAGATGGCTCAACGAAATACAAAAGCCACAACACAATTGCAAAAGCCAAAACACGACCGCAAAAGCACAATACTTGTGGTGTCAGAGCACGACCACAAAAGACGGCTTAATGAAAAACATTAGCTACAACACAATTGCAAAAGCAACAACACAACGGAAGAGAGCAGCAGTCTGTTGTGGTGGGGAGACCATCCACCTCCACTTCACCGGAGCAGTTTGAATGTGTGTACATACAGTATATGCGCCTTTCGCTATAGGCCAGGTTTTTCTTGGTCAGTGGTGTAATGAATTTTAGAGGGTGCAAGATAGTGATTTTTGGATCATTTGCCAGACTACACCTTATGTTGACAATTACCACACCCCTGGGCGCAACAGGAACGCATGGCGTAAAATCAACACTTTATTAAGTGTAAGATAAGAATAAGCTTTGCGTTGCGTTTTGCGCCACCTTGCGCCGGGTGCACGATAGCAGTCTCAGTCTTTTGCCAACCTAAGGCAGACACAATGATTCAGCCAGCAACTGTATTGAAACTGTCATGAAACAAGACAAAATACAATTTTGTATATGTTAATGTTATTATTTTTCAGTGACAACACGTCTTTTTTATAAGTTCAGCATAAAAGTGCAAAGCATTGTATCGAACCAAATATCAGTCACCCACACAAAGTGTGCCTCCGTCCGTCAGGCAACGCCCCCCTCTTGTGTCCTGGTTAAAAAAAAAGCTTCTTTCTGTAACGTGAAGTCCCACTCATGTGGCAAAGCCTCCAGCTGGCTCTGGGATCGCTGGCCTTGCTTCTGTTGTAAAGCTGCAACAATTGAGATCCGTTTCTTGTAAAACTGCAACATGAACGACACAATTAAAAACCAGACCATAAAATACGAAAATCAAATCACAAAGAAACCATTTTATAGATGAGGGAGGGAGGCCAGCTTGTATGCAACACATCACAAAGTGAATTGCATAGGTTCAAGTTGGACAGGTAATTTATTTATATAGCCTAGCCTACATTTATACCTAAATGCATAGCCTTGTTCTGTGTGACACCGAATAATACACATTTATTCAAGAGGAGCATCTTTACTAACCGCTGTCAAAACACATCAAAACAATTCTTCGAAAATGTGCTCAACCTAACGCCAGCAACCATTTCACTTTGGTAATAAACTAAATTTTGTTTCTACAGATATTATACAGCAAGAATAACAGAAATTGTCTGAAGCAATGTGGAGAAATGTCAGCCCCTAAGACTGTGCCCATTGCTAAAATGTATGGTAATCTAATGTCAAATGATGAGTTGTCAAATGATGAATCTAATGTCTAATAAGTAATTACATTCAAAAACGTACCTTAATGATACACCACAATTTATAAAGGAACAAAGTTTGAAAAGAAAAACACAATATAATAGATGGATTAGAAGAATAATTGGTAAGGAAGTACAAGTACAGTATTATTCAACGGCCGTTTCTTTTCTAATAAATATAATGGGCTACATTATATATTTCCTGGCCACCAGATGGCGGCATGGCACAGCACTGGCCTTATTTGGATGCAAGCAAGCAGTGGAATGGTACCATCTGGTGGCCGTGCAGCTCAATATGTGCATGAAATATTTAATTTAACAGGAAATGTTGGTAGAAAATCCTGTTGCTCCTTAATAATTATTCGTCTAATCCATCTGATTTTCTTTTTAAACTTTGTTTCTTTATAAATTGTGGTGTACAATTAAGGTATGTTAAAGTTAACACAACGTTAGTTATCAATTCCAAGGTAACGTTAGTGAATGACTTGCTAGGGCATTAGCTTGATATCACTGTAGGCTACATTCAACTAGTGATAGCAAGCTAACTTTAACCGTCCCTAGCAAGCTTGCAAGACATAGCTAGTCGTGTAAAAATTGCACAACATAGGCTACTTGAACATTAAAGAAAAATAACAACAGGACTTAAACTCTGATACAAATGTCATGTCAGTTTACTGTTTAACATTACTGAAAGAAGTTAGTTCTATCCTAGTGATAACATTAACATTACTTCCTTGCTGTTTTAAACACTTAGCATTAGACATTAAAAACCCTCTCTGTAAGCACTTACCAAGCACTTCATGTGAAATCCCCTTCCCATTGTGGCAACTTCGAGGACTGAGCACTCATTCATCCACAACAGCATCGACTTCTTCAGGAAAAAACGTCCAACCGATATGCGTTCTTGACATAGACCGCTAAAGTTACTCTGTCCCTCCATGAGATACTACAGTCCTTTGACGGATTCTAAACTAAATCAGATCCATGGGTCTCCAAAAGCCTCTTAGGATGTATTTTGCACAGGCAGGCTTACAGCTACCATCGCAATTCTAGTCAAATCCAGGGGGTGGGACTTAGCGAAAGGTGAATTCCGTTTTGGATTAATTTTCGTTGTGGATTCATATCCGTTGTGTTGTGACACTTGCATGTATTGTGGCTTTTTGTTATGTTGTGGCTAATGTATTTTGTTACGCTGTCTTTTGCGATCTTGTGACACTTGCAAGTGTTGTAGTTTATGCGGTTGTGTTGTAGCTTTTGTATTTTGTTGAGCCGCCTGAGCCACCGTAGAAAATAAATTACATGCAGCTCCTTTAAATTGTCACCAAAATAACGTAGAATTAATAGAATAATTTGGAGTTTAGTTGTGTGTTGAGGACTTGGAGAGCATACAAAATGATTGTTTCCAGCAACTTGACGTAGACCTAAAATAATGATGCAGTGACCATTAGTTATAAATGTCTAGAAAATATCAGCCCAGAGAAAATCAGAGAATATGAATAAAACACTGAGAAAAATCACTCACCACTTCGTCCTCAAAGCCTCCAGCGAGAACCAGTGAATAGGAACCATCATTACTCCGTCCATGGATACCACCAACATGTGGCCTGTGCACACCAGCCTCACTCACCTTCAGAAAGAGAATAGTATACAAAAAAAATCATGAAAAGACAAGAAAATTTGTCATATTGATGAATGTCAGAAAATACAATGCACTCTACAATTTGTAGCACCACTGGTAAAGTGAAAAAAAGTGAAAACAGGTAAAAATATAATCTTTTAGCAATTCATCTTATTCTCACTTAAGAAACAATGAGGAAAAATCCAACCTTGAAAGGAAGCAGATTTATTCTGAGTGAAATATATACCTCATGAGGGGCGCTGTAGCACAACTGGCTACAGCGACCATACCACATATGGATCAGTGTCCACTGGGACCCAGGTTCGAGTCTAGCCTGGGTCATTAAGTGTGCTTGCAAAGCAGCACACTTATTGTTCTTCTTATGTTTTATTATTATTATTCCCGTCTGCCTAATTTTTTGTCAGCTCTAGCGCCTAGGCCCTTTGAGACAGAGACACCGTTCCAACTTTAAAACGTCCGGTCAGTACCGGTGTAAGTTGCTCGCGAAGATGACGTCAGGTGGGCGTGTCGTTCGTCCGCCATATTGGGTTGAACAGAAAGCGAAACTAAATTTTCACAGGTCACAAATTTGGTCCGAACGCCACGAAACTTGACGTACATTATCCTTGGACCAAGCCTCACAAAAGTTACCAGAAGGATTTTTTCGAAAGTGTTTGCCCGTCACAGCCAAACGAAATCGACAGCGAAGCTCTGAAACAGGAAGTCGTCCATATCTCAGGAACACGGTCACATATCGATACCAAATTTTGTATATGAACTCGGGACTCCAATGTGAGGGTGCATAAGCTAAAAAAAAAAAAGAAATATTCCAAAAGTTTCCAGCATTTGGCAAACCACCCACAGGTAACTATCACCTTTCACATTTGCAGTTGTACTTCTACCATAATGCCTTCCAAGTATGCACAATGTCTCTGGGCAGCCACAATGTCTCTGGGCAGCCTTGCCCAATCATGAAATCCTTGCTCAGCCATGGGATAGTATGGACTTACGAACTGAAATGGTAAGGAGAACATTAGCTATTTATTGCTGACGTAGTACAGTTATTTTCACATTGACGGTATTCAAATTATTTTTTCATTATTGTTAAATATCATGATTGGGAGAGTATTATTAAAAATGTTACAAGTATGCAAAATCATATGTTTACGGGCATTTAGGTTTTACTGTGTTGTTTTGTTGTAAAGACATGCAAGGCATTCTGGGCCATGAAATGAACAGTGGTCGGCAGCACTCCATTTGTAATCACACGTACACTTTTAATACCTTGAAAAGACTCTCATTTTCGTTTATTTGATGTTGCCTAGCAACACAGCCTTCAGAGCAAAGATTCTACAACAGAGCTTCAGAGAAACACGTTTTGAGTTTGTGGCCAAGTACCTAAAATATCGGTTTCCATGTGTATGTGCTGGATGGTGTGCGTCCTTTATGAAAGTAAGTGTTTTATAGAGTTACAGACATAATGAGTCATGTTGTAGTGGTCAACATAAATGTGCCCCTTCTGCTAAGCGGAGAAGCATGCTAAGCAGAGATTTAGTATCATTCATTTCTTGTGTGGCTAGCTATAGGGAGGAGATGTATGTTGCTAATTGGGATTTATGTTGTTTAGCGTAACGCCATGGTCATTTTATATGAGATGCTTGCACTCGTAACTTTGTCACTTGTAACTTTAGGACTGCTATTTTTTTTACTAACAGTAATTCACGAAGCACTTTAGCCCTAAAAGTAGCACCCAAGTCTGTGACAGCTTAAAATAAGTCACGAGGACTCCTAACGCGATGTTTTGAAATGCGTCTACTATTGTCTACAGGAGTTTCCAATCGCGAGGGAACTTGCATTGTAGACATAACTAAGGGATGCAATAACACCACCAACAACCAAAACTAGCCTACTCATTGTAAACATGTACATTAAATGTAACATTTCATGTAAATCAAATTAAAATGTTTTCTTTGCAAACGTAGGCATAGGCATATGGTGACAGATTAATGCTGCTGTGTGAATCACAGTAAGCGCGAATGAAGTGGCCACTTCTTAATGGGACCCACTGAATGGAAGTGGGCTAAGTAAAATAGAGATGTTTCAAATAAGATAAGGTTAATCATAATTTTACGATATGCCCGCTTGACAATGGCAGAGATAGAACTGGCCTTTGGCCATAGCAACCATCCATTTAGAACGATTGGCCTTCATAGCAATCAAAGATCTGAGCTGTGTTGCAATGTGAGGCAAAGTATAGAAAGGTGATGAAATATACAGAGACAGGTCAAGAAATATAGTGCAATGTAGACAGTAGTATACAGTTGATTTACAGATGGTGGTTTAGAGTAATATGAAGTATTCCTTTATTCTGAGATACATCTGAGATAGGCTACATCAATAGGCTCTCAAAACAACCCCAGGCTCACAAAATAATCCCAAACAGACATAAGGTCTTTATAGAGCAAATACATATAGATTATTTGTCAAATAAACCAGTAAAATATAATTCACACTCATAGCTCATATTTTTTAAAATAAATCAGTGAAAAAGTATCCTGACAAACAAGCAGCTTTTTAATGCCTTGGTCATATTTCATAATTTCAATTCCTCTGTAGGTTACCTGATAGCCCAGTTTGAGAGGCGCAAGACGCGTGACATTATTTATTTTTGCAGCCAATCACTGCTGTCATTTTATTTTATTGATTTGATCTCAGTCATAGAAGCTAAATTCGAAGGCAGGCCAAAGGTAAAATCCAACGAACCGCATTCAACCCGCAAGCCAATAGTTGAATAGCCCTCTCCCAGAGCTTTTGAGATATTGCCACTGCTCCAACACTGAAAGGCACTGTTACAATGCCTAGATCAAGCCAGGTTCAGCATAGCGTATGCCACTGTCTGCTCACGTTGGTGACCGGACCAGGGTAAGCACACTTTCGCAGTTCCCGCCGGAAATGCAGTCTAGTTTATTTCCCGATCCCACACCATCTCTATCTCCCACTCACTTCCTGTCAAACTGACTAACGTCTAGACGCCCATGCGTCTTCGTTTTGACTGAAGAAGACGCATGGGCGTCGAAACGTTAGTCAGTTTGCACTAATAAAAATCAGGTCGCTCCGCTCAATTTCGCTCCCCGCTCCAGCAAGGGGTGGGGTCGATTTTGTTCAACCTCTTTTTTTTGTCAAAGTTCACAAGCCCATAGCGCAATAATTAAACCATGTAGAAGGCTCAAATTTTGCATGCTGGTACATAAATAGGAACAGTATGTGGCAAAATCGTCACGTTTGGTCTGGATGATCCTGCATGGTCATAGCTGTCCCTCAAAGTTGATCAAAATGTTATTGGAATTTTTAGCTGGGCTCTGTTTAGGCCTTCAGAAGACATATTTGTACCACACCGCGTTCGTGCCCGCGTCTCTTCCCCAGCCAGGGACCGTGTCCCTGGTTCTCCTTCACCCCTCTTTCCCTGGATTTGTGCCACCACTCATGGGTTCACTGCATTATTCTAACATTGTTTTGTTGTTAGAATAATGTTCCAGATCACACCCAGGTCAATCTATTGACATTATTGAATCTTTAGTTTCTCTTTCTGCTCTTCATGTTCTGCTCTTTACAAAACCCTCTTGCTTCATCTTTAAGGTGCCTTAGTTGCCCTCATCCTTGGGCTGCATACACGGATCCTGCTGACTCCTGCCTGCACAGTGACTCCTGCACAATCCCCGCAGAGCATTTTGGCTGAGTCATAGACTCTGCTAAACATGGTCTTTCTTAACCACTTGCTTTGCAGTCATATTTCAGTAATTCTGACAAAAAGGCACTGCACGTATTAGAGAGGCCACCATGCCCACATCGTTTGGTCTACAAGCACATGGCTGGTATCATTGGAAAGCTGAGACCATGTAGATTTTTTTGAAACAGTCAGGATAACCCTGTGAAGTTCTCAGAAAGAGCCACAGAGGCGCACCAACAAGCGCTTCTTTTGTGCATTGAGATACACGTGCATGGTCAAAGTCAATGACGACATCCCATACGTCGTTTAAAAGCTCTGGTCATTGGCTACAAGAATATGTCCATAATTTCGTTCTTACTTGTAAGAGGCCCACGTGGCTGCCATTCCAAGCTTGCATGTCCAATAGAAAGGTGTAGCTGACCAAGCTTGTCTCTGCCTCGTCTTTGCTTCATTTCTCGTGATTGGTAGATCCTACAGACACGTGACATGGCTCTTTGTGTTCGTGAGACTCAGGGGAGCGTGGGGAATACACATAAGTAGGGAGTTCGAAGCCGAATGGTATTCAAAATCACCGATATTCACCGGAAAATCTTTGACAGTTTTTTATTTCTATTCTATAAACGTTTTGAATATGGAAGCTTACACATTCACAGTTCAACATTGGACTATAACAACACATATAATCTTGTTCTATGGATTCTTACGGACATTTCAAGACCAGGTTAGCCATATGAATATATTGTTATGGGTGTACACAAGGATTAGAATGGGCAATGATGCAGGGGGGGGGGGGGGGGTTTGAGGGGGGCATATCAGCATAAATTACTTACTGTAGCTCACACCACACAGTTTGACATGGAATGGTGGATACCTTTGGAATCCTGAGTCCCGTAGCTTTTTATTGATGTATGGGATGTCAATATTACATGAAGTAATGAGCCTACCCATTGATTTAATACACCCCACCGCCCCCCTCCTCCCCCCAAATGGCGCGACGGCGTTCCGCTGCGAGTTAACTGGTTAACATCCATTAATCAGTTTTAGCTTCATGATGGCTCTTCATGCTCTTCACCTGTACTGATCTTCATGTCAATGCCTAACCTACTCCAGCCTAGACGCTTGCTCTCATTCTCTAAATTTCTTCTCATGCTCTTGAATGCAAAACTGCCCTATTAAAGTGTTTGCTGCAGGTTATTTATTCTCTAGGTCGGCTACCATAATGCTAGGTAGCTCAGTGTTTTCTAGAAATGGAATACTGCAAAGAAGAAACCTGTAACACCCATTTATCACTTCAGTATCTATCCTTATATTCAGACCATGTTTACGCTATGTAATGTCTAAGTTTCCCTTATAGCATATATTTGATTCTTATTTGCAAATGCACATTTTCTGTAACCCTCATTGGTTTCAAGGACACATATTGGTATTGGCACAGACCGTTTAAGGTTTCATTGCGGCAAGCAAATAACGGTCTACCAAAACACTTGCTCAAATACTCCAGGGGCCTTAGATACCAGGGTCTATACCTTTACCTATACCTTATCTATAGTCTACATCGTCCTAGCCAGGGTCTTTTCAAGTGGGTTGCATTTTTTGGGGTGATCGCATGGATCCTGCTTGACTCCTGCCAGCACAGTACACTCCATGACCCTGGCTAGGGATCTTGCCAAACAAGCAGAATTGTAGATTGTAAATTTGGAATGTCAACTCATGAACCACTCATAAATCTTCGTATCAAGTGCCATGACTATCGGCAACTGCATCACTCCTCTATTCCCACTGCACTGACCCCAAGCTCAGCAATGGCTAGTTGTACTCCCCTACACTGATCCCGAGCTCCGCTACTGCAAGCTGTACTCCCCTGCACTGACCCCGAGCTCTGCAAATGCAAGCTGTACACTCCTGTACTGACCGTGAGCTCTGCAACTGCAAGCTGTACTCTCCTGCACTGACCCCGAGCTCTGCAACTGCAAGCTGTATTCCCCTGCACTGACGCGAGTTCTGTAACTGCCAGCTCATTGCCCAGCATGTTATGTTAAGTTAACCCTTGAGACTACCCATTATTTAGGATTGGTACAGCCACCACCACGGCAAATGATGGTCTGACCAATCTGCACAGCACTCCTTGACCCTATCTATCTTGCCAGACAAGTTCGCTTGTTGGAATGTCAACTCATAGATTGGCATTTGCATCAATATTTGATCCCCTTCTGCTATAAGTTGGAATCCCAGCAGACCGTTACTTCACTCATACTTTTAGGATTGGTGCAGCCACCACTGTGGCAAATAACGGTCTGTCCTATCAAGCCCTCAAAACTCTCGGTCGGTGGTCCTCTGACACCTATCAGCCTTATCACTCTTATATCAGATCCAATATCTCTGATCTGAGGAAAGCGTGCCTCACACTCCCGTTGAATTTGCTCCACGTGGTTCTGGCCATAGGGTCCTTCATCTTTAACACAATTTTTGGGGCACGATTCTGCGAAGCACTTCAGGACCCTGGCCAGAGACTTTGCCAAACATGCTCTTCTATTATGCTTTTATGTCTTTATGCAAATTCTGGAATGTGAACTAGTGAAATTGCGTTTACAAACTGAAGTTCAGGAGGACCGTGACTGAATTTGCCACGCCTCCTTCAATCAGTCAGGTTACTTATTCACAGTCTACCTGCCGAAGTTGCAGCATAGGCGTTACTCCGCTCGCAACTCACCACCTCCCTAACACCTACAGTCTTCCATATTTAAAGAATAAAGGGGTGTATGGCGGAATCCTGCCCAACTCCTGCCTGCGCAGTCGACTCCAGCACAATTCCGCAAAGCACTTCAGGATTCTGGCCAGAGACTTCGCCAAACATGCTCCTCTATTATGCTTTTATATCTTTATGCAAATTCTGGAATGTGAACTAGAGAAATGTAATTTGATGTTGTTATACACAACACCACAGGTTGGGGATGTCACACATGAAACAATGCTGCAGAAGCAAAATATGACTTTGAGTAGGCTATATGGCTCGTTTATACAAGCCTCGTTTTGTTCCTGTTGATATTTGGTGCACAATGGGAAATCATTTCTAGCTACAGTCTTGTAAATTGTGACCCTGCAAGATTCCTAGTCGTTACAAAATCTTAGTCTGTGACTCGTCTGCAACTATAAAATCTGTGACTTGTCTTTAGATGTGAGAGGGTGTGAGACTGTAGTCTTTCAAAACTCTTTTCCAAATCTTTCCAGTCTTCTGGTGTATGGGTAGCATAAAGTGTACAGCATACGAAATTTACAAAGCTGTGAAGTTGTCCCATTCTCCACTGAACACAGTACCAATTTTCTGCCACCTAAATTGTTTGTCAATTGTTTTTGTCTGCGACATCATTAAACGTTGGGCATTACTTCAAATTGTCCAGCTTCCCTCGCGGTCTGCGCGGGATCACGCAACTTTAATTTGTTTTTTTCCAGTGACGCTGCAACGACGCTGCAACAACCCAAACAACCGGCAGATGTCTCTTGTGAGCAGGGTGTCTCGTAAAAAGAAATGGAGCCTGGAAAACCCTACACAGACTTCACTACAGACTTTAGAAGAAATAATTTAATAGCCAGAAATATGCCTGTCCTGCCCTAATAAAGTAATATTTGGTTAACTGCGAGTGAATCCCGTTTGCAGCCGTAGCAGAAACGCAGGACGAATGAAACATTCCGGTTTTCTCCGAGTGCAACAATGATAGACTGACATCGTTGTTACGTCCTGTTATCACGGAGTTACAGGCGATGAACGATTTTTGATGGTTTTTGAAGTTTACTTCATTAGCGGTTTATTTTTTTGATTATTAAAGAGTGTCTGTGTTGTGTTGCCTTGCGTTAGTGTCTGTGTTGTGTTGCGTTGCGTTAATTTATTTTCATTGGGCATGCCCTGCCGTGCCGTCCACATCTCTTCAGCACAGCAGCAGCAATGGCAACACTTCGTTGAACTTTTAAGTGGTGTTCAATGGTGTTGCCAAGTAGGCCGAGTTAGGCCTATAGGCCTGAATCAACATTGAATTAGTTATTGGATGACATCTGTTTTGTCTTGTGACAAAGTCTACTGGTTCAGTTGTTTCCAGTTTCATAGAAACGAGGGTGTTACATTTGCAGTAGCCTAACTACAAAATCCAACCTAATAACGACCCCCACTCACCGGGCTAGGTGGAAGGTGTAACAGTAATAGCCGATTGGCATAGCCTACAGTGGACTAGGGCTGTCAAAATTGCTCAAAAATGACGTTCCAATTTTCCCTCTCAAATAAACACATGTATGTCAATGACACACGTCACGTCATCTGTTTTTAACTTTTTGGAAACTTTTGAATTAACTGAAAGAAGATAAATATTTTTCGTTAGTTTTTGAAGTTTATTTTTACGTAGCCTACAATGGCCAGTTCCGACAAAGCCGAAATTACTCCTTTTGAAACAATGAGTGCAGGCCGCGCGTTTGTATGGTTACATTGCTTGACAGGGGGGGATCCCAAGCAGCTTTCATCCATAAGGCTACTTTGAGAACATTTAATTTACCCGACACTAATATTCAAAATGTTTAAAACTATTACGGCATAGCCTATAAGCAGTTTAATTAAATGTAATGTTAGTTGTAAACAAACGGGCTACTTGGTGAGGCTTGGCCTCACAGATGCGCTCGTGCCTTAGATGGCAAGAAAAATCTTCACGATATAGGCCTATTAACTGACTGCCCGATTCACGTTGGCTGGGGGGCAGGGGGGGCCATCAGACATTTGTGCGCAGGGGTCTATGAATTGTTAATCTGGCCCTGCCCCCAACAAATCACACCTTCCCACCTCTGTGACCGCTTAAAAGAAGTCGAGAGGACTCCTAACTCACAGACCTATTCACAAACCGTTTTTTGTGGCATTTCGCCATGTTTTGAAATCCTATGCGGCTACAGGAGCTTCCAATCGTGAGGAAGCAATTTTGCATTGTAGGCATAACTAACATGCAATAACGCCACCAACAACAACCAAAACTAGGCTACTCATTGTCAACATGTAAATTAAATGTAACGTTATTGTGAATCAAATTAAAATGTTCTCCTCTTTGCAAACGTAGGCATAGGCATAGTAACAGATTAATGTAATAATGTTACAAAGATACTACATCAATCCATATGTTTCATTAGGCTACTAGGCTATTTGTTTTGCCTTACTCTTGATTAATTTAGGCTAGGCCTTTTTTTCAGTTATTCATCATCTTCCGTCCTTGTGTAGCGCACGCATTCTCAGACCTGTCACCTGTCACTCATCATCGTAAGGGAGGTTTGGAATCATTCCCGCGTTACAATCATCAGCCAATCAAGGTGGTCACTTCAGTCAAGCTCGTGCATGAGTAATAACGTCATCCATAGCAACGAAGACTCACTCTTAGTTTAGGAGTTGTCATTTTTCCTTACTAAGAGTAGGGAGAGCCGGGACAATTGAAACACGGGACGAATGAAACAATCCAGTTTTCTCAGAGTGTAATGATGATAGACCGACGTCCTTCGGTCAAAACATAGAGCATGTTAACCTCCTTCTATCAGCCAAATATCTTCCTGCTATGTCATTTTATCACGGAGTTACTGGCGATAAACAAGTTTTGATGCGCAAAAGTACTAACTTCATTAACCGCATGTAACCGCTAACTTCATTAGCGGTTACATTTTTTCGATTATCAATGAGTGTTTTTCATTTAAAGGTTTGACTTAATGCTCATTCAGTAGACCATTTAGTGTTCTCCACAATCCCAGACTTTCATATCGCATGCTTGTTTACATGGAAAGCAAAACAAGCTATAGTGACATGTCTGTGTCGGAACGATTGAAACACGTGTTTCCGCGCCTAAGCACCCCCCCCCCGCCCGAGGGTAGAAAAAGCACAGTAATAACAAGCTGAAAGGTGGTATATCGTAGGACATACTTCGGTCAAAAAAATGATTCCCCACCCATGCATACTGGGACAAGGACAGTAGTCCAATTAAATGGTCTAGTTGAGCTATAACCCATGTAAATGTACTGAGTGAAGACAGAAATCAGAGTCAGAGCCAATCAGAGTCGGCGAAATGGTGGGTCTTTGCACCAGAAAACTCACCTGCACACGGAATTTCCATGTTGTTCCCACAGGAATGCCAGGAATGGGACCATAGTGGTTAGAAGGCACTATTGTACACTCCTTAGTACGTCCCACACATGCCATACCCTGAAATGCACACACAATTATTTAAAATTACAGTTTAAACATCAGATGTTAAATTGTTTTGTACACTGTTACTGTAAAACTGAATTAAATGCCTATTCATTCATTAAGGTTTCCACACCAGTCAGCAAACGTATATGCTGCTGCCATACAGCAACACAATTATGTTAAGGATAATGTGCTGTCTGCTGGTCATTATCGGTCATTATAAGTTCATTGAAATGGCTTGGATTTCAATTATATGCAATTTTCTTCTATTTCTTTTCTTGTTACATATTTTTGGTCAACAAAATAATGTATACCCCACTTGATCTCTCGCACTTACAATGAAATTCCTCTATTAAATAGCCTAGGTAAACCCAGACAAACCTGTTGGCAAATTTGAATTTGCTTTGCAGGTCAGTCTGGAAAAGATCCCATTGACGTCCGTTTTCGAATCATCAAAAACCCTTTGGTATTCTCTTTGGAATTGAGTCAACAACTGCATTTAAAACCTTCATTTACATGAAAGATGTGTTTGCTGCACATCTGAAACAATTTGCTTAGGGTTTAATGCACCAATTAATAATTTCACTGTTTGTTAATTTTACCGATGACACAGCAGTGGTTGGCCTCATTTCTGATAACTGTGAAGAGGCTTAATAAACTAACACACTGGTGCCATAGCAACACCCTCCTCATCAATGTCCTTTGTTTATTTAACCCTTACAAGCCCGACCGTTCTAATTTCGTAAAATTTTAACGAGGACCAATCATCTAATATCTCAGCTGTCCAATGACTGATTTTATTTCTGAAATCTTCCCCGTAATGCTGACAACATAAGCTTCAATTTGATATGATTGGTTAAGGGGTTTATGGCGCGAAATGTTTTGGATACTTGAAGATGAGTCGTGAAAAAAACTTTTCACTTCAGTCGTACATTTTGACATGGACCGCCAGATGCCACCTGCACTTCGTTGGAGTTTACCTCGACTGGAAACCACACAGCTGGATAAACTGTTTTTTCAAAAAAGACATGACCATCCCCGGCCAATTGTCGATACCTTCTGCTCACGCTTTTAAGCGCTATGAAAACACATCTACTTAGGCTACCGTTCTAAAATCAACCTCTGCTTTCTGATCTTACACATCACACTTCACCAAGATGGTGGCCATTTCAGTAGATTTACTCACTAACATTGTTGTGGAAACACAATAAGTATGGAAACTAAATGCACACTTCCTGCAACTGCATTAGCCTACTTGAAATAAGTTACTCCTCTAGTAAGTATTCACATGAAATAAAACAAGAAAACATTGAGACCATTCAACAAAGCACACTGGGTAATAACAAATTCAACACATGAACTTGTTGCTATGGACTCGTCTCTAGGCTTCCAGAGTCATTGTAAAGCTGCCGAAGCTGAACATTATCCAAAACTCAATTTCTCAGATGAGCGTGAATTTGGGAGCTTGCTACACTCCTTCCTTCTCAAATGACTTGAAAAGGCCGTTTGCACAATTTCACAAATAATTACAGGGACCGAAAAATACCTAACATGCCAATTTTTTCCGGGTTTATCATTTTAACTTTTCCCCGCTGTCTTGCCGTTTTAATATTTTCCCGTAGAATATCCCATATTACTGTAATACTCTCATAACATTAGTCCTGCATTCTGGCCTGTCTCTGTGTTGTCCTGTTGTTACCCCTTGCCCTTCCAGTGAAACAGATGTATTCAAATTTTGCTTGCTTGAATGCGAACTCAGAGTGATGTTAACCTAGGCCTATTTAAGTTAACGACGTGGTTATCGTGAGAGCACGATTCATTGGCGCTTGCAGTGTTTGGCCGTAGGCTATGTCTACGAGTAGCTACGAGTAGACAAAGAATTCCCCCTGTATATTCACTCCAAGTTGGCCTACCATAACTTACCAACTCTACATTGACCATAAACTGGCTATTTATATGACCAATGTATTTGTTCAACTTTATGAAGCAGAATTACGCACTGCTACTTGGAACGTAACACATTTTTGTTGGCAGGAGAGAGAATGACAGCGATTAACAAATTGCACTTGTTGCTGGTTACCAATAAATAGGGCCTACTATATATTTTTTTGCAAACAACAAAAAAGAAAAGGATGGAGACAGCAAAGCTAGAGATGGGCAGGAACAAGGTCAATTGGTAGAAATGCTTGTCAAAACGTTAGGAGCTGGATGTGTGGATGAATGAAGCACAAGTATGCTTTATGTTAAGCATGCACACTGTTTAAAGTTAGGCTACAAGTAAACCAAAGTTAAATTTAGCTTTTTTAGGGCTGGATAAAGTTGACCAAATGGATATAGGCTGTTAGGCGTGAATAAAGTAGGCTACTTTGTTGCTCCAACCCTTCCAACGTTAATGGGGACGAATGTTGACATTTTCCGTATTTTGCGTGAGAAACCCGGGAAATCTCCCTTATTTTCATTGTTCAATGTTGACAGAGCTATGGAACGAAAGAGAACGTTATATGGCGACAGAAATCAACAATCAAACAAGCCACTTTGATTTTTTTGCTGTTTTCATTAATACAAAACATGGGTGACCCCCCCCCCCCCCCCCTAGACAAAAAAAAGTTAGGTGACCCTCCCCTCAACAAAGAATAAAAAGACATGACCCTCCCCTATTTTCCTCCGGTGGCCCCGTTTATAAATAACGAACAGTCCCTAAGCATTATGTTGGCAAGTCAGTATAGCATACCAAAGCTGAATAAATCAATGGGCGCCGCGTTTCTAAGTTGCGTTCTCTTACATGAAATAAGTTGAGCGATATTTTTACTCCTCTCAATAGAAATGTAGTGCTAATTAACTTATTGCCTCTCCTCGGGTTGTTACCTCGCTAGGCAGTTTGTAGTGAACTGTTTTACCTTGCTAACTTCTAAATGACAAAGTCAAACGTGCTTGTCTCAACATTTTCTAAGATGGCATGACTTGATATTCTACTCTTCTCAATATGTAGTTATAGAAAACATGATGTGAAATCACATATTATGCCAGAAATGTCATTATTGCATTTCAGCAATTAGTTACTAGGTGAAATGTAATCTGTCTTTATCTTAATGCCAGCCAGGCAATCAGATTTAGGGTAGCTAAACCCATGTGTAATAAAATGACTTTTCATACTTCTAAATATTTTTGAGTTACTCAGAATGCTTCAATAGTAGGGGTGGGCGATATGGACAAAAAATAATATCTCGATATTTTTTGTGATTTTGACGATAACGATAATTAGTCGATATCCTTTAAAAAAAAATTTAAAAGTCTGAGTTACTTTACAGCTCATTATTTATGAATAGCATCAATCAGGGTAGGAATTTCACGGCGGCCACGACGGCCATGGCCGTCGTAGCCCCTTGCATTGGCCGTGAGGCCCCTTTGAAAATCAGAGGTTTACAGGCCACGGTGGCCTTGGTGCCCCCTTCTTTCAATATTCTGCTTTGCGTCCTACTAATAGCGATTTTTATTTAGCCTGTTGCCTGTCAAAATAATCTTAGCATTCACAGCGCAAATTAATTTAGTCTTTTACGCAGTGGAGACAGTGACAGCGCAAGAAAGAAAGCGCGTCCAAATTCACCCATTCTCAGTTGAACTATTCGCGAAGTAGCCTATTCATCACACAGACATCACAAGTATCACATGAAAGAGCTTTTTCTCAGCTTTTAAACGATGTTAGCCGACAATTGCTGTGTTGAACGGTTCGCGAGAAAAGTAAATAATATAATTCAATTTAATCATACATTCTACTGAAGGTTTTGCGTCCCATGATCGATCTCCCTACCCATTCATCTCGGTGGAATACTTTACGAACCCTTCTTTTAACACATGACAAACCATATATCAGAATAAACAGGAGACCTTACCGAACATAAAGGTGTAAAGCAGTCCCCTGTACAGTTAGCCGTTCCAGAGTAATCCAGTTTTGAATTGGCAGGTAAAGTTCGACATACATGGATGTCTCCAAATTTGGGCTTTAAGTTTTACAATGTGTTTAGATTGTTCCACATCATTTCATAACGGGCCAAATACAAAATAAATGTTACAAATATCGCCTAGATATTGGTAAATCAGAGGACAGCTGACTAAGAGTTTGTGAAAGTATAGCCTTAATGATCACAAAATGCTAAGCATGCATCTAGGCTATTTGAGTTTCTTAAAGCTGAGCTGTGCTTAAATGATTTCATAACAGGCCAAATATAAAATAAATGTTATATATAGCCTAGATATCTGTAAATATTAGATGATCAGATGATTTACAGTTCTATGTAATATGTCATGTTTCATGTTTTTGTAATGTTTCATACAGTGATGCAGGTCTACTGCAGTGAATAGGCTAAATACAACTTTGATCATTTTTATAGCCTACTACTATTTTTTGGCCTTGGTGCCCTGACATGTGGCCTTTGTGCCCCACACCAAATATGCCCAACTGAAGGCCAAGTGGCCTTGCCCCCAGAATGGTGAAATTCCAAGCCTGGCATCAATACAATAATAACCAATAACCTAACCTGTGACTTTTTAACCAAATCAACCAATGCATTGTCACTCTATGACACATTTCCAATTTTGCCCCCACTTGTGTGTGTGGCAATGACATGGTCTAGCCAGCTACATTAGAGAAGATGACTAGGCCTAATAGTTTCCCAAGAGAAAGTCTGAAGCTGAAGTTCCTTTCAAAAACCTTTACTTCCCAGATAGCAAAGGGGCGTTGAATCCACGTTTGTTTGAAGCGGCTGAGGTTGATTCAACGTGGATTCAACGCCCCTTTGCTATCTGGGTTAGGATTCACTGTAAAACTAAGCAGACCAACAGAGTACATCTCGGTTATTTTCTTCGATGTTTTGTTTAAGAGAAAGCATTCCAAGTTACAGAATAGAAACTAATGCGTTAGCTTATGGCTAATGTACATGAGAAATCCCATAGAGATGCTAACGGTTAGCATAATCGATACACGTAGATATTGATAGCGAACTTCAGTCCATTTACAAAAGGGTTACATGAGAAGAGTTCTTTGTTTACAACTGACTATTAAAATACTCAAAGGCAAGTGTTTTTTCTCCATATAACACCATGTAGGAAAATATGTGACTGTCTCATCAATGCTATGTGAACAGAAGTAGCTGCACAAAATCCCAAGTAGGCTACGTCTTGATCTCGCTACACAAAATAAACATTAGGCCTGCGTGTGACAACGTGGACCCACTAGCGATCATGTGACACTTGCTCTGCTGCAACAGGGCTTCTCTTGCATACACCTCCTGGATGTAGTGAATGTATAGGGTTTCAATGCATGATTTTGAGTGTTTCTGTAGTTTTGTGATTTTATTTTTTTTAATTAATAAAGGTATTACATTTGTATGATTTTACTGTTGTTTCAGATGGAGGATGACAAGACCTACACAGACCTCCTTGCAGGCCTGAAGAGGTAGCTGACTGCTGATGAGCTTGCGCTCACAATGTTGAAGACCATGTGAGGATGGAGGAAGAAGGTATAGATTTAGGTGCCGTGCGTAGGGTGGTGTAGACTGCCACTAAAACACTGTGAAATAGACTTGTTACAGTATGTTGTTTTTTATATGTTGTTGTCCCAGGGTTTTACCAACCGGAACGGGTGGAAGGTTGTGCTTAGTAGGCCGTCGTATGCAAACACACAGTGCAGGGGCATGGGACGAAGAGACCCCAGAAGAGTTTCACAGTTTTCTGGGATTGATCATTGACATGGGACTTCACTTCCCTCCCTTCAGGTTCCCCACCCCACCTTTCCCTATCCTCCTCTGTGTGTGTGTGTGTGTGTGTGTTTGTGTGTATATGTGTGTATGTGTTTATTCTCAACAGGCTTGTTCTATGTAATCCACTTTCAAATGTTTAGAACACATTGGTTTTTGAGTGATGTTGAAGTTGATTGTATTCCTAGCTTTTCATAAATAATACATTTTATAGATGTATATCATTTTCATATTACACTAATTTATATAAGGAAGTTGTATCTGTTGAATCAAATGTATTCTATGTCTCTATTCAGAATTGATCTTCAATAAATATACAGCATACTTACTTCCTGTATTACTGGTAAGGTACATGTTTTTCTTTTATATATCATTATTATTGACTGTAGCATTTGCTTATATATATATGGTTTATTCTTATGGACCAAATAAATCTAAACCACTGTGTCTGACTTCATTATTAGTTTCTATGCATACTTTTATGTTTTTGGTGAGAAAGAGAATGTGAATTCTGTCAACATTCTAAATCCCGTTTCCTGCATTTTTTACACTGATCACTAAATGTATCAAATCTTTTGAAAGGTTAATGATATTCCAATTCATTTTTGTTAAATAGCCCACAACTTACTGAACATGTCATACACTCTATATTTTTCTCTATCTCGTATAGAAATATGATGAAAATTCATTTTTATGTGAATGAAATTCAATTTTAACGAATTTCGGTATACATTTGGAGTGGATTTTCAAAGACTGTTCATTACTATATCAACATTACCATATGTATTTTACATCATTTGATAGAACTGATCCTTCTGATTACAATGGTATGTACACCCCATTGATGGTATGTATTATACTCAAGAAATAAGGTTTTTTGTGTAAGGAGGTCATCCAGCACCAAAAATGGAATGTTCGGCAAGGGCACGAAAGGGTTAACTATTGTATTGTTGTTATTTGTATGTTGCTTTGGACAAAAGCATCTGCCAAATCCCATAACCATAAGCATTTATTTATGTCTACATTGATATTAACATTGCACAGTAATGCCAGAGGACTAAGCATTTCACTGCATGTTGTACTTTGTATAAATGTATGTGACAAATAAATATCTTGAAGAAATAAAGTCATGCTAGGAATGTTGGGTATGAACCAATCTTCTTGGAGATGATAGCTTTATAGCTAACCCACTATCATTACTGTAACTGACTGTTATTGTTAACTGACTAACATAGCTAACATTACATGTTAATGTTAGTTATGTTCCAAAAGAAGCAAACTACAATGCTGTCAGTAAAGTGGTGACTTTAATATTACAGAAAAGAAGCCTTGGGTATTGGACAAGAAAACCAGTTCATGTTGGGCAAACTTGCCCAACATTATTGAACTTGTTTGTCGCATAGGCATCTCTTGCATACTTCAAGAAAACTCCTTCATGCTATAATGAGATAACATGAGTGTGTTGACTGAGTTTGCAAACCGTAATTATAAACATTCAATCTCTAATTCAAAGAGATTCCTTTTGCCATGCATGGTGCAATTCTAGAATGAACGATTATTTCACAGAATAGCATTGATTTTGTCTGGTAACGTACAGTATTTTGTTGTGTTCTACATGTTCCCAATGGGAAAAGACATGGAAATTCTGCAATGTTTGACAGATGTAGCAGTAGTATGGCCATTGATATTTGATATTTTAACAATGACGAACTGTCGGGAGTAGTAGGCTACGTTAGACGTGACCTGTCAAGACGTGAGGTTGAGAGATTCTGTTCATTAATCATAGGCATAGGTTATATTTATGACATAAAAGTGGAATTTATTAAAGGCATTTGATCACAGCTGACAAATTACGCAGACATTTTCAACTGGAGCAAAACAATGCATGAATGTAGCTTGGGTGCGTCTTGAATTTCCCCTAGGGATCAATAAAGTATCTATCTATCTATCTATCTATCTATCTATCTACATGAAACACAATTGAGACAATAGATTGACCATATTGGACAACTTCAAAGCCTTATCATAGGCATGTTACATTCATGACATGAAAAGTGGAACTTATTGTACAAAAATGACACATTATGCTGTCGGCTAAACATTTTAAACTTGCGCAAAACTGCATGAACCCAGCATCGGAGCATCGCATAAATTAAAACACAAATTGAAGCAACAGCTTGACCATCGGACAATCCTACTGCAAATCCTTTTCATAGGCATGCAGCGTTTATGACATAAAAAGTGGAACATGAACGCATTTCATCACACCTGACAATTACGGAGCTGCCGGCTGTAGCCTACGCAATTTTACTGATTCTTGAACTATCAGCGCAGTGTTGACTTGCGCGTCTTTTTTAGATGGTGAACATAAACGAAGGAAAGCCCTCTAATTGTACGGGCAAGACTGACAAGTAGACAGGCCCGGTCGTGGCTACGCGTATGCTTGGTAGGCAAAACTAATGGGAAAATGTCTGTCTGTAAACAAATTTGGTAGCCAGAAAAAAGAACATAAACAGAGGATAGAAAATACAAAAAAGGAGGGAGAGAACGCAAAGAAGGTAGGCCTATGGTTCTTGGCTTCACGTTCGGGCAACAGACGAGTTCGAGGATACGGTAGGACAATGATGACATTAATACAGTAGCCCGCTGTGGCATGGTCGCTTGCAATTGTATGGTTCATCTATATTATTTTAACTAATTGATCTGAATTGGTTGATGTTTCTCCTACTGTAGTAGCCTGTGCTCGCCTGTGCTGCGTGCGTATACCTAGGTCATAATGGCTGTTGCGGTCGTGGGCGTGTTGCTCCCCGGCACAGAATAACATAGGACCGGCCCTGTGTAAAATGAAAAGACTATCACTGTGAGTGTGTGGTAACGTTAACTTCTGGTCTTGACTCACTGCAGAATGCAGCGGCTTGTTCACTGCACTGGAGAATACAGCTAAACAAGTTAAAGAAAGGGAAACGAAACTTCATATTTTTAAAGCCTCTAAAATCAAATTGACTATTGAAATCGAGGTTTAGGATGAAGTGATGTGTAGGAGCGATGACGCCCCCGCCCCCCCTCGGCTTTTTTCACAAATCGCACCCTGACTAGGTTGGCTTGTCAGTGTGGAACACAACCTCAGACCAACGCAGATGCCAAAATAAGGAACGGCAACGTAATTCCAGTGGCTAAAGCTCTCCGGAACATTTCTAGTGGTTCTCATTTGCATTGATGGATTTGCGAGACTCGCAAAAGAAAGTCAAGATCTCGCAAAAGAAACTCGAGATCTCGCAAAACAAACTCAATATCTCGCAAAAGAAACTCAAGATCTCGCAAAACAAACTCGAGATCTCGCAAAACAAACTCAAGATCTTGCAAACCTAGTCAGCGTTTGTCCCAAGTACATACCTTTTCTCAGTTTTTTTTTTTTTTTTTTCATGTCACCTCACGGGCTCCGTATATCTCAGCTGTCCAATGGCTGCTTTTATTTCTGAAATTTTCCACGTAGTGCTGACAACATAAGCTACAATTTGATATGATTGGTTAAGAGGTTTATGGCACAATTTTTTTTAGATACTTGAAGATGGGTATAAAAATAGTATAAAGTATACTTGAAGATGAGTACAAAAACAGTGTCACTTCAGGTTACTTCCGGGTTTCTACTGTCGCTGACGTGAAATAAGTTTATCGATATTTTTACTCCTCTCAATATGTAGTTATAGAAAATAACTACATTTCTGTCAGAAATTTTGTTATTGCATTTCAGCGGTAACTAGGTGAAATGTAATCTGTCTGTTACTTGATGCCAGCCAGGCAATCAGATTTAGGGTAGCTATTGTGTGATAAAATGACTTTCCATACTTAAGAATATTTTTAGTTACTCAGAATGCTTCAATAGTTTAGGCTACCTTTACTTGTGTGTGTGTGCATATGAAACAACAGCAAAAGCATACAAATTAGAGCTGTCAGCGTTAACGCGTTCATCGCGATGTGATGAAGGACCAAGCATAACGCGTTTTTTTAACCGCATTAATCGCGTGCCGTCAAAGATTTTTAATTTTACACCGTCACTTGTTGGAGATATGGAGATAATAAAGACCAATACAGTTCTGAACTGGGCATGTTTTTTAATCATCCCTGTTGGCTCAGTCGACATGGAATTAGAATATCACCAAAACACCTCAAGTTTAAGCAATAATCTACCACATGGGTCGGCAACCGGACGCTTTATTCCCAGCATGAAAACGTGCTGATACTTACAAGTTGGTAATAAGTAGTTAAAGCTGCAGTTGGCAAGTCTGACAGATTGAGGAGACTTAGCCAAAACTTTGAGGGCCTTTCAAAGGGCCCTTGACATTCTAAAGCGCATCGTCACTCTTCAAAAGCTTATTCAAATTTGGTAGGATGTCCAGTCCACATTGGGAGGGTTTTCGTTATCAAACGTCGAGTGCATGGCGCAACAAGGTGTTCCTAGGTTTCTTAATCAGTCATGGGTGAGTTTGGGGCGTAAGCCGCGTAACATCATTTAAACCAATGAGAATGACATCTGTCATTCCCTTTAACGGCGCAAAGCGCGATGTCAAAGAATGCATCTGTATTTTGACATTCAACGGCGCATTTGAAGGAGGCTGCTTGCGAGACTGTATGGAATAGTCATTCCACTAAACCATGCTTTACTAAAACCTAGCATAAGCTTCACGCATTTGCACTCATTGGCAAAGTGAAACTAACTTCACCATGGTGTCAGTCAACGAAAGAGTTATATGCAGTTACTTTCACTATTGACTGACAAATTACCATTGAAAACATAGGCTGAAAAAAGCAACACTTACCATAATATTGCTCAAATGACTGAATAAAAAAACATTTATCATGCAGAGGAGTTGCTTATATCTCGTGACAGTGTGTCTTCAGCTGTGCTCCATACGTGTCACTCGCCTCTCCACTAATCACTATACAATAACCGTCATTACCAATTTAACTACTCCTCATGAGATGTACAGTATTTCGTAATATCTTCCTTCTAATTATGTTTCCCATTGTAATCGTGCAATTTGTAATGTTTTGCATGGACATGTGCTGGTGTGCGTTCATGGATGATAGAAGGATGGTGCGTTGTGCACCCGCCAATATGACTGTTGACAATGCACTCTTAAAATAACATATAAACAACTCACCATAGACTTCTGACCAGGTTTCTCTTGGTCAGTGGCGTAAGGCGTTTTAAGTGGTGTACAATAGCGATTTTTAGACAATGCACCAGGCCACTCCCTAGGTTGTTAATTGCCACACCCCTGGGCGCATTGTTTAAAAAATAAACGTGCAAAATAAGAAATTAAACTTTGCACCGGGTGGAAAACGAGTTTTACGCCAATGTGCCAGGGTGCAAGATAGGGCCCTGAATGACCTTTGTGTATGAAATGCACTATATAAATAAACTTGACTTGACTCATTGTATGAAGACTGCAATCAGTTATTTCACACTTCTCTTCTAATGAGCCTCCTGTTTGACAAACACTGGCCAATGTAGTGGAAGACTACCTCACCTTCCCCCAGTCTCTCTGGCTCCCAGTGTTGGCAGAGGGCATCTTTGCCTTCTTCTTGCTAGCCTTGAGCTTCTCCCCAGCTTTCACAACCTCATTTGTGTCATTCTTGCATGTGGGGCAGTACCTGCACATAAAGATAAAAGAAAAAAATTGACCAATGACAAAATTAAAGGAACCGTATGTAAGAAATGTATTTCAATTAATCATAAAATGACCCTGATATGTCACTAGACATTAAGAAATCGGGTTCATTTCAAATACTTATATCACTGACAATAGTAGTCCGGCCAGGATATTGTCATTTAAAAAGTTGCAGCCCTCAACTGATGTTGATGTTGTCATGTTGTGTTTTGGCCTGATGCGCCACCCTCCACTTATCTACTAATCACAAAGTCAGTAGTGTTTGGGCATCTGGGTTGCCAGCTCTGCCAGTAAGAGGGGAGGGGAAGCGGATACACCGCTCTACAGTAATTTTAAAGTGATTGTAGTACCAGTTTTGGCTACAATCTTACAAACGGTTCCTTTAACTTCAAACAATCAGGGTTCAGCTGTACCTGTTTATGAAAATTTCAGGCTGAGGCCATGCTACACAAAGTCTGTTTCTGTCTGTAAAAAAAGCACTCTGAAAGGTTACAGTTCTGGAGAAGTGGCAGTGGAAAGGTTATACTTGATTACTAGGTGATAATACATTTCAATAGCCTTGCTGTGATTTTCTGTATACCGCCTTATGATATACCATCATATTTGGGTTTATGTACAGAAGGCTCTTAAGAACAGCTCATACATTTCCGGTGGAACGTCCTTTGGACCTGGTGACCTTCTCAAAGGAAATGGTAACACTAAAAGAAGGGGCTACATTAAGATTTTTGGAAGAAAAGGATCAGGCAGCCTGCCAAGAGACCTGCCCCAATAGGCATTGGACCATTAAACCACACAATGATCCAAAACAGCCAAACAAGGCAAGGAATGGTTAACAGAGAACAATAGGCCTCATTCACCAACCGTTCTTACGAAGAAATTTGTTCTTAAAACCCACTTACGAAGATTCTGTCATTCACCAATGTTTTTTTGTTCTTAGGTAAGAACAGAATCTACGAACACTCTTACACACATTTGAGAACTGACTTGTTTGTGCAAAATCAATGGTTATCACATTTTCATCATATCTGCAGGTGTAAAATATAATATATAATTTAAATTACAACTATATATTTTATCATTAGGGGTCCAATCAGTAAAGCTGCGGGAACCCTATTGTGTTTGTTCTGATTAGTGCATGATCTCACACAACAGGAATTACCCATATTTGTCCATAGGGGGCGCTATAATAATCACATTTACATTTTTGCTCATACTGTATCTCCAGAACCATATGGAATTCTTCTTTCTTCTTGTTCCTCCAGAGCTCCTGCATCTAATTAACCCAGCCACGCCCATTTCCATATTGCAATTTTTTCTGCCATTTTCAAAAAACTCAACTAAAACTAATCTATCTCCTACTAGACCGTTGTTCCAATTCCTACAGAATTCAGTACACATCGTCTACAGACCAAGCCCAACAGATTGGCTTTTTGATTTATCACCCATTTTTTAAGTGTCAATTAACATTCAGGGAGTGGTGAAGAAGAAGAAGAAGAAGAAGAAGAAGAAGAAGAAGAAGAAGATTTTTTGCCTTTATCTTTACTTGTAAAGGTCCAGTCCTATTCAAACTTGGTACACATAATCATTACGACATTCTTTGGACGCACACCAAATTTTGTGAAATTCTGTCCACAGGGGTGCTGTGAATATCTCCAATATGTCCAATCTTATCCAAACTTAGAACATGTCATCAATTAGTGTTAATTTCGTCAGACGAGATGAGAGGAAATATGTTCGTCAACAACCTTTTTTTTCATGACTAAGACGAGACGATGACGAGACGGCAGTAATGTCCTGAAACACTGACTAAGACCTTAAGATGCATTATTGTTGACGAAAAAAGACGAGACTAAAATATTTTGCATGAAATAAAAACTAAGATAAAATCTCTCTTCATTTTCGTCTACAAAATGAGAAGACAGAATATCTAGCTGTTACGTTTTCAAAATATTCCGAATGAGTTCATACGCAAAAGCTTTCCTGTAGGCTAGTCTACGTGCTGTTGCTGCAACACGAAACTACATGGAACAAGAACACTGGACATTTCTGCCAGAGTTAGCAAGCTAACTACCTAAGCTTTATGCCACAATGCTACATACCCAGAAGTTGAAGCTTCTCTCATATAAATTAACATCCCCCAGAATGTCCATACGAAAATGTTCATCATGTAATGTCAACTATTTAACTAGTTAGACTGATGATGCAAAGTTTGCTAGCAAGTAAGCTAATATGGAAAGTTCGCTAGCAAGTTAGCTATGGCTAAGATGGAGAGCCTGTGTGTGTTGTGTTTGGGCGCATATCGCCATCTAGCGAGGCGGAGTAAAACATTAATACTTTGGTCTACGACAGTGTTTCTCAAACTTTTTCAGTTTCAGGACCACTTAACTAACCCTAGCTAAAAAAAAAAAGATCAGACCTACTTCAACAGTAGCCTATAATTAGTCTACACAATAGGCCTACTCACTGAACCACCTTGCTTATTGTCTTTGCACTTTGCTTATTGTGTGGATTCATACTGTATGATTTAAACTGGCATATCTTACATAGAGTGTTGCAGAACTGTTTTTACATACAAGTTGGTTCAATATTGCAAACAACTCATCTATATTATATTTTGCCACGTCTGCTCGCGGACCACTTGGGATAGCTTGCGGACCACCAGTGATTCCCGGACCACACTTTGAGAAACACTGGTCTACGAATATAACAGTGGTCCAATTAAATCTTTTACTGTCTATGGTCAAATCCCAGCCGAGCTATAACTGTAGCTCGACTTACCTGTGCATGTAAACATTCTGACTGACAAAAAATCAGATGAGTAGCCCTGTGGACACACAATATTGTTGGAAAATTGAGATGTGTGAAACACTATTTGACTCAAATGGTAATCAGAAATAATTTGTTATAAAAAAAAGACTAAAATGTGTTGACTAAAACTGACTAAGACTAAGATACCTTTAGTTTTCTTTTGACTAAAACTAGACTAAAATGACGAGACTTTTAGTCGACTAAAACTTGACTAACAAAAATGATATTTGAATGACTAAATATGACAAAGACTAAAAAGGACATTTCGTCACAAGACTAAGACTAAATTAAAAATAGGTGACAAAATTAACATCAATACAACACACACCGAATTTTGTGAAATTCTGTTCACAGGGGGCGCTGCAATAAGTCAAAATGTCCAATCTTATCCAAACTTGGTAGAGACCATCAATATGACATTCTTTGCATGGCCACAACATTTTGTGAAATTCTGTCCATTGGGGGGGGGGGGGTCTGCAGCTATAACCGTAATAGGTTCAGACACCACATTTTCACCAAATTCTCACCATATGTCCTGAATCAATGCATGATCTCACACACAAAAAAATCCTGACCGTAGGAGGCGCTATAATAAGAAAAATTACGCTTTTGCTCATATCTCCAGAACTGTAAGAAATTATCTGACAAATTATTCTTTCCACTTTTCCTTTAGAGTTCCAGCATCTAAAGAATCCAGCCACACCCATTTTACAACATTCACATTGTCCCACCATTTTCACAAAACTCTAAAGCGAAACTAATCCATCTCCTCCTAGACCTTTTTTCCAATTCCTACGAAACAAAGCCTAAGAGATTGGCCACTCAGTACAGGATTCACGGTAGGCTATTTTGTTGCTCTGACTGGTTAGGTCTATCCATTAGTGTGCAGAGGCATTTTTTCCCCTGTATAAGTTGAAACACACCCCATAATCACGTCCCAGTGCTCCGATTCCAGACTCAAATTCTGAATAGCAAGATACCTAGGTGGTATTGTACATTTCTAAATAGTTAAAAGTGAAGTGTAGGTGAGGTACAAAAATTTACTGATTTGTTCATGTTTGATGGCATCACTTTCAGAAGTTCATGACTGCTATTAGCCAGTGTTGGGAACGTTACTTTAAAAAAGTAATTAGTTATAGTTACTCACTACTTGTTCCAAAAAGTAACTGAGTTAGTAACTGAATTACTCTATGATAAGAGTAACTCGTTACCAGGGAAAGTAACTATTTGCGTTACTGTTAAAAAAAAAGTTGCTATATGTCAAAGAATTTGGATTTTTTGAGCAGTTTTGAAAAGCCAGTTGAAATTAGTAGAACAGACAGGTGTTTGTAGGCTACATAACTTTCGATATTTATTAGATAGATAGATAGATAGATAGATAGATAGATATATACTTTATTGATCCCCAAGGGGAAATTGTACATCGACAGACCTACGGTTGACTTCAGCCTGTGTCATAGGTTTTTGTTGTGAGGCAGAAAGATCTAGCTTTTGCTGCTTGGAGGACATTGCTCCGAGTCCTTCTTTGCTAGTGGATGGCGAGCTATCATCTCTGGTGGAGGGGGGCTATCGGTGTTTTTGGCCACTAGCGTGTGTGAGATGCCTCATTAAATTAGAGTTGCTTACAACGGATGTCGACAAAGTCTTCGCTCCTGGACATAATGTACACATTACATGCACGTTCTTGCCTTTGACCACAATGAATTTGAAGTAGTGCTTATATCTCCACTTTGAAAATGCCAACTTTTCATCGGATTGCTCCTGACCTCTGCTGTTTCATCGAATCTCTACTTTAGCTGTTGCGTGTGTGTGGCGCGTGTGCTGGCAAGTGTGTAAAAACACTGGCTCTGATTGGCTATCATGAAACATGACTCTGCCTTAGCCAATCCTAATCGCTTACGTCGTTATTAACCCACCTCCTCACTAGCTGTGAGCCAGGGGTGCGTTCGGATTACACAGTTTATTCAATCAATGCAAAGTAAGTAACGCACCGCATTTAACGTCCAGTAACGTTAACGGCGTTGTAACGTTGTAAAAAGTAATTAATTAGATTAATCCATTATTGACAAATTAACGCTGTTAGTAACGCCGTTATACTTAAACGCCGTTACTCCCAACACTGCTATTAGCCAGCTAACATTATACTTTCTAGTACAAAAGCCATAGACAGCCATCGGCTTCTTTTCTAGCAAAAAACTGTGGCTAATTGCTACCCAGTGCTAGCCAAACATAATTATGTTTTATAACATGACGACAAATAGAACCCAATCTTGACTTGCAGGATGAACATTTCCAAGTCATTATGGAAAATATATTTTAAAGCTCAATGTGTATGCATCCTCACTAGGGTTGGGTATCTGAACCGCGTCATAGCTCATTACCATAAAGTTGACTGACTTTCAACTTTCGAGATTTTGGGCTAATTTGCTACCTTAGCATGTATTATTTCACACTACTACAACAACAAAGTCCGATTTACACATTTAAGTGTTTATTTCATTACATTTTGTCTACTCGCGCCTGTATATTTCTCCTAAATTCACCAAAAGTTAGCCTTCTAACGTTTCAAGCTCTACCGCGACCGTGATACAAAACATACAGTATCATGTGTAGTACCGTTGGAAAGCTCTGTTTTTCCTGCATGACATTGTGCAATCCAAATATGGACACTTCCTTTGTATCCGTAACCAATCGCGAAAGTTCAAAGGCGAGTCTAGGCTGAGAACGGAATCTCTTGGCTGTGTTCCAAGGCTGTTTTCATCTCAGCCTATGTAGCACCTATGTACACCAAACTTTCCAGTTATACAATTATTATACAAAGTATTATACACAGTATTCTGACGCTATTTACAGAGGGATTTGTTAATAAATCATTCTTGGCCTGATTTATGTGACATTTTAATCAAAAATATATGGCAAAAATCATATTCCATATCCTGAAATCCCTCTGTAATTTTATTTTCATCTTGTATGCAAACAAAATGAAAAAATAATTTTTTACCTGGCTTTATCATATGTTCAGATATATCTACTAAAAATATATGCAAAATCGTGCATTTTTAATGATATAATGCAGAATTTGCATAATTAAACATTCAAATTTCAAAAACTTGTAATAGATTTTTTGTTCATATTTGTGTAAGTAATCAACTGAGGAAGTTTCATGGTGATTGGTCTATTCTTTTAAAATTTTACCCTATTCACCTGTAGTGTCTCGCCTTAATTTATAAAGTTGCTAGGTTACGGGGACGCTGGCGAGACACGTCGCTCCGTCTGGCATCATGTTTTTGTTTGTTTTTATGTAATGTTTGTAATTTTATGTAATGTCATGTTCATTTTTTGTATTGGTTTGTCTAGATAAATGTTTTCCCTATTTATTTACGCTATTTTTGATAGTTTTCGTGTTATTCTTAGTCCTTTTTACTGTCAGCTGATGTCGTTGACATTTGTCCATTGGGAGCTTGCTATGGCTAGCTTTTGCCCTAGCTGGGCATCAGACATCCTTCCATCAATCTGTGAGCGGTGCAGCACTTCACTGTCTGGTCGAGGGGATCTCTCGGGACAGTTGGACCTAGGCTACTCTGCGAAAGATCTGCCGTGGCCGCCGAGCTGTTGCTGACCTGCGAGCTGCCATGCCAACTGCAGACTAACTGGGCCTCTGACATCCTTCCATCCATCCGTGAACAGTGCACTTCACTGTCTGGTCGAGGGGATCTCTCGGGACAGCCGGACCTAGGCTCTACTCTGCGAAAGATCTACCGTGGCCACCGAGCTGTTGCTGACCTGCGAGCTGCCTTGCCAACTGCAGACTAACGTTAACGGTGAAGAGCTGCATTCTCACGGAGCAACAAACGGTCGCTGTTAAGTCCACCGAATTGCGGATCTACACGATCGCTCAGTACTTGGACTGTGCTTCCATCATCTCCAGACTGCAGTCTAGCAGGCCTAGCTTCTAACGTTAACGTTATTTCCAGACTGCCAGTGAATTCACCGGGTTGGTCAGTTGCTAAAGAACTTTGTTGGCATTGCATCGGTTGTGAAGACACAGCTCTGTGCGCAGTTTTCACGGATCATCATTGCCCTTGGACATTTTCAGCTGGTTTGGAAATTGGACTAATTTTAACATCACTTTTTCCCCTTTTAAAATATATTTTCTTTTTTTTATTTGTTTATTTGTTTTGTTGTCTTTCTTGCATGTCTTGGTGTCACGGGTACGCTGGCGACTACGCCGCTCCGTCCGGCATTTTTTGTATTTGTTATTTTTTAAAAGTAGTTGTCTTGTCTTGATGTCATGGGTACGCTGGCGACTACGCCGCTCCATCCGGCATCTTTTGTCTTGTTGTTATGTGTCTTGTTTGTGGAGCGCTTTGGATTGCACTATGTGCATGTTAAATGCGCTTTAAAAATAAATCTGACTTGACTTGACTTGACTTAATTACCATGACACCACGAATTACCACCACATTATGTTTGCTTCTTGATGATTGCTAGTTGTTCACTATTCACACATTCTGATCTACTTTGTCTGTCTGTTAGGTGTGATGAAAACAGAGGAGCGTCACTTTGCAGAAGCGTGTGCCAGGCAGTTTCTTGACGTTCTTAGCTGATAAAATCAGCACTATTGGAACAGACAGCGATCCTAATATGGTGGCAGCAGGGAGGATACTGCCATTCGAGCATTTGCCCTGTGTTGCACATGTTGTACAGAGAGCTTTTGTAATGTCACTTCGGGAAGGTGGTTTTGATGGTGCACTGGCCAAGTGCCGTAAAGTGGTCGGACATTATAAAACACAGTCCGGCCAATTCAGACGAGCTGAATGTCCAGCAAGCCTCCCTTGGACAAGTTCAGGAGCCAAGATGTTCCAACACGGTGGAATTCCACCCTTGAGATGATCAAGCGCATGAGGCACAACAGAGACGCACTGCACACAACGCTGTCTCAGCAGAGGCACAATCTGGCCCTCCCAACAAATGCTGAATATGAGAAGTTGGCAAAGCTAGAGAAACGCCTGGAGCCATGCAGGTATGGTTTACAAAGATAGTGTGTTCATGAATTGGCATACAAGTTATTTTAACCTTTAAACACTGTTCGGTACTACCCCCCTTAATTTACTGTTCGCGGTCAAATTTGACCGGACAGTTTTAACTGCTCTTAAATACCAATACCATGACAAAAAGTATTATTTAATAGAACATTTATTGTAAAGAGAGCCTTATTAGAACATTAACATCTACAAAATGTGTGGGTGTGGGTTTGTGGGTGTGTGTCTTTCTGTATGTGCGTGAATGCATATGTGTGCGAACGCTAGTGGTTCACATGCACGAGTGGCAAGATGACAACATGAAGTGTGTGTGTCTGTGTGTGTGACAGAGTGGGTGTAAATGTGTGTATCTGTGTGTGTGTGTCTGTTTGTGTGTGTGTGTGTGTCGGTGTGAGTGTTTATGTGTGTGCAAAAATTGGTGGTTCACATGCACATGTGGCAACATGACAACATGAACTGACAACATAAACTGTGTGTGTGTGTACATGTGTGTGTGTGTGGGGGGGGGGGGGGTGTAGGGTGTGTTGTGTGTGTGTGCTTTTGTGTGTGTCTGCATGCATGTGTGTGTGAATATTGGTGGTTCACATATACAAGTGGCAACATGACAACATGAACTGACAACATGAACTGTGTGTGTGTGTGTGTGTTGTGTGTGAGTGGGTGTAAATGTGTGTGTGTGTGTTTGTGTGTGTGTGTGTAGGTGGGTGTGTTTCTGTATGTAAATATGTGTGCAAACATTGGTGGGTCACACTCACAAGTGGCAACATGACAACATGACACATGTGTGTGTGTGAGTGGGTGAACATGTGTGTGTATGTGTGTGTGTGCGTATATGTGTGTAGGTGTGTGTGTGTGCTTCTGTGTGTGCATGCATGCATGTGTGGGAACATTGGTAGTTAGTTGTAGGAGTGTGTGTAAGGAGATGTCTTTCATCTCCTGGATGAAAATTATACTCTTTCCCATTCATTTCCTATGGCGGTCATTTTTGACCGTAAACAAAAAAGTGTTTCTAAGTTGAGTAAATTACTCAAAATTCAAAGAAAGTAGTCACAATAAATTCTATGTGTTCAAAAGCCTTTTGTGAAGGATATCATAAGATCTTGAGGCAATCTGATGAAAAATGCCATATTTATGGTACAGGGAATGTGTAAATCAGTCATTTTTGACCGGAACAGTGTTAGAAGGTTAAATGTCACTTTGTATTTAAGAAACACGCACCCTTAAATGTAATGTAAATAAGAACTTTAAAAATGTGTAATCAGAGTTAAATGAATCAGTCATTAATTATTTATTGACCGGTGTGTTTCTTCATTCACATCAATTAACATTAAGGCTAGCCTCAACTTTGCAAGTAAAGTTCTATATATAGCCTAGAGTCCAAAATGACTTTAAGGCATAGAATGCACACTAACAGTGCAATATAATTCTGAAGTGACTGACTGTGAACACCAACCTTGTGTCTCTTTGGTGTGCGCTATAACAGTCAAATTATCATTCTGTGTTATTTAATTTCTCTATGTTCATGTCTAGTTGTCTGTTCTGTTTAGTAGCCTAGCTTGTGTTAGGAACGGTTTCAAAATAAAAGCCCCCAAAACAGAACTGGAAATAAGGCAAAAAAGTAAACAACATGAAAATTGCATTAATAGTAATATAATTTAAAAAGATTGAAAATTGAATCGAATCGTACCTTAAAATCAAAAATTAAATCGAATCGTGACACCCCTAGTATGTATGCATGTATGTACAGTGGGGGACGCGTCAACAGTTTTTTCAGTAACTATACTTCCAGTGAGGCTAACCCTAGTATTAACTTAGGCAATCCACACATATAAAAAAATCCAAACATTAATATCCATAAGTAGAGTTATGAGTAAAAAAGTGAAATGGCACAGGAAAAAAGTATTGAACACGCTAAAAAAAACAGTACACAAAGGCAAGGAACGAGCTGGGATCTATAAGTAGTTAGACAGTAATTATCCCTCCTATCTGTGCAAATTAATATCAGCTGGGTTGTCATTTTATAATTTGTGGGTACATTTCAAGTTTAGAGAGAAAATAAAAAATGGAATGAGTTTTTATCATTAAACTTTTTTATAGTCATAGAACACACTTCAAAATTAACATGACAAGTATTTGCTGAGCTTAAACCTGTAAAAATAATGTACTAACAGAAAAATCTGTCAACTCTGTTAGAGACAAACTCGGTAAATTATATATATTTAGCAAATGTGATACATTTTTAAATTATGTCTTCCCTAAGAGAACTTTTGTCTCTACAGTCACTGAAGTACTTTAAATTTGATGAGATTACTTTTTGTCCTGAAATTAAAAAAGAAAAACACATCATATTCCACTGGCAAGTTTCCAAGAGATGCATATTTTCTAAAAAAAAAAAAAGATAGCTTTAACATATATACATTTTAAAAAGAAATCCTGTGGTTAAAATATTAGTTGTACATCACACATTTTCTGATATACATTCAAAACAAAATACATATTTAGTCATAATTTTAAGAGCAAAATCTTAAACAGAGTTGACACACTCATTAAATGCTATTGAACACATATGACTCTGTTAGTCATCGGGAACTCTGTTCTCATTAATCTATGCAGAATTAACACAGAATTGACGATATTGAGTTGACATTTCCCATCATTTTGTGGCTTAGCTCCACATCCTAACCTCAAACTAGTTACTAGTCAGAATTTCATGGATTTTAATCATATTATTGTTTTTTAAAAATTAGAAAAAAGTTTCACTCCAATAACGCAATAACAGAGTTGACGAATAATTAATCTACTGTTGGTGTATCCTCAACATTTTGCTCAAATTAATGAGAGAAGAAGCTTAACATCTCTCACTGCCTTTCCAAAGTTTCCCGACAGAGGAATTGACATCTCTCCGTGTAGGCGTCATGCTTCATATAAAAAGTCTTTGTGAATTTTAAGCTGTTTTATAACAACTTAAATCTTGCATAATACAGAAAATAGACATTGTATGTAACTGATGTTATAACAGTTAGTAAATTAATCTCCAATACAGTGGCGGAGCTAGGGGGTGGCTTAGGGGGCTTAAGCCCCGAATCTTTTTTCAAAAGCCCCGAATCTTTTTTTACTGTTTTAAATTCCCGGCAATTCTAATTTCCAATATAACTTCCCCTCGGTTTCTCTATAAATGTCACAAAATGCTCTATTACTGAGGAAATATATCCCTTATTTTCAAAGCCCAATATTGAAAAATAATTTGACTTGCTACACGATCTATGCCAGGTCTCTGGGCTATCCGCTATGGTGATTTCAATGGTTAGATTGATTTGTTTAGATCCAGTGAAAATGCTGCCTTGACAACGCTACGTCATGGCTTCAGTGTTCCAAAAAGCCTCTGTCAGAAATCTGTCACGTTTACAGTCTGTGATAAAACACTTTGTGTACATGTTGTTGAAACGTTATGGGTATTAGAACGTTTTTCAAAAGACCACCCAGCTCCGTTCAAGCAACAGCATCGCCCAGTGAACTGACGGATAGTGTTGTTTCAGGTTGGTGATTTCACGTTAAGAGCTTTCAGTCAGTTAGGCAGGCTAACGTTAGGCTACTTGGTTAGCTCCCTAGCACTAATGCTTAACGTTAACGTTAAATGTCCTCGTTCGTCGGCGGAAAAGACAAATTTCATTACTCTCATAGGCTAGCTAAGCCTACTGCAGAATAAGAAATTCCAGCTCCCAAAACAAAGTGATCCTCGTCTTGTAATAAATTAGGCTACACTGTTTTGAAATGTCAGAAAAACCCATTAACAGTTATCTGCCCATGTCAACTTTTCAGTGTCATATGTTGCACAAAACAAAAGAATGTTAACTGTTAGCCTACCTTAAAACCTTGTTGATATCCTATCCACCACCACAGATCTTATAATCCAAGAGTCCACATAAATATAAAAGTCATGTTATGTTGTTTTGGCTGCCTAACTAATTATTAACTAAAAAAAACAAACATTACAATGATATATTGAGAGGAAAGGGCCCTTTCCATAAGTGTGTTAATCAAGCACCATGCAGTCTGCATTCATAATCTAGGTGCTTGATTTTATGCACCTGTGTAAAGGGACCTGATGAAACCTATGAATAATCTTGCTAAATTACAAAATTAATATCATTTAGAAACGCCTATGTCAAGATGATAATGCATTCCTTCTAAAATACCCTTGTATCATGATGACTGGCCATACTGTAAAATATATCATAATATTATGTATATTATAGTATAAGATATTCTATATATTTGTCACACAGATGAGATCAGGGAAGAGGAAGAAGGAGAATAGCAATAATAAACAATAATGTCATATCAAACAATAGCCTAATGAAAATAAACAAATACTATAATATACAAACCATAAGAAACGCTTAATTAACTAAGTACATGCTAAACAGATATGAACCGATATTGCCTCTTGAAAGACCCAAAACTATAATTTTACACAGTGTAGTGCCAGTCAGATACCTTGAATCTGTTGAATGTTAGTTTCACGTTTTTTAAGTCTCAATGTGTCCATTAGTTTACACAAAATTCACTAGAAGTCATTATTTAATGGGTTATTTAAAAAAAATAATTAAATGGGCTAAGCCCCGAATGTTTACAATGGCTGGCTCCGCCCCTGCTCCAATAAATAGATTGTTAGACTTAATACAGGGATTAAAGTGAAAAAAAAATCGTTTGACTGAACTTTTTTCAGGCCATAAGTCATACGTTGTTCATATCTACCTATAGAGATAGCACCCCTTTTGCGGTCACGACCTATTGGTTTTTAATGTACAAAAAGATGCAAACAGCAAAGTAAAGGGAGTATTCGCCTTATTCACATGGCGGTCATTGTTTAAACCAAAAAGAAGCTACAGGGTACACTTATATAATTAATGCCACCTACAGGTGAATGCATAGAACATAACAATCCTATGGTTTGTGTACCCTGTAGCCTCGTTTTAGCCGCCAATGGCCGCCATGTGAATAAGGCGAATTGAGAGTGTTCTTGATTGAGATTGAGTTTTCCTGATGAACAAAAATATATTTTAGTACCATCCCTGACCATTGCTGATTAGCCATTGCTGTTCTTTTCTACTGCAGCAATATTGTAGAAAGGCTTCAACTTACACTCTTATTTATTTACTTCAGGCCAAAAGTGTTTAAAGAGGAGATTTTTTTCTTGTTAATATGCAATTCAACACCAAGTCAAATCTATAAAATCAAGTTTGCAAGACTTCCCATTTCCTCATCAAAGTAACGAATCAGAACATTCTAGATATTGTTCATATTTCCATTTGTTGCCTCATCCGCATTTAATGAAAACATGGTAATTTTTAGTTTTACAGACAACTCAGTTTTCCAATGAGCAGCAATACTGTGTGTGCTCATGCAGGAGGTCTGCGCATTTGATAACGACAATCTGGAGAGGGCGCTTTTGTCTTCAGCAACAGATTGTATAAGGTTGACAAGAGGTTGCGATATGGTGAGGGACAAGTCGTGTTGCGCTAAGAACATGCGTAGCCTACTTTCTAAACGTAAAAACGGTCAGCCATAGATAAACGTAGACTACCTCTGTCGTGGTGGCTAGTTGCACCAGGTAAGATGTCCTAAAGTGCACGAACGTTAACCTTATGGCGGTCTTCTGATTGGTGGCGTGTTAAAACGTTTTCCTATTGCATCCATAAACAATTTTCTTGCAGCGAACCGCGCAAAAGCAAACCCCTGGCACTTTAATTTCTTTACACTATGGCTTGTTAGTTCTCCCCCGTTTCCAACAGCTGCCATCTCCATTTATTTTTTAAACTTTTGACACTTGCCTTCCTTTAGCAACAACGCATCCATGACAGCTGGTGGCCTTGCCAAATAGACGCACACACACACATGAGGCTAATATGCGAGGTTCTGGTAGGCCTACTGGTTATGGTTTTGTGCTATAAATTAATAATATTTTATAGCAAAGTTTTAAGTTGACTATTTTAATTGTATGGTTATTTTTTGTCAACATACACTCACAACCTACTGTCGTTAAAAGTGAGGCCTAAGCAAAATAGGCTACAAGGCTGTCTGTGCGTCACAAACACGACTGACCCCCTTACTCGACAGTTCGCGATGATGACAATATTATTATTATTATTTTATGTTAACACGCTCAGTCAAAACCTTCCGTCGCCAATTGTGAAAAACATTGTTGTGTTGATGTAATAACAGACGGGATAATAAATTGCATAGGCTACGGTTTATATTGCGTCGCTTTACACATAATGTTAGTTGCATTGATAAAAAACTAACAATAATAGTACCCTACATCGGGTGGCATAGCAGGCTATCTGTTCAAGTCATAGGTGACACCCAAAATGAATGACCTCCCCTGACAAGAGTTCGCGATAGTAATTGTCTACATTGATGCACGGAAAGAACACAGCCTACGCTTCTTCTCCGAATTCGCACAGAGCTCACAAGATCATATCCAAAAAAGTTAAACGGATTGGCCAACCTCATCAGCTGTCTGTGTCACTATAATCCAACTTTTAGACCGGTATAGTCCTCCTCCGTTATAGTCATTTTTTTAAGCAAACGCCCGAGACGAGCGTGTAGCTACAAAACAAAGCGAAACTCATGGCTGACGTAGGCTATCTTCTTGAGCGGTCACTGATTGAGACACAGAACGTTCTCAAGAACACTATTAGGTCTTTAAACATGTACCTAGTATTTGTAGTTGCCTTAAAAAAGGTTAAAGCAAAAGTGATAGTTCCCCCCCCCCCTCCTATTTTTTTTCTCATCGGATCTGCATCGATCTCAAATATGACATTTCTAAAATCAAATTGACGGAAATCCGTCCTACGACGGAGAACTTTAACCCTTGACTTAATAACATTATGTTTATAGTCAAGTTGAATTCATGAATCTGTAGTCGGAGACAGTCAATAATATGGGGTGTAGAAGTCATTTAGTTAATATTTTGTGGATAAATTGGATCTAAAATAAATATAAAGCATTGTTATTGTTGAAAGGTTGTTATAATTAGCATATTTGTTCAAAATTGATTCCATAAAGATTTATTTTTTTGAAAATGTACCCCAAATTATAGAATGACCCACATATTGATGGGCTATAAAAAGGTTTTTAGTTACCAAGATGTCACAAGAAACATTTCATGATTCATGATGGGTAAAGGCAAAGTGCTCTCCCAAGACCTTTGCAACCTTATTGCACAAAACATATCAACAACATGAACATATCAATGGAACTGGTTACAGATGCATTTCAAAACTTCCGAATCATCCAGTAAGCAGTATTGGAACCAATATCTGCAAGTGGAAGGAACATCACTGCATCATCAACCGGCCATGCACAGGATCTCCTCGCAAGATTTCTGATCAGGAAGTCAGAAGAGTAGCCTAAGAGCCAAGGACCACTCGGAGAAAGCTCCAGAAAGACTACAATTGTTAGAGAAAATCATAGCTAATGCACTCCACCACCATGGCCTCTATGCACGCTCACCCCGCATGACTATTACTGAAGAAAAAAAACATGTTGAAGCTTGTTGAAAGTTTGCTACACAACATTTGGACAAGCCTATGAAATACTGAGAGAATGTATTCTGATCAGGCAAGAGCAACATTTAACTTTTAGGATGTCATACTATACATCATATTTGTTGGAGAAATGTCACTATGCATCACCCTAAAAATACCATACCAACAGTGAGGTTTGAAGGTGGAGGCATCATGGTATTAGCCTGGCTCCGCCCTCCTACGTACTTCCGCTCAATTTTCCCTTCAATACGTCGTCTGGGTCTGCAGTATATTCGCAGGTTTTCTCCTGCAAAAATCTGCAGGTCCAATCAGCAAACCAAGGGAGTGGCTTGATGACGTTGAGGTTGTGCGCTAGTTTGAGCCAGACTTACGTCACAATCAAATGTTAGCGATTGGTTATTGCAGATCAAGAGTGGCTCTGGGCAGATCCAATAGTTTTAAACTTTAGCAACGAACGAAACGCACCGATCAATGCAACGTTTCGAGCAACGCAACGCTCCCACAATTCAGATCAGCAACCCATGAAGTTGGCCCATGGAAAGGTAATGAGAAGTGACATCACCAAAGCATTCATCGGAAGCGTGTGTATCTATTGTTTAATCGCTGAAAGAAATCACACTCTCAGTCTTTGTGGTGCTAGATCAAGATTACAAATGATTCCAAACTGAAAACAACACCATGGAAAGATTGATATTTTTGCCCCTTGGCATCTATTCAATCCCATTTAGCACAAAGACAATACCCAGTTCATCAAAAACCAAATGGGCCATGATCCTAACCGATCAACAATGTTATTCTCTGTGTTATAAGTCATGGCATCAAAATGAGTTTGAAGCCTTTATTTTAAGGTAAACATTTGCATTGTGTTGCTTTCAATTCCTGAAGGTAAGAATCTAGCACACGCACACAAGTCTTCATATAGATAGATAGATACTTTATTCATCCCGAGGGAAATTTTACATGAAGGTAGACTGATCCCATTTTCACCTATTTATTTTGGTCACGGCAAATAAACATGTTAATGTTTCAGCTGGATGGCCTTAATCAGACCATGAACAAAAATGAATTTCTTTTGTGTATAGGTTCTGACATGTGATTGGAAATTGGAAATGTTCTTGTCTTGAAATGTCTTTTATTCATCTTTTTATCGGCTCTTGAGATCACACCTGTTTTTTTTTTTTAAGGAACACGCCGACTTTTTGGGACTTTAGCTTATTCACTGTATTCCCCAGAGTTAGATAAGCCTTCTCATCTCTGTGTATGCAGTTACTCGGTCTGACACACCCACCGCTAGCTATGCTTAGAGACTCATGTTGGAGCCCTATGGTGCAAGCAGGCAGATTTGTGAGTAGTGTCAGGGACGGAATCAATTAGCTTGGAGATGAGGCAGAGAGTGTACAGATGCATACAAGCTGTTTCAAGGCCATGGAGGGATACTGTTTCATTCAAAACATATGAATATGTACCTATGAGTTTTTTTGGGGTTGATCAATGGTTGGAGTGGGTCTTTAATGACAATTATGCAAAATATATATATACAATATACAATATATATATATATATATATATATATATATATATATATACATACAGCGGGGAAAATAAGTATTGAACACGTCAACATTTTTTTCAGTTGCATGAAATTTTCACCAGACACTAGTATTAACTCAGATAATCCACCCATATAAAAAAATCCAAACATTAAAGTCCATAGGTAGAGTTATGTGTAATAAAGTGGAATGACACAGGAAAAAAGTATTGAACACGCCTGCTGAAATGTCTTAAATACTTTGTGGAAAAGCCTTTATTCGTAATGACAGCTTCAAGGCTGATTTCCTTTCTCTGAAACCAATTGAGAGTTTCCTTTGCTGAATGGTTTGGATCATTGTCCTGCTGGAAGGTCTAGCCATGTCTCATCCTCATCATCCTGGTGGATGGTCAAGATTCTCCCGGAACAAAATGACTCAATTCATCATTCCTTCAACTGTATGAAGTCTGCTAGTACCATGAGATGAAAAACAGCCCATACCATGATGCCACCACCTCCAAACCTCACTGTTGGTAGGGTATTTTTAGAGTGATGCACAGTGCCATTTCTCCTCCAAATATGGTGTGTAGTATGACATCCAAAAAGTTCAATTTTGCTCTCGCCTGACCAGAATACATTCTCTCAGTATTTCATAGGATTGTCCAAATGTTGTGTAGCAAACTTTCAACGAGCTTTGACATGTTTTTCTTCAGCAATAGAGTCATGCGGGATGAGTGTGCATAGAGGCCATGGCGGTGGAGTGCATTACCTCTGTAACAATTATTGGAGTGCATTATCTCTGTAACAACTGCAACAAGTCTTTTTGGAGCTTTCTCCGAGTGGTCCTTGGCTCTTGGGCTACTCTTCTGACTATCCTTCTGACTTCCTGGTCAGAAATCTTGCAAGGAGATCCTGTGCATGGCCAGTGATGATGCAGTGATGTTCCTTCCACTTGCAGATAATGGCTCCAATACTGCTTGCTGGATGCTTCGGAAGTTTTGATGTGCATCTGTAACCAGTTCCATTGATATGTTTTGCAACAATAAGGTTGCAAAGGTCTTGGGAGAGCTCTTTGCTTTTACCCATTATGAAATGCTTCTTGTTTGACACCTTGGTAAGAAAAAACCTTTTTATAGCCCACCAGTATGTATTAACCCAGCTTATATCAATTTGCACAGATAGGAGGGATAATTTCTCTAACTACTTATAGATTCCAGTTTGTTCCTTGCCATTTCTTGCCTTTGTGTACTGCTTTTTCTTAGTGTGTTCAATACTTTTTCCCTGTGCCATTCCACTTTTTTACTCATAACTCTACTTTTAGACATTAATGTTTGGATTTTTATATATGTGTGGATTACCTAAGTTAATACTAATGTCCGGTGAAGATTTCATGCGAATAGCCTCACTGGAAGTATAGTTACTGAAAAAAATATTGACGTGTTCAATACTTATTTTCCACGCTGTATATATACACAATATATGCTCACTAGCAGAGTGAGGCAATGGCATGTGTGCATGTGCACTAACCAGTCTTCATCTTCAGGGATGGTGGAGAGTGGGGGGTTGAGGCAGTAGATATGGAAGGCCATATTGCACTCATCACACAGCAACTGCATGTGAGCATCCTGCTTGCCCCCACATACACAACATGAACAGAAGCGACACTCCACATCCGGATCCGCCTTACAGTGCTTACACTCAGGCCCGCTTTTACCTGATGTGAGACACCCCCACCATGCGCGCGCACACACACACACACACACACACACACACACACACACACACACACACACACACACACACACACACACACACACACACACACACACACACACACACACGAGAGAGAGAGAGAGAGAGAGACATACACACACAAAAATGGCAAAATATAAATTGTCATTAGCTGTATAAAATGGGGTATTAGCTGAGTGGCTTCTACATTTAATAGGTTAAAACAGTACACCATCTTTTTTTTATCCAGCACCCTAATCCTGAAAAAGATATTATTTAATGTGAACATTGGCCTACGTTTGAACTTTCCATCCAATGGAGAGAGTGCGGGAGCTCCTGTCCTCTCGATCTCATAGATCTCATCAAGGAAGACGACCCTGCAGTCTCCAATAATATCACCCGGGCCCCTGAAATATAACATGTTTACAGACAGCCTTTTAAAAAGCAATACTTCATTTGTACAAATAAATAGTAAAAGTGAAGAGACAAAACTAAACAAACTAAAGCCAGAGGCTCAGTTACAAAATATGAATAATAAATGGTCTCTTTATAGAACATCATATCAAAGTGCTCAATTTTCCTCAAGCCACTGCTTCACTCACCCGAGAAGAATCTTCACTCTGACCTCTTTATTTGTCCTGGATCTTTCAGTGAGGGCTGTTATCTCTCCATCATACCAAAAGCCCCGCTCTTCCGGGATTTCAATGTTGTAATTCACCATGACCACCTGTCCAACCGTGAGCTGGTCAAAACGGAGTAGGGTCCGAGCCCGCGGACGCACATCCTCTGGTGACATCTCTACTATCCCGTTCTCTGGGTAACTGGGGAGAAAGAGTATGCCTGTTAAGGTCACCACCAATTATGTAATCTGCTGGTGTTGGTGATGGCAGTATGGAATAATCAACAATGGTTACATTCTCTGCTAAAGATAAGATTATTTAAACCATATTGCCTGTTGGAGCAACTAGACTGTTGACGGAGTCTGTTCTTTGAGCAAGCGTGCAACTATGGTTAAGGTTAAAGGTTATTGATATTTATTACACGGCTCTTCACAATGCAAGTACAACGCTCCATTGACTTGAATGGGATTTCCCAAAGTTCTAGCGGTCATTATTTTCGAGGAAAGGACCTCTGAAAAAAACAATGACCGCTGTCAATGGCAACGGAGTTTGTGCTTCTATCATATCACTACTCAAGGACTGGAACTTCATTCAAATGTGAAAGCAGACGGTTGATCAGCTGTGTTCTAAAGAATGTTTGATTCAAGTTCAGCGTGTGTTGTTGCGAACTACAGTATTTGTTTCTCAGCCAATGCCATGATGAACGGTAACAAATAGGCTAGGCTATGTAGGCTCAAGTTATATCGTGGGGAGTTTATTATTTTGTTTTGGCAAGTAGCCATGTAATAAGCGGGATAATGTATAGAACAGCAGTCATTATTGGGGAAATAAGTCCCTTCAGGGCGGAACAAGACCCCTCCGCTGCGCGTCGGGGTCTGGTTCGCCCTGTCGGGACTTATTTTCCCAATAATGACCGGTGTTCTAAACATTACTTAATGTTAATATATATAGTATGGATCAGAATACAAACTCTATTGCCTTCTAATACAATATCTTAACATGTTGCTATTCTCATATATTTATATATAAATCATATATTTAGACAGTGAATTTGCAGCCTATAAACTCTTCATTTTGATCCATACTATTTACCAGCAACCTTAGATCAAGACCAACTAGTTGCTTATTAAAGGAAAAATTAGGTCGAACAATAACCTAGGGTCTATTTTTAGATGATAAGTGTAAACTCTTGTTGGGGATGTTAACAATGTTAATCAGAGTAGTTTTGAGTGGCATAAGACTGGCATATGCATTTGCAAAAACATGGTATAATGTGATAGCATTATTTGTTTTACAGACCAAAAGCTCTGTTAGCTGGAAATGATACACCAAGTTTGAGCAGTAGGCCTATGTTTTTAGCCATAAAGAAACTTGAAATAAATATTTTAATAGATATGCAAGACTTGTGGGGGGACTTCAGTCCGGCGATCTTGAGCTTTGCTTCGCTAGTGGGATCAGAGGAATATTCTTCACTGGTTTGAATGCTCGAGGCACTAATGTCAAACATCTACCTACTGTTACCGCACAAAGGTGTCAGATTTCATTGATGTTGATAAGGTTACTGTTGAACGGTTTAACAATAAACAGAGTTAGTGTTAGTGATTATCTTCACTTCAGTACTTCAGCGGTTCATTATCAATACTTCAGCCGTGGCTGAAATATTCCTAAAACACAAATATAATACAACAATGGCTGTTATAATGTATCCCATACAACAAAGTAACAGCTGCGGAGGTTAAATCTCGGCACACACTATCAACATGCAAAGTGCTGTGATATGCTTCTGATATCATCAGACAATCACATTGATTGTTTGTCAATGGTGAAAACATCATTCTGTATTCTATTTTGATTTAGAAACTACTAAATATGGTAACTTAAGTAGCATTATCATCAAGAGAGAAGAAATACTCTTTTCTGATGGCTAGTAATTCTGAATAACGGGACACCTATGATATGAAGTAGATCTGGTAAGAAAAGTTTAATCACCATTCCATATCAATGTTTATGAATGGTAACTATAACAGCCATAGTAGGACGACTGTTGAGCCTGGAAGCAGATTTCGCAACAATGGAATCAACTGTAAACAAGCTAACTGTCCACCGCTATCACTGTTAGGGCCAAACTGAACAAGTCAGCTTCTTTGAAAATGGAACCACTTGTTTCCTTTGCATGCTATAAAGGCATGACCATTGCAACCGGGTGATAAGCGTGATGTGGCCTTATTCAATTAAGATGTCTCTTGTGGGGGAACAATTAGTTAGGTACACCATTTGCTATTGTAAGGTGACAACATTCTGTCTGCTTACAATAAACGTCCTGTTCCCACAGTTTCTGTAGTATTAAACAAAGAACCAAAAGAATGACATACAGAAAGCCATCCCCGAGTCGAGTGAGAGACCCCCCCACACTCTCATAAGCCAATCATGTCCACGATCCAGTGGGACAAGCGTTCCTTGAGTAGCGCACTACCCTTCCGTCTCCCTCAGAGGTGTGCCAGTCTTGTGTGCGCGACACATATACCCTTAGTGCTCTCACCGGGCATAAACATATATAATGTATAATCTCTCTGCTTCTTCCAAATCAAACAGCGGGGGAGAGAACGACGTCAGCTCTAGTCTCTGCCTACAAGTAGAAGATAAGAGGACTTTGGGCACGAAGCCTGGTTTAGGGAGAAAAGTGACTATTGCATAGTTTTCCGCAAAGCTAATGCATGACGGATGCACCAACATAGTATGCAACTCACCCACCCGCTTGGCTGAGACCAAGGCTAGTAAAAACGCCGTCTTAATAGACAAAGGGCCCTATTGTGCACTCAAGTGCAATTGACTTTATATATTGGCGCTTTTGTCTTTCCTATTTTGCATTCAGCGCATATTGGAATTTTCCCTCCACAGGCACACGTCGGTAAATTAGGGAATGCAATTGCGCCCACGGGGGCAATTCAGTGAAAAGAGGAGGCGTGTTCCGGTGCAAACGTTCCCTGTTAATATTTTGCCGTTTCAGAAAACAATACCGCCACAGACTAGGAACATCCTGGTCTAAGGTCAGTGGTGGAAATTCAGATGCTATTTTAAGGGCGCATGCATGGCCACAACGGCGCCTGCAGGAATGAATGCTATGCACACCGATCTACAGACACCCCCGTGCACACACAGAAACATACAAAGCCTTGATAATATTTGTCTGTTACCCGGTTTTGTTCGTCCATTGGTCACCTAAAAAGTAGCCTATATAGTACAACATCTACATGCAATAGCTTTACAACAACGCCTAATTACGACTTATTCATTTGGACAACTTTATTCAGCCCTATAAAGGCTAAAGTTACCTTTAGTTTTGTTCCAATTTTCCGTTGTGTATGGCTTTAAACATTGTGTGCGCTTTAACATCAGTCTAAGCATTGTTCCAGTTGCGCTAAGGTTTTGACAAGCACCACAATTATGCCTACCTTGCTGTTGCCCATCTGAAATAACTCAAAGCTTTGCTTTGTTCCATCCATCCTTTCGTTGTTTTCAAAAAACGTTTTATATCCATGTCTTGAGTTAGTGAATTAGCTTAAATCAGCTTATTATGTGCTGATAACCAGCAACCATAGATAGTAAAAGAAAGCAGCAAGTAGCCTTGGCTACAATTTCTGTAGTTGCTGCATCCATTCATTGTTATTCTCTCTCCTGCTCAAACAAAAGTTGTGCGTGCATTAAGTTGATGATAACGTGTTTACGAACTCTAATTTACAGAAAATATTGTAAACAGCCTACTGTCATGCAGTTTCATGGGATACTGTGCAGAGTTGCAAAGTTAGGTCAACTTGGTGTGAATACACACAGAGGAAATTGTTTCTCTTTGTCGAGTTGCCTGAGGTAAGGTACGGCCGTAGTACACTGCAGGCGTGCTTGCTTGCCCACATGAGGGAAATCATTGTGGTATCCATTAAGAAGACATGATGTTGAACTGCATGCCAATGCCATTTAACCCAAATGCCCCAGCAGCAGCAAGGGAGAGGAGAGCTTATTTGACAGAAGAGCTGCATCGTCTATAGTGCGGTAATGTTAGATTACATTGCAAAAATATCACCATGCATTCATAATCCCAAAACATCGGAAAGTATGTCTTTGTGATATTTCAGTATTTTGCATTTTTACATTTTGTCAAGAAGAAAAATCAACAGGAAACTGTTCCCAACAGTCCTTATAGCGCTGTGAACCGCTCCTGGCTGCGCCTGGCAAATCCGCCAACCTAATAGCAATGATGATGACGCTCTGATTGGTTTATTGCATGTTACGCCCAAACCACACCCATTAGTAATGTAGCTACTTAAGACCACCCCATTTTAGATTTGCGTCGGGCGCGAGTCATTTTATCCCGCCGGTAAAATAGCAACAGCGCCCAAGATCCACCCACAAAGCTACTTGCGCTTTGAGTTTGATACTTGCGTTTCAGATCATTAAAGGGATATTCCACCATTTTCCACCTCCCCTTGAGTTAAACAATTGATTTTTAACTGACAATAGACCACACTTCCAGACAAAGTCACTGTACGATTTCCTGCCGTTTACAATGGTAATTTAATGACTGGACAGGCTGTTACCTAGCATACCCTCTAAATAAGCTATTAGCAATGAGGTCACTTTTGAAGATTGTTGGTCACATTTCCAGTGGATTAGAACCATTTAATCATTGTTTTAACTGTAAATATAGGCATTTTCAACAAAGTACCTCGTTTGTATAGACATTCTGACTTACAAATGTCAACACACTTTCTTTTTTATTCTAATTTAGTGTATTCTCTTGTCTTTCCGATGTTGAAAAATGACTAGAGGATTTAGCCTCTGTGTGTCACGGTTCCACGGGGAGAGCTTGAACCAAACGCAGGGCAAAGCACAGCCAGGCAAGGTAATCCCAGAATCACCGGAGCCGGAGTCGAACTCGCGACTGGAGCCGGAGTCGGGACTGGAGCTTCAGACGGTGTAGGAGTCTGACTCGGGGCCTGAGTCAGAGCAGGATCAGCAGCCGGCACAGGAGCCTCACTCGGGGCTGGAGAGCGAGCTGGAGCCGGAATCGGGACTGGAGCCGGAGCCAGAATCGGGACTGGAGCTGGAATCGGGACTGGAGCTGGAGCTGGAGCTGGAATCCGGACTGGAGCTGGAGCTACCGGAAGAACTGCAGGGCCCAGGGCGTTGGGGAGCTGGGACTGGAGAGGGACCTGGTCCATCCTCCTCAGAGGACCAGTCATCCTCAGTGGTTTCCCCCTCCTCTTCATCCTCCCAGAACAGCTCCCAGGGCATTAGGTGCAGTGGCAAGTCAGAATTAAAATAAAAAAACTTGCCTTGTTCCATGTTTGTTGGTCGGTTATTCTGTCACGGTTGCAAGGGCTTGACCCAAACGCAGGGCAAAGTACGGCAAGGCAATCTTAAGAGTTACAAGAATCTTTATTCCCAACTAAACAAACCTTGTGTAACACAACACACATTGACTAATAACCGACGAAGACTGAGGGGAGACAGAGGGTTTAAATACACAGGGGTAACAGGGCACAGGTGGACAATGAACAAGGTAAAACAAGACAGGTGGAAACCATAATTAACAGACTAACGCGGATCAGGTGAGGGGCGGAGACACGGGCACAGGGAACAGAAACACATTGCAAAACAAACAAAGAAACACATGGAACAGGACACAGGAAGTAAACAAGAGGAGCAGACATGAAGGAAAACACTAAACAGGGAAAACAAAACACGACAGGACCCTTACACTGTGTCACTTTAATTTCATACCTTAGTGAAAAAGAAAATCATGAACTATTATTGAAAGTTCACAGACACTCTGATTAACTTAAATAAGTTGAAATTAGATAGGAAAATGCTTCTGTTAGGTTTTGTATGTAAGATTTTTCTAGGGGTGCCAATAATTGTGAGCAACGTGTTTTCGTTAAAAATATGTATTTCTTTATGAGATTTTCCTTTTTCTAAAAATAAATTTTCTTCCCTTCATGGGTGGATTTTTCCTCATTGTTTTTATTGTGAGAGTACAATGAATCATCAAAAGATATTTTTTTATACCTGTTTTAGTCAACTTTACCCAAGGTGCCTATACATGGATTTCTATGCAACGTCACAAAAACATGCGTGCGCAACTAAGAGGAAGAAAGCACCATAGAACAGCATAGAGCAGTGCTCTCCATGAAAAGAATAAAATGAGTTTTTGTGCTGAAAACTGGACCAATTTGAAATCACGATGGTTAGATGGTTCAATATCCCTAACGGAATGCATGTCTTAGCCAAAAATTACAAAATACGATGTTATATTAATAATGCAAATGAACGGCAAACTCTGAAATAGTCTGAAATGAGATGTTATTATCATTGAGACAACAGGGGTATACAAAAAAAATCCAATTGTAGCTTACAGCAGCCGACTATTAGGTTAAGTTTATAACGTTGTGGACGGCCACCAAGCGTCTTCTGCACCACGCGCATCTAGTTTTGTTGGTAAACGGGAAACCCGTTTATAATTCTGGAGGGTACTGTATCGTCGTGTTGTCCAAACGGATAAAAACGTGTGACTGCAATGATCTGCTGGAAGTAACTCAGGGCTGGTTTGACCGCCAGAAGCTCTAGGACGTTTATGTGCTGGGCACTTTGGGGGTCTGACCATCTGGCTTTTACGGTAAACCCTTGACATACGGCTCCCCAGCCCGTCTTCGATGTGTCTGTGGTAATTACAATGTGTGCAGAAACTCGAACCACGCGTACATCCCTGAGATAAACCCTCTCGTCCCGCCGCGGCTCCAATGCCTGTATGAGATTTGAGATGTTGAGATGAGAGTGTTACAGACGAGGCCACTGTAAGCAGACCTAGGAGCCTCTGGAAATATTGTGCAGGCAGGCGGCACCCCCTTGTGACCTCCCCGAGGCACCGCTTGAGGGAGATTATGTGTGGGCTCGAGAGGCAGGCTGTCATTGCATTCGAGTCTATTGAATGATGCATTCTGTTTCGGGGTAAGGGCACTCTTCTCTAAATTTATCCTCCACCCCAGATTTTTTAGGTGAGCGACCATAAGAGACACATGTTGAATTGATTGTTCCCTGGTGCTTGCCGGGGACATCCAATCGTCTAAGTAATTTTATATCTTTTCCCCGACTTTTCGCAGGGGGCCTAAGTCACTTCTATGCATTTCATGAAACAGCGAGGAGCGAGGGAAAGCCCAAATGGTAGTATGAGAAACTCATACGACTTCCCTTTGAAGGCAAATCGCAGGAAGCGCCTGTGTCTGTGAATGACAGGTGGAAGTAAGCGTCGGTCAAATCTAATTTCATGAACCAATCTCCCTCCGGTACCTCCTGTAGGATTCTTTTTATCAAGAGCATACAGAACTTGTAAGTGCACAGTGCTCGATTCAGCTGTCTCAGATCTAATATCGTTCTGAGGCCCCCGTTTCTCTTGGGAATAAGCACTTCGAGCACTTCTCTGATTGCATTCTTTTTTAGCAACCTCAATATCTCCTGACTGAGGATATGCGCTCGGACAAGCCTACAGCTGAGTCGATTATGCCTCTGCAAACTGCAGAGAGTACCCTTTTTCTACCATATTTAGGACCCAGGGCGAGTCTTTGGCTATCACGCGTCAATGATCTATGTGTTTTTGAAAGGGAGACCTGTTTATTGTTGACAGGGGAATCTCTGATCTGTGTATTGATTTTTGTGGCTACTTCACACTTCGTACAATGGTAGGGAGTGATTGTGTGCAACTGTTGTCTGGGGGACTTGTGTGCTTGAGATTGAGGACCGTGCTGTGCCCACCTTGGCAGGGCAACAGGGAGCTTGTGTCTTCATGAGTGAGGGTAGTGGACCTGTTCGGTCGCTCCCCTTGACTTTTTTTGCACAGACAGAAGACAGCATTGCGGGATGATAGTGGGCATGTTTGGTCATTCCCCGTGGCTTGTTTGTGCAGAGGGAAGACGGCAGTGCGGGCTGAGAGTGGGTACGTTCTGTCATTCCCCGTGACTTTTTCCGCAGAGGGAAGACCGCATTGTGGGTTGACAGTGGGCATATTTAGTCATTCCCCGTGGCTTTTTTGCACAGAGGGAAGACGGTAGGGCGGGCTGAGGCCCCTTTCCCTTGACGATGGTCATGGCGTCAGGGACGTTGGGTACGCTGCTGGGGACGTGCCTGGCGTGGTCTTTGCATGTCCAGTCTGAATTATTGTCTCACCCATCCTCTGCCTGCTGTGAGCTTTGACATCATCCTACCCGTGGCTTGGGCTGCAGCCTTTATTGCACGGAGGGCTAGGTTACTCGGCGTAGGTCCCCCAGTGTGTCTTTGAGGCGAGCGAGCGAGGCGGCGCGAAGGGGCACAAGTGTGATGCCATAGAATGCTCTAGTGGCGGCATGGCCACGTAGCCGAGGTCTGCGATGCCATTCACGTTGGTGTATGTCGATATGCCCTGGACGGGCACAGGAGCGGTGAGCTTTCAATTAACGTCTCAGTTCTTGGTGCAACTCGGGGATAAAGGGGGCTTTGGCAAATGCCTCAGTTTGTTTCTTCTCCAGGAAAGTGTCATCTATCTGAGAGGGAGCCGACGGGGCTGTCTCTGGCCAGACCAGGTCCAACAAGGAGGCTGCTCGTTTGAGCCTGGTCGGTTGCGGCCTGGGTCCTACTTCGTATCCTCTTCGGAGTCATCGTCCGGAGGGCCCTTCGAACGGAACATTGCTCTTCGGTCTACAGCTTTCCAGATACACAGCGAAGTATATCAGTCGTGCTGAACTTGACTTGGTGAAAAGCCAATTACTCTAGCAGCCAGACATGGGGGACTCGAGTCACATGACTTGACTCGAGTCGGACTCGAGTCACATTTTTTAGGACTTGAGACTTGCTTGATCAACATATAAAAGACTTGACTTGACTTTGACTTGCTATTCATGACTTGAGACTTGACTTAGACTTGAGACAAATGACTTGGAATGACTTGACTTTTTATTTTTCCATAGATATTAAGGCGTTAACTTTATGATTTTAGAAAATCTGCTTAGGTGCTGTTGCATGAGTCACGCGAGCGAACCTGTCATTGTTATCAAGTGACGCGACAGACCAACAGCAAGTGCCAGATCAAATGAGACAGACAGAGGTAGGCTAACTTGCAAATATGGAAGGCTCTACGTTTAAACCAAAACATAATATTTGGCTACACAGATGATGTATCTGACAACTCAAAGGAGAAATGAAAAGCAGTCTGCAAGTGCGCAAATTAGCGACATAACCACCACCACGTTGATTTTCATCCGTCAGAAGTTAGTCGTGTTAGAAACCTAATGTCAAATTTGAGGCATGTTAAGATTTGGCTTTGAATCTATTATGCTTTTTAGTGAACGCCATATTAGGTTAAAATGTGTGAAATGGCAAAGTGAAACATTTTCTTGTCTAAGTTTAATCTTGATATGCTAGCGAAAATGTTGCCAATGTGACCTAAAGTAAGCGCCTCTCTTTCTCCCTCACTCTTAAACACGTCCCTGTTCCATACGTTACAGTCTAGTAGTAACAACAGTAAGGCCTAACTAACTGCCAGCAATCAACATAGAAAAGTAGCTTACTTCATATGTTAGGCTTATGTATAATGATATAGCATTGACGGTCCTAAATCCCATTGCGCTGTCGCGCTTGTCAAAAGTTTGGCAGTGACGTCGGCGGCAGCATTTGATTAATTGATTACTTTTTTTTAATTGATTACTTCTCAACATTATTGGGTCCCTGGAGATGTGACAGGTCAGAACAGGTGTAACTTGAACTGTTTGAATATATTTTTTTATGATTTGATGTAGCCCAGTGTTTCTCAAACCTTTTCAGACGAAGGACTACTTAACCAATAAAAAAGAAACCCATGGACTACCTAGCTAAAAAAAAAAAGATTAGACCCACTTCAACAGTATATTAGCCTACACAATAAGCCTACTCACTGAACCACCTTGCTTTGCACTTTGATTATTGTGTCAGAGGATTCATATGATTTAAACTGGCATATCTTACATAGACAGTGTTGCAGAACTGTTTGGATTTACATATGGCAAACAACTCATCTATATTATATTTTACCACGTCTGCTCGCAGACCCCTTGGGATAGCTTGCGGACCACCAGTGGTCCCCAGACCACACTTTGAGAAACACTGATATAGCCTACCTAATATTTGAGGCATATTGAAACAATAATAGGCTATTTTATAATAGGTCTACTTGAAATACATTTATTTTTATTAGTATACATTTTATCTTATTCTTTAAACCGTTCAGATGTATGTGGCTTGAATGAATGCAATGTCTATTTGTTTGATACAAATAAAACTCCAGCAGTTCATAACTAGCCTATTTTAGCTTATTTTAAAATGAAAATGTGGGTAAATCATCATGAATTTGTATGATTTGGCTATGACTTGACTTGCTTGAACCAAGCTATGACTTGACTTGACTTGCTTGATTGTCACAAAAAATTACTTGGACTTGCTTGAGACTTGAAGGTTAAGACTTGAGACTTGCTTGTGACTTGCTTGTGACTTGCACATGTGTGACTTACTCCCACCTCTGCTAGCAACCACTTTGCATGTACTTGTAGTTCCTTCAGGAAAAAGTTCTCTAGCTATTATTATCCTTCTAACCAATTTTGTGTATTTAATTCAGGTTGAACTATATTGTGTAGGTCAAGGACACTTCAGCCATGTATGTACAGCCTAACTGTCTTGTTCATACATCCGCACGCGCTGCAGGAGCTGAAGGCGTTCAAGTCGCTTGAGTCAAGATCAGCGAACTGCTTACATTTGTTCCACCAACAACATTGTCTAACCAAGCAAACATTTTTGTTTCCGGGAATGATCCGCTGAATGACTTATTTGTGCAAACTGACTAACGTTTTGACGCCCATGCGTCTTCTTCAGAGTGGCGCCAGTCAGTTTAAAACAGCAAACTGATAGGAAAAACTATTGTCAAGACATTAGGCAATTAGGCTACTGGCATACACCAATAAACTTCAGAAAGACAAAAGTATGTTGTACTTCCATGAAGTTACATCTTGTCTTAAAATATTATGTAAAGAAAAAAATGATTGAATAAGATTTTTTGAGAGCAAAGAGCACTGGAGTGAAATTCCTTGTTTGTATATGCAAACCTGGCCAATAAAGCTGATTCTGATTCTGATAACTGCTAATGACAAGAAATGCAGGAGAGGAGACAGAGAAAAGCTGCTAATAGGCTGCTTTGGAGAGCCAACTAAAGCAGAAGCAAGCAGAGAAGTAGGCTAGCTTACAAACAAGCCAAAAGGAGAATACTAAGGAAAAGGTGCATTTTCATCAGGTCATCAGCAAACATACAGGCACTGGATTTAATATGCTGCACACCACTGTATGCCTGAGGATGCCACATACCCGCAATGAGTAATTGTTCAATAATTGTGATTGCAATATTGACCAAAATAACTGTGATTACGATTTTTGCCATAATCGAGGTGCCCGTCTATAGATTCTGGCTTTTGAACTGTGCATTAATAACAAATTGGATAGTACCTCCTCTTTAGCCCAGAGGATGTAGAGTCCATTCCCCCAAATAATTAAAAGCTTTCATTGGTCTAACCATATAGCCGTTTTTCACTTCAGTCCATCTTAAATGAGCACAGGCCCAGATCAGATGGCAGCATTTCTGTACCTTGTCTCAATATGGTTTCTTCCTTGCATGAGTTTAAAACTAGCATTTGTGGACGGAACATTAAACTGTGTCCATAGACAATGGTTCTCAGAAGTTTTTCTAAGCCCATACAATGATTATCTTTATAGAAAAAGGTCTGGTTTTAAAGGTACACTATGCAGGTTTAGGTATTTTTGGCGACTGTAGAGCTCCCTCTAGAGTCGCGATATATTTATATTTTACCCTGCTGTTGTAGCAACGTTCTCGTGACTTAAAGCAACACCAAAGGGTTTTTTAAACCTTAATAATGTTTCCAAAATCGTTTCAGTGGTTCATCAACTCATAACAGGGTGAACGGCACTTCTGCATTCGATTTGCGGCCCTCTATCGGCTATAACCGCACTATGTAAGTCACTCACTATGTCTATGCTGTATACTTATGCTAGGTGAACGATTCGCCAATTACACATTTGTTTACCATCAAATTGACTTTGTAAAAGTTATATTAAGGTGAAGATCTTGCATAGTGTACCTTTAATGCAGTGCCATCTGAGGCTCAAAAGATCCATGACCATCTCATATTGTTGTTCAGCCCTGTTCCTTGATGCAAAGATTTCTCTGGATTCTCTGTACATATTGCAGTGATATTATGTACTATATACTGTACGATGAAATCCCCATATGCTTTGCAATTTCCTGTTGAAGAGTATTATTCTTACATTGTTTCATTATTTGCCCACACAGGTTTACAGAGTGATGAACGCCTCTGCATCGTAACTTCTGAGAGAGTCTGCTTCATTGGGATGCTCCTTTTATACCCAATCATGGTGCCAGTTAATCCAATTAGTTCCTCCTTCTGTTGTCTTTTATCATGACACAATTTTTCCAGCCTTTAGATGCCCCCGTCCTAACTTCTGAGATGTGACATCAAATTCAAAATGGCTTATATTTTCCATGAAATTGACAAATTTGTCGCTTTCAACATTTGATATGTTGTCCTTTTAGTAGCAAAATAACAGTTTGAGATTTGCAGATTATCACATTATATTTTAATGAACTCCAACGATTTATCTATCCATCAATGTACATCCACCCATCCATCTCCCAACATCCATCTGTCTATTTACATCCACCATATCCATACATCTATTTATAACTTTGTATCCATTTATCATCCACTGATCTACCAACATCTACTGTATTTATTGATCTATATCCAATTATTAATCAGGCAATCTATCTATCTAGAAGAGAGAGAATTCAAAGACCTTTTTTGAAAATGACCAAGCCAGTTTTTCCCTCACCAAAATGTTGGCTAGATTTAGACTTGTTAGCATGTCAAGAATGGGACCAATGGGTGTGTCTTTATCCTAGCTGTAGAGCTGAGCTTAATTTAATTTCTGAAAGTGAATGAGGCTCAGCCACGGTTACCTGTGATTATTAATACTCATTTTTTACTTATTTATTTTATTTATCTCAATGATGATAACATTCATTGAGATAAAGCATTATTTTAGATGAGATTTTAAACTTTAAACGTTATACTGCACCTAGTTTTGTATGCATAATGGCCTAGTGATGAAGCTTGGTGCATTACTACAGAATCCAAATCATAATAGGAGAAACTGATAAAATCACAACAATACCCAACAACCCACAGTGCATTTTTATAATGCACCAATGACCTTAAGATTTGTACTTACCTTGCAGGTACTTACAATCCCATGATACCCCATTCTTTCCCCACTCAAAGAACATAGATACAGACAGTCAGAGTGAGTGAGTGAAAGTGTGAGAGTGAATCAGTGAATGTGTCAAGAGACAGACAAGGGGTGGACAGTGTTGGCGGAGATATCCTGCTTGTCACTTTCCAGAGAACTGACAGGTGAAATAGAAACAGAGGCCTCCACACTTACTCCTCATATTTGATATGGTAGATGAGCTCATCCTGGATGAGTCTGCATTCCGACTGAGAGGTTGAGGGCTCACTAATGTCCGAGTTTTTCATAGAGTTGCAGTTATTGTCCAAGCTGACTGTGGTCTGTGCTGCCTCCAATTTGCCATTAGTCCTTGTACTGGCTTTGCCACTTTTAGCTGTTGAGGCCACACTGGCCTTGCTATTCAGTCCAGAAGAGGCATGTGTGACATTCTCAATGGTCGCCTCAAACCAAGCACCGATGCTGATGTCTCTGCAGTCCACCAACTCGTTTATCTGACCAAAAAGAAATACATAGGCTAGAGGTTATTTAAATCATCATGCTACCAATTCACAATTGACCCTTCGCTAAGCCACGGCCAAAAACCGCCACAGGCCAATCATGGCTTAGCAACCCGTAACTAGGCACGGGAGGTCTGGCAAGCTTTTTGAGTTTTGCCATGTTAACCTATGGAGACTGACGGCCTGTGGGTCATGAAGGGCACTTATTTGGAAGTGTGGTGCCCTAAGCCACTTAAAAACACAGTGAAATAACATATTACACTATAGAAACATGACATTTGTTCTATTGGGAACACGTATTGTTCTAACTATAAAAAAAATGGCATATTGCATGATACGTGCTTCACGATGACGGCAGGAAGTTGTTAACAGACATTCACCAAGACTAATAGCCCGTCAGCAATCTATCTAAAATAACACCTATTTGAAGTACAATTCATGATATGTTGCCAAATATTGAAGTTGTGGGAAGTACATATCTTAAACTGTTTCTTTCATCCCCCATGCATGTTTAATTCGTCCTGGCCAGGAGGGACGAATGAAACAAATCGCATTCGACTTCTGCTTAAATAACTTATGAACGGTTTTGTTCAGATCTGAAAATGCAACTGTATTTGACAGGACAGATGTAGGTTGCTAGTAGTGCTGCTACTAAAGTCTAATTTTCTAACGACTAATCTTTCGAGTCATTTTTGGATTAGTCGACTACTCTAAAGCGACAATGTTTTTTTTTAAAAATCAAGTGTTTGTTATTTTGTGTGTCCATTTTATTTTGAACTCAACTGAAGGGCCAAAACATAAAATATATATATACTTTTGTTAGCAGCTCATTAAGTAAACTGTTCAAAAACATTATGTATTAACAATCTAAGCATAAGTATCTGCATTTCCATTAAGCTATAGTATACTGTAATGGACACTATGGACATAATTTATGGATCCCCTTAGTTAACTATATATGCTTGTGGTAAGTGTGTTCTGTGTTGTGAGAAATGCTACGATCTGAGATGCGTTCCTCACGACTCGTCAATGTATTATCTCGTTCTGTGTTATAGGGACGCTGTCTCTTTAATGACGCAAACCTTGATTGTTGATATCACAGGCGGCGCCATGTTCGTTTTAACGTTTTTTGAATGAATGAACAAACGACACACCGTTGCCTTGTCAACGTGAGACACTCTCTTTACTTCATTTATTGCAATTTCCACAATACCATATTAGTCAGTCTGGACTAGCCTACTACGCTTAGCTTAGCTACCCCCGCTTAGCTCTACCTAATAATGAATCGCGCTGAAAGCAGGGGTCCGTTGCACAAAAGCAGAATTAAGACATCCGGGATAAGTTACTGAGCTGCGCTCAATGAATCCAAAACAAGAGCGTACAGGCTTAATTGGTTGCACAACGACCAAGCCAGGATGAGCAGACACGGATTCACCAAGCCAGGTGAAACCTATCCTGGATAAGTGCGCGCTCACGGCTCCCTCAAATAGACCCCGCCACCGATCACAGATTCACTGATTCACCATGGCAACTAGAGGGGCTTCATTGCTTCTTCTACGGTGTGAAGTAGGTAGCGATAGCCTTTTCACCACAGCAACAAACAGCAACACCTCTGTTTAGGAGAATATTGCAACTAGTGCCGCGACCACCACGCGCAAAATGGTTAGGCACTCCCGTGACGTCACATTGTCGCATGACAGGTCGGGAATGGCGAGTATGTAAAAGTTATTTAATGATCACAAACGTTTAAATAATGACAGTGGGTCTAGGTATATGTGATAACAATGTGTAGTGGGCAGTGGAATAACTATTGGTTTCCGTTTGTGGTGACTGCTGACTGAGATAAGGGATGAGATTAAATAGATCCTGGAACTTAGCCTGGTCTGGAGCAGGCTAGCTCCACAGAATAAATCGCCATGGTAACTTATACCATAACATATCCTGCTGCCCCCTATCCCGCTTTTGTGCAACTGGATCACGGATAAATTGAGCCAGGATAACCAAGATATCCCGGCTTAATCCCTTATCCTAGTTTTGTGCAATAGGCCCCAGGTATGCACACAGTTATGCTGTTCGCGTTTACACTTGCGTGCATGGTGGGGTTTAAAACATTACTGCCAAAGTCTAAGTAGCCTGTTTAACATCCAATGACAGTCACTGTTCTTCTCAAGAGTTAATAACATAGAGTTAATAACATTACAGTGAGCCGTTTGAGACCAAAAATAAATAGGCGGTCAATAGTAAAACGACTCGTCGACTAAAAAAATTGCTGTCGAATAATTTTCGACTAATCGTGGCAGCACTAGTTGCTAGTGACAAAATATTAGCTTTCAGTGTGGTACGATGTCTTTCTTTCTTTCCTTTTATTTCATGTAAAAGACGGTGGCTGAGGGCGGGATTTAGCGAAGGGCCAATTCAGAGTGCAACTACAAAATCACTACAAAAGACAACTGAATCCTTGTATTACTTAAGGCAATATAAACCAAGGCAATCACAATTAAATAAAAGCAATGTGTAAAACAAACATACACACTTGTCACACATGAACATCTCATGCAAAACATTATATTCTTTTTTAAAATATATTTTTTGGGTTTTTTATTCCTTTAATTGGACAGGACAGGAGAGAGCGTAAAAGGAAGTGAGCTGGAGAGAGAGATGGGGTGCGACTGGGAAATGACCCTGATTGGACTCGAACCCAGGTCACCCGTGGGTACGTAGACCAGCCTTTCTCAAACTTCTTTGACCTGATGCCCAATCATGGCAGACTTAGGGGTCATAGGGCCCACATACATGAGCGTCGGAGCCATTATAAGAGGGTGGGACGAGTCCCACCAACTTTTTATAATTTAGTTTGGACCCCCACCCCACTTGCCATGCAAAATATCAGGGCTGTTTTAATATCTACAACATCCATGTCAAATCCATTCCACTTGATTACAAATGTTACAATGAAACTCCATATCACGCTTGTACACGCGCACACACACACACACACACACACACACACACACACACGAGCGGTCAAATTCTAGCTACTCGGGTAGCCGTTGGAAGATTACACACAGCTCATAAAATCCTTTGAAAGACTGGTGTTGAACCATCTGAAGGACATAACAGGACCTCTGCTGGACCCCCTGCAGTTTGCCTATAGGGCAAACAGGTCGGCGGATATGCCTTCAATATGGGACTGTAATACATCCTGCACCACCTCGACTCCCCAGGACGTATGCCAGGATTTTATTTGTAGACCTAAACACCATCATCCCTGAACTCCTACATGAGAAGGTCACTCAGTTCTCAGTGTCAGTGGATCATCAGCTTCCTGATTGACAGGCAGCAGCATGTCAGACTGGGGAGCATCTCATCCAAAACCCGGTCCATCAGTACTGGCGCCCCACAGGGGTGTGTCCTCTCCCAACTGCTCTTGTCTTTCTACATTAATGACTGCACCTCAAAGAGCCCATCTGTAAAACTCCTGAAGTTTGCAGATGACACCACCGTCATTGGGTTTGATTTAGGTTGGTGATGACAGGAGGTAGAACAGCTGGTCCAATGGTGCAGTCAGAACCATCTGGATTTAAACCCAAGAAGACTGTGAAGATGACCATCCAGAACGACACAGTGTCCACTGTGGATTCCTTTAAGTTTCTGGGATCAACCATTTCACAGGACCTAAAATGGTCTCCCCACATTGACTATCCAGAAAAAATCCCAGCAGAGGTTATACTTGCTGAACACTTTCTACTTAGCCATCATTCAGTCTGTCATCTGGTCTCCATCACTGTCTGTTTTGGGTCAGCCGCTAAAGGGACAGGGCCAGACTGCAATGGACAATTAGGGCTGCAGAGAGGATCATTGGAGCTGACCTTCCCTCCATCCAGGACCTGTACCGGTCTAGGGTCAGGAAAAGGGCAGCAAAAATCTCTGCAGACCCCCTCACATCCTGGTCACAAACTGTTTAACTTCCTTCCCTCTAGTAGGCGATACAGGGCACTGTTTGCCAAAACCAGCCGATACAAAGACCGCTTCTTCCCCCAAGCAGTCACTCTGCTGAATGCTCAGAAATAGCCCCCAGCCTTACACTGAACAGTCAACACTGTCAGTCAACAGTGTTCTGGTCATCTACCTCATACATTATTATTGCACTGAATTGCCTTGCACTATATTTGGGGGCCAAGCAGCGAAGCTGCGAAGCCCCATTGTTTTTCTATGATTTCTTATTATTATTATTATTATTATTTAACATCTTTCTTCCGCCAAGGGAGTCTATGGCAGCCTATAGAACCGTCTTGTAAAAAGTTGTGAAATTTGGCACACCGATTGGGGACAGTCCCATGTTTAATTTCACCAAGTTTTATGTCAGCACCTTGAGCACTCTAGCGCCACCAACAGGCCAAAGTTGGACGTGCGTTCACGCACGTAACTTTTGACCCGTTCAGCCGATTGTCAAAAATGAGGTACCGTTGGAATCCTTGGACCAGGCCGAGTTCAACGCACCCTATGACGTCATTTTCCGCCATGATGGATTTTCCGCCATATTGGATTTTAGTGAAAGTGAAACTAAAACTTCACAGGTCACAAATTTTGTCCAATCGTCACCAAACTTGACATACATGATCTTCAGACCAAGCCTAACAAAAGTTGTGGTGTTTTGTCTTCGGAACTATAACCGTTCGCGCGTAACAGCCAATCGAAGTTTGCGGCGAAGCCGCCAAACAGGAAGTGAGCTCATATCTCAGCAACCCATTCATCTATCATAACCAAACTTAGTACATGGACTCAGGACCCAATCAGGGGGACGCTCAAGAAATCTGGTGACCTTTGACCTCTAGGGGGCGCTTAAATTAAGAAACATGCCTTTTGGCCTGTAGCTGCAGTTGTGCTTAGAATTATAACTCACTAGTGGTGTCTGATAATACTGTTGGAGGTCCTTAGGCCGACACAAGCCAACTTGTGATGTCATCGTAATTTATTCGGCCGCCATATTGGATTTAATCAAAAACACGTACGAATTTTCGCAGGTCACAAATTTCAGCTGATCCTCACCAAAATTGGCAGAGACCATCTTCAGACCATGCCTTATCAGTGTATTTTTTTCTGGAACAATTGACAGAAGCGTTCGCCTGTAACAGCCAATGGAAATTTGCGGCGAAGCCGCCAAACAGGAAGTGATTTCATATCTCAGCAACGCTTTCATGTATCAAAACCAAACTTAGTACATGTACCTGCGACCCCATCGGGAGGAAGCTCAAGAAATTTGGTGATATTTGACCTCTAGGGGGCTCCGTAATTGACAAAAATGCATTTTGGCCAGTAGTTGCTGATGCACATTATTTTGCAATGGAAGTCAATGGCAGCCCATAGAACCGTCTGGTAAAAAGTTATACAATTTTGCACACTAATTGGGGACAGTCCAATAATTCATTTCACCAAGTTTCATGCCGGCACCTCAAGCACTCTAGCGCCACCAACAGGCCAAAGTTGGACTTGTGTTCACGGACGTAACTTTTGACCTGTTGACCCGAATGGCAAAATGTGGTATCATTGGAATCCTTGGGCCAAGCCGAGTTCAACACACCCTATGACGTCAATTCTTGACCTCTATGTTTAAATCACAGCAAGTGTGATCATATCTCAGTCAATCTTTTATTTTTGATGTGAAACTGATGACAGCAAGTTCCATCTAGTTCATTCTAATGTGTGCATGCAAGGGTGGGACGGGGTGGGATGGGCAGGGGCGGTTGCGGCGGTGGGCTGGCTGGGGAAGGGGGTGGCGACACTCAGCCCTGGTTCAGCTCCACAAAATCAGTTATGTTTTGATGTGAAACTTGACCTTGTAACTCAGCCAATCTTGGGTTGTATGGCATGGAACTTGCTGTGACTGCTTAAGGCTATATGTCTGATGCAACGGCTTTGACTTACATGGCAAATCTGGCCTGCTGAACTGCCTGCTTGGCCCCCACATTGCTGCTTGCAGCTATATTTATATTTATACTTACATTTTTAACCTCAGACTATACCAATATTGAACTATTCCTTTCCTCTCTTCATTGTATATTGTACCTCGCCTGTGCTTGTTGAGGTGTCCATGACCATGGCAACCTTAAGAGGGACAACAACAACCTATTTATTTATTTACAAATGTACATACTGTAACTATACTTATACATAGCTATATCCTACTGCTCTTCATACTATTCTTACTGCTCTGTTTTATTCTTATATGTTCTTATAAGTGAGTGTTGTATAGGGCTGGGACGGTATGGATGTTTTCTTACCGCGGTCGGTAAGCAAGAAATTACCGTGTTTATCAACAAGGCTATCATGATCAAAGAACTGTTACAGTCATGACGCTTATGCTAATGTTACGGTAGGCTACCGCACATTTTAATGGCTGCGTCAGGTTGTAACAAAGGTAGGTCCGAGGCTAGCCTAGACCTACATGTCGCTGTTAAAGCGATGGATCGAAGTAATTTCACCCTAGGGTCCTTTGCACCATGACCCCGAGCCAAACACCCTCCCAGAACCTGTTTTACTCGAACCCTGGTCGAGTAGCGCTGTCAGAAACTAATGAGTTTCTGCAGTCGTAATGGTACCAACTTTTATCTCGTAAATTACCCCACTAATAATGCCCTGAATGGTACGAAACTTCTACAGTAGTACAACTATGTTCTTTACTCATAAAACGAGGCATTGAAAAGTTTGTAAACACCAGGAGTTTATTTAAATAACTCTTGCCTGATGGATGCTACTATCTGCTACTATACCGCTGCATCAACGTTACTTCTGTGATTTGGGAAAAGTCCGTAAAAGTCCTGGCAGGAAGCATGCATAAGGATGTAGATTCAGGAATGCACTAATATTTTCTTCGTAGTACCAGTTTGCAACAATTATTAGTTAACACTAAGTTGTAAACACTTCGGAAAAAAACATATTAAAAACTGGATATACCAAAAAACGTTGATGTAATCGCTTCCTGCCAGGACTTTTACGGGCTTTTCCCAAATCACAGCAGTAACGTCTCTTTGCTTCTCTTTGCTATCTACACCACCTCTTTGGGACTGATTATCCGTTCGCACGGCTTCTCATACCACTGCTATGCAGACAACACTCAGCTCTCTGTCCTTTCCATCTGATGACCACTGGGTCTCGGTATGGATCTCGGATTGCCTCTCAGACATATCTACATGGATGAAGACACACCACCTCCAGCTAAACCTCTCAAAAACCGAACTGCTGGTCCTCCCAGCTAAACCTATTAGGGGTGTAACGGTTCATGTATTCGTATTGAACCGAAACGGTACGGGCGTCACGGTTCGGTGCATGAATTTACATGGAGAATACACGGTATAAAAATACATAAAACTCGTGTGCGGATTAATTAATGTCATGCGCAATTACTGTTAAGTAGCGAGTTACGGGAGTTCTTTAGCGACACCTAACGCTAATCTGTAGCCTCGCCATAGCTCTGAAGCTCTGATTGGCGCCTATGTTTTTTTTTGTCAGGTCGTCGGTGGAATCGACCCACAAGAGTTAGAGGATCCGCTGGTCTCTTTAAGATCGCAAGTTTGAGAACTTCAGTTACAGTAGTACAGGCGAGAGAGTGGTGGATAAGATGTGTGTCGGCGTTGTTCAGCAGTTGTTGGGTATGTGAGTGGAAATATATGCTACACATATTCGAAGCCATCACCCAGATGATGTAGGCTACCAATCACTGAAACGAGGGGAAAAAAACTTCCCCTGCACTTCAGCAGCCTTTGGATACACATACAAATAGGGCCAAAACATATGGCTTAAAGGAGAAGTTCGGTGTGAAATTGACCTTAGCTGTACTGAAAGATGTTGCAGAGTACTCACATGTGTCCAATAGGCACCTTCGCTCACCCCCTAGCATTCCAAATTACGCAGTTTTTAGCCGAGTAGCTGTGGGGGCATAGCGTAGCCTATGCAACTAAATCGCTATTTTTACACCATTAAAAAGGTTCCAAGTAACTCCACACTGCATTGGTAGACTTCTGAGGGTCTTGGAACCTTTTTAATTGTGTAAAAATAGCGATTTAGCTGCATAGGCTACGCTATGCCCCCCACAGCTACTTGGCTAAAAACGGCGTAATTCGGAATGCTAGGGGGTGAGCGAAGGTGCCTATTGGACACATGTAAGTACTCGGCAACATCTTTCAGTACAGCTAAGGTCAATTTCACACCGAACTTCTCCTTTAAATTAAATTATTTCGTAATGACAGAAAGCTATGTAACTCGCGTGGTAATTACCTTTATGTTGGGGTAACTTGTAACTTCTCACATGAGGAGCTGGTAGTGTTAAGTGCATAGACAGTAAAAGAAAGTGACAATGCTAACCAGGCTAATAAATAAACCATGCTACGGTGAGTTAACGTCGAAGGGCAAAGTCACGTGACTTCTAGTTGTAGTCTGTTTTTGAAATGAAAGGAGCAATTTCGTTTTTTTTAAAGAAGGCAAAATAGTGTGATATTTTCACAGTTAGTAGGCTAGATTATTACTGTACACACACTGAAAAATATTGAGGCAAATTGTAGACCCTTCCATATATAACTAAACACAGATGTTTAAGGTCTTGCTATTTTTAAAAATCATTATTCTATGTAATTTGCACTTTCAGAAATAAGAAATGCTGTAGGCCTATTTTCAGTTTTATAGCTGATTGTCTTATTTTGTTTACAAGTTACAGATGGAGTCTGGGTACTTATTGTACTGTTTAGCCATCTTACACACTTACACACATCTTACACACTTCAGGCTGTTGCAGATAGCTCAGGGAAGAGACTGTATGACACTAGGTGGTATAGCCTGAGACATAAACAAAAAAAAAATTGCTTTCTGCATTTTTGTTTTGCTTTTCCCTCCATTGTACCGAACTCGTACCGAACCGTGATGTCCGAACCGAGGTATGAACCGAACCGTGACTTCTGTGTACCGTTACACCCCTAAAACCTATACATCATGACTGCAGAAACGTTTGTTTTCTTTTTCTGTCGGTCCGTGGGTCCTTGATCAATTGCGCAGCAAATTATCAGACAAAGCATAATTTCACTCCACGGCTCCACAGACCAGCAGTCTCCACGTTGCGGACCGGTGCCGGTCCGCGACCCATAGTTAAAGAAACACTGGTCTAATGGACCTTTCACTGTGTTGCCATCACGTCACATCACGTCAATTTATTTTTATAGCACATTTAACGAAACAGGGTTCACACAAAGGGCCCGAAAATATGAATAATGTATTTATAGTAAGATCAAGTATCGTGCAAAAACATGGGAAGAGCAGTATTTACAGCGATTTATTAGGTAATCCTAAAAACAGTATGTATGAAAACAGTGCAATACAATACATTATAATAATATTGACATATTTTATATTGTAATATTGACATATTTCATGATTGCTAAACTTTTTGTCATTGGTTGACTCCATTCAACTGCGCTTGTGAATCATACCATTCCGTTGATCCAATTACTTTTTCAAAGAATAATATGTAGCATTTCTTCTGCACTTCCAACCAATTCAATTCACGCAAACATGGTTGTAGTTTTAGACCCGTTTTAAATATCATAGGCTATCACATCCAACCAGGCTGTTATTTTGTTAATCTATAGCCATCTTAAATTGAGCAAAACATACTGTATGTGCTATTACATATTCACTTATGACTGGTGCTGAATCACGTTTAATCTCCAATGGATGGGATAGGCTATAGCCTACACTGTGATGATGCCAAAAAATTACCTTAGGAGTCTGATGAACTATGATTGGCCTACTATTGTAAAATTCTATCTTCGTTTGGTGTTAGTATTAAGTGTGGGTGCTTCAAGGTTGTTCCATTCTCCATCAAGCGGTAATCCATCAGATCAGGATTAAATGGGACACTGAAATACCGGGGGACACGAAACTTTTTGGGCATGTAGCACCACAAGGATGACACGGAACCATTGTTTTTCACTTTGATCCGTCAACCCCCCGGCGGACTGGACCCCCCAAAAGGAGGGTAGGGCAGACACGGTTTTCTGTAATATCACAAGAACCGTAGGGTCTAGGAGGACCAAATTTTTTTAGCATGTTGGTCTCAAGGGGCCATGTCAATCCAACCCATAACCACTCATTTGATGTATAGCGCCACCTAGTTAAAAATGAAAAAGCAAAAATGAGGCATTGTGATCGCAGGTGATCGCAATGATCGCAGATCGCATTTAGTGCTGCCGCGATTAGTCGACTTAGTCGACCTAATCGACCATGAAAATTAGTCGACGGCAATTTTTTTAGTCGAAGAGTCGTTTTACTATTGACCGCCTATTTATTTTTGGTCTCACACGGCTGTAATGTTATATTAACTCTATGTTATTAACTCTTGAAAAGTACAATGACTGTCTTTGGATGTTAAACAGGCTACTAAGACTTTGGCATGTTTTAAACCCCACTATGCACGCAAGTGTTAATGCCAGCAGCAAAGCTGCGTGCCTGCCTGCTTTCAGCGCAATTAATTATTAGGCAGAGCTAAGTGGGGTTACGCTAGTCCAGACTCTGACTAATATAGTAGCCTATTGTGGAAATTGAAATAAATGAAGTGAAGTGTCTCACGTTGACAACGCAACGGCGTGTCATTACTGTAATTCATTCATACAAAAAAACGTTAAACCGAACATGCCGCCGCCCGTGATATCAACAATCAAGGTGCGTCATTTCCCATGGTCAATAAGTCACAACGCATATTTTTTTAGCGTTCAAGCCAACTGATAAAGTGAAGTAACCTATGTGGTAAGACGCGCAAAGTGCCTGTAGCCTACTTGTTTTGAACATGCTGATGTTAGGCTCATTTGCAAAGTCCTCAACTCCTGTCGCCTTTCAAAGTCCAGCGTTTCTCAAACTATAGGCCGCGCGGACCAGCACCGGCCGTAACGTAGACATTGCTGGTCCGGAGCCGCGGAGTGAAATTATTCCCGGGGCTTCGTCTGATAATTTGCTGCGCAATTGATCAGGGAACCGCGGACCGACAGAAAAAGAAAACAAACTTTTCTGCAATCAGTATGAATTACTTGCTAATTTGGTGTCATCAAACATAGAGGCATACAATTAAATGGTGGTATGAGCGTTCATTCAATGCGCGAGAGAAACTGAAAGCACTTGATAACGTTGGTAGCAAATCTCCAATTCAACCTATTGGAAAGCTATTTAATTATGAAACTACATTTAATAGAACAATGTGGATTTATGCAACTTCCATAAAAACAGAGCACAGACTATCTACGGTATTGTATAGTCAAATTTGAATAACGTGGCCAAAAGCTTGTGGCATAATTAAATATGTAAATATTCTTTCCATTTGCCTACCAGTATATGATGCTTGCATGAGGGAAACATCCCAAAACGATGACACCCATATAATTGCTGTTGTTTTTATTGTATTTATCATGCAACCATGCAAAAGCAATGGAACTATTCTAATTATATTTTACATTAGTAAAGCAGTCCTCTGATGTGCATGTTTTCAAACTTTTTGTGAACAATGTTAGCACTTTAAACACTGGCTGCTTTGAAGTGCATGTATAACAATATAGCATAACAATAATAATTGTGATGTGATATAATGATAATTTGATGGGGGGTGGGTTCATGTAGGTGGGCCCTATGACCCCAAAGTATGCCATGACCGGGCCTCAGGTCAAAGAAGTTGTGTATGTCGATGGCAACACTGGCATACAAATAAAGTCTATCAAAGGTCTGACATTACTGTAGATCTGAAGGTAGCATTTTAAATGGGTGTTTTTTTTTAATACATAATGTTTTTGAACAGTTTACTTACAGTAATACAGCTTCTAACAAAAGTAGGGTGATATATATTTTACGTTTTCCCTTTAGTTGAGTTCAAAATAAAACGTACACAACAAAATAACAAACACTTGATTTAAAAAAAAATCGAAAGATTAGTCGTTAGAAAATTAGTCGTTAGTGGCAGCACTAATCGCATTATGAAGTTATTATTTATTTATTGTTGGAAGACGCATGATCGCACTTTAGTTGAGTAGATGGAAGTTGGAACAGGTGCAAATCAGTTATTAACTGGCCTTTAGGACATCTTAATGGCCAATAGAAAGTTAGGGAAAAAATAAGCTTGTTTTTCGTTAATATCTTAAAAAGTATAAAGTTTACAAATACGAAATGCATACAAATACGAAATGCATAGCAACTTTGTCCATTTGAAGAGCTACGTTACAAAGTTTGAATGAAGTTTCTAAGTTAAATGGTTCAAATTTAATACCGTCTGGAAAAATTAGTAAGCGGTTTAATAATAAGTAGAAGCCTAGGAAGAACAGTACAGTGCATTTTCATGCACTGTAATAATAATAATAATAATAATAATAATAACTAAAAATGCAATTCCAAGGAATTACCAGTGCATGAAAATGCTAAAGTTGTGATGTAAAATATCATGTATAGTTAAAATAGATAATACAGAGATGGTTACTACGGTGATGCTAGGATAGACATGGTGGTTGCATAGCTTAATAAAAGTTGATAGTTTAAAAGTAGACCGTTGAATGTAGATAGTTTAAAAGTTGTTGATAGACAGCTAGTTTAATAGATAGATAGTTTAATGATAGTTTAAGAGTAGACTGTTTAAAAGTTTAATGTAAATAGTTAAAAAGTTGTTGACAGACTGAAAGTTTAATGAATGTTGATATTCAAATAGTTTAATGGCTGTGTATAGGTAGATATTTCACGATAACTAAAAGTTGGAATGGCTCTAATGTTTGCTAGCAGTTATGCTAACCATTTTAACTATGGTAACAATGTTAACCATGCTACTTAGCTAACTTAACTAATGTTTTCTAGCAGTTTTGCTAAAATGCTAACATGCTAACAATGTTAACCATGCTACTTAGCTAACTTAGCTAATGTTTTCTAGCAGTTTTGCTAAAAACACTAAAAATGTTAACTATGCTAACAATGCCAACATGCTAACTATGCTACTTAGCTAACTTAGCTAATGTTTTCTAGCAGTTTTGCTAAAAATGTTAACCATGCTAACTATGCTAACTAGCTACAGTGGGTAGGAGTCATAGTTGATGACAAGTGTTCACATAGTTGATGACAAGTAAAAAGTTGTTGATAGACATAGATAGGCTAGTTTAATAGATAGTTTAATGAAAAGTAGACCGTTTAAAAGTTGAATGTAAAAAGTTCAGTAGTTTAATGGGTTAAATTGTTTAACAGTGGATTATTGTAGTGAGGACTTTTATTTTGAAACAGTTTTGGGCAGAGGAAACAGTTGAATAGGATGTGTAGTCTTAATTGACCCAGATTGTATGCTTAAAGCCTGAGGCTGCAGGTGGCCTGAACACCTGGCATAGGATTCTAATTGCTTAATGGCCGTATTATGATGTCACAATCGGCAATGTTAAGTCTATGGGAATTTTTAAAAAGTTTTTCTTTAATAGTTTAAAAAGTATAAAAGTTTTAAAGTTGAAAAGACATAGACACATTTCATGCACTGTAATAATAATAATAACTAGAGAATGTAATTCCAGGGAATTACAAGTGCATGAAAATGACGCTAGGACAGACATGGTGGTTGCACAGCTTAATAAAAGTTGATAGTTTAAAAGTAGACAGTTTAAAAGTTGAATGTAGATTGGGAGTTGATCACACTAGTTGACTGAAAAGCCCAGGCTGCCAAACAGTTGTGGGCAGAGGACACAATTGGCGGGAGTCATAGCTGATGATGACAGTTGGATTGGCTGAACAGTTAAATTGTTGGATAGTTTAAATGGTTCAAATATTTCATAGGGAATTATTGTAGTGAGGACTTTTATTTTGAAACAGCTTTGGGCAGAGGAAACAGTTGACGGGAGTCAAAGTTGATGACAACTGACTGTTGCTAGAGTTACTACAGTGGTTTGCTTGTATAATCATCTTAGTTTGCTATGGAAACTGACATAGATGCTTAATTTCAATGGTTGCTAAATTGGTTGCTAGGTAGGTGGTGGTTTAATATAGTAGGCTAGAGGCATAGTTGATGATAACTGACAGTTGGAATAGTTGAACAGTTAAATAGTCGGATAGTTTAAATGGTTAAATTATTTAATAGGGAATTATTGTAGTGGAGACTTTTATTTTTAAACAGTTGTGGGCAGAGGAAACAGTTGAACAGGATCTGTAGTCTTAAGAGAGCCAGATTGTATGCTTAAAGCCTGAGACAGACAGTTGCTGGAGGTGGCCGGAACCATATGGCTCTGGCCGGAACACTTGGCATAGGATTATAAGAGCCCTATTGTGATGCCATAATCGTCAGTGTTAAGTCTATGGGGAAAATGTTAATAGTTTTTAATTAATAGTTCAAAAAGTATAAAAGTTACAAATATGAAAAATACATTCCCCACCTGTCCTAAGTAAGACCTACGTAACACAGTTTGAATGAAGTTTCTACATTAAACGGTTGAAGCCGCATTAAACGCAGAAAAAGCGTTAGAAGAAGAATAATAACTAGAAAAGCATTTCCTGAAGGAAATACAGTGCATGAAAATGCAAAAAATATGATGTAAAATATCATACAGAGTAAAAACAAACTATATTGGTTGCTAGGTAGATGAGGTTTAATATAGTTGGAGTGACTGAACAGTTAAATAGGTGGATAGTTTATATGGTTAAATGATTTGCTTGGTAGATAAGGTTTAATATAGTTGGAATGATTGAACGGTTAAATAGGTGGATCATACTTAACTTAGTTAACTTAGCTAATGTTTTCATTTTTAGTAGTTATGCTAACTAGCAATGCTAACATGCTAACTATGTTAACCATGTGACTTAGCTAACCTAGCTAATCATTTTTAGCAGTTTTGCTATCTATGCTAACTAGCATGCTAACATGCTAGCATGCTAACCATTTTATTTAGCTAACTTAACTAATCATTTTTAACAGTTTTGCTAAAAATGCTAACTAGCATGTTAACATGCTAGCATGCTAACTATGCTAACCATGTGACTTAGCTAACTTAGCTGATCATTTTTAGCAGTTTTGTAAAAAATGCTAATGCTAACATGCTAGCATGCTAACTATGCTAACCAAGTTACTTAGCTAACTTAGCTAACTAGCTACAGTGGGTAGGAGTCATAGTTGATGACAAGTAACAGTTACAATGGCTGAACAGTTAAAAAGTTCAGTAGTTTAAAGGGTTAAATTGTTTAACAGTGAAATATTGTAGTGAGGACTTTTATTTTGAAACAGTTTTTGGCAGAGGAAGCAGTTGAACAGGATGTGTAGTCTTAATAGGGCCAGTTTGTATGCTTAAAGCCTGAGAATGGCAGTTGAAACAGGTGGCCCGAACACCTGCCATAGGATTCAAATGGTTAAATGATTTGCTAGGTAGATGAGGTTTAATATAGTTGGAATGACAACTAGGTAGATGAGGTTTAATATAGTTGGAATGACTGAACTAGGTAGATGAGGTTTAATATAGTTGGAATGACTGAACGGTTAAATAGGTGGATAGTGTAAAAGGTTAAATTATTTGCTAGGTAGATGAGGTTTAATATAGTTGGAATGACTGAACTAGGTAGATGAGGTTTAATATAGTTGGACTGACTGAACAGTCAAATAGCTGGATAGTTTAAAAGGTTAGCCTGAAAAACTGATAGGGTGCAGGTGGCCTGGCCACCTGGCCTAGGATTCTAATTGCTTAACGGCAGTCTTAATAGAGCCATATTGTATGCTTAAAGCCTGAGACAGAGTATATAGTTTAAAAGTTAAATGTAGATAGTGTAATGGATGTTGATAGACAGAAAGTTGAATGGATGTTGATAGGCAGATTGTTTAATGGATGTTGATGGATAGTTTAATGGGTGGATGAGTGAATGGTTTGAAGAGGATGAATGGATAGAAAGTTGGAGGAAATGTGTCTTATATCCTTGTAGAATGGAGAGACAGAGAGAGTTGGTCTAGTTCAGTAGAAAGCAGTTGATACAGGTGCAATCAGTTGAACTGATTCTTTGATGGGGCCTAGATGAGCAGCTGGAAGATGATACCAGGTGCAAATCAAGTTAATTAGTCCATTGTGATGTCATCAGCCCATGTTAAGTCTATGGGGAAATTTTGAGTAGTTTTTAATTAATAGTTTAAAAAGTATAAAAGTTACAAAGATGAAAAATACATAGCCCACATGTCCTAAGTAAGACCTACGCAACATAGTTTGAATGAAGTTTCTACGTTAAACGGTTGAAGCTGCATTAACTGCGTTAGAAGAAGAAAAATAATAAGAATAAGAAGAAGAAGAAGAAGAAGAAGAAGCCTAGGAAGAACAGTAGAGTGCATTTTCATGCACTCTAACTAGAAAAGCATTTCCTGAAGGAAATACAGTGCATGAAAATGCCAAAAATATGATGTAAAATATCATACAGAGTAAAACAAACTATATTGGTTGCTAGGTAGACGAGGTTTAATATAGTTGGAATGACTGAACAGTTAAATAGGTGGATAGTTTATATAGTTAAATTATTTGCTTGGTAGATAAGGTTTAATATAGTTGGAATGATTGAACGGTTAAATAGATGGATAATTTAAATGGTTAAATTATTTAGGTAGATAATTGACGATAACTGACAGTTGGAATGGCTCTAATGTTTGCTAGCAGTTATGCTAACTATGTTATCAAAGATAATAATGTTAACCAAGTTACTTAACTTAGTTAACTTAGCTAATGTTTTCATATTTAGTAGTTATGCTAACTAGCATGCTAACTATGTTAACCATGTTACTTAGCTAACTTAGCTAATCATTTTTAACAGTTTTGCTAAAAATGCTAACTAGCATGCTAACATGCTAGCATGCTAACTGTGTGCTAACCACGTTACTTAGCTAACCACATTACTTAGCTAACTTAGCTAATCATTTTTAGCAGTTTTGCTAAAAATGCTAACTAGCATGCTAACATGCTAGCATGCTAACTATGCTAACCATGTGACTTAGCTAACTTAGCTAATCATTTTTAGTCATTTTGCTAAAAATGCTAACTAGCGTGCTAACATGCTAACATGCTAACTATGCTAACCATGTTACTTAGCTAACTTAGCTAATCATTTTTAGTAGTTTTGCTAAAAATGCTAACTAGCATGCTAACATGCTAGCATGCTAACTATGCTAACCATGTGACTTAGCTAACTTAGCTAATCATTTTTAGCAGTTTTGCTAAAAATGCTAACTAGCATGCTAACATGCTAGCATGCTAACTATGCTAACCATGTGACTTAGCTAACTTAGCTAATCGTTTTTAACAGTTTTGCTAAAAATGCTAACTAGCATGCTAAAATGCTAGCATGCTAACTATGCTAACCAAGTTACTTAGCTAACTTAGCTAACTAGCTACAGTGGGTAGGAGTCATAGTTGATGACAAGTAACAGTTACAATGGCTGAACAGTTAAAAAGTTCAGTAGTTTAAAGGGTTAAATTGTTTAACAGTGAAATATTGTAGTGAGGACTTTTATTTTGAAACAGTTTTTGGCAGAGGAAGCAGTTGGACAGGATGTGTAGTCTTAATAGGGCCAGTTTGTATGCTTAAAGCCTGAGACTGGCAGTTGATGCAGCTGGCCCGAACACCTGCCATAGGATTCTAATTGCTTAACGGCAGTCTTAATAGAGCCATATTGTATGCTTAAAGCCTGAGACAGAGTATATAGTTTAAAAGTTAAATGTAGATAGTGTAATGGATGTTGATAGACAGAAAGTTGAATGGATGTTGATAGGCAGATTGTTTAATGGATGTTGATGGATAGTTTAATGGGTGGATGAGTGAATGGTTTGAAGAGGATGAATGGATAGAAAGTTGGAGGAAATGTGTCTTATATCCTTGTAGAATGGAGAGACAGAGAGAGTTGGTCTAGTTCAGTAGAAAGCAGTTGATACAGGTGCAATCAGTTGAACTGATTCTTTGATGGGGCCTAGATGAGCAGCTGGAAGATGATACCAGGTGCAAATCAAGTTAATTAGTCCATTGTGATGTCATCAGCCCATGTTAAGTATATGGGGAAATTTTGAGCAGTTTTTAATTAATAGTTTAAAAAGTATAAAAGTTACAAAGATGAAAAATACAAAGCCCACATGTCATAAGTAAGACCTACGCAACGCAGTTTGAATGAAGTTTCTACGTTAAACGGTTGAAGCTGCATTAACTGCGTTAGAAGAAGAAGAATAACTAGAAAAGCATTTCCTGAAGAAAATATAGTGCATGAAAATGCAAAAATATGATGAGGTCATATGGCTAAATTATTTGCTTGGTAGATAAGGTTTAATATAGTAGGAATGACTAAACAGTTAAATAGGTTGATAATTGAAATGGTTAAATTATTTAGGCAGATAGTTGATGATAACTAACAGTTGGAATGGCTCCAATGTTTGCTAGTAGTTATGTTAACTATGTTAACAAAGATAATAATGCTAACCAAGTTACTATGCTAACTAGCATGCTAACAATGTTAAAATGTTAACTATGCTAACCATATGACTTAGCTAACCTAGCTAATCATTTTTATTAGTTATGATAACTATGCTAATTAGCATGCTAACATGCTAGCATGCTAACCATGTGACTTAGCTAACTTAGCTAATCATTTTTAGCAGTTTTGTAAAAAATGCTAACTAGCATGCTAACATGTTAGCATGCTAACTATGCTAACCATGTGACTTAGCTAACTTAGCTAATCATTTTTAGCAGTTTTGCTAAAAATGCTAACTAGCATGCTAACATGCTAGTATGCTAACATGCTAACTATGTTAACCATGCTAACTAGCTACAGTGGGTAGGAGTCATAGTTGATGACAAGTAACAGTTACAATGGCTGAACAGTTAAAAAGTTCAGTAGTTTAAAGGGTTACATTGTTTAACAGTGAAATATTGTAGTGAGGACTTTTATTTTGAAACAGTTTTTGGCAGAGGAAGCAGTTGGACAGGATGTGTAGTCTTAATAGGGCCAGATTGTATGCTTAAAGCCTGAGACTGGCAGTTGATGCAGCTGGCCCGAACACCTGCCATAGGATTCTAATTGCTTAACGGCAGTCTTAATAGAGCCATATTGTATGCTTAAAGCCTGAGACAGAGTATATAGTTTAAAAGTTAAATGTAGATAGTGTAATGGATGTTGATAGACAGAAAGTTGAATGGATGTTGATAGGCAGATTGTTTAATGGATGTTGATGGATAGTTTAATAGGTGGATGAGTGAATGGTTTGAAGAGGATGAATGGATAGAAAGTTGGAGGAAATGTGTCTTATATCCTTGTAGAATGGAGAGACAGAGAGAGTTGGTCTAGTTCAGTAGAAAGCAGTTGATACAGGTGCAATCAGTTGAACTGATTCTTTGATGGGGCCTAGATGAGCAGCTGGAAGATGATACCAGGTGCAAATCAAGTTAATTAGTCCATTGTGATGTCATCAGCCCATGTTAAGTCTATGGGGAAATTTTGAGCAGTTTTTAATTAATAGTTTAAAAAGTATAAAAGTTACAAAGATGAAAAATACAAAGCCCACATGTCATAAGTAAGACCTACGCAACGCAGTTTGAATGAAGTTTCTACGTTAAACAGTTGAAGCTGCATTAACTGCGTTAGAAGAAGAAAAATAACTAGAAAAGCATTTCCTGAAGGAAATACAGTGCATGAAAATGCAAAAATATGATGAGTTCATATGGTTAAATTATTTGCTTGGTAGATAAGGTTTAATATAGTTGGAATGACTAAACAGTTAAATAGGTTGATAATTGAAATGGTTAAATTATTTAGGCAGATAGTTGATGATAACTAACAGTTGGAATGGCTCCAATGTTTTCTAGTAGTTATGCTAACTATGTTAACAAAGATAATAATGCTAACCAAGTTACTATGCTAACTAGCATGCTACCAATGTTAAAATGTTAACTATGCTAATCATATGACTTAGCTAACCTAGTTAATCATGTTTATTAGTTATGATAACTATGCTAATTAGCATGCTAACATGCTGACTATGCTAACCATGTGACTTAGCTAACTTAGCTAATCATTTTTAGCAGTTTTGCTAAAAATGCTAACTAGCATGCTAACATGCTAGCATGCTAACTATGCTAACCATGTGACTTAGCTTACTTAGCTAATCATTTTTAGCAGTTTTGCTAAAAATGCTAACTAGCATGCTAACATGTTAGCATGCTAACTATGCTAACCATGAGACTTAGCTAACTTAGCTAATCATTTTTAGCAGTTTTACAAAAAATGCTAACTAGCATGTTAACATGCTAGCATGCTAACATGCTAACTATGCTAACCATGCTAACTAGCTACAGTGGGTAAAAGTCATAGTTGATGACAAGTAACAGTTACAATGGCTAAACAGTTAAAAAGTTCAGTCGTTTAAAGGGTTAAATTGTTTAACAGTGAAATATTGTAGTGAGGACTTTTATTTTGAAACAGTTTTTGGCAGAGGAAGCAGTTGGACAGGATGTGTAGTCTTAATAGGGCCAGTTTGTATGCTTAAAGCCTGAGACTGGCAGTTGATGCAGCTGGCCCGAACACCTGCCATAGGATTCTAATTGCTTAACGGCAGTCTTAATAGAGACATATTGTATGCTTAAAGCCTGAGACAGAGTATATAGTTTAAAAGTTAAATGTAGATAGTGTAATGGATGTTGATAGACAGAAAGTTGAATGGATGTTGATAGGCAGATTGTTTAATGGATGTTGATGGATAGTTTAATGGGTGGATGAGTGAATGGTTTGAAGAGGATGAATGGATAGAAAGTTGGAGGAAATGTGTCTTATATCCTTGTAGAATGGAGAGACAGAGAGAGTTGGTCTAGTTCAGTAGAAAGCAGTTGATACAGGTGCAATCAGTTGAACTGATTCTTTGATGGGGCCTAGATGAGCAGCTGGAAGATGATACCAGGTGCAAATCAAGTTAATTAGTCCATTGTGATGTCATCAGCCCATGTTAAGTCTATGGGGAAATTTTGAGCAGTTTTTAATTAATAGTTTAAAAAGTATAAAAGTTACAAAGATGAAAAATACAAAGCCCACATGTCATAAGTAAGACCTACGCAACGCAGTTTGAATGAAGTTTCTATGTTAAACGGTTGAAGCTGCATTAACTGCGTTAGAAGAAGAAGAATAATAACTAGAAAAGCATTTCCTGAAGGAAATACAGTGCATGAAAATGCAAAAAATATGATGTAAAATATCATACAGAGTAAAAACAAACTATATTGGTTGCTAGGTAGATGAGGTTTAATATAGTTGGAGTGACTGAACAGTTAAATAGGTGGATAGTTTATATGGTTAAATGATTTGCTTGGTAGATAAGGTTTAATATAGTTGGAATGATTGAACGGTTAAATAGGTGGATAATACTTAACTTAGTTAACTTAGCTAATGTTTTCATTTTTAGTAGTTATGCTAACTAGCATGTTAGCAATGCTAACATGCTAACTATGTTAACCATGTTACTTAGCTAATCATTTTTACTTAACTTAGTTAACTTACTTAACTTAGCTAATCATTTTTAATAGTTTTGCTAAAAATGCTAACTAGCATGCTAACATGTTAGCATGCTAACCATGTGACTTAGCTAACTTAGCTAATCATTTTTAGCAGTTTTGCTAAAAATGCTAATTAGCATGCTAACTAGCATGCTAACATGCTAGCATGCTAACTATGCTAACCATGTGACTTAGCTAACTTAGCTAATCATTTTTAGCAGTTTTGTTAAAAATGCTAACTAGCATGCTAACATGCTAGCATGCTAACTATGCTAACCATGTGACTTAGCTAACTTAGCTAATCATTTTTAGCAGTTTTGCTAAAAATGCTAACTAGCATGCTAACATGCTAGCATGCTAACTATGCTAAACAAGTTACTTAGCTAACTTAGCTAACTAGCTACAGTGAGTAGGAGTCATAGTTGATGACAAGTAACAGTTACAATGGCTGAACAGTTAAAAAGTTCAGTAGTTTAAAGGGTTAAATTGTTTAACAGTGAAATATTGTAGTGAGGACTTTTATTTTGAAACGGTTTTTGGCAGAGGAAGCAGTTGGACAGGATGTGTAGTCTTAATAGGGCCAGTTTGTATGCTTAAAGCCTGAGACTGGCAGTTGAAACAGGTGGCCCGAACACCTGCCGTAGGATTCTAATTGCTTAACGGCCGTATTGTGATGTCATAATCATAATGTTAAGTCAATGGGGAAATTTTGATTCGTTTTTAATTAATAGTTTAAAAAGTATAAAAGTTACAAAGTTGAAAAATACAAAGCTCACATGTCCTAAGTAAGACCTACGTAACATAGTTTGAATGAAGTTTCTACGTTAAACGGTTGAAGCTGCATTAAGTGCGTTAGAAGAAGAATAATAATAATAATAATAACTAGAAAAGCATTTCCTGAAGGAAATACAGTGCATGAAAATGCAAAAAATATGATGTAAAATATCATACAGATTAAAAACAAACTATATTGGTTGCTAGGTAGATGAGGTTTAATATAGTTGGAGTGACTGAACAGTTAAATAGGTGGATAGTTTATATGGTTAAATGATTTGCTTGGAAGATAAGGTTTAATAAAGTTGGAATGATTGAACGGTTAAATAGGTGGACAATACTTAACTTAGTTAACTTAGCTAATGCATTTTTAGTAGTTAGCAATGCTAACATGCTAACTATGTTAACCATGTGACTTAGCTAATCTAGCTAATCATTTTTAGCAGTTTTGCTAACTATGCTAACTAGCATGCTAACATGTTAGCATGCTAACTATGATAACCATGTGACTTAGCTAACTTAGCTAATCATTTTTAGCAGTTTTGCAAAAAATGCTAACTAGCATGCTAACATGCTAGCATGCTAACTTTGCTAACCATGTGACTTAGCTAACTTAGCTAATCATTTTTAGCAGTTTTGCAAAAAATGCTAACTAGCATGTTAGCATGCTAACATGCTAGCATGATAACTATGCTAACCATGTGACTTAGCTAACTTAGCTAATCATTTTTAGCAGTTTTGCAAAAAATGCTAACTAGCATGCTAACATGCTAGCATGCTAACTATGCTAACCATGTGACTTAGCTAACTTAGCTAATCATTTTTAGCAGTTTTGTAAAAAATGCTAACTAGCATGTTAACATGCTAGCATGCTAACTATGCTAACCATGTGACTTAGCTAACTTAGCTAATCATTTTTAGCAGTTTTATAAAAAATGCTAACTAGCATGTTAGCATGCTAACATGTTAGCATGCTAACTATGCTAACCATGTGACTTAGCTAACTTAGCTAATCATTTTTAGCAGTTTTGCTAAAAATGCTAACTAGCATGCTAACATGCTAGCATGCTAACTATGCTAACCATGTGACTTAGCTAACTTAGCTAATCATTTTTAGCAGTTTTGCAAAAAATGCTAACTAGCATGCTAACATGCTAGCATGCTAACTATGCTAACCATGTGACTTAGCTAACTTAGCTAATCATTTTTAGCAGTTTTGCAAAAAATGCTAACTAGCATGTTAGCATGCTAACATGCTAGCATGATAACTATGCTAACCATGTGACTTAGCTAACTTAGCTAATCATTTTTAGCAGTTTTGCAAAAAATGCTAACTAGCATGCTAACATGCTAGCATGCTAACTATGCTAACCATGTGACTTAGCTAACTTAGCTAATCATTTTTAGCAGTTTTGCAAAAAATGCTAACTAGCATGTTAACATGCTAGCATGCTAACTATGCTAACCATGTGACTTAGCTAACTTAGCTAATCATTTTTAGCAGTTTTATAAAAAATGCTAACTAGCATGTTAGCATGCTAACATGTTAGCATGCTAACTATGCTAACCATGTGACTTAGCTAACTTAGCTAATCATTTTTAGCAGTTTTATAAAAAATGCTAACTAGCATGTTAGCATGCTAACATGTTAGCATGCTAACTATGCTAACCATGTGACTTAGCTAACTTAGCTAATCATTTTTAGCAGTTTTGCTAAAAATGCTAACTAGCATGCTAACATGCTAGCATGCTAACATGCTAACTATGCTAACCATGCTAACTAGCTACAGTGGGTAGGAGTCATAGTTGATGACAAGTAACAGTTACAATGGCTGAACAGTTAAAAAGTTCAGTAGTTTAAAGGGTTAAATTGTTTAACAGTGAAATATTGTAGTGAGGACTTTTATTTTGAAACAGTTTTTGGCAGAGGAAGCAGTTGAACAGGATGTGTAGTCTTAATAGGGCCAGTTTGTATGCTTAAAGCCTGAGACTGGCAGTTGAAACAGGTGGCCCGAACACCTGCCATAGGATTCAAATTGCTTAACGGCCGTATTATGATGTCATAATCATAATGTTAAGTCAATGGGGAAATTTTGATTAGTTTTTAATTAATAGTTTAAAAAGTATAAAAGTTACAAAGTTGAAAAATACAAAGCTCACATGTCCTAAGTAAGACCTACGTAACATAGTTTGAATGAAGTTTCTACGTTAAACGGTTGAAGCTGCATTAAGTGCGTTAGAAGAAGAATAATAATAACTAGAAAAGCATTTCCTGAAGGAAATACAGTGCATGAAAATGCAAAAAATATGATGTAAAATATCATACAGAGTAAAAACAAACTATATTGGTTGCTAAGTAGATGAGGTTTAATATAGTTGGAATGACTGAACAGTTCAATAGGTGGATAGTTTAAATGGTTAAATTATTTAGGTAGATAGTTGACGATAACTGACAGTTGGAATGGCTCTAATGTTTGCTAGTAGTTATGCTAACTATGTTAACAAAGATAATAATGTTAACCAAGTTACTATGCTAACTAGCATGCTAATATGGTAGCATGCTAACTATGTTAATCATGTTACTTAGCTAACTTAGCTAATCATTTTTAGCAGTTTTGCTAAAAATGCTAACTAGCATGTTAACATGCTAGTATGCTAACTATGCTAACCATGTGACTTAGCTAACTTAGCTAATCATTTTTAGCAGTTTTGCTAAAAATGCTAACTAGCATGCTAACATGCTAGTATGCTAACTATGCTAACCATGTGACTTAGCTAACTTAGCTAATCATTTTTAGCAGTTTTGCAAAAAATGCTAACTAGCATGCTAACATGCTAGCATGTTAACTATGCTAACCATGTGACTTAGCTAACTTAGCTAATCATTTTTAGCAGTTTTGCAAAAAATGCTAACTAGCATGCTAACATGCTAGCATGCTAACTATGCTAACCATGTGACTTAGCTAACTTAGCTAATCATTTTTAGCAGTTTTGCAAAAAATGCTAACTAGCATGCTAACATGCTAGCATGCTAACATGCTAGCATGCTAACTATGCTAACCATGTGACTTAGCTAACTTAGCTAATCATTTTTAGCAGTTTTGCAAAAAATGCTAACTAGCATGTTAACATGCTAACATGCTAACATGCTAGCATGCTAACTATGTTAACCATGCTAACTAGCTACAGTGGGTAGGAGTCATAGTTGATGACAAGTAACAGTTACAATGGCTGAACAGTTAAAAAGTTCAGTAGTTTAAAGGGTTAAATTGTTTAACAGTGAAATATTGTAGTGAGGACTTTTATTTTTAAACAGTTTTTGGCAGAGGAAGCAGTTGAACAGGATGTGTAGTCTTAATAGGGCCAGTTTGTATGCTTAAAGCCTGAAAGTGGCAGTTGATCCAGGTGGCCCGAACACCTGCCATAGGATTCTAATTGCTGTGATGTCATAAAGGGCAATGTTAAGTCAATGGGGAAATTTTGATAGTTTTTAATTAATAGTTTAAAAAGTATAAAAGTTACAAAGATGAAAAATACATAGCACTCTTGTCCTAAGTAAGACCTACGTAACAAAGTTTGAATGAAGTTTCTACGTTAAACGGTTGAAGCTGCATTAAACGCGTTAGAAGAAGAAGAATAAGAAGAACTAGAAAAGCATTTCCTGAAGGAAATACAGTGCATGAAAATGCAAAAAATATGATGTAAAATATCATACAGAGTAAAAACAAACTATATTGGTTGCTAGGTAGATGAGGTTTAATATAGTTGGAGTGACTGAACAGTTAAATAGGTGGATAGTTTATATGGTTAAATGATTTGCTTGGTAGATAAGGTTTAATATAGTTGGAATGATTGAACGGTTAAATAGGTGGATAATACTTAACTTAGTTAACTTAGCTAATGTTTTCATATTTAGTAGTTATGCTAACTAGCATGTTAGCAATGCTAACATGCTAACTATGTTAACCATGTTACTTAGCTAACTTAGCTAATAATTTTTAGCAGTTTTGCTAAAAATGCTAACTAGCATGCTAACACATTAGCATGCTAACCACGTTACTTAGCTAACTTAGCTAATAATTTTTAGCAGTTTTGCAAAAAATGCTAATTAGCATGCTAACATGTTAGCATGCTAACTATGCTAACCATGTGACTTAGCTAACTTAGCTAATCATTTTTAGCAGTTTTATAAAAAATGCTAACTAGCATGTTAACATGCTAGCATGCTAACTATACTAACCATGTGACTTAGCTAACTTAGCTAATAATTTTTAGCAGTTTTGCAAAAAATGCTAACTAGCATGGTAACATGCTAGCATGTTAACTATGCTAACCATGTGACTTAGCTAACTTAGCTAATAATTTTTAGCAGTTTTGCTAAAAATGCTAACTAGCATGCTAACACATTAGCATGCTAACCACGTTACTTAGCTAACTTAGCTAATAATTTTTAGCAGTTTTGCAAAAAATGCTAATTAGCATGCTAACATGTTAGCATGCTAACTATGCTAACCATGTGACTTAGCTAACTTAGCTAATCATTTTTAGCAGTTTTGTAAAAAATGCTAACTAGCATGCTAACATGTTAGCATGCTAACTATGCTAACCATGTGACTTAGCTAACTTAGCTAATCATTTTTAGCAGTTTTGCAAAAAATGCTAACTAGCATGCTAACATGTTAGCATGCTAACTATGCTAACCATGTGACTTAGCTAACTTAGCTAATAATTTTTAGCAGTTTTGTAAAAAATGCTAACTAGCATGCTAACATGCTAGCATGCTAACATGCTAACTATGCTAACCATGCTAACTAGCTACAGTGGGTAGGAGTCATAGTTGATGACAAGTAACAGTTACAATGGCTGAACAGTTAAAAAGTTCAGTAGTTTAAAGGGTTAAATTGTTTAACAGTGAAATATTGTAGTGAGGACTTTTATTTTGAAACAGTTTTTGGCAGAGGAAGCAGTTGAACAGGATGTGTAGTCTTAATAGGGCCAGTTTGTATGCTTAAAGCCTGAGACTGGCAGTTGAAACAGGTGGCCCGAACACCTGCCATAGGATTCTAATTGCTTAACGGCCGTATTGTGATGTCATAATCATAATGTTAAGTCAATGGGGAAATTTTGATTAGTTTTTAATTAATAGTTTAAAAAGTATAAAAGTTACAAAGTTGAAAAATACAAAGCTCACATGTCCTAATTAAGACCTACGTAACATAGTTTGAATGAAGTTTCTACGTTAAACGGTTGAAGCTGCATTAAGTGCGTTAGAAGAAGAATAATAATAATAATAATAACTAGAAAAGCATTTCCTGAAGGAAATACAGTGCATGAAAATGCAAAAAATATGATGTAAAATATCATACAGAGTAAAAACAAACTATATTGGTTGCTAAGTAGATGAGGTTTAATATAGTTGGAATGACTGAACAGTTCAATAGGTGGATAGTTTAAATGGTTAAATTATTTAGGTAGATAGTTGACGATAACTGACAGTTGGAATGGCTCTAATGTTTGCTAGTAGTTATGCTAACTATGTTAACAAAGATAATAATGTTAACCAAGTTACTATGCTAACTAGCATGCTAATATACTAGCATGCTAACTATGTTAATCATGTTACTTAGCTAACTTAGCTAATCATTTTTAACAGTTTTGCTAAAAATCCTAACTAGCATGCTAACATGCTAGTATGCTAACTATGCTAACCATGTGACTTAGCTAACTTAGCTAATCATTTTTAGCAGTTTTGCAAAAAATGCTAACTAGCATGCTAGCATGCTAACTATGCTAACCATGTGACTTAGCTAACTTAGCTAATCATTTTTAGCAGTTTTGCAAAAAATGCTAACTAGCATGCTAACATGCTAGCATGCTAACTATGCTAACCATGTGACTTAGCTAACTTAGCTAATCATTTTTAGCAGTTTTGCAAAAAATGCTAACTAGCATGCTAACATGCTAGCATGCTAACTATGCTAACCATGTGACTTAGCTAACTTAGCTAATCATTTTTAGCAGTTTTGCAAAAAATGCTAACTAGCATGCTAACATGCTAGCATGCTAACTATGCTAACCATGTGACTTAGCTAACTTAGCTAATCATTTTTAGCAGTTTTGCAAAAAATGCTAACTAGCATGTTAGCATGCTAGCATGCTAACTATGCTAACCATGTGACTTAGCTAACTTAGCTAATCATTTTTAGCAGTTTTGCAAAAAATGCTAACTAGCATGCTAGCATGCTAACATGCTAACTATGCTAACCATGTGACTTAGCTAACTTAGCTAACTTAGCTAATCATTTTTAGCAGTTTTGCAAAAAATGCTAACTAGCATGTTAACATGCTAGCATGCTAACATGCTAGCATGCTAACTATGTTAACCATGCTAACTAGCTACAGTGGGTAGGAGTCATAGTTGATGACAAGTAACAGTTACAATGGCTGAACAGTTAAAAAGTTCAGTAGTTTAAAGGGTTAAATTGTTTAACAGTGAAATATTGTAGTGAGGACTTTTATTTTGAAACAGTTTTTGGCAGAGGAAGCAGTTGAACAGGATGTGTAGTCTTAATAGGGCCAGTTTGTATGCTTAAAGCCTGAAAGTGGCAGTTGATCCAGGTGGCCCGAACACCTGCCACAGGATTCTAATTGCTGTGATGTCATAAAGGGCAATGTTAAGTCAATGGGGAAATTTTGATAGTTTTTAATTAATAGTTTAAAAAGTATAAAAGTTACAAAGATGAAAAATACATAGCACTCTTATCCCAAGTAAGACCTACGTAACAAAGTTTGAATGAAGTTTCTACGTTAAACGGTTGAAGCTGCATTAAATGCGTTAGAAGAAGAAGAAGAATAAGAAGAAGCCTAGGAAGAACAGTACAGTGCATTTTCATGCACTGTAATAATAATAAAATGCCTTGGAATAACAGTACAGTGCATTTTCATGCACTGTAATAAGAAGAAGCCTTGGAAGAACAGTATAGTGCATTTTCATGCACTATAATAAAATGCCTTGGAATAACAGTACAGTGCATTTTCATGCACTGTAATAAAATGCCTTGGAATAACAGTACAGTGCATTTTCATGCACTGTAATAAGAAGAAGCCTAGGAAGAACAGTAGAGTGCATTTTCATGCACTCTAATAAGAAGAAGAAGAAGAAGAAGAAGAAGAAGCCTAGGAAGAACAGTAGAGTGCATTTTCATGCACTCTAATAATCGTAAGAATAAGAAGACTTGGAAGAACAGTATAGTGCATTTTCATGCACTATAACTAGAAAAGCATTTCCTGAAGGAAATACAGTGCATGAAAATGCAAAAAATATGATGTAAAATTAGAGATGTCCGATAATATCGGCCAACCGATATTATCGGCCCGATATTAGCATAAAAATTTAATATCTGTTAATATCGTTATCGGATTTTTTTTGCCTTAAAACCGATAAAATAATGCTTGCGTTACACCCAAATAGTGCCTATGCGCTCCTGAAGCGTTTACCGGCGCACAGATGATGACCTCATCAATCTGCGTCTTGAAGCATACAAACAAGCGTGGATGGCAGCAGTAACAAACTTGCTCGTGGCCGTAGTAGCCCCTTGCGTTGGCCGTGACGCCCCTTTGAAAATCAGATGTTTACAGGCCACGGTGGCCTTGGTGCCCCCTTCTTTAAATATTCTGCTTTGCGTCCTACTAATAGGATATATATTTAGCCTATGGCCTATGGCCAAATTATGCAGTGGAGAAAGTGACAGCGCAAGAAAGAAAGTGCGTCCAAATTAACCCATCCTACTCATCACACAGACATCACAAGTATCACATGAAAGAGCTTTTTCTCAGCTTTTAAACGATGTTAGCCGCTAATTGCTGTGGTGAACGGTTCGCGAGAAAAGTAAATAATATCAGTCAATTTAATCATAAATTCTACCGAAGGTTTTGCGTCCATCTCCCTACCCATTCATCTCGGTGGAATACTTCAGAACCCTTCGTTTAACATATGACAAACCATATATCAGAATAAACAGCAGACCTTACCAAACAGAAAGGTGTAAAGCAGTCCCCTGTACAGTTAGCCGTTCCAGACTAATCCCGTTTTGAATTTGCAGTAAATTTCAACATACATGGATGTCTCCAAATTTGGGATTTAAGTTTTACACTGTGTTTAAATTGTTCAACATTATTTCATAACGGGCCAAAACAAATATTACAAATGTCGCCTAGATATCGGTAAATCAGAGGACAGCTGACTATAAGAGTTTGTGAAAGTAGCCTTCATGATCACAAAATGCTAAGCATGCATCTATTGAGTTTCTTAAAGCTGAGCTGTGCTTAAATTGTTCAATACATGATTTCATAACAGGCCAAATATAAAATAAATGTTAAATATAGCCTAGATATCTGAAAATATTAGATGATCAGATGATTTACAGTTATATGTAATATGTCATGTTTTATGTTTTTGTAATGTTTCATACAGTGATGCAGGTCTACTGCAGTGAATACAACTTTGATCATGTTTATAGCCTACTACTGTATAGTTAACTTTGGCCTTGGTGCCCTGACATGTGGCCTTTGTGCCCCCCACCAAATATGCCCAACTGAAGGCGAAGTGGCCTTGCCCCTAAAATGGTGAAATTCTAAGCCTGATTGTGGGTATGGCCCGTTATGAAGGCCAGTCAGTCTTTTAGCCCCGTTCATTGGACAAATACTAAAGGAGGACTTTGTTTACTACTCTGGAAGGTCTGGACTGAAACTTTGTGCATTCCTTGTTCTTATTGCACACTACCTTCATGTTGCATCTCTTTGTTGTTGCTCATGTAGAGCAGTGCTGATTGAGCCCAGTTTATAATTAAAATGATTGCATTAGCCCAAGTAATGGGCTAGGGACACAGGCTGCTTAGATTTGTACACCTTAAATGTTTCATTTTTTGTACTTCACCTCAAGCCTGAAGTATTTTTTGTAGCTCAAACAAATGTTTTCAAAATTGTGCAGTATAGTTGCCACATTGTAATTGACTCATGTTTGTGCATTCATTCAATTAAGGTGATTGAGTTTTAGTTAAAGAAACAGTTCATGAAGCATCCTACAAATGCAGGCTCATTTAACACAGAAAAAGGGTAGCCTGTCATACACTATGCCTGTTATTTTAGTTGGCTTTACATTCTGCTATGTTGCACATAGTTGTTCAGGTACAATGTTTTATCATTTGTGAAGAAGTCAAATTTGCCCTATTTGTTGTGGGCATTGTCAAGATTATCTCAGGGAGAGTGTAATCCAAACTGTTGTTTGAGACAATTTAAAAAAAATAAATAAACATGGCACTTTTTCCCTAAATTAAGTTGAAGTATTTTTCTTATTTTGCACAGACAATGTTAACATTTGGAAAGCCTTGTTGCATTCAAGAATGCATCCAGTGGGGCATCACAATAACATTAAGCATGTTGTGTTAATTCCACAACAGGAGATATGTGATGTTACCTAAATTAGTTTTGAGGAAAAATAACCCACATATCGACATCGGTATCGGCTGATATCGGAATCGAAATTTGAGAGTTGCACAATATCGGCATATCGGCAAAAAAGCCAATATCGGACATCCCTATGTAAAATACCATACAGAGTAAAAACAAACTATATTGGTTGCTAGGTAGATGAGGTTTAATATAGTTGGAATGACTGAACAGTTAAATAGGTGGATAGTTTATATAGTTAAATGATTTGCTTGGTAGATAAGGTTTAAAGTAGTTGGAATAATTGAACGGTTAAATAGGTGGATAATTTAAATGGTTAAATTATATAGGTAGATAATTGACGATAACTGACAGTTGGAATGGCTATAATGTTTGCTAACAGTTATGCTAACTATGTTATCAAAGATAATAATGTTAACCAAGTTACTTAAGTTAGTTAACTTAGCTAATGTTTTCATTTTTAGTAGTCATGCTAACTAGCATTTTAGCAATGTTAACATGCTAACTATATTAACCATGTGACTTAGTTAACCTAGCTAATCATTTTTAGTAGGTATGCTAACTATGCTAACTAGCATGCTAACATACTAGCATGCTAACTATGGTAACCATGTTACTTAGCTAACTTAGCTAATCATTTTTAGCAGTTATGCTAACTATGCTAGCTAGCATGCTAACATGTTAGCATGCTAACTATGCTAACCATGTGACTTAGCTAACTTAGCTAATCATTTTTGGTAGTTTTGCTAAAAATGCTAACTAACATGCTAACATGCTAGCATGCTAACTATGCTAACCATGCTAACTAGCTACAGTGGGTAGAAGTCATAGTTGATGACAAGTAACAGTTACAATGGCTGAACAGTTAAAAAGTTCAGTAGTTTAAAGGGTTAAATTGTTTAACAGTGAAATATTGTAGTGAAACAGTTTTTGGCAGAGGAAGCAGTTGAACAGGATGTGTAGTCTTAATAGGGCCAGTTTGTATGCTTAAAGCCTGAGACTGGCAGTTGATCCAGGTGGCTCGAACACCTGCCATAGGATTCTAATTGCTATGATGTCATAAAGGGCAATGTTAAGTCAATGGGGAAATTTTGATAGTTTTTAATTAATAGTTTAAAAAGTATAAAAGTTACAAAGATGAAAAATACATAGCACTCTTATCCTAAGTAAGACCTACGTAACAAAGTTTGAATGAAGTTTCTACGTTAAACGGTTGAAGCTGCATTAAATGCGTTAGAAGAAGAAGAATAAGAAGAAGAAGCCTAGGAAGAACAGTACAGTGCATTTTCATGCACTGTAATAAGACATTTTGGAAGAACAGTATAGTGCATTTTCATGCACTATAATAAGAAGAAATCGGATAACAGTAGATTGCATTTTCATGCACTCTAACTAGAAAACGCAATTCCAGGGAATTACCAGTGCATGAAAATGCAAAACATATGGTGTGAAATATATTGTTAAAACAGATGATGTGCTAATTGACAACCAACATGATGAGGTTTAATATAGTTGGAATGACTGAACTAGGTAGATGAGGTTTAATATAGTTGGAATGACTGAAAAGTTAAATAGATGGATGGTTTAAAAGGTTCAATTATTTGCTAGGTAGATGAGGTTTAATATAGTTGGAATGACTGAACTAGGTAGATGAGGTGTAATATAGTTGGAATGACTGAACAGTTAAATAGGTGGATGGTTTAAATGGTTAAATTATGTTGTGGACAGAGGAAACAGTTGAACAAGATGTGTAGTCTTATTATAGTGCATGAAAATGCACTATACTGTTCTTCCAAAATTTCTTATTACAGTGCATGAAAATGCACTGTACTGTTCTTCCTAGGCTTCTTCTTATTCTTCTTCTTCTAACGCATTTAATGCAGCTTCAACCGTTTAACGTAGAAACTTCATTCAAACTTTGTTACGTAGGTCTTACTTGGGATAAGAGTGCTATGTATTTTTCATCTTTGTAACTTTTATACTTTTTAAACTATTAATTAAAAACTATCAAAATTTCCCCATTGACTTAACATTGCCCTTTATGACATCACAGCAATTAGAATCCTGTGGCAGGTGTTCGGACCACCTGGATCAACTGCCACTTTCAGGCTTTAAGCATACAAACTGGCCCTATTAAGACTACACATCCTGTTCAACTGCTTCCTCTGCCAAAAACTGTTTCAAAATAAAAGTCCTCACTACAATATTTCACTGTTACACAATTTGCAAAACTGCTAAAAATGATAATTTCAATTATCAACCTATTTAACTGTTCAGTCATTCCAACTATAGTAAACCTTATCTACCAAGCAAATAATTTAACCATATGAACTCATCATATTTTTGCATTTTCATACACTGTATTTCCTTCAGGAAATGCTTTTCTAGTTAGAGTGCATGAAAATCCTAGGCTTCTTCTTCTTCTTCTTCTTCTTCTTATTATTCTTCTTCTTCTAACGCAGTTAATGCAGCTTCAACCGTTTAACGTAGAAACTTCATTCAAACTGCGTTGCGTAGGTCTTACTTATGACATTTTTCATCTTTGTAACTTTTATACTTTTTAAACTATTAATTAAAAACTGCTCAAAATTTCCCCATAGACTTAACATGGGCTGATGACATCACAATGGACTAATTAACTTGATTTGCACCTGGTATCATCTTCCAGCTGCTCATCTAGGCCCCATCAAAGAATCAGTTCAACTGATTGCACCTGTATCAACTGCTTTCTACTGAACTAGACCAACTCTCTCTGTCTCTCCATTCTACAAGGATATAAGACACATTTCATCCAACTTTCTATCCATTCATCCTCTTCAAACCATTCACTCATCCACCCATTAAACTATTCATCAACATCCATTAAACAATCTGCCTATCAACATCCATTCAACTTTCTGTCTATCAACATCCATTACACTATCTACATTTAACTTTTAAACTATATACTCTGTCTGAGGCTTTAAGCATACAATACATATAGCTCTATTAAGACTGCCGTTAAGCAATTAGAATCCTAGGCCAGGTGGCCAGGCCACCAGCATCAACTGCCAGTCTCAGGCTTTAAGCATACAAACTGGCCCTATTAAGACTACACATCCTGTTCAACTACTTCCTCTGCCAAAAACTGTTTCAAAATAAAAGTCCTCACTACAATATTTCACTGTTACACAATTTGCAAAACTGCTAAAAATGATTAGCTAAGTTAGCTAAGTCTCATGGTTAGCATAGTTAGCATGCTAACATGTTAGCATGCTAGTTAGCATTTTTTGCAAAACTGCTAAAAATGATTAGCCAAGTTAGCTAAGTCTCATGGTTAGCATAGTTAGCATGCTAACATGTTAGCATGCTAGTTAGCATTTTTTGCAAAACTGCTAAAAATGATTAGCTAAGTCACATGGTTAGCATAGTTAGCATGCTAATTAGCATAGTTATCATAACTAATAAAAATGATTAGCTAGGTTAACTAAGTCATATGGTTAGCATAGTTAACATTTTAACATTGTTAGCATGCTAGTTAGCATAGTAACTTGGTTAGCATTATTATCTTTATTAACATAGTTAGCATAACTACTAGCAAACATTGGAGCCATTCCAACTGTTAGTTATCGTCAATTAACTACCTAAATAATTTAACCATTTAAATTATCAACCTATTTAACTGTTTAGTCATTCCAACTATATTAAACCTTATCTACCAAGCAAATAATTTAACCATATGAACTCATCATATTTTTGCATTTTCATGCACTGTATTTCCTTCAGGAAATGCTTTTCTAGTTAAGAGAATGATACTGTATGCTTAAAGCCTGAGAAACTGACAGTTGATGCAGGTGGCCGGAACACCTGGCCTAGGATTCTAATTGCTTCAGTGCTCTATTATGATGTCATCAGCCCATGTTAAGTCTATGGGGAAATTTTGAATAGTTTTTAATTAATAGTTTAAAAAGTATAAAAGTTACAAAGATGAAAAATACAAAGCCCCCATGTCCTAAGTAAGACCTACGTAACATAGTTTGAATGAAGTTTCTACGTTAAAGGGTTGAAGCTGCATTAAATGCGTTAGCGGAAGAATAAGAATAAAATGCCTAGGAAGAACAGTACAGTGCATTTTCATGCACTGTAATAAGAAGAAATCGGATAACAGTAGATTGCATTTTCATGCACTCTAATAATAATATAGCTGCAAGCAGGAATGAGGGAGCCAAGCAGTTAAGCAGGAGTTGTAATGGCAACTGTTACATCAGACATATGGCTGTAAGCAGTCATAGCAAGCAGGCTTGGAATTTCACCATTCTGGGGGCAAGGCCACTTGGCCTTCAGTTGGGCATATTTGGTGGGGGGCACAAAGGCCACATGTCAGGGCACCAAGGCCAAAGTTAACTATACAGTAGTAGGCTATAAAAATGATCAAAGTTGTAGATAGGTAGGTAGGTAGGTAGGTAGGTAGATAGATAGATAGATAGATAGATAGATAGATCCCCGGGGGAAATTCAAGAATTAAGTATATCAAGTATTTAGCCTATTCACTGCAGTAGACCTGCATCACTGTATGAAACATTACAAAAACATGAAACATGACATATTACATAGAACTGTAAATCATCTGATCATCTAATATTTGCAGATATCTAGGCTATATATAACATTTATTTTATATTTGGCCTGTTATGAAATCATGTATTAAACAATTTAAGCACAGCTCAGCTTTAAGAAACTCAAATAGCCTAGATGCATGCTTAGCATTTTGTGATCATTATGGCTACTTTCACAAACTCTTAGTCAGCTGTCCTATGATTTACCAATATAGGCGATATTTGTAACATTTATTTTGTATTTGGCCCGTTATGAAATCATGTGGAACAATTTAAACACATTGTAAAACGTAAAGCCCAAATTTGGAGACATCCATGCATGTCGAAATTTGCTACAAATTTAAAACTAGATTACTCTGGAACGGCTAACTGTACAGGGGACTGCTTTACACTTTTGTGTTCGGTAAGGTCTGCTGTTTATTCTGATATCTGGTATGTCATGTGTTAAAAGAAGGGTTCGTGAAGTATTCCACCGAGATGAATGGGTAGTGAGATCATGGGACGCAAAACCCTCAATAGAATGTATGATTAAATTGAATTATATTATTTACTTTTCTCGCGAACCGTTCAACACAGCAATTATCGGCTAACATCGTTTAAAAGCTGAGAAAAAGCTCTTTCATGTGATACTTGTGATGTCTGTGTGATGAATAGGCTACTTCGCGAGTAGTTCAACTGAGAAGAATGGGTGAATTTGGACGCACTTTCTTTCTTGCGCGGTCACTTTCTCCACTGCGTAAAAGACTAAATTAATTTGTGCTGTGAATGCTAAGATTATTTTGACAGGCCACAGACTAAATAAAAATCGCTATTAGTAGGACGCAAAGCAGAATATTGAAAGAACGGGGCACCAAGGCCACCGTGGCCTGTAAACCTCTGATTTTCGAAGGGGCCTCACGGCCAATGCAAGGGGCTACGGCGGCCATGGCCGTCGTGGCCGTCGTGAAATTCCTACCCTGATAGCAAGTGTCATGTATAGCACCAAAAGATTGGCTGTGATACAGTTACTTTCTGTTTGGTGGCTTCGCTACCGATTTCAATTGGTTTTGACAGACACATTTATTTTGTGTCCCCAATTTGAGTCCACTGGCGTGCAGGGCTGTGTGTTGAACCCTTCTGCTCTACTCACCCACGACTGCGCCTCCAGGGCTCCAGACTAACTTTTTGCACTGGTTGCACTGGTGCGCCTAACTTTTTTTTCTTAGGTGCACCAGCACAAAAGTTAGGTGCACCCAAATTTTCAACCACATCGCATTTAACACTGCAGCAGGTTCACTTTTTTTCCTTAATTACTGTCCTATATAGGTTGTCCTATGACTTATGATTTACAATTCTACAAGAAAAGTAACTTAATGAAGTGTTGGTGCTTTAAGTGATTCACTGAGCTAAAATTTAAACTTAAAACATCTCAAGATGTATTAAATAAAAATAACAGTGAGTAAATTAACAGTGCATGTCTTTAAGGGCTTCAAACTGCACATCTCATGGCTCAATGTTTTACATACTATCCTTCATGATCTTTAGGCCTTGGCTAAACCAGCTCGCCATGCTAGCATCTTCCATAGAAATGTATTTGAGCACAATTTAAAGAGATGTTCCAAGTAGCCTGGGGGATTTTTATGTGATTTTGCAATGATGATTGCAATAATCATTTGACAGCCCCATAATGCAATTTACTTTTTAATTTTAGTATTTTTACATTTTCAATAAGAATATGGTTAATGCAGTAACGAAATGGTAGGCCTATTATTATAGGCTATTGCAATGACTTGTCATGCTCGATCTAAATGTGTCCATTCAATTCACCGTACACAATGACCACTGTATACATGCATGGAATATTCGGGCTTTAAATGTAGCAGCGATGTTCGGTTTGCGCCAAATACCGGATTAAATTGATTGATGCCATCAGAATGAGTTTACACAACTCGCGCGCCAAATGGATATTGCTGTTGAAAACCGGGTTACTCCCTGCATGTAACTGCGGTCAATGACGCACTCCTTTTCGGCGATATCTGTATCTCTGTCGTTCGCGAAGGCCTTGTATGCATTGTTCGCAATTTTAAGACGTCTTTTCATCTGCAACGACTCCTATAAATTTGGCGCAAGTGGCATTCATGTACGTCGGGTTTACGTTCAAACTATATTTCTGGTAAATAATTATTTCGGACTGAACTTGGTGAAGGGAAGTTTCACTAGGCCTATCGTAGGCAACGATAAACTTGATCATCATCTCGGGCTCGTCTGATCGGTTTGCTGCTGCCAGCTGCTGAAAGGCAGTGGGGAGAGGGGACATTTATCTCGGCCTATGTGACCACACTGTAATGCAACTACATCCTCTGTTTATCTGACGGGTCTCTGACCTCCCTCTCTCTCTCTCTCTCTGCAGCACACGCATTTTCAAATTTACACACAGGCACTGGGCCACGGCCAATCAGAGGGGAGGTCCCGCCCTTCACTATCTGTGATTTGTTTAAATCACGGTATTGGCCAAACACTTATTCCTCTCTCGAATAGCTGGTTGCACCGGTGCGACCTCCGATTTTTTTTAGTCGCACTTTTGAAAAATTAGGTCGCATATGTGACCAAATTGGTCGCACTCTGGAGCCCTGGCCTGTTTATGGCTCCAATGCTATAATCAAGTTTGCAGATGACACCACAGTGGTGGGCCTGATCAGAGGAGGATGAAACAGCATATATAGTAGAGATGAGGTTCAGCACCTAGCTATGTGGTACAAAGACAATAACCTGGCACTCAATACCCAGAGACCAAGGAGATCATTGTGGATTTCAGGAGAGCCAAGAGCAGGGCACATATCCCCCTCCACATCAGCGGTGCTGAGGTGGAATGTGTGTCTAGCTTTAAGTTCCTTGGGGTAACACATCACTGAAAATCTTTCTTGATCTCTCAACTCCTCCAGTCTGGTGAAGAAGGCGCATTAGCGCCTTCACTTTCTACGAACCCTGAAGAAAGCACACGTCAAGTCAAGTCAACTTTAACTTTAACGTATGTCCTAGGAACAGACTTCTACCGTTATACCATTGAGAGCATACTCACTAACTGCATCTCTATATGGTACGGCAACTGCAACGCTGCTGATCGCAAGGCTACAAGGCTACTACAAAGAGTAGTGAAATCTGCCCAAAGGACTATTGGCTCCCAACTCCCCTCCAAACAAACAAAGCCAAATCCATTGTCAAGGTTGCCACCCACCCAAACCATGGTCTTTTTAGTCTACTCCCATCTGGCAGGTGATACAGGAGCCTGCGCTCCCGCACCAGCAGGCTCAGGTACAGCTTCTTTCCAGAGGCTGTAACCAGGGCTTGAAAACGAAATTATTTTTCAAACGTTCCGTTCCGAACGGTTCAGGTAGGCCTATGTTTAACGTTTTCGTTCTTACATGCGTTCTGCCAACATATCGGTCCTGAACCGGTTCGGAACGCAAAATATCGTTCGTTCTTAAAGTTCCGGCAGTGTTTGGCGGGCCTATCAAGTCTATTTTTGTGGACTTTACCTTAGAATAGACGTACTCATTATTTCCCCTTGATTTAGCCTATAGGCCTACCGTAGCTATGCCCAAAAATAATAAATCACAGGCAGGCATCCAAAAACATTCAGATGGGCTATCCATCCTATAGCCTACAGACTTACTGTAGGCCTAACCTATGCCTATAAATAATTTCTTATCAAAAATATTTCTGGATACGTGCTAAACTCCTTACCTGGTTGTAGCCTAAGTTTTATCCATATGGAGATCTTCAAAGGCTTGCGCTATAATTCCAAACCTGTTTATAAACGAACCTGTCTGTTGCTGACAAGGCCTATCTCAAATTTCCCATTTAACTCTTCTACATAGAATAGGCTATAATTGCGCAAACATTTTAAATCCCGACTTTAAAACGACAAGGCGTGGACAGGCAAAATAGGCTATTACGCATAGGCTACAAACAATTTCCAAATCAGTTTCAGTAGCCTACGCTACGAGCTGGCCTAAGATCCGAAATGGCAGACGGATAGGTTACATTACAACAGCAAGACAAAATATACACATTTGGACCAAAGGTCCATTTATTCGTTTTTTTTTTACAAACTGCAGAAATCAAATTATTAGGCTGTTCGCCTACAATCAAACGAGTAGAACACTTAGGATATGCTTTTGTGAAATTGTATAAAATATATAGAGAACGAAAAAAAACGTTATTAACCGGTTTTGTGGATTTCAGAATAACGTTTCTGTTCCGGAACAGTTGAAGACCATTTTGTTTTCGTTTCCGTTTCCGCTCCTCGTAAAATTCCGTAAAATTCCGTTCGTTTTCGGTTTTCGTTCCTTGAACCGGTTCGGAGCCCTGGCTGTAACACTGCTGAACAAAACTTCACATCCTGTCTAGCATTTGCACTTTAGCTGTTACTAGTTTACCTGTTTACTTTTTACTACTGCACGGTTTACCTGTTTACGTTGACTGTATTGCACGGTTACCTGTTTACATTTACTCCTACACTGTTTCACCTATGACCTATATATATTTGTTTTATAGAATGTCTATTTATACTCGACATATATACTCTATTTATCTCTGTAGACATGTCATCTGGAAAACCTGTATTTATCCAACTATACACTGTACATTATTAATCTCTATTGTCCACACTCTACCTGCAATTGGTATTTAATGCTTTTTGCACTTCTGGTTGGATGTCAACTGCATTGCATTGGCTCTGTACCTGTACTCTGCTAAATGACAAAGTTGAATCTAATCTAATGTAACCTAATCTAATGTATCAAGTTTGGTTTTGGCGCCATTAGTGGTCAAAGGTCACCAAATGTATTGTGCAGTCTTAAAATGGGGTTACGACTCCACGTACCAAGTTTGGTTTCAATCCGTGAAAGTGTTGATAAATATATTGTCCCTAGTGGTTTAAAGGACACCAGATTTATTGTGCGTCCTCAGGATCTAGCCCCAAGTCCACATACCAAGTTTGGTTTCGATAGGTGAAAGTGTTGCTAAATATAGCGCCCCTAGTGGCCAAGCGTCACCAAATTTATTGTGCGTCCTCAGGATGTGGTCACGAGTCCACGTACTAAGTTTGGTGTCGATACGAGAAAGTGTTGCTAATTATAGTGCCCCTAGTGGTCAAAAGACACCAAATTTATTCTGAGTCCTCAGTACAGTCCTGAGTCCATGTACCAGATTTGGTTTCGATACGTGAAAGCGTTGCTGAGATATCAGCTAATATACATAAACTCTAGCGCCCCCTTAGTGGTCAAAGGTCACCAAATGCATTGTGTGTCCTTAGGATGGGATCACGATTGCTAAAACAGTTTTATTTGGAATGCACTAGTAGTCTTAGGTTATCATAAAGATGTTTGGATTCACAAGGCGTGTCCATTCAAAACGTGAAGTCTTGCTAACGTTCGCTTGCGAGGTTGCTAACTATCCAACGTCAAATAGCTTACACAACTTTACTTACACATGTTTTAGGATTACAATAAAGGCTTTTTATAATGTAGTGTCTATTTCTAGCTTAGTTTAACAAAATCCAAGCATTAAAAAGCCAAACAAATGATGTTTATCTGCAAATACGGCCGCCTTGGATCATCTAGCCTACTGAAGTCCGGCGTCATCAAACTTCCAGTCAAGGAGCCTGAAGCTGGAAGTGGGCTGGTGTGCATGTAATTTGAGGGCGTTACAAAGGTACAGACCAGAGCCAAACAAGAGACACCACCAGAGTTTGTCAGTTCTGAGCTTCGTTGAGATATTGATGTTCCCTGTATGTTTATTTTACATAGGGTACCAAACCGCCATTATTCAACTATGCCAAGGTAAACTTGGTTTTGCATTCTATCACCCCTTTAAAACTGATAGGGACCACTCAGGAGCTATTAATGACAGCCCAAACAAGAGGACAGATGAAAGCTTCCTTGAAAAAAAATGGTATGATCAATACCAATAGGACTTATCATAGTACAGGTATCTATCCATTGTTCAATATCTCACCTTGTACACCCCAATCCCAGGGTCGATCAGGAAGGATTTGCTGGATGTGGATGGCTGGTTGTCCACCGGACCACCGCAAAACTTCTCTGACTCAGACTTCCTCTGACTGTTACTACTGCTGTTGTTGCTGCTGTTGTTGTTGACTGTGGCTACAGCCGAAGGGGAAGTTGGAATTACAATAGGTGTGACTGTGGATGGACAAGGAGCGCTGGCCATATCCTCACATTCCTTAAGGGTAGGACTGTCTGGAGCATCAGTCTGGGAGCGAATTAGGAGCTGAACAATGTCATTAAGACCCACATTGTAGTCAAACAGCGTCTGGCCATCCTCCATCTTCAACAGAGACAACAGGAGAGAAGACATATTCCATTAATGAAAGTCTCTCTCTCTTAATATGTCCCTGAAACTATTGTTGTGTAAACATCTCTTAAACTGAGCAAACATATACATATGCACATATTAAACATCTTAATATATTAATACAAATATGTTTAATCTCCAGGATATTATGTGAGTATTAATTGCTGTGTAAAAAATACATTCTATGCATCATATTGTGCTGTCAGTAAGTATTCAGTATACAGAAGCAAACAAAATCTAGTAGTCCACAAATTTCTTTATTGAAGTTTCCACAAATCAACATATTATCAAGAATAATTTTTGTTAGTTGCTGCTCTTAGCAAAGCAAGCATCACACTGCATGGATCTTTATTATAAAAAGAAAAAAAGCATATAGGTCAACTTTTGTAGCACAACAAAGTAATAAATTAAGTAATTACAAGCATGAACAAAAAGCAGGCTTTTTGAGGTTTTGAGGTTGAGAGGTTTTGAGGTTGAAGATTACTTCAATTATAGCTAATTTACTGCTGGGCCATCTGAGCCTATGGCAATAAAGATATACTGATATAATACTGATATAATAAATGATAATGAACAGAAAATGTAATCCATAGGCTTTCACGTACAGTGCATCAGTGTTGTGTATTCGCCAAGTTGTTACACAAACACTTAAAAAATACATCAAAATAAGCTAGAAAGGCAATTCAATGAATTATCAGTGCATGAAAATGTAAAACATATATAAATAAAATATAGTGTTAAAACAGATAACTTAGCTAATGTTATTTGCTAGCAATTATGCTAACTATGTTAGCAATGCTAATAATATCAACCATTTTAATTAGCTAACTTAGCTAATGTTTACTAACAATTATGTTAATAATGCTAATTATGTTAGCAATGCTAACAATGTTAACTATGCTAACCATGTTACTTAGCTAATGTTTCTTAGTAAGTAAGTAAGTAAGTAAGTAAGTATACTCTTTTGATCCCGTGAGGGAAATTTGGTCTCTGCATTCATCCCAATCCGTGAATCAGTGAAACACACTCAGCACACAGTGAACACACAGTGAGGTGAAGCACACACTAATCCCGGCCAGTGTGCGAGTTATACCACGGTCTCCGGGGGAGCCGGGGGGCGGGGCGGGTACGGGCGATGTTTTTTTGTGTGGAGGGGGGCAAAGTTTAAATGCTGATCCTGTCATTATTAATAGCAACAGCATAGACATATGCCTATTATAAAGAGAAAATCCGTTGCACACGGGTGGTGCCATAGGTCTATGTTTGCTTACATGAAACATAATACATAATATGTTTACAATATTTACATGAAACACCCCGATGGATCATCAATGGGCTACGCAAACTTCAATGAACTTGATAGTAAATAATCCACGGACCCTGACCACCAATGATGTGCCTTTTGACTGTTTAATTGAATCAACTTAGAATTACTCAACAACTTACATTGTTTCACAATCACATGGGCTATAGCCTATAAGGCTGTATACAGAGCCAAACACACGCGATAAGAGCAGCCAGTGGCACCAACCATATACAATAAACAATAACATTATGGCATAAGCTAACATAGTATGGCAATAGCCTATTATTTACAATAGGTTACAGCTAGGACTATAGCACAACACAACCCTCTCACTGCCTGGAAAGACGCATTGGCACATACTGTAGGCTACACAACACAACGATGCACATAGCCTTTCTCATAAGTAGGCGGCCTATCACATAACAGCAATCCTTAGGCCTACAACAACAGCAAATTTTAAGTAAAAGCAGTTACCTAACACAGAAGCGACCACAGCGGCCTGGGTTCGGCTGCTTTTGCTCGAGGTCCGGTAAGCCATGATGTGGACAGGCGATGACCTGATTTGAGCGCTTCCATGTTTCGTGCCTCTAACGTGCAAGCAGGCACTTTTTTCATGAATCATGAACTCAAAATACAATTTTATTTCTCTTATTTTACACATTTTAGGGAAAACCATGGCCAAAATATAATTTATTTGGCAATCATATCAATATTTTAGAGCTCCCCCACAATTTCACATGCCATGTTTGCAGGGGAGCTCAGGTGGCCACTAGGGAAGCCATGGCTCCCCCTGCTCCCCCCTAACTCGCACCCTGATCCCGGCGCAGTGAGCTGCCTTCAACAACAGCGGCGCTCGGGGAGCAGTGAGGGGTTAGATGCCTTGCTCAAGGGCACTTCAGCCGTGCCTACTGGTTGGGGTTCGAACCGGCAACCCTCCGGAAACAAGTCCGAAGCGCTAACCAGTATGTAAGGGTTAATGTATAAAACGCCGGTCATTATTGGGAAAATAAGTCCCGACAGGGCGAACCGGACCCCGACGGGCCAGCAGAGGGGTCTTGTTTCGCCCTGAAGGGACTTATTTTCCCATAATGACCGGCGTTCTATACATTATCCCGCTTATTATACGGCTACTTGCCAAAACGAAATAATAAACTCCCCATGATATGACTTTAGCCTACATAGCCTAGCCTATTTGTTACCGTTCATCGTGGCATTTGCTGAGAAACAAATAGTTCGCAACAACACACGCTACTGAACTTGAATCAAACATTCTTTAGAACAGCTGATCAACCGTCTGCTTTCATGTTTGAATGAAGTTCCAGTCCTTGCGTAGTGATATGAAAGACGTATCAGAAGCACAAAACCTGTTGCCATTGACAGCGGTAATTATATGTTTGCAGCGGTAATTACATGAATTTATTTTACCGTAGAATGTTGGGAAATCCCATTCAAGTCAATGGAGCGTTCTACTAGCATTGTGAAGAGCCGTATAATAAACCAGTATAACCCACTCATATACTTTTTTTTAATTTTTTATAAGCATATAATGGTATGTGGGGGGGGGGCTGCACCTGTGTGTGCATGTGTTTGTGTGTGTGTGTGTGGGGGGGGTTGTTAGTGTATGTAATGGTATGTGTGGGGGGACTTATGTATGTGTAGGGGGGTATGGTCAGGTGTAATGGGTGTGTGTGTGTGGGTGGGGGTGCCTGTGTGAGTGTCACCCCAGATAGCAAGAGGCTGGCGGACCACTGTGGGTGGTCATAGGTGGCGGTCCGCTGGCATTTTGCTCATCGGTTCTCTGGCGGTCCGCTGGCGGGTTGAAGACAAATTGCCCAATAATTTACCACTATTGGTCTAAAATCGTTTTCATTTGTTCAGTTATACTCCATGTATAATTAAGTGTGCTTGCAAGCACACTTATTGTTCTTCTTAAGTTTTATTAAGTGTGCTTGCAAAGCAGCACACTTATTGTTCTTCTTAAGTTTTCTTATTAATATTATTATTCCTGTCTCCCTAATTTTTTCCAGCTCCTGTGCCTAGGCCCGTTGAGACAGAGACACCGTTCCAACTTTAAAACGTCCGGGCAGTACCGGTGTAACTTGCTCGAGAAGATGACGTCAAGTGGGCGTGTCGTTCGTCCGCCATATTGGATTGAATAGAAAGCGAAACTAAATTTTCACAGGTCGCAAATTTGGTCCGAACGCCACGAAACTTGACGTACATTATCATTGGACCAAGCCTCACAAAAGTTACTAGAAGAATTTTTGATTTTCGAAAGCGTTTGCCCGTCACAGCCAAACGAAATCGGCGGCGAAGCTCCGAAACAGGAAGTCGTCCATATCTCAGGAACAGTGTCACATATCAATACCAAATTTTGTATATGAACTGGGGACTCCAGTGTGACGGTGCATAAGCTAAAAAAAAAAAGACATATTCCAAAAGTTTCCATCATTTGGCAAACCACCCACAGGTATTTGGTAACTCTCACCATTCACCTTTGCACCATTCACCTTCTATCACAATGCCTTCCAAGTATGCTCAATGTCTCTGGGCAGCCACAATGTCTCCGGGCAACCTTGCCCAATCATGAAATCCTTGATCTGCCATGGGATAGTATGGACTTACGAACTGAAATAGCAAGGAGAACAGTAGCTATATATAGCTTACATAATAGAGTTGTTTTCACATTGACGGTATTCAAATAAAATTTTTCATTATTGTTAAATATCATGATGGGAGAGTATTATTAAAAATGTTATAAGTATGCAAATGCATATGTTTACGGGCATTTAGGTTTTACTGTGTTGTTTTGTTGTAAAGACATGCAAGGCATTCTGGGCCGTAATGAACAGTGGTCGGCAGCACTCCATAGGCTACGTATTAATATGAATAGGTGTTTCTGTAAACCTAGGGACAATAAACAGCTATCTCTGTTACAAAAACGAGCTGGTAATCGCTCATTGAAGAGGGAACTATGATAAAAAGATTGTTTTCCTAAAAGCATGGAGTTGACGAAAGAATAAACAAGCAATGTCACGTTAATGTTAAATAGCCTAGAACTACATCTGAACACTAGGTGGCAACGTTGTATTACATTTCACTAGTGTAGCCTACTTGAAATACGGTGTGAGATTCACAAGTAAGGAAGGTGCAAATATTATGTAATTTATCATGGGAAATTATTGGAAATGTTATTTCTTGTTTATTCTAATTGCAAACCACACACATCCATTCGGAATCACACGTACACATTTCATACTGAAAGACTAGCATTTCGTTTATTTGATGTCGCCTAGCAACACAGCCTTCAGAGCAAAGATTCTAGAACAGGGCTTCAGAGAGACACGTTTTGAGTTTGTGGCCAAGAACCTAAAATATCGGTTTCCATGTGCTGGATGGTGTGCGTCCTTAATGAAAGTAAGTGTTTTATACAGTTAACGTTACAGACATAATGAGTCATGTTGTAGTGGTCAACATAAATGTGCCCCTTCTGTTATTAGAATGCTAAGCGGAGAAGCATGCTAAGCAGAGATTTAGTATCATTAATTTCTTGTGTGGTTAGCTATAGGGAGGAGATGTATGTTGCTAATTGGGATTTATGTTGTTTAGCGTAATGCCATGGTCATTTGATATGAGATGCTTGCACTCGTAACTTCGTCACGTGTAACTTTAGGACTGCTATTTTTTTTTACTAACAGTAATTCACGAAGCACTTTAGCCCTAAAAGTAGCACCTACGTCTGTGACAGCTTAAAAGAAGTGGCAAGGACTCCTAACGCGATGTTTTGAAATGCGTCTACTATTGTCTCCAGGAGCTTCCAATCGCGAGGGAACTTGCATTGTAGGCATAACTAAGGGATGCAATAACACCACCAGCAACCAAAACTAGCCTACTCATTGTCAACATGTACATGAAATGTAACGTTTCATGTGAATCAAATTCAAATGTTTTCTTTGCAAACGTAGTCATAGGCGTATGGTGACAGATTAATTTAATAATGCTGCTGTGTGAATCACGGTAAGCGTGAATGAAGTGGCCACTTCTTAATGGGACCCACTGTATGGAAGTGGGCTAAGTAAAATAGAGATGTTTTAAATAAGATAAGGTTAATCAGAATTCTACGATATGCCCGCTTGACAACGGCAGAGATAGAACTGGCCTTTGGCCATAGCAACCATCTATTTAGAACGACTGGCCTTCATAGCAACCAAAGATCTGAGCTGTGTTGCAATGTGAGGCAAAGTATAGAAAGGTGATGAAACATACAGAGACAGGTCAAGAAATATAGTGCAGTGTAGACAGTAGTATACAGTTGATTTACAGAACGTGGTTTAGAGTAATATGAATTAAATATAAATATGTACAGTGTATTAGCATCTCATACAATAAGTAGAATAATGTATGTAGATGTAGCAGTAACATTATAATAGTAGAAACTAGATGTACCGCGTAGCGGTACAAAATATGACCGCCGCTCAGTCCTGCACATCCATTCCGCGAAAATAAATCATATTAATGAATTTGTCTCCATCTTCTACTCCATCCCCCACTCTTGAAACTTTTGTGTATGCTTGTTTGGAATGTGTGTTTGCACACATTCCGCACACAAAGTAGCCTACTGGCGCTGCAAAGGTGAATAGATTTGTTTCTGGGCCAAAAAATCTGTAACATTGTTATAAAACCTTTAAAATCTCTAAACAATCACAAGTAGGGCAGTTCATCATAGTCCATCCATTGCAACTGGACTGATGAAAGGTACACCTGTAGGCTACATTGTATTTGGGAAAAGCAGAAGGTAGCAGCATAATGTATTTATTTATTTATTATTAAACTAAAACAATCCCTGTCAGTTCCATGCAGTTTTCAACAGCTATCAAGAAGAGAGGTCATGTCATGGATTTTTGTGAATGTTTCTTCTTCTACATATGCATAGGTTTAGTCATCTAGTTCAAATTATATTCAGCTTTATTGTCAATGCACAAATTAAATACCAGTAGTCTAAAACAAAATGCCGTTTTACCCAGTGGTGCAAATAACTGACATGTCCAAAAGGGCCTTCATGAAATGCGTTGCGAGACTGTTAATACACATTTTAACGGGCAAAGTTGAAGAGCTACTCTCCGTTATTGTTTGTGCAAATAATATGCTGATTCATGTTCCCTTGCATTTTGCAACCATGAGGTCCATGGTTAAGCTCAATCTTTTGACGCAATCTTTTGATTTTCACCCAGCCTAGTCCATGGTAGGCGCCCGATAGAAATATTGTTTAATTTTGCGATTGAGATATCCACGCACTGGCGCCCCCCCTGCGACGTGTTCGCCCCCCGGTTTTAGAGCTATTCTAAATGCAAAAATGCATAGACATTGCATGACAAAACCGTGACTGTTAACAAACTATAAGCTATATAAGGTAGGCCCTATGCTAGGCCTATTACACAACACAAATTGTCACCAGGCTATGCTGGCGACCCAAATAAAATCTCCGTTGGAACCAATGGCTTACACCTTACAGTATCAAGCTGCCACCTCTTGGCGAAAAGTTAATAGTTTTGCATATCAGTAGTAATACATTTCACGTAGCTGTGAATCACGGAAAGGGCGAATGAAGTGGACACTTCTAAATGGAACCCAACCCACTGTACAGTAACTCAAGGTCTGTGGCTAAAGCAGCCATAATGAAAGCGTTATCATTGTTTGGATACTTCACACACACGTGTTTTTTAATCGCATAGACTACAACTACCAAGCTGGAATCAAAGCACATCGACTCCCCTCTCACACCCTAAACACGCACTTCGAACAAACAAAAAGCGCCTCAGTCTCACGGAATAGCCATAGGCAAAACTGTATCTGACCGGTGTAACGTTGGTATTAAATCATCCATCGCAAAGAATGATTTTTGTAGCACGTGCAACAAATATGTGTAGGTACAGCCCTGCCCTGAATACATCTCAACATGCGCTCTAAAACATCTGGTTTAAATGGAGATGTAGATCGATCATAGACAGGTTATCTTTCAGGTAGCCTAGGCCTATATATTTTCCATTAAAAAACCATCACGTAGCGAACGTGTTGTGGCTAACTCACTTAGCTCCTGTTAGTAGCCTAGGTTATGGTCATAAGCAAATGAGATGACAGTCGAAAGATACAATTAGTGCTGTTATCGATTTGCTTGGTAGCCTATAAACGCATTTATGGTTTTCTACAAATACATCAATAATCAAATTGGCCTCCATCACTCAACCATGCTAACGGTAAAATTATTTTACCTACGTTCTGCTATTGATAGGATTAACGTAGCCTACCTGCAGTAAAAAACAAGCATGTCCGATAAACATTCTCAGATTTATTTCGGCTTCAAGAGGAAATGGGAATTACATTTCATGCAGAAATCATCCTACCCTTAGACGTTCTCTGCGGTAAACTACTGTAGCCTACAGTCTTGTCCTTGTAGGAAGCATAGTGTCTTTCTAACCCACTTTAGATTAACTTCCAACAAAATTACGTCTCACTGCAACGATGCGCCATCTAGTGGACAAACGACTACTTATCGCCAATACTGGAAATGCAGCCATGATGATGATGATGAATATTTATTTTGGCTTTCTTTTAATCCTACTGAATTTGTAATTATGTATCAGCCGTTCTAATACCGATAGTATGTGGGTGCCTGTGTGTGTGTGTGCATGTGTATATGTGTGCACCACCATCTACAGGCCAATGAGTGTAGAGTCACTAAATGTACACATAACTTAATTTTTTAGACCCCCCCATGGATGAAATTCTACGAAACTTGGCATACCCCCAGAGAATGTCAGGTTAATCATACACATAAACTTTGGTGCAGTTCTGAACGTCTTTACTGAAGAGAGGGGCGATTAAAGCAGAATGATATTGCATTTTCATTTTTTACCGGGGGGGTGCAAATCACAAATGAGTGATTATGGGCTAAGTTGATGTGGGCCCTTGAGACCAACATACCATAAAAATTTCTTCATCCTCGGTGCCACGGTTCAGGTAGTTATTTAGGAAAAACTGCATTTTTTGGGTTTCGGGGGGCCCAGCGCGGAGGGGGAGTGGCCCCCGGGGACCAAACGAAATTTTTCCGTAAAAGTCTAGTGGGGCTACATACCCACCAAATTTCATGTGCCCCGGTGTTTCGGTGCCCCGGGTATCGTTGACCAAAATTTCAGGAAGTAGATGACGGGGAAAAAAAAAAAAAAAAAAAAAAAACTTTGACAATCCCTATATGACCGCTTCGCTAGCTTCGCTAGCGGCGGTCATAATAATAATATAGATATATGCAGTGTATTAACAGAATATAATAAAACAGAATAAATATGGATATTCAATATGACAAATATATAACAGATATGTACATAACATACAGCTATGTGCAGTGTGATAACAGTGTCATTGTAGTGCAGAAACAACATTATAAGAGTAGTAAGAATAAGTCTATGTGCAGGATGAATAGTATAAAGATCAGTAGAATAACTATGTATAAATGTAATTACACTAGGCCTATGTACATTTGTAAATAAATAGAAAACTATGGGTGAGGGATAAATTAATTTTATTTAATCGTAAAAGTAAATTGCATTCAATTAAATCGCAATTAAAAATCTTTCCAGTAGGCTTTAATGTCACGCAAAAAGTACAACCAAAGCTGAGCTTGATCAACTAGAACGTCTAAAGAACCAGAACTTGAGTGTAGTTTTTTGCTGGGTCCCAGGCCATGTTGGTCTGAGGGGAAATGAGAAAGCGGACAGTGCTGCTAAGCAAGCCCTCAATGAAGAAGTCACAGAATGTCAAATCCCTGCCCCAGACCTTAAACCTATACTGAACTCTTACATCTCAGATAAGTGGCAATCTGAATGGGATTAATGTACCAACAACAAGCAAGGAATGTGAATTTTGGCACATTTTCATGATCCACTGGGTCGTTATGGGCCACACAAAATACGGTGTTGCTAAAATTACTCCTATTGTGGCTATTAGAGACATGCGTTCATGAGTATCCAGCTACATTCAATGAGTTAAGTAAAATACATTCACACACACAAAAAAACATCACTAATGTTGTGGACATTCCTTTATTCTGAGATACATCATCAATAGGCTCTCAAAACAATCCCAAACAGACATAAGGTCTTTATAGAGCAAATCCATATAGATTATTTGTCAAATAAACCAGTAAAACAGAATTAGGGGATGGAATATATAACATTCACACTCATAGCTCATATTTTTAAAATAAATCAGTGAAAAAGTATCCTGACAAACAAGCAGCATTTTAATGCCTTAGTCATATTTCATAATTTCACATTTTTCTCTAGGTTACCTGATAGCCCAGTTTGAGAGGTGCAAGACACGTGACATTATTTATTTTTGCAGCCAATCACTGCTGTTTTATTTTATTGATTTGATTTTAGTCATAGAAGCTAAATTCGAAGGCAGGCCACAGGTAAAAGCCAACGAACCGCATTCAGCATAGCGTATGTCACTGTCTGCTCACGTTGGTGACCGGACCAGGGCAAGCACACTTTCGCAGTTCCCGCCGGAAATGCAGTCTAGTTGTATTAACTTTTCTTAATATTCATTACAAGTTAAATTTAAAGAGATTGTGGTCCAACGGCGGACCACAAGTGGCACGCCACCGGCGGCATACCACCAGCGGTCCGCTATCTGCCAATCTGATTTAACTATCTGGGACCATCCCATACCAGCAACCCTTCACTCAACACCACCATCTACAAGCTGATGGGTGTACAGTCACTAGATGTACACGTACAAATTCATTTATTTCATGGCCCCCCATGGACAGAATTTCACGAAACTTGGCATGCCCCCAGAGGCTTTTTAGCGTGACCATACGCATCAAATTTGGGGCTGTTCAGAACATCTCAGCTGAAGATAAAGAAAGAATTCTGTGACTTTGCTGTAACTCCGCTACCATACCACATTTTAACCTAAGAATATTTCCTATACTTGCATGAAAAATTTAAAATGAAATATACTAACTCAAGTGTCCAATCATGGCACTTTCTTTTGGAAATTATTTTCACTTTTAGGCTTAATGCCATTGGGAGAGGCGGAAAAAACAGCATTTTATGGTAAAGGAGTTACGGTAACGGAGTCAAAACCCCTTTAGATATTTTTTTTCTTCATTTTCATGTTAAAACCATATCAAGGAAAATGTGTGTAACATAAAACAAGAATAGAATATAAAAAAGTTGGCAATATTTTCCACAATTACTTTCAGCTTTTCAAGAGCACAAATCTATACTACCTGACACTCCACTTGTCATTATCTTCAGAATGCTGTAAGTTACCTTTGATCTAGGCCACATAAAAACAAACTTTAACCTGTTTTGTAAACTTTAAGTGATTGGTAATAATACCAGATGTGTTTTGTAGAGATGTTTAAAGTTTTATTTTTTACCCTAAAGTTTGAATTTGTTATCCTCCATAAATAGACCCTAGGTTGTGTTTACAGCAAACCATTCCTTTAATAAAGCTGTCACGATCTCGGTTGTAAGTTGAATATCGATTGAAATTACATCACGATTTCGAACTTCGGAATCAAAGATAGGATAAAAAAAAGTAGCCACACACCCAATGTCACGTACAGCATGTATGCAAGAGAGAAAAAACACACACGTTATATGGTGAGTCAACATTATCTCCTCTTAACTTGAAGCTGCAGCCAGTTAAAAACCGAACTCTAACGCCCTCCTGCTTTTCTGAAATGATGTGAACACAACAACACTCAAGCTTGAAACCGCTAGCATTTTCAGACATTGTATTTTATTGTAAGCCTAGCCAGGCAGCTAGGCTACATGTAATGTTAGCATGTATGAAATACATGATGTCTTTGTGACCTTGTTGTTTCTATGGACATGAATTGTTGTTTATATGCAATTGCGACATAAATGAGGCATAAATATATCTTCATTAAGTAGTTAAACGTTTGAACTAGTTAGCAGCCTGCTGCTATTATTAATGTAATTAGTGTCCACCAGGCCGGGTTTGGTTGTTGCACTAGGGGATCAGCACGTTAAGATAAAGAATGATTTATGCTTGTGTCAAAATTGTTATTATTTCACAAACAAGATATTCAGTGTCGTAGTGAAGATGTAAGGAGCATAATACACTGTGTTTCAAATTATTATGCAAATTGGATTTAAGTGTCATAAACATTTATCTCAGACACCTGTGATAATTTGTTTGCCAGGTGAGCCCAATCAAAGGAAAACTACTTAAGAAGGATGTTCCACATTATTAAGTATGCCACAGGTTTCAAGCAATATGGGAAAGAAAAAGGCTCTCTCTGCTGCTGAAAAGTGTGAAATTGTGCACTACCTTGGACAAGGTATGAAAACATTGGATATTTCCCGAAAACGTATGTGTGATCATCATACTGTGAAGAAATTTGTTTCTGATTCAGAGCACAGGCAGGTTCGTGCAGACAAAGGCATAATAAGGAAGGTTTCTGTCAGACAAATTCATAGGATTAAGAGTTACAGCTGCTAAAATGCCATTGCAAAGCAGCAAACATGTATTTGAAGCCGCTGGTGCCTCTGAAGTCCCGCGAACCTCAAGGTGTGTGAGTTTTCGCTTGTAAGTGTGTGTGTGTGTGGGGGGGTAATGGGTGTGTGTGTGTGTGTGTGTGTGTGTGTGTCTTTCTGTCTGCTTGCCTGCATGTGTGTGTGTGTGTGTGTGTGCGTGCATGCTCACGTGTAAGTGTGTGTGTGGGGGGGGTAATGGTGTGTGGGTGTGTGTGTGTGTGTTATGACCAGGCGCACTGGCCACAATATGAAATGACAAAAAGTCAATTGGGGTCATTTGTCTAGGACTTTATTAAACAATATGATAAATAACAAAATGGGAGACCAACAACAAAGTAAGGAAAATGCAGGAAGGCCAACAACAGCTGTGGTAGCCGGAACCAAAGTCTCCCCTGTAGATAAGGGCTGGTGTGCTTTAAAAGGGCCAGCCCCGCCCACCCACAACAGGTCTCACCCAGGGGGTCAGGATTTGAAGGGTTAGCTTCAGCCACTTAGCATGGCATTTGGCCGCCAACATTTTTGAAAACATGGCGTTACATGGTTGCAACTTCCGGCACCAGTTTTTACATGCTGATTGGTAGATGACAGCTCATGCACGAGTTTAGTGTTGGGCACGAGCGTCCTCGCGCGTCCATGTTGGTTTGCATTTCTGGAAGACGACAAATAAATCAACTAACTACTTGGATTAAGCTACTGATACTTGACTTAATGCCTACATGGTTTAGGCTGTATTACCGGACTTTGTGGTAAATAAAAGAAAAATGTTAATGTTGTCATATTAGGCTATTATTTGCCGTATATGCGGGGTGCCAATTACCTTAAAGTAACTGACTATGACCATACACTTTGGCAGATCGCATAGCAATGACCTATATCCAATTATTAGCCTACTCATTGCGTTGTGTATGAAGACTATTTTAAAACGCACAGGCTGTAGTTCTGTAGAACGCAACGTCAGGTTACATGATCCAATGTCTCCCCCAGTGATTTAAAACGAAACAAATGTCAATGACTTATTTCGTTTGCTTTCTTGCAACATTGACTTGATTAGGCTATGCATTTGATTTAAATGTTCAGGCTGCCAGTCGAGACAAAAGCCAAATGTCCAACAACAGTTGCAGACTCTATGCCTGCTCGAACCACAATACCCGAGGGATGTGCGCTTCTATCGGAAGTTTAACTTGCATTGGCTTCATTTCGTCTGCCTGCAAATGTAGCCTAGGCTTAACAAGCTGCAAATTCACACTGGGTGCAGCAAAATTCCCAGCTATCCACACGTTTCCTACATACCATGTCTACTTAATTAATAGTCATTTTTGTTGGATAGCCTATTGCGTAATAGGCCTACAACCTGTCCAAATATAGTATTTAGGGATCATTATTTGTGAAGCCTAAAGTAACACAATATTGATTCGCATAGTTTATTATCACATATGAACATCACATTAAATAACACACACTACTGCCAGCTAAATCATTGCCCAGTAAGTATCAATGAAATGCTAGGAATGGGCAACGATTGACAGATACCAAAAGCAATGCTGCCGGTAACCACACTGGACTTCAAGACAAGATGATGGAGTGGAATCACAGTGAAGCCCATCTCAAAGCCACGGACCAACACACTCTCGCCAGTTTTTGTCCTTTGAGACAAAGGTAAAACACTGTGCAAGATGAATGATTGCGCAGCAACGGTGTCATGCAGGATGCACACTAGGGCTGAAACGATTCATCGAGTTACTCGAATAACTCGATTACAAAAATTACTCGAGGCAAAAACCCTGCCTCGAAGCCTCGTTAAATTCCTATGACGCGCACTATACGCGCAGGGATCTGATTGTTCCACACGGACCGTTGTTCAGGAAGCACACCACTAGCGCACATGAATCGTGATACATTCTGAATTTAGCTGGTGCGATGGCGGAGTCAAGATGTCCACAAATGGCAGAGAATGTCTAAAGTTTTCAAGTAAAGTTTTGGGATCATTACATACTCAAAAAGGAAAAGAACAAGCACCTGAAACCTGAACCAAAAACATCCACTCCATGCTGTTTCACCAAGCGTCAATAAAGTAGGCTATCTGGACATCAGGCTACACTGGACAGTGTTCCGTCTATAGTTCTATACAGTCTATGACGTAGACTATAGCCTACATTGATGTTGGCTGATTTTAATCACATACTGTATTTGTAGCGATGTCGTGATATACTGTTTAGCACTAAAATGTATAGGGTGTAAGTAGTAAACTTATTCACGTTCAATTGCAAGACAGTATGCCTAAAAAAGAACCCCTTATACACACATGCATGCACCCTCATCTTCCCTCACGCACCGCACGCGTGTATATACACACACACACACACACAGGTTGCTAGGTTACCATAGCAAATAGGCTCACCCCAGAAATTATTTTTTAGTAGCCTAATGGTAAAATTATTTGTTAGTAGCTTAATGGTAGGCTTAGACTTATGCTGCGAGATCTTAGCGCCGCCTTTGACACTGTAGATCACTGCATTCTTTTAGAGCACCTTTAGCCTGGGTGTCATTCCGAACTTAGTCCCGCCCACAACATTTGAGGTCGGGAAGTTTGGTCTGGCATTGCTTCATTGTGGTGGAAGTATGCTCGCCCTATATGGGGCGGACCAATCAAATCAGGCTTTACGATGATGGACAGGTGAGCAACAGCGCCTGGTCTATCACGTCATCTGAACACGCTTACAGGGCTCCAGAGTGCGACCAATTTGGTCGCATATGCGACCTAATTTTTCAAAAGTGCGACTAAAAAAAATCGGAGGTCGCACCGGTGCGATCAGCTATTCGAGAGAGGAAAACATGTCCGCATTGAAACTCTACCTTTGGTTCAATAACAGACACATATTTGGCCAATATCGTGGTTTAAACAAATCACAGATAGTGAAGGGCGGGACCTCCGTTCTGATTGGCCGTGGCCCAGTGCCTGTGTGTAAATTTGAAAATGCGTGTGCTGCAGAGAGAGAGAGAGAGAGAGAGAGAGGTCAGAGACCCATCAGATAAACAGTGTGGATGTAGTTGCATTACAGTGTGGTCACATAGGCCGAGATAAATGTCCCCTCTCCCCACTGCCTTTCGGCGGCTGGCAGCAGCAAACCGATCAGACGAGCCCGAGATGATGATCAAGTTTATCGTTGCCTACGATAGGCCTAGTGAAACTTCCCTTCACCAAGTTCAGTCCGAAATAATTATTCATCAGAAAAATAGTTTGAACGTAAACCGACGTACAGGAATGCCACTTGCGCCAAATTTATAGGAGTCATTGCAGATGAAAAGACGTCTTAAAATCGCGAACAATGCATAGGAGGCCTTCCCGAACGACAGAGATACAGATATCGCCAAAAAGGAGTGCGTCATTGACCGCAGTTACATGCAGGGAGTAACCCGGTTTTCAACAGCAATATTCGTTTTGCGCGCGAGTTGTGTAAACTCATTCTGATGGCATCAATCAATTTAATCCGGTATTTGGCGCAAACCGAATATCGCTGCTACATTTAAAGCCCGAATATTCCCTGCATGTATAACTGTGGTCATTGTGTACGGTGAATTGAATTGACACATTTAGATCGAGCATGGCAAGTCATTGCAATAGCCTATAATAACAGGCCTACCATTTCGTTACTGCATTAACCATAGTGATGTTCTTATTGAAAATTTAAAAATACTAAAATTAAAAAGTACATTGCATTGTGGGGCTGTCAAATGATTATTGTAATCATCATTGCAAAATCACATAAAAATCCCCCAGGCTACTTGGAACATCTCTTTAAATTGTGCTCAAATACATTTCTATGGAAGATGCTAGCATGGCGAGCTGGTTTAGCCAAGGCCTAAAGATCATGAAGGATATGTAAGACATTGAGCCATGAGATTTGAAGCCCTTAAAAGACGTGCACTGTTAATTTACTCACTGTTATTTTTATTTAATTCATCTTGAGATGTTTTAAGTTTAAATTTCAGCTCAGTGAAGCACTTAAAGCACCAACACTTCATTAAGTTACTTTTCTTGTAGAATTGTAAATCATAAGTCATAGGACAACCTATATAGGACAGTAATTAAGGAAAAAAAGTGAACCTGCTGCGGTGTTAAATGCGATGTGGTTGAAAATTTGGGTGCACCTAACTTTTGTGCTGGTGCACCTAAGAAAAAAAGTTAGGCGCACCAGTGCAACCAGTGCAAAAAGTTAGTCTGGAGCCCTGCGCTTAGATTAGGCTTATGTTTGAAAGAAAAACGCTGTGGCTAGAAGGATACATGGCTTTTAAGACCCCATATGGAAAATTCATATTATTTAATGAGGTTGTATCACTGAAAACGATTATTTCTGAAAACTTTGGCCAAAGTTGAGATGTGGGAAAACTTGTGGTTGCACTTTCATCAAGGGAAAACAGCACTGTTGCATTGCAACATGTTCCCTTGTTCGTTTGAAATCTCTGATTGACCACCTGTTCGAGGGATTTGCGACAGCCTTTCCCAGCTGTTTAACATTTTTGTAGCATATCACTGTTCAACAGAATTATTTTTAAAAACGGAGGAAAAGAAGGATGGTTTGTGTGTTTTCTTCCTACACTACACCTCACGTTAAGCTATTTTGTTGCTCTGATTGGTTAGGTCTATCCAATTGAGTGCAGAGGCATTCCCCCCCTGTATCGGTTGAAACACCCCCCATAATTACGTACTAATGGAGCAGTATCAGACTCATATTCTGACCAGAATTGAGTATGACTATCAGGCTAGAGCGCCTTGAGCACTGGGTTGGAATTTCAGGTACTGCACTGAAATGGTTTGCCTCCTTCTTAGAGGGAAGAACCTTTTCAGTTTCTTTCAATGATACTTCATCTTCATCTTATGGTGTTCCACAGGGATCAGGGCTTAATTGTATTTTATTCTCACTGTACATGTTGCCACTCAGTCAAATTATGAAAAAGCACGGTATATCCTATCATTGCTATGCGGATGACACACAGCTGTATCTCCCATTTAAATGTGGTTCCTCTGGTGCTCTATACTAGGGGTGTAACGGTACACAGAAGTCACGGTTCGGTTCATACCTCGGTTCGGACATCACGGTTCGGTACGAGTTCGGTACAATGGAGGGAAAAGCAAAACAAAAATGCAGAAAGCATTTTTTTTTTGTACATGTCTCAGGCTGTACCACCTAGTCATACAGTCTCTTCCCTGAGCTATCTGCAACAGCCTGAAGTGTGTAAGATGTAGGCTAAACAGTACAATAAGTGCCCAGACTCAATCTGTAACTTGTAAACAAAATAAGACAATCAGCTATAAAACTGAAAATAGGCCTACAGCATCTCTTATTTCTGAAAGTGCAAATTACATAGAAAATGATTTTTAAAAATCCACTTAAGCAAGACCTTCAACATCTGTGTTTAGTTGTATATGGAAGGGTCTACAATTTGCCTCAATATTTTTCATTGTGTGTAAAGTAATAATCTAGCCTACTAACTGTGAAAATATCACACTATTTTGCCTTTTTTTTAAAAACGAAATTGCTCCTTTCATTTCATAAACAGACTACAACTAGAAGTCACGTGACTTTGCCCTTTGACGTTAACTCACCGTAGCATGGTTTGTTTATTAGCCTGGTTAGCGTTGTCACTTTATTTTACTGTCTGCACTTACACTACCAGCTCCTCATGTGAGAAGTTACAAGTTACCCCAACATAAAGGTAATTACCACGCGATTTACATAGCTTTCTGTCATTACGAAATCATTTAATTTAAGCCATAGGTTTTGGCCCTATTTGTATATGTATCCAAAGGCTGCTGAAGCGCACTGATTGGTTGACGACCAATACCAATATCAGTGATTGGTAGCCTACATCATCTGGGTGATGGCTTCGAATATGTGTAGCATTTTTTCCACTCACATACCCAATGCTGAACAACGCCGACACACAATTTCATCTTATCCACCACTCTTTCGCCTGTACTAACGTTACTGTAACTGAAGTTCTCAAACTTGCGATCTTAAAGAGACCAGCGGATCCTCTAACTCTTGTAGGTCTAACCTTAGTGCTGCTAATGACTGACGGACTCGACCGACGACCTGACAAAAAAAAACATAGGCGCCAATCAGAGCTTCAGAGCTAAGGCGAGGCTACAGATTAGCGTTAGGTGTCGCTAAAGAACTCCCGTAACTCTCGCTACGTAACAGTAATTGCGCATGACATTAATTAATCCGCACACGAGTTTTATGTATTTTTATACCGTGTATTCTCCGTGTAAATTCATGCACCGAACCGTGACGCCCGTACCGTTTCGGTTCAATACGAATACATGAACCGTTACACCCCTACTCTATACCTATTGCTTGATTGCCTAAAAGAGATTAAACAATGGATTTCGACCAATTTTGAATGAATCCAAAACAGAAATTCTATTTTTTGGTTCACATGAAGCTGCAAATAATGCAATTAGTGAACTAGGGTTTTTTGACAGATATGTAAAACCTTATGCAAGAAATCTTGGCTTTCTACTTGACCCTGATTTTAAATTTGAGAAACAGATTAATGCTATTGTCAAGTCATCTTTTTACCACCTTAGAATCCTAAGTAAAGCTAAAACTATGTTTTCTTTCAAAGACTTTGAGATATTGATTCATGCTTTTATTTCATCTCGCCTGGACTACTGTAACTCCCTTTATTTTGGTGTCACTCAGTCCACTCTATCCCGACTTCAGATGGTGCAAAATGCAGCTGCAAGGCTGCTCACCAAGTCTAAAAAGACACAACATATTTCTCCAGTTTTGAAATCTCTGCAATGGTTACCAGTGAAATTTAGAGTAGATTACAAAATTCTTCTTTTTGTCTTTAAAGCTTTAAATGGACAAGCTCCCCAATACTTGTACACTTTCACTGCCCTCCCAGAACTCTGAGGTCATCAGATAAACTACTGCTCTCAGTACCTCAGAGTCGTCTAAAAAAATAAAGGTGACCGTGCTTTTTCAGTAGCTGGGCCCAAGTTGTAGAACAACCTCCCTTTTCACATTAGATCTACACCAACTATTGATGCTTTTAAAGCCAAGTTAAAAGAAGAAGCAAGAGGCTGCAATTTTAGAGAGCATTTTGAACATTATTTAATTGTTGGCACTGGCACTTATAAATACTAAATGGGTAAATTGCAATAAATGGGCTTAGTTTTGGAGCCAAATGTTGGAGTTGGTAAATACCTCTGTGCCAATTGCTTGATCATTTTACAGCCATGTAATTTTCGTTATGCATTATTTGTTTAAAAATGCAAAAAAAAAAATATGATTAATCGATCAATAAAGTGCTAGATTAATCGATTACAAAAAGAATCGATAGCTGCAGCCCTAATGCACACTGGAGTGAGATGTTGGTCACCAGGCAACGACACAAAACCATCGCTAATAGCCAGTCTTCACCACGCTCGATAACGCAAGGCAGGGTAACGCAGAATGTAGGTCCGCATTAATCAACCCAACACCTTTCCCAGATTGTTTCTTAATCTGCACTGGACACGGTCACCAAGTGCCCAGGACTCTTACAATGGAAACATGCCTGTTCTGAGCGACTGGAAGACTTGGATCATGTGTGAATAAACTGGGACATAGGCCTATTCCTGTCTTTGGAAAATGCTCTGTGTGTAAGCTACAGCATCAGGCAAGCAGTTCTTAAAATCCTCAACTAGAATCAGTGCTCATAACTTTTCCTGGATGTCTATTTCCCTTGATGAACACCACCAATTAAATAAAGCCCCGTTCTCGCGTGCAAACTCAACATAGGTCCGACGCTCTTTTTTTCTAAACCGTCAAAAGTGCTGTCTATGAGCTTCTGGAACCAGTTGGTAACAACGAAGAATATGTGCCTTAGCCAAATCATAATCTGCACTTTGCTCAATTGAAAGTGACAAGTAAACTTCTTGAGCTCTGCCAGTTAAAACTGACTGAATCAGGAGTGTCCACACCTCTTTAGGCCACCTTGAAGTGGACGTAACTTTCTCAAAGTGCAGAAAATATTTTTCCACGTCTCTTTGAACAAAAGGTGGCACAAGCTTGATGTGTTTAGCAACATCAAAATACAATCTATATTTTCTTGCTTAGCTCTGAACTCCAAACGTTTCAACTCTAGCTTGTTCTCTGTGGCTTAAGCACACTATTTCTCTCTCATTATCCAATTCCTTTTCTCGAATGGAAAGCTCTTTCCCTCATATCTACAGGAGGCAGAACCCTTTTCTCTACCAAAACTAGTAGCAGGACAGATTTTACACTTTGCTTTAGGCGTTTTTCGGAAGCAGACAACTCAATTTCATAAAATGTCACCAATTCCAAAAGCTGGTCTATCGTTAAACGATTAAACGCCTCAACGGAAGGGTTCTCTATAAACTCCTGAGCCACAGAAGTCATGATTAACGCAACACCAAAACACATTCAAAAGCCTGCTACAAGACTACAAAACTAAAATCGAAACAAAGTGATCAAAATTCCCCAAAATGACCACAAAACTTACATATGACAAAACCACAAGCATGGCAACAATTTACCAACTACACCCCTTTAAAAAAAATTTGTTCAAAATGTCCATTATTTAAACCATTTTAAGTAAGAAAAATACATTAAAACATTTTTTAAAGTATAGATGATAATTCATGCGATAGAGGGTTATTCTTAATACTCTTATGATGTTACTGTTTCTGCACTACAATGGTACTGTTACCACACTGCACATACACAAACGTGTGAAACGTGAAACGTCATCAAACGTGTGAAACCAACAGTAAGGACAGTTCAAGTGTGGCCAGATGGAGCGGACCTGGCACTTCAGCAGCATTTTGAAAACACTGACTGGAGAGTGTTCACAACTCAGGGCATCCATGACTCCCACACGGACATTGATTCATATGCCTCCTCCGTTCTGGACTGTATCAACTCAAACATAAACAGTGTCACCACACTCAAACCGATTACCACTTTTCCTAATCAGAAGCCATGGATGAACAGTGAGGTCAGACTCCTGCTGAAGGCACGAGACATCGCATTCAGATCAGGTGATGCTCTATAGCTCATCCAGGGCTAACCTGACAAGGGGCATCAAAAAGGCCAAGCACAACCACAAGCTAAGGATTGAGGATCAGTTCAAGAACAACTCGGACCCCCGACGCATGTGGCAAGCAGTGTTTGGAATAACGCCGTTTAAAAGAACAGTGTTAGGTAACGACATTATTTTTTCAGTAACGGGGTAATCTAACTAATTACTTTTCCCGTCGTTACAACGCCGTTAACGTTACTGGACGTTAAATGTGGTGCGTTACTATGCATTGATTGAATAAACTGTGTAATCCGAACGCACCCCTGGCTCACAGCTAGTGAGGAGGTGGGTTAATAACGACGTAAGCGATTATGATTGGCTAAGGCAGAGTCATGTTTCATGGTAGCCAATCAGAGCCACTGTTTTCACACACAGCACACACGCCACACACACACACACTAGAGCCCGACCGATTTATCGGCGGGCCGATATTAGGCATTTTCCAAACTATCGGTATCGGCATTTATAATGGCAGATAAATGAATATTTTAAAAATAAAATAAAAACGGACGAAACACCCTTCAACCATGTCATGAGTGTTGGCGTTGTATAGTTTGTCCACCAGAGGGCACTCTACACCGTCCCTGCTGGCAACACTCGTGTATAACGCGCCACACATCCTGCAACCTGCTGATCCAGCCAGAGTCGGGCAGAGAGAACCAGTTATCCGCGAGTGAGATCATCAGTGAAGTGTGTTCATGGTGATTTGGTCACGAGACATACATTGCTTGAAATAACAATTAAAAGAACATCCCCATCAGTTCTCTTAACTCAAATAAGCATGACAAAGTTCGTGAAAACAATGTCCAGTTTTGCTGCTGTTAAATAAGCCGGGAGTGAAGAGGAATTAGCTAGTAATTACGTTACGTTGTTACAGTGTAGTTGACTGTCTGTCCTTTTAACTTTTGACAATGTGACTGAAGATGTATTTCTTTAATAGCGTGACAGTTATAGCAGTGAGACGTATCATCTCTCCCCAGCCTGTTATTTTGAAAGCGTATGTTTTACAATTTGCAGTATGACGTTATCCATTGCTAAATTAGGGCTCATCATAGACTAGCTAACCACAAAGCTAGCTAATCCCATGAATATCAGTGGAAGACCGCTAACGTTAACATTAATGAGCTTGGAAACCACAATGAACTTATTCTGCCTAAATAAAGTAATGATTTATAACTAGTATATCTGTAGTTACAGTCCCTGCATTGTAAAATGTAAGTTAGACGTGCGAGGAGTGAACATTTAGACATAGAGAAAAAGTATCAAACATAGCTTGTGCAAAACGTAGCTTGTGCATAAAAGTTAGCTTTTATTTTACACGTGTGTGAAATCCAATGACGCCTGTGCGTTTCAGACTGTCGTTCAGCCGCAGCATTAACGAGTTACTGGATTTAGATCACTAAATAGTAGGTTTTAGAAGGCAGGCAGCAACTGATGATTGAAAATGGTTTGATGTAGCTTGATGGAAATAATTTTAAAAGTGCAGGTGAAGGGATAAGCAAGCTGACATTGTAATAAGGTAGCTTATAAGGCAATAGGGACTATTTATTACACACGCACACTCAAACATTTAAGAGTGACCTTTATCTTGTTTAATGATAATACAAATGATGATGATAGTAATAATGTCATCATTATTTTTTGTAATTATTAAGTCTTAGTTCAAAGTTATATTTATGAAACTTAAGCGTCTTTTAATACTGGTAACTTTGATTTGGTTGTTGTTGTTATTAATTAAATATTTTGTTGTAAGTACTAAATAAATAAGTTTTAAATTAACAAGTTTGTTTTTTAAATCATATTATTTTAGTCAATACTCATAAATAACTACAAATAACTAATGTTAGGGAAATCTGTTAATGTTTTGTTGCGCGTTTCTGAAAAAATATATATATCGGCCGATATATCGAAATATCGGATTTTTAAATCAACAAATATTTGTATCGGTATCGGCCTTCAAAATCCTTAATTGGTCGGGCTCTAACACACACGCAACAGCTAAAATAGAGATTCGATGAAACAGCAGAGGTCTGGAGCAATCCGAAGAAAAGTTGGCATTTTCAAGGTGGAGATATACTGTAAGCACTACTTCAAATTCATTGTGGTCAAAGGCAAGAACTGTGTACATTATGTCCAGGAGCGAAGACTTTGTCAGCATCCATTGTAAGCAACTCTAATTTAATGAAGCATCTCACACACGCATCTAAAGCTACTGGCCAAAAACACCGATACCTCCACCACAGATGATAGCTCGCCATCCACTAGCCAAGAAGGACTCGGAGCAAAGTCCTCCAAGCAGCAAAAGCTAGATCTTTCTGCCTCACAACAAAAACCTACAACACAGGCTGAAGTCAACCGTAGGTCTGTCGATGTGCAATATCTTGAATTTTCACTTGGGGATCAATAAAGTATCTATCTATCTATCTAATAAATATCGAAATTTATGTAGCCTACAAACACCTGTCTGTTCTACTCATTTCAACTGGCTGTTCAAAACTGCTCAAAAAATCCAAATTCTTTGACATATATTTGAGTAATTCAGTTACTAACTCAGTTACTTTTTGGAACAAGTAGTGAGTAACTATAACTAATTACTTTTTTTAAGTAACGTTCCCAACACTGGTGGCAAAGCATCCAGGCCATCACAGATTACAAAACTACTAACTCCCCTGTCACCGACACCTCCTTGCCTGATGAGCTGAACCACTTCTATGGCCGCTTTGATAGGGACAACAAGGAGGTGGCCATCAAGGCCCCTCACACTCTCCACCACCAATGTGTGTGCGGCACTGAGCAGGACTAATGCACGTAAGGCTGCTGGTCCTGATGGTATCCTGTGTACTGCTGTGCAGCTGACTGACTTTTGGACTAGGGCTGCTCGATTATGGATTCATCAGCCTTAATTCCACAACCCCAGAAAAATATCACTAATAGGCTATAATAAAGAAAATAAGGAAAACAAGTGAAGTTAAATAAGTTGTATAACTCTCTGCCACGGAATTCTAAAATACTGTACCCCTTACTGCCAGATAAACATTCTAAATCCAAAACAAATCGTCTGGATATTGTCAAACTCTGTATACCTTGTTTTACACCATTTTTGATAGCTGCAGTCAAATAACAAAGGATGCAACACCACTGCCTTTCTTTAGGGCTTCCAAAAACCTTGTGTATTTCATTGGAGTCATTACAAACAGCATTTACACAATACAATTTGTAATTGGTACTAATGAATAATCACCTCAAAAATACACACAATAGATAATATATCCATAGGAAAATATGAATAGTATTACATACTCAAAATATGCACACATCTCATAGACCTAAAGTCTTAACTTCTACTTAGCCTATTCATAACAGCACATATTGCATTACATACTGTGGTGTGTGACATATTCAGGCATTTCGGATTAAATCCAGTGACATGTTCGCTGATTATTATGAAAAATGTCCTTTTGTCATGTTTGTAGGCTTGCCTACATCGCTGCTTGTATCTGCACTAGTTGGCTCTCTGTCGCAGCATATTAGCAGCTTTTCTCTTTCTACTCCCCTACAAGTTTTTATTAGATATTTCTTACCACAGCAGCGCTGGCTTATTCTGCCACAGCAGCGCTGGCTGAAACCACTGGTTGATAGCTGGATAGTAAATCACGCTGGTCGGAGTGTTTAGGGCTGCACAATTAATCGAATTTTAATCACGATCACGATTTTGGCTTCCCACGATCAAATTTGCGTGATCGAGCGATATTTCAAATGCGTGCTCTACCCATAGAACCAACCTGGCAACCCATAGAACGCTCCGCTACAAAACAAATAAAGCGGTCCTTAAACCTGTCTGACCATGTGCCTGCATGCAGCCTACCAATGACAGCTGTTCCATGCACTGCTCAGCCTGATGCACTGTGGACTAGTGACATTATGTTAACTATTAGTAGGCTAGTTAGACTATACAATAAACGACGATCAAAAATCAAATGTGTGGCACAGCAGAAGGCCAAGAGCTTGTCCCTCGAAGCGGATCATCCATTGTTCGAAAATATTTCGGATTTCAGGCAAGTTAAGTTAACCAAAAATATAAGCAAAGCAGTGCTCTCAACTCATACCGTGAAACACATCACATGACGTAAACCACACATGCCTTTTTTATCACGTTAACTTTTAGTCCTTGTTTGCTTCCTCTGATAGCCTATACTGTAAAGAGTTGAGCTAACGACGGGATCCGTGAATTTTATTCATGTATTTTATAAGCTACATGTGCAACCTATGCGTTTCAAGACACAGCCTACTCAAAACGAGTGAACAATAATGAAAATGTAGCCTACACGTCAGTGTTTTACATATCAACGAATGACTAAACCAGGGGTGTCCAAACTGCCGCCAGCCATGCACTTTAATCCGGCCCGCCGGGCATTTATTAGTTTATCATAGGCCGCTCGCTATTTTTTTCCAGCGATAGACGACGTTGTGGTTAACTTTAGGCTACTGCAAACTGCTTTACACTCTTCTTAGAGAACGTTTACAATGTCAATGTCAAAACAGCTTGTCACATCGAGATACATAGAACCTCCATTGCAGCAGATCTAACTACGTTATGCTAGTCCATTTAATTGGGGACGCATTTGAGCGTGGGAGAGAGGGCGATGGCAACAGTAGTTCCCTGACCATTTATAAACTGTGAGAGGGCACAGCACTAGCCATAGGCTATATTTGAGTGGAGCTGGCAGAGTCTTATAGTGACAGTGCAACATTTATAAATGAATTAAACAGCATCAAATTAACAGTATTTCTTAAGAAATTAATTTTCTACAACAAAAATAATACTAAATAATACAAAACATTATTATTATTATTATTATTATTATTTGTGTGTGGCCCGCTGGCCAATTTTCAAAATCCAATGTGGCCCTTCAGTCAAAAAGTTTGGACACCCCTGGACTAACGATTACAGTAAACTCATGAACACGAAGCAGAGCTTAAGTGGCTAATGGGGAGCGTTGGGAGGATTCCCGGTGGGCGTTTTCCAAAATATTAACAAAGTAGCACGCACAAAACATTTGTTTGGAAGTTGTTTGGAAGTTTGGAAGTCGCAGTCAAATTTATATTTGCAGTAATTTAGGGGAGTAAATGTGAGGGGAAGAATTTGGGTGAGCCAGATAGCAAGTCCAATATGTTTAGGGAAAAAATATTTTTTTGTCACTAAAATTAATTAATAATCGTGATAAATAATCGTGATCTCAATATTGATCAAAATAATCGTGATTATCATTTTGGTCATAATCGTGCAGCCCTAGGAGTGTTTAGTTTCCCCACATGTTTTCTAAGTTTGCAACTTTAAATGTAAACGAGAGAGGCTTCTCCCATGGGTCTTACAAAATACGTTTCATAATCCTTTGGGATTGAAGGAGCAAGCAATCAGTGTTAATGATCTAATGGTAGCTTTCGCGTTTGCCTAATGTTAACCTTGTGCACTAGTAGAAGCTATTAGACAAGCTGTATCATGCTGATTTCAAAAACCAAGTGGGTTTATAACGTTAGATTAGCCATCTTGCCATAAATTCTCAGAGTAATATGGTCGCCTTGATTGACAGTGATAATAACAAACTTAGCAATTAGGGGCAGCCGTAGCCTACTGGTTAGGGCATCGAACTTGTAACCGGAGGGTTGCCGGTTCGAACCCCGACCAGTAGGTACGGCTGAAGTACCGAGTGTGTTTCACTAATTCATGGATTGGGATAAATGCAGAGACCAAATTTCCCTCACGGGATCAAAAGAGCATATACTTATACTTATACATGCAACAAAAACTGCTTGAGTGCGCAGAGGGGAGGGGCGTGTCGAGTGCGGGGCTTAAAGAAGCAGCGTGAATCAGTGCGCTGTATGAGTTGAAGTATGTAATTCCAAAAACCCTATTTCTTAACGGAATGTGGCAAAATAATCTTTTTGTGATCGGTTGAAGCCAAAATCGAGATTGAAATTGAAATTCGATTAATTGCACAGCCCTAGTTTGGACTGACATATTTAATCATTTATGTATATATATTAATATGTCATTTAAGCTGTCCAAACCACCTCCATCATGCCGTGTCAACCTACTGAACTCTAGCTCTGCATCCCGGTGACAACCAAACAACTAAGCCTCATAACCCCCCTCGATGCCTCCTTACCTGCGTCTGTTGAGGTGTCCACAACCATGGCAACCTTGACATGGACAACAAGGAGGCGGACATCCCAAGCCAACCCCCTTCCCCCACCCCCCTGGACAATTGCACTACCCTATCCCACCCATAGTGTTGTATTTATTTACAAATGTACATACTGTAACTTACTGTAACCACAGTGATGGCCAAAAGTGTTGGCACCCATGCTAAAGTTGACTGAAAAGAAAAATATAAAATCATCTTTTGGAAACTGATCTTAATGCCATAAGTGAAAAATGAGGAAATATCTAACCTTTAAGGACATCCTGATAAAGTTACCTTGGCCTTTGGAATTAAAATAGCCCCACATCATCACATACCTAGAGATTGGCATGGGTGTTATTTCAGTTAGCCTATTAGCTGGTTTGATGCTCATTGAGCTCAATGCAAATCAAACCAGCTAATAGGCTAACTGAAATAACACCCATGCCAATCACTAGGTATGGTGAAGGGTATGTGATGATGTGGGGCTATTTTAATTCCAAAGGCCAAGGTAACTTTATCAGGATGCACAATATTCTGGATCCATGAAATAACTGGCCTTTAAAAATAAAAATCTGCCTGTCTCTATGGGAATTTAACATAGGGGTGTCAATACGTATGACCCCTGTATTTTAAGGAAGAACATTTATTTATTTATGATACATTATTCATTCACTAAGAAATTTGGTGTCCTTAAAGGTTAGATATTTCCTCATTTTTCACTTAAGGCATTAAGATCAATTTCCAAAAGACGATTTTATATTCCTCTTTTCAGTCAACTTTAGCATGGGTGCCAACACTTTTGGCCATCACTGTACATAGCCATATTCTACTGCTCTTCCTGCTATTCATCCTGCAGCTGTACATTCTGTACATGTCTATATTTTTCATACTGAATATCAAGAATATCCATATTTATTCTGTTTTCTTATATTCTGTTATAAGGTAACTGCTAATACACTGCACATATTTATATTTAATTTATATTACTCCACCTTCTGTACATCAACTGTATACTGCTGTCTACACTGCACTATATTTCTTGACCTGTCTACTGTATACTTTGCACTTCTGGTTAGACGCAAACTGCATTTCGTTGTCCTTGTACTTTGTATAATGACAATAAAGTTGAATCTAATCTAAACAACAAAGTAAGGAAAATGCTGGAAGTCGGAACGAAAGTCTCCCCTGAAGGCAAAGGGCTGATGTGCTTTTAAAGGGCCGGCTCCGCCCACTTGCAACAAGTCTCACCTGTACACAATTAAAGAACAAAACATACTGCCCAGCAGGCACACAATGAAAGGGGGAAACAGCACCACCAAAGGTACTGGAGGGACGTAACAGTCTGCTTGCCTGCATGTGTATGTGTTTTTTATGTGTCTGTGTGTGTCTATGTTTGCTTGTGAGTGTGTGTGGGGGGGTAAATGCCTGCATGTCTACTGTGTGTGTATATGTGTGCGTGTGTCTTCACACACAAAGAAACACGCATGAACAACCAAACAAAATCTAACATCTACAGTTTTCGTAACTGCCAGCAAAAACGCAGAAAGAGCCAATTGTGTTGATCACAGCAATATTCACAATGTGCTTGGTTTCAACATTGAAATCAGCTACCAAAATTGCGCTAAAAAGCAGTAAGATCTGGCACTGGCCGTGGCGCAACTGGCTGCGGCACCTGCAACGTTCACCGCCGACCCGGGTTCGATTCCCGCCCCGTGGTCCCTTCCGGATCCCACCGCGATTCTCTCTCCTACTCACTACCTGTCATTCTCCACTATCCTATCTGATTAAAGGCATAAAAGGCCAAAAAAACATACTTTAAATTTTTTTTTTAAAAAGCAGTAAGATCTATAAGCTCGGATGGTGGTTCCATGACCCAACAGCTGACTGTCCTGAAAATAACCATCGGAACGTCTGGACAAACTTTGAACAATACAATCGTCCACTCTCTGATCAGGACTGGATGTGCTTTCAAGCACTGGAGAGAGAATTTAGAAAAACCTTGGATGTTAAATTAATCAATGACAGACAAACCATACGATTCACTGGAAGTAATGTGCGCCATTGGATTAAACTCAATACCATCTTAAGCGGAGTATACTACAGGCATGGAGCGTACACAGCAACCCACAGAGATGGAAAGCTGCTTGGAGTACCCTTGTTAAAGTACACCACAAGAATCCTACGGAAATTTCCCCTCTGCAGTGCACTACCACCGACACCTGACCCAGAGACGCTCACCGAATGGATAGACCAACAGCAAGGAACCATCCAGCCTGCGCTCAGCAGAGCGACAATGCCCAGCAGTGCGAGAGCCCAGAGCAGTAAGTGAAAACGAACTAGCTTATCTCTGGGAACACCGTAGAAACAAAGCAATAGACATCATCCTAAATCATAGCACCTATCTAGAGCCCCCTCCTACAATAACCAATGTGGACAAAGTCTATGAATACTACACAGCAAAATGCCAGTTAGGGGTGACGCACCAGCAGACAAGCAGCCCCCCATGGTGTGCCACCCTTGACCTAGAAAACCCAAACAGTCACCCCATAACATCTGACTTCACCACAGAGGAGATTGGCAAGGTCCTTAGCAGCCTCCCGAACAACAAGGCATGTGGTGCAGACGGTGTGACTTATGAAGTGCTTAAAGCAACAAAACAGTTTTCATTACGCAGATTTTTAATGTCTGCTTAGTCAATTGTAAAATTCCCGAGTCTTGGAAGGGAGCTATCATCTATAGGATTACCAAGAAGAATGACATCCCAGAGGTTCGATCCACCTGGAGGAATATATCACTGCTCCCCACCATAAACAAGGTATTCATGAAGTGCATTTTAAACGGTATTTTACCCTGGCTTGTGGATTTCGGAACACTGTCACCTAACCAAAAGGCATACATAGAGAGGCAAGAAATGAATGAGCACGTAATTTGTCTGAAGACTGCCATTGATGACTTTAAACATGAGTCTTCCCGCTTTTATGCAGTGTTCCTTGACTTTCGTGACGCTTTTGGTTCTCTGCCTCACTGCGTAATGTTGCATTCCCTAGAGGATATACATCTGCCGGAACAATACATTCAGATTGTAAAGAATGTGTATGAACAATCTTTTCTTCAAGTGATATGCGGACATCAATTAACAAAACCAATACAATTTGAGGTTGGGATGAAAAACGGTATGCCCCTGGAGCGCTGTGAATTTCATAGTGGCTCTAAACCATTGGCTGAAATGGCTATGCCTCTTCGCCCAGCCCAGCAGTACATCCGAACCCTGTCCAGGCCTTTGCCGATGACGTCCTCCTCGCATCAAGAGAAGAGAACATAATTACCAACATGCTGTCAAACACGATCGCTTCCTGCAATGGTCTGGGCTTGAGATTAAGAACAGCAAATGTGCAGTGTTCTACGAACGGCGCAGCGGAGGCAACAGGTGGTATAGGGCCAAATATGTTCTCTTCAAAGTGATTGTATGCACATCCCACCTCACTGAGGCCAGGTGCAGGACAAAAAAGGCTTATCAAGGAAAGAGGAGTAGTTGTCCGCACACTGCAATCTCCCAGAAGAACTAAATTTATTGAGTTAAAAACATAACGCAACGTTTCGACCCAACAGGGTCTTCATCAGGCCATTGAATGGATTTATATAGCCACCAGAATAAGTCACCTATTGCATATGCTAGATAACGACGACCCGACTGTGTGAGCAACGGCCCGGGGCTCATTGCTATTGGACATAAGCAAACGTAAGATCCCCCTTGCCCCTCGTGGAGAACCAGGTTTCCTGGGTTTCAGAAAGAAACCCAGTGGGAAGCTGGACACCAGGGCCTCAGGATTTGGAGTGCGGTCAGATTGGCCTGATCTGAACGATCTGTGTAGCAGCAATACTTTTAGCAAAACTTTATGTAGGCCTACTTGAAGTCCTAAAAACATAGAAACTTACAATGTGATGCTCACACAGAGGGGGCACAGAGTTAGATTGACCAAATTTTAGGTCAGATTTTTGGTCACACATATGAATAAGTCACACCCTGGATCTCTATAATCTTTTTTAAAGTGGGATGCGCTGTGAATATAAAAAGGCTGGGGATTGCTACAGAGGTGATATGTTACGATCACGATATCTGGGCCATAATACAATATAATTGCAATTCTTTTGTTGTTTTATGATGCAGCCAATATCGCAATTTGATTTTGGAATGCAATACATTGCGATTTTTAACTACCATAATCTAGAGTCTCCAGCGATCTTGGCATGGTAAAACTGTGTTATATTGTCAACTGCTAAACAATGACTCATACTTACTCTCCAACTTACACTAGAAAAAAACTCTACACTAAAAAAAATAAATAAGGCTATGCGCCATATTGTGGACTTCAGACACATTATAATCAGAGTATGTAAACGTTCCTGAATGAGTGTGCCTTTCCAGTAGGGATACAACAATAGTGTGCCCACAGTTTGGTATACATACGTGTATCACGGCTTTGGGGCCAAGATAACGGTACGGTTTTGGTATTTTAATACAGTATCAGTGGAGAGAGCTGGGGTGTCTATTCAATCTTTTTTAAATTTCTCTCACTGTGATGTTTCATAGAATTCAAAAGTTATGTTGCTGCTGATTGGTGTTACTGATGTAGGCTAAAGCACAAAAAACTTAACCTGACTCTCGCCAGATGAATTTCGTTCCGCTTTGCTCCGCCTAGCTTCACTCACATCCATCTGGGACCTCTTCCGTTGAGAGTGATTTCAGCACGAGATTGTATGGTAGAGCCAATCAGGACGCAGGGCGGGAGTTTCATAGATGTGACATAGCGTAGAAGCGACTGTGAGACTGTTATCAGCGTCGCGGGTTGGCTTCGATGTGAGTGGTTGAAGTAGCACGTCAATAGATGACGGACAAGTGGCTTATCCAATCATATGCAAGCATTTTTTGATTAGGCCCAGCCTTCTGAAGCAACACTTCAATGGATTGATCCCAGATGGATGAGTGGAGCTAGGCGGAACGAAATTCATCTGGCGAGAGTCAGGTTACAAAAAACTGCCTTGGTAAGAAATTTGCTGTGTAGCCTGAAAAAATTTGCTTTGCCTTGCTTTTCCTCAATGTGTATGGAGGGGACATGATATTATTGAATACAATGTGCCAATGTGCTGATAGGCTGCAGAGGTGTCAGGACCCATGCACTGGTTTTCTGGAGGTGTTTCGTGGATGTCTAACTTGCTTGCAGTTTGCGGTGCAATTAGAAACGTTTGCAAATTATTCACGGGTTCACATCTGCGTATTGAACCATAGGCGGCGTATTGTTCGGTTCAATACCATGTCAGTGGGATGCACTATTCACTAGGGATGTCCCGATCCGATATTTGGATCGGATCGGCCGCCGATATTAGCAAAAAATGCATATCAATATCATGCTAGATCCGGACTCCCGATCCAGTTGTTTTTCAAAACACCGGTCCGTGTTTTCCAGCGCACCGATGTAGTAGGGGTGTAACGGTTCATGTATTCGTATTGAACCGAAACGGTACGGGCGTCACGGTTCGGTGCATGAATTTACACGGAGAATACACGGTATAAAAATACATAAAACTCGTGTGCGGATTAATTAATGTCATGCGCAATTACTGTTAAGTAGCGAGAGTTATGGGAGTTCTTTAGCGACACCTAACGCTAATCTGTAGCCTCGCCTTAGCTCTGAAGCTCTGATTGGCGCCTATGTTTTTTTTGTCAGGTCGTCGGTCGAGTCCGTCAGTCATTAGCAGCACTAAGGTTAGACCCACAAGAGTTAGAGGATCCGCTGGTCTCTTTAAGATCGCAAGTTTGAGAACTTCAGTTACAGTAACGTTAGTACAGGCGAAAGAGTGGTGGATAAGATGAAACTGTGTGTCGACGTTGTTCAGCAGTTGTTGGGTATGTGAGTGGAAAAAATGCTACACATATTCGAAGCCATCACCCAGATGATATAGGCTACCAATCACTGAAACAAGGGGAAAACACTTTCCCTGCGCTTCAGCAGCCTTTGGATACACATACAAATAGGGCCAAAACCTATGGCTTAAATTAAATGATTTCGTAATGACAGAAAGCTATGTAAATCGCGTGGTAATTACCTTTATGTTGGGGTAACTTGTAACTTCTCACATGAGGAGCTGGTAGTGTTAAGTGCATAGACAGCAAAATAAAGTGACAACGCTATAACCAGGCTAATAAACAAACCATGCTACGGTGAGTTAACGTCAAAGGGCAAAGTCACGTGACTTCTAGTTGTAGTCTGTTTATGAAATGAAAGGAGCAATTTCGTTTTTTTAAAAAAAGGCAAAATAGTGTGATATTTTCACAGTTAGTAGGCTAGATTATTACTTTACACACAATAAAAAAAATATTGAGGCAAATTGTAGACCCTTCCATATACAACTAAACACAGATGTTGAAGGTCTTGCTTAAGTGGATTTTTAAAAATAATTTTTTATTTGCACTTTCAGAAATAAGAGATGCTGTAGGCCTATTTTCAGTTTTATAGCTGATTGTCTTATTTTGTTTACAAGTTACAGATGGAGTCTGGGTACTTATTGTACTGTTTAGCCTACATCTTACACACTTCAGGCTGTTGCAGATAGCTCAGGGAAGAGACTGTATGACACTAGGTGGTACAGCCTGAGACATGTACAAAAAAAAAATGCTTTCTGCATTTTTGTTTTGCTTTTCCCTCCATTGTACCGAACTCGTACCGAACCGTGATGTCCGAACCGAGGTATGAACCGAACCGTGACTTCTGTGTACCGTTACACCCCTACGATGTAGGTAATCCATTCCAGTTTTTTTCAGCTTTTCTCCCCAAATCCGGTCCGCGTTTTTCAGCACACCTAGCGACCTCTCCAGCATCCCACTTGTCTGTGCATGTCCCACTAAGAATTTAAAGTTATCGAGCAAACATTTCATGTCACAGTTGAATTAATATAGCCTAATGTTAACCGCGAGTGTCCGCGAGACCCTCTTACATTATTAAGGCTCTTATGCATGTTGCTGCTGACAGCTTTGCCTGTCTAACGAATGTTATCTCCGCAATTTAAGATTGTTTGTGTAATGTATAGGCACAGCACGCACTTTAATTTCCATATTTTTACAATCGGCTAGCCTAACAAACGCATTTCATTTCAAAAAGCAACCTGGTCAATCGCTAACAAGTGCATCTAGGCCTACAACTCTACACATCCAAAAGGGTAGAAGCATGTTGAAATGATCACCTTTGTGAAGAAGAATCGCCCCATCATGCTCAGACTGCAGCCAGGGCAAACAGTAGAAATTGAAGGGAGTATGGAGATGGAGCAGTAAAGTGTGGAGGAGATAGCAAAACTGTAGAAGGCGTGACAGTTATTTGGGTTGTTATAGCCAATTCAGTGTGTGTGTGGTAATTTGACTATTTTTCTACTCAGGTTTTGTGTGTGTTGCTTTTATATATAATTTTATATTTTTTACAATATTGTTTACACTGATGGCTTTTTTAAGCCTTGGTTTACACTCTTGAGCAGAGCACTGATGCCAATTCAGTTTGTGTGCTTAATTGACTATTTATTTTCTACTCAGCTTTTCTGTGTGTTTTGCTTTTTTTATACAGTTTACAATATTGTTTGCACTGATGGCTTTTTAAGCCTTGGTTTACACTCTTGTTGTTCAAGAGCAGAGCACTGATGCCAATTCAGTTTGTGTGGTTAATTGACTATTTATTATTTTGTGTTTATTTAACCCTGTTAAGAATAAACAGGTCAGCTTCTCATTACCAACCATTGTGGATTATTCAAACTAACGTAATTAAGTTGACTAGTTGTTCTTAAAGGAACACGCCACCCAAAATCAGTAGTAATATATGTTCTTACCTTAACTTTCACGAGTTGAGTCATACCTCTCCCGCGCCGGTAGGTGCACTCAAACGCTCTGTCGCGCGGCGCGAATGTGTTAGCATGTTGTTATGCTAGCGGGCTCTGCCGTGGCCGTAGAGAGAGGAACATAGCAGTAATCAAACACCTCCACATTTTCCCTACTTAAATACAGTTGCACGAGTAGTTGATAAAAATGTGTACGTCACACAACATGAAACGTGGCGATTTTCCAAGCGAATAAACAGGAGAACTACAATGTGTGGCGCAATAGCACTTGGGAGTACTTCGACCTAGCGTGGTAATATTATTAATACCTAATTGTAGATCCTATCCACCACAGAGTTTAGAATCCATGCTGGATCGACCCTCAGCCTCTCCCTCCCCTCTGAGCGAGAGAGGCACACACACTAGAGATGCGCTGATGGGCTATTATGTCAACCATAACTGCTAGGGCTGTAACGATTTACGATTCGAAACCGAAATCGCGACATTCATATCCACGATACTGTGTCGCGGTGTGAAAAGGCAGAATCGCGACACACCCTTTCTAGTGTTTCACGCAGTGCATTGCAGCTTAGGCGGCCGCAAAAGCAACCCACAACTCCCGCTTTACTTATCGGTAGCCTACGTTGTCCAAAAACAAATAAATAAATAAATAATCATTTCATACCTCTCCTTGCTTTCATTGTAGACTATGTGTGCAACTTTACCAAACAGTATAGAAGTAAACCCCCTCTCCTTGCCCCGCTCTCTCTCGCGCTCCCTCCCTCTCCTGCTCAATGAACACGCGCGACTTAAATAAAACATTCACAATCGTGAAAGCAAGGACGCATAGAAGACGACTAGCTAAATTACTATTAAATCCGCTTAGCATCATTAGCATGCTGCACATATTTGTTTAAAACTCTTGCATTGAAGTTGACTGATCATCTCAATACCAACGTTTCCCAAAAGGGCCTGTCCCAAGGAGAACTAGTATTACCTTGAAACTTAAACACACATGGGGAAACTGAACAGTCCAATCAGTACACTATGATAGGCTAAGCTATATGCTACTTTGTTTACAATATTTCCAGGCTTCAACCAGACAGCTGAATTAAAGAGGTAGAGTTGTAATAAAAAATAGTAGGCCTAGGCTATAGGCTAATCTGCATAAAGTGTGCTGTCATAAATATCAGTCATTCAGAAAAATATTTTTATATCAGGATATAAAATAATAGATATATTATATTGTAATCCTCTGGTGTTCTAAGGGAGGCTATTAAAATGTTATTTAATAAAATGTCTAGCCCCCCCCCAAAAAAAGGGGGAAAAAAGAAGAATCGAGATTCGTATCGAACCGTGGGTCAAAAATCGTGATACAAACCGAATCGTGAGGTTGCTGTATCGTTACAGCCCTAATAACTGCATAGCAAAACTTATCATCCATCAGCACCAAAGTTTGTTGACCAATTTTCAAAACCGCATGCACCAGCATCCGTTGGTTGTTTTAGGCTATATGGGTGATGCAGCGCTGCTGACGTGAGGCTAGAAAGCCCTTGCCTGTTCTAGAAAGACTGATCTAATGCAGCAAATATATAAAAAAGGCTAAAGTCGTACATTGGCTATAGGCCTATCCCCAGAAAATCAGCAGCAAACTCAGTCTCTGTCGCGCAAAACAGTCTCCAAATAAAACGCACATCGGCCTGTTGCCTATTCTGCCAGCTTGTGACAATATATCGTCCAAAATGCTTGATTGCATTGCATTCTCCACATTTTTAGCTAAATTTTCATGTACCACATCAGCATTTTTGTTCAGTCAATCTTTTGTAAATTGCTTTACAATTACCGTCGGGCCCTTGTCAGCAGACTTCGGCTTGCCTCTTGCCACTATTCACTCCTTGTCTTCCGATGTCATTTCTGAGTCATCTACAGATGTTTACACACATTCACCTCCCTAAATAGAACCAACTTGACGTTGACTTCAACCTGTGTTATATCCTAGATGAGACTGCCTGAGTTATTTTGTTTAGATATTAGCCTATATATAAAACACATAATTGTAGCCTACCATTCAGGGAATAGGCATTTAAAAGAGAGACAGAGAGTGATATGACTCAGAAATGACATCGGGCGATGGCAGTGCGAGATGTTCAGAACGTAAGAGCTAAAACTTCTACAAACTCAATAACATCCACAGCGGAAAAAGAAGGTAAGAAAAATAGTCGGAAAACTTTGTGTAAGGCAAGCAAGCAAGTTTGGCGGTTGTTACTAAAAATGTGAACATGCACGTTGCACTGTTGTGCGGTGGACTTTCAGAATGAATGGAGTCGGAGTTTCTTTAATATCGAGGCGTCATATTTGTCCGATGGCCTGCTATAAAATGAATTGCGATGTCTGTCTGAAAAAGATGCGCTCGTGCAGTCAAAATGAATGGGAGTCTTCAGAACAGGCTTGTCTGTCAACCTGACATAAAGTAGCCTATAATGTGAATGACTTGTTATTTTATCAAGGATTTCTTTCTTTTTGCAAAAAATAAAGTACAATAGTCATTAATTAGTAGGCCAGGAGCATGCTGAAATTATGTGGCAAATTGCGTTTTTTATTACAATGATAAAATTGTAAAAGGACGTGACCGAAGCTGAGGCAAGCCAGGCAATAGGCCTATAGGCCCGACGGTAATTGTAAAGCAATTTACAAAAGATTCACTGAACAAAAATGCTGATGTGGTACATGAAAATTTAGCTAAAAATGTGGAGAATGCAATGCAATCAAGCATTTTGGACGATATATTGTCACAAGCTGGCAGAATAGGCAACAGGCCGATGTGCGTTTTATTTGGAGACTGTTTTGCGCGACAGAGACTGAGTTTGCTGCTGATTTTCTGGGGATAGGCCTATAGCCAATGTACGACTTTAGCCTTTTAATATATTTGCTGCATTAGATCAGTCTTTCTAGAACAGGCAAGGGCTTTCTAGCCTCACGTCAGCAGATCACCCATATAGCCTAAAACAACCAACGGATGGTGGGCGGGTGCGGTTTTGAAAATTGGTCAACAAACTGTGGTGCTGATGGATGGCTGATGGATGATAAGTTTTGCTATGCAGTTATGGTTGAAATAATAGCCCATCAGCGCATCTCTAGTGTGTGTGCCTCTCTCTCGCTCAGAGGGGAGGGAGAGGCTGAGGGTCGATCCAGCATGGATTCTAAACTCTGTGGTGGATAGGATCTACAATTAGGTGTTAATAATATTACCACGCTAGGTCGAAGTACTCCCAAGTGCTATTGCGCCACACATTGTAGTTCTCCTGTTTATTTGCTTGGAAAATCGCCACGTTTCATGTTGTGTGACGTACACATTTTTATCAACTACTCGTGCAACTGTATTTAAGTAGGGAAAATGTGGAGGTGTTTGATTACTGCTATGTTCCTCTCTCTACGGCCACGGCAGAGCCCGCTAGCATAGCAACATGCTAACACATTCGCGCCGCGCGACAGAGCGTTTGAGTGCACCTACCGGCGCGGGAGAGGTATGACTCAACTCGTGAAAGTTAAGGTAAGAACATATATTACTACTGATTTTGGGTGGCGTGTTCCTTTAAGAGTAAAAGCCTTTTCAACATGAGTATAACAACAACATAAGTAAATATCTTTAATACATGCCTGGATCGGCCGGTATCGGTATCGGCCGATGCTAAAAGCTACAATATCGGTATCGGATCGGAAGTGCAAAAAGCTGGATCGGGATATCCCTACTATTCACATTTCAATTCAACTCTTAAAGTGATAATTGTCATAACCTCAAGAACTATCCCCATCTGACAAATGAAAATAACGACTGGATGGGAACCTCAAGAACCATCCCCATCTGACAAATGAAAATAACGACTGGATGGGAACCTCAAGAACCATCCCCAACACTACTGACAAATGAAAATAACAACTGAATGGGAGTTTAAAACATCTGGACCCTCTCTCAGGAACCAGGGCACTTGCAAATAAGCTTTATTATTACCAAATTCACATTATGTTTTCAATTCACACATTTTTGCCCAAGTTTTTATATGCAAGCAGGAGCTCTACACTAAACAAACCTCCCTGTTGCCTTCAGAAATGTGCAAGTGACAGTTCCTTGTAACATTGGACTTGCATGCTGGCATGGAGGCAATGTGAGACTTGTCAGTTACAATGACATGTCAGTAATTATTCATTAAAATATCTATGCAACACCTTAGTTTACAGTTCACCACTTTCACTTTCAGTTTTATTGAATGGAATGTGTTACACTAAGCAAGCAATTATTACCCATTTTGTGAGGTTTTGTTTAGCTCAAAACATAATTTCCATTGTCTTCCTGATTATATGGAAGACATGCATACTGCATGATTTTAATTTCAACATTATTAGAAGTTGGTAGGCCTATTCAGAGGCAGGTTCTATGCTTAACTATACTTATTTTGCTTAGCTGCATTCATGAACTGGTCTATTACAGCTGTAAACACAGCAGGAAAGTCATGAAGTAAAACATTGTCTTTCACCGCATCTTTTGGTTAACTCACTTCCAATCCCCTCATGGCCTACACTAGCTGTCCACTTCTAAATCCCATCCTGTCCTTCACTAGCTGTCCACTTTTAAACCCCTCCTGTCCTACAAGCATCCATAGGCTACTGGGCCACCTTGTGTAGAAGTCAATCATCATAAATAATACTATCCCTGTAGCTCATTTAACTCTTCTCCCATTCCAAAAGATCATATTGTTATTGCCTACACATCTTATTTGATAATGTGTTGAATGACGGATGAGTGATGGCACTACAGCTGCCGTATGTAAACATTGCATATTGAGATACGTCCTACTGTACACGTGTCTTGTATCTCGTCACAGCATAAACAAATGCGGAATACATTGATGGACCTAGTAGCTCACTCAGAATAACTGTCCTATAAAAAAAAACATGCGTTTAGACTGGTTTAGGTATGTGGACAGGCGTAACACTGAATCAGTGAATGTGCTGAATATCGACATTACATGACAATTGACGTTAATGAGATAGCCTATAGGGTAATGTGTTTTGTTTCTCAGCTGAGACTTGTTCAGAATAATACTGATTATCATTCGTCAACATAGCAGACTATGTGATAATGTTTGCGTAGACTACTGTCAACCGTGGCAAAACCCATCAATCAGGTGCAACATGACACCTACAGGAAACCTGACTACGAGATGTGTCTCGCTTACTTTTGTGGTATTGTGGCTATAGTGTGCTACACGTGTTCGACTTTCTACTTGGATAAAGAAGAGCAGAGTAGATCAGTTTAGGTGCATAGGCTTCAGTACAGTGCGTCCTCGCCGCTTGCGCAAGAACTGTTGGCGAATTCCCATCAAAACAGGAAGCTCGGGAGCCGCGAGTCATATTAGCAAGCAACCAAACGTTAGCTCTTAATCCCACAATACGAATAATTGATTGGGGAAAAAACTGCTTATTCACATGGAAAATATGCATGCGACGGTACCTGTTTCCCTCTGTAGAATAAGCGCTGCTGCTCCGGGTTAACATCGAAAATCTCCTGAATTTTCAGTCTCAAAGACTCTATTTTTGTGAGTCTGGATAGATCTTCTATGGTTCTGGTTTCCTTTCCATCTATTGTCCGAATTTGAATCCACATAGTTTCGCCGTTTATCAGCAGCTAAGTCTTCTCAGAAATGCTTGTTTACAGCGCCTGCGAGGGCGTGGAGGAAGGTTTGCAAACGGATGGCTTCACAGCTCCATTGCGCGCCGCTCTGCGGGTGCACAAGCTTCTTGCAGTAGACGTTTCACATGGGGTCACGGCGCCAAGCAAATCTCGCGTAATAAAAGCTTAGACAGAACTGTTAAAGACACAGAGCAGTTTTTTTAACAGCAGGCCTACCACTTCAGATATGTTTTAAAAAATGACACTACCACAACAAGGTCGGTGAACAATTGATTAAATGCAAGTTATCTTATTCAATTCCATCCGTATTTCATGATGTGGATATATAGCCCAGAAATATAAGGAACACTTCATTTCAACTCCAGTTTTGTTATCAGAACATTGCCTTTGCCTGCTGCACCCAACAGCAATGGTTGACAATCAAGGCTCTCAGTGGTTGTACGAACTGGTGCTTTTCAATCAATGACAGCCATGACCCCTAACCAGAGACTTTCTAATGAGGAGACACAGCACTCAAAAAATCCTCCATAGAAATGCATGGGGCTAGTTTGTAACGTTGTCTACACATATCCCACCCCTTCCTCGGCAAAACGTTGACATGTGAATACATTGAGCCAATCATGTGGTGTGATGTGAATACATTGAGGCAATCATATGGTGTGTTGTGAAGACATCGTGCCAATCATGTATTGTGAACTCGCCGCTGGAGCAAGATTGGTGTCATGAAGCCTTGCCATGCGCATTTCTGCCGAATAGGATGCCCGATGAGTGCCCAAAAACCGTTGCAATATGGCCGCCGAGTGGAGGTTTAGCGGAGTGGATATAAAAAATATATCTGGCAGAGCTGGCCGTATGTGTTCAGATAGATAGATAGATAGATACTTTATTGATCCACAAGGGGATATTCAAGGTCTCAGTAGCAGACAGACATCACACACACATTCACTAACAGCAGAAAAAGGTAATTAAAGTATATAATATAAAAAACACAGCTAAGAAATAAGGACAGTAGAAGATAAAGAATATACTAAAATACAAATTATACTAAATAACACAAAATCTAAATCAAGTCTAAAAACAGTATCTACATGGTGGGTGATTAAGCATGAGGCGCTTGCAATGACTGAGGCAGGGACTGAGCCTATGATTCTCTGTGCATAGTAAGGTAAGGTGCTCTGTGTGAGTGAGTGTCATGGTGATGCTGCAAATGAGTCCAAGTCCAACAGTGCAACAGTGCAGAATAAAGTCTAGAGACCAGCATAAAATAAATATGGACATGTAAGAGAGTAGGCAAGGTAATATAAAAAAAACAACTATAGAAAAACTATATCTATATATATATATATATATATATATATAATATATATATAACTATATTAAGAAAAGGTATAAGTGTGGCCACAATCCGGCTGTGGGATGGAGGGAGGGGTTATGCGTGTATGTGCTAATATAGCACGCAAACAGTGAGGCAGTAAGACAGTGGTAAAAAGTGGCTAGTGGACAGACAGTACCCAAAGCAGGCTAATAAACAAACTATGGTGCTATGGTCAGTAACGTCAAAGGGTAAAGTCACATGACTGTAGTCCGTTTATGAGCCGCATTTTAATTTTTTACCTGGGGGGTGGGGGTGCAAATCACAAATGAGTGGTTATGGGCTAGGTCAGTGGTTCTCAACCTTTTTTCGGTGATGTACCCCCTGTACTTTTTCAGCCAAGTACCCCCTAACCAGCACAAAGCATTTTTAGTTGAGAAAAAAAGACTTAAAACAGAGCGCTGTGACTTCAGTGTCTTTGGAACCACGACTCCATCCATAAACTTCAACCACGACTCTGTGACAGTGACCGTGATTGACAGGTGATGGCGGGTGGCATGTGACAGGTTGGGTCGAAACATCCTGATATGGGGGGGACTTTAGGATAATGAAATTGAATAGCCTACTGAAATATAAAATTAATTTTATGAACTTATATTTTCCTGACATATTTATTAAATAATTGTTTTTTTTGCATGGATTCTACTTTTTAAATCTATGTATATTTTAACCCTAAGCTGTTTTTAGGGCATTTTCACTACCTTTATTCATAAGGATTTATTCGGGTCATTGTAAGTGCCACACACACATATTATATTGTTTCATTCAGCAGAATAGGTTATCCAGATCTGCCATCCAAGGGCGCGGGAAGGGGGTGCTGAGGGTGCTCCAGCACCCCTGCTGGCAGGAGATAGATTTTTAAAATTTGTTATATAGCCTATATTTTCAAATAATTACTAATTCGCTGTCTGTCATTATTTATATTTGTGTATGTGAAATGATGAGTCAAATAGCAAAAAAGGGTTATGGATTGGTTGGAATATAGGCTATTAAAAATGAACAGTTATAGAGATCAACGTGAACGTGAGTCAGTTACTGTAAGAACCGTAGCGTGGTTTCAGCTATGTGATAGCCAGAGAATGTCTAATCTGTAAACGGGCTCTGGTGATAGCGATCAAGTGTGTATGTGTGTGTGAAATGATGAGTCAAATAGCAATGGTTTTGACGATCAGAAAAGTAATTTTCCTTAGCTATACTGAAATAGGCTAATGATGTCAAGTGCGCTTCTGTGGGGTTAGAGTGGGTGCAGTGGAGTCGGAGTGCTGTCGCAGAACATTGGAATTTGTGGCTGCCCAGGACGTAGATAGATAGATAGATATACTTTATTGATCCCTAAAACTTTTCTCTATCACCCGCACACCGCACTAAAATGATGTATTTAGCAGTCAAAATCCGAAACATGTCCAGGAGGGGAGAAATCGTCGGACATCCATTATTTTTGTTATTCAGCACCCCTGGTCAAAAAAAGGTTCCCGCGCGCCTGCTGCCATCATTTCATGTATTAGTACATGATTTTATTTAGATTTTTAAAGAATTAAAATATCAAAGTCAAAGTCAAAAAAATAAAAAATATATAAAGAGCGTATTATAAAAAATCGTATATTTGGATATGTATCTCACCACAGCAACCTCATAGCTCTACATGCATTTCATGTGTGTGTAGGGCAGACTGTCCTGAATCTGGCAATATCATTGCCATGGTGGAGGGATTCTCTGGGGCTGAGCAATTTACAGACATATGTGGTGTGTCCCTTACAGAAATAAATGCCATTTTTTGATTTAATGACCTTTCTGCGCTCCATATATGTGACACGAACTGAACTGATCTGACCTGACTTGACCCGGGTTTACGTGTTATAGCCTGTGTGTGCCTATGGTGTCTGCAATCATGATTCTCTACAACTTTTTACTGCATTTCCATGAACAAAGTAAAGCCAAAAAAACGTGTTTTTTTGCCGAACAAATTGGGATGCAATATGAGCCTTGAATTAGCCTGACGAGCCAGACCCACATTAAAATGTAGGGTCTGGGCACTCACCGTTCGCAGTGCTCAGTCCGAGGGGCGGGATAATCGGTTGTCTTTCAAATTCCCTCTGCACGCAATAGGACAGCGCTATTAGTCCCATGCGGAGCTAGTTGGCTAGTTCAAACTTTTGCCAACTTAATAAAAGGTTAACTCGTGTCACACTGTTCGCCAACAGCAACATCCATCTTATTTGTTTTCAAGTAGCAGGGAATTCAAGCCAAACCGTTGCAACTCTGCCATCAATCATTATGGTAAGCCCGCCTAACGACTCTATACACGATTTGATTGGCCTGATAGAAGTTTAATTTTTCGAGCTCACAAGCCAACGGAGAGTTGCTAGACTAGCCTTTTGCTACAAAAACAGACAAAAACGTGAGGTAAGACGAGCTATATGAAGTTATTATTTTGCTGTCACTTCGTCTGTTTTATAACCCAGAAGGATGTACTTGGTATCAAATGATAGCTCCGTGTCTCCTCTTTAATCTGATATGCTTGCCATATCTATGCGATCCAAACGAGAGTAATGGGTGCGCAGGTGAACGCAGAGAAGTAAAGACTGTAAATATGGTGCAATTTGATTTAATTTCATGATTTTTTTTTATTTTCATACTTTAAAGCGATGGTTCGGAGTAATTTCACCCTAGGGTCCTTTGCACCATGACCCCGAGCCAAACACCCTCCCAGAACCTTTTTTCCGTTGGTCGAACCCTGGTCGAGTAGCGCTGTCAGAAATGAATGACGTTCTGCAGTTGTGATGGAACCAACTTTTATCTCGTAAATTACCCCACTAATAATGCCCTGAATGGTACGAAACTTCTACAGTAGTACAACTATGACGTTTAGTCCAATAACGAGGCATTAGAAAGTCTGTTTAAATAACACTTGCCTCTGCTACTATAATGCTGTGTCGACGTTTCTTCCGTGATTTGGGAAAAGCCCGTAAAAGTCCTGGCAGGAAGCGATTACATCAACATTTTTTGGTATATCCAGTTTTTAATATTTTTTTTCCGAAGTGTTTACAACTTAGTGTTAATTAATAATTGTTGCAAACTGGACTACGAACAAAATATTAGTGCATTCCTGGATCTACATCCTTATACATGCTTCCTGGTGGCACATGATCAATTTTGACACACTTCTCCTAGGTGGTTCATCAGAATCATGTCAAAATTAGAGAACGCCACCACATAGCGACCACCATAGACATAATAGAGAAAAGACGCGTCGACCGCTACTGCCTACTGGCTCTGACGAGACGTGGGGCCGCCATCTTGGATCGGTCACCCGCTCCACTCAATGTAATCTGTTTGGCCGGTGCAATGAACTGTCAGCGCATTTAATTAATCATACCTCACAGAATACCAAACTGATTTTCACACATTTTTTTATTGCTGCGAAGGTCATACATGTAGCCAGGGCCGGTTCTCCCTATACGCACACTACGCAAGTTGCGTAGGGCCCCGCAAGTTAATGAAGGCCCCCTCCCCCGTCTCCCCTTGAGTCAAGCTAGTGACAGACATGTACACAGTAAGTGCCTCATACATTAGGAAGATGTACCGAATTAGCATTCAGGGCATGAAAAACGGAGAATGAACAGCGGGAACAGCAGTCGGGTAAACTTGTGTTCATTCCATGGTTAGATGTCTACACACATCTCCCCAGCGCGTGTTGCTGGCCTAGCTTAGGCCTACCTAACAGGGAAGTGAATCCCCTGATCTGTCTGCGGCTTGCTTGCCAGCCTTTCCCAGTCATGGTACTTCGCAAAGTTGCATGTCCCGTTTTTTGAATGCGGGCGACTGGCTACATTTTTGAAAAAAAAGAAAAAAAAAGAAAAAGAAAAACCCTCATCTATGCGCTCATGATAACGTGCAGCTCGGAATGAAACGAACGAGTTTTTCAGCAGAAACATGCGAGAACCTGTCAAAACTGGTTCACTCTTCCCATACGTTATAAAAGTAAATGTTTACAATTTCAGTCAAGCTTTAATTGGTTTACATGGCCTACAACTGAACGTAGGCTATGCAAAATGGAAAGCTGTGCTGCATGGGCAATAGGTGCATATCGTAAATTAGGCCTATATGAAGTATTAAAATTATTGTTTAAAATATTAAAGGGAATCAGGACAGCCAGTTCAGTAGAGCTACTCTATGTCTTTGGCAAGCACCCTACTACAGACACAGGTGAAGAACAGTCAGTCTCAGCCAGTATAGGCTACTAGCACAATCAGACCCTTACAAAAAATAATTGCATTACTTCAAGTGCCAAACTGTACATTTCTGAGTATTAAAACCACAGTTTTGGAGGAAATATTTAGCCTACAGTTGCAGGGAATGCAGTAGGCCTATTATGGACACATAAAAATACTAGGCTACTGCACTGTAGCCTATAATAACTGAACTGTACTGAACTGAACTGTGAGGGGATATGTACAGCAAGCATCAAAAGCAAAAGGCCCGGACCCTAAAAATGGGCATTTATAACTGTAAAGGTCCTTTATGGGGGAAAACACTATATTTGGTAACTTCCGTACGTAGACATCCAAAATGGGGTGGGATGATTGTATTGGGAGCACTGAGGTGTCAGATAATATATATATATAAAAAATGGTTATGTTTTGTCCCTCAGAGTTCATGTGGGAGGCCCCCTTAGCAGGATTTTGCCTAGGGCCCCATGGAGGTCTGAACCGGCACTGCATGTAGCTATGATACAGAACACATGGTTCGGCGTATTTTAATATTCATAGTGGGCTTAACAGTAATAGAATATTCTGATGTATGATATAAAGTGACCAGACGTCCGAGATCAAAACTGGGAACATAATCCATATTTGACAGCAAAGACAAAACTGGTTTGATACAAGTTTTAATGAGTTAAATGTAGTTCACAGTTGACAGAAAAGTTCCATCAACAGCATTTGTTATTCACAGTTCACAGAAAGGTTCCATAAACATTTATGTGCAAGATCAGTGCCATTCAGAGACCTGAAGGGTATTCCAAGTACGTGGTTTAGTGACAAACCTGGGTAAATTGAATTCAAATTGAATTGAATTGAAAGGAAGTTGTAAACCTCCTAATAGAAGAGCTGTATTGTACAGGAAACATGGTTCGGCATATTTTAATATTCATAGTGGGCTTAACAGTAATAGAATATTCCGATATATGATATAAAGTGATGACATCCAAGATCAAAACTGGGAACATAATCCATAATGTTTGACAGCATAGACAAAAACTGGTTTGATACAAGTTTTAATGAGTTAAATGTAGTTCACAGTTGACAGGAAAATAAACATTTTCAAGTGTTTTCATTTTCAAGTTCAGTGCCATCAACCAGTGGCGCTGCCAGGCGTAATCCTGTACGCACTGTGCGTACAATTTTTCAACGCTTTATTCATGAAAATCATTCAATATTACAACAATAAAAATAGCTTGTGTACTTGAAACATTCTTCACGCACAAATGACAAAAGAGAATGGACATTAGAAGATGATGATTGGTGTTAACTTTGTCACGACATGATAAGCAGTTCTGGCGCTTATGTAACGGATGCCAGCTAGCTTAGCTGCGCTTGTGGAACGTTGGTAAACCTCACTCCCCGACGCCTCAAGAGTGCTGCTGGCATGCGAGCCAGTAGCCTGGGCTATTGGCTCAATTGTTAGCGCGCTCGCCTCCCGATCCGAGGTGCTGCTGTTCACGGGTTCGAGTCTGGGCGTGTGCAGGGTTGAATCGTGCAGGTTCAACACAACGTAGGTTATACTTAAAAACGCAACGTTACAATCAGGTGTTTAACAGTAAAAGGCACACTGTTCTTACACTCTTAAAACGAATGTGTTATCCCTATTTGGACACAGAGATTTGTTAAAACACAACGCAAATTGTGTTATTTTCAACACATATTGTGTAACAAATAAAAAAAGGAAACAACACAAATTGTGTTGTCCTCATCTGGACACAGAGATGTGTTAAAAACAACACAAGTTGTGTTGTTTTCAGCACATTTGTTTTAAAAGTGTAGCAGTTATGCTGAAGGTAGTGAGATTAGGCATTGCATCCTACAGTCACTCTGTTTGGAACATCGTAGTGCATTACTGGATTAATTTCATTATGCATCTTATCAAACTGCTATAAAATGCCCCCCTCCACCCCCCGTGAATTCACGTCTCCCTACCGTCTTCCAGGTTAGAGATTGATGGAATTTTGCCGACCCGTCATAATTGGTATTGAAATGTCGGTAAGAATCCATAGTAGTGGAACATCCATGTTGTTTTATTCATAATACGTTTGGTAGATGTATAATCCAGTTTATACAAACACAAAGAATTAGAAACAAATACATTTCAAACTTCTTTCTGTGTGATTTCCGTGGTCTGAAAAGCGCATACTTCCTGCTATACAGACTAGTGACGCCAAAGATTGCTCCGCCTTAACAATCTTTGGTGACACATATCGGCGTTATCACGTGACTCTCCCAGTTAGATTGAACCCACTCATGTTTCTCTGCGACCAATGGTTCTCGAGAAACCGCATGGAATTGGGCAAACAAGCTGTCAATCAGGCACCCCAGCTTTGATTGACAATAACTCGAGCATACAGCAAGCCTCGAAGACGAGACCCGGATATCCTTAAAGCTTAGAAGCACACGGTTCCGCCAGAGCCCATCTATGGAGAGCCTCCCCACTCTCTATTAATCCCATACATACCGAATTTGGCTGCAGTTCACCTAGATGGCGATCGCGGGCGAGTCCAAAATACATGGGGTCCTATGGAGCTAGACGGCTAAATTTGTCTCTTTCACCTCAATCTCTGATTTGATTGTAGTTTGTATAGCTTCAACATGGGTTATAGGTCAAAAGTTGAATGAATGAGTACTCATGTCCTTTTGATTTCTTACAGGTTGGGTCGTTGCCCATAACACGCTAGCATTGTGCTAATGAATGACGTCATTGACACATTTGAAAGGCTTTTTAGAACTTTTTAAGTGACTGTAAAAAATATAATACTCAACCAAGTGTATTTTCTTTGTCTCCCCTTTCGAATACAATATTCAAATTACTTGAAAAAAAAATATATCACAAGATATATTTTATATATATGTATTTTACATTACACTGTTGCCATTTTCATGCACTGGTAATTCCTTGGAATTGTATTTCTAGTTTAAACTCACTATCGTTCGAACCATTCATTTACATTTTAGCTCGTTTATAGCAATATAAAGTATAAAAATAAGTATAAGTTGTCAAAAATGGAAATTATATAGCACAAGTGTCATTTGGGAGATCTACAAAAGAGCCTTATGAAGTTTATACGCTAAGTGGTTCGAGCTGAATAAGAATTAGAAAAGTGTGATAACAGTACAGTGAATTTTCATGCACTGCAATAAGAAGCAGCCTAGGAATAACAGTAGTCTTGTTTGCCGTATATATTAACTATGCTGAAGTGTATTTCACTGTGCTGAATGTGTTTTTAGTGTTTTGCCCTAAAGAAGTTCTTAATGCTTACCATACACTGTATTGCACTACTGCATGCATTTACATCACCTACAATTCATAAAATGAATGAGGCAAGTCCTATGCAGGAGGCAAGGCAAGTCCTATGAAAGGAAATATTTTTGGCCCAAATACTGGGGGGGTCTGGGGGCATGCCCCCCCCCAGAAGAAAAATGTGAAAAATAACCCCAATGATGACATCGGATGACTTTTATGGGAACTAATGATACATTGAGATACATATTTCAAACATTATAGCATATTACAATACAGCCTATAAGGCCTAAAGAAAACTAATTTGTAACAGAGAAAAGTAGCATGGCCTACACAAGACTACACCAAATATGGCTGAAATATATAGGCTATCATGATCATTTTGCCAACAATGACATATAAACTGAATAAATCCATGGTTCTAACATGTTTTGTTTATAACTTCAACCAACATAAAGTTAACATTTGATTATATTATTTAGTATAGGCCTACTTGATGATAATATATAGCCTGCCCCCTAACAGTCCTCTGGGCCTATGTACTAAAATAGTGAATCATGTGATAGGCCTACTGATATTGATGCTGATTGAAGAGCAACATGAAGGTTGTTGATATTTCAGTTCCAAAGAGAATCGAATTACATCGCTCCCTCTCCTCTCAAAGTAACATTGTAGGTCCTACACCGGTCCTCCTAAAATAAACGATAGGCCCTAACTGGCTACTGCTCCAGGATTGTGTAGGTTACATCACTAGTTTTACAAGGACTGCACCTTTAAATAGGCGACTTTTTTTTTTATCTATCAGCACAATGCTACAGTAGGCTATTTCCACTAAAAATTCAGCTCAATACAATGTGCAAGTAGCCTGGAAAATCCAGACCCTGGTATTCTAAGATTAAGGGTCTGGCCACGAACAATGTAATGGCCCAACTCGAGGAGTGGCACCAAGCATGCATTTGAAAATCTCACTGCATGCAATTGGATAACACTAGACCAATGTTTACTCTGAATGATTCCGGACTTCGACGCAAGTGGATAACACTACAACCAATGTTTACTGACCTCCAACGTTGCAGCGCTGTGGTCATCAGTTTAGCTCGCCTCTGGACAGCCGCCTATAGCAGATACGCCGATTTGATTGGTTCCCTGGGATGCAAGGGGTAAAAGTAACGTGCATCATTGCTCATTGCCAGTATCTCGCAGAGACAATTCCATTGTGCTCTTGCGAGAACTCTGGATTTCCAGGGTAATGTGCAAGACTAATGTTTACCAAGCATGCCAAGCTTTGATCTCTTAGCATTGACACCATACGATTTCTCATGGTGGCCATCCTAAAATATGTGTTGGATGACATGGGGTGCAAGGTTTGCGGAGGTGAACGGCTGGACAAACGCGAAATGACAAGGTGTTAACTAAACAATTTAGTAGCCCTAAGGTAGACAGACTTAGTGGTTAAAACTATAAGCTAGTCTGGCCCCAGCCGTGGCGCAACTGGCTGGGGCACCTGCACCGTACACCGGCGACCCGGGTTCGATTCCCGCCCCGTGGTCCTTTCCGGATCCCACCCAGACTCTCTCTCCCACTCACTTCCTGTCATTCTCCACTGTCCTATCAAATTAAAGGCATAAAAAGCCCCAAAAAAAAAAAAAAAAAAACTATAGGCTAGTCTGAATTAAAATTCAATATCAGCATCACGAGATTGTTATCATTATCGGAAAATCCTGACAGGTCAAACTGGACACAAACCCGATGCAAAAACCAAAACGAGAGGGGGAAAAAGTATTTTTAAATCAATGTGTTGGCCTTTACCGTTTCATGGCTTGTGCAGAGAAACAAATAGTTCGCCACACACATTGAACTTGAACCAAACATTCTTCAGAACGCAACTGATCAACCCGTCTCTCTGCTTTTACTTTCAATGAAATCAACTAGTGAACGGACTAGGTAGGCTACTTGCGGCATGATATGAATGAAAGATGTGAATTAGAAGCACAAAACCCGTCGTCATTGTCAGCGGACTGTTATACATATAGCAATGGTCTGTGTTATACAGAATAAATATACCTCTGACCGACCACCCCCCTCCTTACAAGAAAACTCAGCGGATCTATACGAATTGCGTGGAATTCCGGATTCATCTGGAAAAATCACATCCTGATGAAGCTAATGGGTGACGGGAGATGAGCTGTGCTCCTACTCGCCAGCTAGTGGTCTTACACAGAAAGCAGACATATTCTGATTTGAGACAAAGTCAAATGTATTTCCTAAATATTTTTTTTATTATTACAGAAGCACATCAGGTACCACTATGTAGGTGTACATCATCCAAACCTATCAGAAAAAGTAAAGAATTTCTAGGCCAGTAAAAACAACATGGAAATACTGCTAAAGAAAATATCTGATACACACAATAAAGAGGCAAAAGCACTTTGGATGTTTTATCAAGCTTTGTACCAATTCACTCATCAGCATCTCATTTTTTTTATAAGTGTTCCGGATTCTGGTTTCAGTTATTACATAATCAACAAACATTTTCCATTTAACTTCCATGGTCTTTAGGGCTAACAACCAGCAGATACGTACCACATACTCCTGTTGTCACGATAAGACAACCACTTTGTAATCTCAGGTCTTACCAAGCTATCGCTATATGAAATGGGAAACAATCCTGTTTCCTCTAGTAAGCCAATCAAATGATAGCACTGATGTACCAAAATGTAAACTAAATGACCTGTTTGTACATTCAAGAGTATTTTCACAATAAAATGACAAAACAAACATTTTTTTCTGATATTTGAGAATTGCAATATGCTTATAAGTCCCTTTCAAGAGCGTCCCTCTTTTGTTCTGTAATACCAATCAATCTAAATAATAGGCATACAGTCATTCAACACAGAAAAGATTGAAAAGGAGCAGGAAAGATATAGATGACAGGGGGACAGAGAGAACTTTATCAGCCATACTACAGAGAACACATCTAAAACTACTTTCTTCAGTGTAACAAATAAGCATGGGACAACTTGGATCACAGAGTGAAAAATAGTTGGGAAATACAGTGAGATTATAGGGGCGTAGGTCGGAACTAATCTTCATCAGAAGAATCCCTGTCAAAGTTGTAGGCCATGAAGAAAACATCGGGTCGAGGTGGGACGAGGGCCTGGCCTGGTTTCACAATCTCAAAGCCCAGAAAGCTGAATGTGCGCACTAATTTTGCTACAGACACAGATGACAACATTTAGTGAGCAGTGGATCATACAATTTATGTTAAATGTAAATATGAATGTTAGTGTCATTTTATAATATGAACTACATACCACAATCTTCTCTGTTCTTGTAAAAGCAGACAAACACGCTGACAACTTTAAGATGTTCTTCAGCAAACTCCAGAAGAGACACAAAACTGGAGGAAAATTCAGGCAATTAGACATGGTGATAGTTATGATAACTTAAATAAACTTACTTCTGAAATGACTGGACCAATCAACTGCACTGATCAGTATATGATTCACAAGTGCACTTCCTACTTCACCACTAACCTTGCAAGCTGATAATAAACTGCATTGGCAGGAAGGAAACCCTGTATTTACATTTAATGTATAAATGTACACATTCTTCTTGCTCCATCTGCAATTCTCTTATGCTTACCAGCGTTGCTACTACCGTTTTATTACTTCATTAGGCAAGGTGCGAACAGTACCCCAAAATCTTTACTGTGAATAGTTGATGAGCATTAGTCCCCTACAGTATGTCTGCAACACAGCTTTCACTCTGATCACATAATATATAACATAGTATAAGAGATGTGTGAAATTTGTGTCTGGAGTCTGTATGTTGTGAGTTACATGACTACAACCTCTGGATAACGGTTGTGTTTGTCTTCACCTCTCCTTGCTGCCCTCAAGCAGTAAGTCTTGTGGGATCTCCACATACAGGCCTTCCCCGCTAAGAACAGCCTCCCAGTGGATCACCCGTGACACAGTGGGGCGGCTCTGGAAGTGAAGTATTGCAGGGCGCCCACCCCCTCCCACCTCCTCAGTTACTGTCAACTTCATGTCCTGCAAAAGCAAGAAAGGATTTGAATAACACCGCACAAAAAAATAGATTCGAATCACGATTCAATCTACCGATTTAAATTTGATTAATAAAATACACACTAAATATACATATTAAAGAAAACAATATTTTGCACAACAAAAACTGTCAAATGGTCAGAGATGAAGTGTGTGCATGTACTCACTGAATGCAAAGTTCGAGTTGCAGAAGTGTGATCCCGTTGACCATTCCCTCGCCCACCTGGGATCTTCAGGGGTGGGAGAGGGGCATCAGGAGCACCACAGAGGCCCTGGACCGTGGGTACTACTACAGTGCAGGGACAGGCTAAAGTTGAGAAAAAAGCAGCAGAAAATTAAAGGTCACAACACCAATAGGAGTCATACCGTGTCAAAGCAGACAGATTCCAGGAAAATGGTTGCTGCACCGTTTCAGATTTAGCTCAAAAGTCTACACATAATGTTTAGTTCCCAAAATGAAAACCTGTAAAAGACAATTCCCATTAGGGGCCTCTGAAAGACAACACATTAAAGCAATCAAAAAAAAATAAATAGTGGCATTAACTAGAGCCTGACCGATAAAGGATTTTGAAGGCCGATACCGATACAAATACTTGTTGATTTAAAAATCCGAAATTCCGATATATCGGCCGATATATATATTTTTTTTTTCAGAAACGTGCAACAAAACATTAACAGATTTTCCTAACATTAGTTATTTGTAGTTATTTATGAGTATTGACTAAAATAACATGATAATGCATTTCAAAAACAAACTTGTTTATTTTTAAATAATATTGTCACAGTGGAACAGAGGAACATCGAAATATATTAAAGTTCTGATAAATAAAATGTATAAAAATAGAAACTTAAGATATGAAACTTTTGAGTCTTTTGAACAAAAACATAATAACAACCAAATCAAAGTTACCAGTAGCCTATTAAAAGACTTAGTAAGCTTCATAAATATAACTTTGAACTAAGACTTAATAATTACAAAAAATAATGATGACATTATTACTATCATCATCATTTGTATTATCATTAAACAAGATAAAGGTCACTCTTAAATGTTTGAGTGTGCGTGTGTAATAGTCCCTATTGCCTAGGGACTAATAAGCTACCTTATAATTACAATGTTAGCTTGCTTATCCCTTTACCTGCACTTTTAAAATTATTTCCATCAAGCTACATCAAACCATTTTCAATCATCAGTTGCTGCCTGCCTTCTAAAACCTACTATTTAGTGATCTAAATCCAGTAACTCCGTTAATGCTGCGGTTGAACGACAGTCTGAAACGCACACTTGGCGTCATTGGATTTCACACACGTGTAAAAGAAAAGCTAACTTTTATGCACAAGCTACGTTTTGCACAAGCTACGTTTGATACTTTTTCTCTATGTCTAAATGTTCACTCCTCGCACGTCTAACTTACATTTTACAATGCAGGGACTGTAACTACAGATATACTAGTTATAAATCATTACTTTATTTAGGCAGAACAAGTTCGTTGTGGTTTCCAAGCTCATTAATGTTAACGTTAGCGGTCTTCCACTGATATTCATGGCATTAGCTAGCTTTGTGGTTAGCTAGTCTATGATGAGCCCTAATTTAGCAATGGAAAACGTCATACTGCAAATTGTAAAACATACGCTTTCAAAATAACAGGCCGGGGAGAGATGATACGTCTCACTGCTATAACTGTCACGCTATTAAAGAAATACATCTTCAGTCACATTGTCAAAAGTTAAAAGGACAGACAGTCAACTACACTGTAACAACGTAACGTAATTACTAGCTAATTCCTCTTCACTCTCGGCTTATTTAACAGCAGCAAAACTGGACATTGTTTTCACGAATTTTGTCATGCTTATTTGAGTTAACCCATTCGCGCTGGATGCTGCATGACGCAACATTGACCCTCCCGCTGGATGCTGCGTAGCGCAACATTGACCCTCCCGCTGGATGCTGCGTAGCTCAGCATGCTTTTTATTTCATGTTCGGTGCTACAGAGGCTTAGATATTACATTTTGGTAGACGTTGACAATTTTTAGTATGTTTTCAGAAATCCCTCAGGAAATAAGGTTATTTAGTCTAGAATGCCATAGGATTCTATAGGCGTTTTTAGCAGGCATTTTAGGAGTAAATGGGTTAAGAGAACTGATGGGGATGTTCTTTTAATTGTTATTTCAAGCAATGTATGTCTCGTGACCAAATCACCATGAATACACTTCACTGATCTCACTCGCGGATAACTGGTTCTCTCTGCCCGACTCTGGCTGGATCAGCAGTCAGCAGGTTGCAGGATGTGTGGCGCGTTATACACGAGTGTTGCCAGCAGGGACGGTGTAGAGTGCCCTCTTGTGGACAAACTATACAATGCCAACACTCATGACATGGTTGAAGGGTGTTTCGTCCGTTTTTATTTTATTTTTAAAATATTCATTTATCGGCCATTATAAATGCCGATACCGATAGTTTGGAAAATGCCTAATATCGGCCCGCCGATAAATCGGTCGGGCTCTAGCATTAACGCATGATCTACCCAATAGTCAACTAGGCCATCATATCCGTAAAAAAGTACCGCAGTTAGGCCTGTCTCAATGAACTTGTGTTTTCCAATTCCAAACAATTGACACCCACATTTACACTAAAATGAGTTAAAACATTAACTTTGTTTTAAAATGTGTGTTTAAGTTTGTAACTGTAAATGCAACTGATGTTTTCTCTTCCGAGTCTTTGAAATGCTTCTGAAAATCCATTGGGACTGAAGGAGCAAACTATCAGTGTTAATGATCTACTAGTAACGTTTGCCTAATGTTATCCACTCGCACAAGTAGAAGTTATTGGTATGCTATAATTTCAGAGAGAATTGTTTCATTGTGCATTTTGAATGCACCTTTTTTGTGTGTATGTGTGTGGAGAACATTCTTGTTTTTTGTTGTTCAATGATAAAAAAATATATATTATTTTAGAGTTAACCTAACCTCAGCAACCAGATGTGTGTTCTATTGGATACCGTTTGGGTTTTATCCGATACCGGTGCTAAATCAATACTTTTAAAATGATGCCAGTGCCAAAACGGCGCCTGATCCAGTACTCAAAAGCATGAAATTGCTTTTTTGATTGATATTGTATATTCAATATATTATCAATACCTGTAGTTTCATTGCTTCTAGGCTTCTGGCTTGCCATACATTTAAATGTAGAAATGGCTTGCCATGGATGCACACACAATGTCAAACTTTCCTCTGTTTTCAAGTTTATCCAGTGCAGATGGCTTGCCATAACTTTAAAAACTGTTAAAACGGCTTGCCATGGCCCTGCCAGGTCATATGCTGGTCATGGACAACGGCAATTGATGCCTAATCTAACGTTGAAGGACTCTGCTTTCAAGTTTATCCAGTGTGTTCTCAAATGTTTCAATACATTTGATGTCTTCCCCCTTAGTTGGGAGTGTTTTGATAATGGTTCCATACGATGGGCTCGCATGAGCTGTCAAACACTGTCTAGCGGAACTTGGAAACATGCCAAGTTGGAAACTTTCATGGGAATTAAAGGAAATTATGGGAATTAATGGGAAATTATGGAAATTACTGGGAATTTACGAGAATTAACTGGAAATGTTAAGTAATTCATACAAACTGAATCTCATACAAACATATAGACATTTTGTTTTGAAATAAGCAAACAGGCATATACAGCAAATACAAATGTTGAGTTATTCATCAGTAGAACTTTGATATTCTTTCATTGAAAAACATTAATGTTAAATAAAATAAACATATTCTCTATGAAACCTAGCATTCGTGTGCCTGTTGCGAACCTTTGTGTGTTCCCAAACAGTGAGCAGTTGCACTCAGAGGCGGCAGAAGTTGGTGGAATTTGGAGGATGATGGGAGGCTACAGGTTAGTGCTGGGCGGTATACCGGTTCACACCGTATACCGGTGTATATTTTCGTTATGATATGAATTTTTAATATACCGCCATACCGGTGTATTTGATTACACAACGTTTGGAACGCTGCGCCACGCGACAGTGTTTCAGACGGGACTTTTTTCACACGCACGCATGGTGCCACTGCGAGGCATAGTGAGGGTAAACACAAAACACGTGAAGTTTTTCCCCTGAAGTATGACCCTTAAGGCTTAATTTATCCTTAGATAAGGGGTTTATTTAAGGGTGATGCACAGAATACCTTAAATTGTTTCTTTAGTTAAGGAAAAACGTTAAGGGATACTGCGAAAGGGATTTACCGTCATGAAAATTCTATTGAGATTGTTCAACAGCAACTAGCTGGCTAGTAGGTGATGTCGTTAGTTAGCAACCCACCAAACACAGTGAAGTTTAATGAGCTTATCATTCATCTCACCTTAAGAATATTCGCTGAAATTATCCAGGTAGCAAGTAAAGCATGTTATAGACATGCACTGAGCAATACAAGCTGGCTAGTTAGAAATGATCGATCCTGACTGTCATGAGTGCACCAAAACGAACTTTTTTGTTAATGTTTTGCCTAGCGAACCGAAGCTCACGGCAGGCTAACATGACATCCACATTCACATGAAGTTAACGTTAGCCTACCACTAACGTCATGTAAACCACACAATAACAATAAGGCATGTTTCTGATAGGCCTATTTAAACAGAGTAAGCATATTAGCAGAGAGGTTTCATTTTAAATTGTATAATTTTCAAAAAAGTATAAAGTTGCACTACTTTTTGTATTGGTTTTATAGGCTACAAGATGTTTGTGAAATTTGCACAGTACAGTTCTGTATTTTGACTGCAATTGTCTTTGCATTCTGATTAGATTCTTCATTAGAATCATGAGTGGCTCTTTGTAAACAGCATCATTTTCTGGGGCCATGCAAAACTGCACTAGTGTGGAGTTATTCTACATCATGACAATAAAATAGACCATCCTTAGTCAATGTACTGCAGCAATTCCTCTCTCAACCTGTAGAAAATGCTGTGAACATATGATTATGCATGGGAAAAAAATACCGTCATATACCGTGAAACTGTAAGAATTTAGAAAAATACCGTGATATAAATTTTTGGTCATACCGCCCAGCACTACTACAGGTGCAAGGGCCTCAGATCCACAAAGTCCCTTTCACCAGGTAGATGCAGATATGTACTTGCACGACTGCCATATCCCATCCCCTTCCCAAAGGCCTTGTTTGCTATGGTACTTTGCCAGACTGCCAAGAACTTTGCCTTCATCAAGACCAAGGTGGTGAGACATGGTATGTGTCCATTATTGCGGCGGTACGTGTCCATTATTGCGGCGCGCAGACACCTAGCCCTCTCCCCCGTCGCCACTTGTGGGCGTGTATAGGCTAAAGTGTATGATGTAACGTTTTATTTGATCTAATTACACAATTCCACCTAACGTAGGCTACTAAAGTGGAGGTAGCCTACTTAAGACATAATACCGTTACCATCTTGTATTCAATTCAATTCATCACAAATATCACTGACATGTTCCTCCAAAGCACCTTCTGTCTTGGTTCAAGTCGCCAACAAGGTCTTTTTGATAGGGTGCAGTGGCAAACTTGTTCTAAACTTAATAGCTTCGCCACTATATAGCTTAATATATTTTCATGAAACCAACACGATTATAAGGCGGACCGGAAGACTAGAGCAAAGGAGAGAACTTGTTTACCGAAGATGCACTTTCATTGGCTAACCGCCTCGAGTTAACTGCTCTCATTTGCATAAAGTTCAGCAGAGCCCAACTTCTTGACGTGCCGCCTCTGTTCGAATCATGGAGGTATTATATATAACTGGAGAGAGTGACTAAGTCCCGCCCCCATTCATTTCAATGGCCCATGCTAGGCTAGCTACTTCAGCCAAAAAAAGTTTGAAATTGACCGCAGCCATCTTTATGAAAATGGCGTTTCATGGGTGTTCGTTTCCGGCACCAGCTAGAATTAGCCTATTAGATTCCACGTTACAGACAGAGACAACGTCAGGTACAACAGTATGTCGTTGATGAAGATTGGACATTCCCTCAGAGGAAAATAATTTGTTCGGGAACGCGCTTCACTTCACCTTGTTATAAGTGCAAATTTATTTCATTGGTTGGGATAACATTTTGGGAATGGTGGTAGAAGTTTGCCCTGTGTCTTAAGTCCTAGGTTATTTAATGTGATGTTCATATGTGATAATAAACAATGTGAATCAATATTGAGTCACTTATTAGACTACACAAATAATGATTCCTAAATGCTATATTTGGACAGGTTGTAGGCCTATTACGCAATAGGCTATCCCAACGAAAATGACTATAATTAAGTAGACATGGGATGTAAGAAACTTGTGGATAGCTGGGATTTTTGCTGCACCCAGTGTGAATTTGAAGCTTGTTAAACCTAGGCTACATTTTCAGGCAGACGAAATGAAACCAACCCAAGTTAAACTTACCGATAGAAGCGCACATCCCTCGGGTATTGTGGTTCGAGCAGGCATTTCAAGAGTCTGCAACTGTTGTTGATATTTGACTTTTGCCTCGACTGGAAGCCTGGCCATTTAAATCAAATGCATAGCCTAATCATGTCAGTGTTGCAAGAAAGCAACCTTAATAAGTAATTGACATTTGTTTCGTTTTATATCACTTGGGGAGACAGGTTACATGATCCAGACGTTGCGTTGTCATGGACTACAGTCTACGTTTTAAAATAGTTTTCATTCACAACGCAATGAGTAGGCTAATAATTGGATATAGGTCATTGCTATGCATCTGCTGAAATGTATGGTCATAGTCAGTTACCTTGTCAATCCACACATAAGGCAAATAATATCCTGATATGACATTTAATTTTTCTTTTAACCACAAAGTCCGGTATAATACAGCCTAACTATGTAGGCACTAAAACAAGTATCAGTAGCTTAATCCAAGTAGGTAGTTATTTATTTGTCGTCTTCCAGAAATGCAAACCAACGTGGACGGGCGAGGACGCTCGTGCCCAACACTAAACTCGTGCATGAGCTGTCATCTACCAATCAGCATGTAAAACCTGGTGCCGGAAGTTGCAACCATGTAACGCCATGTTTTCAAAAATGTCGGCGGCCAAATGCCATGCTAAGTGGCTGAAGCTAACCCTTCAAATCCTGACCCCCTGGTTCGAATGGCCACGCCGCCTTCCCAAGATGCACTGCGGAAGCATAAACCCCGCCTTGCCGCTCTCCATAGGAAATCTGCGGCGCGGTGGGCTTTGACGCGATAATGGACACTAGCCGTTGCTCCTGCCATAGCATTAACTTAATAGTTTTTATATAGCATTGACAATGTATGCTAATGACAAAACAAAACGTATTCTTTCACACAAACATAAGGGCGTTTGAGGGCGTTTTGGGGCGGTACCAGGTATGACATGCTGTTGGAGGTGCAAACAAACGTTGCATCGCCATTGAGATCACATAGTAAGGAGTTGGCTCAATGGTTATAAAAGTATTTTGTCGCGTTTAGTTGAATAATGAAAGCGCAGTTTTTATAGGCATAGCTGCTACATGTAGAGCTATGTTCACTTCTGGCTCATTGGCTATCAATTTGGTAACAGGTAACGGGTGACGTCTTTAGAACACTAAACATATCGGAGGTGTCAAATGTTGAATTACTCCAGCCTAGATTTTTTACGTTAAATCACTCCTATGATGTATTACTGCTGTCTATCCAAAGTAAAGTGCCTGTTTCGATGTTAACCGGTGGTCAAATCAACCAAAATCCGATATTGTTTGCACCTCCAAGTGGTCTGTGACGTTGGCTAAGTTTGTGTGATGGCCTGAAATCAAATATCTGACAAAATATATTTTTTCCCATTTGACTTTATAATGCTCTGCCCATCCGTTATTTAAAATGTCACATATACCATTATTATACCTTTCCGTGATAACGTTAAGGTTTAGCGGTTGTTAAACGGGGCCTTTAAATTGACCCTATTCCCGCAACGCCTGCGGTTGCTTGCTTAGCATATCATTCCTGCTTATCGTGACGTTAAGATTATCTTACTGACGCTGGTTAAATATATCGAAATAGACGAAGCAAGAAATGCTGAAATAAACAGTAACGTTAACATTACAATACATACGCACGAACCGAGTATGTTAAAGGAAAACTTCGCTAGCACTTTCATGTTTTTGAGCTAGTTATCGCTAGCTGCTACCTGCCTGTAATTGAAGGGAGATATTGTAACGTTATATGGTGACACTGTCGTAGGTTAGAATTACAGTTAGTTGTATTATTTATACAGCACCTACGATTCAGAGCATATATATAGTCATTATTTTAAGTCTGGGTTTCCGTGATTGACATTTTGTTATGCTAACAGCTACTCGTTAACTGGCTAAGTTACCAGCTAGCTACCCTCCCCCACAGCATTTCCCCATGTTTACTTACTTGCCAATCATGTCACAAATACTAACAACGTTACTGTCGTTACTTAAAGCATCCATGATGGTGTGGAACTGTTGTTTTCCTTCTTTTTCGCGAGCAAAGCAATGACTGTTTAGTATCCGCTGGAGGTTGGATTTTACCATCCGGCCTCGGAGAGGGAATCGAAGGCCTGACTGCTCTCCGCTATAGTGGGTTCAGAAATGAACTCGTAGGTGTAGCAACATTGAGCAGCATCTACGTAGCAAACACAGGGATGTGTGAAGAGCAGACTTGGGGGCGTCTTTTCGACGAATGGAAAAGTACCAAGACCAACGTTGGGCTGCAGGGTCATTCCACGTCAACTCAGCCACCCATGTACATGACACCTCTCAGATTTTGCTGAAAAGCGGTGAAAATATGCCTTATGTTACCAAACTGAGGAATCTGAAGTTTCAGGTCAATATCTTAAACGGTTTGCCCGTGGCGTCCATTTGAAATTCGGGTGCCACGGCCCTAATTGACACATTGGAATTTCACATTTCATCCTTTGCCATTTTTGAGCAAAATTTTTTTTCACATTTCATCCTTTGCCATTGAGAATGTCTGTTCTAAAGGTGGTAGAGGGCTGGAAACTGGTGTATATATATATACAGTCTATGGTACTACACAATTCTGGAGGCAGAATCAACATTCCTTACTGTTTGGAGGAGAGGTGGGTCACCAAAGTCCTAAAAAATGTTGACAGCATGTGTGATTTTTCACTTTTTGGGTGGCCGTAGCACCACGATTAATGATCATATTTATTCTAAACAGGATTATTTGTTATATTTGGGAACTTTGCTCTTGCCAAAATTAATTTGAGGGTTATGGTACCACTGATGGGGGTTTTATGGGGGTCCAAAAACCCTCTCCGGCAAAGGTGACTTTTTTGGAACCCCATATTTGGACCCCCAAATGACCATGTGGGCACTTGATGATCCTAATGGGATTTATACCAGATAAAGATACATATTTGTTATTTCTTTTAATGAAATAACATTTTTGACTATGAAGCTCCATAATATGAATTTTATTCTTCATAATGCACCATTTTGGACATTGTTTCCAGAAGTCTGGAATGTAAATCAGGGAGAATTTAGTGATGATAAAGCATGAAAATAGTGGAAATAACTTAGTATTATGCTCAGTGATGGCAAACAATTAAATACTGAGATGCTGTCACAGATTAAAACCCCTTATCCCCCATGAAAGAGACCCTCCATCAAACTTTCAAACTAAATAACAAGAATGTTACATAGTGTAAGACCACTACAAATAAAAGAGTTTTCCCTTGCCCCTGTCACTCTCCAAATAAAATTAAATTGAAAATGAAATAGTGTCTTTAGTATTATCCAAGAAATTGTGGAAGCAGTGGCATCATTTTGTCATGGTAATTTTGGTCAAGTTTGTATTGGCGAGCACTGCGTCCATAGATGTCTGGCACACTGACACAACAAAGGATATGTTGGAATGACACCCAACAGGGGATCTGTCTTTGGTCAGATGGCCATTTGAGGATGTTGTTGACACACTTCATGAATTTCACAAAAACATTCCCAGATAGCAAACATACACTGGGACGGAACTGGGCCACACCTACCACAACGTCCTGCACGGATCTGCATAATGGACCTGATCCGGCGTCCAAATGCACATCGGTCCAAAACTGGTCTGGATCCGTTTGACGGATCTGGTTCCAATAAGGGCTAAGACTGGCCCAGTTCCGTATGATAGTCTGTGTTACTGACGTGTTCCAGATCTGCTTATCATATGCAATACGGGTCTGCTTATTGTGTGTGGTACGGACCCGTTTATCAGATATCAGCTGGCTTTATTTGACATGTGAAATGTGATTGGTAATTAATTATCCTGAAAAATCTGTTTGCTACACATTTGCTAACAGGTTCGTTATAGGTTCACCCAGGCTAAAGTTCGTAACGTTTTCCCAACAGCTCAACTAATAAACATAAGCTAGGCTACAAACACAATAGGGGGGTAAAAAAAACTTTACAAATAAGTGTCTTATTATTTTTTTTATTCAACAACCTGGCTGTAGAAGTGCAATCCCAGACAAAGTTTAAGTTGTGTTAATTCCACTGTTCCCATCGATATTCTGGCTGTCTTCCTCAGTCATCTCCATGGTCAATCTGAAACAACACAAAATAAACATTAGCCATTTATTCCTTTTTGAAAATAGGCTAAGTCACACTCGTTTTTTTTATCATCAGTGATCCTGTTAGTGTTATCACTGTTTTTCCAAAATAGGCTAGTTATTGTGATGGCTGTTTTGCTCAAGCTAAGCTAGTAGCCTATATTGCTGGAAAATAATAGTATAAACTTACAGTAAAGTTATCAATCGCTCGGCTGCTTATTGTTGTCTCTGAATAAACCAACAGAGCTAAAAAGCAGATAGCTTACCTTGAAAAGTTGGGCTGTGTCCTAGTCCAACCCCAGGCTGGCAAATCATGTCAAAAGATTGATAGTGCGCAAACCAAAGATCCTTGATTAACGTTACCGCTTGGACTTCTGCATGCGTGGCAAGAATATGGGGTTGTCTCATAGCACTGTTTGATCTGACACAAACAACAAGACTACTTTTACCACTGCTAGGTAATAATAAAAATAATGAAACGAGCATATGATCAACATTGAGCCAACTATATCTTCTTTTCCAGCCTTACTGTAGAAATGAAGTGGCCATGGGAACATAGTGCACCCCCATGGTTTCTAAATTTGTGCCATTCCAAAATAGGCCTACCTTTTTTTTTCTTTAGCAGCCAGTTGACAATGAAGTAGGCTAGGGAAAGGACAGTAAATTTAGCAGAATCAGCACCTTAATTGGGTCATTCTACGAAACCGATGCCTTTTCACTTTGACATTTAAAAAAAAATCATGTAGGACAAGCCATATTTTAAGACATCCACATGATATAAGACATTATATGACCTGCATAAAAAAATATTTTCCCACCTCAGGCATAAATCCCTATTAATATTTTCCTTTTTATTGTAGCCCAGGTGTCTTTTTTTTTTACCACCCCGTAACGGACAAGATGCGCTTCATTTTAGACATAATGCATACATTGAATTCAGAACATTTCATGTTTTCCTGTCATAAAAATGTCCTTAATTTGATATTAAAAGTTATAGGTTTGTTTTTTAATTGGAGATTTGCAGAATTTAGATTTTAATCTTCAAACTGTGAATTCCGCATGCCCATTGGTTGGTGTTTTGAACAATATTGGCTTTTTTACTCCCTATTGTCAAATTAAAGCTACATGTGTAAATAGGCCCACTTCATCACACTATGATCAAACATTTATTTATGGGCTATTTCACTCACTCTCTAGTATTTTAAAAAAAAAACACACATGTTATGGGGTGGTAAGTCATGTTACAGGGTGGTAAATCCTGTTACGGGGTGGTTAATTTTGTTTGTTTCCATAATTTAACTAGCCTGGCGAGCCAGACCCACATTATAATGTAGGGTCTGGGCACTCACCGTTCGCAGTGCTCAGTCCGAGGGTCGGGATAATCAGTTGTCTTTCAAATTCCCTCTGCACGCAATAGGACGCAATAGGATATTTGTTTTCAAGTAGCAGGGAATTCAAGCCAAACCGTTGCAACTCTGCCATCAATCATTATGTTAAGCCCAACAAACGACTCTATACACGATTTCAATGCCAGATTTAGTTTCGATTTCTAGAGCTCACAAGTCAACGGAGAGTTGCTAGACTAGCCCTGGCATCAAATGTAATTTGCTGCCGCTAGGGGCGCGTCTAGATTTCTAGGCTATAATTTAACAATAATTTGATTAGTTCTGGACATATGTGTGGACTGTTAATGTCGTAATAAGCCAAGATCCAAAGTATATAAACATATTTATTGATATGAAGTTCAAAATGCAAATTTATGTCATGAAATACTGGGTCCATTCAACATGGATAGATTTCAGAAGATTGAGTACATTCATTTTGAAATATGATCATAAAATTGGGTACATTGAAAAAGATAAAGTACTCTCAGGAGGGGTGTCAAAAGCCTTCATTCTAGCCTTCGCCTACCCTGGAATGGAATTGTCTCTGCGAGGCACTCTGGCAATGAGCAATGATGCACGTTACTTTTTCCCCATGCATCCCGTAGAACAAATCAAATCGTATCTGACATAGGCGGGCCAGAGGCGAGCTAAACTGATGACGACAGCGCTGCAACGTTGGAAACATTGATCGTAGTGTTATCCAATTGCGTCGAAGTCCGGAATCATTCAGAGTAAACATTGGTCTGGTGTTATCCAATTGCGTGCAGTGAGATTTTCAAATGCATGCTTGGTGCCACCCCTCGAGTTGGGCCATTACATGATTGTTCGTGGCCAGACCCTTAATCTTTCTAGATTATCAGGGTCTGGATTTTCCAGGCTAGCCTTTGCCTGCTTTCTCCTTTCAGGGCTAGTCCACACGTACCAAACCAATCTTTTTTTTCCTCCGTCTTCCCTGAAACCGTATCAAGAATATTTTTGCGTCCAAACGGATCCATCTCAACACGACTTAACACGTTACTTCATATCCCAGGCCTAGAGGTGGCACTGTTTCTGTTACAGAAATTGACCAAAGCTTGCGTGCTGTAGGCTATACAAACAGACAGCATAGGCTACGACGAAAATGGCTAGTGCAAGGAAACCAGAATTATTTGTGTGGACTGATAGTGAACTGTCAACTGTAGTCAACTGTAAAACTAATAAACTTCATTTTTACGGTTTGTAAAGGGTGCAGTCCCGTCCTTTATTTGGCTAACGCAGGTACAAATAATCTCCTTTACTTTCTTTGGTTGTAGGATAGTCCGCGATTCCCATTAGTTTTGGCTATCACCGCAAGTGCATAGGCTACTAAACGCTAGGCCTACCCAAGTTCTAGGCTATTCCGTCGCCAGATTTATAATATTGCTATAATACCTTCGTTAGTAACATTTAAACTTACACCGCACTTCCCTAATAAATGGACGGGGCCTCATTCTGTTCCTTCCACTTTTTCCTTAACTGTCGTTGGTCCCTCTCACTCAGATCTTTGATCAACAACTTCTTCCCTCTTTCGACATCTCGTCTCCATCTTTGCTGCTCCATCTCTAGATACTGCTGCCTCCTCTCTGGATCAGCATTGCGGCGAGCACGGAATAGTCACTGTCGTTCAGCATTACTCATTGGAGCCATGATTGTCTGCAAATTATGAAAATTATTATAATTATTTACACTGACTAGGTGTGTGTGCCAAGTTGAGAGAGACAGAGAGAGAGAGAGAGTTCATGACTGGGTTGTCACTAGATACACAAAAAAGCTAAGTACTCTCACATTTTGAAATGCATTCATTTGCTGTGATGACCGCAGAAACCTCCGTTCTGCTTGTAGTTAGCCCTTCCCAACAAGTCCATCACAACTAGTTAAGCTGTTTAATAATTATGACCGCCGCGCAGCGAAGCGGTGGTCATATAGGTTTAGTCAGATTTTTCTTTTTTTTTTTCTTTTTTTTCCCCTCTTTCGACATCTCGTCTCCATCTTTGCCGCTCAATCTCTAGATACTGCTGCCTCCTCTCTGGATCGGCATTGCGGCGAGCATGGAATAGTCGCTGTCGTTCAGCATTACTCATTGGAGCCATGATTGTCTGCAAATTATGAAAATTATCATAATTATTTACACTGACTAGGTGTGTGTGCCAAGTTGAGAGAGACAGAGAGAGAGAGAAGGTTCATGACTGGGTTGTCACTAGATACACAAAAAAGCTAAGTACTCTACATTTTGAAATGCATTCATTTGCTGTGATGACCGCAGAAACCTCCTTTCTGCTTGTAGTTAGCCCTTACCAACAAGTCCATCACAACTAGTTAAGCTGTTTAATAATTATTTCTCACCACAATAGTCTACAGTAGGCTAACATTGGCATACAATATAGTCATAAAATATTAACAGTGACCAATGCATACTGATGAACCAGCATTCAACAGATTAGCTGGTTGCTATGGACTTATTGCTAAGGGCTCACTGCAGATAGAACAGAGGTTTCCCCCAGTCATCACAGTATGTAAAACTATATATAAATATAATTTGTATGAATTGTGTAATCTAAATGGCAATGGCAACCACTCTGCAATCCCCTTATCACCCCCTCTACATTCCCCTTACCACCCCATAACGATACAAAGTGTTATGGGGTGGTATGTTACGGGGTGGTAAATTTCACCTCAGAATGACTGCAGCTAGCACTGTTATTGACTAGCTAAGATAGCAAATATACCATTCAGTTTAAAATTTCCTTCTATTCACTTTACATTACAGTTGAAAAAAAAAATCCTAATTTAACAGTTTCCCTATCTATTATACGTTATGGGGTGGTAAGGTTAAGCTTAACAGACCCTATCTAACTACCAAAAAGAGCAATGCGTTATGGGGTGGTATGTAAAACTACGGGACGGGCATAAATCATGATTTTTGTATGGGAAATCATACTTTTATTTAAAAAAAACATATAGTATAGTATCAAGAGCATATTTTTAATCATGACATTAATGAAAATTTGGTTAAAAAATGAAATGTTCTAATTAATATATTAGGTGCGAATTCCATATGTGACTTTCCGGACATTGGCCATGTCCTTGGTAAAGATGACTAAAAAGTGTAGGATTTATATTTACAATGACATTGAAATATGCATTATGTAATTCATAACACTTAAATTAACAGGTTTGATCCTTTGAAATACATTTTGACACATTTTTACATTGTTGAGAGCTCATGAAATGGACCGGATGCAAAAGGCACCGGTTTCGTAGAATGACCCAATTAATATCATCACCACCTGGGTCAGCTGTGAAAAAATGGTCCTTCGGCTCATATCCGTATCACAGGTTTGGGCCAAATCAGTGTTTTGTATTTTAAACGCATTTCCTGACTTCCAGTTGAGTTGCGGAAATCGGACCTGGGACAAATCTGTAAACCGGTGATAAAACAGCATTACTAGCAAAGCTGAAACCTCTATCAGGAGCAGATCTGGCCCACAGCCAGATACGTATGTCCGCGTGGTACAGGCGGATCTAAAGGCTTTTATGCGGATCCGGCCCAAAGGAAATTGCTATCTGGGATGTGATCTACACTGTAATCCCACATTTTGTTTGAACCTATAAAAAGTTGTACATTGCACACAAATCTCAGAATATCCCACATATTACACGCCCATTTTGAGTGAGGAGAATGGTTTTCATGAATTTGTAGAATCAAATGGGATCTTTCAGTTGTATCAACATTCTGAGCAACAGGTGGCCCAGGAAACGACAGTTGAGCCTGGAGGCACTGGCAGGCTTCGCAACAAAGGAATCAACTGTAAACAAGCTAACTGTCCATGCTATCAACGAAAGTTGTACAACAAGCTGAATTAGTGGGCTTCTTTTTAAACGGAGCCGTGTGTTTCCTTTGCTTGCTATAAAGGCATGGCTTTACAGTGGCAACCGGTGGATACGCGGGATAACGGCCTTCTAGGTGTGTCCAGTTATAAGGTATTAACAGAGAATGTCTAATAAGGGGAGAACTGCCACTCTCGGAAAACTTCCGGTTTCTGAACTGGTTGCAGTTTCTTCTGTGGTTCCACATGAGGGCGCTCGTCCACGAGTGCAGAATGCATGGAGGTCTATGGAGCTGTACATCTCGGGATATAATTTTTTTCTTTCAAGTAATTTGAATATTGTATTCGAAAGGGGAGGCAAAGAAAATACACTTGGTGGAGTATTATATTTTTTAAAGTCACTTAATTGTTCTAAAAAGCCTTTCAAACGTGTCAATGACGTCACTCATTAGCACAATGCTAGCGTGTTATGGGCAACAACGACCCAAACTGTAAGAAATCAAAAGGACATAAGTACTCGTTCATTCAACTTTTGACCTATAACCCATGTTGAAGTTATACAAACTACAATCAAATCTGAGATTTGTCAACGACAATCAGGTGAAAGAGACAAATTTAGCCGTCTAGCTCCATTGACTCCCATTCATTCTGCACTCATGGCGATCGCCCCCAGTGGAAATCTGGTGGAACTGCAAACAAAATTCGGTACAATGGGACTTAATACGGGGTGGCAAGGCTCTCCGTAGACGGGCTCTGGTATTAATGGACTCGGGTGGAGGCAACTCCGTTGCGCGTCGGGGAGTTCTTTGCCCCTTGCCTACCTTGGTGGCCGTTATCCCTTACATAACGTTCCGTCTTTCTGACAACATGCTAAATTATGCAGCAACATTAAAATAAAGAAAGGAACATAAATTGGAAATGCAAGTATCGCGCATTTAATTGCGAGAAGAGAGGATAAATATTAAAGCATTAAGTTACAGGCTGAAGCATGGTAGCTGTACTAGAAGCGAACCGTTTCGCTGTCCTTACAATGAGTGTTTGTGCACTTTAAGTTGGCACGCTTAGGACTCACATGTCCCGGTTTCATTTGCCAGGTCGGTCACAGCAATCTGCCCTTCACGTTGTCTTTTAAAAGAAAGGAGGTTGTGGACAAGCCTCCTGTGAGCCAGATGATACAGCGTTGGCCAGCACTCTTTGTTAAAATTCAGGTAAGGTTTGATTGTCTCTGTTAATGTCTCTAAAATTCTAATATAATGCAGCCATGTGAAGTTAACATAATGTTACTGTAGCCTTTGATGTCACCCACCCACACACACACACCCTCACATACACACAGGTATGCCCTCCGTCCCCCCTCACACACAGGCTACATCCCCCCCATCATTTCATCACCCCAATTCCTTTTATGAGTACATGACAAACAAAAAACAGAGTAGATGGGACAGCCCTGTAATATGAAGTGTCAAGCGAACTACATAAATGATTGTTCACAGTGTCTTGATAAACATGATTTATTTCTGTCTCTGTTTCAGGTCTCCCAGGAAATTCAGCAGAGTGGTAGGGAAAAACGGAAACAGGAATTATATGAGTCTCTGGATCGTCTTTGCCCTAAACTTGTTGAAATCATCAGGTCAAAGAGAGGTCTAAAGGGACAACTTCTGGATGGTCTGTTGCGCCAAACAAAGGTTTGTAAGATGAAGTGATACTACTGATGTTGGTGTATGGATGTCTTGAATGATAGCTGTCTGTAATGTCACTGTCTCTTATGTTACTGTGTTAATGTCTCTAATGTCTCTGCTTTCACTGCAATCCAGACATCGGACACTGCTGACATCAGATGCCTTGTCCTGAGGGCTTCCAATACTCTTTGATGACAACTCAGCTGATTTCTTCAATACTTGCTTTGTAAGTAGTATCACTGAAGTATAATTCTTTAGTAGTTAGATATAGGCTATAACTAAGGCCAATAATGCCATGAAGAGTGAGTTAATTTGCTGTAAGACATTTGTGGTTCATCCTAATGGGACACGAAATTACAATTTATATTATAATAAACATAAACATAAATATGTTACTGTGTGCTCTGATTTTGAGCGTGAGTGTGGGAGACGGGGATAGAGCAGTTGTATTGTGTACCTAGCTGTTTGCAGGCTGGTATTGTGGGGATGCTAAAAAGGAAAGTTTTAACGCTGACAAATCAGCTGTAAAGTGTGAATATGAGTGAGTTTGTCTGAGTGAATGTGAGTGAGTGTGTCTGAGTGTTTGCAGGGTTGGATATTGTGGTGGATAATGTTTATAATAATATCTGTGTTTGTGTGTGTGCACGTATCCAGTGTTTGATAGTGGTACTTTTTGACTGCCTTGTCAATGCCCATGTTAATTTTTTGCATAAAGGTGCATTTTGATTATCATTACTTATCATAGTATACTCTGAGCTGTAATATAATTCCTTTGTGGATGTGTGTGGGGTCTGGCCCATTTTGCCTTTTACCATTTTGGGTATCAGCTGACACTTATAAATATAGTGTGTTCTTGAAATTGTATTGATGGTGTATTCTACATCTGTGTGTGTATGTAGAGTTTCTATAGAGCCTGTATTTCTATTCTCTGTGATTTTGATCAGGTGTATTTTGAAATTGTTGAGTTGAGTAATAATTGAATAAACACTCAAGTGTTCTGAATAAAGACTGTTTCTTTTACTTTCATATCTTAAGCCCCTTAAAACACATTTAACTATAAGAAATGTCTAATGAACTTTTAATTAAATTAAAAATACATTTTATGCTCACTTAATTAAAAGTTTAAGTTAAAATAGTAAATATTTATAAGTTACATAAACATACATTGAAGGTATTCTTTCATCGCAAGTTTACGTTGTTGTAACATGCAAAACTAGTTTATTGTAGGCTACTAAAATTCATCATGCATTACTATTTGGCACATGTCAGTACACTTGATGTAAATTTGTTCGTTTATTGAACAATACATAACATAAAATATTTAGGGCAACGTGTTACCTCAAAAATGTTATGTTTATTGAACGAATTAGGGTTTACAGTGTACTGTGTAGGCTTCATAAAATACGGAGGTTAGCTTTTTACTAACAGGATGCATCGTTCAACTAACCAACATGTAAGTTACGACTGTTTCCGTACTTACATAGTACTGTAAGTTTGGACCATGATAGTTACCAAACTTCAGTAGTCTGGACTAAGGTAGTTAATGACGTTTAGTAGCATGTGAATGGGCACCTGCACATACTTCTGTGGCGCATTGCGTTGAGGCCGGCAGATGACAGCCGCCGTTGCACAGCAGTTACCAGTCCCCTGTCCAAGAGTTCGAATCTGGGTTAAGATTTTGACAATATTGACATCGTTGTTTACCTAAGTTTATCTTTTGTGCAGATCATATTATCAAAATCAGAATCAGCCTTCTTGGCTTGGTTTGCGTAAACTAACAAGGACCCCCCCCCCCCTCCATGAAAATCAAAGGCTACATATTCTCAGCTGACTCGTCAAAAAGTGCGCACCACCTTATTATTATCTGCAGGTGTGTGACTTTTACTTACGTGCACATGGCTGCAAATTGACTTTTAATTTATGTATTTACTGCCTTGGGCATTTTAAAATATGGATGTATGGTGGTTCGAAGTGTAAATATGAATTAGAAACCTAAATATATTTATATAATTATTAATTTGCAAACAACTAACTGGCGTCAGTGACGTCTTTGACATGAAGATCCCTGGAACTATGCTTCTACTAGCACTCTACCACAGGTCGATAGGTGTAGTTGTAACTACACAACTTTACGATAGAGGTTGCGAACGTTCGTTGCTACTATGGTTTTGGGAAACACATAACATAGTGTAACGATGCATTGGACTATGTAAGTTCCAAATATGAATGTAATTCTGCGGCATAAAGCAGATGTATTTGTTTATTGTACAGAAAAATAAAAATGACATGTCAAACAGTCAATTGACTACATTGCAGTCAAGAAGGGCAAATTAATTTACGAAACCAAAACGTGGGTCATACTGTAGTTGTCTAAGCCTCTATAGCGTAGCCTGTTAAAAATGTCGCAGAAGCCTACCCAAGGCTACAGATTAATTCTGAACAGTTTCTCTACTGGCTCAATTATCACACCACTGTTTTGATTTGCATAGTTGCGTTACCCCAACACTGACAATAATGTAGACAGCAAATTTCGATTTCGATTTTCGTTACCACCGTGTAGTCAAGCCTTAACCCATACCCAAGTAGCCTAAATCGAGGTAAATCGAGCTTTTTCAGAAGGGGCGGGCAGGCAGAGCGATGTACAGTGGCTGAAAGTGGTACTAAAGCTTCACGCAGTTTCACGCCTCGTAATGCGCGACTGATTTGAAAGCGATGCCCACTGTAAGAGCAGTGAGGGTGTCATTGTCTTGGCCATAGAGGTCTGTGCGTCCCTCCAAGGGTATGCCTCCCCAGACCATCACTGACCATGGCCGTCGTGGCCGCTGTGAAATTCCTACCCTGTTTGTATCCATATTGTGATAATATTGTAACCTTGACTCCAATGTTCATGTTGACATCTGATCTATGGCTCATGTCGCAGCTAGGGGTTTCATAGTACGTTTTTCATAATAGTTGTGGACTAGTCGTTATGTACCGGTACAGTGCTACTGCTAGCTAGTGGTAGCTGATGGCAGTGGGTGTTTCATCATTACAGTCGAGGCCAAAAGTTTTGACAGTGACAAATGCTGTCAAATTTTGCTGCTTCAGCATTTTGTGATTTGTTTTGTTTTGTTTCACTACTATACTAAATAACAAAAAGTTTCAGCTGCATGTGTATTTGAGGCTAATCATTGCTAACACAACATTTTAAACACTTCAGTCTGCTCTGCTATTCAGATTTCAGCTGACTTGTGCCAGTTCACACTGTGCTGATGATGTGATTATACCAAAATGATGTTAGTTGGACATTTTCACCAGGACAAAAACAGTAAAAAAAAAATGTTTGTGATTAAGATATTTTTTTATGCTAATGAAGCTGTCTGCTATGAGTTATTAGTAATAATAATCTGATCACTCACCACAACACCACAACTGAATCATAACATTTGTGTCATTGTCAAAACTTTTGGCCACGAATATAGATGGATATCAAGAGCAGACATATTTGTAGACGTTATTATATGTACTTTAATACAGCTGTACACAACTTAAATGCCACTGTGGAACAGGTCTAATTTTTTAATTACTTCCATACATAGGAATGTGTAGCTGATGAACCCCCTAGTCACAACCTTGTTTTAAATCATAAAGATGAAAATACAGGGCCAGAATAAAAATACAAATTAAAACAGAGCTCTCCTCTAACTCACAAGTTGCAGCTGGGGGGTTTAAACTTTCATCTAGCACAATGCCAATTCTGCAGATCAAGTAGGGAAGAGGCTACACAATAACTTGTGATTTGTTTAGAATTTAACATAAAATATGCGGTATTAAATCTGTGCCAGTGACACAGGTAACCAAAAACAGAGCAAAACACTATTAGCCTACAGCACTTAAATTTGCAATCTTGCAGCATATAGAAAACACTGCTGGCTCAAAGACACATTCTGTTTAAATGTTAAAACACCCTGAAAATAATAAAAGCTGTAAAAGTTTCCCATTAACTGCAGGGCCTTAATATGAAAGACTGGCAAAGTCTTAAGTCTTATGGCCTGGTTTGGCTGACCAGATATCGTCAATGTGTCTTGGCATACAATGCATACAAACGGTAACTTTGTGTGGCCATCCTGACTGCAATATAACATTTTAATGCAAGGTGTAAATTGACCTCATATACATAACATTTCACATGGTGGAATGTGCCATGAACATACACTTAGCAAATAGAATTTGTGATTCATTACATTAGATTCATTTTAAATGTAATTATTCAGTGGGTTCCCAAGGTTACACAATTATAAAAAGCACAGTGAACAATGACGTATAATGTATAATTCGGTCAATACTAAGAAAATGACTTAGTAACTTTCATGAAGTAATATGAGGACGGAAGTGTGTCTACTTCAGTCAGAAAATGCTGATGCTGAGCATGATAAAGCAGCAATGTAGCCAGCCAATTTCACAGGAATGAAATGACCAAAGAAAAAAAAATAAAAGCAAACATAAACACAGTGTAGAACTCAATACATCTCCAGTATAGTGTCAACAACAGTGTCCCCTCATTCATTGACTCATTACACACCTTTAAACACACTTTTTCACATTCATTAATAGTAGTATAGATAGTTCAGTGTGTAACTTTAAATGAGTACAGCAATTCGGCTGTGTGACAAAGTGACAATGGGTGTGCAGTGGAGAAGTATTGACAGCATAGCCAGTCCTCCAGCTCAGCATTCCTCTCTGGCTCTAGAGAGCGCTCAGCAAATTTCATCATCAGCAATGCCCGCTTCACATCCAGCCAGTTCAACAGCCCCTCGTGTTGCCCCCTGCTGCTCTTGCAATGCTGTTCCATCATGTCCCTCCGCGGACCCCACAATAGGCTCTGCAACACCCGCTTGGCATCCTGGATGTGAATACGCTTGATAGGGTCAGACTGGAGCAGCAAGCCGGCTAACCTCTGTAGGCCACTGGAGTACAAAGATACGCCAGGTATGGGGGGCAAATCCTCACAGCAGTATTCCTGCTCCTTCAAGGCTGGGCTCAACTCAAACGGGTTGGGCTGGTGGAGTAACTCATAAATCAAGATGCCAACTTGGAACTCATCAAACTTGCGGTACTGGACGGCTGACACAATCTCGGGGGCCAGTCGGGCATGATCACGTTTGAGGCGAGGGTCAGTTTTAGTAGGGCCTTCAGTGCTACGCTGCTTTGCCTTGGTAAAGTTACTAATGATTAGACGTGGGAGCTGTTGCTGTTGTGTGTCCAGAGCACAGCCAGCCTGTCTGTGGGGGACCAGCAACAAGTTTTCCAGACAGAGGTCACGGTGTGTGACTCCACAGGCTTTCAGGTGCTCCAGACCATTGCAGAGTTGTAGTAGCAGGAAGCATATTCGCCGCTCATAGACTTCTGGCTGAGCTTTGTGGAATGATATCCACTCGCGCACAAAATCTGACGCACTCTGGTAGGGCACCTCATTTGTGATCACTACTACATGTTCCTGCTCACTCTGGCCAGGAGACGATACCATGGTTGAAAGGCTTGATGCTGCAGGAAGCTCCTCTGATGGCAACATACTCTGGGGTACACACGCAATGAAGTGGCCACAGTCCTGCTGCAGGTTAAAGTGGGGAGGCAGACTCTGCTGGATAGAAAGCCCATACAAGTGGCCTTGCTTTGAGTCAGAAGAAGTACTCTTACAAATCTGCAGATAAAGATAAAAAAAGGTTGAGCAGGTCCTTAAATCTTTAAAAAATAACATAGTGCAAAACTAGCATTGGGGTCATTCTGTGTCAAATCAGATAAGGTTGATATTTCTGTTCAAATCCTATGACTTCATGTTATTTTCAGCCTTTAAAATTACGTCAGTTTTACAGCCTGAAAATCACATTATATTGGAAGCAATGTTTGGCCATTCATATCAAGAAAAATATTATTCATAGACTGCCCAAACTTTGTAGGGTGGAAGACAAACATGTTTTCTGTATGACTGAACCATTCAAAGTTTGTACGGCGGCATTCTCATTGATTTCTACAAGGCCCTATATTTGGGGGGGAAAGTGCAAAAAGATTGACATTAAGGGTAGGATAAACTTCTTTTTGTACGCATTTGGTATCAATCATTATTTTTTTCTTTACATAATTGTGACGGTTCGTAAATAAATAAATGTACTTCCTTAAAATACAGGGGTCAAAAGTATTTGCACCCCTATGTTAAATTCCCATAGAGGCAGGCAGATTTTCAGTTAGCCTATTAGCTGGTTTGATGCTCATTGAGCTCAATGCAAATCAAACCAGCTAATAGGCTAACTGAAATAACACCATGCCAATCTCTAGATATGGTGAAGAGTATGCAGGGATTAAAGTGAAAAAAAATCGTTTGACTGAACTTTTTTCAGGCCATAAGTCATACGTTGTTCATATCTACCTATAGAGATAGCACCGCTTTTGCGGTCGCGACCTATTGGTTTTTAATGTACAAAAAGATGCAAACAGCAAAGTAAAGGGAGTATTCACCTTATTCACACAGCGGCCATTGTTTAAACCAAAACGAGGCTACAGGGTACACTTACTATATAATTAATGCCACCTACAGGTGAATGCATAGAACATAACAATCCTATGGTTTGTGTACCCTGTAGCCTCGTTTTAGCCGCCAATGGCCGCCATGTGAATAAGGCGAATTGAGAGTGTTCTTGATTGAGATTGAGTTTTCCTGATGAACAAAAATATATTTTAGTACCATCCCTGACCATTGCTGATTAGCCATTGCTGTTCTTTTCTACTGCAGCAATATTGTAGAAAGGCTTTAACACACTCTTATTTAATTACTTCAGGCCAAAAGTGTTTAAAGGGGAGATTTTGTTCTTGTTAATATGCAATTCAACACCAAGTAAAATCTATAAAATCAAGTTTGCAAGACTTCCCATTTCCTCATCAAAGTAACGAATCAGAACATTCTAGATATTGTTCATATTTCCATTTGTTGCCTCATCCGCATAATGAAAACATGGTAATTTTGAGTTTTACAGACAACTCAGTTTTCCAATGAGCAGCAATACTGTGTGTGCTCATGCAGGAGGTCTGCGCATTTGATAACGACAATCTGGAGACGGAGCTTTTGTCTTCAGCAACAGATTGTATAAGGTTGACAAGAGGTTGCGATATGGTTAAGGACAGGTCGTGTTGCGCTATGAAAGAACATGCGTAGCCTACTTTCTAAACGTAAAAACGGTCAGCCATAGATAAACGTAGCCTACCTCTGTCGTGGTGGCTAGTTGCACCAGGTAGGGAAGATGTCCTAAAGTGCACGAAAGTTAACCTTATGGCGGTCTTCTGATTGGTGGCGTGCTAAAAAGTTTTCCTATTGCATCCATAAACAATTTTCTTGCAGAGAACCGCGCAAAAGCAAACCGCTGGCACTTTAATTTCTTTACACCATGGCTTGTTAGTTCTCCCCCGTTTCCAACAGCTGCCCATCTGCATTTATTTTTTTAACTTTTGACACCTGCCTTACTTTAGCAACAACGCATCCATGACAGCTAGTGGCCTTGCCAAATAGACGTACACAAATCATGACGCTAATATGCGAGGTTCTGGTAGGCCTACTGGTTATGTTTTTGTGCTATAAATTAATAATATTTTATAGCAAAGTTTTAAGTTGACTATTTTAATTGTATGGTTATTTTTTGTCAACATACACTCACAACCTACTGTCGTTAAAAGTGAGGCCTAAGCAAAATAGGCTACACCCTGCACACGACTGACCCCCTTACTCGACACGCTCAGTAAAGACCTTCCGTCGCAAATTGTGAAAAACATTGTTGTATGTCATAACAGACGGGATAATAAATTGCATAGGCTACGGTTTATATTGCGTCGCTTTACACATAATGTTAGTTGCATTGATTAAAAACTGTAACAATAATAGTAGCCTACATCGGGTGGCATAGCAGGCTATCTGTTCAAGTCATAGGTGACACCCAAAATGAATGACCTCCCCTGACAAGAGTTCGCGATAGTAAGTGTCTACATTGATGCACGGAAAGAACACAGCCTCCGAATTCGCACATAGAGCTCACAATATCATATCCAAAAAAGTTAAACGTACAAAGTACAAAGCGAAACTCATGGCTGACGTAGGCTATCTTCTTGAGCGGTCACTGATTGAGACACAGAAAGTTCTCAAGAACACTATTAGGTCTTTAAACATTTACCTAATATTTGTAGTTGCTTTAAAAAAAGGAAAAGCAAAGGTGACAGTCCTCCCCCCTCCTATTTTTTTTCTCATCGGATCTGCATCGATCTCAAATATAACATTTCTAAAATCAAACTGACGGAAATCCGTCCTATGACGGAGAACTTTAATCCTTGAGGGTATGTGATGACGAGGGGCTATTTTAATTCCAAAGGCCAAGGGAAGTTTGTCAGGATGCATAGTATCCTGGATCCATGAAATAACTGGCCTTTAAAAATAAAAATCTGCCTGCCTCTATGGGAATTTAACATAGGGGTGTGAACACTTATGACCCCTGTATTTTAAGGAAGAACATTTATTTACAATACATTATTCATTCACAAAGAAAATTGGTGTCTTTAAAGGTTGGATATTTCCTAATTTTTTTACTTAAGGCATTAAGATCAATTTCCAAAAGATGATTTTATATTCCTATTTTTAGTCAACTTTAGCATGGGTTCAAAATCTTATGAGCCTCACTGTATGTTCACAACTTTGCCAGTCTTCGTCAGTGCTAGTCTAGTCTTGTCCCGTGTGTTAGGCATATAGGCCTAGTGAATGAGATTGTTAACAGAACTGTTTATTCTATACGTTTTGCTTAGTTATTTAGAAGGAATTATTTTTCATTTTTTGCTCATTATATGTCCCTTCACAACCCGTACTTGCTTGCTCTGATTTGGTAAGCCTTAAATTAAATATACCTTTTTTTGCACCTCATCGCTGCTGTTCCTCTGACTCTGTGGCCAAGCCCTAAAAAGTAGACGGAACTCGAGGCAGTTCCATCACAATAGTATATTTTAGTAATATTTTATTTTATTAATGACCCATTAAGGAAAAGTGAATAGAACCTGGAGGTATCCCCACAAAAAATCTGTTCAATCCTTATTATTACTTTTCATTGAAAGCCACAACTGTGCGAGCAGCATGCGTAATTAGGAAATAGAAGCCACAGTCATTCTGTCAAACCATGACTTCCATTACCACTGTGTGTTATCTAGTTACCAAAAATCTGCTACATAGGTTTAACTTAGAAGCTAATTGGTTTATATTAACACCTAGCAACTCCCAACTGTTAAAAAAGCTTCTGAAACTTGAGTTGGATAACTAGGTCAAGACATGTCATGAAGTCATGAAGTAGTGCTCTACTTTAGTCAGTATATCTCAAACTCAGATCTTTAAGAAAGCCTGCTTTCTGGAATAACCCCCAGGACTGTCAGAGAGCATGGTAGGAGGCAGAGCTTTTTGCTACTTAGTGCCTGTCCTATGGAACAAAGAAGTGATGATCAAAGAAGTGGACACTTTCCACCCGTAAAAGTGGAGTTTGTGATTCTGACGAAGGGTTGTTGATATTTGAGTTCAACAACATCCAATCAAACTTACACCCTTACCTTCTGTACTACTGAAGCAATGTGTTGATTGGGTTGTGGTGCTTTCTGCCAGTATTTGTTTTGCCGTTTACAAAGCCAACATGGTGTACAAACACAGAAGTTATTTTTTGTCAAATTCAGCAAATTGCTCCTCAACCCCTCTAGCTGTCTGTTTAATGTAAAAAAAAGAGTTTGTACACAGTCACTGCCTTGTAAATGGGAAACAAAGGAAGGGAAACATTCTCCCATTTGTGAGCAAATACTTTTTTTTAGGTGCCTACAGTTTGTGTTACACCTGTACTGTGTTATGCATATTATTTCACACCCACAGAGCTTAACTTCAGAATTAAGGTGGCCCAATAAAAAGGTCATCATCTATTGATTTACATTCATGGGAGAGGAAGGGCCCATAGGGTCTTGGATGAAATCACACAACCAATCAAGATGTTGCTTCAGGGCTGTGGGGTGTAACTTGATTGGCTGTTGAGCTCAAATATCACCAACATTTTGCCTGAAATTGCATCTTAACTCATTGAATGCCAAGCTGTTTTCGGAAGCTTTGTCCTAGAGTGCCAGCAATCTAGATTATTGTTGATGATTTTTGTAAAGCCACAGCATAATCTGTGTTATAGCTATGAACACATACAATGGCTTGTTTGAAAGGTGAGACTTTAAGCTCTCAGTGGGTGCAAACCGTGTATTTCTACACGCCTCTGTTCCTGAGAAATCCCAAACTAAACAGTGGCTATTTTTCATCAAAATCGCTGTTTTTTTTCTAGAAATGGAGATATAATGTCTTTCATGAAATATGAAGTGTTGCCTGTAAAGTTTCCGGGAAGTGACCTGGCGAGACTGCCACCTAGTGATAGACCCATGAAAATGGCCTGGTTTTGAGCTGACGTGCATGCGTCACTGATTCGACCCAAAGCAGCAACCGAGTTATAATAAAATGTCCAGATTGTGCGTTTTCATGAGTTTTCGATCGTCATATATTTCATTTCCATTCATCACAGAGTACCCAAAATCACATATAAGGTGTGTTAGAGCATACATGGGCAACATACGGCCCGCGGGCCACATCCGGCCCGTGGGCTTTCCCTGACCGGCCCGCGTAAGGTCCGTGAAAGAACAATAGTCAAGAGCCTAGCATAGAGATAATGCATGCAAATCAATATCGTTGTTTTTATTTTGAAAGCGACTGCTATTTGTACGCCCATACATTTGTGCGTGGATGCATACGACGTAAACACCCTCATCTGATGTGCTGGTGAATAGAATTTATGCTTCTGCGTCGAGACAATGCAGTTATTTACGTCGGCGTAAACCTTTCAAAGTTTTGTGTCTCTTATGTCTGCGTCACTCACCACCGCAAAGGTTGTTAGAACGAACTTCTACTGCTGCTCGTTGGCGATACGAAGTGTTCATTTCAAAACGTTACTGGCAGATAGACAGTTTACAATCGGATAACCCCGTAATTGTAACCAAAATATGTCTGAGTTTATTTGCAAAGCTTATGTTAGCGAACTAGTATGATGCTACTACCCACAGGTTGCTTGAAGCAGCCGGCTCAACACACAGAGCGAGTTGACCAATCACAGTTATGTGCATAAAGTTAAAGCAAAAACATAGCCTACATTTTTTAAATAGTTTTCTTTGTGCATGTTGATTAACTAATGACAGCCTACTATTGTCTGCTCCACATTTTTGTAGTCTAATTCTGCATAGAGTTAATTTAATGATGGTAATGATTTAATGATGAAATATTGCTGAGTGTTGATGAAATGGTGGCACAGGCCTATCGGTTGTACTGACTCCTTCACATTTTCATGACCTAGCCTAATTATATAGATATTGTAGTACTTTTTTATATCAGTCTTTGAAAACTGAAAAAAATGTCAATGTCAAAAAATCATTTTCGAGAATGAGGATTAAATACTGGACATAGATTAAATATTGCTGTTTTTCCTTTGTCTCCCTCACATTTTTATCTGTTCTTACGACTAGTAAACAAAACCATATGATTTACTTAATGTTATACAAGAACAGAATAGAATTGAACAGAATTGAGTTCAGACTTGAGTTCGGTATTTTGGGTCCGGCCCTCCTCAACAGTCCCAGTTTGTCATGTGGCCCCTTGGGGAAATTAGTTGCCCACCCCTGTGTTAGAGTGTCTAGTTTCGTAATTTAAAAAAAAGCTAAAAACGTAATATTACGTTTTTGGCACTCAATGCATGGGAAGGAAAAACGTAATATTACGTTTTTGGCACTCAATGAGTTATAGTTAAGCCTTAAAATAAGGAAGCCAGCCAGACTACCCAATGCCCTTCTCTTTCTATGTCTCTTTTCTTCCACTCTCACTATGAAACTTCCCCATCACTACTTTGTTTACTATCCCTTGCTTCATGCTGCCCATTGTAGCCACCTAATTGTAATTTACTACTGTAAGTGTTTCCCATACATTGACTTATTTGTGGCGGCCCACCACAATATCAACATTGACCACCACACAATGATTTTCCAGGTTGTACTAAATTGTGCTTAAATCTGGTTAGCATCATAACCACACTGTGCTAATTTGTTAAAAAACTGTTGCATTCAAGTTAATTCTGCAAACCAACTACCACAAATGGAATTCAATTCTCTGGGAAACACTGTATCCTCTTAGGTAAATGGCCACTACTGCTTGTTACCTTGACAGCATAAGGTTTGCTTGCATCTGAAGCACAGGAGGCTGAGTAGTAGATCGCATCCCCTGCCTGGCAGCTAGGCTTGTTGCAGGTTAACTTGAAAAGGGACCAGTTGCTCTCGTGGAAGCGCAGGGTATTTCCCTGGTTACGAGTAAAGTGGTCTTCGCACTTGATGGCCAGCCTGCGCAGCGACTCTGCGTATAGCCCACCCAGCTTGGAGTAAATACCCTCTCGACTGTCCATGTTGCTGAGCAGGGTCTGCAGCTGCAGGGTAGAGCCAGAGGGGGCAGGACAGCTCAGTTGAGGTGAGGAGGCTGTTGTCACACTGCCACGGCTGTGACTACCCAGACGGCCCACCACACCCAACCTTGCCTCTTCCACTATGCAGGAACGTAGTGGCCGGTTCAAGGGAAGAGGACAGTTTTCCAGACAATCAGAGGATGAGTATAAGGGTCGTGCATCCACAGGACTGGAGGGGGCACCATCAGGCCCACAAACATTATCTTCTGATTTATAAAATGGCAAGCGTGGTCTGCCTCGCATAGTCACTCCTCCCCCCGTCTCGCCAGGTGCTGACACCGTGCGATTCACTAGCTTCTTCTCAGGGAGAGGAGGTGGCTGCAGTTGCTGGCCCAGGCTGTTACTTGGGTAAGGCTCAAAGTTGGGGGAACTTGCAGTGGTGACAAGAGGGTTGGTGGAAACCAGGGATGGGCATAGTTTTTTTGTGCCATCCAGCCCACCTAAAGAAAAAGAGTTAAAGAATTTAAAAAAACAAATTTGCTCCTCATTTCCGGTCTTTCATTTAATGTATTTTCTAAAATTATTTGAGAAGAATAACCATTTAAGACATTAATTATTTGTTTGTTAGCACATTAACATACACTCTACATGTAAAATGCAAGCATTAAATTAGTTTAAAAGAGTGTATAATGAATTGTTAAGAACTTGCAAAAACAAGGGTAGGCAGTTGGACTTGACTTAGGGTAATCTTTGAATGGGGATTTACTTGGGACTTCGTGACTTGACAAACAAAGAATGTGTGTGTACTACTCTCTGCTACATCTAAACATCAGAATTTTTACTGAAGGCTCTGATAGTGAGCAATACAGTTTAAACAGTCTGACTAAGAGCACCTATGGTTACTGTTTAACAGGAGAACACTTTAAGCACCTCTGCCAACTAATACTTTTAGGACTATATAAAAACTCCTACCATGGAATCTTAACATGGCCTAAAACATAATCTTTTGTACTTCTCCTAAATGTTTAATTTAAAGATTAAGTATAACAGCTTTAACATATGCTGAGGTCAGATGTTTTCTTGATCAAAGTCCTTCTCAGAGACTTGAGAAAATACATGCGTTTGAACTAGGACCCCCGCCCCCACCACACACAATAGCAAAGCATGCACGAGTTAATCTTTAAATCCTGGAAAACATTCACAATTCCGCCTTTTTATATGAAACACCACCTCTCCACCTTTTGGTTTGAATGTTAATAATCAGTGTCTTGATAAATACAGTCCTAGTTTGAATACAAAAACAGAACCAGCTGCAGAATGACTTCCCCCCTATTTGAACTATGTCACAGTTGTTTGGAGATCATGCCAATGATACAGTATATTTGCAAATAGCCATCTAACTCCCTATCAGGTTAGGAGAAGGGCTCCATGGCAAATCATTCGCCTCATACCCATCAAACAAAATTATTTACGTTGGTTTACACTCACAGGTATCAGGCTGAAGTGGAGTGGAGGACGTCGACAAGCTGTTGCCCAATTCTCGCAGAGATTGTGTCAGACTGTCCACTGATCCCTGCTGACTCACCTTATCCAGCTCCACACTGCTCTGGCTCATCTTAGGACATGGCCTGCACAGATGAACAAGAAATGTAGACATGTGATTGGGTTCATAGCAGCAAGCACATGCCTTTTTTTTCTTAATCTCTTTACCCTTTGATTGATAGTACATACATTTGCGTGCCACCAGAGATGGTAAAAGTACACACTTTCCATACCCAAGTAAAAACTCTAGTAAAAGTATGAGTAGTAAAAGTAACAAAGTAACCCCACCCCCCCTCCAATTCATAAACTAGCACACAAACTTACCCTAAACATAACCCATTACCCCCCCCCCCACACACACAGCATGAGTTGCAAGAGTAGAGAATGGAGAAAATTTGACAGGCATGATCGTCAATGTGCGCCAGTCGTATTTTGTACCGTTATGTGGTACATCTACTTTATGTTTTTTTTCCCATTATGATAAACATACTATAACTAATGAATACATGATCATTTTGGGAACAGTTTACACAATTAAATCTTGTTTTAACAATAGGAACATTTGTAACTCCCATGGCCGTTGCTAGCAGATGAAAACATTCGGGGCTTGGTCCATAGAGTCTAAACGGTTCTCATAATTCCATTTTGCCTGCACTTGCTGCTCACATTTGATAGATTAATCCACAGACTCTAGCCACATATGTGCCACATTTATTGAATAATATGGACAATAATATTTTGACAATTAAAGGATGTAATGACCTGTTGCTATCTTGACATTTCTGTCAAAAATGAACTATAGGCTATAGCCTAGCCACTTAGCCGAATGGTGTTTTAAATAGCAAAGATGCATATCATGTTATGTTTAACTTAAAGGTAGGGTATGGGATTCTCTTTTTTGGCCATTTTTGCAAAATCACTTGAAATCCTATTACTAATGGAAATTAAACAAGCCAATCATCTGTGGAACAGGGCTCGAAAAACTCCATCCAATTATTTCCAAGACCACCTAGAATCATTGGACAGTAAGTTCGTCAATCTGTTGGTCATACTATACCCCTCCCCCCTCGCGTGCGCGTGACCCCCTTTGTGCACATACTCAAAGCTCGTGACCCAGTCAGAGCAAGTGCGAAGTGCAAGGTACTTCCATCTGACATTATCCTGCAGTACCGGAGCTAGCTGATAACTAGAAGATAATGGCAGACAAGACGCCACCACCACCACTACTAGCAAACGTAAAAATGAAATCTATATTTGAGAGAGCAATTGCAAACAAAACGGCTGAAAGAGTAAAAGCGAAAACAAAAGTCATCCTAGGCGCTGCTTTCCAACGTTGGCGACAACTGAAGGATCAGGAAGGTCTACAAACAGATGCGGCTGTGGCATTTTTTCTGCTGAAAAGCCGATGAACTATTAACCTGCGCGGACACGTTATGGAGTATTTTTGTCATTTATACAACAGTAAAACCACAAAGTTAACAGGTCATTATGGGCTCTTTCCGTGAGCATATTAGCAGCTACATGTGGCTAACACAAACAATTGCAGTGTTGCGGTCCTGGCTATTGGCTTGTAATCTTTTATAGTCAACGTCTATTAGTTATGGAGCTAAATTTGTCTCAATAATATATGTATATGCGCAGAGGGGGATCCACAAAAATTTCTTGATTTGCATGTGTGTTTTGATATCCACAAATAAAAGAATCATATTTGTTTTTTTAATTATATTTTAAATATCTGCATTTGTGGATCACCAGCACACGCATTCTTCGCTTTCCAAAGTGTTTTTGAGACGTTCTTCGCATGAAAGTCGCACAAATCCACATGCAAAAAAATCATATATTTTGTAACTTGTAAATTGTTTTTCACAATTGTAGATGTGTATGACAAATTGAGACAAATTTAGCTCCATAATTAGTTCATAAGTCTGTATTTTCTTATGTACTGTATTTAAAATCATGCGCCTTCGGACATTTGAGGAACTTCGGGCATTTGTGTGACTACTTGAATTTCCCCTTCAATAAAGTATCTATCTATCTACAACCCTTTTGGAGGTGAATAAAGAATGTAGAACTAGCTAGCTAACTAACCTGCCTGGGGAGGAAGCTGATGTGAGCGATTGTATGCCTCATAGACTATACAGTCTATGGTATGTATGTATGGAGACTAGAGCTCGTATAGTGCAGCCTACGCTAGCCTGGTTCGCTCTCACGCATCTGAGTTTTGGCTCGTGCATGATTGCACGTCCATGTTCTTCGAATCTGCTGGCCGTTTTGCGAATCCCATACCCCACCTTAAACTCACTGAGTGCCAAAAACGTAATATTACGTTTCGCCAGGTCTCGCTGATCACTTCCCGGAAAGTTTACAGGCAACACTTCATATTTCATGAAAGACGTTATATCTCCATTTCTAGAAAAAAAACAGCGATTTTGATGAAAACTAGCCACTGTTTAGCTTGGGATTTCTCAGGAACAGAGGCGTGTAGAAATACACGGTTTGCACCCACTGAGAGCTTAAAGTCTCACCTTTTAAACGAGCCATTGTATGTGTTCATAGCTATAACACAGAATATGCTGTGGCTGTACAAAAATCATCAACAATGGTCTAGATTGCTGACCCCGTTTACACGAGCATGTGTATTTTTATAAACGAAGACATTTCCCTACGTTTGAGCCTTTCATTTAGACGCAAACGGAGAATTCGCCCCGTAAAACGCTTATCCAAAAAAACTCCGGCCAAAGTGTTTTTTTTGGAAAACTTTATGCGTTTGGTTCTAAACTGTGGTAAACGGAGTTTTGGGCAGCCAACGTCACAGTATGCGACAGAAGTACACCAAATGTGCGACCAATGTTTACATTTACATGTTCTCACGTGCAGGGTTTTGATTGGTTAATGTGAGCTTGAGGCTATCGTTAGACTGCCACTGTGGTTTGGCGTGCTCATGACAGCATGTATGTACACGGGTTTGTGTAAATGCAGTTTTATTTGCAAACGTAGATGGCCAGATATTCGTTTAGGAAAATACCCTGCTTCGTGTAAACGTAGTGTAGGACAAAGCTTCCGAAAACAGCTTGGCATTCAATGAGTTAAGAAGAACGAACCATTGAAGACTCACTAATTCGATTCTACAAAGGCAAAGTAAGTATAGGTCAGCACGGATTGGCCATGCCAACTAGGTGAGTGCAGGGCAGGCTGATAACCAACCTGAACTTGTAAATGACGAGAAGAGCATAAATCCGCCATCTCCTTGTCCTTGTTGCCTTTATGATTTCCTTATAACTTTCTTATACCAAATAGGAAATGCAAAAATTGACATGCCCAGCCCTGGAACACTCTCTCTCTCCTTCACTTTCTTGTGCGGGCTCTAAGTAGCCTATGTTCCAAATTATGCACAGTGTGGAAGGTAATGTTCAAGTGAGATCTGTGCATGAAGGAGAGTGAGAGGACGCCCGTGTCCTGCTTGTATGTTTGATAAATAGATCCATCTCATTTCAAGGTTTTAATACATGATCGGAATATAAACTATATGCCATACCTAATGACACCACTGGGAACTCTGTTACCATGTAACTCCGTTACCATGTAACTCCGTTACCATGACTTATAAAACATATATGTCTTAGACTACATACTATGTAAAGCGACCGTGGGTTTGAGAAAGGCGCTATATAAAATAAACGTATTATTATTATTGTTATTATTATAAGAAATGTATGTCAAAACTAGTCAGTCGCAAAATCTTTGGTCATATTATAGGAAACAAGTGTAGAAACACTTCTATATGAGTTATTTTAGTGTTATATACAAGGATACAAGGAAGTTTATCGTCACATGCATATAGTTACTGGAAGTAAGAAATGCAGTGAAATTATGTCTGGTGTCAGCCTATTTGTGCATTAATGGGGGGGGGGGGGGGTAAAAAGTGCAGTAGAAGAGGGGTTTAGTAGATTAAGTGGCAAGGGCTGCATAAGAAGGGGGGGGAGGATTGGGATGGGGGGGGGGGCACCAACAAGGAGCACCCAAGAGCAACAGGGGCAAGGAAAAACTCCCTTACCAAGGAAGAAACCTTGGGCAGATCCACGGCTCAAGGGGCTAACCCAACTGCCAGGGGTCTTGGTGTGTGTGTTGGGGGGATGACAGGGGAGATGGGATAGTGTGCTGTGTATGTGGGGAGAGGGCAGTGTGCAATATGTGTGTTGGAGAAGCTTCCTCATGAGACAATGTGCTGTGTATTGGGGGGGGGGGGCAGTGTGCTGTAAGTATGTTGGGGATGTGTATTGGAGAAGCTTCCTGATGAAATAATGTGCTGTGTATGTGGGGGGGGGGGGGGGGCAGTGTACTGCAAGTATGGTGAAGGGACTTACTATTGCAAGCAGAGTACTGTATGTATGATGTATGTGAGTGATGACAGTGAAGATGTGTGTGTGGGCGGGAGGGGAGTGGAGCAGGAGCAGTGTGTGTGTTTTGATAACCACATGTATGATGATGTTGTTTTTTATGGTAAGAAAGTGATGTTCATTTTCTGTAACTCCGTTACCAAGCACTTTCTGGCTTTAAAATCATATGAAGATTTAATTTCACCAGATCATTTTGTGCTACTATTTAAGTACATGTAGGCCATACATGGGCAACATACGGCCCGCGGGCCACATCCGGCCCGTGGGCTTTCCCTGACCGGCCCGCGTAAGGTCCGTGAAAGAACAATAGTCAAGAGCCTAGCATAGAGATAATGCATGCAAATCAATATCGTTGTTTTTATTTTGAAAGCGACTGCTATTTGTACGCCCATACATTTGTGCGTGGATGCATACGACGTAAACACCCTCATCTGATGTGCTGGTGAATAGAATTTATGCTTCTGCGTCGAGACAATGCAGTTATTTACGTCGGCGTAAACCTTTCAAAGTTTTGTGTCTCTTATGTCTGCGTCACTCACCACCGCAAAGGTTGTTAGAACGAACTCCTACTGCTGCTCGTTGGCGATACGAAGTGTTCATTTCAAAACGTTACTGGCAGATAGACAGTTTACAATCGGATAACCCCGTAATTGTAACCAAAATATGTCTGAGTTTATTTGCAAAGCTTATGTTAGCGAACTAGTATGATGCTACTACCCACAGGTTGCTTGAAGCAGCCGGCTCAACACACAGAGCGAGTTGACCAATCACAGTTATGTGCATAAAGTTAAAGCAAAAACATAGCCTACATTTTTTAAATAGTTTTCTTTGTGCATGTTGATTAACTAATGACAGCCTACTATTGTCTGCTCCACATTTTTGTAGTCTAATTCTGCATAGAGTTAATTTAATGATGGTAATGATTTAATGATGAAATATTGCTGAGTGTTGATGAAATGGTGGCACAGGCCTATCGGTTGTACTCTCCTTCACATTTTCATGACCTAGCCTAATTATATAGATATTGTAGTACTTTTTTATATCAGTCTTTGAAAACTGAAAAAAATGTCAATGTCAAAAAATCATTTTCGAGAATGAGGTTTAAATACTGGACATAGATTAAATATTGCTGTTTTTCCTTTGTCTCCCTCACATTTTTATCTGTTCTTACGACTAGTAAACAAAACCATATGATTTACTTAATGTTATACAAGAACAGAATAGAATTGAACAGAATTGAGTTCAGACTTGAGTTCGGTATTTTGGGTCCGGCCCTCCTCAACAGTCCCAGTTTGTCATGTGGCCCCTTGGGGAAATTAGTTGCCCACCCCTGATGTAGGCAGTAGGCACATACAAACTGACATATTGTTCTTAACTTTTGGTTCATTAATTGGTTAGTGGCACCAAAAAATCTAGTGGGAGTGTAACTCTGTTACAGCGTGATCTTCCCCGTCTATTTCCACCTGATTGCAGAAACATTTGTTTTCTTTTTCTGTAGTTCCGCGGTTCCTTGATCAATTGCGCAGCGAATTCTCAGATGAAGCACCCGGCCTAAAATCACTCGACGGCTCCGCGGACCAGCAGTCTCCACGTTACGTTGAGTCAATCCACGGTGCTGGTCATAGTTTGAGAAACGCTGTACTAGCCTATGTGGTGCACCCCTCTGCTTTAAAGGGACACTTCACCTATTTGCATTAAGCTTTGTATCGTTAGAAACCCAGTCATGTTTTTGAATGGTCGTGCATCATTCTCTCATTTTCCCCTGAGACGGGAGAAATACGGATTTCAGTGTTGCAGTTCCTGCTTTCAATGACCAAAAAAAGTCATTTTGCGTCAATGAAAGCAGGAAGTCTCATATCTTTGTTGAGACTACAAACACTCCTTCCTCATTTTTCCAGGGGTTGGGACCCACTCACGCCTATTACAGATCAGTAGGTGGGACTTCACTTGCAGAAACTAAAAGCAATATCCGCCATCTTTTTTTAAGCTAAGTTAACAGGCTAGGCTCTTGTACTGCGGAGAAGGCTGAAAGTAATGACGATGGTAATTTTGAAACTAATATGGCAAATGGGGAGTCTGAAGATCTGGTGTGCGAATCCGATGCTCGTGAACAGTTGAGGATGATTGAGGAACAGGAGGCCTGCAGCAAGACCTGCCTGTCAGTTAGTAGAGAGCCCGGGCCGGCTCGAGCTGGGGTGGACTGGTGGTCCTCTCACAAAATCATCTAAGGAAACGGCAGTAGGCCTATGTATTTGGATGTGCAGTGGCCTTACCCATGTAAAAACAGAATGCATAATAACATTTTGTACTAGAACACATTTTGTACATTATATAATTGGAAACGTACTATAATTGGAAATGTATTATTCTAGCAATATAAATGGCATAGTGCATGGTATTTCCATAACCATGAGATACGCGCTTCACGATGATGGCAATAAGTTGTTAACAGACATTCACCAAGACAGCCCAGCAGCAATCTATCTAAACAATTTTGAAATGTTTCCATATGAAGAACAGGACCTTAGTTATATGGCCACAAGATTGAGTGTAACATAAAACAATGATTGTTTTAATTTTAAAATCCTTATTAATGCCAAAGGAACTATTAATGAGTCTCTCTGTGTGCTTGTAGATAGGCCTTGGCTAGTTCCTGGGGGAGTGGCTTGGTAGGGCAGCAAGAGCAGTGGAAGGCAGGGAATTATGTGAGTTGTTGGCTTTCATCCACATGAGCCAAAAACAAATTTTTGCCTTTTTCTCGTTGAAGGCGGCACTGACTTCAATAATGACTCCACATTTTTACTAGCCTGGAAAATCCAGACCCTGGTAATCTAGAAAGATTAAGGGTCTGGCCACGAATAATGAAAATGGCCCAACTCAAGGGGCGGCACCAAGCATGCATTTGAAAATCTCATTGCACTCAATTGGATCACACTTTTGGATTACTGACCGATTCCAGACTTGAGACAATTTGATAACACTATGACCAATGTTAACTGACTGATTCGTTGCAGCGCTGTCGTCATCTGTTTAGCTCGCCTCATGGTCCGTCTATATCAGATACAATGATATGATTGGTTCCTCGCGATGCAAGTGGTAAAAGTAACGTGCATCGTTACATGCTGGCTGCAATACCTGTCTAAAGAGCTTACAGTTTATATTAGAACTGGGTTTCTAGCGGCGAGCGCATCGCATGACCCCCCCCCCCCCCCTTTAGGCAGAGTAGTTTTAAAAAAATAAATCAAGCAAGCTTGTTGCCTACTACCAAGCCAAGGATGAAGTTGCAGAGAAACAAACATTCTGTTTGAGGTAAGCTTGCTCGCAGAATAGGCCTAGTAGTAAAATGTCGGAATATTTTCCCACAAAAGAAAATCAAACAAAGAATAGGGTGTTTTGTCATCTGTTAACACACTGAATTCAACAAAGTTTTCCATTATCATGTAACCATTGTTTTGGCATTGCCCCTTAGGTGTTTTTTTTAGGTGTTATTGCCCCTTACAGTTGCAAAGTCAACCCCCTTTTTGCATCACTATTGTTGTCCCATCCATTTAGGTTGCAATCAGCCTTGATGCTATGAAAGCACACAATAAAATAATTGATAACCTGCCTCAAAAAAGTAACAAGCCAGTTTTGAAAATGTAAGTAGTAAAGTAAAAAAGTTATATAAGCTAAAATAAATACTCAATAATGAAAATGCTACACAGTAGTACAGTACAGTACTAAAGTATTTGTACTTCATTACTTCCCACCTCTGCAAGCCACAACAGGAGCATACATGGATTCTTTACCTTTCATTCTTTTTACACTCAAAAATGACGGTCTTCCTGTTGGTTAATGTTTAATCATTCAGAGCTAGTGTAACAAAACCACAGGAAGTGGTATACTCTTGGCTATAAAAGGCCAACACAAGACACATGACTAGCTTCACTTCCTTCTATAAGCCTATGGCTGTTTTTTTTTTCACTGAGTGTTTCGGAAACATGCATACTCCACAGTGATAAGACAAGATGTGTCTACCACTGCACCATCTATTCCGTGAAAATACTAGGTAGCTTAGGGTGCATTACTGTCAGGCCATATCTCAAACACGTTCCATTTGCTAAGTTAGGACACATGTAACTCCTCTCTTAGTTACTCTCCATTGGCTTCCCATAGCAGCCAGAATTAAATTCAAGTCCCTCACTCTGCCCTATAGGACACTTACTGGATCTGCCCCTTGCTACTTGAATTGCATGTTCCAGCTCTACACCCCCAATCGCCCACTGCAGTCCTCTGATGAGCGTCTGCCGTGTCGACCAGCCATTAACGCTAAGAGGTCACATTCAATACTCTTTACCTCGGTGGTTCCTCGTTGGTGGAATGAGTTGCCTGTTGTTCTGCGGTGGTCCTGTGACAGTTTTGAGACTATGAGAGGGGTTTAAAGACTCATCTGTTCAGTTTACCTTCCCTGCACCGTCCTACGCTACTTTTAAAAGCCCCAACTGCCACTGATATGTTGGTCATTGTAACACTAACCAACACATATTTATGAATACTACATTAAATTGTTGGCACCAAAATCACCTAATAATTACACAGTGTACCTTTAAGATATGTTTTTCTTAAATCTTTTAACAATAGCTAAAACTACACCACACACTTAGCTGAATAGCAAATGTTCAGCTTAAAACTATATTTTGCTCATTAAACACCAACTCTACATCAGAATCAAAAAAGTTCTCCACAAACACTGCACCAATACCAAAATCACTTTTCACACACAGGCTTATTTAAAATACCAACAGCTGGTGGCATTACAAAAATGTCATTACTTTTCATGTTTCAGTTTTCTTCCAAAATCATTCAAACAAAATGAAATAATAACATACCTCTGCTGAAGATAAGCACAGAAAAAGCATAGTGTTTGTTGTGGCGTATTTAAAGTCAACCTCCGCAAATAACATCACAGCAACATTTATCAGCAGAAAATAAATCACTTGCATTATAGTAACCACACAGCATGCAGTTCTATCCTTCAGTCCTCTTCTTATTTTTGCTATCAATTCTCATGCACACAGTGGGGGCACAGTAAGCCTTAAGGGCAGGGGGTTTGGCGAGTGACCCAGTGAGGAGCTGCCAGAGGGGACAATCTGCTCAGCCTGCCCCTTGTTATGGTTCTATGAGGCACCTGCTGATCATGGGTGACTAACCTGTAAAACCAGCATGTAAATGTCAGTGTAAGCTCACTACCTCCAAGCAGTGAATGCAACCCTTACTGTGAGACATTGCTGCATATTCAGGTTATTATAAACTCAAGAATGGGCTTTGATAGCTCAATAGAGTAAAACAGATTTCTAAACCATCTGGTCATTAAATGATTCACTGGTACAAAACAAGTGGTAGCTCATAGCTCACAGCTAGCATCACTTGTTCTTTCCAGTCTAGCCAGCTTGTGATTTATCATGTTCATAAATGTGTTATACTGTAATGTGTAGAACGTGTTTGTGTGTATATGGCTGCTATATGATACTAATATACGTGTTCATGGATGAAAACCTTTCGAGTGTGTAACAAACTCAAGCCAGGTTGTTACTATTTATGTCTTATGGTTCATTAAAACACACATTTATAGATAGGATCTAATGTATAGATTTGTTTATGTGACTGTGTGTGGTGACGGTAAGGTGAAAGAATAGCCTTTACAGCAGATTAGGAAAAGGAAAAAACCTAGATATTTTATTAAATAACATTTCAATAGCCTACCTTGGAACACCAGAGGATTTAAATATATTATTGTATATCAGTATTATATTATATCCTGAGTAAATTCTGAATTTCTGATATTCATCATGACAACACTTTATGCAGATTATAGCCTTCTATTACAACTCTACCTCTTTAATTTAGCTATCTGGTTGAAGCCTGGAAATATAAAAAGTAGCATAGTTGGCTAGCTTATCATTTTAACTGGTTGGACTGTTCAGTTTCCCCATGTGTGTTTTTAAAATGCAAGAGTTTAAAATAAATGTGTGCAGCATGCTAATAATGCTAACCGGATTTAATATTAATTTAGCTAGTCATCTTCTATGCGTTTTTGTTTTCACAATTGTGAATGTTTTAATTAAATGTGCATGAAATGTTTGGATTAAATGCGCACGCCGAGGGGCGTGTGTCCATTGACCGCATGCGCCAGAGAAAGAGGGGAGAGAGAGAGAGAGAGAGAGAGGGGCAAGAGGGGGTTTACTTCTATACTGTTTGGTAATGTTGCACGCATAGTCTAGAATGAAAGCTATGAGAGCTATGAAATTATGATTAATTTATTTAATTTTGGACAACATACCGGTAACACTAGAAGGGGTGTGTCACGATTCTGCCTTCTCACACCGCAGGTTCGTGGATATTAGTGATGGACACTGATACTGGAATCGGGGATCGGGCTGATACTGGGCTCATATACTTGTACTTATAAAAATTTCCCGATACCACCCACCGATACTTAGTTTCCCTTAAATTATTGTAGCCTCTACACTTCCATGAAGCCTACTCGCGACGCGTAGCAGCTATTTCAGTCTTGCACTTAAAGAACATACACAAGCTAGATTCATGTATCTGCGTAGAATGCAGCTAATACCCTCGCACGTATGGTTTTCTGTTTTAACTATAGCTCATCTAAACTATGCGTGAGTGTAGCCTAGTTGTTGTTGTGCATCGCTGGTGTAGTGTAGCCAACAATCTTTGGTGTAGCTCTGTACTTCGTGCTAGTTGGGAATAAGTAGCCTAGCACAGGGGTTAAAATTCATTTTTCAAAATGGGGGGGGAAATTCCCCCCTTAGGTTATTCATATAGGGGGGATTTACACAATTTTTGGTAACATTGATTATGATACCAAGTCAAGAATTGCGATTTCGATACTTCTTCGATACTTTTAAAAAAAAAAATATTTGATTTGTGGGCCCCCACCACCTTGACGTCGTCAGTAATATTGAATATACTGTAGTGGGATCATTCACAACAGTGGCCATCCTTGCGATAGTGGATTCTGCTTGACTCTCTCCACACACACAAACACACACTGAAAATGATGGCTTGTGATATGTTTCTATTTCATATATTTTTTAATTCATATAGAGTGTATTTAGTTAATAATGTATAGTATTTTACTAGTAATTACTAGTAGCTAAACATATTTAGTAATTTGAATGCTTCATATTGATTTTTAAACCATTACATTTAGGCATATCTTTAATGTGGTGTGTAGGTCTAATTAAGTGCACATTGGTGATGTGTAGGTGTAATTGAGTGCCTGTCACTTTAAGAAATGCGTGAGAGTAATTAGCCTTCATCCTGACGGTTTAAGGCCTAGTCCACACGTACCAAACCGATCTTTTTTTCCTCCGTCTTCCCTGGAACCGTATCAAGAATATTTGCGTCCAAACGAATCCATCTCAACACGACTCAACACGTTACTTCATATCCCAGGCCTATATGTGGCACTGTTTCTTTACAGAAATTGACCAAAGCTTGCGCTGTAGGCTATACAAACAGACAGAATAGGCTATGACGAAATGGCTAGTGCAAGGAAACCAGAATTGTTTGTGTGGACTTATAGTGAACATCTCAACACGACTCAACACGTTACTTCATATCCCAGGCCTATATGTGGCACTGTTTCTTTACAGAAATTGACCAAAGCTTGCGCTGTAGGCTATACAAACAGACAGAATAGGCTATGACGAAATGGCTAGTGCAAGGAAACCAGAATTGTTTGTGTGGACTTATAGTGAACTGTCAACTGTAGTCAACTGTAAAACTAATAAACTTAATTTTTACGGTTTATGAAGGGTGCAGTCCCATCCTTTATTTGGCTAACGCAGGTAAAAATAATCTCCTTTACTTTCTTTGGTTGTAGGATAGTCCGCGATTCACATTAATTTTGGTTATCACCGCAAGTGCAAAGGCGTACCCAAGTTCTAAGTTCAAGTTATTTTCTCAACCCAAACGCTGGGTTGAGGCTGTCAGGGCATTTTGTGGGGTTGTTTTTACTCATGTTGGGTTATTTTCTGTAACCCAGCTTGTTGGGTTGATAGTTTAGGACAACGCCCCTCCTCTCTCCCACCTGATGTGGAGTACACTACCCAGCACCTGGGTGACTTTTAACACAGCTGCATAGTTATTTGAGAATTCGAAAAAACATTGTTATTCTTCCAACCGTCCAGTCCACCAGCTGTCAGCATGCAATGGAAATCAGGCGATTTCGTAAGGTATGTATCTTTAACTTTTTTTAAATGTTTTATCCAGACGGATTTTAAAAGTCCACCCAGAGATGTAGAAGCAACCCTCATGATATGAATGGATATTCTGCCTGCCAATTTCGTTCAGCCTCAAACAGGCTAACAATTGTGTCGTTAGCTAACATTAACTTACAATTACTGTTCATGTTAAATATACACAAAGACAGACTCATAAAAACATAGTTCTTTGTTCACTGGGTATGAACTGCTGACAGAAACAAAACGAACTTTTACAACAAACTAAAATGAGCATACCAAGCTGGTTAAAGGAACACGCCACCCAAAATCAGTAGTAATATATGTTCTTACCTTAACTTTCACGAGTTGAGTCATACCTCTCCCGCGCCGGTAGGTGCACTCAAACGCTCTGTCGCGCGGCGCGAATGTGTTAGCATGTTGCTATGCTAGCGGGCTCTGCCGTGGCCGTAGAGAGAGGAACATAGCAGTAATCAAACACCTCCATTTTTTCCCTACTTAAATACAGTTGCACGAGTAGTTGATAAAAATGTGTACGTCACACAACATGAAACGTGGCGATTTTCCAAGCGAATAAACAGGAGAACTACAATGTGTGGCGCAATAGCACTTGGGAGTACTTCGACCTAGCGTGGTAATATTATTAACACCTAATTGTAGATCCTATCCACCACAGAGTTTAGAATCCATGCTGGATCGACCCTCAGCCTCTCCCTCCCCTCTGAGCGAGAGAGAGGCACACACACTAGAGATGCGCTGATGGGCTATTATTTCAACCATAACTGCATAGCAAAACTTATCATCCATCAGCCATCCAATAGCACCAAAGTTTGTTGACCAATTTTCAAAACTGCACCCGCCCACCATCCGTTGGTTGTTTTAATGTAGGCTATATGGGTGATGCAGCGCTGCTGACGTGAGGCTAGAAAGCCCTTGCCTGTTCTAGAAAGACTGATCTAATGCAGCAAATATATTAAAAGGCTGAAGTCGTAGGCTACATTGGCTAGGCCTATCCCCAGAATATCAGCAGCAAACTCAGTCTCTGTCGCGCAAAACAGTCTCCAAATAAAACGCACATCGGCCTGTTGCCTATTCTGCCAGCTTGTGACAATATATCGTCCAAAATGCTTGATTGCATTGCATTCTCCACATTTTTAGCTAAATTTTCATGTACCACATCAGCATTTTTGTTCAGTGAATCTTTTGTAAATTACTTTACAATTACCGTCGGGCCCTTGTCAGCAGACTTCGGCTTGCCTCTTGCCACTATTCACCCCTTGTCTTCCGATGTCATCTCTGAGTCATCTACATGTTTACACACATTCACCTCCCTAAATAGAACCAACTTGACGTTGACTTCAACCTGTGTTATATCCTAGATGAGACTGCCTGGGTTATTTTGTTTAGATATTAGCCTATATATAAAACACATAATTGTAGCCTACCATTCAGGGAATAGGCATTTAAAAGAGAGACAGAGAGTGATATGACTCAGAAATGACATCGGGCGATGGCAGTGCGAGATGTTCAGAACGTAAGAGCTAAAACTTCTACAAACTCCATAACATCCACAGCGGAAAAAGAAGGCAAGAAAAATAGTCGGAAAACTTAGATGTGTAAGGCAAGCAAGCAAGTTTGGCGGTTGTTACTAAAAATGTGAACATGCACGTTGCACTGTTGTGCGGTGGACTTTCAGAATGAATGGAGTCGGAGTTTCTTTAATATCGAGGCGTCATATTTGTCCGATGGCCTGCTATAAAATGAATTGCGATGTCTGTCTGAAAAAGACGCGCTCGTGCAGTCAAAATGAATGGGAGTCTTCAGAACAGGCTTGTCAGTCAACCTGACATATGTGTAAAGTAGCTTATAATGTGAATGACTTTCTTTCTTTTTGCAAAAAATAAAGTACAATAGGCATTAATTAGTAGGCCAGGAGCATGCTGAAATTATGTGGCAAATTGCGTTTTTTATTACAATGATAAAATTGGAAAAGGACGTGCATAAGCTGAGGCAAGCCAGGCAATAGGCCTATAGGCCCGGCGGTAATTGTAAAGCAATTTACAAAAGATTCACTGAACAAAAATGCTGATGTGGTACATGAAAATTTAGCTTAAAATGTGGAGAATGCAATGCAATCAAGCATTTTGAACGATATATTGTCACAAGCTGCATGGCAGAATAGGCAACAGGCCGATGTGCGTTTTATTTGGAGACTGTTTTGCGCGACAGAGACTGAGTTTGCTGCTGATATTCTGGGGATAGGCCTAGCCAATGTACGACTTCAGCCTTTTAATATATTTGCTGCATTAGATCAGTCTTTCTAGAACAGGCAAGGGCTTTCTAGCCTCACGTCAGCAGCGCTGCATCACCCATATAGCCTAAAACAACCAACGGATGCGGGTGCATGCGGTTTTGAAAATTGGTCAACAAACGTTGGTGCTGATGGATGGCTGATGGATGATAAGTTTTGCTATGCAGTTATGGTTGACATAATAGCCCATCAGCGCATCTCTAGTGTGTGTGCCTCTCTCGCTCAGAGGGGAGGGAGAGGCTGAGGGTCGATCCAGCATGGATTCTAAACTCTGTGGTGGATAGGATCTACAATTAGGTGTTAATAATATTACCACGCTAGGTCGAAGTACTCCCAAGTGCTATTGCGCCACACATTGTAGTTCTCCTGTTTATTCGCTTGGAAAATCGCCACGTTTCATGTTGTGTGACGTACACATTTTTATCAACTACTCGTGCAACTGTATTTAAGTAGGGAAAATATGGAGGTGTTTGATTACTGCTATGTTCCTCTCTCTACGACCACGGCAGAGCCCGCTAGCATAGCAACATGCTAACACATTCGCGCCGCGCGACAGAGCGTTTGAGTGCACCTACCGGCGCGGGAGAGGTATGACTCAACTCGTGAAAGTTAAGGTAAGAACATATATTACTACTGATTTTGGGTGGCGTGTTCCTTTAACATTAGCAGACCATATAGCTAGCATCAATGCTAATTAAATATGCTTCGTGGTGGTTGTAGAATAGACTATGGTTGCAGCTAACGTTTGTCAGCTAATATTAGCCAACACAGTTGAAGTAATGTTAGTCTCTTCACAAGCCACGTACGGTAATAATAACATCTTATTAATTCATTCAGGGTAGCTTCATACTTAACTTTACTGGGTGTTTTTGGTTGTAGCAGAGAAGACGGGCTCTGGTTGTAGCATCAGACAGTCATTTAGCTAACGTTACCCGGTAACGTTAGCATCTAGAACTAGAAGCTACAAGTTATTATAACAACTCCATAGGTGGTCATGGTTTCCGAGTGTGTTGCGCTAATATTTTGTCTCCTGGTGGATTTTTAATGTTTGTCAACATCATTCAATGATAATGGTTCATGAAAATCTTGATATAAAGTTCTGTAAATAACAGTGATTAATGCACTCTTTTTTTCTTCTTTGATTCACAGGGGTGATCCCCAAAACGGACGGTGGAATCTGCCTGCCTTCATGGAAGTATCACAAGCTTTTTCTAGCTATCTGTTCAAAAAATAAACTGCCAAATAAATAAATGTCGAACTGTTTTATTTCATTGCATGGCTATTGTTGCTAGAGGTGGATTTTGTCGTTCGTTCTCATGACACAGTTCGCGTCGTTCAGTTCGCCAAGATGATTCGTTCTGAATCGTTCGTTCTTTCGTTCAGTCGCATTTCTGGTAGCCTACAACGTAGTTCAGCGGTGAATCATGGAATGCAGGTTCTCAGCTCCTCGTTTGTGAAAACGGTCAACACAACACTGTAATTGTAGCGGCAAATATAGCTGCAACTAAATGATTATGTGTACTTTTAGACAAAACAGCAGTAGCTAATGTGTTCATTCATCTTGACATTAAATTGACATATTGAAGTAGACTAGCTAGATCAGCTAATTTCTTTTTTAAAAATGTGTTCATTCATAAAGGAACAAAGACCCAGTATATGCCGACAAACATGTTTAAAGGCTTGGCAGAAAGATTATATTGATGAAAAGGTTTCAAGTCCCCATTTTGCCCAGGCTACAGAGCCATAATCACTCTGCTTCTCCTGCTTCACTCTGCCAAGAACGAGTGACTGACTTAACGAGAACGACAGACCGAAGTGAAACAGGTCTTGGCGTGAGAACGAACGAACGAGACAGATTGAAGAGACATTTATTAACCTGACATGACACAGAAAATACAAAGACAGCATGCATTTACCATTAGACAGATATTTAAATGTAAATGCCAATATTGAAATGCAAAATGTAATTGTTAATGTACATTATCGTTATTTTTTATCGTATGCTCTCCCACTAGTCTCACTAGCCCATTTGTTTAAACGGTTGCTATGCTTTCATGCCCCTCATTGGCTAATTCGATGAGAACGTTTTAGAAACAATACACACAACAGCATACGATTGGTTTGGCTCTCGCCTTAGGAAGCTGGGCCAGAGGCATTCACAGCAGCACTAGGTCAGTGTGATTCAGCGACGAACGAAAGAACGAACAAGAACTGGAAAGGCGAACTAGTTCAGGTCATTCATTTTAAAGACCCGTTCGAAGGAACTAGTTCGTTCGCGACCGACCCACCTCTAATTGTTGCCCATTGGATGGATTTTAAAACATTATATTGTAACATTAATGATTTGCAAACATTTATTTGAATTATTATCAATTAATATGATTGGATTAAGGAGAAAAATAAGATACTTAGAATAACCCATAAATTAGGTCAGCATAACCCAGAAATGACAGTGAAAATAATATAAATCCTGGGTGGTATAAGATAGCCTACCCAACAATTATGTAGGTTTAACCTAACAGTTTTGTTACGATAACCCAATGTTCGGGTTAGACTATCAACCCAACTCATTGGGTTGACCGAACAACCCAATTTTCGGGGCTAATATAACTCAGTGCTGGGCTCGACCACTATTTACCCAGTGATTGGGTTGAAATTGGGTTGTTTTTAACCCAATGTTTTTTAGAGTGTAGGCTATTCCGTCACCACATTTATAATATTGCTATAATACCTTTGTTAGTAACAGTTGATACTTTTGCTTGCATCAAATCGCGCATTTGCATTTAGTGCGCATCTATAGGCTTATGCGTTCTAAGAGTCTTTGTATGTTCATATCTGACTTCACTATGAATGCATTTATTTATGTTGTAAGACATGTAAAATAAATTAATGACACCGGCACTACGCACAAATTAATGTAAATTTACACCGCACTTCCCTAATAACTTCAAGGAATAATCCGGAGTAAAATGCACTTTAGATCAATTTACGGATGATTGGGAGTACATACGTTGAGTTGACATCCAAATCATGTCATTCGGATGTGTTTTGAGAAAGTTCGATGTTACCGTTTTTAGTCAAAACTCGTTAGCCTGGAAGTGACGGGCATGTCATTTCGCCGCTACAAAACGCTATTTTTATACCTCTTCTACAGTTCCAAACAACATTACACTTATGTGGTAGTGAGTAGAGGGTCCCTAAAGCCAAACCGAAGTATCCCAAGGTCTTTATGTGGTCGGATAGAGAGTCCAGAATGAATTTCATCAAGCCAGTACCTTTCCAGAAATGTTGCCATCTTTGCTGCCATCTTCAGGGGAAAGTCCGTAGGAGTCGATTGCTGAGTGTGGAGTAACACACTCTGGAAATTCACAATTTCGTCGCCGTTTTATTTAAAAAAAAAAAAAAAAAAAATTGACAAAAAATTCGATTTCGAAAGAAATACTGGACTATGTTTTTTTTTTATTTTTTAAAAACGGCAACGAAATTGTGAATTTCCAGAGCGTGTTACTCCACACTCAGCAATCGACTCCTACGGCCTTTCCCCTGAAAAATAGAAGAAGTTTAAAACCCAGAATTGACCTGCACACTACAAAAGTGCACACAAATTCAGCACAAATGACTCTGTACACTTGGGGGAGGTCTGCGTCCTTTCTTTTCCAGATATTTTAGGATTTCGCCGTGGTATCGTTTCAGTATCAAGTATCGAGATATTTATGGCAGGTATTGTATCGAAGTCATAATTTTGGTATCGTGACAACATTAGTTTCAATATGCATATAGTTACAGCTAGGGTTGCAAAAGTATGGGAATTTTCCAAATTGGAAACTTTCCATGGGAATAAACGGGAATTAATGGGAATAAACTGGGAATTTTTAATATGGCAAGTTAGTCTATAACAGGGAACTTAAATGTAGTGGACAATACCCCATCTTGCAGCATAATATTAGTTAAAACAACCTGATTTAATGCAATTTCAGTCAAATTGCTACCCTGTACATACATCAATCACATGCACACAGCAATCAGCATAGGCTACTAGACATAATAGGCTAGTGACAATAACCCCACATTTTTGAGATACCCCTACCGGAGGTGGTCAAGACATTACTGAATAATGGAAAATAATATTTTTATTTTTATTTTTAATAGCTTTTGTCTGTCCAGACCAGCAGTGGACATTAGAGCCTACACTGCTTACTTCACCCCTAAGTACCTAAACAGTTAGTTGTAGAAACTACTTTCCCTAGCTAAGAAAGTACTTAGCCCTCTAAATAATGTTCCATGTGTAATTCAACTTGATTTGCATTTCAATGAAAATTCTGAAATTTTTCCTTTTCACTACTCTCTTGAATTGTAGAGAACGTCTTACAGACATTGGATCCAAAGCTTGTGGGAAACATATTGAAAAGGGCAAGAAAAAAGATCCCTATGTATGTCCAAAACCCCACAGTAGAAGGCCTCCAACGCATACCTACCCTTGCTCAGCAGAGAGAGAGAGAGATGGTGATGTCCATAAAACTCCGGCTCTATATACACACACACACACACAGTTATCTATATACAGATGATATTTCCTCCAAAATCAAAGTTTCATATCATGTATCATGTATAGCGAACTACTGCAGTAAGACAAAAATCAGTGAGCAGCAGCAAGTTGCAAATGTTGAGAGTGAGAGCACATCTGCGCCAAGAAGGCTGAGTAGGGCTGATATAACATAATTTCCAATACAGAGAGATTGTTTCATTTGTGGGAAGGCCAGCTCTAAACCAGAACCTCTGACAGCAATTTCAACTGGAAAAGTCGCAAGTACAAGAGACAAGGTCCTTCGGGCAGCTTCTGAAAGGCTTGATGAAGATGTACATCTTCAAATTCTTTCATGCCCAGATCTCTTTGCATGATACCAAATAACATAAAATGCCTTGCACACTACATCTCTAAATGAAATATAGCAGAAGCCATAGAAAAGAATAAAAAAGCAGACCAATGTCTATAACAAAGCCTTTATTAAGCTCACTGAAAACATTGATAAAACAGTATTGACCAAAGGTAGGAAAGTGAGGACTCTCAACTCTTTGACTGATAGCTATGAGAACATACTAAAGACCATTGCTGAGCATGAAGGTGTGTCAACACAAGAAGTATAGATCAAGAACAGTGGTGTCTACATCCAAACTTTTCTCACTTGAGTTGCTGAACATGGAATTGTTGATGCAGCCATCGACAACTTTTACCAAAATGAAGACACCCTGGATGGGAAGTGTACAACTCCTGCTATGATGTCTGTTGTGTTCCGAAGAGGCCAAGTCTCCACAGCAGATAAATGCCTAGCACAGGTTCCCTCAGGTTCAGAGGTCCCTCACCACCTTAAACACGACTGATATGAATGGATGGAGATAAACTTGTATATATACAGGTACATTTTGTCCATTCTTTTACGCTTCACATCCAGGGTGTCTTCATTTTGGTCAAAGATGGCTGCATCAAAAATTCCATGTTCAGCAACTCCAGTGGGGCCAGTTGGCATTTAGACACCACTCTCTGTCCTTGATATCTGGTCTGCTGCAAAAGATGTGAGAAGTGCCTAACATCTGTATAGGAAACACAGTGTCCCATTGCACTGAGCTCATTGATGACTGTCTTACTACCAAACTTATGATGTATCAAAATGGGAAGTCCCAGTGTGATTGGCGTATGAATGTGACAGCTCTGTTCAATGATATCATGACAAATTGCGATAACACACAGATTCTCCTTTGAAGCTGGGTCATCATCACATGTTTGGTCATTTCTGTTGGCATGTTAATCAACACAACAGTTCAAAGTCATACAGGATGTTGGGTACATACTTGCTGCATTGGAAACATAATAGACAGTCACTGCTGACATATATATATATATATGTCATGCTCTACCTGATCCATGCTTTTCCTCAATATGTCTGCAGCCCTGTGTAATATTTGGATTCCCTCAGTGCACAATATGGTCATACTATCTGAGCAGATCAGATCTGACTGTCTTGGACGTGGAACAAATGCAAGCCTGTCTTTGTAATGCTGTATCAGCTTTTCCTTTAGTTTCCAGGATCTATATTTCTTGTGTTGAACTATAGACACACCTTCTTGCTCAGCAATGGTCTTTAGTATGTTGTCATAGCTATCAGTCAAAGAATTGAGTTCTCACTTTTATATCATTGGACAATACGGTTTTATCAATGTCTTCAGTGAGCTTAATAAAGGCTTTGTTATAGACATTGGTCGGCTTTTTTTGATTATTTTCTATGGCTGCTGTTATATTTTGTTTAGAGATGTAGTGTGCAAGGCACATTTTATGGTATTTGCCATCATATGCAAAGAGATCTGGGCATAAAAGAATTTGAATGTACATTCAGAAGCTGCCCGAAGGACCTTGTCTCTGGTACTGGGGACAGCCGCGGCCTACTGTTTAGGGGTTCGGGCTAACCGAAGAGTTACCGGTTCGATCCCCGACCCAGAAGGGAAAAAAGGCGGGAGAAGTGGTTGAGCACTGCTCTCCCATGCCCACATCCACGGTGTCCTTTAGCAAGGCACCTAACCCCTCACTGCTCCCCGAGCGCCGCTGTAATAAGGCAGCTCACTGCTCCAGGTTAGTGTGTGCTTCACCTCATTGTGTTCACTGTGTGCTCTGTGTGTTCACTAATTCAGGGATGGGATAAATGCAGAGACCAAATTCCTTGTATACGCAAGTATACTTGGCCTATAATTTACATTGCCCCTGTACCAATCGAATTGGTTGTCAGAGGTTCTGATCTAGAGCTGGCCTTCCCACAAATGAAACAATCTCTCAGTATTTGAAATTATGTTATATCAGCCCTACTCAGCCTTCTTGGTGCAGATGTGCTCTCACTCTCAACATTTGCAACTTGCTGCTGCTCACTGATTTTGTCTTACTGCAGTAGTTCACTCTACATGATATGAAACTTTGATTTTGGAAATATCATCTGTATATGGAGCCAGAGTTTTATGGACATCACCATCTCTCTCTCTGCTGAGCAAGGGTAAGTATGCGTTGGAGGCCTTCTACTGTAGGGTTTTGGACATAGGGATCTTTTTTCTTGCCCTTTTCAAAATGTTTCCCACAAATGATACAAAGCTTTGAATCCAATGCCTGTAAGACATTCTCCATAATTCAAAAGACTAGTGAAAAGGAAAAATTATATACATTTCAGAATTTTCATTGAAATGCAAATCAAGTTGAATTACACGTGCAACATTGGTCAGAGGGCTAAGTACTTTCTTAGCTAGGGAAAGTAGTTTCTACAACTAACTGTTTAGCTACTTAGGGGTGAAGTAAGCAATGTAGGCTGTACTGTCCACTGCTGGTCTGGACAGACAAAAGCTAACAATATTATTTTCCATTATTCAGTAATGACTTGACCAAAACAAAATTCAAGTGAATATAAAAATTTTAATAAAGGTGTTCCATTCCAATGTTAACCTGATTCAATTGGATCTGTGTTTCATATGAATTGTTTAATACTGGGACATATGAAATGTATCATTATTAAATGTAAATATAGAGCAGCAATTACCTTGCAGTAACAATGAATTTGTCAACATTCTTCTCACCACTGATAATGTGATTTGGCTCGAATTATCTTTTTGTCTTTAAGGGGGTCTCTCTATCTCATAAAAAGTTGGCTATACAAATAAATAGCCTAGGCGCGAGTGGCGCTTTTGCGCAGTATATGCGCACGGTAGGCCTAGGCTTTACTTTTACACACGCATACAACAGACAGAGATTTTTCATAGAAAATGATTCCTTTTAATTAATTTCAACATATTATTGATTGTAATAGTCCATATTTTATTTCAATTTCACAATACAAGGAATAGACTAAACGATTTAGTCTGAGTGCCATTCTCAATTTAACAATGTAACTCATTTTAACCAGACCACTGTCTCAGATAGGCTATCCTCAGTGTCAAACGCAATAATGCATGTAGTATAACTTATACACAGGGAAAATGCACTAACTGGCAGAAATTAACAAAGCCATTGCAGCCAAACTATGTTCTAGTATTATAGGCTAATATACACATAGTAATAACAACACCTGGGTGTTCAGTCGTCTCGTGTGTTGAACCGTGGAAATAAATAGACGAACAATTTTGATATTTGCTGAGAGGTTGTCAGGTAGCCATTAAATATTCCGCCATCAGAGATTGCTAACAGGTGTTTCAAAATATCTGTGAACTTTCCAGAGCTCTGAATGGCAGAGGATAGCTACAGCAGTTCACACAATCATTGAAGTAGGCTGCATTATGGGCCATAATTTATGGCTTTGTCAATCAACATTGAAGAGGTGAAGCGCAAGTTCAACACCAAACAGGACTTTTCAGCACGTATCAAACCATGTAGGCTAGCCCAATAAACGCCTATGTAAATAGACAACACACTCGCATCAAAGCAGGGTGACTTCTTCAGAATTGCGAGTGCTGTCAATCGTATACGGTTTGCTCATATAGGCAGTCATGCTGCGTTCAAGAGCGTAGGGTAGGTCTACGTCCCGTAGTAGCCTATATTTTAATTGAACGTTTTTCATGGTAAGAGATCGCACAGGGAAGGATAATGAGCGGTTGTTTAAGATTAAATTACAATGCCAGACACCTTCAGATATGGGAGACCCCCTCAGATTTTTGACTTTGTTGCTTTCATGGGAGCCAGTCCTCACTCTATGGGAGCTCGGCTCCCTCTGGCTCCCACGTAATTCGAGCACTGGATTTGGACTTGAGACTGTATTTTGCCAGTGTTCCGTTTTCTTTCATTTTGGACACCTCATACATTGAGTGACAGAACACCCTGATTAGTCATACTATATCTACATATTTGGTATTGTTGGATTCAGAACAACCCCACCTTTCCAACAAGCCATCATATGTGTTTCTATGATAATCCCTGGTAAAGCAGCTACAAAGTAAATTAAAACATTCTGCATAGATATTCATTTTTTGCATGTCTGCTTATTTTAGGTGTATGTTTACATGTCTCTATTCATTCCATACATCAAGATATTCACATCCAGTCTTTTCTAGTAGGTAAAGCAACTTCCTGACTATAAACATGCTAAGTTTCAAAGCTCTCAGAGCTTGTGTGATTGATCTGCACTAATTTATATGCCTTAACTCCAATACGGACAGGCTATATTTTAGTCCCTTTTTGGTTTTGGGGTGTATAACAATATCTGTTAATTTAACAATCTTAGCAGTAAAATATTTTTAGCCAAGAATCCATTTCATATATGGGAGACCTTAGAGATGAGGAAAAACATTGTTGGGTTTAGTTCTACCTCCGGTAGGGGTATCTCAAAAACTAAAGCCCTTTCTGACCATTTGTCACTAGCCTATAAAGGAAACCTTTATGTGCATGGGAAAAGAAATTCCCTGTGAAAACGTCATCTCATGTGGGAATAACTGATGTGAAACTGGGGGAAGGGGGAACTTATCCTACCATAACTTGGAGTTTGCTATTTCTGTTATTTGGATGCAATGAGTGAAACCAAAGTAAGCGTTCAAAATAAAACTTTAGGCTACTGTATTCTCCTGATAACGTGAGTGGAATGGATTTAATGTGGACGCGAACATAAAAAGACGCAGAGTGGCTACAGTACATGATACAGTGCACATTTTGCGGTGAAAAAGTTCCGCCTTTTAAAATCAGGTGTAGCATAATCCGAATTGTAGTTAAAACCATCAATTAGACAACAGAATCAGTAGGGTACCTGTTTTGTTCCATTGTACCAGGCCTACTGTATGTCAAAAGCAGGCTGGGAAGGATTAAAAACATGGTTTCCACACCGCGGTAATCAACAATGATAATCATGATATTTGAAATGAAAACGGTAATTATTATCGTCAACATTTTTATCGCGGTTTACCATTATATCGGTAATCGTTACATCCCTAGATATCAGTATGTTATTATACAATTGCCTGCAGTAATTACATTTTCAAAGCTTTATTTAACCCAGCCAATAACGTAATGATACTGCAATTGTGGGGTGCATCAGGGATGGGCAGGAGGAGGAGTACAGGAGCCTGGTGGAGGACTTTGTGCAATGGTGCAAACTCAACCACCTACAACTCAACTGCATCAACTGCTAAGACCAAGGAGATGGTGGTGGATTTCTGTAGGGCTGGGCGATAAAACGATAGCAATATATATAGACATGTAATCAATAACAATAAACAAATATGTTCGATAGAACGTTCGATAATTAAAAGCAACAAACACCTCTCGCCTTAACTATGTTGCCCCACGCTCTTGCTCTCTCTCTCTCTCTCTGTGCGCATGTGGAGTGAGTGGGCGGAGCTAGAGCGCGTGAGTGAGTACTGGGTGTGTGTGGCCGCTGTGCCTCTTATATGTGTTTTGTGTTTGCAAAGCTTTATTTTCTCTAGAGTTTCTTGGTGTGTTTAGTGTAGGACTCTCTTGTACTGCGGCGCCTGCTTCTTAGCTGGGGGCATGGCGGCCTCAGGTACAGGGAAGTTTGATAGTCTTACGAGGCAACATGCCATTAAAATAGCTACCAGCGCCAGCGTTGAGGAGTGTAGTTTGGCGATAGGAGAAATTGTTGGACATGACAAAATTCTGTCCGCTGCTCGCATGAATAGTGCTGTCGTGCGGTTTCTTGAAACAGTGGCCTTGGCCAATGAAGTTGTTGAACGTGGAGTAGTAATTGACGGTGTTTTTACCTCAGTGCTTCCTTTATCAACCCCTTCTAAAAAAAGTAATCTTGTCTAACATCCCACCCTTTATTAAAGATGTTTTTCTTGCCCAAACATTGTCCCGATAAGGTAAACTAGTGTCACCTATCAGAAAGATAGCAATATCTAGCACATCTCCACTCCTGAAACATATCGTGTCTTTCAGGCGATATGTTTACATGATTGTGAAAGATAATAAGGATTTAGATTTGACACTTAATATAACGGTGGATGATTTCAATTACGCAATTTTTGTGACCACACGTATGATGAAGTGTTTTGGTTGTGGTCAGGCTGGTCATCAGGTACGAGCTTGTCCTGACAAGAGCGGTAATTCCGCGAGAGTGAATCTGATTGTAGTATCAGTTGCACTCTGCGCCCGAGTGGTGTCCCTGCTCAGTGTTACAGCGTAGTTGATATTAAAACATTTCTGTTACAAACTAAACATGCCAGAAATGTTGACGATTATTTTCCTGATGTTGAACAGTTTATTTCCAAAACAAGGTTGTTTTTGGCTGAAGGGCGTTTCACAGAAAGGGAAGGTTTCCGTTTGAAAAAGTTCGTTACAAAGTTAAATACTGTGTTGGGTAACAGTGATAGCGATAGTCAGCGTTAATTTCCCTGTCGTTTGTGATGAATAGGTACATACTGTTTGTCTTTTTTTTATCTCTGCTCTTTCCCATGGGTGATTTGCGAATTGGGGCAAGGGACCCATTGAAGAGGTCGGGGCTCTATGAATTGGCAAAGCAGAAACGTCTTGATGTTTTTTTGCAAGAGACGCACAGCGATGCAGGGAACGCAGCTGACTGGGCATTGGAGTGGGATGGGCTTTCTTTACTAAGCCACAACACCTCGGTTAGTGGGGGTGTTGCTGTTTTGTTTGCAAAGAATTTTACTCCGGTTTCCCATGAAATTGAGGAAATTGTAGAAGGAATGTTATCGAAAGTTAGGGCTTGCTTTGAAAATCTTGTCTGTGTGTTTATCTGTGTGTATGCCCCAACAAAGGCCGTGGATAGAGTATTGTTTTTAGATACCTTATCCGCTGCTGTGTCTGGGTGCAATAGTGAAGAATTTTTATTTGTTGGTGGAGACTTTAACTGCACTGAAAATGATGTTGTTAGAAATCATACTGAGCCACATATACTGTCCCGCAGAACACTTACACAATGCATACAGACACATGACCTAGTTCCGGGGTTCTCAAACTTTTGTGGGCCAGGGACCCCTTATGATGTGAAGGACCCCTCATAATCGCAACACATAAAACTTAAGTTAATCATGTAACTGTATAGCCTTTTTTCTGTTAGATGTTTATGTTACTTTAAAAACATAGAGTGCCATAAAGTGCTAATACCACAAAAGTCATGTTAGCAAACTTTAACAGTATGTATGATTTTTGTTGTTTCTTTGTCAAATAGGCCTATTGTGTTGAACACATAGTGTTTGCTTCACATAACTTTAATTTTGTTGGCGGTTAATTAATAGTAAAGTGTTTTGACGTATTGATGTAACGTATCAGCAGATCAATTGGGCAAATACTGATACTGTAGCATTTTTCACCATATAAGACAATTTCATATTTTGTAGCAAACTTTGTCAGGGACCCCCTGACAATGTGCTGCGGACCCCTGGGGGTCCCCGGACCCCACTTTGAGAACCAATGACCTAATCTTTCACAAAGAGCAGAGGCAATACACCTGGGTCCACGCCAGAGGAGGCTCCTTCATTGAGGAAAGGGAGGAACACCCTCCCTAAAATTTCAGAGAAAAAGAAAAAATATATAAAGTGAATTACTAATCTGATAAATTACTGTTAATATTACTATTTTTAACACTTTGAATGAACAAAATCGTTCCCCTAGGTCAAAATGCCAACAGCACCCCCTATCGCTATTGAAAATTACTGTATGGAGGAGCTTCCTCCTCAAGCCCCTCATTGAAGTCCATTATAAACGTCTCGGACCCCAGCGGCTCGTGAATCACGTCGTTTTCAATGGCCAAGGGAGGAAGCTCCTCCGTACAGAAATTTTCAATTGCGATAGGGGGTGCTGTTTTTAGCGGCAACGGTTCAAGAACGTTATCTGCAGTCTACGAATCTTATGTTGAACAGAAAGCTTGTTTTTTGCTCATGAAATAAACAGTACAATGGAATCAGAGGACAATCTCAAATCTTTTATACATTCAAATACACTGCGAATACACTGATGTATGATGAATGTTTATCAAAGCAGGAAGACCAGCTCCAAAAATTAATATTCCAAAACAAGACGGTAAGGCTAGTGTAGGCTACTGAATGCTACATAGTCAGACAAATAGGCTACTCATGGCTAACTGGTAACGTTAGCACAGAAAACAATCAGCCATAGCCTAGATCTACTGCTGGCCTGTCACATACGTGGACAGTTCACTTGGTGATAAAACATTTTTGGATAGTTATGCGTTGTTATAATCATCCAAGTTATGCCTTAACTAAACAATTGTTAAATAAGGTTCTTGTTGTTATGTTCTTGTTTTCACCGTTCTAAATGTATCTTTGGATGGTAACATTGTTAATGAATGTTTTAGACCATGATGCATTCCTTAATGACGTCTTCAAAAACATTTGCCTTTCGAGTATGCTTTCATAAATTCCCACTTAGCTATTACAACCAGTCTTTAAATTATAGCGATTTGGCTTTAAAAACAATAGCATGTTACAAATTACCACATTTAAGGTCTATTTTTATTGGTAAATAGTGATATGGTTTTATAAAACAAGTGTCTATTTTTATTATTATAGACTTTTGTGCCAATATAGGCCTATTACACTGAGCAAAACCTCCAGACTTTCCGTAATTTTGCACATCTGGAAAACAGTATTTCATAACTAGACCTACATATGTTCCCTGACTTCCCAGACCTAAATTTACATTTATTTACATTTACATTTATTAATTTAGCACTATTATCCAAAGTGACTTATATATTTAAATTATATTACAAAGTCCATTGTCCCTGGACGAATTTGGGGTTAAGTGCCTTGCTCAAATGCACAATGGTGGAAGCCAAGAATTGAACCCACAACTTTTCTGGCTGCTGCATGCCTGCCTAGCTCCTTAGGTCAGACCCCCCCGAGAATGTCAGAACAGCATTTATTGCACAACATTGCCAGTTAAAATGCTACATAGCACATACTGCTGCTATAAATGTGTCTGGGTAGGCGGCCTACATACTCTATTGTTCACATATGCCACCAACACCATCACAACCTCACATTTGCCACTAACGCCAATCAAGCAGACATTCCTTCCTCCGTTATTTTTTTAACCACCAGCCGCCACTGGTCCACGCTCACAGCAACACACTCTCCATGGCTAGGCTTGATAGATTCTACTGTTTTAAACACCAATATTTTTGGAAACTGTTTGATTTCTACTGTGGGTTTTTCTGATCATAATTTAATTATCTGTATGGTAACCCTGTGCTCTGTGAAGCCAAAGAGCACATATTGGCATTTTAACACATCCCTGTTACATGATACATTCTTTAGAGATGTTTCCAAAACTTTCTGGGTTGATTTTAGAGCACACAAGGATTTTTTTAACTCCTTGTAGCAATGGTGGGATATTGGAAAAGTACAAATCCAACAATTGTGCAAGCAATACACCCAAAACGTCACAAGGGACAGAATCTGTTGAGGCACTAGAAAAAGAGTTGGTGGAAATTCAGAATTTGGCATATTCTGCTGGGAACTATGACGAAACTGATAATTTGGCAAAAAAGCAAAGGGTGCAAAGGGTGCCCTGGTCAGTTCACGGTTCCGTAGCATGGACCAGATGGATGTACCTTCTAAATTATTTTTTAGCTTGGAAAAGAAAAACGGCCAGAAAAGATTTATCCACTCACTGCATTCTGAGTCAGGTGTTACATTGACGGGCACCCGAGAGATTCGGAATAGAGCCACACAATTTTATCAGGATCTGTACAAGAGTGAGCTAGAGGCTGAACAAGCTGACAATGTCTTTTTGGATGGCCTGCCACAGGTCTCCATGGAGTCTCTGGCCGAGCTCGATGCAGCTCTGACTTTGGGAGAACTGGAGGGGGCCCTACAAGGTATGGAGTGTGGCAAGGCCCCTGGCCTGGATGGCATTCCAGTGGATTTTTACAAGTCATTTTGGCCGGAGGTAGGGGAGGACTTACTGGCGATGCTCAATGACAGTCTCGCAGGAGGGCGTCTGCCGTTGAGCTGTCGTAGGGCAGTCCTCACCCTCCTCCCTAAAAAAGGAGACTTAACGGACATAAGGTGCTGGAGGCCCGTGTCACTCTTGTGCAGTGATTACAAATTACTTTCCAAAACACTGGCCAATAGACTAGGCAAGGTAACTGAACAGGTCATCCATCCGGACCAGACCTATTGCATACCCGGCAGATTAATTTTTGATAACGTTTCTTTGATTCGAGATGTTTTTCATGTTTCACATTCTCTGGGACTTGATGTTGGGTTGATCTCACTAGATCAGGAAAAAGCTTTCGATCGGGTGGAGCATAGCTATTTGTGGGATGTTTTAAATGCCTTTGGTTTCAGTGAAGGCTTTGTGCAGAAGATCAGGGTTCTGTACAGTGATGTGGAGAGCATTTTAAAGATTAATGGTGGCTTATGTGCTCCTTTTAAGGTGGGAAGGGGTGTGAGGCAGGGTTGTTCTTTGTCTGGGATGTTATATTCAATAGCAATAGAGCCTCTGTTACACAGACTATGGTACCCCTTCGTTTATCGGCCTATGCCGATGACATAGTTGTTTTAATAAGTGGGGAAAGGGATGTAGAGGTAATCTTAAGTACCCTGGGGGAATTTAGGGCTTTTTCATCGGCCAAAGTCAACTGGCCAAAAAGTGAGGCTCTATTGCTTGGTCAATGGAGAGAGGGGGAACCAAAACTTCCAGATGGGCTGTGTTGGAAAAGAGATGGTTTTAAAGGAGAATTCCGGTGTGATATTGACCTAAAGTGTGTTGAAACATGATACCGAGTGTGAACGTATGTCTCATAGCCCATCTTGGCTTGTCCCCTGCACTCCAAAATCTGGCGCTAGTTAGCCGATGCTACCAACAGCTTTTTCAATGGTGGTGCTTCGGCATCGGGCTAGCCATGCAAATAAGTCACTGTTTTACACCATTTACGAGGCTCAATGTATCTCCACACTTCATTGGTAGACTTCCGAGGGCCCTGACATTTAAAACGAGACATTAAGAACTTTGAAAAAGCACTGGTAGTTTACTTACAAGACGATTTATGCAGACAGTATCTTCACAAAGTTTAGCGTTTGCAGCCATCTTGAATTTAGTCACGATAAGTCGAGCGACGAGTAAGAATGAACAGGTATGATAAGGGATCAGATTCCAAAAATAATTCAGTGGAAATGCATGGATTCCAGTTTCTTCCAGTAGCAGCAACTGGAATCCATGCATTTCCTGGTTCCAAGACTCAATAGCCCAGCCATATCGCCCAGCCCTACTTACAAGTATCTGGAGATACACCTGGACGATAAACTGGAATGGTCAGCCAACACTGAAGCACTCTAGAACATTGGTTCCCAAAGACTGGGTCGCAGGAGATTTTATTTGGGTCGCCAGCACAATTTATGTTGTGTAACAGGCCTAACTGATACCATTTAGCCAGGAAAGCTAACAGTTTTCTATTAGGACGTAGTTAATCTCAATCGCAAAATGAAACAGTTCTGTGGGGCGCGTGCAATGGACCTCTCAATTGCAAACTGCAAGGGACATGAATCAGTCTATTTGCACAAACATTAACAGACACCAGGTCTTCAACTTGACCGATTAAAATCTAGTGACTGTGCTGTCAACTAAACCAGACATCCATAGACCGGACATAAGGCTATTCAATTTGCATGTAGATAGTTTCGATTGTAGATGCACTCTTTAAAGTTAATAGCAACCTCCTCACATTCTTATTTCAGATTTAAAACGCACAACAGTGGCTACAATTTAAATGGACATTTAGGCTACAATTTAAATGGACATTTTAAACGCCATTCCTCTCGTTTTCCATAGCCACTATTAGGCTACATATCTATCTATCTAGATATGGCACTGAACTGGAGTGCATCACGTCCGACCCTGAACAAACTGATCAACATTTTGGACAATGACCGTCATCCACTCCAGAGCACTATCACAAAGCAGAAGAGCATGATCAGCTCAAGACTATGCACACTGCCATGCACAACTGACAGACTAAAGAAGTCCTTTGTCCCTAGGGCCATACAACCCTACAATGCTTCACAAAAGGGAAGAGGAGAGATAGACTTTTCTGCATGTCTGCCTCTCCACCCTCTCCTATAACAATGTTTGTGTACTGACTGTCCTCTGGCCCACTGTTCACTGCTTACACTGTTTACACCAGGGGTCTCAAATTCAAATGAGCTGGGGGCCACTGCTGCCAATGTCATCTGATTGGAGGGCCACGTCAGCGCTCAAGAATAATTTTAAAAAAGAATGGATATTTCTAAAAATGCATTTCACAAAACTGCAAACAGAAAGTGCAAGTATTTTTATCTCTTTTTAGACACCTGTGCTAGCAATCTTAGGTTATAAATAAAATAACGATAAAATAAATATTATTAACATTTATAAAAACAAACAAAAAAAAAAACAGGTATATGCGCCAGGGTTAAAAATTTTTTTTTTTAAAAGTTGGATTTTTACATCAAAATTTCAAAAGGCCATGGATTGAAAGTGGTTAGAGTCCTACTGTAAATGTGAAAATCGTTCAGTATGAACTAGGGCTGGGCGATATAAATGGTATAAGCGGTATGCGATAAAAATTTGGCCAATGATAGAGATTTTTGTTATACCGGCATATTGCGATAGGTCATTATGTCATGAAATTGCAACACGCTTGGCCTGCTGGGACCGGCAACAACCACGAGGAGGCCACAGGTGTGGAAAAATAGCTGCGAGCGGTGAAGGTATTGTAACGATTTGATAGCGACACAGACAGTTGTCCAATCAACAGGTTTATTAGCTGAGAACGAGAACAGGGACACAGACCCAGAACACAATACACACGGAGCGGGTCAAGTACACACACACGCTACACGTACAGGGGTGGTCGCAGCCCCCCACACAAAAAGGATCACACACGAGGGAGAACTAAAAGGGAAACATGTCACAATAAAGACGCTAACTTTAGACTTATAAGAAATACAGACATAAACCCCCAAATGTTCGCCCCCGTATCCCAGCATGCCCTGCGTGGGAGAACGCTAACAATGTCTTGTGCGCCGACGTTACAGTATGGATGAGGAGGAGCTCGTAAAAAAGACTGGTGCAACGTCCATAATATGGACATGGTTTGGATTTAAAGTGTCGGATAGTGAGCAGAAAACCATAATCTGCAAAATATGCCGGTCAACAGTGACAGCAAAGAGAGGTAACACAAGCAATCTGTTCTACCATCTGAAATCAAAACACGTTGTCGAATATGAGGAAAGCCAACGAATGCGTAGCGCTGTTCCTCAAAAACCAAGTCAGTCCTAAGAAAAGTAAGTGAAAGGAGTATTTTGCACTGGAATGATGTTTCACTTTAAAATTGACATTGCCTTGTTTTAAATGTATACTGCTTGGAAGTTAAAGTTTTATAATGTTCTCTATAATTGCAGTTTTGCACAATAAATGTTAAATAAGTAACAATCTTCACTATTTTATGCAAGAACCTGCTAGACCTATATTGAAATTCACACACCAAATTATACCGCAATATATACCGTTTACCGTCTGTGTCCCAAATTATACCGCAATATGAATTTTAGGCCATATCGCCCACCCCTAGTATGAACAAAAGTTAATGAAGGGGGAAAATGTACCCATCTAATAATTACCCATGCATATTATCACGTCACTGGATGGCAACCACCTCGAATTATGCACCTTTCAGTAAATACTGTTGAACATATTGAGCAGTTTTACTTTCTTTTTTTGTCATTTCACCCACATAACAAATGAGCAGGAAAACAATAAAATGTAAACCAACAATAGTAAACTATTACTATAACCACAAAGTAGCCTGGTCAAATCAGTTCCTATCGCGGGTGACTTTGTAGTTCTTCAGAGCCCTATTTTTACTACCCCTGCTGTCTTGTAGGCCTACCACGTCCATTACGGACACTATCATCACGATTACCACTGGCACCTCATGCGTAGTGGACACTGTCGTATAGACCTACACACAAAGACGCACCTCTATTCACATTGACTATCACTGTCAATAGATGATCGATCGTAATCTCGAAAAGGCAGATATTCTCCTTGAGAATCAGAATAGGTGAATAACAGACCCAAGACTTTCAACATTTGGTGTATTTCTGCTTCAATTTGTGCAAAACTATGGCCTGCATCGCTTCTGCGTCTTTGCACGTCTTCGTGTTTCTCGTGTGTAATATGGTAATACAAGTAGTTCCTGAAAACTTTGTGCAGCGAATTTGGGCTTGAATCAAAGCTCTGGATGTCTGCCAACTAGTGGTGGAGAGTACAAATGAAATGTCACCGTACTTCTAGCTATTGTCTGTTTTAATCAGTGTCGTTCTTTGTCACAATTAAAAATACCCTCAAGGGCCGAATTACATTATTATTTTGACATGAAGTCGCGGGCCGGACCCTGGCAGGAGTTTGAGACCCCTGGTTTACACTGTTTACTGGCTATACTGTATTAGCCCATATGCACAACCCCTGCCTCCTTCCCCCAAGCCTGGACTGAGGCCTAACTTAATACTTGACAATGGCTGCAACCCTATTAATTCAGACCTCTAATATTGACTGTTGATTTGTGTCTCTCCTACTTTCTACTAAACTTTAGACCATATTCACTGCTATCCTTGCACTGCTATAGTTTTTATATTACTATGCCTGCATTATTCTCTTACATTGTCCACATTTAATGCTGGTCTCTAGACTCCATCCTTGCACTGTTGGCCTTATTTGCACTACCACCATGATCCATGATGCACCACTCATCATCACAGGGTCAGTCCCTACCCTGTCATTGCAAGCGTCTCATGCTTATACATCCCTAAGCACATTCATGTGGATTTTTGATTTAGAATCTTTTACTGCACATATTATTTATTTGGATTTGTTATTTTATCATGCTGTTTATGTTGTAAGTGTATGTGTTTGATGTTATTAAGCTACTGGGACCTTGAATTTCCCCTTGGGGATCAATAAAGTATCTATCTATCTACCTATTTATCTATCAATCTAACGTAATAACCAGCCAACAATGTCATAACTTAATAGATTATTGGCAAAACGTTATTACGTTATTGGTTCAGAAATGTTATTACATTATTGACAAATTATTACAGAATTGGCTTTATTACATTAAAATGATTACGTTATTGGCCGTTATTACATTATTGGCTGACACAATGCCTTTAATCTCACTTCTTGGTATAGTCAAAAGACAACTGCATTGTTGGTGAAGACAAGAATTATGTTTCACATGTTGCGTTATTGAATGAATCCCTGAAGGAATTAAAGGAGTTGGCAAAGTGAAAAGACAAAAGGGACTCTGAAAATATTTAACACAATCATAACTGGTAGGTGACTGTGTAAAAATGTGCATAACACTGAAGCATGAAACATAAAAGGTCTGGTGTATTAAATTGGGCAATGACTTAATTTTTGTCAGTCAAGCCTCTTCCTCCAGGACATCCATTGTAAGCAAGCAGGCTATTTTTGTGCATCTGAATGAAAATGTAAAACGTTGTAAATGAAACAAGGAATTCATTATTAAAACACTGTGGAGCACAAAGAACCAATTGGATGCTTAAGGATAGCAGCTTAAATAGGCTAAACAATTTCAGAATGAAAAAGAAAGAGAAACAAAAGGAGAGGACCAATGAAGAGTTGCATTGTACAAAGTACTGCCAAGAACTGTCCACATGAGGCTAGTTTGTTGGTGTACAATAACTGATTTTTTACCTTGGCTAAAGTGATACAAGGCGTCAAATCAGTTTATCATTAACTAGATTTAAATATAAAAATTGCCATGATTGCCAAAGATCAATCTATATAATATGAAGCATGATTCACTTAAGCTCTGTGAAAATTGCTATCTCTGTACAACACTTCCAACATTATCACAACACCAAAGGCACTATACAGTGCAGTACGGGTTCAACAGACTTTTGTTTAAACAAAAATGAACTGTATTCGGTTTTAAATAGTCACTGATTTCCCCTTTCAAACCCATTATACAAAACAAAATAATACAAACTTGATTGTTTACTGAATAAACACCCCTCAGAAGATGGCAGCATAATAACATAAGAAAGCTTACCTATTTTGCTTCTTTGGAGGAGGTGGAGGTGGTGTGGTCTCCCGGTTAACCTTTCCTTTTGCAAGATCATGAACATGGATGAGAGATGCTGCTGTTGTCCCGGTTACCAACATGCTGCCGCTGCCACTGTAACTGCCCTGCATGACTCGGACAGCTGCTTGCTCCTGACTGGCACTATTGTATGTTGTGCCCTCACCCTGCATACTAGAGCTACAGTTGTACTCTTTGCAGACAGAAGTCCCATTTGCAGGATGGTCACTGAGCCTGACCTTATCAGCCACCCACTTCTCAGCCTCTGTCTCCTCCTCCTCCTCTATACGGACCTCTGGGGTCCAGGTATTGCTAGAAAGTTTATGCCTCCTCTCCATGGCATTGCCAGCAAGATGGTCTGTACACAGGGTGTTGTAATGGTGAGATTTGCCCACTGTGGAGACAGAAATGAAGCTCAAATCAGGAAGAGGGACAGGGGAACGGGTGTTCCTTTTTGGTGGTAGGGGAGGGCTACACTGGGATTTGGGCTTTAGAAGATCTGAGGAGGGTGTCTCCATGGAGAAAGAGGGTGTGGGCCACTTGAAAGTAGGGCTGCAGGGGTCTTGAAGTGCAGTTGGGCTGAGGTATGGCCATTGTGTACTAACAGCTGAATCCGGACTGCTCAGGTAGAAAGTACGGTTATTCTTCTCTGTGTGGGCTGCCATAACTGTGATAGTGGCCCTCTGACTGTCACCAGCCTTAACCTCCGGCTCCACCTCAATATCTGACTGCTCCCGTAGCTGTTCTTTCCTTTCCCGTTGTGGCTTCCTCTTTCGCTTAGTGCTCTCTGCGTAAATGGGCTCTGGACTGATTGGCCCATTCTGAGTGCTCTCTGGGTCAATCTGATAAAAATTTGCAGGTACCGTGACTGAGTCAGTGCTACTGCAGAATGAGCAGGAGTCTGACAAGCTAGCATGTCGTGAGTTGGGGCTAAGTGTAGGGGAAGGAAAAGTGGTGGACAGCTCATTGGTAGGATAGCTGGTATAGTCACTAGGATAGGCAGTGATTATATTGATCTCGATACCCAAAGGAGATGAAAATTCCTGCTGCTGCTGTTTTTTTGATGTAAAAGTGCACTTAACCCTGTCAATCTGTGGCCTGTAGGATGTGCTGCTGACATTTTCCATCAGGGTTTGAGGGCCAAGGCTGTCATCCTGAGTTTCAAAAGTGCTTCTAATGATTCTGGAGTCTTTCTGGGTCAAGGCACCAGAAGAAAAGCTGCTGGAATAATCTGTGTTCCCAGGAATGACATTGTGGAATATGGTCTCCTTCCGCACACTGCTGCAGATGTTACTGTCAACGCAAAGTGGGGCCACATCCACAACTTTCTTTAGCTGCAATCTCTTGTCATTTTCCTGAAAAAGAATTCATGTTCATTGAGGAATTATCACAAGGATATCTTCATAACCTGTATCAATACCTATTTTAAGTGATTTATCAATCTCTAAAATTATTTAGTGATAGTGAAATCTGCTGAACAAACCAGCAGCAAAAAGCAAAAGTTGCCGGTTTGTTGCTGATTTGTTTGAGATAATGATTGTTGGTATTGAAATGATAAGTCAACTTGAATGCAAGAGTTTTAAACAAATATGTACAGCATGCTAATGATGCTAAGCGGATTTAATAGTAATTTAGCTAGCCGTCCTCTATGCGTCCTTGCTTTCACGATTGTGAATGTTGTATTTGGATTGTGTTGGCCAAGTCGTGCGTGTTCATTGAGCAGGAGAGGGAGGGAGAGCGAGAGAGAGCGGGGCAAGGAGAGGGGGTTTACTATACTGTTTGGTAAAGTTGAACACATAGTCTACAATGAAAGCAACGATAGGTATGAAATTATTATTTATTTATTATTGGACAACGTAGGCTACCGGTAATACATTTATTAAAGGAAGCACTATGCAACAATTTTAGCAAAAATGACCTTAATTATGCAGGTTGAGAGTCGTTCTGATGGTTCTACAACACTTTCTGGGTTGTTTGGTGGGTGCTTCGTCTCCCCCTATCGCTTCTCCGCAGAAAAACTGAATATGCAACTTTCTGGACCCAGTCTCGAAAAAGTAGTCAGATTGTAGTTTTGAAGAAGACTGCAAAACGGACGCCGACTTGGCTTTGTTGCTGTTGAAATTGTAAGTAGCCTACCCTTGGGTGAACTTCGTCTTTGTAATGTGGTTTGATAGTCTCTTGAACAATGTGTTTGCTCGAATGTTTTATTGTGAGCCCTGTATGTGTTTAGCTTGGTTTCTTGATGGCTAGCTCGCTAGCTAGTGGGGGTTTAAGTGTAGCAGTCACTTGCTACCGAAGCTGCAGGGGGAGCTGTGTAGTGAAAGATGTGAGCCCAAATCCGGCGAAAACCCAGAAACACCAAAGGAATAACCAGATCTGCATAGTGCGTCTTTAACTGACTGATGTTTAAAAACATTACAACTCAAATTTCTTATCTTCAATGACTGTTAGCTTCCTAGTAATAACATATACGAGCCAACTACACATCTTCAGTGTAACATTGCAAACAATCTGACCTTACTTGTTGAAAATACAATTGGAAGGACATTGCAAAGGATATAGAATGTGTGGACAAATAAAGGTGTAACCTATGTATATTTCTTACATATTTCTTGACTTGTTGAGATCAATCTGCTTGGGATGAGCAGGATGAAATCATTTAGCTTGATAGCCAAGCTTATACATGCCACCTTTTAGAACTGATTTAAGAAATAATTAAAGAAGAAATTACAGAAATTACTCATGGTTCACTCTACCTTCTCTGCGTTCATGCCATCATTAGCCTCCATCTCAGAAGACTCTGAGCTCATCATGGTGGGCCTGACGGCAATGATGGGCTTGGAGTAGGGTGATGGAAGGGTCACACAGTCATTCTCCTCACCGCCCCCCACGCTTGTCCGATAGCAGCTGGGGACAGTGCTGGTGGTGTGGGCACTACGCGGGTGAAAGCAGTTCTTACATGAGCCAGGTTTCCACACGTGTTCTGCGAACTCACCACAGGTCGACATCTTCCTGGACAAACGGGTCTGCTTTCAGGTCAATATGCAGCAGACCTTAATAAGCTAAGGTAGGGAAGCTTTGACATCATTCCCAATATTGCACTGTATTATGTTCCGTTTTCAGTATTCACCTGCAAAGAGAGAAGACTAACCTCAAACCACTAAACATCTGAATCAGAGCAAAAGAGGCATATAGATAACAACATTGACATCAGGAAATACAGCCTAATATTACTAATCATTTTAAAGGAGTACACCAACTTTTTGGGAAATTTGATTTTTTGCTGTTTACTCCAGAGTTAGATAATAGGATGCATACCCTCCTCTTCTCTGTGTGTGCAATCCAAGTTTGCTTAGCTAAACATTATTAATTTACTGGAATTGGGAGTTCTGCTTAGGGCTGGGACAGTAACCGCATTTTTTATTTTATTACTATGCGAAAGTACGAGAGAATTAACTGGCACAACACTTTATTCTCTTTGTTCATACTCGATTTACACAAAGACGTTAGACTTGAAAGCTGTGAAATCTGGCCAGAAAGGATTCATACATGAAAGGACTCTTACTCCATGAAAGTTGAAAAAGAATTAAAAAATATTTTCTAGTTTGATAAGAATTTAACTTAAAGGGACACCAGGCAAGCCTGATGCTTTTTCTCTACGAAACTCCCACTCGCTCGGTCTGAAGCTCTTTTCCTTTTCTTTGCGTCTTCAGTCAAGGGTTTTCGCTGCTTCTTCGCCGTCTCTGCCATTACACACGTTTGCAACAATCTCTAGCGTTTCGTTAGCCTGCCTCTGTGCTGTAAACTGATCCTGCTTCAGTCGGTGGGTAGGATACACCGAACTTGCAAGTGGGATATTCTTTCTAGAGGCAGTAGGGGCGGGCGAGAAAACGAAAACACGAAAACGTTGCCTGGTGTCCCTTTAACAGCGACATGTAGGCTAGCCCAGTGTTTTTCAACCTTTTTTGTGCCACGGCACACTTTTGACACTTAAAATGTCCCACGGCACACTAACATCCTGTGTGAAGAAAAAATAAACATACCATAGCCTAAAATTTCAAATAATACACAGATGGCCTTATTATGGCTTCTATGCAAGACCTGCTCAATAAAACAAGCGCCCTCTGTCATTTGTATGTGGCTATATCTAATTTAATTGTTGTTTTGAACTGGATATGTGATGATTCTGTGAATTCTGGATATGGGGCCCCCGTTGTACAATGCCTGCAAACCACAAATAGTGCAATCATACAATCAATGAGAGCATGTGGTTCTAAATTCTTTGATGCAACAGTTGCTTTTCTGGACCAGTGAGTGCAAGGGCGTAGGTTTGGTCTGAGCTTTGGTGGGGACAAAAAGGAAAAGCCACTCAACTCTTTCACCAGCCACTATAAGATATATAAAATGATTAAAATGTGCTACTGTCCAACTACCCATGATTAAAATGTGCTACTGTCCAACTTGATCTATACTGTGTAGCACATAATCTGATTTTAATATGTATACATATGTAGGCTATATTTAACATTTATTTTCTATTTGGTCTGTTATGAAATCATGCATTGACCCATTTAAGCACAGCTTAGTTTTAAGAAACTTAAATACATGCATGCTTAGCATTTTGTGAAAAGAATCATTAAGGCTACATTGACAACTCTTAACCATAAGCTGCCTGTATATTCTGTAATAGGCCTATTTACAGATATCTAGGCGATGTAAGCACAGCTCAGTTTTAAGAAATGCTTAAAGCCGAAAGACCATGTTGAATTTTTCTACAATTTATTTCAAAACCGGATTACTCTGGAACAGCTAACTATACAAGGGAATGCTTTACACCTTTGTGTTCGGTAAGGTCTGCTGTTTATTCTGATATATGGGTTGTCATGTGTTGCGTGAAGAGTGTGTAGGCCTACGATATTCCACCGAGACGATTGGATGTGGAGATGGGCATAGAGAATAATTATTAAATCTCTTGAAGTTAATTTTTCTCGCGAACTGTTTATCACAGCAAATAGTGGCTATAGCACCGTTTAAAAGCTGAGAAAAGGCTCTTTCATGTGACGCATGTGTGATGAGTAGCCTACTCGAGGAGTTCAACAGAGAATGGATGAATTTGGACGCACTTCATATGCCTAGTAGTGAAGTGAAGCTGAAGCGCAGCGTCTCCTGCGGCTCACTGGTAGCAGGGCTCCAGAGTGCGACCAATTTGGTCGCATATGCGACCTAATTTTTCAAAAGCGCGACTAAAAAAAATCGGAGGTCGCACCGGTGCAACCAGCTATTCGAGAGAGGAAAAAGTGTCCGCATTGAAACTCTACCTTTGGTTCAATAACAGACACATATTTGGCCAATATCGTGGTTTAAACAAATCACAGATAGTGAAGGGCGGGACCTCCCCTCTGATTGGCTGTGGCCCAGTGCCTGTGTGTAAATTTGAAAATGCGTGTGCTGCAGATAGAGAGACAGAGGTCAGAGACCCGTCAGATAAACAGAGTGGATGTAGTTGCATTACAGTGTGGTCACATAGGTCGAGATAAATGTCCCCCGCTCCCCACTGCCTTTCGGCGGCTGGCAGCAGCAAACCTATCAGGAGCCCGAGATGATGATCAAGTTTATCGTTGCCTACGATAGGCCTAGTAAAACTTCCCTTAACCAAGTTCAGTCCGAAATAATTATTCACCAGAAAAATAGTTTGAACGTAAACCCGATGTACAGGAATGCCACTTGCGCCAAATTTATAGGAGTCATTGCAGATGAAAAGACGTCTTAAAATTGTGAACAATGCATACAAGGCCTTCCCGAACGACAGATACAGATATCGCCAAAAAGGAGTGAGTCATTGACCGCAGTTACATGCAGGGAGTAACCCGGTTTTCAACAGCAATATTTGTTTTGCGTGCGAGTTGTGTAAACTCATTCTGATGGCATCAGTCAATTTAATCCGGTATTTGGCGCAAACCGAATATCGCTGCTACATTTAAAGCCTGAATATTCCCTACATGTATAACTGTGGTCATTGTGTACGGTGAATCGAATGGACACATTTAGATCGAGCATGGCAAGACATTGCAATAGCCTATAATAATAGGCCTACAATTTCGTTACTGCATTAACCATAGTGATGTTCTTATTGAAAATTTAAAAATACTAAAATTAAAAAGTAAATTGCATTGTGGGGCTGTCAAATGATTATTGCAATCATCACTGCAAAATCACATAAAAATCCCCCAGGCTACTTGGAACATCTCTTTAAATTGTGCTCAAATACATTTCTATGGAAGATGCTATGGCGAGCTGGTTTAGCCAAGGCCTAAAGATCATGAAGGATAGTATGTAAGACATTGAGCCATGAGATGTGCAGTTTAAAGCCCTTAAAAGACGTGCACTGTTAATTTACTCACTGTTATTTTTATTTAATTCATCTTGAGATGTTTTAAGTTTAAATTTCAGCTCAGTGAAGCACTTAAAGCACCAACACTTCATTAAGTTACTTTTCTTGTAGAATTGTAAATCATAAGTCATAGGACAACCTATATAGGACAGTAATTAAGGAAAAAAAGTGAACCTGCTGCGGTGTTAAATGCGATGTGGTTGAAAATTTGGGTGCACCTAACTTTTGTGCTGGTGCACCCAAGAAAAAAAGTTAGGCGCACCAGTGCAAAAAGTTAGTCTGGAGCCCTGGGTAGTTATTATAGGTAACTTCAAATCAGCACGATTTACCCTTATAGGCTACTGCACATTACACGATCTGTACGAGATGATCCGCAGCAAAGTGAGAAAGTATTTAACTCTTTGTAGCGCATGTGAGCGCTTTCCCCCCCACTTCAACCTGAATATTGGTGGGGACATTTCAGTCGTAATCTGACATTGGTGTGGACACGTCCTTGGGTCCCCACGCAAATCTACGCCCCTGAGTGAGTGACATTTGGGTAATTTTCTGCGGCACACCTGATGATCTCTCACGGCACACTAGTGTGCCGCGGCACAGTGGTTGAAAAACACTGGGCTAGCCTACCTTTGTTACAACATGACGCAGCCATTAGAAACCGTTTTAACAGTAGCAAAAACGTCATGAATGTAACAGTTCTAAAATCGTGATAGCCTTGTTGATAAACTGTCTGAAGCATTTGCCATTTGTTTTGTTTTTTTTTTGGGGGGGGGGGGTGTTAAAGCAGTATACCGTAGGGGTGGGCGATATATATCGTCTGCGATAATATCGTGATTGTTGTTTTAACGATGTGCAAATTTACATTATCGAGTATTTAAATTACTTATGGGGAAATAACACCCGGCATTGAAACCTCATACATTCACTAAATCCAGGAGCAGAGCAAGTGTCACATGATCGCTATAGTGGTCCACGTTGTCACATGCACGCCTAATGTTTATTTTGTGGGGCTAGACTAGGCTACTTGGGATTTTGTGCCGCTACTTCTGTTCAAGTAGCATTGATGAGACAGTCACATTTTTTCCTACATGGTATTATATGGAGGCCTTTGAGTATTTTAAGTCAGTTGTAAGCAAAGAACTCTTCTCATGTAACCCTTTTGTAAATGGACTGAAGTTTGGTCTAAATATTTACGTTTATCGTTTATGCTAACTGTTAGCATCTCTACGGGATTTCTCATATACATTAGCCATAAGCTAACGCTTTAGTTTCTATTCTGTAACTTGGAATGCTAACCTACATGATTGCTCTTAAACAAAACATCAAAGGAAACTAGAAAATGTAATTCCAGGGAATTACCATTGCATGTTAATGTAAAACTGCTGTGTATAACATTACTTACAGTATGATTATTCAGATTACATAGACTTACAGTATTCTTGAAAACCACTCACTTGGTTAGATGTTAGCTGAGAGTATATTACAGTCAGTACAAATAAATGGTCAATTCAATATTGATCAACATTTGTTTTAATATAGTACTGCAGATACAGCGAATGATACTCAGAACACACTAATGAACACTTAACAACCAATGCAAGCTTGAAGTCAAAAAATCAAAGTTGTTGAAACCAATTTTAAAGTTAACCAATAATGATAAGGGAGAAACAAGATGTCTACTATATTTGCATTCTTACAGAACTTGATGACGCCAATCATATTATCCTAAGACAGATCTATTTATCAGTTTGAATTCTGAACTGGCAGCAACAGCTAGAGGTCTCAGTTAATGATAATAGGTCAAATTTGATGGTGATATATACTGAAGAATAAAAGAGTTATCCTTCAGATGATCAGTTTTAGACAGAACTTAGGTTAGAATCTTAATTTTCACACAGCACATAAAAACAGAGGTCTAACAGCACAGCTAAGTTTCACAGATGTTACAGCACCAGTATGATTCAAAGGTATGACTGGTTGACAAATATGATTCACAAGTATACAAGTTCCACATAGTTAGTATAGTCCTCACACAACAATATAGTTCTCAGAATGTCTCAGTGTAGATCTCGGATAAGTCTCAGTATGGTTAAATGGTATGTGCACAGATATGTTGAGATATGGTCACATGTTTGTAAGAATGTATGTTAGACAGGTGTGCACACAGACAGGCACACACGTAATGTCATACATGGTCATCACCACTGGTCTGGTCTGGAATCTAAAAGACAAAAGCAAACAAGTTTAACAGTTATGCCAAAACAATACAAGGAATGTCTGCAATTGTCCTAACAGTAGCCTATTCAATATTCATGGCTTTCATAAGGTCCCTTTCCACAGGAGTATTAATCAAGCATCAAATGCATTCATAATCTAGGTAGGCTACTTGATTGTATACACCTGTGGAAAGGGACCTGATGAAACCCATCAATAGACGAACTATGATAGCATACCGTGATAGTGTTTAGGCTACTTAGGCTACGTAAGAATCAGGAGCATAGAATGAAAACGTAGCCATGGCCTATTTGATTCACAAACAAGCGGTGAACAACGTTACAAATTTGGTAAAAATAAAAACAGGAGCATATTTGTTAGCTTTAACTAAAATGTGAACGGTGGAAGCTATAACGTTATGACCATCAACAATGAGTCACGTTATTCATGCCATGAAACACATGATGGGTTTCATCAGGTCCCTTCACACAGTATAATCAAGCAGCAGTCTGCATTCATAATCTATTAGGTGCTTGATTCTATACACCTGTGGAAAGTGACCTAATGTTGAATAGAACCAGAGCAGGCCTATCTGTAGGCCTACGTTAACGTTCTAGCAGAGAATGTCTAAAGACAGACGGGCTCTGGTTCTACTTAAAACGCTGCTGGTTAGCCTAATAACAAATGTAACGTTAGTGCGTTACGTTTGATTGTCGTTAGTTATCCAAACCTACAGCTAACCGGTCACTGTAAAGTTGGCGACATATTTACGTTGATTAACAGTGGGTTTCCTTACATAATATCAACGTAGCAAGGTGCTAACGTTAACTATTTAACTAACGTTATAACGTTAGTTTAGCTATTTGTGACCCATCATTTCATACAACACTAACATTACATAACATAATGTTTGACGACATAAATGACTCAAATACCAAAAACCGGAACACTTACCTCGTCTGTAATTAGAGAAATGGTCCTCTGAATGAGAGTTTTACGAGCAAATAAAGTGAACACGGCACAGCAGGCGAAGACATTCAGAAGATTCACAGCTCCAGTGGTGGTAGTAGCCTAGTAGCTCGCGTTCAGCTGTTGATTGTTTTCAGCTGTAGGTCACGTCATAATGCTAAAAGTTGCCGCCAAGGCGGTCAATGTTAACTCTATGAGAATTTCTTGCTCTTTTATCATAAATATCTAAAAAAGTATAAAGTTCACAAATGTGAAAAAACATAGAACAAATCTCCGTTACAAGACCTTTGTAGGAGTGGTTGAATGACGTCGAACGGTTCAGTGGTTTTAGAGCCTTTGAACGTCAAATTTGGTCGGAAGAAGAATAACAATAATATTAAGAAGAACAGTGATAATAGTCCATTGCATTTACATGCAATGCAATAACTGAGATGCACTCTGTTGGTCTGCTTCATTTTACAGTGAATCCTAAGTAGGCTAAAGGTTTTTGAAAGGATCAGCTTCAGACTTTCTCATGTCATTGCCACACACTCAAGTGGGGGCAGAATTGGAATGTGTCATAGAGTGACAATGCATTGGTTGATTTGGTTAAAAAGTCACAGGTTAGGTTATTGGTTATTATTGTATTGATGCTACTTATAAATAATGAGCTGTAAAGCGACTCAGACTTTTTACAAAAATGTTTTAAAGGATATCAACTAATTATCGTTATCGTCAAAATCACAAAAAATATCGAGATATTATTTTTTGTCCATATCGCCCACCCCTAGTATACCGCGTATTTCTTGCTTTTCAACCATGGTAAGAAAAAATTCATACTGTCCCAGCCCTAATTCTGCTAAGGGTAACAAGTTAGCCTAAAGCTCCCTTTAGCTATAGGCTAACTGGAATAACCCACACTTGTATGTTCACTTTTTCAAACCTTCCAAATTACAGCCCTTTGGTGTCTACCCACCACCCCCTGGGATTTCCTGCAAATATCAAGACCCCAACATTCCACTACAGTCCAAAAGGTGTAAGGCCTGGCTGTCGGAATGCAAGGAATGTGAGAGGCATGAGTCACATGGGGGGTGAGCCTGCCTGGAAAGCTCTTCCACACCAAAGCCTGAACAGCACGTTCAGGTGAGAAAATCAACACAGCCTGCAGCCAGATATCTGTTCTTTCTGTAGTCCACCATCTCAATACAAACAGACAAGTCCTACCTTTAAAACATCCAGATTTCTCTCTCTCTAATAATTTTGCACTTTTTAGTATTTATTTATTGTATTTTAACTTATTAGGTATGGATAGAGTAAATGTGTGGTGTTATGTCTGTCTTGAAGCTGCTGTGGCACTGTAATTTCCTGTAAAGGATTAATAAAAGGATCAAATCTCCCTCTCTCTCAAACTTTTTTTTCTAGTAGCAGGTTGGAAAATCTTGAATTTAAGTTTATCTGAAAAAGACGTGGGAAATATAACTGACCTACAATCTATCTATAAATTGCAGGAACGTATGTCTGTCTGTTATTCACATATCTCTCGAACCGTTAGTCCGATTGTTTTCAAACTTGGCAGGAGTCTTGCTACAGACACGAGTAAGTGCAGTGCCACAGTGACGTTGTTTGGATTAGTAATGCAAAATATATTGGTAAATATATTGGTAAAAGCAGCACACATTGGCTTTATCCACTCTACTGTAGCCACTCCCCCTCTCACACAGCACAGCGCAGGACCAGAGACAGAGGGATAATCAGAGTTTTGTCAGCACTGAATCACGGGTCAACATGCAAGATGTTTGGATGATTATCATGTCTGACATCAACAATAAAGACTCGCTCTATGCAGTTTGCTTGCATAGAATGATTCCACGGATTTTGGAACAACACGCCAATAAACATGGGTGTGCAATGGCTATTCAAAATTATGTGCAATAAACTGACACTTTGAATAACCCAGCCTACTTCGGACTTAAAGGGAAACTTGGCAGGATTTCCCCTTGCTGGAGAAATTGTGCATTATGCTATTTCAAACTGTAGGAAAAGGTAACGATAAAGCACATGGATTCGTTTACAAGCTAGCGAACGGTTAGCATAAGTCTGGCAGAACTATGTGGATGTTACAAGGTAAGAAACACTATTTAAAACTAGTCTCAATGTTGCAAGGTTGGTTTTCCGCCTGAGGACGCTAGGCGCAGCGGGGAAAGTCACCATTTTCACCCGAACAGGTCATTTAACCATCCAAATGATTTCTAAACGGGTTTATTACATTGAAATAGTTGCCAAGTTCCCCTTTAAGACTATGAATAAACCAACGACAATTCTGACGGCAAGGTCCCAAATTGACACGAGCGATAGGCTAATGGTTCAAAATTTAAGGACGTTTCAGAATGCCACACAGCTAGACAATGAGTGCCAGACAGAGCGACATGTCACTTATGCTACCAAAGACGCATCTTTCTACAAAATGGTTTGTGTTCTATGTCATTAAGTTATTCAATAGGCTAAACATATAGCCTTACATCAAAGCTTTAGGCTTATGTAATTTCGATCAGTGACAGACAGAGCGTAATAGGCTAGAGATTGTGTCACATCGTTGAGTCACAAAGTTTGAAAACTGCCGTGAATTGACGTGGGCCCTGCTTGGCAGTCGTCTCTCCATGACCCCCCTCCTCTTAATTCTAGGGGAGGCTTCAACATGTAAATGAAAATGTTGTGAGCTATACAAATGCAAATCAGGGTAGCAGGGGGAGTTTTACCCCAGGTGACATTTTTCTAAAAGGTATTAACTTAATTTTAAGAAAACCTCTGGTATAAATAGATCAGGCTCAGTATAGCCTAATTAACTCTATTTAATGAAAGTATGCTAGATTCATTACTGTGCAGTGTTACATTGTCTACATACATACATTGACTAATCTGTGGCGGGGCGCCACGAAATAAAAATCGGCCGCCACAGATTAATATTCTATGTTTAATTTAATTTAAATTAAATATAAGGTCAAATCCTTGCATTGCCATTGAGCTGCGCTTTTTACGCACGCAGCCTTGCCCCGGCCGCTCTCTCTCGTAGCCCGCTGCCACTCCTCTGCATGTGCATTTAACAAAATATTCACGATTGTTGAAGGATTGTTGTTGCCACATAGAAGCATTGCATAGAAGACGTCTGGCTAAATTACTATTAAATCCGCTTAGCATCGTGACCATGCTGCGCAAATTTGTTCAAAACTGCTGCATTGAAGTGAATTAAGCTAAGGTCTTATCACAACATAGTAGGCTACATTGAAGAGACTAAACTAAGTTAAGTTATGAAATCAAGCAGTATCTCAAAGCTAACGTTAGAATACTGTTTGGATGTCGAATTTAGCATGCTTAGCCTACTTACAGCTGCTTGTCAATTTCGTTGAAGGGCTCATTTTATTGACTCTGACACTGAATGTTTGCAAAATCCAGATGTAAATGGAAAAGTGTTTTCCAAAATACAAAAGTGCTTGTCCCAAGGAGAAGTACAAACCTTTATTTTAACTATGTACTAGAAAACGTTATGAATTGCATCCACACATCAGCAGCCTTTCAACTGTGTTACAATTGCAAGGGTTCCCTCAAACGTCTTAAAGTGACAGGCACTCAATTAGACCTATACACTACCAAGACGATCTTAATACACCCCCCCCCCCCCCCATCAATCAAAGCAAACAGGGAAAAGAAATAGCAACACAATCATGAAAAACACTCAAATAAATAAATGTGCACATAAATCTGAATTAAAAGCAGCACTGGTTGAAGCCTGGAAATATTGTAAACAAAGTAGCTTAATTTGCTAGTTTATCATAGTCTACTGGTTAGACTGTTCAGTTTCCCCATGTGTGTTTAAGTTTCAAATGAATACCTTTTCTTCTTGGGACAGGCCCGTTTGAGTCTTGAAAAGTACTTTTCCATTTGCATCGGTATTGAGATGATTAGAACTTAGCAGTCAATTTGAATGCAACAGTTTTGAACAAATTCATTCAGCTTGCTAATGATGCTAACCGGATTTAATAGCAATGTAGCCAGTCGTCTTGCACGATTGTGAATGTTTGGATTATGTTCATGCTGAGGGGGGATGCGCCTGTTGGGAGGGAAAGAGAGAGAGAGAGAGTGTGTGTGTGTGCACGGAGCAAGGACTCATTGAGAGTCTGTGTTGAGGTAGGCCTACTTCTATTGCCTACTCTGGTAGAGTTGCACATAGCTATACAATGCAAGATATATTTAGCCTATTTATTTATTTATGGACAATGTAAGGAGGTGTGTGTTGCTTTTAATTATCGAATGTTCTATTGAACATTTTTTTTATTGATATCGATTACATGTCTATATCGCTATCGTTTTATCGCCCAGCCCTAGTTGGACTACTTTTTGCACCTTCACCATGACACTCACTCTCTTGAGCACCTTACCATGCACACAGAACTACAGGCCAGTCCCGGCCCTGTCACTGCAAACGTCTCATGCTTGATCACCCTCAAGCACACTGTGGATTTTTTAATTTAATTTATATAGTATATTTAGTATTTAGTAGTAGTATTTATTTAGTTTTTCTTATCTTCTACTGTCTCTATTGTACAGTGGAGTTTTGTTATGTTTATACTTATATTTACCATTTCTGCTGGAAGTGCATGTTGTATTATTATTATTATTATTATTATTATTCATAATAATAATATTATAATAATAACAAAAATCAAATAAAAATAATAATAGTAAATAGAAAGAAAAGGGGAATGTATAAATAATAATGATATAAAAGGTCTAAATATTAGTCAAAGCAAGAACATTGTGCAACAGACATATCATCAATCCTCTTGATGTGGTCTGGCTCGTCAGTGCTTCCCATCAGTGACTTGTTTAGGACTCGAAAAAAATAAGGACTTGGACTCGACTTGGCTTTGGTGAGACACAACTTGGACTTACTTGAGACGTCTCTGTCTTGACTTGGGACTTGACTTGGACTTAAGTGTTAAGACTTGAGACAATTACTTATGACTTGCCAAACAGTGACTTTGTCCCACCTCTGCTGATATGTCTTAGATATTTTATTCACTATAAATATTACAAATAATAGCCCATTCGATGTCTCCATTCTGGACGATATTTGCTGATATCGATACACTGTCCGATACATGTTAACCATGATGAGTACCGGCACTTTTTTCCCAGCACTGCTAATATTTTACTCATATGGTCAGAGATGGCAGAGAACAGAGAAGTTGGTGTGCTCCTTTAAGGCTGAAGTCTGCAGCAACACCCATATGACTAAGTTATGGTGTTTACTTAGGAATAGGTTTTGTGAGGTAATATTTGACTCACATAGTTACACAGGAAAACTAAGTCTTTATTGCTGCAAAGTCAATGTTATTAGCTCATTCCAAATATTTCAGGAAACAGACTGGTTAGGTTTAAGTAGCATTAGCCTAGTGTACATAATGTTAGGCTACATTAAGTGACCATAACATAGTCTACAGATTCTCCATAAATTCAAAACGTTGACGCTTTGACAATAAGCCTTAGACGTACATGAATTTGAGCTGACCTTACTACGTTACGTTATTGCCATATAAATTCTCCCATCTGGTCATTCTTGGCATATTTATTCCATGAAAAAACGCTCTTGAAATGCCACTATCATTGCTTGTCACGAATAGGCTACACCCACAGACAATGTATAATAGTATAACGTTATAGCTCTAAAATATATATATTAAACGTGTACATTCACAGTACACAGCGGCCTATTCAGCCACCTGTTCGTTTCCTAGTTTTGTGTTGCTTAAGTGTTGAAAGCACGTGCTTAAATTGTCTACCTACTCAATCTGGATCCCTGTTGCTATGATAACATTACCGTTCACTTACCGGTATATTTATCTGGCCTAGCTTTCACAAGAACGACCGTTTTGAAGCCTATGACATATGCATAGGCAACAATTTAGACAATAGCACCCGACAAACCGAACCATCTCGCCCCATCGTCGTCCGGTGGGGCTGGTGACATGTTGTTTGCACTTAGGGTAACGCACGATGCTTCTTATTTATCTAAGCGACAATGCAAAACCGACTGAGCAATGAACGTTAACAGTGATCAGTCACAGCCTGTACAGTCACCCCAGAGCACCGGACTTACCTGTGGACAGCATGCGTCGAACAGCAGCCCAGTATACTGCCATACCGATCTGCACCTTAAATTTCGGTGGGGGAAAGCTGCTCTGTAAATTCCACACCGACCGACTACGGATAACGACCACACGGCGAAGGCAAAGTCAACTCCTGGAAAATAATCCTAAATCATCAGATATCAGGACTAAATTCATTGGAATGCGTGAGGTTAGGATTCGGAACAGTGAGTGGTCTGAAACTCCAGCCGCGAGAGGAGAGGGGAGGAGCGCTGTAACACCAAACCTGCTGACGAAACAGAGTGAGAGAATGAAGTTCTACCTACATTAGGCCTACATCTAAGAACACACATTTCGTTTCCTTTGTGGTCTATCGTTATGAAGGTTATTGTAGTCAGTATGTGTTTTCACACTGGAGGGATTTTATATGGCCTACTGTTTTTTTGTAGTTCTGTGTTCGCACTACAGGGAACTCGGGGCGATTGTAGATCTAGTTCCTCTAGCCGCAGTTCATGTAATCATAGACCTCTTTAGACGACACACCCCTCTTATAAAGTGTCCATGCGATTTTTCCAAGGGGGCAGGCGAATTCCCGGAAGTAGAAGAATGGAGGCTGGAGGGACCACTTCTCTGCTAATCCCCATAGAAGCCCATTCATTTTAGGAATTTTTTGAAATGCCATAACTTCATATAGCATATATCCTGTGCCGACATTGTAGCTTCTGTATTATCTACATAAACAATAGAAGGCAAAACAGGCTCAGCTACCTCGTATGTAACGTTGAGGTTCCCGTAAGAAGTATAGTTAGCGAGTCCGGTTGTAGGGAAGCTAACGCACTGTAGGGAGATAACCGTATTGTTTGGATAAGAAGCTCAGTCCAGCCAGCACGGAAACTCATGAACAAAGCTATGTAGCCTACATTGTATGTAAAGGTAAAGCATTGGATAGAGGCAAGTAAACCTAATGAAAAACGGCACTAACGATAATCATTTGAGGTTTTCGATGGATTGACCGTCGGTCAGAAAAGTGTTAAGAAGATTACTTACTTTTTTGTTTGTTTAACCATGACTGTTTTTGAAGATGATCATGTGTGGTAGTTTCAACATTAACATGACTTTATATCACTTGTGAGGATGATATTAATAATAATACTTAAATAAATGTTTAACTTTGATGACTTTGAAGGCAAAGGAAGTGTGAGTAGAATTTCTGTGTAGCCTATCTATCATATGATTTAGTTTGATGGCTAACGTCACAAAGTTAAAGGACCAGTATGTAGGAAAAAATGGAAAATAAATTGTAACCATTCCAAAAATGATCACCATATGTTGTCAGAGAGTAAGGAAACACGATGAATTGAAGTAATGGCTTATTTGACAACATTAATATAACCCGTTATAACCCCGTAAAACCCATGAAAAAAAATTAGTTACGGGCGGAATCTCTTGGAATGTTCGTTTATGTTTTGAACGATTAATTCTAGAATAGCGTATTAATAATGGGCTGGCGTGTCCTCCTATTTGTGTTGCCAAATTAGCAAAGGCCAACTGTCAACTGCCAACTGTTTTTAAGGTGGTTTACCCATGATTAGCAAATTTAGCATAACAAGATGGTTAAGCAATTTCTAGGCTAGATTTTTTTTATTTAATATACATTGAGAATGCTGTTGTTGCCACTATTATTTCCCTTGCCATTGTTTTCAAAGGAATTACTTAGGCTGATAAGTATAACAATTGTGCATTTGGGGGCGTGCCACGTCAAATGAGTCCAGTTCGACAAAATAAAAAAATGGTTTATTGGATATTCATAATCCACAGACTAGGGGTGTGAATCTTTCATGTAAAAGACGATACGATTCACATCTAGATACATGGACACGATTCGATACAAGAAAAGATACATGTTCATAAAAAACGATTTAGTATGATTCGATGCGATTCGATGCAGTTGAAGAATGGAAAGCATTCTGAAAGATTTTTTATCATTTGCTTAAGGTGCACATTAATTTTATATGATCAATTATGATGGCCATGTCAACTAGGCAAAAACAAATGTGTGAATATGATTATCTAAACTGAGGTTTGTATCATATACTGTATTGAAATGAAAAAAGAATAGTCCACATTTCAGTCAAACACAGCAGCCAAATTCAACATAAAAATACATTTTTATAGACTTTATAGAGTTATATCTGATTGTTTTCAAGGAGCTGTAGCCTATTGTCAGGGTGCGATTTGTAGCGGGGGATGGTGAGGATTTCCTCACCTCTGGTTTTCCTATCCCTACCTCTGCTAAATTATTTTTATCGTCGGGGGGGACACAATTTATCCCCCTCTGCCCCTCATATTGATTAATGCCACTTTATATAAGTAAAGCGCTGCAACGTGAGAACAGTCTAGTAGGCTAGCCTACATAATAATCTGACATCAGAAACGCACCGTCACTGTCAGCACTGATGCTGCTGACACAGTGGCTGCGTGATAAAATGGCTATGTTCAATGGAAAAGTTAGCTGGACAAATGAAAGAAAACGAGAAGGATTTAGTGAAGCATAGTAATGTTTTAGAACCTTCAAAATTAGAAAAAACTGATGCAACTGAGATGGAGGACAACTGCACGTAAAGTAGAACGTAAGCCTATTGTCCGAAGGAACCTACATTAAATGAGGAGATATTTGCTGAATGTCACAAAAAGTGTTACAGAAATTGCTTGGCATCGCTTATTCAATGTCTCTCTACCGAAACACCTGTAGTTTGCGGAGGACGAACGAGAAAGCACTCGTTTGATAAATCAGCCAGTAGTAGACAAATAACTTTTAGAAATAATCTGTACTGCAAAAACGAATGTTGGTGGGTATTTAAACTATCTAGCGGGTGTTTTAACAGCTGCAAGAAATATTCACTCAAAAAAATGAAATCTCACTATTGTTCATCTTAATAAATCCTCTTTCGTAGGATTTACAGAACAAAATTAGGTTTCTAAGGTGAAATTGAGTTAGTTGTGTTATTTCAAATCAATAATGCATTTTTGCTGATTAACTTAACATGTTTGCATTGGATCTACACAACTTTCTTGAACAAAACGCATTAGATTAGGAAATTTGTCCCTCTATAGTTGCCTTAGCATTATTTCACAATTTATGAGGACCATGGTGAGGACTCCGCCAGAGACGGTTGAGAAAGTGAAGCTCCGCCATTTTTTCCTTGCTTACTCAAGGAACATTTTTGGATCCTGTAATTGCAAGGTATGTATTTGTTGCTGTTCATAGTGTTTTTGTTTTGAGTTTAGCGAGTTTGTCGTAACAACAACTTAAATAATCATTTTAGTAGATCTTATAGTGTATAGATACATGTGTTACTAAACTTGAGCAGCTAGCTTTAAATGTTAGCTACTAAATCTGTCATGGTGGCTGGCGAGCTAAGTCATCTCAGGCTAGAATTTTATCATGTTTCCCAGTTTAGTTTTACTCCCTACTGAAGATAGACAGGGGTGGTGCCTTGATGGGGTTATTTCATATAAACCACAATTGAATGTTCATAGAAGTGCCAAGGTCAAGTATTTAACTGGTAAGATAAGATAGCAGCTATCGTTAGCCCCATACAAACCCTGCCTGGGTTTATGTGAATACTAATTGTTGGATCAGTATCGGAAAAGTTTAATGTTTAAACCTAACTGTTAGGTGCACCCCACTCTGTTTGACTAAATTATCCTTGTGTGTCATGAACAATTATGCAGGCTCTAAAGTCCATCAAGAAACATTTTAATCATTTTAATGTTCGTGTAGCAAACTCTGCCATCTTGCCTAGTCTCTCTGTAGCTGCTAACATTAGCCACGTGAGGCTGCAAGTACAGCAGTTGCAGGAACATCAGACTTGTCATTATTTTTGTATTGCTATCATAGGCTACTTGGCTCTCATCCGGCTTATAGATCAGTTAAAGAAAGCAAATGGCAGTTTCTTGCATGGGAACTTGTCAATTTTAAGCACACACATTTGTTCTCAACCACTATATTCGGGAGGTAAATAATTTCACATTTGTCATGCTAGAAGCTGCCTACTCTTCAATGTTTGAATGATTTGTTAATCACAAACAAGTAACTAATTAAATCACAAACAAGCCAATCTAATTAAAGGTTATCTTCCTAGTTCAATTTTATTAAAATTCTCAATTGATTCTGTGATCTAATATTATTATAGTTTTACACATTTTAGTGTAAATTTGTTGAGTTTGATATACTTTCTCTTTCTCCCCACAGGCCTTTATGTGGCAGTGCAAAGAGCGCAAGACCGGAGTGTCATCAAGGTCTCATTTATTGAAGTATTACAGGTTAGCTCATGGTCACTTTGGTCACAGACACCCATGCCATATGATAATTGTAATTCTTTCTGTATTTCCAAATGCTGGGTTGTATTGTTACTTGTTCTTCCTATCTCCTCTCCCCTCATAACGTTGTCAGAATGTCAGAACTCGACATCAACTGCTCCAGGCTGTCTGCTGTGTGTGCGTAGGAAGGGAGGACATCATGGCTGCCATTGACCAGGTTAGTGAGAAGTTGTTTTGTGCCTCCCACTTTGAAAACCTGTGATCCAATATAAGGCCATGAGCTACCGGACCTTACCATGCAACTGCTAACTTTTTTTGAAAGGTCTTACCTTGCTGACATGAATTTGAAAGTTAACATTGACATAGGGGTGTACTGCCTGTTTCAACCCCATGAATAGATTTACATTGAAGATCAGTGCGTTCCAAAAATCTCTTTTAACATTTAACATTGGGGGTTGCATGGTAAGGCATGTTAAACATTAAGATACTTATTTTGTAAATGTAAGTTGTATGTTCATTTCCCTATTTTGCAGAATCATACCATTGGCTTGTTGAGAACGTACAACCTGAAAGCACTTGTGTACGAAGGCTCGGAGAAACTCATAAAGGAATACCTAGTAAGTGTAAATGAATATCAAAAAAACAGTAAAGCATTACAGCAGCGAGAGTAGGAGTAGTACGTCTAGTGGCAAGATGGGTATGAATGAATATGGCTTCTTATATTATTTTAGTACCCATGGACATTTCCTTGTTCATGTTTCGGTGCTTGTAATGTTTTGTTAAGTCTGTCTATATGCATATTAAAGCAGAATGCATGTTACAGCAGAACAAGTCACCATTGGTCTGTTTGTCACTGACCATGCATACACCCTTGCATACACCCTTGTGTTGGTAAAATGTCACCCAAAGTTTTAATCTTTGGTTAACTAGCTTTTGAGTTAAAAGAAATCATAGACGTTAGAGGGATTTGGGAGAGCAGAGAGTCTAAAGCAATGGTTCGGAGTGAATTTCACCCTAGGGTCATTTGCACGATGACCACGAGCCAAACACACCCCCAGAAGCTTTTTTCCCTTGGTCGAACATTGGTTAAGTTCGCACTATCAGTCTATGTTTCAGCCCAATGGCTTAGCATTAGCACTTTTGAAACCAGAAGTGTATCTCGTAAATTACCCCACTAATAATGTCCGGAATATTACCAAACTTCTACAGTAGTACAAAAAGGGTCTGTAAACAACACCTACTGCAACGCTACGTCGACGTCACTTTGTGATTTGGGAAAAGCCCGTAAAAGTCCTGGCAGAAAGCGATGCATAAGTTTTATAAATGCTTGTATTTTCAGGTCAACACTTATTGACCTGAAAATACAATTTCATATATCATCCAGTTATCAATATATGACTATGGAGTGTTGAATTCACTAGCTTTTCCTTTACACGTGTGAATTTCGCAAAGGACTTTTACGGGCTTTTCACAAATCACGGAAGTGATGTTGACGTAGCGGTAGCAGCAGAGAGTAGAAGCTTTCAGGCAAGTGTTATTTAAATAAACTCCTGGTGTAGGCTACTTACAAACTTTCGACCAAAGGAAAAAAAGCTACTGGGGGGGGGGGGGGGGGTTGGCACTCGCAATGATCATGCAAATGACCCAAGGGTGAAATTCACTCAGAACCATTGCTTTAATTTAAAGGAGATGGGAGGTTAATCCACTGAATTCAAACATATCTAAAGACATATACTTTTGTTTGAAAATTCATCAATTAAATGTATTTTTTTTGGTCTGTGGTAAAGGACGCTGACTGATGCCCAGAGCCAGATGGAGAAAACCACCATCGGGATCTTTGCAATCAAACATGAGGGTGCCAATGCCTCCACTAGAAGATGTAGACATTATAGTTGAATCACTAACAATGTAACAAAACTAAACATGCCGTGTTTAGCAGAGATATTTTTCTGTTCATTGCATTTCTATTTTACTAAAAAATGTCCCTGATGGTTTGATGAGAATGGAGCTAAATGAATTCAAATTTGTTTTGAAGACCGTGTGTCTGTTTGCTATTTGAACACATTTGTTCAATTTTATTTAGAAATGTTATGCAGAACAAATTCAACTTGTTTACTTTGGATTTACTTAAGAACTTTGTTTTTTGGATGAGTTTACTTAAGAAAGTTTTGTCAAGTGTGGTTCCACGTAACTGTATCACTTAAACTTAAATTAATATGGATGTGTGCTAGATACAGCGGGGAAAATAAGTATTGAACACGTCAACATTTTTTTCAGTAAGTATACTTCCAGTTTGGCTATTCGCATGAAATTTTCACCAGACATTAGTATTAACTTAGGTAATCCACACATATATAAAAATCCAAACATTAATGTCTAAAAGTAGTGTTATGAGTAAAAAAGTGGAATGGCACAGGGAAAAAGTATTGAACACGCTAAGAAAAAGCAGTACACAAACGCAAGGAATGGCAAGGAACAAACTGGAATCTATAAGTAGTTAGAGAAATTATCCCTCCTATCTGTGCAAATTGATATAAACTGGGTTAGTACATACTGGTGGGCTATAAAAAGGTTTTTTGTTAGCAAGGTGTCACACAAGAAACATTTCATGATGGGTAAAAGCAAAGAGCTCTCCCAAGATCTTTGCAACCTTATTGTTGCCAAACATATTAATGGAACTGGTTACAGATGCACTTCAAAACTTCAGAATCATCCAGCAAGCAGTATTGGAGCCATTATTTGCAAGTGGAAGGAACATCACTACATCATCAACTGGCCATGGACAGGATCTCCTTGCATGATTTCTGAACAGGAAGTCAGAAGGATAGTCAGAAGAGTAGCCCAAGAGCCAAGGACCACTCTGGGGGGGGGGGGTTACAAACTTATTCAAAATCATCCCCCCCTCTGGTTTTTACACAAATCGCACCCTGCCTATTGTTGAGGTAAGACAATACCGAAATAAAATAAAACAGTGCTTAAGACAATCTTGGCCTTTTCTCATATAGCCTAGCCTACAAGAATAAAATAGGCCTACATACCAATGAACTGGGCCTATTTTGTTCCAAGTCTGAGTGAATATGAACAAAATAATAATAATTTGTTCATCGTTTTAGCGGCAAGGGCCAAATTATTCTTTAACATTAAGGAAATCCCTTCATCAAACGTAAGGCTACTCTACAGACTATCGTTGCCGTTTAGGAATGCTACACTAAGTGTTTAATTTCGCGCTGGATTTTGAAAAACAAAAGAGTAAAAACTTTTGTAAAAACATTTGTAAAAACAAACGACCGATTGCGAGTTGTCACGTGCTTAAGTTGCAGTAGATGTATGGGTAATGAAGTCCTTTGACAACTTTGGACAATGAATGTAGCCCAAAACGAACTGCATTACCCACAAATCCGTGCCACATGTAGTTTCAAAACCGGAAGTGGGATGAACGCGCTGCTTGCAACCTTTCTTTTACTGTCTATGCTTGCAACCTAAATGAGAGTCTGAGTGAGCAGAAAACATGTAACATGTAAATCGATATAACGACTGGTTCATTTCAGTTTTATTCCGATACGGGGCTTCACGTATCGATGTAGCCGTTATCTTACACGTTAAAAACGGATACCGATACGTATCGGTTAATCTTTACACCCCTACCACAGACCTTAGGGTTTAAATCAAGGGGTAATTTGTTCATTTCCGTCTAGCAAACCCAGAGATATAGAGCTGCACAGTCCCGCCCACAGCCAAAACGCGGTTAGGTGCCGGATGTAAGATTCCCATTCATTTGTCCCATTGACGTTTGGAAACATCCGTATCTAAAGAGTTTTACAGCATGTCTTAGGCTAACCAGCTACGGCATAACTCATAAGCATACAACATATCATTTCGAGTGAAAAAACGAAGAGAAAATTCAAAAAAAGTCAAAGGTACAAGACTGTGTACATATTTTCATTTCTGAGCGAAGGAACTACTCATCCCATAAACCACCGGGCCTCACTGAAAAATATATAAGCAGCACGAACAAGAGCGAAATTATTCATTTCCAACCGGCGACAGCAGCGAACCCCCTCCTCCAAACAGTGATTTTTATATAGTGAATGTGCAGTTAATAGCAGTTATTTCAGGAGTAATCGTGTAAATAATAGTGTTTTGATATTGAATTTTATATTTATCATCGTGTATTTTATATCGTGTGTGAAAGCGGTTAACGTTAACGGCAGTGCTTCATAACGTTACCTGACTCATCCTATGCTGTCATCACTGCTCAGTCGGGCTGATGCATGGTCTGCTCTTGGACCACCATATTCAGTTTATTAATTTGCCGTGAATTATTACACAAAATGTTCATTAAATGCACGAAGTATTCCTAGGTTAATGATTAATATGAATCATACAGTATGAAGGCTACAGTAGCCTAGCTAATGTTAACTAGCACTGCTAGCAGCATTAACATTACAACCTCCCTGCTTAGCTAACTCACCTCAACTTTGTAGGTCTTGTCCCTCATGCTGCTGACCCTTACAAAACCCACAAACTGACTCTCGGACACACAACAGTCAATAATGTGACCTGATTTAAAGTGGCTTTCACCCCTTTGGACACTCACTAAAACATAATATTCATACCTGTGTTGCAGCATGTAGGCTAATGTTAGCTGCATTATGTAATGACCATAGACTGTAAACGGAAATGCTAAAGGTTAGCCTGTCGGCTAGTGCTAGCCTACCTGAAAAGTTTGAGTGTTTAAACTAACATTTACAGTGGTCTATTTGATAGTGTATTGGCCCTGACTAAGTTTGTGTGATGTATAAACCCCAATCCTTGTTGATACAAGTACCAATATTCGTCAAGAAAGTTTTTAATCACATTAAGATTTTCGCCATAGGCAGTAAAAAACTCCTCCATCTTCGTCAATATTTTTCCGCTGAGAAAGTTTCAAACTAGCTTCTATGACCATAACGGCCTTTCCACCAATCAGAGGCATCACTGTGGGATTGTGGGATTGTTCAGGATTGTGGGTAATGAAGTACTTATCCAAGAGATCGCGAATAAAAGGCATTTATCTCAAAACAAGGTTAGTGCCCCACGAACTCTTGGTGTCTATAGGAGCATATACAATCGCTTAGTACAACCGTAGCTGGTTTTAAGTCTACCACGTGCAGTTAAGTTTTTATGGCTTACACTGCAATTGTCAATGGAGAAATTGCATTGACTTTTTACATCCGGCATCGGCTGTGGGCGGGACTGTGCAGCTCTATGGAAGCTATCCTCGTGTAACAGAGGTCGGTTCGTCCGCCACTCATAGCCTTCGAACCCACCACCTCAACACACACCAGCATCGGAGTCGAACGCTCTAACCCAGGGGTGGGCAACTAATTTCCCCAAGGGGCCACATGACAAACTGGGACTGTTGAGGAGGGCCGGACCCAAAATACCGAACTCAAGTCTGAACTCAATTCTGTTCAATTCTATTCTGTTCTTGTATAACATTAAGTAAATCATATGGTTTTGTTTACTAGTCGTAAGAACAGATAAAAATGTGAGGGAGACAAAGGAAAAACAGCAATATTTAATCTATGTCCAGTATTTAATCCTCATTCTCGAAAATGATTTTTTGACATTGACATTTTTTTCAGTTTTCAAAGACTGATATAAAAAAGTACTACAATATCTATATAATTAGGCTAGGTCATGCAAATGTGAAGGAGTCAGTACAACCGATAGGCCTGTGCCACCATTTCATCAACACTCAGCAATATTTCATCATTAAATCATTACCATCATTAAATTAACTCTATGCAGAATTAGACTACAAAAATGTGGAGCAGACAATAGTAGGCTGTCATTAGTTAATCAACATGCACAAAGAAAACTATTTAAAAAATGTAGGCTATGTTTTTGCTTTAACTTTATGCACATAACTGTGATTGGTCAACTCGCTCTGTGTGTTGAGCCGGCTGCTTCAAGCAACCTGTGGGTAGTAGCATCATACTAGTTCGCTAACATAAGCTTTGCAAATAAACTCAGACATATTTTGGTTACAATTACGGGGTTATCCGATTGTAAACTGTCTATCTGCCAGTAACGTTTTGAAATGAACACTTCGTATCGCCAACGAGCAGCAGTAGAAGTTCGTTTTAACAACCTTTGCGGTGGTGAGTGACGCAGACATAAGAGACACAAAACTTTGAAAGGTTTACGCCGACGTAAATAACTGCATTGTCTCGACGCAGAAGCATAAATTCTATTCACCAGCACATCAGATGAGGGTGTTTACGTCGTATGCATCCACGCACAAATGTATGGGCGTACAAATAGCAGTCGCTTTCAAAATAAAAACAACGATATTGATTTGCATGCATTATCTCTATGCTAGGCTCTTGACTATTGTTCTTTCACGGACCTTACGCGGGCCGGTCAGGGAAAGCCCACGGGCCGGATGTGGCCCGCGGGCCGTATGTTGCCCATGTATGCTCTAACCACTGAGCTAAAAGCCCAGGCTTCCAACTCAGCAGTTAGAAGCATTCTTAAGGTTGGGGTGTGGGATTTACATGCGCAACTAGCATGCTAGCTCAGTTCGCCTCCGTTACACTCGTCTTAGCAAAAAAAACAAGTTTTGAGAAAATCAGCTTTAAAGTTAAGTGAGCATATTATGTATATTCCTCTCAACAAATCACCACAATTCACAATACACAGTTCTCTTGGGCTTTGGAATTAAAATAGCCCTACACCACTAATCACTTGGTGAGTTGCACAGTTTTGAAAACGAACGTTAAGGGTTGTTTTAAGGACATGTTTGTGCATGCCTGCAGGCAGCTACTCTGAAGTAGTCAAAGGCGATTCAAAAAGTCAGAAAAGTCGAGACAGGACCCATCGTCAAAATTTCGGTGTCCACCACTCTAGTTCATCCAAAACAAACCAGAAAAGGGACTCAAAGTCTTTATTTTTTTATGAGTATAAAAGAGTGTTTTTCATTTAAAGGTTTGACTTAATGCTTGTTCAGTAAAGCATTTAGTGCTCTCCCCAATCCCAGACGTTCACATTGCACGTTTGTTTGTAATGGATGCAAAACAGCCTATAATGTTAAATGTCTATGGCGGGACGATTGAAACACCTGTTTCATTTGTCCCGACCAGGCAGCAACCCATTTATTCTAAGTCAATGCACACATATCTGTGTTTATACTATATTTTATGCAGGTGAGACATGGAAAAGCCGTTTTAGAAAGATGCAAATATATTTGGGGCTATCAGGTAGGGGGTCGAGTTTTGCCATTAACATATGGAGACTGACGGCCTTTGGGTCATGAAGGGCACTTAGTTGGATGTGTGGTGGGTTTAACCACGTAAAAACTAGGGGTCGACCAATTATCGGCCGGGCCGATTATTAGGGCCGATATTTAGCATTTTTATAATAACTGGTATCGGTCATTTTTTCCACCGATAAACCAATATTAAAATGGATAAAGAATGAAACGCGCTACTTTGTCTGTAAAGCGTCTCTCACTCCCTGCATTTGCTACTCTGTGCTCGAGAGCATTGTCCCGCCCACTACACCGTCTGATTTGTTAGTTAACACGAATTCAGCCAATCAGGATCGAAGACTGAACACAGAGAAAGTTTAGGATTCTCACTGAGGCAGAGTGTAGATGGGCTTCAGCTGTACGGAGCTATTTTTCGAAGGTACCTTACATTGCTGAAGTTGCAATGAATCACAATCATCTACACTTAAGTTACAAAAACACCACTTTGGACGCTATTGTCTCTTTGATCTGGATCAATAAGTAAAGCACCCGCTTCCTTCATTTAGCGAATTCCCGATTGATGCACGTTAGTGAGTTTAGCCTAGGCTATGGAAGCATATGAGTAGCTTTATTTAAATGAGAATGCAATCTGCAATATGCAATTCAAAAAGACATTACATTATGCAATTTAATATTGCAATTTGCAATAATATCCAACAAATTGTATTTTAATCTGCAAAGTGACAATGAAATCCTAAAATCAATTCCAATAATTTTGGTTAAAAAATAGAATAAACATGGATTGAATTGCATTCCATTTTGCCATGGTACTTCAGTCTCAAAATTCAAATGGCAATTCATTTTGCATTTTAATTTTCAATATTCAGTTTCATCATTTAACTGTCAATTCGTTTTGCAATTTAATATTTAAAGTGCAATGTAGGATTGCATTTTAAAAACATATTTGGCAAAACTGTCAATGCCAGCCTGAAAAGATTTGGGATTATTTTGGGCAAAACGTTTTGCCATCGTTTTAAGGCATTTTATTCAAATGGCAAAGAAATAGCGCTCCCCGTGATTGCATTGCACTTTATGGCGGCCTTACATTGTACGATTTTGGTCTGTTTTCACAGTCGGCGACTAAATGTTCAAAGTCGGACAGAAATCATGGGAGTTGTACTGGAATCGCGGCGCGCTCCCGTCAACTAGATCGTTAAGTGTAAGGTGCCAATCTTAGCGGTTTTAAGTCAGTCGGAGTCAGTCCTTTTCTAGTTTTGCCGTTACGACAATATCAAACATGTTTGATATTATCGCAAGTCTTTCTAGTCGTGGCTCATGCAAATAGTGACGTGAACTATGAAAACCAATAGTGACCTCTCTTCAACACCAAACAGGAAGGGGCAAAGTAGGCGACAGCTGTAGCATATATGATTATTTGTTATTCTTATAATATTTGTCATTTCTTATACATATTTAGTCGGCTCTTCCACGTGACAGAACAACTCTATATCGGTTAGGGATGTCACGCATGAAACAATGCTGCAGAAACACGAAAATATGGCTTTGAATTTAGTAGGCTATCACTTCAGTTCCTGTTGATATCTATTGCACGATGGGTAATAATTTAAAGGAATCTAGTTGCAGTCTTGTGAATAGTGATCCTGCAAGATCCCCAGTCATTGCAAAATCATAGTCTGTGACTTAAAACTCTTTTACTTGTCTTTAGATGTGAGAGGGTCTGAGACTGTAGTCTTTCAAAAATCTTTTCCAAATCTTTGCAAATCTTTCCAAAGTCTGTCAGTGTAAGGAGGGCTTTAGTCACGCTCTTTGTGTGGCAAAATTCAAATGGCCATTCAATCTGCCAAACGCATTGCAATCTGTCAAGTCTCTCGTCAAGGCGGGAACTAGGCTATGCAATCACGGGGGGCGCTATTTCTTTTCCAATGCCTCAAAACGCCATGAAAGGCCCCCCTTGGGCTGGGGTGAGTTTTCTTTCTTTAACCTCAGCGGTGGAGAGGGCCTGCATCGGCTATCAGTCTTTCATTGCAACCATTCCCATTGATGGGCATTGATGGGCAGCCGTGGCCCACTGGTTAGCACTCTGGACTTGTAACCGGAGGGTTGCCGGTTCGAGCCCCGACCAGTGGGCCACGGCTGAAGTGCCCTTGAGCAAGGCACCTAACCCCTCACTGCTCCCCGAGCGCCGCTGTTGTAGCAGGCAGCTCACTGCGCCGGGATTAGTGTGTGCTTCACCTCAACTCACTGTGTGCTGTGTTTCACTAATTCACGGATTGGGTTAAAAGCAGAGACCAAATTTCCCTCACGGGATCAAAAGAGTATATATACTTATACTTATACTTTCCCCGCTCACAGGCACTCCCGCTGTCAGATAGACTGCAGATGTGGCGACAACTGTGTCATTTGCTCAATTGGCTTGACCGAACGTTATGCCAGGGCTATTCCATCCAGTTTTCTAGGACGCCTCCTCCCTTTCGGGGAGTCGTCGAGTCCTCCAGGGGCCCGCAGTCAGAGGATTCAGGGTTTACTGTTGAAGACCGCCATTGTTCGAGTGCCGGCATCGGACACTCACTGCGGCTTTTATTCCAAGTACTTCCTGGTTCCCAAGAAGTCTTGTCAAATGTGCCCGATACTGGACCTATAAGTGCTCAACGGCTACGTAGCCTGGCCCTTCAGAATGCTGACGGTTTAGCAGCTCTTGAAAACGGTCCAGCTAGGCGACTGGTGCATTTCAGTCAACCTGAAGGATGCGTCGTTGTTGGGCATGATGTCGGCCGCTCATGTGGGGGTACCTCTGGGTCTTCTCCACATGTGGCCTTTGCAGATGTGGTTTCGGCACCTTAGACTGAATCCTCGGCAACAAATTTGCAGCAATGTCATATGCAAACACAGTAAAATTCCAAGAGTTAAAATAACAGAGTAGACTGTTATTGACTCTAATAGAGTTAAATTTACTACAGTTGGAGTAACATGTACTCTAGCATATTAGTTAAAAAACAGAGTTAAAATCACAAGAGTTAATCATCCACCCCATTTTCTCATTTGGACGCCATTTTAGAAATTTCTTGGGAGACGTTTGCCTAATTATTATTTGGATATTATTCATAAAAAATCATGTGTTTTCTTCTGGTTTATTCTAAAGTCATTCGGTAGCTTTAATATTTTTTCCTGGACTAGGGTACTAAAAAATTACTTGCAAGTTTGTAGGCTAGCATGTGCTACAGTAAAATAGGCAAATACTGCTAAGCTATCACCCATAAACCAGGCTATAAACGGAGTCTCTGTTATCAAGCCTATAGCTGTTCACAAAGAGTAGGCAAAGCAAACAAACATTATTCTAATAATAATAATTATTATTATTGTATGTTTGTTACATGCAAGTGTGTAAGGGCTCAGACAAATTACTAACTGGCGGAACTAACTAGCCTATCACTCACTTCCTTCCATTTGAGAGAATGCAGGGACGCGACGGAGCCTGATTAGAAGAATCTCTCTGAAGTGCAGTTGAAGGTGAGTAGATGTTCATCTAAAATACACTTACTAGAGATTTATTTCACATGTTCTGTAGTATGCCTCGAAAATGATAAACGATAAGCGGTAACACGAAAGAGGAGTGTAACTTAACGTAAATGTATGGTCAAGATATCATGCTGAAATGTGTTGACCTTCAGGGGCTAACGTTAAGTTAACTGCTAACGAAGGTTGAAAGTTAACATTAACGTTACCTCTGTAACATGAGGTACATGTCAATTCGTGCTCCTGTATTGTACAATGCTATACAATGCTATATGCTTTTTTATCATGTTAATATTTACTCAACCAAATATGATACCAGTAACTAGAAAAGCATTTCCTGAAGGAAATACAGTGCATGAAAATGCAAAAAATATGATGTAAAATATCATACAGAGTAAAAACAAATAATGCAGATATAGTTGCAATAGTGTTGCTAGGGTACATATGTTGGTTGTTATGCCAAATTAAGTGGTTGCTATGCTGGTTGCTTAGGTAATCCTGTTGGTTGCTATGGTGGTTGCTAGGTTGAAGTTGTGGTGGTTGCTAGGCTGTTGCTAGGGTACTTGAGGTGGTTGCTAGGCTGATGCTAGGTTACTTGTGGTGGTTGCTATGCTGGTTGCTAGGTTAGACTCATTGGTTGCTATGTTGGTTGCTAGGTTGTAACAGTGGAAGTGGTTGCTAGGCTGTTGTTAGGGTAGTTATGGTGGTTGTTATGCTGTTGCTAGGGTACTTGCAGGGCTCCAGACTAACTTTTTGCACTGGTTGCACTGGTGCGCCTAACTTTTTTTCTTAGGTGCACCAGCACAAAAGTTAGGTGCACCCAAATTTTCAACCACATCGCATTTAACACCGCAGCAGGTTCACTTTTTTCCCTTAATTACTGTCCTATATAGGTTGTCCTATGACTTATGATTTACAATTCTACAAGAAAAGTAACTTAATGAAGTGCTGGTACTTTAAGTGCTTCACTGAGCTGAAATGTAAACTTAAAACATCTCAAGATGAATTAAATAAAAATGTGTGTAAAAACAGTGAGTAAATTAACAGTGCACGTCTTTTAAGGGCTTCAAATCTATAGCTCAATGTCTTACATACTATCCTTCATGATCTTTAGGCCTTGGCTAACCAGCTCGCCATGTTAGCATCTTCCATAGAAATGTATTTGAGCACAATTTAAAGAGATGTTCCAAGTAGCCTGGGGGATTTTTATGTGATTTTGCAATGATTGCAATAATCATTTGACAGCCCCACAATGCAATTTACTTTTTAATTTTAGTATTTTTAAATTTTCAATAAGAACATCACTACACTCTAAAAAATGCTGGGTTATTTTTTCAACCCAAACGCTGGGTTGAGGCTGTTGGGTCATTTTGTTTGGTTGTTTTTACTCATATTGGGTCATTTCTGTAACCCAGCTTGCTGGGTTGATAGTTTATCACTGCTGGGTTGATAGTTTAGGGCTGTGCTCCCTCCTGTCCCCCACCTGACGTGGAGTACACTACCCAGCACCAGGGTGACTTCAACACAGCTGCATAGTTATTTGAAGGTTGAGAGAAAAAAAATCGTCAGGCAGGCAGGCAGGCATATTCTTTCAACCGTCAAGTCCAGCAGCTGTCAACATGCAATGGAAATCAGGTGATTTCGGAAGGTATGTATCTGCTTTTATTTATTTATTTATTTTTATCCAGACGGATTTTAAAAGGATCAAGGATATCAAGGAATATTCTGCCTGCCATTTCGTTCAGCTTCAAGCAGGTTAGCAGGTGTCATTCCAGCTAATATTAGCTACTGTTAATGTTAAATCTACACAAATACAGACTCGTTACATAGTTCTGTATTCACTGGGTAGGAACTGCTGAACAGAAACAAAACGAACTTTTACAACGAACTACAATTAGCATACCAGCAGCTGGTAGGTAACGTTAGCACACTTGGAAACTTTATGCTAAATAAATATGCTTCGTGGCTAACGTTTGTCAACTAGCTAACACAGTCGAAGTAGTCTCTTCACAACACGTAACTTACGATAATAATCATGCCAAACAACATCTTATTAAATCATTCAGGGTAGCCTCATATTATAGCCATGTAACTTACTGGGTGGTTCTTGGTGGTAACATTAACTTGGATTCACTAACTGAATAATGTGTTAACATTAGCTAGCTAACGTTAGCACTGCTTAACTTATGTTTGTCAGCCTAATGTTAATGGTAATGTTAGCGTTATCAAGCTCATCTGACATAAACGCACGTTTTGTAGGCTATTATCGGTATTATATTTAAAAAAATATAGGTGGTCATGGTTTCCGAGTGTGTTGCACTAATAATTTATCTCCTGGTGGATTTTTATGTCTGTCAATATCATTCACTGGTAATGGTTCATGCAAGTCTTGATATAAAGTTCTGTAGGCTAACAGTGATTAAAATGCACTCTTTTTTTCTTTGACAGGGCTGACCCCCAAAACGGACTTTGGAATCTGCCTGCCTTCATGGAAGTATCACATGCATTTTATACTAGGCTAGCTATTCAAAAATAAAGAAAACTATCAAATAAATAATTGTGTCGAACTGTTTTATTTCATTGCATGGCTTTTGAGGGCCATTTAATAAAGACTGTTTATATCAGGCCTAAAGCTGTTAACAGAAGGTGTGACTTTAAAGTAAGTAAATACAAACTTTGACTTATTAAAAGTTTGTACAAGCAGAGTATTTAAAAAATCAACCAGTAGTTTTTGGGGATTTGGTTACATAACCCAAACATTTTGTAACTTTAAATAAACAGTTGTGTCAACATAACCCAACATATTGGTTAAATTTCAACCCAGTTGTTGGGTTAAATTTAGTAACCCAATTTGCTTGGTTAAGATAACCCAATGCTGTGTTGGACCACATTTTACTCAGCGGCTGGGTTGAAAACAACCCAGTTTGGGTTGTTTTTAACCCAGCATTTTTTAGAGTGTATGGTTAATGCAGTAACAAAATGGTAGGCCTATTATTATAGGCTATTGCAATGACTTGCCATGCTCGATCTAAATGAGTCCATTCAATTCACCGTACACAATGACCACAGTTATGCATGCAGGGAATATTCGGGCTTTATATGTAGCAGTGATATTCGGTTTGCGCCAAATACCGGATTAAATTGATTGATGCCATCAGAATGAGTTTACACAACTCGTGCGCAAAACGAATATTGCTGTTGAAAACCGGGTTACTCCCTGCATGTAACTCCTTTTCGGCGATATCTGTATCTCTGTCGTTCGGGAAGGCCTTGTATGCATTGTTCGCAATTTTAAGACGTCTTTTCATCTGCAATGACTCCTATAAATTTGGCACAAGTGGCATTCCTGTATACGTCGGGTTTACGTTCAAACTATTTTTCTGATGAATAATTATTTCGGACTGAACTTGGTGAAGGGGAGTTTCACTAGGCCTATCTATCGTAGGCAACGATAAACTTGATCATCATCTCGGGCTCGTCTGATCGGTTTGCTGCTGCCAGCCGCCGAAAGGCAGTGAGGAGAGGGACATTTATCTCGGCCTATGTGACCACACTGTAATGCAACTACATCCACACTGTTTATCCGACGGGTCTCTGACCTCTCTCTCTCTCTCTCTCTGCAGCACACGCAGTTTCAAATTTACACACAGGCACTGGGCCACGGCCAATCAGAGGGGAGGTCCCGCCCTTCACTATCTGTGATTTGTTTAAACCACGATATTGGCCAAATATGTGTCTGTTATTGAACCAAAGGTAGAGTTTCAATGCGGACACGTTTTCCTCTCTCGAATAGCTGATCGCACCGGTGCGACCTCCGATTTATTTTAGTCGCACTTTTGAAAAATTAGGTCGCATATGCGACCAAATTGGTCGCACTCTGGAGCCCTGACTTGTGGTGGTTGCTATGCTGGTTGCTAGGTTAAAGTCATTGGTTGCTATATTGGTTGCTTGGTTGTAACTGTGGAAGTGGTTGCTAGGCTGTTACCTGGGTATTTGACATGGTTGCTGTGCTGTTGCTAGGGTACTTGAGGTGGTTGCTAGGCTGTTGCTAGGTCAGTTGTGGTGGTTGCTATGCTGGTTGCTAGGTTAAACTCATTGGTTGCTATATTGGTTGCTTGGTTGTAACTGTGGAAGTGGTTGCTAGGCTGTTACCTGGGTATTTTACATGGTTGCTAGGCTGTTGCTAGGGTATTTGACATGGTTGCTATGCTGTTCCTAGGGTACTTGAGGTGGTTGCTAGGCTGTTGCTAGGTCAGTTGTGGTGGTTGCTATGCTGGTTGCTAGGTTAAACTCATTGGTTGCTAGGTTGTAACTGTATAAGTTGTTGCTAGGCTGTTGCTAGGGTATTTCACATGGTTGCTAGGCTGTTGCTAGGGTATTTGACATGGTTGCTATGCTGTTGCTAGGGTACTTGAGGTGGTTGCTAGGTCAGTTGTGGTGGTTGCTATGCTGGTTGTAGGGATGTAACGATTACCGGTATAATGATAAACCGTGATAAAAATGTTGACGATAACAATTACCGTTTTCTTTTGAAATTAATTAATTAATTATCACGGTTGATTACCACGGTGTTGAAACCATCCTTCCCAGCTTCACCCGAGCCTGCTTTTGACATACAGTAGGCCTGGTACAATGAAGCAAAATTGGTACCCTATTGATTGGTACCCTACTGATTCTGTCTAATTGATGGTTTTAACTGCTATTTGGATTAGGCTACAACTGATTTTAAAAGGCGGAACATTTTCACCGCAAAACTTGCAACGTATCATTTAGCCACTCTGCTGTCTTTTTATGTTCAAGTCCACATTAAATCCATTCCACTCACGTTATCAGAAGAACACAGTAGCCTAAAGTTTTATTTCGAACACTTAATTTGGTCTCACTCAGGGTAGGAATTTCACGGCGGCCACGTCGTTGCCCCTTGCGTTGGCCGTGATGTCCCTTTGAAAATCAGAGGTTTACAGGCCACGGTGGCCTTGGTGTCCTTCTTTCAATATTCTGCTTTGCGTCCTACTAATAGCGATTTTATTTAGCTTATGGCCTGTCAAAATATTCACAGCGCAAATTAATTTAGTCTTTTACGCAGTGGAGAAAGTGACAGCGCAAGAAAGAAAGTGCGTCTAAATTCACCCATTCTTCTCAGTTGAACTACTCGCGAAGTAGCCTACTCATCACACAGACATCACAAGTATCACATGAAAGAGCTCTTTCTCAGGTGAACGGTTCGCGAGAAAAGTAAATAATATAATTCAATTTAATCATAAATTCTACTGAAGGTTTTGCGTCCACCTCCCTACCCATTCCTCTCGGTGCAATACTTCACGAACCTTTCGTTTAACACACGACAAACCATATATCAGAATAAACAGCAGACCTTACCGAACACAAAGGTGTAAAGCAGTCCCCTGTACAGTTAGCCATTCCAGAGTAATCCAGTTTTGAATTTGCAGTAAATTTCGACACGCATGGATGTCTCCAAATTTGGGCTTTAAGTTTTACAATGTGCTTAAATTGTTCCACATGATTTCATAATGGGCCAAATACAAAATAAATGTTACAAATATCGCCTAGATATCGGTAAATCAGAGGACAGCTGACTAAGAGTTTGTGAAAGTAAATCACAAAATGCTAAACATGCATCTAGGCTATTTGAGTTTCTTAAAGCTGAACTGTGCTTAAATTGTTCAATACATGATTTCATAACAGGCCAAATATAAAATAAATGTTAAATATAGCCTAGATATCTGTTAGATGATCAGATGATTTGCAGTTCTATGTAATATGTCATGTTTCATGTTTTTGTAATGTTTCATACAGTGATGCAGGTCTACTGCAGTGAATAGGCTACAACTTTGATCATTTTTATAGCCTACTACTGTATAGTTAACTTTGGCCTTGGTGCCCTAACATGTGGCCTTTGTGCCCTCCACCAAATATGCCCAACTGAAGGCCAAGTGGCCTTGCCCCCAGAATGGTGAAATTCCAAGCCTGGTCTCACTCATTGGATCCAAATAACAGTAATAGCGACCAGGGGCGCCTGCAGGAATTAATGCTATGGTACGCACACCCATCAACCCCCCCCCCCCCCCCCGCGCAAAAAAAAAAATCACTCGTGAACAATATTGGTCCGTGCATTGGTCAGTCAGCAAAAAAGTAGCCTACATAGCATAACAACATCCACATGCAATAATACAACGACAACGTCTACAATGACCTATTCATTTGGACAACTTGATACAGCCCTATACAGGCTAAAGTTACCTTTAGTTTTGTTCTACGTCTGGCTTTAGTGCAGTCTAACGTTCTGACAAGCACACCGATTGCCTACCTTGTTCTTGTCCATCTGGAATAACTCCTAGCTTTGCTGCCTCCATCCTTTCTGTTTTCGTTGTTTAAAACTTGTGATATCCATGATGAGTATTGAGTTAGTGAATTAGCTCAACATTGTGTGCTGATAACCATATATAGATAGCCGAGTAAAAGAAAACAAGTAGCCTATTGCGTGCCTGCGTGCGTATTCTCTCTCCTGCTCAAACAAAATGTGTGCACGTTAATTTTGATAACGTGTTCACTAACTTTACGTAATAGAAAATGGTAAATAGCCTGATGGCATGCAGCTAATGGGATACTGTGCATAGTTGGGAAGGTATGGTAGGCCAATTTGGTGTGAATACACACACACACAAGGGAAATTTTCTCTCGCTGTTGAGCCTGATGGTACGCACAGTGCGTACGGACGTACACCTGCAGGCGCGCCTGATAGCGACCTTTAAGTAATGTTAGGGTAAGTTAAGCTATAAGCACATAGCCAATTAAACATGAAAAACTGAACGGGACACTTTTTGAAACTATTTCAGCTTGTGTAGGCCTATCAGTGCTTTCTGAACATATTGAACACACTTTTAAAAATACTGTGATAATACCGAAAACCGTGATCATTTTGGTCACTATAACCGTGAGGTTAAATTTTCATACCGTTACATCTAAGGGTGTCACGATTTCGATTTTATTTCGAAATCGATCGAAATTACATCTCAATCTCGAACTTCGAACTTAAAAGTAGAATCGACGATGCAGCCACACCCCCAATGTCACGTCCAGCATGTATGCCAAGAGCACAAACACACATGCACGTGCTGAACTGCAGCGCCAACACTCTTCTAATTTTAGGCTGCAGCAAGTTAAAATATAGGCCTACACATCAACCTACCGAAATCAAAGCCCCTCTTGCTACTTTGAAATCACCGGTGTGGAAGTATTCGTTCATTCACGTCAATTAAAACTAACTTAGCCTAGCTGCTACTCAACTTAGCAAGTGAAAAGATGGTCTAATTACAGTCCAAAGTTACTTTAAGGCTTAAAATGCAAATTTATAAGTACATATTCCATGAACACTAACCTTGGGTCCCTTCGGAGTGTGCTGAAACAATCAAATTAACATTCTGTGTTGTTTCATTTTACTATGTTCACGTCTCTGTTTTAGCCTAAAGTTCTGTTTACATTACAACCTCGCGGTTGGAACGGTTTCAAAGCGGTTTCAAAATAAAAGCCCCCCGAAAAAGAAAAGGCCAAAAAGAGTAAATAACATATAAGGAATGCATTAATAGTAATATTTTAAAAAGATCGAAAATCGAATCGAATCGTGACTTTAAAATCGAAAATTACATCGAATCGAGGATTTGGAGAATCGTGACACCCCTAGTTACATCCCTAGCTGGTTGCTAGGTTGTAACTGTATAAGTGGTTGCTAGGCTGTTGCTAGGGTATTTGACATGGTTGCTAGTCTGTTGCTAGGGTACTTGAGGTGGTTTCTAGGCTGTTGCTAGGTTAGTTGTGGTGGTTGCTATGCTGGTTGCTAGGTTAAACTCATTGGTTGCTAGGTTGTAACTGTGGAAGTGGTTGCTAGGCTGTTACTAGGGTATTTGACATGGTTGCTATATTGGTTGCTAGGTAGATGAGGTTTAATAGTTGGAATGACTAAACAGTTAAATAGGTGGATAGTTTAAATCAGTGTTTTTCAACCACTGTGCCGGGGCACACTAGTGTGCCGTGAGAGATCATCAGGTGTGCCGCAGAAAATTACCCAAATGTCACTCACTGGTCCAAAAAAGCAACTGTTGCATCAAAGAATTTATAACCACATGTGGTGTATTAAAGCTGAAGCCTGCAGAAGATGATGGTGAGTTGTAATATGGTATGTAGTTAAAACCTGAAATTGCTAAAGGACAGCTAATGTACCAGTTTTATGAATATATCAACAGCGGTTGCAACACATTGTTTTGATGGAATGCCACTCTGTGGGGTTTGTGGATGTTGATTATGTCCGTCTTGTTTGAGCCTATTTAGTGTTTAAAAAATCTCAGCCATCAAAGACTACATGACATTCAGCCGTCACAGGTACTGGACATGACTATATTACTGATTTATTCTGTCCTCTGCTCTGTAGTAGATGCATCACCACTAGGGCTGTCACTTTACGTTCGAAAATCGATTGCACATGACCAACCAACACAAGTTTCGAAAACTAAAATAGAAAATTCCCACCAATTTTACGCACTGGAAACAGCTGTTTCAATCGGCTGCTGTGCTGCTGGTGTTTTGCCAAAAAATTGAGGACAACGCGATCTACCTGTGCGACATGAGAGAGGCGAGTTATAGGCCCTAATAACTTGAGGAGTTCGATATGGAAGCACTTCGGGGTTTGGGTATATCAAACTATGGAGAAGGACAAAGCGGTATGCAAACTGTGTAGTCGTGAGTTCTATGTAGGCGAAATTTGTTTGACATTTCTAACAATTTACATTTCTGTAAACGCAGCCACGTTGAAGCCTGCAGTAATGTTTTTCACTGATGTTATGGCAGTCCACTCTGCTTATTGTTTTTCGAGAATGTTGCACTCCTGTTTGTCATTGTGCACGAAACTTCACGCCAAGAAATCATCAGAAATATGGCTGGCTTTCGTCTTCAAGTGCCCCCTTTACGTTCGTCCTAATGCCTGTTAGTTGTTCGTGGATTGGCCTATATTTGCCGCTGAAAATTGAAACGTCTTTAGACATGAAAAATCGATTTTACAATCGATTCAATGAACAATTATGTCTCAAGAATCGAACAGGATTTTTTCACAAAAGTGACAGCCCTAATCACCGCTGCCTTGTCTCCAAATAAGCCCAAGGGAGATGATGGGGAAGAGCAAGTGGCATTTTTTCCCTAGTTAAATATTGGTAAAATCTTTATGCTGCCCATTAACACCAAGGTAACCTAAACTGAAACCCAACTGAGGTATTTTTTTCAAAAAAAATCCACACACTCAGATCTGTGCAAAATAATCAAAAGGAATCCTGAAAAAGGCCTATGACCGAAAGCTATATAAAAAGATAATTTTGCACAGATGTGAATGTGTGGATTTTTCATGCTGTGCTTGACTTTTGACCTTAAATCCCAGCATCTCAACCACTAGATGAACAGTATTTTTTGTCTCTTTTAAATGATTGAACTTGAAATGAAACCATTTCATAAGTATTTCTGCATACAAATTGTAATGAATCTGTTTAAGGTCAAATACATTGTTTACAGTGCACTGAATTTCACATTGATCTCCATTTCTCAAGGTCACCGAGAACTGTCGGTACAGGGAAAAAAACAAAACAAAAAAACAATCGGATTCACTTAGCTCGAGTTGCTGCAGCCAGGAAGCTACCGTTCCTGAGCCCCAATGTTCATGTCCCCAGAGTGTAGCGCTTTAGCTGCTAGCTATAGCAACTCGAGCTAAGTAAAACTGATTGTTTTCGTTTTACATACTCGGTGACCCAAGAAATGGAGATCTATTTGGAAAATCGCTGGATTTCCCCTTAATGCTGGAACTCACCCTACTTTACACTGTTTTATAGGAACATTTCTATGATCCAGCCAGCGGATCAGGGTACCTGGCCTGGCGCATTAAAACAATTCAGAGGAAAGCCTCAGGAACCACAAAGTCCAGCACACAATGAACATAAGGGAGGACCAGCTTCTGAAGAAGATGTGCCCGAGCCAGTCCTGAATGAAGAACAGCTGAGAGAGGCGGTATCTCTAATCAAGCATTCTTCTGATGAAGAGGTTGTGCGGCTGAAGGTGAACGTTTGATTATCGTCGAAAAAATGGTCCATGACCCTCAACAATCACCTCATATGCTTGCAACATTCTCTCGATTCGTGGATGTAATGGATCAGATTGAGCAAGACTGTGTTACTGTTTGGTGAGGAGATTTCAGCGAACCTTCTTGAGAGGTGGTCAACTATGTTCAAAGAGAAGACTATTAAACACAGTAAAGGTCTTTCTTCCTCCAGCATCGAACTGCAAAAAAGGATCCAGGTAGCAGAATCACCACATGGGCGGTGTCCTGGTAGAACACTTAGGTTAAAGTGTGGTGAGACTGGGTGTTTCAGGGACATTTTCTGGCTTTTAGAAAACATTTGAAAAGGTTACATGAGTATAGTGTTAATAATGTTCATGTTTTGGAAAATAACTGTAGTGAACACAGAAGTAATAATTTGGCGGTAGATTTTGATACAGTGGTTCCTGTTAGGGACCGTTCGTTATTTATAAACGGGGTCACCGGAGGAAAATAGGGGAGGGTCATGTCTTTTTATTCTTTGTTGAGGGGAGGGTCACCTAACTTTTTTTGTCTAGGAGGGGGGGGTCACCCATCTTTTGTATTAATGAAAGCAGCAAAAAATCAAAGTGGCTTGTTTGATTGTTGATTTCTGTCGCCATATAACGTTCTCTTTCGTTCCATAGCTCTGTCAATATTGAACAATGAAAATAAGGGAGATTTCCCGGGTTTCTCACGCAAAATACGGAAAATGTCAACATCCGTCCCCATTAACGTTGGAAGGGTTGTAGCAACAAAGTAGCCTAGGCTATTTTATTCACGCCTAACAGCCTATATCCATTTGGTCAACTTTATCCAGCCCTAACAAAGCCAACTTTGGTTTACTTGTAGTTTACCGTGTAGCCTAGCCTAACTTTAAACATGCTTATAAAGCATACTTGCTTCATTCATCCACACATCCAGCTCCTAACGTTTTGACAAGCATTTCTACCAATTGACCTTGTTCCTGCCCATCTCTAGCTTTGCTGTCTCCATCCTTTCTGTTTTTGTTGTTTGCAAAAAAATATATAGTAGGCCCTATTTATTGCTAACCAGCAACAAGTGCAATTTGTTAATCGCTGTCATTCTCTCTCCTGCCAACAAAAATGTGTTACGTTTCAAGTAGCAGTGCGTAATTCTGCTTCATAAAGCAGAATACAGAATACAAATACATTGGTCATATAAATAGCCAGTTTATGGTCTACAGTGTAGGCTAGAGTTGGTAAGTTATGGTAGGCCAACTTGGAGTGAATATACAGGGGGATTTCTTTGGCTCTTAGCCTGGCAGGTGCGCACGTAGACATAGCCTACGGCCGAACACTGCAAGCGCCAATGAATCGTGCTCTCACAACAACCACGTTGTTAACTTAAATAGGCCTACTGTAGGTTAACATCACTCTGAGTTCGCATTCAAGCAAGCAAAACGATGATTTGAATACATCTGTTTCTCTGGAAGGGCAAGGGGTAACAACAGGACAACACAGAGACAGGCCAGAGGGGTATTTCACAAAGGCAGAATTAAGACATCCAAGATAAGTGATAAAGCGAGGTTTGACATAGCGTTGTCTGGTCATCCTAGCTAAACTCGTTTCACTAACGCCAATCCAAGATGAGTAGGAGCAACTATGTCAAGCCAGGTGTAAGTAATTCAGGATGTGTGCGCGTTCTCGTTTCTGCTCCAAAATGCCCACGGTTGGAATAAAAAAGACGCGGAAAATAGCGTCATTCCCACAAAGTGAACAACCGCTTTTGATATAGACTAACAATGAAGTAAAGTTGTCATTTTTGGAATGGGGAATCATGGCTATTTCTGTAAAACAGCGGGAGTAGGCGTGGTAGACCAACTGAATGCAAATGTACGTATGAACCAACGTGTGAGTGCTTTCTTGTCTCGGAACGCAACGTCATTAAGAAAGCGCTTGCCTCTGCAAAGATGCATGATATACCTTAATATTATAGTTGAAAATACCTCCGAGAACTTCCCCTCCACTTCCAATCAACTACAGTAGGCTATTCATCAAACGTCTATCAATAAAATAAGCAAACAAACAGTACCTAGGCCTATGTTAATAATTATAAGGCTATCACAATTAAAATAATAACTATATGGTAGTAGGAAGACAATCTGTTTTGTTTTGCGAGCAAATACATTTGTCAAATAGTATAGTCAAATGGAATAAAGCTCCTTAAAAATTAGCACGGAGGTCTGATGTGAATGACAGCTAGCTGAACCAATAAGACGACATAATTACCATTAGAATTAACTTAGCTTGGCTGTTAGCCTGGTCGGGACCAGGTGCAGAGAATAAATCCCCATGGTAACTTATGTGCCATCTCTTTTGTGAAACCAAGTCAAGGCTAAATTCATCCAGGATAACCTAAAAATCCCAGCTTAATCCCTTATCTAGGTTTTGTGAAATACCCCTCAGAATGCAGGACTAATGTTATGAGAGTATTACAGTAATATGGGATATTCTACGGGAAAATATTAAAACGGCAAGACAGCGGGGAAAAGTTAAAATGATAGGCTTAAACCCGGAAAAAGTTGGCTTGTTAGGTATTTTTCGGTCCCTGTGATTATTTGTGAAATTGTGCGAACGGTCTTTTCAAGTCATTTGAGAAGGAAGGAGTGTAGCAAGCTCCCAAATTGACGCTCGTCTGAGAAATTGAGTTTTGGATAATGTTCAGCTTCGGCAGCTTTCCAATGACTAAGGAAGCCTATGAGACGAGTCCATAGCAACAAGTTCATGTGTTGAATTTGTTATTACCCAGTGTGCTTTGTTGAATGGTCTCAATGTTTTATTGTTTTATTTCATGTGAATACTTACTAGAGGAGTAAATTATTTCAAGTAGGCTAATGCAGTTGCAGGAAGTGTGCATTTAGTTTCCATGCTTATTGTGTTTCCACAACAATGTTAGTGAGTAAATCTACAGAAATGGCCACCATCTTGGTGAAGTGTGATGTGTAAGATCAGAAAGCAGAGGGTGAGTTTAGAACGATTGCATAAGTCGATGTGTTTTCATAGCGCTTAGCGCTAGGTATCGACGATTGGTCAGGGAGGGACATGTCATTTTTGGAAAAACTGCTGGAGGGTCGTTGAAAATTTTCTTGCAGGCAGGGGAGGGTCATGCAACTTTTGATTGAAGCACTCAAAATCCCTCCGGTGACCCCGTTTATAAATAACGAACGGTCCCTTATTGGACTAATTTTAACATCACTTTTCCCACTTTTTAAATATATATATATATATTTTTTACTTTTTATTTGTTTATTTGTTTTGTTGTCTGTCTTGTATGTCTTGGTGTCACGGGTACGCTGGCGACTACGCCGCTCCGTCCGGCATTTTTTGTATTTGTTATTTTAAATGTATTTGTCATGTCTTGATGTCATGGGCACGCTGGCGACTACGCCGCTCCATCCGGCATCTTTTGTCTTGTTATATGTCTTGTTTGTGGAGCGCTTTGGGTTGCACTCTGTGCATGTTTAAATGCGCTTTAAAAATAAAACTGACTTTACTGTTATGCATTCTGCTCCACCTCTAAGTTGTACATGCAGGGCTCCAGACTAACTTTTTGCACTGGTTGCACTGGTGCGCCTAACTTTTTTTCTTAGGTGCACCAGCACAAAAGTTAGGTGCACCCACATTTTCAACCACATCACATTTAACATCGCAGCAGGTTCACTTTTTTCCCTTAATTACTGTCCTATATAGGTTGTCCTATGACTTATGATTTACAATTCTACAAGAAAAGTAACTTAATGAAGTGTTGGTGCTTTAAGTGCTTCACTGAGCTGAAATTTAAACTTAAAACATCTCAAGATGAATTTAATAAAAATAACAGTGAGTAAATTAACAGTGGACGTCTTTTAAGGGCTTCAAACTGCACATCTCATGGCTCATTGTCTTACATACTATCCTTCATGATCTTTAGGCCTTGGCTAAACCAGCTCGCCATGCTAGCATCTTCCATAGAAATGTATTTGAGCACAATTCAAAGAGATGTTCCAAGTAGCCTGGGGGATTTTTATGTGATTTTGCAATGATGATTGCAATAATCATTTGACAGCCCCACAATGCAATTAACTTTTTAATTTTAGTAGCCTATTTTTAAATTTTCAATAAGAACATGGTTAATGCAGTAACGAAATGGTAAGCCTATTATTATAGGCTATTGCAATGACTTGCCATGCTCTATCTAAATGTGTCCATTAAATTCACCGTACACAATGACCAGTTATACATGCAGGGAATATTCGGGCTTTAAATCTAGCAGCGATATTCGGTTTGCGCCAAATACCGGATTAAATTGATTGATGCCATCAGAATGAGTTTACACAACTCGTGCGCAAAACGAATATTGCTGTTGAAAACCGGGTTACTCCCTGCATGTAACTGCGGTCAATGACGCACTCCTTTTCGGCGATATCTGTATCTCTGTAGTTCGGGAAGGCCTTGTATGCATTGTTCGAAATTTTAAGACGTCTTTTCATCTGCAATGACTCGTACATTTGGCGCAAGTGGCATTCATGTAGGCTACGTCGGGTTTACGTTCAAACTATTTTTCTGGTGAATAATTATTTCGGACTGAACTTAGTGAAGGGAAGTTTCACTAGGCCTATCGTAGGCAACGATAAACTTGATCATCATCTCGGGCTCGTCTGATCGGTTTGCTGCTGCCAGCCGCCGAAAGGCAGTGGGGAGAGGGGACATTTATCTTGGCCTATGTGACCACACTGTAATGTAACTACATCCACTCTGTTTATCTGACGGGTCTCTGACCTCTCTCTCTCTCTCTCTCTTAGGGCCCGGTTATACTCGCCGCACCGGACAGGTAGCGCGACAATGTGACGTCAAAATGACGTAGATCTCTCTGGCGCGCCAGGGTTTTGGCCGTGTAGCACACGGTAGCGCACCACTCATTTTTTTTCAGACGAGCGCGACCAGGCGGAAACAGGAAGATGGACTAGTTGGGGCAAGCCAGTTGCAGTGTTTTGTTACAGTCGTGAATTTTTAATAGTTTGCTGGATAAGTTAACAAAGTTACCAGTGAGAGTTGCAACACATGGAATTAAGAGGAAAGAATAGAAACGATTTATTTTCAAATAAAGGATATCTATTAAGGCCTGAACAAAATCTCTTTCCACTTCAGGAAATTACACAAACTCAGCCAGCTGCTAGCTAGCTAGCCAACTAACTAAACTGTTTAAATTATAAAAATTTCCCTCGGGAGGATAAAGTACCTATCTATATATCCATCTATCTATCTATTTATCTACCTGTGCACACACCTTGGAAACTACATGATAATGATGATGGTAGTTGTGAATAGTAGCAACCAAAGTCTGAAGTACCATCACAGAGGCTAGCTACTGGTGTTTCTTACTGCAGCTTCTTCTGCTGTGTAAGTAGTTAACGTTAGTCTTTTCACAACAGCGATGACAGCGACAGCGATGGTTACGGCGCTTCTGTGACGTCACATTGTCGCGCTACAGGTCGGGTGCGTCGAGTATAACCGGGCTTTTAAACGTTCCACATACTCGACGCACCCGACCGATAGCACGACAATGTGACGTCACAGAAGCGCCGTAACCATTTATACTCGCGCGTCATGGTCACGACACTAGTTGCAATATTCTCCTGAACAGAGGTGTCACTGTTGTGAAAAGATTAACGCTAACTACGTTACACAGCAGAAGAAGCTGCATTAAGAAACACCATAGATATATACACTAGATGCACACTTGCCACTCCGTATTAAAGGAATTATCCAGAGTAAAATGCACTTTAGATCGATTTCCGGATGATTGGGGGTACATACGTTGAGTTGACATCAAAATTATGTCATTCGGATGTGTTTTGAGAAAGTTTGATTGTACCGTTTTCAGTCACAACTCGTAGCCTGGAAGTGAGCGGGGCATTTCAATTGCGCCGCTACAAAATGCTATTTCTATACCTCTTCTACAGTTCCAAACAAGCCAGTACCTTTCCGGGAATGTTGCCATCTTTGCCGCCACCTTGAGGGGAAAGTCCGTAGGAGTCTTATTGCTGTGTAACACGCTCTGGAAAGTCACAATTTCGTCGCCGTTTTAAAAAAAAAAAAAACATAGTCCAGTCCATACAACTTCATTTCAATTTCGAAAGAAATACTGGACTATGTTTTTTTTTTTTTTTTTTTTTTAAACGGCGACGAAATTGTGAATTTCCAGAGCGTGTAACACACTCAGCAATAAGACTCCTACGGACTTTCCCCTCAAAGTGGCAGCAAAGATGGCAACATTTCTGTAAAGGTACTGGCTTGATGAAATTCATTCTGGACTCTCTATTCGACCACATAAAGACCTCGGGATACTTCAGTTTGGCTTTAGGGACCCTCTACTCACTACCACGTAAGTGTTATGTTGTTTGGAACTGTAGAAGAGGTATAGAAATAGCGTTTTGTAGCGGCGCAATTGAAATGCCCCGCTCACTTCCAGGCTACGAGTTGTGACTGAAAACGGTACAATCAAACTTTCTCAAAACACATCCGAATGACATAATTTTGATGTCAACTCAACGTATGTACCCCCAATCATCCGGAAATCGATCTAAAGTGCATTTTACTCCGGATAATTCCTTTAAGTCCCATTGTACCGAATTTTGGTTGCAGTTCCACCAGATTTCCACTGGGGGCGATCGCCATGAGTGCAGAATGAATGGGAGTCAATGGAGCTAGACGGCTAAATTTGTCTCTTTCACCTGATTGTCGTTGACAAATCTCAGATTTGATTGTAGTTTGTATAACTTCAACATGGGTTATAGGTCAAAAGTTGAATGAACGAGTACTTATGTCCTTTTGATTTCTTACAGTTTGGGTCGTTGTTGCCCATAACACGCTAGCATTGTGCTAATGAGTGACGTCATTGACACGTTTGAAAGGCTTTTTAGAACAATTAAGTGACTTTAAAAAATATAATACTCCACCAAGTGTATTTTCTTTGCCTCCCCTTTCGAATACAATATTCAAATTACTTGAAAAAAAATTATATCCCGAGAAAAGTGGATTTTGAGGGGTACAGCTCCATAGACCTCCATGCATTCTGCACTCGTGGACGAGCGCCCTCATGTGGAACCACAGAAGGAACTGCAACCAGTTCAGAAACCGGAAGTTTTACGAGAGTGGCAGTTCTCCCCTTATTAGACATTCTCTGATGTCGCCTTGACTACTGCTGTTCATTGGAACCAAGGGGGCAGGCGAATTCCCGGAAGTAGAAGCATCGATGTAGCGGTGGTTATCAACTCTCTGCTAAGCCAGGGAACGCCCATTCATTGAGGATTTTTTTGAACTCCCATAACTTCATATAACATATATCATGTGCCGATATTTTAGCTTCTGTGTTATCTACATAAACAATAAAAGGCAAAACAAGACTCGATTACCTCGTACGTAACGTTAGGTTCCCGTAAGAAGAATGTTTAGCATGTCCGGTTGAAGGGAAGCTAACGCACTGAAGGGAGATAACCGTATTGTTTGGATAAGAAGCGTATTCCAGCCAGCACGGAAACTCGTGAGCTATGTAGCCTACAATAGCATGCATTGTATGTTAAGGTAAAGCATAGAGGCAAGTAAACCTAATGAAAAACAGTAGTTTTACCGTTAGGTAGTCTAACGATAATCATTTCAGAGGTTTTCGATGGATTGACCGTAGGTCAGAAAAGTGGAAAGAAGATTAGCTTCAAGGCTGGAAGCTGTAACTTTTTTGTTTTGTTTTACCATGACTGTTTTTGAAGATGATCATGTGTGGTAGTTTCAACATTAACACGACTTGATATCACTTGTGAGGATGATATTAATAATAATACATAAATAAATGTTTAACTTTGATGACTTTGAAGACGAAGGAAGTGTGAGAAGAATTTCTGTGTATCTATCATATGAGTTACAAGATTCAGTTAGATGGCTAACGTCACGAAGTTAAGTGCGAGTCTGCGCAGTACTGGGGGGACCAACTGAAAAATAACTCAGTGCCCTCCCATTGAGAACGACGGAGTCTGTTCGTCCATTTCTTTTACTGTCTATGATTGGAACGAATGCGTCAATCGAGACGCCATCTTGCTTCAGTGATCCACTCTATAATGCATTAGCGTCAATCTGGGCAAAGTTCTAGCGAAAATAAAATCACCATAAATCGTCAAAATCTCAAGCAATTATCTAGTTTTTTGGGTTGTTCCAACTGACAAGCATGTATTTATGGTTGAGTCTAGAGAAAACTAAGCTTAAGACGATAATAAAGATACATTTTACCCGTCTAGCCCCATAGACTCCCATTCATTCTGCACTAGCTAGCGGGGGCCCCTAGAGGAACAATGAGTAAACTGCAACCAGGTTCGATACAATGAAAGTAAACAGGCTCTTCGTAGACAGGCTCTGGTTGAGGCCACATACCCCTCGTCTCGTTTACTCATGTAAGTTGTAATCTCACCAGAAGTTGCTGTAGATCTGTAGAACATTTACCTCTGCTACTACATAGGCTACGCCAGTCGTTACTTTTATAATCATGGGTCAGTGCCATGGGCAAACGAGATGTAGCTGAATTCATAAATGACAAAGCCATGAGAAAGGTGATTTTCTTACGTTTCAACAACAAAGAAGCCGATCTGCCATCATTGTGAGAAGTTCCCAAATTTGTCGCTAATCGCTAAAAAGGTTTTCTATCGCTGGGGATGGCCAAACGTCGCTAAATAGGTAACGCAGACAATACAGGAGAACTAGTTTAGCGCTTCAGATCCCTGTACCAAGATGGCGGCGGTGTTGACGAATGCTGAGAAGCAGAAGGCGACATCTAGTGTATATATCTATGAAGAAACACTAGTAGCAGAGAATGTAAACAGCAAAGATTCTAGAGCGGAGCAAGATAGATCAGTTACGTCATAGGCATGAAGTACGCTCTGAGCCTGACAGGGCGCCATTTTAATAAGCTCAGCGCAAAATTTCATATACAGTTCCAATACTATGAGCCCACCTGAACGGCTGTTTTAAACTTTGCCAGCTGTTTTTTTTTTCTTTCTCGGTAATGAACTGCAAGAACTGACAGTGTGAAAGGCCCGATTGATCTTTTTCCAAGTTCACACTGAATAAGGAGAGGTAAATAGCCTATTTTTCAGACAGAAGTAGCTATTGCACTGGTAAATAGATCACATAAATTCCCATTGAGAGACTGTATAGCCTACTGATAAGCTAGCTAGCAGGCAAACTAACTTAGCTAACGTTATATTATCACCATTTTTCTTTTTTCTACCTGTAGGCTATAAGTTAACACTTTGTTCACGGCCTGCTTAAACACAGCGCATAAGATAGGCTATCAATCACTAGGTCGAGATTTTACTCAAGCGTCTGATGTTCATAACTTAAATAAATGCAAATGGTAGGCCTAGGCTAAACACAACCGTGCTTGACACTATTGTATCGTTTCCATGCAGTCAAAAACTGTCAATTGTCCTGCTTGCCTATGTAAAATGTATATGACCACAGAAGTTCGTTTTCAAAAATCATTAGCCTATTTACAGGCTGCAGCCAACTTAAAACACGTCCAGATAAATCTAACCATTGAACTTAATTTGTGCAATATTGAAAACAATTTGCTTGATTTATAAAATAGCTGTAGTCCTATTATTTAGGCCTACTCATCTAGGCCTACTGTAAACCCTCAAATTATGGCAAGGGTCTTTTTTTTACTTATAGGCCGCGTAAGCACATGCTTTTATTTAATTAAGCTTTAGGCCTATTTACTTTGTCTTAGGCCTATAGGGTGCGCAATTGTGCATCTTAAGCCTCTCGCAAGCTCAAAAGCAGCACGCAACTGAGCTTGAGAGCGACGTGAGACCCGTGGTGTAAATATTAACTTTCAGTGTTTTACGATGTCTTTGTAAATTAGGCCTACGTTTAATTAAAAAGTGTTTCTTGCGTGCGTTCATTCTCTCATTCCCTCTCCAAAATGTTCCTGTTCTAGGCTGACCAAGTGCATGAACCCAGCATCGGTGCGCACGTCACATCACAATTGAGACAATAGGTTGACCATATTGTACAACTGCAAAGCCTTATCATAGGCATGTTACATTCATGACATGAAAAATGGAACTTATAGAACGAAAATGACAAATTAGGCAGTCGGCTAAACGTTTTAAACTTGCGCAAAACTGATGAACCCAGCATCGGTGCGTCGCATACATTAAAACACAAATTGAAGCAACACTGACCACAAAACCTTTCCATAGGCATGCAACGTTTAGGACATAAGAAGTGGAATATGAACGCATTTCATCACACCTGACAATTAAGCGGAGCTGTGGCTGTTCGCGATTTGACTGATTCTTGAGCTTTAGCGCAGTGTTGTCTTGCATGCGCGTCTTTTTAATTAGATGGTGAGCGTAAACGAAGGAAAGCCCTCTAATCGGACGGGCAAGACTGACAAGTAGACAGGCCTAGGCCCGTCCGTGGCTACGTGTAGGCCTATATGTCAAACAGATGCTTTCTCTTCGACCTCCACAAATTAAGCTACAGTTAATTCCTTAGCCGTTTGAATAAATTTGCGTTTGCGATTGACAACGCGACAGACAACGTTGTGATAAATAGGCTATAGCCTAATACTAACTTTGTTCAAAATAGATACAATCAAGTTGACTTTGCAAAGTTGTGTAGGCTACCGCGCCAGTTGAAGTCTGCATGAACAGTTATTGCACAAGCCACCGTTTTGATTTGCTTAGGGGAGATGCAGGTTGAACCCGTTTGAGGGAGAGAGGCGCTGAGAGAGAATGTGTGCTGTAGCCTACACAGTGCACATCTCTATGAAATAGTAGCCTAGGCTATCAAGGCTAATCCATATTTTAAATAAGCAATCATGGAAACAATAAGTTAATAGGCTATATACAGATATTGTGAGTAGGCCTTAGGCCTAATGCAGGAATGGACGTTACAGTTATTCAGTAACTGTAACGAATTAATGAAATTTAAATTTACCTTTAGACTAGGCCTACTTCGTTTCCCAATAAAGTAACGACATTACATTAACGACACTATATCCCAAACATAGGCCTATTGAACAAGTAGCCTAAGTTTAGTTTTGGTGGATGATGGACAGATGTCAGTGGCCTAGCCTAATTTACCCTCGGAAATAATTCGACATTGTCTTTATACAATATATTTAACTGGTCTAGACATGGTGTGGTCTATTGGGTTTCTCGTAATTTCAACATACAGCTTTAAATAACAAATATTGATAACATTTTAGGATCAGCGCCATAGGATTCCCACGGTAGCCAGCGTCTGTGACGACACCTGAGCTTATTAAAATTGCGCCCATAGAGTCATAGAACGTACTTCAACATATCCAACGTATTTTCCAGCCAGTAATCCATCTTGCGCGTAGCGCTCTAGAATCTTTGGTAAACGGGCTCTGCTATTAGCTAGCCTCTGTGATGGTACTTCAGACTTTGGTTGCTACTATTCACAACTACCACCATCATCATCATATAGTTTCCAAGGTGTGCGCACAGGTAGATAGATAGATGGATATATAGATAGATACTTAGTCATCCCGAGGGAAATTTTAATAATTTAAACAGTTTAGTTAGCTGGCTAGCTAGCTAGCAGCTGGCTGAGTTTGTGTAATTTCCTGAAGTGGAAAGAGATTTTGTTCAGGCCTTAATAGATATCCTTTGTTTAAAAATAAATCGTTTCTATTCTTTCCTCTTAATTCCATGTGTTGCAACTCTCGTGGTAACTTTGTTAACTTATCCAGCAAACTATTAAAAATTCACGACTGTAACAAAACACTGCAACTCTCGCTTGCCCTCGAACTAGTCCATCTTCCTGTTTCCGCTTTGTCGCGCTCGTCTGAAAAAAAATGAGTGGTGCGCTTGTCACTCCCCGATGTGAGTCGCGCATGCGTCACTTTGCTACTTTGCGACTACCTGTGCTGTTAGCCACAGAATAATGACATTAGCCTACACAGCAGTAATGTATTATTTAGCGTAAGGCATCACATTTTCACGGCATGATCTCTAATATCAGTTCTAGATTAGAGGCTGAAGTAGCCTGCTAGCGAGAGACTTCTGTAATATCAATAAAAATTGACCTACATAACGAAGTTTGTTCACTGCTGGCAAGTAAGTAAGCAGTCAAGCACAACAAAGGCTGTCACTTGAATGGCGTTTGCTAACATTAGCAATCAAACAATCTTAGATAGCTAAAACGTTTTTGAAACAGAAAAGTGAATTATTTTATGGATTTCAGTCGGATCCCTTGGCGTTATGCCGTAAAACCTATCCATCTGAGCATGCGTGACTCACATCGGGTAGCGACTCACATCCAAGGGGGCAGGCGATTTCCCGGAAGTAGAAGCATCGATGTAGCGGTGGTTATCAACTCTCTGCTAACCCCATAGAACGCCCAGTCATTTAGGATTTTTTTGAACTCCCATAACTTCATATAACATATATCATGTGCCAATATGTTAGCTTCTGTGTTATCTACATAAACAATAAAAGGCAAAACAAGACTCGACTGCCTCGTACGTAACGTTAGGTTCCCGTAAGAAGAATGTTTAGCATGTCCGGTTGAAGGGAAGCTAACGCACTGAAGGGAGATAACCGTATTGTTTGGATAAGAAGCGTAGCTGCTAGTCCAGCCAGCACGGAAACTCGTGAACAAGCTATGTAGCCTACAATAGCATTGTAGCCTATGTTAAGGTAAAGCATAGATGCAAGTAAACCTAATGGAAAAACAGTAGTTTTACCGTTAGGTAGTCTAACGATAATCATTTCAGAGGTTTTCGATGGATTGACGTAGGTCAGAAAAGTGGAAAGAAGATTAGCCTCAAGGCTATAACTTTTTTGTTTTGTTTTACCATGACTGTTTTTAAAGATGATCATGTGTGGTAGTTTCAACATTAACACGACTTGATATCACTTGTGAGGATGATATTAATAATAATACATAAATAAATGTTTAACTTTGATGACTTTGAAGGCGAAGGAAGTGTGAGAAGAATTTCTGTGTATCTATCATATGAGTTACAAGATTCAGTTCGATGGCTAACGTCACGAAGTTAAGTGCGAGTCTGCGCAGTACTGGGGGGACCAACTGAAAAATGACTCAGTACCCTCCCATTGAGAACGACGGAGTCTGTTCGTCCATTTCTTTTACTGTCTATGCTCACATCGGGGAGTGACACGCTACCTCGCGCTACCTGGCTTCAATCCTGGCGCGCCAGCAAGATCTACGTCATTTTGACGTCACGGTGTCGCGCTACCGGTCGGGTGCGTCGAGTATGTAGAAGCCCTAAGCCTTATGGTGCATTCAGAGCACCTCGGAATGACAAGGACCGCCCCCATGGCTACTTTGTTTTTCCGACAGCAAGTGTTCATGTGCTTTGCCATCGGAATGTGTGACAAACACGGATGCCACAACAAAGGTTAAAACATACACTCACTAATCCTAAACAAACAACTGTAAAAATATAGTGTAAGATGCTGGTGAAAGAAAGATATGCAGCTTTCAAGTGACAAAAACGGCAAATTCCCAAGTTCACATTAAACTGTTGGACATGAAAGGCCACATGGACTACAAACGAACTACAACGTGACGACAAAAGTGATGACGAGCCCCTAACTGGGCAACTCTGTTAGCAAAATCTAGCCCCAGTTTCCGACCTCTGACTCATACATTACGTGACGTGAATGACGCGGAATGATGATGTTTTCACTCGGAGAAAGGTTTTTACGAAGCCCATGAACGCTAGGTTACTCTGCAGCACACGCATTTTCACATTTTACACACAGTCACTGGGCCACGGCCAATCAGAGGGGAGGTCCCGCCCTTCACTATCTGTGATTTGTTTAAACCACGATATTGGCCAAATATGTGTCTGTTATATTGAACCAAAGGTAGAGTTTCAATGCGGACACTTTTTCCTCTCTCGAATAGCTGGTCGCACCGATGCGACCTCCGATTTTTTTTAGTCGCACTTTTGAAAAATTAGGTCGCATATGCGACTAAATTGGTCGCACTCTGGAGCCCTGACATGAGATATAGGTTAAGGAAACTATTCAGTTTTTGAGTGATAAGCAAAGTGTTGAGGAAATTAATCATACTTTAAGTCATCTTGAAAATCTCTTCTAGGCCCCATCCATTGGATCATGCCTTAAGTATGAGCTACACCAGGCGCGTAACTGAAGCGTTCCGTTCGCAACGCATACTGTACAATTAATTAAAAAAAAAAAAAACATTTCGAATGTACGTGCCGCTATCATGTCTGGTGTAGCTACCTCCATTGATTATAGTGGCAGCTAATTGTTGCAGCAGACGCTATGCGAACGGAACGCTTCAGTTACGCGCCTGGTGTAGCTTCACTGTTAGAATGTGTGGACTTAAACATGTCGGTGATGCTAGAATGCTTCAGTACAGACTGTAGAGCAGGGATCTCAAACTCCCGGCCCGCGACGTATGTCAAAATAATAATGTAATCCGGCCCTTGAGGGTATTTTTAATTGCGACAAACGATACTGATTAAAATAGACGATAGATCCAAGTACGGTGACACATCTCATTTGTACTCTCCTCCACTATTTATTTTTTTTGACCCAAAATCGCTGCACAAAGTTTTCAGGAAATACTTGTATTACACGCGAGAAACATGAAGACGTGCATTTGTAATGACGCGGAAGCATGCAGGCCATAGTTTTGCACAAAAAAAAGCAGAAATAGGCCTACACCAAATGAATGGAGGTGCGTCTTTACGTGTATACGGTCCACTAAGCATACCATGCTTATTTCGACCCTCTGCCCAACATAGAGGTTGTAGTGGTAATCGTGATGATAAGTGTCCGTAATGGACGTGGTACAGACAGCAGGGCTAGTAGAAATAGGGCTCTGAAGAACTACAAAGTCACCCGCGATAGGAACTGATTTGACCAGGATACTTTATTGTAGGCCTTGTGGTTATAGGCTAGTAATAGTTTACTATTGTTGGTAAACATCTTAGGTGTTTTCCTGTTATGTGGGTAATATGACAAAAAAGAAAGTAAACCTGCTCAAATATGTTCATTCAGTATTTACTGAAAGGTGCATCATTTGAGGTGCTTCTCATCCAGTGGCAAATTAGATGGGTAAATTAACCCCCTTCATAAACTTTTGTTTATACTCAAAGATTTTTACATTTACAGTAGGACTTTATCTCTGACCACTTTCAAGCCATGGCCTTTTGAATTTTTGATATAAAAATCCAATGGTGTTGCTTTCTTAACCCTGATGCCTAGTTTGCCAGGTTTAAAAAAAGTTATGAGAGGAAAATATTTTTATTTGGTGTGAAACACACACATAGGCCTACCTGTTTCTATGCTTTTTTGTTTGTTTTTATAATTTGTATTAATATTTATTTAATCATTATTTTATTTATAAGCTAAGGTTGCTAGCACAGGTGTCTACAATTAGATAAAAAAAGACTTGCACTTTCTGTTTGTAGTTTTGTGTTTGAAAATACAGTATTTGAAAAAACATTGCATTTTAGGAAATAGCCGTTCTTTTTTGTATTATTCTTTAACACTGACGTGGCCCTCCAATCAGATGACATTGGCAGAAGTGGCCCTCAGCTCATTTGAGTTTGAGACCCCTGCTGTAGAGTGAGTAAAATTGGTATGTAAGCTAATGTATCACATTAGCACATATCATATCAACAACAACCTGATATTATGTTCTAGTGGCTTTGTTCCATTTGATGCCAAATGTGTTGTACATGCATATATATTATATAATATATAATATATAATAAATATTTTTCAATAATTTGTCTGTATGTCCTTCAGATTTTGTAGAACTTGATAAAGTTAGTTACCAAAGACAGAGATTATTTCTTTTCTCTCTCTCAGACACTTTTCACTCTCACTATTCTTGTTTTAGGACACTGTGCAACCCAGCCATGCATCTCTAAGTGGAATCAATAATTGAAAACTGAAATCATATTGAATTAAAGTCACCGAACAGGAAAGTCATTTTAATGAAAGGAAGTGTTTCCACTTGACTGGGATAAGCAGATGGGTCACTTTTGGACAGCTGTTCCAGGAGGATCACAGTTGACTTTGAAGATTCCCTGTGTATTTCCTGTGAACAGATTCAATGACGTTTTAAAAGCTGTAAGCATATAATTTTGAGAGGTTTTTTTTGTGTAAACATTACTCAAACCAATTTGCCAATTACCAAAATAATTGGCGATTAATTTAGGTAATAGTTTATCAATCTGATCATTCTTGTAGCCCTAATCATGGTTATGGTTATAGTTATGCTTTTGTCCAAAGCGACATACAAATACAAAACAATATAATACTTAAAACTTAACAGGGAACAAATTAAGATACAAGGATACAAGGAAGTTTATTGCCACATGCATATAGTTACTGGAAGTAAGAAATGCAGTGAAATTAAGTCTGGTGTCCGCCTATTTGTGCATTTATGGGGGGGGGGGGGGTAAAAAGTGCAATAGAAGAGGGGTTTAGTAGATTAAGTGGCAAGGGCTGCATAAGAAAGGTGGGGGATGATTGGGATTGGGGGGGGAGGCACCAACAAGGAGCACCCAAGAGCAACAGGGGCAAGGAAAAACTCCCTTACCAAGGAAGAAACCTTGGGCATATCCACGGCTCAAGGGGCTAACCCAACTGCCAGGGGTCTTGGTGTGTGTGTTGGGGGGATGACAAGGGAGATGGGATAGTATGCTGTGTATGTGTGGGGAGAGGGCAGTGTGCAATATGTGTGTTGGAGAAGCTTGCTCATGAGACAATGTGCTGTGTATTGGGGGGGGGGGGGGCAGTGTGCTGTAAGTATGTTGGGGATGTGTGTTGGAGAAGCTTCCTGATGAAATAATGTGCTGTGTATGTAGGGGAGAGGGGGGGGAGGGGCAGTGTACTGCAAGTATGATGTATGTGAGTGATGACAGTGAAGATGTGTGTGTGGGCGGTAGGGGAGTGGAGCAGTGACTGTGTGTGTGTAGTGTGTGTGTGGGTAGGTGGGGGCAGTATGCTGTAAGTATGTAGAGGAGGTGTGTTGGAGAAGATCCTGAAGACAATGTGTTGTGTATGTAGGGGGGGGGGCAGTGTGCAGCAAGTATGTAGAGGAGGCTTACTGTAGCAAGCAGTGTGCTGTATGTAAAGTATGTGAGGTGAGATGGGTAGATAGATGTAGGAGAAATCAAAATTAATACATAAAAAGTCCTATGGAGATGGAGAAAGTCAGACGTGTGTGTGTGTGTGTGTTTTGATGTGTGATTAAAAATAAGAAAATAAATGATGTTGGTCAGACTATAATAGAATAGTAATAATAAACAACCATGTCAATTCAATCAATAGCCTAATGAAATAAACAATGAAAAAAGGGAAAATAGCAATAATAAACAATAATGTACATTCAATCAATAATATAATACATTAGCATACATTATGGAGAATATCAATAATAAACAACAATGTCAAATTAATCAACAGCCTAATGAAAATAGTTCAAGTACAAATTCAAGTAGTTTTATTGTCATGTACATATAAAATTAATTATAAGTAATGACATCCTTAAGCTCAAGAGCCAGCTCAACTTAAGAGTAAATTAAAAGCAGTAATTAAGAAGGTGTATTTTATGTGTGGGGGAGAGGTGATGAAAAGGGGTATGATGAAAATGTGTGTGTGTGTGGAGGGGGTATGTTGTTGTGTTTGCGTGGGGGTTCTGAGGTTTGAGGTTGATTAGCTATGGAAAATTACAGTTCAGCATATTGGTGTCTTGTGGATAGAAGCTGTCTCTGTATCTGCTCGTAGAAGTCCGCATACTCTTGTACCTTCTACCAGATGGTAGGAGGGTGAAGACACTGTGGCTGGGATGACTGGGGTCAGCAAGGATTCGCTTGGTCTTCCTCCTGCAGCGCTGGCTGTAAAGGTCCTGGATAGTTGGTAACTCCTTGTGATGCGTTGCGCTGACCTAACCACCCTTTGCAGAGCTTTGCGATCATGAGCGGTGCTGTTACCATACAATGCTGTAATGTTGCCGGTCAGGATGCTCTCAATGGTACAGCGGTAGAAGTTGGTCAGATATTTTACCGTCCATACGAAACTTCCTCAGCCGCCGAAGAAAGAAGAGTCGCTGTTTTGCTGACTTTGTGACCATACCGGTGTGACCAGCTCAGATCCTCGCTGATGTTAACTCCAAGGAATCTGAAGCAGCTGACTCCAATATAGGTGTGTGCTCTTCCTGCAGTCTCCTGTAGTCCACAATCAACTCCTTGGTTTTGCTGACGTTGAGCAGCAGGTTGTTGTCTTGGCACCAGGAGGTCAGGGTTGCCACCTCTGCTCTGTAAGCAGACTCGTCATCACACTTAATGATGGTGTTTGAGGTGTGAGTTGCCATACAGTCATGAGTACAACGAGTACAGCAGGGGGCTTAAGACACATCCCTGCGGTCCACCAGTGCTGAGTGTTAGAGTGGAGGAGATGATGTTACTCAGCCGTACTGCCTGTGTCCTGGATCCAACTGCACAGAGAGGAACTGATGTTCAGGTCTCTCAATTTCATGATCAGCCTGGATGGAGCTATGGTGTTAAAAGCGTAGCTGTAGTCGATGAAGAGCATCCGTACATAGGTGTTTTTCTTATCCAGGTGAGAAAGAGCAGTGTTCAAAGTAAATGCTATCGCATCATCTGTAGACCTGTTTGGCCTACAGGCAAACTGGAGTGCATCTAATGTAGAAGACAGGGAGGATGTAATATGATCTTTAACTAAGCGCTCAAAACACTTCATAACAACAGAGGTGAGAGCAACAGGGCGGTGATCATTAAGGTAGCTCACTATTGATTTCTTAGGGACTGGAATGGTGGACCTCTTGAAACATGCGGGGATAACAGACTGATGCAGGGAGAGATTAAAGATTTCCATAAAGACCTCAGCTAGTTCAGATGCACAAGCCTTGAGAACACGACCTGGGATGTCAGGTCCTGGAGCCTTATGTGTATTCACCCTTCTAAATGATTTACATACATTTCTTTCAGATAACTGAAATGGGCAGCAATCTTGCTCTAACAGAGACTCTGACCTGATGTCTTTTTCAAAGCGGGCATAGAAGGAGTTCAGCTCCTCTGCAAGAGAAGCAGACACCTCTGCTCTGACGCTCCTTCCTCTGTAGTCTGTAATTGTCCTTAGTCCACTCCACATGTCTCTGGTGTTAGAGCCGCTGTAGTGTGACTCCACCTTTTCCCTGTACTGTCTCTTAGCACTTCTAATTGATTTTCTCAGTTCATAACTTTAAATAAAACAATACTATACAAACCTTAACACATAAGAAGTGCTTAATGAAATAAGTGTATGTTCAACAGATATGTCTTTAGACAAATTACATTTGCTGCCAGGGCTAGTCTAGCAACTCTCCGTTGGCTTGTGAGCTCGAAAAATTAAACTTCTATCAGGCCAATCAAATCGTGTATATAGAGTCGTTAGGTGGGCTTAATATAATGATTGATGGCAGAGTTGCAACGGTTTGACTTGAATTCCCTGCTACTTGAAAACAAATAAGATAATGTTGCTGTTGGCGAACAGTGTGACACAAGTTAAGCTTTATTAAGTTGGCAAAAGTTTGAACTAGCCAACTAGCTCCGCTGGTGGGAAACGCATGGGACTAGTGCTGTCCTATTGCGTGTTGAGGGAATTTGAAAGACAACCGATTATCCCGCCCCTCGGATTGAGTACTGCGAACGGTGAGTGCCCAGACCCTACATTTTAATTTCATTCCATCAACATGGAACCAGGAAAAAAGTCTTGAATTTGACCTAGTGTTTATGACTGGTCCACACAACAGATGGTCTTCCACAGACCGCAGTGGGCGGTTGAGGATGAACGTCTTGATCAATTAAAATAACAGGGAGAAGATCCAGTCAGTGTCCTATAGGCCAAAGTGAGAGATTTATGTAATTCTGGCTACTATAAGGAGCCTATGGAGAGTAACTAGGAGAGGAGTTACATGTGTCCTCTTTGGCTGATTGAAGACCAGGCGTGCTCCAGCATTCTGAATCAGCTGTAGCGATCTTACTACACAAGCAGGTAAGCCAGCTAATAGTGAATTTCAATAGTCCAGCTTGGAGATGACCATGGCCTGAACAAGAAGTTGTGTGAAATCTTGTGTCAGATAATGTCTGATCTTCCTTATGTTGTAAAGCAGTGGTCACCAACCTTTTTGAGCCAAAGATCCCTGAACAAAGGCAAGATCTACCTTGAAGCGTCAAAAGAGAACCAAAGTCAAAATACTCGTGAATCCGTGCCTCTGTACCTTTTAGTCTGGATGGCATTCATTTTACAAACCTAAATCGCATTTTCCTTATACAGGCATCAATGACAGAACTACACTTAACATAGTCTTTACTTACATTATTTTGGTTTTGATTATCTAATTGGATTAAGTGTTTGTGACAACATGTCATGATAAATTACATAATGTTTGATCACTGTTTTGGTATGAAGCATCTTTCACGTAATGAATGCGCACTCTAGAAAGTGAAAGTAACCTAGGCCTAGGCGCTGCGTGTCTGTAGCTGTCTGTGCACATCCACAATAGATTACGTTCCTCAAATGGAGAACACATCCATGTTCCCTCACGTCTCATGGCCATTCTATGTAATCCTTCTGTATTTACAAAATTCCTGACAGTTCCTGATCACTAAACTTTTGTTTTCCTTTCCTGGAGGGCGCACCTGCAAAGTGTTTCTGCGCATATGTGTGTGTCTCTACATGGGGTTACGTTCGGTTCAAGTCAGAAGTTGGTCCATCCGGTCCCCGCAGTGGTGGAGGATTGAGAAGAGTCTTGAAAGTGGAAAAAAGTTTTCTGCTGTCAGTGGCGCTCTCAATCTTGCTCTGATAGAATGCCTTTTTTGCAAGTGAAACAGTGGATGAAAAAGATGACAGCAAAGACTGGTAATTACTATCATTTCCATCTCTGGATTTACGCCATTTCCTTTCAGCAGGTCTAAGTTCCTTTCGTATTGAGACTATACTGTTCGTCAGCCATGGATGACGAGGTTTAGAACGAGTGGGCCTTGAGGAAGGAGGACATGCTGCATTTAGACAATATACTCATAATATGGCTTTGAGTGGCATTTATGCTGTTTTGTTTTCAATATTATTCTCTGGCCCTGCATTGGAATGTGCTGTATCAGTCAGTCACTGACTGGGGGGTCAAATGGTGGTTGGTCAGCTCCATATAGCCTGTTCTGCTTTTTTTTCTTTCAGTCAGTATCATTACAGTTGGCTAATTCCTATAACAGACGGTAATGATTGTCTCATTATTATACACATTTTATACACATCTTCAAAAACTCCAAAATGACACAAAAGCATTCAGCAAAGTCGCTGTAGCTAATGAGCCACTGTTATCAAATTAGTAAGAAGTGTGGAGAAATCCAAGGGCTGGCATGGTCTTCCTGGCTTTATCATCATGACTCATCGTGGAAAAATGGCTTGTAGTTTGTCCCCATGTACCACCATTGGAAACATCACATATACCCCCCCCCCACCCCCCTACTATCTTACGAAGAACAGAGGCATACTGTAAACCTCTTAACCATTCACTTGAATGCAGCTCTATAATGCTGTTTGGTCATGAAAAGAGTGATTAAATCACTGTCATTTAAAAGTTTGGGGACATTTCAAAATTTCCATTCCACTCCGGACAGAATACCAACTAACTGCTTCTTCCCTATAGTCCTTGCATAGTTCGGAGCTGTCCTTATTGGGTCACTGTCTTCTTTTTGGCGTAAACCGGCTCCGATCAAGTGCCGTCCACTGAGTGTGGCATAGCATTGCAAATTGGAGTAATCGCCTTCTTTCTTCAAGATTCCTTTTTTTTCTGTACACATTTCTCCCTTTATGGCCACCACAGCCCTCTCAAACCAACACACTCCCTCCACCATGCTGATATTGCACTTTCTTGCTAAAATACACATTTACAACATTGTATACACTGTATTTCTGATTAATTTGGTGTTACTTAAATAGCTAAAATGTTTCCCGTTGAAAACGAGGACATTTCTCAGTGACCCAAAACTTTTGAACGGTAGTTATGTGTTGTCTGATAAAAAAAAAGGCAGTATAACTATAAGAGAATTACCTCTACATTTACTGTACCAGTCTTTTAGAGAAAAATGTGGCTCAATGCTTTTGCTGAAACAATTTGCTAATAGGTACTGAACACCAGCATGCTGTGGAGACATGGGCAGGAAGTGAGTAGTGGGTGTAAACTTTTCTCCCAATTGTGATACCATTCTGTTGCAGTGAATGAATCACATGGTAGGTGTGGTTTGGAATTCAGTGATAATGCATGCCCTTTTGTTGCCACACCTTACCAGTGCTTGCGCAGAGGCCCAAACAGTCCACTTACTCCCTGTCACAGGGCCAAGATTTTTTCCCCCCACTGCCCTTGTAATGGTAACAGCATGCAGAAACATGTTTTCTGAAACCCCATAGCCTTCCAATTGTAATGTCACATCAAAATAAGCTACACATCTAAGTCTTCACTCTTACTCATGGAAATAATGAAGAAAATACCTACAAGTAGAGTCAAAAAGATACTGCGCTTGTGTAATGTAGATATGATTTAAGCATTTCACCCCCCCCCCCCTTGTGTAAAGAGGAAGTTTCAGTGTGAGTGAATGAGTGAAAATGGCTTTAAAATGATAAACAGTTGAATCAATTCTTCTATGTGGATGACCATTTGCCTAAAACATGGGCCTCAGCTGGTGAGTGTATGGTGCTCCATTGTATTTTGTTGTCCATCCAAAGCACTTTAGATAATGCATTTGACATATGCGCTCACTCATACACTGTCACACACACAAAGGTTCACCCCTCTGCCTTTTTTTCTGTCCCATTAATGTTTCCCCCAGTGTATTAAACTCACCATCTGCCAAAACCATCAATGAGACTGCGGAGGTTTGTCTTGCGAGTCTGCTCTCAAGCAGCCCATCTAGAGGGGTGGGTAGATGTATAAAGGGCTGCATGACCGCAGCAGAGACTGACTGACAGTATAAATAAAATGATGTCGTACTTTGACATATTCCAGGGATTACAAAGAGAATGTTGATTCAATAAATGGATAATGTGAAACGCAAAATGCAATAAAGAAAAATATATGTAATTAACCGCGTTATTATGGACAGTAGTTGGACATTGTCTACTACTGATATTGTCATATTGACTTACATTTATGTTTAATGTCATTACACTGTAGCCTATAGTGTGTAGGTAAAATTGAGTGTCTGTCACTTTAAGAACGTGAGAGTAATTCAGTCATGGTTTTAGGCTAGTCGAAAATGGGCATAATGCATACGAATATGTGGATACAATTCATTTTGTTTTCTATGTAGTTAGTTTAAATAAATGTTCAAAAACCAAACAAGTAGAAGAAAATATTTTCATATGATGAACTATTAACACAATATTCAAGCAGTAGTTCATTATTTTGGGGTGCTATTACATTACAGTTACAGCCAGAAGTTGGAGACCAAGTAGAAATGTGCTGCAATTTAAAAACTGGATTACTCGGGAATGGCTTATTGTACAAATGAATGCTTTATATCCCCGTATTCGGTAAGGTCTGCCGTTTGTTTTGACCAGCTAAAACCCCCTAAAGTGTCCTACATACTAATAGAATAATAGTATTGCTGATTGATTGCTGATTTATTTTGAAGTGCGTGCACATTTCCAAACAGTGATATCGTACCATATGAGTTGCATGCGCTACAGAGATTTCTAAAGATTGCTGTAGGCTAGTGGCGGCGACTAGCGTGAGCGAGCTGAAACATTGCTAAGGTGCAGCTAAGAGAGCTCCAGACCACTCTTACCAACGAACGACGTACAGACATTCGTAGCAAAGTACCTTTCGGGGAATGCATTAAAATGTTAAGGTAGAGCTTAAGGTAGAGGTTACGAACTACATAGCGTTGAGAAGGCTATGGGAAACCAGCCCCATGTTAATAGTTCTGAAATATCCTCTATTTTGATGGTGATGTCAGTTGACTGCACGTCACAGCTACCGTTTAAACTTCAGATCTACACATTAATGCCCATCAATACAAAAATAGAAAAACTGACATCTGCATGTAAGCATCCCATATACCACACGCAGACATAAATAATTGTAATTATTTAAGATTAGATTATTTAACCGTTTTTATGTTCGTTAGAAGATATATGAACATATTAGGCTTAGGCTATACAGTATCTTACTCGGTACATTGGTCATGTCAGTTGTTTGCTATTTGTGAGAGTCCTACTGTGTGTGCTGCCTGTGCAATAATGTTTCGGGGGGTCACTTAAAGGAGAATTCCGGTGTGATTTTGACCTAAAGTGTTTTGAAACATGATACCGAGTGTGAACGTATGTCTCATAGCCCATCTCGGCTTGTCCCCTGCACTCCGAAATCTGGCGCTAGTTAGCCGATGCTACCAACAAGGCGGTCAAAATAATTCCGTGGAAATGCATGGATTCCAGTTGCTGCTACTGGAAGAAACTGTAATCCATGCATTTCCACAGAATTATTTTTGGAATCTGATCCCTTATCATACCTGTTCATTCTTACTCGTCGCTCGACTTATCGTGACTAAATTCAAGATGGCTGCAAACGCTAAACTTCGTGAAGATACTGTCTGTATAAATCGTCTTGTAAGTAAACTACCAGTGCTTTTTCAAAGTTCTCAATGTCTCGTTTTAAATGTCAGGGAAGTCTACCAATGAAGTGTGGAGATACATTGAGCCTCGTAAATGGTGTAAAACAGTGATTTATTTGCATGGCTATGCCGATGCCGAGGCACCACCATTGACCGCCTTGTTGGTAGCATCGGCTAACTAGCGCCAGATTTCGGAGTGCAGGGGACAAGCCGAGATGGGCTATGAGACATACGTTCACACTCGGTATCATGTTTCAAAACACTTTAGGTCAAAATCACACTGGAATTCTCCTTTAAGAAGACGTTTGAAGATAAGAAAGAGGTCGAGTAAGAAAGTAAGGAAATGTGTAGGCTTAAATAACATATAGGCTTAGATTTTGACGCAGCACAGACTAAACTAAATGTTCCTTTCTCTGCTTTTATCTCAAAGGCCTAATAAACGATAGCCTACATTTAGACAAAGATAATGGCAAACTATTTTGGTAACATCTTGTTTTATAATTTAATTGCATTCTTGTCCGCTTTTACTTTATTATGGCCATTAAATGTATACTCTGATTCATCACAAGTAAATACAATAAAGAATGGGAACGTAAGTTGGATAATTATATTCTTAGTTGTAATTTCCCTGTGTGTCCTGCTGGTTACCTCAGTGAGAAGTAGGCTACCTGTTAAGACGCTCTTAGGGGGGAATTCTCCCATTTCTCCCATATGCGTAAGTAAATAAAAACGCGTAACTACGCGCATTTCAGCCTCTGCAAATTCTCCCCTCTGTCATTTACGCGCGATAGAGGGAGTTACACATTTTGGGAGGAGCACCCCCAAAGTCTGGCCGTTTCTTATGTATACAACTCTTGCGCACATTCTGCCACTGACTGAGAGTGGCCCAGCCATAGTCCAGACCTCAATCCATCAAAAAAAGTGAACACAAGGCCAGAGGGATGGCAAATAATCGCTCTCGACTCAAAACCCAGATTGCTGTTAAAAAGGTGCAGTCTAGAATCATTGTGAAGACATGGAGGGGCTTGGTAGGTATTATAAGAACCATTTTGAGAGCTGTGAATGCAAATAAAGATGTTTCATTGATTATTTAAAAAGGGTATGAATAATTTTAGACACAGCATTTTTCATAAAAATGTTAAAAAAAGATGCTTCTTTTTTTGATTCCATGTTTCTACCACATTGTCTTACAACCTTTTGACATGTGGTAGTGTCATTTTCAGTCAAAACAAACATATCGATAATGAGAAAATCAACATTGAATCAATATTTGCCAGGGGTATGAATCATTTTGTTCTTAACTGTAAATAAACTTGACTTGACTTGTCTTGACTTGACTTGACAATCAGGTACCAAATCCCTATATCAAGTTTGGGCTTCGTACATCAAAGCGTTGCAGAGATACGAGCTCACTTCCTGTATTGCAGCGCCCCCTATAGAGGCCAAATGATACCAATTTCCTTAGTCTGCCTACCTGAAGCCTTATCCTCGACTCGAACGCGGAGTTAACCAGCCTGAGATCGGAACTCCAATCCATTGAGATTCTTCTGGAGGACGCTGTCTGGCGTCAATCACTGCTCCTTTCCTGTCTGGAAATACTGCACAGAGTTAATCCATCAGGCTCCACCGTTTCAACGCCTCACGACTCCACCAGTCCGACTGCTCCTTCTGGGGGTACGTCCTCCACCTGGTCCTCCGTGGTGAGGAAGAAAAAATGTCTGTCTCTCCTGTTTTCTCCTGAGGTCGATGACTTCGCTATCCCGGTCAGCAACTTCTTTGCACCTCTGCAGACACTCCAGGACATGGAGCTTGGGGCTGCGGGGATTGAGTCAACGCGAGGAACATCTCTATCATCTACCACTGAAGGATAGGGCCACGAGACATCGCCGAAAGGCAGAGTGGAGCAACTTGTTGCTGTGCGGCTGCCGCTGAGCCCGGAGGCGCATCTCAAGGAACTCCTCAAACGAACTCCTGGCCCTCGCCACAGAAGAAGAAAACGCAGCGCCTCTCGCAGCGCCCCTCCTTCTTCCTCGCCTGTTGGATGTCGGAAGCGCTGTCGTCGCAGCTCTCCCTCCAGTGTGTCCGGCTCCAAGGATGCCTCTCTCACAGTACACCAGCTGGGAGGAACACCTGCGTCTGCACACGGTACTCCCTGGCCTTCTGGTGCGACTGCAACGACTGATGACATCATGCACCTGGGTTCCGTTTCACTGCTTCCAAACCCCATATCCAACACTTCACTGCCCCCTGGCCCTTTGGAGCCAGAACCCCCTGCTACCTGAAATCTTCCCTCTAATCTTGCTGTGTTCTCATATAAGGACACATCTTCTCCCCAACTTCTTTTGCTAGGGGGTCTATAATAAGAGGAATCATGCTCCCAGAGGCCATCTCATACTCTCTGAGTGATGATAAGGTCAGTGACTTTATCCTCCTCCTAACAAAACTCCTTGACCTTCACCCCTCTGTAAACTTATGTACATATTGGGGCAAATGATGTAATGGACAGGCGGTCATCCAAACTGCACCAAGACTTTGAGAACCTCTGTTTTAAGGCCAATTCCCTGGGTAAACAACTCATCATATCAGGCCCTATTCCATCTCCCTCTAGGGGAAGTGAGTCTTTTAGCCGCCTCTTTGGGCTGCACTTATGGTTAAAAAATGTCTGTGTTGTTGCCGGTTTTAATTTTATTTGGAATTTCAAATATTTTTGAATCAGGGATGATCTGTTTGGGAGAGATGGCTTCCATTAAAATAGGGATGGAGTCAGACAACTGACTTTTTATTCCCTTAAATTACATTGCCTATGGTATACATTGACAGTTTTTCCAGCGTGACCCTCCCCTTGCGGCCTCCTATATCTCCCAGCCTATAAATTATGTGGGTCCGGCTGGCAATGTAAATCCACCTTGCTCCTGTCCACCCACCCAGCTCACGCCATCTAGTGCTAGCACCCCCAGCTGTCCTATCCCAATACTAACAAGTGATAGGAGATATCGATTACATCCAGCCTATGGGGTAAATCTGGCCAATCTTCAGCGAGTAGCTAAGCAAACTCAGAATGTTCAAGAAGCTCACACCACTATAGTGAAACTTGCCCTATGTCAAATCTCTCTTAAACAAGTCTTTAATCAATGATGTTATTTGCTCATATAACCTTGACTTCTTGCTCTTAACTGAAACTTGGTTTGACCTGGCAAACAATGTGTCGACCCTTATTGAATCAGCCCCCCCATTACAATTTTATGAGTTCAATCCGTGAACACAAAAAAGGAGGTGGAATAGCCACAATTTTTAATGCATCTTTTCAATGCAGACAGTCATCATTAGGTGACTTTGTTTCTTTTGAATACCTGAGCACAATGATTAAGGGTTCTCCTCAGATTTTATTATCATTTACAGGCCACCAAAGCACTCTCCTAAAGTTTTTCTTGAAGAACTAAGTGAACTACTGTCTCCCATTTGTTTAGAGTATGACTGTGTCATAATATCTGGGGATTTCAATCTGCATGTTGACAATCTGGAAAACAGCTATGCTAGTGAACTGCTCTCACTACTTGACACATTACACCTAACACAACATGTACAGGGGCCAACACACTCCCTTGGCCATACAATTGACCTAGTCATCACAAAAGGTGTTGATATTTCATTAACCGTTAGGGACTTAACATTGTCTGATCATTCTTGTATTTTTTATGTATCCATATCCCCACAAAAGTCTAACAGCTTTGTGATGATAGGAAAAAGAATGATCAATGACCACACTGTTCTCTTTGAACAAGCATTTCTCCCAGAACTTTCAAGTCCAACATCAAACTCAGTAGATGACGTGATGGATAATTTTAATTCACGAGTGTTGGAAATTATGGATGATATAGTACCACTAAAACTTAAGAAACTCAATGGAAAACAGAAAGCCCCATGGAAACAAAACCCAACAGTTAAACTTTGAAGAGAGTGCAGGAAGGCAGAAAGACAGTGGCGCAAAACCAAGCTCCCGGTACACTACAAAATATATAAGGAGATTTTAATATTTTAATTCTGAGAAATTTTAATACTGAGACATATACAGCAAGAAAGTTGTTCTTCTCTAACATTACAGGAACTTGAACAACACTCGAGTTCTGTTCTCGACAGTTGAAAAACTGACCAATCCTCCCCTCAACTAGGACCTGAGCTCATCTCCACCAGCAGGTGCAATGCGTTTGCGTCTTTTTTCCAAACAAAGATTGATCAGATCAGACTGAACATATTATCTCAAACCCATGTCACTCAGCAACCAGAACCAATAACCACAAAGACTGGAATATTAAACCTGATGTCCAATTTCAGCATGATTGACTCTGAAACTCTTCAGAAAACGGTACAAACCTTCAGCTCCTCCACATGCACACTAGATACTCTGCCCACCATCTTAAATCTGTCCTTCACCTACTAGTGCCAGATTTGCTGAAAATCATAAATTCATCTTTGGAGACGGGCACATTTCCTAAATCCCTAAAGACTGCTGTTATAAAACCATTACTTAAAAAGAACAACCTAGATACATCCATACTAAGCAATTACAGGCCCATTTCCAACCTACCGTTGATTGGCAAAATTATTGAAAAAATTGTTTTTAATCAACTCAACTCTTTTCTGACACTGAACAACTGCCTTGACAACTTTCAGTCAGATTTTCGGGCCAACAACAGCACCGAAACAGCTCTTGCCAAAGTCACAAGTGACATTTGGCTAAATACAGACTCAGGCAAGGCATCAATTTTAGTACTACTGGACCTCAGTGCAGCCTTTGACACTGTGGATCACACCATATTACTTCAGCGACTTGAGCACTGGGTTGGTTTCACTGGTGTTGTTATCAGGTGGCTTAAATCCTACCTACTAGACAGGAGCTTCTCTGTTATTGGAAACTGTTCTTCAACACCAACATCTTTGACCTGTGGAGTTCCCCAAGGCTCAATCTTGGGTCCATTATTATGACCGCCGCACAGCGAAGCGGAGGTCTTATAGGTTTAGTCAGATTTATTTATTTTTTCTTTTTCGCATGGCCAATTTTCCGTCAAGGATTCCAGGGACACTGAAAGACTGTGGTGCACGAAACTTGGTGGGCATGTAGCCCCACAAGGATAGCATGGAACCATTGTTTTGATCTGTAGCCCCTCCGCTGGACTGGACACCCCGAAAGGAGGGTAGGGCGGACACAGTTTTCTGTGAATATCTCGAGAACCGTAGGGTTTAGGAGGACCACCTTTTTTTGTATGTTGATCTTAAGGGGCCATGTCAACCCATTCCATAACCACTCATTTCATGTATACCCCCATAGTTAAAAACGAAAAAATTAAAATGAGGTGTTGTAATCGCAGGTATCTGTGACCTAACATGGTCAAAACTGCACGAAATTGAAAGTGTAGGATCATTATGACACCCTCTGAATGCATGCCAGTTCCGTGGACTTCCGTTCATGGGGGGCCAAACAATAAATTAATTTATGTGTACATTTAGTGACCGTACACCAACAGAGTTTTCTGTGAATATCCAATTTTTTGCGTATGTTTGCCTCCAGGGCTGTTAACCCATTCCATATGCACACATGTGCATAAACAGATATTCACACACACATACATTCACAGTAATCATACGTATGACACATACACACACAGTAGACATATGTATGCATGCATGCACATGCACACACACAGGCACACCCACAAGCACATGCATGCACACACACACACACATAAACACGCACACATGCACACAATTCAAGAATTTTTCAGAATTATGAACAGGCAAGATGGGGGTGGGGTTGTATAAAATGTATTTTACATGTGAAATCTATGAACTAATCATATTTTGGTACTTGTTGTCTAGCAGATAACAGTAAGAATTGAGTATGCATAATGCAATTCAGTGAGACAGTTAGAATCATATACTGTATGCCTTTCACCTTTTGTTTTTAACCAGCAGCCAGACCAGCAGATACCCTGACTTTGCTGAATTATTGAAGCTAAGCAGGCTTAGTTAGTACTTGGATAAGAAACCTCCTTGGAAGAGTAGGTTCCTGCTGGAAGTGGTGTTGGTGGCTGGCCAGTAGGTGGCACTGCCAAAAGCCACCAAACAAATATCAATCCCAATGTCCTATTGCAGTGACAGGGACACTGTACTGCAAGAGAATGTTTTCCTTTGCATGAATGTTAAATTGAGGTCCTGACTCACCATGGTTGTTAAAGATCCCATGGCACTTATCGCAAAGAGTAGGTGCTTCCCTGATTTGCTTTATTTATGTACACATACATAAAGACACACACACATGCACACATACATAAAAACACACACACACACACACACACAAAGACACATAAACACACATACACACACACACATGCACCCATACAAACACACCTACATACACAAACACAAGCACACACACACACACACACACACACACACAAAAAAAACACACACACAAAACACATATACACAAAAACAACCACACACTCTGCACACACTCAATTACAAACACACAAAAAAGGAACAAAGTAGGAAATTAACACAATTTGACAAGCGTGCATGGGCATCGGAGCCATTATACTAGGGTGGGACATGTCCCACCCACTTTTTAAAATTGTTAGTTTGGACCCCCCCACTTTTGCCGTGCGAAATACCAGTGCTGTTTTCAGCATCTGTTTAGTGCTTCATTGTCATTGGATTCTCCCATTTGCGCGTAAATCGATTGTAAGCTGTTTTTTTTTTATTACACGCATTCTCCCATTCCGCTTCTGTCACACACACAGCGACAAGCGCTAAATACCCGCAGTGTTGAAGAGATCAGTCGTCCCCCTCACTTTTGATAAGGAAAAAAGCCTTATATAGGTACGCCCAATAAATAATAACCTATAGGTTAACCCTACCTATGTAAAACTCCCCATTAACAGCATCACGTCACTAACCACAGCCATCTAAGACTGCACAATCTCGTATTCACTCTGATATCTGAAGCCAGTTTGTCTACTTACCGTAAATCTTCAAATTATGACCGGGGTCTTAAAGGAAAATTCCGGTATTTAGCACTTTGAGTCCCTTTTCTGGTTTGTTTTGGATGAACTAGAGTGGTGGACACCGACATTTTGACGATTGGTCCTGTCTCGACTTTTCTGACTCGTTTTGACCCTTACGAACCCTTAACGTTCGTTTTCAAAACTGTGCAACTCACCAAGTGGTTAGTGGTGTTCGTTGATTATTAAAAGCAAATATATCTGCGCAATGTATGATTTCCAGCCGTCTTATTTGCTATTGTGGAACTATTCACAACCGCTCAATATTTGAACCTGAAGCATAGACGTTGGCACAGTAATATCAACGTGCAATGAGTCTTCCAACAGAAATCAATGGGATTTTACAAAATGCCAAATAAAACACGACAGAAACTGTATTTCGCTACGCTACTTGTTTTGGAACATCAACGAACACCACTAACCACTCGGTGAGTTGCACAGTTTTGAAAACGAACGTTAAGGGTTGTTTTAGGACATGTTTGAGTAGCCTACACAGTATGCCTGCTGGCAGCCACTCTGACTAGTCAAAGGCGATTCAAAACGAGTCAGAAAGGTCGAAATGTCGGTGTCCACCACTCTAGTTCATCCACAACAAACCAGAAAAGGGACTCAAATTGCTAAATACCGGAATTTTCCTTTAAGACAAAGTACAGGCCTTTAGGGGCAGGCTTGTATTCGAGACATCCCTTTATTTCTTATGCGAGTTTTATTTTGAGACATACGTTTCTTGGAGCGGAATACTGGTAGGCTATCAAAAGCATGACATTTTCGGTTTAGTTTGATATTTAATTTACTTTTGGACTGTTTGATTATATTGTTAAATGTTGGGACTGATGGGCACTGAAATCTGGGGAGGTATTGATGATCACTATTACGTGATCATCAAAGTACAGAGGCTACCAGCTGCCACACGCACCTTCAGAAAGTGGACACCTGAAGCGGATGAGGCTCTGAGAGACTGCTTTGAGTGCACTGACTGGAGTGTGTTACAGAATGGAGAGGACTTAGAGGAGGTCACACAGTGTACAACTGACTACCTCAATTTCTGTATGGACATTGTTGTTCCCACCAGAACTGTCCGCTGCTTTCCCAATAACAAGCCTTGGATAACCAGCAATGTCAAGACCCTTCTTAATAGGAAAAAGATGTCGTACAGAGAGGGGGACATGGCAGAGCTGAGGCGCGTGCAAGTGGAACTCAAAGTCAAGCTGAAGGAGGCTAAGGAGGACTACAGAAGGAAGGTGGAACAGAAGTTGCAGGAAAACAACTTGAAGGAGACATGGGACGGCATGAAAATTATAACTGGCCTGAAGAAGAACAGCAGCTCTGTGGAGGGGGACCTGGACAGGGCGAACCAGTTGAACCACTTTTACAACAGGTTTGACTGCCCTGCTCCAATGGGAGTGGTCTGTCCACCACCCCCTGCAGACTCAGGCACTGCTCTTGTTTGCGTGCCTGCCCTATCCCCACCTCCCAGTCTCTCCAGCTCTGCATCCTGGTGACACCCAACGACCTAAACCATCACCACCTCACGCCCAACGACCTAAACCATCACCACCTCACGCCTTGCCTGTGCCTGCTGAGGCGTCCACGACTCTGGCAGCCTTGACAGGGACAGGGACATCAAGGAGGTGGTCATCCCCAAGCCCACACCCCCACACCCCCTCAATACCAGTGCAACACTCACCTCCACCATCACAGGCTATAGTACCCCCACCATCACTGGATATTGCACCCTTCCCCCACACGGTGATCACGAACAATGAGGCGACAACGACCTCAGTCAACAGCCATCAGACACACAGATCCCAGATGCACCCCTCCCCCTCCCCTCCCCTTACACCCCCCATCATCACAGGAAAACAAGTGAGCGCTAAACTAAACTGAACACGAGAAAGGCAGCGGGGCCTGACAGACTGTGTCCAAGGCCAGGGGTGTAGCAAGCGTGGGGGATGTGGGTGTTATAACGTACACACTTTTCCTGGAACACGATTCTATCCCCCACACTTTTTGTCAGATTAAAACGAAAGTAAAATATGGAAATAAACGCTCACGTAAAGAGTTGGAACCGTATGTCTAATAAGGGTGGGCTCTGATAACGCACACACAGAGAGACACAAATAGGTCTGTTGATTTGATTGAACGGTCATCCAGCCAATCACATCAAGTTAGCGTCAGTGAATAACCTGAGCCGCTCTGATCAAATTCAAAGTGTGCGTCTTTCAAGGCTGCTTGAGTCTGCATTATAAAGTCTGCAGTGATCAGATTTGAGGTAGAATTGAAATGATAATTGTTACCACATTATTAGTAAACCAATATTCACTGTCTGTTTGACAGTTTTTGTCACAATGTAGAAATGCACGAGTCAAAGTGAAAGCGGGGGTGCACGCACCAAGGCCCTTGGCTACTGTTCTCATTATTCTCTGTCTATGATCTGCAGCTTTTCTCAAACTATGGGCCTCCTCAACAATTAGCTTACTGGTCCACGTAGCCGCGAAATTAAGTTATGCCTGGTGCTTCACGTCTGATAATTTGCAGCAAGATTGAATGGTATGGAACAGCGGACTGAAAGAAAAGGCTAAACGTTTCCCCAATCAGAAATAGCCTTCTTATTAATTTGGTGTCATCAACTAACCTATATAGACATAGCCCAGCCAGGCCAGCACATATGTACGTCTCCAAGACGCTTGGAAAAGATCTGAACAGCTTACATCGCGCGTTCCATTTAGAACATCTTATTGGATCTTATTGATCTTACAAACGTCGGCGGCATTTCACTGTCAATGTTTGTCGTTCTACATCTACTGGAGATCTCAATGTCTTAAATATGATCGCGTTCCTTTTAGAACATCTTATTTTGATTTTACAAACAGCGACGTCAAGACACATTTGAGTTCTAGCCTACATCTGAGAACTAGGATTTCCAGCATGTAGAACTCAAAGAACGCTTATGAGCGCTCATGCAATATGTGCGTCCCTGCAGCAAGTGAAAGATAACGTGGGCTACAACACTAGTTTAAACAACAACGTGGCTTCCTGTAACTATTATTGAAAACAGCATAGAAACTGCTAATCATAATCTTTAAACTGACATTAATTAAGCTGGCTATATGCAACACAATTTATTTATATTCCCTTTGCATATGTTTGGGTAGACTTAAAACGTTTTTGAATTTGAGTATACAGTTCTGTCATTATTCTGTGTCCTTTACATTTATACATAGGTATTATATTAATAGTCCAGTGATACCTCGAAATTAGGCTGTTGTCTGTTAGGCATTTTATTGTAGCCTGCTAACCATATGCACAAAACATAATTTCTGAAATGATTACTTCATTTATAACATGAGATATGTCTCCATGTAGGGTAGTGTCAAATAGTGAAGTGATAGCAGGTAGATAATGTAGGCCTACATGTCACATGAGCCACACAAATGAGGGGCGCTGCTTGTTCTGTCCCTCCCAAACTGCATTAAAATGGTGTATTTATTTAGCAATCAGAATGTCAAAAAAGTTTCGGGGGAGAAACTCCCGGATACCTGCCAATATAGTCCGCACCCCTCTCAGAAAATACTTACAACGTCCCTGTAGGGAGTTATTTATAATATGGCCGGATTGTTTTACTTCCCTATCCCACAACCCCTGCACTTTTAAAAAGCTTGATACGCCTCTGTCCAAGGCTACTCAAGGCCTGTGCTGCTGAGCTGGGGGAGCCACTGAAGCACATCTTCAATCTAAGTCTACGCCTTGGACAAGTTCCAACACTGTGGAAGACATCATGTCTCACCCCTGTCCCTAAAAAGCCACAACCTAGTGAGCTTAATGACTACAGACCTGTCGCTCTAATATCACATGTGATGAAGACAATGGAGCGACTCGTCTTAGGTATGCTCAGACCCCAGGTACGCCATGCACTAGACCCGTTACAGTTTGCCTACCAGGAGAAAGTGGGCGTGGACGATGCCATCACTTATCTTCTACACAGGACACATTCTCACCTGGACAAGGGGAAAAGTGCTGTGAGAATCATGTTCTTTGATTTCTCAAGTGCTTTTAACACCATCCAACCCCTCAGACTGGGAGACAAGCTCTTGCAGATGGGTGTGGACACTCACCTGGTAACCTGGATCACAGATTACCTGACCACAGTTCGTCAGACTGAAGAACTGTCTCTCTGACACTGTGATCAGCAGCACCGGAGCGCCACAGGGAACTGTGCTCTCTCCAGTCCTGTTCACCCTGTACACATCTGACTTCTGCTACAACACTGAGTCATGCCACATGCAGAAGTTTTCTGACGATACTGCAATTGTGGGGTGTATCAGGAACGGGCAGGAGGAGGAGTATAGGAGCCTGGTGGAGGACTTTGTGCAGTGGTGCAAACTCAATCATCTCCAACTCAACACTTCAAAGACCAAGGAGATGGTGGTGGATTTCCGCAGGTCTAAGCCCACTCTGCTACCAGTCTCCATTGATGGGGTCAATGTCGAGGTGGTAAGCCCCTACAAGTACCTGGGTCTCCACCTGGACAATAAACTGGACTGGTCATCCAACACTGACGCATTCTACAAGAAAGGGCAGAGCAGGCTGTACTTCCTGAGGAGGCTGCGCTCCTTCAATGTGTGCAGCAAGCTAAGGATGTTCTACCAGTCTGTTGTTGCCAGCGTCCTCTTCTATGCAGTGGTATGTTGGGGAGGAAGCACAAAGAAGAAGGATGCGGGGCGACTTGACAGGCTGGTAAGGAAAGCTGGCTCTGTAGTGGGAGCTGAACTGGAGTGCATCACTTCAATATCTGACAAAAGGACCCTGAACAAACTGATCAACATCTTGGACAATGAGTGTCATCCATTCCACAGCACTATTGTTAAGCAGAAGAGCCTGATAGTTGTAACCAAGATGGCGGCGCGTGCACACGCAGCGACCTCTCTCTGTCCCAACCGAACGGTGTTTTGTTTGTTTAAAAAGTGTTTGTCCGAAAGTTTTACGTGTTCGTCTCGTCTTACTACGTCGTAGTACAAGTACAGCAGGCAGTTTCTACTTGATATCTGCAAAAGCAAGTTTTGCACCGTTCTGGACTTTGCAACAGAGACGCTAAAGGAACTCGGACTACTCCGGCCTGCAACAACACCGGACTCGCCTGCTACTCCTCCCCCGGAAAGAAAGCGTCGGAAGCGGTGTGCGAGGCTAGCGGCCAGCCCAACTCGCCCAGCCATACCACCCATTCTCCTGGCAAATGTGGCAAAAAAAAAAAAAAGATCACTGGACAACAAAATGGATTACATACGACTGCTGAGATCAACGAACCGGACAGCGAGTACCTGCTGTGTGCTCGTCTTCACTGAGACTTGGTTAAATGACAACATTCCGGACTCTGCTGTACAACTGGAGCAGCTAGCATGCAATCGAGCAGACAGGGCCATTGTAAAGGGAGGAAAATCACGAGGAGGAGGAATCTGTGTTTACATCCGTGACGAATGGTGCCGGGACACTGTAGTAGTATGCAAACACTGCTCACCACTGGCGGAGTTTATGATCATAAAGTGCTGTCCTTTTTACCTGCCAAGGGAAATTACTGCGATTCTGCTAGTCGCAGTATACATCCCGCCTACCAACAATAACAGCGATAGGAACGCGGCTCTTAGTGAACTGTACCAGGCTGTCAGTAAACAACAGACGACACACCCAGACGGTTTCTTCCAAAGCTACACCAGCATGTTGATTTTCCAACAAGAGGAGACAACATCCTGGACCTGGTCTACACTACACACAAAGGAGCATACAAAGCCACCCCCCTCCCCCACATTGGACTTTCTGACACATATCACTGTTATGATAATGCCCGCATACAGACAAAGAGTAAAAGCAAACAAACCGGTTCGTAAGCAGGTAAAAGTGTGGCCTGAGGGAGCCTCCGATGCTCTTCAAGACTGCTTTGACACAACAGACTGGGAAATGTTTAAGCAGGCAGCCACTTACAACAACCAGACAGACATAGAGGAGTATACAAACACTGTAACCTCTTACATCACCAAGTGCATCGATGATGTGACCCACACAAAAGACATCATCACTCGGGCTAACTGGAAGCCATGGCTGACGCTGCTGAGGGCCAGAGACAAAGCCTACAGAGCTGGGAATGAAGCTGGCATGAGAACAGCGAGAGCCAACCTGTCCTGTGGCATCAAGGAAGCAAAAAAGGAATACACTCACAAGATAACCACCCACTTCAAAGACAGCAGGAACGCACAAAGCCTATGGCAGGGCATTCAGGCCCTCACGGACTACAAGCCCGCGCCACAGAGCTGTGAGAGCAACATCCCTCGGCTCAACTATCTGAACCGCTTCTTTGCTCGCTTTGAAGCACAAAACAGCACTTGCCCACAGAAGACCCCTCCCCCTCCACACGAGCAGCCCCTGTGCCTCTCTGCCGACAGCGTGAAGAGGACACTTGCTGCTATCAACACCCGTAAGGCAACAGGCCCAGACAACATCCCAGGTTGTGCGCTGAAGGACTGCGCTGAGGAGCTTAAGGATGTCTTCACATCTTTAACACTTCCCTGAAGCAAGCCATCATCCCATCATGTTTCAAAGCTGCCACCATCATACCTGTGCCGAAGAAAACTGCTCCATCCTGCTTCAATGACTACCGCCCCGTGGCACTGACACCCATCATCATGAAGTGCTTTGAGCGGCTTGTCATGTCACACATCAAATCCATTCTCCCCCCCACCCTGGACCCGTTCCAGTTTGCATACCGAGCCAAACTGTCCACAGAGGATGCAATCTGCTCTGCCCTCCACCCAGCCCTCACCCACCTGGAAAAAAGAGAATCATATGTGAGATTGCTGTTTATAGACTTCAGCTCTGCATTCAACACCATAATACCACAACAACTCATCTGCAAACTTGACAAACTGGGACTCAGTACCTACTGTACCTCTGCAACTGGCTACTGGACTTCCTCTGTCAGAGGCCTCAAGTAGTATGTGTTGGTAACAATATCTCAAGCAGCATCACACTGAGCACGGGGGCCCCCCAAGGCTGCGTGCTCAGTCCGCTGCTCTTCACCCTGCTGACGCATGACTGCACTGCAACCTACAGCAACAATCACATAGTGAAATTTGCTGACGACACAACTCTGGTGGGTCTCATCACCAAGGGCGACGAGACTCAATACAGGTTGGAGGTCGACCTTCTGACCACGTGGTGCAGGGACAACAACCTCCTGCTGAACGTCAGCAAGACCAAGGAGATTGTTGTTGACTTCCGGAGAGGTCACACCGAACACCTGCCACTGAGCATCGACGGTGCTGTGGTGGAGAGAGTGAGCAGCACCAAATTCCTGGGGGTGCACATCAGTGAAGACCTCTCCTGGACCACCAACACTGCATCACTGGCGAAGAAAGCTCAGCGCCACCTCTACTTCCTGCGGAAACTCAGGCGAGCAAGTGCTCCACCAGCCATCATGACCACATTCTACCGAGGCACCATTGAGAGCATCCTCTCCAGCTGTATCGCTGTGTGGGGCGGAAGCTGCACTGAATACAACAGGAAAGCCCTGCAGCGCATAGTGAACACAGGATTATTGGTGCTTCACTCCCCTCCCTGAAAGACATTTACACCACCCACCTCACCCGCAAGGCGACCACAATTGTGAGTGATGCAAGTCAACCCGCTCACAATTTGTTTGATCTACTGCCCTCTGGGAAGAGGTACAGAAGCCTGCGCTCCCGCACCACCAGACTCACCAACAGCTTCATACACCAGGCTGTTAGGATGCTGAACTCTCTCCCCCCTCCACCCTCAGCTACATAACATCCTGGACTTTGGACCCACAATGGCTGCCTTGCACTACTCCACTTGCACTACTCCACTTGTACATTTGCACACTTTGCAACTTGTTGTTGTTGTCCTGAAAACACAACACACTTCTGCTGCTCTTACATAACTTGCACCACTATGCCACTTGCTTACTTAGGTCAAACAGAACTACCTCAGCCATTTATTGGTCTGACTTTTGCACTATTATATTGACTATGCACAATTGCACAATTTCAACCCAATTTTGCTGCTCTTATTTCTTCATTGTATGTGCCTTCTTATTTACTTTTTATTGTTTGCTTAAATGTTTGTCTGTGGACTTAATTGGTAAAATATGTCTTGTCTCCACCGTGGGATAGTGGGAAACACAATTTCGATCTCTTTGTATGTCTTGGCATGTGAAGAAATTGACAATAAAGCAGACTTTGACTTTGACTGATCAGCTGGAGACTTCGCTCACTGCCTTGCACAACAGACAGACTGAGGAAGTCATTCATCCCCAGGGCCATTGAACCGTTCAATGCATCACTTAAGGGAAGAGGAGAAATAGACTTCTCCGCATTGTCTGTCTGCCTCTTCACCACCTCCATGTCTTGAACTGTCTGTCCACTAGCCACTTTACCATTGTCTTCTGCCTCAGTTTGCGTGCTTTATTAGCACATATGCACAACCCCTTCCTCCATGCCACAGCCGAACTGTGACCACACTTATACCTTTCTTAATATAGTTATTTATACATAGATATATATACTTTATTCTTGCACTGTTGCACTGTTTGACTTACTCATTTGCACTATTCACCATGACACTCATTCACAAAGAGCACCTTACCTTAGCTTATGCACAGAGGACCACAGGCTCAATCCCTGCTTCAGTCATTGCAAGCGCACCTGATTGATTAATCACCCACTATGTGGATACTGTTTTTTTAGAATTGATTTAGATTAAGTTTTATTTAGTATAATTTGTATTTTAGTATATTAGTATATTCTTTATCTTCTACAGTCCTTATTGCTTAGTTGTGTTTTTTTTATATTATATACTTTTAATTACTTTTTCTGCTGTTAGTGAATGTATGTGTGTATGTTGTCTGTATGCTACTGTGACCTTGAATTTCCCCTAGGGATCAATAAAGTATCTATCTATCTATCTATCTACGTTCCATGTAGTTGAAAGAGTGTCGGGATTTCCAAGACAAACCATCCGCTTTCATGCGTTCATTGAAGGTCCCCGGTGCTGTAATGGAAACCTTATTGCGTAGCCAAGTAGCCTATTGAGTTATTTTTAAATTATGCATGATTTAGTTTTTATTAATTTCGTAGGCTGGAATGCTTTGAGTCGCAGCAACAATTGTGTTTAAATGTAGTAGCGTGCTTCAGCCTCTGGCAAGCTCTGGCAAGGCGGCAAGCGACTGAGCTTGAGAGCGACATATTGGAGACCCAGCTGGAAAGTCAGCGGCCGAATGCACGCAAGAGTTGTACACATATAGAAACACCCAGAGTTTGGGGGTGCCAAAACGCGTAACTCCCTCTATCGTGCGTAAATGACAGAGGGGAGAATTCTGGCAGGGTGAAATATGCGTAGTTACGCGTTTTTGACTTTACGCACGCACTTAGGTTAATTCCCCTCTTGTTGTGCCTATACAGTTTTGGGAGTAACGAGTTACAAAAGTGCCATAATGTAGGCTAATGTAAGGCATTACAAAAAAAAAAGATAAATATTTTACTCGGGAGTCGGGACAAACTTCAGTAACGCGCGTTAATGCATTTTAACCGGAAATGAAGTGGTATTTTGTTTTTATAAGCCTATACAAATTCGCCAACAACGTCGCGAGATCAACAGAGAAAAAAATCTGTGTAAATTGTAGAATGTTATCTCCTGTCAGGCCTAGGCTAGGCTACTTTCAAGATGATTGTGGCTGCAGCAAGTTGGACTCAGCAACATGGACATAAAGGCCTGCTTGAGCATATGAAGGCAGAACATTCATTCATATCACAGAGGGTATTTTAAAATGCCGCCCTGGCGTTCGTTAGGACCGTACCACTGGAGGAGGGACCGCTCATAAACTCCCCTTAATTGTTGCAAATATAGACTAGATATACAACCCCAAAACAGAAAAAGTTGGGACGTTGTGTAAAATGCAAATAAAAACAGAATGTCAAGTCTCGTAAACCCATATTTAGCAGCAAAAAGGACATAGACAACATATGAAATGTTGAACATGAAATTTTGGACTCTTTCATGGAAAGTATATGTTAATTTTGAATTTGATGCCAGCAACATGTTTGAAAAAAGTTGGGACGGGAGCATGTTTACCACTGTACTGCTTCACCTCTTCATTTAACACAATTCTGTAAATGTTTAGGAACTGAGGAGACCATTTGCTACAGTTTTGAGAATGAAATGTTGTCCCATTACTCCCCGGTATAGGATTTCAGTTGCTCAAGAGTATGGGTATCCTTAGTCATGCTTTTCATTCCATTATGCACCTAATGGCGGCCATACATTGTACGATTTTGGTCTGTTTTCAGAGTCGGACTGAAATCATGGGAGTTGTACTGGAATCGCGGCACGCTCCCGTCAACTAGATCAGGGTTTCCCAAACTTTTCCACGACAAGGCCCCCCAAATACCACTAGGTTCTGGCCAAGGACCCCCTTGATGTTTTATTAATTAAACCCATCGACAATACTACGGCAAATGTAAAAATACATTAAGCTAATCTAATAATTATTTTAGCCACAACCACATCGCGATGGAGCATACAGTGTGTAAAAATTTTATTTGGGGCTTTCTGCTATATGAGAGCCATCACTCTACTATTATTCTCAGTCATTATCATGGGAAATATGTTCAGATATGCGTCACATTATTATAATGGCATTGTATAACAACCCTCATAGTATATTTTAAATGTTTCAAATGTATTTATTTCTTGCTTTTATTTTTCCCTCCAACTTGCCCCCCTGGCACCCCCTCGAGGCCCCCACTTTGAAAACCACTGAACTAGATCGTTAAGTGTAAGGTGCCAATCTTAGCGGTTTTAAGTCAGTCGGAGACAGTCCTTTTCTAGTTTTGCCGTTACGACAATATCAAACATGTTTGATATTATCGCAAGTCTTTCTAGTCGTGGCTCATGCAAATAGTGACGTGAACTATAAAAACCAATAGTGACCTCTCTCCAACACCAAACAGGAAGGGGCAAAGTAGGCGACAGCTGTAGCCTATATGATTATTTGTTATTCTTATAATATTTTTCATTTCTTATACATATTTAGTCGGCTCTTCCACGTGACAGAACAACTCTATATCGGTTAGGAATGTCACGCATGAAACTTTGAGTTTAGTAGGCTATCATTTCAGTTCCTGTTTATCTATTGCACGATGGGTAATAATTTAAAGGAATCTAGTTGCAGTCTTGTGAATAGTGACCCTGCAAGATCCCTAGTCATTGCAAAATCATAGTCTGTGACTTAAAACTCTACTACTTGTTTTTAGATGTGAGAGGGTCTGAGACTGTAGTCTTTCAAAAATATTTTCCAAATCTTTGCAAATCTTTCCAAAGTCTGTCGGTGTAAGGAGGGCTTTGACAAATCTGGACTGCAGACAGGCCATCTTAGCACCTGGACTCTTCCTCTATGGAGAAATACTATTTAAATATGTGCAGAATTCATTTTGGAATTGTTTTCCTGAAATATTCAAGGTCATCTCTGGAAAATACATTACCTGGATGGCAGTATATGTTGCTCAAAACCTGCATACATTATTCAGAATTGATTGTGCTTTGCCAAATGTGCAAGACGCTCATGCTGTAGGCACTAATACTCCTCCACACCGTCGTAGATGTTGGGTTTCGAACTGAGCGCTAAAACAAGTTGGATAGGTTGAATACTTGGATAGGCCCTCTCCTCTTTAGCCCAGATGAGTCCATGATTTCCAAAAAGAATGGCAAACTTTGATTGGTCTAACCACAGGACATTTTTCCACGTTACCACAGTCCATTTTAAACAAGCTCAGGCCCAGATAAGAGGGTGGTATTTTCATGTCTCAATTAGGGCTGTAACGATACACCAACCTCACGATTCGGTTTGTATCACGATTTTTGACCCACGGTTCGATATGAATCTCGATTTTTTTTTTTTTTTTTTTAGACATTTTATTAAATAACATTTTAATAGCCTCCCTTAGAACACCAGAGGATTACAATATAATATATCTATTATTTTATATCCTGATATAAAAATATTTTTCTCAATGACTGATATTTATGACAGCACACTTTATGCAGATTAGCCTATAGCCTAGGCCTACTATTGTTTATTACAACTCTACCTCTTTAATTCAGCTGTCTGGTTGAAGCCTGGAAATATTGTAAACAAAGTAGCATAGTTGGCTAGCTTAGCCTATCATAGTCTACTGATTGGTCTGTTCAGTTTCCCCATCTGTGTTTGTTCTCCTTGGGACAGGCCCTTTTGGGAAACGTTGGTATTGAGATGATCAGTCAACTTCAATGCAAGAGTTTTAAACAAATATGTGCAGCATGCTAATGATGCTAAGCGGATTTAATAATAATTTAGCTAGTCGTCTTCTATGCGTCATTGCTTTCACGATTGTGAATGTTTTATTTAAGTCGCGTGTGTTCATTGAGCAGGAAAGGGAGGGAGAGTGAGAGGGAGGGAGCGTGAGAGAGAGTGGGGCAAGGAGAGGGGGTTTACTTATATACTGTTTGGTAAAGTTGCACACATAGTCTACAATGAAAGCAAGGAGAGGTATGAAATTATTATTTATTTATTTTTGGACAACGTAGGCTACCGATAAGTAAAGCGGGAGATGTGGGTTGCTTTTGCGGCCGCGTAAGCGGCAAAGCACTGCGTGAAACACTAGAAAGGGTGTGTTGCGATTCTGCCTTTTCACACCGCGACACAGTATCGTGGATATGAATGTCACGATTTCGGTTTCGAATCGTATATCGTTACAGCCCTAGTCTCAATACAATTTTTGCTGTTACAATTTTGGCTGCAGTTTTTGAATTGAGTATCAAACTGGGCACATAGGAAATGGTTATCCAAGGTTTTCCTAAGCCCATACAATAGAAGGTCTGGAAACAGGTCTGGTGTTAATGCATTGCCATCTGAGGTCCAAAAGGTAGAGAGATGAATACCCCTACATCTTTACTTATAAGAGACCCTTTCATACCCAATTGTGTTGCCAGTTACCCTAATTCAGCAGTTCCCAAACTTTCCCCCCCGCGTACCACCGCCTACATTCCGACTCGGCTCGCGTACCCCCACCATCCGACACATAAACACATAAAAACTTAACTCATTCTATACTTGGCTCGCGTAGCCTACCCATCCCCCCCCCCCCAGTTAAAAAGTTATGAAAAGTAGCCTGCATAGTAGCCTAACTACATCCACATACAATATCTTATAATAGGCCTACAACGCCTGACAAGGATGTATTCGTTTAGGCTATACAGCCTAGAAAGGCTAAACTTAGGCTACCTTTAGTTTGTTAAATGTAAAGCCTAGCTTAATGTTACCTTTCTTGCCCATCTGAAATAACTCCTAGCTTTGCTCCTTCCCTCCTTTCTGTTTTTGTTGTTTTCAAAAACCTGTTATATCCGCGAAACTTTCCCCCCACGGACCACGGACCATCCAACGCATTCAAAAGTAACACATTCTAGCTATTTCAGGCGTTATGCTTAATAAGCTGCCCTTTTTTGATGAACACATACAGAGTTTATAAATTATATCCTTTAATTTCATGTTTCCATATCATTATGACCTGATTCGAAATTATGTATTTATTCATGAATTAATTACAAAAGATTTAAAATTTTCATTTTACACCTGTCCGCCATAGCCCTTTTCATCTCGCGTACCCCCTAGAAGCAGCTCGCGTACCACCGGGGGTACGCGTACCACAGTTTGGGAATCCCTGCCCTAATTAGTTGTGAAACATTCTTCCTTTTGTTTTCTTTATCATTAAACAACTTTTCCAGCATTTTTTTTACCGCCAAACTTTTTTTGAAACATGTTGCTGGTATCAAATTCAAAATTAACATATATTTTCCATGAAATAGACAAATTTGTCATTTTCAATATTTCATATGTTGTCTGTGTCCTTTTTGCAACCAAATATGAGTTTAAGAGATTTGCAGATTATTACATTCTGTTTTTATTCACATTTTACACAAAGTCCCAACTTTTTCTGTTTTGGGGTTGTAGTTGCGACTTCCGACGAGTTTTTGTGAGTGCTACTTTGTTAATATTTGGGGAAACTGCGAGTAAGGGGCTGCGACCGTTCTACATGTAGGCTGCTGAAGTGCCGCGAGGGTGGATCAAATGAACTTCAGAGACAATATATTTAAGCTCATGACATTCAGACTGGCACAAAAAGTTAACGGCCCACCGGGAATCCTCCCAAAGCTCCTGATAGCCACTCCGGGGTTGCATTCAAAGCATTAAATAATTTAATTGAACAGATATTGCAACTGCACGGTTAACTATACCATGAGGTTAATAAAGCTGGTTCCGAATGAGTTGTTGAATCAATAGCTTTATTTTGTTATATAGAAGTATCTAAATAACCTGTTAAAATGTACCAGAGTTCAGGAAATTGCGTCTAGTCCAAAAAAAAAATTATGAGGTTGTAGTTTTTGGAAAGAAGGAAAGGCAAAAGATTTCTAGCCTTGTGAGACCATCCTGATCTCACAAGCTTCAGGTTTCCACTTGCAGATCAGTCTGGCATCTTTCCGATAGAGAAAATTTGGAGCAGTTCACCAAACGAAAAGGCTAATCAGCGTTGGTTTTGAGGCGGGTTTAGGTGTGACGCAACAAACAACATGACGGCATCCACAGATGAGATGAGCATAGCTATCGCGCAAGTTTTATTCAAATTAGAAAGTATTCCTGGGGAAGCTGTGAAGCTATGAGTCTCAGCCATGCAGCTGGGAGGAATGAACAACACAGACATCCTCCACGGCCAATTCCAGTTCATAATGGAGGAATATACTTTCTTCAGAAGTGTAGGGCCTACCGTGAAAACTTGATGGGAATTGTCGTTGATTAGGTTCATGTCACATACAAATGGTCATTTAAAATTTTTTAATGTTAGTTACATTACTTAACTTACTGTATGTTAAACAAAGGCATTAGAAGAACACTTTGTTCATCTAATTGGTTGATTTGGCCTGTCGATAACCCACATAGGTGGTGATGGTTTATCCAATAAGCTAACCAGTATTTCCGCCCCTTCCCAAAAGTTCTCCAACGGAAAGTTCCCAGATGGACATGCAGAGCAAATGCGAAGCATCCATCTGGCGGGGTCAGGTTAAAAGATTTCTGCCTTGCTTGAAAGAAAAGGCTTAATAGCAAAAGATTTAGTAAAAAACCTGGCTGTCCTTATAGATAACGATCTAAATTTTAGCAGTCACATTAAATCAGTCACAAAATCAGCATTCTTCCATCTTAAAAATATTTACAAACTTAGAGGATATATGTCAAATGAGGATCTAGAAAAAATCATACATGCTTTTGTCACTAGTAGGATTGATTATTGCAATGTGCTTTTCACAGGACTTCCCCAAAACAGTTTGAAACCACTTCAAATGATACAGAACAGTGCAGCAAGGGGCCTCACTAAAACAAAAAAAGAGATCTCACCTCAATTTTAAAGTCCCTGCACTGGCTACAGAATTGATTTTAAAGCACTTCTGCTTGTTTTTAAGTCTTTGAAGGGGGTTGGGCCAAACTACTTACATGACATGTTTAAACAGTATTCCCAAACAAGGTCCCTTAGATCACAACATAAACAACTACTACTGAAACAGACCATCAGAACAAAGCACGGTGAAGCAGCTTTTAGCCACTATGGCGTCCATCTCTGGAACCAGCCTCCAGAGACCATCAAAAACGCCCCAACTATAGCCATTTTCAGTAACACTTTATTTTAAGGTTCACATGTTAGCCACTAATACATAATTAATGCCTGTATTAGTGACTTGTAGGGCATGTGTTAGGCAACACTCACAACTCACATTCATCCACCGACACACTCCAAGCATACCACACAAGCCAGAGAAAAGTGTGTTATCGCTGGACGCTAAACCGCAAACCGACATACAGCAATGCAGCAAGGGAGCAAGTTAGGTCAAGCACACAAGCTAGATGCAGCCAGCAAGCTGTAAAGCAAGCAAGCTAGGTGAAGCAAGTAGCGGCTAGCCAGCAGCCGGACAAGCAGAAGCCCAACGTGATGGACACGACCGTCGGTAGCAGTAGCTTGCAGCAAAGCAGCAGGTTTTCTGCAGATGAGAGCCATAATTAACTCAGTGATAATATTTTAAGAGACGTACCTACCCGTAATTGTGGAGCATATTTTGTGCAACAAACCTGTGATTTGAAGTTTGCCTCTTAAAGGAGAAGTTCGGTGTGAAATTGACCTTAGCTGTACTGAAAGATGTTGCCGAGTACTTACATGTGTCCAATAGGCACCTTCGCTCACCCCCTAGCATTCCGAATTACGCCGTTTTTAGCCAAGTAGCTGTGGGGGGCATAGCGTAGCCTATGCAGCTAAATCACTATTTTTACACAATTAAAAGGGTTCCAAGACCCTCAGAAGTCTACCAATGCAGTGTGGAGTTACTTGGAACCTTTTTAATGGTGTAAAAATAGCGATTTAGTTGCATAGGCTACGCTATGCCCCCACAGCTACTCGGCTAAAAACGGCGTAATTTGGAATGCTAGGGGGTGAGCGAAGGTGCCTATTGGACACATGTGAGTACTCGGCAACATCTTTCAGTACAGCTAAGGTCAATTTCACACCGAACTTCTCCTTTAACGTTACCAAGAACGACGGTACTACAGTCCTCGCACAATCACCTACATCACAAAGGGGGCTGACAATTATTATCTAATCTAATCAAATCTAATAATTACAGTGCATGAAAATGCACTGTACTGTTCTTCCTAGGCTTCTTCTTCTTATTCTTATTATTCCATGTCTTCTAACGCAGTTAATGCAGCTTCAACCGTTTAACGTAGAAACTTCATTCAAACATTGACGCGTAGGTCTTAATTAGGACATGTGGGCTTTGTATTTTTCAACTTTGTAACTTTTATACTTTTTAAACTATTAATTAAAAACTATAAACATTTTCCCATTGACTTAACATTGCCCTTTATGACATCACAGCAATTAGAATCTTATGGCAGGTGTTCAGGCCAGCTGGCCCAACTGCCATTCTCAGGCTTTAAGCATACAAACTGGCCCTATTAAGACTACACATCCTGTTCAACTGCTTCCTCTGCCAAAAACTGTTTCAAAATAAAAGTCCTCACTACAATATTTCACTGTTAAACAATTTAACCCTTTAAACTACTGAACTTTTTAACTGTTCAGCCATTGTAACTGTTACTTGTCATCAACTATGACGCCTACTCACTGTAGCTAGTTAGCTAAGTTAGCTAAGTAACTTGTTTAACATAGTTAGCATGCTAGCATGTTAGCATGCTAGTTAGCATTTTTAGCAAAACTGCTAAAAACGATTAGCTAAGTTAGCTAAGTCACATGGTTAGCATAGTTAGCATGCTAACATGTTAGCATGCTAGTTAGCATTTTTAACAAAACTGCTAAAAATGATTAGCTAAGTTAGCTAAGTCACATGGTTAGCATAGTTAGCATGCTAGCATGCTAGTTAACATTTTTAGCAAAACTGCTAAAAATGATTAGCTAAGTTAGCTAAGTCACATGGTTAGCATAGTTAGCATGCTAGCATGCTAGTTAGCATTTTTAGCAAAACTTCTAAAAATGATTAGCTAAGTTAGCTAAGTAACATGGTTAGCATAGTTAGCATGCTAACATGCTAGTTAGCATTTTTAACAAAACTGCTAAAAATGATTAGCTAAGTCACATGGTTAGCATAGTTAGCATGTTAGTTAGCATAGTTAGCATAACTACTAAAAATGTAAACATTAGCTAAGTTAAGTAACTTGGTTAACATTATTATCTTTGATAACATAGTTAGCATAACTGCTAGCAAACATTAGAGCCATTCCAACTGTCAGTTATTGTCAATTATCTACCTAAATAATTTAACCATTTAAATTATCCACCTATTTAACCGTTCAATCATTCCAACAATATTAAACCTTATCTACCAAGCAAATCATTTAACTATATAAACTATCCACCTATTTAACTGTTCAGTCATTCCAACTATATTAAACCTCATCTACCTAGTTCAGTCATTCCAACTACATTAAACCTCATCTACCTAGCAAATAATTTAACCATATGAACTCATCATATTTTTGCATTTTCATGCACTGTATTTCCTTCAGGAAATGCTTTTCTAGTTATTATTATTACCCCGTCCCTAAGAGGCCACACCCAAGTGAGCCTAATGACTACAGGCCTTTCGCTCTAACATCACACATGATGAAGACTATGGAGTGGCTGGTCTTGTGTACTCAGACCCGTACGCCATGCACTAGACCAAACATGTTTGATATTGTCGTAACGGCAAAACTAGAAAAAGACTGACTCCGACTGACTTAAAACCGCTAAGATTGGCACCTTACACTAAATGATCTAGTTGACGGGAGCGCGCCGCGATTCCAGTACAACTCCCATGATTTCTGTCCGACTTTGGAAATTTAGTCGCCGACTGTGAAAACAGACCAAAATTTGTACAATGTAAGGCCGCCATAAAATGAATATTGAAACACTGTTGAAATTACAACCAAACTAAAGATCAATGTGATTTCAATGGTATTTTAATTGATTAAATCTCAGTAAACCACTAGGCCTATAATCTGGCAAAATATTGGGAAATTCATATCCTGCTTTATCTACAGCCAGGTTAAATTTGGCTAGGCCTAGGTATGTCTAGTAGGTAGGCTACGCAAGCTTGCATAAATAACCATTGACAAATTGTTATCAGTTTGAAAAGCAAATGCATTTATTCACTCTTCTTCATTTAAAAATGTACGTGTGCTGTGCTTCCCTGGCATCCATTCAGTATAGCATCCATAGACCACCCGGTTGCAGTCAGCCTGATCCTCCACCATCCAGTAGTGGAGTGAAGCGGCACCTAACAGAAATAGAAGAAAAAAAGAGACAGTTGTTAGATAAATATGTCCAACTGAACAACAAACTAACAGCTAAGCCTACAATAAGCCATTTTACGCCACAACCTACCACTCATACAAACGTAGTTCAAAATGAAGGCTAAGTTTCAGCCAGTGACTGTTTGCCATAGAAGGCCATTTCCCTCGTCAGGCCAGCCATCGCTAGGAACCAGGTGATGAAGCAGACACCAAGAACGTAAACTTTCTTGAAGAGAATTGTGATATGCTTGAAAGCAGTGTGGTCGAAAGCGATTAATTACAGGATGTGTAGTTCAGAGAGTGCCAGGAGGTGGACCCGCACCTAATTACCAATCCTTGTTGCACCAGACCCGAAGCTCCCTTTCATCCTGAACATGGACACCAGCAACATAGGACACGGAACCGTCCTGTAGCAGTATTACAGTCCGTCCTTCAACAGAGCGAACTACTGTGTGCAGGCCCGGGGTGGGTAATCGGGAGAATCGGGAGAATTCCCGGTGGGCCGCTTCACTTTTGGGCCGGTCGAGGAAAAAAATATTGGCCCTACAGTAGCCATAAGCGTCAGGAAGGATGGATGGTAGAAAGAGGCCAGGAGGGACTGAAACGGCCAGGTAGATGCTGCTAAATGTGCCAAGCTTCTAGATTAGGCCTACAGACAAAAGTGGCAACTGGTAAAGAGAGATAGCCTATAGGCAATGATTATTAGCAGTTATTGGCCTAATATTGGACGTTTGTAGCGTTGTCAAGCTATTTGCAAGCAACATATTACATTTCTTAAAATATTAGCCTTTTGTATCCGATTCATAGACTTTGCAGTATGCAAATATTAATAACAAAACTGAAGTTTGATCAAATTGTAGCCTCTGAGCAGCAGATCAACCAGTCGACCACTGAAAATGATGAGCCCGAAATTAGTGAAAGAGCAAAATAGTTATGCTACATGATGAACCTATATGCCTTGTTTGCTTAGAAGAGGGTGTAGTAAAGTAGGCTAAATCACCAAACAACAATATAGCCTACCCATGCAAAAACATGTAGCCTAAACATTAGTTCAATATGCCTCTTTGTGGAAGCGTGGGATAGGCTACATTTCAAAGGCTTTCTTTCTTTCTGTCTGTTTTAACTTGTGGAATAGTGGAATATTTGTTGTTAACTTCTCAGTTGAAGTGAATTATTATATAACCTTTACACATTTGTTGAACCATGGTACTAATAAAAACTACAGGATAGTAAGAGCTGAAATGTTGCTTCATTTATCCAATTTCCACCACTATGGAAAACGTGGGCCGGTCTTGGGCCTGAAACTCCCGGGCTGAAAAGTGGCCCCACTCCGGCCCTGACTGTGTGACCCGGAGAGAATTGTTAGCTGTTGTCAAAGCTATTTGCCATTTCAGCATGTGGGGCAACAGTTCTACTGGAGCACGTGCAGGAGGGTTGTGGAGTCCTACTGCCGCCGGTGTGAGGCATGCACTGCTCGTAAAGGACCCATGGGCCGTTCCCATGCTCCACTTCAGTAGAGGAGGGTGGGCTATCCAATGGGCCGTATAACTGTGGATGTTATGGGGCGCTTACCATCGACACCCAGGGTGGTTGGATGACTGTAGATTATTTCACAAAGTGGCCAGAGGCGTACACTGTGGCCAATTAAGACCCGTGTACTACAACTGAGGTGCTCCTTGGAGGCATGTTTGCTCGGTTCGGAGTGCTGGCAGAGCTCCATACCGACCAAGGGCGGAACTTTGAGTCCCCCACCTTTGCAGAGTTTTGTCAGCGGCTGGGCACTCGAAAGACTCTGATCCACTGCTCTCCACCCTCAAAGTGATGGTCTTGTTGAGAGGTACAACCACACCCTTGCCGAGCAGCTAGCCTTGTGTGTGCAGCAGGATCAGAGAGATTGGGACCTGCAGATTCCCCTGGTCCTCATGACAAGTCGTACTGCAGTTCAAGAGTCCACAGGTTGCACCCCAGTGCTATTGATGCTTGGTAGAGTGATGCGGACCCCACCCACACTCCTCATGGGCCTACCCCCTGATGCTCCAGATGCTCCTCCAGGGCTTGAGTATGGCGATTTTGTATTGACTTTTGGCGGTTCAAAGAGGTGACTCTTAAGGACTCGAATCCACTACTCCGGATTGACCTGGATCAGGTGGGTGGTTCTCGTCTTTCGACCTGAAACTACACCAAGAAAAATGCAGCCTGATGCAACGCGCTGTCACCCTCCTTGGACACCACGTGACGTATCCAGCAGCGTCTTGTCCGAGTCGAGGGAGAGGGGACGGAGGCCACGCGCCCACTGAAGACTAGCAGCACCGGACGACATTCTTGTGTCGCCCCTTGGTGCTGTGCTTCCGGGTACATAACCGCAGCGGCTCCAGCGACATAAGCCGGCGTATTCACCATATTCACACGGCGGCCATCTTTCTATGACTTCATGCTCAGGGTGGGAATCCTCTGGGGAAGTCCAAACAAATAGCTCAAAAACTGTCAGCTGTCCGGTGTTTGTGATTAGCCCAATTATGGCAAGATAGTCCAAAAACGTAACCTATCTACCAGCCTTGACATGCCAAGAAATCGAAACATGGACAGATCAGACAGGTCAGCACCCCTAAATGAATTAAGAAAAAAGGATACAGCAACTGGATTGAACGTTTTATCCACGATGTTAAAGGTAAGACGATATGGCTAACTGCTAACTTAATACCACTTTATTAACTGGGTTGCACCGATAAACCTGTATTAAGGCACGGTCTTGTCTATCATTTCTGTTCAGAACAACTCAGGCTTGCATTTAAACCAGCCTGATTTTAGTAGCCAGTGAGACCGTTTCACGTGGATATACTATTGAATTTTGAGCTCTAGGTAACGTAAGTGTTATCGTTAGCCTTAAACTGCCGACAGATTCGAGATGTAAACTTCTTGTATCACAGTAGGCTAGAATACTCCGTTAGCCGGTCAGGCTGTCTTACTAACCAAACTAGGCTATAGTTTATGTTTTTTTTGTGCAACCCACGTCGTAGCTTAATTTATCTCCCTGTTTATCCTTTCATTATATTGGCTTATTTTTGCGGAGATTTAACAAAGGCGAAGTTGTCTACTAATGCAAGTTATGTTCTGCTTTCAGTCAGGGTTGAGGAGGGTGGGACTAATGCCAATATTGTCAGGGCGAAGGCATACCCCAGTATGTTTAAAAATGAGCCAGCTTACAGGGTACATGCTAATGATTTCAAATTAGCATACTATATATTTTTCCCTAGACGAACTTAACACTTTGTCTGAGCAACAGGCTTTGCATGTAGACTTGTTGGCCTCCTGTATACTCTTGCTCATTACTCTAAATTAGGATACAAATCAGTCCCCCTAACCAAATGTAAAACCTCCTTACCCCAAACTTGGCACATCCCTTCTTGAGAATTAGGCCTAGGGCCCAAACCTGTCACACAAAAATTAACAAGGTCAAATCCAACAAGACCTACAGTTGTCACAGTTGAGTAAAAAAAATAATATGGCCATGGCCTACTTGAAATCAAATGCCCAAACCAAGAGAGTCAAACTGCTCATACCTGAGAAGAACAGTGGATAGAACCTTCTCCTTCAAGCATGGCCATGAATATCACTCACAAGTCATGGGACAGATGGCTCTTACAGGAGCAAAATGGTTTAACTAGAAATGCAATTCCAAGGAATTACCAGTGCATGAAAATGCTTAAGTTGTGATGTGAAATATCATGTATAGTTAAAACAGATAATACAGAGATGGTTACTACGGTGATGCTAGGATAGACATGGTGGTTGCATAGCTTAATAAAAGTTGATAGTTTAAAAGTAGACTGTTTGAAAGTAACTACTTAGCTAATGTTTTATAGCAGTGCTAGAAATGCTAACATGCTAACCATGCTACTTAGCTAACGTTTTCTAGCAGTTTTGTTAAGCATGCTAACTATGTTAGCAATGTTAACTATGCTAACCATGCTACTTAGCTAACTTAACGAACGTTTTCTAGCAGTTTTGCTAAACATGCTAACTATGTTAGCAATGTTAACATGCTAACTATGTTAACCATGTGACTTAGCTAACCTACCTAATCATTTTTAGCAGTTATGTTAACTATGCTAACTAACATGTTAACTAGCTAACCATGTGACTTAGCTAACCTAGCTAATCATTTTAGCAGTTATGTTAACTAACATGCTAACAATGCTAACTATGTTAGCCATGTGACAGCTAACCTAGCTAATCATTTTTAGTAGTTATGCTAACTATACTAACTAGCATGTTAACTATGCTAACCATGTGGCTTAGCTAACCTAGCTAATCATTTTTAGTAGTTATGCTAACTAAGTGAATTAGCATGCTAACAATATTAACTATGCTAGCCATGTGACTTAGCTAACCTAGCTAATCATTTTTAGTAGTTATGCTAACTATGCTAACTAGCATGCTAACAATGCTAACATGCTAATAACTATGCTAACCATGTGACTTAGCTAACCTAGCTAATCATTTTTAGCAGTTTTGTTAAAAATGTTAACATGTTAACTATGCTAACATGCTAACTAGCTACAGTGGTTAGGAGTCATAGTTGATGACAAGTGTTGACATAGTTGATGACAAGTTAAAAGTTGTTGATAGACAGCTAGTTTAATAGATAGATAGTTTAATGATAGTTTAAAAGTAGACCGTTTAAAAGTTGAATGTAAAAAGTTCAGTAGTTTAATGGGTTACATTGTTTAACAGTGGATTATTGTAGTGAGGACTTTTATTGTGAAACAGTTTTGGGCAGAGGAAACAGTTGAATAGGATGTGTAGTCTTAATTGACCCAGATTGTATGCTTAAAGCCTGAGGCTGCAGGTGGCCTGAACACCTGCCATAGGATTCTAATTGCTTAACGGCCGTATTATGATGTCACAATCGGCAATGTTAAGTCTATGGGGATTTTTAAAAAGTTTTTCTTTAATAGTTTAAAAAGTATAAAAGTTTCAAAGTTGAAAAGACATAGCAGCTTGGTCCATTTGAATACCTACGTTACAAAGTTTGAATGAAGTTTCTAAGTTAAACTGTTCAAGAGAAATAGCGTACGGAAAAAGTGGTAAGCGGAATAATAATAACTAGAAATGCAATTCCAAGGAATTACCAGTGCATGAAAATGCTAAAGTTGTGATGTAAAATATCATGTATAGTTAAAACAGATAATACAGAGATGGTTACTACGGTGATGCTAGGATAGACATGGTGGTTGCATAGCTTAATAAAAGTTGATAGTTTAAAAGTAGACTGTTTAAAAGCTGAATGTAGATAGTTTAAGAGGTGTTGATAGACAGCTAGCTTAATAGATAGTTTAATGATAGTTTAAAAGTAGACCGTTTAAAAGTTGAAGGTAAATAGTTTAAAAGTTGTTGACAGACTGGAAGTTGAATGAATGTTGATATTCAAATAGTTTAATGGCTGTGTATAGGTAGATATTTGACGATAACTGAAAGTTGGAATGGCTCTAATGTTTGCTAGCAGTTATGCTAAAATGTTTAACTATGCTAACCATGCTACTTAGCTAATGTTTTATAGCAGTGCTAGCAATGCTAACCTGCTAACCATGCTACTTAGCTAACGTTTTCTAGCAGTTTAATGAATGTTGATATTCAAATAGTTTAATGGCTGTGTATAGGTAGATATTTGACGATAACTGAAAGTTGGAACGGCTCTAATGTTTGCTAGCAGTTATGCTAAGATTTTTAATTCTGCTAACCATGCTACTTAGCTAATGTTTTATAGTAGTGCTAGCAATGCTAACATGCTAACCATGGTACTTAGCTAACTTAACTAACATTTTCTAGCAGTTTTGCTAAACATGCTAAATATGTTAGCAATGTTAGCATGCTAACTATGTTAACCATGTTACTTAGCTAATCATTTTTAGCAGTTATGCTAACTAACATGTTAACATGTTAGCATGCTAACTATGTTAACCATGTTACTTAGCTAACCTAGCTCATCATTTTTAGCAGTTTTGCTAAAAATGTTAACTAGCATGTTAACATGCTAGCATGTTAACTATGTTAACCATGTTACTTAGCTAACCTAGCTAATCATTTTTAGCAGTTTTGCTAAAAATGCTAACTAGCATGCTAGCATGCTAACTATGCTAACCATGTTACTTAGCTAACTTAGCTAATCATTTTTAGTAGTTTTGTTAAAAATGCTAACTAACATGCTAACATGTTAGCATGCTAACTATGTTAACCATGTTACTTAGCTAACTTAGCTAATCATTTTTTTAGTAGTTATGCTAACTATGCTAACTAGCATGCTAACTTGCTAGCATGCTAACTATGCTAACCATGCTAACTAGCTACAGTGGGTAGGAGTCATAGTTGATGACAAGTAACAGTTACAATGGCTAAACAGTTAAAAAAGTCAGTAGTTTAAAGGGTTAAATTGTTTAACAGTGAAATATTGTAGTGAGGACTTTTATTTTGAAACAGTTTTTGGCAGAGGAAGCAGTTGAACAGGATGTGTAGTCTTAATAGGGCCAGTTTGTATGCTTAAAGCCTGAGACTGGCAGTGGAGATCCAGGTGGCCTGAACACCTGCCATAGGATTCTAATTGCTTAATGGCCGTATTATGATGTCATAATCGGCAATGTTAAGTCTATGGGGAATTTTAAAACGTTTTTCTTTAATAGTTTAAAAAGTATAAAAGTTTCAAAGTTGAAAAGACATAGCAACCCGATCTGTTTGAAGACCTACGTTACAAAGTTTGAATGAAGTTTCTAAGTTAAACTGTTCAAGAGAAATTGCGTCTAGAAAAAGTGGTAAGCGGAATAATAATAATAAGAAGAAGAAGTTGCCTAGGAAGAACAGTACAGTGCATTTTCATGCACTGTAATAAGAAGAAGTAGTTGCCTAGGAAGAACAGTACAGTGCATTTTCATGCACTGTAATAAGAAGAAGTTGCCTAGGAAGAACAGTACAGTGCATTTTCATGCACTGTAATTACAGTGCATGAAAACCCAGTGGGCATTTGATGTCAATTCAACATCAATATGACATCAAACATCGACGTCAAAATTACGTCTAGAAACAGGTCTAGAATGAAAGTTGTATCGACGTCAATGTACTGATGTCAATTTGACGTCAAGATTTTGACCTCCGCGATGTCGTTTTGATGTTATTTTGATGTCATACTTTGTTGGCATTTGATGTCAATTCAACATTTATTTGACGTCAAGATGTTGATGTCGTTTTGATGCTATTCTGATATCATTCAATGTCAAGCTTTGATGTCAATTCGACATTTATTTGACATCAAGATGTCATGATGTTGATGTCGTTTTGATGCTATTCTGATATCATTCAATGTCAAGCTTTGATGTCAATTCAACATTTATTCTACATCAACATGTCATTTCCATGTCAAGCTTTGTTGGCATTTGATGTCAATTCTACATCTATTTGATGTCAAGATGTTGATGTTGTTTTGATATCATTCAATATCAAGCTTCAATGTCAAATAAACATAAATGCGACAAACATTGATGTCAAAATTACATCAGCATTTATTGACATATTTTGATTATTTGTGCAGAATACAAGTACAAAGACAACAAAATGCAGTTTGTGTCTAACTAGAAGTGCAAAAAAGCAGAAAAGTGATATACAAAGTATAGACAGGTGGTGCATATACAGGACAAGACACAGTGCCGTGTAGACAGTAGTATACAGTTGGTTTATAGAAGGTGGTTTAGAGTAATATAAATTAAATATGTGCAGTGTATTAGTAGTTATCTTATAAGGGCAGAATAAATATGGCTAAATATGAACAATGTATGACAACATGTACAATGTAGTAACAAGTAATGGAATGTTGGAGAACATTGAGAGATCCAGTTGAATAGAGAGACAGAGAAAAGGTTTCTTTTAACAGGGTTCCTACACATTTTCTATTTTAAAATCCCATACTTTTTCCATCCTTTAATTTACAAACTTTTTGGTAGATTTTTCTGACCATTCTCGACAATGCTACTCCAAAACCAAACGTTTGTCTCAGCATCCAGGAATCGTTGAGCACCTACATTTGTGCTTTACCATTGATGGTGTGCCACTTTTTAAATCCTCCAACTTCCAAATGTGGCCCATACTCTGCAACTTTCACAACTTTGCTCCTTTCATTGTGGCCATCTACTGTGGAGTTGCTAAACCAAATTCAGAGGAAGAGTACTTAAGTGACTTTCTCCAGGAGTTGCAGCAGTTACAGCAAGATGGCATTGTTCATGGAGGCAAAGCACTTCAACTGTCTGTGAAAGTATTCATATGTGATGCTCCTGCCAGGGCATTCTTTAAGTGCATTCTTGTTACCATTCTTGTGAGTGATGCACTATCAGAGGCACCTATGACGGGAAGGTTTGTTCTTGGGGCCAAAGAGCCAGGTGCGGTTCCAAGGGCTGAAGACTGTTTTGTTTAGGCCAGCTCTGCTGCCACTCTGCCTCCACCGTACTGCTGCCACTCTGCCTCCACCGCACTGCTGTCACCTGTGGACAAGGAGGAGTGCGAGTTATACAACAAAATTAGTTATTAGTTGTTAGTGGCAGCACTAGTATAAAACCTCTAGAATCTCTAAAAACAATCACAAATAGGGCAGTTCATCACAGTTCAACAATTGTGGTTTGGAACTAGGCCTGCTGCAACTGGATTGATAAAAAGTAATGTAGTTGCAAACATCTCACCTGGCTACTTGTATTTGGGAAGAGCAAAAGCTATCAGCCATAAGCATGATCATGTTATTAGGTTGTTGTTGTAGAACAAGGAAAGGAATATCCAGTGTTTCCTCTACATTTATTTAGGGAAAGCGGTCCGCCACGGTTTAAATCCTATCCCTCTCAAGCCCTCTGAAGTCACATTAAATGGGATAGGATTCAGGAACTAATTAATTTAAACCTCACTGACCAGAAGATGTAATGTCTCTGTTTCATAGCAGAGTTATTGCTAATCAGACATGATGTTGAGCAACTAGAATTGTTTTTAAAATGTTTTTAAAAGTTTTTTTTTTTTTTCCGGGGGCCGGATGGGTAGGTGGACTAGGGGGTGGCTCAAGGACTAGAGTGCCTTAGCCTGGGTTTTCCCATGCTGCCTTACGCACGCGATTTTATTCACGCTGCTAGGCAGCCTGGATTCTATGGACTTTGGTTCCTTCGTTGAGGTGAAAACAATCACAGAACGGAGGGAGGGCAGCAAGACGATGACGACACGCCGAAGCCGTTATGAGCTATGTACAGACGCATTTGATAGACATTCGTAGCGCCCAATAAACGGCTCTGGGCATTCGTAAACCATGTTTCAAATACGAGAAAATTAATGTCTAATTCCCAGACCCTATCTCAATGAGGTCTGACGTTAGCCAGGCTAAGAGCGCCTATTCATGGAAGAGGCATGCGTGTTGGAAGTAGTTTTCAGCTAAAGAGACACTGAAAACATGTTTTAATCTGTATACCATTAACATTGCATAACAAAAGTAAAACATTCATTTGTAGAGTACCAAAACCAGACGTCTTTTGAGTGTAATCAGATTATGGCAATCATTTTTACAATTGTTTACAACTTAACTCTATGTCCTCACTTGAATCCATTTGCAAGGATGGACGACGCTGAGTATAGAACGTGCTGGCAGTGACAGATAACATGTAAACGCGCCATAGCAGTGACGAGACGCACACACCATACAATCGGCCTGACATTTTGAGTGAACTTAAATTAACTACCTAGCAACAATTCCAACACTCACAAGGTAAGGATGTCTTCAGAGAGTTACACTTGATAAGCATGATAGGTCTACTTTTGGCGCATCAACAATTGAAATGGAGGGGCAGCGTGACTATTTCGGTAAAGGCTACAATCTTTGATAGGTGTAATCTCAAAAGAAAGTTCACTTTCTCCATCATCGAACTCTTGAATACAGTGATGGTACAAACCAATATCTGTAATGCAGTGGGTAAATTAACGTTACGTTAGCAGTAGTTTTTACGTTTTATGCAAAAAATATATGGTTTATGTAACAAACCCTTCAAATTTGAGAGAGACTGAACAAAAATATGAGTTTATTGTAAAGTTTTTGATGGGGAATTCAGAGGAACCCATGTAAAAAAAAAAAAAACGAAAAACTGATGCATTTAGTCCAAATTAACTGTGCTAAAAAAGTAAAGTGAATGGGTGTTCAACTCTTGAAATAGCATGCATCTCCTTCCATGCAATCCCCGCCCCACCCCCACCTCCACTTTTTTCCCACGCTTAACGGTAGTGTTATATGTAGATAAATTACAATACTTACAGTATTTGAAGTAGCTGCACAACCATGCTAAATAGTATAGTTTTGGCACACAGTACACAAAGACACTTCTGCCATCATACCGGAATGTAAACTATACTCGTAAACGTGCTAATTACCAACCATTTCGTTCGAAATTTCTAAAACAACAATGTTTTTTAATACTTCAAAATAACATTGTGTGTGTGTGTGTGGACAGACATAATGCAAGAGAGAGAAAGATAGCCATGATTATAACGACGTAATTGGGCTAATAACCAACTGGACGTTGTAGCGTTGTCAACCTATTCGCAAGTAACATATTAAATTAATTAAAATATTAGCATTTTGTTATCATCCAATATGGCTATTCATAGACTTTGCAAATATTATGCAAATGTTGATAACAAAACTCAAGCTTGATCTGTGTATGCAGTGAGTAGCCTATAGGCCTAAAAACAAAAGTAGCCTGAGCAGCAGATCAGCCAGTCCCCCGCTGAAAATGATGAGCCCAGAAATTAACTATGACTATAGCAGTGGTTCTCAAACTTTTTCTTTCATTCCCCACTTTGTCCCTCATCGCTCTAAGAAAGTGGTAGGTCAAGCTTAAAATTGACAAATTTATTGAAATAATGACAAGTTCTAAATATATCCTCTCAGAGTTAAAATCAGCTGGTGCTGCAGATATAATAATAGATAAATACACACATTCTGTTTTCCAGCAACATATTAGGAAGCATAGGCCATTTTACAGCATTGTACAATGTACAATATATTCAATGAAATACCAACATGCTGCATTAAATGGATCCATAATCCAGTCATACTGAGCACTGCTGGTTGGGAAATATTTTTGAAATAAACTTTGCAGGGATGATGTAGGCCTACTGTTTAATACATGGGATCACAAGAGTGCCTCCCAATCAGACGTTTCAGCGATTTCGCTCAGAAATCTCAGGCATAGCCTAATACTGTCGCGATCGAGGCGCCTGTCCCATACTCAAGTTTTTTTGGTGAATGCAGTAATCTTATTTGCTAGGTGAGGTAGGTGCTTGTCTTTGCCTTGTAACTGGACATTTAACTCAAATGTATCGCTAAGATATATCAAATATATCGCTGAGATAGGCCAGCTTCGTCAAGAAATGTTCATTAGTGAACGTGCTTGCAGATTCAAACATGCGCTCTTCCTCCAAGAAGAGGCGACTCGGAGCTCAAACACGCGCGACAGTCACAGCACTTTACCTCGGGAAAGCCACCTTGCCTCACTGTGAAACAGTACAGCCTTTTGGTCAGCTACCATCTCTTCGCAAAGTGCGGAGAATAGACGCGCTTTTAAGGGCCGCCACTCTCACAACAACGTTCAAAATCTCATGTAGGTCGGGACTAACTAAGCTGCCTTGACACGAGCGCTTCCCTGTGAATAACACAGTGCGTTCATTGCGCATCGGGTGCTACCTGGGCCCAGGCTACAGATTAAAAAAAAAACAGTCAGTTCGCGCCCCACCTCTCCGCGTAGTGGGTCGCGACCCACAGTTTGAGAAACGCTGGACTATAGGGACAAGTACAAAGGATAATAGAGTTAACCATATGAATTAAAGTTATTTTATGGAAGAAAGAACAGTAGGCTATGATAGCAGTAGGCTACATGATCAACCTAAATGGCTTGTTTGCTCAGAAGTGGGTGTAGTAAAGGAGCAAATCACCAAAACAACATGATAGCTGACCCATGCAGAAAAAAAACATGTAAACAATACAGTAGTTCAATATGCCTCTTAGTGGAATTGTGGGATACATTTCAAATGCTTTATTTCTTCCTTCCTGTTTTTGTTAACTTATCAACCTATCCTTGTGGAATAGTGGAATATTAGCCTATAATAAAAACTACAGGATAGTAAGAGCTGAAATGTTGCCTTATTTATCCAATTTCCACCACCACTAAAAAAGTGGGCCGGTCTTGGGCCTGAAACTCCCGGGCTGAAAAGTGGCCCCACTCCGGCCCTGAAGGTATAGATTTATGTGCTGCGTGTAGGATGGTGCAGACTAAAACACTGTGTGAAATAGACTTGTTATGTTCTTTTTTACTCACATTGTTGTCCCAGGCATATGTGGTTTTACCAACGGGAAGGAATGGGAGCTTGTGCTTAGTAGGCCGTCGTATGCAAACAGTGCAGGGGCATGGGACAAAGACCTCAGAAGAGTTTCACAGGTTTCTGGGATTGATCATTTACATGGGGTTCACTTTCCTCCCTAATATCCATTGCTACTGGGGAACCAAGTCTTGGCAGGGATCAGGGGACATTGACCAAATGATGAATACATATTGTGTACTCCAAAAAACGCAGAATACCAGAAAGCACTTTTTCTCCATTGACATTGACGTTGTCAGTAGCTTCTTGTTATTTCAAGTTTGACAATGCAATGCAGAATCTGGTGTTGAACCTAGGTTTGGTAGCTACAACCAGAAAAAATTTGGAGGAAATCTATCACAACAGCTGGTAGGCATTTCCGTTGAAATTTCAGCCTCACCTTCAGCTGCTCCAACTACTACTCTGTCGTCTTTCCATCAAGTACATATTCCTGTACAGCAGGAGCTTGTTATAAAAAACGTACATATTAAAACTAAAGTAGCTTGTATGGCCCTGGAGTGTAACGGTAGGCGAATTTGTTTTATTGATAAACAAATTGCGGTCAGATTTCGCATTCTGCAAAAGGGGATGCGTTTAGTAATGAGTCATAGCTCTTCTGTGTTCAACCTTCAGGTTCCCCACCCCACCTTTCCCTATCCTCCTCTGTAAGTGTGTGTGTGTGGGTATGAGTTTGTGTGTATATGTGTGTATGTGTTTATTCTCCACAGGCTTGTTCTAAGTATGTAATCCACTTTCAAATGTTTAGAACACATTGAGTTTTGAGTGATGTGGATTGTATTCCTAGCTTTTCATGAATAATAATACATTTTATATATGTATATAATTTTCATATTATACTGATTTATATAAGGAAGTTGTATTTGTTGAATCAAATGTATTTTATGTGTCTTTTCCGAAATGGTCAATGAATACAGTATACTTACTTCCTGTATTACTGGTAAGGTACAGTATGTTTTTTTTTTTTATGTCATTCTTATTGACTGTAGCATTTGCTTATATACAAATAAATGGTTTATTCTTATAGACCAAATACATCTAAACCATTGTTTCTGACTTGATTGTTAGTTTTTATACATACTTTTATGTTGTTGGTGAGAAAGTGAATGTGAATTCTGTCAACATTCTAAATCCCGTTTCCTGCATTTTTTTACACTGATCACTAAAATTATCATAACTTTTGAAAGGTTAATGATATTCCAATACAGTCTTTTTTGTTAAATAGCCCACAACTTGCTGAACATTTCATACACTCTATATTTTTCTCTATCTTGTAGAGAAATATGATGAAAATTCATTTTTATGTGATTGAAATTAAATTTTGACAAATTCCGGATATACATTTGGAGAGGATTTTCAAATACTGTTCATTACTATATCAACATTACCATATGTATTTTACATCATTTCATAGAACTGATCCTTCTGATTACAATGGTATGTATATCCCATTGATGGTATGTATTATACTCAAGAAATAAGGTTTTTTGTGTGAGGAGGTCATCCAGCACCAAAAATGGAATGTTCGGCACATGCACGAAAGGGTTAACGTAGAAACTTCGTTCAAACTTTGTAACGTAGGTCTTGAAAAGGACACTTGAGGAATGTATTTTTCACTTTTGTAAACTTTATACTTTTTGAGATATTAACAACTTCCAGCTGCTCAACTAGGACCCATCAAAGGGCCAGTTAAACTGATTGCACCTGTATCAACTGCTTTCTGCTTAACTAGGCCAACTCTCTCTGTCTCTCCATTCTACAAGGATATAAGGCACATTCCCATCCAACTTTCTATCCATTCATCCTCTTCAAACCATTCACTCATCCACCCATTAAACTATCCATCAACATCCATTAAACAATCTGCCTATCAACATCCATTCAACTTTCTGTATATCAACATCCATTACACTATCTACATTCAACTTTTAAACTATATACTCTCAGTCTCAGGCTTTAAGCATACAATCTGGCTCTCTTAAGACTACTATTTTCTCTGCCCACAACTGTTTCAAAATAAATGTCCTCACTACAATAATTCACTATTAAATAATTTAACTATTTAAACTACTCAACTATTTAACTGTTCAGCCAATTCAACTATCAGTTGTTATCAACTATGACTCCTGCCAAAAGTTTCCAGATAAAAGTTTGTTTGGCATTTTATGTTCATATACATATATGTTTATGTTTTCATGCACTGGTAATTTCCTCAAAATTACATTTTCTAGTTTTTTTTGTAATGTGCCAGGAGGATTACTATCTGGAGAGAGTGCACTTTGATGCTGTCTTATTAAGTGGCCACAGCCCCATTGTTATGTACATAAACTTTATCATTAAAAATATATTTCTTCATCTGTAGCTACTGTATTCACCTTATTGATGTCCATGTTGTAAGCTAATGTAGCATCAACATTTTTAAAGCCAAAGTTTAAATGCATTACAAGTAAAATAACTACATTGTGTTGCTTTAGAATCTATTCAGTTTATTTCATTTCCAGTTAAGAATGTGAAATGTCATGACTGACATAACTCCATGTCTAAAAGATGCAAAAAACACGCCCTCTGTCGTTGGCTGAAGGGACAAGAACAATGATCTGTGTCTCGTAGTCCTATAAAAAAAAAATAAGTATAGAATAGAAGAAAATAGAAAATCTACGCCTTTTATTTTTACTGTGCAATACAGAGATCAGCACAATGTTAATGCACAAGGAAAATAAATTACTGTATGAGTTTTTTGTGTCCAAAGTATTGCTAATACTGTAGAAAGTACTATAGTAACAACACTGTAGAAAAAGACTTCATGTTTGATAATTATTCACCCGAAATCCAGTGTAGAATTAGCCTGGCGGGGCCATCCTATATCATTGAGATGTATAGTCTGGCATCGAATCATTCACCTCGCTTAATCCAAGGGGCGGGCAGAGAATTGTCTTTCAAACTGCCTAGGCATGCAATAGGCCAGCGCTACGACCATATCCGTATCCGGTAGGCAAAACGGCAAACACATCCTTAGAAAGGAATGACTTAAGTGCATTGTGTTGCTCAACTTTCAAAGAAAAGCACAAGTCCAACTCCTCCAAAGTTGACGCCAACGCCGATTCAAACAACCGCTCTTCGTTCGCCATAGCCACCTTCCTTGTTGTTCACCGTCACAGGACTGTCGTTATCCTGTTAAGCCCGCCTTAAGACTCTGTAACGAAATAGAGCGCTGTGATTGGATAACATCCACGGTGTTAAGCCAAAAGAAATTCCTATGGTTCGATACTAGACGTACAGGCTGAGCAAATTAATTTGCCGCCGCTAGGGTGCGTCTAGATTTCTAGTGTAGAATGTCAAGAACTTTGAATAATTTTTGCTTCAAGCTGAAACAGGATGCCTTGAGGATGGTATTCTCCTGCGTAAGGCAGGCGATCTCCTTCCGTGCTGCTTCTAGCTGCTCTTCCAGTGACCGAGAGTTCAGCATAGTCATGGTCAGAGTGGGGTGCTGGCTTAACAACTTGGTCTGCACTATAGGAGACAATGACAAATCAAAAACGTTCAGTTCCAACTGCATGTGTATCACGTAAGTTGTATAGTATACCATGTATTACATTAATACACAGGATTAGATGTTAAAATCCCTTGTGCCAAAATCCAAGGTAAAAACACATTCAGAAGCCCCTGCTCAAGTTTAACTTTAAAAAGCACACTACCCACAAATCCGCCAACAAATGGTCACAAGCACAATGCAAATGGCCTATCCAACAGCAGTAGCCTATATAGTATGCGGCATGTCATTGGGGTTATCAAGTGGGCACCCTCATTCACCGATGTTTCGTTAAGTTAGGCCCACGACACCTCATGAAGGCTTAACAGTGAAACCAGCGTCCTGGAGACACTCCCCTCCATGCTACCACTATATTACCACATTGAAATATCCAATACTCAAAATACTGTTAACCAGCCCAGGCATGGTCTAAGTTGGCTAGGTCGGTCCGTCCCGTTGATGTGGACTGAACCATAAACCATAAAGAACCTTAGCCAAGTACCATCACCCTAGGCACAGCCCATCACAAACACAACACAAATTAGCCAGTTAGCTTAGCCCATTATCTTAGGCCCCATCCCAAACACAAAACAAATTAGCCAGCAGTTAGCTTACGCCCCATGCTGCCCCATATTACCACAACAAGCATCCAAATACCCTTAACCAACCTAGGCATGGTTGAAGTTGGCTAGGCCGGTCCGTCCCGTTGATGTGGACTGAACCATAAACCATAAAGAACCTTAGCCAAGTACCATCAACCTAGGCACAGTCCATCACAAACACAAAACAAATGAGCCAGTTAGCTTACCTTAGCTTGCGCCCCAGGAAGGGTAACTTCTCCTTACCCACCACCAAAACAAATGAGCCAGTTAGCTTACCTTAGCTTGCGCCCCAGGAAGGGTAACTTCTCCTTACCCACGACCAAAACAAATGAGCCAGTTAGCTTACCTTAGCTTGCGCCCCAGGAAGGGTAACTTCTCCTTACCCACAACCATTCGCTTGCCCGTTCTGCTGCTAAGGACATGTTACTAACCACCTGCCTTAGACTTCGACCACAAATGCCCAATTCAGACAGCAAGCCAATAGCAGATCTGGCCACAAACCCACGTGCACCGATTTCAATAGGCCTTAATCGTGCACTCCAACCTCGCTTAGCTGCCTCCTCTGCTATTTCAGTATATTTAGCTCTCTTCAGCTCATTGGCCACTTCCACTCTGTCTTCCCAAGGAACAGTGAGTTCAATGAAGTAAACTATCTTCTCTGAATCCGACCATAGAATTACGTCAGGACGTAGCTTAGTACTCACTATATGTGGAGGTACTGCCATCTGCTGGCCAAGATCAACCTTCATTTCCCAGCCCGCCCCATTTTTCAACTGGCCGGTTTTACACCTGGCCTTCGCGGAACAAGGTTTATCCCCCTGACGTACAAAGTTAATTTGCCTTACCCCTTTACTAGCTGCTAATGAATTGACTTCTCTTCTTTTATCCTCTATTGCCGCTGCCACACATTTCAATACCTGGTTATGACGCCACGTATACCGCCCCTGGGTGAGACTTACCTTGCATCCTGATAGGATATGGTGGAGACTGCCCACACACGAGCAAAGTATGCATTTATCATCCTCACCAAACCATTGACTTAAATTCTTGGGAGATGGGAGCACATCATATGTAGCACCTAACATAAATCTGATCTTACTAGCTTCCATGCCCCATAGATCTTTCCATTTAATCTGTCTTTTTTCCACCCCTTCCCAGTTCACCCACTGCCCTTGTTTTGCCTGCGACACTGCCTTAGTACATCTTACAGCCTCCTCCTGTCTATGCATTTCCTCCACTACCATTTTCCTCTTTTCTCCTGCAGAAGCCTTACTCCACAAGGGTTTACTTGCACCCACCCCTAGACCCCCCCGCCCGTGCTGCACATGGCCCATTATATCTCTATGCTTCAATGCTGATTGAGCTTGCTTAACTGCCTGCTCTGGGTTCCACTTCCTCCCTGCATTAACTGAGGGTGCAACTTTCCTCACCACTGGGTCCTTGGACTGAGTAAGAGTCAATTCCAATCTAGCCTTAGCACACTTAAATTCCTCTGTCAGACTAGATATTGGCAACTCTACAATACCCTTCCCATACAAGGCTACACTGCTTAAGCAGCGTGGGACTCCGAGCCATTTTCTGACAAAGGAGTTGATCATTTTTTCCAACCTCTCTACCTTTGACAGAGGAACTTCATAAACTGTCAATGGCCACATTAGCCGAGGCAACAAACCAAACTGCAAACACCACAGCTTGAGCTTACCTGGCAGCCCCGACTTGTCAATTTTTGCAATACCTTGCCTAGTGACCTGTCTCAAGTCTTCAACCTGTGATTTATCACTAAGGCTTGCATCATACCACCTTCCCAGGCTCTTCACTGGTTTCTCCAGAACTGTGGGAATAACCTCCTTATTTATAGCAAACTTCTTATCTGTTACCTTCCCTTTAATAATTGAGAGACTCCTAGACTTACTTGGTTTCACCTTCATTCTGGCCCATTGCAGATTACTATTTAACTTACCCAGCAACCTGTTGGTGCATGGAACGGTTGTCGTCAAGGTTGTCATGTCGTCCATGAAAGCCCGAATCGGGGGGAGGCGTGGCCCTCCCTGCAACTTCTCCCCGCCCACTACCCATTTTGAGGCCCTAATAATGACCTCCATTGCCATTGTAAAAGCAAGTGGGGAGATGGTACATCCGGCCATGATTCCTATCTCAAGTTGTTGCCAACCTGTGGTGTAATCAGCTGTAGTAAAACATAATTGAATATCCAGAAAGTATGCTTTTACTAGGCTTTTAATGCTACCTGGGATTCTGAAATAATCAAAGGCCTCCCACAACAGACTATGCGGCACAGACCCAAAAGCATTAGCCAAATCCAAGAACACAACGTGCAGGTCTCTCTTCTCACGCTTTGCTAATTGAATTTGGTGCCAAATCATGCTGGTATGCTCTAAGCACCCGGAGAAGCCAGGAATTCCAGCTTTTTGCACCGTGGTATCAATTAGTTTATTCCTTTCAAGGTAATTTGTCAGTCTCCGTGCCACCACACTAAAGAAAACCTTCCCTTCAACATTCAGTAGACTAATTGGCCTAAATTGATTAATCTCCACTGCGTCCTTTTCTTTGGGAATAAATATTCCCCCAGCCCTCCGCCAAGCCTTGGGAATACTCTGCTTTTTCCAAACTATCTTCATTAATTGCCATAAAAATCTTAAAACATCTGGTGCACTCTTATACAACCGGTAGGGCACTCCATTAGGTCCCGGGGCTGAAGAGGCCCTTGCACGTTTTATTACTTCTTGCACCTCTTTCCACCTTGGTGGACTATCGTCGCATTGGCTACTTAATTCACCAATAGGTGGGATATCAGCAGGAAGTACCATCTCCCTGAACCTCTCCCTATCTTTGTGCACTCCCTCTAAATACTCCTCAAGCTTCTGCTTAGGTTCCAAAAGACTACCACTCTTCTGCATTACGAATAAAGACTTAACAAACTTAAATGGGTCTTTATAGAATGCTAGTCGGGCTCGTGATTTCTTCTTCCTATTTTTCCTAATATTTTCAGCTCTTCTTAGCACTACTAACCGCTCTCTCACATCTGCCTGTAGACAGTCAATACCTTCCTTCTCATCATCTGTAGCTTTTCTCCACTGCTTCTTAAGCTGCCTCCTCTCCTTGATAAGTTTATCTATCTCCTGCTGGCGCCTAGATTTAACTACCTCATGTAGCCGTTTTGTCCTTCTCTCAATAGTCCCAAATCTTTCCTTACCATAGCTATAAATAATGTCTCCCATTTTCTCTAATTTGCTTTCAGCCGTCTCCTTGAGCTGACCCAGGATACTGACCAAATCACTATTAACATCTTCCCACATTCTACATTCTGCTGCGCCTGGCCATCTAACCCCAGGCCTATGACCATTAATCTTCTCCCTCCTTGGCTGACTGGCCTCTCTCTCTGCCTCAGTGCTAGAACTTACCTCAACAACAGGGGTACTGATGTCCTGCGAACTGTGGGTTTCTTCCTGTCGCTGGACTTCAACCGACTGACTTGATGCACTTCTTAAGAAATAGCTATCAATGCGGGGACCCTGTGTTCCCTCTACCAAGCACTTCTTTTTCCCTTGATGAATTTTCAGGCCCTTTAGACTTGTAACCTTCTGCCAACCACACACACACATCTGCAGCTTTTTCTCAGTTTTCTCTGAACTAGTGGCTTCCACAAACATGTTTTCCTTACTCGTAATCAAATTCGTTCCAGGGTCAGTAACCATGTCTATCACAAGTGAGTCATCTTCCGCCCCTGCTCTCGCTGACTCTAGGGGTATTTTTTCATTATGTCGTACTGTAGCTTAGTAGGGTGCAGCCCATAGCTTAGTGAAGCCTGGGCTACTGCCACAATGAGCTGCTAACCCATTGTAGCCCCGGCAGGGTCTATTCCCTCCTGTCAGCCGTCTTTCCGTGCTGTCACAAGGTCTTTCCCTAGTTGCCAGCTGCCCTATTCACAGCAGTCACTAGCCTACGCTAGCTTCAGCATTACATTAATACACAGGATTAGATGTTAAAATCCCTTGTGCCAAAATCCAAGGTAAAAACACATTCAGAAGCCCCTGCTCAAGTTTAACTTTAAAAAGCACACTACCCACAAATCCGCCAACAAATGGTCACAAGCACAATGCAAATGGCCTATCCAACCTACTACAGTGAATTTGTTTCATTAATGGAGATTACATATTATACCCTGCTGCTACACATAGGTTATGTCTTATGCAGCAGCTGTGTGATATTTTGCAAGATGGACATAGGCAATATACTTTATAAGTGTCTTACCCAGTGTCAACTCCAGCCAGGTCTACACTTGCATCTTCTGTCTCTCCAGCAGGTTCATTGCTGTGTATGGAATAATAAAACATTAGTTATTGCACAACTGAATGAATCAACTCTTTGTGGCAGACCTAGGCTAAACATGACATTAGGAGACGTGTGAAATAATTTTCACTAACTGACCTCTCTCCCTCTAATTCGCATTGGTCGTTTTTGTCCAAGCGAACAGGACACTTCCTGGCAGGAGGCACGTTTTTCCAGCCTCATCATGGTGCACAAAGCACTGCTAAGTGAAATGTTTGGCACAAACTTTTGTGTTGGACGTTACGTTAATCTCCACGAACAAACAGCCTGCCCGTTAGCTGCAGTTAGCCTACATACAGTGACCAGGGCTTTCCCTGAAGTCAGCAAAAGACAAGCTTACTGCTTGAGACGTGGCATTTCTATCAAGGCATCATCGTAACGTTACCATACATAAATAAAACGACATCATGTTTGCGTTTGATTTAACAAGTAGCATGATAACGTTACACAGTGGCTATCTTTATAACTAACATTAGCCTGAGGTTAAGCTAACCGGTTGGCTAGCTAGATAATTATGCACTTACCTGGAAAAATGTACCGATGTCTCTTCTAATTTTTGAAATCCACTCTCTCTTCAATCTGGTGTCTGTCAGGAACCGGTGGAACAAACGTGTTTTGTCTTTTTCCCGTCTTTTGTAGTAGGAATTACACCCAGGCACACAGCAGACATATTCGTGACTGATACAATCCACAACATCCACACACAACCGTAACTGTACAGAACTCGAACTTCCCACCCTGAGCATGACGTCAAAACAAGATGGCCGCCGTGTGAATATGGTGAATAGCCTGAGGCCAAGGAAAGGACTTTGCTTGCCTCGATTCTTTGATGAGGCCATCATTCCTCGAGGGCGAAAAACTTAAAGGGGGGTGGGGGGGGGTGTATGTGTTTGTGTCTCCCTCTCCCTCCTGTGTCACTGTGATGAGTTCCGCCTGTATTCTGATTGGATTAGAATACCAACAGGAAGTTAGGGGTTAGGAGTTCAGTTGATGAGAGCCCTCATGCGATATATGTACGTGATCCTGCTTTTACTACATAAAAGAGTTAAACCAATCACCTGTTCGACTTAATTTCATTAATTTCATTTTTATTCAAACATCAAGTCTGCCTCAAAATACAACAGAGAAATCATGAACTCAAAATGTCATTGTGGGAAAAAAAAAAAACAATGACTGCGTAACAGTGCAAATCAGACCTTTCAGAATAAGGATAATAGCCTAACGCTAATAACAAGCCTTGCCAAAATGATGGGTCATTAAGTAAGAATACAAAATAATTGTTAGATTAAGTAGATTATGTTAAAACGACATGGACATTAGGCCGAACTTCCGACGTATTTTTTTGCACACACGCTGGCTCTGCCTGCTGCGCTGCCTGCACAATGTCCTCGGCTTCGCGAAATCAGTGCATATTCGCGCCTAATTATAGAACTTCAAAAAGAAACAAAGTAGCCGGGCTGCATTCAGACACTTAGCTGCCATCGGGGGCTGCATGCAGTCGACTCAGACTCTCTACGGACAGTTTTTAATGTTTATCAGAAAATAACTACTCAGTATTCTGATTGAGTATAATTTCCGGGACAATTAGGGCAGGATTCGGGATTCGGGACAACTGCTTGGATATCGGGACTGTCCCGAATTTTTCGGGACGTCTGGTCACCCTATGGCCAACGTGGAGGCAGCGATTCTCCAATAGCCACAAAGTTGGACAAAGAGGAGAATGACGTGCAAGTATTCTTTACTTTATGCCATGGGCAGAGATGCCGAGCCAATATTCAGCACATTCACGTTCACACCCAAAAAACAAAATGAATATTTTGAATCTGTGATCGCCAAATTCATTGAGCATTTCATGCCTAAACGTAACGTGATCCATGAACGAGCATGTTTTCACAAACGCATACAACAAAATGGAGAAAGTGTCGAGGCTTTTGTTCGGAACCTGTATGAGTTGGCTGAGTATTGTGAATTCGGGCTGGCAAAGGATGAACAGATACGCGACAGAATCGTCATTGGCATTGCAGACGGGGAAGTTTCACAGAAGCTACAACTAGAGCTTGATCTTACTCTGTAAAAGGCAGTCCAGATCGCTTGTCAATCCGAGCAAGTGAAACAGCAGACGCTCGAAATGAGAGCAGAGAGCGAAATAAACGAAGTGAAAAGAAAGTATAGTCAATTTAAAAAAGGCACAACAGGGACATGGAAAAATTAAAGAACAAAAGTGGATGAGCCAAATCAAGGGAAGTGCACAAGATGCAATCGAGAACATGGCGCTGGAGTTTGCCCTGCATTTGGGAAAAGATGCAGGAGATGTGATAAAGTAGGTCACTTTGAAGTTGCATGCAAAACCAAAGACATAAAGGAAATTACCACGCAGAACACTGACGATGAGTCTATAGGGGCATTCTTCTTAGGAGCAGTCAGTAAGGGAGCTGATTCAGAGGGAAAATGGCACGTGGTGCTCCTGATTGGTGGCAGAATGCTACGTTTTAAGATCGATACAGGTGCTGACATTACTGTCATATCACAACACACATACCTCAGCTTACCCCAGCGACCTGTCCTACAACAAACTGCAGCAGACGTGCGTAACCCAGGCGGCAAACTCCAATGCATGGGTACGTTTTTGGCTGCCACCGAGCGTAAGGGACAGAAATACAGATTTTGGATCTTCGTCGTAAATGGCACTTACCCCAATAACCTGATTAGTCGTGCGGTGGCATGTGAAATGGGACTGGTTATGAGAGTGGATGAGGTGGACTGTGAGAGTCTGTTTGGTGACATTGGGCTTTTAAACTGCAGACCAGTGAAAATAGAGCTCAGAGAAGATGCAAAGCCTTACAGCATCACCACCCCGCGCCGTGTTCCTTTTCCACTGCTGACAAAAGTAGAGGAGGAGTTAGCACGCATGCAGTCTTTAGAAATCATCAAGGAAGTAACAGAGGCCACCAACTGGTGTGCGCCTATGGTTCCGGTAGCCAAGGAAAATGGCAAAGTCAGGATCTGTGTTGACCTAAAGAGGTTGAATGAGGCAGTGAGAAGAGAAAGATTCATCTTGCCTACGCTGGAGGATGTAGCGCCAAAGTTATCGGGGGCCACTGTCTTCTCGACTCTTGATGCCTCCAGTGGCTTTTGGCAGATCCCGCTCAACCCCTGCTGTCAAAAGCTTACCACCTTTATAACACCTGCGGGGCGGTTCTGTTTTAAAAGGCTCCCATTCGGAATAACTTCCGCCTCAGAAATTTTCCAGCGAGAAATGAGCACACTTCTGCGCAACCACACCGGCACGTTCGCAGTAATGGACGACATCCTAGTCAATGGGAAAACGAAAGCCGAACACGATCACAATCTGGAGGAGGTGATAAAGACGATCAGAGCCTCAGGATTAAAGCTCAACAAAGACAAGTGCCACTTCGCACAGTCAGAGATCAAATATTTCGGACACATTGTAGGGGCTGACGGAATAAAGCCAGACAGCAGCAAAGTCAAGGCGATATCTGAAATGCCAAGCCCCCAGAACACCACACAATTGCGGCAAATGCTGGGAATGGTGAACTATTTGGCTAAGTTCCTGCCTCATCTCGCCACAGTCATGCACCCAATCTCTGCACTGCTAAGGCATGATGTCCAGTGGGTGTGGGGTGAGGCCGAAAAGCAAGCTTTCCAAGAGGTGAAACAAATGTTGATCAAAGCGCCAGTGCTAGCCTTCTATGATGCCTGCAAGAGGACTGTGGTGAGTGCAGACGCAAGTAGTTACGGCCTGGGAGCCACCCTCCTGCAAGAACAGGGTGATGTGATGCGTCCAATTGCCTTCTGCTCACAAACGCTTACAGACACAGAGCGCAGATACTCTCAAATTGAGAAAGAGTGTCTGGCAGGCGTCTGGGCATGTGAGTGATTCTCACACTACTTACATGGGATGGAACATTTTTGGCTTGAAACAGACCATAAACCATTAGTACCGTTAATCAACAGTTATGACTTAGACAAAGTGCCACTGAGATGCCAGCGGTTGTTAATGCGTCTCATGAGATTCAACGTCAAGGCAATACACGAACCGGGCAAGCAGCTCATAATTGCCGACACACTATTAAGAAATCCTCTCATGGACAGTGACTCCTCGGAAACTGATGGCGATGTCAAAGCTTACGTTCATGCCGTGATGGCCACAAGACCCGTGTCGGATGACAGATTGGAAAAGATCAGAGACACCACCCTCTACGATGGAGATCTCCAAAAAGTCATCAGCTACGTTCGTCACGGCTGGCCCACAGCTATGTCAAAGACGCCACGCTTGCTACATGGCTACCACGCTGCCAGAGCTCATCTCTCAGAAGCTGAAGGTTTAATGCTGTATGATGACAGAATTGTCATACATGTCTGTGTGGTGGCCGGGAATTGGAGCAGACATCACCGACATTTATACCATGAATTTTGCATGATCAACAAGCCAACTCAAAGGAGAAAGCCATTAAAAACAACTGCATTACCTGGTGGCCCATGGGAGAAGATAGCTGCCGATCTGTTTGAGCAGGATGGCAAGCAGTATTTAGTAGTAGTGGACTATTACTCCCGGGACATAGAGATAGCCCATTTGCCCACCACAACTAGCAAGCAAGTGGTAAATTGCCTTAAAAGCATATATGAAATATTCACTGATAATGCAACACAGTTTGTCTCAGCAGACTTTAATGAATTCAAGACAGCTTATAACTTCAAGCACACTCCGTCGAGCCCACATTACCCACAGGCAGACTGCAAAACGCATCCTGAGACAACCAGAACCACACCTAGCCTGGATGAATTACCGAGCCACCCCGATACAGGCCACTGGACAGAGCCCGCCCAGCTGGCAGTGTAGTTTGAGTGAATTAGAGTTGAAGGTGGAAGTAAATACAGCAAAAGGATATTTGGTATCAATCGAACCGTAATTTCATGTAGATTAAGAATTTCAAGAAAAGATATACAGCTTTGAATGGACCATTGTATAATGATTATTGGGTCAAAATCGCATATTATCACATATAGATATTAGCTGATATCTCCCATACTGGTAAAATGATCTTTACCAAACTTGGTGTACTTACTCACCATAAGTTCTTGATGAAATTAGTAGGTGTTTAATGTCTTGGGGTCAAAGGTCAAGGTCACTTGAGGTCATACTTGACATGCAATGTTTGTTTTATACCTCTCAAGCAGATTGAAGGATCCTCATTAAACCCAACACAGTTAATTAAGCCTAAATTAACTGATAAGGCATTAAAGATCATGGGGTCACAGGTAGAGGTTAAAGGTCATGAGGCTTTAGGTGGCTGAGGCATAGAATCAACTATCTGAATTGACATTAAAAAAGATTGACATTTATTAAAGCAAAACAAACTTTATTTTCTGTATAAAAACAGTTGTTTCAACCTCCACATCTTATTTTAGTATTGTAGTAGTAGCCTCTCTGAAACCAGGGGAAATCAAAATAATTTGCTGTTTTAAAATGCAAACATCTGTGTGAATACCTATTTTAAAATAACTGTTTCAGTTCATAAATTATATTGGAGTAAAAAACAAACTACTATTACATAAAATTCAGTACATCAATAACAACATTGTAGTTCATTTAGACAAGCTGAAGAGCAGAAGTTTTAGCTTAAATCCAAACCATTTCTGTCAAACATCTGATAAACATTGTCATCTTGAGCTATTTCCAACTTAAATTATAACGCCAGACAATCGATGTAAATGTCTATGTTGATAGAATAGTGTTAGAAATAAAAACTACCCTTGCATCGCATTGCAATAGTTATACTTTGTTCCCTGAAGTTGATAGTAGGCATATAAGCAACGGCAGCAGCGGACTGATATTACCTAGGATTCTACTAGGTATTATGGTGGGTTTTCAGGATGTGAAGGGATGTAATCATGGATTTCATAAAGGTTTATACTATTGCATGGGTTTTCATGTTTTAGAAGAATGTAGTCATTAGTGTCATAAGTCTTAATGCCACTGCATTTGCTGTGAGCAGTGTTAGGTCATTGTATCTTGTGTAGGCTAGATAGATAGATAGATAGATAGATAGATAGTTACTTTATTGATCCCCAAGGGGGCTAGACCAACTGTCAGAGAAGTGGGGTGAGTGGAAAAGTACTGGGGGTACCAGGATGAGAGGATCTCCTCCTTACATGGTTAAGGGAGAGGGGGTGTTATCAAGCTGGTGAGGACTGGACAGGACAGGGATGAGGAGGCCACTGTGCCTTATGAGTTGGGGCCTGTCCAGCTAGGAGAATAAGATAAGAAGGCCACCAAACTGGAAGGAACCAAAAAAACTTAGGGTTACACTATTTTATGTTACCTATGCATTACATAGGTTTGCATATAGTTTTATGCATGATGGGAAGATGGTTTCCACAAATGTAAGCGACCCTGCTTGGTACTGATTGGTGAAGGGTGTTGATAGAGATGGCGTGAGAGGGTGGCACTTCTCAAGGGCTGAGGAGTATAAAATGTGTATAGCCATCCATAGGGGAGATCTTGTCGGGGGCCCCAGCTGATGACATCTTCTCCCTATTGCTTTGATGGTTGGTCTGGACTTTGATTGGGCTGTACTATCATTGCAATACGGTGAATAAAGATCAACAGTCTTCGGAAAATCTTCTATCTACATTGTCTCATTCGGACGCCTTCCAGAATGCTAAATTACTAAATAGTCAAGTGGTAATTGTTAATTGGACAATTCGATTTGGAAGTGGACATTTTCTAGCCTGGAAAATCCAGACCCTGGTAATCTAGAAAGATTAAGGGTCTGGCCATGAACAATGTAATGGCTCAACTCGAGGGGCGGCACCAAGCATGCATTTGAAAATCTCACTGCACACAATTGGATAACACTAGACCAATGTTTACTCTGAATGATTCCGGACTTCGACACAATTGGATAACACTATGACCAATGTTTACTGACCTCCAACGTTGCAGCGCTGTCGTCATCAGTTTAGCTCGCCTCTGGCCCGCATATATCAGATACGCCGATTTGATTGGTTCCCCGGGATGCAAGGGGTAAAGGTAACGTGCATCATTGCTCATTCTATTGTGCTCTGGCGAGAACTGGATTTCCAGGGTAGACATTTTCCACGACAGTATCCTGATTGGAGTGCGCTTCTCTGTTTACTTTTCGGCGCAGTACTACTAACCACTGCTAAGAAACTAGTCCCTCAAAATGTTATGCAATCATTGAAATGCAAGGATAGAATAATGTTAGAAATAAAACTATCAACACAGACATTTACATCGACAGTCTGCTGTTATAATTTATTTGTCTGCCGTTATAATGTATTTGCCTGGGTGTACTGTGGAGTGGGTAAGACTGTTTTTAGTGCCAGGCTAACACATACTGATGACTTGCGCTAGCTTAGCACCTGCGAACTCTGCAACTAGAAGGACTGGATGAAACGTGTTGAAAGCGGTCTCCACTGATAAATATCACACATGCTAACTTGGAAATGAGGTCCTTTGTCTAAAATCCTGAACCACCCCTTTAAAAATGTGTTGGTGCCTATAGCAATGCTATAGTAAATCAGCTTTTGCAAGCCAGTGCTACAAGATGACAGCTCACCTCCACATTGGCAGATAACGCAAAGATCTGCGCATATGCCAGGTTCCTCTTCAAGTGCTGTCTCATCATTCATTGCAGTGAAATGGAAAATAATGAATCAAGACAGTACTGACCACAACTAAATACTGATATTTATCCCAGGGGAAAATATTGCTTCTTACAACAGTCTCATCTTTCAGAAACAAAATTTAGAAAATGAACTGCTATCCTAATACTTTGTGTCCCTTAATGTGCTTTGTAAGAAATTATAAGGTGGCTTGTAACTCATACAATTAAATCCCATTTTTAAGAGATTGACAAATCCGTATTTAATTATATTATTGATATCTACCGTCAAAATCTTCCAAAATATTTAGATATTATTTTTTGCCCACCCGTAACTTCAACTGAACAGATAACAACGGACATGCCACATTACTAACATCAAAACTGGAAGACAATGCTAGTCTTCAGGGTCACAGAAATTGCCAGGAGAAAGTGGACAACACCTTGTCCATGAAGGGAAAAATAGCAAGGGCCACAGTTAACAGTCATACTAACTTATGGAAAGTCACAACAGCACAGAAAGATATAATTTACAGCTGGAAGTAGCACTGCTTGTACTGTGGAAAGGACTGCATGGGCAATATTGAAAGAGATATTGGTCAGGTCATGACTATGCTAGTGGTAGTATTTCACTGTTATTTACTGCTAAGCACATTTGCCTAGAGTAATCGCAATCAGATTCTTGATTCTTATATACAAAGGAGGGATATTAAATTGTCAAAAACAACCAAGTCTATGTTAAATAAACATAAGTTAACATAACAAATGGCTATATTTACAGTAATTGAATTGAACATGGCATGTTGATTAGCATGTCTCCACCGTCTATAACCTTGTATGACCTTAACCTTTGACCCCATGGCCCTGAGTCCCTAAGTTCATCTAACTTGTATATACAATAAATGTACTAGAGTTAATGAAGATCCATCAGTCTGCTTTGGAGATATGAACCAAATACTGCATGTGAGTTATTTGTGTGACCCCTTGTAACCTTGACCTTTGACCTCAAGACCTAAATTGTCTTTCCAGCTCTTTGACAACTTATAGTGGGTAGACTTCTGGAGGATTACAGAAAGGTGGAACAGAAGCTGCAGGAAAACAACTTGAAGGAGACATGGGACTGCATGAAGGTTATCACTGGCCTGAAGAAGAACAGCAGCTCTGTGGAGGGGGACCTGGACAGGGCGAACCAGTTGAACCACTTCTACAACAGGTTTGACTGCCCTGCTCCAGCTCCAATGGCGGTGGTCTGTCCACCATCCCCCAGCCCCCACCCCCACACCCCCTCAATACCAGCGCAACACTCACCTCCATCATTACAGGCTATAGTACCCCCACCATCACTGGATTTTGCACCCCTCCCCCACATGGCAATCACGAACAATGAGGTGACAACAACCTCAGTCAACAGCCATCAGACACACAGATCCCAGATGCACCCCTCCCCCTCCCCTCCCCTTACACCCCTCACCATTACAACAGATCAAGTGACAGTGTACCATTGTGGGGTGTATCAGGAACGGGCAGGGGGAGGAGTACAGGAGCCTGGTGCTCCTCAGGATGTTCTACCAGTCTGTTGTTGCCAGCGTCCTCTTCTATGCAGTAGTATGTTGGGGAGGAAGCACAAGGAAGAAGGATGCGGGGCGAATTGACAGGCTGTTAAGGAAAGCTGGCTCTGTAGTGGGAGCTGAACTGGAGTGCATCACTTCACTATCTGACAAAAGGACCCTGAACAAACTGATCAACATCTTGGACAATGAGTGTCACCCACTCCACAGCACTATTGTTAAGCAGAAGAGCCTGATCAGCTGGAGACTTCGCTCACTGCCTTGCACAACTGACAGACTGAGACAATCATTTGTCCCCAGGGCCATTGAACTGTTCAATGCCTCACTTAAAGGAATTATCCGGAGTAAAATGCACTTTAGATCGATTTACGGATGATTGGGGGTGCATACGTTGAGTTGACATCAAAATCATGTCATTCGGATGTGTTTTGAGAAAGTTTGATTGTACCGTTTTCAGTCACAACTCGTAGCCTGGAAGTGAGCGGGGCATTTCAATTGCGCTGCTACAAAACGCTATTTTTATACCTCTTCTACAGTTCCAAACAACATAACACTTACATGGTAGTGAGTAGAGGGTCCCTAAAGCCAAACCGAAGTATCCCGAGGTCTTTATGTGGTCGAATAGAGTCCAGAATGAATTTCATCAAGCCAGTACCTTTCCGGAAATGTTGCCATCTTTGCTGCCTCTTCAGGGGAAAGTCCGTAGGAGTCTTATTGCTGAGTGTGTTGTAACACGCTCTGGAAATTCACAATTTCGTCGCCGTTTAAAAAAAAAAAAAAAAAACATAGTCCAGTCCATACAACTTCATTTCAATTTCGAAAGAAATACTGGACTATGTTTTTTTTTTTTTTTTTAAAACGGCGACGAAATTGTGAATTTCCAGAGCGTGTTACAACACACTCAGCAATAAGACTCCTACGGACTTTCCCCTGAAGATGGCGGCAAAGATGGCGGCAAAGATGGCAACATTTCCGGAAAGGTACTGGCTTGATGAAATTCATTCTGGACTCTCTATTCGACCACATAAAGACCTCGGGATACTTCGGTTTGGCTTAAGGGACCATTTACTCACTACCACGTAAGTGTTATGTTGTTTGGAACTGTAGAAGAGGTATAAAAATAGCGTTTTGTAGCAGCGCAATTGAAATGCCCCGCTCACTTCCAGGCTACGAGTTATGACTGAAAACGGTACAATCGAACTTTCTCAAAACACATCCGAATGACATGATTTTGATGTCAACTCAACGTATGTACCCCCAATCATCCGTAAATCGATCTAAAGTGCATTTTACTCCGGATAATTCCTTTAAGGGAAGAGGAGAAATAGACTTCTCTGCATAGTCTGTCTGCCTCTTCACCCCCTCCATGTTTGGTACTGTCTGTCCACTAGCCACTTTTACCACTGTCTTTATGCCTCACTGTTTGCGTGCTATATTAGCACATTAGCACATATGCATAACCCCCCCCCCCCTCCATGCCACAGCCGAACTGTGGCCCCACTTATACATTTTCTTAAATGGTTAAATATATAGATATATAGACTTTACTTTATTTCTGCATTGTTGCACTGTTGGACTTACTCATTTGCACTATCACCATGACCACTATCACCATTGCACTACCACCATGACACTCATTCACACAGAGCACCTTAGAGCACCTTACCATACCTTACTATGCACAGAGAATCACAGGCTCAGTCCCTGCCTCAGTCATTGCAAGCGCCTCTGATTGATTAATCACCACTATGTGGATACCGTTTTTAGAATTGATTTAGATTGTAGTGTTAGTGTTAGTTAATATAATTTGTATTTTTGTAATTTGTATTTTAGTATATTTCTATATATTGTATTTAAGTGTTAGTTAGTATAATTTGTATTTTAGTATATTTAGCATATTCTTTATCTTCTACTGTCCTTATTGCTTAGTTGTGTTTTTATATTATATACTTTAATTACTCTTTCTGCTGTTAAAGAATGTGTTTGTGTTGTCTGTATGCTGCTGAGACCTTGAATTTCCCCTGGGGATCAATAAAGTATCTATCTATCTATCTAGACCAAGTTTGATGAATATCTTTCAATTGGCTTAAGACATATCAGCTAATATCAAAATGTACTAACATACGTTTTTGGCCCAAAATTCATTGTGCCATGCTTCATTCAAAGCCCTATATATTTTTTTCGGTACAAGTCTGCGCTGTAGGCCACCACAAATTCTTCATCTACAGAAAATTACGATTAAAATGATACCAAATATGCTTTTGCTGTATTTACTTCCACCTTTGACCCTTTTCTAGGCTAATTCGCTCAGACTAGTGGGTCGTCAGATCAGAACGAGAGTCCCAGCTCCGTTGAGACACCTACAGCCACGCCACATCAGTCCTGATCAGGTGAAGGAGAAATATAGGCAAGCAAAGCAGAACTACAGGTTCTTCTACAACAGAAGACATTCAGCACATGACTTACCAGCTCTACAGCCTGGACAACAGGTAAAGGTCAAGCTGGACGGGGAAAAGAGATGGGGGACACCTGCAGTGATTGTCTCCAAAGCACCAGAACCAAGGTCATACGTGGTGAAGACCGAACAAGGCACAGTCACTCGTCGCAACCGGCGGCATCTGCAATTCATCCCTGAGCTACCCAGCATGGAAGGACAATTGCCACCCGAAAGCGACACCCAACCACCTGATGTCACCACCAATCAACCTGGCTCACCGACATCTGCAAAAGGCCTAGACTACTCTTCCACACAAGAAACGGCTGTACAGCTACCGTCCACACCAGGGCCTACCAAGAGGTCCTCAGCAAGAGCCACCAAGACACCCGAGAGGTTCAAGGACTATATTAGATAAATTCAGATAAATCAGATAGTATTCACAGTTTAATCAGTTTAAACATGGTTCTTGTAAGGGTAATTACAATGTGTGGTGCTCTTATGGTTGTGTTTACTGAATACTAATCAGTCAGGCAAAACTATTGAGTGACAGCAAATGTTTATTTACAAGGAATATTTGGTTATTATTATGATTAACATTTGGGGACTGGTTTGTATGGAACTAACTAAAAGAGGGAGATGTGATGAGTTCCGCCTGTATTCTGATTGGATTAGAATACCAACAGGAAGTTAAGGGTTAGGAGTTCAGTTAATGAGAGCCCTCATGCGATATATGTATGTGATTCTGCTTTTACTACATAAAAGAGTTAAACCAATCACCTGTTCGACTTCATTTCATGACAGTCACAGAATGTGACAATGAGTTCTGACGTGTTTTGATTGGGGGGAAGTGTCCAGGAGGGAATATTTAGGGGTTCAGATAGGTTAGCGATCGATAAGGATTATAATAGGGGGTTCTAAAACGTTTAGTTAGTTTAATAGTCAGAGTAGAAGTGAATTACGTGTGAGAGAGTTGTGTTGTTTTGTTGGCCGATGAGTGTGAATGACGAGTGATTGAGATTGTGATATGACTTCAATAGAAGTTAGGCCTATTAACAATGAATTGATATATAGCATCCGGTACGACACTGTCAAACTATAATCTCTGTAATTTCCCCAATTAATTATCTATGGCGAGTCATTACAGTAGGCCTACACTTGTAATACCTTTTTTGTCCACTGGTGGTGAAATGTAGGCCTACCTGCAAACAATGTAATACAGGCCTATGCTGATTGCAAGTACTCAAAGTATTCTAAAAGTTTATCAATTAATAGGCCTAATTTCTATTCAAGTCATATTTCTGAGACTTTCTGGGATAATTTCTATTTTTTAGAGCAATTTTAATTCAGCCACTATTTCTTCAATATTTTCACTACAGAGGCGTTTTCTTTCATCAGATGTTACCAAGAGAAGGTGAGCCACGACTCTTATTGGTGAGTGCTCTTGTTCATTACCAATCGCAGAGCTCGATATCGCAGCATCTGCCATATTGTGGTAATGGCGACGGTTCCATCAATTGTTCGCGCAGAAAGCATAGTAGACATTCTCTGGTGTAATCTATCCGGTTGCAGTTTAGATCAGCAGTTCCCTCTGGGTAACTGCGGGAGCTTCACAGCTCATATCCAGCTGTAGGAGGGAACACTGATGAAACTGGTGTTCTCTATGATACTGGAGCTGGACGGCTACGGTGGAGTATAGCTGCGGAGATTAAAAGGAATCTAACATCATTCAGCGGCAACGACGTCAGAAGAAGAATGGATTTGTTTACAATACTGAATTTGGATGAACTCTCGCTTGAGCTGTCCAATCTACAAATGTTCCCCTTCTTTGAGACAGCTCATTATATTATATCAGTGATGGCACTCCGCGAACAGCCAGGTAACGTAACATTAACAGTATTAGCCTACTTTAACACTAGAGTTGTGCCTTATTGATGACTTGCTGTTCAAAATTTCTTTATCATCAGTGATATTTTTACAGCGATTAGTACGTTACCACTTTTATACTGGTAAATTCAGTACATCTGTTTAGGTGACGTGCACCTTCACTGCTGTAAACCGCGTGACATTGCTAACATAATTGACATGTCCCACTCGACTGTCAAGTAAGTAGCAGCTATAGCACTTGGCGTTTCTTTAGAGGACGCCTATTTGGATGTGTAGTTAAGTCTTTTAGGTACAACCTTAACAACGAATTTTGTCTTCTATTGAATTGTGAACTGAACAGTGAAGTTGCAGCCAAATGTAGTTAGTCTGAATTCTTCCGGTGTTTGAAGACACCACCCAGACGTTGCTTCATATCCATGCATTTGTTAGGAATTGTTGCAACCAATACCCGAGGGATTATCAGATTAACAGCGCAGACGTATGAAAACAAAATACTGAACCAGAGTGTACCATCATTTCAACTGAACTGTTAAGTCGAGCCATATTATCACTGGTGTTCAATCATTTATTTATTTACTTCCGTATCGAGATAATTCATAGGCTTCCTGCAGCAACCCTGCCTTCAAAGTATCCTCGTGTGTTCCTTTTGGAGCATTAAATTGTATCCTTGACTAGCCTACTGTTTACCAAAATATTACCTAGGGGTAGGCCTTCTAACAACAAAGTTCTTGACTAGAGTAGGCTATTCAGTGAATTTGTTAAAATATTGGAAATAGGATTGGTATTGCTTCAAATAAGTGTAGCCCGTACAGTCTACAGTCAGTCTGTCTAGTTATTAGGCTAAACGCTAAATGGTCATCTGTAGGACTCTTCAATTGTGATTATTGTCTCCATTTAAAAAACAAATAAATATAATTTAAGCAGCACTCAGACCCTGGGCACTAGAGGTGAGGAATGGTGTGAGGTGAGGTGTGCAATATGTGTGTGGCTTGCAGATCTCTTAAAGTGTAGAGAAGCACTCACTGCACAGTCAGGCCTACTGCTGGCTACATTTACGCAATCATGTCAAGTTAGGAAATCTGGACTTTAATCTGGCTGTAAGTATTTTTAAAGTGTTTCCTAAAACAGGGAGGAAGACTGGATTGAAAGGAATAACTTCACAGTCACAAGTAACTAAAAGACAGAAGTAAGAGCCTACTTTCCTCTATGCCTGTTTAGCTAAATAGAACACAGCCTAGCTCTCTATGTGCATAGCAAGAGAAATTTGAGTTTGCATTCCATTTTAAACTATAGCCTATGTTACATTTTCTAGTCCAGTGTTTTCATCTTTGCATCATGGTCCGCATGGGTTTGATACAGCCTGTCTTTGTGCCATGTTTGTTTTCATTATGAGAATTGCCATATAGTGCTCTTTCTATTACAAAGTGTTGACCTTCCCACAATCCTCTATTGTATTCCTGCTGGTTGTTGGCTTAGCTGTAGGCTATTTTGAAATGGCATTCTGAGTCTGCCCTGCTTGGCATTTCACTCCCATATGCCCCTGCAACCTTTTCCCCTTTGTCACTGTTTTGGGGATAATGGAATGGCTCTATATGCCATAAATGTTTTTTTGAACCTAAGCAAGTAAATAAATTGAAAAATTAAGTGAACGTAATTACGGTAGTAATTACCCACACATTACCCACACTTTTGGATGAAAAGCAGTTGTATTTGCTTAACAATAACAGCATGAATGAATAAAGAAATAAACAGCTAAATATAGAAATGAATAAAAACATATCCCGCTTCTGGGATCAGACTTATGTTGTCTGAGGCTGGCACTAGATGGGCCTCTACAGCTGTATTGGGGGGGATTCACACTGACACGTGTTTTTCACCTCCAGGCGTCATAATTCAATTGTTTCCCTATGGAACATTATGACTGACCATTGTCAGCTTCTAAAAACACAAGACGCTGAAAGTTTAAAAAAATTCAACTTTTTAGTTCTTTTTTTCTCTCAACAATGGGTCGTTGCTTAGCTGCCTGCCTTAGTTAAGCAACAACATGTACATCGTCAATTTCTACCTTGCATGTTTTTAACACTCACTATTTCAGAATACTTGTGTTCTGGAGGTGAAGAAAGTGTGTCGGTGTGAACGCCCCCTTACGGTGTGATGGAAAAGTCATCCTAGTTTGACATCCAAGTTTTTGTTACCTTAATATAACAACTTTAAAGTAATTTTAGTAAACTAACTTATGCAACCCTAGTCTACTCATCTGTGTGATGCCAAATTTGTTGTGCATCCTCACAAATGAGTCCCAAGTTCATATACTCATGTTGGTTGATATACATGAAAGCATTGGTGAGATGTAGGGACCTGTCGTGCACCTGAAGCAAGGTGGCGCAAAGTGTGACGCAAGTCTTATTCATATCGACACCCAGTCAGTCAAGTCAACTTTTATTTATATAACGCATTTCATACACAGAGGTCATTCAATGTGCTTTACATAAACAAAAGCAAACAGGAACAGCTGATAAAAGCATAGAAGGGCAATAGTCAAAAAATTGTTTAAAAAGTAAAGAATTAAAAAAATCAGTGGTGAATGTTTTCGCCACACGCTCCACTTTTATTAAACCTTGCACCCAGGGGTGTGGTAATTAATGACATAAGGTGTGGTCTGGCGCATGATCCAAAAATCGCTATCTTAGACACTCTAAAAATCATTACGCCACTGACCAAGAAAAACCTGGTCTATAGCGAAAAGCGCATTGACAAAATGTAAGCAGCAACTCTTCTGCAGGATAAATATCTTTAGTCATTCAAACATCATTATTAGGGTAAGTGTTGCCTTTTTCAGGCTAGGTTTTCAACCCCTTAGGATCAGATTAACAGCGCAGACGTATGAAAACAAAATACTGAACCAGAGTGTACCATCATTTCAACTGAACTGTCAAGTCGAGGTATATTATCACTGGTGTTTAATCATTTATTTATTTACTTCCGTATCGAGATAATTCATAGGCTTCCTGCAGCAACCATAGCTGCCTTCAAAGTTAATAATAAATAGAAAGAAAAGAAGAAGGGGGATGTATAAATAATAATAATGATATAAAAGGTCTAAATATTAGTCAAAGCAAGAACATTGTAAAACAGCCATATCATCAATCATACCCTTGAATTGGTCTAGTGACACAAATAGGGTTGCAAAGGGGCGGAAAATTTCCGGTAAATTTCCGGAAACTTACCATGGGAAGTTAAGCTGGGGAATTTTGGAAATATTCCAAATTGGAAACCATCATGGAATTATGGGAATTAATGGGAATTTACGGGAATTAACTGGGAATTTTGGGTAATTCATACAAACTGTTTCATATACAAACATTAACATTTTGTTTCGTAATAAGCAATATGATTTGTATGTTCGTATTTTTGCTTAGCCTAGCATACAAAGCTAGCTAGCATGCTAGCGGAAATCCCATTCTCTGCCTATGGTTTACTAGCGTGCTAAACTAGCAACACTGAACTGCCCAAGATACACCACACCACTCAACAACAAAATCTGATTGGTTGGAACATTTTTACCCCATGCATATAAACGCACCATAGGTTTCCTTTATGTCTAGCAGCCTATGCCGATTGCTGTGTGCATGTGATTGACATATGTGCAGGGTAGAAATTCGACTGAAATTGCATTAAATCAGGTTGTTTTAACTAATATTAGACTGCAAGATAGGGTTTTGTCCACTACATTTAAGTTCCCTGTTATAGACTAACTTGCCATATTAAAAATTCCCAGTTTATTCCCATTAATTCCCATGGAAAGTTTCCAACTTAGAAAATTCCCGGAATTCTGCAACCCTAGACACAAATCTATCTAATTTTAATAATTCTTGCAATTTGTCCCATTTATTGGATGCAAAAATGTAAAAGCTAATTTACCAAATTCAGATTTAATTTGAGGAGTTTGAAGAGATATAAAACCCTATGAACGTGTATTGTGGCAGATTGATTTCATGTTCAGAAGAGAAGTTAGGTAAATTGGTAACTTTCCCAGTAATGCCTTATAAACAAAAAGGAGGCAGTGCCTTTCCCTCCTATCATACTTAGATTTAGTGCTCCACTGTGGTATGCTGCCTCAAAAACTTGTGTACACGAGTTGAGACTTGACGTGAGATTTGAGCGTAGCCACCGCTCACGTTCAAATAGATGCTTTGCATGAAAATGAGCGTACGTCTGTCCTACGCCTGTTTTATGTTGTACGCAAGTTTCATGAATGAAGGACAGTGTCACTTCGCTGGCATGTATCTACCCTAAGTTAGAAAACAATACAGCAATCCCACCTGAAACAGTAGTATCAACAATTTGATGTGACATAGATAGATGTTATGATGTGAAACTGTAGAGATTACTACTAGATGCACCTGGCAGACATTACAAACCAAGATGCAGATTACAGAGAAGGAAGTGACCGGAAACCTTGCTCAATGGAATGAAGTACACTAGACCCTGGTGCCAGCAGATCACCAAACATTAGTTACAAATAGATTTCATATATCAGTGGTGTTACCCAATCCCAGTTCCTATCCTTAACTCCAATCTAGGATTGTATCCCATGTTTTATTTTGGAGTTCAAATCTCTGGTGGATTATTGTGTGTGTGGTTAACGGTATGGCTATATGTATTGTGACTCCGTAACAATACATGTGGGATACATTTCCTACCATGCAAAAATATTATTAAAAATCACAAACAAGTCGTTAGTTAAGTCAGTCAATTAGGGTATTCCAAACTTTTGACGGACATAGGCATGGCATGGATGGATTATGAACCCCTGGGCAAAGAGGCCCCCCCCCCCCCCCCCTCCAGATAGAGGGGTCCTGAGGCATTCTCCAACAGAAGATTTTTTATTTAAAAAAATAGCCTTTAAATGATGACTTCTGGTGAGTTTTGTGAAAAGAGAAGGGTGGAGAAGAAGCAACTTCTCACAGAGGCTTGGGCTTCAGGGCCCCCTGAGCTCTTGGGCCCAGTAAGCCCATTCAGTAATCCATCCCTGGACCTGTGGTATGACTCCATCTTCAAAATGTTATATAATGTCATAGGTTTAGACCTACAGTATAGCCTAATAAGATTTTGTCTTTTAATTTAGATTTTATTATGCTGGCGGCTAACCACTAGCCTGGCCTCCGCCTGCCTACGAACTTCCGCTCGATTTCTTTTACCTACAGAGAGTCTGGTATCCAGGCTAGCTAATCACACAATTTTAACATAGTTTGAAAGGGACAGGATTTAGGAACAGGCTACTAAGACAGGCCCCCCTTCTCTCTGACTCACCTCATGTTACCCCCTGCATTATAGACTGGCTTCTGACAGAAATTACGTTTTGTGCCAACATGTAGAAACACTAGGCCTACTACAGCCTTTAATTGGTGGTGGAGGTGCAAATTCCTTTCTTTGGTTATTGTCCGCGATTCACATAGCTTTAGGCTATCACCGGCAGTGCATTGTAAACGTTTTTTTCCAACTTGTGTGCTGTCGCCACATTTTTTTTTGCCTGCATGGATGCGCGATTGAGTGCACATCTAAATAATATGCAAGATGCAACAACCATTTCTAAGAGGCCTATAAATGGTCATTTCTGGCATTACTACTAACATATGAATGCATTATTTATGTTGAAAGACATGTGAAAGAAATTAATGACACAGGCTTGCACAAATTCATAATTTAAAATAAAACTTTTCACTTTCGCTATCATTGCGAGAATAGGCTACAATATGAAAAATTTCAAAGTTCCCTTTGAGTCTGATCGGCTCCAAAAATGTATGGGATTTCCTGTGCTACACCTTTCCAACAAGTTTTGTGAAAATTGTAACGGTAGCTTTTGTGATATTGTTGACAGTCCTACCTCACCGCAGTAGGGTGCAGTAAATGGAAGCTTTTGATAGCGCACGCCACTAACGAAAAACGGAAAACCACCAGGACAAACCACTCAGGGGTGTAGGCTACTCTGGAACCATCACTAGGTCACTAATTTGTGCGTTATTTACGTTTGATTACATTTTAGATGCGTGTTGGTTTCCTGTAGGCCTAGTATAGCGTTTTTTTCTTTCTTTCTTTTTCTATGAACGTATTTTTTTTTTGGGGGGGGGGGGGGGGCATTTTGGTCATATTTGAATATTGGGGGGGACACGTCCCCCTCAATGTCTATGGTGACTACGGCCCTGGGGATAACGCTCTGTTAAGTTCAATACACTTACTCAGTTGAAGTACAAAAAATCTATTGCCCATATATGAAGCAATTTTATCTATGTGTAACGGATGCCCGCTAGCTTAGCTGTGCTTGTGGAACGTTGTTAAACCTCACTCCCCGACGCCTCAAGAGTGCCCAGCTCAATTGTTAGCGCGCTCGCCTCCCGATCCGAGGTGCTGCTGTTCGCGGGTTCGAGTCCGGGCGTGTGCAGGGCTGAATCGCGCAGGTTCAACACAACGCAGGTTACATTGGTGCCGGACCCGGATCGGGAGTGAGGTTTAGGGGGGTGAGTGTAACGGATGCCAGCTAGCTTAGCTGTGCTTGTGGAACGTTGGTAAACCTCAGTCCTCGACGCCTCAAGAGTGCTGCTGGCATGCGAGCCAGTAGCCTGGGCTATTGGCTCAATTGTTAGCGCGCTCGCCTCCCGATCCGAAGTGCTGCTGTTCGCGGGTTCGAGTCCGGGCGTGTGCAGGGCTGAATCGCGCAGGTTCAACACAACGCAGGTTACATATGGGAAAATAACATGGGGATTTTGACTAATCACACCTATCAAATTCTGTTGGTAACAAATGACTTTAAAATGCCATACATACTTTTTTTATCTGACTTGAGTTGTTTCTGTGATCTTCGATGCTGTTAAGAGGGCAATCAATGAGTCTTTTTTATGTAAACACTATAGCTATTAATCAGCATGGCAAAGCTAAAAGATAATGAGGTGAGAATTGCAGATTGTAGTTACAGTAGACAAATCAATGGATCCTGAGGGATAGAGAAGCACACTCAGCCAGTGTGAAGACATGACATGAAAACATGTCTCTGAGGCAACATTATCACAAGAGGAGGAGCTTCATAGAGAGCAGAATGTAGATTCACCATCTCCACCTCTCACTGAAGCAGATTTCTTCACTGAGCAAGATGGGCAATGATTAAATGAACATTACTGCAGATCAGTCCTGCTCTTTTCACCTAGCCACAAAGCCCTCTATCTATAAAGGGAACACTTAGGAAGTCTTATGAAGCTGTTATATACTTGCTTAGTCATTATATATTAGGTCTTAATATCCTAAAACCAGAAGTGTGGTTAGTCCCAAAAACAAAGACAAATTTCACGGTTATTTAACGGTTAATGGTATATCACACTTTAAACAAAGTTTCCTTCAGCCCCTCGAGTAACCTTGAGCAGTCCTGCTGTTGTGGAGCCTATTTAATTTGTCACAGTTAGATTATTTCCAGCAGTTCAGAACTCAACCATGGTTTCCTTTCAAGCATGATTTTGGATGAAGCTGAATGTTGTTGTACAAGCTGTTGATAAACATTGTTTTTGCTGCATAGGAATAAGAACTGAGCAAATATCATCACTTTCATTCTTTACCTTGGTGGCCCCTCTGTGTCCCCTGCAGTATGCAGTGCCTCCTCTGATTGATTCCGTTTGCATTGAGTTAGCTGAAGTTATGAGATTCCTGTCAAAAGTATCTTTTATTACTCTTGTCATTTGTGTAGGTTTTTCAGCCTTTGCCGATGTTGCTGTTCATGTCTACATAGACAGGTATGTGATAAAGAAATGACTTCACTCGGTGTTTGTCCATGCCATGCTGTCAACTCACCCTGTGCTCCTCCTTTGATCCACATAGACACAAGTTTCTGCTTTAGAGCGACTTTTGTCTGGGATCTACAGTGCTGCATGCTTAACCAGCCACTTAAACAGTTGTTTGTGCCAGTATCACAAATACATGGTTAAGTAGCTTCTCACGCCTTCATTATTGAACTTAATATCCCACATCAAGTGTTGCACACAGAGAAGTTGAACGAATGAAAAGGCTATTGCCAGTTTCAACATTGTTGTGCATAGAGTATTGGGGTGTGGTTCTTCATCTGATTTTATACTATGATTACACCAAAGACATTTTTTATATCTATTTCAATTTCCCATTCATAATGTAGGCTACTTCAAACAGATGCAAACAAATATTCATTACATCCCATGCTTAACGATACACCTGACAAAATACTTTTATTTTGCCATTCCATTGTTTTAGTACTTCTGGTGTTTTCATTTTGTAAAGAGATATGCTATGTTAGACTGTGTAGACAAAGTTAACTTGCCTTAGACAGGTAGGTACGTTCACTGTCTTATTTGTTAGAGCACGCAGATGCAAAAAAACGTATCACGTGCCACGCTAACAATACACCTTACAAAATATTTTTATTTTGTCATTCCATTGTTTAAGTACTTTTGGTGTTTTCATTTTGTAAAGAGATATACTATGTTAGGCTGTTTAAAGATAACTTGCCTCAGACTGGTAGGTAAATTCACTGTGTTATCCATCATATCAGGATAGATGAATAGGTTTAAGGTTTTGTTCAAGTTGGAAAGTGACAACAAACAAAAGTTCAACGTTTGTTTTATATTTATATTTTCCATTGTTTGTCATTTAGCCTACTCATTTGTGTAAACCCAAGCATAGAGTGGAATGTATTTTAAAGGGGACAGTCATCTTGACTCCCCTCAGCCTTGTCTTGAATGTTCAGATTATGTAAAAACAGGCTACTGTTTCTTTACAATATACGATACTATATACTTTATTGTACTGTAGGGAAATTTGTATGCTGCAAACACACACACACACACACACACACACACATATCTGACTTTCTCCAACTTTTGCACATCTCCATATAACTTTTTATTTATTATTTTTGATTTCTCCTCCATCTACCCATGTCCTTGATTGCCTAGCCTTTCTACCCCCCACCCCACCCCCATCCCCAACACACACACTTACATCATCACTGTCATCACTTCACATACATACAGCACACTGCTTGCTACAGTAAGCCTCCTCTACATACTTGCTGCACACTGCCCCCCCCCTACATACACAGCACATTGTCTTCAAGATCTTCTCCAACACACATCCTCTACATACTTACAGCACACTGCCCCCACCTACCCACACACACACTACACACACACACACACACAGTCACTGCTCCACTCCCCTCCCGCCCACACACACATCTTCACTGTCATCACTCACATACATCATACATACAGTACTCTGCTTGCAATAGTAAGTCCCTGCCCCACCCCTACATACACAGCACATTATTTCATCAGGAAGCTTCTCCAACACACATCCCCAACATACTTACAGCAGACTGCCCACACTCACACTACACACACACACACACACGTCACTGCTCCACTCCCCTCCCGCCCACACACACATCTTCACTGTCATCACTCACATACATCATACATACAGTACTCTGCTTGCAATTGTAAGTCCCTGCCCCCCCCCCCCCCCACATACACAGCACATTATTTCATCAGGAAGCTTCTCCAACACACATCCCCAACATACTTACAGCACACTGCCCCCCCCCCCCCCAATACACAGCACATTGTCTCATGAGGAAGCTTCTCCAACACACATATTGCACACTCCCCTCTCTCCACATACACAGCACACTATCCCATCTCCCCTGTCATCCCCCCAACACACACACCAAGACCCCTGGCAGTTGGGTTAGCCCCTTGAGCCGTGGATCTGCCCAAGGTTTCTTCCTTGGTAAGGGAGTTTTTCCTTGCCCCTGTTGCTCTTGGGTGCTCCTTGTTGGTGCCCCCCACCCAATCCCAATCCTCCCCCACCTTTTTTTATGCAGCCCTTGCCACTTAATCTACTAAACCCCTCTTCTACTGCACTTTTTACCCCCCCCCCCCCATTAATGCACAAATAGGCTGACACCAGACATAATTTCACTGCATTTCTTACTTCCAGTAACTATATGCATGTGACAATAAACTTCCTTGTATCCTTGTATCCTTGTATCCTTGTATGCTGCTCATATGCTGCTCACATAAATGCATTCACAATAAAAACACAACGCAATGTCTCTGCCTTTGTGACTCATACTCTTTCATCCTAGTGTAAATTACCTTATCTTATTTTCCTTTCAATGAAATGTGGCAACTTTTGGCGGGTTTGTGTAGGTGGATGATGGCAAGGAGACAACAGATAATGCACTGATGAAATCTACATGCCCAGAGAATACAAATGCTGATTAATTGTCTACATTGCTGTAGATTTAATGAACAAATGTAAATGAATGGAGGAAGTACCAGTCTGTGCACATCCTGCCCCCTTAATTTGTTGTTAATCCTTAGTGTGTATAAAAGGTGCAGTTGAAGGTACCATAGGGTACAAGGTACACTCCCAATGTTCCCCTACCTGTCAGTTCAGTATCTGCAGTTCATGCAGTCCTGCCTCAGTGGCCTAAATGGGAAACAAAGTGGCTTGAATTGAGACATCTGCTACACTTCTGATAACAATTTTGCTTTAGGAACTTAGAATATTGTATGCATTTTGTTCTTTATTCTCAGTTGTAGGCTCAAAAATTATAAAACAAATATAACAGAACATACAACAAAGAAACAATAGACCGATATAGAATGCACTTGATAATTGGAAAATGTGTCTTAATGCAGCACCTGTAAACACCTTTTAAAAAGTGTGACTATAGTTATGCTTTATAGCATTTTTATTTAGCTTACCAAGTATATGTGTCTGCTAGTACAAGCATCTTGGATGCTTGAAAAAGAGGTTATTGTAAACAGGCTCCCCTGTTCTCTGGCTTGGTGTATCTAACTTGGTATAACAATATAACTGGATCAGGAATCGTCATCTTAAGACTTGTATTATGAACATTTCTGCAGATATTCTTGGCAGAAGAATCACAAAGTTTATTATCGGCACAACCTATTTGGGTTTCAGCCGAAGCATCATACAAATCTGTTCATAAAGGATGAGATCTACATTTTTATTTGAAAATGTCATATGTCATATTATTTTACATCTACAACATGTTGATTTCCTTATTTTTCATGAGTGAATGTCCATTTTTCCAAGTATGCATTTATGATGGAATGAATGAGTGAAGGTTTTTATGCCTCCATATGCAGCAACTAGGCCATCACAATAAGAGTAAAAGGTTAATTAGTGCAGAAGAGACCCTTAAAGAAAATAAAGATTTGTGTATATCAGTATCATCACCGCCAATCAGCCAAAATGAGTTTGAAAATATCGGCATATTGGCAGAAATCCAATATCATGCATCCCTGGTTACGAAGCTAATGAAAGAATAGGACTACTCAATGATGTCAAAATTCTTAATGATAATCAATATTTAGATCACGATTATTTAACACGATCACTCAATGATTTTGGGAACATCATCCATAGGTTCAATTGAATTTTCAATAAAAAAATGCATGCAAAAAGAGATAATGTACAACAGTTACCATGTAAAGCAAACGGAATGTATGGCTAAGACAAAATGAGAGCATTGTTGCAAAATGGAACACAGGAAAATAATCCTTATTTTTCCATAGTTGTTGGAGGTCATAATAATAATAATAATAAGGGATAATGGACGACACAGCGTTTGGTTAACAGAAATGAATGCATGTTTGAGGTGGTAATGCGGCTGTTACACCTCGAGTGCATTAATTTATCTCGCTGTTGCCACTTGTGTTGTGTTCATTTGCTGTTATAATTCAAACTTTTTAATCGCTAAAACTGTCTTGTTTGTAGTACTTCTTTCTGCCACTTATGAACTCATTTTTCAACTTGCAGGGCAAACTGCCATTCTAAATGTATGGTTGCTATGGCCAAAGGCTTGTTTTAGTTCCATCACTCTCATTGTCAAGCAGGCATATCCCAGGATTTTGTTGAACCTTAGCTGTGTAAAATGGCTACTGCCACGTAACTAAGCCAAAAGCCAGCTCAGTCATATGCTACAATGATGCTACGTTCTGAACGTCTGTCAGATCATTATTTCATAGCTCTTATAGCAGTTCATTTAAAACTGGAGCTACTTCATAGGTGTGCAGTTAACACAAAATGTTGGGAATACACTTGTTAAAAGAGAATTCCAGCGATGTTTCACATAGATCTCTGTTTCTCGAGGTCACCCAGTGCTGTCGGTGCGAACATGACTATGGAACATGAACATGAACATGGGGGGGGCTCATGAACATGCCCCCACAGTGCCCCCTGGCAGCTCTAGCTGTTGGCTGCAGCAACAAGATCTATGTCAAAAATCGCCAACATTTTTCTTTAAGCAAGTATGTTGCTGTACAGTATGTTAGGGCATGACAAAACTTATAATGAAAAAATAGCCATAGCATTTTGGAAGTACAAATGTAAATAGGAATGTGCAGTGAAGCTTTATTTAGCTTGTTCAAGTGTATTTACTGTGTTCAGTGAGACAATCCCCATTGGTATCTGAGGACATGAAAAGTCAAGCACATGATCCCATTTCCCAAACCCATTTCACATTAGAGGAATATTTATTAAAGGTATTTTGGAACCTGTATAGTGCATGGACCGTGGATAATGGAGTTGGATAATCATCACATTCTCTGGTTCTCTTTTTAACGTTAATATTTAAACCGCTGGTACAGTCAGTGCATGCACAGTATGTTACCTAAAGCTAGGCTGAACCACTTATGATTTAACCTTGGCTTATCACAATTGGTCTGTTATGTAATCCTGATAAGCCAGTACTATTGATGATATGCTAGGGAGGGTTATTTTTCTGTATTTGAAATCTTTTCAGGATGATACACTCTTCTCCACTTACTAATTAAAGTTTAAATATGCCCTATATATGTGACATTACACTTTTTTAGCGGTTGCTGTGAAGCTAATGAATTGTTTTAAAAGAAACTTACAAACTCTGAATTTAAATGCATTTGGATTTACATATTGATCGTGAAAGTCAAGGCCTCTCTTCTAATGCTCTTCTTGAGAATAAGCGAAATAAGAAGTAAAGAGACCCTTTATTGCTGTTCATACATGTGTAAAGATGGTAAACATAGTAATTGTTCATCTGTTGTTTAAACTCAGTTGTGATGTTCATGATACTGGCTTGCAGGGGTGTTGGAGGTTGCCCATCGGAGCCCATTTGCTTGCTGGTTTAGCTCGATGCTCTTCTGCTTTGGGGGAGGCATTCTGTCTGGTATGATGTTGGCTGAGCCCCCTGTGGCCCCACTCTCCAACACCACCAGTGTGTTGCTGGCCTCCCTGATGTGGTGAGTACTTTGATAATCTCATTTATGTATTCAATGAGATATTTATTTTTAACTTTTTTATTTTTACATTTTTCTGAACAATTGTACATAGCGCCACAGTGCAGCCATGTACATAAATATACAAATATACAGCATAATATACATACACAAATATCCTCTACCCACCCTCCCCAATCCCCATGCATCCCCATCCTCATGACCTATCCGTACAAGTTTATATTTGGAGTAAAGTGAACCTACATCTTGCCACCCTCAATCAAAAAGAAAAAATAGGGTATACCCCACATACATACAAAAAAAGAATGTACATAAAAAGGCATAAATAAAAATAAATAAATAAAAAGTAACACAAATACTAATAATTAAATACAGGTAGTCATTTAGTTATCCTCAAGGTAGGCCCACTCCTCTTCCCAGTCTACTGCAGAAACCTCATCAAAATAATCCATGAAAGACCCCCAGGTGGAATAGAATTCTCCCACGTTTCCTCTGAGAGAGTATTTTATCTTTTCTAACTTTAAATGATACATGATGTCTTTAAGCCATCTGGTGTGGGATGGAGATTTTGGGCCTTTCCAGTTCAACAGGATAAGGCGTCGGGCTAATAAGGTTGCAAATGTCACCACTGTTTGAGATCTTCCTGACCACAGGAAGTGGGAGTCATCAGGTTTGGTCCCAAATATGGCCGTGACTGGATGGATTTCAGTGGTTATTGTTATGGTTATGGATTTGGCAGACGCCTTTGTCCAAAGCGACACATAAATACAAAACAACATAATATTTAAAATTGAACAGGGAACAGATTAGAATGTTGGTCAAATATAATAAGGAGAATAGTAATAATACACAACAATATCAATTCAATCAATAGCCTAATAAAATAAGCAATGAAAATGAGGGGAAAAGCAATAATAAAACAATAATCTCCATTCAATCAATAATATAAAAACAATGACATGGTAAGACTTCATTAAGGAGAATATCAATAATAAACAATAATGTCGAATTAATCAACAGCCTAATGAAAATAAAACAATATTATACAAACCATAACACATAAGCGCTTAAACAGTACATGTTGAATAGGAATGTCTTTAGACCCCTCTTAAACGACCCAAAACTACCACAGGAACGGAGATAGCAATAGCAATGACTATCAATGAGATATTTATGAAATGGAACCCCTTTTATCAATTATGCTTAAAATGAGACTGTTTGCTTTTATCTGAAAGTATGTTTTGATAACCTTTTATCCATTTCAAGCCAAAAGCCAACAATTAGCTAATGTATATCTACAGCTATAGTTCAATGAATAAACACAGTGTAGACATCGACTCAACAACTGCAACGGCCTCCTCATGGGCCTTCCGGCTTGAGTGGTGAAACCGCTACAGATGGTCCAGAGCGCAGCGGTGTGTCTGGTTTTCAATCAACCAAAAAGAGCATACAGTACGTTACCCTGCTGTTCACTGAGCTCCACTGACTACTCTTAGCCGCCCGCATCAAAGTCACTAATGCACTTTGCTTACAAAGTGATGGCTGGGTCTCCTCCCACTGACTCATATGCTCTCATAAAGGCTTATATTACCCCCTCGGCCACTACAGTCCTCCAAGGAATATTGTCTCGCACTGATGCCCTTACGCACATGGCAAACCAGATTATTCTTATTTGTGCCCCGATGGTGGAACGACTCAAGTGCTACCAGAGCAGGTGTGTCTCTCTCTATCTTCACAAAGCTCTTGAAGACCCAACTCTTCCAGGAAGACCTTCTACCTTCTCTCACACTTCTAACAACATAGTAGTTTGCAAGCATTGCTATTACCACAGCCACTTTCGATTTCAAAACTAGAGCGTCATCCCCTCGCGTCGCTGATTGTTCAAGTAGTTTATTGTCATGTACATAAAAGGAATTATAAGTAATGAAATTCTTGTGCTCGAGAGTCAGCTCAACTATAGAGCTCAACAGACATTTAAAGTGGTAATTAAAATGGTATATTGTGTGTGTGTGTGTGTGTGTGTGTGTGTGTGTGTGTGTGTGTGTGTGTGTGTGTGTGTGTGTGTGTGTGTGTGTGTGTGTGTGTGTGTGTGTGTGTGTTGGAGGGGGTAGGTTGTGTGTTTGGGTGGGGGAGATGATGAAATTGTGTGTGTGTGGGGGGGGGGGGATTGTAATGGTGTGTGTGTGTTGGGGGGTTGCGGTGGGATAGTGTATGTTGGGGGGGATTAATGGGGTGTGTGGGATGGGTAATGGACTGTGTGTGTGGAGGGGGGTTGATGAAATGGTGTGTATGTGTATGGAGGTTAGGTGGGTCGGGGGGTACCTGTGTGTGTATGATTGGGCAGGTAATCTGCCGACCGATTGAAATGTTAGTAAACTATAGTGTTCCAGACTAGATCTAGGTGGGCGTGGCCAGTATAGTATTATCCTGCAAGCTACCATAGTTGCAAGGTTTAAACAAGTTTCATGGTGTAGTTGCATACAGGAACCTGGTAACTGCCATGTTATTAGTCATTAGGGCTGGCTTAGGGGCTGGAGTGTGTGACTGGAGTATCCATTTTGTCCAGACAAATGTCTGCATAAGTAGGTCTAAGTGATATGCCCAAAAAATTAAATCTCAATTTTATTTCAGTGTTGTATGTAGACTATTCTCGATTTTTTTTCTCGCTACTAGAACTGGAGATACTGTCCTAGGTATATATAGGTGCATGGGTGTATGAGTAACAGAATGTGAATACCATGCCTGAGTAGGATTGTAAATTGATAATAGTTAATATGTCTGTACTGGTATAAGCAATTTCTGTTACGTATGAAATCAAATAAATATAATTATATAAAAAAAAAGAACTGGAGATACAACATGATTTTAAAATAATTTCCCTTTTTAAAACTATAGGTTACACTGTTCCCGAGTAACTAGGGCTGTCTAATAATGTAGGTCTTATCAGCCTATGGCACACATACTGTAGGCTAACATTACAGATTTTAGTATAACCAGCAGGCATACCAAGAAAGGTCAGTAGGTGGCAATGACACTCTGACTACAATATTTTACCAACACATGTATTGATTAATATAATTTGTAAATTGCATGTCATAATGTCAATGAGGCACATACAAATAGATATAGCCTAATGATAGATTTCTCACTCACCAATTAACTTGATTAATGAAACGTGTCATTCAGTATCATAATAATCAGTAGAGCCAACAGGCACTTATGCTATTTGTGTACTATAAGTTTTACATCAGGGTCATTCTGTGTGAAATCAGACAGAATCCAGGAAAAATGGTTTCTGCACCATCTCAGATTTTGCTCAAAATGTGTCTACATAATGTTTAGGTACCAAAACGAAGACCTGTAAAATATTCTGTTAAATTCCAATGTGTTCATATTTTCTTTGTCCTTGGATTTTTACTCTAAAATGCCTTATCTTGGAGCAATGTTTGGACATGAATACCTTAAAGCTTATTATTCCTAGCATGCCCAAACATACGTATTCTCAGTATGACTGGACCATTTAAAGTTTGTACTGCATGCCCATTGATTTTATATAAGGCCCTAGATTCGGTACAAATAGCAAAAAAGAGTGACATTGACGGTACTATAAAGTATTTTTTGTACCTACATGACATTATTCAGTATTGTGTCTTTATTAATACTTTATTAATGTTGTGCCAATATTCAACATATCCACAGGATATGAACATGGACAAATAAAGGATGAAACCTTTTGGTTTGCATTTTTGTTCATTGGAATGAGAAATTCTGACTGCTAAACACACCATTTTAACACAGTTTTCGGAAGGACAGAAATACCAACAGAGAAAGCAGCGCCCGTCTTCTGTCTGACTCACGTGACGCGAACATTGCCTACCTGCAATAGGCTATCACTTCACTGCTTGACACTTGCCCCAATAATGTTCAAATGACTGAATAAAAATCTTAAGGATTATCCTACAGACGAGTCTTTTGGGTTCTGTTGCTAATGGCTGCTTACATCTCGTGACAGTGCGTCTTCAGCTGTGCTTTATATGCACCTTTTGCTTTAGACCATGTTTTTCTTGGTCATGATTTTTAGAGGGTGTAAAATAGCAATTTTTGGATCATGTGCCTGACCACATCTATTTTTTTTAATGTTCAACTTATGTGGAGCGCATGGCGAAAAATTAAATTGGGTGTAAGATAGGAACAAGCCTTGCGTTGCACTTGACGCCGGGTGTACAATAGGGCCCTCAATGTTGTACCATGTTTCCTTCATAGATAAATACACTTAGTTGTATACCTCATTGTTATACCTCATTCTTGGTCCTCCTGAGGAACTCTATCTATCTTACTCCTGAAAAACTCTAATTATTACTATCTAATTATCTATTGATGGGGCAGCCATGGCCCACTGGTTAGCACTCCGGACCTGTAACCGGAGGGTTGCCGGTTCGAGCCCCTATCAGTGGGAACGGCTGAAGTGCCCTTGAGCAAGGCACCTAACCCCTCACTGCTCCCCGAGCGCCGCTGTTGTAGGAGGCAGCTCACTCCACCGGGATTAGTGTGTGCTTCACCTCAATGTGTGTTCATTGTGTGCTGAGTGTGTTTCACTAATTCACGGATTGGGATAAATACAGAGACCTCACGGGATCAAAAGAGTATTTATACTTATACTTACTTATATGGTACAGCAACAACTTTATCTAGATAGATAGATAGATAGATAGATAGATAGATAGATAGATAGATAGATAGATAGATAGATAGATACTTTATTGATCCCCAGGGGAAATTCAAGGTCTCAGTAGCATACAGACAACACACACACATTCACTAACAACAGAAAAAGTAATTAAAAGTATATAATATAAAAACACAACTAAGCAATAAGGACAGTAGAAGATAAAGAATATACAAAAATACAAATTATACTAACTAACACTTAATCTAAATCAATTCTAAAAAGTATCCACATAGTGGTGATTAATCAATCAAGAGGCGCTTGCAATGACTGAGGCAGGGACTGAACCTGTGATTCTCTGTGCATAGTAAGGTAAGGTAAGGTGCTCTGTGTGAGTGAGTGTCATGGTGATAGTGCAATGGTGATAGTGGTCATGGTGATAGTGCAAATGAGTAAGTCCAACAGTGCAACAGTGCAAGAATAAAGTCTATATATCTATATATATATAACTATTTTAAGAAAATAAATCTGATTCGACACAGAATGACCCATCATACGGTCGCATAACAGTCACCTCTGCATGGTGCACTAGTGTGTACAACCCCAAACAGAAAAAGTTGGGACGTTGGGGTGTAAAATGTGAATTAAAACAGAATGTAATAATCTGCAAATCTCTTAAACTCATATTTAGTTGCACAAAGGACACAGACAATGTATAAAATGTTGAAAAAGACAAATTTGACTATGTCATGGAAAATATATGTTAAGTTGGGATTTCATACCAGCAACATGTTTCAAAAAATGTTGGGACAGGCATAACAAAATTCTGGAAAAGTTGTGTAATGATAAAGAAACAAACTAATTAGGGTAATTGGCAACACAATTGGGTATGAAAAACAATGTAATTTTAATGCTTCTTAACATGAAATTGTGAAGTATTTGGGGAGTTCATCATCTACAGGACATAATATTATTAAAACATTTAGAGAATCCAGAGAAATCTTTGATCTTTGCAAAAAAGGTAAAGAGAAAAAGAAATTGGATGGCCATGGTCTTTTGGACCTCAGATGGCACTACATCAACACCAGACCTCTTTCCAGATCTGTCATTGTATGGGCAATTGCTAGCCTTACAAGCTGACCCACATCAAGATTTAGGGTCTGGGAACTCACCATTGGCATTTGGCAGTGCTCAAACCGGAGGGAAGGATAAACGGTTGTCTTTCAAATTCCCTCTGCACGCAATAGGATAGCGCTACAACTCATGAGTCCTATGCGTTTTCCCACCAGTGGAGCTAATTGGCTAGTTGATCAAACTTTTGCCAACTTAAACAAAGCTTAACTCGAGTCGCACTGTTCACCAGCAGCAGCATCCATCTTCTTTGTTTTCAAGTAGCAGGGAATTCATGCGGAACCGTCGTAACTCTGCTGTCATTACGTTAAGCTCAGCCATCGACTCTATACACAATGTGATTAGCCTGATCGAAGTTTGATTTTTCCAGCTTGCAAGCCAACGGAGAGTTGCTAGACTACCCTTGCTGCAAATTACATTAGCTGCCGCTAGGGTGCGTCTAGATTTCTAGGCTAGGCAATTGTGCATACAACCAAAACCATAAATGAATGACGATAGGTTTGGCAGTTAATTATATGGTTTTGGTTCAGTATTCTGTTTTGTTAATGCTTAAAGAACAGAAGTATGTTTGGATGAGGAAGAATGAGGCATACACTGAAAAGTGCACCCTGTCTAAACTGATGCATGGCAATAACTAGGTAATACTCTAGGCCTATTTTGCTTCCTCTGGCACTGATAATCTGCTGCATATAAGGGGGTAGGTAGAGTCATTAAAATATTTGGAAATCCTTGGAGAAAACATCATACTGTCCATAGAAACCAAAAGAAATGTAAATTGAGTAAACTTGAGTCTATTGTCTATTACAAATGGTCTGATATTTCTCAGAAAGGCTACCACAGCTGACATCTGACTACCCATAACTTGGATTTTAACAATGAAAAGTGTGCTTTTATCAGTGCAAAATACACTTTTTGAGAAGGGTGCCAAGAGTTTTGACCGTGTCAGTATTCACTTGTCACAGCATTTTGGTGATATTTTGTGTTGAATTTGGGGAAACCAATTGCTGTTTCAGTTGTGTTGAGCCATTGAAATGGTCCTGGTTTGTTAGTTTTCTCAAAAAAACTCGAAAAGTGTGTGAATTTTGCTTAAAAACTTTCCTAAAGGGGTGCCAATACTTTGGCAGTGACTGTATACTTTGTATATCACATTGCACTTTTCTGCTTTTTTGCACTTCTGGTTAAACGCAAACTGCATTTTGCAGTCTTGGTACTTGTCCTCTGCACAATGACAATAAAAATCTAATCTAAAAAAAATGGAAGGGTGTTGTTCAGAAAAGCACTCCGGTACAAACATGCATTCCCCAATACCACTGTACACCTCTGCCCTCTAGTGTGCATTACAGGAAATAGATATTCCAGTAAATGTTCATAAAATACTAGAGGTTAGTAAATGTACTGCATTTTTCTATACTACCCTCTGATGTAAAAGTTATACAGATATGAGAATGTGACACAAATGCACTTTTTTTTTTGTCTGACAGGTATCTGGTGTTCTACAGCCCTCAGGATCTTATGTACTCTTGTGCATCCATATCACCTGTAAGGCTGGTGCTGACTGGAATGAAAGAGGTGACTCGGACTTGGAAAGTTCTGGGGGGTGTAATCCAAGCCCAGAAGAAGTATGAGAATGGACTGTTGGTGATGATTGCAGTGGGCTGGGCCAAAGGTATACATGAGACATGACTATCATCATGACTATCATATTGGGCAGCCGTGGCCTACTGGTTAGGACTTCGGGCTTGTAACCGGAGGGTTGCCGGTTCGAACCCCGACCAGTAGGCATGGCTGAAGTGCCCTTGAGCAAGGGACCTAACCCCTCACTGCTCCCCGAGCGCCGCTGTAGCAGGCAGCTCACTGCGCCGGGATTAGTGTGTGCTTCACCTCACTTTGTGTTAACTGTGTGCTGAGTGTGTTTCACTAATTCACGGATCGGGATAAATGCAGAGACCAAATTTCCCTCACGGGATCAAAAGAGTATATATACTTACTTATACTTATATATATGAATAGTTAAATCATATAATCAACACTGTTTGATTAATTAGTTTGCACCAATAATGCCATGTATGATGTGTCTTTGAATCAGGAGTGTGTTAAAAGGCAAAATATATCACAGTATTTTCAATGAAACTCACAACCCACAATCTGGTGATCTTTTTTCTCAGTTTTGAAATAAACTGTAGAATACAGTCAGACTCAATACAGCTCATGGAGTTCTGTAATCAGGGGGCGTTTAGCTCTGCCTCTTGGTTAAACATTGGGGGGTTTGGGACCACTTCTTCATGTTCTATAGCAGAACTATTTATGATTATTGGGGAGGGTTATATTGGCTTTCTTTGATTATTGGGAGTTTATTGATTTATTGATTATAAATTACGCCCCTGTCTGTAATTGCACAATTAAAACAACACATGATACCACATGTCACCTAACAATTCCCTACATTTTTTATGATATTGATTTAAAAAGGCAAAATGTCATTTTGGTAATACATCAAAATGAATCTCCAAAAGATATCCTTAGTTCACATTGACATGCTTTTTCCAACTTCAGGCGCTCAAATTCAGTTGTTTCCCAGTGGAACTGGACTGACTATTGCAATGTGCCTCACATTTAGATAAACGAGGTACAAGCAGAAAAAACGCAAGGCGCTCAAAGGTAAAAATAGTTTTTCAACAATGGGTCTTTGCTTAGTTGCCTGCCTTAGCTAAGTCAGGGAGTTAGCTATTTAGCTAAATATAACATGCTATAGCAGTGGTTCTCAAACTTATTCTGTCATTCCCCACAAGGAATATTCAAGCCCCACCTGACCCCATCAACTCAGCAAAATGGCAATGTTAAAAAAATGGTTCCACATTGCATTTCCTGTCTTGGTCCGCTGAATCAGATGCTATTTTAATTCATATGTCGGTCTTTTTATGACTCCTATGTTTGTGTGTGGTTATTTTGTTTTGAATCTATGATCTTGTCAAAAAAAGAAAGGCATTATTAAAGATTGCAAAACATTTCCTCCTGTTCATCGCACCCCACCTGACATGTTTCTATTCCCCACTAGTGGGGCCTGCCCCACACTTTGAGAACCACTGTGCTATAGCAACAACATGTACACAATTTCCACCTTGCATGTTTCCCACTACTTTGGAATACAATTGTTTTGGAGGTGAAAAAAGCGTGTTGGTGTGAACGCCGCCTCATTGTTCTTAACTCCCAGACCACCACCCCCTCCGTCCCCTTAAATACTAATCTGACTTATTTGTATCAGCTGTCCATTTTCTTGGTCATGTTGATGTTATTATTATTTGTATTTGAATACACTGTATCTGACAATGAATGATGTATGATTTATGTGTATGCATGTTTGTGATGTTCCAAACTAACTGCAAAGTTGAATTTTAATTTAGAATCTAGAATCAGAGGGCAACATAAAGTATATGTTTGTTTTTCACTATTTTAATAGCAAATATCATTTATCTTATGCAGGTGCAGGTGGTGGACTGATCAGTAACTTTGAGCAGCTTGTGCGCGGGATCTGGAAACCTGAAACCAATGAGCTCCTGAGAATGACCTAGTAAGTCAGATGGGTGCTCTTTCAGCCAAACAAAAGAAAAAAGATCACTCTAGCCCAAAAGTTGTTTGAACAACTGTTTTTCTCAACAAATAACTAAAAAGATGGCCTTACCTCAGACTGTACTCTGAGTTAGGGGCCTGATGAGTTTGCTGTTAAGTGTCCATTTCCTAGACAGGGAATCACATTATACCATAACCAAAGCCCATGCAACTTTCTCCTCTATTTTCCATAACCATCATGCCTATAAGCATTTAAAATGTTTACAGTTCCTTGAGCACTCAAATAATCAGTTGCATGTTTTCAGACAATGGAGTGAAAAAACTGTGATAGGAAGGCATAGTTTGATTGTAAACAGGGTAATTTACCTGCCCTCCAAATGTATAAGACAAACCTGTTTAGTATTTAGTATTTAATCAACTGCTAACCATCAACTTTTGGTATGTGCAGTCCAACCAAGATAACCCTGATTGGAGCAGTATTGTTCGCCCTACAACAGAATCACTACCTACCTCTGAAGACGCATCATCTGATGTTAATCTATACCGTCTTCATTGTCATTAACAAGGTTTGACCATCCTTATTACATCCTTACATCTTTATTACATTAACATAAACATTCTTTAGGATATAGACCAATATCATTAACATTAGACCTGAATGACAGTAGCTGCTCAGGGAATGGCATCACTTAGAAAACATAGAAATCAATGTACTGCTGTGTATAAAACTGGTGTCATTAATTGACTAATGATATGTATCATAACAATTAATCGTAAGTTATTTATTTTTAATTTATGAATGTATCTGTTACTTGTTACCCTATTGTCATTAAAACATACGACTCTTCATTACTTCATCTTGTCCAAATGCACCAGCCATTTTCCATCTAAAAGTCTCTTTCATCTGCTGCTCTTTTTGAACATGGTTGACCAGGCTGACACAAGTTGGCCAGGTATTGCAGAGTCCCATTAGCAAGTTCTTACTGATTTCACAAGGCTTTTGCATCACTTCTCAGCGTGTTGCATCAGCCACCTCACTGATGGAAGACTGTTATCTGGTGTTGTTTTACCGAATGCTGGAGGTTTTAAATTTCATTTACCTGATTTTCTTTCATCCTTTCCCATCATTCTGCCTCATTAGCCTTGTCCAGTGCAGACTAACATGACTCCACTCTCTGAGATTCTCCATTTCTCTTATCATAGGCAAGGATGATGTTGACTGGATCTTCTTCCTCGCCGTTTGCTGTCATGGAGTCTGCTATGTATCACATGCTCTTTGCTCGTCCAGCAGCCTACTCCCCTCTAGCTGAGGAGGGTACACAGGCCGAACTCCAGTCATCTAAAACCCCTAGTGTCCACTGTGACAGCCCCAAGAGCTCTGTGCAACCTGACACAGACAGTAGCCCCTCTCATGAGTCCAAGCTCCAGAAGAGGAACTCAACCAATGCAAAGAAGGCAGACCAGGTGGAAGGGAAGGATCCAAAGTGCAACAAGAAAAAAGACTGATCAATGTACATTCCCATCTTTTCATAGCTTTTTGACCATATATCTATATTCAGTGATTCGTACATTTAATTGTATGAAATGATAATGTAATATATTTTCATATCTATAATGAAATCACAGGATGTTTATTACTGCTTCAATGCATTGGTATTTTTAAGGGATTTTGATGAAAATACTGTTCCTGGTCGTAAATTACCCTTTTATTTGATGATTTTGTTTTGTGTTTGTGTGAGAAGGTTATGATTTTATAAGAGATTTACATATATACTGTATATTTTAATAATATTTATACACAAGAAAAAATGTCTGCATGGCAGAATTTGTACTATAGCGAATGTAGCACCCCACAATCAGTGAATGAAATTTAATCAATGAATTAATTAAATTCAGTTGCACTTTAAATGTGTCCTGTGATTTTAATTCCATAAATAGCTCAAACAAATGTTATTATTGATCATTTACTGTATTATAATTTACAAATGTGAGTATTTATGCAAACAACAAGAAAAAAAATGTAAACAACTTTTATCAACTTACCTTAACACCCTTTTGACAGTGAGAGCATGGTCTCTTGCATCAACTGGCAGGGGAAAATAAAACCTGGATGAGATCTGGATCTCCTAAAATATCTAGCATTCTCAAGATGCTGTAGCTGACAATGTAGTTGAATTTGGAGATGTCAAAATTAAAGGTAGGCTACAGTTAGAGTTTTGGGATTACCCTTCATCCATTCATGTTTTCTTTGCTGTTGATTCTTTCTAAAATAATTAGTTTCTTCCTTTCATGCAAGTGATGGTGAGGAGAGTTTGCATAGAACACATTAAATGTGGTACAAAGAGCAAAGATCAGTGCATAAGCCAAAGGTGTCACTTTTTGCATTAGTGCTATCAGGGGTGCTTCAATATCAAAGTACAATGGAGCTCACTAAGATTATTTCTGTTAAATGGTGATTCCCCTCAGATGGACGTTTTTGTCGGTGAACAAGTAGATAATTATGACCATGTATTGTTATAATTTTGTGAAAATTACGTTATGTTGTGAATATAGTATGGACATGAGAAATGCTACTGTCAGTGACAAAATAATAGAAAGATCTGCATTGTACTGTGCTGCACTATACATTAATTGATCTGGTTTAGATACAAAAGACCACAATAGATTTCAAGAGCTAGTGAGGAAACATGCTGAAAATGTTGGTGCCAACACAGACTTCATTCAAACAATAGGTCATATTTTACTGGTCCTACCCTCTGATGTCAGCAATCCACAGACATGAAGCATTCAGCTGACCCTTAGGCTGCCTACCACTTGTGTGCCGCATAGCTTGTCACTCACCTGCTTGCTCATTCACAGTGGGCAGGGAAAGTGTCCTTGTGATGGGTGTGGGGCTGATGCAGGTCCCTGTGACATCCACCAGGGGGCAGGGGGTCTCTCTTGAGGCTAATTTATTGCTGGCAAGGACCCCTTTCTTCAAGCAGAATGGTAGCTGCCCACAGACACGGAGTGGCACGTCCAGAACAAAGGCAGAGTCCATCAAAATCGACACAAAGAGAACCTTTTTGTCATCCATATAGACATTCTCATGAACACACACAGTCACTCACTGAAAAATATCGCTCAGCTTTTCTCAGCAATCATGTAGGTCTTTGATCTGTTGTATGTCTAGACAAGGGAACAGACATCTGTATTTTACAACCTCACAGCTATGCCCTTGTTGAGTTAAGTGATTTAGTAATACATTATTTTAAATAATCTGCTTTAGATCTGTGTGCACCGTGCACATAATTTTTAGCCAAAGATCTCCTCCTTCTATGATGTGATTAAACCATTAGTCATTGGGCCGGTGGGCTGTAGGCTCTTTTCCCCCATGCTGCTTTGTTTGTGACGAGCCATGACCTTGTAGTCTCTCCATCCTGAGCAGAGAGCACTTCCAATAGTGTAAAGGAGGACAAAGGAAATGTCCACTAACGCTAAGCCCTGCAGCACACCAGCCAATAGGACCATCACCGCATGAGTGTGTGAGTGTGTGTGTGTGTGTGTGTGTGTGTGTTGGGGGGGGGGGGGGGGAGACAGAGAGAAAGTGGGAAAAGGGGATTGGGAGGACGGCTGTCAGAATCGTCTCAGTGTGTGTGGTGTGGTGTAGGTGTGTGGGGTTAGAGCTGGTTTGGATTGCTAGGTAGAAAAGAAGGGGGCAGGATAGTGCCAGTAGTGCTCAGTTTTAATATTTGTGCGTAATTCCTTGATTTGTAGGACATGCTGGAACTACAAAATTGGAAAAACACTGGTGAAAGAGGGCTGAAACATCCAGAGAGAGACAGAGGAGAAAAAGTCACAGGAGTCATATCAGGCTATGATGGCTGAATAGCAGTGATGCACACTGGGTTTTTTGAAAGCTGTGCCATTGAATGCCAAAATAGCTCACTGTCTGAGCCTATTCATGATTCGACTTGTAAGGGGAGTAGAGCAACTGTGAGGAGAATGGTAAAAATTGAACTCTATGTAGCCTACCTTGTTCAAAGCCAAACATAGAAATTAGTGGTAATGGCATCGTTATCTTTTTTTTAGACATGAGGAATGTAAATAATATACAGTATACTGTACAATATATTTACAAAATATTATTGTATATACTTTTTGTAAGTTATATTATATTTTTGTAAGTTATATATTATTAACTTACAGAATGTTAAAGAAATTTGGCATCTAGGAGGCACATGACCCAAGCTCATTACTATACTAATTTGTGTAGCACCAGAGGTAGACAAATACACAAGTACAAGTACACAATTCCTTTATTTAGGTGAAAGTATAAATACACCTTCAAATATTACTCCAATACAAGTGAAAGTTGCTAAGTCAGATTTTTACTTAAGTTGAAGTACAGAAGTACTTGCTTTGAAAAATACTTAAGTATTCAGAAGTAGAAGTATTTGTCCTTTTTAATGTATTATAATGTAATGTTTATTTGGTCATTAATAGGATACACATCCTTTGGCCAGTCATAGGACTTGAACATACCTCCTTACATCCAACAAAAAACATTTTACCTATTTTCATAACTCTGCAACTGTTCAAATTGATGCAATAATATTATTGAAATCATTATGCATTCTCTGTTCACAAATCTAAAACATTTTCACAATATAAAACCAGATAACTTAATTATGAGTAGATTATTTATTGTTTAATGATGTACACTAAAGATCTAACTAGGTGAATGGTGAATGTCAGGTTAACCCCAGACCACTTCTCAAATCTCAATTGCTAACAGGTTCATCTGGGTTCTCCCATGGCTACATGGAGGATGCTCTGTTGTCACCATCATTACCACAGCCAATGCAGCCAAGTTCAAATTAGACTATTGAAAAAAAATGAACTTCAAGATGGTTTATTGCATTATTGCATTTAAAGAATGTGGTTAAAAGTAATGAGTACTTCATGCTCATATTTCAAATGTAGTGGAGTCAAAAGTACAGTATGTCTTTCAAATGTAGTGGAGTAAAAGTCACAAGTTTCCAAAAAATATTAATACGCAAGTAAAGTACAGATACTCAAAAATCTTACTTAAGTAAATGTACTTAAGTTACCGTCCACCCCTGTGTAGCACCTCCTAGTGAATTACGTCAAAACGCTAGCATTTCACAAGGCTCATTCGGGATGAACTACGGCTGACTGCGCCTGGCTTCAGCCGTCAACGTGAACTGCCGGTGTCGGACGGTAAGAGCTAGAAAAGACGGCAGACTGCCCTGGACACACCGGCTGTAGTCTACCTGACGTGACTCCTGGGAGACATTGGGGGAAACAACATGGAATTTTGTTTGCTGAATACAGTTTAAATTAACATGATGGCGGAATAAATAAATTACTATGATGTTGTTTTAACCCTTTCGTGCCCGTGCCGAACATTCCATTTTTGGTGCTGGATGACCTCCTCACACAAAAAACCTTATTTCTTGAGTATAATACATACCATCAATGGGATATACATACCATTGTAATCAGAAGGATCAGTTCTATGAAATTATGTAAAATACATATGGTAATGTTGATATAGTAATGAACAGTATTTGAAAATCCTCTCCAAATGTATATCCGGAATTTGTCAAAATTTAATTTCATTCACATAAAAATGAATTTTCATCATATTTCTCTACAAGATAGAGAAAAATATAGAGTGTATGAAATGTTCAGCAAGTTGTGGGCTATTTAACACAAAAAACTGTATTGGAATATCATTAACCTTTCAAAAGTTATGATATTTTTAGTGATCAGTGTAAAAAAATGCAGGAAACGGGATTTAGAATGTTGACAGAATTCACATTCACTTTCTCACCAACAACATAAAAGTATGCATAAAAACTAATAATCAAGTCAGAAACAATGGTTTAGATGTATTTGGTCTATAAGAATAAACCATTTATTTGTATTTAAGCAAATGCTACAGTCAATAAGAATGACATTTAAAAAAAACATACTGTACCTTACCAGTAATACAGGAAGTAAGTATACTGTATTCATTGAAGACCATTTCGGAAAAGAGACATAAAATACATTTGATTCAACAAATACAACTTCCTTATATAAATCAGTATAATATGAAAATTATATACATATATAAAATGTATTATTATTCATGAAAAGCTAGGAATACAATCAACATCACTCAAAACTCAATGTGTTCTAAACATTTGAAAGTGGATTACATACTTAGAACAAGCCTGTGGAGAATAAACACATACACACATATACACACAAACTCATACCCACACACACACACACTTACAGAGGAGGATAGGGAAAGGTGGGGTGGGGAACCTGAAGGTTGAACACAGAAGAGCTATGACTCATTACTAAACGCATCCCTTTTTGCAGAATGCCAAATCTGACAGCAATTTGTTTATAAATAAAACAAATTTGCCTACCGTTACACTCCAGGGCCATACAAGCTACTTTAGTTTTATTATGTACGTTGTTTTATAACAAGCTCCTGCTGTACAGGAATATGTACTTGATGGGAAGACGACAGAGTAGTAGTTGGAGCAGCTGAAGGTGAGGCTGAAATTTCAACGGAAATGCCTACCAGCTGTTGTGATAGATTTCCTCCAAATTCTTTCTGGTTGTAGCTACCAAACCTAGGTTCAACACCAGATTCTGCATTGCATTGTCAAACTTGAAATAACAAGAAGCTACTGACAACGGCAATGTCAATGGAGAAAAAGTGCTTTCTGGTATTCTGCGTTTTTTGGAGTACACAATATGTATTCATCATTTGGTCAATGTCCCCTGATCCCTGCCAAGACTTGGTTCCCCAGTAGCAATGGATATTAGGGAGGGAAGTGAACCCCATGTAAATGATCAATCCCAGAAACCTGTGAAACTCTTCTGGGGTCTTTGTCCCATGCCCCTGCACTGTTTGCATATGATGGCCTACTAAGCACAAGCTCCCATTCCCTCCGGTAAAACCACATATGCCTGGGACAACAATGTGAGTAAAAAAGAACATAACAAGTCTATTTCACACAGTTTTTTAGTCTGCACCATCCTACGCATGGCACATAAATCTATACCTTCTTCCTCCATCCCCTCATGGTCTTCAGCATTGTGAGCGCAAGCTCATGAGCAGTCAGCTACCTCTTCAGGCTTGCGAGAAGGTCTGTGTAGGTCTTGTCATCCTCCATCTGAAACAAGAGCGAAATCATACAAATACCTTTTATTAATGTAAAAAATAAAATGACAAAACTACAGATTTGTGCATGTATGCACACAAAAGAAGAGGTAGCCTAAACTATTGAAGCATCCCCAGAATATACTCGAAATATTTCTAAGTAGGCCTATGAAAAGTCATTGTATTACACATGGGTTTAGCTACCCTAAATCTGATTGCCTGGCTGGCATCAAGATAAAGACAGATTACATTTCACCTAGTAACAAACTGCTGAAATGCAATAATGACATTTCTGACAGAATATGTGATTTCACATCATGTTTTCTATAACTAAATATTGAGGAGTTGTGCTTCATCTATTTCAAGTCATGCCATCTTAGAAAATGTTGAGACAAGCACGTCTGATGTTTGTCATTTAACGTTAGAAGTTAGCAAGCTAAAATAGTTCACTACAGACTGCACTACAGATAACAACCGGAGGAAAAGGCAATAAGTTAATTACATTTCTGACAGAATATGTGATTTTACATCTTATTTTCTACAACTAACGTTACATATTGAGAGGAGTAAAAATATCGCTCAACTTATTTCATGTAAGAGAACGCAACTTAGAAACGCGGCGCCCATTGATTTATTCAGCTTTGGTTTGCTATACTGTCTTGCCAATATAAGGCTTACCTAACAAGCAAATTGGTACTAGATAACAAACTTACCTACAGGTTATATACTAACAGGTTTTTAAATGAAACTGTCAAATGAAAATAACTGACATCAAAAGCAAACGATAATATTGCAAGCAGTTCAGAATTATACAGTTAGCTAAAGTTACGTGACGATGCACTAGCCCCCCGCTAAGCCATAATGTTGACGCTGATGAGAAAGCATATTACTGTCAAATAACATGATTTAAGGACTTCAAATTAAGATAAACCATAACTAGAACCGATGTAAAAACAATATTACCTCAGTTTATCCAGCTTTGTGGTTTCCAGTCGAGGCAAACTCCAACTTAAGTGCAGGTGGCATCCGGCTGTCCACGTGAAATGCACTGACTCAAGTGAAAATATTTTTTCAAGACTCATCTTCAAGTATCCAAAACATTTCGCGCCATAAACCCCTTAACCAATCATATCAAATTGAAGCTTATGTTGTCAGCATTACGGGGAAGATTTCAGAAATAAAATCAGTCATTGGACAGCTGAGATATTAGATGATTGGTCATCGTTAAAATTTTAACGAAATTAGAATGGTCGGGCTTGTAAGGGTTAAAGCTACATTGTGTAATTTCATGGGTTCTTGGGGGAAATTCTCCCATCTAGCGGTGAGATGGTATATCCCCCCCCCCCCCCCCCCCCCCAGCACAATTCACGGAAGCCGGACCATAAATGCGTAGCTGACGTTAGGCTACAAGATGTCATACACTGCTTTATCGAGTATTCCTTCTCATAATGTGGTTATTTTAGAAAAAATAATTGTAAATTGCATTTAGTAATTTACAACGTAGATTTGCTATTTTGGCTTATATTCAGTGAGCAACTTATCAGTGCTAACGTTATTTGACATATATATGTGTTGTACTGTATGTATTTTAAACTGAAAAAGTACAATAGGAATGATACATTTGGATTCGGTACAATCTTGATATCTTTTTATTTTGATGAACATTTTCCAGTGGCAATCATAAATTGACTAATATCTTCTTCATGACAATTGACAGTGAGCTTCATGTCAAACAACTCTTCCTGACTTTTAAACACTAACAGATCATTCCTGTTCCTATATTTGTCTTACAACCTGTAATATCCTGACTGCTACACTTTCTTCATTCCAATGTTGTACAGGTAATTTATAAAAGAACAAATATATTTTTCAGTGTGCTTTTACATGTGTATTCACGGCATATATCCATGTGTGTATATGTGTGTGTTTATAGAGGGTCAGGGCCATATTTCAAATTGAGGGATTTTTGGAGTGTCCCTCCCCCACCTCAAGGGAGGGGGACAGGAAGAGGAAGAAGGGCCATCATTAGTATTCCATCAGGGGGCTTCCAGACAGTCGAGACATCTGAGCGGAGCAGCCGCAGCAGATAAAAAAGAAGCCATTAATCCCAGGAAGATTACCAGCACTGATACTTTATCCCACCGTAATACAGCAATACAACCAGGCCCATTTCACTTACAATACCTTTAGATGAAAAGAGAAGCGCTCACCTTCAGCTTCGCACAGGGGCTGGATAGACAGTTTCCCCTTTCTAAATGAGTTTAGCATTTGAATTTGTGTTTGACTGTCCAGTGCATGTATGGATTTGTAAGTATATGTGTGTATATGTATTTATAACTGTGTTACTTGCGGGGGGAATGTAGGCCTACTACTTTGCTTGAATTGGAAGCTGAGGAGGGACAGATGTCTGCCGATTCTGTACATGTCAAATCTGCTCCAGGACACAATAGCCAGCTGCCCCCTCTTTAAGACACCATGGTGTGCATATTTTAATCTATTATGTGGCGAGTGCATGCTGTCATCATGTGAGCTGGACCTCACACCCTAACTGTAATTCCGCAGACAGAAAAGGCCCATGAAGAAGATGGCTGAGAAATTGTATGACTAGTACAACTTTGATTTATACTACCATTGATTGTGGAGCATGCCAAAGACCAAAAATACTTATTTGTCCTTGTTAATAGAAAAACACTCATGAGGGTGACTCTAGGATCAGTGAGACTATAAAAATCTGGAACAGGATGGCAGATGCAAGATAAGATCAAACTTAAAAAAATAATGCCTTGAAAACAATGCCCATAATAAATCCTGGTCTTTTGGAGGATTTAAGCACCTGAGTCAGAAATTTGCTGATGAGGAGTAGTAAAACGGCCTTTAATGCACAACAAAGCCCTTGCAGAAAGAATGAGGAGAAACAGGTATTCTGTACAGAGTAGAGGCACACAAGGCCTTAAGACAAAGAAATCTCCCAGTCAGTGGCAGATATAGAAATGCGTTGGCACTTACTTTCTTCACTGCAACCTGTGCCTATGCTTTGGTATATATCCAAACCAACCGCATATTCCTAAAAACACACTGTGCAGGACAGCACGACTAGTTGCATACTTACGTATGGGAGAGTCATGGGAAAAGTGGGATTTTTGGTGGAAAAAACATGGGGCGAGATGAACACGGAGCAGCTGATTCTGTTATATATTATGGAAATTTCCACTATTACACTATTGCAGTTTCTCTTGTTTGCTAATACATTATTATTTGTTCCCATGGCAAGAAGACCCAGGGCTTTAATTCAGTTCTCAACATATGCATTTTTCTGTCATCATCATATGTCCACTGCGGTCTTATGATGAGCGTCTGCTGTGTTGTCAAGCCATTAACAAGGTCAAGGTGACTCTTTTCCTCTGTGATTCCTCGGTGGAATGAGTTGTCTAGTGTTCTGCATTCCTGCAATAGCTTTTGGTCTTTCAAGAGGGGTCTAAAGACTGTTTAGCTTATACCTAATTCATTTATTTTTAACATTATGGTTTGTATATTTATGGTTTGTTTATTTTCCATTTTGATATTGTTTGATATTGTTATTATTAATAATTTGCTCAATGTAGTAACAACATTTATCAAAACTGTTTACTGTTATTTGCTCAATACAGTAAAACTTTTATTAAAACTGTTTACTGTTAACTTAACTATTGTAATATTAATATTATGTAAGTTGCTTTGAACAAAAGCATCTGCTAAATTCCATAACCATAACCATAACCATATGCACACTATATCTCAAGGTGGAAGCACTAATCGAAGACGTTACAGTAATTTCCTGTGTATTAGCCGCATTGTCCCTTTGCAGACCGTGCCGAACATTCCATTTTTTAATACTCGATGGCCTTATGGCACAAAAAGGCATATTGTGTGATTATGCTACATGACAGAGATATAATTTAGCCACCATTATAATCAGGAGAAATAGCCCTTTCAAATGGTATAAAATATAATTAATAATTATGAGGAGAACACACATATTTTTAAAAAAATATCTTTAAAATTCAACCCCAAAAAACACAAAACTATCAGTTTGTCAAGATTAATCTAATTTTCCCCCCAATTTCAATTAGAGTGTATGGGAGATTCACAATTTTGTCCTCTACTCAGTGATAAAAACAGAATCAATGTATTACCTTTTGTTCAAAAGTTATGATACATTTATTAGACCTTTGCAGACGGCACAAAACATTCAGTTTTTTCATACTTGATGCCAAGTATGGCTTGTTGTGTGGCCATGCTACATGGCAGAGATAAGATATACCCACCATTGTAATCAGGAGAACTAACCCTTTAAAATGGTACACATCATAGTTAATAAGTTTGAGTGTAACATACATTGTTCTTAAACAATACCTTCAAAATTCAACATGAAAAAACACGAAAATATCAATTTGTCAAGATGAATCTTACTTTTCACCCAATGTCTATTGTAGATATAGTGTGTGAAAGATAGACAGTGTTGTGTTCTCCTCAGTGAAAAAAACAGAATCAATTTATCACCTTTGGTTCAGAAGTTATGATTAATTTACTCATAACTGCAAGTCGCAGTATCAAGTAGAATTTTTAAAGAGTAGGATGTTTTCCTTTCCTGGTTTGACATCTGACCAAAAATACATAGATATAATGGTCATGTAACAAATATAAGATGTTTTACCATCAAAACAAGATGCACAGCTAAAAATAGGATGTCTTACTGTACTCTGAAGAGGCTAAATCAATTGTGGGGAGGAAAGATAAAGACTGAAATAAAGACTAGGCAGATGGTAACTGCTTCTCCGTGTGCTTCATTCTACTATGAAAAATATATATAAAGAATAAGAGACACTGGCACATGTGTTAGGTTTACGAAAGAGGAAATAAATAATTTTATTTAGATAAGTCTTTAACAATTTCATTAAATAATCAGGAACAACAACTTCAGGTAAATAACATAAACATATGTTTACAAACAAGCAGTAACTATTAGAACTACAAGAATGACAAGACAACAGTATGACAAAGATCAACAAAATACTTTAACATGATGAACAAAGCATCAATTCATATTAACATTCACACATATAAACAATTAAAACATTAGAAGAAATTCAATACATTAAAACAACCATACAGCATATAATTCGATACAATATATAATTATCGATGTCATTTTCCCTACACATAAGGTGATACACTAACGCTGCATTCACACCAAATCAGTGGTGTGTGTGTTGTCACAGCCGACCATCTCTAAGGTCTCCCATATATGAAATGGATTCTTGGCTAAAAATATTTTACTGCTAAGATTGTTAAATTAACAGATATTGTTATACACCCCAAAACCAAAAAAGGACTAAAATATAGCCTGTCCGTATTGGAGTTAAGGCATATAAATTAGTGCAGATCAATTACACAAGCTCTGAGACCTTTGAAACTTGCCATGTTTATAGTCAGGAAGTTGCTTTACCTACTAGAAAAGACTGGATGTGAATATCTTGATGTATGGAATGAGTAGAGACATGTAAACATACACCTAAAATAAGCGGACATGCAAAAAATGTATATCTATGCAGAATGTTTTCATTTACTTTGTGGCTGCTTTGCCAGGGATTATCATAGAAACACATATGATGGCTTGTTGGAAAGGTGGGGTTGTACTGAATCCAACAATACCAAATATGTAAATATAGTATGACAAATTAGGGTGTTCTGTCACTCAATGTATGAGGTGTCCAAAATGAAAGAAAACAGAATACTGGCAAAATACAGTCTCAAGTCCAAATCACATTATCAGTGGTGAGAAGAATGTTGACAAATTCATTGTTACTGCAAGGTAAGTGCTGATCTATATCTACATTTAATAATGATACATTTCATATGAAACACAGATCCAATTGAATCAGGTTAACATTGGAATGAAACACCTTTATTAAAATATTTACATTCACTTGAATTTTGTTTTGGTCAAGTCATTACTGAATAATGGAAAATAATATTGTTAGCTTTTGTCTGTCCAGACCAGCAGTGGACAGTAGAGCCTACGCTGCTTACTTCACCCCTAAGTAGCTAAACAGTTAGTTGTAGAAACTACTTTCCCTAGCTAAGAAAGTACTTAGCCCTCTGACTAATGTTGCATGTGTAATTCAACTTGATTTGCATTTCAATGAAATATCTGAAATGTATATCATTTTTCCTTTTCTTACAGACATTGGATCCAAAGCTTTGTATCATTTGTGGAAAACATTTTGAAAAGGGCAAGAAAAAAGATCCCTATGTCCAAAACCCCACAGTAGAAGGCCTCCAACGCATACTTACCCTTGCTCAGCAGAGAGATGGTGATGTCCATAAAACTCTGGCTCCATATACAGATGATAAAGTTTCATATCATGTATCATGTAGAGCGAACTACTGCAGTAAGACAAAAATCAGTGAGCAGCAGCAAGTTGCAAATGTTGAGAGTGAGAGCACATCTGCTGAGTAGGCTGAGTAGGGTTGATACAACATCTTCAAATACGGAGAGATTGTTTCATTTGTGGGAAGGCCAGCTTAAAACCACAACCTCTGACAGCAATTTCAACTGGAACAGGCGCAAGTACCAGAGACAAGGTCCTTCGGGCAGCTTCTGAAAGGCTTGATGAAGATAAAAAGGGAGATCCAAGGTCTAACAAGAGCCAAGGAGCAGGACCGGAGCACTCAATGCTTAAAGTGATTTTTATTAGTGCAAACTGACTAACGTTTCGACGCCCATGCGTCTTCTTCAGAGTAGTCAAAACCAAAGATGATGAAGATGTACAACTTTGAATTCTTTCATGCCCAAATCTCTTTGCATACGATACCAAATACCATAAAATGCCTTGCACACATATCTAAATGAAATATAGCAGAAGCCATAGAAAAGAATAAAAAAGCAGACCAATGTCTATAACAAAGCCTTTATTAAGCTCACTGAAGACATTGATAAAACAGTATTGTCCAAAGGTATGAAAGTGAGGACTCTCAACTCGTTCACTGATAGCTATGAGATAATACTAAAGACCATTGCTGAGCAAGAAGGTGTGTCAACACAAGAAATATAGATCAAGGACAGTGTTGTCTACATCCCAACTGTTCTCACTTGAGACGCTGAACATGGAATTGTTGATGCAGCCATCAACAACTTTTACCAAAATGAAGACACCCTGGATGGGAAGCATACAACTTATGTTATGGCATCGTTGTGTTCCGAAGAGGCCAAGTCTCCACAGCAGCTAAATGCCTACACTGTAAAAATTGGATAGTTCCTTGAATAACCTCAATGTTACTCCAAGAACCCAGGGGCTCTTCTGAGAACTCAAACGTGCCTTGATGCTCTTAGAGGTCTCTGCAAGAACCTTAACGATTTTTCAGTATGAAAGGAGGTTCCTCAAAGAACCCAATTTAATCAAGGTTCCTGGAGGATCTCCAGCTGAGAAAGAATAATTTTCTTTAATTTATCTTTTACAGGCCTATATTGCTGTGTAGCCTAGGCCTAACTGATTCAAAACATAGGCTAACCTAATCGGATAATATGATGCTAGGCCTGTGATAGGCTATGACAACAAAATATGAGTTTTGATGAGTACTAATCGCCTATAGTTTGACTAGTGTTTAATTGCGCAAAAGATCTGAAGCATTCAGCTACTTGTGTGGTGTTTTGTTAATTGTGTGTAATTAACTATTTTGAAAAACTAGACGAGCATAGGCTAGGCCTACTGCCTATGCCAAAAATAGCAGCAGAACACGGTCGGATAACTCGATGGGCGCACAGGTGTTGCTCGAGCTAGGCGATGACGCGCGTGTGGAATCTTCTTTAAAAATGGCAACAGAATTTGACAGTTGAGTCAATACGTTACTACAGTAGGTGAGTGCAACATTTTGACAGCCCTATCTCAAGCTTTTTTAATGTTGACGTTTGTCAGAAACTATACCTTAAATGATACATATTCTACATAATAAATGGAAACGAGACGTTTTAACCATGACCTCATTATAGGCTATAGCATACAACTAAAGGTAAGATCAACGTGTCACCGTTCGTGAACGTTAACCTTAACTTTTTGTTTAACATAACGTTAGAGCTTAGCAGCCTTATTTAGCCTACCGTTAGTTTTTTAAGTTATAAGATAGCATTATGCCTTGGCTTGTATGCTATGTTTAAACTGAATGTTAGCCAAATATTCTGTCTATTTTACTCCTTCAGCACAGACTTTTCAACTTCCCGTGTTTCCAACTCTCCTGAAATGAAAGCTAACATTAATGGAGGAAGTCCTGACGTTCATACTGCTGCACACAGATTATACAGGTCCTATTTGATTCAATTTCTATGTGGTAAGTGTGTAGCATGAGGTAGCCTACAGCTTTACTTACTGTTCTTCATTTGCATTCACGCAAAACAACAACCAGTCATTTAAATCATTAAGTCATTTAGGCTACTCCATCTCTATGTTTAATTTCAAAGGTATCCAGTATCATGACATTTGTGCTGCTGCTGTATCTAAGCACCCTTTCCTCCGGGATCACACAGGACCAGGATATGCATGTAAGTAGATTATTAAAGTACTAAACATACAGTTAGGCCTACTGGCTGTAGTGAGGGTCCTTTTTAGGGCACCTAACAAGTAGGGATAATGGGATGGGATATTCCTGTCAGGGGTATTCAGGTTGTTGTAGTCTGCTCACTTATAGATGCAATTGACTCATGTATGCTTATGACACTCTTCACTTCTGTTGGTATGTTGCTTAACACCTGTATAAACCAGGCCATTGCATTTGAATTTTCCTTTAGGCTAATTGGTTTATACAACCTTTCATATTATAGTTGGTTGGGAATGCTAAAAACAAATTCAAGTAGGAAAGAATCCCACTGAGCCTTCCTGAAATTGGATACCATCGAGCAAAAAAAGAAAAGGCAAAATTCATCACAAGTCACCTTTTCCTCACAAAGCAAAATGCATCTGTATCTCAAGCAGAAGCTTTCAGAATTACCCTTCACTGTGATCCTTATTGCATAGTTTACTTTGATTCCAGGACAAAACTCAATCCAATGTGAGGGAAACCACACTTATTTTTTTTTTTCTATTCACACAGATACCTGCTACCCAGGATGCAAACACTGTAGTTCAGGTATGGTGTGTGTGTGTGTGTGTGTGTGTGTGTGTGTGTGTGTGTGTGTGTGTGCGTGCGTGCGTGTGCATATGTTCACTGATGATCTTTTTACACTGACAGGTTGTAGATGTTCTTGGTGATGAAAGCATATCCAAATCCAATGAAGTTTTCAGATGATGATTAAACACCATATATTACTACTTATTACATTTCTTTAACCAAATTGACCTTTACTTTAAATTGAATGTAACATTTACAGGACAATGAGACAAAAATGAAGGAGGAGTGTTAAAAAGTAAACCCTGATCTAAATACGATTGAAAACAGAATAAGGAGAACAATCAGTGACAGAGTGGCATTTATTCAACGCCACTCCACACAGGAAATCCTTACTGAATACCCAGCTTTACACCACATTTGAACTGTGAGTTAACATTTGGCATTTAGTTCACTGCAAATTATTTTTCAGATGTTCTTCTGCCAAGCAAACATGTAATTTGTTCTTATCTTTTTAAAGGTTTTCTCTGAAATTCAGCACCTGCATAACATTGACCTAAGTACCAATCTGCACTAAATCAGGCCTGTGAGGAGACAACCTACAAATACAAAGGTATTAAGAAGTTTGATTTACACTTCATGTCATTACTGCTATAAAAATGTATGGAATTACAAGTATGTTATTACTGCTATAAGACTTATCAAGTATATTGTTCAAATTCAGGACTCTTTGCAGCAGAGCGGCCATATCTGTTTGGGGACAATCCTGACAGGCTCATACGTTGTGGATAAGGTAAGAGTACCAGTCATTTGACACTGTTAGAAACTTCCCCTGCCAATGGGCTTGAATATCACCAATCCCCATTCTAAATACTGTTATTCTGTACTTTTCAGATATCCAAGACACCCACACCTACCCTATGCATGAGAGGCAACCTCTTTGAGGAAGACACCACCATTACACTTTGCATGGACGGACAAGACGTCGTAACACCAGAAGATGTGTTGATGGGCATTGGAGCATTGCTAGCAGTTTATTTAATTTTCAATATGGAATACCCAAAGGCCGTGAACAAGACACTGTTGTTTTTACAGTCTATGTGTGATATTAAGACAAAAGAAAAAATCCCCATTGTTGTATTTCGGATGTCAAATTTCATACTCTAAATTAAATACTCAATAGTTCAATCAATCATTTATTGACTATTTCATTTAGATTAGGAAGTTAATTGTGTTCTTGTTGCATTGTTTAATAGATGTTTTCATTCATGCCTTCATCTATGTAGACTGTGTATTATTTGTATATTTATATATTTATTTATGTATCTATCTGTCCATCCTTTCATGTACAGTATTCCTAATATTTTGCCATTGACATGCTTTGACGCTTTTGATTAAATTCTTGCTTAAATACATCTGTTGTTTCATGTACATTTATCCCACATTCTAATAATAAACATAATAATAACAATAAAGGTTAATACATTCTAATAATAATAATAATAATAATAATAATAATAATAAAGGTTAATAATAATGAAGGTTCTGTAATGAACTTCAAAAGGTTCCTCAAGCAACCTTTAAAAAGGTTATTCAAAGAACCTTTCTTTAAAGGTTCTTCGAAGAACCTTTTGAGGTTCCCCCACAGTTTCAAATTGAAGAACCCCTAAAAGTTCCTCCAGGATCTTATAATTTTTACAGTGTATAGCACAGGTTCCACAGAGGTCCCTCACCACCTTAAACATGTTTGATATGAATGGAGATAAACTTTACAGGTACATTTTGTCCATTCTTTTGTCCATTCTTCACATTCAGGGTGTCTTCATTTTGGTCAAAGTTGCTGATGGCTGCATAAAAAATTCCATGTTCAGCAACTCCAGTGAGGCCAGTTGGGATGTAGACCCCACTCTCTGTCCCTGATATCTGGTCTGCTGCAACAGATGTGACAAGTGCCTGACTTCTGTATAGGGAACACAGTACCCCATTGCACGGAGCTCATTGATGACTGTCTTACTACCAAACTCATGATGTATCAAAATGGGAAGTCCCAGTGTGATCAGCGTATGGATGTGACAGCTCTGTTCAATGAGATCATGACAAATTGCGATAACAAACAGATTCTCCTTTGAAGCTGGGTCATCATTAACCTGACTCTCGCTAGATTAATTTCGTTCCGCCTAGCTCCACTCATCCATCTGGGATCGATACATTGGAGTGGTGCTTCAGAAGGCTGGGCCTTATTAAAAAATCCTTGCATAAGATTGGATAAGCCACTTGTCCGTCATCTATTGATGTGCTACTTCAACCACTCACATTGAAGCCAACCCGTGACGCTGAGAACAGTCTCACAGTCGCTTCTACGCTAAGGCACATCTATGAAACTCCCGCCCTGCGTCCTGATTGGCTCTACCATACAATCTCGTGCTGAAATCACTCTCAACGGAATCGATCCCAGATGGATGTGAGTGGAGCTAGGCGGAGCTAGGCGGAACGAAATTCATCTGGCGCGAGTCAGGTTAGCTCATCATCACATGTTTGGTCATCTCTGTGGGCATGTTAATCAACACACCAGTTCACAAAGTCATACAGGATGTTGGGTACATATGTGCTGCATTGGAAACATAATAGACAGTCACTGCTGACATATTACTCACTGTCATACTCTACCTGATCCATGCTCTTCCTCAATATGTCTGCAGCCCTGTGTAATATTTGGATTTTATGTCTGTGAGTTTAACAGCTTCCCTCAGTGCACAATATGGTCATACTATATGAGCAGATCAGATCTGACTGTCTTTGGACGTGGAACAAATGCAAGCCTGTCTTTGTGCTGTATCAGCTTTTCCTTTAGTTTCCAGGATCTATATTTCTTGTGTTGAACTATGGACACACCTTCTTGTTCAGCAATGGTCTTTGGTATGTTGTCATAGCTATCAGTCGAAAAATTGAGTCCTCACTTTCATATCTTTGGACAATAATGTTTTATCAATGTCTTCAGTGAGCTTAATAAAGGCATTGTTATAGACATTGGTCTGCTTTTTTGATTCTTTTCTATGGCTGCTGTTATATTTCGTTTAGATATGTAGTGTGCAAGGCACATTTTATGGTATTTGGCATCATATGCAAAGAGATCTGGGCATGAAAGAATTTGAAGATGTACATCTTCATCAAGCCTTTCAGAAGCTGCCCGAAGGACCTCGTCTCTGGTACTGGGGACAGCCATGGCCTACTGGTTAGGGTTTCGGGCATGTAACCGAAGAGTTACCGGTTCGATCCCTGACCCAGAAGGAAAAAAAGGAAAAAAGTGGTTGAGCGGGGGAAGTGATTGAGCACTGCTCTCCCATGCCCACATCCACGGTGGCCTTGAGCAAGACACCCAACCCCTCACTGCTCCCTGAGCGCTGCTGTAGTAAAGCAGCTCACTGCTTTGGGTTAGTTTGTGCTTCACCTCATTGTGTTCACTGTGTGCTCTGTGTGTTCACTAATTCACGGATGGGAATGGGCCTATAATTTACATTGCGCCTGTACCAGTCGAAATGGCTGTCAGAGGTTCTGATCTAGAGCTGGCCTTCCCACAAATGAAACAATCTCTCCGTATTTGAAATGATGTTGTATCAACCCTACTCAGCCTTCTTGGTGCAGATGTGCTCTCACTCTCAACATTTGCAACTTGCTGCTGCTCACTGATATTTGTCTTACTGCAGTAGTTCACTCTACATGATATGAAACTTTGATTTTGGAGGAAATATCAGCTGTATATGGAGCCAGAGTTTTATGGACATCACCATCTCACTCTCTGAGCAAGGGTAGGGGAGACCGGGGCTGGTTGGAACACTTTTCACTCTCGGTTATATTTCTCCGTCTTACAATGCGTTGAAATGATCAAATTGTGATTAACTGAAAGCTTGGGATCTCAGCTACAAAATGTATACATTCAATGTCAACAAATGATCCCTTGTTTTGAGTTATATATGATTAAAGTGGTGTTGTGCACGTGTTCCAACCTGCCCCATGCACGGGGTTGGTTGGCACATGTAGTCGGGGTTGGTTGGAACACCTATGTTATAGTCCTTTGCAGTACTCCTTTTGCTTTTGTTTGAAGTGCTCATCTATATCACTACCTGTAGGGCTTTGCTGATTTCTTTTCTGTGTGTTTTTCTTCAGTAGGGCCTACCGTCAAGACCAATTTGGTCCCTACCGATTTTTTTTTTACTTCAAATGTTTAAAAATGTCTGAAATGCTTCCAAATGTAAAACTATGTTCAGTAATTACAATAACAATGTTAAAATAAAGATTGATGATGTTTTTATGTGTAAAATACAAAGTTTATAGATTTGTCACAAAATAGCCATAGAGAATGTATGTGCCAACCAACCCCAAAATCAGTGTGCCAACCTGCCCCGCCCACATTAGGTCAAACTTTTTTGCACCAATGCTGTTAGCCTGCTAATATCGGTCACCTCAGGTTTTTAAACTTCATTTTAAATTATAGATGAGTCCCCTAGCAATCAATTATAATTAATATTTTTTATATATCCCTAACTATTACCCTTCTAGGATGTATTTAGTGGGAGGTGCATATTCTAAGTTTTGACACTACAAAATCAAAAAGTTGTTCTCACCTAAAGGGTTAATGACCTGGAGACCAGTTACATACGTGAGTTTACTCTACTCAATAAGGCCGTCAGTTTAGTGTTGGAATTTTGTTGCAGCTCCCTCTAGTAGCCTGGATATTAACAGTGTCTCAACCTGCCCTTGTTCCAACCAGCCCCGGTCTCCCCTAAGTATGCGTTGGAGGCCTTCTACTGTGGGGTTTTGGACATAGGGATCTTTTTTCTTAAGCAGTGTAGGCTCTACTGTCCACTGCTGGTCTGAACAGACAAAAGCTAACAATATTATTTTCCATTATTCTGTAATGACATGACCAAAACAAAATTCAAGTGAATATAAATATTTTAATAAAGGTGTTCCATCCCAATGTTAACCTGATTCAATTGGATCTGTGTTTCATATGAATTGTTTAATACTGGGACATATGAAATGTATCATTATTAAATGTAAATATAGAGCAGCACTTACCTTATGTAACTTACCTTGCAGTAATAATGAATTTGTCAACATTCTTCTCACTACTGATAATGTGATTTGGACATGAGACTGTATTTTGCCAGTGTTCCGTTTTCTTTCATTTTGGACACCTCATACATTGAGTGACAGAACACCCTAATTTGTCATACTATATTTACATATTTGGTATTGTTGGATTCAGTACAACCCCACCTTTCCAACAAGCCATCATATGTGTTTCTATGATAATCCCTGGCAAAGCAGCCACAAAGTAAATGAAAACATTCTGCATAGATATTAATTTTTTGCATGCCCGCTTATTTTAGGTGTATGTTTACATGTCTCTACTCATTCCATGCATCAAGATATTCACATCCAGTCTTTTTTAGTAGGTAAAGTAACTTCCTCACTATAAACATGCCAAGTTTCAAAGGTCTCAGAGCTTGTGTGATTGATCTGCACTAATTTATATGCCTTAACTCCAATACGGACAGGCTATATTTTAGTCCTTTTTTGGTTTTGGGGTGTATAACAATATCTGTTAATTTAACAATCTTAGCAGTAAAATATTTTTAGCCAAGAATCCATTTCATATATGGGAGACCTTAGAGATGAGGAAAAACATTGTTGGGTTTAGTTCTACCTCCGGTAGGGGTATCAAAAAAAATTGGGGCCATTGTCACTAACCTATTTCGATCTAAGTAAGCTACTTGGCTAAAAACAACTGTAAATTGTGCTATACATATTACGAAGGAATTAAATGTTTATTTGACAATAAAATACCGATTAGGTGTACTTGACATAAAGTTGGCAGTCATGAAGCACGGGAGTGAACTTTATCGCGACTATGCGTCAAGGACATGTTGCAGCCTCTCCTGATGCTAACCTTACCTAACTTAGCTAGTTTTCTGTATCATCAGATTACTAGCAAGCAAAATCGTTCAAAATAGAACAAATCGTTAAAGTGTCAGTCCTAGTAGGTCTAGTAGGTTTACTAAAGATTAGCAGCTACGGTGTGCTAAAATACCAGCTGTCATATCAGCTGAAGTGAACACACACACGCACACACGCACGATTTTATTTCTGAAATCTTCCCCGTAATGCTGACAACATAAGCTTCAATTTGATATGTTTTGGTTAAGGGGTTTATGGCGCGAAATGTTTTGGATACTTGAAGATGAGTCTTGAAAAAATATTTTCACTTGAGTCGGTGCATTTGACATGGACAGCCGGATGCCACCTGCACTTCAGTTGGAGTTTACCTCGGCTGGAAACCACACAGCTGGATAAACTGAGGTAATATTGTTTTTACATCAGTTCTAGTTATGGTTTATCTTAATTTGAAGTCCTTAAATCATGTTATTTGACAGTAATATGCTTTCTCATCAGTGTCAACATTATGGCTGCTGGGGGGGAGGGGGGGCTAGTGCATCATCACGTAACTTTAGCTAGCTAGGACCTAGCAGCTAACTGTATAATTCTGAACTGCTTGCAATATTCTCGTTTGCTTTTGATGTCAGTTATTTTCATTTGACAGTTTCATTTAAAAACCGGTTAGTATATAACCTGTAGGTAAGTTTGTTTTCTAGTACCAATTTGCTTGTTAGGTAAGCATTATATTAGCAAGACAGTATAGCAAAACAAAGCTGAATAAATCAATGGGCGCCGCGTTTCAAGTTGCGTTACTCTGACATGAAATAAGTTGAGCAATATTTTTACTCCTCTCAATATGTAGTTGTAGAAAATAAGATGTGAAATCACATATTCTGTCAGAAATGTAATTAACTTATTGCCTTTCCTCGGGTTGTTACCTGTAGTGCAGTCTGTAGTGTGAACTATTTTAGCTTGCTAACTTCTAAATGACAAACATCAGACGTGCTTGTCTCAACATTTTCTAAGATGGCATGACTTGAAATAGATGAAGCACAACTCCTCAATATGTTATAGACAATAGGTTATAGAAAACATGATGTGAAATCACATATTCTGTCAGAAATGTCATTATTGCATTTCAGCAGTTTGTTACTAGGTGAAATGTAATCTGTCTTTATCTTGATGCCAGCCAGGCAATCAGATTTAGGGTAGCTAAACCCATGTGTAATAAAATGACTTTTCATACTTAGAAATATTTCGAGTATATTCTGAGGAGGCTTCAATAGTTTAGGCTACCTCTTCTTTTGTGTGCATATGCACAAATCTGTAGTTTTGTGATTTTATTTTTTACATTAATAAAGGTATTTGTACGATTTCGCTGTTGTTTCAGATGGAGGATGACAAGACCTACACAGACCGTCTCGCAAGCCTGAAGAGGTAGCTGACTGCTCATGAGCTTGCGCTCACAATGCTGAAGACAATGAGGGGATGGAGGAAGAAGGTATAGATTTATGTGCCGTGCGTAGGATGGTGCAGACTTTCACTGAAACACTGTGTGAAATAGACTTGTTATGTTCTTTTTTACTCACATTGTTGTCCCAGGCATATGTCGTTTTACCAACCGGAAGGAATGGGAGCTTGTGCTTAGTAGGCCGTCGTATGCAAACAGTGCAGAGGGCATGGGACAAAGACCTCAGAAGAGTTTCACAGGTTTCTGGGATTGATCGTTCACATGGGGTTCACTTCCCTCCCTAATATCCATTGCTAATGGGGAACCAAGTCTTGGCAGGGATCAGGGGACGTTGACCAAATGATAAATACATATTGTCTACTCCAAAAAACGCAGAATACCAGAAAGCACTTTTTCTCCATTGACATTGCCGTTGTCAGTAACTTCTTGTTATTTCAAGTTTGACAATGCAATGCAGAATCTGGTGTTGAACCTAGGGTTGGGTGATGTCGCCTAAATTGGCATTTGACGATGTGTACAGTAAAACATTGAAATGGACGATGATATAGTGGGGGGGGTTAGTGTGGTAAACACTAATTAATTAGCCTATAGGTATGTCTGTACAGAAATACATTTATAATGTTCTACATAAAAAAATAAAAAATATATTATATAGGCTATACGGAAAGTGATGAAAGTGGACAGCTAAGAGAGACATACTGACCAGGCTACCGAAGTTGTGTGGAAGATCTGCTCCAAGAAAATTGTTGTGAAAGACGGATAGACAATCAATCTGAACACTTGCGTGTGCACCAACCAGCGGAATATTACACATTGCCAGCCTTCGCTGGGCACAGCAAAAAAGCTACTTAAGACTACTATCGTGGTCACTCATTTAAAATCGTAGTACTTTGCAGCATCCCACGTTATCAGGCTACCGTCTATGCTGACCATGAGGGCGGCGGGAAGTGAAAGTAAAGGGCTGCGATCACGCAGTCCAGGCTATATAGGAGGGCGAAGTAAAAACATTTTTACAAATAACGAATCCCGATTACCACTCCGCTGCTGTCTGGGACTTTTGCTAAATGCATGAAATACAAGCCTTACAGTGAAAGACGAATAGGCTACCTTCTGATCCTATAATTAACGAAAGAAATGGTTTATTTTAACACAGAGGAGAAGGACACATTTGGCGCTCGCTGTAGCCTTGCAAAAATATTTGAGCGCTAGAATGTCCTAGTCGTAGCCTAACAATAATAAATCTATATTTTCTACATTAGGCTACTTATTACGTCCAATGTAGGCTATAGGCCTGCGAGACATGTAGGCTACAAAAAGACAATTAGGCTACACATTCACGTCACAGTCAGGAATTATTTGAATAAGAGGGTAGACTAATAAGTATTTTATTTTACAAGATGGTAGACTAATACGTGATAACTGTTTGGTTGACAGCCTTTAAAGTAGGCTCAATTTCATTTTCAGGGAAAGGTTTTTTTATGTTTTAGCCTGTTACAGCAGGAATTAGTGACTGGCATGTGGGGGCGTGGCATCACAATGGTTGCTTTCCATCGTGATGCCTGTCAATCATCACGATGGACCATCGGCACAACCCTAGTTGAACCTAGGTTTGGTTGCTACAGCCAGAAAGACTTTGGAGGAAATCTGTTACAGCCGGCAGGCATTTCCGTTGAAATTTCAGCCTCACCTTCAGCTGCTCCAACTACTACTCTGTCGTCTTTCCATCAAATACATATTCCTGTACAGCAGGAGCTTGTTATAAAAAACGTACATAATAAAACTAAAGTAGCTTTTATGGCCCTGGAGTGTAACGGTAGGCGAATTTGTTTTATTGATAAACAAATTGCTGTCAGATTTGGCATTCTGCAAAAGGGGATGCGTTCAGTAATGAGTCATAGCTCTTCTGTGTTCAACCTTCAGGTTCCCCACCCCACCTTTCCCTATCCTCCTCTGTAAGTGTGTCTGTGTGGGTATGAGTTTGTGTGTATGTGTGTATGTGTTTATTCTCCACAGGCTTGTTCTAAGTATGTAATCCACTTTCAAATGTTTAGAACACATTGAGTTTTGAGTGATGTTGATTGTATTCCTAGCTTTTAATAAATAATAATACATTTTATATATGTATATAATTTTCATATTATACTGATTTATATAAGGGAGTTGTATTTGTTGAATCAAATGTATTTTATGTCTCTTTTCCGAAATGGTCTTCAATGAATACAGTATACTTACTTCCTGTATTACTGGTAAGGTACAGTATGTTTTTTTTATGTCATTCTTATTGACTGTAGCATTTGCTTATATACAAATAAATGGTTTATTCTTATAGACCAAATAAATCTAAACCTTTGTTTCTGACTTGATTATTAGTTTTTATGCATACTTTTATGTTGTTGGTGAGAAAGTGAATGTGAATTCTGTCCACATTCTAAATCCCGTTTCCTGCATTTTTTTACACTTATCACTAAAATTATCATAACTTTTGAAAGGTTAATGATATTCCAATACAGTCTTTTTTGTTAAATAGCCCACAGCGGAACATTTCATACACTCTATATTTTTCTCTATCTTGTAGAGAAATATGATGAAAATTCATTTTTATGTGAATGAAATAAAATTTTGACAAATTCCGGATATACATTTGGAGAGGATTTTTGAAATATTACTATATCAACATTACCATAAGTATTTTACATAATTTCATAGAACTGATCCTTCTGATTACAATGGTATGTATATCCCATTGATGGTATGTATTATACTCAAGAAATAAGGTTTTGTGAGGAGGTCATCCAGCACCAAAAATGGAATGTTCGGTACGGGCACGAAAGGACGACGTCAAGATCAACGATGCAACGATGCTTCCTGCTGTTTTTCCTCTAGTGGAGGGAGACGTCAACTCTGGATTTTTCCTTCACGTAGTAAAAGAAATTCGCGCCACAAATCCCTTAACCAATCATATCGCCAGAAAGCCTATGATGTGACGTTTTTGAGGAAGTTTTCATTGATAAAATTGGTTGGGGTATGGCGGAGTTATTAGACTGAATGTCACCGGTACTGGGGTACCGAAATTAGAGCGTGCGGTCTGCAAAGGGTTAAGCTGCAGGACAGTGTTTTATGCAAGTTAAAAGAAACAAAACCATATTTATACCATATTAACTGCTCCAGTGTATTAACCTCATAGCTGAAGAAATTTTGCAAAATCAATGTATAAGCTGCGGCTAATAGTTTGTAAATTGTAGTACTTTTACATTTACAAACTTTGTAGATCAAGGTCATTGTTTGATATAGGTGGCTAACTGTTTGCCTGTAAAATATGATTAATTATTAAAATGTCATTCAGTGTAATGGATATGTCATTCAGTGTAAAGCAGTGGCATTAATATAATGAGTAATAATAATGTAGTGAGACAGTAATAACAATGTAGTAATACAGTAATTATACTGTAGTAATGCATTAATAATCATATTTGTAATAAAATATATGATTATCATTATTATTGCTATTATTATTATAATGCACATTTTATGATTAAGTTAATGTAACATATTACCCTAATAGTATCTGTAATTTACATTTTAATAAACAATGTGTTTAAAATGATTAATAATGAAATGTTTAAACTTTAAATGATTAATAATTAAATGGTTAAACTTTAAAATCACTTTTTATTGATTTTTCTAGATGCCTTCCAAGCATGTGAAGAAGGGAGGCGACATACAGAAGCCAGAGGACCTCTACATTTGCTCAGCGAGAGACTGGCAACGAGTAATGATGCACGTAACTTTTGCCCCTTGCATCGCGGGGGACCAATCATATCTGTGTATCTGATATAGGCGGGCCAGAGGCGAGCTAAACAGATGACGGACATAGTGTTATCCAATTGCGGTCGAAGTCCGGAATCAGTCAGTTAACATTGATCGTATAGTGTTATCCAATTGCGTGCAGTGAGATTTTCAAATGCGTGCTTGGTGCCGCCCCTCGAGTTGGGCCATTACGTTATTCGTGGCCAGACCCTTAATCTTTCAGATTGGGCCTGGTCCTTCAGGCTAGCAGGTAGTTGCAGGGGAGGTAGAAGTCAACTGCATGCACCAGAGTGCTGCTGGTAAAAACGCATTTGTCTGGTCAGACATAGCAGACAAAGTGTTCTATTTCAAAGAGGACATCAAGGCTGTTGTGTCTGAGCCAGAGCCCCTTACAATGAGGCAGTCCAAGCTTAGCCATGGAGACTGGGAGAAGTTTTTGGAATAATTAAAGAATGTTTATTTGATGTTCATCTAATTTTAAATGTTCCTTTATTTGTTAAGTTTTAAATGTTCAATAAAAAATGATTATTCTTTGACAATATCTTCTGCTGCATCATTTACTTAGGATTGTGTCTAGTTTAGTCTAATGATATTACAACAATACAACAATAGTTGTGCTTATAGTGGCATTGCATTATACCTTTTTGATAAGACGTCATTCAGAGTAATAACTTGGTCATTCAGTGTAATGCATATATTTATCTAAAAAATAAATAAAATGCAAATAATAACTTTTGTTTATTACCACATATATTCAAAATATGCAATTAAACTAAATAATATTGTTTTTTAAACAGAATTCACTTTGGTGCAAAAACTTGACAAATGGGTAAAACCTGGTGGTGGAAATAATATTTGCAGAATGTAAAGGTTTCAAATTACAATTAATTAGTATTTTGGAATGGCAATGCAGTCCTTACATATAGTGCTTTAATAAATCAAACACCTTCTCTAAATCTTCTTACTCCACACTCGGCAATCGACTCATACGGACTTTCCCCTAAAGACGCCAGCTGCAGCAGCAACATTTCCAGAAAGGTACTGGCTTGATGAAATTCATTCTGGACTCTCTATCCGACCACATAAAGACCTCGGGATACTTCGGTTTGGCTTTAGGGACCCTCTACTCACTACCACGTAAGTGTAATGTTGTTTGGAACTGTAGAAGAGGTATAAAAATAGCGTTTAGTAGCGGCAAAATGACTTGCCCTGGTCACTTCCAGCGAGTTTTGACTAAAAACTGTAAAATCGAACTTTCTCAAAACACATCCGAATGACATGATTTTGATGTCAACTCAACGTATGTACTCCCAATCATCCGTAAATTGATCTAAAGTGCATTTTACTCCGGATAATTCCTTTAACTTAAAAAGTTACATTGATTGATATTTTTTCTTTTACTATTAACTTTCTAAATGTCCAGTGGCGGTTCTAGGATTTTTCTGAGACAGGGGCCATAAGGGGGCCACATCATACACTGAGGGGCCAAGAACCGGTCAACATCCATACACAGAAAATACCTTGTTCAGTAAGGCAGAGGCACGTTGTCTATACGCGGTATACCCAAAGTCCTTTTAGGCAAGTCCCTCCACTCGACGGCCATATTGCAACGCTTTTTGGTCACTCATCGGGCATCCTGTTCGGCAGAAATGTGCATGCGCAAGGCTTCACGACACCAATCTTGCTCCAGCGGCGAGTTCACAACACATGATTGGCACGATGTCTTCACATCACACCACATGATTGGCTCAATGTATTCACATGTTGACGTTTTGCCGAGGAAGGGGTGGGATATGTAGACATCCAGACAACGGCCATATTGGCGTTACAAACTAGCCCCATGCATTTCTATGGAGGATTTTTTGAGTGCTGTGTCTCCTCATTAGAAAGTCTCTGGTATACCCACTTAAAAAGCATCACCATCTAAGTATACCCACTTAACACAGACAAGGATAGGTATTAATATTTGGGGTTCATCACAGTATACCCACTACAGCTAACTAGACTACACCACAGCAGTAAGGTGCATACATTTCACCAGTCTTACCTTGTCAAATACTTGAATGCTAAATGCTAAAAAAACAAAAAAGCCAATACAATTCTTAACAATTTTCCCATTTATTTATAATGTGCATTGAAAACACAATATAAAACTCAAATATAATAGACACTTCAGTGGAAATACATTGCTATTTTAAACAGAAATCATACATCATCATACACACATTTTTCGTTCAATTAAACAAGTTTTACTTTAACTGTTTCCCCTTTTGTTGATAAGAGAAACCACTTTCACTGCCAGTTTGCGTACATTAAAACAAACACACACACACACACACACACACACACAGCATGTGAGCAACAACTACATCATATTTACACAATTTTTTCAACAACTATTTTTACAATGGTCTTATTTGGAATGGTCTTTGAAGCCACCGTCTTGCTTCCAGTTAGAAAAGCCTGATTCTGATTTGAAGACTGACGATGGGTCATTTGAAAGCGAAAATTACGGAAGGGGTAGCAAAACACTAAAGATGGAATATTCCTACCATTTGAAGTCTTTGTATCAGAAGTCATTGAGTGGCCTCTTCCTATTTCCGTGCTGCATCTTCGGAATACCAGTTTAGGAGAGGTTGCACAGAACCATCTGCTCTAGAATGGGAAATGTCTGGACAGAAGAAAATGAAACAAGTTTGAGTAACTTAATTGTTATTAACCTTCATAACCCACTGTCAACCTGGCGTTTCTAAAATGAATGACAAAATATGCTCAGTGTAATGGCAATAGGAAATAGCACCATACCATTAGGAGCAGCTATGCTTGGTGACTGGTGGTTCTGAAGACTGTGGGTTGAAGTCACCAGCTCCTGCGCCATCCCAGTCTGTAGGTGAAACACAAATCCATGCTTGTATTCAGCATGTCGTCTGGCAACTGTAAAACCAGTTATTATTATTTTAAATCATATAAAGCTTGAGTGAGTAGAACAATTAAACCAATTTATCTCAATGAAACTCTCCTTGTCCTAACACTTTGAGACAGAATTCATGCGAAGCCCATGAATCAAATAAAGAATAGTGGTTAATAACTTTGCAATGATAGCTCAAATTAATTACAAAAACGTAGCGTTAGCTATTAGCAGAGCCCGTCTACGGAGAGCCTCCCCACTCTCTATTAATCCCATACAAACCGAATTTGGCTGCAGTTCACCGGAGTTCACCTAGATGGCGATCGCGGGCGAGTCCAAAATACATGGGGTCCTATGGAGCTACATGGCTACATTTATTGTTTTCACCTATTTAACAACTGAAACCCTCAGATTTTATTTTATTTTTCGCAAAATGGATATGGATTATCAATCAAAAGTGAAATAATCCAGGAGTCATGTCCTTTCGTTTTCTTACAGGTTGGGTTGTTGTTGCCCATAACACGCTAGCATTGATGCTATGCTATGCTATGATCATGCTAATGAATGATGTCATTGACACGTTTGAAAGGCTTTTTAGAACAATTAAGTGACTTTAAAAAATATAATACTCCACCAAGTGTATTTTCTTTGCCTCCCCTTTCGAATACAATATTCAAATTACTTGAAAAAAAATTATATCCCTAGAAAAGTGGATTTTGAGGGGTACAGCTCCATAGACCTCCATTCATTCTGGACTCGCCCGCGAGCGCCCCTAGATGCAGTACCACACCGGAAGCGTTCCGAGAGTGAAGGTTCTCCCCTTATTAGACATTCTCTGCTATTATGCATGTATTCTCATGTTCATGTTAGCAGCTGCCAAACTTTTTTCTCAAGGAAAAAAAAATCGAACGTTATTTACATTTGGTAAGGCGCACTAGCGCATGTAATATTATTCATTTCGGACCCCAAACAAACAGGATACCCATTTCTCTGCATTTCATATAACACCATTTCAAACACTTCATACATTATCTTTCCATACATGAAATCTATCAGCATGCTTACAAACAATCAAACCTTAACTCAAGTAACCTAACGTTAATTTAATGTTAACAGTTCACTGACAAAGTCAGTTAACAGTTCACTGCAAGCTTGCTGCTGCTTCGTAATTTAATTGACAAACTTAATATTGTGACAGCAACAAATAAACGTCCCTTTCACATAATGATGATAACCAACATAGAGAGATTTGTGACTCACCAAGCTTCAGGCACAGAAACTTCTGTGGAGGATGAAACGCTGCCATCGGTTCTTCACGTTAGAATTCTAGCTGATACTTTCGTTAGCCAAATGTATCGGTTCTTCACGTTAGCTGATACTTTCGTGAGCCAAATGTATCGTTTCTTCACATTAGCAGAGACATTTCTGGTTAGCCAAATGTATTGTTTCTTTTACAGTTCACTGTTTGCTTTAGCTTTCAAGCTTCATAGGTGCATTACTGCCACAGTTGTTTGGGAATGGAATTGCATCTCTGATCGTCGTTCTCAACAAGTTTGATACTTATTGATGATTGACGGTACAGGGGCCAGTCAGGGGCCAATGAGATTTCAGATGGGGCCCGGGCCCCTGTGGCCCCGCCCCTAGAACCGCCCCTGTAAATGTCCAGATTATCTGTTCATTCAGATCATCTGTTCATCAGCTGTTTCCATATAGCTTTTGAGCTGATGGCTCTGTGTTTAAGGTTTGTACCTTATGCTTTCATTTCTGGCATGCTGGCATTTGTAAATAAGTCAAGTCAAGTCAAGTCAGTTTTATTTAGTATAGCGCATTTAACATGCACAAAGTGCAACCCAAAGTGCTTCACATACAATACATTGACAAAAAAACAAAAGACAATAAGACAAAAAATGCCAGACGGAGCGGCGTAGTCGCCAGCGTTGACACCAGATGACAAAAACATTTAAAAAATAACAAACACAAAAGATGCCGGACGGAGCGGCGTAGTCACCAGCGTTCCCGTGACCAGGGCTTTGAACCGATTTTTTTTCCCAATCGGTTCGTTCCGAACAGAAACGGAATTATAACGTTTCCGGTTATGAGTTCCACCAATAAATTGACGTTCCCGAACCGGTTAGAACAAAAAAATACTGTTCCCGGAACGGTTAATTTCGTTCCTGTCAGCTGTTTAATGCTATAGAATTATGTCACATCTTTCTCATCCAGCTTAAACCAAATGTAATAATATTACAACCATTATTAAATAATAATAATTATATTATTAATAATAATAATAATTAAATAGGCCTACAATTATTTCAAATGTGTAGTTTATTGTTAAAAGATCAAATTTACACACAAACGTAACCACATTATTAAGACACATGGTTATGCCACTCGGGCAACAACATATTCCAACTGTCGGGGGGAAAGGCCATTTAGCCAAATGTTCGCTAGTCCATCATTAACGTGGAGTCGACAAATATAGCTATTGATATTGTGTTTGGAATGAGCGTTTTAATTAACGATGGATCGTAATTTACCTCTTATTTAAGATGTGGAGTGGAGACTTTGTAATTCACCACTCTCTCTCCATTCAGTCAGCGAATGTCTGATGTGATGTCACACAGGAAGTGAACCTCAGCCGTCATGGTAACGTGCGCAAGAAAATAATTACTTTTTTTTTTTAGTTAATTAGGCAACGAAAACTTTGAGGAACGAAATAAAACCGGTATTAACTGGTTACCATTATTTTTAAATAAGTGTTCCTGTTCCAGAACATAAAAAATAATAACGTTACCGGTTTCGTTTCTGTTCCCTGTAAAATACAAAAAGTTCCCGGTTTTCGTTTTCGTTCCTTGAACCGGTTAAAAGCCCTGCCCGTGACACTAAGACATACAAGACAGACAACACAGAAAATTGAAAATAAATAAAATAATAATAATCATGTTAAAATTAGTCCAATTTCCAACCGGCTGAAAAAGTCCAAGGGCAATGATGACCTGCATGAAACTGCCAATGCAAGACCAACAAAGATCTTTCACTGACCAACTCAGAGAATTTAGCACTAGCCTACTGGCAGTCTGGAGAGCAGAGCACCGGAAGAACAACAGTCTGAAGTCATGATGGGCGATCTTCCTGCTGATCAGCAGCTCAGTGGCTTTAGCAAGACGTTTGTTGCTTCATGGCTCCCGACATCGCCATCAGAGCTCCCCACGTCAGCACTCAATCCAGACTGCAGGCACCCAGCGTCAGAGGCTATACGTTAACGTTAACATTATGGCAGCTCGCAGGTCAGCCGCAGCTCGGTGGTCGTGGCTGCTGCAAATCTCTCGCAGAGTAGGCCCATTGCCCTGAGCAATCTTTCCGTCCAGACAGAGGATGTGCAGCGTCAGATGGAAGAGGGACGGCTAGCTTCTAGTCAAGGCAAGCTCATCAGCCCAGTCGAATAGAAACTAACGTTACCGTTAGTTATCAGCCAGAAAAAAGGACCAAGAATAACACAAAAACTATCGAAAGTAACGTAAATAAAAGGTGAAAACATTTAACTTGACAAATAAATACAAAAAAATAACAGAACATTACATGAAATTACGAACATTACATAAAAACAAACAAAAACATGATGCCAGACGGAGCGGCGTGTCTCGCCAGCGTCCCCGTAACCTAGCAACTTAAATAAAACAAAATAAGACAAACAAGATCCATACTTTTTGTAATGAGGTGTAAGTAAAAAAAATTAAGCCTTTTAGAACCATGTTAATTGATTACATATTGTGTGCAAACAACATGAGTTGTGTTTAAGCCCAAATTTTTCCCAGACATGCAAATATGCAAATCATGTGTTATTAGCAACCCTTTGAAGTAATCAATAATTATTATTTTTTTAAATGTAGAAAAGTAGATAAAAAAGTGATATGCGTATACTCAATTAAAGGTTGCTCAAATTATTTTTTTGTTAAAATAAAGGTATTCTGACAGAACTTTTCAAACTGATATGAACACTGAGACCAATGGCAATAATAAATATGTTAACATTGTTTATTTACCAGGAGTTTTGGCTCGTTAAAATAGAACCCTGAGTGTGTATGTCTGTGCGTGTGAGTGTGTGTCTGCATGGGGTGTGAGAGTTAGGTGTGCATATTGTGTGTGCGTGTGAGTACGTATGTCTGTGTGTGTGTGTGTTGTGTGTGTGTGTGTGTATAGGTGTGTGTGTGTGTGTGTGTGTGTATATATGTGTGTCTGTGTGTGTGTGTGTGTGTATGTCTGTGTGTGTGTGTGTGTATGTCTGTGTGTGTGTCTGAGTGTGTATATCTGTGTGTGAGAGTGTATATCTCTCTCTCTCTCTCTGTGTGTGTGTGAGAGAGAGAGAGAGTGTGTATGTCTGTGTGTATGTGTGTGTGTGTGAGTGTGTATATCTGTGTGTGTGAGTGTGTATATCTGTGCGTGTGTGAGTGTGTATGTTTGTGTGTGTGTTTGTGTATGTGTTTGTGTGAGTGTGTATGTCTGTGTGTGTGTGTGTGTGTCTGAGTATGTATATCTATGTGTGTAAGTGTATATCTGTGTGTGTGTGTGTGTATGTGTGCATTTGTGTGTGTGTGTGTGTGTGTGTGTATGTGTGAGTGTGTACGTCTGTATGTATACAGTATCTTTGTGTGTGAGTGTGTATATCTCTGTGTGTGTGAGTGTGTATGTCTGTGTGTGTGCATGTGTGTGTGTGTGTGTGAGTGTATATATCAGTGTGTGTGAATATGTGTATGTGTGTATATGTGTGTGTGTGTGTGTGAATATGGGTGTGTGTGTGAGTATGTGTGTGTGAGTGTGTATGTCTGTGAGTGTGTGTGTGTGTGTCTGTCTGTGTGTACTGTATGTGTGTGTGTGTGTGAATATGTGTATGTGTGTGAATATGTGTATGTGTGTGAGTGTTTATGTCTATGTGTGTGTGTGTGAGTGTGTATATCTGTGTGTGTGTGTGTGTGTGTGTGTGTGTGTGTGTGTGAATGTGTGTGTGTGAGTGTGTATGTGTGTGTGTGTGTGAGTGAGTGTGTATATCTGTGTATGAGTGTGTGTATGTGTGTGTGTATGCCTGTGTGTGTGTGTGTATGTATGAGTATGTGTGTGTGTGCGTGTGTGTAGGTAATTTGCCAAAATGTATATTCAAAATTCAATAAAGTGTGCATCTAGATACAACATTCTATCCCACCGGTCACTATTGTGACCGTTAACATGTTTACTCATTCTGCAAACACACCAAAAACATTTGAATAATTATAAATGTATATATCATAACTAGACACCTGAGACCATGTGTACAAAAATATTTTTCCTATGTTTATTTTAACATACTTTAAAAACCTTTTATTTGGGAGCTGTGAGGCATCCTCTTCTCAAGGTGCAACCAGGAAGTAAACAGCTCTGGTCATGTGACAATTTACTCAAAACATTTGACACTGCACATTTCATTGAAACACTATTATTTCAATATTTACTGAAAGAGTATTGGGATATTCCCCAGTTACAGTTTTAGTGGCTTATAAGTACATATTTTTTTTCGGTCACAATGACAAAATGTGACCACTGGACAAAGCATGTTAGCAACTGTAAAAAAGTATGCTTCCATTTGTGATTCCTTTTATAGTTAGATAGTGACATGCGTCCATGTTGCAGGTATAGTACATTAAGTGTAAAATGACAAGACACAGCATGCACTTTATGCGGACTGTCTCTTTTTGCGCTGCGATGGCGCACCTGTGAGGCTGAGGAGCCCTGACTTGCTCAGACAACCATCTGTTGCACCCATACCGCCTTCTTAGGTTGGCTTGAGCAGAAGTTTAGGTTTTGCATTGCTCCCATTCATTAGATTAGATTAGATTCAACTTTATTGTCATTTAGCAGAGTACAGGTACAGAGCCAATGAAGTTTAGGTTTTGCCTTGCTCCCATTCATAAGGTTGGGGTTAATATCTACCAACTTGAATGTTTCAGAAATGCTCAAGATAGCTTGTGATCTTGTGCTACTTCTTTTATGTGGACAAATTACATTTTTTTTGGTGTTAAAAGAGATCTCAACAGAGTAAAAACATTCAAGCTCAAGATGTTTAGAGATCTCAATACTCACATTTTGGTGTGCTGAGCTATTAAAGATTCATCTCTGAGGTCTAAAATGTTCCTATGTGAGAGGTCTTGGAACTGTAGCAAACTAGATGTACTGCATAGTGGTATGGGATATGACTACAGCATGGTGTTGCCACTTGCCACCTATGCAAAGAAAATAAGCCACACCTCACATTCCATACTACTTCAAGTCAAGTCAAGTCACTTTTATTTATACACAGCAAATTCTGGCCTTTGGAATAAACTCTCTGGGAGTTTATATCAACTACATTTGAGTGTACATGTGAGACCATCGAATGTACTCCAGGGAAAAGTTAAAGTAACTTTTTTCTGGGAGTTGATTTTAAACTCTTTTCTGGAGTTAAAACTGAACACTTGTGGGAGTTAAAATGCTAATCCCATGTGGGGTAAAATACAACTCTCACCTGGAGTTAATTTTAATGTGAACTCTTTCATGGTGTTAACAGTTAACACTTAAAAATGTGTTTTATTTAACACTTTTTGGAGTTAATAATTAAAAATACAAATAATATTTTAGGTGAAAATTACTACAGAAAACATTCATTACCACAGATTTTTATTTTAAATTCATGTTTGACATTTTGAATGACAAACTGTTTAAACATGTTACATCCAACCAACCAAACTTATTGTAATTAGTGCGGCCCCAATTTCATATTCAAAACAAACTGTTTTAACAACAGCTAAACAATTGACAAGCAGTTGGATATTTAAAAAATCATGTCAGTACCACATCTCTGTAGTGCAGAAAGTGCAAACATTGTATAAAAGTATGGCTGACAAGATAACAAAGAACTTTTCTGTAATACAGTAATGTATTAACATGAGGTAGACTTTTAACCTGTAATTTGTACATAAACATGTACATAAAAACAATGGTGAATTCCATATATTAAGTCAGCAATGTCACAACATACAACATACAATCACACCCATAGCACATTTGAGCATCAAAATATTTGAAATGTCTTAATCTATCCATTTCTAGAACCAGTATCTTTCTTGGGATGTTTTCACTTAAAATACAAAACAACAATTAATGACAATATTAAGACATTAATTAAGCTGGGCTTTGAAAAAAGGCCAAAAAGAACAAAGTATGGAAGTTATAAGATTACATTTTTTGCGCGGGTGCTGTCCATGACCGGCTTAATCATTTGAGATCCAGCATCGCTTTGAGGACTGCATAGAGTGCTTGAGAGGGACAACGAATCTGTAAGCCTTGGGCAGGAAGACCCTTCACCATCTAGCTGCAGTAGTGTAAAATCTGAGGACCACAAATAACAACATTAGGTTACAGGGCACATACAATCATAAATTAAGAAACACAAAACTGCCATATACAGTAGGGTACCAAGGAAGATCAAGAACTAGTACATTGTAATTTCAAAAGTTTACTTAAATCACAACTTGCCCCATTAGATGAGAGCCATTTTGTATTTCATAATAAACATTTACTATAAGCCTGCCTAACACAAGGTGTGAGTGTCACACATTCCATCAGGTTGGAGTAGTCTGCAAACTCTGTTGGGTGTGAGCCATCAGCTATGTTCTTGGATGATTCTGCAAGTGGGACGACTGAAATGCACATGATAAAGGAGAGTTAAAATACATTTTTTGATTGCTCAGGGTGTCATCTGCAAGCTGCTGACATTTTTTGACAAACAGTAATACAAATCTTTAAAAGCTTTCCTGCAAAAAATAAACAAACTAGGAAATGTTCAATCCCCTTACCATCATCAGTAGAGATGACAAAACACATTACTTCTGCAAGTTCTTGAAAGACATGCTCATCTGCGACTTTTAGCACTTTATCTTCTGGTATGAGAAACTTCTGCATCACTGAAGCACAACATTCATTTATTAAATTATTATTTCCCCTTTAATGACATCAGACAACACATAGGTACATCACCTACCTGCATTGATAAAATCTGAGAAGCTGACCTCTTCCAGTTTCACATATTTCTTTGTCCTTCCATATTGTACCTTCAACAACATCTTGACCACTGGAGGGAAAAATAATAATTTTACCAGTAATAAATGCAAAACGTGGACTGTCATTCTAACAAAAGTCTTTGTGGTAGCTGTTATTCAATCTATAACATGTTTAGCATAATATTCAGTGGTCATAGTCATGTCTTTACAATGAAAATGATTGACAGACAGCTTCTAAGCTTATAATAAAAGAGTTAAGTTACCGTCAAACTATCTAACACGTTCACTGACATCCAGAAAGAGTTCACACAGTGACAGATAACATCACAACACGTGACAGTAAAGAACAGTTTCAAACAACACTAACGTTACTGCTTGTTAGCTAGGGAAAAGTTAGGTTTAGCAACTAAGACGACTGTGTTTCGTTATAACAGCCTCTCACGTGAGACAGACAGTAGATGTGCAGCTTAAGCTGTCCGACTGTTCTCAAGCAAAGCCTTACCGTGTCGTAATTCCCTCACACAGGTCCCCTTCTCGCATCCGTTAGCTGCTACGGTCCAGCCGTGCTGGGTCAACTAGGTGATAAGGAAACAACAACGTTACTGTTCAGTATACGTTGACACGACAAGAAACAGCTTAAATTCACAAAGAAATAACAGTAATGACGAGTATGATGTTAATTCCATGCGCGAATTTTTGGGGCTGTCTAAGGCTAACTTAAAAAAAAAAAGTTCGGGGCTAACTTCAGCAGCTAGCTTGCTAGCGAGTTTGGCCTCGCAAAAATCAGTCTTTGACAAAACATAAAAATGTGCCGTTATATACTGATAGAAGTCTAATATAACGTTAGTTTGAGGAGTAAAATGGCACTTTTACCTGCCTCAGGAGTCCAACAGGTTACCGTGGTAAAGTTGGTTTTATATTGGACGTTGGATATTCGACACATTCGAAAAATCTATTTAGCACTGACTACGAGGGTCGAGTTTGTGTCAAACCAACTTTAATGTGTTTAAACAAGGCCTGCCTATATTACACAAAGCTTCTTTTGTCCAAAAACCCATGTTTTGATTTTATGAATTTTTTATGCTGATAAAAGATTTCAATCTATTATGCGGCTTCACCTTTTGACTTACCCATACTAAAACACATCTCCTGAACTCGCCTTACTGCCCTTTCTAGTACACAAAGCTTCTTCTTCCCTAAAACCTACTCTTTGATTTTATACAATTTTTAATGTTAAATGTTTCAAATCTATTATGCGGCTTGCCCCTTTGACCTACCCATGTCAAAACACATCTGGTGAACTCAGATTACTGCTCTATATAGTACACAAAGCTTCTTTTTCCCCAAAACCCATTCTTTGATTTTATAAATATTTTTTAATGTAAAAAAATGCTATAAATGCTTTAAATCTATTATGCAGCTTGACCTTTTGACCTACCCTTGTCAAAACACATCTGTTGCACTCAGCTAACTGCCCTTCATAGTGCACAATGCTTCTTTTTCCAGAAACTCACTCTTTGATTTTATATTAATTTTTTACTTTATAAAAATGCTATAAATCTATTATGCGAATTGACCTTTTGACCTACCCATGTCAAAACACATCTGATGCACTCAGCTAACTGCCCTACATAATACACAAAGCTTATTTTGTCCAAAAACATACTCTTTGATTTCATATTAATTTTTTACTATTCAAAAATGCTATAAATTTATTATGCGGCTTGACCTTTTGACCTACCCATGTCAAAACACATCTGCTGCACTCAGCTAACTGCCCTACATAATACACAAAGCTTATTTTGTCCAAAAACTTACTCTTTGATTTTATATGAATTTTTTACTATTCAAAAAATGCTATAAATCTATTATGCGACCTGACCTTTTGACCTACCCATGTCAAAACACATCTGCTGCACTCAGCTAACTGCCCTGTACATAGTACACAAAGCTTCTTTTTTTCAAAAACACACTCTTTGATTTTATATTATTTTTTTACTATTCAAAAATGCTATAAATCTATTATGTGCCTTCACCTTTTCACCTACCCATGTCAAAACACATATGTTGCACTCAGCTAACTGTCCTTCATAGTACACAAAGCTTCTTTTTTTTTCAAAAACGCACTCTTTGATTTTATATTATTTTTTTACTATTCAAAAATGCTATAAATCTATTATGCGGCTTCCCCTTTCGACTTACCCATGTCAAAACACATCTGTTGCACTCAGCTAACGGCCCTACATAGTACACAAAGATTCTTTTTTTCAAAAACACACTCTTTGATTTTATATTATTTTTTTACTATTCAAAAATGCTATAAATCTATTATTTGCCTTCACCTTTTGACCTACCCATGTCAAAACACATCTGTTGCAATCAGCTAACTGCCCTACATAGTACACAAAGCTTCTTTTTTTCAAAAACGCACTCTTTGATTTTATATTATTTTTTTACTATTCAAAAATGCTATAAATCTATTATGCGGCTTGACCTTTTGACCTACCCATGTCAAAACACATCTGTGGTACTCAGCTAATTTCCCTTCAAAGTACACAAAGCTTATTTCTTCCAAAAACTCACTCTTTGATTTTAATATTAATATTTTACTATTCAAAAATGCTATAAATCTATTATGCGGCTTCCACTTTCAACCTACCCATGTTAAAATACATCTGTTACACTCAGCTAATTTCCATTCATAGTACACAAAACTTCTTTCTTCCAAAAACTCCCTCTTTGATTTTATATGAATATTTTACTATTCAAAAATGCTATAAATCTATTATGCGGCTTCCACTTTCAACCTACCCATGTTAAAACACATCTGTTACACTCAGCTAACTGCCCTTCATAATACACAAAGCTTCTTTTTTCCAAAAACTCCCTCTTTGATTTTATATAATTTTTTTGTAAAATCAAAGAGTGCGTTTTTGAAAAAAATAAGCTTTGTGTACTATGTAGGGCAGTTAGCTGAGTGCAACAGATGTGTTTTGACATGGATAGGTCAAAAGGTCAAGCCGCATAATAGACTTAAAGCATTTATTAGATTTTTTTGTACATTAAAAAATATTTATAAAATCAAAGAATGGGTTTTTGGGAAAAAGAAGCTTTGTGTACTATATTGAGCAGTAATCCGAGTTCACCAGATGTGTTTTGACATGGGTAGGTCAAAAGGGCAAGCCGCATAATAGATTTGAAACATTTAACATTAAAAATTGTATAAAATCAAAGAGTAGGTTTTAGGGAAAAAGAAGCTTTGTGTACTAGAAAGGGCAGTAAGGCGAGTTCAGGAGATGTGTTTTAGTATGGGTAAGTCAAAAGGTGAAGCCACATAATAGATTGAAATCTTTTATCAGCATAAAAAATTCATAAAATCAAAACATGGGTTTTTGGACAAAAGAAGCTTTGTGTAATATAGGCAGGCCTTGTTTAAACACATTAAAGTTGGTTTGACACAAACTCGACCCTCGTAGTCAGTGCTAAATAGATTTTTCGAATGTGTCGAATATCCAACGTCCAATATAAAACCAACTTTACCACGGTCAACAGGTTTGGGGCAAACTACAGTAGCTAGCTGCTAGCAAATTTGGCCATTACAGTCTGACAAAATATACAAATGTCCCATTATTATACGTCCTATTATCGTCTTAAAGTCCTGCACAGCCTAATATAACATTAGAAGTAAACATATAGTAAAGTAAGTATAGTAACATTAGAAGTAAAATCACACTTTTACCTGGCTCAAGAGTCATGGTGAAGTCCAAGTGAAAACTGCTGAGCTGAGCAAGCTGAGACAAAGCTGTTAACTAAGGTTTAGTGTTGAATCAGGCTCCTCAACACCCAATAAATGAACACCTAAATATTACACCACCAAAGAGTACCCTGAACACAAGCTGTAGTTAAATGTAGAGAATAAACTCCCAAAATCTAACACTTTAACACTTTTTTGTTTAACTCCAGAAATTTGCTGTGTATATAGCACTTTTATATGCACAGAGTGCAACCCAACTCTTCACATCCTCTGCTTTACAGCCAATTGACCTGTCGCTAAGCCCCGCCCCCCATTGTTACCGTGTGAAAACTTGGACAAACAAACCAGACTTGATTAGAAATACATTGTGGACAATGGCAGCTGGCAGTATATGAAAGCAGGCTTTGAGGACGTTTTGATCGATAAGAGGATTTACTTTCCTCCAGAGGTTATCAAAAGGGACTTAGGGCCCGTCCACACGGAGACGCTTTTTAGGTTAACGCAGAGGTTTTGCTTCGTCTTGGCCGAGCGTCCAAACGAATCCTGTAAACGCACTGCCCGAAACCACACTTTTCTGAAACCTGGTCCCAGAGTGGAGAAATCTGAAACCGTAGCCCGTTTGAATTTGTTTAGACAGCGAAACCGCACATCCTGCTTGCGTATCGATGATGTCATTGCCACACCTCAGCTGCCCTGGACTTGCACTTATAGTATTGCCTAACAATACTAGTTTTCATACATGACATTACCTACAATTACACTCCGTAAGATAAATATCACAACTGGTACTGTGCAGCGCCGATAGCTTATGACTTGGTGGACTGAACACTGTTTTTCCCGGTGTTTTTTTATGCATTCTAGCTACTGTCAGTGACGCGAGAGAACTTAAGTTATTAGGAAAGTGCGGTGTAAGTTTAGGCTACATTAATTTGTGCGTAGTGCCAGTGTCATTCATTTATTTTACATGTCTTACAACATATATACATGCATTCACAGTCGAGTGAAATCAGATATAAGCATACAAAGACGCTTAGAACTCACGTTAAGCCGATGGTAGCACACTGAATGCGAATGCGCGATTTGATGCAGACAAAAGTATTGACTGTTACTAACGAGGGTTTTATAGCAATAGTATAAATGTAGCCTAGAACTTGGGTAAGCCTTGTGTTTAGTAGCCTAATTGCGGTGAATCTAATGTGAATCACGGACTATCCTACAACCAAAGAAAGTAAAGGTGATTAATAGGCCTACCTGCATTAGCCAAATAAAGGACGGGACTGCACCCTTCACAAACCGTAAAATAAAGTGTATTAGTTTTACAGTTGACAGTTCACCATCAGTCCACACAAACAATTCTGGTTTCCTTGCACTAGCCATTTGGTCGTAGCCTATCTATCTATCTATCTAGCCTATTCTGTCTGTTTGTAAAGCGCACATTTTGTTCAATTTCTGTAAAGAAACAGTGCCACCTATAGGCCTGGGGTATGAAGTAACGTGTTGAGTCGTGTTGAGATGGATCCGTTTGGACGCAAATATTCTTGATGCGGTTTCAGGGAAGACGGAGGAAAAAAAGATCGGTTTTGTACGTGTGGACTAGCCCTTAATTATGCTATGCTAAGGTGACAAGCAGTTGTGGCGAGTAGCCGTGCAAATCACCGTGCAAAAACCACTGACGTTAATGCTAGCTAGCTAGCTAGTGGAAGATTGATACTAAGATATGTTAGGTTATGTTAATATTTCATGTAGTAAGAATATAGTAGTTGGATAATGAGCATTTTCATCTTGGGATTTAACAGGGAACCTCTGCCCACGTTTTTGGCTTAGTAGCCTACTTTACGTCGAGCTGTTGCAAACGCGAGAGACGTCCTGTAGGCTACTGCTGATGAAAATATACCCCGTTTTCTAGCCTCTCGGGGTACCAGCTATCAGAATTACACGTCCCCCAAGCAAAACGTTTGACCATGGTTATCCGTCGGGGTTTTTTGAGTTAATAAACTCAAATAACCATTAATTTATCATTTTATGCCTGCTCCCTGTTGTTTCCTATGGAGTTGTCCGAGCTGATGTCCGAGTCCCATTGAGGCTGGACTGTCATTGGCTCATCAGCGTTCTAAGGGTGGCGCTTAGCGACAGGTCAATTAGCCTAAGTATCGCTTATATTACTTGTGAAGTCATTATGGACAAAATTCAATTAATTAAAAAAACTTTGGGTCTACAGCTTTGACAAAACCTGAATGACCGTGCTCAAAATGCTCAAAATGAAATGTTAGAGGAGTATTCCAGCAGTTTTTCACATGGATCTCTGTTTCTTGAGGTCACAGAGTACTGTCGGTACGAAAAAAATCAAAACTATTGGTTCTACCTATCTTGAGTTGCTGCAGCCACCAGCTAGAGCTGCCAGTGCTACACTGTGGGGGCATGTTTTTTTGCACCGACAGTACTAAATGACCTCGAGAAACAGAGAATGATGTGAAAATTGCTGGAATTCTCCTTTAAGCTTTTCAACCTTTCCCTCTACCCTGAGCAGGTGCATTTCAGTTTTTATTGAAACCACATACAATTATATGAATTACTATTTACTGATGTGCTGCCATATCTGCTTCAAAACGATTTGCAACTTATCTGCACATTTGTCAGTATTTCTGAGGAGATAGGAAGTAGACTGACTGCAAAGCCGAAAGCCCAACACAGATATTAGTCATGGACGTGTCATCTCAAGGACTGTTTGGTGAGTAAAATTACACTGGCTTGGATGATCTGTGTCTAGGCTTTGCCATATCATTTGCTGTGAGAAGACTGAAAGATGCGTTCACCCCTGCCAAGGCCTTGTTGGAGTGTCATGATTGCCTGCACTGTGTTAGGTAACTGTAATGTGTAACCATATTTACTGTAAGGTCCCTCTAACATTCACCTTCCCAATTAACCATAGGAAAAGTAAGAGGAAACTACATGACAGATATTAAGTAAAGGTAAAGGAACTGTTACTGAGTTTCTCATTGACTCATTGATGCTCTCTCCCATACGTCTCTCCCATACGTTCCTTGTGCTTTTCAGCACACATAGTAAGCTGTGTCAGTTTTGTGGGCAACACCAGTCTCTGTGTTGCTTAAAAGAGTATACAGAAAGGAAGACGAAGGAAGGCTGCAGAGAGTTTTTTTCTGATAAAAGGTTGTATGGTTATAGAGGGAAATATTGCAGGTTCATTCCAATTGGCTGTGTCCTCTGTGGACTAGAGCCTTGGCTGAATGATCAGCGTGTCTGTTTTTGACAGACAGGAGATAAGGAAGTGCCCTCAGGTATTAGATGTCATTCCTTTTCATGGGGAAAAGTGGTTAGAGTACCTTTGCGGAAGCACCTTCATTGAATAGAGAAATCCACCACAACAAAGCCTTTCCCCTCTCATTAAGTCAGCTGCAAAGCCATTGCTGCTCTGGAGCACAATATCTGAGGCAAAAGTGTAATCCCCCTGCTCAATGTAGCACACTAGCAGAGAATTTCAAATGTCCATAATAACCAAAGTTGGAAATGAAGGGCATGCATCTCAAGATATTGATGGTCAAGCACAGAAAGAGAGAGAGAGAGAGAGAAAAAGAGAGAGCATCCCCAAACACACAATCACAAATAAAAAGACATGAAGAGTGCATTGAGGTGTACTGAAAATATCCAACTTGACGACATCTTTACCTTTAGCTCATTGTTGCAAACAATCTGATTTACAGAAATCAGATTGTGTGTCAAATATATAGTTCTCAGCCTAACCACCTGAAAAAAGAAGTTCAGTTTTCACTTGTGCTGGTTGAGGTGGCAGGCAGAGGTGAGGGCCCTTCAATACTAGTAAACCCATTTAGAGCCTCCCTCTGAAATTATGAAGCAAAGATGACTCAGCACTTTCTCTGGGGTGGCGTGGGGGGGATGAATCATTCATCATGGCCAGTGCCAGTGTAACAGAGGTCGATCATGGACTAACGGCAAACTCTCCGCTGGCTCCCTAGCCTGTGCAAGGAGTCAGCGGAGCACCAAGAGAGAAGCAAAAGTAGGAGGCAGACCTGAGTATTGAAATGAAACAGACTCAATAGATAATAAATATAATATAATAAATATAGATAATCAAATACAGCAATATTGGAAACCAAAAAAGAGACTGGGTGAATCAGAATGAAGAGAATACCTGTCTCTTCAATAAAAATGTGCGTCTCTCAAAAATTAATGTTTCTTTTTTGTAAAGACATTATTTTCATGCTAAATGAGGTGCTTAATTCTTCGAAACAAGAGAATCGATATAGAATCACAGGTTTTATTGTCATGAAAAAGGCACTTCAGCAATAGTGCAACTTACATAATCTCATGTGCCCCAGAGAAAAAAAAAAAATGCAACATAGCAAAAGATCTGCAATGTAGCATAATGAATAATATTACTGACCACTGTACAAAGGACTAAATATCTAGTCCTGAGGTCTTGCTCAAAATTCCACCAATTAACGTAATTTTGCTCTCAATCTTTGAACTTAACTACCGTAAATAGACCCTAGGTTGTATTTACTCTGTTACGCTTTAATGAGTTCCGCTTTAATGTTAGGGCGTCAAGAGTCCCAAACTGCACCCCATAGCCACTTTTTTCCCTTCCTTAAAGAGAGAGGCCACTTTGGCAAAGTGGTGTAACAAGCACTTATTATTACACGTGTAACAACAACAGCCTGCAGAGACACTCATGTGAGCACTTCACAGAGATGCCCACCTTCATTGTTGAGTTAGGCCCATGAGTGGGTCTGAAATGTTGGGCTTTTGTCACTAGTGCCTGGTATCCTAGACCCACATTCCTCTCTGTGCATGATGGTTTGGACAAATATCCTTTGAAGGCAGAAAATTAAAGCACTTGTCAAATGCAAATACCAAACATTGGGTTCTTCAGTGACATATAAAGCAACACAATGTAGTTATTTTACCTTAAAATAATGCCTTCAAATTAATTCATCAAAAAATGGTGCCCCAGAATGCCTGGTATTGCACTGTAATGCAATATGCATGTAACATTGTTGCGGGTAGGGGCATAACCACTTTCTTTGGTTTTAGATGAATTTGGTAGCCCCTAGTGCTAAATGGGCAATACATTGAAAAGGGGAATTTCTATTGTGTTACTTTAACCATTGATGGTGGCTCTGTGAATGGCATCTTCATCCAAAGTTATGCTCTGAGAATGGCATTTTCAGCTACGCTCATGATGAAAATCACTCTGTTTTGAGTCCCTGGCTCCACATGACAGGGTAAAGCACAACACTGCAGCATGCATCCTCACGGCTTGAGGAGGAGGATTCCTATTTCCTAGCACCTCAAATAGCAGAATCCATTGACAAATGTAATGTGATTACAGTTACACCCAACTCTGGAATAGTATTTGTTAGTAGTAAGTAAAAAAAAACTTCTGAGTTCTCATTTAATCAGAGGCAGCTACACTCTGCATTATTAGTTTCATTTTGTTACAATTGGCTCTTTTGTTTTCTTGAAAACAAAAAAGTTCAAATTTTACCTGAAAACAAAAAAGTTCAAATTAAAAGATCATGTTGGTAAGCCAGGGGAAAATTGCATGAAGAACTCATTTCACTTGTTTGTGCAATAACATTTCTTGGGTCTTCATGCTAAAAGGGAGGTGTGTGTGTGTGTGTGTGTGTGTGTGTGTAGAGTGGGGGTTGGAGGTTGGGTTGGTGGTGGAGGAGAAGGAAGCTCAGGGAGTTGAGAGGAGAGGTACTGATCTCTATCCATTGTTGAGTTGCACAACAGACTGGGGCCTCTGAAAGGGAAGCATACATTAGTTTGAGGGTTACTACGAAATACCACACGACCAGAAAAAAAGAAAGAGAGGCCATATAACAGAAAACTGAAATCACAAGCGTGGTCTTCCATATCACTCACTTTAAAAGTCAACGAGCCTCTTAAGTGTCAGGTAGGATCCAGCCATGAGGCTGGAAACACACTGTAAATACAAATGCTTCCCAGGGTTCAACTTCTCCATTTTCACTTCGTCGCCAATATTAGTCGCTGAGAGCTGGACCTAAAAAGTGGGCAGTTCTGCATCTCAGAAGCACCGGAGAGGTAGAGCAGCAGCAGTACTTTGAGTGTTTGGGCCTATTTCCATCTTTTCATGCAGAAATCCATGAAAATGCTTAGAGAATCTGTAGATAATGACCATGGTTGCTGTTCAAGCTATTTATGTTTGAGTTGACCCCTGCTGGCAGAATGGTGGTCTTGTGCCCTTTTGCGGAGCAAAAGAGTTAAATGGTTCACCTGTGCAAATGGAGGATATTGTGGCCACTTCCGGTGTGGGTCAACTTCAGACTGTAAACGCTGTAATCTAGGGCGGGACTATTGAGCTCTATGGTTCACCCCACCAATCACCTGCGAAACCTCTCTATTTATTGAGAAAGGGAAGTTGACGTCACGTCTCCTCAAGTCTCGTCATAATAAAGCCGTCCACCATTACTCATGGTACAGAGCTGTTCAGCAGTTCAACGACAGTGACAGCCTATGCTTCAGTCTGCGTTGGAAGTCTCTCCAGGCCAACATTGCTAAAAGGCCAGAACAATACTGCTGCATTAACAACTGTAGAAGTCTCACAATAGATAAAAGTTTTAGGGTTAGGTGCCTTGAAGTCGACAGTCACAGTGCTGCCTTGAAGTCGACGGTGGGGGTTTAAAACACCATCAAGCTTTCGTACATACATAGAATATCAACAGCAGGTTAGCAAACAGCAGTCCGATATAAAATTCACAATGTAACCAACCAAACATAGCCAAATATCATAGAAAAATGCTAAAATCATTTAGGCCTGGATGTTTATAAATGATTATTGAGAGGATTATTTGAGAGGATTATTGAGAGTGATGGAAAGCTTAGCCAGGTCTTTCCTGAACCACCTCTGGTCAGCTTTAGGAGATGCCCTACACTACAGGATAAACTGGTCTACAGCCATCTAAAACCAGACAGCCAACAAACATGGTTAGGCTCAAGGCCCAAGGGGTCCTACAAATTCGATCACTGTAATCAATGTATGAATATAATACAAACCAAGACTTTCAAAGATTTCTAATCTCAAAAGCACCTCACCATAAACCATTAATTGTAAAACATTGTTGGTCATTTATAGATGAGTGTCCTATGTGCCAAGTTAACTCAGGAACATGTGTGATAAACTCCAAAAATAAAATCCCTCTTTGAGTGAGTTTGAAAATGACTATAAAAATAAAGTCTTTATTGGACAATGCCTTCAACAACCGTACACGTTTCGGCCCTAGGCCATAATCAGCGTGTTGTGCAAAGTTTACATAGGAAGACGTTTACATAGGAAGAACAAAAATATGTTTACAACACTGGCAGAACATAAATATGCAATTTGAACAGGCAATATCAAGTACCCAATGGCAAAACACTATTTGGAATATCACAACAGCAACCAATCCACATTACAGGCCATTACCATATCCCACTTTCCATGAGAAAAAGGGACAAAGACAATAAAACCAAAATGAAGCCTTTTGGATTTATAAACTAAACATCCAGGCCTAATTGTCTTTTTTTCTACTGTGCAGTGTAAATGTAATTCAGATTGTTGAAATAATAAACCCAGTCACATTCCTAAACACAAGGTTGAAAATCATTACTCGTCCACTTTTATACTTCAGACTCCTGCTTTGTCTAGTTCATATGGATGGTATATGATGGAAAAATCACCAAGAACTAATCCAAATTGTTCATGAATAGTGTTGATTAATCATTAGAGGGTTAGCAGTTTTTCTCCACTATCTATAAGACGGTGCCACTTTCTTCAAGCATTATACCTTCACGGGTCATGTCTTTGTCACTAATTTTATTGTAATCACTTGTTTTTTATTCCTCAATTAATCTGCACTCTGTTTTTTCCCTTACTGAAAGCAGTGACTCTGATGCATCCTCTTCAACCTTCACGCTTCCTTTGTTCTTGCATTCTGATTTTTCCCCGCAACAGGGGCATGAGATGTGTTATTTCTTGCTTGAGAAGAAAGATACCACAGTGGGAATCTTCTCTCTCTCTCTTTCTAACTCTCTCTCACACACACACATACACTCTCCATCTCTCTCTCTTTCTCTCTCTCTCTCTCTCCAGAGGCATTTTCCCAAATAATTAAATGCAGAAGTGACGAGTGAAGCCATTACTTTATGGAGAAAGGTTTCCAGGTAGCAGATGTCTGACGAGGATGTGGCTCTAAATTCCAGGTTATAAATTGTTCCCTGGTGCCCTCTGGGCTTTGGTTTTCGGAAAATGAACATATCAGGGCTTGAGTTTTATACCAAATATGTTGTGAAAAGGCCCTTTCTAAAAGCTAATTTAATATGGTTAGCAATAATTGTACTAATATAATTAATGCTCTTCACAAAAAATGTTTTCTCTATTAAACATAGTCTGATGAGGACGTTCTCTCCGGTCTCCTCTCTCCACTATGCCTGCTGAACTACAGTATTCCCTACAGCCCACTAGAGTCACAGATGCGTGACACATCTGACAAAATGTCCCACAGCAAAATGAATGAAAAATAAATCTGTCTATCAATAAGCTGCTTGGGAGCTTGCCAGGGTGGCACGAGTTCTCCACATATGTAGTTTCAGACAAATCTGAATCCTGTCTCGCCCTGAATTTAGAGCGAGAAAAGAGGAAAAAAATACTTTTTTTCATTTGGGATGGTGATTGGATGAGGCATCAGGTTTTAATCTAGCTTTTTTGGGAGTTGCATGGCTTGGTTTTGAAAGCAGCTTAACGTTGTCTTTCAGCAGAAGATGGACTAGTATTGGTGAATGTGGTTTGTCACAAGACAACATGGCAAGAGTATCAAATAGACACCTCCTGTTCAGAAGTGAAACTAATTAAATAATTCACATTCAAATAATCAAATTAGCTACCAAGGGAAAAGGCCAAAGAGAGAAAAACATATTGCATGCATTGCTCACTGCCCCCAGAGGCCAAGGGAATATGATGCATGTAGGCTACTTAAAGGAAAATTCCGGTATTTAGCACTTTGAGTCCCTTTTCTGGTTTGTTTTGGGTGAACTAGAGTGGTGGACACCGACATTTTGACGATTGGTCCTGTTTCGACCTTTCTGACTCGTTTTGAATCGCCTTTGACTAGTCAGAGTGGCTGCCAGCAGGCATACTGTAGGCTACTCAAACATGTCCTAAAACAACCCTTAACGTTTGTTTTCAAAACTGTGCAACTCACCTAGTGGTTAGTGGTGTTCGTTGATGTTCCAAAACAAGTAGCGTAGCGAAATACAGTTTCTGTCGTGTTTTATTTGGCATTTTGTAACATCCCATTGATTTCTGTTGGAAGACTCATTGCACGTTGATATTACTGTGCCACCGTCTGCTTCAGGTTCAAATATTGAGCGGTTGTGAATAGTTCCACTATAGCAAATAAGACGGCTGGAAATCATACATTGCGCCGATATATTTGCTTACCACTAACCACTCGGTGAGTTGCACAGTTTTGAAAACGAACGTTAAGGGTTGTTTTAGGACATGTTTGAGTAGCCTACAGTATGCCTGTTTGCAGCCACTCTGAGAAGTCAAAGGCGATTCAAAACGAGTCAGAAAAGTCGAGACAGGACCAATCATCAAAATTTCGGTGTCCACCACTCTAGTTCATCCAAAACAAACCTGAAAAGGGACTCAAAGTGCTAAATACTGGAATTTTCCTTTAACCCTTAGAACCCTAGACTGTTTTAAGGGCATTTTCACTACCTTTAGTTAAAAGCATGTATCCTGGTCATTGTAAGCGCCAAAACATAAACATGCTTTGCCACAAAGACACACAAAAACGTGTGGTAAATCGAGCTATATAAAGTTATTATTTTGCTGTCACTTCGTCTGTTTTATTACCCAGAAGTACACTGCGTTCCAAATTATTATGCAAATTACATTTTTCTCAGATTTTCCTAAATAGTTGATGCAAATGACAGTCAGTATAATTTTGAAGTCATCAACCGTTAGAGTATAATTGAAATTGTATTGAACAAACCTCCCAATGATAACAGTATTTTTTTTTTCAAAAAAACTCAAACTCAAGCCAGATGCTCTTTCCCAGCAGTTCGGCTCAGCTCAGGACCCGACCTCCATGGAGACCATCCTCCCTTCTCGTTGCCTGGTGGGAGCAGCCCAAATGAATATAGAGGCCCTGGTCCAGACGGCTCGGGAGCAGGCACCAGTACCAAGCCAAGAACCCACTAACCACTTGTTTGTGCCTCTCTCAGTCTGGTCACAGGTGCTGGAATGGGGCCATAGCTCCAGGATTGCCTGCCATCCCAGGGCACCCCAGACCCTAGCACTGATTGGACAGAGCTTTTGGTGGCTATCCATGAGGAAGGACGTCCAGACCTTTGTGGCAGGCTGTAACGTCTGCACTAGGAACAAGACGGTTAAAAGACCTCCTGCAGGGCTCCTAAGGCCTCTCCCCGTCCCTGGTCACACATAGCCTTCGATTTTGTGACTGGGCTGCCCAATTGACCTCTCCAGAATAAGTCCCGCCTCCGTAACTTCCGTATCCATCCAACTTCCGGGCGTGGATTGTCTATGGGAAATAACATGGCGTTTCGAAATATCATACCGGTAAAACATCTGTAGCTAGCGAAGTTGAAAAAGCTGGTGGGCAGATTGGCCTACACACTTCTGCCATCTAGTTTCCACTGGATTTTTTGATTGTCGGCACCGACAATCAAAAAATCCAGTGGAAACTAGATGGCAGAAGTGTGTAGGCCAATCTGCTCAGCAGCTTTTTCTACTTTGTCACCTACAGAGTTTGACAGCTACGATCTTTCAAAACGCCATGTTATTTCCCATAGACAATCCACACCCGGAAGTTGGATGGATACGGAAGTTAGGAGGCGGGACTTATTCTGGAGAGGTCTATGGACCTGTTGCTAAGCGCCACCCTTAGAACGCTGATGAGCCAATGACAGTCAAGCCTCAACTGGACTGAAATCAGCTCGGACAACTCCATAGGAAACAACAGGGAGGAGGCATAAAATGACAAATAAATGGTTATTTATGGAGTTTATTAACTCAAAAAACCCCGATTGATAACCATGGTCAAACGTTTTGCATGGGAGACGTGTAATACTGATAGCCGGTACCCCGAGAGACTAGAAAATGGGGTGTATTTTCATCAACAGTAGCCTACAGGACGTCTTTCGCATTTGCAACAGCTCGACGTAATGTAGGCTACTAAGCCAACAACGTGGGCACAGGTTCGCTGTTAAATCCCAAGATGAAAATGCTCATTAACCAAATACTACATTCTAACTACATCAAATATTAACGTAAACTATCAATCTTCCACTAGCTAGCTAGCTAGCATTAACGTCAGTGGTTTTTGCACGGTGATTTGCACGGCTACTCGCCACAACTGCTTGTCACCTTGTATGTATTCTAAAGTTTTGAATACACCCCTCCATTGCATAATTAAGTCCCTTTTGATAGCTTCTGGAGGAAAGTAAATCCTTTATTGACAAAAACGTCCTCAAAGCCTGCTTTCATATACTGTCACCTGCCATTGTCCACAATGTATTTCTAATCAAGTTTGTTTGTTTGTCCGAGTTTTCACACGGTAACAATGGGGGGCGGAGCTTAGCGACAGGTCAATTATGATGGCAATACATGCATTTTGACTGTGGTTGATCAGTTCTCCAAAGCTGCACATTGTATTCCCTTGTCCAAGCTACCCATTGTCAAACAGACTGCTGAGTTACTGGTTTTCCCTGGGTGGAAGACGCACATAACTCCTTGCCCACCTCAGCCACTGGTATCTCCCTCTTTCACTGCTGTTTGGGTTATCAACCCCCCTTGTTTTCCACCCGGCCCAGGCCTTTGTGCGCAGGTGCAAGAGGACCCAGGACCCAGCTCTTGCGCACAGAACATTGCGCCTAACACACCTGCCAAAGTTGGTGAGGTTGAATGTATGAGACACATGATGACATTGAACTGTCTACAATGGCATAAACAAAAGCTATGTTGTTTGATCAGTCAAAGAGCTAGACAGAGTAATTTGTTGAGAAATCAAGACCTGTTTACCACCATCTCAAAGTACAGGCCACTAATGGGGTGTAGTAGTAAGCCTAAGACAGGACAAGACAGTAAACAAGGTTTATATATTATTATTATAGGTTTGCATATTTTTGTTAGACATATTGCTTGCAAAGACTAGGCTATGGTCTTGCATCTATGGTCATGCCCCCAAAATTAAGAGCATCTCCACTTTAGCACTAATTCGTGACTAGGTAAGTCTCTATATACTGAAAACAATACCAACTATATTTTTTTGATCTTGATATAAGATGAATAACACTTGGTTAGACTGTATTAGATAAGGAGTTTTTGCAGTGTATTAATTAATGCCAAGTTGTTGATGTCCACATCTTGAAACAACAACCTTCCAATAAGCTACTTATGCCCCATAAGGCATAGTGCAGGCTCTAAGCAATGTCAAATTCAGTAGCCTATTAAGAGACACATTCTTGCCTCTGGGATACCCGCTCCTTGACACTAGATTGAACCGTTATGCATATAACAAATAATAAACTGCGCATATGCAGCGTTCACTTAAGAAATTAAAATTAACAAATTATACCATGTGTAGCAGGGTGGAGGTAGATGTTCGTATGTAAATAGTCGACTACGCCACCTGCGAGGGTTAGGCCCTCCCAGGAACTAATTTAGAAACCTTTTGGTCAGTTTAGACCCCATTGGGCACACAGGTTCGTAACACTTGAGACTGGAGACATGGTTCTACAAAGATAATAATTATAATTTATTGACACATAACACATACACTACATGGACTGCACTTCAACAAACAAACAGACATCCAACCACAGGACAATTCACATGGTACACACACTGCACTCATGGTCCCCAGCTGCACTCAGATATTGCACAAGGCCCTATAGGCCTAGAGTTACCATAACCTAGACAAGGAGCAGGGCTGTGGGCTTACCACGGCAGCAAGAGGCCGACAGAAAGGGGAAGAGTCTGGGCACAGCACACCAAATGTGAAAACACACAAGACACATGATGCACAGCAACTAAAAGGGACAGTGAAAGGACACCACCACCTGGAGATCAGCCTGCCACCCGCTTTGGCCCCAACAGCTCCTGTCCTGCGCAGAGAGAGAGAGGGAAACGGGTCACTTTGGTTTTGGTTGGTGACAAGTGTAACGGAGTAAAAAGAGTTGCTAGTTAAATTATATTAAAATTGATGCAACTATGCCATCTAGAGGCAGGTTGATTTAGTGTGACAGTGGGATTCACGTTGCGTTTACCCAGACTGGAGATTACGAGATACTGGGTAAGTCACGCAATTTGGGAGGTCTGGGATAAACAATGTTTTCTTGTAATTCTAAGTACATATGTCTCGTATTTTGTCATGTAATGTACTTATAATGATTTCAGTTAACTATTTTGAGTTCAGTTGATGATTTATGTGTCTTGTATAGTCATGTTTTAGAGACTTGCAACGAAGCATATTTTCATGTGAACTAGCGTGCTAATTGTCACTTGCTTTACATGTTATTTAGATTGTTGTCCCGAGATCTATTTGCTGAACCCACAATTCCACACTGTCTTACTTTGTTCCAGGTAACTATTCTTATGTTGTGTAAATGGTTTCATTGTCATGTTATTCTCTACGTGCAAGCTGCCTTGTACATTAGCTTTATATGGATAAGCAGCTTGCGCTATCTTAGCTATATTGCAGACCAGCATGGTCGTTTGGAGATTAGCCACATGTGCTGCAATTTGCAGTGATAAACATGTTCCTTATTTTGTTATTTCACTCTTGTAATGCTGAAATGTACTGTATGTTGTGTAATTCAGCCTAAGGCTTATATCAGATATTCTAAAACTTAGCCACTATACGATCACACACAGTTTTATTTTATTTCATAGATATATCATATACAATTGCAACTAGCACAAATACATTCAAGTATTTGTAGGCTATAGTGTTTACCCAGACTGGAGATTACGAGATACTGGATTGTTGTCCCGAGATCTATTTGCTGAACCCACAATTCCACACTGTCATACTTTGTTCCAGCAATAAAGAAACCTGATCCAAGTGGTTGTCCGTGGTGATGTGTAGAAGCAACAGTAGAATGGAGTAACCAGTCACATTGGTGCCGTGACTCATCGATTTGAAGTTGGATCTTCACCTCGACCCGGGACCATTCTGCTGGATGGCTTCATCACACTGTCAGGTGGACAGCGTATCGTTTTATGCATTAGTGTAGGCCTCAGTTGTTTTTATTTTCTTTTCTTTGCTAGCCTTTTCTGGCTATATTTCATGCAGTTTGTTGTTACTGATTGACTGATACTGTGTTACTGATTTTTTGATATTGCATGATACTCCAATATGAGCTACACGCGAGGGTATATCAGTAGACCTTTTGGTAAAAGCATTGGTAGAGGGAGGGGGATTCCAATTGTTTTGGATTTTAATAGTCCTGTTCAGGGAGGTGACGTTCATGTGGTGGGGGATAGTCAGATTGCCGCAGCGTCCCCTATAGCTAGTGGGGTCGGGTTTTCTTCCCAGAATCACCACACTGAGCATGCACCAAACACGCAGGTTGTTGATACGTCCACCCCAATCACTACTCCCCTGTTACCTGACATAGTGATTCAAATGAGTGACATAATTAGGAATGTTGGTCAGCAGCTGGCGGATAGCGTTATCGCGCGCCTCAGCCCAACACAAGCAGTGCCCACGCCTAGCACAGCACACCCACTAACACATCCACACAGAGTCTGGACCTGTCTCAAGTTCAACTGGTGCCTCACAGGAAGGTTAAGGAGCCTCCGACCTTTAGAGGGGATATCACAGACACAGTGAATGTTCGTAAGTGGGAAGACTTAATGAGGAGTTACGTAAAGAAAACAATATCAAAGCAGAGCAACAGGCAGAAGAAATACTCACGCATCTCAGAGGCAAAGCAAAAGATGTTGTGAAGTTTGGGATGAGGAACAGTGGCATTAAAGTAATTGAGAAGCCGGAAGCCATCTATGACTACTGGCTGAGGCTCCATCAGGCTGCAGATGTTGCCACTGTCCGGCTTAAAGAACAAGGTAAAACACTAGACTGCCCCGCTCTTGAAGTGACGCGTATGTTTATCATGAATTGTCCATCTAGAGAGCTTGCCATGACGTTCAGGTTAAAGACAATAGATAAGTGATCTGTTGAAGAGGTCCAAGATGTGCTAGATGAATATCACAATGAGATTCGCTCTAAGGGCACTGTATCTGTGAATAGGAAACTCAATGAAAATGTGCACGTGAACAAGCTTGAAATGCAGTGCGCTGGTGCGTCTTTACCTGACAGACAGGACCTTCATGCAGCCAAGTTGACTGAGTCCCCTGCTCTTGACCGTGTCATCACAATGTTAGAAAAAATTCTACTTCAGAGAGCTACTCCTGCCCAGGCCATGTCAAACAGGTCATCTACGCCTAGACTTCCCAGGATTGAGGGTCTGAATAGCATGCCATTTGCTGTATGTAGTGATGCTACACACTCTGCCTTGACTCACTGTCGTGACAAGAAACTCTGCTTTCTGTGCCATTCACCTGACCACTCCAGACGCAGCTGCCCAGCACAAGAGAAGTCCGCTCAGTCGGGAAACTGATGGGTCTGCATCAAGAGGAGGACAGTGCAGACCCTGTTTGTGAGCCTCCCACTGACGAAACAGATGATTTTGAGTCACTATACCAGTCATTCAGTTCCAAAGTACCATCAAACAAAACCGTTGTATTTCAAGGCCTACATAAAATACAGAAGTCTGATAGTTTGTTCTATACCACTATCTCGGCGGCAAATATTACTCTGAAAGCGATGATAGATAGTGGTTCCATGGCATGCACACTGAGCGAAGCAGCAGAAGCACGCCTCTTGCGGCATATCTCAGGCCTGAGAAAATATTCTGCTGATGGTGTCATCATTGTCGGTTGTGGCGGTCATCAAGTCACACCTAAGGCTATATATGATGTGGATGTGGTGGTGTATGATTGCAAGATGGTCGTTCCAATGCTTGTGGTGCCTGGCCAGACTGATGAAGTGATATTGGGTAGCAATGCTATTAAAAAGATTCTTCATTTCATGAGAAAGACTGACAGCTATTGGCGGTTGATGTCCGAACCCAGTGGTGGCAGTGATGAGGATTGTCATCACTTCTTCTCTGTTCTTTCAAATATGGAGAAATGGAGAGGTAAGACAGTGCCTGTCAAGGTTGGTACGCTGAAGTTGCAGCAGTGTGTGACTCTACAACCAGAGAGTGAGCATCTTGTGTGGGGCAAACTGCCTGCATCAGCGCCTATATCAGCAGGCAGCACTAGCCTGGGTGTTCCCATGCTGCCTTGCGCGCGATTTGATTCACGCTGTTAAGGCAGCCTGGAGACCATGGAGCAAATTTCCGCCTGAGATAGGAGACCAATCACAGAACAAGGGGGAAAGCAAGACGATGATGAGCTATGCACAGACGCATTTGATAGACATCCGTGGCACCCAATAAACGGATCTGGGCATTTTTTTCAAATACGAGAAAATTAACGTTTGGTTCCCAGACCACGTCTCATTGAGAAGTGGTGGCGCTAGCCAGGCTAAGGCAGCACAGTGGTTGTAGAACCAACTCAATCAAGATGCAGGCCAAGGAAAGTTTTGGTCGGCAGGGTTGTTGCACCGATGGACCTGACCTCTGGGTTCTATAATGTACCTTTACATGAAGACCATGAGAAGTACACTGCTTTCTCTTCCCCCTTTGGTCTGCATGAGTACAACCGGATGACTCAAGGTTTGTCTAACAGCCCAGCTACATTCATATGAATGATGCTTTCCATTTTTGGAGATGAGAACTTCACCAGTCTCCTATGTTACCTGGATGATCTCATGGTCTTTGCTCCGACTGAACAGCTAGCTCTTGAGCGTCTGGAGATGGTTTTCTCTCGCTTGAAGAACAACAACCTCAAGTTAGCTCCGAAAAAGTGCTACTTTCTGTGGAGAACGGAGTCGGGAGTGCAGACAGACCCTGGAAAGGTTGAAGCCATTGGCCAAGTACAGGTGTCTGATATGATGGACAGTGACGGTGTCTCTCCTTCACAGAAGAAAATTGGTCCTTTCTAGGCATGGTGCTATACTATCAACATTTCATTTCAGGGTGTTCGGCTAAGGCCAGACCCCTTTTCAAGCTTCTTTCAGAACAAAACAATGGGGGAAAAGCTCAGAGAGAAAGGAAGCCAAAGAAAAAGTCTTGCAGTCCTGTGAAGCTCAAGCCAGAAGACTGGACCCCCGAGTGTCAGGATTCCTTTGACACTTTGAAGCACAATCTATTACACACTGTGACGTTAGCCCACCCTGACTTCGGGAAGCCGTTCATCCTGGCAGTAGACGCTTCGTTTGATGGGATTGGCGCTGTCATCTCCCAGCTCCAGCCTGGTGAAGAGGTTGCAAGGCCAGTGGCCTTTGCTAGCAAAACACTGTCACGTGCCCAATTGAACTACCCAGCGCATCGTTTAGAGTTCCTTGCTTTGAAGTGGGCTGTATGTGATAAGTTCTCCCACTGGCTGAAAGGGGTGCACTTCACTGCATGGTCTGACAACAACCCCTTGACCTACATCCTAACGAAACCCAGGTTGGATGCATGTGAACAAAGATGGGTGGCGAAACTAGCGGCATATGACTTTGATCTGAAGTATGTCCCAGGACCAAAGAATACCGTCGCTGATGCCCTAAGCCGTGAACCTTTTGTCTAGTCCTGTGTAAGCCATCGCCTGATGAAACAGCCTTACTTGTCTCTGTTGGATGAAGTCAATGGAGTTGTCACCGGCACAGTGCAAGATGGTTTTCGAATGACCACAAACTGTCAAGCCGTTCAGACCACCGATGACCATGGTGATGAAGCCCTGAGTCCCGAACCAGATCCCCGTTTGTCTTTTGGAGGTGCTATCAGTGCTGAGGAGGTGTCAGCAGTCATGGATGCCCATCGCACTGGAGTAGTCTCTAGGCTGTCTTGCACAAGCCCAGAGTCACTGCAGCTGCCTGGGGAAGATCCATCCATTGCTATTCCACTCGGCCAATTGCACAATCTACAACAGCAAGATGCTGTAGTGAGCAGAGTACTCTTTTATGTGCAGCGGCATAGGAGGCCGAGTGCTGGCGAGAGAGCAGCCGAGTCAAGCCATGTGCTGGAAACACTGGAAGAAGTTGAGGGTGCGTAATGGACTCCTCTACAGCAGTGTTTCCCAAACTTTTTTTCTGGCGACCCACTTTTTAAAAATGACAGACCATCGCGACCCATTTCACTTCAAATCTACCCTGCAACCACCAATATTGTTTTAGGCCACAGGTTCTCCAACTTTTCTATGCCTCCCCCAACCATACATTGCTATAGGATCCCTGCTTTGAACACGGTTGTGTTGCATTTTGAGCACCATCAGCGTGAAAAGTTGGAAATGACTACTGAAAAGATACGTTTTAATGTGCATCCGAGAGTATGGGAAATTCTCGCATGTTGCGTAGTCGTCATTCGTCAGCATAGTAAGCTGTTCCTGTATTTCTAAAAAAAAAATGTTGTAGGCTACGTTGCGTTGCAGACAAATGGGTACATAACACTGTGGACGTCAATTCCAATGTAAACAGCAAATAACTCAAGTCGTTATATTGTATTGTTGTATTATATTATATTGTATAGTCGTTATATCAGAACAAGAGGCGTTTGCGCAATAGCCGGAAGAATGCGCCTTTACTTTGGAGTTAGCGAGGTAGAAAACGAGAGGAATAGTGTTTAAAATGGCCATTTAAATTGTAGACTATAATGCACTGTTGTGCATTTTAAATCAGAAATAAGAATGTGAGGAGGTTGCTATTAACTTTAAAGATTGCATCTGCAATCGAAACTGTATGCAAATTGAATGGCCTTATGTCCAGTCTATGGATGTCTGCTTTAGTTGACAGCACGGTCACTAGATTTTAATCGGTAAAGTTGAGGAGCTGGTATCTATTAATGTTCGTGCAAATAGGCGGATTCATGTCTCTTGCAGTTTGCAACTGCGAGGTACATGGCAGGCGCCCCACAGAATTTTCATTTTGAGAGGTAGATATCCATGCTGGCACCCCCTCTGCGATGCGTTCGTTTCATGCGCCAGTTTCATGAGCTTTTATGACAATGGTAGTTAACAATCTACATCCTAATAGAAAACTGTTAGCTTTCCTTGTATCAAATGACAAATGGTATCAGTTAGGCCTATAACACAACATAAATTGTGCTGGCGACCCAAATAAAATCTCCTGCGACCCACCCGTGGGTCGCGACCCAGACTTTGGGAAACACTGCTCTACAGAGTGAGTAGGGACCGCCACATGGACAGGAAGATCTTTCAGTTTGTCACCCCAGAAGCTCTGAAACCGCAAGTCCTTCATGGAGTTCATGATATAGCTGTTCACCAGGGCCGCTCAAGAACACTCTCTCTGGCCAGTGAACGATTTTTTTGGACAGGCATGCAGAGAGATATCGTGAGTTATGTGAAGCACTGTCAGAAATGTATCTTAGGGAAGACTCCTGAACCAGATGCTCGAGCTCCTTTCAAGAATATTCGCACCTCAGCTCCCATGGAACTAGTTTGCATTGATTTTTGGACAGCGGAATTGGCTGACAAGAAGACCACTGATGTTCTTGTTGTTACAGACCATTTCTCGAAGCTAGCTCTCGCTTTCCCCTGTCGGAACCAGTCTGCAAAGCAAGTTGCCCGATGTCTTTGGGATACATTTTTCTGCATCTATGGGTTCCCAAAAGGAATCCATTCAGATCAAGGAGCTAACTTTGAGAGCCGGCTTCTTAAAGATGTACTGGAGATGGCAGGTGTGCATAAATCCCATACAACTCCGTATCATCCCATGGGCAATGCAAGGGCGTAGGTTTGGTCTCAGCTTTGGTGGGGACATCCAATCCCCCCCCCCCCCCCCCCGGCTGAAAAGTTAACTTTTACTGACAAGAGTCAGACTGTCAATAGCCTCTTTCATTATTTATAGTACTCTAAAGTTAAACTAGCATCTCCGACTGGAGAGAAATATGTGCAGACGAAAACAATTGTTTAAACGTAAATAAATGTTTGACCACTAGATGCCTATTTTGTTTCTCAGATAACAGACGCTAAGCATATCTTAAATTTGCCCAGATTATATAGTCATATATATATATATATATAGTTATAGGGTCATTCCACGTCAACTCAGCCACCCATGTACATGACACCTCTCAGATTTTGCTGAAAAGCGGTGAAAATATGCCTTATGTTACCAAACTGAGGAATCTGAAGTTTCAGGTCAATATCTTAAACGGTTTGCCCGTGGCGTCCATTTGAAATTCGGGTGCAACGGCCCTAATTGACACATTGGAATTTCACATTTCATCCTTTGCCATTTTTGGAAGCCCATAATGTCTGTTCTAATAGTGGTAGAGGGCTGAAAACTGGTGTGGTAGGTCACTGTAGCCTGTACTACACAATTCTGGAGGCAGAATCAACATTCCTTACTGTTTGGAGGGGAGGAGAGGTGGGTCACCAAAGTCCTAAAAAATGTTGACAGCATGTGTGATTTTTCACTTTTTGGGTGGCCGTAGCACCACGATTAATGATCATATTTATTCTAAACAGGATTATTTGTTATATTTGGGAACTTTGCTCTTGCCAAAATTAATTTTGAGGGTTATGGTACCACTGATGGGGGTTTTATGGGGGTCCAAAAACCCTCTCCGGCAAAGGTGACTTTTTTGGAACCCCATATTTGGACCCCCAAATGACCATGTGGGCACTTGATGATCCTAATGGGATTTATACCAGATAAAGATACATATTTGTTCTTTCTTTTAATGAAATAACATTTTTGACTATGAAGCTCCATAATATGAATTTTATTCTTCATAATGCACCATTTTGGACATTGTTTCCAGAAGTCTGGAATGTAAATCAGGGAGAATTTAGTGATGATAAAGCATGAAAATAGTGGAAATAACTTAGTATTATGCTCAGTGATGGCAAACAATTAAATACTGAGATGCTGTCACAGATTAACCCCTTATCCCCCATGAAAGAGACCCTCCATCAAACTTTCAAACTAAATAACAAGAATGTTACATAGTGTAAGAACACTACAAATAAAAGAGTTTTCCCTTGCCCCTGTCACTCTCCAAATAAAATTATATTGAAAATTAAATAGTGTCTATAGTATTATCCAAGAAATTGTGGAAGCAGTGGCATCATTTTGTTATGGTAATTTTGGTCAAGTTTGTATTGGCGAGCACTGCGTCCATAGATGTCTGGCACACTGACACAACAAATGATATGTTGGAATGACACCCAACAGGGGATCTGTCTTTGGTCTGATGGCCATTTGAGGATGTTGTTGACACACTTCATGAATTTCACAAAAACATCACCATGTTCATCTGAACGTTCAACAATGTTTTCAATGAACCAGTTATCATCATAGATACAGGCAATGTATTTTCCTAGCTGGAAAATTGAGTTTTGTGGCTGATCTGACTGAGTGTTCTGCCGGGTGTTCTGTATCCAAGTGTTCTGAATCCGATTGTTGTCCTGCATCAACATCTGTGAATATTGTATCCTGTGATATTAATTTCATCCGTATCTTATTTTTGGAAATTGGTTTAAAGCAATGATGTGATCGTGTTCCACTGATCGTTTTGGCCAAGCGTAACGTCTCTCCAATTCCTATATTTCCTCATGTTTTTTAATATCTTCTGCACTAACAAAAAAGAATGTCAGATCAGCCACAAAACTCAATTTTCCAGCCAGGAAAATACATTGCCTTTATCTATGATTGGTTCATTGGAAACATTGTTGAACGTTCAGATGAACATGGTGACATTTTTGTGAAATTCATGAAGTGTGTCAACAACATCCTCACATGGCCATCGGACCAAAGACAGATCCCCTGTTGGGTGCCATTCCAACATATCATTTGTTGTGTCAGTGTGCCAGACATCTATGGACGCAGTGCTTGCCAATACGAACTTGACCAAAATGACCATGACAAAATTATGCCACTGCTTCCACAATTTCTTGGATAATACTTAAAGACACTATTCCATTTCATTTTCAATTTAATTTTATTTGGAGTGACAGGGGCAAGGAAAACAGTTTTATTTGTAGTGTTCTTACACTATGTAACATTCTTGTTATTTAGTTTGAAAGTTTGATGACGGGTCTCTTTCATGGGGGATAAGGGGTTAATCTGTGACAGTCTCAGTATTTAATTGTTTGCCGTCACTGAGCATAATAGTTATTTCATAAAAGTTATTTCCACTATTTTCATGCTTTATCATCACTAAATTCTCCCTGACCTACATTCCAGACTTCTGGAAACAATGTCCAAAATGGTGCATTATGAAGAATAAAATTCATATTATGGAGCTTCATAGTCAACATTTTTATTTCATTAAAAGAAAGAACGAATGTGTATCTTTATCTGGTATAAATCCCATTAGGATCATCAAGTGCCCACATGGTCATTTGGGGGTCCAAATATGGGGTTCCAAAAAAGTCACATTTGCCAGAGAGGGTTTTTGGACCCCCATAAAACCCCTACCAGTGGTACCATAACCCTCAAATTAATTTTGGAAAGAGCAAAGTTCCCAGACATAACAAATAATCCTGTTTAGAAAAAATATGATCATTAATCGTGGTGCTACAGCCACCCAAAAAGTGAAAAATCACACATGCCGTCAACATTTTTTAGGACTTTGGTGACCCACCTCTCACCTAAACAGTAAGGAATGTTGATTCTGCCTCCAGAATTGTGTAGTACAGGCTACGATGAACTACCACACCAGTTTCCAGCCTTCTACCACTATTAGAACAGACGTTATGGGCTTCCAAAAATGGCAAAGGATGAAATGTGAAATTCCAATGTGTCAATTAGGGCCGTGGCACCCGAATTTCAAATGGACGGCACGGGCAAACCGTTTGAGATATTGACCTGAAACTTCAGATTCCTCAGTTTGGTAACATAAGGCATATTTTCACCGCTTTTCAGCCAAATCTGAGAGGTACCATGTACATGATACCCCGATTTTGGCTGTTTTCACTTGGAATGACCCTATACAGTATTTTACTTATGTTACTGAGTATGGAAATGCACCATAGTTTAGGATTGAATATGTCTATGCGACTCTAAATTATATTTGTATTTCCTCATTAATGCTTAACTGTAATTGGAATTCTTTTGCTGTAAGATACCAGTGCCTTAATGGCGATTTCCTTTGTTATTTCAGACTGTTGGCAATACAGAATATCACAATACAGAAGTGAATCTACGCCCTCTCATTCTTTTGTACAGCAATGCTGCTGACTCCAACTGAATTGACAATTTGACATAGGCTAATAATTAGAACCTCACCTGAAGCCCTGGTGCAGTTTCCTCAACCTGCCATCCATCTGTAGTGGTTTGATGCTGTCTTTCCTGCATACAAAGTGGTTAATTCATTTTGTAGCCTATCCTTTGGCTAGCGAGTTTAACCCTCCTACCATATTGTATATGATAGTGTTATTTGGATATTATTCATCAAATAATGATTCATTATATTTGAATAACCAACAGTGTTAACTTATTCACATTGGCAACACGTTTTTACAGCATGTGTCATAACAATGCAATGACAGTCCTTCAAACGAATATGGGTCTCCCTTTTATTTCTCTGCATTGTGTAGGCTACACTCAGAAATACATAACATAAACAGAATAGAAACGAAAAATGTCCAGATCTAATGTTTATTGTGACTTCCAAGATTCTAACTTAAGGTAGGCTAATTAACATTTAGTGACTTGGTAATAGCATCTATTGTGATAGCGCGACTTCTATGCGACCGTGCTGCACACCCCTAATCAATACTCCTGACCTTGGTTGAAAGATTACAGAAGCTAGGTTTATCTTTAACAATATCCTGGGTAACATATGCTATCACCGGTTAATACTGTAATGATCTGAGCCTAGCTGTTCATGACTGTGCTCCCATGATGCTGTGCGGTGTGTGTATGTGTGTAATGTTTATGTTCTAAACCAGGTGGGTTGACAACGTTGTATGTTCTGTCTGTGGTGTTTATGTTTGCAGCTGGTTACATTGTTCATAACTAGGGTTGATTGGTGTGTGTTTTAGATACAGCCTAAGATAGATGTTTAGTGCTGGAGCATAAGGGCCAGGTCTGGCCCGGAATTATGTGTTCGTGTGTTTTGGTGCATAACCAATAACCGATGTCCGGGCGATGAGTTTCCTGCCAAGGCGACTCTTCGACAGTGCGCTCGCCCATGGCCACCTGCTGGGCCCAGCAGATGGAGCCAGCCTGCAGCGTGACTGTAACGAAGAAGCCCGCCCCAGGCCACAGGAGGAGACGAACCGGGCTGATAGCAGCATCCCGCCACTGGAACCCGCTCCACACGGGACCGAGGGAAATCGGCTGGTCCCCGGCGCGACGGCGGCGGAAGGGCGCTCCAACGCCAAGTTGCCCCGCTACAATGGTGAGAGGCCGCTGGCGACATACCTGGTGCAGGTCCGTCTGGCAGCCGAGCTGAATGGCTGGTCGGCGGGGAGAACGGGCGTACAGGTGGCGTTGGCTCTGGAGGGGGAAGTGCTACAAGTATTAGAAGACCTGACACCGGCAGAGCAAGCAAGCTGGACCGAAATCGAAGCCGCTCTGCAACGACGATTCGGCCAGATAATCTTCACCAGCGATGCTCGAGAACAACTCGCTTCCAGACGGCGACACAAGGGCGAGAGACTGGGCAAGTTCGTGGCTGACCTGCAGCTGAATGCCCGGCGGGGCTACCCAACGTACAGCCAGAGTCTACATGAAGAGATGGCACTGGAAGCGTTTGTGCGAGGCATCCACCCGGAGCGGCTGAGAGAACACCTTCGCCTGAGCGCCCCCAGCTCGCTGGCCGTGGCGCTGGCGGAGGCCGAACGGGTGGAAAACATCTTCCACACAACGGAGTCGAGGCATTGCGTACGCCAGACATCGATGGAGGAAGACGGGGGGGAGTTGGAGACGACGCGACAGACCACAGCACAGCCACCACAACGCCGCCCACGCGAATGGAAGAGGCCGGCCAGCGGAGACGGATGCTACCGGTGTGGCGAGCCGGGGCACATCGCGAGGTACTGTTCCGCCCCGAGCCGCCAGCTTTGGTTGGCTAGCATTCAGGATGATTGCATTCTCGGCCTGGACGTGCTAGAGAAATGGGGGGCTGTAGTGGACATTTCCCGGTTCACACTACACTTAGGGACGAGCAGCGTAGTGTTGCACATGGCGGGGAAGACAGAGCACGAAGTACGGAGAGCTGGCGCAACGAAGAACCCTCCAACTCGCTCCACACAAGCCCGCAGAAAGCAAACTCGCAAAGAGTGCTCGCCATCCAAGACTCCGCCCCTCCCCACACAAGTCCGCGAAACTCAAGCCCGCGAAAACAACAGGTCTCATCCAGGTCCGCTTGCTGAGTCTCCGCCCCTCCCCACACAAGCCCGCGGAACTCAAGCCCGCGAAAACAACAGGCCTCATCCAGGTCCGCTTGCTGAGTCCGCCACTGCTCAGCTCATGCCCACTAGAGAGGAGCCAGGAGAGCGGATTGAGCAATCACCACTCTCCGCTTAGAGAGCGCGGCCCTCTGTAGAGACAAAGCAAGCTGTAAATGAACTCTGCACTCGTAGCTGTGAGGGGCTGAGTGAAGCACAGGGTAGCCAGGTGCGGAGGCTACTAGCAGCGTACACCGACATCTTTGCCGCAAGAGATGAGGACTGCACCCGAACGAGTCTGGTCCAACACGATATCGACACCGGAAATGCCCGGCCCATCCGACTTCAACCTCATCGCTTACCGTTCGCCAAACGACAAGCAGCTGAAGAAAAGATAAAGGAGATGGCCGCGGCAGGAGTAATAGAGCCAAGCAGTAGTCCCTGGGCTGCGCCAGCTGTACTCGTCCGGAAGAAGGACGGCTCGTGGCGGTTCTGTGTTGACTACAGGCGCCTCAACCAGGTAACCAGGAAAGACTCCTACCCGCTTCCCCGTAACCGCATAGCAAAACTTATCATCCATCCGCCATCCATCCACACCAACGTTTTTTGACCAATTTTCAAACCCGCACCCGCCCGCCATCCGCTGGTTGTTTTAATGTATATGCGGTGCTGCTGACGTGAGGCTAGAAAGCTCTTGCCTGTTCTAGAAAGACTGATCCAATGCAGCAAATATATTAAAAGGCTAAAGTCCTACATTGGCTATGTTGTAGCCTATCCCCAGAATATCAGCAGCAAACTCAGTCTCTGTCTCGCAAAAGTCTCCAAATAAAAAGCACATCGGCCTGTAGCCTACAATTTTATCATTGTAATAAAAAACTCAATTTGGCACATCATTTCAACATGCTGCTATTTAGCCTACTAATTAATGCCTATCGACTTAATTTTTTGCAAAAAGAAAGAAATCCTTAATAAAATAACAAGTCATTCACATTATAGGCTACTTTACGCACTGTAACCCACAGCACAGCAGTGCAACGTGCATGTTCACATTTTTAGTAACAACCGCCAAACTTGCTTGCTTACACATCTAAGTTTTCCGACTATTTTTCTTACCTTCTTTTTTCCGCTGTGGATGTTACTGAGCTTGTAGAAGTTTTAGCTCTTACGTTCTGAACATCTCGCACTGCCATTGCCCGATGTCAGTTCTGAGCAGCGTTGGGAAGTAACTAAATACATGTATTCGGGATTACGTATTCAGAATACAAAATATGAGTAACTGTATTTAGTTACAGTTACATTTTCAATGAGTGGCATTCAGAATACAGTTACTTTGGCCATTTTAAGGGGTTACTTTTAGAATCCTTCTCATATGAAATTCTAATATTTCTGTGAGATGATCTTGTGCATTAACAAAATGTATAATGTTTCAGTTTATCCTATGAAGTTAAGTTGTGGGTTTTTGCTGACATTGCCTGTGGGTCTTAAAAACTGAAATAACAGCTTGATTCACAATTGATAAAATATAAAATAGCGCTTATGTAATCCAAGTATTTAGAATACGGTACTTAGATGGAGTAATGTAACGGAATATGTTACAAATTACATTTTAGGGCATGTATCCTGTATTATGTAACTGATTACATTTTAAAAGTATTCTTCCCAACACTGGTTCTGAGTCATATCACTCCATAATCTGTCTCCCTTTTAAATGCCTATTCCCTAAATGGTAGGCTACAATATGTGTTTTATATATAATATCGAAACAAAATAACCCAGTCAGTCTCATCTACGAGATGTTTAGGCCTCCTCCAATATTGGCAGCTGGGCTCATAGGTTGCAGATTTGCTTAGTGGCCTACCAAGGCTCTGCAACGAGACGCGACATGGGAGATGAATCATCGGTCAACTTGCACTGTAGCCTATTCTACTAATTTTTTTATTGCACACTAGAGAGGAAAACATGCTGGTAGGCTACGATAGGCTACTTAATTTAAACTTTGTTACCTTTCGTGTGTGTGTGTGTGTGCGTGCGTGAGGGGTTGCTCAGTGAAACATCGGAATACACCAATTCCGCAACACCGTCTCTGATAGATAAACAAAGCAGCATGCATAGAAGCAACTAGGCCAAACTGCCTGATGAAAATTTGACTATTTCAAAGTGTGCTCGTTTTTTTCGGATGTAGGTAACACAATTTAACAATGTATACGCTATATTTTTTTCATTTGATTGGTTCAACCGCCACCCGCCCGAATTTCATTAAAATATTATATTTCTTCACGTCATCCGCCCGATCCGCGGTTTAACCGCGGAGTCCGCGGCTGTAACCGCGAACCTCTACCGTGCAGCCTTCACCGGAAGTCACCGCCGCGACAGCGGGGCGCCCACAACACCAGCATCGCGTCCCAGCCAGGCTCATGGAGTGACGTAGGGTAAGACTTGAGTCAAGGGGACATGGACTAAGGGCCCGTCCCATTTCTCCCCCCTTAAAACTTCCACTTGGTTTTGATTGCCCTCAACATTAAAGCCCTCTCGACAAGGGAAGTGGAGGTGAAGATCTTTCCCTATAAATTGGGACACCACTAAATGCAAATTAGCGTAGCGAACGTGCTCACCTACGTCACGCGCAGCGCCGACGTGTCTACCGGTAGTAGCCTGCTACTATTTTCATTCAGGAAAATAGCCAATCCAGCAGTCGTTGTTGTGTGGGCTGTGCTGGTTTATCTACGTCTAGTTAATCAACAAAGATATTCGTGTTCATGTGAACGCCAGAACACCCACCTTAAATATTGACGAAACTACCCAGATCAGATATATAACGTTATTTGATGGTCAGACTCTCTCAAAGCACTCAGCAGATATCATGAACATCGTCAGATAGCTTCGTGAGATATTTTCTAATATTAGCGTTCAAAACTCAACAGTCCATCAGATGTGCATCCAGCTAACATATTCCAACATATTCCGAAATTTTAATATGCTTATTTGCGAAAATATATGAAAAATTTGGCCGGCTCGCTGAGCTCGCATGGTATCCAGGGTAATTTCATCTCCCACTTCGTTTTAAGCCTGCATCGGTCCTGGCTATGTTTTGAGGGTTGATTTTAAGGGCAAAATAGCACTTCCCCTTGCTCCCTATAGTAATGGGACACCCTAGCCCTACACGTGCACGCGCAAAAACGAGGGTTAGGGCAAAAATCTAGGGGTAGGGGAGGTATTGGGACGGGCCCTAAGTCTCGGGGGGCTGTGTAATGATCTGAGCCTAGCTGTTCATGACTGTGCTCCCATGATGCTGTGCGGTGTGTGTATGTGTGTAATGTTTATGTTCTAAACCAGGTGGGTTGACAACGTTGTATGTTCTGTCTGTGGTGTTTATGTTTGCAGCTGGTTACATTGTTCATAACTAGGGTTGATTGGTGTGTGTTTTAGATACAGCCTAAGATAGATGTTTAGTGCTGGAGCATAAGGGCCAGGTCTGGCCCGGAATTATGTGTTCGTGTGTTTTGGTGCATAACCAATAAAAACCATTCTGAGACAACCTTGCCGTTTGTTACAATACTATTTTTCCACATAATACAATCTGCATAATTTGAAAGCCTGGTCACTAACACTGCTAGCTTGTGTGGCTAGTTATTTTGCTTACTTACACTCTGCTTTATGAAAAAGCTTCATATGTCCCCTTTCTTCTTCTTGGGTGGCATAGCTGATCTACAAACCACAAAAAGGGGTTTGTATGTATGCTGAAGGGAAAAGGGAATATCAAAATGTTTCACTCTGGCCTCTGGGCTGGCCTATGTATTGACAGACAGCCCTGGTAACTTACCGTTGTCACACCAGCTCGCTTGACTACCAGTGCAAGAATAAAGCAAAGTGTGTGCAGCATGCGTGTCAGATAACCCTTCCCCCTCCCCCTCGGTTTTTCAGCCAATCAAATGACGACGTTTCTTGTACTGTCGTGCTGGCTGTCGGAATGATCAGCAGCACAAATGTGTTCGCTAAAATATTGGTGGGGACAATTTTGCCATCTTAAAATACTGGTTAGGACTAGGGATGTTAACCGGTAGCCGATTAATTAATTTTCTGCCGCCGGTTAAACAAAAAACAAACAAAAAAACACTATTTTTAAAGCTCCCGAATGCCAGCCAGCGTCTGTTATTACACTGCGCACACACGTGTTATTGGTGTTGTATTGTATGGGGCGATATGATCACTCAGTTTTTCTTTAGCTTAATGTAGGCCCTTGGCCTATTTCACACGGTGTTTATATGTTCATGTTTGCCGTTTTAAACATGTTTCAAGTTCAAGTTCACCGTTGAGTCTCTTGAAAATAAAAATACATTTAAAAATGTAGAAATGGTTCTGATCGTTATTACACCATTCTCACCCATTCTCACAATCATTTTGACGTGAGAAGTTAAGTGTTGCGTGTAGCCTATTGCCATCCTGACTGCAATATTGTGACAAACTTCACTGCTTGTTAGTGGCTGCGTGTTGATTATGGCATGATGATAATTGTAACAATGTAATGGCAAACGAAGACACAAAAGACTAACTTAGCATATGCCTACTTGTTGTGTTTTATTATTCATCTGTACTTAAATGGCATGACCACAGGAACTTTTTGCAAAGGATTTTGTGCAGCACGCTACAGAAGCTGTTGGCAATCGGTAAGTTTTTTTACGAAGACGTTGGTTAATATACTTTCCTGTAACACCACCAAATGTAGCGTTCTCTGTTTGTGACTTTGTAACGTGAGCTTTTTATAGCCCCAGCTCGGTGCCGCGTTGCATGGAAGGTCGACGTTGTGCGTAATGTGTGCCTGTGCGTGGGTGCGCAGGGAAAGCAATTATTTTTCTCCCCAAAACAAAACCCTTATTCCTCCACAAGTAGTGGACAATGATTGGGGAAATGTATAATACAAAGGGCACGAACTAACATTGTGTGATGGGAGCCTAACTATTCTAAAATGGGGGGATAACTTGTTTCACGGGCAGAGAAAGACGCGCGACAGGACACGGGTATCATAAATGGCAGTTATAGAATTTTCGGTGACCGACTTTAACCGGTTAATGAGGCTCAGTGGCCGGTTAAGATTTTTTTTAAATTTCGGACTAGTCATGAGCGTCCCACCCTAAATCTACGCCCCTGGGGCAATGGCATTACAGAAAGGTTCAACAGAACTCTTGGAGGCATGATAAGAGCTCTTCCTCCGAAGTGCAAGTCCAGGTGGCCACAGATGCTCCAAATGCTGACCTTCTGTTATAATTGCACGGTGCATGAGACAACTTTGCACCGCTTTGCACCGTTTTTCCTGATGTTCGGGCAGATCCCATGCTTGCCTGTCGATATCATGTTTCACCATGTTCTGCAGGACGCCAACGTTGTCAGTCACCATGAGTTTGTGCACCACCTAAAGAGGGACCTATCAGAAGTAGCGCGGATTGCCCAAAACAATGCAACGGGAGAACAAGACCGTCATGCCAAAGTCTACAACCGAAAGGTCCGAGGAATGCCATTGGCTGTGGGTGACCGCGTGTTGCTGGCTAATCGTGGTGAGAGAGGAAAGAGAAAAGTCGCGGACAGGTGGGACTCAACTCCTTTCGATGTGGTGTCTGTGAGATCTGCAGTCAATGTGTACCGAATCAGAGACGCTGTCACAGGGAAGGAAAAAGTTGTGCACAGAAACATGCTGCTACCTGTTGATTTCCTAACATTCCCTGGACAGGATGGGAATCTGGCATCTCTTGAGGAGTCACAGTCTAATAATTTGTGTGTCAGTGTTCAGAGTTCTATTGCAGCGGCTGATAAGGAGGACTCTCAGACGCAGCCCATGAACTGGCTCATGCAGTCGCCGGTCCGGGTGGAAGTGGAGAGTGAGAGTGTTCCTGAGGAAGACGGCGTTATCTGTAGATGCCTCCGGAGATGACCAGTCAGATGAACTGCAGGACAGTGTTCTTGATGTCTCTGTAACTGACCACATCACTCATGCACACACTGACAAGTCAGCAGACCCAGTACACGACATCACACACTTACCTGTTGATGGATCTGTTGCCACTCCACATCTAGATGACGTTAGACCAGAACAAGTTGTTTATGCGCATCCTCCTAACACACAAGCCCCTTCAGTTGTCACAAGATGTGGAGAAGTGTCAGGAATCCTAATAGGCTTATTTGTGAGATGTCAGACCAAAGATTGTTGGGGAATGCTGAACCTGTCATAGGGTCTGCATTTAGTTTCATTGCAGTGTCTATGGGGGTTTAGTATGTTCAATTAAACTGTTTTTTTTTGTTTTTGTTTTTTTTCTCATTGCCAATCTGATTTGTGATCTATTTCAGGACATTCTCTATACTATAAGGGCAAAGTTATGTACAACACTGTGAGATGTAGATGGCATCTCTGTTTCTCTGTTATAAGTATGGGTTTTGGTACCACCCTGTATTTACGCACTTGTTATAAAATAATTTATGAAATTGAGATTTTGGAGATCAGTGCTCGAGCTTTTTTTTCTCTTCTTTTCTTTCTGTCTGTCAGATTTTCATGCACGTTGCCTCATTTTAGCATAATTTAAGGGGGGTGTATGTAACGGAGTAAAAAGAGTTGCTAGTTAAATTATATTAAAATTGATGCACTACTAGAGGCAGGTTGATTTAGTGTGACAGTGGGATTCGCGTTGCGTTTACCCAGACTGGAGATTACGAGATACTGGGTAAGTCACGCAATTTGGGAGGTCTGGGATAAACAAAGTACATATGTCTCGTATTTTTTCATGTAATGTACTTATAATGATTTCAGTTAACTATTTGGAGTTCAGTTGATGATTTATGTGTCTTGTAAAGTCATGTTTTAGAGACTTGCAACGAAGCATATTTTCATGTGAACTAGCGTGCTAATTGTCACTTGCTTTACATGTTATTTAGATTGTTGTCCCGAGATCTATTTTCTTAACCCACAATTCCACACTGTCTTACTTTGTTCCAGGTAACTATTCTTATGTTGTGTAAATGGTTTCGTCATGTTATTCTCCATGTGCAAGCTGCCTTGTACATAGAGATGTAGCCTTATATGGATAAGCCTTATATGGATTGCGCTAGCTTAGCTATATTGCAGACCAGCAGACCTACCACAGTTTGGAGATTAGCCACATGTGCTCGAGTGCTGCGTTTGCAGTGATAAACATGTTCCTTATTTTGTTATTTCAATATAATGTAAAATGGATCAAGTAGTTTCACTCTTGTAATGCTGAAATGTACTGTATGTTGTGTAATTCAGCCTAAGGCTTATATCAGATATTCTAAAACTTAGCCACTATACGATCACACACAGTTTTATTTTGTTTCATAGATATATCATATACAATTGCAACTAGCACAAATACATTCAAGTATTTGTAGGCTATAGTGTTTACCCAGACTGGAGATTACGAGATACTGGATTGTTGTCCCGAGATCTATTTTCTGAACCCACAATTCCACACTGTCATACTTTGTTCCAGCAATAAAGAAACCTGATCCAAGTGGTTGTCCGTGGTGATGTGTAGATGTGTAACAGTAGAATGGAGTAACCCGTCACACAAGCACAAAGTAGACATACATACATATATACATACATACATTGGGACAAGGGCTAATGCTTCTAATCACTTTCCCCCAACAGTAAAATCAAAGGACTACAAACACTACACAACACACTCTGGAGGAGTAGGAACACAGTACAAGTATAAGACACAACAGTACTATAAAACCAGCAGCAGGAAACAGGGCGGCAGCATCAGGTGGCATCGGAGCAGCAAGCTTGAAGATGGTCAACCACAGGTTCTGGGTTCGCGGAAGTAGAGTTGTCCCCTGCGTGTGGAGGAGGGGCACGGCCACAGTTCTACACTGACAAACGAGCAGGGAATTAGGGACGCTAGCAGACAATGGGGCACAAACAAAACATTAACAAACACTCGGGGTGAGGTTACCTGAATTGGATACGAGGCTGCCTTAAGCAGAGGCTTGAATCAGAGCAAATTACCCACTGCTGAACCACGAGACAAACGTACTACAACGCAAAAGAGGGAGAGTAGATGTAGCGCAAATAATGTGCTGAAGTCACATCATAAAGATTTAAATAATCTCTTACCTCAGAATTGTTCCTCAAACATCCAACAGGACAGCACCAGCCCAAACAGCCTGCTGCTCCCACGCCACTACCACAAAGTAGGGTTCTCCACAACAGGTGGAGAATAGACCTCTGAAGTTCGCCTACAAAAAAGAACCAAAGATGGCTGCTTTTTTGTAGGCAAACTTCAGAGATCTATCGGGAGACATGCAGTCACCGGCCTAGATATAAGGTGGCAGGAAAAATATGGGCGGAGACCTATCCTGCTACACATGACTGCTGCTCTGGCATGTATGACCAACCAAATTGTTTCTGTCACTGCCTTCTTTCTCTATAAAACTAAAAATCCACTTGGCATTTGCCTCCTGATACACTGAAGAATCCTAGAATTTTTTTCTGAATCAATCACTCCAGCCACATCAACATAATGTTACGACAGTGGACAATTGTACTTTGCATGACATGTCAAGTCTTATCAACATGCCACACGAAAAACGGTGTCTATTTCGTTTTTAAACGGTAGTTGAAATTTAGCTTCAAGCAGATTGTTCTGAATCATCTTTGACAAAGTTGAGGATTTAAAATGGGAAGCCAAGACATAACACATCCATAACATAGGCTAATGTTATCATAACACATCAGTAAACTTGCAGGACCGCTACGCTGAGAAGCTGCACTTTCTAATGCATAGCCTACTATAACAAGTTTATCCTTACCGTAGCACCGTCGCGGTCAACGATGTTCATCCATTCATCGTCTGAAACTTCCATCAAATCCATCTTGCTAGGACTTAGCGAGTCACTAACGTTAGCTGACTGGTGGGAAGACCGCTAGCAAGCTTTCCCTCCTGGCTGATGATTGAAAACACAGAGCTATACACACAATAATCCTAAATAAAACGTTCTCCCCTACAGAAAAAAAAATCTGATGTACCTTACAAAATGAATGTAAAGCAAACTATGTTAATGAGTTACACAATTTATAATAAAACTCTAGTAAGGTCACTGAAGGCAACTGAAAAGTGAGAGGTGGTGTAGATAGCAAAGAGAGGGGGGCCCACCACCGTGGGGGACTCCTGTAGTGAAATAGTGACTGTCCAAGCCATGATACATTAAACGAGCGCCCTGTGAGGTAGGATTCAAACCAGGAGAGAGCAGAGCCCGAGATGCCCATGTTTGATGGTATAAAGAGAAGGATGAGATGGTTAACCATGTCAAATGCAGCTGATAAGTCAAGCAGAATGAGTAGTGATGACTGTGTGGTCGCCCTGGCTTCTTTTAAGGCTTCTGTCACAGACAACGGCTGTTTCGGTTGAGTGGCCACTCTTGAAACCAGATTGGTTTTGATCAAGAGGGTTGTTCTGTGAGAAGAATTCAGAGACCTTTTTGGAGACCGCACGTTCGATAGCTTTGGATATGAAGGGTAGAAGTGAGACAGGACGATAGTTCTCAACTTGAGCAGTGTTGAGAGAAGGTTTGTTTAGAAACTCAGGTGTTACCTGAGCCACTTTGACATTGCTGTGGGAAATGTGCTAGAGGTTAACGATTCATTGATCATGTGTGATAGCTGGTGTGATGGTCGAGCTAATGGACTGAAGTAAGTTTGTGGGTAGAGGGTCAAACGAGCTTGTAGTAGGACATGTCAGGAGTCTAGATACCTCACTCACACCCTCACTCCGCAAATGCAGAAAATGAAGTGCCAGCAACCGTCAAAGGTTGTGGAATTGCAATATCTGGCTCGGTTTCATCCTGCACAGACAAAGAGAGACATTTAGTAGGGCTGCTACATGTCATAGTGTTGGTGGTGCCCTTCAGCAGAAGACAGGTTGAGACTGGACTGTCCAAAGAATTGCCTGCTGATCGCCGCCACTTTGTTTGTAAAAATGAGGCAAAAGTATCAACAGTAAGGCAGGTAGGAGGAGGTTGAGTAATGATTTGAAGGTCGAGAACATTTTCTGAGTGTCTGTGACACTGTTAATTTTGTCATTGTAAAAAGGCGTCTTTGCAGCAGTGATGCTGGTTGAATAGGAGGATAGGAGTGCCTAGTAGTTTGTGAGGTCGTCGGTTAGTTTAGATTTGTGCCATTTTGTCTCAGTGGCTCTAAGTTTGGTGTACAGCGATCAGAGGGTATCATTTAGCCAGGGGTGAAACTGTTTGAATCAAGCTGGCCTTGTAGTTAGAGGTCACAGTTCATCCAGACATGAGTTCAGTGTGGAGCAGAGCGAGTCTGTGGCATCACTAACCTCTAGAGAGGAGAATGTGCTGAGTGGAGGTAGACCGGAGGTGACAACAGAGGAGAAGTGGGTCGGAGACAGGTCAGGGAGGTTGCGGCAGAATGTGACCATCGGAAGAGGAGTCGGTGGTTGCTCTGACAGGCTGACATCAACCGGATGATGAAGTGATCTGAAAGATGGAGAGGTGTCACCTTGAGGGTGTCTGTGATGCAGTTCCGAGTGATCAAGTCAAACTCTTTGCCAGCTTTGTGAGTAGGAGGGCTGCGGACTAGTTCGAGGTCAAAGGAGTGTATCAGGGACATAAAGTCCACTGAGCCTGCGGTAACTAAGTGGATGTTAATATCGCCGAGGACGAGCAGTGGACAGTCATGCTCAGGGACGCAGGACAGCAGGGTGTCCAACTCATCTACAAAGCCACCCAGTTGGCCAGGTGGGTGGTAAATGACCATCACATAGAGTTTAACCAGGGCAGTCACTGTGTTAGCATGGTATTCGAACGAGTCATATTTGTTGGAAGGCAGCAGTGGAGTGAATTTACATTTGTTGGAAATTAACAGACCCTACTCACCTGGGATCCAGATGGACGAGGGATGTGAGAGAATGTGAAATTAGTGGAGAGCGCAGCTGGGGTAGCAGTGTTCTCTGGTTTGATCCAAGTCTCAGTAAGAGCAAGGAGCTTCAGAGAAAGGTGGTTGGCATAGGCAGCAATGAAGTTTTGTTTACTACGGATTGGCAATCCGACAAGCCCATGGAGAAGGAGGCTCCTCTGGGTGAAAACAGAGTTTTAGTATAATGATGTTTTCTGCGATGGCAGGTGATTTGCCTTTGTGGGTGGCTGTGCTCGGTTAAGTTGCGTAGGTAAACTTGATTCTCTTGACTGTACGTCTTAACTGAGGACAGCTGAACCGAGGGCTGACGCTTATGCTGGCACTATTGTTATGGTGTTTCTTGATTGAACATAGCTGAACGTGTTTCACTAATTATGAATCAGCGTAGAACGCCCTCTGACGTTGCACAGCTTAGATTTTTCAATAGGGTGTTAATTACCAGCAACTGTCAGATCGCTCTCACTGACCGAAACTCGCCGATCTAAGTGTTCATGTGCCCTTCGCTGTTTACAAATAATAGTGTATGGCAGCTAAAGTTATTATTTAATGTTCTGCTATGATATACTTAACGTTTTGACTATGTTACAACTGATAAGAGCATGACAAATGAAGTGACCAAATTGCTTTGCAATATTTTAGCCCAGAAATACTTATGGGTGTTAATTTACAGTAATGTTAACAGTTCAATCTAGCTGTCCTAACAATATTAGTGCTGTTATCACCAGTTTTAATAAATGTGCAATCATGACCCATTTCATCTAATAACACCACTGGCATGTATGACTACCAGACCCTGAACACAGCAATACATTGAAATACAAATATGTTAAAGTAATGGTGTTCACTTCATCATAATGTAATTTGCCATCTGTCTCCTATCTTTTTGCCATCCAGTATGGCGCTGTCACGTGACAAAGTCAATATGGTCAATAGTTCATATAAACAATGATCTTGACTAATGATACAATTTCTGCTATTAATATGTAAAAGTACCATTTTAACCCCATTAGTAGCACTGGAGTCAAGGGTAAGAAAGTAAACTGAAAGGAGTATTTGTACAAAGTATTTGTACTGATATGTAGAAGGATTTTTATCCCTCTAATCAACATCAAACTAAAACCATATGCAGAATGGCAGTACCAGATCGATATTTATAAGAAACCTATGAAGCCCAGAAGAGCTGTTTATTGCCAGGGACCAGAGAACTTTAATGAGGCACCATGGTGACCTGATTTCCATTTCCTTTCTGTCTGATTCTATGTTCATGCTCCCAAAAAAATGTAACACTTTCACAGGTCTTCAGGCACTTAATTATTTGTAGATCTCCTAAGTTGAATCTCAATCCCCATTTGGCCTAATTTTGCCCCTGCACTCATTCATGTGGTGCTTTGTATCAACTCACTGGTGTACATTGGAGGTTGCTCTGTATCTAACATGTGACTAATGAAATCATTAGCATTGTCAGATTTCACTCATACAGAGGTGATGGAAAGATTCATATTTAAATAAGTTTTTGTTCAACATGTGAAAAGCTATCTGTCAGCTTTAATCAGTCATAACCAATAACATTGGCTATATTCATGGTCATATAATTGTACGTACATGAATATATAATGCATTATAACAGACCTTGGTGAAAACTACTTGTGGAAACATGCAGTTACACAAAGAAAGACATGCTTCAAAGAGAGCAATAAACGGGGTCAAAGGCACTAATTGGGCAGAACCAGACAGAAGTTATTTGAAGATTTGGTTAAACCCGTAGCCAGTAATGCAGTGCTACACCACGCTCCCCCACACCTTAAGAGATGGGATAGCGACATCTCAGTCTCTGTGCTTATCTACACAATGCAGGTTACACGCTAACATTATTGTGTATTGTGTCCTTTTCTGTACCCTGGTAACAGAACAGGTGAGGAGGTAACAGAGCACCAATACCATGTACTGTGCATGCTTACATATCCAAAATCTTTTTCAACCCTTCCAAATCTTACATAAAACAAAATGTACTTTATATGACTTTTAGTCATATAGTCAAACACAGTTCTTTTATTGTTCAAAACATTTGTAACGACACATAATTAGCTTGTCAGAGATGTTTTATCGCCTTCGCACTTTGAATATATTTGTTTTTGGACGAGAGGTCATCTTGGAGTTATCTGGATGTATCCAGAAACATACCAGAATCATGTTTACCTGAGCATCAGTGGGAGAGAGTATAAATATAAAGGGGTTAGTTTGCATATAGCACAAGGCTACTGGTGATATGTGTGTAGATACACAGACAGCATATGATATCCTAGAGACAGGGAACATAATGGAAACACAAGTGCAGTGACCAGTAGCCTGAATAGGTATATGCATGACATAGCAAGTTGTAAGATTGTTGATAAAGAAAATAAATCTTTTGTGGAAAATTCATAGTATGGAACATCAACTTCTGCTAGCCGAATTAGGCTACATTATGTGCATAGAAATAAAAAAATATGTCATTATTATGGCATAGGATATGAGAAATGCATTAACCCATAACACAGATTTCCTCCTGCTCCCTTGCTAATTATGTAAGCATATTGCACAATAAAAATAATGTGATATTTTTGCCAGTGATGGTTTGTGATTGAATGTTCCCTCAGAGTATGAGTATGTTGCCACGCCTATAACCAAAACTCATGCCTTGGTGGAGTTGAAGACCAGGAGCAGGAGGCCATTTGTGCCAGCCACTTTCTATGTCAAACTAGGGCCCCTAGTGTCAAATGCACAATATACACACAAATTCTCATACATTTTCCCTGCAGCCTCTGTAAAACACAATGTTGATAAGCTCTCTGTCATGCATTGAAAGACCTCAGCCAGTAGACCATCCTACGTGAAATTCCCCATCATGTAGGTGCCCACGGGCAGCACTATTTGTCCTTATAATGTTTGGTTGGAGGGGCTGACAGGCACAATGTCCTTTAATACTGTAGCTGGGGGAAACTGCTGACACTGGCTCTTGTCCTGTGAATCCTGGGCTGACAGATTCTGCTGACACGAAGACCTGTCTTGAGTATTCCAACAAAGAAATTAAATGCCAACATTCCATTTCTTTACCCTGTTCAGTGCTTTTGCGTTGTTATTAGTATATTGAGGAGTGCTTTTAAAATAACCTGTGTCTAATAACCACTCTTTTCTGTTGCAATGATAGCCCAGTATTTGAAAGCACTGGCACATTTGCTAAAAGTACAGCTTTTGGCTGTTCAAATTGTATGATATTCAACATGCAATTGGTCTTCAAGTATGTCACAGATGATACTGCTTTATTAAGAGGGTCAAAATGATTTACATAGGCTACTGTATATTGACAAATTTACAAATTGCATTGCATTGCATTGTATTATTACTCTATTACTTTTATAGACTGAATCCCAGTATCAACATCCATATCTTATTCAAGAAAGGGGAAGAGGAAAAAAAATTAAGATTGGAAAGTGGTGGTGTAAGACATGCATTCCATTAAATTTTATTTAAAATTCACATTTATGAATGGCTTGCATGTGTCAACAGACTTCTCTATCTATGCATCACAACATTTTGAAGGGTTTCAAGGGGTTTGGGATGAAATTTAGCTTTGATAGCAAAACCCAAGTGATGTGAAAATCTGGGACACCCAATTCCTAAATGCATATAGCCATATATGTTGTCAAAGTTGCTTTATTGTAGAGGAGTGTACAATTGTATGCAGAGGACTTCAGCTTGATGATGTCCCATTAGGTGAGTTCTCATTAAACAGCAGGAGAAAGATAGCCAAAGTGCATGTAAATGACATATCGGAACTCCCCCTATTACCGTCGGTCCCGTATTTCCGCCGTCTTGCGTGTATGTGTCACTTAATATCCATTTCTATACAAACCAAGACGGTGGATTCCTAAAGAAGCGCAAGCACCCACACCATAGCTAATACCTAAATTAGCTATGTACCAAAAATGATATTTTACCGTGACTCGAAGAGCTGTAAACAGTGTTGTAAGGCTGCGTGTACACATCCGCTTGGAGCTCCAGTGGAATTTTAATTTCATGACGAGAATTCTCGGTCTAACCGTTCATGTGCCGTTGAAACGGCGTAAATAGGCGACCCATCAGGCCAGCACTATAACTAAGCGTGGTAAACAAAATCGGATATTTCAGGCAGTAAATGCTCCCGTTAAGAACCAAACCAGATTTTGTTCAAAACTACGCACCTATGGCTACTGAAAAATGTAAGGTTCATTTAGCAAATATTATTTTGAGTTAAAAAATATCGTTGTTTTAGAATTTCCTAACAAAAGTGGTGATAATTGGGGGTGTTACGATATGGTTAGCCTGTATTTTGTGCTATTTAACAAAAACATTTTTTGTTGAATTTAACATATTTTTTCAGGAAAATTGTTTAGAAGCTTATTGCTTTGACCAATTGACGCTTTCTGGATTGTTTGTCTCTGCCATGTCTTCAAACACAACAAGAACACTAAAACACAAAAAATGTCAAATTTATCAAAGAATACTGGTAGATTTTTTACAATTTCTTCTTTCCTCCCTGAGCTCAGTTGTACTGAGGCCACCATTCTGGAGTTGACAGCAAAATGGATTAAAAGGAGGTCTGCTGATGGAATACATATCAAATCTGTGGCATGCAATTGTGGCTCCAGCATTTGCAAGGCTTATGACTTCTACTGAGGCTTTGGATCAATCATGTCTCTTCTCCCTTTCCTTCGCTTCACAGGGCCCAGAGAGCTCTTGATCACCTGCTTTGTCTGAAGTGAGTCACCTTGCAAATATATGAATAGCAAATGTGGTGAATGTAATCTGCTGCCTCGCTGCTACATCCTCAGCATTTGCATACCTGCCAGCCCCTGTTGTTAACTGCTGCATCTCAAGCTCCCTGCTCCAAGAATCCGCAATGGTATGCATATATTTTTTGTCATCCTCCCTCCTCTCCCTTTTCCTCACACACTCTGTCTCTCTCCACTGTCCCCCTTCAACAAATACCACCTTCTGTATCCCCCTCCCCATTGCTAAGATGTCAAGGCAGGTTCTGATTCCTTTTTTTGTCACCAGCAGGGTACGTGACAGGAGGAGCAGGTGGAATGCCGACTTAATGACACATCTCCAACTGCCCTGTTTGGGACCCCATCCCCCCCCCCCCCCCCCCCCCCAATCATTGATATTCCAATCCATTCAGTATTCTAACCCTCACACCCTAACCCCCCCCCCCCCCCCCAACACACCCACTCCATCTCTGGACAGTAAGATCTCCTCTAATTTCTTGGGTCTGTTTTGATAATTACTGTACAGATGATTTTTAATATACATTTTTTATATGGTAAACTTGGTACTTTATATGATGGAAACTTTGGTGGAAATTATGTTTGGATATATTGACTTTTTATTAAATGCTACACACCTTCACATATTAGACACAATCAATAGCTTTGCACCCACAAATGGAAAAGATCAAATTTCTTGTTCAGGACTCGTATAGCCCGCCGATCATTCTTGAAAAATAATTCTAGACAGGATGATCAGAACCCTGAAGCACAGTCATAATGTAGTACACCTTCCACATTGACACCCCATGGTAAAGATGTGTAAAAGGAGGTATAAAAAATCATCTTCTGAATTTATCTTGGTCTCACAATGAAAACACAAAACAAAACACAAAAACACATGTGTTACAATTATAGAAAAGTCAAGGGGTCAAAAAGACAAAAAGAGGTGCAATAAAGTATTGATTATGTTTAGGTTTGTGATTCCATATTTTTTCCTCAGGATTAAGTGATTCCATACATGATCTAAAATAATTGTCTTAAATTACTACAATTTGTGTTAATTTTTTGGAGCTACAGTGTATGTTTCACAAAGCCAGAAAAATATTTTTGAGGCACATCTGGGATTGTCTTTTTTTATAAAACAGCTGAATGAACATCCCCAAGAATGGTGATTCCATCATTTTTGCCAGGGGTTACAGTGCATACGGAAAGTATTCACAGCACTTCACTTTTTCCACATTTTGTTATGTTTCAGACTCATCTTAAAATGGATTCAATTCATTTTTTTCTCATCAATCTACGCACAATACTCCATTCCAACATTCCATACATCATTCCACAAAACAGGTGTTTGGAGTGTTTTGTAAATTTATAAATTTATAAAATAAAAGACTGAAATATTCCATTTACAAACAGTAAGTATTCAGACCCTTTATTATAACGCTTGTAATTGAGCTCTGGTGCATCCTACTTCTATCAATGGTCCTTGAGATGTTTCTACAACTTGATTGGAGTCCACCTGTGCCTAAATTAATTCACTGGACATGGACAACCAACAGTCTTCCTAGATCTGACCACTCAGCCAAACTGAGTAATCCGGGACGAAGGACTTTGGTCAGACAGGTAACCAAGGACCCAATGGTTACTATGAATGAGATCCAGAGAGAAGCGTAAAGGTGGACAAACATCAGTGCATCACTCCACCAATCAGGCCTTTATGGTATAGGTGGGTCATTCTACAGAAAAGGTGGAATTTGGGTGCTGATAATATGCTAAAATGTATTTCTTTAAACATACCTAAAACTTGTTTAATAGCATTAATTAACTAGTAAAATTGATGAATCCACAAAACGTAGAGCTTAGGTTATTTATATAATTCTCTTAATTAGGCTACTCGTCAGGAAAGTAACACTAACAGTAACACCAATGACAATTTGGAGAAAAAAAAATGATTTTGACCATGTCATCAGAAATTATTTAACATACTTATTATACGTACATACTTACTAAATGTATATATATATTCTCACACCCACACTGCTATAAAATGAGTAACACCAATGACATCGTTAAAAGCCATGCTTAAAATTCTAAAACAAATCATGATATTTTAAACAAATGATATAAGACATCTCACAAACATTATGCCTTTGTACATTGTACTTCTTCAACTGACCTCATGACCCAAGGGAAAAAGAGTCTGTGCATTATTTCAAAAGGGTTTTGGGTAGAATAACACCAATGACATAATTTTGGGGGACAACTAATTATTTCATATTCACATTAATAATGTATTTTTTACCATTTTAGTGTTCTATTGATTTTATGTGTAATTGCAATGTAAGAAAAAAATATTTTTAAATGAAAAGTATACAGCTCAACTTTCATTATGATCAAAGGGACAGGTCAATTTTCAGGAACAGGCATTTGAAATAAATAGTTAAAAATAAAAAAAAGAACATTAATAAATAAACTATTATCATCTTAAGGGCAGTCTATATATATTAAATATATATAATTATGTGATTATTGGATCAAATTAAATGGTTTAGGGGTCTGCAAAAGTAAGGGACAAGCATTCACCTTTTTTATAGAATGACACAAGGGGAATTTCACACAGTGGCCAATCTACAACCAAGCTATTTACCGTCAAAAACAAAATCACTAACAAATCACAAATCACTAACAAGAACAGCCTTCAAGAGCATTTCACTGGGGTTATCAAGCAGGGACCTTCCTTCATAGGCTTTTCATTGATTTAGGCCCACTTTACCTCCAGAAGGCTCAACCGTGGTGTCTGGCGTCCTCTACCAACAAGTAACCAAACAATGAACCAAACCAGACAACACAAAATCACCAACAAAGCAGCCTCTCTGCGCAACAAATAGGCTTCACTAGCAATAGCTTATGCTGCATTGAAGCAGAATTTACGCAAAGCTAGAAGCCTAATCGCCCAGAGAAAAGACCAAACCAGGAACAAACAACATCACCAAATAGGCGCAACAAATAGACTTCACTAGCAAGTGCTTATGCCCCGTTGATGCGGGCTCTAAGCAAAGCTTGAAGCCTTATCACCCGAGAAAAGAACCAAACCAGGAACAGACATCACCACCACCAGAACAGCCATCAAGAGCATTTCACTGCATGGGGTTATCAAGCAGACACCTTCCTTCTACGGCATTTTGTTGAATTAGGCCCACAATCAGCAACATATCAACATGTATCAATATCAATAAGATAACGTCATTCCTCTTCATTGCTGTGGCCGTTTATGATCCTATCAGCAATATACTTAAACAACATGCAAGCTATTGATAAGGGCACCAACAACTACAACTACAAAACAACAAAGTCAATTCAGGCTGCAACATCAGGCGACCCCAAGTAGTCTGTGAGCGCCTCAGCCATTGGCTTCCTTTTTCAGCAGCCTCCGAACTGTTTTACAGCTCCTTTCAGTGACCGTCCTTGAAATCCAAAGTCTAGCAGAAGTGCTGTGGCTGACTTTGCTACAAAGCCTATCTCCACTGGTCTTGTGTGTGCTTGCCAGCCACGCTCCCTTACTTCTGCTACCAGTTCATCAGCATACTTTGATTTCTTCCTTTCAAAGGCTTCATCAATCACATCTTCAAATGGAATAGTTAGCTTGATAAAGTAAACAATGCTTTCTGGATACAACACCATATCTGGTCTCAAAGCAGTCACAACAATACAATGCGGAACTTGCAGTTACCTTCCAACATCCACAAGAAGTTGCCATCTTCAGGGGAAAGTCGAAAGTCAGGGGAAATACTGGACTATGTTTTTTTTTTTTAAACGGTAACGAAATTGTGAATTTCCAGAGCGTGTTACAACACACTCAGCAATCGACTCCTACGGACTTTCCCCTTAAGATGGCAGCAAAGATGGCAACATTTCCGGAAAGGTACTGGCTTGATGAAATTCATTCTGGACTCTCTATCCGACCACATAAAGACCTCGGGATACTTCGGTTTGGCTTTAGGGACCCTCTACTCACTACCACGTAAGTGTTATGTTGTTTGGAACTGTAGAAGAGGTATAAAAATAGCGTTTTGTAGCGGCGAAATTGATATGCCCTGCTCACTTCCAGGCTACGAGTTTTGACTGAAAACGGTACAATCCAACTTTCTCAAAACACATCCGAATGACATGATTTTGATGTCAACTCAACGTATGTACCCCCAATCATCCGTAAATCGATGAAAAAAAAAAAACATAGTCCAGTTCATACAACTTCATTTCAATTTCGAAAGAAATACTGGACTATGTTTTTTTTTTTTTAAACGGTGATGCCAGAGACTCACCACTCCTCGTGCATGTCTCTGCAAACCTCGACACCACAAATCTCGCAACTGCGAAGTATGAAAGACAGAGGATTTGAACACCCACTGCAAGTCAACACCACACTGTGTAGAGAAAGAGAAGGGGGGGGGGGCCCTTACACCCTGCTACAGCCAAGCCGATCACCCTGTACAGCCCCACTGGGAAGCTATGGGGGGAATAGTAAGAATAGCTTATGATAAATAGCCTCTGATCCGTTGGTTTAGCTTATAAAAGACACAGGAATACATGAACAACTCAAATGCATCAAAATAGAAAAGAATGGCAACGAGCACTTGAAGATCAGTCTTGCATCTAGACAAACAGTAACCTGGGCACACTGACCCCCTGAGGAAAACTCCAATTGACATTCACGATGAAAAAAACCCAACACTGGTACATCAATCACTTGAAAAAACAAACACACAGACAACCAACCAACTAACCAACCAATCAACCAACCAACTAACCAACCAACCAACCAACCAAACAAACAAAACAAGCAAACAGAAAAGCACAACTGTTACAAGGACCAAGACAACCGCCTAGGCTAGGTGCCTCAATATAACAAACAGTTACATAAAACATCAAACAAACACACGGTGCAGACGAAACAGAGCAGACGAACAGGATCAATGAACACAAAACATAAGCACCAGCAAAACAGCAGTGGCTTTCGAGTAAGGCCTCTTATAAATGTTGCGATTTCCACCTACAGTGTTGTCAGCGAGCTGAGCATTAGTCTCCAGAGGTGCTGCACAATAGCCACGTGAACCCACTCCTGCTTCCATGACTTGTGATTTACAAGCAACGTCTGAGATACAGTACTATACCCCGCAAACCATCCTTAGCCCCACACAAATGGGACAGATGCACAGAGTGAATTCTTTAACCCTTGCAGAGTTACCAAAGACAAGACACTCCGATGCCACATGGCAGCCCAAACGCGACACAGCAAACAACTCCCAATTCAACACAGGTGCAAGGATTATATAGAGCCAAAGTGATTAGTAGTACAGTTCCGCTGTAGTACAGGGGGTGTTATCCAAACATACGCAGCTTTCACCTTCCCCGGCTACACTTGCTTCACTTGAGATACCACTGTTGAACGTCTAGTTTGCTCTTCATGTTCGCAAAAAAAAGCTGCTCACCATCCCTCTCTTCTCCTGTGCTGTGGACTTGCCCCATGCTTGTCAACTGGTACCAAGTCCAAGCCCCACTCTTCAATTCTGCACCTGCCCAACAATATCCCGATGTTGCAGTGCATCTTGAGCATGATTCACTGTTTCCCATGTTCCCATAGCCTGTATATAGCCTAGGCCCTAGACTAGGCTGTATACACATGTGATAAACCAGGTGAATAAAATATAACAGTATGGGTTTCCAGTGCCATTTGAAGTGGTGTTGTAGACCGATACAAGTCAAATCCAATACAATAATAGTTATTTACAGAATTATAGATGTTCTGTAGGCTATCTATCTATCTATCTATCTATCTATCTATCTATCTCATGCATCAGTCAGAAGCCATAGCCAATGAAAAATACATGAATTTTAGTTTGTCACAATTGTTTTGATATCGATAATAAGTTAATAATGTTGATACTTTCTTGATTTGATTTGGGAGCCCCCCACCACACCAGTGGAGATCATAGACATTACACGACATAGACTCCCCCAAACACACTCAGTAAAAAGGTGGCTTCATGTTTTCAAGTAGTCAGGTACTTCAAACCTAGTGAGCACATTACAATCAATCACTCTGTCTGTTCTTAGTACTGTCAGAAAATTCATTACACACACATAACTTTGAAACAGTTTGAAATGAATGTCTGATACATTACTTTCATGTTCTACTTATTCAGCTTGCTGTGTTTATCTTGTGTTGCAGCTGAAGCCCCATGTATGATTATAATGACCTCTATATGTGAGTAGCAAACCTATCCCAGAGTTGCAAACCTGGTTATAGACATGCAAGACAATACAACAGAAGAGGACATAATCTCTTAAAATGTCAAGTGAGTGCCATTATAACTATTTCTTTTTCAGTGGATATGAGATTGAGAAAAAGAGATGCGGGGCCTAAAAGAGAGACAAAAGGAAAAACGAGAGGTCACATAAGTGACAAAAGAAGGGAGGAAGCAGTGTTGTTATTGACAGGCTCCCCTGTGGCTTGGGTGATGGAACAAATATCTCACATCTGGCCATGAGCTATCATTATCTTTGACTTCCCACACTGATGAATCTTCTCTGGTCTTGGTTGAGGAGAGGGGAGTATTTAATGGGCCCTCTCAGCCATGGCTGGCTTGACAGAAGCCTCTTACAAACCCATTTAAGCAGGGTCTATGGATTTCATGGCTCCCCAGGCGCTTTCTCCTATTTCAATAAGGTAAAGTCCAAGGCTTTATCCATCCGTCAATAAAAGAGGGCAAGAGTAGATGCAGTGGCCCCCTCCCCCTTTATACTGGGACATTGGTGGCCACAGCAGTGTACCAATGATCACGTGTGTCCTCAGCACACTCAGAGCTTCTCTCCTGCTTCTTTCCTGGTTACTTCAAAATACTTCCTCTTCACTCTGGTTCATACTGTAGTGTAAAAACGAGTAAAAATTACACACCTTACTATAGGCAATAGACCTACATTAGAAAATAGCTTACTTGTGCCTATGGCTGTTTTAGCCCGATTTTTGTTTTTGTACATCATCATGTACTCAATAAAGATCCAGCATCATTTATCAGTAATGAAATTCTTCAGACTCACAGCAAGCTAAACTTTACACAAACACACAAATGCACCCATACATACATATACACACACAGAGATGCACACACATGCATAGACGCACACAGACACACACACACATAAACACACACACACACAAACGCTGCACAAACACACACACACAGGCACATTGGCAGTGGACACACACTCACACATACACTGGCACTCATACTGGTGCATGCATCAAGCATGCACACAAAAACACACACACACACACACACACACACACACACACACACACACACAGGCACATTGGCAGTGCACACAGTACAGACACAAACATACATACAATGGCACACAAAAATGCACGCTCGATGGTGTTTTATGCCCCCAATGTCGTCTTCCAGCCTGTAGGGGCCCATCGGCCTTTAGATGGTGAAGTCAAGTCAAGTCAAGTCAAGTTTATTTATATAGCGCATTTCATACACAGAGGTCATTCAATGTGCTTTACATAAACAAAACCAAACAATAATAACAAATAAAAGCATAGAAGGGCAATATAGTCAAAGAATAGTTAAAAGGTAAAGACCATAATAAAAAGAAAACATAAAACACAAGGTAAAATAATTTAAAAATAAAGAATAATTAATAAGCAAAACAAAGGCAAAAGTAGTAAAAAAGTAATAAAAGACAAGGTAGAATAATTATCAAGGCAGATTCAGAATTTGTAACTCGGCGCAGTTAGCAGAAAGCATCTGAGAACAGTTTGGTCTTAAGTCTAGATTTAAAACTGGCTACAGTTGGGGCCTTTTTAATGTCATCCGAAAGTTGGTTCCAGAGCTGAGCCGCATAGCAGCTAAAAGCTGCTTCATCATGCTTAGTTCTAACAGTAGGTTTTGCTAACAGGTTTTTCACCTGGGACCTCAGAGGATGAGAAGGTGTGTACTGCTTAAGCATGTCTGACAGGTATTTAGGTCCTGCTCCATTTACTGATTTATAAACAAGCAATAGTGCTTTAAAGTCGATTCTGTGACTTACTGGAAGCCAGTGCAAGGAATTAAGAATTGGAGTAATGTTGTCAGTTATTTTAGTTTTTGTTAGAATCCTAGCTGCTGCATTTTGTATCACCTGAAGCTGTTTAATAGCCTGGCGAGCCAGACCCACATTATAATGTAGGGTCTGGGCACTCACCGTTCGCAGTGCTCAGTCCGAGGGTCGGGATAATCAGTTGTCTTTCAAATTTCCTCTGCACGCAATAGGACGCAATAGGATATTTGTTTTCAAGTAGCAGGGAATTCAAGCCAAACCGTTGCAACTCTGCCATCAATCATTATGTTAAGCCCAACAAACGACTCTATACACGATTTCAATGCCAGATTTAGTTTCGATTTCTATAGCTCACAAGTCAACGGAGAGTTGCTAGACTAGCCCTGGCAGTAATTTGCTGCCGCTAGGGGCGCGTCTAGATTTCTAGGCTAGCTGTTTAATAGTCTTTTTTAGAAGGCCTGTGAACAGTCCATTGCAGTAATCAACCCTGGTGGAGATAAATGCATGAATGAGTTTTTCTAAGTCATGTTTTGACATCAGCCCTCTGAGTTTGGCAATATTTCTGAGGTGGTAAAAAGCTGATTTAGTTATCGCTTTCATGTGGCTGTTGAAATTTAGATCACTGTCAATTAATACACCAAGATTTTTAACAGTATCCTTTGCCTTCAACCCTTTTGTGTCAAGGAGAGTGGTAACCCTAAGTCTTTCCTCTTTTTTACCAAATATAATTACTTCAGTTTTTTCTTTGTTCAGCTGAAGAAAATGTTGAGACATCCAGGTGTTGATTTGTTCTATACACTGACACATCGATTCAAGAGGACCGTAGTCGTTTGGTGACAGAGCTAAATAAATGTGTGTGTCATCTGCATAGCTATGATATGAAATCAAATTTTGGATGATTTGTCCAAGTGGGAGCATAGAGGTTGAATAATAGTGGCCCCAAGATCGACCCCTAGGGAACACCACAGGTCAAAGACGTTAGTGTTGAGGTACAGTTTCCGATGGCAACAAAGAAGCTCCTTTCTTGTAGATATGATTTTAGCCAGCTGTAAATCCAACCCAGTGTTCTAGTCTGTGTAGTAAAATATTGTGATCAACAGTGTCAAATGCTGCACTAAGATCCAGTAGCACTAGGACTGATGTTTTACCTGAATCTGTGTTGAGGCGTATGTCATTGGAAACTTTAATGAGAGCTGTTTCAGTGCTGTGATTTACCCAAAAACCAGACTAAGAAGTAGTCAAAATACCCATTTGATGTTAGGAAGGTGGTTAATTGATTAAAGACTACTTTTTCAATAATTTTGCCAATAAAAGGTAGATTGGATATGGGCCTGTAATTGTTTAGCATGGAGGTATCCAGGTTATTCTTCTTGAGAAGTGGCTTTACAACAGTTTTCAGTGACTTAGGAAAAGTGCCAGACAGCAGTGATACATTTACAATTTGAAGGACATCCGCCGTTATGAGGTGAAAAACAGTTTTGAAGAAATTGGTAGGCAGAGTGTCTAAGACACATGTGGAAGAGCTGAGATTCTGTACCGTTTTATCAAGTGTTTCGTAGTCTATCAAGCTGAACTCTGACATCAAGTTAAGTTTCCCTCTGTTTGTTGCTGGAAGTTCAGGTTGTTGAATTAGTAATTGAGCAGATATGAGTCTGATTTTGTCAATTTTACCTTTAAAAAAAAAGGATGAAAACTCATTGCATTTATTAGTTGAGAGAAGTTCAGGCGCTAATTGTGAGGGGGGATTTGTTAACTTATCAACAGTTTAAAATAGAATACGAATGTTTGAACTTTTATTGATAATGTTAGAAAAGAAAGACTGTCTTGCTTTGCATATTTCAGAGTTATATGTGCGGAGCATCTCTTTGTGGATTTCATAGTGGATCTGAAGTTTGTATTTTACGCCATTTTCTTTCAGTCTTCCTACACTTTCTTTTTAGAAGTGTAACTGCTGGATTTTGCCTCAGATGGTGGTGTTGAGCGAAGGGTTTCTGGTAGATGATGAGGAGAGGAGCTACACACACTCTCTCTTACAAACACACATGCACGCATACACACACACACACACTCACATCCACACGCACAGACACACACACACACACACACACATCCACATGCATAGACACGCACACACACAAACACACTCAGCACACATACACACACACACACAGGCACATTGGCAGTGCACATACAAGCACACATACTATCGGTATCGGCAATTATAACGGCTGATAAATTATTTTAAATTCAGTAAAATAAAACGCAATTGATCCTTCATTTTGGCTGCATTTCCAGTATTGGCGTTACATAGTTTGTCCACCAGATGGCGCAGCATCTTGCTGCAAGACACACATGCATTAGTTGACTTGGTTCCACTTCACTTACGAAAACGACAAGGCAACGGTTGCTTATGGTTTCACAGTTTTGTGGCTTGAGTATTCATGCTAGGATGTTTTTCCCTTGAAATGTAATTCCCATTTCTTCTTGAAGCCGAAATCAACCTGAGAATGTTTATTGGACATGCTTGATTTTTACTGCAGGTACGTTAATCTTACACCAGCTTAATGTTATTCCCATTGGTAAAATAACGTTAGCGTTAGCATTGGTTGAGTGATGGAGGCTAGTTTGATTGTTGGTGTATTTGTGAAACATAATCTCTGATATACCGAGCAAATTGATAACAGCACTGTAATTGTCTCTTTCGACTGTCATCCCATTGTGTTCTGACCATAGTGACAGGAGCTAAGCTAGTTAGCCACAACATTAACGTTTGCTAATACGATGGTTTGCTAATGGAAGATATACAGCATGGCATGGAGACCTGTCTACGATGCATCCTAAACACCGAGCTAGGACATTTCTGCTTGCTAAATACCATATTTTCCGGACTATAAGTCGAGTATAAGTCGCATCAGTCAAAAATGCATTACGGACTATAAGACACATTTATTATGACCGCCGCTAGAATAACTACCTGAATAGCTAGAATAACTACCGGTGGCACCGAGGATGAAGAAATTTTATTGTATGTTGGTCTCAAGGGCCCACATCAACCTAGCCCATAATCACCCAATCACCCATTTGTGATTTGCACCCCCCCCCCCCCCCCGGTAGAAAATGAAAATGCAATATCATTCTGCTTTGATCGCCCCTCTCTTCAGTAAAGATGTTCAGAACTGCACCAAATTTTATGTGTATGATTAACCTGACATTCTCTGGGGGTATGCCAAGTTTCGTAGAATTTTTTTACCTAGGACGTAGGTAAAATAATGTTACCATTATCATTCGGTGAGTGATGGAGGCCAATTTGATTATTGATGTATTTGTAGAGAACCATAAATGGGGTTATAGGCTACAAAGCAAATTGATAACAGCACAGACTAAACTGTTGCATAATGTAGAAAAAGAAACATTCACAAAAATCCATGACATGACATAGCTGTTGAAAACTGCATGGAACTGACAGGGATTGTGTTGTTTAATAATAAATAAATAAATAAATAAATACATTATGCTGCTACCTACTGCTTTTCTGAAATACAACGTAGCCTACAGGTGTACCTTTCATCAGTCCAGTTGCAATGGATGGACTGTGATGAACTGCCCTACTTGTGTTTGTTTACAGATTTTAAAGGTTTTATAACAATGTTACAATTTTTTTGGCAAGTGCTACAAATCTATTCACCTTTGCAGCGCCAGTAGGCTACTTTCTGTGCGGCCCGCAAACACAAATGCAAAACAAGCATACACAAAAGTATTAAGAGTGGGGGATGGAGTAGAAGATTTGATTGTGATTTATTTTCGCGGAATGGATGTACAGGCCTGAGCGGCGGTCATATTTTGTACCGCTATAAGGTACATCTAGTTTAGAAATGTATTTCACAAAATCCAAGACCAAGAACAGACAGACTATGTAACTGGACACATAAAGGACAAAAAGATTGAGAATTCTACCGGGAATGTTAATGAAGACTAAGGAGTGAATGGAAGCAAGCTGAGGCGAGCTGGGCGATAATGAAAGCGGCCAACGAGGGCCCGACGGTAATTGTAAAGCAATTTACAAAAGATTCACTAAACAAAAATGCTGATGTGGTACATGAAAATGTAACAAAAAATCTGGATGCAATGCAATCAAGCATTTTGGGCGATGTAGAGACACAAGCCAGCAGCAGAGCAAATGCTCGGCAGGCTAGGCCTACCTCCAAGAGAGCGAGAGAGAAAAAAGGATGTGCGTTTAAAAGAACATGCAAACTTTCAATGACGCTATACTAAGGAAGCTACCCTTATTTTAGAGACTGTTCACATGCCATTCTTAACCAGTATGACCATTTAATCTGGAAAGGCAAGTTATTCAACTATCACACAGAATAGGGTCTTTAACCGGGACAGTCCCGATTTTGAGTTGTGTGTCCCCGAGTCCCGACAAAAAGCTTGTCGGGATGCTAAAATGGCCTGGTTTACACCAATAATAATGATAATATGTGTGTGTGTGTGCGTGTGGCAGTCAAACGTAACAGTCTACATAATCTTTGCAGCCAACCTTACAGTGTATCTCTGTAAACATTGTTGCAATGCCTCGTCATATCTAACTCGTTTTAACTGTTAGGACAATGCTAAGAGAAAGTCACCATTCTAAAAATAACCTATGCTGAGTTTTGTTTTCAAATGTTTTCATGCATGGCCCCAGCCGTGGCACAACTGGCTGGGGCACCTGCACCGTACGCCGCCGACCCGGGTTCGATTCCCACCCCGTGGTCCTTTCCGGATCCCACCCCGACTCTCTCTCCCACTCACTTCCTGTCATTCTCTACTATCCTGTCAATTAAAGGCATAAAAGGCCAAAAAATATACTTTAAAAAAAAAAAATTTTCATGCATTTCTGGATAACGGGTGAGGAATGTTTAGGAGACTGTCATAAATTCTCAAATTATGGCCAGGGTCTTTTATTTACTTAGGCTGCGCAAAGCACACTTTATTTGGGGCAGACTTGTATTCGAGGCAGGCCTTTATTTCTTACGTGCGTTTTATTGTGAGACATGCGTTTCATTTGGAGCGGCATACCGGTAGACTATCAAAAGCAGAAGATGTTCAGTTTGGTTTGGGATTTAATTTACTTTGGGACTGTTTGATTATATTGTTAAATGTTGGGACTGATGGGCAGTGAAATCTGGGGGGTATTTGACAGACATGGGGGACATTTTTTAGGACTTGAGACTTGCTTGATCAACATGTATAAAAGACTTGACTTGACTTTGACTTGCTATTCATGACTTGAGACTTGAGACAAATGACTTGAAATGACTTGAATTTTTATTTTTTCATAGATATTAAGGAGTTAACTTCACGATTTTAGAAAATCTGCTTAGGTGCTGTTGCATGCGTCACGCGAGCGAACCTGTCATTGTTACCAAGTGACGCGACAAACCCAACAGCAAATGCCAGATCAAATGAGACAGACTGAGGTAGGCTAACTTGCAAATATGGAAGGCTCTACGTTTATACCAAAACATAATAATGTTTGGCTTTACAGATGATGTATCTGACAACTCAAAAGAGAAATGAACAGCAGTCTGCAAGTGCACAAATTAGCGACATAACCACCACACGTTGATTTTCATCCATCAGAAGTTAGTCATGTTAGAAACCTAATGTCAAATTTGAGGCATGTTAAGAGTTGGCTTTGAATCTATTATGATTTTTTTTAGTTAACGCCATATTAGGTTAAAATGTGTGAAATGGCATGAAACATTTTCTTGTCTAAGTTTAATCTTGATATGCGAAAATGTTGCCAATGTAACCTAAAGTAGGCGCCTCTCTTTCTCCCTCCCTCTTAAACACGTCCCTGTTCCATAGGCTACGTTACAGCCTAGTAACAACAGTAAGTAGGCCTAGCTAACTGCCAGCAATCAGCATAGAAAAGAAGCTTACTTCACATGTTAGGCTTATTATGTATAATATGATATAGCATTGACAGTCCTAAACCCTCCTAAAACCCATTGTGCTGTCGCGCTTATCAAAGTTGACGTCGGCGGCAGCGTTTGATTGATTGATTAGTTCACTTTTTTAACATTATTTGGACCCTGGAGATGTGACAGGTCAGGAAAGGTGTAACTTGAACTGTTTGAATATATTTTCATGATTTGATGTAGTTTACCTAATATTTGAGGCATATTGAAACAATGTATATTTGTTTGTTACAAATAAAACTCCAGCAGTTCATAACTAGCCTATTGTAGCTTATTTTAAAATGAAAACATGGGTAAATCATCATGAATTTGTATGATTTGGTTATGACTTGACTTGACTTGCTTGACCCAAGCTATTACTTGACTTGACTTGACTTGCTTGATTGTCACAAAAAATGACTTGGACTTGCTTGAGACTTGAAGGTTAAGACTTGAGACTTGCCTGTGACTTGCACATGTGGTTGGTATCGAAATCGGTATCAGACTTCAAAATCCCATATTGGTCAGGCTCTATAGGAGATAGAAACAAATTGACATACACGCATGCAGACACACACGCTTGCACACACACACACACATCCACACAACCAGACACACAAACACACACTCACGCTCACAGGCACACACGCACACACACACACACACACACACATACACACAGGCACACACATACAAGCATACACAAAAGTTGCAAGAGTAGGGGATGGAGTAGGAGATGGAGACAGATTGAGAAGTGTGAAAACAAGCGGGAGAGGATGAACAGGACTGAGCGGCGGGCATATTTTGTACCGATATGCGGTATATCTAGTTCATAAAACACATGATCCTTCACAATGTCATTTAATTTGCTTAACATTTTATGCATTCTGTAGGACACTAAATCAGTTAATAATGACATGTAAATAATGAATACACTTTAGAAGAGCAGACCTCTGATGAATTTATAACAGAGTTCCATGATGTTTAGCTCCACAAGACAATTTTTTTTCAATAATTATTCAGATATGAAAAAGAGTCACTCAAGTCAAAAGGTTGTAAGTCAACCCATGAAAGACATTATTTTTCGGCTAGCATTTGGTCCATCTTCATGCTTTAAATTGTACATCTCCCCTCCTCTCTGTCCACAGTGGGAACATCTGAGTCCCTGACGTCTATTTGTCTGTTTTTAGCAACTCTGGAGGAAGGTCTGGCAGAGAGGAACATGGAAACGGCTGGGTTTTCCTGGTGCAGTCTGTCCCGTTCCTCCCAAATTAATCAGATTTGCTGCACAGGCCATATGCTGTAACAGCATGATAAACTCTAGCACCCGGCGCACACCCTTGAAATCTTCTACCTATTGTGGTGTGTGTGTGTGTGGGGGGGGGGGGGGGGGGAGTGAGAACACATTTGTGTTTTTGTTAAGTCTTTTATAAATGTGAGCCATTATCGATTTGATGTCTGATGTAATTAGTAGTTCCTTCAAATGTTGATTCTCAGCAGCTAAATCAGATCACCTTAGTGATTAGGATTCTTGCTATCTGACAATCCATGTCGTCAAAGTGCCATGCTGATTCACATGTTGCATCTCACTAGCCAGTTGTGTATTTAATTTGAAAGGATACGTCTTCTCTCACAGATCAAACAGCATTGTGTTTGTGGAACAATAAATATCGATGCTTTACAAATTGTTGTAAAGATATCTCAATATCAACAATGGTCTGACTTATGAGGAAATACTACTTGCTCAGGGTAAAATTGGTTCCACTTAACTTACACTCAAACACACACACCTCTCTTTTCTTCAGACTCCCACACTTCCATGCAGGATGTCCTCTTCCTTTCACACCATTGTTGCTATGTCATTGAAAGAGTGTTTCAGAGCCATTTTAAACTCTTTCAAAAAAGTCACTATCATTACTTGTCATCCATACATCTCTATAAAATATGAAATACATGGACTTTGTTCTTATTTGTTAGATGACTCAGATGGGTATGTAATGGGTCATTGCCCGTCAGTTCAACCAGGGCCCACGCACTTACATGTAGGTCTCAAAAAATTCTGAAAAAATTACCAGGTGTACCTATGTTACCCAGGAGACACACTGTAAAATTACTCTTATCTAAGATCAATACTTTCCAAGATACAGCCAGTTTTACAGGGGGAGGGGGGTGTCGATTTTGTTCGGCCTCTTTTTTTTGTCAAAGTTCACAAGCCCACAGCGCAAGAACTAAACCATGTTGAGAACACCTCAAATTTTGCATGCTGGTACATAAATAGGAATAGTATGTAGCAAAACGTCACGTTTGGTCTGGATAATCCTGCATGGTCATAGCTGTCCCTCAAAGTTGATACAAATTTTATTGGAGTTTTTGGCTGGGCTCTGTTTAAGCCTTCAGAAGACATATTTGTACTCAACATAGGCTCTTGATTTATTTTCCTTACTGAGATAAGTAGAAACACTCTCACAAAAAGCAATGAACAGAAAACAAATCCCTTCAGGGTCTGAACAGCAGAGCACCCAAACACCATGTGGGAATATACAAAGATTTTTTAAATATTTTTTTCTTTATTCTCCATGATCCCTTCTTTTTGAAAACACCAATTTGACTTGTCTTATGCAAATCTTTCTTTTTTATTTTCCACCCTGAACATGGGCAAAATGCCCCATTGACATCAATATGTTTTATATAGTCACCACACTGCCACCTGTGGTTGTATAGAGTAACCTGTGGTAGCTCTATACAAAACATATTGATGTCAATTGGTGGTGCATTTTGCCCATGTTCAGGGTGGAAAGTGAAAAAGAAAGATTTGCATAATACAAGTCAAATTGGTGTTTTTGAAAAGAAAAGATCATGGAGAATAAAGAAAAAAATATTTAAAAATCTTTGTATGTTCCCACAAGGTGTTTGGGTGCTCTGAAAATGAGAACCAAAATGATTTTTTAGACTTGTAAAGTCTGCTGTTCAGACCCTGAAGGAATTTATTTCTTCGTAGAAGCAGATTCGAGCACTTGTATCAATTGACTTGTAGTCGTGCAAGAAAATCAAAGCGATCTGTAGAATTTTATTAATGAGAAATTATTTCTGATGCACAACTTCGGATGCATTAGTTCACATTTGGGTTTACAAATGCACGAATGTTGTGCATGTTCTCAGATTATGAAACACGGATGTGCAAATGTGTTTCGCACCAACTGCGCTGCAACGATTGGAGCAAAAGTGTCGAGTGCATGACTCTTGAATGTTGTGACTCACAGGATAGGATTTGTGTACCTGTAAAAAGGATTTGTGAACCCGTAGCCCCTATTTTGTGATAAAAAAAATATGTACAACTTCAACTTTACTGTTACACATTTATGACTTTAGTGTGCACATGCAAAATCTGCAGAAAATGTGCTCGCCAATTTTGCACCCAATATACCTTCATAAACATATTCCTACCAAGCATTAGAAACTTGCATAGACTAAGCACAAATGTCACAGTGTTTAGATTTGCTGTAAGTACATACCAGTATGATCACCTGCCATAACATTATGACCCCCAGCCTAATATTGTGCAGGTGGCCACCAAAACAGCCCTGACCCGTCGATATGGACTCCACAAGACCTCTGAAGGTGCTGTGGTATCTGACACCAAGACGTTAACAGAAGATCTTTTAAGTCCTGTAAGTTGCGATGTAGGGCCTCCATGGATCAAACTTATTTGTCCAGCACATTCTAAAGATGCTTGATTGGATTGAGACCTGAGGGATTTGGAGGCTGATAGCAATAAATTTATGGTTAAAATGGATAATAATTTAACTTCAAGACTGCTTTTAGTTAGCCATGTAACCTTCCTTGGTTTAAACAAAGACACCCTCCCCTCCCCCAATGGAATGCTAATGTGCTGGTTAAGGACTATCAGGTACACAAGACAAAGGATGCTACCTTGATATAATGTATCCATGTGTCATGAAATGTAAATGTATTCATGTTTGGTATCATTCTGATAGTCTCATTACAAGGATTTTAATGATGTGATTGTGAGAATGTTTGGAACATTCTATAAGTGATATTTCTGATATATATATATGATATCTCTCCTCATGCTATTCAGATAGGTGTGAAGTGGGTGTGAGTAGGTGTGTCTGATGCCAACTGGAGAACCAATCATGTGGGATTGTTCTTGGCGCCATTTTGTTCTTTGTTTAAAGCATTTAAAAGTAACTAAACTGAAATGAGATTTTGATTTCTAGACTTGGACTAAGGATGTAGCGAAAGAGAGGATAAGTTGGCTACAGGGCAACCTAGGCCTTTCAGGCCTGGGCTAGGCCTACATAGACCATAGACTACTCTCTCTCAGCTTGTAACAGAATAAACCTGATTCCTGAGTTTTTCCTGAAGTTCGCCAGTCTAAGATCAATATTAAGTAATTATTCACCACAATTACTTTCAAGGCCAGGTCAACACCTTGAACTTGTTGTTGTTATGTTCCTCAAACCATTTCTGAACCATTTTCGCTTAGTGGCCAGGCACATTATCCTGCTGAAAGAGGCCACTGTCATCAGGGAATACTATTTCCATGAAGGGATGCACAAGGTCTGCGAATTTTTAGATAGGTGGTCATCCACATGAATGGCAGGACCCAAGATTTCTCAGCATCACACTGCCCAAAGCATCACATTGCCTCCGCCAGCTTGCCCTCTTCCAATAGTGCATCCTGGTGCCATGTGAAGCGGCGCACATGCACCCGGCCATCCACGTCTGTTGGATCGGACCACATGGGCCGGCCTTCACTCCTCACGTGCATCAGTGAGCCTTGGCCGCCCATGACCCTCTTGCTGGTTCGCCGCTTTTCCTTCTTTGGACCACTTTTGATAGGTACTGACCATTGCAGACCGGGAACAACCTGCTTGATTTAAAGATGGCATCCAGCCATCACAATTTGGCCCTTGTTAACTCATTGAATGCCAAGCTGTTTTCGGGAGCTTTGTCCTAGAGTGCCAGCAATCTAGACCATTGTTGATGATTTGTGTACAGCCACAGCATATTCTGTGTTATAGCTATGAACACATACAATGGCTCGATTAAAAGGTGAGACTTTAAGCTCTCGGTGGGTGCAAACCATGTATTTCTACACGCCTCTGTTCCTGAGAAATCCCAAGCTAAACAGTGGCTAGTTTTCATCAAAATCGCTGTTTTTTTCTAGAAATGGAGATATAACGTCTTTCATGAAATATGAAGTGTTGCCTGTTACTTACTTGTGTAAACTTTCCGGGAAGTGATCAGCGAGACCTGGCGAGACTGCCACCTAGTGATAGACCCACGAAAATGGCCTGGTTTTGACCTGATGTGCATGTGTCACTGATTCGACCCAAAGCGGCAACAGAGTTATGATAAAATGTCCAGATAAAATGTCCAGATTGTGCGTTTTCATGAGTTTTCGATCGTCATATATTTCATTTCCATTCATCACAGAGTTCCCAAAATCACATATAAGGTGTGTTAGAGTGTCTAGTTTCGTAATTTAAAAGAAAAGCTAAAAACTTAATATTACGTTTTTGGCACTCAACGCATGGGAAGGAAAAACGTAATATTACGTTTTTGGCACTCAATGAGTTAAAGTCGCTCAAATCCTTACACACGCATGATAACGAGATAATCAATGTTATTCACTTCACCTATCAGTGGTCATAATGTTATGGCTGATTGGTGTATGTTGAAGAAGGCTTGTTGTATCAAAGTTTAATTTAGTTAACAACAGACAAATCAAATAAGTATAGGTCTACAAGCAGAATTATGAGATCTCACCCGTTTTGAAAAACAGGTGAGATAAGGAGAATAAGGCGAGATAAGAATAAATTGAGAAGAAAAAAAAACATTTTAAGATAAGTTGAACTTGAATTGAACTTGAGACAAGTAGAGGGATATTCTGCAGCTGAGGGTTCCACCATCAGCAACTTTAAATGTGTTTAAATGCTGACCCAAAATCCAGGAAACATTCAGGGAATATTCATTAGCACATTGTTGGGCTACGAATGTGAAGTGAATGATTATGTCAAGATTCTTATGGGTCGATCATATTGCCCTCTTTGGTCGTACATTTGCTGTGCCCTCAGTTCACTGTTAAGTGGGTATGGTTTCTCAAAAATTGTGTGCTATCTCATAGTGGCGCTTTTGATAATCGCTACAGTCTCAGAACATATCAGAAAGCCTGAGAATCGGTCCAATCGTTACTAAAAGCTCCATTCTTGCTGTCCAGCTTTCTTCTCTTTGAGCAAGGCATCATGTGAAATAAAATGTGTATTACATTAGATTCCATTGTTTCCAGAACAATCCTGCGCCCCACCGCAGAACCCTACACTGCCACCTTGTAGATTAAAATTCTAAAATATTGTTTATCGAATGCTTGTCAGTAAAAAAAATTGACACCCGTGTGCTTGGGCAAGTGACAGAAAAAAAAGTGTTGCACACTCATGTCAACCCCTATATGCACTTTAAGCTGTCAGTGAGTCTAATCACCATAGCAACTTCGCTGACCGACTTCATCAGAATGCACAGATTTAATTGGCTTAGAAGCCTAGCAGTAGCCTAAGTGATGGTTGTTGAAGCTACTGAAGTTAGTATTAATTCTCTTATTGTTCTGAGCATTTCATTTTTTGTAGCTTTGAAATGTTCAGTGAAAATCTCAATAATTTAGGATATGCCTATAGGTTTGGCATCATGGACTGTATATTAAAGGAACACAATGTATAAAAAATATTTCCCATAAAATATCAACTTGCAATGTACTGTAGCCTACCCAGTTAGCTCTGAGAGGGTCCCAAATGTGTCTAAAACTGAGGAAAATGCCATGCTCGAGCACTCATTACTAATGTCATCAGAATGGCATCAAAATGAGTTTGATTAGGCCTACTCTAGGTTAAAAGAACAAGCCTCAAATTGCTTCCAAACAGTCCAGCCAATTGCCTGCTTGCCAGAACTGGATCCTCACCAATATTTAACCCTGTTTATGGTAGGTTTTTGGGTGGGTTGTTGAAAGGGAAAAGTCAACATTGTGACACTTCATGACAATTAAGCTAATGTGACAAACGTCATGTGGAAGGTTACAGCCATTAGGCCTACAGGTCTGTAATACATGCTAAGCCTACATGTTTAGGCTGATGAGCAGGTCTGTTCAGTTTTGGTGCCATCAGGCTGAATTCTACCAGGACAATTTCTATGGTGTTTCAATCACACAGGCGTTGTTTGACTAGGTAGGCCTACTGAACTCAAAATAACCCCAAAATGACGTAGACGTATGGATAATATGCCATATCTAGCATTATCCAGTCCGCCTGATTCAGTTCCATAGCTACGCTGGTAAATTTCCCTCAATCAAGAATGAGTGGCTTTTGGGAGACATACCACGCTGACCATCCTGCTGCGCTGTCGTCTCATCGTAAACTCTTGTGCACCCTCTGGTGCTTGCTAGTCTCCAAAACTTCTTTGTGTTGCCTGCTTTGCAGATTGTCTTCCTTGTCTCTGTGGTTGCTCATTATTCAGAGACAGACGGATCTCAGGTCATCTGCAGCTGCAGCACAAGAGAAGCAGGAAAGATGGCGATCATCCACTAGACCGGGCACACGCATGAGACACGGAACAACTTTTAAGAAGGTCGTTTTTCTGGACGAACCCGTGAGTAAAACCGATTTCCTTGAACATGAAGACCACAGCTTGGTTAATGGTCCAGAAGCAACATCGTAGTCAAAGCTAGACATAATAATTTGGAGAGCGCCGCGTGAATGACCTGGAAACAGCTTTTTCTCGTTTTCTCTTAGTTGTAGAACCAACCGGTCGGGTGTGACTATGAGAGCGATTGAGAAAATGTCCTGAAACTGCCACCCAAATATAGGCTACCAAGTCAACTCGGCTGTGTTCTTAAATACTCTACCGACCTTCCATTTCTAGGCTATCTAGACATCTCGTTCTGTTGTTAGTGGACTGGGACTCGGAAATGAACCTGTAAGGGTTTATATTGAGTTTGTTAACACCAATTACCATTTAAGAGCAATCTTTTGGCTGGTCTGATCATGGATTTAGCTCTCGACCCTCTTGCTGGTAGGCTGTGCTCGCTTGGAGAAGAAGCCATTGCACGGCTTGCTCTCCACTAGCGCTAGAGCTATGGGAGCTGAGCCTCCATTAGCGACGGTCTGGCTGGCATAGCCTCTGGTCCACGTCCAGACCCATAGGGAAAAAACCTAACAGTTTTTACTCCCTGTGCTTTGTTAAAATCTAGTTTGATGGGCTTTGCTATGCTTTGTGGGGTTATAGGCACCTTAACATAGGGGACACGCGAGTTATTTTCCAAGTCACTTATTGTATTCTTCCCCCCTTTGCTCCCACTTGCCATCGCTGTTGAATGTGTGTGTGTGTGTGTGTGTGTGTGTGTGTGTGTGTGTGTGTGTGTGTGTGTGTGTGTGTGTGCATGCGCGACTGTGCTGTCAGTGCTCTGAAGTCAGGTATGTCATTGTGGGCTTCACCATAAAATGGAGGAAGGCAGATAGTCTCACAGGAACGAGCCAGGAGGCAGACTAGATCTCGTTGGCTACGCAGGAACAAAGGTGGACTCTTCTAGCGTGGTTTGCACCGGCTATTCGGAAGATCTGCATGACTAGAGAGTGAAAGCTGCCTTTTATATAGCCCACAGCTGCTACTGGAGCTGCCTATTTGAATTTAGCATTCATTTTGCGGGGGAAAACACGGTGTTGTATTTTGAAATAGTTTGGTATTCTTTCATTCTCTCAGAAAGCCACATTTTCTTAACTCTTCTTGTGGAACACGGGGGGTGTTAGGGCTCGATGGACTGTCGGATTGGAAGACTCTGACACAGACAGATGATTAGCGGAACATGGAGGTGGGAATTCTGTAGTAAATAACGCCTTGAGAAAGTCGGCAGGTTGTTAATGTTCTACTAGTGGCCCCCACTTACCAACAAGGTTAACTCCAGGAAGAAGTTTTCAAGTTCCTCTGTCTTTTGCGCATTTAAACACGCAGCTAAAAATAGATTTTGTTTAGTCTAAAAAGGTTTTACTGTCAATGTCTATTTCACAAATGGCATGCTCACCGACCTTTATTTTAACTAACAGTAGTCTACTGAAATTATAAAAAATGTATTTGGTTTTTTAAACGTAGAATGGCCTATGTCAAATCCATTAAGATACATTGAATGAAGACTCCGGCTAAGCGACAACTAGCCTATACTGTTGCTATTAAAACGCAGTAAAACATAGTAGGCCTAGTGTCTAGTGTCTTTTTTTGTACATGTACTTTTGTCAATGTAGTGTACTTTATAGGCTAGACATTTTGCTTAAGGTCACCTCATGGGGAAATGCCAGATTCCTCCTCCCTTGCAGTGTGTTTGCATGAGCTTGCTTGTTTCTGCAACTCCAGCCACTGTGGAATCTTGCTGACAGGGAGACAGCGCTAGACACTCTGCGACAACTCTAAGCTAGGAGCATTTAAAATGGTGCCGCGCTTGCCTGTCAAGCCAAACAGGTCTCTTGTGGTCAGGGTTGTCCTTCTTGTGGCGGCATTGCTTGATTGTGTTTATTTTAGCTGTGCAGCAATCAAAGTTTAAAATTTACCCTGAATGTTAAGTTCTCAATGAGTGAAGGACCTTTAGGCACACTCCTATCAGTTTGAATGTAATGCAACTCCTCCATGAGGGCACTGACCTATTCTGCTGTTTCATTTAATTATGTTAATTTTCTGGACTTATAGTCGTTCTCCAGGTTCTGTTTGATGTTACTTTTCTTTAAAGGCTGTGTCCTACCCTGTCCATTCTGAACGTTTCCAACAGTAGTTCTTTAGTGTGTTTAGTTGAAGTGCTGTCAAATATTTTCCTTTCCAGTAGCTGTATTTTCATATTTTCAAAAAACATGGATGACATTACTTAACAGAAATTATTCATTTTTAAATTGCCTGGAAACTTGATCAGCTGGAAGTCAGTGTTGACTTAATTTGAAATGTCCAGTGTGGAAACAGGGAAGTAGGGATTTAACACCATGTTTGGTATTCAAGGATTTGGAGTAGCCTACACCACAACATATTTCAGGTTACTATAGTGACTTTCTTAATGTTCCTCATCCTCAGATGAGGGCACTAATGGCAGATATCATAGAGACTTGCTTTGGCACATTACAGTAACTGCAAAGTAAAAAAATGAAATTGAAGAAGGTTCATTGTTTACTCATTTTATGATGAATGAATGGGACAATTCCATTATTGCATTGGTTGAATACCATAATACATTTGGGCGAGTTGGGTTGAAATACCTTTGGTTACTAAAATTACATGTGAATTGTTTCCCCAATGTGATTGCATTTGTTTCAGCATCAAGTTATTGAATCACTTAACAGCCAGTAGATATTTTCATATTGCATTTTACTGTAGTGTTTTAGTATTTCACATGTCAATGTCATATTTGACCTTTCAGTGACAAAATGTAAGCCTCAATCTTCTGGCAAGTTTTGTCTGGACTTCTGGTAGTGTTGTAAATGTATTATAAACTGTCTTAAAACAGTATTTGGACATAGATAGGGCCTATAGTGTAGGCCTACCGTATCCCATAAGTAAAGAAAATGGGCTTTTGTGTATAAAATGCTGAAAGGTTGGCATGTACTGTTTGTATTGAATGTTGTCTAATGGCTGCACCTGCATTAACAAATTTAAGACACATCAGTTGTGCCTGCAAGCCATGATTATGTATATTGTTATGTGCAGTAGTTGCCAAATGTTTGCAACCCTAAGCTAACAAGGCTGCATATGATAATCAGTCTTACACTGTTTTCCACACCACATTATTCCTTTGTAAATATACTTATTACATTGGTAGTCTTGAATTAGCCTATATGTAATAATGTATAAAGGAGGTGCGATTGTCACCTAAGGACGGAGTTTTAAAAGTACTAACTTTGAGTATGCAGGCCAGTCTTGAATTTCCCCTAGGGATCAAAAAAGTATATATAATCTATCTATCTAGTACAATGTAAGCCAAATTCTTACCAGAACAGAAAAGGATGGTCTGGAATGATTGTATTCAGTAATAAGTCTAATCACTTCACACTGTTCTCAAATTATGGGCCACAATGAAAGTAACACTAATGGTTATAACTGGCTGATATTGCAAACATGTGAATATGTGTATTAAATTGTAAACACCAATCTTTAGGGTCATTAATTCACTTGAAGACACACATGTTTAGTGTTGCAATTTCTGTTTCAAGGTAGAATTCTCCCTTTTGGAGGGACATAGTAGCCTAATGCAAGAACCAGGACCTTCACTTGGTCCATTGTCCTGCCTGTTGGGGAAAGTTTTTTTTATGATAAAATGAAAGCATCCATCTTGATGGAGTGTTGAATGGAAATTGCTATAATGGACATCTTGACACAAAAGCGGAGAAGGGAAGTTGAAGGTGGTGGTGCCCTGTGCTGTACCTGGGACTATCCACACACAATACCCTACTGCAATGCTCCAATAGCTTCATTCACAAAGTGAGGCAAGTTGCTCATGGGAAATGCTGCAACGGCACTCTCTCTGACAATCTGAGTTTGATTCAAATAATATGTTGTAAATACTGTTGTCTACTTCCTTGAAAGGTGGTCAACCTTTGATATTCTTGATTTGTTTTATACAGAAGAAGTCAAAAAGGAAAGAAATAACACAAGGGGTGTACTAATATATTATAATATAATAGAATATATCATATAATCACATGTATTATTTGTGTATTCTTCATCTTTTGTATCTCTCAGGTGTGCTGTAGAATTTCACTACTTAAGCTCACTTGTTTGGTTTCCCACAAAATGCATTTTAAAATGCTCCAATCACCCCCCACACCCCCAATCAAGTACATACAGTAGGCTTAAACATGCAAAAGGTTTAAATTCAATTTCATTGCTCCCTTGTGCACGTTTAAAGTTTTATGTCGATGTCTCAATAAAGGTTGAACATATTTTTAAAGAGATTTTATTTTATTCTGAAACGTTGTTGCTCTACACTTACAAAATATTTTAACAGTTTTTATTTATTATCTACCGTATCTGCAGCTTTTTAATGTAATGTAGAGGGACGGACAGGGACTTAATTCTATAGGTCAGAGACCCGGAAGAAGATGGAGGTAAGGCATTTGATAGAGGTAGACAGAGAGGTTGTTATGTTGATAGGGATCTTCATGTGACCAAGGCAGTATTTTAAGCCTAGTTGGTGGCAAAACATGAGGTATACTTTGATGTTTCCCCCATGCCCAATTAGCTTATTGTACAGCCTTTCGAGCCGGAAGGTTTAAGCATTGTAACTGAATATTTGACCAATTTAGTTGAAAATGTAGATATAGAAACAATCTATAAATGGGGCCCAGGGGGGTAGTGACAAACCTGGTAAGTTAACTCCGAGTAGTAAATCTCCTGCAACAAGAGCCCTATGGCATTGTTTTGTTTGGAGAATGAAGCCATACAGCTTTTCTGAGGTTTACCATTAGAAGGTTTGTCTCTTAACCACATACTTGGAATACCCCCCAGGTTGAAAAAGGCTGGAGTTTACTTTTGAATTAAAGGAAACAAAATCAGTATTTTCAGAAATATGAGTTCAAAATGTAACTGTACAATTAACATTGATCAATAAGACCTCACACAGTCCCTATCTCCTATACAAAATGGAGCACCTGTTCTGCTCAACAGGTGCATTAGTAAAATGAAAGATCCTGTATCATCGGTTTGTGTTTTACAGATACATTTTCACAAACTATGATCTACTGATTATTTATGTTGACACAAAGAAAAACAGTGTAAATGAATAAAACAGAAATACACAGTTGTTATACTTAAGTGTCTGCTGCTTATGAGAAGCTGCCCATTATTGTTTTGCAAAAGACAACTATCAACATGGATTACATTAATGTACAACATTCATTCAGATTGTTATCTTGACAAACTATTCCTTCTAAGCAGAACTTTGTTCTTAAAAACTAGATAACATTTAATAGAATCCCATATTAAAGTCAGGGATTTCGCAGGAAGTCGCATTTGTTTTTTTGTTTAAAGGAACCGTATGTAAGAAATGTATTTTAATTAATCATAAAATGGCCCTGATATGTCACTAGACATTAAGAAATCATGTTCATTTCAAATAATTATATCACTGCCACCCTCCACCTATCTACTAATCACGAAGTCAGTAGTGTTTCGGCATCCAGGTTGCCAACTCTGCTAATCAGGGGGGAGGGGATACACCGCTCTACAGTAATTTGAAAAGTGATTGCAGTACAAGTTTTGGCCAAAATCTTACATACGGTTCCTTTAAGTTTATGTTTACATTCATTAGCAGACGCAACAAAATGTACATTATATTTTAACCAAGGACCAAACAAAACACGAGAGGTACCTAACCTTCAGTATTCCTACAGAAATTCCACGCAGGGTTTCGTTTTTGTTTTGGGGCAGGCTGCCGCTTTGTTTGTGTCCAGTTTTCGGAGCCTGGACTGCCTTTAGAGACTTTTTTTTTTACAGTGTAATCATGGAATGGGCAGCTAGCGGTCGTGAGGAGATGATTGCTGAATGTGACAAAAAATGTTATGGACTAGAAATCATGTAAAATCCCTGACTGAGCCTTTAACTTGCTGCACTTTTGCACATGGCATTGGGTGATGACATCAAATGGGGTTGTTCTGGTCTGTCTCCTTTTGTCTGCTTAACTGTATGCATGTCCTTATATTCATAAGATAGAGCTTTGCATTTGCTTCTTACATTCCCATTGTATATATTATGATGAGGAATCAGCTTTGTCATTAAATACAGTTTTAATGACATTTCCAACTTGTCTACAAAGGGCATGTAAAACAGGCTCAGAACTAGAAACTTTTGGAGGTGCTTGTTCCTCTGCCAGTGAACTAGAGCAGGACAAGGCTGTCTTTGAGAGGGGAACAGGAGTGGTCTTTCTAGGGGAGATCCTACTTCTCTGTAACACAGCATTAGCCAAGTCTCTGTCCAAGGTAGATTAAATATTTAAGAACGTGGAAGAAGTTCTCCCCAGTAAGTTAATATTAATGGGTTTCTCATCTTTCTACAAGTGGTGTCACAGTAAGAGGTGGTTTGGCTTATCTTTCAAAAAGAGATAAAAAAGTTAATTTTCAGATCAAGTGCATTTTATTTCCCCGACTTTGTCAACTCTAATGTAAATATTTATTTCATTTTTAAATATAGTTTTTAGGAAAGTTTTGTGACATTACTGCTACACACTACACACTGCACAGACTGGAAATTAAGAAGGCACAGACCTGTGTTATCCTCAGGCACCCTTTTACCAAGTCCCTCAGATCAGCATATCACTAGTCAAATTCCTTTGCTCTAGTATATCTGCTATATTATAGCCACAATTGAATTTTGTGGAACCTGTTGCTGCCCCTGGTCACATGGCAGAGGATGGGCAAATAATTACATTTTTAGAGTAACACACTAACTTGTATGTATTAGTAGAAACTCATGTTAACACTCGTCAGAAAAAAATGGAACCATATTAATGTAATGACATTTACATCTGGATTTACATTGAATATCATGACCAATTAAAGCTTTTAACAGTGATGTGACATGAATTGGTCAAGTAGTGAATATATCTTATGGAATAGGCCACGGTTTGAATGTGTTGGTGTCTTGTTCATATCAACCTCAAGTTCGTTGCCAATGTTTGTAGGTTTGAACATACGTCTGTACTGACTGCCAAAAGCATATAACCTAATTTGTTCCTTTAATATTATGTTGCTCTTGAAACATTCAACTTTCACCTTTGTATGTTTGCCTGATGAAGTCCACTCAATAGGTCAAAGCCAGTTATCAGCTGAGGCTATATTTATTTGGCTGGCTATAATACAGTCTAAAATAGATCTAAATTAATTCATTCAAATTTCTTTAACCTGGATAACCATGGTGGCACTGCTGATGTCTATTTTGCTTATCATCTTGTATCATCTTATGTCAGAATATAGGCCATTGCTGACCTCAGTAACAGTAACCTAACTGTTTTTTGGGGGATTTCAGTTGTACTTAGCTTACTTTACCTGATCACAGACCTAGTGTTAACATCTTTTGATGTTGCATGATGAAAAACCTTTTCCAAAGCTGTAGGGAGCCATCTGCCTACAGCCAAAGTTGTTGGCTTCAATACCAATAAATGAAGTTAAATTTTAATATTACGGTCTCTTTCCATATCTGTGACCTTACAACTAATCACACACACAAAACAAGCAATTTGGAGAACGTTCACATTTAAATTTATGATAGATAGACAGATAGATAGATACTTTATTGATCCCCAAGGGGAAATTCAAGATCCGGCTCCGATATCCGGTTCATAAGAACAGATGTTTAAACGATAACGTTAATTCTAATGTGAAAAAATAAGATTGTAGATCTCAATTGCCTCTCAATCGTCTTTGAAAAATGGCCTTTTGAACCAGGGCTACCAGAGTTAATCCCTTTCATAACTGACGTTATAGTTGCAATTGTACATTTTCTTGAGTGCATCCATTTGGCTATGCTTAACTCACATTTGTTATTCTTTTGTGATGTTTTGTTTGCTTTTGTAGCATGAATAGTGTCATGTTCTGATCGAGCTAGATGATGAAAAAGAATGTTTTCACCACACCCAAAGGAATGTAGCCTACTTTTAGAACTCATAGGAATGCCAACCTTCTCTCTCTCAAAAATAAAAGTGATCATTCTCGGAGGCCTAAGAGCTAAATACGTTTTGATGAGCATTTAGGTGATTGCTCTACTTACTTATTGGATAACAGAATGTATGCCGGTTTGCCTTGGTATAGCTATCTATGGTTCAAACTTCAAAAGAAGGTTCAAATTGGTCTCTCCAGTAGCCTGTAAAGCAGATTTTCAAGATCTTCTCAGGCAGCTTGTGGACAATTTCTAAGGTCATGGCTGGATAGTGGCCCTCAACTGGGACTGTTCTTTTGGTAGTAGCAACCATAAAAAAGATGGGAAGCAGAGAACAAGTAAGGGAACTTGCATAGGTCATTGCTCTGAACTAGATTCCTGTCTGTGTAATGAGATAACATGGGGTGAAAATGGGTGGAGGGTGAAAAAATACTTCATTGCCTTGGCCTTGAGGAGCACAAAATGGTGGATGACCAATGACTGCCTGCTCTGACTGACGCTGCAGTGTGGCTGTGAGTAAAATGGAGTCCTCTGTGTAGCTACAGCCTCTGCACAGCCTCTGCTGTGGCGACGCAGAAGATAATTCTGTCAGACCAGAGGGAGCAGCCAAGTGAGGGGACTCCACTGAAACAGTTTGAGCAATCTGGCCTTCTACATGTAATGTTGAAAGTTTCTCCACCGTCTTTCTGGAGTGAATTTCAGTGTCTCTAGATGTAGTAGAGGTAGTATTTTAAAAAGATGTGGCTGGTAATGGATATCATTTTTTTATTTTGAGGATGGAAGAATTGTTGTCTCTTCTCATCTTTTTTCATGTTTACACCGTATTTGATGAGGTCTGTAGGTCAGTTGTTTAGGTCCTTAACATGGAGACAAAAGAAAATCCAAAGTAAATCCATAGTGTCCCTAAAATTAATAAGTATTCTAAGCAGGAATCCAAGTGGTTAGGAGGACTATGAAGAAAGCCATGGGACAGTGTTAAGTAGGCTCTCTGGGTGATTTCAGGTTGCCATCTGCTAAGAGCATGTTCTGACCTTGCAGTATAAGGAATTCCAGACATCAAACAGCAAATTATCATTTCACTGAAGGATTAACAATGTCCCCGCTATTGCAATAGTTTTTTAAAGGAGATTCTTGCTTGGCAGGGAAGAATATCAGAACCAGACCTTAGATTATTTTGAAATGGACTATTTTTTCTTTATTTATGTAAACACATTTCCTTGGCTATATTTTTATGAAGGTCCAGTCTGTCAAAATGTATTTCATGTGAGACAAATCAGGTTTTCTGGCAATTGCATCACCCAGTTACTGATTACTGGATCCCTGAAAACTGAATGTTCTGTGTGTCTCCATCTTTTCTAGCAGGGTTTGTTATTTACTTACCAAATATGAATATTGTGACAAACAAATACAGGTGTTTTTGAAACAGATTAAATTGAATAGACAATTATTCCTGAACTGGGAACACAATGGGACATAAATGCCCACCAGTAATCTTTGCTTTGCTGTTGCCTTTTGTAGGGTAATTTGACATATTTGACTTGACCACAAATATGACATTGACATTTCCTCCTATCTTGTAATGGCTATGAGGCTAAACAATCTGTTCATTTGAAAAGGCTTCTGTTGGTATTCTCGGAGATGCTTCATGCTAGTTGGTAAATGGTTGACCTAGTTCTGCTGCCATATGTTTCCTGGAAATGGATTTGCTGTGAGATAAAAGCCAATGAGTTTCTCCTTGCTTGTGGACCAGAAAAGATTACAGTTGTCAAAGGAAAGTTGAAAGACCAAACCTCTGTGAGCTTTGCATTTTAAGCAATGTTGTTTGTGCTTGATTTTAAATGTTAATGTTTCAATTCATGATTCAGTTCAATTAAGACTTTTGACTGCTTGTTTTGAAATCTATTACATTAATAGAGAGAAAAAGTAGCTAACTAAAAGCATACCGGTTACGTTAACATTACTGCAAGGCCAGGGTTGCCAACTTCTAGCATGACAAGCTAATGGTAATTCCTCAGGGTAACTTGCTTAACCAGACATAATGCCAAACATAAAAGCATTTCCACATTTATAACAGTCACAAACCTTGATCTTGAAAAAAAATAAAAAAATATAGAGTCGCGATATATTTATATTTTACTCTGTCGTTGTATATTGCCTATTTCTCTTGGTTTGTTCCCCTTGTACACAATGAAAATGCTTTTGTTGTGAAGGAGAAGGATTAACAGGCAAAAACTATCTCCAAAGAGCTATCTACTGACAAAGTAATGTTTCACGATTCTCGCGAGATGTCTTCGAGCCGCTATTTTTTATATATGCATGGCTTTATCTCTTGTTAGTGACTCGCTACAGTTGTGCTGTATGGCTATGCTAGTTGAACGTTTATTTACAAGTTTGTTTACCATCAGATTGGCTTCATAAAGGTTATATTAAGGTGAAAATCGTGCATAGTGTACCTTCAATGATAGCCTGACACGAGTGCGCCGGCGGATGTTGTAGGCTCTTCATGCATTTGTGTGAAACCTCTACACTGCCATCTACTGGTCGGGCTTATGTACTACAGCATTTTCACTTGTTTGTGTTTCCTTCTAGACAAAGATATATTTGAAAACAATGCAGTGTGGATGCAAAACACAAACGCATGACCCATACAAAGCTAAATACGCTAAAATGGATGACGGATCATTTTATTTTTTAACTGTTTGCAAACAAAAACAAAATAATGTGGATGAGGCTAAATACTCGACGCACCCGACCGGTAGCGCGACAACGTGACGTCAAAATTATGTAGATCTTGCTGGCGAGCCAGGATTTAACCCAGGTAGCGCGAGGTAGCGCACCACTCATTTTTTTTCAGACGAGCGCGACAAAGCGGAAACAGGAAGATGGACTAGTTCGAGGGCAAGCGAGAGTTGCATTGTTTTGTTAGTCGTGAATTTTTAATAGTTTGCTGGATAAGTTAACAAAGTTACCAGCGAGAGTTGCAACACATGGAATTAAGAGGAAAGAATAGAAAAACGATTTATTTTCAAACAAAGGATATCTATTAAGGCCTGAACAAAATCTCTTTCCACTTCAGGAAATAACACAAACTCAGCCAACTGCTAACTAGCTAGCCAGCTAACTAAACTGTTTAAATTATTAAAATTTCCCTCGGGATGACTAAAGTATCTATCTATATATCCATCTATCTATCTATCTATCTATCTATCTATCTATCTATATATCCATCTATCTATCTATCTATCATCTATCTATCTATCTATCTATCTATCTACCTGTGCACACACCTTGGAAACTAGATGATAATGATGATGGTAGTTGTGAATAGTAGCAACCAAAGTCTGAAGTACCATCACAGAGGCTAGCTACTAGTGTTTCTTACTGCAGCTTCTTCTGCTGTGTAACGTAGTTAGCGTTAATATTTTCACAACAGCGACACCTCTGTTCAGGAGAATTTTGCAACTAGTGTCGCGACCACCATGTCTATGGCGACTGTCACTCCCCGATGTGAGTCGCTACCGGATGTGAGTCGCGCATGCGTCACTTTGCTACTTTGCGACTACCTGTGCTGTTAGCCACAGAATAATGACATTAGCCTACACAGCAGTAATGTATTATTTAGCGTAAGGCATCACATTTTCACGGCATGATCAATAATGTCAGTTCTAGATTAGAGGCTGAAGTAGCCTGCTAGCGAGAGACTTCTGTAATATCAATAAAAATTGACCTACATAACGAAGTTTGTTCACTGCTGGCAAGTAAGTAAGCAATCAAGCACAACAAAGGCTGTCACTTGAATGGCGTTTGCTAACGTTAGCAATCAAACAATCTTAGATAGCTAAAACGTTTTTGAAACAGAAAAGTGAATTATTTTATGGATTTCAGTTGGATCCCTTGGCGTTATGCCGTAAAACCTATCAATCTGAGCATGCGTGACTCACATCGGGTAGCGACTCACATCGGGGAGTGACAGCGACCACCACGCGCGAGTATCATGGCGAGTATAAATGGTTACGGCGCTTATGTGACGTCACATTGTCGCGCTACAGGTCGGGTGCGTCGAGTATGTGGGACGTTTAAGAGTTGCGATAGTGAGAGAGCTAGTAGCTTGGGCTTTTAGCTTGATTGCTAGCACGCGTGACCGAGGGTCCGGGAGGGTGCAGGGCTGAGCCACGTGGTTTGGTTAACTGAATAGAAGTCTTTGCAGATTGTATATCCTTGCTCTAAAGCAAAATTTGCCCTAACTCTCTTGAGCATGTGCTTGACTGTGCTTTTGAGGTATGAACGAGTACAGTCATTGCCAAGCAGGTCTATAATGGGCACGAGGGTTGGATAAAATTAAGATATTTTGAGTAGTTGTCAGTATTAATTCAGAAATACCATGCAGTGGTAACACTGCTACAGCTAGTTTAAATGAACTAGCTGTTAGTATGTTCGGCTGGGAGCTTGAGCAGAGAGCGTAACAGAGGTACCATGCAAATAACCAAGTGTATTTATCTAAGGACATATGGTACAACATTGAGACTCGTACACAAAATTATAAAATATTGAACTATTCCCATATAGATTTTCAGGTTCCTGTCCTATGCAGATTTCCAAAAATGACCAAATGCAACCACATGTAGTTTAATTCATTTCTCCATTCTCTCTATTAAAAAAACATTTTTAGAGAAAACACTAGCGCCTTATGTTAAATCAATGGGAATGCAGTAAAAACTTTTAATGGTCTGTAATCTGAGATGCTGCAGCAACCATTTTCCTGGATTCTGTCTTATTTGATGCAGAATGACCCATATACAGTAATAATGCCTATAATGTGGTGTGGTGTTATGGTGTGATGTAAATGTCAATATTGAGGCGTGGTTTGAGAGGGAGTCTGTGCTGAATTCAAATGAAGAATAGAATTAGAAATTAATAAGAAATGTATTACTAAAAATGTATCCACAGATGGTTGCATTAAAGGTCTTTATGGGTGGTGTCCAAGATTTGTAAAAGCTTGTAAATGCATAAAAACAAATCACATTATATTATGGTTCTATTAAAAGGCATGATCCTAACGTTTTATACTCTTAACTGAGTATTGAAAGTCAAAGAAAATGGTCTTTATTGTTTGGGCAGAGATCTGCAGAGGTTGATTGTTTGTCTTCTTGAACATGTATGAATGTAAATCCACATATACAGTGTAATATGTGCACAACCCCCCACTATTTCCCTTCTCTACATTTCCCTGTGGCCAGAGATGGTAGTCCAACGGATAAGGACAAAACCTCTGTGCATCTAATCAGCTTAATGTTGGCTTATTCAAAGGCCCTCTTTCAGAGGAGCAGCTGCTGTCGGGCAGTTTGAGTAGAGGGTGTGACTGCTGGTAGAGCTTGCTGATGCAGAGAGACCGGTTGGTGATTAACAAATGTCAGTAGACTTTGGAATCTGGGGTGCAGAGTCAGATGGCTTTGTCCTCTGTACATGGAGGAAGGTCTCCCAGGTGGTTGGGTCAAACTGGCTGTATACCCCCCGCCCCCTACATTTCTCCCTTCTTTCCCACTCACTTGCTCCTCAGCCTAAGGCTGCAGATGTTTTCTGAGCTCTGAAAAAACGAAATGCAGACATGCCTTGCATTTTTATATCTCCTTGTGGAGCTTAGTTGGCAGTTCTCTTTTTTCCGAGTTGGTCTTAAGGAGAGTGTCACCCTGACCCTTTCCAGAGACCTCAATAATTTTTTAATCCCAAGATGCAAGAGATATTGTTCCAAGATATGAAAGGGCTAAGTCAGGCTGGCAAGTGTGAACGTTTTTTTTTCTTCTCTGTCCTCCATTTCGCTGAGCTACGCAGGCAGAGGGCTTGGGCACAGTACATCTGGTGGATAGATTTCTGTCAGCAGTTCTCCAGTGACTGGACAGTCAGTGAAGTGGATCTAAGGACCCATAATATGAACACCTAAGCACACATGGCTTACACCTAAAATGTTTCTGCTTGATGCTCAGGATCTATATTGCTTACAGATTCACACATTTCAGCTTGTTAGTCTGCCATGACAAAGAAGCAAAATATTTGCAATGTAATTTTTTTTGTTTTATTACCCTGTTTTTTCTCTTTTGTGGATCTTATTTTTGTCAGTGTGGAAGTTGGTATTTCATGGGTTGTTCTGTGCTCATCTGAGCTGCCAAAAGATCATGCCTTATGGGCCTTATAACTGAAACTGAGAAGAGGCGAGGATGTCTGAAAGGAACAGTGGTGACGCTTATGCCAGTGCAAGTCCAATATTGGATAACAGCTTCTAAAATGGATAGTTCCGGTCCTGGATTATGATTGGCTGAATCGCGCTGAACGCCGTTGTAAAATCCAGCACAAACATACTGCATTTCGTTCTATATTACTGCGCTACCACAACTCGATACAAAAGTTAGAGTAGCTGTCAAACTATAACCTCCTTAATTTCCCCCATTCATTCTCTATGGTGAGTCTTAACAGTACACATGTAATACTTTGTCTGTCCACTGGTGGTAGGTTTGGCACTGTTTTGAGTTTGCCATTGAAAACGGAATAGAAAAAGTAAACTTTCTGTTATGTTGTAGATTAAAAGTCCATTGTAAAGTCTTTCTGTCAAGCTTGTTGTAGATCTGCCCAGTGAATGGACATGATCTGTAGCCCATGTATGTAGCCCTACGTAATATGAGGCTATTGTCATTTAATTTGAGCTGTAAAGATAAGGTGTGATTTTCAAATGAAATGTATATATATTTTTACATATGACCTATAGTGTTTAAATGTGATTATAGGTTCAAAATTGATCACAATATAGTTACCAATCTTGCTTGTTTACGTTGTCATGTTCCGATTGAAGTCAATGGCCATAGAGTGTGGTAGCCACCCTGAAGGTTGTAGTTTTCAGCGGTAGCATTTTAACGCTTCCTGGTTCGTAAGAAAAAATCTATGGGAAAATGAATGGAGTTTTGAATGAATGGAATTTTCAATGCTGTCCTCTGCCATCATTACACAATAATTTACATCTTTAGCAAATTAAATGTTGATGTGAGATGTTTTATATATTATATTTTTGGCTATATTATGAAGAATTTGATTTTTATTGCAGACTGGGAAGTTTATTGGGATTGATACATGTGAAATTGGCTATGTGATTTAATGTCACCATAATGATGGCACATGGCATGGTATAATGGCGTCCCCATCCTAAAGTCAAGGTTCCCATAATCCCCTGCATTTGCATGGCAACCTCAGTGTACAGAGTATTACACATCCAGGGTTTGATGCAATCTGACGGAATTGTCTGATGTAAATACAGCAGCCCGCTGGTGCTCTTCATCAGCGGCTTATCCTGAGGTAATAAAAAATAGAACAAATCACCCACATAATCCCCCTCAACTATTGTTTCTTGAACCTACCATTCAGCAAAAAAAGAACCTTTTGTGCATCTGTCACTGTCAGGTCTTAGAATGTGTTATTTTCCTTGAGATTGCGAGCTATAAACTCCCTCTATCTTTCTCTCTTTCTTTCTTTCTCTTTCTCTATCTCTCTCTCTCTTTCTCTCTCTTCTCTTTCTCTAAATAATTAACATTTATATTCACAGTGGGGTCTGTGGGACCACATAAAATCTGATATTTTCATGCAAAACCTCAAAATGATCAGTTTGATACAGCAATAATATTTTCCAATGTGTGAAATTATTTTTATATATAATATATTATTATTATATTATTACTTGTGGCAGATATATTTTCTAAGATATACTATTCTACTTATATATTCACATATTTTTTAAGGCTAAAAGTATCTCCTAGAAATAATAAGTGAGTCAAAAACAGTGTCCAGACAGTTTTAGTGAGTTAGGAGTCCTCTCGACTACTAAAACCAATTCATAAATGATCAAAAACAGCAAGTTTTATCATTCCTCATCACGTTTTGGAACATGCAGAATCACTTCAAAGATCTCAATCATGATGAAATAACTATGGAGCTTGTAAATCATATAAATGAAAAGAGAATTCCACTTAGATGTCTAGGTTCTTTCATTAGGGACAAACAATAACAATGGTGGAGTATTGACTAGGGCTGTAACGATATGCGTATCAAAACCAAAATCGCGACACTCATATTCACAAACCTGTGCCGCGGTGTGTGAAGGCAGAATCGCGACACATTCCTTCCAGTGTTTCCCGTAGCACTTTGCTACGTTGTCCAAAAATAAATAAATAAATAAATCATAATTTTATAGCTCTCATAGACTTCATTGTAGAGTTATGTGTGCAACTTTACCAAACAGTAGCCTATAGAAGTGGCCTTCCCTTAACCTCCTTGCCCGCTCTCTCTCTCTCTCTCTCTCTCTCTCTCTCTCTCTCTCTCTCTCTCTCTCGCTGTCTCTCTTGTTCAATGGACACACCCCTCAGCATGCACATTTAATCCAAAAAAAACATTCACAATCGTGAAAGCAAGTCAAGTCAAGTCAAGTCAACTGGCTACAGTTGGGGCAACTTTGATCTCATCTGAAAGTTGGTTCCTGAGCTGAACTGCATAGCAACTAAATGCTGCTTCACTTAGTTCTAACGCTGCTTTATTTAGTTCTAACAGTAGGTTTTATTAACAAGTATTTCTCCTGAGACCTGAGAGGAGAAGGTGTGTACTGCTGAAGGATATCTGCTAATTTGGTCCCATTCCATTTAGTGATTTATAAACAAGCAGAAGCGCTTTAAAGTCAATTCTGTGACTTACTGGAAGCCAATGCAGGGACTTAAGTAATGGAGTAATGTGGTCAATTCTTTTAGTTTTTGTGAGAACCCTAGCCACTGCATTTTGTATAATCTGAAGATGTTTGATAGTCTTTTTAGGAAGGCCTGTGAAAAGCCCATTGCAGTAGTCAACCCTACTGGAGATGAATGCATGATTTTTTTCTAGAAAAGTTTTTCTAGATCATGTTTAGACATTAGCCCTCTAAGTTTGGCAATGTTTTTGAGGTGGTAAAAAGCTGATTTAGTTATTGCTTTCATGTGGCTGTTTAAATTTAGATCACTGTCAATTATGACACCAAGATATCTAACAGTATCCTTTGCTTTAAGCCCTTTAATATCAAGGAGAGCGGCAACCTTAAGTCTTTCCTCTTTTTTGCCAAATATAATTACTTTAGTTTTTTCTTTGTTTAACTGAAGAAAATGTTGAGACATCCTGTTGTTAATCTTGTCAATACACTGACAAAGAGATTCAAGGGGACCATAATCATTAGGCGAAAGAGCTAAGTAAAGTTGGGTGTCATCAGCATAGCTATGCTAGGAAATCAAATTGTTTGTGATGGTTTGTCCAAGTGGGAGCATATAGAGGTTGAATAATAGTGGCCCCAAGATCAACCCCTGGGGGACATCACAGGTCAAGGACCTTGGCGTAGAGGTACAGTTGCTGATAGCAACAAACAAACTCCTTTCTTGTAGGTATGATTTGACCCAGTTGATGACTATACCGGAAAGTCCAACCCAGTGCTCTAATCTGTGTAGTAATATGTTGTGATCAATAGCGTCGAAGGCTGCACTAAGGTCCAATAACACTAGGACTGATGTTTTGCCTGCATCTGTATTGAGGCGTATGTCATTTAAAACCTTAAAAACAGCTATTTCAGTGCTGTGATTTGCCCGAAAACCTGACTGAAAGTCATCAAAATACCCATTTGATGTTAGGAAGGTGGTTACTTGATTAGAGACTTTTTTTTCCAGTAATTTTGCCAATAGAAGGTAGATTGGATATGGGCCTGTAGTTGTTTAGCATGGTGGCATCTAAGTTATTCTTCTTGAGAAGGGGATTTACAACAGCTTTTTTCAGGGACTTAGGAAATGTGCCAGACAGTAATGATGCATTTACAATGTGAAGCACATCTGCTGCTATGAGGTGAAGAACAAGAAGAGTTGAGGTTCTGGGGGTCGTTTTCTAGAAAGCATCGCTTGCTAACTTGCGTCGCAACCTTGGTAGTTCGCTCCATAGTTCTTGGATTTGGTGTTTCTAGAAAGGGTAGTTCGAACTCTCAATCGCAAACAAGGACGCAAAGTTTGGTCGTTTGAACTACTGCCCCTAGGCAGTTGCACTTGTGTCGTTCCTTGGTAGTTCCTGTTGGTGTCCGGAGCGCCTAACCAAAAATCACAACCACCTAACCAAAATTTGTGAAGTGGATGTTTATCTTGTGACTCAATGATTGATCTATCCTGTTGCTTAATTTTGATTAAGACACTGCTCCCCTACTTGGCTCATTCTTGCTATTTATGTTAATTAAAGTATTGCCTTGCTTTTAGTATTATAATCTTCACAGTCCCTAACAACAGCAGTGTTAAATGGTGTAGTGGCTAAAGCAGATGACTTATTATCCCAACGTTGTAGGTTCGATTTTCTTATGATGTGAGATTGTCCTCTTGCTTCTCGCTACCTGCAGGTGAACTAGTGTGACACGTAGATTCAATTGTTTTTGACTGATGTATTGTACCTATGGTCTCTCGGTGTAGAGTAACTATATACATAAATATGTATGGTCAAAACCTATTGTTGTGTCTCGTAGGCCTACTCTTACTCAGAGATGAAAAGAAGAGATAGGATGCGAACTCCGGTCGAGCGCGCAGTGCACCAACGCGCGGCCGTTAAGCCACGAGACAGTTGATAACCTATGGGATACCCAGATTTTTGTCCAGGCTATATATTTTTTCCAACACATAGATATTTAACACAAATAATGACTCATTGATCTGCTTAAGTTAATTGTTTTAAATGCTTGCAATAGGTTTAGGTTTTGGCTGATGGCAATGACAATACCAGCATTAATCACTCGGTTTAGATTAGAAACATGTCGACATAGGCCGTGACAGAACATTTCTAGGGGGTGGGGTATTACACGTTGCCACTGTTTCCACCAATGATATGTATCGCTGCATCATCAACAACGTTGTTGGAACTATGGTGTTCGAACGTCGGAGGTAGCGAATTGCGACACGTTGTTTGGTCGCAAGTTGCGTCGTACCATGGTGGTTGAGCAACGTCGTTGCTAACTTTTCTAGAAACGACCCCCTGGACAGTTTTTACAAGAATTTCATAGTCTATCAAACTAATGATGGTAAGGACACATAGAAGACAACTAAGTTAGCTAAATTAAGTTTACTTCATTATACTTTATCTTTATATCTTTTCGTTATTTGGGGTCAAGCAACAAAGCTGAAAAGCCACATTGTGTTTCTATGTATTCTTATTATTCTTTCTTCTGCCATGGGAGTCTATGGCAGCCCATAGAACCATCTGGTAAAAAGTTCTGAAATTTGGCACACTGATTAACCTTTGACCCATTATCCCAATTGTCGAAAAATGAGGTTTCGTTGGAATCCTTGGACCAAGCAGAGTATAACAAGTTTTATCAAAAGTGAAACTAAATTTTCACAGGTCACAAATCTTGACACACATTATCTGCAGACCATGCCTTACATATGCATTACTTTCTGGAGCCATTTTAAAAAGCGCTCACCTGTGACAGGCAATCGAAATTGGAAGTGAGCGCATATCTCAGCAACCCTTTCATGTATCATAACCAAACGTAGTACATAGAATCATGACCCCATCAGGAGGACGCTTAAAAAATGTGGTGACCTTTGACCCCTAGGGGGTGCTGCAATTAGTAAAACCGCATTTTGGCCTGTAGCTGTTGATGTGTTTAAAATTAAAACGTACTAGTGGTGTCTGCTAATACTGTGGGATGTCTTTAGGCCGTCATATTGGATTTTAATCAAAAACACTAAAAAGTTATGTCTAGCTCAAGTCTCTCTCTGAAATCTTGTGGAAGCTGAGATGTTGCAGGAAGAGAAAGAAATAGGCTACACATAACTTTTGTTGTGTTATACAGACAGATGTTAATTATTGGAACAACACATATAATATATAGAATATATACTAGAGATGATCATTTCAAACATATCTTTTTTTTTCTTGTTCAGTCCATCCCAGGAGCCCTCAGTGATGGAGGTGCTACAGTGCGATGGCTGTGATTTCCGAGCTGAGTCATATGATGAACTCAAGACACACATCCAGGATGTCCACACAGCCTTCTTGAAACCCACTCAAGTTGTTGATGATACACAGGATCTGTCAAGGTCTGCATCTCTGAACTCCCTCAGTCATGCAGAGGATGAGGAAGAGGACTTCTCTACTGAGACTGATGATGCAGGTTGGAAACCTCCCCTGATATGTTGCATCCCCCAAAGTTTAATGAAATGTTCACATATTTAATGGTTATGAGCATAAATTTAACAGTTTATCTGTCTTGTTATAGAGTAAAACCAAAGACATCTGTAAACATCTGTAGATGTTATAGAGTAAAACCAAAAATACAGTTTCTTTGTTAAATAACCCGTAACAATAAAATGTAATAGATAATATTTAATTGAGGAATATTTGTGATTTCTGTTCAAGGCCTCCACTCCATGGACAAAGACGTGGACCAGTGTTCCAATTCCAAATCAAAGCTATGCAGTCAGCCAGCAAATCCCCCAAGTAAATCGTCCAGCCCATTTTTCCAGTGCAAGTTTTGTGTCCGCTACTTCAGATCTGAATCCCTCCTAATTGAACACACCAGAAAAATTCATGGAACGGTTGGAGCTGCCTCAGAGACCATAGGAAACTCACAGACAGTCAAGCAGACAAACTACAATGTACACATGCATGAAGTCTTTGGGAAAATATTTTCTTGTCAGTATTGTACATTCAAGTTTACTAGTAGGGCCAGACTGAATAAACATCAAAAGAAGTATCATGAAGATCTTTTGTTGGATTCTCCAGGGTCCCCTACTGAAGAGGAAGCTGACACTGCTCTTACAATGGAATCAGAATCTGAGGACTTTGATGAGGAAGCACCACAGGATGATGAAATGCGCAGAATCTTAGACTTAATGTATAAATGTATCTCGAAGTCCAGTGGAAACTTAACATGTGAGTGGTGTGATTATCAGACCCATAGGCAAGAACTGTGGTATGATCACATGGCAAAAAAACATTGTAATATGCTAAAGATTATGTCATCACTTCAGGAGGATAGTGGATCTTCCAAATCAGGATCTTCATCCCCAAGACATACTCCAACATCTAAGCTGAAGGCAAATAATTTAAATGGCAATAAAGATTCAGCATTAAAGAAAGCCTCTGGAAATGCAGTTGTGAAAGCCCCACCAGGGATATCACCTTTTCAGTATTCACAGATTTCAGCAAAAGTTCCCAACAGTACAGGCTCTTCCATTTTATCAGAAAGGTCAACCTTCGTCATGTCTGATATGTCAAATTCTGCCATAGACTTAGATACCAGTCTGCTCAACGATTCCAGAAGCAGCTCAGAAGATGAACTCGGTGACATGGATGATCCCAATTACAGAGACCCCTTGTCAGCTGAGGATTCCACTAAGCTGCTTCTGTCAGAGGAGGATAATAAAATGCTTGAAACAAAAGGGATCCCATTCAGACGGCACTTGAACAGGTTTCAGTGTCCTTTCTGTTCCTTTCTCACAATGCATCGACGGAGTATTTCTCGTCATATAGAGAACATACACTTGTCTGGCAAAGCAACAGTGTACAAATGTGATGACTGTGCGTTCATATGCACCAGTCCACTCAAGTTGGAAAGTCACAAGCAAAATCATATTGGTTCATCTTCAGACTGGGACACTATGGACTTAACATGTGAAAGCCCAGACGATGAAAATGAGTCAATAGATCCCTTGAATGGGGAAAGTGCAGGCTCAAAGATCAATGGCAAGAAATCAAGTCCTGGAAATGAGGTAAATGAGCAAAATCTTCATCACTGTACTCTCTGCAACTTCTCTACCATGACACTGAAAGGGCTGAGAGTGCATCAGCAACATAAGCATTCTTACTGTGACAATATAGCAGATAGCACCGAGGGTTCAATGAATGAGCAGCAAGACACAGACTCCGAAACAAATAGCTCAGCAAATTTTGTACAAAAAACTCAAACATCAATCTGGGGAAACGCCTCAAAAAAACACCTTGTTGGCAAAACTGCAAGGAAGTCTATTAATGACCAACCTTTGGACCTGTCCCCTGTTAAGAAACGTACAAGAATTGATGAAATTGCCAACAATCTCCAAAGCAAGATTAGTCAGACCCAACAGCAGGAGGATATGGTTATCAATTTGGAGGAACTTGGTGATGATGAAGATGAGGAGAAACAAAGTGATTTTCACATGGATAAGGAGAAAGATGTTCATAATCACAGCTACTTTTATAATACAAACAATTTGTATCAGATTGAATCAAAAGAGGTGAAAGAAGAGTGCAGATCAGGGAGAGAATCAGGGGAGATGAAAGAAGAGCGCAGGTCAGGGAAAAGAAAACGAAACCTTCAGGCAAAAGGTTCTGTGAGAAACATTCCTGTTCGAGTAACTGTGTCTGAAGATGAGGACAATGAAAATAATTTCAGTGCCTCTGTTGACAAAAATCTTCAAATTCAAAACACTCAAGATGGTCAAAATACTTTCCAAGAGACTGTTGAGTACACAGAAGAACCTGGGAACCTTTTCTATTGTAAACACTGTGATTACCAAAACAAGTCTGCGCGTAGTGTCAGTACACACTACCAGAGAATGCATCCCTACATTAAATTTAGTTTTAGGTACATCCTTGACCCAGAGGATCAGAGTGCTGTCTTCCGTTGCCTGGAGTGTTACATTGAATACACCAACTTTAATGATCTGAACCAGCACTATATGGAACATCATCCAGGGGCCAGTAATGTTCTGAACTTAAACCAACCCAATCTCATCTATATGTGTCGCTTTTGTTCTTACACCAGTCCTAATGTGCGTAGCTTGATGCCCCACTACCAAAGAATGCATCCCACGGTGAAAATTAACAATGCCATGATTTTCTCCAGTTACATGGTTGATCAGCCTCAGAAAAGTGCTGAGTCTCAAACACTAAGGGAGATCTTAAATTCAGGACCCAAGAGCTTCACATCCTCAACACCAGTGTCACGGTCCTCATCGAGCCCTTCCCTCAAAACCATCTCTAAAGTATCAGAGTCTACATCTGCTACATCAGATACTGAGACCCTCAAAGAGACCATAGGAGGAAATGTTGTTGTCTATGATTGTGATATGTGTTCCTTTGCCAGTCCCAACATGCACTCAGTCCTGGTGCACTACCAGAAGAAGCATCCAGAACAAAAGGCCTCCTATTTCCGTATTCAGAAAACCATGAGGGTGATCTCAGTTGATAGAAATCAGGCACCTACTAACTCTTACAACCTTCCCAACACTCCAAAATCAGCAAACATGATGCCATTAGGCTTAGATGATGAAGTTTATTATTGCAAACACTGCGTATATAGCAACCGTTCTGTGGTTGGTGTACTTGTCCATTATCAGAAGAGGCATCCAGAAATAAAAGTAACAGCAAAATACATTAAACATGCACCTCCAACTCCTGGTCTCATGAAGCTCATGGATGAGTTACAGATTGCTCCCCCAAAGCAGTTCTTCAAACCATCTAGCAACAATGGGACAGATGCTTCATCAACCAAAGGAAGCAATGAAAAAGGCGAAGCAGAGATGTTGTTTTTTTGCCAACACTGCGACTATGGGAATCGTACAGTCAAAGGGGTGCTTATTCACTACCAAAAGAAGCACAAAGATGTGAAAGCTAATGCAGACTTGGTGCGCAGGCACACAGCTGTGGTACGCAGCCAGAGGGAGCGCGCCCAGCTGAACCAAACTGCTGCTCCAGCAGGAGCTACCACAGTCTCTACATCTGACAAGGACACATCACAAAAGTTGAGATCATTGAAGTGTAGGCATTGTTCTTATACATCTCCATATGTGTATGCTCTACGGAAACATTTAAAAAAAGATCATCCTACTGTCAAAGCAACAGCCATTACCATCCTCAATTGGGGTTATCAGGATGGTGTCCTTGAGGCTGGATATCACTGTGAATGGTGCATCTATTCCCACGTTGAACCAAGTGGGCTGCTTATGCATTACCAAAGACGACACCCTGAGCATAATGTGGACTATACCTATATGGCTAGCAAACTTTGGGCTGGTCCTGATGCTTGTGCCTCCCAACAAGGGGGAAACTCAGACACAAAGCACTATCAGTGCAGGGATTGTGCCTATGAGGCAAGTTCTATCTGGGACATAACCAACCATTACCAAACTGTGCATCCCTGGGCAATCAAAGTAGATGAGTCTGTGCTGCTGGACATTATCAAAGGTAATCGAACACAAGAAAAGATGCACTCAACTCAGTCAAAAGGACACAATCCTGGCATGTCAAATCCATTTGATTGTTACCAAGCAGATCATGAAGAAGGCACAATGGATGTGTCCAGACCATCTCAAGAGAGACAGTCCCACCTGTCCTTCACAACTACATCCATTTCAAACAACCCGTATCAATGCACTGTATGTCTGTCTGAATACAACAGTCTTCATGGACTTTTGACACACTATGGCAAGAAACACCCAGGTATGAAAGTGAAAGCTGCTGACTTTGCTCATGAATCTGACATCAATCCCAGCTCAGTGTATAAGTGCAGACACTGTCCGTATGTAAACTCTCGAATCCATGGTGTTCTCACCCATTACCAAAAGAGACATCCTCTGGTTAAGGTCACTGCAGAAGATTTTGCTGATGACATAGAGCAAGTAAAGGATTTGGGAATTGAAGGTGATGAAAAGTGCAAAACGCAGAGGCAAGGTTATGGTGCCTACAGGTGCAAAATGTGTCCTTATACCCATGGCACGCTAGAGAAACTGAAAATACACTATGAAAAGTATCACAACCAACCGGCCTCAGACATGTTCAACCCTGCTGTGACTCAGTTTTCTACCAATAGAGAAGAACAAGTAGCAGAATGCAGTGCTACAAATGTCACAGATGCCCAAGATGTATGGGACTTTGATCTGAGCCTCTCTCAATTTGAAAAGGGAGAGAAGCATGCTGTTTTCAGGTGTCAGCTTTGTAAATACTTCTGCTCTACTAGAAAGGGGATAGCTCGTCACTACCGTATAAAGCACAACAATGTCAGGGCCCAGCCTGAAGGAAAGAACAATGTTTTCAAGTGTGCCCTCTGCTCATACACCAATCCCATCCGCAAAGGTTTAGCAGCCCATTATCAGAAACGTCATGATATTGATGCATATTACACACACTGTCTGGCAGCCTCCAAGGCCTTGACTGAGAAGCCCAATAAGGTGATGGTACCCTTGACTTCTGAAGCTGATGGGACCGGAATGAGTGAAGAACTGAAACTTGCTGTGGAGCGAAGAAAGTGTTCCCTTTGTTCATTTCAGGCATTCAGTCGGAAAAGTATTGTCTCACACTACATCAAGCGCCACCCAGGTGTCTTCCCCAAGAGACAACACTCAAGCAAACTGGGACGATATTTCACCATTATCTACCCTAAAGAAATGGACAAATCCTCTGCTGTGGAGGAGAATGAGTCTGTTGAGGTCAAACCAGAAGCAGAGCAGGAAAGGGACCTTGAGTGGTTGCCTTTCAAATGTTTAAAATGCCACAAGATATGCTTCAGCTCAGCCGATCTGCTTTGCATGCACTACAATGACTACCACAGCAGGGACCTCAGGCGTGATTTCATCACAGTTGCAAACCCTGAGCATGGGAACTCCGAATTCTATCAGTGTGCCCACTGTGAGCTCAAGTTCTTGGCCCTTACTGACCTCACAAACCATCTGATGGATCACAATGAGGAAACTCAGAAGCGAGCAATGAGACAAGAAAGAAGGAAGCAACTCCAGAACAAACAGAAGGTCAATGAGCAAATAGAAACCAAGCAAGAGAAGGTACTGTGAAGTTATTGCTTTTATTCTTTATGAACACCCCAGTATTCTGATATTATTATTATCTCCTGTTATTCACTGCTGGGATTCTGGTAAAGAATGTGTCTATGCTTAAGTTCAAAAGCATTTTAATTCAGTGAACTTGACTTTGGCACCATACCTTGATGTAGTGTTTTGTAAGTTAACCCTTTGGACAAAACATAATGCATATATGTTATACATTTACTGTATGCATTTTAAGAGAGGGACCCAAGAGTTACTATACCATAATTATGTTATAGTTAGTTACTATGACATAATTTCTTCTGAATGTCAACCAATTCTAGTCATTGTTTTCCTACCATTTAGTTGGATGCCACTGCTGATAAAACCCCAATAGGCTATCGGTGTAATTTCTGTGTGGAGGTCCATCCCACCCTCAGAGCCATCTGCAACCACCTGCGAAAACATGTGCAGTATGGTGAGGCTAAAGAAGGCCAGCTGAAGGTGACACAACTTCACTATTGTCTCTTCCCTACACCATAACTTTAACAACAAAAGCTTAAAATATGTTTGTTACATATTGCATTTATATTTTCATTTCAGGAATTTCTGCTTTAGTTAACCTATATTATTGTAACAATCATCAGTATCACACAATTGTCTGATATAATTTGTCTGCATGAATTGAATGATCAATATACAGCTACAAGTTTCTTTCTGCTATGTATTACTGACATCAGACTAGTCTACAGTATATTGGGCTTTATTTGTATATATATATATATATATATATATATGGATATGTACAGTATCTATCCTAAACCCGTCTCACTGTGTGTAGCACCAGGAAGCCAAACTCTCTGATCACACAGTTTTTCAAAAACATTTTGTTCCTTTTTTGTCATTATGTGGTGTTCCCATCTTTACTAATGAGAGGCCTGTTGTGGTGAGAGAAGGCTGACGAAGCAGACTATAAGCATGCAATAAGTTATTTATGATGTGGGTCAGGTCCTCTTCTTTTGAATTTCCTGCAGGTCTTTCTCGGTAATTTCCTGTTGGCAGTGACAAACTTGTCTCACATCTGCATAGGCATAACTTGGATATGTTTTTCCAGATAAAGAGTGTGGGATGTGGTGGCTTTAATGTTGTAACATTTCTTACACAAACATCAGACATTGGAGACCATTTGGTCTGGGCAAAAAAGAATGTACATCAATAAAGTACATACTCTTTCTTTTCATCTACCTTTTGTTTAGCTATTTTTACTACTCTGGTGTAAGTCAGCCAAAAGAACAATCCCATGAATTGACTTTTATTTAGTTTATTGGCTTATTGAATGGTTTTAGCAAAGGTAGTATATTAATGCTTTCCCCTCTCTTGTTTTCTCTCAGCAGGATATCACAGAAGTATCGTTTCCTGGTGCAGAGGATGCCATTCCCAATGGCAACACAGAGGACTCGTTGCCCATTGACGATGCTGTGTCTTCAGAGATGGACTTATCTGTGGCTGATATGGCCTCCACTGGAGATGTCCCCATAGAAACGGGGGAGAAGCCTATGGTTGTGAATGCACCTGTGTCTGTCCAGGAAAAGGAGAGACGGACAGGCGGTCACCCCTGCGCCCAGTGTGACCGTATCTTCATGTCTATGCAGGGTCTCCGGTCTCACGAGAGAAGTCACTCAGCCATGGCTCTCTTCTCTCGGGAGGACAAGTATAGCTGCCAGTACTGCCAATTTGTTTCTCCCTTTAGACACAAGTAAGAAAACAGTTCTGTTCAGTTTTAACTTTGCCTGATTGAGTTTTGTTTTTTGTGCCGTTTCCACATTTCATATAGTAATGGTGCTTTTCCACAAAGAGGTAAAACCCTGGTGGTTAAGGAAAATCCTCTGACTTCAGTGATTTTGTCTGAGGCTGTTCTCAGAGCAGAGTTGGGGCTGAACCAGGGACTTTTCATTAGCCTGCCTCAGGCTCAACCGTCGTCCTACTATCGTTGTTATAGTTACCATTCATAAGCATTGATATGGAACAGCGATTAAACTTTTTTTACCAGATCTACTTCATAGGTGTCCCGTTATTCAGAATTAAAAGCCACCCCGCCAGCCAATCAGAAAAGAGTATTTCTTCTCTCCGGGTGATAAGTAAGGGATAACGACCGCCGAAGGGTCTTGTTATACGGAATTAGTGGACGAGGGGGAGGCAAAGAACTCCCTGACGCACAGTGGAGGAATCCATTAATTCCATATAACAGGACACCTCGAAGGCCATTGTCCCGCTTATCACCTGGTTGCCCAAATTCACACCCCTCCTCTGTTGATTTGCGGAGTAGGCCTACTCGTCATACAGATATCACATGCTTCTGAAAAAGCGGAACCTAAGCTTTCCAATTACATTAACGTTGAACTTACATGAAATTGAATCATATTTACATTATGCCAATGTCTCTGCACACCCATTACTCTCTGTGAAATATCTCACAAACTCTTTACTCAACACATGGCAAACCGTGTATATATAAATAAACAGCAGACCTTATTGAATACGAAGATACAAAGCATGCCTCTGTACAATAAGCTGTTCTTGAGTAATCACCACTTGTGAATGTGTCTCTTAAATCAGCAAACCAGACACTTTTTACAAGACTTTTAGTCGACTAAAACTTGTCAAACAAAAATTATATTTGAAAGACTAAATATGACAACAACTATGACAAGGACATTTGACACAAGACTAAGACTAAATTAAAAATAGGTGACAAAATGAACACTAATTTGCATGCACTGTAATAATAAGAGGTCTAGGAATAAGAGGCTTCAGGGGGGAGGAATGTAATTTGATTGGCTTTTGAGCTCAAATACCAACAACAACCGTTCACCAGAGTTGTACACTATACCTTTTAAGTGGTGTAACATTGATGCTAAAACTGTCTCTTTTCTGAGTGCAAATTTTCTTTCTCGTCCTGTTCTTAGTTTGGATCGTCACATCCAGTCTCATCATGGCCATCACAAGCCTTTCCGGTGTAAACTCTGTCCCTTTAAGTCTGCTTATCTAAGCCGACTGAAGAGTCATCTGCTCAAAGCACATGCAGGTAATAAGACCTGATGAAAAGAATATACAGTGTCTTGCAAAAATATTCAACCCCATGAGAATCATCACCATTTTCAGTTTACAAAATATACTTGCTTGCATTTTCCTAATCAGTATTTTTATATTGAATAATTGTGATGTAGTGTGTATATTATGACCTATAATATTGATATTTCAGAAATATATACTGTAGTCTATAAGTATGTTTGTTGCACTGGGTAAAGTAAATTATTTGTCTACCTAAAAAATACTGTTTGCAATTTCTATACGCACGCCGCACACCCTAGGCTCTATTTATGGATGGTAACAACTTCAAACTTTTGAACACCGATAAGATAATTAGTCGATATCCTTTAAAAACATCTTTTTTTAAAAGTTTGAGTTACTTTACAGCTCATTATTTATGAATAGCATCATTATAAGAATAACCAATAATCTAACCAGTGACTACTCTGACACATTTCCAATTCTGCCCCCACTGTGTGTGGCAACTACATGGTCAAGCCAGCTACATTAGAGAAGATAGATAAGGCCTAACAGTTTCCGAAGAGAACCAAGAGAAAGTCTAAAACTAGTCTGAAGCTACCAAGTAGCCACACAAAATAAACATTTGGCATGCGTGTGACAAGGTGGACCCACTAGCTATCATGTGACTTGCTCTGCTGTAGCCAGGGGCTTCTCTCACTTCTGTTGCATACACCTGAATTTAGTGAATGCATGGACTTTCAATGCATGATTTTGAGTGCTCCTCCCGCCCACCCCTACCATGAACCCAGCCATAAGTAATGTAAGGTGTACAATTTTGAATCAGTTGACATTTAAGTGGTATTGCACAAGGGTTACTCACATTTTGATGGGATGATTAATGGACTGTAGTGTCACAAATTACCAGTAGGATTTGGTTAGGGTTTGACTGCCATTTCAGAATATTGATTGTACAGTTAGGCTACTTAGTAAATCCTCTCCCAAGACTTTGTTGTACAACACACTCCAAAAGATTCATAAAATGAATCCTCTTCAATTTTGAAAAGTTTATTAGTTTATCAATATCGTATGATAAAATGAGACAAGCTGAATACATGTGTGAACTATCAACTACATCAGACCGGGGCAAAACCTGACCAGAAAAAGAATACTGTCTGGTTTCTTGTACAGTAGAAAGGCCAGACATCTAAGTAACTGTAATCATGTATGATTTGCTGAAGATAAATCACTCAATCAGAGCCACCCAGTATCGCGTTATATTTTGTGTGTGTTCAGTGGTACTGTGCTTATATTAACAGACTATTTTCAAAGCCTAGATGGTTTTTGACAAAGATTATTTGCAAAGAAATTTCTTCTATCACAGTTCTATTCAGACTTACCAACTGTACTTATCAACTGTAAGATTTTCACGTCTCACCATATTATGGCAATTACTATGCCCTTGAACACTCTTCCACCTTGTTACTTTGAAATGAACCTTCAGTCACACGAGAAAAAGTTATTGCCATGGTGTACTTTTTTCTTTAATTATCTTGTTATTCCTGTTTCTATTTTAGTTTTCCCTTCTCCATTCTGCTGCTTATTCAACTTCTTCATTTATCTTTCAGGTGAGAACCCTTACAAGTGCTTATCATGCGCCTTCTCCACCATAACCATCAGCCAGTTGAAGGAGCACTCTCTGAGGGTCCATGGAGAGATGCTAACACTCCCCAAACTTCGGGCAGGGGCAGCATTGCGCTCCCCACGGCCCACCTTGAGCACTGATCCCATGAATTTGACACAGGAAGGGGAAGGTAAGAGGCAAAGGGAGGAATACATTTTTTTTATTTGCTCACTGTGTGAAACCAGTAAAAATATTGGCTAGACTGTAAATAAATTGCAGAGACAAAAGTGACATTGAAAAGCGATACCTCCATTTCATTTACATTGCATTTATGTTCAGCCATTTAGCTGACACTCCTACCCAAAGCCACTTACTACAAGGAATTTTCGCCATGTTTCCTACTTTTTCAATGACACGACAAGGAATCCATGACATTGTAATAATTTTTCATTATTCAAAACTGGTTGATATTGGTTGACTTTTCTGAGGAACTCATGCCTTTTCTGTTAGGTTGTGGCTTAGTCTTTTAAAAAGTAAACAGTTTGAATGTTAGGAACATTAGGAATGCACTTATATAAAACGTTAGTATGTAAAATCTGTTTGGAGGTCAGTCACATACATCATATGGGTTATTCCTTATGGACTAAGTTGGAGCCTCTTGGCTGCCAACCGCAAAATATGTTTAACACCTTTACCTTCTTGAAATGATACACTTCCATTTTCTCAGTGTTGCCAGCTTTTTCAATGGCATTATTTGGGCTAGGCATTAATACCTAGTTCCAATATGGCAGTGATGCTGACACAAACGGTAAAAACCAGACTGAATGAAAAGGTGGATTTCAGTGTTTCATTTCTCTACAGATCTATGACAGGTTATCAACTACTATGTATAGTAGCTACGTTAAACGCAGTTAAGATGCTTAAAGCTAAATGGTCTGTAAATTTTGGATGTGAATCAAAATATTTGGAATGTGAAACAACTATTAAACTATTGTGTGTAAAGTGGGGAACACATTCAAATGTAATGAAGCATTTGGGGACACATTATATAAACTTGAAAGTAGGGGAAGGCATCTGGTCGATTAGGTTACTTGGGTTTGCCCATGAGCTGGCAACGGGTGCATCTATGGCAAGCCATTTTATAACATTAAAAAGATAAACTTCATAGGCTATTGCAAGCCATCTATCTTGAATTTCAGATATCTGCAATTAGAATGATTTATCAATAGAAACAATGCAATTGCAGGTATTGATAAAACAGTGAATATAGTTCAATTTTAAGTTCAAATTCATCTCAAAGCGGCCATCAGTTTGTGCAAGTCCTTAAAAAAAGGTACTGGTTCTGGCAACGGTACCGTTTTAAACGTGTCTATTTAGCACTGGTATAGGATAAAACCCAAAAGATACCCACCCCTATCCATTGCAGGAGGTAGCGCCCTATTTTAAAATATTAATAGCTTGAATTGTCAACAGAGGTGATATTTGTGCCGTCGAATTTGTCTTAAAAAACAAATGTTAGCCAGAGTGCACGGCTATTGAAAGTCCTAGATCTTCCTATTGCTAATATATAAGTCTTAAACATGTTTGAAAAGCTTGCTAATGCATCTAATTAGTGTAATGAAGCGGCTCTGTTCACGTTCATAAGGAATATTTTGTAGGTGAAGATCTGTTTCTTTTCTGTGGTTGCCTCAGACCCTTGTAGACTGCATCGGTTTTGGGTTTTCTACCTACTAAATCATGCTTGGATGCAATGTTATGTGCTGGAAACACTTAGAGAGACAGATTACTCCTCTCCATGCAGATTGGAATGGCTCATTTACATACTGTCTTTGTTGTGAATGATGCATTAGTGTTATAAATCAAAGTCTCATGCGGATGGATTCATGTGATTTTTCTTCCACTCTTTGCAAAGTCAGAATTGCATCATGTGCATTTTGAAAAGTCAAAGGTATGCCTTTTTTCTGCCTGGTTCTGCACTTGCTGGCATGTTGCTGAAAGAGGCATTTTAACACCAGCAGACACACCCTAGTACAACAAAAACAGAATGAAGAGTGGTGGAATGAAATTATAATGAGTGTTCTTTGAGGCTAGATAAAGTTTGATTTGAGTAAATTATCATGTACCAACTCTTCCGTTACTAAATATGATGAAGGGCAAAGCGCAAGAAATGACAGGCATCTGTTGGCCTACTATTCACATTCATTAGTGACCAAGTGTTACAAAATGGTCCTCTTTATAATGATCATTTCTGTATTTCTACTCTACCTCTATACTAGAACCAGGCTACTTGGAACCTGCTGACGTTCAACAGCAACTCAGCCACTACCAGCTTGCTTCACGGAACCAATCCTCCTGTAGCCCCCCTGCAGCCTCTGGTGTAGTAGCAGAGTCCCGTCCAGACAGCGTTCTCACCTGTGAGTTCTGCGAGTTCAGCTCTGGCTACATGCAGAGTCTACGTCGGCACTACCGTGATCGCCATGGGGGAAAGAAGCTCTTCAAGTGCAAGGACTGCTCTTTCTTCACCTGCTACAAGTAAGACCAGGGATAGGCAAGCTTGATTGAATTCCTTATCACATCATAGATATGCTGCATTTGGTGAAGTATGTTGTCCATCCTTCACTCAGTCTTGTTGGCTTTTCTCTCAGGTCAACCTTCACCATTCATGTGGAGGCTGGCCATACCAGTGCCCCTGAAGAGGGGCCAAAAGATTTGCGGTGCCCATTCTGCCTCTACCACACCAAATACAAAAGCAATATGATAGACCATGTTGTCCTGCACAGAGGTGAGATCCTAGTGTTTCTTCAAGCATAAAAAATTAAATTTAAATCTGAAACACTGGACACTGTTAACATGTAGCTACAACTTACCATATTCACTGTATTCACCACCAAAATTGGTAACCGCTGTACATGGAAAAATTCTATTTTGCTCTATTTTACTTACATTTTACAAAAACAGGTTATGGTTATGTTATTTTACAGTTGTGTTGTTTTTTGTCCAAAGCCATAAAAATAATAGTTTCGTCCATAAAAATAATAGTTTCAAATAAAGTTGAAAAGCCTACATTAAACACAATAACAATAATCGTAACAACAATAAATGATAATATTATCAGATATCAACAATGAAAATAAATAGTTTCAATATTAACAAAAAAACAAACATACAAATATCATACATAACATTAATACAACTATGGCATACTACAACACAAGATCAGGAGGTTTGCCATCAAACCTTCAAACTTGCAGTGTGGCTCAATTTACCTCATGTAAGGGTAAGTTAATTTAATATTACAACTAATTTCACTACAGTTATGGAACTTGGAGATGATTTGCATTTGCACATGTAAGAGTATTTTACTTGTTCTCTGTTTACATAGAAGGTATGCAGCTATGGTCTGTTTTACAAGCCCATTTACATCCCTGTATATAGGCTGGGGAATAAAATGGCCCATTTTTCAGCAGATATCTTGCGCCCTTCATGCTTATCTGGCAGCCGCATGAACAAGTGAGCTTTATGCTGTATGACTGCTCATAATGGGCTCCAGCAACTTCTACCTGAATCTCCAACTCAAAGTATAATATGTGGAGAGGGGCAATGATCAGAGATGTCACAGACCGTGTTCGGCGTCACACTCTGTCTTTGTTCAGATTAGCCGGTTTTTAGTGGTAATTTCAAAGTCTGTGATTTGCACATGAAGGAGGAAACAACTGGGTTTGGGGTTCAAGGTAGCTCTGTGGCCATGAATCGGCTACTTATTCAACAAAGCCAAGGTAAAAACTGTTTTCCATTCTATATCTGCTTCAAATTGAAATAAACCTTTTGTTCTTCCAAGAAACACCCACAAATTATTTATTTTTCTCATTCAGTGAAGACTCTCAGTCATGTATGGCATAATGGCAAACATTTGGCACAATGCTAATCTTTGTAGTGAAAAACATAAACACCAACATGTCACAACACCCTTAGAAATATGCTAGCGACAGATGCTAGCACCCATGAGTTTTAGTCTACTCGGTACCACATCCGCCAATGCTCATGTGCTGCAGGTTTGAGCCCACTGTGGGGCCTGACTGCGCAGTACACATAATGCAGGTTGCACAACTATCATGACAAATATATATTGGTTGTTCAGGGGTTTTCATTACAAAAAATAAAATAATGGATAGACCTACCTGTTTTTCACCTGTCAACCTTGTCCTTCTCTTTACCTCTTCTTTTCCGGTCTTCTTTTTCTTGTCTCCTACATTTCTTTTTCCTTTTTTCCGCTTTCTGTCATTCTTCAGAAGAACGTGTTGTACCGCTAGAGGTGTCCCGCTCCAAGCTCTCACGCCACCTGCAGGGTGTTGTGTTCCGCTGCCACAAATGCACCTTCACCTGCTCTAGTGATGAAAGCCTCCAGCTGCATATCCATAAGCATGATGAGATAAAGCCCTACCAGTGCCAGCTCTGCTACTACGACAGCAAGTACAAGCAGGCTCTGGAGAACCACCTGCGGGATGAGCACAAGGTCAGGCTTCAGCCTTTATTATATTGGTATTCTAACTGTCTGTTGTACTATTATGTTGTGTACTATTACATGTCTATCTCAGACCCTTGCTCCCTGGTAGTGGATAAGTATGACATGTATACTAACTGACTGACTAAATTCAGTTTCATTTGTAATTCACATTTTAAGTCTTGCTGCACAGAAGCCTAGTTAAAGAAATACCAACAGTAGCTAGCTATATGAAGGGTTATAGTAAACCTTCTTAGTGTAACCAGTTTTTCCTCATCTGCCAATGTTTAAAACCCTCTTTCTTTATGCCCCAGGTGATACGAAACTTTGAGATTATGGGACGGGTCAGTCTGGACCAGCTGGAGGCTCTGAAGAATAAGATGAACAACCTCAGCAGTGGCGAGGAAGAGGAACAGGTTGAAGGACAGGAAGAAGAAGGAACAAAGGAGCAGAAGGAAAATGAAGAAGTGGTGGGAGTTAATGAGATGGATGTACAAGAAGATGAGTCTGAAAGGCCTGAGGCTAAAGGTACAGCATTAGTGAATAAGAGTGGGGGGCTCAGAAAGATATAAGCTATTACATGTAAGCATTGTTTAATTATATGAAGGTAGGGATGGGCCCAACGTTGAATACATTGTCCAAAACAGTGCAAATAATGACTTAGTTTTCCAAACTGTAGAACTGTACATTATCCATTTTACACTGTAATGTTTTAAGGAACACACCAACATTTTGGGAAATAAGCGTATTCACTGTCTGCCCCAGAATTAGATATGATGATGTATACCCTTCTTGTCTCTGTGCGTGTGTAACTGTAACCAGCTGGTCCGTAGCTGTGCCGTAATGTACGTTGGTAAACCTCCCTCTCGACGCCTTAAGTGTCATGCTAGTGAGAGAGCTAGCAGCCTGGGCTTTTAGCTCGATTGCTTTATTCTCATTCAAGCAAAGCACTGCTTCTTGGGATTTGCAGAAGTAACAATGGAGCTTTTCAGGTGCTCCGCCCAAGTAGCAGTGCTACGACAACCTTTGGACATATATTTTCTTTAGCTTTTAAGATATTTTTAGGGTATGAGAAGAACACTTAATTAAAATAGTAAAAGTAAGTGTGTGTGTGTGTGTGTGTGTGTGTGTGTCTTTGAACAACAATATAGCAGTATATTGCCAGATATAGAACATGACATATAAATCCACTTTGTGTCAGGCTCTGAGTCTATAATTGTATCTGTTGTTGTGGCTTACAGTAGCACCTACTCTTTTTTTATTCTGTTTTTCCTGACTTTACCATATAGATAGCGATTCTTCAGAGACTCCCTGCTCCCAAAGTTGTGGGAGCATCACTGGCAAGGAAAAACGCTTTCCCTGTGAGTTCTGTGGCCGTTCTTTCACCAATAGCTCAGAGTGGGAACGGCATGTACTTCGGCATGGCATGTGAGTTTTCTCCTTTTTCTATAATACTGGTTGCTCACTTTTCTTTTTTGACAGTTTTTTCACAAATGCATTATTGGGTGTTGATATTCATTAAGAATTACGGCCAAGGCTCAACATCCCTAAAGTGACTGATTTGTCACAGGACTGGTCTGAAAAAAAAAACTACCGTAAATCCTTAAATTATGGCCGGGATTCTATTTATAGCCGGGCCTCGGATAATAGCCGGGGTTGTGGTTGATTCGGATAAATAAAGGCCGGCCCCAAAATACAGTCGGGGCTATCAGTCCACGAGCACTAGAAGACATTGTTTCGATTTAACTCAATGAAATAAAAGAGCTCTTCTTAATATTTTATATTGTTGGCCACTTGTTATTGATCATGAAGGCGTCTGGCAAGTTCTTATTTCATAAGTAACCTTTTACTTTATTTCTAAGAATAAAAGATCGCCTAATAAGAAATAAAGGCCCCAAATACAAGCCTGCCCCAAATAAAGACCTGTGCTTTATAAGTAAATAAAATACCCCGGTCACACTTTGAGGATTTACAGTAATGTTTTTTACTAAAAGACTTTTTGTATTTGGATAACATATGGCCTATAGCATTTGAGTTCAATTGCACTGCAATATAAATAGTCCCTGTTTGTCAGCTGTCAATCATGATCATACTCAGTTTCATTTAAAACGTATAGGTTTTGGAATTTTTGTGGCATAATGTTATTACTTAGTTTTAGTTTTCCATGCCACTGATATTGTTTACGATTTGACATTTGTCCTTTCTTGACAGGTCAGTTAACAACAGTTCAGATGCCAGCCTCATCCCAGCAATAGGAACAACAGCTCAGCATCTTATTGGCTCTGCTGTCTGGATGGATAGAGGTGGCAGCCAACCTAGTAGTCCAATCAATTTGGAGACTGAATATCCATCAGATCTATCAAAAAGTATCAATTTGAATGAGGAAAACAAAGAAATGCTTGACCAAAAATGAGCTGGACGATACCATATTGCTGTGAAGAATTTGGAGTCAACTGAATGGGCTGCTTCATATACCCTTAAATTGTCAAAAAAGGCTCAATTAACCATTATGTAATCCATTGTTAATTTTTTTAGTGTTGCACATTAAGTTGTAATCCATCTATTGTTTAAAGTTAAACCCATGAATAACTTGGTCCCATTGGACATATCCTAATATATTGGTAACCAATAGCTAATAGAACTGTGAAGTCATCATTTGGGTCAAATCTTAGCTTCCTGATGGTGGTTCTTGGGATGACTAAAAAGAGGGAATGTAATAGACAGTGTACAAAATGAGGATAGTAAAGCAGTGTCCGTTCCAAACACTTGGTCATTGTATTTAGCCGGACTGGCCTTTGATGTTCTAACTTTACTGAAGGGGCCTGTAGTCATGGCGGTTCTGTTTTGTCATCCTCTAAAGTGCTCCCTGATCTCTTCACTCTCTTGTAGTATTGCACGTAAAGGTGCAGTCCTCAATTCTAATTCCATCACCTTTTCTTAAATTCAGTGAATTGCTCCTCACTGTCCTTAAAAAGAAACTCAGGTGTTTGTGCACAGTCCTGGCTCTGTAAATGTGACCCTGCGAAACCAGTCGCTCTGCGCACGGTGCTATTTTGAGAAAATCCACGATAACGTTACGTTTTCGCATAATTCGACAGTATACAGTCTACACTTTCATATTGTGAACAAATTTCACGGGAAAACATACGTTTTGACTGTTTAACCCTCTCTGTAATAATTGTGCCCTCACACTATCGCACGTGACAATTTAAAGAAGACTTAAAAAGGTGATTTTCTCCTCTTCTGGCGTATCGTGACAGGAGAACCATGACAACTTTGGATGCGGTTATCTTAGCGATACTTTTTGCAATAGCCTACCCTCGATATACATATCATTGGAAAGCCTAGTTTATGGCCGTTCATGTGAGCATGATAACTTAATTTTGTAAATTTTACCAAAGCGACTGGTTTCGCCTTGCAGGGAAACGACTAGGTTTAGACAGAGCCATAAACAATCCAGCCAATCAACACATGTGCTTCAGGAGCATGGAAAAAGAGAGGGATGTTCTTTGACTGTTGAGCTCAAATATCTGCAGCCTTTTGCAAAACCAAAACCCGAATCGTGGGCTGCATCTTTACTCAAAGTAGAAAGGTTTCTGTGATTTGACCTGAATATTTTTTGTTATTTGTATGTTTGCTTTATTAGACCCATTTTTAATCCAGATATATTCCTTTAGGAATATTGATGTGTTATTTATCTTAATGTCAAAGAAGTTTAATTTTTTATAGATCTTAAGATATTGACACTGGCCCTAAAATTGTGTAGCAAATTGCTACTGATATTTGTGATATGTTTCACTTGCCTCCATAGGCATTCCCTGCACTTCCTAATGCTTACTGCTTTTAACAACGTCTGACCAACTCCAGGATGGCACATATTTTCACTTCTTATACATAGTATGCACAGTATACATATGCATAGTATATATATTGTGTATATAAGGTATACAGAATATACATATCCCTTTTTTATTTGGTGTGTCTGTCAGAAGTTTTTAATGAATTGGGTTCAAGTGCAAATCGATCTCTATTGTTTGATGGATGACTCCATATATAGTTAAGTAGATATCAACAATGTAGCTATGGATCTCAGGTAGTACTTTCACCACACACACATTTTCAATACTGAAGTATCTTCTGATCTAGGAAGTAGCAGTATGTTGGTCTGTGCATCAACACAAACAGCAACAAATGTGCTATATTCAATAAAATACACCGTCAGAAGGGAAATTTCTCTGCACAGGGGAAATCTCACAGGGGAGAAGCTTTTCATTTGCATTTTAAAATACATATGAACAACTAAGAAAATATGTGCGGTCATACATTTAACTACATAGAAAGAAAACTTTTTGTGCTATGGAAAGCAAAATAACATGTGCCATCCTGTTGTGATGACATAGAAGCCTGGTGTGCCATCAGTTTATTATGGGGGGAAATAAAAGCAGAGATTGTATGTATTGGAAGTTGCTGCTCTAATACCCCAAAGCCTTATTAGATTCTGAAATAATATGTTGTAGCTCGGTGAATATGCCAACCAACAACAAAGTTATCTCAACACACACACACATAAAAAAAACATTCAATAATTGAACTAATAATTATGTCCAGAACAACAATTTGTATTTGTTTTTCTTTTTCTTTTTTAAGACAAAAGCAAGAGAAAACTCTCATTGGTACCAAAACTGCCAGCCTTATTAATTTGCTGGCTGTCTTTGAGATTGTCTTTCCTGAGCAATGAACCATTGTTGCAAGGAAGGAGAGCCCAAGTGCCATGTGGTGCATTCTGGGATCTCTGCATGCCGAATGCAGCTATGTATAGAACTACTTGTCAAGTGTTTGAAACTGATGTGTTTCAGAAAAGACTCTTACCTTTTACCCTTTTAAATGTCTAAAATCATATGAAACAACCTAAAAAGGTAACTTTTTGGAGTTTTTCCAATCTCAATCAAATGTTAAAAGCTGTTGTTAAAATGTCTGGTTAAGAAATATCTCTTTTTTTTGTACCTTCAAATTCCGGGAGTTGTTTTGGTGACCTGCCTTTTCATCCCTCTCTTCCTTTATAAGGACTAGCATAGCTTTTTAAAAAAGATATATATATATAAATATATATATATATATCTCATTTTAGGAAAAAAACATTGGAGAATAAGCTTTTGAGTGACTGCTATTAGCTGTCAGTCTCATTCATAACACACTGGATATGTGTAAATATTTTAGTTTTTGTCTTTCCATCTCTTCTGACTGTTGAAGTTCTTCATAGACTTAGGTCCTACATCTTGCCTTTCTCCTGTGAAAGTTTGGTCCCAGATGGTGGGTTGTCATGTTGCCTAGAATGAATGTTTACAATTTTATTCCATTTATTTCTGGATGATGTAAATATTGTAATTCATTGTCTTTTTTTAACTTGTTAATAAAGTTATCAGATAATGTTACAGTGAACTGTCTCCTTATTTGAGTCTTCGAAATTGAACTGATACAGGTAACTCTGCTGCATTGATTGAGATGATCCATCAGCGTGTTTGGATCTCAGCATACCCATGTTTTAATACTCAATGCTAATGCTAAGTGGGAAACCCATAGCATCACCAATACCCAATTTCAGGATCACCTCCGCTCCACAATTCAGTACCACACCGTTCAGTCTTCACATGTTTTTGAGAATAGTTTTATAACTTCAATTATTTGTCGTTGTGATCTTTTATGAAATCATGTGCCTTATGCAGGCACGGCTGGTGGTAGATCTCTAGAATGGCTGGGAGTCTCCACCACTCACTAGTATGTTTGTAATAGGATGCAAGTCTAAAAGTATATCAGAACTTGAGGTGTCTTGCAAAGCAGACTGGGTGAAAACTGAGAAAGACATTCTTAAAAGTCTACAGAACTTTTGTACAGAACTTTCTTAGCTGTGATATTTGACAAAGGGTTTTTACTATATTGCACATACAGTTATTGTTGTTAAATTCTTCTTTACACTTCACAATTCTTCAAAATCCTGTTTCAGCAGGGTTGAAACATTTCAACAATCTAGTAAAATTGTTAGAACTAAATAAAGACCAACATACAGATGCAGGCAACAGGTGACAAAAATACTTTTGGAATGAGCAATGTGATCATTATATGGTGGCAGTTATTTTTGTTGTGTATTTTACTGTAATGTTTCTGTCTTGTTGTCATAAGGGTTTTATTATGCATCACTCCTTTTCCCAATTTTACACTGATTTCTTATTTTAATCAAAGGCTCTGTTCTGGTCTCCCTGACCCCATTCTTACTTTCCTTTTGAGAGATGATTTCACAGGTCTAACATCATCTTTAAAAATATCTGGAAGACGTGTTGGATCACAAGTAATCTCAGAGGCTCATCACTTCACAGGAGCTGCCTGAAGACACGTGACCCCATGGGATGACTGATCAGCCATGCTGTGGAGCTGCGTCTTAGCAACACTGAGGGAATGTCAGATGAGATGGGGTGCTCTGGCATCCAAAGTGGAATCCAGGGCAGTGACCTCATCTGGTAATAAACTATTACTGCACCTATTCTCAACTGTTGTGTGGTGAGCATTGTCAGATTATCAAATGTTTCACCAAATATTATGAGTAAAATTTGACAATGAAAATGTTAAATATTTATCAGACTATTTGGCATAGCTCCATCCCACGTGACTCACAACAGGTGTATTGAGAAGTACTCACACATGCGTACAGAAAAAAACAAGCAGGGAAGAAGCTGTGTGCTCCCCATTGTTTGTGCATCTGCTGCCTATTCAGTGCATTGCCTTTTGGCAAGAGGATGCAAATATTGAAAATGCCAGCCTTAATCTCTGTTGTGATGCCGGGTAGTAGGCCTACACAGTTCAGCCTCTAAAAATAAAAAATGAATAAATATAGAGCAAAAGACTATCTTTCAGTTATTACAGATGAAATAGCCTATTGTTTCAATGTTAGATTTTGCCAAAGTATGATGTCAAACTAACTAGGGGTGTAAAGATTAACCGATACGTATCGGTATCCGTTTTTAACGTGTAAGATACGGCTACATCGATACGTGAAGCCCCGTATCGGAAAAAACTGAAATGAACCGGTCGTTATATCGATTTACTTGTTATGAATCGGTTAACAACCTTTTCTGCTCTCATTCACGTTCCAAGCAGCGCGTTCATCCCACTTCCGGTTTTGAAACTATACGTGGTACGGAATTGTGGGTAATGCAGTTCGTTTTTGGTTACATTCATTGCCTTAAGTTGTCAAATGACCTCATTACCCATACATCTACTGCAATTTAAGCATGTGACAACTTGCACTCGGTCGGCTTTTGTTTTTCGAAATCCAGCGCGAAATTAAACACTTATAGCATTCCTAAACAGCAACGATAGTCTGTAGAGTAGCCTTACCTTTGATGAAGGGATTTCCTTAATGTTAAATAATAATTTGGCTCTTGCTGCTAAAACGATGCACAAATTATTAGCCAATGATTTTGTTCATATTCACTCAGACTTGTGGCATTATAGGTTTCTGCATTAGGTCTACTGTTGGAACAAAATAAGCCCAGAGAGTTCATTGATTTGTAGGCCTATTTTATGCTTGTAGGGTAGGCTAGGCTATATGAGAAAAGGCCAAGAGTTTCTTAAGCACTTTTATTTCGGTATTGTCTTACCTCAACAAGGCTACAGCTCCATGAAAACAATCAGATATAACTCTATAAAATCTGTGAAAGATCTATAAAGTCTATAAAAAAATATTTTTATGTTGTATTTGGCTGCTGTGTTTGACTGAAATGTAGACTAATCTTTTTTCATTTCAATACAGTATATGAAACAAACCTCAGTTTAGATAATCATATTCACACATTTTTTTGCCTAATTGACAACCATGACCATGATAATTGATAATATAAAATTAATGTGCGCCATGAGCAAATGATAAAAAATCTTTCAGAATGCTTTCCATTCTTGAACTGCATCGAATCGCATTGCATCGAATCGTACTGAATCGTTTTTTATAAACATGTATCTTTTCTTGTATCGAATCGTGCCCATGTATCTAGATGCGAATCGTATCGTCTTTTACATGAGAGATTCACACCCCTAAAACTAACTAATTAAACCAATATGATTCAATATGATTCAAATTGAATGTCAGTCCATGTTGCTGCTTTTAAGTTTGACTTAAGTCCAGTTAGGTACCCTGCAACAGTGTTGCTAAATTGTTACATTTACATAGGCATATTCAGACACTTTTATCCAAAGCAATATGAAAATGAGGAATACCATTCAGGCTGCATTGCAAGGGAGACAAAAATACCACTACAATAAATACAAACTACCAGATCATGAGAGTGCAGAAGGTTAAGTACTAGTCAAAGTGTGCTTGAAGGAGTTAGTGGTGGAAGGAAGTAGAAAGGAGGGAAGAAGGGAAGTGCATGGTAAGTGCATGTTAGGTGTGTTCATTTGTTAGATGTGTTAGGAGAGGACAGGTCTTGGTAGCTATTTTCCTATTCAAGTGAATGGGGAAGCATACAGGAAGGGGCTAGATATATGTAAACTACTGCCGTATTGGCATTACAAACTAACCCCATGTATTTCTATGGAGGATTGTTTGAGTACTGTGTCTCCTCATTAGAAAGTCTCTGGTAACATAGTAGAGATGCACCGATATGGAATTTTGGGGGCGATAAAGATAACTGATATTTATCGGTTTGTTGTGGCCAATATGATAAATAACGATAACTGATAATGTTAAAGGAACCTCTCTGATTAATTGAGTGTTAGTAACGATGGATTCATCTTGGAGTCATTTTTGACTGTCACCTAACACTTCAGTCTCACATCAAGGCCATCACCAAAACAGCATTTTATCATCTGAGCAATATTGCTAAAATAAAATCTATCTTGTCATTGCGTGATGCATTCATATTGTCAAAACTTGATTATTGCAATGCCTTGTTTTCTGGTATTCCTGATAGTGCTAGAAGTCTTCAAATTGTTAAAAATGCTGCAGCAAGAATATTGATAAAAACCAAAACAAAAAATGTAACCTCATAACACCTGTATTAAGATCTCCACACTGGTTACCAGTTCAAGTCAGAGTTGATTTTAAGGTTCTCTTTTTAACTTTTAAGGCTTGCATGGACTTGCACCACTTTATTTAACTGAGCTTCAGTTCATTCCATCTGTTAATAAAACATCATCCGGTCAAAGAGCATTCGCCTTCCGTGTTCCATACCATTGGAATGGCCTTCCACTAATTGTAAGGGAAGCAGGCAGTGTTGAGATTTGTAAATCTAGATTAAATCATACCACCCACAATCACTCATTTGTAATTTGCACCCCCCGGTAAAAAATAAAATGCAATATTATACTGCTTCAATCGCCCCTATCTTCAGTTGAGAAGTTCTGAACTGCACCCAATTTCATGTGTATGATTAACCTGACATTCTCTGGGGGTATGCCAAGTTTAAAATAAATGAATTGATGTGTACATTTAGTGTCTGTACAGCAGCCTGTAGATGGTGGTATTGAGCGAAGGGTTGCTGGTAGAGGATAATGAGGAGAGGAGCTACAAGGCAGGACTGACACACACACACACACGTGCGCACACCAGGCTTGTGCAAAATTCAGAACTGAATTGAGAATGACTTGTAAATTCCCATTAAATTCTTGAATTTGAAATTAATTTGAATTGAGGTCAAAAACAGGATGTAGAAAGTTCTCAATGCTTCGGTTTACATGTAGGGACCCTCATTATTTTACCATCGAAGTGTGGTACTATTTTGAGCCTTGTGGTATAGAACGATTTCTTTTTACTTTACTCTGCCCCTAAGACATACATGGGCAACATACGGCCCGCGGGCCACATCCGGCCCGTGGGCTTTCCCTGACCGGCCCGCGTAAGGTCCGTGAAAGAACAAATAGTCAAGAGCCTAGCATAGCGATAATGCACACAAATCAATATCGTTGCTTTTATTTTGAAAGCGACTGCTATTTGTACGCCCATACATTTGTGCGTGGATGCATACGATGTAAACACCCTCACTGAATTGTGCTGGTGAATAGAATTTATGCTTCTGCGTCGACACAATGCAGTTGCCTTTAAGTCGGCGTAAACCTTTCAAAGTTTTGTGTGTCTTATGTCTGCGTCGCTCACCACCGCAAAGGTTGTCAGAACGAACTCCTGCTGTTTGTTGGCGATACAAAGTGTTAATTTCAAAACGTTACTGGCAGATAGATAGTTTACATTCGGATAACCCCGTCATTGTAACCAAAATATGTCTGAGTTTATTTGCAAAGCTTATGTTAGCGAACTAGTATGATGCTACTACCCACAGGAGTTGACCAATCACAGTTTTGTGCATAAAGTTAAAGCAAAAACATAGCCTACATTTTGAAAATAGTTTTCTTTGTGCATGTTGATTAACTAATGACAGCCTACTATTGTCTGCTCCACATTTTCATAGTCTAATTCTGCATAGAGTTAATTTAATGATGGTAATGATTTAATGATGAAATATTGCTGAGTGTTGATGAAAGTGGCACAGGCCTATGGTTGTACTGACTCCTTCACATTTTCATGGCCTAGCCTAATTATATAGATATTGTAGTACTTTTTTATATCAGTCTTTGAAAACTGAAAAAAAAATGTCAATGTCAAAAAATCATTTTCGAGAATGAGGATTAAATACTGGGCATAAATTAAATAGCCTATTGCTGTTTTTCCTTTGTCTCCCTCACATTTTCATCTGTTCTTACGAGTAGTAAACAAAACCATATGATTTACTTAATGTTATACAAGAACAGAATAGAATTGGACAGAATTGAGTTCAGACTTGAGTTCGGTATTTTGGGTCCGGCCCTCCTCAACAGTCCCAGTTTGTCATGTGGCCCCTTGGGGAAATTAGTTGCCCACCCCTGTTGTAGGGTGTGGGGGCGGTGGTAGTGTAGTGGTTAAGGAGCTGGGCTAGCGTGCAGTAGCCTGAAAGTTGTCGGTTCAATTCCTGGCTTCCACAGTTGTGCCCTTGAGCAAGGCACTTAACCCCAAGTTGCTCCGGGGACAATGTGATCCCTTGTAATATAGCTGAAATATGTAAGTCACTTTGGTCAAGAAGTGTCTGCTAAATGTAAATGTAATGTAATGTAATGTAATTGTAGGGCACTCCACTTGGGCCTGGTGCAGAGCTCGATCATGCTCTCCTTACCACTTCCTCCACTTCCATTGGGCGGGGCTCTTTCAGGTTGAAGGTCCTTGGAGCAAGTGATGCGGCCAGCCCTCTTTTGTCCAAGGAGCTGCTTGGTCAACTTGAATGGATTGGCCAAGAATGCTGCCCTCTTCCTGGCTCTCTCCTTCCGCCTCCTCCTGTGGAACTCTGCCCTCCATAAGGTCAAGAGTTGTCTCCTTAGGATTGGTCTCAGGTCCGCTAGGCCGGCTATCTCGACTTCTCCTGCTGACTTGTATTACCTTTTTAGCAGCACTGAGTTCCCCCCTGAGGTGCTGGATTTTTCTTACTCTGTGGCTTGGAACATATGCCGATGGAGCAGGCTTGGGTGCCTCAGTTCCAAATCGCTCAGTTGCGATATTCACTATGAGGGTGGTCATCGTTCTCAGTCGGTGGTCCCCATCCCCCTTGGCTGTCACTTCCAGGACCTGGCTTACATCCTCATCAAATAGTTGCCACTCTCTGTGGATTTGCATTACTGGATCCTTGGTTGGACCGAAGGGGCCAGTTGTTATGGCTACAGCTTGCTGGCTTTGGAGGCCCTGTGGGTTGTCTGGAGATGCTGTCTCTTGGGTTAGGGTGGCAGGTGAGCTGCTGACAGCAGGTGTTGGCAACACTAGGAGGCTTTGGGCACTGTGGGTTGCCTCCAGGCCTGGCTCCTCTTACGTCTTACCAGAAGTCACTTCTGTGCGTTGTATCAATGTTGCTGCTGTCAAGCATCTCATTCTGCCCTCACACTGTATTGTCAATGTCATTATTCCTTTGTCCTGTGTTGTTATCCTTGAGTCCGTCCCCAACCCCCCTCCTCAGGCACCCATGGGGGTATGTTTCTTTTGTGGATATTGTAGCTTGCTTTTGGGTTCTTGGTTTGGGCTGCCAACCCTCTCCACCCCGGGTTGCCGTCTCTCCGGCTGTCATCTGTCTCTCCAGATTTCACCACCTAATCAATTATTTTGTTTTAGGTTTATAATTTAGAAATATATAGACCACTGGACTTGGATAAGACCAGCTAGAACATTTGGCGAGACTAATGCCCGAGACCAAGACAAGCCTGAGTCCAAATACCAGTGAGTCCAAGACTGAGACCATAAAAAACGTCTGGACTCCAGTACTACAGCCCTGTCATTGGGGTGTTACAGTAGTTGAGATGAGGGATAACCATGGTCTGTACCAAAAGGTGGGTGGCATGTTGAGTTAGGTAGCCTATGGCCTGATTTTTCTCATATTGAAGGGTGCGAAGTGGCACAACCAGGCAACGGAGTCAGTGCAGCAAACATCAGTGCAGCACTCCACCAATCAGGCCTTTATGGTAGAGTGGACAAATGGAAGTTTCCCATAAAGCACCTGAACGACTCTCAGACCATGAGAAGTAAAATCTGGTCTGGTGAAACAAAGACTGAACTATTTGGCCACAATTCCCAACGTTTTGTGGAAGAATTCAGGCACTGAGCTGCACTGATGGTTGCCCTTCTTTACGCTTCTCTCATCTTATCAAAGAAACTCTGGATCTCTTTCATCATCTGGTCGTTCAACTAGCCCTGTTTCCAAGCTGAATATTTAGTTTTTGACCATTTCAAAATAGTTGCCAAAATGGTGTTGGTTAAAATGTTTTTTTTAGCCTGTACGGTTTTACTATAACAGGTTTTTCACCTGGGACCTGAGAGGATGAGAAGGTGTACTGCTGAAGCATGACTGATTTAGGTCCTGCTCCATTTAATGATTTATAAACAAGCAATAGTGCTTTAAAGTCAATTCTGTGACTTACTGGAAGCCAGTGCAGGGACTTAAGAATTGGAGTAATGTGGTCAGTTCTTTTAGTTTTTGTTAGAATCCTAGCTGCTGAATTTTGTATCACTTGAAGCTGTTTAATAGTCTTTTTAGGAAGGCCTGTGAACAGTCCATTGCAGTAATCAAAGTTTCACAGACAGAGATAAATGCATGAATGAGTTTTTCTACTGTAAGTCATGTTTTGACATCAGCCTCTAAGTTTGGGAATATTTTTGAGGTGGTAAAAAGCTGATTTGGTTATCGCTTTCATGTGGCTGTTGAAATCACTGTCACTTAATACACCAAGATTTTTAACAGAAGGCCCTATCCTTTGCCTTCAAGTCTTTTGTGTCAAGTGGCAACCCTAAGTCTTTCCTCTTTTTTACCAAATATAATTACTTCAGTTTTTTCTTTGTTCAGCTAAAGACAATTTTGAGACATCCAGGTGTTCATTTGTTCTATACACTGACACATCGATTCAAGGGAACCAGTCGTTTGGTGACAGAGCTAAATAAATGTGTGTGTCATCTGCTTAGCTATGATATGAAATCAAATTACTTTGGATGATTTGTCCAAGTGGGAGCATAATAGAGGTTGAACAATAGTGCCCCCAAGATCGGCCCCTGGGTGGGCTATGCGAATGGTAAGTAAAAGTAGTGGATCTTGGTCAAGGAATAAAAGGACGGGCCAGCAACATTTACAAATTCGTAATATTTAATATTCATTTTACGCAGGGATGGATTACTGCACGGGCCTACCGGGCCCAGGCCCAGGGGCCCAAGGGGTCAGGGGGCCCTGAAGCCCAAGTCTTTGCATGGAATCATTGCCTCAATATCAACAAATCAGGATGTAGGCTATGAATCTGATTGAATTTAGTATTGGCCATCCCCAAAATGCACCAGAATACAGGAAATCACATCAAACAAATAAAAAAAATTCTGGGGGAGGACTCCCAACCCCCCCTCCCACATATACGAAAATGAGTGGGGGACCCCTTAAAGCAACACCAAATAGTTTTTTGCACCTTAAAATAATGTTTCCAAAATCGTTTCAGTGGTTCATCAACTCGTAACAGGGTGAACGGCACTTCTGCATTCGCTTCGCAGCCCTCTATCGGCTATAACTACAAATTTGACTTGCATCTGAAGTCGCAATACATCGTACTTTCATAAAATCATGCAACATATTCTACCTTATCTGTGGACATTGTTATTGGCAAAGCCGGTGCTGGATAAACAAATAGTGCGTTTGACAGAGGAAAAGTTCTTTGGTGTTGCTTTTATACATCTGGGCCCAGGGGCCTGAAAGTTAATAATCCGCCCATGATTTTACAAGACAGTTTACATCATTAGACACATTTACAGAACTCTTAACGCTTTACAGAAGGGTCCCCTTTGGTCAGGCAATGACCTAGAGACCACGTGAAATATCCGCGCAATTACAAGCAGTTGCGCATGCCTACTAAGTGTTTGAGGTAGGTTGGTTGGTTTGTTTATGCGCTGAAAAAAGCGAAAGCGTAATGGCGGCAGGCAGACTGTAATGAGCTAGCAAAATTAGCCAGGAATCCTTACCCAGAGCTTGTAAGAGAACTGAGGGTTGGAATAGTCATAAGACTTTCTTTAAAATATTGTCGTCAAAATGCAGATCACATTGAAAACCCTGCAACAGCAAACTTTTAAAATCGACATTGACGCAGAAGAAACGGTGAGAGTTTGAAACCATGCATTTGTCCGAAGGGGGTGGACGGACTCTACGATGAGTTAGCTAGCTAGTTAGCTAGCGAGCAATTTAACGAATAGTTTCCCTCAGAAAGGTGAAAGACTCAAGATTTCAGCTGTCAACACCTGTAAGAGGTCAAGGCTTTGTTCCTTGTGGACAACGCTGCCTTTCATTGCACTTTAATTTCACTTTCGTTTATTTCCTATGGGAACTATGTAGCCAGGTAGTAAAGACGTGGCTAACAGTTCTAAGGTACAGGCTGAGTAATGCTAGCCTGTAGCCCAATAGCATTGACATTAACTAGGCTAGCAAGCTAGATGCTAATTGTATATTGTAGCTAAGTGGCTCATGTTGATTAACTTAGTTTCGCAATCCTTTAGGGTACGACTATACAGCGTGAGACCCTTCTCCAGCATCTATTACTCGATGACTGCACAAGTAACTTAACGCTATATATGTTGGCCTTCACTAGAAGTAACGTAAACTATGGCATGTTTATGTCGGATTTCCTAGCTAACGTTACTAGCTGTTTTGCCATAGCAAGAAATGTGGATGGCTTAACCTTTTAATTTCTATTTTGAATGTTCATATATTTAAATAACTGTAAGTACCTATATTTTGTTGGGTATTGTTGCCATCTCATCACGTATTTAGAGATAATAAAAAAAAAAACATTCTGCCTATTTGTCAGTAACTTTTCTACAACAAGCTAGGCAGGATAACGTTAACGTCAGTATGCTAACGTTACAGTGGAGGTGTACGCTATCACCATGTTCGTTAGGAAGTGGAATGTCCCCAGCCATTTGGCAAGTTTGTCAAGCCAGCATGCCACTCGTGCATATTATATATGGAATGCCTTCGAAATATAAAAAACCGATTAGGCTAACTCTGTCTGGAGGAACTTGACTAGCTAAGTGCATGTATCGAGGCAAGATTTATTTAACGTTAACCATTTTCCTTCATGTGAATCCTACATTGCTCATTTTTTGTATTATCATATGACAAAGCTCGTTTCTCCCAATACCTTTTAATCCTGAATTTGCACTATTTGCTGTCAATAGACCTTGTTATCAGTCATTTCAAACTATTGAAGGCTGTTTAAACTGAGCATGCCACACATTTGACAGGTTTGCTTCATTAGGGTGACCAGATTTGGGTTTGTGAAAAAGAGGACACTTCAGTGGGGTGGGGGGGGGGGGCTGGCCTCAAAAGACTATTTTGAAAACATGAAAGTTTTAAATGTGCAAAAACAATAATTACAATAACAGCAGGGCTGTTGAGCTCTATACTCGCAAGATACATTTGGATGGCGACCCATCTTTAATGTTGCATAGCATCTCTAAATTTGATCCAAGGTGTTTCTGAAAATACATGAATCTTTTACAGTAGCTCTATAATTTTGAACAATCTGTTTTAGAGCTTAATAGTCCTGACCTATGAAAACAGTTGTGTTGATAGGGACTGATGTGGATATGTTGTCCATTTTCAATCTATCTATCAAACCATCTATTCAATCATGTCTGGTCTATTATTAGGCCTACCTCTTTTCAATCCATTATTATTAGATATTTCTTTTGTAAAGAAATAGGCCTACATCTATCCCTCATGTTATGCCAACATATTTAATTCACCTGAATATAGGCTGCAGTAGATAGAGGATTATTGACATCTGCTGTTGTCAGTGTGCAGGCTATCCCTTAAAGGCAGTTTAAAGGTTCAGCTAAATAAATAGCTCAGACAATGGCAGAAGTGCCGTTCGTCATGTTACAGTCTATGGTTATGAGGTTGTGCCATCAAAATGATTTTGGAGACGTAATGTTAAGGTCGAAAAACTCTGTCACTTTAGCTGATGAGCTCTCACCCCTCGCTGCCTTTCGATGCTTTGCTGAACATTGTGTAGCCTACCTGTAGGTCGTTGGCACCTTTATTTGTGACCGACGCGTAAGTGCCTGCTTTGCAGGTCCGGCACTCAGCTTCATGTTGATATCGACCGAGACAAAAACATGGAAATTTACGTTTTAATTCGTCCGTGAACTTACACTAAACAAGGAAGTTTGCGCTATTGAGGTGACTGACTGACCAATTAAATGTTTGAGATTACTATCGACCAATGACTGTATAGGTCAGGCTCTACACCCTACACTTTCCACTCAATGCAAAGCGAACTGTAGGGGGAGGCCGTGACTAGTATGTGAACGAAAGACATAGATATATCCATGAATGAAAGAGAGAGCAATGCAAATTCGCTGTAAACATGTTTGGGGCTAGAATAACAAAATCCCGGATGACTTTGAAATTCCGCCCGGACACATTTTTAGGTTTCAAAAAGAGGACATGTCCGGGCAAAAGAGGACGTCTGGTCACCCTAGCTTCATTCTATCTGTTGATATTCACTTACTATGGGCATGTCATTCACTAACGCCATAAATGCACATTCCATATCACGTTCGTAACTCGTTATGTAGGTTTCCGGGTAGGCTATGTGGTTGTAGTCTGGTGGTGTTTTATAGGTATGTTTTTGCTATGCCGTGGGGGTGAATCTGTGTCAGAGAGAAACTCATAATCCAAAATATCATTGTGACACTGAAGTTCTTTTTAGTAGTGCATATAGTAGCAAGACATGGTTGCATATTCTTGGGTATCATTTTGGGAACGCTGGTAATGAATACATTCATTTGACTCTTCTTTCACCTTTTCCCTTCAGGTAAAGGCCTTAAAGGAAAAAATAGAGAATGAGAAGGGAAAGGAATGTTTTCCAGTTGCAGGACAGAAGTTGATATATGCAGGTATGACTCTCTTTATTTTCCTGCCTCCTTTTCTATTTCTTGTATGAATGCGCTCTCAGTTTATTGTGTTAATGTATAATTTCCCCAACTGAATTCTACGTCAAGCTGGTCAGAGAAGCTGTGCTGCATCTGCAAGTCACTTGCCTAGATGGGGCTCATGTGGGTCAGATAGGGTGGTTTGGATAGATATGCAGCAGAGTACTGATGGGTAAATTGTACTATTCTCAGGTCAAATGTAAATAGATTTTCTTCTTCTTTGTAGGCAAAATCCTTAACGATGACACAGCTCTGAAGGAATATAAAATAGATGAGAAAAACTTTGTGGTTGTCATGGTAGCAAAGGTAAGTGAGCCTTTATTAACCTCCATTGAAAGATTTACTAGCTGCTCATGACCAACACTTTGGTCCTGGAGAATCCTGTAATGATTCAAATATGGTTTGCAGCTGAAGCAGGAAGGGCTAATATATTTCTGTACAAAATCTAAGCGAACCAAATGTTCTGAAAATGTATCTACAGAGATGTTCCTCCATAGAATTAGTTAAGCCTACTTACAGTCAGCAGTGCAAGACTGAAATAAGCATAGCGGCAGCACATGAAAGCATAGATGCGGTATCTCTATCCAGTAACGGTAGTGGCAAAAATTAGAGCGCAGAGATTAAAGTTCTCCGTCGCTACGACGGATTTCCGTCAATTTGATTTTAGAAATGCCATTTTTGAGATCGATGCAGATCCGATGAGAGAGAGAAAATGGGAGGTCTATCACTTTTTCTTTTTCTAAGGCAACTACAAATATTAGGTCCGATGAATGAATGAATTTTGTGCTGTTAAATGTTTACGGACCTAATAGTGTTCTTGAGAACTTTCTGTGTCTCAATCAGTGACAGCTCAAGGCTCCAAGTTTCGCTTTGTTTATGTTGTAGCCTATACACTTGTCTCATTAGCCCATTTGCTTAAAAAACACACATTTTAGGAGGGGGGGGTTGAAAATGATTATTTACAATTAAAGCTTAATGTCATAGGTCACATCCCACCTGTGAGCTAAACTATTACACGTATCTTTGATGTCAATACATTGTAGGTGTGTAGGTCTAATTGAGTTCCTTGATTGCATAACTTCACTTAGTAAATTGGGGAGACTAAACTATGTTGTGATAAGACTTTAGCAGAGTTAACTTGAATGCAGCAGTTTTGAACAAATTTGCGCAGCATGGTCACAATGCTAAGCGGATTTAATAGAAATTTAGCCCGTCATCTTTTTATGCAATGTTTCTATGTACCAACAACAATCCTTAATGTTTTGTTGAATGTACATGCAGAGGAGGAGCAGCAGATCCGTTATGAGAGGGGGCGGGGAAAGGCTGCGTGTGTCAAAAGCACAGCTCAATGAAAGGATTTTATCTAATTTAAACAGTACAGCATAGAACATTATTGTGTGACGGCCACTGTTGATTTTATGGCGGCCCACCACAGATTAGTCAATGTATGGAAAAACACTGTGGAAACGGGGGAGAACGGCAAGCCATACAGTTCATGGTCTCGGGGGTTTGCTTTTGCATGGTTTGCTGCAAGAAAATTGTTTATGGAAGCAATGGGAAAAAAGTTTTATCACGCCACCAGTCTGAAGATGGTCATAAGGCTAGCGTTCATGCTCTTCAGGACACATCTTCCATACCTGGTGCAACTGCCACCACGACAGAGGTAGACTACACGCAGTCAGCCATGTTTATTTATGGCTGTCTGTGTTTGTGCTCAGAAAGTATGCATATGTTCTTTCATAGCACAACACGACCTGTCCCTCACCATATTGCAACCTCTTGTCAACCTTATACGATCCGTTGCTGAAGACAAGAGTGCCCTCTCCAGATTGGCGTTATTGTATGTACAGACCGCCTACATGAGCACACACGGTATTGCTGCTCATTGGAAAACTGAGTTCTCTGTCAAACTCAAAACTACCATTTTTTTCTTTTTATCATCGTTTCCCAACCTTGGGGTCATGTGGGGTCGCCTGAGATACTGGGTATTAGGGCTGGGCGATATGGCTGAAAACTGTATCACGGTATAAGTATTTCATATCGGTCGATATCGATAATTATTTAACATTTTTTTAACATTAACCTTCCTCTGATTTGAATCACCTCAGTTATCAATCAAAGCAAACAGGGAAAAGAAATAGCAACACAATCATGAAAAACACTCAAATAAATAATTGTGCACATAAGTCTGAATGAAAAGCAGCACTGGTTGAAGCCTGGAAATATTGTAAACAAAGTAATTTGCTAGTAAGTCTACTGGTTAGACTGTTCAGTTTCCCCACGTGTGTTTACGTTTCAAATGAATACTTTTTCTCCTTGGGACAGGCCCGTTTGAGTCTTGGAAAATACTTTTCCATTTGCATCGGGATTGAGTTGATTAGAATTTAGCAGTCAATTTCAATGCAACAGTTTTGAACAAATTCGTGCAGCGTGCTAATGATGCTAACCGGATTTAATAGCAATTCAGTCGTCTTACCCGATTGTGAATGTTTGGAATACATGTGCATGCTGAGGAGGGATGCACCTAGAGAGAGAGGGAGAGAGAGAGCGCACGGGGCAAGGACTCATTGAGAGTCTGTGTTGAGGTAGGCCTACTTCTATCGTCTACTCTGGTAGAGTTGCACATACTAGCTACAATGCAAGATTTATTTATGGACAACGTAAGGCGGGAGGTGTGTGTTGCTTTTAATTATCGAATGTTCTATCGAACACATTTTTTATTGATATCGATTACATGTCTATTGCGATACATATCGCTATCGTTTTATCGCCCAGCCCTACTGGGTATCTTACAATTGACCAGTATTTAATGTACATTAAAATATACATTAAATAGAAAAATAAAAAAAAAACCATGATGTCTTAGTTAAGTAACGGATCCTTCATTATAATTTAGCTAAGTAAAAATAGACTTAAAATAGCATGTTTGAACGGGCACTGCACTAGTAATGTTAATTGTGTAATGACATGAGTGCTCAAGGGACAGTGAGGTGTGTGTGTGTGTGCTGTCTGTCCGTTCTGTCTGATGGTGGATGTTTGTATTACGAATTAGTGATGTTCGATGTATCTTCTAAATTATCACAAAACCCGACACAAAACAAAGCTAGTCTGTCACCTGAATTTACACCAGATATGAATATTGATTATTTAATTTCAAAACTAACATGGAGTTGCCCTTTGCTGCTCATGAAAAACTTTGGAACCTGCCTGCAGGGCTTTACACATTGATCCTAAGTGATAAGGTGCAGCTTGGAGATGGCATGGCATTCCAATTCATCTGAAAAGTGTTTCCTAAGGTATAGGTCAGCGCTCTGTTTTGGCTAGTTATATCGCTGTGTGCACAGGAGCAGGACCTTGCTATGTGTTGCCCACTGCTTCGTGGCCTAGGTGATGTTCTTAGACCAGGGGTCTCCAACCTTTTCTTCTGGGAGCAACTTTGATAAAATGAATGTGGCCAAGTGCTACTAAGATGCATTGCAAGTTAGCTCTGGGGTAGCAAATTAAGTTTTCCGTCTTAACATGGGAGCCACTCAAAGGCAGAGGACAAAACTGTGTTGAGCAAAACGTCTGCATTTCAGACTTCTTTGTCCCAGCGAGAGTTTAATAGGTGCAATAATTCATAACCCCCATGTTATTTTAAAATAGCGCAATTCCACGGAAAATTGACTTTTTGTCACATCCAAAACACCAGTGAAATGCCTTGGCATTTTTATGATGTGAATGATAACATTCATTTTTTGTGCATTTTCTCATGTACATTCTTCAGCCAAAAATAGCAAATGCTCAAATGTCATGTAATCATACCATATACCATACCATCACATTTTATTGGCGTTATGGATGTTACAAAAAACTTCATTTTCCATGGAATTGCCCAATAGGAAAAATCACAAGATACCGGATCTCAAAGATGGCAGCTTTTTTTTCAGAGGTCTGTACGGTTGGTTACTTACATTACAGGAAGGGTTGGGATGTGTACAACTGCCATTGGTGTTACGAACATACATTTCTTTGAAGGATTTTTTTGAGAGCTGTGTCTCCTAATTATAAAGTGTCTGGCTTTTTACAACCCATATAGCCACAAAAAAATTGTGAATTGAGACTGCATGGATGTCTGCTAGATTTTAGATTTTTTTTTAGATCTTTTGTTTTTTTAAACTCCAACTGTACTAGTTATGCCTCCACTAAGCAACCTGTTACGATTGGACTGTTTCCGCTGCTGTTACATTCCCTGTATGGTTGTTCCTTAGTGATATGTGGGTGTGGTGGAGGAACAGTAGGCAACCAATCATTACGTTTAGAACTTGCCTTCAAGTAAAAAGATTTAAAAAAAAAGGATAAAAGTGTTTGGTAAATATCAGTCACCTTTATATCCTTCCCTACAGCAGGAGGGGAATGTGAGGTAGTGTTTAGGAAGGGCTCTGCGTAATTGGATGGGTAGGTTGCTTCAGCAGTAACATGGTGATTTTAAACTTCAGATGTAATAGACTTACTGACTCTCTTGTCATGCAGCCTAAAGCAGCTCCTGCTGTAGCTCAGCCTTCCACTGCTACAACAACCACAACTAGCTCCAGCACTACAGCCTCTACTACCCCCTCTAGTGCAGGGGCAACAGCTCCTGAGAACCCCCCGGAGAGTGCGTCCAAGGAGGACAAGCCTGCAGATGAGAAGCCTCCCACCAGTGCTGCACCTGCCTCCACACCTACCCGGTATTCACTGTGTTTGGGATATCCTATATGATGTCGACATATAGAAGTGTATATATACTCTTTTGATCCCGTGAGGGAAATTTGGTCTCATTTATCCGAATCCGTGAATTAGTGAAACACACTCAGCACACAGTGAACACACAGTGAGGTGAAGCACACACTTATCCCGGCGCAGTGAGCTACCTGCAACAACAGCGGCGCTCGGGGAGCAGTGAGGGGTTAGGTGCCTTGCTCAAGGGCACTACAGCGTGCCTACTGGTTGGGGTTCAAACCTGGCAACCCTTCGGTTACAAGTCCGAAGCGCTAACCAGTAGGCCACGGCTGCCCCGATCTGGTTTTGTATTCTATACTGTTTTGAAAACCTTTTGCATTTAAGTTAAAGGTACAGTCAGCTATTCTGGAGAAAGCTTGTTGATATTCAAACATAGACGAACCAAGTATATTCCTCTCTTTAGTCCTCCTTTTAGGCTCCTGCCTCAGGGCCAATGTTTGACAGGGACAGTGGATATGGTCACTTTCCAGTTTAATACAGTGTCTGTGTCTCAGGACTAGGGGTGTCACGATTCTCCAAATCCTCAATTCGATTTAATTTTCGATTTTAAGGTCACGATTCGATTTGATTTTCGATCTTTTTTGAATTACATTACTATTAATGCAATTCTCATGTTTACTTTGTTTGCCTTATTTCCAGTTCTGTTTTGGGGGGCTTTTATTTTGAAACCGTTCTTACCGTGAGCTGGGCTACTAAACGGAACCGACAATTACACGTGAACATAGAGAAATTTAATAACACAGAATGATAATTTGACTGTTATAGCACACGCCAGAGAGACACAAGGTTTGTGTTCACAGAGTATTGCACTGTTAGTGTGCATTTTATGCCTTAAAGTCATTATGGGCTAATTGGAATTAAAATAGCCCCACATCATGACATACCCTTCAACATATCTCCCGATTGGCATGGGGTACTTTCCATACCATCATCTCTCAATGCAAATCAAACCAGCTATTAGGCTAACTGAAATAAAACCATGCCAATCTAAAGGTATGGTAAAGGGTATGTGATGTGGGGCTATTTTAATTCCAAAGGTCAAGGGAACTTTATCAGGATGCAAGGGAACTTTATCAGGATGCACTTCGAATTATGCACCTTTCAGTAAATACTGGATGTTGAGGATATTTGAGCAGTTTTTTTTTTCTTTTTTGTCAAATGAAAACCAACATTAAAAGTAAACTATTACTATAACCACAAAGCCTACTAAAAGTAAACTATTACTATAACCACAAAGCCTACTAAAGCCTACCATAAAGTAGGCTAATAAATTTGTTTCTATCTCAGGTGACTTTGTAGTTCTTCAGAGCCCTAATTTTTACTATCCCTGCTGTCTTTACCATGTCCATTACAGACACTAGCATCAAGTTTACCACTGACACCTCTAACTATGTTGGACAAAGGGTCGAAATAAACATTGTATGCTTAGTGGATACTGTCATGCAAATGCAAAGACGCACCGTGACTATAATAGGTGATCGATGTCATTTCCAAAAGTCATATATTCTCCTTCAGAATTAGAATAGGTGAATAACAAATCCAAGTCTTCATCACAAGTGAACGTTTTATTTACCATTTGGTGTATTTCTGCTACAATTTGCGCAAAAACAATGATCAGAATCACTTCCGTGTCAATACAAACAAATGTACTTATTCTCCGGTTTTGTCACGTTTGATTGTACTACTTCCTGTGCACTTTGAGAAGTGATATCGGGCTTGAATCAAAGCTCTGGATGTCTGCCATCTAGAGTACAAATGAGATTTTACACTGTACTCGGGTTTATAGTTTGTTTTATTCAGTAATGACGCTTGTCGCAATTTTGCGACTTTGGCGGTTAAAGAGTTAAGGAAGAACATTTATTGATGTATAATACATCAATGATATATGATACATTATTCATTCACACGCAAAATTGGTGTCCTTAAAGGTTGTTTAAAGGGAGTCTCCCTTAAGGGGAGTTTTCATATTTTTTTTTTTAATTAAGGCATTAAGATCATAGTCAACTTTAGCATGTGTATGTACAGGGTATGTAAACGTATGAGCACAACCATAATTACTTATCTATTACAGATCTTCAGCAAATGTTAATATATTTGAAGAAGCAACATCTGCATTGGGTGAGTAGGGAGAAATCACTTGTTCATGTCAGGTCTTTGTTTCTTCATCTTTCTAACTGTTCTTGACAATGTATGGTTAGTTATGTCATTGTGTTCCCTACAAAAACTGCTTAAAGTTTTCCTTGCATGTATTTAAAAGACTTTTAAGACTACGTCATAGATTTTAGTCTCCATGTAGCTTTGCTCTGTTTGTACCCATTATCCTTCTGTCTCTCCCTCTCAGTGACAGGCCAGTCATATGAGAACATGGTGACCGAGATGATGCTAATGGGTTATGAGAGAGAGCAAGTGGTTGCTGCACTAAGGGCCAGCTTTAATAACCCAGACAGAGCTGTGGAGTACCTGCTTACGGTGAGAAAACAATATTTTTTTGTTTGAAGATCCATGTTCACACTTAAAGGAGAATTCCGGTGTGATTTTGACCTAAAGTGTTTTGAAACATGATACCGAGTGTGAACGTATGTCTCATAGCCCATCTCGGCTTGTCCGCTGCACTCAGAAATCTGGCGCTAGTTAGCCGATGCTACCAACAAGGCGGTCAATGGTGGTGCCTCGGCATCGGCATAGCCATGCAAATAAATCACTGTTTTACACCATTTACGAGGCTCAATGTATCTCCACACTTCATTGGTAGACTTCCGAGGGCCCTGACATTTAAAACGGGACATTGAGAACTTTGAAAAAGCACGGGGACAAGCCGAGATGGGCTATGAGACATACGTTCACACTCGGTATCATGTTTCAAAACACTTTAGGTCAAAATCACACCGGAATTCTCCTTTAAACCCAGACTGTGAGTTCCTTTTTTGTTTATCTTGTTAGGGCATCCCAGTGGGGGAGGGGGAGAGTAATACTGGTGCTGAGCAGGTCAGTCCTGCTGGGGGGGGCGCCCCAGCTGTCTCCACTGGAGCCCTTACTTCCCCTACAAGCACAGCTCCTTCACAGCCCGTGGCTGCATCTGGAGGTGAGAGAAAGGCATGTGCACGCACACACACACACACACACACACACACACACACTTACTTTCTTGCAGCTCTTGACTACTTCCTGGAGGTATGTAAAAGGGATGACAACTCGGAGCCCAGTGCAGGGCGTACTGATTTGTAGGGTCATTTTACTCACATGCTTGATGGGACATAAACAGGTGTGCCCTATGCTGAAAATAGGGTTCCAACGGGTCATGGAATTTCTGGAATATCATGAATATCATTTTGGAAAGTCTATTCCAGACATGTGAAGGGAATTTTATCATTTTTGGCGCCAAGTCATGGAATATCAGGGAATTTTGTTGTAGCAGTTTAAAATGTACTTGTCAAAATGCATTACAAATATATTAGGTTATATTTTAGTTGTTCGGTTTACTGCTTGCTTGAGTATTTGTGGTTAGCCCAACTTTGTTTATTCAATACCCATTTAGCCCCCATTGCTATTGAATATTTGGATTTCCTTTGGTAATTTGAGTATTGAGAAAAGGTTGTCAGGCATATTTAATTTGTACATGTTCTTGCTTATATGATGTATGATCTCCTAGCCAATCCCCTTGAATTCCTGAGGAACCAGCCCCAGTTTCAACAGATGCGGCAGATCATCCAGCAGAACCCCTCACTGCTACCAGCTCTCCTGCAACAGATAGGCAGGGAGAACCCTCAGCTTCTGCAGGTATGAACACTCTCATTACTTTCTCACATAATTTCATCTTCCTCCAGAGACCATAATCATTAATTAAAACTCATTGTGGCTGTGACTGTGGACCCATTATTTGTTGTACATGCTGCCACATCCTAACCTGACTCTCGCCAGATGAATTTCGTTCCGCCTAGCTCCACTCATCCATCTGGTATCGCTCCATTGGAGAGGTGTTTCAGAAGGCTGGGCCTTATCAAAAATCCTTGCATATGATTGGATAAGCCACTTGTCCGTCATCTTTATTGACCATCGTTTCCACCAACAAAAGCCTTCAGAGCCGTTCTCTGATGTTCTTTTAACGAAAAAATATTGGGTAGATTGGACAACACGAAAGAAATAGCAGCATCAATGTTGACGCTTGCTTCCTCGATGCAAGCTGCCATTGTTGTCTGAATGAAAACGGTCTCAGTCGCTTCTCCGCTACGTCACATCTATGAAACTCCCGCCCTGCGTCCTGATTGGCTCTACCATAAAATCTGGTGCCGAAATCACTCCCAAAGGAAGCGACCCCAGATGGATGTGAGTGGAGCTAAGCGGAGTTTGCAAAACCAACTGCAGTACAGTACAACCGCAGTACATCATACAGTTATACACAATACACAAAAATGACTAGGCACCGTTGCTCACATACAATTAAGAACAAAATTATTCATACCCCTGGCAAATATTGATTTAATGGTGATTCTCTCTTGCCCAATATGTTTGGTGTGACATGAAATATTTGCAGAGGTTTTCCTTCAGAATCTTGATGTAGTCCTTTTTTCTCATGTAATTTATTTTAACAATATTGCCAGGCCCTGAAAAACACCCACAGCTAATAAATTTCTATAAATATGTAATGTAGGCCTAATGTATCACATGTCATTAAAGTAATTTGTTAAATTGATATTTAGAGTTCAAAGAGGGTTCTCTTCATTATTCATACTATGCTATCTCAATGTGACCATCGTTAATGAAATAGGCCTACCAAGTTCAAGTTCATGAGAAGGCAATCTAGACCGGTTTTATAATTGTAGTCTGCTTTTAGCCTATATTTCCACCCTCTGTTTGAAATATAAGATAGCTATGTGCACACGATTGCGTTTTTGCAAGTTCCAAATATGTATGGAGCAATCACTCGCTGAAAAACAGAATAACTTTGAAATATGGCATCCAAACTTAAACCAGGTAGTTGTGCAATTTCTCTTGGAACTATTAGTCCACTCTCTTCCGTTCATACCAACTTGTGCTTTTTAATTTGGAAAATATTAGAGGCTTGAGGAGAAGATGGAAACATGCAAGCGCATAGGAGGAGTGCGCACAAGAAAGTATGATAACTTATTCTAAAACATAGGCTACAAAACACATAAATAGACCACGTAAATTAGGCAACATTATTTCCAACCATGATTTATCCACAAAATGTATTATAGTATGTCAATGCATGGCCAGCATATATGAAACAAGGCAGACCAACAAATCTTTACATGTTGCGGTGTCATTCATCCTTTTTTGCATGTCTTTCCAATTAATACTAAAGCCAGATGAGAATATAATATTACAATAGTTGGCCTATCATAGTAATCGGATATTAACTACACTATAAGATCATTTTTGGCATTATCACAGAGTAGGCTATCTTATCGGGATTCCATGAAATGCGATTCAGCGTGACTCATAATAGACTACGTGCACGAAAGGTTCTCTCCGCTGGTTTGTTTCCGGTGGAGCGAGGTGTATTTGAACCTGCCGCTGTTGTTAATGTAATTAGTGTCTACACAGACTTGGTTGGGTGTTGCACTAGGGAATCAGCACGTTGCTATAAAGAAGGATTTATGCATGTGTTAAAATTTGTTATTGGGGTTAACAGGATATTCATTGTAGGAGTGAAGATGTAAGGAGCAGATTATAACAAAAGATGTCGTTACAGCACAGTTAACGCTTCACCGGAAATATGAGCGTATAGTAGAGCCCGACCGATAAAGGATTTTGAAGGCCGATACCGATACAAATATTTGTTGATTTAAAAATCCGATATATCGGCCGATATATATATATATATCATTTTTTTTTTTTTTTTTTTTTCAGAAACGCGCAACAAAACATTAACAGATTTCCCTAACATTAGTTATTTGTAGTTATTTATGAGTATTGACTAAAATAATATGATAATGCATTTCAAAAACAAACTTGTTTATTTTTAAATAATATTGTCACAGTGGAACAGAGGAACATCGAAATATATTAAAGTTCTGATAAATAAAATGTATAAAAATAGAAACTTAAGATATGAAACTTTAGTCTTTTGAACAAAAACATAATAATAACAACAACAACCAAATCAAAGTTACCAATATTAAAAGACTTAATAATTACAAAAAATAATGATGACATTATTACTATCATCATTTGTATTATCATTAAACAAGATAAAGGTCACTCTTAAATGTTTGAGTGTGCGTGTGTAATAATTAGTCCCTATTGCCTTATAAGCTACCTTATAATTACAATGTCAGCTTGCTTATCCCTTTACCTGCACTTTTAAAATTATTTCCATCAAGCTACATCAAACCATTTTCAATCATCAATTGCTGCCTGCCTTCTAAAACCTACTAGCCTATTTAGTGATCTAAATCCATTATGTAACTCGTTAATGCTGCGGCTGAACGACAGTCTGAAACGCACACTTGGCGTCATTGGATTTCACACACGTGTAAAAGAAAAGCTAACTTTTATGCACAAGCTACGTTTTGCACAAGCTACGCTTGATACTTTTCCCCTATGTCTAAATGTTCACTCCTCGCACGTCTAACTTACATTTTTGAAATGCAGGGACTGTAACTACAGATATACTAGTTATAAATCATTATTTTATTTAGGCAGAATAAGTTTGTTGTGGTTTCCAAGCTCATTAATGTTAACGTTAGCGGTCTTCCACTGAGATTCATGGCATTAGCTAGCTTTGTGGTTAGCTAGTCTATGATGAGCCCTAATTTAGCAATGGATAACGTCATACTGCAAATTGTAAAACATACGTTTCCAAATAACAGGCCGGGGAGAGATGATACGTCTCACTGCTATAACTGTCACGCTATTAAAGAAATACATCTTCAGTCACATTGTCAAAAGTTAAAAGGACAGACAGTCAACTACACTGGAACAACGTAACGTAATTACTAGCTAATTCCGCTTCACTCTCGGCTTATTTAACAGCAGCAAAACTGGACATTGTTTTCACAAATTTTGTCATGCTTATTTGAGTTAAGAGAACTGATGGGGATGTTCTTTTAATTGTTATTTCAAGCAATGTATGTCTCGTGACCAAATCACCATGAACACACTTCACTGATGATCTCTCTCGCGGATAACTGGTTCTCTGCCCGACTCTGGCTGGATCAGCAGGTTGCAGGATGTGTGGCGCGTTATACACGAGTGTTGCCAGCAGGGACGGTGTAGAGTGCCCTCTGGTGGACAAACTATACAACGCCAACACTTATGACATGGTTGAAGGGTGTTTCGTCCGTTTTTATTTTATTTTTAAAATATTCATTTATCGGCCATTATAAATGCCAATACCGATAGTTTGGAAAATGCTTAATATCGGCCGATAATATCGGCCCGCCGATAAATCGGTCGGGCTCTAGCGTATAGGAAAAGCTTTTTGTGCACCTAGTCTATATTGCATAGCCTATATTATGCTTAAAGTCATATTAGCCTAGACCCTACAATGTTTTCGTGAATTTAATTGTTTGGAAGAGCAGAAGAAAGGCCTACATATTATTCTTTGTCCCACCTTTCAAACGAGCCATAGTATGTGTTCATAGCTATAACATAGAATAAAATAACCTTGTGTTACTTCCAAACAGCAGCCAGTTTGTGCCTGTTCCTCTGTCCCTCACGCACAGACACACATACAGTGGGCAGTGCTTCGACTTGGCCAGCTTCCCTCGCGGTCCGCGGGCGGGATCACGCGACTTTAATTTATATTTTTCCAGTGACGCTGCAACGACGCTGCAACAACCGGCAGAGGTCTCAAGTGAGCAGGGTGTCTCGTAAAAAGAAATGGAGCTGGAAAACCCGACACAGACTTCACTACAGACTTTAGCAGACTGGTTTAGAAATAATTAAATAGCCAGAAATATGCCTGCCCTGCCCTAATAAAGAAATATTTGGTTAACGGCGAGTGAATCCTGTTTGCAGCCGTAGAAGAAATGCAGGACAAATTAAACATTCTGGTTTTCTCCGAGTGCAACGATGATAGACAGACATCTTTTGGACAAAATATAGAGCATATTAACCTCCGTTGCTCAGCCAAATGCCTTCCTGTTACGTCCTGTTATCACGGAGTTACAGGCGATAAACGATTTTTGATGGTCACAAGTTTACTTCATTAGCGTTTATTTTTTTGATTATTAAAGAGTGTTTTTCATTTAAAGGCATGACTTCGTGCTTATTCAGAAGAGCATTTAGTGCTCTCCCCAATCCCAGACGTTCACATTGCATGTTTGTTTGTAATGGATGCAACCGCGAGATACGCTTGTCATAGGCGCCGATACCGTGGGTGCTCCGTCCCTCGGGCACCCACTGAAAACATTGAGCACCCACGTGTGCCAGCTTACAGTCCCGGCTAAATTTATATTAATTTAAAAGCAAACATCGCAGTTTATGTTAAATTCAGCATCTCTCATAATGTGATTGGATATGTTGTTGTCAATTCCCTACTCCATATACTAACCACCAATGAGCGCGGCTCTCGTATGAAAATTCCTGACACTTCCCATCTGAAGAATTAACGCAAGGCTTTGTCGGGTCTTCAGCCCCGAATGTTTAAAATGTATATAGCCCTGAATATCATTTTAAAAGTAGTCTGACAGCTTATTGTTTTGTGACACAGCTAAACACTGGTACCTCATAGAACGTCTATAACATAGCCTAGGTGGTCGCAACTCACAAAAGTAAAGCAGATAGAAAGAACTCACGCAAATCTAGCCTACAACACGCAGACAGCTTCATGCGCAGGGGAGAGAGCGCGCGCGCGCACAGGTGCTTTATAGTGGGGGGCCTTAAGCACATAAATAGGTTGTTTCGCGCAATTTCTTCTAAAAGCGCCAAATTTGGCACAGATGTAGCTCAAGTTATACTGAAATGATTTAGCAAGGGCGCCGCAGCCAGAGACCCTCGGGGCCAAGATGGCAGCCAATCCGATATGGCCGCTGCCCGAAAAGGGTTCCGACTAGCTTTTAACCACATGAGCTACAAATACAAACTTGATGTCTTTTACAACTTAATTGATCATGGGAAACACATAGGAATGTTTATATTTATGACCCAGTATATCTGGACAGCTTAATCCTCCAATTCCAATATGGACCCTGTCCAAAAAAGCAGTTTTGACTGTAGTTATACCCCATTGTTTGCGCCAATTTTTCTACAAGCACCGAATTTGGCACAGATGTAGCTCAGGTCATACTGAAATGATTTAGCTAGGGCGCCGCAGCCAGCGACCCTTGGGGCCAAGATAGCAGCCAAATCCAATATGGCCGCTGCCCGAAAAGGGTTCCGACTATAACTTTTGAACCACATGAGCTGCAAATACAAACTTGATGTCTTTTTCAGCTTAATTGATCATGGGAAACACATATAAATGTTTATATGTATGACCCAGTATATCTGGACCCCTTAATCCTCCAATTCCAATATGGCCTTACACCCCATTGTTTTCGCCAATTTATCTACAAGCACAAAATTTGGCATGGATGCAGCTGAGGGCATACTGAAATGATTTAGCGAGGATGCCGGAGCCAGTGGCCCCTGGGACCAAGATGGCTGCCAAATCCAATATGGCCGCCACCTGAAAAGGGATTACTGTAGGCTGCATATTTTGAACCAGATGAGATACAAATGTAAAATTAATAAATATTTCACCTTTTCTGGCTATGGGAAACACAAAATATACATATATATTTATTATTGGGTATATGTGGACCCTCAAAGTCCCCAAATGCAATCTGGTGACTGTCCAAAAAAGGGTTTTGACTACAACTTTTGAACCGCATAAGCTACAGATGAAAACTATTTTTTTTTTACCATGACCACACATTAAATGACCTAAGCTTTCTCAAAAAATAGAGTCTGCTCTGACCCTTCTTTGGGGCAGCCGTGGCCTACTGGTTAGCGCTTCAAACTTGTAACCGGAGGGTTGCAGGTTCGAACACAGACCAGTAGGAACAACTGAAGTGCCCTTGAGCGAGGCACCTAACTCCTCACTGCTCCCCGAGCGCCGCTGTAGCAGGCAGCTCACTGCATTGGGATTAGTCTGTGCTTCACCTCACTGTGTGTTCACTTTGTGCTGAGTGTGTTTCACTAATTCACGGATTGGGTTAAATGCAGTGTCAAATTTCCCTCACGGGATCAAAAGAGTATACTTATGTATACAGCCTCAGTAGCCTGGAAAATCCAGACCCTGATAATCTAGAAAGATTAAGGGTCTGGCAAAGAGCAATGTAATGGCCCAACTCGAGGGGCGGCAACAAGCATGCATTTAAAAATCTCACTGCACGCAATTGGATAAAACTAGACCATGTTTACTCTGAATGATTTCGGACTTCGACGCAATCGGATAACAATATGACCAATGTGTACTGTCCACCAACGTTGCAGAGCTGTCTTCATCCGTTTAGCTGGTTCCCCGGAATGTTGGGGTAAAAGTAACGTGCATCATTGCTCTTTGCCAGAGTGTCTCGCAGAGACAATTCCATTCCAGGGTATGTATACAGCCTCAGTGTACCTCCAATCCAGTTTATTGTCTATAAGAACCCTCACATATTTGTAGTTCTCAACAACTTCCTCACCCAGTATTGAAATGGTATTTAGCTCAGGCCTGGCCTTACAAAAGACCACCACCATTTCCCTTGTCTTAGCCACATTCAAGACAAGGTGGTTGTTTCTGCACCATGTCACAAAGTTGTCCACCAGTTGCCTGTACTCCGTCTCCTCACCATCACTGACACACCCCACAACTGCAGTCTGTGAACTGTCTGAGAACTTCTGCAGGTGACGGCACAGTCCCTTGTGGTGCTCCTATGCGACTGACTATCTGTTCAGACACACACCCTTTCATTCTCACAACCTGTGGTCTGTCAGTCAGGTAATCAGTAATCCATGAAGTTGTGGAGGTCTCTACTTGCATCCTTCAAAGGTTGTCACATAGCAGCATAGGCTGTATGGTGTTAAAAGCACTTTGAAAAATCAAAGAACATGATCCTCACAATACTGCCAGCCCCTGTCCATGTGAGAGTGTCTTCTATCAGGTAGCAGGTAGATTAAGGCATCCTCCACACCCACCTCTGGACGGTATGCAAATTGTAATGGGTCCATGTAGTGGTCACCTGTGGTCTCAGAAGATGACCAACAACAGTGTTTAGCCAACTACTTCCTTTCCTACCAACTTCCTTCCTAACCAGGTGTACTTTTTTCTATAAGTGTTTTGTTCTTATGACTACAATTGTGAGAGAGACCATGAGAATGAGAATTCATGAGAGAGCAAACAGTTATTGTGTGCACATCCCACCTTCTGGCAGGTGCAGGACAAATTAAAACTTACTCAATTGAAAAAATATAATGTCCGCAACACTGCTTTTGACTCCCATATATTTAATGCACAACAGGCAACGTTTCGACCCTGCTGGGTCTTCTTCAGGCAAAAATTCATGAGAGAGACCATGAGAATTCACTGTTGTTTTTATGTTATTGCTGTTTTTTTGATATGCTAAGCAAACCTTTGAAGAGTTTTGGACAAATTGACTATATTATTCTTTTAACAATTTGACATACTATAAATATTGCCTTGCAATAATAATTGTGTCTTATTCTTTCTTATATGATTACATTTTGAAATGTATTCACCTGTGGTACACTGAAAGCATTTCACTTTTATAAGGAAATTAATCCACATTGAGAATAACCTTCAAAGTTGTGGTAAAAAAAGATTTTCAACCAAAGCCTTGAAAAGAATAAAGGTTCCAGACTTACACAAGCATACATATAAATATGCCAATGGACTTCCTGTGGTCAATAAACTAAAAATAGACACAACATCCTCATTTGTAGCGCATTTGGTTCAAAATTTGAAGCCAAAACCCTTTTTCGGACAGCAGCCATATTGAATTTAGGGAATTTGGGGGGTCCTGATATACCCAATCATAAATGTAAGTAGTCCTATGGGTTTCCCATCATTAAAAAAGGTAAAATAGACATCAAGTTTGTATTTGTATCTCATCTGGCTCCAAAGCTATAGCCGAATCCCTTTCAGGCGACAACCATTTTGGATTTGGCTGCCATGTTGGTCTCAGGGACCATTGGCTCGGGCGGCCTGGCTAAATCATTTCATTATGCCCACAGCTGCATCCGTGCCAAATTTTGTGCTTGTAGATTAATTTGCACAAACAATGGGGTGTAAGGCCCCATACTACAGCCAAAACTGCTTTTTTGGACAGCGGCCATATTAGAATTGGAGGAATAAGGGGTCTAGATGTCCCGGGTCATAAATATTAACATTCCTATGTATTCCCCATGATCAATTAAGCTGAAAAAGATATCAAGTTTGTATTTGTAACCCATGTAGTTCAAAAGTTATAGCCGGAACCCTTTTCGCGCAGCGGCCATATTGGATTTGGCCACCATCTTGGCCCCAAGGGTCGCTGACTCCGGCGCCCTAGCTAAATCATTTCAGTATGACCTGAGCTACATCTGTGCCAAATTTGGCGCTTTTAGATGAATTTGCGCGAAAATGTGCTTAAGGCCCCCCACTATTATGATTGTTGGCTTCTGATGGTATCTTGCTAATTCACTGAACTGCATTAGGTGACACAAATGGTATTGCCTTTATCTTAAAACTCCTTGTCTGAGCTACTAGCAGGCCTATGTTTTTTAAAAGTCAGATGTTCCCTGACAAAGACATTCGAAAATTAAGAATGTTTATTGACTTGAAAAATACACTAATTTTTGCAAACTCCCTTCATTCAACCCTTGAAGACATCGCGGTCTGGTGCACTATCAGTGTTGCGCGGGTTTGGTCACAAGCCCGATATTCGGGCCGCAAATATTAATTAGGACAAAATTATACCCGACCTGCGATCCGACCCGCTTATTTACAAAATGTGTGCTTTTGGTTATAGCCTGCATGCAGTGTGACAGTAGGCCATTTCTGTAAAACAAACTAATTTATTTGCGAAACTATGCAGTAGAACTACACGCAGTAGGCATGCAGGACATAATGTTTGCGCAGGAGAGAGAATGAGAATAAGAGCGCAAGCACGCACGCAACCACCAAGGATTAGAACACTAGGATAAGATTTGAAGGCCATGGACATACATCTTTCTTTCGAAAACAGAAATGGTGAGGCAAGGTATAGGCAAGAGAGATACATTGCTGGTCAAAACGTTAGCGTAAGAACTGGTTTATAATGCTGAATGAAGCACAAAGCACATTTACTAAAGCACATCCACTGTTTAAAGTCACAATCACAACGAACTAAGGTAACTTTTATGCATGCGCGAACCTATACATACCGGTAGATATGGCTGTGTAGTCTGCCATAACATTTATTCCTGCAGGCTGCCCGTTTTGGCTGTCATACTTTTAAATGGCTTCGCAAGAAGTAGGCCTACATAGACCATAACTTGTACTACTGTCATCTTCTTTAAGAACTTTTCCCAATATTTCCCATAGCCTATATCGCTTTTCCTGAAGGGGTGTCTTTATTATTTTAACTCGCGTCTTCAGCTTCTTTACTGTTGACTTTACTGTATTGATGCTTTACTGTATTGATGCTAGCCTTCTCGTGATATTTTAAGTAGGCCTATTTGTAGAAAATATATATTTAATTAATTTTAACTGACCCGCCCGCAAATGACCCGAATATCATTAAAATATTTTGGTTATGACTCATAACCGCGGGTGACCGCTTAATTTCGGGCAGACCGCGCAACACTGTGCGCTATGTAGAACGTTTCTCGTACCATTTAATTTCTCAGAATTTAGGTCCACTAGGCCTACAATAACGTCATCACCAAATACATCTTTTATTTTTAGTTGATCAACCACAAAGAGTAGCATAGGCCTACTGTGCACAGTGCACTGACGACTAGCAGCCCAAGGTAACCAGTTGTTGTAGATGAGAGGCAACCCCTTGTTTCAGATAGCCTGGACAACATGTTACCTGGGTGTTGCCTACGTTTTTAATTAATGGTAGCCTACTAGTTAATTGATTCGCGTAACATATTAGTTGGCTCAAAGAGTAGGGAATCAGGATGGAGAGAGTCACGTGTGTGTTGCTTTTGCGGGATCGAATCCAGTTTAATGCTAGTTTTCAAAACATATTTTTTTTTACATGTCTTTTGTCCGAGTGGCTGTAATGTAGCCGAGCGCTCATGGCGTATGAAAAGCGACTTCAAACCGCCTAAAACAACTTGTTTGTGAATGTCTGACAACTGCTGCAGCGCATGCACGCGCAAGGAAACCAGTAGGTGGAGAAACCAGAAGGCACACAACACCGGAATGATTTTAAGGCTATTTCGCATAGGCTAGTCAATGGTGCTATTTCACACGCATTATAGCGACCCCCACTCACCGGGGTTAGGTGGAAGGTGTTATAGACGATTGGCGTAGCCTACAGTGGACTAGGGCTGCTCAAAAATGACGTTCGAATATCCCCTCTAAAATAAACACATGTATTCGAATATATTGGAATATCTAGGCTATATTATTTGCGCATTATGTCAGTGACGCGCATGATGTCATCTGTTTTTAACTTTTTGTATGGTTATTGCTTGACAGGGGGGATCCCAAGCAGCTTTTAGCCATTAAGCATTTCCTAATTCACCTAACACTGATATTCAAAATGTTGAAACTATTTCGGCATAGCCTATAAGCAGTTTAATTAAATGTAATGTTAGTTGTAAACAAACGGTCTACTTGGTGAGGCTTGGCCTCACAGATAGGCCTATTAACTGACCGCCCGATTCACGTTGGCTGGGGGGGCAGAGGAGGCCATCAGACATTTGTTCCCAAGGGTCTATGAATCGTTAATCCGGCCCTGCCCCCAACGAACGCAACTTTCCAGTTTAAAATAAGTCTAGAGGACTCCTAACTCACTGACCTACTTACTGTAGGCTGCGCAAACCACACCTTTTTTTTGGGGAAGCCTGCATTCGAGGCAGGCCTTCTGTTGAAGAATTTTATATAAATCCTGCACTGACAGTAATCCTCCTACCCCCCGCTACTACACCTGTGGATAGTGTGGCATGCTCACGCTTTGTCTCCTTGCAAACTAGGCCTATAGCCCAACCATTTACGTCTTCAAAAAATAACAACTTGCCAGATATGCCTTCATATCTTTGGGCTTCATTCAGCATTTTGTTCTTCCACTGGAAATGACTTCTATATTTGCTGCCTGCTGCATCCTTTCTGTTTGTATTGTTTAGAAAAGGTTTGACATCTTGAGTTAATGCATTAAACATTGTTTGCTGGTAACCAGCCACAAATAGCCTACAGATTCTTACGTGCGTACATTATCTATTCTCTCCAAAATGTGCCCGTTCTATAGGCTGGCCAAGTGCGTAATTCTGCGGCATAAAGCAGATGTATTTGTTTATTGTACAGAAAAATAAAAATAACCTGTCAAGCAGTCAATTGACTACATTGCAGTCAATAAGTAGGGCAAATTACGAAACCAAAACGTGGGTCATAGTTGTCTAAGCCTCTGCTGTGAGGCCAAACCCATGAACAAAGACGCATTGATATCTGCAATAGAGTTTTTTTGGCGAAACAAGCTCACAGCTGAACGAGTCATAGCACTGAAGGGAGAGGCAACTGGCATGTGATCTCCCCACGGGCCAATGGATGTACAAGTTTTCTCCTGTGCCTACGATATTTAATCCAGTGTTTTGTCAAGTTGCAAAATGCTATTCGTTTTAACAAATTTTTATGATAGTATGAAGTACTTTTTGTATAGGGTACTATCCGATATGCGTATGGGCCTATTTTTGGGATTTTGCCCGAAATTGCACAGCGTCTACTGTAATAGCTCCTGTGTCCTCATACTGTGACCTATCATCAAATGCCTGGTATCCCCTGAAAGCTGAGACCTTGTAGAATTTTTAGAAACTGTCAGAATGACTATGTACTGTCAGTGCTACAGTAGCTGGAATATTGCTTTTTCTTTCAGGCGGTTATGTAAATCCCTGGAAATGGCCACATTTCAGATGTGAAAGTCCCTAAAATTGCCATTGAAACACATCAGAGGCCCACTCCCAGGTGTTGTGAAGATAAATATCTAAGGAAATATTTGTACAATGAAGTATGACCCCTTTAGAGACATTTTTGTGTGGAAATGCATATGCGTTTTGCTCAGTGTCCTTTTGGAGACTCCAAAAAGGACCTCTGGTTACCCAAAACGCATACTCCAAAGAAAGTCTAATAACAGAAGAACCCCTTGGCCTAGAATCATGATCTTGGTCTCAAATGAAAGCTGACACCCAGGGGTGTCATTACAGAGGTATTACACACAAAACACTACTTTTGCCAAACGCCTCAAGAATTTCAATAAAAAAGGACAAACAATATGCTATAGTGCAAATTTGTAATTGTAAAAGTAAATTTGTAGTAGTGCAAACATTTGTAAAAGGCAAATATGAAAATAGGTGAAGAGCAGCAAAATTGCTTCAGTGCAAACATAAAGTAAAACAAAATATGAGTGGGGGAACTATTTACATTTGGCACAATAGAATGCAATAAAGTACAGAGTAGAACACACAAAAATGGTGTCTTGAGCTGGCAAACCGTGCACTGTGCCAGTCTTCATCGCTGAAGTTGTCATCACTATCACTGAAGAGAACAGAGACAAAACAATCAAACCATATACACACAGGAGCACATTCAATGCACACTACATTTGCATTCCCTCCCCTATGACTGCATGTTCACAATACCACAGGCCCATTCTCTCATTCCAGTACAAACTATACCCCACACACATATCAGTCACCTTAGCCCCCCCCCCCCCCCCCTTCAGACTAATACAGGACACTCACCTTCTCACCTCCCATCCCGCTGTGTGTGTGTCTTTCTCTTTCTCATACACACACACACACACAGGTAGATTGCATCCCCTCCTCCATGGCAATGTAGGCTACTATACATAAACATACCATATATCGAGTTTCTGTTACAAATAGTGTTTACTCTAAGAAGTCCATGAATCCTTAAGAGTGTTCTGAAACTTCACTTTCCTCAATGTCACTTATCTCATCACTTTTTCTACTTTCACTCAATCTGCTGGTACCTTCCTCAGCTGGTTCGACATCCACGTTCTTTTCGGCATATTTTCTGCTTTCTTCTTCTTCAAAAGATCCAAATGATCCTTGAATTTACCCTTGGGGATCAATAAAGTATCTATCTATCTATCTATCTATCTAACTGTAAAAATTGTGACTGTATTCCTCTGACGAGCCGGTCGTACTAGTAAGCTATTGTTACGCACAACGAAGGTGGACTCAATTTCCCAGAGTTCCCCTCACCGGAGGGGGTTGTACCATACGTCATTCGAAAGGTCTACTCATTGGCTACAAGACGATCTTTGAACCATCCTCGTAGCTTGTCATACGCCAGAGCTGTTGTCAATCAAAGCTAACTTGTCCATTAGGCAGCTAGCATGGCTACCATACTTCTAACACGTGTTTCTCGACAACGGTACGTCACACAAAGTTGTCACTGCTGTCTACGAAAGCTTCCTGAACACGCTGAGTGGTGTGAATCCCGGTGATACATAGGATAAGTATACGAACTATGTGGTTTTCTGTCAGAGAAAAGTTATCGTTTGTTTTTTTACTAACAAAACGGTACTGTTTGGGTGGAGTTATGCATCTTCTAAACGTAATGTCGACAAAACACGGTGGATATTCGGATTCTCGTGCTTCTTGTGAACAGTATGACACCAAGCATGTTGGGGTAGCATGAAGCCCGGGATTTACACAAAGGCTGTAAGGTGAGGAGACACGGTGGTGGTGGGGGGCATTTTGGAACGTGACTAGTGATACAAGTTGTAGGTTTTAGCCGTTCGGGATGGGTTTCATTCAGTCGACACGGGTCTCAAATGAATCCTGAGGCCCTGGGATTTCCAATGGTGTATGCCATGACTATGTAGCTAGCACAATGACTCGGCTACGATTGACTTTACATTGAAATAGTGATTCGAACGAGTGATTTGGGTCGGTACCGGAACAAATAATGCACAACAGGTTAATTGCTTTATACTCAATACTTGATCAATGGCTATTGCATCTGTCTATTGAAAGTGAGAATGTGGCATGTGATCTACTGTGTAGGCTTCATAAAATAAAATAAACAGATTGCTAATGGCCTACATGGGGTGCGTTTCCCGTACAACTACGGAGGTTAGCTTTTTACTAACAGGATGCATCGTTCAACTAACCAACATGTAAGTTACGACTGTTTCCCAAAACTGTCGTACTTACATAGTATAGTTTCCAAACTTCAGTAGTCTGGACTAAGGTGGTTAATGACGTTTAGTAGCACGTGAACGGGCACCTGCACATACTTCTGTGGCGCATTGCGTTAAGGCCGGCAGATGACAGCCGCCGTTGAACAGCAGTTACCAGTCCCCTGTCCAAGAGTTCGAATCTTGGTTAAGATTTTGACAACAATATTGACATAGTTGTTTACCTAAGTTTATCTTTTGTGCAGATCATATTATCAAAATCAGAATCCGCCTTCTTGGCTTGGTTTGCGTAAACTAACAAGGACCCCCCCCCCTCCATGAAAATCAAAGGCTACATATTCTCAGCTGACTCGTCAAAAAGTGCGCACCACCTTATTATTATCTGCAGGTGTGTGACTTTTACTTACGTGCACATGGCTGCAAATTGACTTTTAATTTATGTATTTTCTGCCTTGGGCATTTTAAAATATGGATGTATGGTGGTTAGAAGTGTAAATATCAATTAGAAACCTAAATATATTTATAATTATTAATTTGCAAACAAATAACTGGCGTCAGTGACGTCTTTGACATGAAGATCCCTGGAACTATGCTTCTAGCATTCTACCACAGGTTGAGTGGTGTAGTTGTAACTACACAACTTTACGATAGTGGTTGCGAACGTTCGTTGCTACTATGGTTTTGGGAAACACTAACGTAGTGTAACGATGCATTGGACTAGGCCTATGTAAGTTCCAAATATGAATGTAATTCTGCGGCATAAAGCAGATGTATTTGTTTATTGTACAGAAAAATAAAAATGACATGTCAAGCAGTCAATTGACTACATTGCAGTCAAGAAGTAGGGCAAATTAATTTACGAAACCAAAACGTGGGTCATAGTTGTCTAAGCCTCTATAGCGTAGCCTGTTAAAAATGTCGCAGAAGCCTACCCAAGGCTACAGATTAATTCTGAACAGTTATTTCTCTACTGGCTCAATTATCACACCACTGTTTTGATTTGCGTAGTTGCGTTACCCCAACACTGACAATAATATAGACAGCAAATTTCGATTTTCGTTACCAGTAGTCAAGCCTTAAGCCATACCCAAGTAGCCTAAATCGAGGTAAATCGAGCTTTTTCAGAAGGGGCGGCAGGCAGAGCGATGTACAGTGGCAGAGCGACGCACAGTGGCTGAAAGTGGTACTAAAGCTTCACGCAGCTTCACGCCTCGTAATGTGCGACTGAAGTGGCCTTTTGAAAGCGATGCCCACTGTAACTCTGCCCCAACTCTCCCCGTCTCTCTGACACTGTTTTGGATTCTCGAAAGGGGGCAGTGGCAGTAGCTCTGGTTAGCAAAAAGACAGTCACGGTGAAGTAGGCTACACATTCAGAAATATATATTCACAACGTGGTATATTCAGTATATTCACAACGTGGCTATGTAGACCGCAACAACTGTGCTTGCCAGTGTTATAACTGCTGTAGCCTACATTATTCACCAACCGTTTTTTATTCAGGGAGAAATTGACTGAGTATCAAGCTCTTTTACAGCAATGTCCTGAGTTACAAAACATACAACAATAATCAAAATAACAAAACAAGAACAATAAAAGATACAAAAGGCAAATTATAATAATAATAATAATAATAATAATAACAAAAATCTAATAATGATGATGATGATGATAATAACAATAATAAATTGAAAATAAATAGAAAGAAAAGAAGGGGAATGTATAAATAATTATATAAAAGGTCTAAATATTAGTCAAAGCAAGAACATTCTGCAACAGCCATATCATCAGTCATACCCTTGAATTGGTCTAGTGACACAAACCTATCTAATTATGACCGACGCGCAGCGAAGCGGCGGGCATATAGGTTTAGTCAGATTTATTTATTTTTTTTATTTTATTTTTTTCCGCATGCCCAAATTTCTGTCAATGATTCCCGGGACACTGAAAGACCGGGGTACACGAAACTTGGTGGGCATGTAACCCCACATGGATAGCATGGAACCATCGTTTTTCGTTTTGATCTGTAGCCCCCCCGCTGGACTGGACCCCCCGAAAGGAGGGTAGGGCAGACACAGTTTTCTGTGAATATCTCGAAAACCGTAGGGTTTAGGAGGACCATTTTTTTTTTGTATGTTGATCTCAAGGGGCCATGTCAACCCATTCCATAACCACTCATTTCATGTATAGCGCCACCTAGTTAAACACAAAAAAGTAAAAATGAGGTGTTGTAATTGAAGGTATCTGTGACCTAACAAAGTCAAAACTGTACAAAATTGGAAGTGTAGGATCATTATGACACCCTCTGTATGCACGCCAAGTTTCGTGGAATTCCGTTCATGGGGGGCCACACAATAAATTAATTTATGTTACTATACACCAACTGGCCTGTAGGTGGCCGGAGACAGTTTTCTGTGAATATCTCGATAACCGTAGGGCCTAGGAGGTCCACCTTTTTTATGTATGTTGGTCTTAAGAGGGCATGTCAACCCATCCCATTACCACTTATTTCATGTATAGCGCCACCTAGTTAAAAATTAAAAAGCAAAAAATTAGGTGTTTTCATCACAATATCTCTGGCCAGGTCAAAACTGCACGAAATTAAAAGTGTAGGATCATTATGACACCCTCCGAATGCATGCCAAGTTTTGTGTACTTTCGTTCATGGGCGGCCTTACAATAAAATAATTTATGTGTACATTTAGTGACGTACACCAACAAGGATTCCCGGGACACTGAAAGACCGGGGTACACAAAACTTGGTGGGCATGTACCCCCACATGGATAGCATGGAACCGTCATTTTTCGTTTTGATCTGTAGCCCCCCCGCTGGACTGGACCCCCTGAAAGAAGGGTAGGGCAGACACAGTTCTCTGTGAATATCTTGAGAACTGTAGGGCCTAGGATGACCATTTTTTCCCGTATGTTTGCCTCCAGGGGTCATGTTAACCCATTTCATGTGCACACATGTGCACAAACAGATACACACACACACACACACACACATACATTCACAGTAATCATACGTATGACACATACTCACACAGTAGACATATGTACGGTTGCATGCACAGGCACATACGCAGGCACACACACAAGCACGCACACACACGCACACACACACACGCATAACATAAACATGTACATGCACACATGCACACAATTCAAGAATTTCTCAGAATTATGAACAGGCAAGATGGAGGTGGGGTTGTATAAAATTAATTTTACATGTGAAATCTATGAACTAATCATGTTTTGGTACTTGTTGTCTAGCAGATATCAGTGAGAATTGAGTGTGGATAATGCAATTTAGTGAGACAGTTAGAATCATATAGGCCTTTCAGCGTGATTTATTTTTGTGGAAAAAATGTGCTGGACTGGGCGGCGGTCATATTTTGTACCGCTCTGCGGTACATCTAGTTTCAGTAACTCTTGCAATTTGTTCCATTTATTAGATGCAAAAAATGTAAAAGCTAATTTACCAAATTCAGATTTAATTTGAGGAGTTTGAAGAGATATAAAACCCTGTGAGTGTGTATTGTGGTAGATTAATTTTATGTTCAGAAGAGAAGTTAGGTAGATGGATGGATAGATAGATAGATAGATAGATAGATAGATAGATAGATAGATAGATACTTTATTGATCCCCAAGGGGAAATTCAAGATAAACAGGTAACTTTCCCAGTAATGCCTTATAAACAAAAAGGAGGCAGTGCCTTTCCCTCCTATCATAGAGGGAAGACCATCCTACATTTTGGTATAATTTACAGTAATGAGTTTTAAACCCATTTCCAGTTATAAAACATAGTGAACTGTGGTAAACTGCATCAAGTGATTTCAGAGTGGAAGGGGCTGCATGCATACTGTATACACAATGTCACCATAGTCTAGGACTGACATTATAGTTGCTTGAATAATGGTCATTCTGCTTTCTAAAGAGAAGCAAGACCTAATCCTGTAAAGTGCACCTAATTTAATTTTTACTTTTTTTGTGAGATCAAGCACGTGTTGTAAATGATAGTTTGTTATCTAGCCAAATGCCCAGATATTTGTATTGAGAAACTTGCTCAATTTGTGTCCCATTTAGGGAATCAAGGTCACATTTTCTCGATCTAGTAAAGATCATATATTTAGTTTTTGCTTCATTTAGAACCATTTTAAGATCTTTCAAGGATTTCTGCACACAATCAAATGCACATTGAAGATGTGACACTGCTTGCTCTACAGATGGTGCATAGGCACAAAGGATTGTGTCATCTGAATAGAAATGCACTTTACAATTTTCTATTGAAGCACAGATGCCACTGATATACAATGTAAACAACAGTGGTCCCAAAATTGAGCCCTGTGGAACACCATTATTTAGTCTCATTGGCTCTGAGGTTGATCCTGTCACATCTACCCACTGGTTTCTATTAGAGAGGTAGTTTTGAAACCAAAACTTATTGCTAGCAATGTTTGGATAGTTTAGAAACCACTACAGCTGTAAGTTTAATAGTGCCATGCCATCATATTTTAGTGTTTTAGTCTAGAGCCATACTATAAAACGGCACCCAAGTTAAATGTAACAGTCCTCTTCCTCTTCTTATTACACAAGGATTAAAGTTCTCCGTCGTAGGACGGATTTCCGTCAATTTGATTTTAGAAATGTCATATTTGAGATCGATGCAGATCCGATGAGAAAAAAAAATAGGAGGGGGGGGGGAGACTATCACCTTTGCTTTTCCTTTTTTAAGGCAACTACAAATATTAGGTCCGATGAATTAATGTGTGTGATGGTACATGTTTAAAGACCTAATAGTGTTCTTGAGAACTTTCTGTGTCTCAATCAGTGACCGCTCAAGAAGATAGCCCACGTCAGCCATGAGTTTCGCTATGTTAATGTTGTAGCTATACACTTGTCTCGGGCGTTTGCTTAAAAAAAAAAGAACACGTATGGAGGACTATAACAGTCTAAAAGTTGGATTATAGTGACACAATCGAGACAGCTGATGAGGTTGGCCAATCCGTTTAACTTTTTTGGATATGATATTGTGAGCTCTATGTGCGAATTCGGAGGCTGTGTTCTTTCCGTGCATCAATGTAGACACTTACTATCGCGAACTCTTGTCAGGGGAGGTCATTCATTTTGGGTGTCACCTATGACTTGAACAGATAGCCTGCTATGCCACCCGATGTAGGCTACTATTATTGTTACAGTTTTTAATCAATGCAACTAACATTATGTGTAAAGCGACGCAATACAAACCGTAGCCTATGCAATTTATTATCCCGTCTGTTATGACATACAACAATGTTTTTCACAATTTGCGACGGAAGGTTTTGACTGAGCGTGTCGAGTAAGGGGGTCAGTCGTGTTTGTGACGCACAGACAGCCTTGTAGCCTATTTTGCTTAGGCCTCACTTTTAACGACAATAGGTTGTGAGTGTATGTTGACAAAAAATAACCATACAATTAAAATAGTCAACTTAAAACTTTGCTATAAAATATTATTGATTTATAGCACAAAACCATAACCAGTGGGCCTACCAGAACCTCGCATATTAGCGTCATGATTTGTGTGCGTCTATTTGGCAAGGCCACTAGCTGTCATGGATGCGTTGTTGCTAAAGGAAGGCAGGTGTCAAAAGTTAAAAAATAAATGCAGATGGGCAGCTGTTGGAAACGGGGGAGAACTAACAAGCCATGGTGTAAAGAAATTAAAGTGCCAGGAGTTTGCTTTTGCGCGGTTCGCTGCAAGAAAATTGTTTATGGATGCAATAGGAAAACGTTTTAGCACGCCACCAATCAGAAGACCGCCATAAGGTTAACGTTCGTGCACTTCAGGACATCTTCCCTACCTGGTGCAACTAGCCACCACGACCGAGGTAGGCTACGTTTATCTATGGCTGACCGTTTTTACGTTTAGAAAGTAGGCTACGCATGTTCTTTCATAGCGCAACACGACCTGTCCCTCACCATATCGCAACCTCTTGTCAACCTTATACAATCTGTTTCTGAAGACAAAAGCACCGTCTCCAGATTGTCGTTATCAAATGCGCAGACCTCCTGCATGAGCACACACAGACTGAGAGACTGCTCATTGGAAAACTGAGTTGTCTGTAAAACTCAAAATTACCATGTTTTCATTAAATGCGGATGAGGCAACAAATGGAAATATGAACAATATCTAAAATGTTATGATTCGTTACTTTGATGAGGAAATGGGAAGTCTTGCAAATTTGATTTTATAGATTTTACTTGGTGTTGAATTGCATATTAACAAGAAAAAAATCTCCCCTTTAAACACTTTTGGCCTGAAGTAATTAAATAAGAGTGTGTTAAAGCCTTTCTACAATATTGCTGCAGTAGAAAAGAACAGCAATGGCTAATCAGCAATGGTCAGGGATGGTACTAAAATATATTTTTGTTCATCAGGAAAACTCAATCTCAATCAAGAACACTCAATTCGCCTTATTCACATGGCGGCCATTGGCGGCTAAAACGAGGCTACAGGGTACACAAACCATAGGATTGTTTTTTTCTATGCATTCACCTGTAGGTGGCATTAATTATATAGTAAGTGTACCCTGTAGCCTCGTTTTGGTTTAAACAATGGCCGCCGTGTGAATAAGGCGAATACTCCCTTTACTTTGCTGTTTGCATGTTTTTGTACATTAAAAACCAATAGGTCGTGACCGCAAAAGGGGTGCTATCTCTAATAGGTAGATATGAACAACGTATGACTTATGGCCTGAAAAAAGTTAAGTCAAACGATTTTTTTTCACTTTAATCCCTGTATTACAGTGCATGAAAATGCACTGTACTGTTCTTCCTAGGCTGTACTGTTCTTCCTAGGCTTCTTATTCTAGTGCATGAAAATGCACTGTACTGTTCTTCCTAGGCAACTTCTTATTATTATTCCGCTTACCACTTTTTCTGTACACAATTTCTCTTGAACAGTTTAACTTAGAAACTTCGTTCAAACTTTGTAACGTAGGTCTTCAAACGGACCAGGTTGCTATGTCTTTTCAACTTTGAAACTTTTATACTTTTTAAACTATTAAAGAAAAACTTTTAAAAAATCCCCATAGACTTAACATTGCCGATTGTGACATTATAATACGGCCATTAAGCAATTAGAATCCTATGCCAGGTGTTCAGGCCACCTGCAGCCTCAGGCTTTAAGCATACAATCTGGGTCAATTAAGACTACACATCCTATTCAACTGTTTCCTCTGCCCAAAACGGTTTCAAAATAAAAGTCCCCACTACAATAATTCACTGTTAAACAATTTAACCCTTTAAACTACTGAACTTTTTAACTGTTCAGCCATTGTAACTGTCACTTGTCATCAACTATGGCTCCTACCCACTGTAGATGAATTGAATTTCCCCTGGGGATCAATAAAGTATCTATCTATTTAGCTAGCTAGCTAGTTAGCATTGTTAGCATAGTCACATCATTAGCATTTTTAGCAAAACTGCTAGAAAACATTAGTTAAGTTAGCTAAGTAGCATGGTTAGCATTGTTAGCATATTTAAAATTGTTAGCACAACTGCTAGTAAACATTAGAGCCATTCCAACTTTTAGTTATCATTAAATATCTACCTATACACAGCCATTAAACGATTTGAATATCAACATTCATTAAACTTTCAGTCTGTCAACAACTTTTAAACTATTTACATTCAACTTTTAAACAGTCTACTCTTAAACTATCATTAAACTATCTATCTATCTATTAAACTTTTAAACAGTCTACTCTTAAACTATCATTAAACTAACTATCTATTAAACTAGCTGTCTATCAACAACTTTTAAACTATCTACATCCAACTTTTAAACGGTCTACTTTTAAACTATCAACTTTTATTAAGCTATGCAACCACCATGTCTATCCTAGCATCACTGTAGTAACCACCTCTGCATTATCTATTTTAACTATACATGATATTTCACATCACAACTTTTGCATTTTCATGCACTGGTAATTCCTTGGAATTGCATTTCTAGTTTGAGTTTGCCCATTAAGTTTGCCATCAGCAGCGCAAGGCTGGCAGGCAAAATTAAAGTGTAGTGTGCCACTATTGCTATAATGGTTCCCTTACAAAAAATGATTGCCGTTATGAGACAGTTATACTGCAGTACAAATCAAGTACAATGCAATTTATAGTCATAGTTTCGTGTCCAAAATATTGCATTTGTGTATGAAAGTGCAGTATATATAGCGCAGTGCAGCATTTCCAGCATAACTGCAGTTTTGACACTTGAAGTAGTGCACGTTATTTTGTAAAGCTTGGGGAAACGGCAATTAGGATATTGAGATGTATATCGTATAACGACATTCAGCAAAAATAAATATCGAGATCTGACTTTTGGTTCATATCGCCCATCCCTAATTTAGGTAGAAGTTTCTGGAGCCTGTTGTGAGTGATCATTGGCTGCAAGGCAGCCTAATTATAGGGCTGCATATTGTAAATGGGCTTGTGAAATGGCATCTGAGCATGTTTTTTGACAGATCATAGTTGCATCTATGTTAACATCAGAGAACAAGGTGAAATAAGGTGAAATACTCTGTTCATTCATTCATTCTATGTCATCTTTAATATTGTATCAGATATTTTCCCTTTCTGTTGCCCCCTTCCTTGCACCTTTCCCCCTAACCTGCCCCCCCCCCCCCAGCCCAACCCACTCACACCATCTCTTACAGGGGTAATATAAGTGATGAGCAGAAAACTCCCATAGCGTTGGACCTCTTGGCTGTTACAGCTTTAAATATCCTCTCCTCTAATGGTTCTCCTCATCCTCTGCACCAGCAAATCAGCAGCCATCAGGAGCAGTTCATCCAGATGCTTAATGAACCGGCCCAAGAGGGAGGGCAAGGGGGTGGTGGAGGCGTGGCAGAGGCGGGCGGAGGTCATATGAACTACATCCAGGTTACGCCACAGGAGAAAGAAGCCATTGAGAGGGTAAGAGTATGCTTGTATACTTTGTATACCTCAAATACTGGCATACATCAGAGACTTAATGACTTGGCATGTCATGGGTGCAATGCAACTGTGTGACCTGTATGTATGTTTGTTTTGTTTTTGTAGCTAAAGGCCTTGGGATTCCCAGAAGGACTTGTTATACAGGCATACTTTGCTTGTGAGAAGAATGAGAACTTGGCTGCAAACTTCCTTTTACAACAGAACTTTGATGATATTGACTAAAGGGAGACATAATTGTCAACCCCCCCCCCCCCCCCCCTTTTTTTTTGTGTCAATTTATCATATTGGAGAGAAAAAATGGGCCATCACGCTTTTCATAAATTTGACTCCAATTCACCTGCTTGATAACACTGGATTGTCATCTCCGTCTGTATTCAAGAGCTGCGCTGCTCTCTCAGATCACCACCAATAAGTAAAAATGAACTTGCTTCATCTGATATCAACTGTGTGCTACCTGATTCTTTTTTTAATTATTATTATTTAGCGCAGACAAACATTTTTTTTCTGTCATTACAAGGAACCTGACGACTGGTTTTTGAGTTGATCGCTGAGCTTGTTCTTCCCAATTGTAGAGGTGGAACCTAGCTGGGACGTTTGTTATGGCTTCTGCATAAATGTTCCTGTTTGATTTCTCTTTCTCTTCCTCTTTAATTGACCAGTATAGGGATCCAAAATTACTCAAATGCTGTTTTAAATGGCAGTAAAGATTTTTAAACAATCACATGTGTTAGTTTTCTGTTCTTTCTTTTCTTAAAAACTACAAGACATCAAACTCTTCTGTGTAGTGCATGCAGTGCAGATAAATCTGGCAGCCAACTGCAGTATAAAATTACACTGATATTCTGTCCCCTAAGGAATGCAACTTATTTGACTTTATCAAACCCATTAAAGGCATGTATATGGCTCACATAGTTTACAGTAGTCGACAGTTACTGTCTACAATTTGTCATTTTTACAGAGAAATAAAACTTTTCAACATAAATGAAAAATGCCTTGATTTATTTATGGCAACTTGTTGGCTGTGGTCATTATTTTGACTCATGTGGATAAAGTAACAGCAAATGACTGAAAAACATAAGAATGATTCTACAATCTGTTCTTATCAGTATCCCTGCTAGTGAGACTGGTCTCAAGAATAGTTTTTGATATCAATGGTGAGACCTAGCCTGGGTGAACCCAGACAAACCTGTCAGCAAATCAAAGACATTGGCAGTGTCTGCCCTCTGTCCTAACTGCCTCAATTTGATGCGAAATCATATCACGATGGGTGGATCCCAAACATCTATTTGCGTGCGGCCTCTCCTCGGTCCTCCAGCTCCTTCCCCCGGAAATCGTTCAAAGGTCGGCGTCATCGAGGATGTCTCATTTGTCTGATTGCAACCAGAGGAGGTGAGAGAGGAGAAAGAAGGGCTTTCTGGACAGGTGCACTTCAAATTGTTTCACTTCAAATAGGGAGACAAGTTTGCAAATCAAACATGCATCCAAAATAATAGAGATGCACTCATCACAGAGGCAGAGAAAGTATGTCATATTTTGATCAATTTCCTAATAACTGTAGGATGCACCAAAAATGATTGTGTCTGTTGGTAAACAGAAACAGAAATCCAGTGTGACAGGTTATTCATTGCAAGTTTATTCATGTGACAAGTTGTCACAAGACACTCTAAAGTTGTCACAATATGCTCACAAGTCAATGTAAAATAATTGCAATGAACAGATGTGCCCCACTTTTTTCCCTACCACCATTTTCAGTCTCAATCACACATGCAGTCTTGGAAGTAAAAAAGGCAATGTTTTAATTATCATTATTATTTCTGCTGTCCTGTGTATTGTGAATTAAGTCAACTGTAGGTGGCATCATTTAGCAGGAAATAAGTATTCTGGCTGTACTATTCATTGCTTATGACCAGTTTGCTAAGCCAGTATTCCAAAAGCAATACTAGCACCAGCTCAAACATTTATGACCAAATCAAGTCAAATTCTTTTTAATATGATGCTCTTTGAAAGGTTTTGTCGATTAGTCTTTGCTAATTTGTTTTGCATTCCTGTCATTCTAATGTAAAGACATTGTAATAGGGTGAGGTTTTAAAGAAATCAAAACATTACTTTGAAAATAGTGATCAATAAAAATGTAAAAGGTATGAAATGAAAAGATACAAATCACTTTTAAGCAATTTTAGGAACATATGTTCAGTGTAGAGACTGCTGAGTCCTCACTGATGCATAAGCTGGAAATCAGTCAGCACATAACATGTCTATACCTTGGTATGGTGTCACGTTTGTAGGGAAGCAAGTGGTTTGACTAACCTTGCAATTATTCTCAGACAGGAGGGAAAATAATATAATGGGGCCTGGACACACTATATGTGCATTTTTAAAGGGTTTTTTCCCCTTCTACATGTGCTCTGCTTATTTATATTTATATTATTTATATTAAACAGTGTTACAGCAGTAGTGGAGTTCTGAGTTTAATAATATGTGCCTCTCTGTGACTGAATATTGAGTGGTAGTGCTCTGCAAACTTTAAATTAATCAGATTATTTTACAAATAGATCACATTCATCAGGAGTGTGTTTTATTGTTAATGTTTCTTATTTAACGCCACTTAATTTAATGACACTGGCCATTTAATTTAATGACTGTTTAATTGCATGACATTCTATAGACAAGTCCTTATTCCCAAACAACAAAAATATTAGTGCCAGGTAAAGCAGATCAATCTTTAGTCACTTCTGTCCAGTTCTTCCATTAAAGGTGCCAAAGAAATAGAACATTTCATGAAGACATACAGTTAAGAACAAAATTATTCATACCCCTGGCAAATATTGATTTAATGTTGATTTTCTCTTGGCCAGTATGTTTGTTCTTGCTGAAAATGACACTGCCATATGCCAAAAGGTTGTAAGACAATATGGGAGAAACATGGAATCAAAAAAAGATGTTTTCATCTTTTTAACATTTTTATGAAAAATGGCATGTCCAAAATGATTCATACCCTTTTTAAATAGTCAATGGAATGGAATTTGCATTCACAGCTCTCAAAATGGTTCATATAGTACCTACCAAGCCTCTCCATGTCTGCACAATGATTCTAGACCGCACCTTTATAACAGCAATCCCGGTTTTGTGGCAGGAACGATTATTTGCCATCCCTCTGGCCTTGTGCTCACTTTTTTGACAGATTGATGTCTGGACTCTGGCTGGGCCACTTTAAAATGTTGATATTGTTCTCTGTTATCTTGCCTTTTTTGGCTGTATGTTTTGGATCATTGTGTGGTTTAATGTCCAATGCCGCCTGTTGGGACCGGTCTCTTCTTGGGACACTGCTTGATCTTTTCCTCCAGAAATCTTAATGTAGCCCCTTGTTTTAGTGTTACCATTTACTTTGAGAAGGTCACCAGGTCCCATTGTCTGAAAAACACCCAAAACTATTCTTCACTTTGGCTATGGTGTTTTGGTGGTTACATTTTTATACCCCATCCCAAAATGGACCATTTGGTCATCATGGATGCTGATCATGGATCACTCTTCTACAAACATGCACAACTCAGCTTAACATTTATTAGGGCACACCTGGACAAAGAATTTAGCTTTCGCTGGATTTTTTATTTGACCCAGGGACATGGCCTGAGATTGGCATAAAAAAGGAGCATTAAACACCATGTCCATTTCAAGTGTGGGGGTGAGAAAATGATTCTTTTGGCATTTTTTTCAACCAGGGGGACCTGGTGACCTTATCAAAGTAAATGGTAACACTAAAACAAGGGGCTAAATTAAAGGGGAAATCCGGCCAATTTTAACACGGAGCTCAGTTGATCATGTTCACGGAATACTGTCGGTCGGGAAAAACGTGAAAACAATCGCGTCAGACAGCACCGATTTTTTTCACAGTATTTCACAGTATTACAAGAACATGATCAACTGAGCTCTGTGTTGAAATTGGCTGGATATCTCCTTTAAGATTCTGGAGGGAAAAGATCAGGCAGTGTGCCGAGAGACCCACCCCAATAGGCAGCATTGGACCATTGACACTATGATCCAAAACATACGGCCAAACAAGGCAAGAAATTGTTAATAAAGAACAATATCAACATCAACATAGAGTGGCCCAGCCAGACTCCAGACCTCAATCCATCAAAAAAGTGAGCACAAGGCCAGAGTGATGGCAAAGAATCGTTCCTGCCTCAAAACCCGGATTTCTTCTAAAAAGGTGTGGTCTACAATAATTGTGAAGACATGGAGAGGCTTGGTAGGAACCATTTTGAGAGCTGTGATGGCAAATAAAGATGTTTCCGCTGATTATTTAAAAAAGGGTATGAATAATTTTGTACATGCCATTTTTCATTTTTTTTTTTTTTTTTTTTTAAAAAGGTGAAAATGCTTCTTTTTCTGATTCCGTGTTCCGAAATTTTTTAGTCAGAAAAAGTAGGCTATATTGATAAAAAGAAAATCAACATTAAATCAATATTGGCCAGGGGTATAAATAATTTTGTTCTTAACTGTAGTTGGAATTAGTTTCTTTGTAAATTATTGAAATTTTATTATATTTAATTTTTTATTATCATTGAAATTTTCCTTCAAAAATGTTTTATTTATTTTGCAGCATTACAATTTTACTGTAATTTGGGATTGGTCTCTGTCTTATTGTGAGATTGACAGACTCCGGTCAAGTAGCATCCACTGAATAGGGTAATGACAACAGAGTAAAGTTGAGTACTCAAATAGTTCTTTTACCATGTACTTTACTAGCACTAATCCTCTCGTATTCGTTCTTCTCTGATCAACACACCTCATCATGTCAGCTTAGAGCTTTATTAAACAGTAATCAGCAGTAAACAGATATTGAAATGCTAATCTTATAAACAGAGTCACAAAAAAAATGGGCAATACGAAAAAGGACCAGTGGAAGATAATAGAATAATGTTATAGACAGACAAACTAGAGATTCTGATGTTCGTGTCCAACACAGTTCTCATCTTCACAAATGGAATAACGTAAAATGCATTTCAAATAATGAAGCACAGTACCCCTTTAAACAAGATCATACATTAGTTAGCATAATGGAGCCTTGAAAAACAGGAGTTATAGTGGCAGAAAATGTGTCTATTTACACCTATGTAGATGTTCCATTCCAATTTTATTCCAGTAGGCAGTTTCCCCCACAAGAGTTTGAAATGGTATGGAGGAAACCAAGTTCATGTGATTCAATATTGGGCAGAGTGCTGTCTGAGAACTTTTATAACTAAACCACTGCATAGTAATATTTTAGTAATAACCCATGGAGGAATAACAAAAACTTGAAAATGTGTCGTTCCCTTGGCAAATGCTGTAGTTCTGTGGTGGTTCTAGAGAAAAAAAAATGATGGGGAGGGTTGGGGCTCAGCCTGAGAGTAAACATAAACATAACATTTTAAAAGTAAAACAATTAATATTAAAGCCATGTGAATTATTAATAACCAAACTGTTGGTGTAAAAAGGAATTAAAAATAGCAACTTGACAGATAAAGTGGCAAATCTCTTTGTAGAACATCTGAAGCACGTAACTTGGTACTGTAGATGCAATGAAACAATTAGTATAAAGTTTTCTACCATTTATACAGTTTATGTGCATACCCATGAACTTGCGTTGATATTGAAAAGAAATGCAAAGAAATGATCTACCACTGATTTACGGGTGATCACCAGAAATCTTGCCTAAACACATGTAATGTTGCATGCATGTATAAAATGAAATATTGCCTGAATAATTTGGCCATCAAAGCAAAGTAAAATGTTTGATTCTGCTAAGAAACCCATTGTACTGTGTACGTGTAATGCTGACAAGCCCAACTATCACATCTCAGGTGGGATGGCTGATTGGATTCTGGAGGGGGCCTTTGCCACCCTCGGCCCCCCATATGGCTATGCCTCTAGTTACATTCCATTCCAATGTGGCAAGAAAGCATCATAAAATCAAGGTTGCTTTATATAAAGGCTCATTTTTAATTCCTGTTTACAGAGTATTGAATACATAAAATACAAAACCTTTACAAAACATTATTCACAAATATACAAAACAGAAGATTATATTACATTATTTGTCTATAACAAAACTTTTGTTCAGTTGTTTTATTCTTCTTTGTAACATTATCTATTTATCCTTTGTTTCATTTTTCTTTACTTTTCTTTCTTTTTTTACAAAAATATGCATGTCATATTGTCAAAGTATTGCACTTTTCAGCCACAGTGCAGCTCAGATTGCTATTACCATTCAGACACCTTATATTCACCTGATTGAAGACAAGATGTGGAAGATAGATCAACTCCAGGAAATGCACAGATAATAACATGGCACTTTTGACATTTTGTATGAAATCTATTTTCCTCTTTGGTACCTTTAAAACACTGATGAGTTACTGAGCACCATCCTCTGACAGATAAACATGTATGTACCTGAAATTAATGGTTTGCAAAGGTAATATAAAAATAGATTTATTAGACAGTAGGTTGAACAGTGTGTATTCGTAAATACAATGGAATGTCTCTGAAGGCCTCTGTTTACATATACAATTCTGTCTGTTTTTAACATCCCTGATATTCATATATTTCCAGTCATACTTTGGCACCTGGTCCTCCAAGTTTTGTCAATATTGTGAAAGAGCTGAATTCCAGTTCCATCCCAAGGAACAAAGGAAAACATAAAAGGTCTCCAAGTATAACCAGCCAATGGAAGACAACAAAAACACCATAAAAATATATCTGCAAGCTCTAAATGGCTGCTATTAGCCGTGGACAACACAGCTTGTCATACAATTTTAGTGAGCATCTGAAAGGCAATGCATGTCTTAGGAGCCGTATGAGCTCTTTGTGATTTCAGTTTTGTGTGTTTCCACTGAGCTCATAAGTGTCGTTTCATGTGCAGTGCAAGATGGTCCGAGCGCGAGAAAGCCCGGTCACATTTCTGACACTGGAAGGGCCGGTGACCTGTATGCTTCCTATAGTGCCTTGTAAGTTCATCAGAGCGGGCAAACTTCCAGCCACATCCCTCCCAGTCGCAGTGATAAGGCTTCTCTCCTAAAAAAAAGAACAATAAACAAATCAATTAGGATGAAAACTACAACAAATTTCCATCACCACTCCAAACAAACACAAAGACAAGATAAGAACACAAAGACAGATAAAAAGGCCATGTACACACGGCCATGTACATTAATGTCTCTGAGTAGATTAATCAGGTCTGCAGTTTTATTTGCACAGGTTCAATATCAACCTGCTGTTTAAATAGTGGTTTGTGACACCTGCCAACTGGACTGCTCACTTGCATTTTCAATAAAAAAAAAGGACGAGAAAAGGACTAGTTTATTGCCAACATTGCAACAGCCATACCACTATGATGAGGGGAAGGTAATTGCTATTATAGCCTGTCTACATGTACATTACATAATCAAACATCTAACTCCAATTTGTTCAGTACATTTGAGTTATTTACTGAAAGACTAGATGTAAAGCTATGAAAGACATACGATCTTTATTGGTGTATTATGATGATGCAAAAGTATGCATTTATGAGCTACCATCACTCTATACATTAATCAATATTCGCAGGAGTATCTTACAACTCAAGTTTGTCATGCCACTGAAATACTGTAAACATATTTCATTCTCCAAACTGAATAGCCGGTGACACATACCAGTATGCGTTCTGTGATGTGCTTTCAGATGTGAGCTTTTTGTGTAGGTTTTGCCACAGCCTGCATAGTCACAGGTGTGTGTGGCAATCCGTTTCCTGGGCCAGGAGCGCCGGCCCCGTTTGGGCTTAGGTTCTTCAGGCAAGCACTCAGCTGGAGACATGAGCTCTGTTAGGAGAGAGAGTAGGGTAAGTTAAGCATGCCCCCTGGAGCATGTTTAGCATAGAAAATGGTTTAGCAAGCATAGAAAGGGACAACTGAACTGAACTGACCTTGGTACTGTAGGGATGGAGGCTGAGGGAAAGGGGAGAAGCTCGGTGAGGTGTGGTATCCTGGGGACAGAGGCAGCTGTGGTCGACCTAAGACCTGAGTGGAGGGGTGGTGGTCATCTGGGGATAGGGAAGCAGAAGAGCCTCTGGTGGCCAAAGGGTGTCCTCCAGGGAATGCATGGGAGTCAAGTCCAGGGGCCCTTTGGCTGGCCCCATGTCTGGAGCTGACACCCAGGTGGATGTCAATGGGCCGTGTGATAGTGCACGTGCTAGGGCTCTCCTGCTTAATTCGATGGCAAACGAAGGCCAGTGAGGGATCCGAGACTGCACCGGCTTTGCTGACACTGACATTCTGATTATAATCTCCCATATCCATGGTGGTTTTCACCACAAACTTCCCATGAAGACTGGGGGTAGGCTGCAAATAAGCGGGGTCTAGTTCTGGCCTCATGAGCTCGGCCACAAAGCCCCCAGAGGGAGAGACATCAGTGATATCTGGAATGTACAGCATATCACTAGTAGTGCCCTGGGGAGAAGGAAGCTGGTAGGAACTATATCCAGGGGAAGACGACATAGTTCTAGAACCACTTGTCAAGGCCTCCTGCTGCTGTTGTTGCTGCTGTTGCTGGAGCATAGTGTTTGACAGGATGAAGTCATAATCCAGCAAGTCTAGGTCTTCTGGCTCTTTCTTGGCCATTCCGGAAGGGATTTCCTGGTCAGGGTTGCTCCCACCTGTTGGCAGGCTGGGTCTCTTTAGGTGGGACAGCTCCTCTTTCCAGCGCTGATCAGAGAGGGGAGAAATACAGCCCGGTTCAGGAAACACAGTCACTGCAGAAAATAGCTATGAGACTTAATGTACCAGCATCTCAGTATCAGTGTAGATGGGGTTACTTTCAGGGCACAATGTTAAAACGCTAATCTGGGATGTCTATAGTTAGGCTGGAACAAAAAATCATTGGGCTATCTGACTTCACTTAAGTCATCATTTGAAGAGTAATGTGATATAGCCTAACCTAGGCCTTGGCTTCAAAAAAACTATTTACAGGCCATGTTGTTTAGAGATATTCAGCTACAAGTGGATTGAGTAGGCTATAACTTCATCAGTCCAATACTGAACAGAATATATAAGCCCTTGTCGGAACATAAGATCCACCAATTGTCTCACGACAAACCGAACGAAGTGGAGCGGTGTATGGTGCACGCCCCTACAGCTGTAGTTGAGTGCGGCAATGTTTCTACAAGAATAACTACGGGCTATGACATAACCGCTCCAGCAATGGAGTTTCCACAGATCGGGCATGAATCGTAACATTATTAGGGAAAATCTGATATCCTAAATGTTCAGTTTATGTCCCCTGAGACAGCTTGATCATACTCACTATATTGGCCGGTCCCGCTGGTTTGTTCTTGACAGCTGCACCGCTGGCAAATGTGGATATGGATGGCAAAAGCGTCCCGCTCAGTGCCATTTCGAAATCACTGGGTGGTTGCCTGCAAGAGCACAAGAGCTGGTAAATCCTTGTCACGATTTGAGGTAATAGCCTGTTCTTCAGTGATGAAATAATTTCAGAAGCCAAGGACATCGAAGATTATAAACACAGCGGGAAATGAATAGCTTCACAAAGACACACCTCATGAATGAAAACTTAGACTATCTTTCCAGTGCGATTTTCTAAAATAATGAAGATGGTAAGGCGTCTGAATGGCTCCAGTCTTCGTGACCTGACGTTTCACTAAACTTAAGTCCGAGCCATGCTTGTTTGTGGCGTAAAGTGTCGAGCATCCAACTATCGATTAAGCTATAGGATGCGAGTCGCTCAGGAGAGAGGCGACACCCGGGGATTCCCTCCTCTCCCTCTCAGTGTTGGGGCCATGCACCGGCGTGTGCGGCAGAATGAAGAAGTGTCATACCGCTCTGTCTGGCTGCTCTCCCTACTTTAAATCATTGGAAGACACGCCTCTTGTTGCGCAGCAACAACAGAGAGTGTAAAAAAAGAGAGGGCAGCGAGCGCACTGGTGACGTCACGACTAACCCAAGCTGTTTGTTTGTATCTGCAGAACGATGGCAACAGAGCGCCATGCGCGCCTCTTTTTTTTTTTTACTTCTTAAAGTTATAGAACCTGGTCACTTATTAGCTTTACAGCGATGACAATGCTGTAGGCTAGTTCTTGGAATGGATTCATAGCTTCATGCTTCCCTTATTGAATTATTCTTTTTCAAGTAAATGTTACCCTCTGAAACATTTTGTAAATTAGACATGGGCTGTTTGTTGGCCTAGATTGTAGGCTAGGCTATAGCCAGACTACATTTAGGCTAGTCCTAAATAATGGTAGGCCATGTTAGCTGAGGTCACCTAGGGGTGGTCAACTTTTTAGAAAATAGGCCTATAATATGAATAATTGCAGAGCTTCTGGCTGTTATTTGTATCATGAAATATGAAAACACAATTGATTTAGGCATACCAATGTTTAATCGTTCAGATTAGTTGATAGTTCAGATAGTCAGGCTAAATCCATTTTGTGTTCAGACTAGTATCTGGCAATTACACAACTTTTTTGTTTTGTTCACATGATGAAGTCGTTTCCTTGTCTTGTTCAGGTGAGGTGTGTCACTGAGTAAATCAGTGATGTAGCCTAAAACGAAGATAACTAATGTAGGAGGTGGCATAGGCTATTTAGCCTACTTTTAGGCTGCTTTTGGGCAGTAGGTTAATATCCCACTCTCAGTTCATCCCACACAAAATGTATTTTGGTTTCTTAATCTAACTGGGTGAACACTCGAATTTGAATGCTAATTCATTTGAAGAAAGCAACATCTTGGATTTCTTTATGTCTGGAGCTGATTAATTTGTATAAAAGAAGTAAATGCTAGAACAATACAGAGAACATGCAGCATTAAACATTTTGGTTTTGACAAAAAAAAGGAGGGTGTGCCTGCTGCATTTGTCACTATCCCTCAGGCTTACTCATTCCCTGTGGCCATCCACATGCAGCTAACCCCTAATGGCAGGAGACTGTGATATCGCTATTTTCAACACAGAGTCTCTTGCACCAGGAGTTTTGAGGATGTTTTTGTGAAGATAAAAGAGTATGAAATCAACATGTCCTAACTTGATGAGTTTTTCTTCTGGGCCATTTCAATACATGTGCACATAGTGGGAAAGGCTATGTTTGGTATTCATGTCATAACATGCTGATATTGCACTAGACTAAATTGTCAAACATTTACCTGGTTTGGTGTTGTTTGATGCATATTTCTAATAACTGGTGAAAGCCTCAAAACGTTGCATTTTTCATGGCTGTATCATGGTAATTTTGGTGGGCTGTATGTTTGTACAGAGATTGTGCTCAGCATAAACTCATCCCAATGTCAGTGGAGGCAGCTTAGAAGCCCTGTATTGTGAGCAAATACACTTTTGTCCATGATCCTGTTGCATCAGGATCTTGTCCGTTAGGTATGTCAACAAAAGAGTCTTGGTTTACCTCCTGTGTGCATTTCTCTTGTTCCTGTCTCAGATAAACGATGGTGTTATTTACACACTCATTCTCACGCATACACACACACACACACACACACACACACACACACACACACACTCATCACATGTCTAAATATCCTTATTCTTTTATTCTACCATTCTCATTTCAATTGATCTACTGTGTTTCATTAAGGCGTAGTCCAACCATGTATCCTCACTCAAAAAAACTGTAGGTGGCATCTCAATTGTAGGACACTCACAAGACAGAAGAATGACATCCCATTAGAAAAATGAGAACATGAACCGATTATGATCTTAAATGACCAGCTAGAGCTGTGCACAAAATCCCATAAAATCCTTCACACCTATACTGCTGCCCTGCATCCATGTAAAAACAAAAGACAAGCTAGCTGAGAGGCTGTAAACAGAATACATTAGTTTATGTCCAACTCCAGTCCAACTCCTCTCACTTTTTGAATGTCTTTGTCAGGTGTAGGAGTCATCATCCACATTACATTGCCCTAATGGATCTGGAAAATTGAGATAATGTTATTGTTGTAACACTGATCATGTAATCACCGGTCCAACACACTCAAAGTGTCACATTTTCCTACTGCACCAATAACAACTGCAATAGTTTTCTCTCAGAGGGGTTTCTCCCTTCATTTCCTAGTGTACTAGTTGTCATTTCTTTGTCAGTTTCATATTCCAAATTCATGATCATGGGGCGTAAAGAAGTTGGCAAATCAGGTCTTTTTCTATCCTTCCTGAGTGTAATGCATCTTCAGTGACAGGGAACTTCAGTGATCGCCACCACTTCTTCAGGCTTATACAGTGGCTTCTGTGGATCCATACTGACTATGACTTAACTGTGGGACACCAACAGGGTTGGGTCAGATTACTTTGAAATGTAATACATTACTGACAACAATTTTTTGTAATCAGTAACGTAATCAGTTGGATTACCAAAAACATGTAACGTAATCTGATTACTTTAGGATTACTTTTAGATTACTTCAGTAAATATGCCCATTAAATAAAAGACACCACCACAGAATTGATGAAATAATTTTCATTCTATTTTTCTCCACTCTTCTCCAAACATGCACAACTCAGCTTAACCTATAAGGGCACACCTGGACAAAGAATTTAGCTTTCGCTGGATTGTTTTGACCCAGGTACATGGCCTGAGATTGTCATAAAAAAGGGAAGCATTAAACCCAAATGAAACCATGTCCATTTCAATTGTGTGGGATGTTTTTCAACCAGGGGGACCTGGTGACTTTCTCAAAGTAAACAGTAACACTAAAACAAGAGGTTACATTAAGATTAGGAGGGAAAGATCAGGCAGTGTGCCGAGAGACCTGCCCCAATAGTATGTAAGTTAGTAAGTAAGTATATCTTTTGATCCCGTGAGGGACATTTGGTCTCTGCATTTATCCCAATCCGTGAATTAGTGAAGTCGAACCGGCAAGCCCAAAGGCCGAAGCTCTAACCAGTAGGCCATGGCTGCCCCAAAAGGCAGCATTTGAACATTAAACCACACAATGATCCAAAACATACAGCCAAACAAGGCAAGAAATGGTTAACAGAGAATAATATCAACATTTTCAATCCGTCAAAAAAGTGAGCACAAGGCCAAAGTGATGGAAAATAATCATTCCTGCCTCAAAACCCAGATTGCTGCTAAAAAGGTGCAGTCTACAATCATTGTGGAGACATGAAGAGGCTTGGTGGGTATTATGAACCATTTTGAGAGCTGTGGTGGTAAATAAAGATGTTTCCAGTGATTGTTTAAAAAGGGTATGAATAATTTTGAACACACAATTTTTCATAAAATTTTTAAAAAAGATACACACTTTTTTTTTTATTACATGTTTTTACCACATTGTCTTGCAACCTTTTGGCATGTGCAAGTGTAATTTTAAGTAAGAACAGACGGTAACACTTTCTATGAAGGTTGTATTTATAACGCCCTATGAATGCATTCATAATGTTTTATAAGGTGTCTATAAAGCATTGTAACGCTCATTATTACATCTATATGTTTTCACAAGTCATCATAACCAACTTCATGATGCATTATGACAACTAATTATAAATGATTATAATTTTAATCTGAATAATGCATTATAAATATTTCAAGATCTGCCGACTCACTTGTCAGTTTTATGATGCATCATAACTACTTCTCTCTGCTAAATGCGTATAGTGATGCATAACGAGTTTTGACTTCTACTGTAGTCCTATATATCTATAGCTATAAGTATATGTAATAAAGTTATAATAATTTATACATCTCCCTACAGCACACAATTATAAACAGCTATGCAATATCGTAAGTGTTATTTGTCAGCTCTAAGTAAAGTGACAAGAATATGACCCTATTAACAGATATAAGTTCACTGAATAATGAAAGGGTGCAATGAACTAAGTACTGAGTCTGCCATCTTGTCGAGTGCCATGCACAATATTATATTACAATTACTATGTTAATGTCATTGTCAATGTCAGGTGTTATTTGTCAGCTTTAGGTAAAGTAGAGCAAATGAGGTGTTGTTATATAGATATAAGATCATTATAAGCAAATATGAGGCACAATGAAATGAGAGACATGAAAATAGAAAATGAAAATAAAGTGAACTAAATGCATTCCTTTTGTCTTTATGTCCAGGCTCTCATTTCATTGTGCCTCATATTTGTTTATAATAACCTTATATGTATTTATAACAATACCTCATTTGCTCTACTTTACCTAAAGCTGACAAATAACACCTATGACATTAACATAGTAATTTATAATATTGTGCATATGGAGTAAAGATGGCAGACTCGGTACTTAGTTCATTGCACCCTTTAATTACTCAGTGAACTTATATCTGTTAATAATAGGGTCATATTCTTGTCACTTTACTTAGAGCTGACAAATAACACTTATGAAATTGCATAGCTGTTTATAATTGTGTGCTGTAGGGAGATGTATAAATTATTATAACTTTATTACATATACTTATAGCTCTAGATATATAGGACTACAGTAGAAGTCAAAACTTGTTATGCATCACTATACGCATTTAGCAGAGAGAAGTACTGTAGTTATGATGCATCATAAAACTGACAAGTGAGTCGGCAGATCTTGACATATTTATAATGCATTATTCAGATTAAAATTATAACCATTCATAATTAGTTGTCATAATGCATCATGAAGTTGGTTATGATGACTTGTGAATACATATAGATGGTAATAATGAGCATTACAATGCTTCATAGACACCTCATAAAACATTATGAATGCATTCATAGGGCGTAATAAATACAACCTTCATAGAAAGTGTTACCGAACAAACATATTGGTCAAGAGAAAATCAATATTTGCCAGGGGTATGAAAAATTTTGTTCTTAACTATATCTTAAAAAAGTCTTGTCAAATTAAAAGATAGCTAGGCTATCATAAAAAAGTTGCATTGTTTGCATGATAAAATGTAATCAGGTAATCCCCAACAATGTAACTGTAATCTGATTACACAATTTTTTTTATTGTAATCTGGGCTGATTATAGTTACTTGATTTTTGTAATCTGATTACGTAATCTAGATTACATGTAATCCGTTACTACCCAACCCTGGACACCAAAGTGGATATGTAAACATCTGTGTGGTCATGTATCAGTATGCTGACAAAAGAAGGAAAATACTCCAAAATATACGCATGATCAATTGCTCATCTCTGAATTTACAGTTTATATTACGTTATTTATGTTACTAATATTCCATTATTTAATAAAAACAGAAAATCACCAGCATCTCTCCAGCACATCTTTACCTGTCAGCTGAAAGCCCAGAGGAAATCACTGCATCATATTCAGACTAGGTAGGCTCTTTCTCCAGAGAGGGCCACTCAATCCCAGAGAGTGACAGAATGGCTCCAGGCAGGGGTTTCATAGGCACTGCGCTGATACAGTTCCACATGCAGAGGTTCCACTGTATCTCCTCTAACTACATCCCACTCCCCTCCACCATCCACGATGAGGGAAGAGGGGTGTGCAGGATCCAAATGCTGAGGTTTCTGCACAGCTCCATTCCAGATGTTTCAGTAATTAAAAAATAGCTGACATTCTTTTCTGAAGTCCTCAGGCCTCCATAACACATTATAATTCACTGTGTTGTTCCTAAGTATCTCAGAGCCACGTCTAATATAATTATATCTGGAGCGTCTATCTGTCTGTCTGTGTTTGTTCTCTGCCTCTAAATCCATCTCCTTCATTCAATCGCTTTATTTTTCAGTGGTTAATACCAATTGTAATGGGCATCATTTTGGTTATACACAGACACTGCATTGGCAAAAAGACTGACAGTCACAATTGTAAGAGTTTTCATTGTTATATTTGTTCAAAGACTGCTGGACAAATGTGGAAGTGATAAGCAAAAAAGAAGTGCTAATGTCGCTTTACTAACTGTGACAATATGCCTGAAAAAGTAAGGTCAGATTCAGGGGAGTGTTATGTGTTTGGTAACACTGAGTTGATTTATGATGCACCATTCACCCTGCCACAAGTTAACTAAACCAAGATATTGAGGCATAAGTAAACACAAACGAAAAGAAATTGGGCAATCAACAGGCGAAAATAAAAAGAGAATGGATATAAAGTAGTTGACATAATTGACCGTAACATATCATTTAGCGTCTAGTTGCCCCAATTTAATAAAGCTCTCAGATTCACGTCAGTGAGAATGCTAGTTTGCTGTGCTTCTTGGTGCTGCTCTTTCAGGGGGAGATGGGGGTGGCGACGCACAGGGGTGGGGGGTATATTTACAAACTTTTTCAGATGGGCAGGGCTCCGCTGCTTGCATCATGCCGTCCGATCTGGAGAGCGAAAGTGCTAGGGAGGGGAGAGAGGAAGAGAGAGAGAGAGGAGAGAGCTCCTGCCGGGCTGCAGGCTGTCCAGCCTGTCTGCGCTGGGATTCCTCTGCTCCCTTTAAATATGCCGGTTATTTTTAGACAACCACGTAAGAGCCCTAGGCCGGCCCACTCTGCTACAATGTTTCCCTTCAGTCAGGAGGGGAAATGGATGGGAGCCACTCTTCCTGGTCACATGACGTGACTGCCCAGTAGTAGTAATACAACGGGGGAGAATGTGGGGGGATGGGGCAGGGGGAGATGGGCTAGTGTACAGACTGGGGAGTTGGTGGAGGCTCTGCTGACCTGATCCCTGTACATTTTAACCCTTTCATCAAAGCTGCTATGCTGTACCCTTACCCGTATTTTAATCAGCCAGCTCGACGTCAGCGACAGAGCAAGCAAGGCAGGAAGCAGAGATTGGCATGGGTGAGGAGTAGAGGAAATGAGACAGGGTACGACACATAGGCAGACGGACTGGTATGACGTCAGCAGCCCGCCAGGATTAGAAGCCTCTAAAAAGCTGGGAAGGGCTCAGAGTGTTTCACTCATGGACTGAGTGTGTGTGTGTGTGTTTATAGTATATTAGTTAAGTAAAGTTGAAGGACATGACAGGAAAGCCTTCTTCTTAGAGGGATCATTTACCATGTACATTTTCCTGGTAGAATGGGCTCATTCTTCCAGGAAATATTGACTAATTTTGCAATGCGCAAACGTACACACAGAATTATGGAGGATCATCATACACTTGATAACTAACTAATGTACTTTGAACTATGATTCAATGATATGACTATGCAAATGTGAACATGTTTTAACCTCTGTTTAGTAAATATTACACTTGATATTGAAGAATTTTCATGACTATTGTCAGGTGTTTGGTGTTTTAAGCCCCTAACTTTGTCTTCCAGGCAGCGCTGCATGGAAGGTACTTGGGTTAGGCAAGGGTAAGGGTTAGGGTTAGGTGCCTTGAAGTGGACGGTCACAGCACTGCCTTGAAGTCGACAGTGGGGGCTTAAAACATCATCGAGCCGATTATCACCATCAGACTACTGACCAGTGTTAAAACCTGTGTGAAGCACAAGCTCAAGGTTTGCTTTTTGCATGCAATAATGTTCTTGCTTTTGGGCAAAGGACCCTCCTTGTACCTCTAAATAATACTCAAGGTCTCAGAACGTGTTGTATAAGAGATCTGAAACTGTTCACAGCATTTGTGGAAATATGCACATGCTCCTTTTCCATACTGATTCGACCCTAATTGCAAAAAAAAAGTTTTGCATTAAAAAAACAATCACATCAATTATTTAACATGTAAGAGTACTTCTAATCAGATATATTTTTTCTTTCTGTGAAGATGGTGATCGGTTTAATTAAGTCCTAATTGCGGAGTGTTCAGAGTCACAGCTCAGTGAGGAAGATATGGGCTGATGTCCAGAACGCTCGAGGAGGGATGATGAAACAGCGTGTGAATAAGAGTAACCCTCATCTACCAAAGAACTGTGAGGCCCATAGAAATAAATAAAAGACTTAACCTTTAAAAGAAAACCTCTCCCAGTCTGAGAGAGAGAGACATAGATTAACTTACCGTGGTATTCCCCTAAAACTACTCACTCACAGGGTTACACTGTCAAACAGGCAGGGGATTCAGTCCCACTCATTTTCAGGGTTTTATGTAGATGATGTAAAACTGCTTTGCTTCTACAAACAATCACATATGCTATGCTATGAAATATTTTGTCAGTATCTTATCTGTACACTTTTAAGGTAATAGTATTTGGTTGCTTTTGGAAATATATTTTTGTTTATAATGTTTATAAGCACCAAAACATAGCCTATTCGTATCTTTGGTGTTTAAGTATTGTTCCTATAGAAACATGGATCATTTGTTTCCCCCTTTTCCTGCTACTACTTGAGTTAGCTCTGGTCCCTAAATCAGACCAGTAATTACTGCAATCACAGACTTTCAGAAAGTCCCCAGCTCCTTTGCTTATTCCCTGCAGACAAGAGGTAGTCTTTCCAACATTCTGTAGTGTGAGTAGCAATTGTTTTTTCACAAATCTAAAGTCCAAAATCGTAGACATACAGTACTGTATACAATGTTCACATTTAAGTATATATTATTTGTTGTTTATATGGTCTTGATACCTCCATATATTTCCATATGTCTTACAAATGAAACCCTCCAGGGGAGACTGAGTTTGATATAATAATTCTACGTAATTCAGGGCATAATTATTGTCAGACTTTGGAACTTGTATTCATTGAAAGGTGTGGGCTTCTTTCTTTCTGTACTGGGAATTACAAAAATGTGTGACCTTTTCCAATGCTGTTAATGTTGGAGGCACTACTTGGATTGCTGAAGGCTTGCGTGTAGTCAACTGGTCAAGAGGAGTGAATGTGAATATTAATATGGCAGGTCAAGATGAACACAGTCCTCTGGCTCACATCAGAAGAAGGGGGTGTAACTGTAAAAATCTACTCCTACATTCTTGACAGACGTCATGAGACTGCTGGTAAACTGTGAACCAGAACTGTCAACCTGCTGGTGAACCAGAGCCTCTGTTCCTGGTCTTGCTGGAATAATAGGGAGGCTCTTGATCAGGACAGTGGAGGAGCTGTACAAGGGATGGTGTAACACAAACACTACAGGGTATACTTCAAAATAATATACAGGGTATACTACAACATAATCATCACAGGATACTTCAAGATCTATGAAATGCTGAAATGCCCTGTACGTGTCAGCACAAGACTCTCTCTCTCTCTCTCTCTCTCTCTCTCTCTCTCTCTCTCTCTTTCTCTCTCACACACACACACACAAACAAACACACACACACTCACACAGAAAGTATGGGCTTATGAAGGAAAATTACATACGGAATGTAACACAACGTTCAAACAAAAGTGCTCAAAATATCTGACAAATATCTGAAGCATATTGTTCTTCATTTCTTTTTGTCATTAATTCTGTGTGATTGAAAGTCTGACATTCTCAGCAAAGCTGTGAGTTAAAACTCATAATGAGAAAAATGGAACTTTCATTTTGTGATGAGAGCAGACTGGTTCTTGGACGAATCTGAAGAATGCATTCCTGTCTGCCTGCCAGCCACATTGATTGGTCTATCACCACTTGATGGATGGAGCCACACTGAAACAGGGCCTCATTTTTAGCATTGCATTGTATCTGTGATAAGAAATGTGTGTCAAATCCTTAACATTAAAACCAAACCAATCTCTATAATCTACAGTTATTTATTTTCCCTCTTGCTTTTGGTTGGTATCTTCATGTAAATGTGTCAGCTGTTGTTCGGCTGACTGACCAGAGATGTAAAGACCGTACACATACGGGGGTATCATGAATGTACTTGTGTGCCGTCAGGGAACTCAGAGGGAATGTGACTGTTAAATACCAGTAATGAGGCTAAACTCCTCTGGAGATACAAAGGCATAGCTATTCAGTCTTTGCAACATCTCCATTCACAGTTCCAGTTGAATGTGTGAGTGTAAATCGAAAACGTTTTTAAATTGCTGCTAAACCTTTTCTGCACTGTCAGTAGTATTTATATCATATTTATATCATAAGTATTTATATTGAGTAACTTTGAAATTGGAGTGAGAGGGTAATGGATGAAAGAATTCAACACTATAGTCAAATTTCCTATGTGATAGTAGGCTATAGAACTTACTGTAAGATTCATGTGAGGCTTGCCATTTTCTTCTGCTGTTCTACTGCTCTGTTTAGTTGTACATTTTTGGTGCTCTGTACCTCTTGTAATATTTATTATGACTCTGCCTGCTATGGGCATACTGTTATCCTGTTTGTCTGGCTTTATACAAACATGATAAAGGATCTTCACCTAACCTGGCATACTTACTCACTATAAGGGCTTGATTAACTGATTAGGTACTGAAGTTCTCAGGGTCAACATTAAAGCTTTTAAGGGGTCATGCGTGAAATATTGCTCCACGCACAGTTTATGCAATCTCTTACAGCTGTTCAGTGATTCTGACCTACATTCACATATTTACTCATCATAAACATTGTGATGTGATTTGATGCTTAATGCCATCTCAGTCTCGGGGTTTGATGTCGGAATGTGGTCACTGAATGGTCTCAAAATCTCTGTGAGAATGTGTAGGTCAAATGCTGGGTCAAATACACTTCACAACATCTATGCTGAGGTATGAACAAAACAACACTACACTGTGCCTAAACCCTTATGGTGAAGTGGTCAAGATCTACTGTTTTTTCAGAAAAGTCATTTCATAATTGTCTATGCATGTATGCAATGTGCTTATGTGGAACTTACTTCTGTAAGAAAAGGAAAGGGTGCCGTTGGCCATACTGTGTCACCTGGTGTCTCCCTTTGTGTGTGTGTGTGTGTGTGTGTGTGTGTGTTTAACTCAGAGGGCTGGGAAAGTGCCAGTGAGACTCTCCCTTTGGTCTATTTCTGGAATAACTCACCGTACTGTAGGCTATGTCCTTTGTTTGCTCCACAGGTCCTAGTGCTTTGCCCAAGGCCAGGAAAAGCTCTCCTAGTGGCATGAATAGCATGGGACAGGGTACACATCCCCCTTCCATTCATGAAAAGGGACACAAAAGGACTGTGGCATAATTATAAGAAATGTTAAATGTAATTGAAATTCTTAGAAAAGGATGATAACATTAACTGCTGCCAGGGTAAAGGACATAATATCCCTCTCAATCATAACTGTGATATGAAGAATTGTGACATACTGAGTAGCCTCTGATCTGCTCTTTTAATTCTGCCTTTTGTCTCCTGTGACATACTGTGTCCTTTCAGTACTGTTTGCGTGTCATACCGTACTCTATTGACATTGTGTAGCTGAATGTCAAACCTGTTTCTTTAATGTGTATTTTTCTCCTCTAAATAATTTGTAATACCTCATCATAGGATAAATGGTGCGGCTCCCATCAGCAGTGAGTCACACAGGACACTGCGTAAGCAGCCTCTGTAGACCTGAGAAAAGTATTCCATTACTCGTGAATACCCTGGCTCTGCCAGCTCTCATTCTAAAGAAACGTGTGAAAGAAGAGGTGGAGAGAAGGAGGAGCTGGAGAAGAGTAGAAAAGAAAGAGTTGAAGTATAAGTAATATGGACAGATTTGAAAGGTTAAGCCAGTATTGTATGTTGATGATGTCTCCATGGAGATCGGGCCAACAATTTTTGAGTAAAAATGGGTGAGATACGTGCAGTAGGAAGAGATGAATTGTAGTCGGTATTTTGTGCAAGAAATACAGCATAATGGCTGTGTGAGATCACACTGAAATGTCAGAGTACAGTGGAGAGTAAAGTGGTTTCAGGGGAGCTATGTGAAGTATGTGTAGTAATCACAAGATAATGTATTGCCATGAATGTAACTTCATGGTAAGTTCATGTGTGGCATATGCACTGAATCTCTGCCATGCTTACTGAAGTCAGCAGGTGCTGGTTGCCACATTGGAGCATTCATCCCCCAATCACCTAGGCACAGAGTTGATGTTAGTATGAATGTGATATCTAAAACTATGAATGTATATGAATGTAATATTATGCATGTTTAGTTTTTAACTGATCCTTACAAAATGGATTGTAGGCCTAGCAGAGTCACGATATATTTATATTTTACTCTGCTTTTGTTGTGAAGATGAAGGATTAATAACAGGCAAAAACTATCTCCAAAGAGCTATATCTACTGACAAGGTAATGTTTCATGATTCTCACGAGATTTGTCGGCCACTCGCTTATCCCCTTACTTCATCATCGCTAAACTGACGTAACTTTCGGCGCAAACAACGTAATTTTCACTCAAACAGCGACCTGAACAACTGTGCCTATAGGTCACAGAGTTTTCCAGCCAGTCTTTCCAATATAGGACAATCCTTTACTGTCCCGTTCATGTGACGCCTCACCTCATCTTCTGCCCTGAGGGCAAGGAACACTTCAATTTCTTGGTCTCCAGTGTGCCATGTCTTCTTTCTCCTTTGTTGTTGTTGCTCCTTCTAAACAGCTGTTCGTGTTTTTAAATCTCCGGTGGTGGGATGCATAGGTAGTGTCACCTAGACACCCACACCCACGTCCCCTTCCCACACCCACGTCCCCCCTTTCCGCCTTAACGCTTTCACACTGGTGCCGGAATGAATCAATTCGGCAAAATGTCTACCCTGCCTGGTGATAAAATTGGCGAGACACTTTGTCCCACCGTTCCGCCTCGGGCTATGTGAAAGGGACAGGCATTCCGTGAATCTGGTACATAAATTTGCGAGAATTTCGGCAGTGTAAAAGGGGCTATAGTCACTGCGTGGAGGCTACGCAGGTGAAGGTCTGAACACAAAAGGGTAAGACGCAGGTGATTCACACCTTTGCTGTGCGAGGTGATGGTGTCCCCATGGCTTAACCGTAGTTTATAAGGTTATGACTTTGTCATAATCAAGTTCATCATCTATTCTTTTTTGTTCATGACAAATTGGTGCTAATTTGCAAAGACAAAGTTCCCATGTAGTAGCATGTAGACTGTTCTCCCTGTGTGTTATACACATCCACTACATCCCCCCAACATTCTAAATCATTTTTATGCATCATATTGTTATGTATAATAGTCATATTATACATCATTTGAATCTAACTATGTCTCACTTGAAAATGACAAAAATGCCCTCCTCCCCCTCCTCCGCCTTTGGTGCTTCCCTACCTTCTAGCTGCAGTGTATATCCTTAGCAATATGCTAGATATAGCATATTGGGTCTTGAAATATTCACAGGAATCCATAGAAATTGAATAATCATGTTATTTTATCAAATATTAATTGTGCAGATGTATAGTCCATCTTATACACACCAATTGAATTGAAATTGCAAAGATTTATATTTTTGTGTAATTATTCCATATTTAGTGTAGTCATTCCATATCAGAACCCTTGAAGTACAAATGCAAGCATGAAACTTCAAAGTATTACTTTTCATTTGAGACCAAGATTATGCTTCTACACAATAGGGTTCATAGACAGTACGCATTTGCTTGTCAGTATGCATTTTGGATAACCAAAAGTCCTATGGGGAGTTTCCATAGGGCATTTTGATAGCATAAACAAAAATATGCAAAAAAATGGATGGAAAAAACTACACTACATGACTGCACTGCATTGCAGCAGCAATCATAATAAATTGGTCTTTAGTAATGGCTGTATTCATTCAGTAACTGAATAAAGGCCAGGGCCATTACTGGGAATTTTACTTTAGTTTTAGAACAGAACTCCTAAAAGTTTGCAGCAGCATGGCAAATGAAAGTGAACACTAGCACACAGTCCTAGTTGTGTCACCACAGCAATCTTAATGTTTATGAGATCCCTGCTCCAGCCAGCTTGGCATAGGGTGTATACGCCTGCAATGTCATAATTCCATGGCAATAGGAAATGGTGATGCTGAACACCCACCATTACCCTCATGTATTTACTTGTATCAGATAAGAGGATAGCATGGCAATTAGTATGGCGCTGTGACAGAGCACCTGCCTGTCCACTCACAGAAGTGTAGTTTGCCTCCACCCCTATTTGCCCGAGACCACTGTGTCCTGAAGACAGGAAGGTGGTGTTTATCGTTCAGGTCCACTTCCTTACGACACATACCTGAGTATGTATTCACAGGCAATTACCACACAATTGGTGTTTAGGGAGCCCTGTGACTGCTTCCTTTATTAAAAATCCATTTCCTTTTCTGCTGGTCAGTGGTATTTTGGTCCACAAGGCAATTTTGTCTAAGTTATAGAATATTAAGTCAGAGTTGGTGAGTGGTGAATGTTGCGTTTTAAAATTGTAAGTTCTTTGTAACACATTTTAGAAAACATTTTTGAATGCTTGGAAATTATGTCTTCCCTGTATTTCTTAAATAAACAGCAACAGGTGATGTGAGACATGCTGATGCCAGAGCTTGTGTCAGTCATGGTTAAAGTTTAGGTTAGCATTGTAAAATGAGCAACTATTTGTGATCTGGATTATTCTGGTGTTGCAGAGTTTAGGTGCCTCGAAGGAGGGGGCTGAAAGTACGAAAGGATAATGGGAAGGGTCTGTGGACTGGACACAGGATGGCTTGCTCATGGTAGACGGCTGATTATGCAATGTGGGCAGGCCAGCCTAAGTGGCGGGCCTAAGAGGAAGCGACGAGGACAGACAGATCTCCTCTCTTGGGGACAGGCGTGGAGACAGCATGCTTAGATCTGATTTCAGAGGAAGGAAAGGAGGAGGCAGGGGAGCATGGTGGATAAGGCCAAGTAGAGTGAACCACTGTGTTTCAACTTCTGTTACCAACTGCTGCTGTTGAGGTGGAGAAAATTACACAAAGGCCCTTCTAATCTGTTCTATTCTAAAGCAGAACAATACACTCCTGATCTGCGTGTGTGTGTGCGTACGTGTGTGTGTGTGTGTGTGGGTGTGTGTGTGTGTGTGTCTATGTGTGTGTGTGGTGTGTGTAAGTGTGTGTGTAAATGTGTTAGCAGGGACCAAAGAAGGAAATGGAAATTACTTAACTAGAATAGAGATAGGATGTCCAATCAGTGATGAGGTTCACCTTTTTGTCCATTTATTTCATTCCTCTATTTGTTCAAAGCACTTCATGTAGATTCAATTCACTTCCAGGTGATTATTCTCCACACTGTCTGCAACTTTGTGTGTCTTAGCTGAGCTTTTAAAAGACTTGTATGGCTACAGGAAGGAGCTGTCATCTTAATGACCTGCCCTCATTGTGCTTGTGTAAGCAAAGATAGAGGAGCTTTTGAGAGGCTTTCTTTACTTTTATTTCAATTTAATGTTATGATATCCACAAGTCTCGTCTGCCTTTGTCCTGAACTGTTCTGCTCTCTCACGCACAAGCGGTCAGTTGATTTCTTCCATAGACTAGATTTATTAAGTGGACCCTACATTTTCACTAACATGGTAATATCTACATGAGTGCAGGCAGGTCTTGCCATTCTACCGTCCTCAACCCCCCCACGCCCACTTCCCAGTCATGACAGGGCACTTTATCACCACCAAACATAGAATTTCTCCTCCACCCAAAGGAAACAGTGTGATGTGCCAGGGAATGTGTGTGGCTGTGTTCTGTTGAGCTCAGCAGTGACCAACGCCCCTCAGCACTGGCCCTGAGCCCTGTCCACCCTCTTCACTACCTGTCTGAGCTAACAGCACTTCCTGTCACCTGACACCCTCAGGACACCGAAATTGAGGGCTGTGGAATAAGGAAAGATCTAAGGCTTAGCTATTGCAAAGGCAATTTATGGCACATAAAAAACTCTATCACAAATACTGTATAACTCCACTATTTGGCTGAGCTTCACTCCGACCAACTCTTTTCTATCTCATTCTATCTCATCTCACTTGCAAATGTTATTTCTATTAACTATTAACTATTAACAGTGACTTTGGAGATATTTGTTATTAAAGAGATAAAAAATCTACAGATACCTTTTAGACATTTGTATTTTAAACTTTGACACCCCACTGACAACAGTACTACACCTAATAGTAATACCGATACTACTACTACTATTAATATGGCACGAGTGAGAGTGAAGTTGGTAAAGGATATATCCACAGCTGTGCTTCAGCCACAGGCCTGAGGCCATAAGCAGAGTGCCAATTTACCTGGATTAGACACCAGTCCATCTCAGGTATATATACTCTTTTGATCCCGTGAGGGAAATTTAGTCTTTAGAATTTAGCATTTATCCCAATCTGTGAATTAGTGAAACACACTCAGCACACAGTGAACACACACTGAGGTGAAGCACACACTACTCCCGACGCAGTAAGCTGCCTGCTACAGTGGCGCTCGGGGAGCAGTGAGGGGTTAGGTGCCTTGCTCACCTACTGGTCAGGGTTTGAACCGGCAACCCTCCGGTTACAAATCCGAAGCGCTAACCAGTAGGCCACGGCTGCCCCCCACAGCCGATGCTGGTACCCTTTTCACAGCTGGGTAGACTTATACAATGAAGATTAAGTGACTTGTCCAAGGGCAGGATGCAGAACATCAAATTGGCTTTCTTCCGATTTCCAGCCCAACCTCTTAGACCACCGAGCTACGCACTACCCTGAATAGGACACTATTATACAGACTTGTCCATTAATTAAAATATTAAATGTGATGTACAAGATCATGTTCAAAAGACAGATATTATCACATGTGTGCTCTGATTTGTCCAAGTCTTGCTGCAAATTAGCTATCTAATGGACTTAATCATTCAGGCTTTTCTTTTAGAAAGAGGTTTGGTATATTTACCTCAAAATTTACCAAACAAATTGCTTTCTAATTGAGGTTTTTGCTAAATTTTTGGGGATTGAAATAGAAGTGGAGTGCATTCGTTGGCTCTCCAATATAACTCCAAATGTGATCCCTCCATATAATAGCAATGCACCATTAACCTGCCTGCTTCACTGCTTACTTGGATACGAAAAAGAGAGAGCCCTCCAATCAAATGGTATGTGAGTCTGCCATTTGTTTTTAACTGAAAGCAAACCACTGGCTTATAAATGTAAATTACAAGTCTATAAAATAACCTCAGGAGTTTGTGAGGCTGCATTTTAAGTTCTGCGACGCCATCCAAAAGTGCCTAATTGTATCACTGGCATGGCAGTCAACCAACTCAAAGATATGAATAAACATATATTGAGGAGCTATACCTAATTGGTGCTTCAAGTTTAGCAGATGCAAGAGGGATGGGATTGCCTTCAAGTCAGCTAAAGCTCTAATGAGAACTTGCGATTACTGTCACCTTTACCTTAGAGCATATATGAATTTGACAATTTAGAAAGAAGTCACACAGTAAAGCACAATGCAAAAGTATTTGGCGCAGGCCATGTTGAGTCAGTCTCACAGAGTCTTGCCCCACAGAGAAGAGATGGAGTTGGAGATGGAGGAAGTCAACAGCAGGTTTAGTAAAACATCAGCAAGATACTGAGCATTGAGCAAAGAAAGGATGTATTTGCTAAGTCTATTGAAGAAGTGATGTTTTGTTCTGAAAAATGAACGAAATGACAAATTCCTGCTGACAAACATTACCAAAAACCTTGGCAGAGGAAATGAATTACACTGCACTGACATAATGGTCGCGGTCCGAACACATCCGGATGTAACTCGGCGGAAATACTCGAAAATGTAGTCAGATTGTAGTTTCTAAGAAGACTGCAAAACAGACTCCGACTTGGCTTTTTTGCTGTTGAAATTGTAAGTAGCCTACCCTTGGGTGAACTTCGTTTTTGTAATGTGATTTGATAGTCTCTTGAACAATGTGTTTGCTCGACCGTTTTATTGTGAGCCCTATTAGACTAGGAAGGATTTAAAGTCCCGAAGGCAAATCATGTTCATTTTTGGCATACAACATTTTTAGGGGTTTTGAAGGGTGCTGAATTCAAATCTTCTGTACGCCAGGCTCAAAAATGTCCCATAATGCCCCAAAATGGAGAAATCCAATATGGCGACCGCCGCCAGGTCAAAATCGAATTAATCACTTATCTTTTGGACTGTACAAGGTAAAAACCTGAATGTAATGTGCTTTTATAGGTTTTCACATATAGGGAATTTAATGACATGCTCAGATTTAAGATCAAGACTAAATCAAATGCTTGAAATTAATGTACATGGTTAAAAAATTTGTCTCGGATAATGAATAATTCATGAAAAAAGAGGACCATGAAACAGGTTGATGACTTTCTGAAGCATTTACTTGAAACATGTTCAAGGTTGATTACCATATTTTAACTATCTATTTATATTATTTATCTGTATTTTAACTATTTATTTAGTATTTGAAGAAAATGCTTGAAACTCTTAACCTTAAGGCCTAAAACTGTTACTACTAGATTTGCCTACTAATGAAATATTGTACCTCAGCCTATTGTTTTGATGTCCAGTGTGCTATGATGACATGTTTGCCCATCCCACCCCTACCCTTACCCCTACACACCCAAATACCCATATATAACCGTGAATGAGGCCACACCCTCTATCTATACACCGAGGAGGCGCTTGTGAATTATGTCGCTCCCCTCACATGATGCTCAGCAGTAACTGTAACATAATATTATAACAATTTGTTTAGGACCATGTAATACATCTGTAATAGCATGTAAAGATTGTTATGTGAGGATTATGTATAGGCTGACTGAATAATTAATAATATATTATAAGAAAAATAAATGTTAGCTAGTTAGCCTTTGTAAATTAGAAAAAGCTAACTAGAGCTTTCACTCTCTCGGATGTGGGCCCCCTCTTGACAAGATGTTGGCCGCAGCATTCAAGGCCCCTGGCACATGAACTGCTCTGAGAGAGCTGAACAGGGGATGAGCCCAGAGCCACAGGTCTATCGCCAGGCTGCAAAGACCTGGAGACCCCAAGCCCCCCGGTCCTCACCATCACATGTGGGCCTCTTAGCCACGGTAGAAAGTGCCGGAGGGCGAGGAGAGCGGCCCTCAGCTCCAGGACATTGATGTGCTGGGGTAGCCAAGGGTCCGTCCAGAGACCACTGATGCCCTGACCATCGAGAACGGTGCCCCAGCCTACTGGGGATGCGTCTGTAAATACGACCTGGCGACAAACCAGTCCCATGGCACTCCCCCTCTCGGTGTTGGCGGGCTCTCTCCACCAGTGTAGGGCCCTGTGAAGCCTGCGGGACACAGTCACCTTGGCCTGGGAGGGCCCTTGGGGGCACAGGCCTAGACTCAACATGCACCTCTGGACTGGGAGCATGTGAAGGAGGGCAAGGGGGACTACCTGCACCATTGCCACCATAAGGCCCAAGAGGCGAAGGCAGAGTTTCCACTCCACCTGGGCGTGCAACGTGAAGCGACAGACTGCTGTCTCGCCGGTGAGAGAGTCACAGATGCCCTCCTGGAGTCCAGGACCGTGCCCAGGAAGGTGGTGACCTGGGATAGCTGGAGCCTGCTTTTCTTGGGATTGGGGCGCAAGCCCAAGTCCTGAATGTGCTTCAACAGCAAGGCCACGTGTAGGCGGCATTGCACTTCTGAGGTTGCGCAGATGAGCCAGTCGTCTAGATAGTTTAATATCCTGAGCCCCCGCTGCCTCATGGGTGCAAGAACTGCATCCATGCACCTGGTGAAGGTTCGTGGGGCCAGAGAGATTCCAAATTGGAGGACTTGGAACTCGAAGACCCGACCTCAGGAACCGCCAATGCCCCGGCCAGATGGGTATCTGAAAATAAGCATCCTGCCTCGGAACTGTGGGTGGTACCCATGGATCCGCTCCTAAGGCCAGCCAAGCCTTCCTGCATCGAGCTGAGAGGCGAGGCTGGCTGGCCCGGAGATTGTCAGGAACGATGAGGGCGCCTGGAGGGGCCACGGCCACTAGCACGCTGGCCCCCCCGGCCAGCTTGTGGGCAGGTACCCCGCCCCTGGGATGCCTAAAGCTGCTGCCTGAGATCAGTCGGCCCGAAGACGGATGGCTGAGGCGTGAATGCCCTAGAGCGCCTAGCGCCCCTGGCACGCCTGCCAAGAGACCCTGACACCTCTTCTGCACAGCGGCGGCTGTCACACGCCTGCTGCAACAGTGTGGTTGCCAGTGGGCCGAACATGGACCCAGGCTCCACCGGCACTCTCAAAAGACGCTCTCTGTCTGCCTGCTGGAGCTGAGATTTAGACAGCCAGAGATGGCGTCTAGCTACTTAGAACTGAGCCAAGGAGCGGCCCGATGCCACTGCCTGCTCCTTAGACACTGCAGCGAGGCACACAGAGGCAGACTGGAGCTCTCTTAAAAGAGTGGGATCACCGGCACTGCTTTGCAAGAGACCAGAGAGGTGTTGAACATACAGGGACAGAATGGCCGCTGTGTTAGCAAGGCGGACTTGCATCGCTATAGGCCTATGCAGCTTACCCAGCAGAGCCTCCATAGTCCTGCCATTGGCACTGAGCAGGAGGGACCACCAAAGAGGGAGTTGGGAAAGGAGAAGAGGGGCTCCAAAGCTTGATCCACTGGGAGGAGCAAACCACAACCAATCAGCCCTTCGCCGTACATGTTGAAAAGCACCTTAGCCTGGCCAGACCACCTACGAAAAGTAGTTGGGGAGGAAATCTGGCGACAGACCAAGTCACAAAAGTCTGGTAGGAGGGGAATGAGCGCCGCCACTGGGCGCTCAGTCATGTCTGTGTGGAACCTAGACGCAGAGGCAAGGGGCTTCTCTGGAAGGGGAATATCAAGAGCCCTGGATGCCCTGCCAACGACCTCTTTAAAGGAACACGCCACCCAAAATCAGTAGTAATATATGTGTTTACCTTAACTTTCACGAGTTGAGTCATACCTCTCCCGCGCCGGTAGGTGCACTCAAACGCTCTGTCGCGCGGCGCGAATGTGTTAGCATGTTGCTATGCTAGCGGGCTCTGCCGTGGCCGTAGAGAGAGGAACATAGCAGTAATCAAACACCTCCATTTTTTCCCTACTTAAATACAGTTGCACGAGTAGTTGATAAAAATGTGTACGTCACACAACATGAAACATGGCGATTTTCCATGCGAATAAACAGGAGAACTACAATGTGTGGTGCAATAGCACTTGGGAGTACTTCGACCTAGCGTGGTAATATTATTAACACCTAATTGTAGATCCTATCCACCACAGAGTTTAGAATCCATGCTGGATCGACCCTCAGCCTCTCCCTCCCCTCTGAGCGAGAGAGAGGCACACACACTAGAGATGCGCTGATGGGCTATTATTTCAACCATAACTGCATAGTAAAACGTATCATCCATCAGCCATCCATCAGCACCAAAGTTTGTTGACCAATTTTCAAAACTGCACCCGCCCACCATCCGCTGGTTGTTTTAATGTAGGCTATATGGGTGATGCAGCGCTGCTGACGTGAGGCTAGAAAGCCCTTGCCTGTTCTAGAAAGACTGATCTAATGCAGCAAATATATTAAAAGGCTGAAGTCGTACATTGGCTAGGCCTATCCCCAGAATATCAGCAGCAAACTCAGTCTCTGTCGCGCAAAACAGTCTCCAAATAAAACGCACATCGGCCTGTTGCCTATTCTGCCAGCTTGTGACAATATATCGTCCAAAATGCTTGATTGCATTGCATTCTCCACATTTTTAGCTAAATTTTCATGTACCCATAAAAGCACATTACATTCAGGTCTTTACCTTGTACAGTCCAAAAGATAAGTGATTAATTAGATTTTGACCTGGCGGCGGCGGCCATATTGGATTTCTCCATTTTGTGGCATTATGGGACATTTTTGAGCCTGGCATACAGAAGATTTGAATTCAGCACCCTTCAAAACCCCTAAAAATGTTGAATGCCAAAAATTAACATGATTTGCCTTCAGGGTTAATTTCTTTTAAAAATTGACCTAGACTATATGTTTTTAGCTTGGTTTATTGATGGCTAGCTCGCTAGCTAGTGGGGGTTTAGCGTAGCAGTCACTTGCTACCGAAGCTGCAGGGGGAGCTATGTCGTGAAAAATGCGAGCCCAAATCAGGCGAAAACCCAGAAACAGCGAAGGAATAACCAGACCTGCATAGGGCTTCTTTAATAGGTTTTTGCGGTGCTTAGGAATTGTTCCATAGGTACCCTTCAACTAAGTGTTACAAACAATGTATTGACTGAGGGTTTTTTTCATAGTTGGCAACTCAGGTTCTGTGTAGTGTAGTAAATCTATATCTGGGCATTTCTCAGATTTCAGGCCTATTTGGGTTACTGAAATTTTGAAAAATAAAATTCAAAATTTTACTAATTGGTATGCATCAAGTTATCAGTCATTTTGATAGGAGTAACCTTGTGAGCTTGGTTGAGACCACAATATAAGGGAATTTATGATTTTTTGTCATTTTTCAGGTAAATGTCATTACCATCACATCATCTAATATGTACATTTTAAAGATGAAATAGTCAATCAATGATCAATCAATGATCAATTATGGTTTCACATGAAGTTTAGTTTATCTTGAACTTATTAGAATTGTTGAACTTTACTTACAACATGAATTATAGTCGTTTAAGTATCTTATTTTTTTATTTTATTTTTAATTTTTATTTTTATTTGGATTGGAATTTCATTTATTTTAAATAAATGCCATATATCATATCTGTTTTCATCCAGTGGCAATTTAGACTGTCCAACATTGTCAAAAATATCTAATTAATGTAATTTATTGTAATTTATACATAATCTATTGGCAAAAATATGCATGGTGATGGTGATGACATTGCAGTTCTGGTAATGACATTTGTTGCGGTGATGACAAATCACTGATCGTAATCTATTGCAATTAAATGTTTATAATTTAGAAACCCAAGTTGAACTGACTTTGTGAAAAAAAAAAACATATTTCTTTTAAATAGAGTACTTTAAATGTATCTGCAAAAATGTCATCACCAACACAGTCGTCATTACCACTACATTTCAAGCTATAATGTGCTGGTAATGACTGTGCTGGTGATGACATTTATACCGAAAAACTACCCTGAGAAGCAAAAATGATCACCATGCAAATATAGCTAGCTTTCTATATGTAATCTACATCATTTAAACTATTAAAGTAATTTTAAAATTTCAGGAATATTCAAAAATACAGAAATACAATGCGTATGGTAATGACACATAATAAGTGTACATGCCCAAAACGAGGGATAAAGAGTAGATTTTCTTATGTTTCTGGACATCAAGGCATCAATCTTTCTGCTTGACACCCATGTATTCCACTGTGATATTAGGTGACCATGGTTACCAAATATTTTTTTGATGAAAAAACAGTAGCAAAGTGCCTTTATGTAGAGTGTGCTGGTAATGACGGCTAAACCAAACCAACATTAAGCAAAATAAAGCAGGAAATGCATATATATGCATAATGTGTGCATGCAGTTCATTTGTTCAGATAACATTTAATTCATAAGCATGATTTTTTTAATTAATTTTTGATAAACAATGTTTGAGATATGGCACAATATGTGAAAATACCAAAACACTGATATTGTACCATAAAATACCAATAAAATGTGTCTAAATCATGAGTAGGAGCAACCATTAAAAAAGTCTAGGCTTGTTTTTCTTTATACTAATTAGTGATGCTAAACATTATAAGAAATAATGTGTTTTTAATAGAATTACAACCCTGTGGACAGAAATAGGCCCCAATTCTGGGAAATACCCACCTACTGATTTTGTGTTGAGTGTTCGGTTGCATTCAAGCACTCAGTTCTGTCCAGTTGTACTTCATCTACTGTAACAGTGTCCTTGTACGCCTTGGCCGTCCTCTTTGGTGTACATGCTTTGTTTACTAGACTATGGGTGGAGCTCACCAACATCCATTGTGAGGAGTTTCCGGGTCCTGATGTCAGATTTCATGAACACTTTTAGCAAATATGTAGGCCATTTATGTTAGACATAATATTTCACTGTCTATTTTACATGTTATTTCAATTACGAACACATATTGAGGACATGAGATAGATAAAAAGTGGATAAGAAAGAGAGATTTGATAATTGAAAGTTAGGAAACGTCTCCTGATATATGTGAGCAGTGCAGAAAAAATCATGATGGAAATGAGTGGAAGAGGCACTGAAGGCCTGTAATCTTGCTGACTAAATTTCACTATTTCACTATTGTAATCTGTCTGTGAGGCAGCTGATTTATTGTGCAACACTCTCACAGGAATCCAGTGAGCCACATAATTGCTGTAAGCTGATGCACAATTCCCGCTGAAAGTAATCTGTTACATTGCAATCTTAGGACAGAGTTTTAGGGCCTTCTTTGTGAAAAAATATATATTTGTATAACAAGTATAACATATTCTATAACTTATATTTTGCTCTTCAATTTAGGTCAGGAGTATCACTGGGAATAATCATTACACTTGACGGTGACATGCTGTTGTGCTGATAACAGATCATGCATTTCTTTTGTGTTTGAGTCATCTGATGTGTTTGACTCAAATACTGTATGATTGTAATGATACATCTTCTTATGCTAAGCTAGGGCACATCATCAGATGTTCCTGATCTCATTGGGTGTTTCGGGTCTTTCGAAACATCAGACACCCTCCTTCAGGTGACCCAGCTGAGGTTGATCAAGCCTCAGCTTGTGCAGCATTTGTCCACGGATCCGCTCTTTTGATCCAGAGCCACCTTGAAGCCTTCTCTGCAGCCTCTGTGCTGTTGCAGATAGCCCTTCTTCTTCTCTCACCCGTGATGCCAAGTGCAGTGTAGGCCCTATAGAGGGACTGCCCTGCAAAGCCTCTGCACCCCACCTCCACAGGTAAGCACCTTGCCTTCCAGCCTTGATTGTGGTCGATAATATACTTGCAGGTGTTTTCAAAAGCAGTAAGTGAAATGAAAGTATATTCAGAGCATTAGGATATCAAAAATATTGTGTGATAATTTTTACTTCTTGTCACAATCTAGTGAAAATTGTGAAGCAATCCATAAATGTACCACCCCTGACTGCTTAACCATGTGACCAGTTCAGCAGCTGTAGTGGTTAGTGAACATCTCCAAGTGATACATGAGATATCTACAGAGTGTGACAGCACCATCATCCTGGGCTTACATATAAGGCACTGATTTTCTCCAAACTTCACCCAGACAACCAAGAAATCATGGTCAAAAGATATCTCTAAAATCAGTTTGGTGAGCAGCAGCAAAAATTGTGAAAAGACACAGAAAGTTTTTTTTATTATTGTTAGTATTATTTCTTTACAGCACAATGGCCAGTGATGCTGTCATGGTGTGTTTTTGTTTTTCACCAACACAATTTAAACAATTCAACTCCATCTCTCCCTCTCTGGAGGCCCTTGGAGTTCAGCTGCATTCCTTCAGCCCTCAGCTGCTTCCCCTCTGAAGGCCACGCCTGTCTGCATGACATCAGTCTGTGATGTCATCCTCAGACCCCTGGAGGCCTGCCGGTGCGCTGTGGATCTGGCAGCAGCTGGACTGCAGCGGGGAGGCTGGGCGGTCAGGCGGGCAGCCCTCGGCACGAGGCCTTGCAGCAACACAGCTCTTCAACACAGAGAGGAGACGAAATCTCACTAATTCAAACAATCTGATCCAGACCAAGCTTGGCTTTTTTTGGCCACTTAGCCTGTTTGTAATAGACTCCCTGGACAGATTCATGTCTTGTTTTTCAGTGTTGCAGTCGGTGATGAAATATTACTGTGACAATACTGATTGAGGAATGTACATTTGGTGTTAACAGTCAAAAAATAATGCTTTCATTCATGCTTAACATTCAGATTTAATGAAAATTGTCTTTCATTTTCTCACATGACAAAGGAAAAACTGACAAAAAGACAAGAGCTTGTGTACATTTCAAAGTAATATAACCCAGATTAATCTAATAGATTTAACCCTTGACCTGTGGCCTGGCAACTTTTCTTTTCTTTATTTCCTGAGACTAGGATTTAGGAATTAGTTAATAAGGACCAAAACTAAAAAAAGTCTTAACTCACACAGGAGATAATAGTTCTAGGGCTGATTCAAGAGATCTCTGACTAAATTGAAAGAGAGAACAGAGATCTATATTCATCCAAGTCAAAACCAACTTTTCCGGTGTTGTTGTCTTTAAGAGACAGATCTTTGGCACGGTTAACAACTACGGTTTGTACTTCAGGGATTTTAGTCTCTCAAATGTTACTACAGCCTAGACAGAGAGCAGGGAAGAGAGACAGAGAAAGAAAGAGAGAGATACCAGGTAATCAAGCTCAGAGGCTGGTGGCAAAGGCCTAGTTCTTACTCTTGTGTCATATTTCTTCTCCCACCCCAGACAGCCACCAAATGATATTCAGTCAGAATCACCATAAAAATTCCAACAAAGAGCCACAAAGAAGCAAATGCAGAAGCATGAAGCATGTTTCAGAAGCATGTTGGCCATCAGGACATTTCTGTGTCATTATTTTGTATACTCTGGCATTACAAATATTGGGATGGTAAAATAAAGCTCCACCACACATCAGATAAGGTACCAGTTTGATTTTGAATATTTATTTCCAACACAGGATGGATTGACTTGATTGGTTTCTCTGATTCTTGGAACACAGGCATTGGTTTTAAAATCTAAACACATTTCATGTAATTTACTTTTGGGCCAAGCTACAGTATAACATATGTTTTCCTATTAGATGATCTCCAGATGTGTACTTCTATTGATCCAGCATGACTTGTTTTCAGAGTAAAGGGACTCTTCACATCCCCGTCATTTAAGACGATTAAACTTGTTTGTCCATTTTGAATATGTTTACTGTCTATTGGTATTACAGGTCAAGACTATATTTCTGAGTTTGAAGAGACTTATCTGTATCAACCTTGGCTGAAATATCCACCTGTAATGGCATGCAAGTCATGGTTTTAAGAGTCAGAATGAAACGTCACACCAACTTATAAGGAGAAAAATATTTTCAAAATAATCCAATGAGAAGACATTTTACTTCTTTGCGCTGTCTACATTAAACAATATCTAGGGATGGTTTGCATTAAGGCAGTAAAGTGCTGTGGAGAGCTCCACATTTAATCAATAGAGCGAGGCACCAAGCCAAACCATGTCATTAACCTCATATTAATTCTGGCACAAATCCTGGCCACATTCTGATCGAAGCAGTTTCTAAAGGACTGTTTACCAAACAAGTCTCTGGACTCCAGCTTTGTGGTTTCGGGGGCCTCTCCAGTGACGTCGGAAACCATGGCACATGGCTTTATGTGAGCAGATAGTGAAGTCATAGGGCCTCTGCAAAACTGGGAGTGTTCTGCATCTCACACTAGTCTTCACAGAGCTCTCACTATAAAGAAATGGGAAACAGTCAAATCATTCAGTATCACTTGTGCTTGAACACTTACACACTATGAGGAGCAGAAGCCATCATGTCCTAAACTGAAATGGAGAGCTTGGCAAACTACCTCATTTTGTTTCCTTTACGATACCAAACCTCTCTGTTTTGAAACTATTTGACAACATTATAACATTATCTGATTACTGAAAGGCACCGTCCGTGTTCATGGTTAAAGATTGTTGATATTTGAGTTAAAATTAAATGAATCCCCTCCCTTTCCATGCTCCTGCATTGCCTTGTCTGGCCAGAATAGTATATGGCTGGCTTGGTCCAAGACACTTTCTTTGTTTCCCTTTTACAGAGATGGGATCCGTGCATTTTTTTAAGTAAACACAGAATAAACAGCTGCAGGACCGTAACAAAAACACAATTGGATGAAGTGTACTGGAATTGTTGCACCTTTAGAGGGGCCATATTATGCATATTATTTTATCACTGGCAGTCGGAGGCTTTCTGGTGGAGAATCCTCCATCGCCGTATCTCCGACTTGCATTTCCTGGCTTTCGACCATGCTGCCCGTTGACGTAAACATGGAATCAGTTCCAGAGTAGGGCGTGGCCAACAACAGCTCATTTGCATTTAAGGCAACAAGCTGAACAGTATATGTACACAGTCTTGTACCTTTGCCTTTGTTTCGTTTTTCTATTTTTTTTTTTGCTCGATGTGAAATGTTGTATGATTAGAAGTCACATCATAGCTGGTCAGCCTAAGTCTGGGTCTAAAACTCTTAAAACTCTATATATGGATTTTTCCATCTTACTTCTGGAGCTGCTGATATGATGATGAATGGCTGCAGATAGTGTGTAATCTGAAAGGATAAGCAGATTATCTTATCAGATTCTACACATCTTTATGATCTGAATTGAATGCACAATAATTTTATTCAATTTTATTCCGTCATACCCTCCCATATCAAAACGGATGTTTTTGATATTATTGATCTTAGCGTTCCAATTTTTAACCATTCTTAGCCATTGGTACTGTTCCTTCATGTTTTAAAACCAGTTGTTCAGCCTCTGGTTTTAGTATCATAACCTTGATGTTAAATGTTTAAAATAACTATTAGCCCATCTCTAAATTGCCAATTGGACAAAATGAACAACCTTTTTCTGTCAGTCTTTGGACTGCATTTTGAAGCCTGAGGCTCTACACAATGCAGCTACATTGGTGCCATGACTTGGATAGGAGTGAGATTTAGGCGGGTGAGTGTACAGTGATAGAGATGTGTTAGAGACAGATGCTAGCATCCAAAGACTTTTAGACTTGCTAGCAGGCCCACCTCCTCTGAGGTATTGCAAGTTAGCTGGTTGGATCTGGAGCCGCTCAGTCAACGTGAAAACATTCTTCCTGAAAACCAAAACTTAGAGACTATATTATGAATGAAACGTATGAAGCTTTTAATCAAGATTCAAGATTTTAATTCATTTTGCATTTGCATTGTCAGTGAAGTTTTGTCAGCACCAGTTTGACAATGAGGTTTTGATCATTCATTGTGCATTATAAGTTAAGTTAAGCTTTATGGTCAATATTTTCAATATCACTTGTTTGTGTATATTTCATGCAGAAAGGCCAATACATAAGAATAAGTGAACACACATATGCATTGAACATTGTTTTGTGCCATACTGATATACAGTTGCCTATCAGTTAGATCAATGCAAGGGATTGCTGTAGGGTTTTTCACCTCACAAATATCTGCTGAAACCAATTTTGTGATAACAATACAATAAAATATACCAAAATACCCATATTCAACACAACAGCTAATTGCTACAGCTTATTGCATAAATGCTAATTCACCTTAATCACAGCATGCTAATTAGAAAGCAAAATGAGATCAAAAGGTATGTAGAACATATCATGCTATTCTGCTCATTAAAACAATACAGCCTGTGAGAGTAAGAAACATACAAATCTGCCCTCCCTTTGCTGTCGCCTCTATCACGCAGTCCTGACGTCAATGCTCAGCAAACCATTTAGAGGAATGTTGGCAACTTTACAATCTGGCAACAATTAAAAGTTCTGTCACTCTTGGAGAGAAAAGAGAATGATTAGTTTCCAAACCTCTATGCATCTGACCAAATGTAAACAGATGTCTGTCTCCAAGCAGTAAGAACTGTTGGCAGCAAACAAAATGGCATAATATTTACAGCATAGTCATTGCTTTCAAACAACTTTACAAAATATGAATTTAAATTCTGCACAAATTGTGAGAGAAAAGATGAATGAAAAAAGGAAAGTAAAGGAGTGTGAACCATATGGTTGTGTACTCTACTTAATTGCATTTCTTTTCCATACAAGATATTTTCCACTCTGAAACATGTAAAAGAACAAAAACATTCTCCACAATCAGCAATAAAGTTCAAAAGTAAATTCAAACTTAGTTGTCTTGATTGCTCTTTACAGCCTCCATCCCACAAAACAGACCCATGTCAAAGACTGTTGCTATGGAAGCATACACAATACATTTTTGGCTTTTCAGCATTTATGACTGTAGTTAGGCTATACATAAAAGACACATGCAACTCTGCAAAGCAAATAACATATAGTGCAGATGTCAAGAAATTGTAGGCCATGTGAAGAGGGAGTAGTGGCTTGTTGCTCACCGTTAAATATGTTTACATCCATTTTACATATGAAAATCCAAAGAGTTGGTTATTGTCATAGCCAAACCAATGTGCAGTTGTGTCAGATATACATTTCTAGTCAACTGCATGCCATGTGAAAACAAAACATGTGGTAGGGTAGGTCAACTACTAAACTATTTTCTGGGTTTCTGGGTTTTTTGAGTTGTCAATGTTGTCAACTCTTATTGTCTATTTTGTGTGATACATTGGGCATGGGAGGTGATTGTGCTTGCAAGTCTCTTAAGGTATCAGGGAGTGAAGTTCACTATACTATACAGCACTATAGCCTGCCACTGCACTGGTGCATAGAATCCAGTTCATTTGGTGGCGTATCAATTTCTGTGTGAAGTGACGGTGAATTCACATCTATTATTATTTAGCTCTTCGGAATGCTGCAGAGTGTTCCACCTACTTGAATGGGCCTTTCCAACATTCAGTGGTCTGATACGTGTCAATATTACAGCAAAAGATTAATGACTGATGTCAATGGTAACAGGTCTTACAATACATTATCTATTACTTAATTAATGATAAACATAAGTGTACAGGTTTTATGCGTCTGACTGGCAGACGATGCATGACCTCTTACTCAATTAATGATGAAATAAGTGTGAAGTAATCACATAAAGCTAGTGGTTTATCATTATTTCATAATGAGCAACATTTATAATGATTAGGCAGAGAAGCTGTGTATACACCCTAAGGGCTCTATTTTAATGGTCTGAAACGGAAGTGTCTTTGCGCAAAACGCAAGTGACTTTGTGGGCGGATCTTGGGCGCTGATGCTATTTTACCGGCGGGATAATTGACTGTTGCGCCCGACGCAAATCTAAAATGGGGTGGTCTGAAGTAGCTACATTAATCATGGGTGTGCTTTGGGTGTAACGTGCAATAAACCAATTAGAGCGTCATCTCACATTCCCTTTAACAACAGGCACGCTTGTTCCATAGCTGATTGTTATTATGGTGGCGTATTTGCCAGACGCAGCCAGGATCGTTCACAGCGCTATAATCACTGTTCAGTTGGGAACAGTTAGCTATTGATTTTTCCTCTTGACAAAATGTAATGCAGAATTGTCACAAAGACATACTTTCCGATGTTTTGGGATCACTCTCATTGAATCACGAGGTTATGAATGCATGGTGATATTTTTGCAATGTACAATGTAATCTAACATACTCTTCCGTGCTGCCGCTGGGGTATTTGGGTTAAATGGCATCGGCAAGCAATTCAACATCACGTCTCCTTAAGTCCTCTAATATTTCTTAATTTATGTCATCAACACATCCGTGATTCGTGAAAATGTGTACGCTAGATTTATGCCTATTTTTTCACATCTTAATGGACACCACACTGATTTCCCTCGAGTGGTAATATTTTTCTTTGAAATTATGTATGGTTTACAGAAATGGGAACTGCGATGTATAGATGAGAGGAGCGAAGTGTGCGTTGCGCAGCACAGGTGGCCAAGCAAGGGCTCCTTACCCTCAGGCAACTCAACAACGAGAAACAGTTTCCAAGTTGACCTAACTTTCAACTCTGCACAGTATCCCATTAATTGCATGACAGTAGGCTATTTACAATATTTTCTGTCGAGTAGAGTTTGTAAACACGTTATCATCAACTTAATTAATGCACACACAACATTTGTTTGAGCAGGAGAGAGAATAACAATTAACGGATGCAGCAACTACAGAAATTGTAGCCAATTTCTAGATTTGCGGCTTTCTTGTACTATCTATGGTTGCTGGTTAACAGCACATAAAAGCTGATTTAAGCTTTAAGCTTTCCGTCTGTGCACGGGGGTGTCTGTAGATTGGTGTGCAACTCATTCATTCATGCAGGCCTGTGGTCATGCATGCGCCCTTAAAATAGCATCTACATTTGCGCCACAGACTTTAGACCAGGGAGTTCCTGGTCTGTGGCCGAATTGTTTTCTGAAACTGCAAAATATCAACGTTTGCGCCGGAACACGCCCCGTCTTTTCACTGAACCGCCCCCGTGGGCGCAATCGAATTCCCTAATTTACAGGCATGTACCTGTGGAGGGAAAATTCCAATATGCGCTCACTGCAAAATAGGAAAGACAAAAGCGCGAGTATACAAAGTCAATTGCGCTGGGACGCAAGATAGAGCCCTAAGTGTTTCTATATTTTCAACTTAATCTACATCAGCCGTGGGCAGCCATGGCCTACTGGTTAGCGCTTCAGACTTGTAACCGGGGGTTCAAACCCCGGCCACTAGGCACGGCTGAAGTGCCCTTGAGCAAGGCACCTAACCCCTCACTGCTCCCTGGATAAATGCGGAGACCAAATTCCCCTCACAGGATCAAAAGAGTATATATACTTGTATCTATACTTACTTATACTAACTGTGCATCTTTCATTTACTTTCATCTTTTTTTTCTTCTACCATGTAGGTTGATGATGGCAGCTCCCAGAACATTACAGTAAAACGTTTTGACATTTGGCACACTGGTTGGGGATGGTGCCCTGGTTTCAGGTCTGCACCTCAAGCGGCACCAATGGGTCAAAGTTGAAGTTGCATTCATGCATGTACATTTTAAATCGTATGCTATGCTCAATTTTCAAAAATGAGGTAACTTTGTATTCCTTGGATCAAGTCGAGTTCAACACACCCCATGACGTAAAGATGGAAAGATGATCTTCAGACCAAGCCAAAAAAAGTTATAGGATGGATTTTCCATTTTTTAAAGCGTTCATTCATCACAGCCAACCGAAATCGGTGACAAAGCCTCCAAACAGGAAGTGAGGTCTCAGCAATTATTTTCTGTATCAAAGCTAAACTTGGTACAGAGACTAAGGACCAATTTGTTGAGACACGGCAACATGTCATGTCAACCTGTTAAAAGGATTTACAAAAAAGTATGTGTGGCTTTTTATTAATAGCATTTGCCCATTACTGACCATCAGAATCGCCAGTGAATCCCTCAAACATGAAGTGGGCGCATATCTTGCCCAATATGGTTATTTAACATAAAAGTTGCTGTTGGTGCTTACAGCCATGCGTCCAACATAATAGTGAATAGAAAATAGTGTAACATTGTGTAATATGGTATGAAAATGATGGACATATGGTCTTTCTGTGTGTGTGTGTGTGTGTGTGTGTGTGTGTGTGTGTGTGTGTGTGTATGAGTGTGAGTGTGAGTGCGTGTGCGTGTGCGTGTGCGTGTGCGCGTGCTTGTGCGTGTGCGTGTGTGTGTGTGTGTGTGTGTGTGTGTGTGTGTGTGTGTGTGCATGCTCATGCTGGACTATAAAAAATACAATACTAATGAGAAAAATGTGATTTCCAAGGAACTAACAATGGGAACACCAGTCCAAAAGCGTATGTGCAGTCTTGAGGACATGTTGAAAGGATCAATGAGGACATTATAAAAGGCGTCAGTAAGGAGGACAAAAAAAGCTATACCTCAAATGTGTTGTATAGTATGTATAAAGCTATACCTCAAATGTGTTGTATAGTATGTATACAGTATATAAGCTATACCTCAAATGTGTTGTATAGTATGCATATACAGTATACTCTTTTGATCCTGTGAGGGAAATTTGGTCTTATTTGGTCTTATTTGCCATTTATCCCAATCCATGAATTAGTGAAACATACACAGCACACAGTGAACACACAGTCAGGTGAAGTACACACTAACCCGGTACAGCAGCGCTCGGGGAGCAGAGAGGGGTTAGGTGCCTTGCTCAAGGGCATAACAGCCATGGATGTGGGCATGGGAGAGCAGTGCTCAACCACTTCCCCCACCCACATTTTTCTTTCTGGATCGGGAATCGAACCAGCAACACTTCAGTTACAAGCCCGAAGCCCTAACCAGTAGGCCATGGCTGCCCACTAAGACCTGTGTATCAATAAAAGCATTTATGAAGTCATGAAGTAATATAATTCTAATTATCACAAAGAATAACACAATAAAAATCACATCAAATGCCCTGTTTTATAAGCTACCAGTCATCCTAAAGACTTTAATATTTCACTTCATACTTGTTTCTTTAAAGCATCTTTTCCTACGTGGGTCATTTCCGCATTCACAGCATGGAGAGTCTATGACACGCTTGACTGGAGGTCTGATGATGATTGAGATATTTATAGGCATCATAAGCAGCTATTTTAGTGTCATCCTCGTAAACATGAAGCACCTGTGCAGGGATGGCTCTCAGAGCCAAGCGGTGGGGTGCACACCAGATATAGCTCACCTGAGCAGGCCCGCTTCCTGTCAGATCTGTTTTTAAGCTTCCTCTCCTGGTCTGCATGGAGCCCATCCAGGTATACCCCAAAAAAACAGAGGGTTTTTCTTTTTTTCTGCTAAGGGAATAATTTGCTATACCTTTGCTTACTAATGTGGAGCTAGTAAAGTTATTATTATAACAACAACTTCTTCTTTGTTCTCCTTTTCTTCCCAACATATCACTTATCTATTTTTTAAGGTTGAGCTCTTCACTATATTAGTAATCAAAAACAAATGCCAAACAAATCAAAATTTTGCAACAGCATAATTTGCAACGGGTCCCGATTAAAATATAAATCTTCATTTAATATCAGGCAATTGGACACGTCCTTTGAATACTTTGCGGTCTTCTTTTGAGACTTTTTAACACAAAGTCCCACTCTCCTCTCTGGGCCAAACTCGAAAGGGAAACCAGATCCAAGGAAATCCCACCACACCCAGTCCTCATGGAATGGCTGCCTTAAATGCTATGCATGTTATGTTCAGCTGTCAAGTGGTGGTGTGAAAAACAGAACCACTGCAAACCATCACATCATGTAACACTGTTTTAAAGAAATAACCCTTGTTTAGGTCATGTTTGTTCCCTTTACAGTAGATATATTTTAAATGTATTCCAGGGCACTAACAAGATCACTGCCTCTTAAAAATTCCCCCCAAACCAATCCTATTAAAAACAAATGAAACAAATACAGGTTATGTTGTGCAATATTATGCTTTTGTCTGGAGTATGCTGACAAGATTGGATTGGATCTCTCCATCACCCTGAGGTTGAATAATGCCTTTTATTTTTACATTCCCTGTAGATGAAGTTCAAGCAACTCCAGTGACAATAGCTATGTGACAAGACAGATGAGAGTTAAACATACGGTGATGTATATGTGATGTTATCCCCCTACCCCCTTCTCCTACTTTTAAGATCTATCTCACTTTTGAACCTTTGTCCTCTCTGTCTTTCTGCCTCTCTCTCTCCTCGCCCTCTCCTGTGCTTTCCATTCTTCCTTCCTCTCTGTTTTTAGACTTGTGCCTCCTCCTGTGTAGTGTTTCCAGTCTTCCATCTGCTCTGGGAGGAGAGAAGCAACCACCTCCTGAGGGAGCAGCTGTCCTCCTGGAGCCTTCTTCTCTCTCTCTCTCTCTCTCTCTCTTTCTCTCTCTCTCTCTCTCCTTTCTCTCTCTCTCTCTCTCTCTCTCTCTCTCTCTCCTCTTTCTCTTCCTACCACTGCTGAAACGTATCAACCTGCCCATTCCCAAATAACATCCTTTTGCTGAGACAGCCCATGTAGTTTCCCTTGTCATATCACATGAATCAGTGTGTGTGTTATTGACAAACCCCAACACTGTATATAGAGAGATACAGATATCCTGTAAGCAATATGTTGTTGATCTTATTGCTTACATTATGCACTAGTTACTTGCTTATGTGTAAATTAGATTTAAGCATGATTTAAGATCTATTGATGTATCGGTAAATCTTACATGCATGTGTAGTTTGTAGTACATCCTTTGAATTCATGCTCAACATTCAGTGACATGGCATGCACTAAAATCTCACTTCATAAGTGGATTAGTACCGGATATAGTCAGACACAAGCATTAAAGGAGAGTGCATGGATATATAGTATGCCTTTTTAATTAGAGATCTTTCTGTTTTGTTATGCTATGTAGAGGCATATTATGAGAGTTTTACATATTTAATAAGTAGCACATTAATAAATGCTAAAATTTCATATGTGATGTAATATTACTAAACTATGACAAAATATTGTGCTCCATGCATCAAAGCACTAATACTAGATGGAAATGCAATGGAAATGTAATGTCTTGGAAACACATTGTGTATCCAGTTTAGAATCATTCTCCATGGAACATGAGTCATCATCACTATACTAAAATCTAAATTTGTACCTAAATGTAATCTACTCCTCAACATTTTATCACAGCTTTATTAATGTTATTGCATTGTTACATGCTGCAAATTCAGTTTGTAGTGGTATTTGCAGATTGGTGATAATTTACAATCAAGCCAAATTAAATTACCAATTCATATTCATATGATCCATTCATAATCTCAATTTTGTTTTTTGCAATATAACTGATATTGTTTGGTGTTATACCAAATAATGTGGAAATGACACTGTGCATATTAGCATGATTAGAAATAGTTTTATGAAGCATTCACCGCTATAAATTGTCGTTGACCTAAGAAACACACCACAAATAATATTCTTTCCATGAGCAACACCACAATATGGGCAATATAAAGTTTTTAAATTCTCTAAATGTTACTTAAGAAAATTCTCCACAATCCATGGGTCTCTGTGGCACTAGGCCTTCTAGCAGCTGTTTAAAGAGGTCCAAGTTACAAATCTGCCCCTTAAAAATGTGGGCGACATGTATTGCATGCCCTGGTGGGTGTCATAAATCCGGTAATAAAATTATGACAGCACCAATGTTTCCAGCAGTTACAGAGTGAAGGGAACAAATGTGAAAGTAGGACTGAGACTGCAGGGTTAAAGTCATAGGATATAAGGAACATGTACAGTATGTAGGTTATAATGTTTAGAAAAGAACATATTATCATGAGGGAGTGGCTTGGCTTTGAGTGGCTTGCCGTGATGCCATTTGTCAAGCTTCACGTAAGAAAAAAAGGTAATTTGTAGGATAAGATGGAATCGAAATGCTTACTGTCAGTTTCCTGCAGTGTATGAAATTATGAAGGGAACAATGAAGCAGCGACACCCCTTTATCAGTGGTGTGTCAACGAGTTCCTACCAAGGATGCACAGAGTACATTTAGAATTACAGGGTACAAATAAGTTATGGTTATGAGGCATCTGGAAGACATTCTTCCAACAGCGCTCCGTTATTTTCAGTGGGTGTCACAGCAGGGCCACGTATTCTTTCATTCTCAATGACCTGGAAAGTATTTAGTTTGATCCAATATTTTCTCATGTCCCATTTTTTGCCTCTAACTCCTCAAATGGACAGCACAGGTAGAGTGTTGGTGAAGGGAAGGGCGTAGAAGGAGAGGAGAAGAGATGGCAAAAAAGTGAAACAAATACATACATCTGTACGGCATGGCATTATTATGTTGGAAGGCAGTTCCAGTATTTTGGTTTTCTCACTATTAAGACAAAAAGTTACCTGATGAATGGATACAATATTTTGAAGGAGGTCCTTCCTGGTCCAGGTCTTCATACTAAAAATGAGTGATGTTAGTTGACCTGAGTCATCAAGCAAAATGGAAGCCTCATGAAAACACTTCAAACTGGTATGTTAGCTTGTTGCCTATCAGTGGGAAAACCTCTGAATTTCTACGTCATCTTGTGCATCACAAAGCAATACTTCCTGTTCCGTCATGATCTCTGCCACCAGAATGCATTCTGTCAGCTGCCCCACCCCTAAGGGTGCAGGGAGTCCCTCAGTGGAGCAGACAAAGAGAGTAAGTAATGAGCTAGTCTGCATGGATTGTACAATCTGTCAGCGTAAAACGTGCAATTAGAGAACAATGGGAGGGAACACCTCTGGGCTCTCCCCACGCACTACTCTGACGGAGGCAGCACCAATGCCTCTGTTCACACACAGGTGCAGGAACCTGTTCCACACAGGGTGTCAAGATGTAGACTTGAAACATTTGTATAGCAAACAATGTCATTTTCTGTGGCTGTTTAAAAGCCTTCAAATCAGTCAATGCCTACACAACAAATATTAATAAGGGAAATATTGTTGAAATGAAAATTGAAACAAGACACTAAGGGACAGCATTGTACAGGGCAGAATGAGCTGACCCTCATAACTGTGATTTGATAGCTGCCTGAAATATCTCAATGTGTTAAAGCGATGGTTCGGAGTAATTTCACCCTAGGGTCCTTTGCACCATGACCCGAGCCAAACACCCTCCCAGAACCTGTTTTCCCTTGGTCGAACCCTGGTCGAGTAGCGCTGTCAGAAACTAATGAGTTTCTGCAGTCGTAATGGTACCAACTTTTATCTTGTAAATTACCCCACTAATAATGCCTTGAATGGTACGAAACTTCTACAGTAGTACAACTATGTTCTTTACTCATAAAACGAGGCATTGAAAAGTTTGTAAATACACCAGGAGTTTATTTAAATAACACTTGCCTGATGGATGCTACTATACCGCTGTGTCGACGTTACTTCCGTGATTTAGGAAAAGCCTGTAAAAGTCCTGGCAGGAAGCATGCATAAGGATGTAGATCCAGGAATGCACTAATATTTTGTTCGTAGTACCAGTTTGCAACAATTATTAGTTAACACTAAGTTGTAAACACTTCGGAAAAATATATTAAAAACTGGATATACCAAAAAACGCTGATGTAATCGTTTCCTGCCAGGACTTTTACAGGCTTTTTCCAAATCACGAAGTAACGTCGACGCAGCGGTAGAGTAGCAGATAGTAGCATCCATCAGGCAAGAGAGTTATTTAAATAAACTCCTGGTGTATTTACAAACTTTTCAATGCCTCGTTTTATGAGTAAAGAACATAGTTGTACTACTGTAGAAGTTTCGTACCATTCAGGGCATTATTAGTGGGGTAATTTACGAGATAAAAGTTGGTACCATTACGACTGCAGAAACTCATTAGTTTCTGACAGCGATACTCGACCAGGGTTCGACCAAGGGAAAACAGGTTCTGGGAGGGTGTTTGGCTCGGGTCATGGTGCAAAGGACCCTAGGGTGAAATTACTCCGAACCATCGCTTTAAGACTATCTTGGGAAGTGCAATTTTCATTAGTGAAGTTATAATAGCCGCTGCATTATCTTAAAACACAGATGTGGGCCTGTTGCAAATTGTGCTCCGTAACTGTGTTTATGTTGTGAACGGAGGCATGATTTGAGTACACCCCAAAGTTGTTTAATGGGGCCTTGAACTGGGATCACATGTAGATGCTTGTCATTTTGCAGGATCAGCCAACACATAAACAATAGATGACATCAGCGCTGAAGAGTTCAGAAGATCACACTGGGAGAGGAAAACAGAGAGAGGAGCACGGAGAGAAACATGCTGTTCGTCTGGCACAGCTCGACTAGATCAAAGTGAAGGATGACGCAAAGAAAAAAGGTTTCAAAAGTATATTTCTTGGTCACAAATTCAAACTCATTGCCATAACATGTTTCTATATACTCTTTATCATGCTAACACAGAGGCAGGTTTTGTAAGATACAAAAGGACATTGGTCTTTGCTTTGACATTTTGCGCTTCAACGTTATTTTGTGATTTAGGTTTGTAAGTGATGTGCCCTTGATAGGATGTTTCATTTTCATTCTTCCCCTTTCATTAGTCTGAGAAACCGATTGACACAACACACATCACAGCATTATACTGTATCAATCCTAAGACTTCTCACAACCTCTCAGACCGGCCTCTGTATGGCCCATGCAATACTAAAAATACTGAGCTAAACATGCTATTTGGAGTCGTATAAAGAGACCATAAGTGCCTCTTATGATTGAGCCCTGTCTCTGATCTTTCATCACACATCCTTTTACCCCCCACATTACTCCACAGCAGGGTTGCTGCTTTCACCCCTCACCCCCCCCACCCCACCTCCTATATCCCTCAAACGGAGTTTCAAGGCTTCCTTGTTAGGCTCCATCCTTGGGCTCTCGATGTGTTTTTCATTTCACTTATTAGTTTACAATATAGGCTTTGTCTCAGGAATGTTCTTTTGGTTCCCACCAAAACTCTCATCATCCTCGGTCTGCATATGCAGATTATTCATCAGAGCACACCAAACGCACCGAACTGATAGCACACTTGTTAATCCTGATAATGTCTGTAATACATACTCTGGTATACATTATTTTTCCTAGCTAGACATTTTGTTATACCAGACCAGTCCAGAAAATGTATGTTTGACTAGATTTTATTACAAATAGTAAAATAAAGAATACCACTTTAAAACAAAAGTTAGATTTGTAGTTTAAGTTAAACTTCTAGTCTTGTCTGTCTGTTTGTGATGTAAAGGATCAATGAAATAATACCTCAAAGGAATGTAAGAAAAGACCCAAACTACGTTATTATTCACTCATACATCATATACACCTATGAACAAAGTTGCATTAACATGCATAAGTCCATACACACACACACACACGCACGCACGCACACACACACACACACACACACACACACACACACACACACAACACACACACACACACACACACACACAACATTTTCTCTTCCCATTTTCAGCTCTCCCTGTTCTCACCTTCCCGTGTGGAAACAGAGGTAACTAGACTCCTATTGGCACAGCTGACATCAGACACCGTTAAGGAGAACAGGCGCTTTCTCTGCACCACGGGAAATTCAGAGTGCAATCTAGGCCTCTCACCGTCGGCACGCTATCCGGCGACGTAAGTCGGAAGCTTGGGTTACTGGCTGCCTTGTCCTTTTGTGGACTCTTCTATTCAGGCTCCTGAGAGATGACCCTAACCGTCTCTGGCCCCAGGGCAGGATTAGCCAGTCTACATGGCATTGTCATTAGTATTCAGGTTTTTCATATGTCTACCTCTGTGTGTTTGTATGCGTGTCTGCACTGTGCATGACTGTGTGTGTGTGTGTGTGTATGTGTGTGTGTGTATGTGTGTGTTGTGAATAGCCTTTGTAATGTATGGCCCTACTGGTGATGCAAACAATAAATATGATCTTGAGAATGAAGACATACTACTTGACATATCTTAGGTTGACGCATGGATTCACCCAGTTGTGTCTGGCCCGGGAAATCTTTCTCTTACAATTGCTACTCTAACAAGAAAAAAAAACAAAAAAATACAATTTCTGACATAATTAAACACTTCAGAGAAATTATCCACCCAAAAGTCTGCTTCATCGGTCCAAGTAGAATTGCAATGTTTGGGCAAATAAATACAGGGTATCTGGTTTCCAGAAGCCCACTAATTAAGCCCAGGTCTTTTTTAGACAGGAGTGGTTTCAACCAGAGCAGCACATCTTGATTTAAGCTAAATATATACACCATAAACAAAATACTGAAACCAGGTCTTGGGGGTGTATTGGGGGATGGTGGTTATGAGTCCAAAAGGCTTTGGGGACTGTAAGTTTGATCTAGTGTACTGCCTAAAGTACCTTATGTGCATAAAAAATAAAGGAAAACAGCTAATACCATTCAATTTGGCAGACTGGGTTCCAGAAAAAATATTCCTCAATCAATGGTAGACTGAGTGATCAAATAAACACAACAGCACAAGTGTGCTCATTAAGCAATGACTACTCAGGCCAACAGGCTTTGATCATTTGGCTTCACTATGCCATATTTCTCTAATGTCAGATCTGATGTGTGTGTATGTGTGTGTGTGTGTGTGTGTGTGTGCGTGTGTGTGTGTGTGTGTGTGTGTGTGTGTGTGTGAAAGAGAGAGAGATCAGATTAAACACACAGTTAGAGGCCTATATAGCTAATTTCTTCTGTTTAGTAAATAACATGTGGCTGGCAAATCTCTCTGGATATTGGATATCTATATCTGTACAAATGAATCACTGGGAGGGAGTGTGGAGAATGTAAGAACAGTAGCAATCCTACACGTGAAAGTAGGATTTGTCAGTGACAAAATGACATTCTACAAACAGTTCTTAGTTTTTTCAGCAATTGTTTGTCACATACAGTACTAGACTCATTATCACATTGGCATAACCACCATTTTGATGGTTTGGTTTTTAAATAGAAGCTCAAATTCAAACTACTGGCACTTTATTTTTCCTTGCTTGTAAGGTTATACATTGTGGTGACTCCTACATAGGTTGGTAAACAAAAATCCAACAGTTACCTCTCAAAGGTGAAGTGAGCGAAGAAGCCCATCATACACGAGTAGATCTAATATGATGATATACAAGTTATTACAGCGACAATCTATTTTCTGATTTTGAGTCCCTATTTCTGTTGCACACATATTTAGCATTGTCCCTTAGGATCCCAATGTCCTTCACACTCAACACCTATTATTTGCCTTTGTTGCTACACCTGTGGCACAGTGAAGAAACCAGGGAAATCTGAAAGGAAGAAACGCCCCTTTTGTTTGGAGGGAATGGTGAATGATATCAACTTCATTCTGGAAACATGAGCAGGGATATGTGGCCCTCGATTTGCAATTGTAGAAAGTTCCCACACAAATATGGTTTTAAGCTGGTAGCTAATCATAGATTTGTATTGTAAAGAGATAAAACATTAATGGCTAATTAATTTCATATAGATTTTTTGGATTAATATCATATACTGGTCAATGGATTCCAGACACTGACACAACTTGGAACCAGAGTTTGAATTTAGTCTTTTCCAAAATCACAGAAATCCCAGGAACCAATCACAACTCCTCATCCAGTTTGGGGTGGGCTTTTTGCTAGATAGACAGAGGAGCACCTTTTAAGTGCTTCAACACAATGGTCGCAATGATGGCATCAGTATGAAAATGAATGAACAACTGCATTTATTATATGGACAAGAAAGATGTTTAGCACTGGTTTTGTATCTCTAACAGAGAGCTTTTGAATTCATTTTTGTGTATGCCACCATCCATGTCCACTGCTTCTTTATTTCCCCCACTCAGTTTTGGACACAGTCTCTAACAGCTGCAGAGTGATGTGATAGTGGCGTCTTTAGGGTAATTGCAGTGTACATGTGAGGTCTTAGTCTAAAGGGCAAATAAAGCACTTAAAGGAGGCTGAAAGTCACTAGACATCAGAAAATGCAATGCACTATCTGTCTGGGAATAAATGGCACCACTTATAGTTTATATAGCTCATACCTGCTTAGTTTCAGTTTTTCCATTTTTGTAACACACACTAACACACAGACACACAATTATCATCATCATCACCACACAATAATACAAACAGAGGCACTCCACCCTCATATAGATGAAACTGTGTTTGCCACATAGCTGATACTTGCTCTTATAAAAAATATTATCATTATTAACATTAGCCAAGTAGCATTAACATTAGCCAAGTAGCATTAAGGAGCATATCAGTAATTCATATTTGTTTAAGTTGCAATACATGTCTTGCTCTGATGTTCACACACTGATATGCACCTAATATGATTGACTGTACAAGCAACATCACCTGAAAGTGCCATGTTTTCTCTGGTTCCAAGTTACTTTTTAACAAGGCTTCGTCTCCAGGGAACACATGAAGGCAAGATCTTTTAGGATGAATCTTAATTGGAAACTCATCTGTGTGAAGTTGGAACTGCATCATACAAACAAATTGACTTTGAAATGAAACAGAGAGGAAGGATATATCACAAGGCACTTGGAATTATCTGGAATGAACACAAATACCAATAGTCTACACTGACCATACTGTGAGTTTGTGAGCAAGAACATAGCTGATTATTAAAATAATTTGAACCAAGATATGTGCACAACATGGTGTGAATGTACATATGATGTGAGGTATCATAGTAACAATGTACAATCGAGTAATGAAAGACTGAAATGATGGACTGTCAACAATGCATTACAAAACCCAAGTGTCTCACATGTTGGTTTTGAGCGCAGGGCTTTCTGGCACCACAGTATCTAAAAATATCACAAGTTTGCTGTTAAAAGAGAAAGTATAGTTTCAGCGACCACACATGTGGAGAATCAAAACCACTGGACATTTTATTACCCAGCTACAATGACCTTGAGTGAGCACAGGGTTTCTAAATGATAATTAACAGTGTGTATTCTTCTTGATCAGGCCCAGTACAAATTACACTACAAATATAACTAGATATAAGATGCACCTGAAACCAATCACAAAGCAGTTGAACAAATTAATTATATTGTGACTAGACTACAATATGACAACAAATGACAACAAAATACTAACATGGTAAAGCATGGTGAATCATCTGGCCAAAGAACCTCACACAATGCACAGAAATTCACTACAATCATACAGCAATACTAACTGACTTACTAACATATCGCCTCGGTATCAATCTCTATATAATCAATCTCTCCACATCTGGAGTATATAAGGTACAGTATACAGCAAGAGGTACAATGTGCTGAATAATCCTCACTCCTGGGTTATACAATACCCTCCAGAATTATTGGCACCTTGGGTAAAGTTGACTAAAAACAGGAATAAAAAATAATCTTTTGATGATTGATTGTACTCTCACAGTGAAAACAATGAGGAAAAATCCACCCTTGAAGGGAAGAACATTTATTCTGAGAAAAAAGAAAATCTCATAAAGAAATAAATATTTTTAACATTGCTCACAATTATTGGCACCCCTAGAAAAATCTTATATACAAAAACGATCTATCTAATTTCAACTAATTTAAGTTAATCAGAGTGTCTGTGAACTTTCAGATGTAGTTCATGACTTTCTTTTTCACTCAGGTATGAAAATAAAGTGACACAGAGGCTAAATCCTCTTGTCATTTTTCAACATCAGAATGACAAGAGAATACACTAAATTTAAATAAAAAGAAAGTGTGTTGACATTTGTAAGTCAGGGAATATCTATACAAATTAGGTGCTTTGTTGAAAATGCCTATATTTACAGTTAAAACAATGAAATTGTGTGTGAGAATGACTATACTGAAAAGATTCCCATACCTAATGAGAATTATGGTAGAGGCGCTGTGCTATTGTGGGCCTGTTTTTATTTCCAAAGGCCTTGGGAATCTAATTGACACTAAAAGTTGGTCATGATTGGATCATTCATCAGGGACAAATATGGTTTACTGAACACAAAATGAAGCTTCGGCCATTGCCATCTCAGTCATGCCATGCACAAGTGTGGACCTAGGAATCTGTAGCCTAGAAATCTAGACGCGCCCCTAGCGGCAGCAAATTAAATTTGCTGCCAGGGCTAGCAACTCTCCGTTGGCTTGTGAGCTCCAGAAATCGAAACTTAATCAGGCCATTGAAATCGTGTATAGAGTCGTTTGGTGGGCTTAACATAATGATTGATGGTAGAGTTGCAACGGTTTGGCTTGAATTCCCTGCTACTTGAAAACAAATATCCTATTGCGTCCTATTGCGTGCAGAGGGAATTTGAAAGACAACCGATTATCCCGCCCCTCGGACTGAGCACTGCGAACGGTGAGTGCCCAGACCCTACATTTTAATGTGGGTCTGGCTCGCCAGGCTAAGGAATCTGGACAATCTGGGGAGATTTTTAAAAGACGAACAGTCTTAAATCTCTTGCTTTGTATTCTCAAACTTTATGGGGTGTCATATAGGTGAATATTACAAGCTGTTTTATTGGCAAAGGGAGGCTTAAGAAGGTATTATAAGCAGGGGTGCCAATAATTGTGAACGTGTTTTGTTAAAAATATTCTTGTCAAAATACATTTGCTTCCCTTAAAGGTTGGATTTTTCCTATTTTTTTCATTGTGAGATTACAGTAAATCACCAACAGATTATTTTTTATACCGTTTTTAATCAACTTTAGCAGAGGTGCCAATAATTCTGGTGGGTACTGTATTACTGTGTACGTTCAAGGTTGCAAGACAAGAACAGGAATGTGCTGCCTGTCATAAAACACAGATGAATGCTGCTGAATGCCTTATAAACATGTCTAAGGATGTGGGAATTGGCCTGCCAAGCACAACCAGAACCCATCCACTGAGCACTTCATCTATTGAATAGTAAACGTTTAATAAATTCATCCTTTTTATGTTGAGTGGAAGATGGTGTATATTTACAAACTCAGAACAACAGTGGGCCTAATGCTGATGAGAAAATCTCCCTCAAGCTTGGAGAATTCACTACGTCAAAGTCACCCAAAATGCAAATGTTTGTTGAAAGTGGAACCACAGACTGTGAATGTTACACATAAATGTTAACATGTGATTCATATTTAAGACTCCACACTGAACCCCTCGGAGCCTTGTGCATGGTGGAAAGGAGATACAGTGACTACCCACGCTAACACCACTAATACCCTATCACAGACAGACTTCTAGACAGCACCCCTAATCCACCAGGCCACAGTGACACTAGCACAGCTCCAGACTTTATCTACACCCCCTCCTCAGCCCAGACAATTAGACAATAAAGACATGTGGGTGGCTGACTGGCAACCCCCTGCCCCCCCAACACACACACACACACACACACACACACACACACACACACACACACACACACGCACACACACACACGCACACACACACACGCACCAACAGAAAGTATGAAAAAAACTAGGAAAAACAAAAAGAAACGGGAGAGAAAAAATGTGGTGTTACACAATAAAAACTCAATTAGCCACTTTGTATTAATGATAATAAAAAATATAGTCTAGACATGGAGTATTAAATGAAAGGGTATTTTATGTGAAAATAATTCTTAGTAAAAGCACTGAGTATTTGTCTGCCAATGAGAGCTTAGAGTGTCCTGTTTTGTAGGAGGTGTAATAACATTCACAGCTACTTGTTTGCTGATTCAAGGGGAAACAGTACAGTGCAATTTGTGAAGTCAAACAGTCGCGGTTAGAGAGAACTGATGGATTTCATTAGTGAACGCAGCACATTTTAAAAATGCACTTCAAGTGGTGGAGAAATGGACTGAGATATAATGCTCTTGTTTATGCTGTCATCTTCAAATGATACTCATTTCAGTTACATAGATAGGATATGAAATCGCATTGCATGTATGTGTGTAAGATGTATGTCAACCCTCTGTTGAATAAAGTGAATGTATTTATAAAACATTTACAACCTCTTTCAAGGGAACATTATCTGGTTTATTAGCTCTCTATAAACATTTGTCGATATATTAAGCTTTAATAGGTTTTTTGGTGTGTTCCCATATTGAAGATACATTTTGTGGGGTTGGGTTGAAATAAATACAACATCTTCCTTAGCAGCCATCCCTAACTTGATGGATGAGAATTACATCTAAATTGTGTCATAGCTAATTTATGCAATTTCTCAGATATCAGTCATGAATTGACTTTACTGGAAAGCCAGACAAACAAACTGACATAGTGCTGCTGAGTCAACCAATTCTCACTAAGGCTTTCTGTAATTGGAACTCTACCACAGAAGTGCCCTCTGCCATCCCTTTGCTAGGTCAATAGCACTACAACACTTGAAGGAATATTACAGTTTAAAATAACTTTGAAACAACTCTGAAATTATATTGGAAAGCGTATTTGCACCCAACTGTGGTTGAGTCACATGCTAGCTATTCTGTGGTTAAGTCACATGCTAGCTATTCGATAGATAGATAGATAGATAGATAGATAGATAAATAGATAGATAGATAGATAGATAGATAGATAGATAGACAGATAGATAGATACTTACTTTATTGATCCTCAAGCAGAAATTCAAAATTCAACTATGCCCTACTTATTATCACATGTCCTTGATATTCCCTGACCAATGCAGGACGATTTTACCTAATGACATGAGTTAGCCAAGTATAAAATGTTTCTTAATTTAGCAATGCCTGAAGTTTGGTAACATTGATCATTGATGGTAGCTGGGCAGTTCTTTGGGTTTTGGTTAAGCAAATGTTAAAAGTTATGTACACTCTAGTCTAATTATCTAGCTATTGAGCTCAGTCTTTCGGATGTTTTTCTGTGATAGTGTGGTTTTGTGCATGTCCAGTTCCATGACTACAGAGCTTTATGTTGTCATGCTGGAAAGTAAAGGGATAGTTCTACTCAGAGGTCCATTCTCTAGAATCCAGCTCTAAACCAAATAGAGCTGAATGATGAATATAATGAATGAATATAATGATTTGGAAATATGAATCTTAAAATAGTGCACTTTCAAACTATTCAACTAATTAGTTATTAATACAAAATATATACAAAAGAATTGATTATCAAAATAGGTATTAGTTGTAGCCTTACTCATCAGGCCAGAGAGTGTGGAGTGAAAGCTGCCTGTATTGAGCCAAAGTTCACTTTCCCATCCTATTCCCTGCTGATTGCTTTCCCACTGCAGCACCAAAATAGGCACTCAAGACTTTTCAATTATATAGACGTGCCTGTGGAAGGGGCAAATCAGAAACCCAATGTGTTTACATCCCCTAAATCTTCTGCTCTTTTGATGCAGAACAAGGAAAATGTTTTAAATGAGTCAGTGAGGATGAGCCAGAGGGCAAGGCACGATGGTAACGGAATACAATAAGGAATCTGTAATTCTCTGCTCTTCCTGAGTTCTGGTTTTGTGTGTGTATAGCTAACCAGAAATACAGAGCAATTATAGCTTGATATGAGTCAAGGGGTTAGACGTTCATGAGCCAGCCACTGTGCCTTGGTTCAGTTTTTGGTTTTAAGCTTAGATTAAACTATAGGTTGTTAATAAGCTTAGATTAAAATATAGGTTGTTAATAAGCTTAGATTAAACTATAGGTTGCTCTGAGATTCTATTCTATGATTTATTTGCGAATAAAATGCCATAAAAGGCATTTGGTGTTAAATTAGGAGGGAAGTGCATTCTTTGCATTTGAGTTAATGGTGCAAATTACATCTCTACACTTGTAAGTTCATGCTAGGTATCATATTTAGACTAAAAAGGTTTTTAACTAATTAGGGGTCCAAGCAGAGAAGCAGCTGGGGCCTAGATCTTTTTTTTGGTTAGGGATCCAAGCAGGAAAGATAAAGGAACCTATTGCATTTGTACAGATTATTATGGTGTTTTCTTTCTTTTGTAAAAACGGCTGGGCAGCAAAAACTCTATACATGTTACAGGCACCAAACTTGGTTTAGTACCCGATGTCTTCTATATTGGATTTCAAAATAGCCTCTGTTTATGTTCATAGTCTCGAAAAGTGTAGCGTGGCCTCAAAATGACGGAAATTGGGCTCTTGAAATGACAAGTTGAGCTCTCTAAGCGTATAGTTCATGTTAACATCTTGCTGCATTTTCCCTCACAATTAATTCGTTTAGTTTACCATATAACACTAATGATGGCAAAACCCTCCATTTTATTGCAATTAAAGTGGCAGATTGATAGGATAAGAGGCAACATTCAGTGGCGCCTGCAGGTGAGCACGGCTGTATGTACTGGCTACTCAGCTATGAGTAGAGAAAGGATTTCCCTTGTATATATTAGGCTACTCCAAGTTGGCCTATCATAACTTCCCAACTCTTCGCTGTAGCCCATTAACTGCATGACAGTAGCCTAGGCTATTTATATATTTCTGTAAAATACTTCATGCAGCACAATTATGCATTTTAATACGCAGTTACGCACACATGCAGAGATTACAGAACTTGCTGGTTACTATCAAACAATATTTAGCTAATTCACTAACTCAAGACTTCAAGGCAATCATGGATATAAAACGTTTTTTTTTTTAACAACAGTAGAAAGGATGGAGGCAGCAAAGCTAAAGTAGTTATTTCAGATGGGGAAAAAGGTAAATGGGTATGCTTGTCAAAACGTTAGCATTAGGAGCTGGATTATCATGCCGAATAAAGCATTAGGCCTACTGGTGTTAAAGCACAGACGCTGTTTAAAGTCACACAATGGTAAATGAAACATTAACTATAGGAAAATGTAGCCTTTTTAGGGCTGTACAAAAGTTGACCAAAATAATAATAGGCTGTTGTTAGGCATAGTACTTAGGGACTATGTAGGCTACTTTTAAGCTGAGCAAAGCCTGAAATTGATGATTGTTAATAACATCCCTAACACATGACGTTGCAGCAATGTTGCCAGAAAGTTGTCATTTGGTCACCGTGACATTACCTTCTGCCCACGTCCTGTTGCAGCAACATTGTACAGAGAATGTTGTCATAGTAACGTGGTAGTGGCATTGTAAACTGGTCAACTGATAAAGTTGTGTGTAGTCACAAAAGTTGTCATTTGGTGCCATGAGTGAAGTTGTCACAATGTGTGACCTGGTCACCTGATAACATAAATATTCTACGACTCTGCTAGAGTTTTTTATTTGAACTTTTAGGTGCTCCATACGTTTGTGTGTACATTACCCTCTTTCTTCCTATCTGCCATCGCTGCTCCAACAGTCTCCATACAACGCCATTCCTCTGACCATGCCCTTATGCACCTGTATCTCATCAGGAAATTAACAAGTGCTCAGTCCAGCTCCGTGCAGTGCTTCGTGGTGGGGCTTTTAGTCACTCAGCTGTTTGGTAAATAGTAAACCCTCAGTCCAAAATGTACAAAATCACAACAGTCCACAACATGCGATAATACATCAATCAAAATACTCAAACCTCAATCAATCAATAATACCTCAATCAAAATACACAAACCATGAGGTAATATCATAACATGCAATAGAATTTGTGTAGGCACTAGCAAGAAGATCACACCATGAATGAAGTCAAATCAAATAATTTAAATAGGGTCACATTTTACCATACAACTTAAAAAATGTTCTTTGTATGACACTTATATTCAGTCTTGAATACAAAGTACCTCAGACCAGGCAATATACTATTTCAGCTTTGAAGCAACACACTGTGGTTCTTTTACCTTAAAAGAATGGTTTCTAGCATGTTTTGATACCACACTGACAATAAAGGGAATGGAGTTTCTGACATTGCCGATGCATGTCCACAAAAGCTGTTATTTCACTATGTAACACTGTTGTAGTTGGTAGGAACATGACTTGGTTTTAGACAAATTGGGTACCCCTTTAGTGCTAAATGAGTACACAGTACGTTGAATATTGACAAAAAGGTGAATTCCTATTTGTGTTATTTTAACTGACAATAAAGCTACCGGTACTTTAAACTTGATCTGTGACTGTTGTGTGAAATAATGAATTTGAGTGAAACAGAATATCTACAACCTCTTGCAGTAAGGACAATTTACATGTCTGTAGAAATGGCTTCGTATTTGATTAAAGATTAAGCTAGGCTATTAAAGGTTACCGGTACTTTGATTTATTGATTGATATTTTATTAAATATTCCACATGCAATTCCAACGTCCTGGGGATTTTGTGTTGTGACCAGCTATTCTGAGGGATTATGTGTGCCCCCAGGCTGGCTATTAAATTATTCTAATTAATGTTTTATGCTTCTGAATATATTAACATTAAGGAAATAGCTTGATAACCTTAAACAAAAGTTCAGATCTCCCTACATTCACAACATCAAAGAAGCATTCAGGTAAGGTTAAATCATCTCTATCTGATTTTAAGCAGATCCAACACTACCATCCAGAGTCATTTTTGATGTGGATAAGGGGAAGAAATTCCAAAAATACAATGTTGGACTAACCTTAAGATCAAAACAGAAAGATTGACTGACTACAATCATAAGATATCCTGGCCTTATTAGAATGAACTATACCGCAGATGTAACATAGGGCTATTTAATGGGAGAAATCCCATTCAAACATTATTCCGATCTATTTATGGCCCTCCAATGTCAAAGACAAGGGAAATATTTAGCTGGTCTTCATACATGTTTATTGTTGCTTTCTCACTGGCATTTTCCCTAAAATATGTTTCAATGATACAACATGCATGCTCTGACCTCCTAAAACTACACAAACAGCCAAACAAAATAATAAAACAATGAGAAAGATAAACAAAATGTGAGAAAGAGAGACAAGCAAGTAAAACCAGAAAAACTAAATACAGTTGACTCATATTGTTCCTGCCAAAGACCTTTATCTTGATGTTAGTAAGATAAACCATATCTTTTTGAAGTAGTTTTATTTTTTCACTTGTCCATTTTCTCTTCTCCCCAGAATGGAATTTTTTGGTGCTCTACACAAAAAAATGAGCCAGAGTGTTTTGGGACTAACTCCAAAACAAATGTGGTGAACACTTTCACAGGGATATTCAAAGGGTTTTCTCAGTATGTTGAAACACAAATACTGTAGTCTTTTTTAAAACAATATGGTCTTATGGGCATGTGATTATGTCTCTGTGTTTATATATAAAATGAGGAACAGAGGTATGTTATGACAGTGCACACAAAAACCAACACATTAAATCACAAACTGTCCAAATACCACTCTGTAGATTCAGTTAGTGAGATGTGTTGTTGTTATGTATGTTTGTTTGAACTCATACCTTTGTTACTTTCTGAAAAATGTCCAATCAAAGCTAGACATTTATCAGCTTACAATGGTGTAATGTTCATAATTTTGCAACAGCTGCTAATATTAAATTACAACACCATACAGTAGCAGTGCTATACTTTTGCTAGCCTACCACTTCACTTGAATAACTATTTCTTTCGAAACAGTTGTCAGCATTTGTAGGCCTAATCTACCTGCAATGTCTATCAAATATGATCAAATCTGAGGAGGGTGAGACCTGCTCAAGGAAGATGTTAAGAATTGTGAGAAACTTTCTTGGTTCCAAGGTCCAAGGTTCTTGGATTTAATGAATGTGATGTAAAACAACACAACACATGTGTTATGCAATCCATAAAACAAAAATCTTGGCAATTGGTCTTCATTGCACTGCATATGATTTAGGGCGTACTCACACTGGGCACAGTTCACTTGTACCGTGCCGAAGTTCTCTCCTGTTCTTGGTCCACACTCACTCTGCATACTACCAGGTACGGTTGAGCTGCTGAGCTCTAGAATCTTTGCAAAGGCGCGATCATAAGCCCAACCGTACCGTGCCGGAGTCCACTTCCTCATGCAGACACGGGCACGGTACGGTACAGAGTGATCACAATGGTCATACGAACCAGACTTTGGGGGTCAACCGTACTCTGGTACTGTACGGATCGCATAGTGTGAGTACGCCCTAAGATGATAAAAATTATGAGAAGAAATTGTGGAAAATTGAGAGGTTTACTTTGCTCATATGTGTGCATTACTGTATTAGTATAGACCTCTTAATACAGGGGTCTCAAACACCCGGCCCGCGGGCCAAATCCGGCCCGCGTCCGGCCCAATTCCGGCCCGCGACGTATGTCAAAATAATAATGTAATCCGGCCCTTGAGACTATTTTTAATTGCGACAAACAACGATACTGATTAAAATAGACGATAGTTCCAAGTACGGTGACAAATCTCATTTGTAGCCTATACTGCTCCACTATGTAGACATCCAGAGCTTCATTCAAACCCAAAATCGCTGTGCAAAGTTTTCAGGAAATACTTGTAGCCTATTACACGCGAGAAACACAAAGACGTGCATTTGTAATGACGCGGAAGCGATGCAGGCCATAGTGTTGCATAAATTGAAGCAGAAATTAAGCAGAAATAGGCCTACACCAATTGTTGAAAAACGTTTACGTGTGATGAAGTCTTAGGTAGGCTATGCTATTCACCTATTCTAAATCTGAAGGAGAATATCCTTTTGGAGATTATGATCGATCGTCTATTGAATGGAGGTGCGTCTGCGTGTATACGACGGTGTCCACTAAGCATACCATGCTTATTTTGACCCTCTGCCCAACATAGCTTGGAGGTTGCAGTGGTAATCGTGATGATAGTGTCCGTAATGGACGTGGTACAGACAGCAGGGCTAGTAGAAATAGGGCTCTAAACTACAAAGTCACCCACAATATGATGCGAACTTCTGGGTAGGCTACTCAGATTACCGCTATAGGAACTGATTTGACCAGAATACTTTATTGTAGGCCTTGTGGTTTAGAAACCATATACATCTTAGGTGTTGGTATACATCTTAGGTGTTTTCCTGTTAATTTGTTATGTGGGTAATATGAAAAAAGGAAAGTAAACCTGCTCAAATATGTTCATCCAGTATTTACTGAAAGGTGCATAATTTGAGGGGCTTGCCATCCAATGGCAAATTAGATGGGTAAATTTACCCCCTTCATAAACTTTTGTTTTACTCAAAGATTTTTACATTTACAGTAGGACTTTATCTCTGACCACTTTCAAGCCATGGCCTTTTGAAATTTTGATATAAAAATCCAATGGTGTTGCTTTCTTAACCCTGACGCCTATAGTTTGCCAGGTTTAAAAAAGTTATGAGAAGAAAATATTTTTATTTGGTGTGAAACACACACATACCTGTTTTTATGCTTTTCATTTGTTTTATAATTTGTATTAATATTTATTTTATTTATAAGCTAAGGTTGCTAGCACAGGTGTCTAAAACTAGATAAAAACACTTGCACTTTCTGTTTGCAGTTTTGTGTGGTATTTGAAAAAAAGAACATTTTCAGAAATAGCCGGCCCGCCAATCAGATGACATTGGCAGAATTGGCCCCCAGCTCATTTGAGTTTGAGACCCCTGTCTTAATATGTACATTTCTATTTCCTTACCACTGAATGTTAGCATGGTCACATTTGCCACAGTTGTTCTACACTATTTTAGCATTTCAAATGGAAAAATATGGAATTTTTTGAAAGACCAAGGCAGACAAATGCACCCACAGTCAATTTGAAATGACGCATTAAAGAGACAAACCTATCAGCATTACACAATGTACTGCCTCTATGTTGCTGTTATTAGGATCTGAGTTCACCCTTCCCCCATACACCACACCTTTACAAAGATAAATGGTCTGCTGCTCATTCATGAAAAGTAGGTCTGCAGAGCTACGCGTGTGAAAGTGAGTGCATACCTCAGTTTTGACATGCAGCCAGTAGACGCCCAACCTTTTACAGTACCTTTAAAAGAACACTTAGGCATGCCTGTTATGGTCCTCTTCCGGCCAAACAGTAGAGTATCCCCATGACAACGGTGCAGTCTTGCCACACAGGGAGCGGTTGGCAGTTACCTGTTGGCCTTTGTTCTGTGGTGATTGAAACGGCAGCATCAGCAGATAAGGGGCTTCCCTTGCATGGCCCTCACGTTGCCTTGGCAACCTCATACCAGACACAAACATCTGGGCCAACTGGAGCGCCGCCTCAAGTGCAGCAGCATTCCAGCAGAGGATTCCCAGGTTGGGCCTTCCCTGTTGTTGTTGTTGCTATAGTGCAGCAGGCAGGTGGACGGGGTGGATCTGTATACACTCCCTATGCTCATCATAACTGCTAATGCAGCGCAACTGACTGTGACGCACACACAGAATCCCTTTCTTTCCTCTCTGCCCATTTCTCTTTTCCTCCCTCTTTTTGTATAGAGTTCCTTTAAACAAGGAAGCACAACTGCCCCTGTAAAGCCAGGTGTTACTGGGAGAATGTGACCACACTACTTGAGAAATGTATTTACGCTGTGCTCTCTGAAGAGTTTGGAGGTCTGACCCCATGGCAGCCTGTTGCAGTGGATTGTCATGGTCACCAAGGAACTGTGGGGCTCTCAAGCACTCTGCACAGAACACAAACCAGCACCATCTGCATGTCTGGCTGCCCTCCAACAGCAATACTACACTCTTCTCTATGGTGTGCACTTGTGATGTCATGGTTTTTGGGTGTAAATGGCTGCCCCTCCAAGCACAGACATAAATCTGCAGCAATGTGCAGAGAAGCGAAGGATTAAGAATGTTTTTATCAGGATTCTGTGAATGTAAATGACATTCATATTAATATAATAATATTAATAGCATCAAAAGACATTTGCTTAAAACCCATTCGGAGTAAAAAAAAAAGCGGAATCTTTTCTATTTACTTTCCCGCTTTCTTTTTTTCAGATTTTTTTTTTTGTGCAACACAATAGTATGTCCATGAGCGGTTTTCTACAACACACTTCAGAGCAGAAGTGGAAATAGCGCAGCCTGCGCCAATGTTCCTATCCGGTTAGCTTTCTGCACTACTTTCACAGAGCATTTGAGGAGTACGCAGACCACAGGCCCAGGGCACGCTTTCACACACATACCTCTGGTAGCATGCAAAGCTGATCTGCTCTGTGTCAAGCCGAAGCAACACAAGAGAATCCCAGCCTACCCATCCCTGCTCATGTGGGCCTCAAACCGGTCATTTGGTTTCAATTGTGTCTGGCACATTGAGTGAGCTTCACAGCCATTAGTGAACAGCAAAGACAAATGTATGTTACCATGACGCTAAATAGACCTTGGATGTTCCCTGTGAGTCTTGACCTGGACAGAACAGATTATGAGGGCAGATTTTTACTTTAAGGTTTGTCTATATACAGTACTGTATGTTTATGCAATGTATGTGTGCAATGTCTTCAGCAGAGGCCATTTAAATTTTATATTGAGTCAGAGGAAGATTTTATATGCAAAGGGGTCTTTCGGGCAGAAAATAAAAAATATTCCAGAGATAACTTTATTCCCACATCTCACCTATTAATGAGTCTGTAGCTCTTGGTGTACCAGGGTGATGGTTCCACTTACTAGCTTCAGAGGTTCTGGATTTCTATTTATTTATTTATTTATCTATTTGTTGATAGCAGAGCCTTGGGAGCTGCTGGGAGTTCATCATCTTTATAGTTTATATTTGACACCAAAGGCCTTTACTGCAGTGAAACTGGGCCGAGAACTATGTTGAGAGCAGAGCCACAATATAGAATTTAAGCTAAATGTGACAAAGAAAGGTCCAGTAATGTAACAGAACTAAGACCACAAGGGTCAATGAGTGCTACAGTTCCTACTGGCAGGACTGGTCAAAGGCGGAGAATGGCAATCAAAAACAGCCTCAAATGTGAAAAATACATTTATATAAAGTTGCATTATTTTCTTCCATTTCAGTGAGTAATGTTGCATAAGCTCCATTTCCCCCCCCTGTCATTCAGAAAAATTAGTCACATAGGCATATCAGCCTACTGAAGGAGTCTGGGAAGGTCCAGAACCTGCTGTGACCTACTCCCATTGCCATTATATCTGATATGAGGTCAGACTAGCAGACCTCAGACTGAGGTCAGATTATTGATTTGTAGTTCATTTTGCATGTATATTCTTACGCTGTTGTACAGAATCTGTATTTCAGTCTTGTTAGAGAATCTTTTTTATATTTCTTAAACAAATCAGTGAAAGATAAATTAATATAACTTTGTGCGTTGTTGTTGTATTTGTAACAGTTCTGCTGAGCTGGTTGTGACAGTGAAGCTCGAGGTTATGAGGGTGTGAACTTAACCAAAATTGGAATCCTGTGAGTGTTCGTCTGGGAGATGCACACGCCTTTATTTAATGATAACAGTAAATGTTGCAAGGTATAAATGCCTCTGTCTTGTGTCTACAATGATGTTCTAAGAAACTTAATTTTTCTATTTATAATCGTATATTGCAAATTGTATTCATGGGTTGCAAGCATGAAATTGACTTCACTGTATTCCCTTTTGTAGAACTGAGTTTTTCTTTTTGGGCCTGTATGTTCAATGATGTGTGTTATACTGTATGTTTTATGCTCATTCTGTTATTAATGACAGTAATAAGCAGAAAGAAAGGCAGCCTTTTATTCCATTTGCCTGTGAAATGAGAGATGTAAACTATTTTCTGTGTTTGTGTGCCCTCTGGTGGTGCTATCATTACAGCTACAAAAGTTTGACATTTTTTCATTTAAAAAAAAAAGAAAAACACATTTTTAAATCTTCTTTGTCATGTTCAGTGTCTGGAACATCAGCACTTGTGTTTATTGTTTTCTTCCATTTCAGTGAGTAATGTTGCATAAGCTCCATTTCCCCCCCCTGTCATTCAGAAAAATGAGTCACATAGGCATATCAGCCTACTGAAGGAGTCTGGGAAGGTCCAGAACCTGCTGTGACCTTTATTGTTTATATCCCCATTAGCTGGGGCAAAAGCCCCAGCTATTCTTCCTGTGTATTTAAGTGTATCTCTGCATTTATCCCAATCCGTGAATTAGTGAAACACACTCAGCACACACTAATCACAGTGAGCTGCCTGCAACAACAGTGGCGCTCGGGGAGCAGTGAGGGGTTACACTGTACTAGGTGTTAGAGGCCTTGCTCAAGGGCACTTCAGCCTCTCTTACTGGTCGGGGTTCAAACCAGCAACCCTCCGGTTACAAGTCCGAAGCACTAACCAGTAGGCCACGGCTGCCCCCATATTTGATGATGGTCATAAAAAATCTTTGTGGTTAGCTGATGTCATTGTTATGGTTCTTTTGCACATGCAGGTCAGTTCGGAAACAGTTCACACTGGAATCTGATATAGGCCATATTTTAAAAGGTAATGTGAACAGCCAAACAAAAAATCAGATCTGAGCAAAAAATCCAAATTGAGCACTAAGATGTGCGGTGTGAACGTAGCACCAGCCACGTTCAGAGGGGCTGGTCTGAGTGTTTCAGAAACTGTTGATCTACTGGGATTTTCACATACTATCATCTATAGGGTTTACAGAGAATGGTCAGAAAAAGAAAATATCCAGTAAGCAGTTTTCTGGGAGCAAGTGCCTTGTTAAGGTCAGAGGAGAATGACCAGACTCGAGCTGATAGAAAGGCAGCAGTAACTCAAATGACCACGTGTTACAACAGAGGTACGGTATGCAGAAGAGCGTCTCTCAACACATAACATGTTGGGCCTTGAATCAGATGGGCTACAGCAGCAGAAGACCACGCCAGGTGGCACTGTCAGCTAAGAACCCATCTTCTGATGGCTACTTCAAGGAGGATAACGCACCATGTCACAAAGCTTGAACGAACTCAAACTAGATTCTCGAACACCCCCCCCCCCCCCTGCCACTCCCCCACACCCAGGAATTATTATCTGTCATAGGGCCCAAATTTTCAAGCAGCGCCCCTGCTTGCGCACAGAAAACTGCCGCTCACTGGATATTTTCTTGTTCTTCTGTGAGTCGAGTACCTTTGTGGTGTGGTGGAAAGGGAGATTCACATCATGGATATGCAGCAACTGCATGATGCTATCATGTCAATATGGACCAAAATCTCGAAGGAATGATTCTGGCAGATTCTGGAATTTAGCCTATGGCATGAAGAATGAACACAGTTCTGAAGGCAAAAAGGGGTCCAACTAAGTACTAGCAAGGTGTACCTCATAAAGTGAGGAAGTGTAGTAGTTCCATGAAGATTTAGAAAAGTTTGAAAGTAACAGAATAGCAGATAACAAAAATCTGGGTATATTTTGTTGAAGAGATACTACATTTGCTTTTTGGGGTTAGACCACCTGAGCCAACAAGGCCACGCTGTTCTTAGCAAGAGACTAAAGGGACACTGCCCATAGGGCAAAACAATAATCCTCAAGTAGGATTTTAAAATATTCTTAAGGTACCTGATGTTAATGTATGGTGACATACGTAGTGAGATGAGCAACTTAAAAAAAAAGAAAGAAAGAAAAGAAGCATTGCATGATTAATTATAGTTTAATTAAATCAATTATTTATCGTAAAAGCACCAATTACCGCCTAAGTTCTAAAACAAAAATGTTTTTTAATACTTCAAAATAACATTTGATAAATTAACCTTACATTTTTCAGTAGCCATAGGTGTGTAGATTTGAACAAAATCTGGTTTGGATCTCACCGGGGTTTTTACTGCCTGAAATATCCGATTTTGTTTACCACTTAGTGCTGGGCTGGTGAGTGCCTATTTCCGCCCTTACGCACAGCACATTCTTGTCGCAAATCAAAATTCCACTGGAGCTCCAAGCGGATGTGTACACTGTTACAACACTTACAACACTGTTTACAGCTCTTTGAGTCACGGTAAAATGTCATTTTTGGTACATAGCTAATTTAGATACACTTATGGTATGGGGTGCTTGCGTTTCTTTAGGAATCCGCTGTCTTGGTTTGTATAGAAATGAATATTACGTGAAACATACACGTAAGAGGACGGAAATAGGGGACGGGGGGTAATAGGTGATGTTCCGATACCAAAGTTTTAATTCGTATTAATCAAATTTATTTGGAATTGCAATAGGCTAATATTAACACATTTGATTTAGTTGATCTAGTTAATGTAGGAAATATGATATGGATTCAGGCGGTAGGCCCTATGTCATAAATTCAAGGAGCTGCCTCCTCTCTGTTGGCAGACTGTGCAACAACGTGCTGATGCTATACTCACATATGCCACTATCATCTATTTACAAAACACATGCTCTCCACTAACATTTCATCCAATAATATATTTTGATATATTATGTCCAGGATTTATACCGCAACTGACACGTGTAGGTGAGTTTGTGTTGCATTACTGTTGTGTGTTTTTTTTGTGTGTGTGTGGAATAATTTCCAGTAGATGGCAGTGTTTCTAAAGAAATACATTTTCGCTGTTTGGGAGAATGGTAGACATCACATGTGTCAACGTTGTGCGTGTTGTGGTGTTTATGACTGGTTTGAAAAGTACATTTGTAATTCAAATAAATCCTCAATAAAACAACTGCATTATAGTGCATTTAACAAAGTCATGCTGTTTCCATTTACCACTCTAATGCATTCTGCTGTCCCCTAAAGTTGACTTTTTGCTGTTTTCAGAGAGGCCAAGTGGCATTCACTCTTTCCAGCCATAAGCATGTTCCCTTGGGTGCACAGAACGGATTGTTGGCTGGACACTATGTGCAGTGTAGTCAAAATGAAATACAATAAAGACAATAAAAAATAAACAACATCAAATGTTGAAATTAACTAAAGACTATTTATGAAAAATATACACTGATTTTGAACTTGATTCCAGCAACTTGTGACAAAGTCTACAAAAGACTGGGAAAAGTTTATCATTACATTTCACAACTAAGCCTAGGTTAACTGGCACCATGATTGGTCATAAATGCAGATGCATTCATCACTCTGTAAAACAATTGTGGGCAAATAATGCAACAATATAAGAATAATGCTCCTTAATGTAAAATTGTAAAGACTTTGAGGATCTCACTATAGTATAATATGATTAAGATATTCAGAGAATCCAGATAGATCTGTATGCAAAGCACAGGGCTGAAAAGCAATATTTGACAGCTGGGATCTTTAGGGCCTCAGATGGCAGATCTGTTTCTGTTAAAAAAAATCCTTCCACTGGTGTTCTGAGAACCATTGTCTACGAACACAGTTTAACACTCCATACATATAGGCAGATTAAAACTTGACTATGGAAAGAAGAAACCATATTTAGACGTGATCCAGACATGCTGCCATCTGGGCCCAAGCTCATGTAAGATGGACCAAGGCGAAGAGGAAACCTGTCCTGTTATTAAACCAATCTCAATTTATCATTCTTTTTGGAAATCGTGGACTCCATATCCTCCAGGCTAAGGAGGAGAGGGACCATTCAAATTGTTATCAATATGCAGTTCAAAAGCCAACACATATGATGGTATGGGGGTACATTAGTGTCTGGCATGGGCAGCTTGCATAATATGGAGAGGCACAATTAATGTTGAATGATTATTACAGGTTTTTAGTAACATATGTTGTCATCCAGACTGCATCTTTTTTAGGGAAGGCCTTGAAAACAATACCAAACTGCATTCTTCACATTATTACAGTGGTATGGCTCAATAGTAGAAGAGTTCAGGTGCTAAAATGCAAATATGTCACATTGGGTGCATCATATAATGAAAAAAAAACATGTTATGGAAGCCCCCAGCCAGTTGAGCAGATGAAATCTTATATTGAGCAAGTATGAGACAACATCTCATTCTCAAATCTGGTCTACTTTAACTGTAGTTACAGTTTTTTCTGATTGCTTAAGCACATTTTTTGTCACTATGGCTTTTTTTGCAAAACTCTACACACAAATGGCAAAACCTCTCACCCAATCAGCAAAACATTGTAGTTCTCTTGCAAAAGCTAACACACCTTGCTTAACTCTTCACACCTTCGTAAAAATGGTGTTTTCGTATCTAACAGTAAACACAAGCCATCACAATAGTAAGCACACAATGTGCCAACAACACACTGATGGTATGAATAAAAAACACATCTGGCTTTTGCTTTCTCGGTGCACAAGGTAGACTATGTCAGTTTGAGGTCATACTTTTGTCATAGTTCTGTAAACATACAGGGATCCAAACTTCAAGTATTAGTGTTTATTTACACACATCAAAACAAACACAAGTGTGTTTTTCCAAGTCAAAACACAAAATAGCATTTCACTGAGACAAAACAAATCAGTCTACATCGGGTCGTCTCTCTCAAAATTCTGTCTACATCACATGCAATGTCCTAGTCCGAGGCACCGGGAAAAATATATTCTGGAATGACGTATCCAGGCCTCACATGACAATATCCCCACATGTAGACTGTTTTTTTGTCTGTAAAAGGGCTATTTCTTTCTCTTCTCACTCTTCCTGCTCACTCCATTGTACCCATTGTACATTACCTGTGGCTTATTTATAGTGCTTGGGCTGATTGCAAAGTGAACTAATTATCTAAAATAGTTTTCACATGAGAAAGTGTGCCAAAGAGTTGGCAAAATAGTGTAAATAATAGCCATTGTGCCTACAGTTGTGCAAAGTGTGTGTTACAAAATTGCAAACTGAGTGCAAAGCAGTGTTTGTGCTTTTAGTTTTGCGAACTCAGTGAGTGGTTTTGCCATTTGTGTGTAGAGTTTTGCAAAAAAAGCCATAGTTACAAAAAATGTGTTTAAGCATTCAGAAAAAACTGTAAAACAAAGTAATTTTAGGCAAGTCCCTCCACTTGGCGGCCATATTGCAACACTTTTTTGGGCACTTATCGGGCATCTATTTTGGTAGAAATGCGCCTGCGCAAGGCTTCATGACACCAATCTTGCTCCAGCGTCAAGATCACAACACATGATTGGCACGATGTCTTCACAACACACCACATGATTGGCAGGATGTCTTCACAACACACCACATGATTGGCACGATGTCTTCACAACACACCACATTGGCTATATGTATTCACATGTCGACGTTTTGCCGTGGAAGGGGTGGGATACAGTATGTGTAGACAACTGCCATATTGGTGTTACAAACTATCCCCATGCATTTCTATGGAAGATTTTTTGAGTGCTGTGTCTCCTCATTAAAAAGTCTCTGGTTAAAAGAAGAGGTGATGCAAAACAGTGGTAAACATTGAGAGGTGTTGCAGCATCAAATTCAAAATGAGCGCATGTTTGTTATAAAATTTGACAATTTGCCACCTTTGACAAGTGTGATGTCGTGAGAGGCTTTTCTTTGCAGCAGGCAGGGAGTAGGGCAGAGAACAGCCAGAACGTGGTTGCAAGCAAACAGAGGTTTTTACTTTAGAGCAGTCTTTCCCGACATAAAACAATAAATCCAACTCAAAAGCTTACTAGGAGCAAACACAATTACAAAATCTTGAAAACGTAGGTCCTTTCTATAATGTCAGTCTCTCTCCACAAACTCTTCTATGCTCTGTCTCTGCTGCACCCTTTCTTCTCTCTCATGAGCACCTGCTTTAATCAAGGGACCGAGGCATTGGCACCTGTCCGTGCGGTGCATTCTGGGACCTGTAGTTCGGGTGGCAGCCATTTTGTTATGGGGTAGCCACTCCTGTTGAGTAATGGTGCATTCAGAGCACCTCGGAATGACAAGGACCGCCCCCATGGCTACTTAGTTTTCCCGACAGCAAGTGTTCATGTGCTTTGCCATCGGAATGTGTGACACACACGGATGCCACAACAAAGGTTAAAACATACACTCACTAATCCTAAACAAACAACTGTATTTGCTTAAAATATAGTGTTAGATGCTCGTGAAAGAAAGATATGCAGCTTTCAAGTGACAAAAACGGCAAATTCCCAAGTTCACATTAAAACTGTTGGACATGAAAGGCCACATGGACTACAAACGAACTACAACGTGACGACAAAAGTCATGACGAGCCCCTAACTGGGCAACTCTGTTAGCAAAATCTAGCCCCAGTTTCCGACCTCTGACTCACATATTAAGCGGAATGATGATGTTTTCACTCGGAGAAAGGTTTTTCCGAAGCCCATGAACGCTAGGTAACATAGCGTCCCTCTACCACACGTCCCCTTGTGATGCCACACAAGTTGTCTATGTTTCTTTTACAACTAAATTATCATCTTATTTTGTTTTTGTTTACATTTTACACAGCATCCTTTGAGGTTGTAAAGTGAAGAAAGGATTCCTGGAGGCCCTACAACAAGAAATAACTTTTAAATAAGGACTATATAGCATAAAGCAGACTTAATTGGCACTATCCACCTGATTGATGACACCTTTCACCCAAAAATACCCCACAGACACTGATAAATGACATTGTAATACAATTGGTCCCCTGTGTTTTTGCCAAAACGCTAGAATAGAATGACTCTTCTCCTGCTCTACACTCTTACCCTGTGTATCACATTATCACAAAGTTCCCTATTTTCCACTGTATTTCTTCTCTTTTTTGTCTGCAGCTGTGTGCTTTCTGTTCTGTTCTGTTTTCTCCACATCTCTTTTCTCAGCTCTGCCCCTATCTAAATATGAAGAGTTTGGTTCCAAAACGCTATAAATCCATTTTGGAAAACATTAATAAGTCATGTTATTTATTATTGTGTATCTCAGGTAATATCAATTGCAGTTAATCAATATCTCAGGTAATACCAATTGCAGTTATGTTGTTTTGATTGAGATAAGACAAAATACAATACATTTATCAAATGACAATAACCAATAACATTTCCACTGAAATTAGTTGGAAAACACAATTTACAAAAATGATTTATGACAATTCATTAAAATGGAGGCCATTGCATTTTGGAACCAAACTCTACCTAAATAAAAAAAAGATTCTGTCTTCCTCCATTTTCTCTCAGCACGATTTCACACTGATTACGTTTACATGCACTTATGTATCCTATAGGCTTACCCCAGTTTTGATCATATATTTAGGATATGGTGTTTACATGAACACCGAGAAACCCAGTTATTAATATCCCTGTATACATGAGGAATATGAAGAGGGCAATCATTGTGTTGATACGAGGTGGCTCACCACCACAGGAAAAACGGCTTTTTCTGCATGACACCAGCAATGCCACCACTGTTCTGTTTCACAGGGCCACCTGGGCAAGGCGTCATCAATGCGGGACGAGGGGTGAGAGTTCTAGTTAGTGACCTGGTTTGGGTAATTGACACAGAAAAGAACATGAGCCATCTTATTTCTTCATCAGGATCAGAGGTATCGCCATTTAGCAAGCACCTTGGAATAGCACCTATTCACGCTATATTAACAAAAAGGGGCTTTCACAGGTCATTTGAACATCAAATACAATAAGAAACACACTCTTCACTCACACAACATTATGGCTACAACATGAAATACACCACCATCTGCTCATAACAATATTCGTAAATTGCTCTACAGTCAGAGGCCACAAACACTTCATGAGCTCAGCCCACAATCAGATGAACATTTGGCTGCTTCAAATAATACAAAGACGCTGCATGCCTTTTGGTATAAAATATATAAAAATTACACTTGGAAAGTCCGTGGATATTGTAATAACTTTACAATCCCATTGTAGGCCTCACAATCAGGAGGCTGTAACACTGCATTATACTGTAACACATGGCCTAGTGAAGCTTAGATATCCACAAGGAAGCAAAAAAAAAAAAAAAATTATGTTGTGCTATTCATTGATTTCATTTTGACCAATAATAATATTTATGAAAAAGAATCATTATCATCACCATTGCCATCTTTGACTGGGAAGTATTACCTGGAGAGTGCTAATGATCTGATCACAACATATTTTTGTAATCATTAAAATAATATCAACAAGTGTTGGCAGTCACAACACAGCAAAATGAAGCAGGTTTCCATGACTACGTGCTAAGATAAGAGAGAAGAACATATTATAAGAACCTACACCAACTGAAATCCTCATATGAAAGAGAAGAAGACCTTGAGCAAGACTTGAGATTAGGCTTGAAATTAAATTGACGAGATTCACAAGGCTTGAAATGAAATTGCGAGATTTGAGACATACCATGCAGGAGGTGATTTCACACAAGAGAGAATGATGGAGACAGAGTGGAATGATGTGGAAAACAATCAGATCAATTCTGAAAGATGAATTCCTTTTTAAAAGCAGACCTTCTATCAATTCATTACTAACCATTCAGTGACATTTATAGCTTGTGTCAGTCACAAGGTAATGCCATTTTTATATGAAATCCAGTGAGAGTAAGACATGTCTCCAGCCATGAGGACCAGCTGTGTACATTGTCCAGATCCCATTGCTCCCTTCCATAACTGACTCTGTTATGTTTTCACACACTTAGCCTATCACAAATGAACTTTTATTTCACCCAGATTCAATTATGGTAAGATTAATTCATAATAAGATAATGTGTGTATGAATTTAACAAAATTAGGCTTGACATAGAGTAGCCTATTTTTATATCTCCAAAGACAAACAGGGTACCTCAATTATTATCATTGACACACACACACACACACTCACTCACTCGCGCGCACACACACACACACACACACACACACACACAAATGGTTGAGCTTGCACTCAGAGTGACACAAGCATGTGAGACACAACCATCAGGCTACAGCCACCGGGCTCGCATACCATCCGCGCTCACATCCGAGACACCAGAGGATCAGTTTCAGATACAGGGGACATAAGAACAGATAGGGTACATCATTTATAACGCACGTGCGTTTAGCCTGGAATAATCCATTTAGACGCATCGAGGGGCAACGTCAAATTTGATATTCATTACACCAGGAATCTCAGGGAAGAAAGAAGCGAACAGGTGGGTGAAGAGTCTTCAACGTCCGTGTAATTATCAGAAGGCTAGTTGGATGCTTTTGACTCTTGACAGGCTATGTTAATGTCATGCAATAAAGATACCCATTAGAAGTTCACAGTCTTTAATTAAATGTTTATCTGTTAATTAAATGTAGGTATGGATACTTGAGCAAAATGTGGTCTGTAGCCTATCTGTGAATGTTAACTTTAACACAGGTGCATGGAATTTTACTGTGTGCTCGTGGGGATAGCAAACCAGTTCAGCAAAATAAACTGGATTTGAGAGATGAGTAGTAGGCGGTGACAACTCGGCACCAGACTCCGCGTGACAAAGCAGCAAACTTGCCATTACTAATTGTACACGTCTTCTTAGGCTGTTGTCCATTTGGAATTGGCATGGACGCGTTTAAGAAAGGACTATCAAAAGCCAAAGATGGGGTTGTGGCGGCGGCGGAGAAGACTAAACAGGGAGTGACAGGAGCAGCTGAAATGACTAAAGATGGGGTCATTTTTGTTGGTACGTGATATTTAGCCAACAGAAAGCTAATTTCTGTCTTTAATGAATTAATTTACTCAGCAATGGCAATTAAATGTTTGTTTTAAGTTGAATCATAGCCTACTACATGAGTCGGTTGACTTCAATTGACAAAATAGAATCCTATCTGAATGCCTTGAAGCAAACTAGCCAGATCCATGTAGCCTAGTTTCCAAGTGCCATGTTCTCGTCCTTATAGCCATTGAATGAGTGGGCATTCTCACAATAATTTACTTAAATGTGATGTTATTATTCTTTTTTTTGGTTTGTTAAAGGAACAGACTAATGTTTTGTTTTTGTTTCTCATAGGTTCTAAAACAGTGGATGGAGTCACTACAGGTGGGCCTAAATTCTGACAAATGTCAATGCTTTAGATGACTGCAAATCATTAATTTGCCACATTCTAATGTAAGATCTTTAGAGTTAACACATTTTACAAACTGAGACACAGACTGAGATAATTTTGTTTTGCCTCAAGGTATAAAGGTGTCATTTTTAAATAGCCTATTTTACTTTCTGCTTAATATCTAAATAGATAGGCTAATCACAGACCACATCCATGTAGTATTTATATCCATGATTGGTAAACTGTATTTACCAAGTGCAAGATGAAAAATCATCAAACAAGCTGTGCATGGATGATGGATGGACAGATAGACAGAAGTCCTGTTTTTAATCATTTAGTAAAACGTGTCATGTTTTTTTTCAAATTCAGTGTTTAACATGGTATACAGGTGGTTTGTGTTGTTAAATTGAATTGGGTGAAAGCTTTAGAAAATAATTTAGAGCTATTTCTTTCATTACAACTTCAATTATATACTCATTCTAAGACACAGAAGGCAATGAGTTCATTTTCTCCTTGGGCTGTGTGCTTATTTCTCTGTGTCTGCCTTCCAGTGGCTGGGAAGACTGTTACTGGGATGTCACAGGTGAGTGGTGCCATGGTGACTGGAGTCACAGCTGTTGCCCAAAAAACGGTGGAAGGTGCTGGGAACATTGTCGCTGCAACAGGACTGGTGAAGGACACACCAAAACCAGTGAGTACATATTCAATTTCTGTCCTTTTCACACATGAATGACCCCATTTTGTCTCCATGACAAAAGCCCCCATATTGATTACATTAACCAGAGGTGGTGTTGGCTCGGGACCTGTCAGTGTCTGGGAATGACTATTCTCAGGTAACTGGAGGAACTTTTGTTCCTTGTTTTTGTCAGGTGGTGCTATGGTCAAATAGGGCCATTATGTTCATCATGGTTATATTTCAAAGTTAACAGACTTGGCTGAATAGAGGTCGTTATGTTATCAGGAAAGTGATCCTGGGATTTGCCCCACGACTTTGACCCTGGGATTCCCCCATCATTGTGATTGAAGACCAAATGCACGACCATCTGTAAAGTGGCCTGCACATCTGTTTGAATGGCATTGCATTTGTGAGAGCAAAAGCACTAAAGCCTGAATGTGGAATTGAACACTGTACTCAACAAGATGTTTTTTATGTCATATATTTGGAGATTAGAGGTTTCAATAGCTGCCATAAACAGCAGGTTTGTTTCATTGACAGTAGGACAGTTACAGACTAGTCCTTTAGAATGATCCATACATGTAGAATGAAGCCAGTGGTCGCTTTAGTGTGTTTTATTGCATATATGACTGTATATGAGAACAAAATTGGAGGTGTGGCATTCAGATGTCATTTCAAAGGATATGTTGATGTAATTAAGTTTGGATATCTTCATCAGTGAAAGGGAAATAAAGTAAGCATTGTGATTGTGTTGGGCGGATTTGTAAAATGGCCAGATGTCTGCCAGGTTTTTGGTAAAGAATTATGCAAAGTCATCAGCAGTGAAATTGCTGGGAGTTGCCGTGAGGAGGAAGGTTTTAGGAATAACAATTCCTTTCCTTTCATTTGGGGCATCAGGTGGGACGGCAGCAAAAATCAATTTTTACTTTCATCTGTCTGTCCACATATGCCATCTAATGGAGGGAGTGACGGACGGTGTGTCAGGCAGAGGATAGAGGATAGGAGGAGACAGGAAAGAGTGTTGAATAGATGGGGAACATAAGATATGATCGCTCTGCTGTAGTGGTTTGATGGCTTGGTCTGCAATTCTGATGAGTCGTGTAACAAAACAATCAAGGACAAGACTATGTTAAAAGGTTTGGTAACTGTCAGTGTTAGTGTAATGTGAGATGAAAGGTGTCTAGACAGCCTCCTGGTGATGGGCTGTAATGAGGAGGCAGAGGCATGGGGCAGTGAGGGGCAGCAGGCACGGTGGCACAGTGGCTCCGCGGCGCCCACTCCCCTTTGTGAACAGATGGAGAAGCAGTAGGCGGTGTTAAACGAAGAGGCAGGAGACGCTGCACATTAACTATGTGCTGTCTGTCTGTGATTTAACCCACACACACACACATAAACACACACACACACACATACACACATATAAATACACACACACACACAAGCAAGCTTTCACAAAGCACATAAATAGGTACTGTACATAAATAGTGTATAGGTGCTTTTACTGAAGATATTGACCTGCTCATAACGAAAAAAGGTTTTACAAGAGTCTTTTGCACATCTGGAAATGTAATGGGTACACATCATTCTCATCGACACATATTGCACTAAAGACCTCCCTCCACACACACACACAATCAGACACACACCTGCCTGTGCCTCATTAGAGAAGGTCATCTCAATGGCAAACAGTAATCAAGGCCTAATCTTCACAGCATGTGTCTTGTGTTGTCTGCTCCTCAGCTTGGATTGGATAGCTCTTCATCTCAAGGCAATCAACTCAGGAAATTCAAAGACTTTCTAACAGCATGACGCTATTTTTTTAACCAGGATAATTTATTTTGAAGAATGCAAAAAACAGGCCTACAGTATGTGTAACTAAAATGAATCAAGGGAGTCTCCTCATCCACATTGTTATTATTTGGATGCTGCGGTTGAGTGAGTAAAGGCTGTTTTGTGTCCAAGCAGGATGAAGAGGCCAAGGAGGCGCCAGTGGAGAATGCAGGGGAGTCTCTGGCTGAGGCTGACAACAGCTGTGACAAGGCCACTGAGGTATCCATATCCATTTTCTTTTGTGTGATACATTCATTTTCTTATGATGTTCTTTTATGAATGTTATGGTCTTAAACCAGATTTTTCTGATGTATTTTCTTTATCTCATAGGACACAGAGTGATACTCATTGTGTTGCTTGGAGTTAGGAGTTCAAAGACAAGAACATTCCATGTTCCATGCCAAGTTCCCTTTTACTGCGTTGTGGTTCTCCATGGATTTGGTTCGGTGTGTCTCTGTGTGTGTTTGAGTGAAAATAATCCAGGTATGTGTGGAAGTGCGAGTGCATGTATCTGTGTTGGTCCATGTTCTCTGTTAGTCTGTACTGTTAGTAAATTTGAAAATCAATCTGTCCCTAAAATAATTTTGTTCCATTAACCAAATCAAACATCCATGAGAAATTTGATTGAATTCTATTGATGTTTAGGTGGCCCACCGAGCCTCTGAAGTTTCCAACTAAAGACGTCCATAAAGCTAGGCTGAAAATATCATTTTTTTCTTAAATAACAGCAAAAATAATGGGTTTAGCCCTATAATTTCAATGGAAGTTGAATATAAATATGGACTTTCCGCATCATTTGGTGTGATTTGTGTGTCTCTATCTGTATTACTTCTTGAGATATGGCAGTAGTGTATATGTTGGGGGAAGCAGCCAGACCAACGGATACCTTGTCCTAGCTGAATTACTGAAGCTAAGCAGGTGTGGGCCTGGTTAGTACTTGGATGGGTGACCTCCTTAGAAAAACTAGGTTGCTGCTGGAAGTGGTGTTGGTGGGTGGTCAGCAGGTGGCACTCTTCCCTCTGGCCATAAAGATCGATCCCAATGCCCCAGTGCAGTGACGGGGACACTGTACTGTAGGAGATGCCGTCCTTCGGATGAGACGTTAAACCGAGGTCCTGACTCACTGTGGTCATTAAAGATCCCATGGCACTTATCGCAAAGAGTAGGGGATTTCCCGATGTCCTGGCTAAATTTCCAACCTGATCTGCCCCCCTAATCATCCCCCACTGTAATTGGCTCATTCACTCCCTCACTCTCCACCTCAAGCTGGTGTGTGGTGAGTGTTCTGGCGCATAATAGCTGCCGTACATCACCCAGGTGGGTGCTACACATTGGTGGTGGTTAGTGAGGTCCCCCTTTCCATGTGAAGCGCTCTGAGTGTAAAATACGTATCATATTTGAAAGTTGCCGTTTATACTATAATCCGATCAGTCATTATCACTTCACATTCACACGATATTTGCTGATTTCCACTTTGTTCTGTTTTCTGATGAACCATCCGAAAGATACCACATGAAGCACCTTGACGACAGTTTGGAAGACGGGATCCAGTGATAATTGAGTCATCCTGAACAAGGAACTGCCCAAACCAAATATCCAAGACGATTGTCTTGTAGACAGAGTACATTTTGAAGACTGTGGATTGGCATTAGGCTACTAATACACTCTTCACTAAAAGCCATGTTGCAAGAAAGTTCATGTACTGCAATCCTGTGTGATACAACTACTACTCTACACTAAACAAAACATTCCCACGCATGTAGCCTATATCTGATTTGGAATTATGGGATTTTTATAACACCATAGCAACAGTTAAAATAAAAGATTAATGACAAGTGTTACAATACACATTAAGGTGTTTTTCATCAAAAAACATATTATTCAATAGAAAAAAAAAAAACGTTTTTCTGAGAAAAATCACATATGACAACATAAAGAAACCCAATGTTTATCCAGTGAGCTGTGTGCTTTATGCCCTTAATACAGTCATTATTCAAATAACTACTGGATAACAAATTGATAATAGTGAAATAATGTGAAATATACCCCCATAGTCCCCCATATTGCCAGGCGATTTCCTGAATTTGGCAACAATTTCGACCATTCATAAAGGTTAATGGTGGGCCACCTAAATATTATCCAATTTACTTCAAAATTTACCAGGAATGTTTTTTTCCTCATTGGAACATAATAAGCACAGGGACAGATTAATCTGCATATGTCAAGGCGGATGATGAACCCTAGTACGTACTGTACGTATACATGTATTCATGTGTCTGTCCCTGAACCAGGTGCTATCTTACGTGACTCCCTCCCACTAAGACAGGTGTCCTGGTCAGAGGAGAGCATTTGCTCTCTGGAATTTATCACTCTGGGTTAAAAAAGAAAATGTCTGTGAGATAGTGTGCTAATTCACCTCTGATGCTCTCAATTGAAATGGTGAATTCAAAACATATGGTGTAAAACAAGTGGCAACAAACACTTAAGTGTCTATATAACTATGTATGACATGAAGTTACTTTTCAATATATTATATTTTTATGTGTTAGATCTAACTGCTGAGGTACTTTTATGTAGAATTATATTTTCTATGTTTACAAAGTTGATGAATAGTACATGATATCTGATACAAGTTGCATGGAGTAAATGCTGTAATTTGCCTGTTACATTATTTAAAATGCTGGATGTTAAATATATAACAAACAAATCAACCATTGCACTGCCTATTGTACAGAGTGGAATAAAGACAATAATAAATGGCAAATTATGACATGAATGTGGACAGTTTTTTTTTTTGCCAATATATTTGTCATTTAATTGTGATCACAACTCATATGTGAATCTATGGAAAACAATTGTTAATGGAGAAAGGGTAGTGCAGGAGGGCGGTTTAAGAGAATAAGATAGTTAGCACTAATCAAAGCAGTGTGTGTAGCCACTTTGCCTTTCAGGATACAGAATCTGCAATCTTGATCTCAGTTAACTTCTCTGTGAAAATGCAAAATGAGGAAAAATACTGTTGAACTCATTCATGAAATGTTGCATTATTGGTTCATAGTGGTAGACAAGTATTTAAAACATTCTCAAACTAACAGAAAATTCATAAACAGTATTTCATACACAAAATAGCAGAAGCAAAATAAAAATGGATTGGTATCGTTTATGCATGAAGGTTCAAGGTGCTTTGCTGGTGATTCTGTTTTTGTGCCTTTGGTTCTTTGGTTGGGCATTCAGGCAACTGGCAGCAACTGGGTACAACATGCGGCATGTTTGTGACTGTTGTTGCATCCTGAGTCATATTGTGCAATGTTGGGATTGGTTGTTGATTGCCAATTGTGGGAAATGCCCTAAGGACAGGGAATTTAACACCTCTTGTGTGTGTATTTGAAAAAAGAAGGTAAAGCCAAAAGGTTCTATATTCTGGCTAAAATGTTCTTTATTCTGGCTAGCAAAGTTTTTGAAATGGCTGATAGGCAGAGCCTGGGATTCCCACTGTGCATGATAACAGGAGGAGTGGTGGGCTTGCATTGTGGATGGTCGCCATGACAATGTGACTGCATAGGCCCCATGGCAATTAACATACGGCCTAGAGATTGTATCAGCTCTGCCTCAAGAATCCCCCAGAGGACTGCAGCTAACACTGTACAGGCCTAAGAGGATAGAAGGTGGTTCATTGTTTATATACAGTAGAAACTGCTATTCTGCAAAAACAATGGTGTGTTGGACTCTCAAAAAATGAATTCAATAATAAATTATAATATACATTTATAAAACTATGGATTGATTGCTTTTCATTGATCCATAAACATAGGATAAGGATAGGATGATATAAATGAGACCAACAAACAGGGGCGTCATGCAAGGCAAAATTCAGAGGGGGCACAATCAGGCAAATTTTTTTCGGGGGGGGGGGGGGGTTCCTGTTAGACGGGGGCCGGTGATTTCTCCCCCAGTATGCTGCTAAATATACCATTTCAATGCAGTTTGGGAGGGACAGAAATACCTTAACAGAGCAAGCAGCAACCATCCTCTATGCTAAGTATCTATTTTGTAAGTTAATGTAGAACACATAGGTTGGTGAAAGAACTCAAATTCAGCTCATTAAAGCATGTTTAGACACACACATTTACACTTAGGCCTACTACACATGATTTTAAAAACAGTATCATTGCAGTTGTTATGATTTGATTGATATGTGACCTAAGAACAATCTCAAACAAAAGTTGCTGAGGTCTGACTTTGTGGTGCTCAGAAATTAAATTATTGTAATCTTAATTCATGTGATGAAGGACTTTGAAAGAAGTTTGACAGGTTTCAGTGCTGAGTAAGGTTAACCCTAAATATTTGAATATTTTACTAGTAATATATTTTTCATGACCATTATGGCAAGCAATAGGCTACCTCATTTGTAAGTTGCTATCTGCAAATCATGAGCAAGTGACCTGATAATAACCTAAGTTATGAGCACGAGAGAGACTATTATACTTTATTGCCCTCTACATCACGGTCATAGCGATCCTATATAAAACAACTTTAAGCCTCCTTTTGAACGGGTAGCCTATCCCTTTTCATTACATGGATTAGTAGCCAGATACGTGAAGAGAACAAGTGGAGAAACATCCAACGCAATTCCTTGGTAGGCCTAATGTTATTAGGTTGGATTTTGTAGTCACTGCAAATCTAACACCCTCGTTTATGAAACTGGAAACAATTGAACCAGGAGACTTTGTCAAATATTTGTAATATTTGTAAGAGTAGCCTAGGCTACGTTATACTGACACCATGTAGGCTAACGTTAACGTAATGCTCTGAATTCGCGGCCAACATCAAATCCATAGTTCTAACTATTTGATCATCAAGTCAAAATGTCCTGGTCAACTACAAATAATTCCACTACTTTTTATTGCTTAGCTAGACTACTTACCACTTCAACACCATTGACTGTATCTGTTTAAACTGTAACTGTAACAACTAACTGTTCAAACAAGCCTAAAGTTAACTGTAACAGTTCAACACAAGCAAAACATTGCGAGCTGAATGCACGTGTGAGTTGTTACGGGAACATACACAGACACCAATTTTAGGAAAAGGGCTGTTGACTGGTCTTCAGCTATTTTGCTACGATTTATTACACATCTATAAGAATACATTTGAGTCGTTATAGGCTCTGGCTTATTATGGAGCATAATAGGAACAAAGTTATGATCAAAAAAATTATCAAGGACGAAAAATCCGAGGGGGCACGTGCCCCCTTAACTTGGGTATGACGCCACTGCCAACAAACATCTTGCTCCAAAGTAGAGACATAGCTTAAGGATTGTAAAACTACAATAATGTCATTAGTGGCAATACACACAAAAAATGAAAAGAATGACTAATGATTACGTGATGAAATGTAACATTTTATTTCTGTAATATGACTGCTAAAGTAGTGGATATTAAAACCATTGTTTAAGATTAAAACACATATGATGTTTAAAAATGTAATATACACAAAATACAGTTTACTGCTGAACTTTTCCCCCTTGATAATTAAGATCATAATTACACCACAGACAAATGTAAACAGAAAGAACAGTGAACGAATGAACATATTTCATATCACATATTTCCCCTCAGAAAAGACATCATCAAGAATACCTGTACCTAACACAAAAAAAACCTCTAAACTCTACTTGCTTCTCCCTTTTACATTTTCTATTATGATATAGCCTTTTACATTTTCTATTATGATATAGTTTTTTAAATATTTTTGAAGAAGAGTGCCTTGGATTTCCCTTTTTTTCTACACTTATTTAAATTCCCCACCCCAAAGAGCACCTTCAAACATTTGACTGAACTGCCTGAGCACCCTGGATTTTTATGTCTTTCCAAGATACTTCAAGGAACATCAGATTCAATTGGTGGTCTTGTATTGGTGGTATTGTAAAAGAACCATAAGTATCACAAGAAAACAAGAATGAATTCATCTGTGTTTTCACATTAAAAGACATATATAATATTTAAGATTACTGTCTGACATCTTGATTCATTAGATGGAAGATGGAATGCTCCTGTCATGTTCAAAGGAGGCAGATGTTAGCATGTATATTGAGGGCAGGGTTAGTTGTAGAAGCACGACGTCAGTGTTTCCCAGTGCTGCAGAAAGATGCCCTGGCATCCCAGTGGCTACTCTGAGTGAGAGGACAGTGTAAAATGGTGAGCACACGCGCAGACTTTGCTATGTGACAGCAGGTCGTGAAGGTTGCTCAGGCTTCGTGTGCTGCGCCACTAACAATGCAGTGCAAGCTAATGAGGTGTGCGGCCCAGGCCCTCCAGTGGGGTGTCAGGATCCACATTTAAAACGTGTCAAAACCCTGTGAGAGTTTCAAAGAGGGATGTGAGATTCCTAGTGGCCCTTTATAAGCCAAGGGTCCAGCACTTGGACAGTCAGTAGCAAGCTCAGCCAGCTCCTGGGGAACAAGCAAAGCAGAGCTCCTGTGGTGGAACTATTACCCAGCTAACAACACAAAAGGCAGAACCATGAGAGGCTCCTCATATTCCCAGAAGTCCCTGTCGGTCAGCGGCTCCAGTCGAGTCCGGGTGCAAAGTCCATCTCCTTCCCGCTGCAGGGGCTCCTCCTACAGCCGCGGCCGTGCTGGGTACCAGGGTGGTGTGTCTGCTGTTGAGGTGGGCACCGAGATCCACCAGCAGCATGCCAACGAGAAGGAGGAGATGCAGGAGCTGAACGTTCGCTTTGCTGGTTACATTGACAAGGTGCAGGCCCTGGAACAAAGGAACGCCCAGCTGCAGGCAGAGCTGGCCGCGCTGCAGGGCCGCTTCAAGGGAGGCCCCGGTGGGCTCGCCGAAGAGTACGACATCAAATTCAAGGAGATGAGGGACCTGATTGAGGCTTTGACTGCTGAAAAGGGTGCGGCCGACATTGAGAGGGGTTACATCGAGGAGGAGGTGGAAGTGTGGAGGCTCAAACTTGAGGAAGAGCTGGCCCTCAAAGGTAATCTTGCTGGTTTTTTAATACCTACTGTACATAAAAACAAATGGCTAATGCCTATCAATACTGTTACCTGTCATCATTCAGTATACTGTACTTGTGTCTTCAGATAACAGAGATAAACAAATAAGAGGTCATGTAGTTTAGTGAAACAATACAAAATGTAACCGTTGTACTGTTGTAATGCTAACCATATGCAACCACATTTGCTACTACTACAAATACTGTTATAGTAATAGTTAGAGTGATATGACAAGGTGAGCTGAGAGCAATTCAAATGTGAGGTGTCTAAAGGTCTGAGTTACCAGCTCTATGCCAATGTAGTGCCATGCTGACCATCTCTCACCCAATCTGGCATTGCAGAGGAGGCGGAGATGATCCTGCGAGAGTTCCGTCAGGACGTGGATAATGCCACACTGCAGAAAGCAGAGCTGGAGAAGCGCGTGGAACAGCTGGTGGCTGAGATTGAGTTCCTGAAGAAGCTGCATGATGAAGAGGTGGCTGACCTTCTGAAGCAGATTGAGGAGTCCAAGGTCACTGTGGAGCTGGACTCAGACCGCCCTGACCTGGCTGCCTACCTGCGCAACATGCGTGCCGAGATCGAGGCCGTGGCCGCTCGCAACGTCCAGGAGGCAGAGAAGTGGTACAAGGGCAAATTCGACACACTGAAACAACAAGCTGGCAAAGCTGAGGACCAGATGAAGACCATGAAGGAGGAAATCACCACCTACCACAACCAGGTGACCGACCTGCAGAACCAGATTGATGGCCTGAGAGCCCGCAATGCTGCTCTGGAACAGCAGCTGGAAGACATGGAGGCAGCTCACCTGGACAAAATGGCAGGGCTGGAGGACATCATTGCTCAATTGGAGAACCAGCTCTGCGAGACCAAGATGGAGATGAGCAAATACATGCAGGACTATCAGGAGCTGCTGCACATCAAGCTGAAGCTCGACGCCGAGATCGCCACCTACAGGAAACTGCTGGAAGGCGAGGAGAAGAGACTGGGAATCTCAGGTAAGGCACACCGAATAACTACACTCAAGGCATAACAGCACTTTTGAGTCCCATGTTTAACTTCTGAATCTTAAGAGCTTGAAATTTCCCTTTTCAAACATATAATGGACAAATATTTGACCTGAATTGCATTAGAGCGTCACACCAAAACTCCTCAGAAAAGACATTTTCAAGTGTCCACAAAACAAATTTTCACAACTAATCACTTATGTTAACATTTAATTGAGATGTGCAGAGGACAGCCTTACCCATTACCACTTCTGTTGTGCTCTGGGAGTAACCAGAAAAGATTAGAATCAGCATGGCTTGAAATATTAATGCTCTCTGTGCTTACTGCCTCCACAGGTGAAAGCCACACAGCCATCCAGGACTCTGCCTAAGGACCTCCACCCCTCCCAGGACACACCACGCCTGTCTGTCTGTCTGTCTGTCACTTCCAGAGACCCAACACCGCAGAGCACCCATGTGCTGCTATGCTCTGGCTAACTCATCCGTCTGGGAAGCCCACATTCCTTAAGCCATTTTGAGTAACAGTTAAGATGAGTTGCAAGTGAAGGTGTTCCCAGCTGCTACTTCAAATAAAGCTTGACTTCAACGCACTCCCTGTTTTCTGTGCTTGGGTGTATGTGTGTGTTTTGGGTGTTGCCAGAGAAATAAGACATTTAGGAGGGTTACTGAATCTGCAGTAAATTACAAAAAAAAGTAAATATTTTTTTCTAAATCTACACAGTGCTGTGCATAAGTTATGACACCCATTGTAAAGTTTACTAAAAAGAGCAATGCAAAATATTTTAGAAATTGATCTTAATTAAAAAAAAAAAAACTTTAAGGATACTGATTTTCTTTGTGAATGAATCATGTATCGTAAATAAATAAATGTTATTCTTTAAAATACAGGGGGCATAAAAAAGGAACCCCCATGTTAATTTCCCATAGAGGCAGACAGATTTTTTATTTTCGAAGGCCAGTTACAGTATTTCATGGATCAAGAATACTATGTGTCCTGATTAAGTTCCCCTGGCCTTTGGAATTAAAATAATTAAATTACGCCCACATCATCACATACCCTTCAGATTGGCATGGGGTACTTTCCATAAGATCATCTCTCAATGCAAATCAAACCAGCTATTAGGCTAACTGAAATAAAACCATACCAATCTCTAGGTATGGTGAAGGGTGGGTGTATTTTAATTCCAAAGGCCAAAGGAACTTCATCAGGATGCATAGTATCCTGGATCCATGAAATAACTGGCCTTTTTTAACTGGATTTTTCATTCGTCTTTTTAGTCAACTTTAGCATGGGTGTCTTAACTTATGCACAGCACTGTATATATATATACATGGTGATGATACCAGACATATTATGTTACATCAAAGAGCAAACATACTACAATTACACAAACATAAACACTGTAAAAAAAAGAAAAAGTCAGGGCTGTCCAATTCATCAAACCATATTACATTACAATTACATAAAACTGTCTAGTTTTGAATTACCACAACCTTATTGTGTTCAATTAGTCATTCCAATTGAGCAATCCCCATGTATCTAATTGAATCACATATGATACACTGTGGGAAAAAAGATGGTGTGTCACAGTTACTAAACCACAAACATGAAATTAAACAGATGTTTTAAACTCTTCTTTCAAACATAATGTTATAACATTTAAGTTGTCATTCTTATACTGCCCTACAAAGGCAAAAGGCAGTAACTGACCAGAGTGTCAAACTGAGAAAAATGACTTTAAAGTTTTTTGTTTTGTCTACACAAATGTATTATAGGTAGAGCAATGAAAATCTGGTGAATTGTTGCCCTGATGAAGAAATGTGTATATATAAAAAAAACTTCTGCTCAAAGTTGACCTTTGACCCTTATTTGTCAGATACTGTACTCTGCCTTTGTATTATGTACTAAAAATAAGGAGTCGTGCAAAGGCAAAAGGCAGTAACTGACATATAATCAATATTTGCTACCAAAGGCAGAGTATGGTAACTGTACTTGCACGTCAAAGAACAAAGCCAAAGAACAGTAACTGCAGTTGTGGCTCTCTGCCATGGTTGCTTGTATGGTTTTGGGAGTTACGGTGAACACAACCCTCTATTTTTTTTAAAAAACAGTCAAATTCAGTATAGATATTTATCCATATGATAAAGGAAGTCTTTAATATCCCAAAAATGACATTAACTCATTTTCGACCAAAAATGCAGTTACTGCCTTTTGGCTTTGTAGGGCAGTATAACTGACATATTTTGCCACAGGAATGGATTTATCCAACAGAATCATGTAAGATCAATGTGAAGCATCTAAGTGCTGAACCAGGAAGGCAAATGTACGCGTGGGATGCCTTGGTGTCACCATTTTATTGTGCTCCCAAATGCATGAGCCTTTGCAAGAACACTGAGATAATCACACAGCTGTCAGTGTTGCTAAAAGTTTCCCCCCATTTTTTTATTGAGAGTTGTGCTTAGAGACTAGGAGAAATTTGGTGCTGGGTTGTATGGTATGGTATGCTCTGAAATAAACCATGAATTGTCCCCACCATGACTGTGTTGAGCATGCAGAAGATATCAGTGGTTTCACATCATGTGTTTTTCATCATAATGACTGCTTCTGAGTAAACTGTCAGGACTTTGATCGATCAAGTTTTGCATGAATCAATGTTATAAAGAAATATGCTGCATTCATTTTAGACATTTCATGTATGTGCAACCAATGTACATATTAAAATTAAGTATATCCAATGGGTTATTTATTTCAGTGTACATACACAGACACAAACACATACAGGCACCAATAAAACAAAAAGAAATGACATAGTGATTGCCTTTTTTATGTCATTATTGGGTGTCGGCCTATGAGCCCCAGCCTCGACCTGGTATTGATAGGTGGCTTAAATTATCTATGCTGTCAGAGAGAGATCCCCATGTTTTATAAAAGCTGCATGTAGAACCTTTTATATAAGGCTGAATTTGTTGTATTTATGACATCTGTAGCATGGCCTCTAATCTTACTGAGATGGGAGTCCACAGACACCCCCTAACTTGGTTCCCTCCCTGATAAGGTATTCTTTCTTTTATGAAGTTAGAAAAAAATAAGACATACAATTCAAAGGGGGAATACAATTGAAGGAGGGAGAATGCCAGCCAAAGGGGTAAATTACTACTTCCAAGACTGACAAGATTTTAAGGACCTTCAGTACTCATACGGACTTGGACAAAACCAAAATGTGCAAGGGATGCCAGGGTCAGGCGACAGCGGTCACAGATGCGGTCAATGTCAGGTTACAGTATATCGTGCTCAATCTAACTTGGTCCAGTGGGTGTGGTGACCTCTCTTGCACTGAGTCAGGCCATGCTTTGCTTATATTGAGGAGGTATGCACACGACGCAGAACAGAATCTCATAGCTCCTCTGGAATATTCTCACCTAGGTCCTCCTCCCTTTCAGTTTTAATTGTGAATCTGACTGTAAATGTAGGAGATTATGCCTCTAACATTTGGAAGAGGCATAAAAAAGGGAGTCAATGAGGCAGGTAGGAGAAGTATTGGGAAATTGAGGGAATGAAGTACAGACAAAGCTACGTATATGAAAACGCTTTTCTAGTCGATTGATATTTCTCAGCCAGCTGTGGGAATGATGGAAATGAGTCATCAACATTTAGGTTAGACCATAGACTACAGATCATGCACCGTCTATCAGCAAACTCCTATTTCACTTTCATATTCAAAAACCTCTATACTGTATATACAATCAACCTATCCTACAGCAATTTTTCAACTGGAACTGATTAAGGAACTACAGTCTAGGAACTAGATTAAGTTACAGGAACTAGAGGCAAAGATCATTAGACCATGACTATAGCCTAACTGCTAACATATTTTAACAGGTTTCTGAGCAGTTGCTATCTACTGATCCCTGTCCAATATTTGATCTGCTGATCCATATCCAATATTTGAACAGGTTTTTGTGCAGCTGCTAGTGTACCTAATGATCCCAGCTCAAGCATCACTGGTCTTATGGATGTGTGTCTACAATGCATGTTTACTAAATATCTCGGTGATAACATGAATTAAATGTGTCTGGGAGCAATTACAGAATTAACACAATTGAAATTCATTAACCAACAAAAAATCTTCTAAAAAGCAGAACTTCAAGGAGTCTGGAAACTAATTGGCTATTCACACAGGGAAACATGTTAAAGTAACACAGTATAAGTTAGTCAGATGTAGAGAATAGAACATGGTGTTTAAAACCACCTGAGGTGTATGTTACAAGAGGTGGGATGGTTAGGGCCAGGAATCCAGGCAGAGTTGTCATAGGGCAAGTGGTGGGTCGCTAGGCTGTACGCGATGATAATACGCGATGATAGGGCAGTTGTAGGGATGGGAATTCAGGTGAGATGAGGGCCAAACACACGGATGGCTGATGACTAGTGATGGTGTACCTCAAAATGTTGCTGATGTTAAATTGTGAATGAATTGTTGATATGTAGAAAAGTGTCGAAATGGTAAGGAATGATGTTGGATTAAGTTTTTTTCAGGTGGTTCCCATGGCTGAAAATTCATGAAATTGCACACATATCAGTTGTCACAGTTAATGCTCAGGGACAAAAGGCTTGGCCCCAGGTGTGACTGAGAACTGAGTCTTGTGCTTGGCCTATAGAGTCAGCTACACACACACAATTTGGTTGGCATGTGTGCAGGGATTAAATTGCTGGATTTCGACAGCCGATCAGAATGCAGGTTTCCATCAGCTGATCAGATTGCTGGATTTCGACTGGAAGATAAGTCCAAACAGGGCAAACATGAGCCCAACGCGCCAGTGCACTGTGTATTGTCAATAAGATGTGTTGTGATTTATAGAAGTTGAGAAGAGAAGGCATATGCATTTTCTTTCAAGCAAATATCTATCTATTAATAACAGTAACGTCTGTCTGTCTTGTCACAATCCACATTTAAAACGTGTCAAAACCCTGTGAGAGTTTCAAAGAGGGATGTGAGATTCCTAGTGGCCCTTTATAAGCCAAGGGTCCAGCACTTGGACAGTCAGTAGCAAGCTCAGCCAGCTCCTGGGGAACAAGCAAAGCAGAGCTCCTGTGGTGGAACTATTACCCAGCTAACAACACAAAAGGCAGAACCATGAGAGGCTCCTCATATTCCCAGAAGTCCCTGTCGGTCAGCGGCTCCAGTCGAGTCCGGGTGCAAAGTCCATCTCCTTCCCGCTGCAGGGGCTCCTCCTACAGCCGCGGCCGTGCTGGGTACCAGGGTGGTGTGTCTGCTGTTGAGGTGGGCACCGAGATCCACCAGCAGCATGCCAACGAGAAGGAGGAGATGCAGGAGCTGAACGTTCGCTTTGCTGGTTACATTGACAAGGTGCAGGCCCTGGAACAAAGGAACGCCCAGCTGCAGGCAGAGCTGGCCGCGCTGCAGGGCCGCTTCAAGGGAGGCCCCGGTGGGCTCGCCGAAGAGTACGACATCAAATTCAAGGAGATGAGGGACCTGATTGAGGCTTTGACTGCTGAAAAGGGTGCGGCCGACATTGAGAGGGGTTACATCGAGGAGGAGGTGGAAGTGTGGAGGCTCAAACTTGAGGAAGAGCTGGCCCTCAAAGGTAATCTTGCTGGTTTTTTAATACCTACTGTACATAAAAACAAATGGCTAATGCCTATCAATACTGTTACCTGTCATCATTCAGTATACTGTACTTGTGTCTTCAGATAACAGAGGTAAACAAATAAGAGGTCATGTAGTTTAGTGAAACAATACAAAATGTAACCGTTGTACTGTTGTAATGCTAACCATATGCAACCACATTTGCTACTACTACAAATACTGTTATAGTAATAGTTAGAGTGATATGACAAGGTGAGCTGAGAGCAATTCAAATGTGAGGTGTCTAAAGGTCTGAGTTACCAGCTCTATGCCAATGTAGTGCCATGCTGACCATCTCTCACCCAATCTGGCATTGCAGAGGAGGCGGAGATGATCCTGCGAGAGTTCCGTCAGGACGTGGATAATGCCACACTGCAGAAAGCAGAGCTGGAGAAGCGCGTGGAACAGCTGGTGGCTGAGATTGAGTTCCTGAAGAAGCTGCATGATGAAGAGGTGGCTGACCTTCTGAAGCAGATTGAGGAGTCCAAGGTCACTGTGGAGCTGGACTCAGACCGCCCTGACCTGGCTGCCTACCTGCGCAACATGCGTGCCGAGATCGAGGCCGTGGCCGCTCGCAACGTCCAGGAGGCAGAGAAGTGGTACAAGGGCAAATTCGACACACTGAAACAACAAGCTGGCAAAGCTGAGGACCAGATGAAGACCATGAAGGAGGAAATCACCACCTACCACAACCAGGTGACCGACCTGCAGAACCAGATTGATGGCCTGAGAGCCCGCAATGCTGCTCTGGAACAGCAGCTGGAAGACATGGAGGCAGCTCACCTGGACAAAATGGCAGGGCTGGAGGACATCATTGCTCAATTGGAGAACCAGCTCTGCGAGACCAAGATGGAGATGAGCAAATACATGCAGGACTATCAGGAGCTGCTGCACATCAAGCTGAAGCTCGACGCCGAGATAGCCACCTACAGGAAACTGCTGGAAGGCGAGGAGAAGAGACTGGGAATCTCAGGTAAGGCACACCGAATAACTACACTCAAGGCATAACAGCACTTTTGAGTCCCATGTTTAACTTCTGAATCTTAAGAGCTTGAAATTTCCCTTTTCAAACATATAATGGACAAATATTTGACCTGAATTGCATTAGAGCGTCACACCAAAACTCCTCAGAAAAGACATTTTCAAGTGTCCACAAAACAAATTTTCACAACTAATCACTTATGTTAACATTTAATTGAGATGTGCAGAGGACAGCCTTACCCATTACCACTTCTGTTGTGCTCTGGGAGTAACCAGAAAAGATTAGAATCAGCATGGCTTGAAATATTAATGCTCTCTGTGCTTACTGCCTCCACAGGTGAAAGCCACACAGCCATCCAGGACTCTGCCTAAGGACCTCCACCCCTCCCAGAACACACCACGCCTGTCTGTCTGTCTGTCTGTCACTTCCAGAGACCCAACACCGCAGAGCACCCATGTGCTGCTATGCTCTGGCTAACTTATCCGTCTGGGAAGCCCACATTCCTTAAGCCCTTTTGAGTCACAGTTAAGATGAGTTGCAAGTGAAGGTGTTCCCAGCTGCTACTTCAAATAAAGCTTGACTTCAACGCACTCCCTGTTTTCTGTGCTTGGGTGTATGTGTGTGTTTTGGGTGTTGCCAGAGAAATAAGACATTTAGGAGGGTTACTGAATCTGCAGTAAATTACAAAAAAAAGTAAATATTTTTTTCTAAATCTACACAGTGCTGTGCATAAGTTATGACACCCATTGTAAAGTTTACTAAAAAGAGCAATGCAAAATATTTTAGAAATTGATCTTAATTAAAAAAAAAAAAACTTTAAGGATACTGATTTTCTTTGTGAATGAATCATGTATCGTAAATAAATAAATGTTATTCTTTAAAATACAGTAGGCATAAAAAAGGAACCCCCATGTTAATTTCCCATAGAGGCAGACAGATTTTTTATTTTCGAAGGCCAGTTACAGTATTTCATGGATCAAGAATACTATGTGTCCTGATTAAGTTCCCCTGGCCTTTGGAATTAAAATAATTAAATTACGCCCACATCATCACATACCCTTCAGATTGGCATGGGGTACTTTCCATAAGATCATCTCTCAATGCAAATCAAACCAGCTATTAGGCTAACTGAAATAAAACCATACCAATCTCTAGGTATGGTGAAGGGTGGGTGTATTTTAATTCCAAAGGCCAAAGGAACTTCATCAGGATGCATAGTATCCTGGATCCATGAAATAACTGGCCTTTTTTAACTGGATTTTTCATTCTTCTTTTTAGTCAACTTTAGCATGGGTGTCTTAACTTATGCACAGCACTGTATATATATATACATGGTGATGATACCAGACATATTATGTTACATCAAAGAGCAAACATACTACAATTACACAAACATAAACACTGTAAAAAAAAGAAAAAGTCAGGGCTGTCCAATTCATCAAACCATATTACATTACAATTACATAAAACTGTCTAGTTTTGAATTACCACAACCTTATTGTGTTCAATTAGTCATTCCAATTGAGCAATCCCCATGTATCTAATTGAATCACATATGATACACTGTGGGAAAAAAGATGGTGTGTCACAGTTACTAAACCACAAACATGAAATTAAACAGATGTTTTAAACTCTTCTTTCAAACATAATGTTATAACATTTAAGTTGTCATTCTTATAACTGACATATTTTGCCACAGGAATGGATTTATCCAACAGAATCATGTAAGATCAATGTGAAGCATCTAAGTGCTGAACCAGGAAGGCAAATGTACGCGTGGGATGCCTTGGTGTCACCATTTTATTGTGCTCCCAAATGCATGAGCCTTTGCAAGAACACTGAGATAATCACACAGCTGTCAGTGTTGCTAAAAGTTTCCCCCCGTTTTTTTATTGAGAGTTGTGCTTAGAGACTAGGAGAAATTTGGTGCTGGGTTGTATGGTATGGTATGCTCTGAAATAAACCATGAATTGTCCCCACCATGACTGTGTTGAGCATGCAGAAGATATCAGTGGTTTCACATCATGTGTTTTTCATCATAATGACTGCTTCTGAGTAAACTGTCAGGACTTTGATCAAGTTTTGCATGAATCAATGTTATAAAGAAATATGCTGCATTCATTTTAGACATTTCATGTATGTGCAACCAATGTACATATTAAAATTAAGTATATCCAATGGGTTATTTATTTCAGTGTACATACACAGACACAAACACATACAGGCACCAATAAAACAAAAAGAAATGACATAGTGATTGCCTTTTTTATGTCATTATTGGGTGTCGGCCTATGAGCCCCAGCCTCGACCTGGTATTGATAGGTGGCTTAAATTATCTATGCTGTCAGAGAGAGATCCCCATGTTTTATAAAAGCTGCATGTAGAACCTTTTATATAAGGCTGAATTTGTTGTATTTATGACATCTGTAGCATGGCCTCTAATCTTACTGAGATGGGAGTCCACAGACACCCCCTAACTTGGTTCCCTCCCTGATAAGGTATTCTTTCTTTTATGAAGTTAGAAAAAAATAAGACATACAATTCAAAGGGGGAATACAATTGAAGGAGGGAGAATGCCAGCCAAAGGGGTAAATTACTACTTCCAAGACTGACAAGATTTTAAGGACCTTCAGTACTCATACGGACTTGGACAAAACCAAAATGTGCAAGGGATGCCAGGGTCAGGCGACAGCGGTCACAGATGCGGTCAATGTCAGGTTACAGTATATCGTGCTCAATCTAACTTGGTCCAGTGGGTGTGGTGACCTCTCTTGCACTGAGTCAGGCCATGCTTTGCTTATATTGAGGAGGTATGCACACGACGCAGAACAGAATCTCATAGCTCCTCTGGAATATTCTCACCTAGGTCCTCCTCCCTTTCAGTTTTAATTGTGAATCTGACTGTAAATGTAGGAGATTATGCCTCTAACATTTGGAAGAGGCATAAAAAAGGGAGTCAATGAGGCAGGTAGGAGAAGTATTGGGAAATTAAGGGAATGAAGTACAGACAAAGCTACGTATATGAAAACGCTTTTCTAGTCGATTGATATTTCTCAGCCAGCTGTGGGAATGATGGAAATGAGTCATCAACATTCAGGTTAGACCATAGACTACAGACCATGCACCGTCTATCAGCAAACTCCTATTTCACTTTCATATTCAAAAACCTCTATACTGTATATACAATCAACCTATCCTACAGCAATGTTTCAACTGGAACTGATTAAGGAACTACAGTCTAGGAACTAGATTAAGTTACAGGAACTAGAGGCAAAGATCATTAGACCATGACTATAGCCTAACTGCTAACATATTTTAACAGGTTTCTGAGCAGTTGCTATCTACTGATCCCTGTCCAATATTTGATCTGCTGATCCATATCCAATATTTGAACAGGTTTTTGTGCAGCTGCTAGTGTACCTAATGATCCCAGCTCAAGCATCACTGGTCTTATGGATGTGTGTGTACAATGCATGTTTACTAAATATCTCGGTGATAACATGAATTAAATGTGTCTGGGAGCAATTACAGACTTAACACAATTGAAATTCATTAACCAACAAAAAATCTTCTAAAAAGCAGAACTTCAAGGAGTTTGGAAACTAATTGGCTATTCACACAGGGAAACATGTTAAAGTAACACAGTATAAGTTAGTCAGATGTAGAGAATAGAACATGGTGTTTAAAACCACCTGAGGTGTATGTTACAAGAGGTGGGATGGTTACATATTCGGTATGATAATGCATGAATCCTATTTAGTGTCAGAAAGTTCAAATAGTCCAGTGTAGGAAATGGAATTGTCCAGGGGGATTAGGAGTTGTCATAGGGCAAGTGGTGGGTCGCTAGGCTGTACGGGCCAGGAATCCAGGCAGAGTTGTCATAGGGCAAGTGGTGGGTCGCTAGGCTGTACGCGATGATAATACGCGATGATAGGGCAGTTGTAGGGATGGGAATTCAGGTGAGATGAGGGCCAAACACACGGATGGCTGATGACTAGTGATGGTGTACCTCAAAATGTTGCTGATGTTAAATTGTGAATGAATTGTTGATATGTAGAAAAGTGTCGAAATGGTAAGGAATGATGTTGGATTAAGTTTTTTTCAGGTGGTTCCCATGGCTGAAAATTCATGAAATTGCACACATATCAGTTGTCACAGTTAATGCTCAGGGACAAAAGGCTTGGCCCCAGGTGTGACTGAGAACTGAGTCTTGTGCTTGGCCTATAGAGTCAGCTACACACACACAATTTGGTTGGCATGTGTGCAGGGATTAAATTGCTGGATTTCGACAGCCGATCAGAATGCAGGTTTCCATCAGCTGATCAGATTGCTGGATTTCGACTGGAAGATAAGTCCAAACAGGGCAAACATGACCCCAACGCGCCAGTGTACTGTGTATTGTCAATAAGATGTGTTGTGATTTATAGAAGTTGAGAAGAGAAGGCATATGCATTATCTTTCAAGCAAATATCTATCTATTAATAACAGTAACGTCTGTCTGTCTTGTCACAATCCACATTTAAAACGTGTCAAAACCCTGTGAGAGTTTCAAAGAGGGATGTGAGATTCCTAGTGGCCCTTTATAAGCCAAGGGTCCAGCACTTGGACAGTCAGTAGCAAGCTCAGCCAGCTCCTGGGGAACAAGCAAAGCAGAGCTCCTGTGGTGGAACTATTACCCAGCTAACAACACAAAAGGCAGAACCATGAGAGGCTCCTCATATTCCCAGAAGTCCCTGTCGGTCAGCGGCTCCAGTCGAGTCCGGGTGCAAAGTCCATCTCCTTCCCGCTGCAGGGGCTCCTCCTACAGCCGCGGCCGTGCTGGGTACCAGGGTGGTGTGTCTGCTGTTGAGGTGGGCACCGAGATCCACCAGCAGCATGCCAACGAGAAGGAGGAGATGCAGGAGCTGAACGTTCGCTTTGCTGGTTACATTGACAAGGTGCAGGCCCTGGAACAAAGGAACGCCCAGCTGCAGGCAGAGCTGGCCGCGCTGCAGGGCCGCTTCAAGGGAGGCCCCGGTGGGCTCGCCGAAGAGTACGACATCAAATTCAAGGAGATGAGGGACCTGATTGAGGCTTTGACTGCTGAAAAGGGTGCGGCCGACATTGAGAGGGGTTACATCGAGGAGGAGGTGGAAGTGTGGAGGCTCAAACTTGAGGAAGAGCTGGCCCTCAAAGGTAATCTTGCTGGTTTTTTAATACCTACTGTACATAAAAACAAATGGCTAATGCCTATCAATACTGTTACCTGTCATCATTCAGTATACTGTACTTGTGTCTTCAGATAACAGAGGTAAACAAATAAGAGGTCATGTAGTTTAGTGAAACAATACAAAATGTAACCGTTGTACTGTTGTAATGCTAACCATATGCAACCACATTTCCTACTACTACAAATACTGTTATAGTAATAGTTAGAGTGATATGACAAGGTGAGCTGAGAGCAATTCAAATGTGAGGTGTCTAAAGGTCTGAGTTACCAGCTCTATGCCAATGTAGTGCCATGCTGACCATCTCTCACCCAATCTGGCATTGCAGAGGAGGCGGAGATGATCCTGCGAGAGTTCCGTCAGGACGTGGATAATGCCACACTGCAGAAAGCAGAGCTGGAGAAGCGCGTGGAACAGCTGGTGGCTGAGATTGAGTTCCTGAAGAAGCTGCATGATGAAGAGGTGGCTGACCTTCTGAAGCAGATTGAGGAGTCCAAGGTCACTGTGGAGCTGGACTCAGACCGCCCTGACCTGGCTGCCTACCTGCGCAACATGCGTGCCGAGATCGAGGCCGTGGCCGCTCGCAACGTCCAGGAGGCAGAGAAGTGGTACAAGGGCAAATTCGACACACTGAAACAACAAGCTGGCAAAGCTGAGGACCAGATGAAGACCATGAAGGAGGAAATCACCACCTACCACAACCAGGTGACCGACCTGCAGAACCAGATTGATGGCCTGAGAGCCCGCAATGCTGCTCTGGAACAGCAGCTGGAAGACATGGAGGCAGCTCACCTGGACAAAATGGCAGGGCTGGAGGACATCATTGCTCAATTGGAGAACCAGCTCTGCGAGACCAAGATGGAGATGAGCAAATACATGCAGGACTATCAGGAGCTGCTGCACATCAAGCTGAAGCTCGATGCCGAGATCGCCACCTACAGGAAACTGCTGGAAGGCGAGGAGAAGAGACTGGGAATCTCAGGTAAGGCACACCGAATAACTACACTCAAGGCATAACAGCACTTTTGAGTCCCATGTTTAACTTCTGAATCATAAGATCTTGAAATATCCCTTTTCAAACATATAATGGACAAATATTTTGATGACCTGAATTGTATTAAGAGCGTCACACCAAAACTCCTCAGAAAAGACATTTTCAAGTGTCCACAAAACAAATTTTCCCAACTAATCACTTATGTTAACATTTAATTGAGATGTGCAGAGGACAGCCTTACCCATTACCACTTCTGTTGTGCTCTGGGAGTAACCAGAAAAGATTAGAATCAGCATGGCTTGAAATATTAATGCTCTCTGTGCTTACTGCCTCCACAGGTGAAAGCCAAACAGCCATCCAGGACTCTGCCTAAGGACCTCCACCCCTCCCAGGACACACCATGCGTGTCTGTCTGTCTGTCTGTCACTCCCAGAGACCCAACACCGCAGAGCACCCATGTGCTGCTATGCTCTGGCTAACTCCGCTGTCTAGAGAGCCCACATTCCTTTTCAGTTAACAGTTAAGATGAATTTGAAGTGAAGGAGATCCCAGGTACTATTTAAAATAAAGCTTGACTTCAATGCACTCTCCGTTTCTACTGTGTTTCTGTGCTTGGGTGTATGTGTGCATTTTGAGTGTTGCCAGACAAATAGGACATTATAGGAAGGTTGTTGATTTACTGAATCCGCAGTCACTCTTACATATTTAAATTTCTTCATATTCAAAAACCTTTATACACGGTCAACCTATCCTACAGCAAAGTGTAAATTGGTAATTGGTAATTGGATTAATGGTACTGCCCAGTACAACCCACTGTAACTATACAGCAGAGTTACAGGAACTTGAGGTAAAGAACATTAAGAAAAGACCACAACTATAACTGCTCAAATATTTCAACAGGTTTCTATGCAGTTGTTGGTGTACCTACTGACCCCATCCAATATGGGATCTACTGATCCCTATCCAATATTTCAACAGGTTTCTGCACAGTTGCTAGTGTACCTACAGTAATGATCCCAGCTCAAGTCTCACTGGTCTTATGGATACATGTCTGTTTACCAAGTATCTGTGATAACGTGAAATAAATATGTGTCCACAAGGAATTACAGAATTGAAATTCCTGACCCAACAAAAATTCTTGTAAAAAGCAAAACTTTCAAGGAGTTAGGAGCCCTTGGCTAAACACAGAGAAACATATTAAAGCAACGAGGAACTGAGTATCCATTATTTTTCTAAAAATCAGGGCTTTCTGGTAGATTTTAATAGAACCCTGTACATTATAAAAAAGGAGTACTCAGCATGTGGAAAAGTGACTAAAAGGGTCACATTCCTGCACAGTACACCAACGGTACATAGTGCAGTACCAGACGCTCCAGGCATACAGTAATAATGACAGAGACACTGTTCTCCCTATTATAAGTCAGTGTATCATCAAAAGAGTTTGAAGCTGTTGTTTCAAGGCAAAAAAAAACTACATAGTGCTTCTTTAAAGGAACACGCCACCCAATGTCTATAGTAATATGTTCTTACCTTAACTTTCACGAGTTGAGTCATACCTCTCCCGTGTCGGTAGGTGCACTTAAACGCTCTGGTGCGCGGCGCGAATGTGTTAGCATTTTGCTATATTAGCGGGCTCAGACGTAGCCATTGAGGGAGGAAGATAGCACTAATCAAAAACATCCACGTTTTCCCTACTTAAATACAGTTGCACGAGTAGTTAATAAAAATGTGTAAGGTCACACAACATGAAACTTGGCGATTTTCCAAGCGAATAAACAGGAGAACTACAATGTGTGGCGCAATAGCACTTGGGAGTACTTCGACCTAGCGTAGTAATATTAGTTAACACCGACAGTGAGGTGACAATAACAGTGAACTCCTGTCATGTAGTGCCTAAGACCCATGAGAACATGTTACACCAATCTGCTCATTTGTCACAGTAGAAGCAATACCTTCAACACATTACTTTTTTCATTAGGTATATTTCAGAAAATGGCAATATTCACAAAACATAAAAAAAAGTTAACATTTTTAAACACGGATTCAGCCAGACCAGGTGGCTTTAGCTCAGTGTCCAGTATCAACTTGGCCATAAAAACTCATGTCAAAGGCCAGCCTGAAGTTATTTTGCAGGCCAGCATCCAGCTTCATGACAATATAAACGGAATGGTGTTTAGTTCCATAGGTCACACCAGCATAACAACAATGAAGCTCGAGTTGTGTCTGGGAACAGTGTTCTACGCGTGGGGACGCTTCCACTCCTGCTCACTTCCTCTTCATCTTCTTTAGGGATTTCCACTCTCCCTCCTGAGTAGATAAACTGCCAAGGAGCTCCTTCACCTTCCTCTTCCTCTCCGAATCCCTGTAACATGCCAAACACACATCAGAGAAGGCATGCATTTTCTTTCAAGTAAATAATTTCATGGATGGCAATATACTACTTTAATATAACAATACACCACATATTGCAAGAACTTCTAGTTCTGTGGACAGACTGGATCTGCAGTAACACACCTTCTCATGACATCAGAAAGCTTCTCCTGGGCTAGGAAGCGTGTGTCCTTCCTGATCTCTCGGAGTGCGCCCTTGAACTCCTTCTTGTACTTGTGTTTCAACCGCTCCTGCTCTCGCTGCTCCTTGGTGTTGCCTCGCTTCTTGCCATAGTCCAGCCTTTATGCAAGAGGAATAAAATAACAGGATCATGAATACAGAAAATTATACATCAAAATGAACTGCAATGTATGTATCTGTTTCATGATATAAACACATGATGTCAGACTTACACTTCAACAATTTTAGGGGTAAGAAGTTTGAGAGGAATGGGCTTTTTCTTCTCAAAGACCAGGGGAAGCTGCTCTGCAGGAGTCTCTGGTAGAGCCTCCAGGACCTCCCTGTGACACTCCTGCAGAAGAGAGGGGGTTACATTGCCTTACTCAGCTAGTTTGGTACAAAGGAGTAAGTATTCTATACAAATGTTGTGTTGGTTCTTGTAGAATTTGGGCTAATGTCTGGTTGTGTTGATGGAGATGCTAATCTTAATCAAATCATCAAGACTTCAAATCAGTTATACCCCTGGATGTCGGCTACCAGGTTCATACTTCCTAGCTGGAATTACATTTGTATTTATTTCTTTATCAGATACTTTTCGTTAAAGTAATTTACACTATGCTACAGATGGCACATGGGTCATTCAGATTCAGATTTTGTTTGTATATCTGTTTAGATCATGAATGGGTCCCGACAGGAAGGCCTGTAAAATATTTCTGTTCAAATCTGTCTATTTTTTCAGTCCTTGATATTACTTCAATTTGACATTTTCTTAGAAGCAATGTTTGGGCATTAATATCTTGAAAAGTATCATGCCTAGCCAGTCCAAACGTAGGATGAAAGACAGATTGTGTCTGATTTGATAATTCACTTAAGCTCCGTGGGATTGACCCCTTGACCTACAGGACCACTGTATATATACAGTGTACACTGTACAAGCACACCAACTGCTGTGGTTCTGGTATCTGGTGTCCTTATATCAGGTACTGTATGACTATGTAGTAAGCCATCCATATGAACACGTGTTTAGGCTAGATCTACATCATAGGTTCTCAAAGGGCGGCCCGGGGGCCAATGGCGGCCCGCGGAAACATTTTTGGCGGCCCACGATAACATCTGTAAAACTGTACAACTGTACTGTGTGCTTTGAAAAGAATGAATCTCCGTTTAGTGGTGTTTAGTGGCCGTCAGGTTTTCCTGTGGTGCTTTGGTAGCTGGAATTGGCCCTGAAAAAGGCCTATGCTGATAAGAAGCAAGGCACACTGAGAATGTTCTAAATAAGTTTGTACTTGAAATGGACTGCAACCAGAACAGTTATATCTCAAAGAGATAGAGGGTAGAGAACCCCAGGGATTGTGTGTGCATTGCAATTTTTCTTAAGATTTTCACAAGTTTTCCAGGTTTAGCCTCAGTTATGAATTAAAATGTGTTTAATGCAATACATATAAACTGTAGAGATGCAACCTGCTCATTAAAATTATTACAAATGGGATTTTTTTCCAGTTTTTTTTTTCTTTTTCTCCCCCCGCCCCTTTGGCGGCCCTCAGTTAATGTTGGGTTCCTGAATTGGCCCTCACCAATCAAAACTTTGAGAACCCCTGATCTATAGTGTGTATATTTATATTTTACTGATCTTGATCTTGATTTTCAAATACTAAGAGAAATGTCTCAGACTTCATAGCAACACTCATGTGAAGTTCCTTGACTTTGCAAATCTGGAGATGTGTTGTGAGTGTGGATGAAGAAAAGCTGCACGTCAGGCTCAAACTGACCTGTAAAGTGGATGGGTAGTTCTTCAAAGGGAGGTGCTTAAGAGCAGCCCTGATTGGCTGAAAGATGTGGAAGAAGGAAGGGATGTCCTTATATAAAACGGCAAACTTCTTCACAAGGTCTAAACAGGTATCCAGCAACGACAGCCTACAAACATGAAAGGAAAACCAGAGTAGAACATGTATAACACAATGAGCCAGAGTGATGACACAAAATATGATTTGGGAAAGGAAAGCAAATCAGATGATTGATCAAACCCTGTACAATGTCTGGTGACATTGTATAGCTCTGGTCAGTCAATACAATAGTACCAATGTATGAGATGGACATTACTGTTCATCATCCTCATACAGGTCAGCCTCTGCCTTGCATAAGAGCAATTGCATGGCAGTGAGGAATAAGGATACTCCAAGTAAAGATACGAGTTACAGTCCTGATCAGTGTGAGTTCTGCATCAAGATTTTACAGTAGAGAGAATGTACAGATACAGGCCCTTGGGCCAGAGCATTGTAGCCCTCTCGCCTGGGGAGGCCAACTCGGGTGTGATCATTATCGCTACAGTGGGATTCTTTGCACACATACGCTGCTCTGCATCTGTCTTTGTAAGCGCCTGAAGAATTCGAGCAATTAGGATATGACTGCACACCTACACGTGAAGACCCAAAGCCACTCCTCACAACTGTGATTATATGAGAATGGAACGTTACGCCCAGCTGGGCTACAGGTAATTTACCCCACAGGGACTCGCCAAAGAGGTTGATGATGACACCAGATACACACACCGTGCTGAACGTTATTTCCTGTTAATAGACTTTCCGTGCCATGTTGCTATGGGCCTGCTCTTGGGAGATTTAGACCATGGTAGGTAAAAGGTGTCATGAGACAATGCTTAATGTTATTGATGGTATACCAATAAAACTCACAGAACTTGCAAAATCGCTTTACCTGACATGCAGGGCTATCAAGTTTTTTTCTCAACGAGTTACCAAACTTCAACAGCCTGGGCAATCAGAAATTATTTCCCTGAACTGTACTTGAGCCCTAAACTGCACTTGAGCACATGTGTGCAGTCAAAGCATCCGTCACAGATTTGCTAATGGGAAAATCCCTTAAGGAAGCTTATACTTCAGCTCTTTCGAGTTAAGCCCATGCACCACCTCTAAAACAAGCACAAAGTTAGATGAACACAATTGATGAAAGAATTTACATCATCTTTAACACATAGATCTTCCACACACAAATGACAGGATAAGAGATGACAGTCACGCAATTGTGAACAGACTATGTCTCTAGTCATCTAATTAAACTGGTCAGTACGGCGGTGTGGTCAGGCTCTCTGACACTGTGTTGATGAAGGGCTATAATGGAAGAGCATTACAACAGATCTGAGAATGGGGCGGTGGCACAGTGAAAACAGAGCCTACAGCTTTGCCATCTCCTCTTGAAAGCAATAACTCCTCACCAGCAGTGCAGGGGAACCCTTGACCCTCACATGGACGTTAGACAGTAGCTGGACACTTTTCCTTTCCACACATACACATCCAAAGTGGATGAACAGGAGGGCATCACATTGATTTAATCATGGCTGTGTACATCTAACCCATTCCATCTGAGTAAGTGTTGCCCACACATCAGATGCTGTGTGAAGGATCAGCTGACTAATCCCAAGCATGTGCACTATTACCCATAACAAACTCTCCGTCACCACTTGCAAGAGCTTGAGTGTGATGCAGCACATGGTACAGTGCATTCATCAATTGTGTCAGGACAGAAAGTGCATATATACTAAAAAGAAAACACCGCAATGAGGCATGGATGTGGCACATTATGTTATTACATGCAAAACTGAAATTGGAGAAGTGGTCAAGACAGACAAAAAAGCAGACAAATTGGTTTAGTGATTCCCACTGCACAATCAACCATTTCGCATATACAGTATTCTACTTATCTGAGAATGAGTTTACCTATGTGGTCTACAATGAGCCAATGACTGCCCCTGTGGGGGCTGTATGAACAACATGGGCAGTCGCCAAGGGAGTCTTGCGGGGGGTGGCACAGGAGATCGCAAAAAAATATCAAATAGATTTGGAATGGTGACATCAGTTTTCCATCACTCATTTATATGTTACATAACTCGTATCATATCTCAGAGGGTGTGTCTGTTAACACTGTCAGAGTTTGCAAGCAAGGCAAGCTACTGCCTGGGAAATTCTCTTGCTCAGAGTTATGAAATTGGAGGGTGGGGCGGGGTGGGGGTTGTCCTCAGCCCAAGGTAGGTTGAATATGGTGACCTATCAAATAACGCACATCTAACTTTGTACAGTGCTAGACAAACACATCATGGTAATGGTGTGTCACTTAAGCAAAGCCATCAATGACCCCGTTCACTGCAAGTCTTAACGCTCAATTCAGATATTTTGCTTCGATTTTTTTGTTTGGCTGTTCACATTACCTTTTAAAATGTGAGTGTGAACTGTTTGCGGTTTCCGCGTGCGCAAAAGAACAATAACAATGACATCAGCTAACTCCGGGCCGTGGCGCATAATTGTGACAAATGTCGATGTAGCTATCAACAGCTATCAAGAAAAGAGGTCATGCCATGGATTTTTGTGAATGTTTCTTCTTCTACATATGCACGATTTTAGTCATCTTTAGTTCATATGATATTCAACTTTATTGTCAATGCACAAATTAAATACCAATAGTCTAATACGAAATGCAGTTTTACATCTAACCAGTGGTACAAATAACTGCATGTCCAAAAGGGCCTTCATGAAATGCGTTGCTAGACTGTTCACATTTTAACGGGCCAAGTTGAGAGCTGCGTCTGTTATTGTTTGTGGGGAAAAATACTGATTTCCACATTGCAACTACTGAATCCATGGTCAGGGACCACCCGCAATGTCCTCACGGACCACGAGTGCGCCGCGAACCACTGGTTGAAAACACCTGCCTTACAGTATCAAGCGGACTTAAGCTGCCACCTCTTGGCGAAAAGTTGTAATACATTTCACCCAGCTGCGTGAATCACGGAAAGCGCGAATGAAGTGGCCACTTCTAAATGGGACCCACTGTACAGTAGCTGAAGGTCTGTGGCTAAAGCAGCCATAATGAAAGTGTTATCATTGTTTGGATACTTCACACACACACACGTGCTTTTTAATCGCATAGACTACAACTACCAAGCTGGAATCAAAGCACATCGATTCACCTCTCACAGTCACACCCTAAACAAGCACTTCAAACAAACAAACAAGCGTCTCAGTCTCACGCATGTTTAGCCATAGGCAAAACTGTATCAGACGTAACGTTAGTAAATCATCCATCACACAGAATGATTTTTGTAGCACGTGCAACAGGCTACAGCCCTGCCCTGGATACATCTCAAAGTGCGCTCTAAAACATTTGGTTTAAATGGAGATGTAGCCTAGATCATCACTGGTGCGTTAATAAATCTACATTGTGACGAGTTGACACAAATTATTCACTTTGACGAATTTATGTAGTCTAGTCAATTGATCCATGCTCTTCCTTAACGTTACTTGAAACACCTTTAAAAATAGAGGATTGTTTGGGAATGAACGTTAGCTCAGATGCTTTTTGAGACTTTTTGTGGTCTTACTGTAGGCCAATGCAACATTTTACAAAGCACTGACAGGGCAACCAAGGACTGTGAGCGAATCAACAGCAGAAAAACCTATTTAGCAAGCAGAAATGTCCCAGCCTGTTTAGGATGCTTCATAGACAGGTTATCTTTCAGGTAGGCTAGGCCTATATTTTCCATTAGAAAACCACGTTAGCGAACACGTTGTGACTAACTCACTTAGCTCCTGTAGGCTATAATGGTCAGAAAAGAAGATGACAGTCGAAAGATACATAACAGCACTGATATCAATGTGCTTGGTTAACTACATTTATGGTTTTCTACAAATACACTGGTCAATAATCAAATTGGCCTCCATCACTCAACCAATGCCAACGGTAGGCCTAACATTATTTTACCTAGGTCGTAGGTAGGCCTATACAACTTGTATAAGATTAACGTACCTGCAGTTAAAACCAAGCATGTCCGATAAACATTCTCTATTTTGGCTTCAAGAAGAAATGGGAATTACATTTCATGTGAAAATCATCCTACCCTTATTAGACGTTCTCTGCGTTAAACTACAGTGTCCTTGTAGGAAGCGTCTTTCCAAGCCACTTTAGATTAACTTCCAACAAAATTACGTCTCACTGCAACGATGCGCCATATGGTGGACAAACGACTACGTAACGCCAATACTGGAAATGCAGCCAAATGATGAATATTTGGTTTTCCTTTAATCCTACTGAATTTGTAATTATGTATCGGCCGTTCTAATTGCCGATACCGATAGTATGTGCGTGCCTGTGTGTGTGTGCGTGTGTATGTGTGTGTGCACCACCATCTACAGGCAAATGAGTGTACAGTCACTAAATGTACACAAACTTGGCATACCCCCAGAGAATGTCAGGTTAATCATACACATAAAATTTGGTGCAGTTCTGAACATCTTAACTGAAGGATGGGGCGATTAAAGCAGAATGATATTGCATTTTCATTTTTTACTGGGGGGGTGCAAATCACAAATGAGTGATTATGGGCTAGGTTGATGTGGGCCCTTGAGACCATAAAAATGTCTTCATCCTTGGTGCCACGGTTCAGGTAGTTATTTAAGAAAAACTGCATTTTTTGGGTTTCGGGGGGCCCAGCGCGGGGGGGAGTGGCACCCGGGGACCAAACGAAATTTTTCCGTAAAAGTCTAGGGGGGCTACATACCCACCAAATTTCACGTGCCCCGGTGTTTCGGTGTCCCGGGTATCGTTGACCAAAAATTTAGGAAGCAGATGACGGGAAAAAAAAAAAAAAAAAAAAACTTTTAACAATCCCTATATGACCGCTTCGCTAGTGGCGGTCATAATAATCAGAAACTACAACTCTGTGTGTTCACTCTCTCATGCTATTTTAGGAGCAATGCTCCAATGCACTGGGAATAATCAGAAGGCTATTGTATTGTTGACTTATTGCTATAGTTGAGCATATCTCTACTTATAATTGACAGCACCACTACCACTAGTTTTTTTACCTGGTTTGCACAAAAATAGCACAAAACAGTCTGGGTACCATCAATCTAGTACAGGATGATGCTTTACATGTTGTTGATGTGTAGTTTGGGGACTATTGGTGGAAGGGGGTTGCCTAGGCCACCACACACACTAGAAGCTCCACTTGGCACAAACAGCACTATAATGTGGGAAATCTCGTGCCCTGCCCCCATTCTGCTCCTTCAGGGCCACTCGGTCGCTCTCACCTGTAGTGGTTCGTCTCCAGGTGGCTGTGGAGCTGGAGCCCTTGGGTTGCGGAGAGAGGCAGGGCCTTCCTGCTCCAACCCTCAGGGGCCTCTGGGCTGCTCAGCACTAGCAGCTCACCGAACCGGCCTACTTGCTTGAAAGGGGACACCACCGAATACCCTACAAAAGAGCACACAAGGGGACAGGTGAACTCTCCTGAGGGACACAGATGGTAGTCATTACAGGAAATGCAATGAGGGCAGAAGCAGGAAGAGGCAGTTCAAAACAAGTCCAACTAGAAAGGTGACTATAATGGAAAACAACAGACCAACAGGAACATGAATAAGTAAAGATGACAGACATATTTCCAGTCTAACTGGATAAAAATCCAGTAGAAACTTGTAGGAAACTGATCGATTCGGATTGGGTAAACACAGATGAGAGTAGATCGGGATAGCATAGAACACACGTAGCTTTGGGAAAAACACTAAATGAATACATCTAAGTGGAAGACCACAACAGAACAAAACAGCAGTGGCTCAAGTTAACAAAATTCATTTAACAACATGCCTGCATTGGAACTGAAATCCATATTTTTATCTCCATTTGTCACCAATGTAAAATTTCATAAACATCAAATAATGATGGAAGTAGGCGTATCTAACATGCCTGCCCACGCCTTGCATTCTTCTGCTCCTAACAGGCTGCACAGCTAATGGCACAAGCGGCCCTCCCAGCAGGCTTTACGACTTACAGCCCTACCGTTACTGCATTCGGCAGAGGCCGTTGACGGGGCAAAGAAGGCATTTCCCCCGGGAGTGTGACTGGACACAATGCTAATGGTTGGGGCTTGGTGCGCTGTCGCTCTTGCTCTCTCTCTCTCTCTCTCACACACACACTGCTGGCAGCGGCAAATGAGGTAATAACAGTGGTAGCCAACACCCACCAGTTATTTACAGAGTATCATAAAAAACTTACTAGCCCACATGCTGGAATCACACGGGTGGCATGACACAGTTTGACAACACTGCTCATTTAGAGCTATTCTGACTATTTACGCAACCCGAGGACCACCACTAATAAAAATACTGAGTCTCACATTGAAACTACATTACTGAATTCATGGTCACGGACCACTTGCAAAGTCCTCACGGACCACAAGTGGGCCGCGGACCACTGTTTGAAAACCCCTGTCTTAATCGATATAAACTGCTTCAACCATTTCAACTGGCCTGGACATAACACAGAATTGGAAAGATCACAGCTTTGAACAAACTCATTACATAAACATTAGGAGGATGAACTGAAGAACTTCACAACCCCACCTGACCTTCTAGCAAAGTTGGTCAAATTCATGTATAAATAAATATGGCAAGAATATGACAGCTAGTCTTCTGACACTCCCTAATGAACCACTAGCTAACACAGATAACAGTCTATATTTTTCACAGCCAGTGTCTAAAGTGAGGTAAGCTTAATGCATTTCTACTATCAGACTGCCCCCTACAGGCATTAATACAATACACTGCTGAGAATAACAGTCAGGAGACAATGAGCAGAATAGAGTGCACGCTACCAAGGTTAGTCTTGTCAGGCACGGCGAGGTGTAGCACTCCCAGCAGGAAGTTGATGACCTCAGGGCAGAGGCGCTGAGAGAGGGCCACGTACTCCAGAGCAAGACAGCACAGGACCAGGCCACACGTCACGTCCTGCAGACAAGTCAGGGGACACTGGGCCACAAAGCAGCACGAGGGTTAACAAAAGTCTGTTTACACACGCACACGCACTTGAAGAGATTCCTACTGGGACTTTACACCACAGGCAAGATGTAGGTGTGACTGAAACGTACACAAATCAATTCACATGCCTCGATGACTGATGTGACGTAACAATGTGTTTAACTATGGGTCATTGTTCACATATGCTCTAACAATAGAAGGAAAGCGTAAGTGGACACTCTGACGTACACTCTGGTCAGACACAATATGTGTGTAAAGCACTGCCGCTCTAAACTGCTACACTGATTTGGACTGATGATGAAAAACACTTGTGAAGAGAATAAATAAGGTCAGCTGCCATTGGCAGGTTGCAGCTTTTCAGGCCTTGTTTGTGTCAAGTGTAATTTAAAATGTAATGCGAAATAGGCCCTTTCATGTGGCTAGTTATGTGAAGTATTAGTTTCATTCAGAAACACACTCCTCACATACTCAAACACACTTATTACTTTTAGCCTCATCAATACAAACCTCCAGAGGTTGCATAGTCATTTTTTCCTACACACCCCATGTTAAGTTTCCATTCTCATGCATTGAGCAACAACATAAATATCATTAGCCACCACATATAAACTGCATGACCTTTAAGCACGTTCCTCATGGTAACAAACCCATTACACTGTTTTGAGTGCTTGTGTTACATAAGGTGACTGATCATTTTTTCCCCTCCCTAGATGGGAATGGCTTTGCTTTGACAACCCTGTTTTGTATCTGAGCAGAGATGTGTGCACACACACGCTGGAGCAGGCCTGCCCAACAGCTCCTCTGCCTTAAATAAGTGTTTACATCTGGCAGTGTGCCCACCCACATAAACAAAGTGATTGAAGGTGGTTTTCCCCAACATACACCACCTCATCTCCCACACACACACACACACACACACACACACACACACACACACACACACACACACACACACACACACACACACACACACACACACACACACACACACACACACACACACACACACACACACACACACACACACACACACACACACACACACACACACACACACACACACACACACACACACACACACACACACACACACACACACACACACACACACACACACACACACACACACACAGACTTAGAGGGATACACCTAAATAATAACATACATGGTTATTGGTATTGTATTTAGATATGTAGGGTATAAAACCCTGAAAAGTATATAACACAAAGGGACATTCAATATAGACTGTACACACCCCTATACTTCTCAATCAAGGCTTGAATAATAATAACAACATCAGTGAACATACATGAATGTCCACCTGAGTGTGGACAACAAACAGGCAAGCAAACAAACAAACAAACAAACACACACACACACACACACCTTGGTTAGGGCCTGGCTGATGCAAAGAAATGCTGGTGTGGTGACAGGGTGTCTAAAATCAGAGGTGGGGAACAGCAGAGCTGTAATCTTCAGATAAATGAGCTGAAATAACAACAGTACAAGAACATCAAACATCAGAACATGTAAATTACACTAAATTTCTCATAATAACATGTGGCCATGTGAAATAATTCATGGTAATATACATCAAAAGAATATGCATGCATTTTTAGTCTCATGAACTTCTACAAATAAATAAAAAAATAAATCAACATCTATGTACCACGTCTAAGCCTGGAAAGGCAGCACGTCCTGTAACTTCAACCGTTTCTTCAATGTCATGTGCACTGTCAGTAAGCAGTGTCTGCATGGCCTTGCAGGCTGCAGCAGGAAAGAGCTGACTAAGTCCATACAGCTGCCTGTGAGTGGAGAGAGGGAGAGGGAGAGAGAGAGGTGGAGACAAATCAGATCAGAGAAAGTTGAGGGAGAGTTGCAGCAGGTTCAGGTGACTGTTGACCAAAGGAATGACATTGTAGTTACTTTGTTATTTTTCTAAATGACATTTGATATTTTTGAAATGTCACAAGAATGCATGTGAATGAAATCACAAGAGTGCAGCATCGTGCAACCCCGTCCCCTGTCCCCAACTCACGGAATGAGAATGTTGACTGTGTTCAGCTCAGGAGGCTTACTGCTAGCCAGCTCCCCCATGTACTCCAGCAGGAAGCCAAACATTTTCTAGGAGAGATGAATCATTTTAGATGACATTAAACTCATCTTGATTGCTCAAGAGTACAGATGCAAAGCCAATCAAGTGACTTGCAGCTAAGCGCACCACACATCGGTGCGGCCACACTGGTCACCTGCTCACGCACACCAGCACCAACATTTTTAACTGTTAAGCATTGGATTAACAATGGATTTTATTGAGTGACGTCGACAACAATAGAAGTGAATCATAATCTACATGGTGGCGGCGAGAGGGTTCAGCGGTGGACAAAATTAAGAAACCACTGCACATTTTTCTGATGTCATCCTACGGTTGCTGAGTGATATTCAAATGAGTTGACGGTCATATTCAAATTTGCAGAGGTCTCTTAATTTTTAAATATGACCGTCAACTCATTCAAACTCACCAACCGTAGGATGACGTCAGAAAAATGTGTGTGTGTGGTTTGCTTGCATAAAAGGATTCTGTGGATTTTGCAACAACACACATACAGGAATGCAGTGGTTATTCAAAATGACGTTGCAAATTTCTTATGATGATGCATCATTCCACAAAATGATTTGTCTTCTCTATCATTAAGTTATTCGATAGGCTAAACATATAGCATTGACTCAAAACAGCTGTTAGGCTTATGCCATTTTGATCTGTATAAAATGTCACATGCAGCTTAAATTCTGCTCAGTGCACATTTATTATATTATAATAAAATATGCAGTATTCATTATTGAATGCTTAGCTAGAATTATGTTTATCCCCATCATCCCATTTTAAAGTAGGCCTACCTGCGGCCATGTAATTGGGTTACAGGTTTTCTGCAGGAATGTTTGAATGGACACTGCACTAGTCTTACAAAATACACAGTGTTCTCAACAGAGAAGTGGATCATGTATAGTCAAGGTACCCACTCTAAGTCAAATGTAAAATTCCATGACTTTTCCCTGACAAAAAAAATGAATTTGCATGACTTACTATATAATGATACAATATACCGATTAATGATTTCAGAGCAGCTGCTTCAACAAAATTCCCTGATATTCCATGACTTTGCCCCAAAAATGATAAATGTCTACATGTCTAGACTTTATCAAAATTCCATGATATTCCACAAATTCCATGACCCGTAGGAGCCCTGTTACATGCATGTTGTGCACAATATACAATTAGTAATATACACATAATATGAATTCAGGCATGATCTTACAAGTCCTACAGTTTAATCCTATGCTCATTGCTCACCTGTAGCTTTAATTTGTTGCCGACTCCTAAACTTGGGTGGTTGGACTTTAGAGTCCTGTCCAGTATTAGGCGCTGTTTCTCTGGGGAGTGGCCCTGCAACATGCTCTTCAGTTCCTCTGTGCTCTCTGGAGCTGAGAGAGAGTGATAGAGTGAGTGAGTGGGTGAGTGAGAGAGTGGGTGAGTGAGAGAGTGGGTGAGTGAGAGAGTGGGTGAGTGAGAGTGAGTGAGAGTGAGAGAGTGGGTGAGTGAGTGGGTGGGTGAGTGAGAGTGAGAGTGAGAGTGAGTGAGAGGGTGAGTGAGAGTGAGAGTGAGTGAGAGGGTGAGTGAGTGGGTGAGTGAGTGGGTGGGTGAGTGGGTGGGTGAGTGGGTGTGAGAGTGAGAGTGAGAGAGAGAGAGAGAGAAATAAAGCAAAAAATAAAAACTTTAGTTTGGTTTCCACTATTTCTATAGTTTGACCGTTTGATAACTGGGACCCTCATGGTTTGATCCCACAGATGTTCTTTGAGTGGACAAATATGCACACACAGACTTGTATGTGCTTGGTCAATTTTTTATGAAAGTGCTTAAAATATGCAAATGGATGGACATCTAGCTAATGATACTTTTGGCTTCCTTTTTATTAGACTGCAATTTTGAACAACCAGTCTTCACTTAATCCATTTTCTTTTGAATATTCTGTCTGCTTTTCTTTATGTAAAGGACACTGAATTGCCCAAGACTAAATATCAATATTCTTTACCTTACCACAAACATTAAATCTATATTTCAGAATGGCTGTCTGTAGATGCATATGTCAAATACACATCTGGCTATGTCCCATTAGTGAAGATCTAGAAGCATGCTGAGTGGATACCTTTGAAAGTGTAGGGCAGCTCGGCCTTTGCAACCTCCTGCTGAGCCTTCCTCTCCTCCTCACTGAGAGGGTGTGGAGCGCTGGCAGCTGGGAATTCCTCTTCATCTTTGTCCAGCTCCTCCTCCTCCTCCTCCTCTGCACTGCCCTGCTCTGACTCCAGGTCCGAGTGAGCATCTTCCTCGCTGTCGTCTTCGTCCTCATCGTTGCCACTGTCGTCATCACCGTCATCACCATCATCTTCCTCTTCACATTCATCCACCTCTTCTTCACTTTCCCCCTCTTTCTCCTCCTCCTCTTCCACACTCCACTTTCCATCCTGTAGATCAACACCATCAATGTGAAAAAATAACCAGGAATTTCTGACACTCTGATGTCTGAACTCCATCTTCAGAAAGCAGAAGGAGTGTGACGTTGCAGTCTAACCTGATAAGCCAGCATCTTCTTGTCCTCTTTGTCCAAAATGAAGCCGTCATTCAAGTCATCAGCAGAGAAGTGAACCGTTTTTTTCTTGGGCCCCTCTTCCAAATCACCTTTCATTCTGCGCAATCTGTCTGCCTTTATAATAGCAGACACATGTCATGGTCAACATCACGTTTCACTGGAGTTCAGTAGAACTCATATCATTCCACTGAGTAAAAGGAGACAGTAAGGGAATGACCGTACCTCCAGTTTCTGCAGCCTCTCTCTCTCCTCCCGAGCCAGCTCCTCCTCACTCTTCAGTTTCTCTGAAGGTTGAGCCTTCATCTCAAAGCCAAGCTCTCTTACCATCATATCATAATCATCCAGCTGTGGGACACACACACACACACACACACACACACACACACACACACACACACACACACGCGATATTGCAGAGACCATAAAGACATACAATGTCACAGAGAAAGGACAACTACAATATTTATGTGTAGAGGCATGGAATCATTTCCAACATCTTCTTAATTGTTAGTAGTCTATCAGCAGCACACCTTAGGCTTTTCCCTCTGGTCCTGGCTTTGGGCTTTGGAACCTTTGTGGGACAGTAGACCTTGGATGGACTTCCACTCCTGGTCCAGCTTCTCTGTCAGAACGTGGGCCTCTTCTTTCTGAGTCTGACGCTCTCTCTAAGCAAAACAATGCAAGACAACAGGTCTTACAAGTGCAAAAAGTGTAGTAAAAAAAGCTAACTGAAGGATCTCTGCTTTTATACATACATCTGTTCATGGAGATGAGCACAGTGAGAAATACATGCATAATAAGAAATAGATAGGTAGGAATCAGAACTAACCTTCTCCTGTTTGGACTTGATGATGAGCTCCTCTATAAGTTCCTGGCGAGATTTTGCCTTCTGGGTGCCCTCATCCTCTTTCTCTCCTGGGCTTTTCTTTCTTAGGAGACCACCCCCACCTCCAAAATGTGAGGCCGTGAGTTCCGCTAGAGTAGAACACAATGGCGACAGTCACAACCCACAGAGCGTGAAATTATTCCATGAAAACTTTTGACACAGGCAAAGAAAAAAATAGTAAGATTACACAGTACATAGTATATTGATGAACAGTTAGTGTCAGAACTGGGAGACCGATACTTTAGAAGTGTGAAGCTGAAAAAAAAATCTTTGCTATGCACAAGGCAACTGCCATTTAATTTGAATGCAATTCATACCAGACAACAGTCCTTTCTCCTCCGAGTCACTATCACTGTCGACAATGTCATTGAGCTTCTCCATCTCGGCCAATGATTGGCCATAGTGGGTCAGTTCCTCATCCTCGTTCAGGTTGTAAATGTCCTTCTTCTCCAGAGTCCGCTAGATGTCAACAGTATGTTATTAAGGACCACGAATGTGTTAAGCCAAGAAAAAGATCACACCAAGTAGGCCTACATTGTATCATGTTGTCAGCTCTGTCATATGAAGCCACAAACTGGCAACATAATTTCAGCAAAATCCTATACAGACTAAGATAGATAGGGAAAATACCTGTCTCTCCAAAGAAAATCTCTGTAGAATCTTGTCCTCTGGTGCCATCTTGGTGTCATATTCACCAAACCGTCTGTCGATAAACTTGTTTGCTTTGCCTTTCTGTTTATATTCCTTCAAGAGTGTATTTTTCCGCTGATAAAAACAAACAAATCAATAAAAATCCATGAAGAATTTAAATGTTGATTAATCACAGGTTGAACATTTCTGAAACATGTTTAACAAAATGTAACGTTATGCATTCATCTTCACACGACGTCTCTTACTTTATTGATAGCCTTGGATCTGGACACACCAGGGAGCCCAACATCATGTTTGGTCTTCCGGCCGAGAATGTCAAATTTTTTCTTGTTTATCTTTACTTCGAATGGATTATTCTTGATCTCCGTCGAAGTTTTGGTCTTGCGGACTTTATCGGCGACATTCTTCTTCTTCTGCTGTTTGCCCATAATGAGGCTAGACATACGAATGAGACAGCATTGTAAACAACCACGTAGTTAACAGTATTCTTACCATCAGGTCTAATATCCATGTTTGCTAAAGAATAACGTTACCGATCTTATAATGACAAACTGTTGTTGAGTTACAGACTCAAAACACTTTACAGGCTCAAAACTCTGGCGTTAGCCTAGCTTTATTATGTTACGTGTTGATAATATCCCGATACGTGATAAATCCAGACCTGTTAAAATGCTAAAACAGAAGGGCCTTACCGATTATGTCATCAGGAGGGAGAAATAATTTTACATTGGTTAAAGTACAGTCAATACGTTGCAGATTGTTTCAGAACACCGGTCTGCAGCATAACCCACGTTGTTGCTACTGTGTAGTGAACATGTCGAAGGCTGAAGGTTAAAGGGCAGTGAATAGTAACAAGGTAGGTACATTTACTTGGTCGCCCCCTTGTGGTGATCCTCCTGTCCACTGATATGTCGTCCTTATTCATGATCATTGAATATGGACTCACAGCTAAACTTCTCTCCCTACCTGCCTTCTCTAAAATGGTCTTCCTCTTATTATCTGTCCCTAATTTTCAATCATGTTTCTGCCTCTCTTGCCTCTGTCTGTCAGCATCAGATAGATGGAGTCCACTTCAACTCCTTGAGAAGCTGGCTTTTGAATTAAATAACCCCAAAATCGGTAGATGTTTCGATGGCTTATTTTGTTTATAATTTGTATTATAAAGCCTAGAACATGTTGAGTGTGCCTATATATCTGCCTTTGAGATAGCTGCCTGGGAGATAACTGCTTAGGCCTACCAGAGCCCGTCTACGGACAAGCTGGGCCTACACAAGAATCATGAGTGACTCATCCATAAACATGGCCACAGCCCACAGGACCATAGATGGAAGTAGGAGTAAGGATGAAAGGATATAGCCTAATCTAGGACATTCAAGAGTGATTAAGAGTCTTAATGAACAGGCCACACTTTCAAACTTTGGGATTAGAAGGAGAATTTTAATCATGGATACAAATTAAACAGTTCCATGGAAATGCAGATGTTCACAGAAAGGAATCAGAACACAACAGGTTCAACATAGCTGCATGTTTATAATAAAACAACATAATTAATTCTAAACGCTCAAAACAAAGTGTGACTTAGTCATGTTATTAGGCTATATGTAAAATGCCAGTTGGGCACATTATGGAAGAAACAGGAATACAGCATTAAATGTACAGAAAATAAACAATACAAGCTTAAGCTTTTAATGCCATGCAGTCCTTTTAGAAACGTCTATGTTGTCAGTTTGCACAAAATACATACTGATTTAATAGTGGTCTAACCAAGCCTTATTAGTGTGGTAATAACTGGTCCAGTCTCAGCCAACCTACAAGACAAAAATCCAGTTTGCATCAAGTACCCTACTCAGAGTTACTGTGGTGTCCTAATTATCTTTGTGTTGCCCTGAACAGAGTGGTAACGTTACTACACAAACACTCTGCTGAGAGGGAAGCAACAGATCTCTGTGTCAGGCAGTGGTTTTCACACACATAATGCAAGTTAAGAATGGCTCAGATGCTTATTCTTATGAAAAGCACTAACTCTTAAGACTTAAGAGTTTTATGGGTATGGTACATCTCAATATCCTTGTTCTCAAGTCTGACTAATTCCTAGATCATTTGTTTCTCTGGACCAGAACAGAGGGAAGGATAGGAAGACTAAGGGCATATGCTCCTCAGTTCCTCTGTCTGATCCCCATGAGGCACAACTACTTTTACAGACTTTTTACAGGGAATATACACTGCCTGGCCAAAAAAAGGTCACCACCTGGATTTAACTAAGCAAATAGGTAAGAGCCTCCCTGTGGGGGCAGTGCTATGATCTAGGGTTACTGCAGTTGGTCAGGTCTAGGTTCAGCAACCCAAAGCTCAAAGTGCCCAAAGAACGAGGTCAGCTGACTACCTATACTGAATGACCAGATTATTCCATCAATGGATTTTTTCTTCCCTGATGGCACGGGCATACTCCAAGATGACAATACCAGGATTCGTCAGGGCTCAAATTGTGAAAGAGTGGTTCAGGGAGCATGAAACATCATCACCCGACACAGAGTCCAGACCTTAACCCCATTGAGAATCTTTGGGGTGTGCTGGAGAAGACTTTGTGCAGTGGTCCGAATCTCCCGTCATGAATACATCTTGGCGAAAAATGCAACGCTGGACGGAAATAAATGTTGTGACATTGCAGAAGCTTGTGGAAACGATGCCACAGCAAGTGCATACCGTAATCAAAGCTAAAGACGGTCCAACGGAATATTAGAGTGTGACCTTTTTTTTTGCCAGGCAGTGTACTTCCTACAGTGATGTGTGTATATGCATATGTATCTGATGTATATGAATGTAGTGCATGTAAAGAGTAGTCACAAAAACTCCATTAAAAGGCCATTTGAAAGTAGCTTAGCCTATTGTGTGAATTTGTGAAGTAGAAGATTCTTTTGGTTCCGTTATTTGGCGTCTGGAGGACCTCATTGTCCCTGGTAAGCCTAATATCAAACACGTCTGGGGGACCTCTTGTCCCTGGGAAGCCTAATATCAAACACGTCTGGGGGACCTCTTGTCCCTGGGAAGCCTAATATCAAACACGTCTGGGGGACCTCTTGTCCCTGGGAAGCCTAATATCAAACACGTCTGGGGGACCTCTTGTCCCTGGGAAGCCTAATATCAAACACGGCTTGCGCTGATTAGGGGCCTGATGGTTTCATTCAGGTAATACATGAGTAATTTAACAAATAATAATACAAAAAAAAAACAAAGAACAAAACTGCATATAGTTTTATAATTAAAACACAGTAAAACATTACTTCAAACTAGGCCTATCCTCAACTTCAGGCTAGTAAAGGTACAGTGAAGACTGCATTTTCATGGTTTCCATTTGGGTGGCCTTGGGGTGAGAGCCTGTCAAAGCCCAATACATTTGCTCATGACTTCTAGCATTCATCTGTCATTTTTCCATAATATATTGTTCACATATTGTTGTGTTTCCATGATTATATTTAGCCTCATCAGACAATGCAAATGGCCATCTCCAAAGAATGACAGGATTGCATGTAATATACATCAGAAATCAGCACCGTGCATTTTGTAAATCCATAATTGTTATTTTATACCATAAGTAGCATGATTAAAAGCTATTTTTTGCATTCATTTTTTAAAAGACACTTGAGTACAATTTTTATACAATCCCAATACATTCGGGTGATTAACTGGGTATAGCCGTCTTTTCTTAAAAATATCAAATCAACAGCTCGCTTTATATGTGGGCCAAAACAAACATGCAAAAAAAGCCACACGACCATACTGGAGCAGACATGATGCAGTCATTCATCAGTAAAAGCCGCTAACAAAACTAAAGCAATTCTGAGCCACTGTTCTAAAAAAAAAAAAAAAAATTGGCACACACTGCACTGTAGGTGAACATATATAAAAAATTCAACTAAAACAGAGGAAAAAGGCCTTTTCCCCAAATCAGACAGCTAGGTCTCGGTCTTCTTTTTGTTTTTCTTCAGGAAGGATGGTGTTCGAAACTTCTTCTTTTTCTTGGAGGGGGATTTGCTGGGCGACTCATCGCTGCCTTGGTCGGCAGCATCATCAGGACCGCCTGCTTCATCCCCTTCCGTTTGTTGTGTAAGGTCTGCCTGGGTTGGGCCAGAGTCTTCAGCGGGAAGTGCGGGGGCTTCGAAGGGGTCATCTGGGGTCAGATCGGGGAGGGTCTGTCTCAGTGTGGCTGCGTCACTCTCATCCTTAAAGGTCTGATCTCGCTGGGACTCTGCAGGTAGGGGGGGAGACACAGAGGATCTCAGACAGAGCAAATGCTTGGCAGCTTTTGGGACCATTTACCAATTCTTGCTGAAGACTTACACGTCATTCCCTCACACAAACAAGAGCAAGCTACTTCTCTATGAATAACATTCTTAAGCAAACAAGCACTGCACAGGTATTTGCAGATCAAAGTTATTTTGTTTGATATAGTCATATAGTGTTTGTCATAGTCTCTGCCATATTGCCTGGAGAGCGCAGTATACAAAAATAAACTATTTTAAATGCCCTACTCACTATTACGCCAAATGGAGAAATTTGTTAGAGACCAGAATCACACTAAACATCTGGACTCACAGTAGTTGATCTTGTAATTAGGTTCTTAGTTGCATCTGTCTCGGGCAAGAACAGAGCTCAGCATTTTGCTCACCAACTTGTGTGGAACATATTAATCAGGTCCAGTTTATGTTCATACCTGCCATTCATGACCCAATGCAGCACGGTGTATTTAGCTGTAGCTCAGCATAGCCTATCTAAGAACCAGTCAATAAGCACATACAATTTTTGGTTGCTCATAGTGGCTAATGAAATGTTTTGAAGTTCTTGCTCTGTTTGATCATGTAGAATCTGATCCACAGTCTGAGATCTAATATTTGAAACTGATGCTGAACTGGAAGCTTTGATTAAATATACTCTATGTGTAGCAAACAAGTTTTCCTGATCAATACTGTGAATTAAAAATGTTATGCAGTGCTCAAAACTTCACAAGCTGCAAAGCAATGCGGCATTTACAGTAGGAAAGGACTACACTCCAGCAATAAAAAGTAAACTGTGTACCTGAAGAAGGCCTTGTCTGGAACAGAAACATGATCGAGTCAAACACATAACTTACCTGGATCAAGACAGTTCTACAACATTTAAGCTAAAACAGTTACACTTTTACTCAGCATACTAGGAGTGTTTGCTTAAAATACCACAAAAATGTAACTCAAGAGAAAAAAGGTTAAGAGGTCAAATCTATACTTTGATAGGAAAAATGTTGCTGGGTCCACCTTAAAGCACTCTAGTGAATTTAACTAGCAGGCTTTTGCTTTCCAATGCTTCAGATTCATAAATAATTAGGACTCATAAAACATACATATGATGCTAATGATCCTCATGTTTATGAAGCTTCAGTAATGTTCTTAAATTAAGTCCATTTGTTGAGGACAACTACAAACTATTAAGCTGACTGATTTAGAGGGCTTCTAGAGTGACACCAGTGAACATTAGGAAACATAGAGGGTCAAGGAGCGGAGTGTGTGTGAGGAGGAGAGAGAGTAAAAGGGGAGAGGGAGAGAATCCACCCCGGCAGATGAGTAAGGCCAGAGAGAGGCAGGTGAATGAAGCCATGCAGAGAGAGGTTACAACCAGAGCACAAGCATGAGGGGCAGGGGGAACCATACTTACTAGGGCAACAGGTACTCTTTTGCATTTCCTTCTCCTGATTGTAACGCAGCCACAAGGAAGAAAGAGCAACAATGTCTATGCAAGTCCAAACCACAGCCACCGTGTTCAAACAAAGGAGTTAAATGAAATACAAAACAGACCACCAGGAAAAAAAGAATGGACAGAAGCCATTCTTACAAGACCCCAGAAAGATGAGTATGAAAAGATGGATGTGGAAGATATACAGACAAGTGGCACATCCTTGAAAGGCAGTGGATTAGATTATACCTGTAATTCTAATTCTAAATTGATTTGAATATCTTTGAGAAGTCCTCTAACAGGCTTTAGTAAAATATTTATTCCGTTTCATTCCATCAATCCAATTGGAAATTGCATTGGTGCTATACAAATTTATGTTAGCTCAGTGCTAGTGACAGAACTAGTGTGGGTCAGCTGACACAATGCCTTAAGGGCATGTGAAAAAAGCATTCATATATGAATCCATATCTCTTATTCATGTATTTATTTCTAAAGCCCCTGTCTGTCTCCATAACAAATGGCTATCCATATCACAAAAACTACTGCCGTTTCACAAAATGACAGATTTGTGAAACTGCTGTAATTATTTCGAGATTCATGGGAAACAGTAACAGGTATATGTGTAATCCAAAGGTAATAAAGACCAAGAGGAGAAATAACATCTTCAAAAAGAAAGAGGGAAGATAGACAGAATCATGATGAGTTTAAGAAAAGTAACAATTATTTCATTCTTAGTTTCTAAATTGATCTTGACTCATTTCTTATTCAACATAGCTCATTTCAGTTACTATCTGCATGTCTGCAAAACACAAGTATGTGTTCAGTCACCTTCTTACTAACGAGCAATGGTTCCTAAAGCCTGTAAAAATAGTATTACTTAACTTATTTTTCCAACACTGTAATGCCTCAGTCTGGTTAGCCTAAGCAGCCCCCTAAGCAACCCCCCCCCAACAGCTAAATCAACTTATTTGGGATCAATTTACTTGGAGAGAAATATAGTTTACACCTCTGAGGTATGTTCAAATTCGGCAAACAGTGGTGGGCATGTTTAACAGTTAAATTTGGACGATTTTGTGTAAAAATTTCCCTCACGGGATCAAAAGAGTATATATACTAAATATTCCATTTAACAGCAACCCTTTGTCTAGCTCCCCTGTATGTTTGTGGAGAACTTCCTCCTCAAACTCAGGTGTGCTTAAATTCACAAACATTTGCAAACAGTTTTCTGTTTGCCTTGAGTCCTCTGTGAATGTTTGTCAACACTCACAAATTCTTAAGATTTCTGCTCTTAATAGTTTAGCTCACCATTAGCCTTTAACATACCTTTAAATTATCCTTCTAGTAAGTGAAACGGATATACTCTAGAATTATGAATTGTTTCAAGTATACAGCAAACCTCTTGGTCTATTATTACCCATATGAAACATTATTATTATACACCTATGGTTGTTAAGAACATACAATTAAAAGACAAAGACAAGATCGAAAGCATTCCTAGGGTTGCCCTTTCAGACACACAATAAACACAACCCATAAAAGCCATGCTTGGAAGTGACCGGCCTATCGGGCGAGACCCACCTTCTTCTGGTCGGACTGGGGTACTGGGAGGGGTGACCGTGGGGCTCTGCTCCTTCACCTCGCCCTCCTCAGGCTCTTGTGGCTGGTCTGCGACACAAACGTGCATCATTTAATGGTGGGCTTTGCACTGCTTTAATTGGCTACATTTCAGTCCATTTAGGCACTTTACAGGCTTACATTTGGTTTGTTATTCCGGCGGGAATCAGTAATTATCTCTGTTATACATGATTCTGCAGTTCAGCGAGCAAATCACACTGAAATTTTGACTAAATGGCAGCACTTAAATTGTTCAGATAAATTCCATAACAAGTACTAAAATTTTGAAAGTTTGGCAATGCCTCTTTTTTTCATGCCAGTGACATTTCATCAGATTGCAATGGCAATACCCCACTGAGGTGAGCACACAAACCAGAAACAAATGCAAGGAATGATTAGAGCAGGATGAGCAGACGGCAAAAGAGTCAAAGGAATCCACCCACAAGGCACCATAGCGGTGGACCTCCACCTCATAGAACACCACCATCTCCACCCACAAGGGAACATAGTGTTGGACCTCCACCTCATAGAGAACCACCATCTCCAGGATGAGCTGAGGGCCCACCAACTGCTTTTATTAGTACAAGTGCCACAATAAACGAACCCCAGCACACAACAAATCCAGGTTAGAAGATGAGAGTAGTCCCTTTGCCCACTTTGCCTCAAATGCCAAAGACTGCAACATTGTCAAAGTCCGCCGTGTAGACCACAATCAAGAGTGAAATCAAAGATTGCGTGGAAAAATCATAGCTAATTGTATCGTGATAAATCATTTTGAAGAGGCGGGAAAGGGAGTGGGGAAAGAGATGATACAGGTTGAGGAGGGCACCGGATTACTGGGGAAGACAGACAGGGGAAGGGGGGGGGGGGCAGACTCCGGCCCCACAGACGGTGGCTCCAGTGGGGCAGGACGGAGGCGAGGCAGGCAGACAAGAGCTCCCCTGTACCTGGAGACTCACGCTCAACCGCCATTTGAGTGTTGGAGCTCAACGCTCGCAGTACGGCATAGTGAAAGTCCTTGTGGGGGGAGTGGGAGGATGCGGTGGCCCCTCCTGGGGATGAGCAGCTCCTCTCGGCCGAGTTGGAGCCCGACCCCCTGTCTCGGCTGGCAGCGAAGGAGCAGGGCGGGGCAGCCACGATGGTGGACTCCTCGCACTCTTCATCTGCCTTTGCCTCACTGAGGGTTAACCTCACGTGGTCCCCTGCAGGGCAAGGGATGGAACTACTCTCTCCAGTAAGCCTGGGCTTGGAAGGGGTCCCGCTTTCAACCTGTACTGAATACAACACAACAGGTTCTCCAAAAGCTCTTTGATGAGCTTAGAAGTGCAAGTGTGCTGGTTTGGTAGGATAAAAACATTAGGAGAGGGAGGACAAAAAAGTCATGACAAAAAAAAAAAGTACAATCGAGTGCATCCAATGCTTCATTTAACATCAGCCATGTTAGCTGTAGTGACCATTGTGATATAGTTGAGGTTTTCACCAGGGCAAGAAAAAATCTTTTGCTAATCTTCTCTTGTTAACTTCCACCGTTTCTGAGACCTGAGACCTAGCAATGGATGCAGCCCTACCTTCCACACCTTTCACACCAGGATGCAGCCCTACCTTCCACACCTTTCTGGTTGAGCTCCACCTCCCGGCGGTACTCCTCCATGTCCTGGTCTGTGAGCTTGGTGAACGGGTTCGGTCCAGTCTTGCTGACGATAACTCGTGGCTGGTACTCCTTCTCAATAATGGCTTTGGAGGCAGTCACTAGTTCCCCCTAAACAGAGGGACAGAGGTAGAAGGGAAGCAAAATCTTAAGACCGGTAGGACAAATTAAGTTGTGACCTTCAAATGAATCTGGAAACCCTCTGGCCACATTCACCTCACATAAGGCAGGGAAACACAGAGTAGCTTCTTTTTAGTCAAGCAAAATCGCTGGTATATATTGTGTGTAAACAGTTTAACAACACTATACTCAATCTAGACATTCAAATAACTGGAGACCCATTGTGATATAATATTCACCATTATTAAAAAATAAGTCCGTTGATCATACACAGCTCATGCTTGTAAGGAAGACCAGAACTGTCCAGTCAGCTTGACTATAGAAGTGACAGATGGAGGAGTTTTATAACCACAGTCAGAATAATCCATACAAAATCCTCCATGGAACAGTCATGTTTGTGTGACGTTTACTAACTAGGTCAGCTGACACAATTGGGCCATGGACATTCTTGGTCAAAGTCAGAATAAGGAATAATCCTCGCAAACGTAAGTGCTGCAAATAGTGATTACCGTCACTAGAGTCAACAGTCAGAAGCTAAGAGTCACCATGATGGTGACCATACATGAGATTTCACGCTGAATGGAAGACAAATGATTGAACGTAACTATGGCATCAGAGAGTACCAAAATAACAACCAAACAATGCATGATGTCAATAAGAATATGTAACCCTCACACCGCTCAAATCCTCTCCCCCTTGAAAGTATACGTGTTGTAGCCATCTGTATTGTCTGTAGTGTATTATCTTTAGCCCTGCTGATGTCCGTTAGCTAGGTTTTGTTTGGATTGGATTGTTGTGCTTTTTGTCCTGACTGCATTGTGATGTGATCTCTGTCATGTATGTGCTGGAACAGGAACCTGCTGTAAACATGTTTTAACTGAGTTAGGCCCATTTAACTGTAACTCAATTGTTACTTTTTGAATTGTTAATCCTTTCCTGTATAATAAATGAAATGACATGAAATGAGATGTATGGATAATGAGTATATAGCTTGTGGACTAGTCACCAGACGGAGAAGATACCAAATGAGGAGAGAGGAAGGAACAGTGTGAGTTAGCAGCTAGTCATGTCTGTTGATGTACCTTTCTAATAGACCTAGCAGGGCTATAGACCTGCTCAGACAGATCAAGGCCATCGATAGAGTCCGTGCAGTCAGACAGAGGGGCGTCCTGCAACAGCAAACCGGGTGAGGAGTACAGAACCCAATCACCCGGCATATCGGCATGCTAGATAGAACATACACTGCAACACAAGCACACCAGATGTCCTCTTCCTCCACTTTACACACACACGCACACGCATTCACCTCAAACCATCAAATAATCACTGTCACTCATTCTCGCATGCATGCCATCATACTAGCTTACACTCATACCATCCAAGCACAGGATTTCATACGCATCACATACCCTAAAATACTGCACTAACCAACAATTTAACACACAAGCATGCAGCCACACAACCAAACAAACACCCACACACACACACACAAAATCAGGGATACACATGCAGATAAGCAAATGAAGCAAACTCGAGCATCACAAGCAATACAAATGTTCTCCATCATGCACTCCAGCATGATACTGCAGGTCATACTGTATCTAATACAGGTCTTGAACCTTTCTAGTATTTTGCCATGTTATATTATCACTATTACTCACAACACAGTCTTTCAAAAAGAAGCAAACATACAACCGATACATGAGTAATCCATGACAATTTCTGTCACAATGCTTTAATACAAATAGTATAGGAGGAGGTCTCTAGATCACATACTGACAGAGAAACCCATCTATATACATCTACAACAGCAACGGCATTGCATCTGCATTGTGTTGACTGCACAGCTCAGTCCTGCACTTGCCCAGACTCGAACCCGCAACTTGCAGCACCTAGCGGGTGCAAGGGAGCCAAAGCCCATGGGTGCTAACGTCTCTTAGCAGCGCGTATCTTAGGGCGTCTACAGGGAGCTTTACCTGACATACATACTGCACCGCTACATACCAGCTGGCTAGCTCTACACAAGCTTCAGTTTAATATGAATGTTGCTTTAAGTTGGTCAACTTCTGATTGGGGTGCATGCCTAGTGCATGAGTAGCACAGAACTTCTGATTGGGGCGCATGCCTAGTGCATGAGAAGCACAGCACTTCTGATTGGGGCGCATGCCTAGCGCATGAGAAGCACAGCACTTCTGATTGGGGCGCATGCCTAGTGCATGAGTAGCACAGCACATCTGATTGGGGCGCATGCCTAGCGCATGAGAAGCACAGCGCTTCTGATTGGGGCGCATGCCTAGCGCATGAGAAGCACAGCGCTTCTGATTGGGGCGCATGCCTAGCGCATGAGAAGCACAGCGGTCATGTTAGGTGATCTTCATTGTCTGTCACACAAGGAGGATTTCATGAATTTAACAATCATAGATGTGACAAGATTAACCACTGGGACAAAGTTGCAAGCTACACAATTAATTGCAGCCTTTGCGAGCTAATAGCATCAGGTCAAATTGCCATTTTGTTTCAAATCGATTAATTGTGCAGTTATAATACCTCCTCTAAGCTCATAAGATAAAATCCTTTGCCACGCAGGTTATGTTTTTACACACATCCATTTGTTCATTAGTTTGTCTGTTAGCTTGTTTGTTAGCAGGATTATGCAATAACTATCATCCCAATTTTCATAATATTTGGTGGCAAGGTGTTTCTTGAACCCATGACATTTCAGAAAGCAAAACTGGTTGCAGGTGCCCTGGGAATGCCATATATTGCAATGTTAGCGAAAGTGAAACGAAATTGGTTTGATTTGTTGAAAAAGGAAAGGATTCTTCTTAGGCCCTTTCCATTTTTCCACCAAGTATCATGAAAATAGGGTCAGGAATTTTTGCATTATCCTGTCAAGAAACAAACCAACCAACCCACAGAAACAGGTTAAAAAAACATTTATCTCCTTGTCAGAGGTAATAATGGAACTTTTATACATGTTCTTCTAACATTTTCCATGAGCAAATGAGGCTACAGTACTCAACGGTATAGTGGTAGTGGATGAACCCTAATCTATGTTGCACGAGTAGAGTAAGTGAACACTTTTCAAAGTATGTTGAACACCGATCCAACCAATTTCTCTCTCTACTGAACTACTCAATCTCTCTGAGGTCCCACTGGACCGGACTCAAACATGATGACCACACGCAGGACAGAGGACAGAGGGGAGGACACAGCGGCATGAGAGAGAGAGAGCCATGCAAACTCATCTTACATGGACACATGGAGGTGATCTGGACTAAAGTAAGACGCTTGAGTTGCCCTCAAGCCGATTCAAATCAAACAAAAACTCAACTGAGTAAGTCACAGCAAACAAAACCAAACCAATGCAAAGTCAGCGGCCATGAGCACAATCCCTCAGGAGTTGTGGGTCAGCTCAGCCTGTACTTACCTGCCAGACAGTCACCCTCTGTGATCAGAAAATAATGGCACAGTTAAACACCACCAGCAGGCAGCACAGGAGGGAGGCACACTGGGAGAGAGGGATCAGTGCAGACTAACCTGGCCAACTGACCGGTCCACCACAGGACCAGACAGCACCTGGGACTGCGGTCCAGCTGTCTTTATGTCTTGCAGATTCTGCTCCCGGATCTGCATGGATCAGATGACCAGAACAATTCAGTAATGACCTGAGGTGTCTTGTCATTTCACCCATTAAAACTACTACTCTCAGTGGCTAGTATTATTTTTAGCCGCAAACACTATATAAATTGCTCTACAGCTATTGTACTCAATTTGCAATCTATGACCACACAAATACCTTAGCTACAGTAAGTGACCAGTGTCTACCTCACTGTCAATAGCTGAGGGGCATACCTTGTTTCGCATCTCCTGAACTTCTTTGGGATTTGTGTTGAGTGGGACGAATTGATTGGCCACAGCAGCCTGTCGAAGTCCTTCCTCCTTGGTCCACTGTATGGTTCAAATGAAAGATTAAAATGAACCAATGAACACCCAACAGACTTATAAAAGAAAAAAGACCACACAGAGAAAAAATAAAGATCTAACAAGGACAAGCTTAACGTAGTAGAATGAGAGGCATGCTTTTCAGAACAATAGTAACAGAACCAAACGTATTTGAACACCTAAAACACATCAAAGAGCAGTGAACCAATGATGATGCAGTTAATCAAAATCCTACAATCCAACCTGTTGGCAGCCTGTAACTGAACCGAAACTTAGACAGGCCATGTACCAAATGCTGCAGTAAGTCAGTAATGTTTAGTGGAGTGGGATAGATAGATAGGCTACAATAGAACAGAGCTGTACCTATTCTCCCTGTCTACTGTGCAATCTAGGATCTGATGATATTTCACTATACAATCTCATTCCCATTCAAGATGGGTCCAACTGCTGTGGCTAAACATCCACATCATTATCATTCGTTCACCATCTCCTGATGGACTGGCAGTACGTAAAAAATCAGTTAGAATCTCTAGCGAGCTCTGTGTGCTACGGGAGTGCGACACTAGTGTGTTTAATAGCCTGACAATGACAAAGCGACTCAGTGAGGCACTATGGCTTTCCCCTCCTCCTCATCATCATTGATACTCGTGCTAGAGACCATAAGGTAAAAGAAAGACACAGAGGAGGAACCAAAGGCATCACAGGATGAGAGAGCGGGGGGGGGGGGGGAGGTGAGAGAAGTGCTGAGTGATATGATGGCTGGCTTACGAAGCCGAGTGTTGAAGCCGAGTGGCGCATGGCATGAGTGGACATCACCGACAAATCATCACACACACACACACACAGACACACACACACACACAGACACACACACACACACAGACACACACATTGCTGACTGTACTAGAGGCTGCTCAGCTGGCCAAGGAGAGAACTAACACATTAATTAAAACTTCTTCTGCATGAATGGTCTAAAATCTACTGAAACATAGAGTATTTGTGCTACTAGTAGTCATTCAGATCCATTCTATCATCACTGATGTTATCCTAGGTAAGAGATGTTATCCTTGGAATTTTACCAGTTTTAGATCAACAATTATTTTACCCTTAAAATGAGGGAATGAACTGCATATGCATATAGCATCACCTGTCATGCACGTAAGCACTATTTGGATGTGCGGTCTGCTTTATAAAGCTAGCAGAGGGTGGGGAAAGAGCTTAGCATGAGTATGGTGTATTATCTCTCACTTTAGGATTTGAGCTCGATGAATAGGTGTCTATGGAAGAAGGGGCTTGGATGGGATGGACAGGTAAACATGAGATACTCACTGATCACGAGTCTCACAACACAACACTTGCACTTTCCCACTAGAGATAATAATTTGAATAAAGTTTGAATAGAGTTAAGGGACAGATGTTTTGGTTTACTGTTTCTTCCCCCTAAATTTCAACAAAACACTCATGCTCGAGAACACTCCAGTGATAGAAATGATCTTCGTTCAACAAAAAGATATATAGAACCAGCAAAATAAGCCAACACAACTTGCCAATGAAACTGATAAGGAACAAAAGAGAGGTAGGAAAACAACTGGGTAGACTGGGAGGGGAGCTGGAGTCAGTAAAAAGCAGGCAGTGACTCCTGGGATCTCAAGCTCATACCCACGGGCAGGGCCTCAGGAGTGTTTCACACCTCCCTTCACTCTGAGGCTTCACTTTTAAAGCTGCAGAGTTCAGGTGGAGAAGGACCAGCTGCGAAGACAGGTAGCTGTCTCATGGGGTCAAAATCAGAGACGATTGGGAATAAACACGGTTCTGTTCTGCTCTGCTGCTTTTAAGAGCTTTGAGTCCTCAAAAACTCAACTCCTTTACACCACCCAGAGGAAGAAACTAGAATTACTAAAACTATGGAGGACTTATTAATACAGAATCCTAAACATAATTGCACGCTGAAATTTGTGGGGTTTTATGGACATCTTTTTTTCCTCAAATGGCCCCTCTGGATGAGTGCTTCCTGAGAATTCAGAGACACAGTTCCAAAATCGGATGAGTTACATACATATGATGGAAACATGGTCACTAACACTTGAGTCAGGGCTCTTGGCAAACCCTCTGAGGGAACCATTGAGTGTCAGAAACGTAAGCACACAGGAATAACACAAAACAAAAAGGACACCACGTGCAAAACAAGAGGGAATCTGTAATAGCAGCAACACCATTCAGCCACGCCCACATGGGCACATGCATCAGTCAGTCAGCCCTCCAGGATGCTACCCACAATGCATCTGAATACTCATGCAAAATAGCATGCATTAGGCAGCTGGGGGGCACCCTGAGGTCATTAGCTGTGACGGGGCTGTTAAGGCTCTATATCTGACCAGAGGCTGGAATCAGACAGAAGAGGCTACCTTAAGGTCACAGGAAGCACAGAGTCATGGAGGGAAACATCAGGCTCTGACAGATTAGATTACAGATTGCATGTAATCACTGCATGAGACACTACAGGAATTTAACCTCAAAACACAGTGCCAAAGGGCTATGGAATCTGTAATTCAGCCTCAGCCTTATGCTCTGAATGGGGAGAGAAGGATGGGGATGCTTTTAGAGGGCATCTTTCCGAGACCAGAGGCCCATGTATTTCTAATGAGGGAGAGACAGAGGGTCAGAAAGGGGAAGAGGACGGAACATCGGGATTCGTATGGTCAGGAGCTGCCTCATGGTGCCCGCCAGCTGCCCAAATAGTAGCAGTACATCTAACTATGAACAGTAAGGTAGGCACAGACCAAGCAGTTGGTAATACAGCTTGGCACGCAGACACCGGACGAGAGAGACTGCAGCAAGGGTTTGACGTGATCGTGTGAAATGTTCGTCCACACCTTAGTCTTCGCCTTTGGGCTTCCGCCGTCCGGCCCGTCTTCGCAGGCCTCGTCGGGCCGGCCCGAGCTCAGCCAGCGGCTTTTGTCACGCTGCTGCCGCTGAAAGCTGTGCTTGAGGGGAGAGCGCGCACCCGAGTCACTGTCCTCAGCGTACGAGTAGCCCGTGGCTGAGGGGGGGATCTCTACGTCACTGTACTTTTTAGCTTTGTCGCGCAGTGAAGGGCAGCGGTACGGGTAACCTGTCCGGTAGCCCTGTGGAGGGAGACAGAGGGATAATTGGGAGAGGGAGAGAGAAAGAAAGAAAGAAAGAAAGAAAGAAAGAGAGAGATACACAGAGTGATAGACAGAGAGCAGAGAGAGAACAGAGAGAAAAAGAGTTGATATGCAAAACATGAGGAACGGGAATAAAATCATACCATTTTAAATGTGATGGCCCCTTCTCTTTGTGAAATGAAACTCAGTTGCTCTCAAGAATAAATCCCAATCCATATAAATCCCCTCTGCTACTGAATGATTCCCAACTGTGTATCAAAGATGAGGTCATCCTACCAGATTATCCAGCATCCGCATCAGTGCCTCAAATTCCTGCTCTCCGACCAGCCACTTAGGGTGGGTGCTGGCCGGGTCTGAGGCAGGCTCCAGGTGCCGGGGTCGGGCCTTGTACTTTTCCGGATCCAACATCACCAGGTTATCAGGTCCTCCTGCACTAGCCAGAGTACGCACCTGTCGGAAAAGATGAAGCTGGGTGACACCATAACAAGTACAATATTCCAAGACAAATAGTCTCCCTCACAAACACACACACACACACACAATGGACATATGAACAACATACCTGAATTTCACATGCTGTTACAAGGTTATGAATATAGTAAAAGGCTTCTTCTACAGTTTCACCAACAGACACCAGCCCATGGTTTCTTAGGATCAGCACCTATGAAACAACCAAACAAAAAAAAATCAAGGACACAAACACAGCTGTTAGTCTTCAGAAAATACTGATACCTTGACCAAGTTGTGAAAAAACAGCAGCTACTATTAAGAGTGCCACTGTGTGTTCCCTTTACCAGACCTCGTTCAAGCGGTCAAGCTTCTGAGACTTTGCACTGCCGGCCTGGGGCCTGGGCTAAAAGTCTATTCTTAATGAAACTGTGATTATGGATCTCTCAGTCAGTGGATATCACCCTGATGTCCAGTAAAAAGGTGCGAGCTCTGACCAGTACCTTGCTTGTGGGACCCAAGTTCTTCTGAATGAGGACGTTTTCCTCTTCGTCCACCAAGATGCCATGGTAGTCATGGTAGGTTACCTCCCCCAGTGCCAAGGCCTCTGGAGAGATGGGCAGCAGGCCACACTTCATGGCTGATACCTAGAGGACAGCACATAGACAGTGCTTGGAAGTGCACTAATATGCTCTCTTAGGAAAACACAAAGCTTCTCCAACTGAATCATCTTCTGTGATCTTCTGAAATACTTGCATTTGATATTTGACTTTACATATTACACACTATATAATAAACTCTACAGTAGGGACAACCACTCTGATATTACTAATAGCAAACAAAATGATCAAGTCTATCATCACGGCTATGTTGTCTCAGTGAATCACTGACATAATTTGGAAATTGGAGACAGATGGTAGAAGAGCAGGGCATGAAACAAGAGGAGGAAAGGGGGGGAGGGGGGGTTGGGGGGGGGGGTGGAATATGATGCGTACAGCGGCTCCAGCAGGCGTGTGAATGTGCACAATGCACTTGACATCGGGTCGCGCAGCATAGATGGCGGAATGAAGCATGAACCCAGCCTGGTTCACACCAAGGTTGGTGCTGCCTCTATCCACAATCTCCCCCTGCAAGTTGATCTTGACCTGTGAAGGAGTTACAGGGACAAATGGGTGACAGCAGGCAATTAGCTTATAATAGGATTGTGTACATTTTGTGTAATACTTAAACAGAAACTCTTGAGTTGAACAACTTGGTAGCTAAAGATAGGGGCTGTAGCCACAGTGCATATGCATTAAATGTGTGCCCTTTTCTACACATAACATGCAATTTAAAACACAAAGATACTTCCTGTGAAAACTTGCATACACACACACTGCTCAAGGACATAAATGAGGAAGAGTGGTCTTACCAGACTAGAGGCGGACACCTCACTGTACAGAAGCCCAAATGGGACAATCAGAAACCGCTCTTGATCTGAATTCAGACGGACCTATTGGACAAGAGCAATGAGACACAGCAACACACCTTAGCAATGTGCAGCTGAAAGCCACTTGAGCACATTCAGCTATACCAGGCAACCATCTGATGACTCACCCACTATATATCTACAGTTTTAGACAGAGCTCAAGCAGCCCTACAAGGATGTCTCCCTAACTGCCCAAAGCAACATTCTAAAAAGAGGGGTAGCTTGAATCATGTATGGCTCTCTCGTCAAATGCTGTAATTGAATGATGCAAAAAAAACCTTACAAGTAATTAGGATTCTAATTATCTAGATATTTAGAATTTGTATATCAAGGACAGCTGATCTCTGAATTTGTCATCTTCTTTAGCAACATAAGATCTGTATCCTTCCGGTATAGCCATAGTGACTGTTGGGTGGACAGTACTCACAGTCAGGTGGTTATAGATGAGCTGAGACCAGCCAAACAGGTCAGCCAACCGGTAGAAAGCGGCCAGCTTACAGCGCAGAAGCTTCTCCCCCTTCTCATAGGCAATGGAGTCGGAGCCGCGCAGGTCATTCACTGGAGTCACCATTCCCAGACCTGGGTCATACACACAGAATTACTACGCAGTTATTCAACATCTTCAAATGAACTGTAATCTATGAATAGACTTGTGAACTACTACTGTGACTACTGCTGTGCCTACTGAAGAAGATAATAAAAACAATGCATTGCTTCTGTGAGGCAGAGAGGGTAGGCATGTAAAGCCGATATTATTATTATTATTATTATTATTATTATTATTATAATTATTATAAGAAGAAGAAGAAGAAGAAGAAGAAGAATGGCATGTCCTCCCCGTATTGTAAATACATAAATTTGTGAGCAAAATAAGCAAAATAAATGTAACAATAGGAATTCTGCTCTGAATCAGACCTTGTCTGTCTTGTCTGTCTCACTAATCCGAATATGCAATTACAGTTCAGTGCAATTGTGTAGAACACTCACAACCTTTTCAAACTTTTAGGCTGAGTTGTGTTACGACATCAGATGGTGATTGTGGTTTCATAATATTCATAACAGATAATAGGACTCATTCTTTCTCTCATGTGACTGAGCAGCGGCTGCATCAGGGCATATGCCCTGAGATGACCGCCTAATCCAGTCACATGCTACTGTATGAGACAGGGGTCAATCTGGAGGACAGTGGGGATGCATTTGCAGGATCAGTGGAAGCATTCACCCTGCCCAAGCTTAATGCTTACTAGAGACACTGACCAAGGGAACAACAAGACATTTTGAGAATATCCGTGACAAGGTCTTTGAAAACTATGACTGATGGGAATATGTGTTGGCAGGTAATATTGTGTTCTGTAGATATTCTCTGATACCAGAAAAGAAAACAGGAGGTGAGATTAACTATGGTCACTGAAATGGACTGTTTGGGGCAGAACTCACTCATGTTGAGGGCAGCCATGCCCCCCTGTGGGGCTGCTGGGTACATGGTGGGCACGCTAGTGGTCATGAAGTCAGCGATCTGCTGCAGCGCCAGCAGACTGGTGGGTGTCTTCCCTTTCTTTAGCTGGTCCTGGATCATGGACTCCAACTCATCACAGAAGGCCTGCAGAAATACAGGGACATCACAGGACAAGGCCAGTTGCAGTTTGATCTTTGTTGACAAATCAGTGAATAAAGGCTGATACTACTAACACTAAATCAGTTGGTACATGTGCATATCTCCAGGTTCAACTTTATAAAAAAAATGAATCCTTCCCAAATTCTGCTTCACATCGTGCCTAACAACACCCCTTATTGTTCTAAAGTCACTAACCAACGCTTTCTTGGGGCTTATTGCTTCCATTTCCCCCTCTTTCATAACATGGACTTACAACATCAGCCCTACATCATGCGATCTGAGACTTGAGGGCCAGGGACCAAATTTGATCATGGTCCTGCAGGTGGCAGGACAAAGCATCTCATGGATAGAGCCTTTGACACCTCAAGCAATACCCTGTGTGATGTGTGATGAAGTCTTGGGTGTCTCTCAGCCGTGTTATTCCTGTGTGTCCACCTACTGTAAAATGGCGAAATTTTTTGATGAACTGAAGTCATTTTAAAATGGCAAGGAACATGTGTATGTAGTCATGAGAGGGAGATATGCACCACTGCCCCACTTGATCCACTTCCCTTCAGAGCCATGCATGCATGATAGAGACCTCAGTGTTTGCTCACAGAGGCTTCCTACCCATAGTTTAAACAGTGGCTGGCACTAACAAGTTCAGCCTGTCCCTGATCAATGGAGACACTGTGGAAGGCTTCACTTCTGAAAGGACCTAATGAAGTGTCAGGCTGCATACTCAGTAAATCCACATAAACAGACAAGCTCTGTGATGGCCGATTCCACACTTCTACAAATTCAAATTTAGTCAGCTGGTCTTTTCTGTGTGCACTACTACCATTTTGGTAACCTTGGTAACCCTATAAGGGGTATGCCAATAGAAGCCCCTATCTAGATCACTTGTGTCTATGAAAGACAGGAGAACAGCTTGTTTGTTTGTAGCCGTGCATAAGTGTGTGTTTGAGGGAGCCTAACCGGACTCTGTAGGATCATGGAAACCCTCTTCCTCTGCTCCATCATGTTGAAGTCTTGCCGTAGATCGGGTGCCATGTTCCTCTCTCGTTGATACTCGGGATTGCTCTCATCGACGCGGTCAAAGTAGCGCTCCTTGTGGGGGGGGTTGGTGGGCGGGGGGGCTGTCACCACCCCTGCACCTGAATCTCCATTCATCCTGATGACTGATCCTACAGAGGACAGGGGGACAAGAACACATTTTGATATTCAACAATCCTCTGTGTCAGACACTTGCACTCACTGACCAGTCTATCATAACAGAAAACTACAAACATTGCTCACAGTGGGGCACTAAGCTTCTAAGCTTATTTAACATCCTTCCACAGCCGGAACCTTCCATCATGGAGTTCTAAGTGACCTCATCTAAAGCTACATCCTGTTGAAACGGAGACACTTCCAAACACAGGGGTGTTTTATGCGGCAAAGCAGGACACAAAGTTGTGCTTAACTGACATATATTGTAGAAAAACTGAAGAAAGGAGTAGAAAACATGCTTTCAATGCTTCTTACGAATGGAAACAACATTACCAACATGGCAGACAAGGAAAATAAGAACAATGCAATGAAGCAGCTGAGTTTTTATGATCACACAAGAACACCTATGAAAATAACAGTGTCGCAATGTTGATGTTACAAAGCAGCCAAATGTCTAACTCTAATAAAGATGTGAATATGGTGTGCTTTCAGATTTGTTTAAGTACAGTGGTAATATTCAAAGGAGCAAATGGACATTTATACAATGACAAAGGGAAAGCGAATGAGAGAGACCGACAGACAGAGACAGAGACGGGGGTGGGGGGGCTGGCTGGCTAAAACCACAGTGCCATTAGTCCTCTGCTAAGCATCCAATTAAAAAAAAACAACTCAACTCTGCTGCCATGACAACCCATCACCGAGCCAGAACCATGCCAAGCTGCTCATGAAATGAGGCTGCATTGGCTTGACTCGAATCACAAGAAGCCGAGCCAGACACACACATTACACTATGTGCTACTTCAAATCTTGCTCAACTCCAGGGCTAGTTTGAGTGCCTAAGTGCTCATGCAAACTGGACTCTTCTTTCATCTCTAAAGCACAGTGTGACTAATTAACACTAATCAGAGAGGAATGAGCCTTTGGCAATTAACTGTCTGAGAGAATTCTGATTAAGCCAAAAATTAAATCTACAGTATGTAAAGTTGCAAATCTGACATTTAAAGAAAGACATTGTTTTCTGAGAGAAGTGCAGTTCTCAGCATAATGTCCAAGGCCAGGCAAAACTGAGAGGGAGTAGGGGAGGGAGGGGGAGATTTCCGACTGATCTATATTGATTTATTTAATGTCCAAGCATTGAAGCTCTAGTTTGGAAATGTAATCTAACACATTCCTTGAATAATGCATCTGGAGTACATCTGGAGTGCCATGCCGAAATTCTCTGTGTTATAAGCCAAAATACATTAGGAGTAAGATCAGCTTTGGGAGAGAGAAAGAAGGAGGGAGGCAGGGAGGAAAAGAGAGAGGGAGGCAGGAAGAAAGAGAGAGAGAGAGATGATTTGATGAGATGAGATGAGGACAAAGAGTTGAGTAGCAGCCCTCGCCCTCCTCGCTGATGCAAAGCAGGAAATAACTGAAGCATTGTGTAACAGTACCTCCCTTCGGTTGATCTGTAGTGAATCTGCTTTGCCTGAGCGCCACACAGCACAGCACAGCACAGCACAGCACAGCAGTGCGAGGGAGGAGGGTCACAGGGGTGCCCACAGCCATCCCACAGAAAGGCTGCATGGAGCCTCTACTAACAGCACTGTTCCCTATGTTGAAGAGTTCACTTTTAAAAATGTGCATTCTCATTGAAAGCCATTTATTCATGTACATTATTAGACTAAATAAAAGTAAGTGCACTCCCATTTCCTGTTCAGGATTGATGGGAGTGATAATAGGGTATAAATGTGATATTTGTGCAACTCTAGGTTATTTTGGTTGTACCAAAACTCCCAAAACTGTTCTCTGAGCATCGGACAGCTGTTACATCTTAGCCAACAGTACTCTTGAGCATCTCAGCACTCTGGGAACATAATGAGCCATTGCAAATGCAAAAGAAGCAGACCATCTGTAGGTTAAGAATACACCAAAAATGATAATACCTAAAAGAGAGGACAGGAAACATTGTCAGAAATAGTTGCCAATGCATGAACTTAAAACGCCGTCCACAGTCACTGAACAGAAGTGAATTAGCAGCCAGGTCTTATACTGTTGGAATGAAGGCCACCCTGTATCAAGTTACAGTCTGTCAGAGAGACCCATGGCAGTGCCTTCCATGTCAATCCCCAATCAACCCCAACTCCAAGTGTGGGAGCACTTTGCACCAGCTTATTCCTCTGTCACTGACCACAGCTGTCTCTAAACAATGAACATAAGCACAGCGCCAGAGGGACACAATCAGAGACACCTATCACATCTAAAGCCTGAAGGATTACTCAGAACCGTAGGCATCCCACAGTGCAACCATCTTAAAGCACACATGCTCGCTGGGAGAGAGAAGCTACAAAACCATTCTAGACAAAATCCCATCAATTCTAAGGTACTACTTAACAATCCCATTATCAGTGAAATGGATAGGCTGATGTAGCCAGTGAGGCCAAATACCACAAACTGGTCAACAGGCAACAGACTTGCCTTACAAACACCAACACCAGTTGGCACTAATACATGCTAGCAAACTTGTTCACTCCTAAACTTGGTGTAGCCAACTTGATGATGACAAGTTGTTCTGACACTTTCAGGCAAGAACACAAAACTACACAGTAAATAAACTGGATTGATAAAAATGTGTTGTATGCTTTAGAATCTATGACCAACAGTCTTAATGCTGGTTTAATATAATGTGTAAATGTGTTGGACAGAAAATGTGCAGTTCTTTGATCATCTGGTTATCAAGATTCGGCATATTTAACATGATTAGGTGTTTATAACCAAAAAACAAAAACATAGCCAAAACAAATGTATAGAGACTGCAGACTGGAGGGATGAGTGACACCTCTCATTATTTTGTGAAAAGGAACGCTTCTAATGCTGGGATCTTAAACCATCCTCAGAGTAGCATGGTAATATTGTGGGTTTATTAGCAAATTCTAACCAGCAAGAGAATTTCCAATGTGTGAATCTGGCAGAGAAGGCAACTGGTTTCCTTTTTTGTACTGTCACTGAACCATTTAACCCCAGCTGGTATATTGGATAGTAATTTGTACAGATCTAGCAAAAAAATATTTTGGTGGGGAGCTGAGAAAAATCTCATAAATTCACCCTTTGTAAATGAAGTAGGCTACATGTTCTGTGCTTGTTTGTAACAGCACCGGCAAAAATATTCTCAGTTATCAGTCACCAGTCATATTTCAGTGAAGTGTGCAGAGGTGTAGTTTTTTTCTGTGGTCACTATGGAAACAATGAACATTTCCATAGAAACCTTTGGATACCTATTTTCTATTATGTAACATTTTGTCATCTCCTCCTACACTAAAACCCTTGCCACGGAATGGCTCAACAATTCTATCTGAAACTGATCTATTCTAAACCATTCAGCATCAAAGCTGGCCTCTAGATTTTGTAAGCATATCCATATCCCACAGACCCAGGCAAACAACTCTTCAGGAATATAAAAAACCTGATAAAGAAAGATATGGATGCGACTGAGGAAAACAAGCAGATTAAACATCAATTCAAGCCAGTTCGGCTCTGGCACCTGGTGCGATACATTAACTGATGAGGTCATGATTTAAGTGATCACATATGTACCCAAAAGGGGTCAGCCCATGCTCCCTCCCCTTCCTCCAAATTCCCTGAGCTGCGACATGACATAAGGAAAACATTACAGCTCTGAAAGCTATAACTGTGTGAAGCAAGAGATCGCCACTAACTTTGACCATTATTAACAGAGAAATTTTGATGCATCAGTAATATGGCATTATTGCTTCAAAAACTACTCTGACAGAGTTGAACGTCTGCCCAGCAATCTCTTTGCCAGTAACAGCTTCTCATATAGGCCAATTCCCAGCAGTGCCTCGGGGCAGAGAGGCACAAAAAGCTTTGACGAAGGCCAGTCAGAGTCCAACACTGAAGCCTACCAACCCCAAAAGTCTCTTACAGCCAACTGCTGTGATACTCAAAGGCCTCTGAAAACCTTATGAAACACTGGCAAAAAGAAGAGAATGCATGCAAATGTAGTATGTATGAGCCTGTATGTGTAGATTTGCTGAGCACAGTAAAACAGTGTGAATTAATGAACATGAGGACTTTGTAAATGGGCAACTGACTAAATGTCAGTGGTTAAATCCATTATCATCTTTAGGGGTTTCTAGGGTCTTTTGGAAATGTACGCCTAACAATAATCAGCCTATGTTATTCCTGTGAAGGAAGAGCATTTATGCTACATACTGTAACTGAATGGGATAACTGATTTTACAGTGGATGGAACAATACATTATCTGGTGATCCATGCCACACAAAACTGGTACATTTAACAGTTAGAATTGATTCAAGTTGGAAAATGGTTATGTACTGTGGAATGTAGAGAAAACAAAATGTTTATTTTTTTGTATTACACAGAGTGAGATCATACTGCCCTCATAGGCCTCATCATTACTGTGCATTGATAAACTCAATAGTCTACCAGTCTGTAAAGAAACACAAGAACATGGGACGGTCGACTGTGAGATTATAAAGTTGGTGTGGTCACAAAAACAAGTGACAATTTCTGACAGACCCAGAAAATGAATAGATACTGTCATCAATACACCAAATACCATATCTGACCTAGTTAGTCGAAGAGTGTGTGGTTATCTCAGGCATACTGTGGAGCAGATGAGCGACGTGTGTGTGTGTGTGTGTGTGTATTTTGATGGGTTAGGGTGGAGCATGAGCCTTTATCTTAATCTGGGTGTGGCGAAGTTAAACATAAGAAGACCCTTTTCACAACCTAAACCAACAATTCAGGAAACAATCCTGGATCAGCAGTAGGCCTAGACGTAAATTATTGTGTGTGCGTGTGTGTGTGTCCATCTTTTTACCCAATCAGGAAGAAGGGCTGTGGGCCTTTAGACCTTGGGTTCAATGAAGTACCTTGACCTCAATATTTGTTGCTAATGGCTTAAAATACATGAATACACTTTCACTGAATATTGTGCTCTCTTGCTGCTCTGGCAGCATTAGGGACTAATCAACAAGAATGCATTTGCAGACAAACAGCATGCAGTAAACCTTCCACCACCTAGATAAATCCATGCTCTGCACCAAAATAGAAATGCCAGACACCAACACAATCATATTTCTTCAATGCCTTTGCCACTCAGAGTTACAATCAGAGAATATTTTTTTTGAACAACTAAACTAAATATCCTGTGTGACCATGTGCACTGAAAGAATGTGGAATAGATTTTCATCTCTCAAAAGGGGTTGGTAATGGGAGAGACAGCAGAGCAGAAAGAGAGACATAGTAAGCGTAATAGTAAGAAGAGTGATAAAGGTGTGATAAAGGACTAAAATAGATCAAGTGCATTACCTACGAATAATGCATGCATAATATTGGCCCCCACAATTATCCTGTTCAAGTTCATGTGTGTGGGTATCAGACACAGGGTAGTTTGCATGAAAAAAGACTTAACTCAGACAATGCATGAGTCATAACTGCAGTTACTACAGTTCAAAAGGTGGAGAAATAACACAGACATAATAAAAATTGTATGCAGTTGGCCAAGGCCTGTGCCTTTTTGATGCCAGAAGAGATGACACAAAATTGCGCTCATGAAAAAAGCAGCATAGACAAACTGCAAATGTATTATGGACCTTGGCCAATTCCGACGTCCAAACAAATTGCCACGTTTCTTGTCAGATAAAACATGAAAGACCAACTGAACAGGCTACAATGTTTTCTATTGACAGCACTAAATGAAGGGACAGTTGCCTGTAGGACAGCCCTCATGCAGCCTAATACATTCCACCAACAGTAGGCTAGGCTACAAACTACAGCAGGAGACTTCGGATAACAATGACATTGACAACTCCAATTCAGCGCTCAGTTATTTTCACAATCACAAAACTCATGTGGCCAAGCCAGTGCGCAATACCAAAAACGTTACAACGTTAACGTTACAATGACAAGTAAGGGGTTTGCAACAAATCGCACTGTAAAGCCATACAGTATAGGCTTATCGTTGCATAGGCTAATCCCAGTGTCTTCAAGGGAGGAGGCACCACAGCTTTCACTTAGTATGCTACAATAGTCAATTTAACATAGTATCCTAGCCTACAAAGAAGAAGGAACACCTAATTCCAACAAAACAGATTGAACCCCGCTCGTGCTAGTGCGTTGTTGTGGGTTTGCCATACGGTATGGCCTTCAGACGTTTTCGCCGTCTGCTCTTGTGATCATGTAGGATATCAAATTGTTGCTTTGTTGTTTCGCTTTGTCACAGTGAAATCATACATTAGTTGGTAGCATATGGGTACAAACTCAAAGGAGATGCTTAAGAAGTTGAACACGCACGCCCTTCCACACGCCCAGCTAACTAACTACATACATACATAGGTTACATTTTAGCAAAATGCTAACTCGTCCGCCGCTACATTAATAGCGAGGTGGGCTTTAATATTTAAGATGGTTGTTTCCAATAACTGCAGACAGATTCATAATTAAAATTGCATTAGATAGGACGTACCCTTACTTACGGTGTAACGTATTTTTTAAATCAGTCAATCGTCGATCAAGGTCTTTTAACTGTTTTGTCCACAACCTCAATGTTTTCAAAGGATCTCCGGTTCGTGGTCCTTACGTCGCTCCGCCCCTCTTTACCCTCTTGCAGGGTGCGGCAGACAGACAGACAATAAAAAGCGATTTGCTGATTGGATGTTCTCAGGGAAAATCTGGAAAATCCCAACCACCCAACAACATAAACTCGTTTTACTGGGAAGCTGAGAATGCATAGATAGTCCTTCACTAAACCTTTCCTTTTTTAATGGACGGCCCGCCATAGTATGCGGTAGTAGTAGTATTGTGCCTGCCTACCCTGACAAATACCTTTTTAAAAAATCGATATTTTAATATTTTGCCCATTATTATAAAACCCCTAGCCCAGTAGGCTGCAACTTTATTAAAACATATTTGCTGTCAATGAAAACCAGTGGCATGATGCATAGTGACTTTGGGTAAGAATCTTAAGATCATGCAAGGTATGTACACTGGACGCCATCTACTGGAGTGGATACTTTTTCCAACTAACACCAACAGGTGGCAATATAGTGCATTTGTGTCGTAGGACGTCACTACAACCGTAGATGAAGTTGTATTAGATTTACGTTAGTTTACGTCAGTTTCTTGTGGGTTGTTGAGGAAGGTTCTCGATTTGTAGGGTTAGCAGTTTGGTTTACTGATTTACAGGTAAATATTCTCTATCGAAATTATGTAAATAATGTATTATTCACTTAATGACTTTGTCAGTTTCGCCTTCTTATTGCGCGGGCGTTGTACCGCTAACTTAATGTGTGGTGGCATGGTGCGGTTGATAGGGTTTACAGTCCTCATTGCTAACGTTCACATTACTCTGATCTTTTATTATAACAGTTAGCATCTAACGTTAATTCTTTAATGTTGTATAATTGTTGATGAAGAAACAACATGCTCGTGTGTTCACAAGTTGTCACCATTGTTTCCTCATCTAAACAGACTAACGTTAATCGGCAAATGTTTACTTGATAACTTAGCTCTCGGGCCTATTTCTAAGTGAAATCATCATTCAGTATAATAAGTAGGCTGTAAAGTAAATACAAATGAGTATCATAGATTAATGTTACTGTACTGAACTTTATTTGCTAACCTCACAACGTTGTATGTGTAATGATCATAGGGCGATTCCATGGAAAATTATGTTTGTTGTAACATCCAGGGTTCTAAATTAACACCCGCAGTACTTCCTACATTTCCCATGACCATGATTATTGTGTCAGAGAATTTATATGATTTAAACTGGCATGCCTTACATAGGCAGTGTTGCAGAAATGTTTGGATTTACATACAAGTTGGTTCAATATTGCAAACAACTCATCTATATTATATTTTACCACGTCTGCTCACGGACCACTTGGGCTAGCTTGCGGACCACTAGTGGTCCCCGGACCACACTTTGAGAAACACTGGTCTATGGAGTTAGCTGAAGATGGAACGTGAGGAGCTTGTAGGCGAACATTTTCAGTTTTAAAAAGGTAGCCTGATCAGTTATCACCACCACCACACGCATCACACACTGTGCGTAGGGACAGAGAGGGACCAACATTTAGCCAATAAATAGTAGCTGTACTGCAAACTGTTTTTCACTCTTGTTAGAGAAAGTATACAATGTCAACATGCACCAACAGCATGTTACATAAAGATGATACTTTTCGGGTCCTCTCTATAAAGATCCAACTTCAACATAGGCCCTATGCTACTCCATTTAATTGAGAACGTGTCTGAGTGTGCAGGAGAGGGAGAGAAAACGAGTGGCAGGTTCTAGCTGGCTTGTCATTGTTGATGATAATTTATATATCCTTTTTATTAAGTTAAGATTAAACTAAATGTGGCAGTGGTTGGTACAGACTGATTGGGGCGAGAATAGGAATGAAGCAGGGGATGAGGATATCGACAGAGAAATAGATAGATAGAGATCCCAAACATGAAATGAAGTTAAGTGCACTTTCTGTGTATATTGTGTGGTATGTATTCATGCCAACAATGTTAATACAATGACCAAATGCATTCAGTGACACTCATCTCATAAACTCATAATTCTCTTATTTTCACCGGAAAAAATTGGCTAATAGAAATTCTGATTGGCTAGTAACTTTAGAAAGCTGGTGATCAAAAAAGTTAATTTAGAACCCTGGTAACACCCATAACGCCAATAAAATGTGATGGTATGGTATGATGTGAATGATTACATGAAATTTGAACATTTGCTATTTTTGGCTGAAGAATGTACATGAGAAAAAATGCACAAAAAATGAATGTTATCATTCACATCATACAAATGCCAAGGCATTTCACTGGTGTTATGGATGTGGAATTGCCCCATAGACAAACTGGTTTGTTTTTCTCCATAGCTATGTTAGCATAGCATTAACAACAGTATTACATAGTAATCTATTACATAGTAGCTGAGAGGGGTTCTAAAGGATCTTTTGACTAGTATTAGTATGAACTAGCATACTAGTACATATTAGCATATCATTAACATTAACATAGCATTTACAAAATCACTCGGTGATTAATGTTGTATCTGACCATATTAACTTGATTTTGGCCTTATAAGTATTGATAACCGGAATTGGGTGTGCTGTTAGTGTTGTTTAGTGTCAGCATACAAAATATTATTGATGTCCTATCACTTTTACTTTATCTACAGGCTAAAATATTTAATTTATCCTCTAGGCAACAATGGTGTGCATTCCCTGCATCGTTATTCCAGTTCTCCTCTGGATTTATAAAAGGTTTTTGGAGCCGATAATCTACCCAATAATTTCCCCAGTGATCAGCCGTTTCTGGACCAAGAAAGCTGTCCAAGAAAGTGGTACTGGAGACGAGAAGACAAGTGAAAAGAGCAATGGAACATGCAAGGTAAAGTATTTTTTTTAACTCAATCAACATTTAGTCCTAGATTATGGCAGGGTAGGAGTTGATTTGTAGCCTACTTGGGAGTTATTATGTAAAAGCTGTGCGTTTTCTGCCTAGATATCAAGTCTAAGAATCAGAAAGTGATCAGTTGTCAATCTGTTACTGTAGTGTGTAATACAGTATGTTTTTATTTGCTGAAATGTATGATGGGATCATTTTGGTTTATATATTCCAGAATGAACTGAATGGGCAAGCAAAATGTCAGTCTGCAAACGGAGTCATGACAGCCTCTGATAAGAAAACGGATTAGCATTTTACAATGGTATATTAAGGTATATTTGATAACACGAAGATATTTTAAAATGTAAAAATGTAATTAGAGGTACATGTTTGTCCAGTCGTATTATACACATCCATTTGGGTTTGAAGATTGTAGACAGTAGATACATACTTGATGTACAGAATTATGTTTATCAAATGGAATTAAAATATTTAATCGTAACATTTGCATTAAAGCATTAGGTTGTATGTAATACAGGGGAAATGTTATAACAAAAATGTACTTAGCTGTAGCCTGTGTCACCAGCTTGCTGAACATCAGCTTGCTTTTGCAGATGTTCGACATTTAAGGCCTGCTGGAAAGATTTTTTTTTTTGTTATGTAATCTTTCATGCTAATTTGATATGGCTGTGGTCTTTGTATGCAGACATGTAATCACAGCATCAGTTTTGTATCGTTCAAAGAGAAATTTATGTTCACATTCTAATTTAACAATGGTATGATTTTTTTAAGTGATCGAAACAATAAAATGACATCGTCCATGACATCACTTGTTTTTTTTTATCTGTCACTAGATATTACTGTATAAATAGTGTGGCTGTCAGATACTCTGCAAGAAGTCCTTTTATTAACGGGATGATTGTGTAGCTGTATTAGTGGACCTTGGTACTCCATTGTAGTCTCTAGGCTCTGTATGCCGCCCTCACCTCCCGATGTCATTGCAAGATTCACATTTTACAAGAATTACGTTATACTAGCTGTGACTCCGAGTTGCAAGAGAACATTCCAAGAGAAGCCCAGCCTTCACTCAGCACAGTGCAAAAGTCCTGGTCAGTGCATATGTTACATTCCACAGAAACTCAATCCTGTCTGGCATCCCAAATAAGATAATCCACAGGCTCCAATTAATGCAAAACTCTGCAGCAAGGATCATCACACCATGCTCCAAATCCTCAAGCCATATAACACCTGTGCTTATCTAGCTTCACTAGCTATCTGTTGCATACTGAATCCGATTTAACATTCTGCTGCTCATATATAAGGCCCTACATAATTATGCTCCCTCTTACCTCACTGACCTGGAAAATTACACCCCTGCCTGCTCACTGCGATCCTCATCAGGGATGTTACAAATACATGGTTTAGTGACAAACCTGGGTAAGTTAACTTAGAGCCGTGTGGCAGCCGTGGCCTACTGGTTAGGGCTTCGGGCTTGTAACCGAAGGGTTGCCGGTTCGATCCCCGACCAGTAGGAAAAATGTGGGTGGGGAAAGTGGTTGAGCGCTGCTCTCCTATGCCCACATCCACGGCTGAAGTGCCCTTGAGCAAGGCACCGAGCACTGCTGTAGCTGGCAACTCACTGCTCCGGGTTGGTGTGTGCTTCACCTCACTGCGTGTTCACTGTGTGCTTAGTTTCACTAATTGGGATTGGGATAAATGCAGAGACCAAATTTCCCTCACGGGATCAAAAGACTATATATACTTATACTAGACAGAGTAAGTGGTAACCTCATAAGAGCTTTATGGCTTCATTCTCCTAACAAAACAATGCCATAGTGCTCTTGTTGTAGGAGGTTTACCACTTACTCTTACCCAGTTAACTTACCCAGGTTTGTCACTAAACCACATACTTGGAATAACCCCCCAGACTCTACTTAATATACCAAACATCATTGGAGAAAGAGCAATTTGTCACACTGCCCCTAAGCTAAGGAATTTACTTCCCCATTACAGCAGCCATTGTGAATCAATTGAAGGCTTTAAAAGTAATTTCTAAATGCCAGCATATTCAGTTATATGTTTTTATTGTATTGGTTGTAAGTATAACATTACTGTTATATTTTTAAAAATATGTAGCTTCAATAATTTAAATTGATGTAGAGAGATACATTTTTTTGCTGGGATTAATGTTTTATTAATCATATTTGAATGTTTATATTTATGAAGTGACCTTGGGTGACATGAAAGGCGCTTTCTAAATAAAATGTATTTATTTCCGTCATTGTTATTACTACTACTATCTCTGTCTCTACTCTCTCAGTTCTATGATCAAGCTGTACATCCCGAACTGCCTACTGCAGTCTTCTGATGAGCGTTTTGTTGTGTCGACCAGCCATAAACGCTAGGTCAAATTTAATATGAATGATAGACAAAGGAGGGTTCTCTGCGCTTCTGTCAAACAATCCGGTGCAACCAGGCCAGGACAGATATTTCAAAGAGAAGGAGAGACGCCGGTGCAGCTCAGATGTCTTCTTAATTTTAATTTATTTGATACAAGGTGCAGAACAAGACTAACGTTTCGATGTAGTCACATCTTCATCAGAGTCCTCAAATTCGTTAGTCTTGTTCTGCACCTTGTATCAAATAAATTAAAATTAAGAAGACATCTGAGCTGCACCGGCGTCTCTCCTTCTCTTTAATATGAATGATGTCAGTAAAAAGCACAAAAAAACAGAAACCAAACACTTCCAAAGAATCTCACGCGTGGCGGTGCTCAGAGTCCGCGGATCACGTAACCCGTCTGCAATCGGGAACGTGCGCTGTCCGGGGGGCAGCGTAATAAAGGGAGATGGCGAGTAACACAGAGCCGAAGCTTCGAGCTGGATTTGAACCGGGGATACTACTGGAATAATTCCTCATGTTGTCGGCACAGCAACGCCCTCTCAATAGTGCTATGGGGGCGACGCTTAACGTCATGCTTTGCCTACATTAGAGTCTCTGTATAGCGCCTTTATGGCGTGCAGGTCTGAGACAAGGTCCGCCGTTCTCATTTTCAAAATAGACTTTATTTCTCTGACTATCGTCATTTATATCAAGTGACCGGCCTGCAATCGGCGCGGCAGCATAATAAGGGAAACGGCGAGTAACACAGGCAGCCGAAGCTTTGAGCTGGATTCGAACCGGGGATACTTGGCTTCATAAGAGATAGCGCGTGCCCGCACGCACTCACTCGCAATTGCCCGATTGCGCTGACCGCCGGACACCGGACAGCGTAGTGTAAAATTAACGGATGACAGCGGTGTATGCCGGATTCGTCATTCATCATGCCGGATTCGAACCGGCGATGCTACTGGCACAATTGCTAATGCAGCGACGTGTTCTCCATAGTGCTACGGAAGCGCTGCTTAACGTAGTGCTCGGTGTTTTATACATTATTAGAGTCTCATGATGCTGGCTATTGCGTGTAGGCAAAGGTCCTCCATGAAATTGATTTTTATTTCTCTGGCTGTTGCAATTGATATCAATGAATAATATGAATGTCCTCAGTAACAGCACACCAAACAGAAAGCAAACAGTTACAAACAGTCACGCACTTGCCTCCATAAGAGATCGGCATGCCCGCACGCACGCACTTGCGATTGCCCGATTGCGTTGACCGCCGGACACGCTGCTACTGGCAAAATTCCTAATGCAGCGACGTCTTTTCCATAGTGCTACGGAAGCACTGCTTTACGTAGTGCTCATTATATACATGATTAGAGTCTTGTGACGCCGGCTACTGCGTGTGTAGCCTAGGTCAAAGTCCGCCGATCGCGGCCGGATTCGAACCGGCGAGGCAATTCGTAAAGTGCTATGTAGCACAGCGCTGCCTTTCCTATGTGTGCCATGGAGACGCTGATTAATGCAGTGCTCATTATATACATGATTTGAGTCTCGTGACTGCCGGTCACAGCGTGTGTAGGTCAAAGTCCGCCGATCGCGGCATTCCCCTATTTTGTAAAATTGACTTTTATTCCTCTGGGTGTTGCAATGGATATCAATGATTCATATGATTGCCCTCAGTAAAAAAGCACAAGAAACAGGACGCAGACAGTTACAAACAGTCAGGTTCTTTGCTTCATAAGATGTCGCGGGCGATCGGGAACGCGATGACCAGAGGGCGGCATTGCATAAAACAACGTGAGACCGCGAAAAACGGCCGTCGGATTCGAACCGGCGACGCTATTCTTAAAGTGCTATATAGCACAGCGCTGCCTTTTCCATGTTTGCCACGGAGACGCTGATTAACGCAGTGCTCATTATATACATGATTAGAGTCTCGTGACTGCCGGCCACGGCGTGTGTAGGTCAAAGTCCGCCGATTGCGGCATTCCCCTATTTTGTAAAATTGACTTTTATTCCTCTGGTTGTTGCAATTGATATCAACGATTAATATGATTGCCCTCAGCAAAAAAGCACAAGAAACAGGACACAAACAGTTACAAACAGTCTTCATAAGATGTCGCGGGCGATCGGGAACGCGATGACCAGAGGGCGGCATTGCGTAAAACAACGTGAGACCGCGAAAAACGGCCATAACGGCGCATCAGGCCGGAATCGAACCGGCGAGGCAAATTCGTAAAGTGCTATGTAGCACAGCGCTGCCTTTCCTATGTGTGCCACGGAGACGCTGATTTATGCAGTGCTCATTATATACATGATTAGTCTCGTGACGCCGGCTACTGCGTGTGTAGGTCAAAGGCCGCCGATCGCGGCATTCCCCTATTTTGTAAAATTGACTTTTATTCCTCTGGGTGTTGCAATTGATATCAATGATTAATATGATTGCCCTCAGTAAAAAAGCACAAGAAACAGGACGCAAACAGTTACAAACAGTCAGGTTCTTTGCTTCATAAGATGTCGCGGGCGATCGGCAAAGCGATGACCAGAGGGCGGCATCGCGTAAAACAACGTGAGACCGCGAAAAACGGCCGTAACGGCGCATCAGGCCGGAATCGAACCGGCGAGGCAAATTCGTAAAGTGCTATGTAGCACAGCGCTGCCTTTCCTATGTGTGCCACGGAGACGCTGATTAATGCAGTGCTCATTATATACATGATTAGTCTCGTGACGCCGGCTACTGCGTGTGTAGGTCAAATTCCGCCGATCGCGGCATTCCCCTATTTTGTAAAATTGACTTTTATTCCTCTGGGTGTTGCAATTGGTATCAATGATTAATATGATTGCCCTCAGTAAAAAAGCACAAGAAACAGGACGCAAACAGTTACAAACAGTCAGGTTCTTTGCTTCATAAGATGTCGCGTGCGATTGGCAAAGCGATGTCCAGAGGGCGGCATCGCGTAAAACAACGTGAGACCGCGGAAACGGCCGTCGGATTCGAACATGCAACGCAATTCTTAAACTGCTATATAGCACAGCGCTGTCTTATCTATGTTTGCCACGGAGACGCTGATTAACGCAGTGCTCATTATATACATGATTAGAGTCTCGTGACTGCCGGGAACGGCGTGTGTAGGTCAAAGTCCGCTGATCGCGGCATTCCCCTATTTTGTAAAATTTTTTTTTATTCCTCTGGGTGTTGCAATGGATATCAATGATTCATATGATTGCCCTCAGTAAAAAAGCACAAGAAACAGGACGCAGACAGTTACAAACAGTCAGGTTCTTTGCTTCATAAGATGTCGCGGGCGATCGGGAACGTGATGACCAGAGGGCGGCATTGCGTAAAACAATGTGAGACCGCGAAAAACGGCCGTCGGATTCGAACCGGCGACGCAAATCTTAAAGTGCTATATAGCACAGCGCTGCCTTTTCCATGTTTGCCACGGAGACGCTGATTAACGCAGTGCTCATTATATACATGATTAGAGTCTCGTGACTGCCGGCCACGGCGTGTGTAGGTCAAAGTCCGCCGATTGCGGCATTCCCCTATTTTGTAAAATTGACTTTTATTCCTCTGGTTGTTGCAATTGATATCAACGATTAATATGATTGCCCTCAGCAAAAAAGCACAAGAAACAGGACGCAAACAGTTACAAACAGTCTTCATAAGATGTCGCGGGCGATCGGGAACGCGATGACCAGAGGGCGGCATTGCGTAAAACAACGTGAGACCGCGAAAAACGGCCGTAACGGCGCATCAGGCCGGAATCGAACCGGCGAGGCAAATTCGTAAAGTGCTATGTAGCACAGCGCTGCCTTTCCTATGTGTGCCACGGAGACGCTGATTAATGCAGTGCTCATTATATACATGATTAGTCTCGTGACGCCGGCTACTGCGTGTGTAGGTCAAAGTCCGCCGATCGCGGCATTCCCCTATTTTGTAAAATTGACTTTTATTCCTCTGGGTGTTGCAATTGATATCAATGATTAATATGATTGCCCTCAGTAAAAAAGCACAAGAAAAAGGACGCAAACAGTTACAAACAGTCAGGTTCTTTGCTTCATAAGATGTCGCGGGCGATCGGCAAAGCGATGACCAGAGGGCGGCATCGCGTAAAACAACGTGAGACCGCGAAAAACGGCCGTAACGGCGCATCAGGCCGGAATCGAACCTGCGAGGCAAATTCGTAAAGTGCTATGTAGCACAGCGCTGCCTTTCCTATGTGTGCCACGGAGACGCTGATTAATGCAGTGCTCATTATATACATGATTAGTCTCGTGACGCCGGCTACTGCGTGTGTAGGTCAAAGTCCGCCGATCGCGGCATTCCCCTATTTTGTAAAATTGACTTTTATTCCTCTGGGTGTTGCAATTGATATCAATGATTAATATGATTGCCCTCAGTAAAAAAGCACAAGAAACAGGACGCAAACAGTTACAAACAGTCAGGTTCTTTGCTTCATAAGATGTCGCGTGCGATTGGCAAAGCGATGACCAGAGGGCGGCATCGCGTAAAACAACGTGAGACCGCGGAAACGGCTGTCGGATTCGAACATGCAACGCAATTCTTAAACTGGTATATAGCACAGCGCTGTCTTATCTATGTTTGCCACGGAGACGCTGATTAACGCAGTGCTCATTATATACATGATTAGAGTCTCGTGACTGCCGGGCACGGCGTGTGTAGGTCAAAGTCCGCCGATCGCGGCGTTCCCCTATTTTGTAAAATTGATTTTTATTCCTCTGGGTGTTGCAATTGATATCAACGATTAATATGATTGCCCTCAGCAAAAAAGCACAAGAAACAGGACGCAAACAGTTACAAACAGTCTTCATAAGATGTCGCGGGCGATCGGGAACGCGATGACCAGAGGGCGGCATTGCGTAAAACAACGTGAGACCGTGAAAAACGGCCGTAACGGCGCATCAGTCCGGATTCGAACCGGCGAGGCAAATTCGTAAAGTGCTATGTAGCACAGCGCTGCCTTTCCTATGTGTGCTACGGAGAAGCTGATTAATGCAGTGCTCATTATACATGATTAGAGTCTCGTGACTGCCGGCTACTGCGTGTGTAGGTCAAAGTCCGCTGATCGCGGCATTCCCCTATTTTGTAAAATTATTTTTTACTCCTCTGGGTGTTGCAATGGATATCAATGATTCATATGATTGCCCTCAGTAAAAAAACAAAAGAAACAGACGCAGACAGTTACAAACACTCAGGTTCTCTGCTTCATAAGATGTCGCGGGCGATCGGGAAGACGCTGAGCAGAGGGCACCGTCGCGTAAAACAACGTGAGTCCGCGGAATCAGCCGGACGGTGCTTTAGGCCGGATTCGAACCTGCGATGCCATTCTTAAAGTGCTATGTAGCACAGCGCTGCCTTTCCCATGTGTGCTATGGAGAAGCTGATTAATGCAGTGCTCATTATACATGATTAGAGTCTCGTGACTGCCGGCTACTGCGTGCGTGCGTGCGTAGGTCAAAGTCCGCTGATCGCGGCATTCCCCTATTTTGTAAAATATTTTTTTACTCCTCTGGGTGTTGCAATGGATATCAATGATTCATAAGATTGCCCTCAGTAAAAAAAACACAAGAAACAGGACGCAGACAGTTACAAACACTCAGGTTCTCTGCTTCATAAGATGTCGCGGGCGATCGGGAAGACGCTGAGCAGAGGGCACCGTCGCGTAAAACAACGTGAGTCCGCGGAATCGGCGGAACGGTGCTTCAGGCTGGATTCGAACCGGCGATGCTATTCTTAAAGTGCTATGTAGCACAGCGCTGCCTTTCCCATGTGTGCTACGGAGAAGCTGATTAATGCAGTGCTCATTATACATGATTAGAGTCTCGTGACTGCCGGCTACTGCGTGCGTGCGTGCGTAGGTCAAAGTCCGCTGATCGCGGCATTCCCCTATTTTGTAAAATATTTTTTTACTCCTCTGGGTGTTGCAATGGATATCAATGATTCATATGATTGCCCTCAGTAAAAAAGCACAAGAAACAGGACGCAGACAGTTACAAACAGTCAGGTTCTTTGCTTCATAAGATGTCGCGGGCGATCGGGAACGTGATGACCAGAGGGCGGCATTGCGTAAAACAACGTGAGACCGCGAAAAACGGCCGTCGGATTCGAACCGGCGACGCAATTCTTAAAGTGCTATATAGCACAGCGCTGCCTTTTCCATGTTTGCCACGGAGACGCTGATTAACGCAGTGCTCATTATATACATGATTAGAGTCTCGTGACTGCCGGCCACGGCGTGTGTAGGTCAAAGTCCGCCGATTGCGGCATTCCCCTATTTTGTAAAATTGACTTTTATTCCTCTGGTTGTTGCAATTGATATCAACGATTAATATGATTGCCCTCAGCAAAAAAGCACAAGAAACAGGACGCAAACAGTTACAAACAGTCTTCATAAGATGTCGCGGGCGATCGGGAACGCGATGACCAGAGGGCGGCATTGCGTAAAACAACGTGAGACCGCGAAAAACGGCCGTAACGGCGCATCAGGCCGGAATCGAACCGGCGAGGCAAATTCGTAAAGTGCTATGTAGCACAGCGCTGCCTTTCCTATGTGTGCCACGGAGACGCTGATTAATGCAGTGCTCATTATATACATGATTAGTCTCGTGACGCCGGCTACTGCGTGTGTAGGTCAAAGTCCGCCGATCGCGGCATTCCCCTATTTTGTAAAATTGACTTTTATTCCTCTGGGTGTTGCAATTGATATCAATGATTAATATGATTGCCCTCAGTAAAAAAGCACAAGAAAAAGGACGCAAACAGTTACAAACAGTCAGGTTCTTTGCTTCATAAGATGTCGCGGGCGATCGGCAAAGCGATGACCAGAGGGCGGCATCGCGTAAAACAACGTGAGACCGCGAAAAACGGCCGTAACGGCGCATCAGGCCGGAATCGAACCTGCGAGGCAAATTCGTAAAGTGCTATGTAGCACAGCGCTGCCTTTCCTATGTGTGCCACGGAGACGCTGATTAATGCAGTGCTCATTATATACATGATTAGTCTCGTGACGCCGGCTACTGCGTGTGTAGGTCAAAGTCCGCCGATCGCGGCATTCCCCTATTTTGTAAAATTGACTTTTATTCCTCTGGGTGTTGCAATTGATATCAATGATTAATATGATTGCCCTCAGTAAAAAAGCACAAGAAACAGGACGCAAACAGTTACAAACAGTCAGGTTCTTTGCTTCATAAGATGTCGCGTGCGATTGGCAAAGCGATGACCAGAGGGCGGCATCGCGTAAAACAACGTGAGACCGCGGAAACGGCTGTCGGATTCGAACATGCAACGCAATTCTTAAACTGGTATATAGCACAGCGCTGTCTTATCTATGTTTGCCACGGAGACGCTGATTAACGCAGTGCTCATTATATACATGATTAGAGTCTCGTGACTGCCGGGCACGGCGTGTGTAGGTCAAAGTCCGCCGATCGCGGCGTTCCCCTATTTTGTAAAATTGATTTTTATTCCTCTGGGTGTTGCAATTGATATCAACGATTAATATGATTGCCCTCAGCAAAAAAGCACAAGAAACAGGACGCAAACAGTTACAAACAGTCTTCATAAGATGTCGCGGGCGATCGGGAACGCGATGACCAGAGGGCGGCATTGCGTAAAACAACGTGAGACCGTGAAAAACGGCCGTAACGGCGCATCAGTCCGGATTCGAACCGGCGAGGCAAATTCGTAAAGTGCTATGTAGCACAGCGCTGCCTTTCCTATGTGTGCTACGGAGAAGCTGATTAATGCAGTGCTCATTATACATGATTAGAGTCTCGTGACTGCCGGCTACTGCGTGTGTAGGTCAAAGTCCGCTGATCGCGGCATTCCCCTATTTTGTAAAATTATTTTTTACTCCTCTGGGTGTTGCAATGGATATCAATGATTCATATGATTGCCCTCAGTAAAAAAACAAAAGAAACAGGACGCAGACAGTTACAAACACTCAGGTTCTCTGCTTCATAAGATGTCGCGGGCGATCGGGAAGACGCTGAGCAGAGGGCACCGTCGCGTAAAACAACGTGAGTCCGCGGAATCAGCCGGACGGTGCTTTAGGCCGGATTCGAACCTGCGATGCCATTCTTAAAGTGCTATGTAGCACAGCGCTGCCTTTCCCATGTGTGCTACGGAGAAGCTGATTAATGCAGTGCTCATTATACATGATTAGAGTCTCGTGACTGCCGGCTACTGCGTGCGTGCGTGCGTAGGTCAAAGTCCGCTGATCGCGGCATTCCCCTATTTTGTAAAATATTTTTTTACTCCTCTGGGTGTTGCAATGGATATCAATGATTCATAAGATTGCCCTCAGTAAAAAAAACACAAGAAACAGGACGCAGACAGTTACAAACACTCAGGTTCTCTGCTTCATAAGATGTCGCGGGCGATCGGGAAGACGCTGAGCAGAGGGCACCGTCGCGTAAAACAACGTGAGTCCGCGGAATCGGCGGAACGGTGCTTCAGGCTGGATTCGAACCGGCGATGCTATTCTTAAAGTGCTATGTAGCACAGCGCTGCCTTTCCCATGTGTGCTACGGAGAAGCTGATTAATGCAGTGCTCATTATACATGATTAGAGTCTCGTGACTGCCGGCTACTGCGTGCGTGCGTGCGTAGGTCAAAGTCCGCTGATCGCGGCATTCCCCTATTTTGTAAAATATTTTTTTACTCCTCTGGGTGTTGCAATGGATATCAATGATTCATATGATTGCCCTCAGTAAAAAAGCACAAGAAACAGGACGCAGACAGTTACAAACAGTCAGGTTCTTTGCTTCATAAGATGTCGCGGGCGATCGGGAACGTGATGACCAGAGGGCGGCATTGCGTAAAACAACGTGAGACCGCGAAAAACGGCCGTCGGATTCGAACCGGCGACGCAATTCTTAAAGTGCTATATAGCACAGCGCTGCCTTTTCCATGTTTGCCACGGAGACGCTGATTAACGCAGTGCTCATTATATACATGATTAGAGTCTCGTGACTGCCGGCCACGGCGTGTGTAGGTCAAAGTCCGCCGATTGCGGCATTCCCCTATTTTGTAAAATTGACTTTTATTCCTCTGGTTGTTGCAATTGATATCAACGATTAATATGATTGCCCTCAGCAAAAAAGCACAAGAAACAGGACGCAAACAGTTACAAACAGTCTTCATAAGATGTCGCGGGCGATCGGGAACGCGATGACCAGAGGGCGGCATTGCGTAAAACAACGTGAGACCGCGAAAAACGGCCGTAACGGCGCATCAGGCCGGAATCGAACCGGCGAGGCAAATTCGTAAAGTGCTATGTAGCACAGCGCTGCCTTTCCTATGTGTGCCACGGAGACGCTGATTAATGCAGTGCTCATTATATACATGATTAGTCTCGTGACGCCGGCTACTGCGTGTGTAGGTCAAAGTCCGCCGATCGCGGCATTCCCCTATTTTGTAAAATTGACTTTTATTCCTCTGGGTGTTGCAATTGATATCAATGATTAATATGATTGCCCTCAGTAAAAAAGCACAAGAAAAAGGACGCAAACAGTTACAAACAGTCAGGTTCTTTGCTTCATAAGATGTCGCGGGCGATCGGCAAAGCGATGACCAGAGGGCGGCATCGCGTAAAACAACGTGAGACCGCGAAAAACGGCCGTAACGGCGCATCAGGCCGGAATCGAACCTGCGAGGCAAATTCGTAAAGTGCTATGTAGCACAGCGCTGCCTTTCCTATGTGTGCCACGGAGACGCTGATTAATGCAGTGCTCATTATATACATGATTAGTCTCGTGACGCCGGCTACTGCGTGTGTAGGTCAAAGTCCGCCGATCGCGGCATTCCCCTATTTTGTAAAATTGACTTTTATTCCTCTGGGTGTTGCAATTGATATCAATGATTAATATGATTGCCCTCAGTAAAAAAGCACAAGAAACAGGACGCAAACAGTTACAAACAGTCAGGTTCTTTGCTTCATAAGATGTCGCGTGCGATTGGCAAAGCGATGACCAGAGGGCGGCATCGCGTAAAACAACGTGAGACCGCGGAAACGGCTGTCGGATTCGAACATGCAACGCAATTCTTAAACTGGTATATAGCACAGCGCTGTCTTATCTATGTTTGCCACGGAGACGCTGATTAACGCAGTGCTCATTATATACATGATTAGAGTCTCGTGACTGCCGGGCACGGCGTGTGTAGGTCAAAGTCCGCCGATCGCGGCGTTCCCCTATTTTGTAAAATTGATTTTTATTCCTCTGGGTGTTGCAATTGATATCAACGATTAATATGATTGCCCTCAGCAAAAAAGCACAAGAAACAGGACGCAAACAGTTACAAACAGTCTTCATAAGATGTCGCGGGCGATCGGGAACGCGATGACCAGAGGGCGGCATTGCGTAAAACAACGTGAGACCGTGAAAAACGGCCGTAACGGCGCATCAGTCCGGATTCGAACCGGCGAGGCAAATTCGTAAAGTGCTATGTAGCACAGCGCTGCCTTTCCTATGTGTGCTACGGAGAAGCTGATTAATGCAGTGCTCATTATACATGATTAGAGTCTCGTGACTGCCGGCTACTGCGTGTGTAGGTCAAAGTCCGCTGATCGCGGCATTCCCCTATTTTGTAAAATTATTTTTTACTCCTCTGGGTGTTGCAATGGATATCAATGATTCATATGATTGCCCTCAGTAAAAAAACAAAAGAAACAGGACGCACACAGTTACAAACACTCAGGTTCTCTGCTTCATAAGATGTCGCGGGCGATCGGGAAGACGCTGAGCAGAGGGCACCGTCGCGTAAAACAACGTGAGTCCGCGGAATCAGCCGGACGGTGCTTTAGGCCGGATTCGAACCTGCGATGCCATTCTTAAAGTACTATGTAGCACAGCGCTGCCTTTCCCATGTGTGCTATGGAGAAGCTGATTAATGCAGTGCTCATTATACATGATTAGAGTCTCGTGACTGCCGGCTACTGCGTGCGTGCGTGCGTAGGTCAAAGTCCGCTGATCGCGGCATTCCCCTATTTTGTAAAATATTTTTTTACTCCTCTGGGTGTTGCAATGGATATCAATGATTCATAAGATTGCCCTCAGTAAAAAAAACACAAGAAACAGGACGCAGACAGTTACAAACACTCAGGTTCTCTGCTTCATAAGATGTCGCGGGCGATCGGGAAGACGCTGAGCAGAGGGCACCGTCGCGTAAAACAACGTGAGTCCGCGGAATCGGCGGAACAGTGCTTCAGGCTGGATTCGAACCGGCGATGCTATTCTTAAAGTGCTATGTAGCACAGCGCTGCCTTTCCCATGTGTGCTACGGAGAAGCTGATTAATGCAGTGCTCATTATACATGATTAGAGTCTCGTGACTGCCGGCTACTGCGTGCGTGCGTGCGTAGGTCAAAGTCCGCTGATCGCGGCATTCCCCTATTTTGTAAAATATTTTTTTACTCCTCTGGGTGTTGCAATGGATATCAATGATTCATATGATTGCCCTCAGTAAAAAAACACAAGAAACAGGACGCAGACAGTTACAAACACTCAGGTTCTCTGCTTCATAAGATGTCGCGGGCGATCGGGAAGACGCTGAGCAGAGGGCACCGTCGCGTAAAACAACGTGCGTCGGCGAGACGGTGATTCATGCCGGATTCGAACCAGCGATGCTATTCTTAAAGTGCTATGTAGCACAGCGCTGCCTTTCCCATGTGTGCTACGGAGACGCTGATTAATACAGTGCTCATTATACATGATTAGAGTCTCGTGACTGCCGGCTACTGCGTGCGTGTGTGCGTAGGTCAAAGTCCGCTGATCGCGGCATTCCCCTTTTTTGTAAAATTATTTTTTACTCCTCTGGGTGTTGCAATGGATATCAATGATTCATATGATTGCCCTCAGTAAAAAAACACAAGAAACAGGACGCAGACAGTTACAAACACTCAGGTTCTCTGCTTCATAAGATGTCGCGGGCGATCGGGAAGACGCTGAGCAGAGGGCACCGTCGCGTAAAACAACGTGAGACAGCGGAATCGGCCGGATTCGAACCGGCGATGCCATTCTTAAAGTGCTATGTAGCACAGCGCTGCCTTTCCCATGTGTGCTACGGAGACGCTGATTAATGCAGTGCTCAGTATACATGATTAGAGTCTCGTGACTGCCGGCTACTGCGTGCATGCGTGTGTAGGTCAAAGTCCGCTGATTGCGGCAATCCCCTATTTTGTAAAATTATTTTTTACTCCTCTGGGTGTTGCAATGGATATCATTGATTCATATGATTGCCCTCAGTAAAAAAACACAAGAAACAGGACGCAAACAGTTACAAACACTCAGGTTCTCTGCTTCATAAGATGTCGCGGGCGATCGGGAAGACGCTGAGCAGAGGGCACCGTCGCGTAAAACAACGTGAGACAGCGGAATCGGCCGGATTCGAACCGGCGATGCCATTCTTAAAGTGCTATGTAGCACAGCGCTGCCTTTCCCATGTGTGCTACGGAGATGCTGATTAATGCAGTGCTCAGTATACATGATTAGAGTCTCGTGACTGCCGGCTACTGCGTGCGTGCGTGTGTAGGTCAAAGTCCGCTGATCGCGGCATTCCCCTATTTTGTAAAATTATTTTTTACTCCTCTGGGTGTTGCAATGGATATCATTGATTCATATGATTGCCCTTAGTAAAAAAACACAAGAAACAGGACGCAAACAGTTACAAACACTCAGGTTCTCTGCTTCATAAGATGTCGCGGGCGATCGGGAAGACGCTGAGCAGAGGGCACCGTCGCGTAAAACAACGTGAGTCCGCGGAAACTGCCGGACGGTGCTTCAGGCCGGATTCGCACCGGCGATGCCATTCTTAAAGTGCTATGTAGCACAGCGCTGCCTTTCCCATGTGTGCTACGGAGACGCTGATTAATGCAGTGCTCATTATACATGATTAGAGTCTCGTGACTGCCGGCTACTGCGTGCGTGCGTAGGTCAAAGTCCGCTGATTGCGGCATTCCCCTATTTTGTAAAATTATTTTTTACTCCTCTGGGTGTTGCAATGGATATCAATGATTCATATGATTGCCCTCAGTAAAAAAACACAAGAAACAGGACGCAAACACTCAGGTTCTCTGCTTCATAAGATGTCGCGGGCGATCGGGAAAACGCTGAGCAGAGGGCACCGTCGCGTAAAACAACGTGAGTCCGCGCGGAAACTGCCGGACGGTGCTTCAGGCCGAATTCGAACCGGCGATGCCATTCTTAAAGTGCTATGTAGCACAGCGCTGCCTTTCCCATGTGTGCTACGGAGACGCTGATTAATGCAGTGCTCATTATACATGATTAGAGTCTCGTGACTGCCGGCTACTGCGTGCGTGCGTAGGTCAAAGTCCGCTGATCGCGGCATTCCCCTATTTTGTAAAATTATTTTTTACTCCTCTGGGTGTTGCAATGGATATCAATGATTCATATGATTGCCCTCAGTAAAAAAACACAAGAAACAGGACGCAAACAGTTACAAACACTCAGGTTCTCTGCTTCATAAGATGTCACGGGCGATCGGGAAGACGCTGAGCAGAGGGCACCGTCGCGTAAAACAACGTGAGACAGCGGAATCGGCCGGATTCGAACCGGCGATGCCATTCTTAAAGTGCTATGTAGCACAGCGCTGCCTTTCCCATGTGTGCTACGGAGACGCTGATTAATGCAGTGCTCATTATACATGATTAGAGTCTCGTGACTGCCGGCTACTGCGTGCGTGCATAGGTCAAAGTCCGCTGATCGCGGCATTCCCCTATTTTGTAAAATTATTTTTTACTCCTCTGGGTGTTGCAATGGATATCAATGATTCATATGATTGCCCTCAGTAAAAAAGCAAAAGAAACAGGACGCAAACAGTTACAAACTCTGCTTCATAAGATGTCGCGGGCGATCGGGAAGACGCTAAGCAGAGGGCACGTAGCGTAAAACAACGCGAGACAGCGGAAACGGCCAGACGGTGTTTCAGGCCGGATTCGAACCTGCGATGACATTCTTAAAGTGCTATGTAGCACAGCGCTGCCTTTCCCAGGTGTGCTACGGAGACGCTGATTAAGGCAGTGCTCATTATACATGATTAGAGTCTCGTGACTGCCGGCTACTGCGTGCGTGCATGCGTAGGTCAAAGTCCGCTGATCGCGGCATTCCCCTATTTTGTAAAATTATTTTTTACTCCTCTGGGTGTTGCAATGGATATCAATGATTCATATGATTGCCCTCAGTAAAAAAACACAAGAAACAGGACGCAAACAGTTACAAACACTCAGGTTGTCTGCTTCATAAGATGTCGCGGGCGATCGGGAAGACGCTGAGCAGAGGGCACCGTGGCGTGAAACAACGTGAGACAGCGGAATCGGCCGGATTCGATCCGACGATGCCATTCTTAAAGTGCTATGTAGCACAGCGCTGCCTTTCCCATGTGTGCTACGGAGACGCTGATTAATGCAGTGCTCAGTATACATGATTAGAGTCTCGTGACTGCCGGCTACTGCGTGCGTGCGTGCGTAGGTCAAAGTCCGCTGATCGCGGCATTCCCCTATTTTGTAAAATTATTTTTTACTCCTCTGGGTGTTGCAATGGATATCATTGATTCATATGATTGCCCTCAGTAAAAAAACACAAGAAACAGGACGCAAACAGTTACAAACACTCAGGTTCTCTGCTTCATAAGATGTCGCGGGTGATCGGGAAGACGCTGAGCAGAGGGCACCGTCGCGTAAAACAACGTGAGTCCGCGGAATGTGCCGGACGGTGCTTCAGGCCGGATTTGAACCGGCGATGCCATTCTTAAAGTGCTATGTAGCACAGCGCTGCCTTTCCCATGTGTGCTACGGAGACGCTGATTAATACAGTGCTCATTATACATGATTAGAGTCTCGTGACTGCCGGCTACTGCGTGCGTGCGTGCGTAGGTCAAAGTCCGCTGATCGCGGCATTCCCCTATTTTGTAAAATTATTTTTTACTCCTCTGGGTGTTGCAATGGATATCAATGATTCATATGATTGCCCTCAGTAAAAAAACACAAGAAACAGGACGCAAACAGTTACAAACACTCAGGTTCTCTGCTTCATAAGATGTCGCGGGCGATCGGGAAGACGCTGAGCAGAGGGCACCGTGGCGTGAAACAACGTGAGACAGCGGAATCGGCCGGATTCGATCCGACGATGCCATTCTTAAAGTGCTATGTAGCACAGCGCTGCCTTTCCCATGTGTGCTACGGAGACGCTGATTAATGCAGTGCTCAGTATACATGATTAGAGTCTCGTGACTGCCGGCTACTGCGTGCGTGCGTGCGTAGGTCAAAGTCCGCTGATCGCGGCATTCCCCTATTTTGTAAAATTATTTTTTACTCCTCTGGGTGTTGCAATGGATATCATTGATTCATATGATTGCCCTCAGTAAAAAAACACAAGAAACAGGACGCAAACAGTTACAAACACTCAGGTTCTCTGCTTCATAAGATGTCGCGGGTGATCGGGAAGACGCTGAGCAGAGGGCACCGTCGCGTAAAACAACGTGAGTCCGCGGAATCTGCCGGACGGTGCTTCAGGCCGGATTTGAACCGGCGATGCCATTCTTAAAGTGCTATGTAGCACAGCGCTGCCTTTCCCATGTGTGCTACGGAGACGCTGATTAATACAGTGCTCATTATACATGATTAGAGTCTCGTGACTGCCGGCTACTGCGTGCGTGCGTGCGTAGGTCAAAGTCCGCTGATCGCGGCATTCCCCTATTTTGTAAAATTATTTTTTACTCCTCTGGGTGTTGCAATGGATATCAATGATTCATAAGATTGCCCTCAGTAAAAAAACACAAGAAACAGGACGCAAACAGTTACAAACACTCAGGTTCTCTGCTTCATAAGATGTCGCGGGCGATCGGGAAGACGCTGAGCAGAGGGCACCGTCGCGTAAAACAACGTGAGTCCGCGGAATCGGCCGGACGGTGCTTCAGGCCGGATTCAAACCGGCGATGCCATTCTTAAAGTGCTATGTAGGACAGCGCTGCCTTTCCCATGTGTGCTACGGAGACGCTGATTAATGCAGTGCTCATTATACATGATTAGAGTCTCGTGACTGCCGGCTACTGCGTGCGTGCGTGCGTAGGTCAAAGTCCGCTGATCGCGGCATTCCCCTATTTTGTAAAATTATTTTTTACTCCTCTGGGTGTTGCAATGGATATCATTGATTCATATGATTGCCCTCAGTAAAAAAACACAAGAAACAGGACGCAAACAGTTACAAACACTCAGGTTCTCTGCTTCATAAGATGTCCGGGCGATCGGGAAGACGCTGAGCAGAGGGCACCGTCGCGTAAAACAACGTGAGTCCGCGGAAACTGCCGGACGGTGCTTCAGGCCGGAATCGAACCGGCGATGCCATTCTTAAAGTGCTATGTAGCACAGCGCTGCCTTTCCCATGTGTGCTACGGAGACGCTGATTAATGCAGTGCTCATTATACATGATTAGAGTCTCGTGACTGCCGGCTACTGCGTGCGTGCGTGCGTAGGTCTAAGTCCGCTGATCGCGGCATTCCCCTATTTTGTAAAATTATTTTTTACTCCTCTGGGTGTTGCAATGGATATCAATGATTCATATGATTGCCCTCATTAAAAAAACACAAGAAACAGGACGCAAACAGTTACAAACACTCAGGTTCTCTGCTTCATAAGATGTCGCGGGCGATCGGGAAGACGCTGAGCAGAGGGCACCGTCGCGTAAAACAACGTGAGACAGCGGAATAGGCCGGATTCGAACCGGCGATGACATTCTTAAAGTGCTATGTAGCACAGCGCTGCCTTTCCCATGTGTGCTACGGAGACGCTGATTAATGCAGTGCTCAGTATACATGATTAGAGTCTCGTGACTGCCGGCTACTGCGTGCGTGCGTGCGTAGGTCAAAGTCCGCTGATCGCGGCATTCCCCTATTTTGTAAAATTATTTTTTACTCCTCTGGGTGTTGCAATGGATATCATTGATTCATATGATTGCCCTCAGTAAAAAAACACAAGAAACAGGACGCAAACAGTTACAAACACTCAGGTTCTCTGCTTCATAAGATGTCGCGGGCGATCGGGAAGACGCTGAGCAGAGGGCACCGTCGCGTAAAACAACGTGAGTCCGCGGAAACTGCCGGACGGTGCTTCAGGCCGGATTCGAACCGGCGATGCCATTCTTAAAGTGCTATGTAGCACAGCGCTGCCTTTCCCATGTGTGCTACGGAGACGCTGATTAATGCAGTGCTCATTATACATGATTAGAGTCTCGTGACTGCCGGCTACTGCGTGCGTGCGTAGGTCAAAGTCCGCTGATCGCGGCATTCCCCTATTTTGTAAAATTATTTTTTACTCCTCTGGGTGTTGCAATGGATATCAATGATTCATATGATTGCCCTCAGTAAAAAAATACAAGAAACAGGACGCAATCAGTTACAAACACTCAGGTTCTCTGCTTCATAAGATGTCGCAGGCGATCGGGAAGACGCTGAGCAGAGGGCACCGTCGCGTAAAACAACGTGCGTCGGCAAAATCGGCCGGACGGTGATTCATGCCGGATTCGAACCAGCGATGCTATTCTTAAAGTGCTATGTAGCACAGCGCTGCCTTTCCCATGTGTGCTACGGAGACGCTGATTAATACAGTGCTCATTATACATGATTAGAGTCTCGTGACTGCCGGCTACTGCGTGCGTGCGTGCGTAGGTCAAAGTCCGCTGATCGCGGCATTCCCCTTTTTTGTAAAATTATTTTTTACTCCTCTGGGTGTTGCAATGGATATCAATGATTCATATGATTGCCCTCAGTAAAAAAAAAAAGAAACAGGACGCAGACAGTTACAAACACTCAGGTTCTCTGCTTCATAAGATGTAGCGGGCGATCGGGAAGACGCTGAGCAGAGGGCACCGTCGCGTAAAACAACGTGAGTCCGCGGAATCAGCCGGAAGGTGCTTCAGGCCGGATTCGAACCGGCGATGCCATTCTTAAAGTGCTATGTAGCACAGCGCTGCCTTTCCCATGTGTGCTTCGGAGAAGCTGATTAATACAGTGCTCATTATACATGATAAGAGTCTCGTGACTGCCGGCTACTGCGTGCGTGCGTGCGTAGGTCAAAGTCCGCTGATCGCGGCATTCCCCTATTTTGTAAAATTATTTTTTACTCCTCTGGGTGTTGCAATGGATATTAATGATTCATAGGATTGCCCTCAGTAAAAAAACACAAGAAACAGGACGCAGACAGTTACAAACACTCAGGTTCTCTGCTTCATAAGATGTCGCGGGCGATCGGGAAGACGCTGAGCAGAGGGCACCGTCGCGTAAAACAACGTGAGTCGGCGGAATCGGCCGGCCGGTGCTTCAGGACGGATTCGAACCGGCGATGCCATTCTTAAAGAGCTATGTAGCACAGCGCTGCCTTTCCCATGTGTGCTACGGAGAAGCTGATTAATGCAGTGCTCATTATACATGATTAGAGTCTCGTGACTGCCGGCTACTGCGTGCGTGCGTGCGTAGGTCAAAGTCCGCTGATCGCGGCATTCCCCTATTTTGTAAAATTATTTTTTACTCCTCTGGGTGTTGCAATGGATATCAATGATTCATATGATTGCCCTCAGTAAAAAAACACAAGAAACAGGACGCAGACAGTTACAAACACTCAGGTTCTCTGCTTCATAAGATGTCGCGGGTGATCGGGAAGACGCTGAGCAGAGGGCACCGTCGCGTAAAACAACGTGAGTCCGGGGAATCGGCCGGACGGTGCTTCAGGCCGGATTTGAACCGGCGATGCCATTCTTAAAGTGCTATGTAGCACAGCGCTGCCTTTCCCAAGTGTGCTACGGAGACGCTGCTTAATACAGTGCTCATTATACATGATTAGAGTCTCGTGACTGCCGGCTACTGCGTGCGTGCGTGCGTAGGTCAAAGTCCGCTGATCGCGGCATTCCCCTATTTTGTAAAATTATTTTTTACTCCTCTGGGTGTTGCAATGGATATCAATGATTCATATGATTGCCCTCAGTAAAAAAACACAAGAAACAGGACGCAAACACTCAGGTTCTCTGCTTCATAAGATGTCGCGGGCGATCGGGAAAACGCTGAGCAGAGGGCACCGTCGCGTAAAACAACGTGAGTCCGCGGAAACTGCCGGACGGTGCTTCAGGCCGAATTCGAACCGGCGATGCCATTCTTAAAGTGCTATGTAGCACAGCGCTGCCTTTCCCATGTGTGCTACGGAGACGCTGATTAATGCAGTGCTCATTATACATGATTAGAGTCTCGTGACTGCCGGCTACTGCGTGCGTGCGTAGGTCAAAGTCCGCTGATCGCGGCATTCCCCTTTTTTGTAAAATTATTTTTTACTCCTCTGGGTGTTGCAATGGATATCAATGATTCATAGGATTGCCCTCAGTAAAAAAACACAAGAAACAGGACGCAGACAGTTACAAACACTCAGGTTCTCTGCTTCATAAGATGTCGCGGGCGATCGGGAAGACGCTGAGCAGAGGGCACCGTCGTGTAAAACAACGTGAGTCCGCAGAATCGGCCGGCCGGTGCTTCAGGACGGATTCGAACCGGCGATGCCATTTTTAAAGAGCTATGTAGCACAGCGCTGCCTTTCCCATGTGTGCTACGGAGAAGCTGATTAATGCAGTGCTCATTATACATGATTAGAGTCTCGTGACTGCCGGCTACTGCGTGCGTGCGTGCGTAGGTCAAAGTCCGCTGATCGCGGCATTCCCCTATTTTGTAAAATTATTTTTTACTCCTCTGGGTGTTGCAATGGATATCATTGATTCATATGATTGCCCTCAGTAAAAAAACACAAGAAACAGGACGCAAACAGTTACAAACACTCAGGTTCTCTGCTTCATAAGATGTCGCGGGCGATCGGGAAGACGCTGAGCAGAGGGCACCGTCGCGTAAAACAACGTGAGTCCGCGGAAACTGCCGGACGGTGCTTCAGGCCGGATTCGCACCGGCGATGCCATTCTTAAAGTGCTATGTAGCACAGCGCTGCCTTTCCCATGTGTGCTACGGAGACGCTGATTAATGCAGTGCTCATTATACATGATTAGAGTCTCGTGACTGCCGGCTACTGCGTGCGTGCGTAGGTCAAAGTCCGCTGATCGCGGCATTCCCCTATTTTGTAAAATTATTTTTTACTCCTCTGGGTGTTGCAATGGATATCAATGATTCATATGATTGCCCTCAGTAAAAAAACACAAGAAACAGGACGCAGACAGTTACAAACACTCAGGTTCTGTGCTTCATAAGATGTCGCGGGCGATTGGGAAGACGCTGAGCAGAGGGCACCGTCGCGTAAAACAACGCGCGTCGGCGAAATGGGCCGGATGGTGATTCATGCCGGATTCGAACCAGCGATGCTATTCTTAAAGTGCTATGTAGCACAGCGCTGCCTTTCCCATGTGTGCTACGGAGACGCTGATTAATACAGTGCTCATTATACATGATTAGAGTCTCGTGACTGCCGGCTACTGCGTGCGTGCGTGCGTAGGTCAAAGTCCGCTGATCGCGGCATTCCCCTTTTTTGTAAAATTATTTTTTACTCCTCTGGGTGTTGCAATGGATATCAATGATTCATATGATTGCCCTCAGTAAAAAAAAAAAGAAACAGGACGCAGACAGTTACAAACACTCAGGTTCTCTGCTTCATAAGATGTCGCGGGCGATCGGGAAGACGCTGAGCAGAGGGTACCGTCGTGTAAAACAACGTGAGACAGCGGAATCGGCCGGATTCGAACCGGCGATGCCATTCTTAAAGTGCTATGTAGCACAGCGCTGCCTTTCCCATGTGTGCTACGGAGACGCTGATTAATGCAGTGCTCAGTATACATGATTAGAGTCTCGTGACTGCCGGCTACTGCGTGCATGCGTGTGTAGGTCAAAGTCCGCTGATTACTGCATTCCCCTATTTTGTAAAATTATTTTTTACTCCTCTGGGTGTTGCAATGGATATCATTGATTCATATGATTGCCCTCAGTAAAAAAACACAAGAAACAGGACGCAAACAGTTACAAACACTCAGGTTCTCTGCTTCATAAGATGTCGCGGGCGATCGGGAAGACGCTGAGCAGAGGGCACCGTCGCGTAAAACAACGTGAGTCCGCGGAAACTGCCGGACGGTGCTTCAGGCCGGATTCGAACCGGCGATGCCATTCTTAAAGTGCTATGTAGCACAGCGCTGCCTTTCCCATGTGTGCTACGGAGACGCTGATTAATGCAGTGCTCATTATACATGATTAGAGTCTCGTGACTGCCGGCTACTGCGTGCGTGCGTAGGTCAAAGTCCGCTGATCGCGGCATTCCCCTATTTTGTAAAATTATTTTTTACTCCTCTGGGTGTTGCAATGGATATCAATGATTCATATGATTGCCCTCAGTAAAAAAACACAAGAAACAGGACGCAAACACTCAGGTTCTCTGCTTCATAAGATGTCGCGGGCGATCGGGAAAACGCTGAGCAGAGGGCACCGTCGCGTAAAACAACGTGAGTCCGCGGAAACTGCCGGACGGTGCTTCAGGCCGAATTCGAACCGGCGATGCCATTCTTAAAGTGCTATGTAGCACAGCGCTGCCTTTCCCATGTGTGCTACGGAGACGCTGATTAATGCAGTGCTCATTATACATGATTAGAGTCTCGTGACTGCCGGCTACTGCGTGCGTGCGTAGGTCAAAGTCCGCTGATCGCGGCATTCTCCTATTTTGTAAAATTATTTTTTACTCCTCTGGGTGTTGCAATGGATATCATTGATTCATATGATTGCCCTCAGTAAAAAAACACAAGAAACAGGACGCAAACAGTTACAAACACTCAGGTTCTCTGCTTCATAAGATGTCCGGGCGATCGGGAAGACGCTGAGCAGAGGGCACCGTCGCGTAAAACAACGTGAGTCCGCGGAAACTGCCGGACGGTGCTTCAGGCCGGAATCGAACCGGCGATGCCATTCTTAAAGTGCTATGTAGCACAGCGCTGCCTTTCCCATGTGTGCTACGGAGACGCTGATTAATGCAGTGCTCATTATACATGATTAGAGTCTCGTGACTGCCGGCTACTGCGTGTGTGCGTAGGTCTAAGTCCGCTGATCGCGGCATTCCCCTATTTTGTAAAATTATTTTTTACTCCTCTGGGTGTTGCAATGGATATCAATGATTCATATGATTGCCCTCATTAAAAAAACACAAGAAACAGGACGCAGACAGTTACAAACACTCAGGTTCTCTGCTTCATAAGATGTCGCGGGCGATCGGGAAGACGCTGAGCAGAGGGCACCGTCGCGTAAAACAACGTGAGTCCGCAGAATCGGCCGGCCGGTGCTTCAGGACGGATTCGAACCGGCGATGCCATTCTTAAAGAGCTATGTAGCACAGCGCTGCCTTTCCCATGTGTGCTACGGAGAAGCTGATTAATGCAGTGCTCATTATACATGATTAGAGTCTCGTGACTGCCGGCTACTGCGTGCGTGCGTGCGTAGGTCAAAGTCCGCTGATCGCGGCATTCCCCTATTTTGTAAAATTATTTTTTACTCCTCTGGGTGTTGCAATGGATATCAATGATTCATATGATTGCCCTCAGTAAAAAAACACAAGAAACAGGACGCAGACAGTTACAAACACTCAGGTTCTCTGCTTCATAAGATGTCGCGGGCGATCGGGAAGACGCTGAGCAGAGGGCACCGTCGCGTAAAACAACGTGAGTCCGCGGAAACTGCCGGACGGTGCTTCAGGCCGGATTCGCACCGGCGATGCCATTCTTAAAGTGCTATGTAGCACAGCGCTGCCTTTCCCATGTGTGCTACGGAGACGCTGATTAATGCAGTGCTCATTATACATGATTAGAGTCTCGTGACTGCCGGCTACTGCGTGCGTGCGTAGGTCAAAGTCCGCTGATCGCGGCATTCCCCTATTTTGTAAAATTATTTTTTACTCCTCTGGGTGTTGCAATGGATATCAATGATTCATATGATTGCCCTCAGTAAAAAAACACAAGAAACAGGACGCAGACAGTTACAAACACTCAGGTTCTGTGCTTCATAAGATGTCGCGGGCGATTGGGAAGACGCTGAGCAGAGGGCACCGTCGCGTAAAACAACGCGCGTCGGCGAAATGGGCCGGATGGTGATTCATGCCGGATTCGAACCAGCGATGCTATTCTTAAAGTGCTATGTAGCACAGCGCTGCCTTTCCCATGTGTGCTACGGAGACGCTGATTAATACAGTGCTCATTATACATGATTAGAGTCTCGTGACTGCCGGCTACTGCGTGCGTGCGTGCATAGGTCAAAGTCCGCTGATCGCGGCATTCCCCTTTTTTGTAAAATTATTTTTTACTCCTCTGGGTGTTGCAATGGATATCAATGATTCATATGATTGCCCTCAGTAAAAAAAAAAAGAAACAGGACGCAGACAGTTACAAACACTCAGGTTCTCTGCTTCATAAGATGTCGCGGGCGATCGGGAAGACGCTGAGCAGAGGGTACCGTCGTGTAAAACAACGTGAGACAGCGGAATCGGCCGGATTCGAACCGGCGATGCCATTCTTAAAGTGCTATGTAGCACAGCGCTGCCTTTCCCATGTGTGCTACGGAGACGCTGATTAATGCAGTGCTCAGTATACATGATTAGAGTCTCGTGACTGCCGGCTACTGCGTGCATGCGTGTGTAGGTCAAAGTCCGCTGATTACTGCATTCCCCTATTTTGTAAAATTATTTTTTACTCCTCTGGGTGTTGCAATGGATATCATTGATTCATATGATTGCCCTCAGTAAAAAAACACAAGAAACAGGACGCAAACAGTTACAAACACTCAGGTTCTCTGCTTCATAAGATGTCGCGGGCGATCGGGAAGACGCTGAGCAGAGGGCACCGTCGCGTAAAACAACGTGAGTCCGCGGAAACTGCCGGACGGTGCTTCAGGCCGGATTCGAACCGGCGATGCCATTCTTAAAGTGCTATGTAGCACAGCGCTGCCTTTCCCATGTGTGCTACGGAGACGCTGATTAATGCAGTGCTCATTATACATGATTAGAGTCTCGTGACTGCCGGCTACTGCGTGCGTGCGTAGGTCAAAGTCCGCTGATCGCGGCATTCCCCTATTTTGTAAAATTATTTTTTACTCCTCTGGGTGTTGCAATGGATATCAATGATTCATATGATTGCCCTCAGTAAAAAAACACAAGAAACAGGACGCAAACACTCAGGTTCTCTGCTTCATAAGATGTCGCGGGCGATCGGGAAAACGCTGAGCAGAGGGCACCGTCGCGTAAAACAACGTGAGTCCGCGGAAACTGCCGGACGGTGCTTCAGGCCGAATTCGAACCGGCGATGCCATTCTTAAAGTGCTATGTAGCACAGCGCTGCCTTTCCCATGTGTGCTACGGAGACGCTGATTAATGCAGTGCTCATTATACATGATTAGAGTCTCGTGACTGCCGGCTACTGCGTGCGTGCGTAGGTCAAAGTCCGCTGATCGCGGCATTCCCCTATTTTGTAAAATTATTTTTTACTCCTCTGGGTGTTGCAATGGATATCATTGATTCATATGATTGCCCTCAGTAAAAAAACACAAGAAACAGGACGCAAACAGTTACAAACACTCAGGTTCTCTGCTTCATAAGATGTCCGGGCGATCGGGAAGACGCTGAGCAGAGGGCACCGTCGCGTAAAACAACGTGAGTCCGCGGAAACTGCCGGACGGTGCTTCAGGCCGGAATCGAACCGGCGATGCCATTCTTAAAGTGCTATGTAGCACAGCGCTGCCTTTCCCATGTGTGCTACGGAGACGCTGATTAATGCAGTGCTCATTATACATGATTAGAGTCTCGTGACTGCCGGCTACTGCGTGCGTGCGTAGGTCAAAGTCCGCTGATCGCGGCATTCCCCTATTTTGTAAAATTATTTTTTACTCCTCTGGGTGTTGCAATGGATATCAATGATTCATATGATTGCCCTCAGTAAAAAAACACAAGAAACAGGACGCAGACAGTTACAAACACTCAGGTTCTGTGCTTCATAAGATGTCGCGGGCGATTGGGAAGACGCTGAGCAGAGGGCACCGTCGCGTAAAACAACGCGCGTCGGCGAAATGGGCCGGATGGTGATTCATGCCGGATTCGAACCAGCGATGCTATTCTTAAAGTGCTATGTAGCACAGCGCTGCCTTTCCCATGTGTGCTACGGAGACGCTGATTAATACAGTGCTCATTATACATGATTAGAGTCTCGTGACTGCCGGCTACTGCGTGCGTGCGTGCGTAGGTCAAAGACCGCTGATCGCGGCATTCCCCTTTTTTGTAAAATTATTTTTTACTCCTCTGGGTGTTGCAATGGATATCAATGATTCATATGATTGCCCTCAGTAAAAAAACACAAGAAACAGGACGCAGACAGTTACAAACACTCAGGTTCTGTGCTTCATAAGATGTCGCGGGCGATTGGGAAGACGCTGAGCAGAGGGCACCGTCGCGTAAAACAACGCGCGTCGGCGAAATGGGCCGGATGGTGTTTCATGCCGGATTCGAACCAGCGATGCTATTCTTAAAGTGCTATGTAGCACAGCGCTGCCTTTCCCATGTGTGCTACGGAGACGCTGATTAATACAGTGCTCATTATACATGATTAGAGTCTCGTGACTGCCGGCTACTGCGTGCGTGCGTGCGTAGGTCAAAGTCCGCTGATCGCGGCATTCCCCTTTTTTGTAAAATTATTTTTTACTCCTCTGGGTGTTGCAATGGATATCAATGATTCATATGATTGCCCTCAGTAAAAAAAAAAAGAAACAGGACGCAGACAGTTACAAACACTCAGGTTCTCTGCTTCATAAGATGTCGCGGGCGATCGGGAAGACGCTGAGCAGAGGGTACCGTCGTGTAAAACAACGTGAGACAGCGGAATCGGCCGGATTCGAACCGGCGATGCCATTCTTAAAGTGCTATGTAGCACAGCGCTGCCTTTCCCATGTGTGCTACGGAGACGCTGATTAATGCAGTGCTCAGTATACATGATTAGAGTCTCGTGACTGCCGGCTACTGCGTGCATGCGTGTGTAGGTCAAAGTCCGCTGATTACTGCATTCCCCTATTTTGTAAAATTATTTTTTACTCCTCTGGGTGTTGCAATGGATATCATTGATTCATATGATTGCCCTCAGTAAACAAACACAAGAAACAGGACGCAAACAGTTACAAACACTCAGGTTCTCTGCTTCATAAGATGTCGCGGGCGATCGGGAAGACGCTGAGCAGAGGGCACCGTCGCGTAAAACAACGTGAGTCCGCGGAAACTGCCGGACGGTGCTTCAGGCCGGATTCGAACCGGCGATGCCATTCTTAAAGTGCTATGTAGCACAGCGCTGCCTTTCCCATGTGTGCTACGGAGACGCTGATTAATGCAGTGCTCATTATACATGATTAGAGTCTCGTGACTGCCGGCTACTGCGTGCGTGCGTAGGTCAAAGTCCGCTGATCGCGGCATTCCCCTATTTTGTAAAATTATTTTTTACTCCTCTGGGTGTTGCAATGGATATCAATGATTCATATGATTGCCCTCAGTAAAAAAACACAAGAAACAGGACGCAAACACTCAGGTTCTCTGCTTCATAAGATGTCGCGGGCGATCGGGAAAACGCTGAGCAGAGGGCACCGTCGCGTAAAACAACGTGAGTCCGCGGAAACTGCCGGACGGTGCTTCAGGCCGAATTCGAACCGGCGATGCCATTCTTAAAGTGCTATGTAGCACAGCGCTGCCTTTCCCATGTGTGCTACGGAGACGCTGATTAATGCAGTGCTCATTATACATGATTAGAGTCTCGTGACTGCCGGCTACTGCGTGCGTGCGTAGGTCAAAGTCCGCTGATCGCGGCATTCCCCTATTTTGTAAAATTATTTTTTACTCCTCTGGGTGTTGCAATGGATATCATTGATTCATATGATTGCCCTCAGTAAAAAAACACAAGAAACAGGACGCAAACAGTTACAAACACTCAGGTTCTCTGCTTCATAAGATGTCCGGGCGATCGGGAAGACGCTGAGCAGAGGGCACCGTCGCGTAAAACAACGTGAGTCCGCGGAAACTGCCGGACGGTGCTTCAGGCCGGAATCGAACCGGCGATGCCATTCTTAAAGTGCTATGTAGCACAGCGCTGCCTTTCCCATGTGTGCTACGGAGACGCTGATTAATGCAGTGCTCATTATACATGATTAGAGTCTCGTGACTGCCGGCTACTGCGTGCGTGCGTGCGTAGGTCTAAGTCCGCTGATCACGGCATTCCCCTATTTTGTAAAATTATTTTTTACTCCTCTGGGTGTTGCAATGGATATCAATGATTCATATGATTGCCCTCAGTAAAAAAACACAAGAAACAGGACGCAAACAGTTACAAACACTCAGGTTCTCTGCTTCATAAGATGTCGCGGGCGATCGGGAAGACGCTGAGCAGAGGGCACCGTCGCGTAAAACAACGTGAGACAGCGGAATCGGCCGGATTCGAACCGGCGATGCCATTCTTAAAGTGCTATGTAGCACAGCGCTGCCTTTCCCATGTGTGCTACGGAGACGCTGATTAATGCAGTGCTCAGTATACATGATTAGAGTCTCGTGACTGCCGGCTACTGCGTGCATGCGTGTGTAGGTCAAAGTCCGCTGATTGCGGCATTCCCCTATTTTGTAAAATTATTTTTTACTCCTCTGGGTGTTGCAATGGATATCATTGATTCATATGATTGCCCTCAGTAAAAAAACACAAGAAACAGGACGCAAACAGTTACAAACACTCAGGTTCTCTGCTTCATAAGATGTCGCGGGCGATCGGGAAGACGCTGAGCAGAGGGCACCGTCGCGTAAAACAACATGAGACAGCGGAATCGGCCGGATTCGAACCGGCGATGCCATTCTTAAAGTGCTATGTAGCACAGCGCTGCCTTTCCCATGTGTGCTACGGAGATGCTGATTAATGCAGTGCTCAGTATACATGATTAGAGTCTCGTGACTGCCGGCTACTGCGTGCGTGCGTGTGTAGGTCAAAGTCCGCTGATCGCGGCATTCCCCTATTTTGTAAAATTATTTTTTACTCCTCTGGGTGTTGCAATGGATATCATTGATTCATATGATTGCCCTTAGTAAAAAAACACAAGAAACAGGACGCAAACAGTTACAAACACTCAGGTTCTCTGCTTCATAAGATGTCGCGGGCGATCGGGAAGACGCTGAGCAGAGGGCACCGTCGCCTAAAACAACGTGAGTCCGCGGAAACTGCCGGACGGTGCTTCAGGCCGGATTCGCACCGGCGATGCCATTCTTAAAGTGCTATGTAGCACAGCGCTGCCTTTCCCATGTGTGCTACGGAGACGCTGATTAATGCAGTGCTCATTATACATGATTAGAGTCTCGTGACTGCCGGCTACTGCGTGCGTGCGTAGGTCAAAGTCCGCTGATCGCGGCATTCCCCTATTTTGTAAAATTATTTTTTACTCCTCTGGGTGTTGCAATGGATATCAATGATTCATATGATTGCCCTCAGTAAAAAAACACAAGAAACAGGACGCAAACACTCAGGTTCTCTGCTTCATAAGATGTCGCGGGCGATCGGGAAAACGCTGAGCAGAGGGCACCGTCGCGTAAAACAACGTGAGTCCGCGCGGAAACTGCCGGACGGTGCTTCAGGCCGAATTCGAACCGGCGATGCCATTCTTAAAGTGCTATGTAGCACAGCGCTGCCTTTCCCATGTGTGCTACGGAGACGCTGATTAATGCAGTGCTCATTATACATGATTAGAGTCTCGTGACTGCCGGCTACTGCGTGCGTGCGTAGGTCAAAGTCCGCTGATCGCGGCATTCCCCTATTTTGTAAAATTATTTTTTACTCCTCTGGGTGTTGCAATGGATATCAATGATTCATATGATTGCCCTCAGTAAAAAAACACAAGAAACAGGACGCAAACACTCAGGTTCTCTGCTTCATAAGATGTCGCGGGCGATCGGGAAAACGCTGAGCAGAGGGCACCGTCGCGTAAAACAACGTGAGTCCGCGCGGAAACTGCCGGACGGTGCTTCAGGCCGAATTCGAACCGGCGATGCCATTCTTAAAGTGCTATGTAGCACAGCGCTGCCTTTCCCATGTGTGCTACGGAGACGCTGATTAATGCAGTGCTCATTATACATGATTAGAGTCTCGTGACTGCCGGCTACTGCGTGCGTGCGTAGGTCAAAGTCCGCTGATCGCGGCATTCCCCTATTTTGTAAAATTATTTTTTACTCCTCTGGGTGTTGCAATGGATATCAATGATTCATATGATTGCCCTCAGTAAAAAAACACAAGAAACAGGACGCAAACAGTTACAAACACTCAGGTTCTCTGCTTCATAAGATGTCACGGGCGATCGGGAAGACGCTGAGCAGAGGGCACCGTCGCGTAAAACAACGTGAGACAGCGGAATCGGCCGGATTCGAACCGGCGATGCCATTCTTAAAGTGCTATGTAGCACAGCGCTGCCTTTCCCATGTGTGCTACGGAGACGCTGATTAATGCAGTGCTCATTATACATGATTAGAGTCTCGTGACTGCCGGCTACTGCGTGCGTGCATAGGTCAAAGTCCGCTGATCGCGGCATTCCCCTATTTTGTAAAATTATTTTTTACTCCTCTGGGTGTTGCAATGGATATCAATGATTCATATGATTGCCCTCAGTAAAAAAGCAAAAGAAACAGGACGCAAACAGTTACAAACTCTGCTTCATAAGATGTCGCGGGCGATCGGGAAGACGCTAAGCAGAGGGCACGTAGCGTAAAACAACGCGAGACAGCGGAAACGGCCAGACGGTCTTTCAGGCCGGATTCGAACCTGCGATGACATTCTTAAAGTGCTATGTAGCACAGCGCTGCCTTTCCCAGGTGTGCTACGGAGACGCTGATTAAGGCAGTGCTCATTATACATGATTAGAGTCTCGTGACTGCCGGCTACTGCGTGCGTGCGTGCGTAGGTCAAAGTCCGCTGATCGCGGCATTCCCCTATTTTGTAAAATTATTTTTTACTCCTCTGGGTGTTGCAATGGATATCAATGATTCATATGATTGCCCTCAGTAAAAAAACACAAGAAACAGGATGCAAACAGTTACAAACACTCAGGTTGTCTGCTTCATAAGATGTCGCGGGCGATCGGGAAGACGCTGAGCAGAGGGCACCGTGGCGTGAAACAACGTGAGACAGCGGAATCGGCCGGATTCGATCCGACGATGCCATTCTTAAAGTGCTATGTAGCACAGCGCTGCCTTTCCCATGTGTGCTACGGAGACGCTGATTAATGCAGTGCTCAGTATACATGATTAGAGTCTCGTGACTGCCGGCTACTGCGTGCGTGCGTGCGTAGGTCAAAGTCCGCTGATCGCGGCATTCCCCTATTTTGTAAAATTATTTTTTACTCCTCTGGGTGTTGCAATGGATATCATTGATTCATATGATTGCCCTCAGTAAAAAAACACAAGAAACAGGACGCAAACAGTTACAAACACTCAGGTTCTCTGCTTCATAAGATGTCGCGGGTGATCGGGAAGACGCTGAGCAGAGGGCACCGTCGCGTAAAACAACGTGAGTCCGCGGAATCGGCCGGACGGTGCTTCAGGCCGGATTTGAACCGGCGATGCCATTCTTAAAGTGCTATGTAGCACAGCGCTGCCTTTCCCAAGTGTGCTACGGAGACGCTGCTTAATACAGTGCTCATTATACATGATTAGAGTCTCGTGACTGCCGGCTACTGCGTGCGTGCGTGCGTAGGTCAAAGTCCGCTGATCGCGGCATTCCCCTATTTTGTAAAATTATTTTTTACTCCTCTGGGTGTTGCAATGGATATCAATGATTCATATGATTGCCCTCAGTAAAAAAAACACAAGAAACAGGACGCAGACAGTTACAAACACTCAGGTTCTGTGCTTCATAAGATGTCGCGGGCGATTGGGAAGACGCTGAGCAGAGGGCACCGTCGCGTAAAACTACGTGAGTCCGCGGAATCGGCCGGACGGTGCTTCAGGCCGGATTCGAACCGGCGATGCCATTCTTAAAGTGCTATGTAGCACAGCGCTGCCTTTCCCATGTGTGCTACGGAGAAGCTGATTAATGCAGTGCTCATTATACATGATTAGAGTCTCGTGACTGCCGGCTACTGCGTGCGTGCGTGCGTAGGTCAAAGTCCGCTGATCGCGGCATTCCCCTATTTTGTAAAATAATTTTTTACTCCTCTGGGTGTTGCAATGGATATCAATGATTCATAGGATTGCCCTCAGTAAAAAAACACAAGAAACAGGACGCAGACAGTTACAAACACTCAGGTTCTCTGCTTCATAAGATGTCGCGGGCGATCGGGAAGACGCTGAGCAGAGGGCACCATTGCGTAAAACAACGTGAGTCCGCGGAATCAGCCTGACGGTGCTTCAGGCCGGATTCGAACCTGCGATGCCATTCTTAAAGTGCTATGTAGCACAGCGCTGCCTTTCCCATGTGTGCTACGGAGAAGCTGATTAATGCAGTGCTCATTATACATGATTAGAGTCTCGGGACTGCCGGCTACTGCGTGCGTGCGTGCGTAGGTCAAAGTCCGCTGATCGCGGCATTCCCCTATTTTGTAAAATTATTTTTTACTCCTCTGGGTGTTGCAATGGATATCAATGATTCATAAGATTGCCCTCAGTAAAAAAAACACAAGAAACAGGACGCAAACAGTTACAAACACTCAGGTTCTCTGCTTCATAAGATGTCGCGGGCGATCGGGAAGACGCTGAGCAGAGGGCACCGTCGCGTAAAACAACGTGAGTCCGCGGAAACTGCCGGACGGTGCTTCAGGCCGGATTCGCACCGGCGATGCCATTCTTAAAGTGCTATGTAGCACAGCGCTGCCTTTCCCATGTGTGCTACGGAGACGCTGATTAATGCAGTGCTCATTATACATGATTAGAGTCTCGTGACTGCCGGCTACTGCGTGCGTGCGTAGGTCAAAGTCCGCTGATCGCGGCATTCCCCTATTTTGTAAAATTATTTTTTACTCCTCTGGGTGTTGCAATGGATATCAATGATTCATATGATTGCCCTCAGTAAAAAAACACAAGAAACAGGACGCAGACAGTTACAAACACTCAGGTTCTGTGCTTCATAAGATGTCGCGGGCGATTGGGAAGACGCTGAGCAGAGGGCACCGTCGCGTAAAACAACGCGCGTCGGCGAAATGGGCCGGATGGTGATTCATGCCGGATTCGAACCAGCGATGCTATTCTTAAAGTGCTATGTAGCACAGCGCTGCCTTTCCCATGTGTGCTACGGAGACGCTGATTAATACAGTGCTCATTATACATGATTAGAGTCTCGTGACTGCCGGCTACTGCGTGCGTGCGTGCATAGGTCAAAGTCCGCTGATCGCGGCATTCCCCTTTTTTGTAAAATTATTTTTTACTCCTCTGGGTGTTGCAATGGATATCAATGATTCATATGATTGCCCTCAGTAAAAAAAAAAAGAAACAGGACGCAGACAGTTACAAACACTCAGGTTCTCTGCTTCATAAGATGTCGCGGGCGATCGGGAAGACGCTGAGCAGAGGGTACCGTCGTGTAAAACAACGTGAGACAGCGGAATCGGCCGGATTCGAACCGGCGATGCCATTCTTAAAGTGCTATGTAGCACAGCGCTGCCTTTCCCATGTGTGCTACGGAGACGCTGATTAATGCAGTGCTCAGTATACATGATTAGAGTCTCGTGACTGCCGGCTACTGCGTGCATGCGTGTGTAGGTCAAAGTCCGCTGATTACTGCATTCCCCTATTTTGTAAAATTATTTTTTACTCCTCTGGGTGTTGCAATGGATATCATTGATTCATATGATTGCCCTCAGTAAAAAAACACAAGAAACAGGACGCAAACAGTTACAAACACTCAGGTTCTCTGCTTCATAAGATGTCGCGGGCGATCGGGAAGACGCTGAGCAGAGGGCACCGTCGCGTAAAACAACGTGAGTCCGCGGAAACTGCCGGACGGTGCTTCAGGCCGGATTCGAACCGGCGATGCCATTCTTAAAGTGCTATGTAGCACAGCGCTGCCTTTCCCATGTGTGCTACGGAGACGCTGATTAATGCAGTGCTCATTATACATGATTAGAGTGTCGTGACTGCCGGCTACTGCGTGCGTGCGTAGGTCAAAGTCCGCTGATCGCGGCATTCCCCTATTTTGTAAAATTATTTTTTACTCCTCTGGGTGTTGCAATGGATATCAATGATTCATATGATTGCCCTCAGTAAAAAAACACAAGAAACAGGACGCAAACACTCAGGTTCTCTGCTTCATAAGATGTCGCGGGCGATCGGGAAAACGCTGAGCAGAGGGCACCGTCGCGTAAAACAACGTGAGTCCGCGGAAACTGCCGGACGGTGCTTCAGGCCGAATTCGAACCGGCGATGCCATTCTTAAAGTGCTATGTAGCACAGCGCTGCCTTTCCCATGTGTGCTACGGAGACGCTGATTAATGCAGTGCTCATTATACATGATTAGAGTCTCGTGACTGCCGGCTACTGCGTGCGTGCGTAGGTCAAAGTCCGCTGATCGCGGCATTCCCCTATTTTGTAAAATTATTTTTTACTCCTCTGGGTGTTGCAATGGATATCATTGATTCATATGATTGCCCTCATTAAAAAAACACAAGAAACAGGACGCAAACAGTTACAAACACTCAGGTTCTCTGCTTCATAAGATGTCGCGGGCGATCGGGAAGACGCTGAGCAGAGGGCACCGTCGCGTAAAACAACGTGAGACAGCGGAATCGGCCGGATTCGAACCGGCGATGCCATTCTTAAAGTGCTATGTAGCACAGCGCTGCCTTTCCCATGTGTGCTACGGAGACGCTGATTAATGCAGTGCTCAGTATACATGATTAGAGTCTCGTGACTGCCGGCTACTGCGTGCATGCGTGTGTAGGTCAAAGTCCGCTGATTGCGGCATTCCCCTATTTTGTAAAATTATTTTTTACTCCTCTGGGTGTTGCAATGGATATCATTGATTCATATGATTGCCCTCAGTAAAAAAACACAAGAAACAGGACGCAAACAGTTACAAACACTCAGGTTCTCTGCTTCATAAGATGTCGCGGGCGATCGGGAAGACGCTGAGCAGAGGGCACCGTCGCGTAAAACAACATGAGACAGCGGAATCGGCCGGATTCGAACCGGCGATGCCATTCTTAAAGTGCTATGTAGCACAGCGCTGCCTTTCCCATGTGTGCTACGGAGATGCTGATTAATGCAGTGCTCAGTATACATGATTAGAGTCTCGTGACTGCCGGCTACTGCGTGCGTGCGTGTGTAGGTCAAAGTCCGCTGATCGCGGCATTCCCCTATTTTGTAAAATTATTTTTTACTCCTCTGGGTGTTGCAATGGATATCATTGATTCATATGATTGCCCTCAGTAAAAAAACACAAGAAACAGGACGCAAACAGTTACAAACACTCAGGTTCTCTGCTTCATAAGATGTCGCGGGTGATCGGGAAGACGCTGAGCAGAGGGCACCGTCGCGTAAAACAACGTGAGTCCGCGGAATCGGCCGGACGGTGCTTCAGGCCGGATTTGAACCGGCGATGCCATTCTTAAAGTGCTATGTAGCACAGCGCTGCCTTTCCCAAGTGTGCTACGGAGACGCTGCTTAATACAGTGCTCATTATACATGATTAGAGTCTCGTGACTGCCGGCTACTGCGTGCGTGCGTGCGTAGGTCAAAGTCCGCTGATCGCGGCATTCCCCTATTTTGTAAAATTATTTTTTACTCCTCTGGGTGTTGCAATGGATATCAATGATTCATATGATTGCCCTCAGTAAAAAAAACACAAGAAACAGGACGCAGACAGTTACAAACACTCAGGTTCTGTGCTTCATAAGATGTCGCGGGCGATTGGGAAGACGCTGAGCAGAGGGCACCGTCGCGTAAAACTACGTGAGTCCGCGGAATCGGCCGGACGGTGCTTCAGGCCGGATTCGAACCGGCGATGCCATTCTTAAAGTGCTATGTAGCACAGCGCTGCCTTTCCCATGTGTGCTACGGAGAAGCTGATTAATGCAGTGCTCATTATACATGATTAGAGTCTCGTGACTGCCGGCTACTGCGTGCGTGCGTGCGTAGGTCAAAGTCCGCTGATCGCGGCATTCCCCTATTTTGTAAAATAATTTTTTACTCCTCTGGGTGTTGCAATGGATATCAATGATTCATAGGATTGCCCTCAGTAAAAAAACACAAGAAACAGGACGCAGACAGTTACAAACACTCAGGTTCTCTGCTTCATAAGATGTCGCGGGCGATCGGGAAGACGCTGAGCAGAGGGCACCATTGCGTAAAACAACGTGAGTCCGCGGAATCAGCCTGACGGTGCTTCAGGCCGGATTCGAACCTGCGATGCCATTCTTAAAGTGCTATGTAGCACAGCGCTGCCTTTCCCATGTGTGCTACGGAGAAGCTGATTAATGCAGTGCTCATTATACATGATTAGAGTCTCGGGACTGCCGGCTACTGCGTGCGTGCGTGCGTAGGTCAAAGTCCGCTGATCGCGGCATTCCCCTATTTTGTAAAATTATTTTTTACTCCTCTGGGTGTTGCAATGGATATCAATGATTCATAAGATTGCCCTCAGTAAAAAAAACACAAGAAACAGGACGCAAACAGTTACAAACACTCAGGTTCTCTGCTTCATAAGATGTCGCGGGCGATCGGGAAGACGCTGAGCAGAGGGCACCGTCGCGTAAAACAACGTGAGTCCGCGGAAACTGCCGGACGGTGCTTCAGGCCGGATTCGCACCGGCGATGCCATTCTTAAAGTGCTATGTAGCACAGCGCTGCCTTTCCCATGTGTGCTACGGAGACGCTGATTAATGCAGTGCTCATTATACATGATTAGAGTCTCGTGACTGCCGGCTACTGCGTGCGTGCGTAGGTCAAAGTCCGCTGATCGCGGCATTCCCCTATTTTGTAAAATTATTTTTTACTCCTCTGGGTGTTGCAATGGATATCAATGATTCATATGATTGCCCTCAGTAAAAAAACACAAGAAACAGGACGCAGACAGTTACAAACACTCAGGTTCTGTGCTTCATAAGATGTCGCGGGCGATTGGGAAGACGCTGAGCAGAGGGCACCGTCGCGTAAAACAACGCGCGTCGGCGAAATGGGCCGGATGGTGATTCATGCCGGATTCGAACCAGCGATGCTATTCTTAAAGTGCTATGTAGCACAGCGCTGCCTTTCCCATGTGTGCTACGGAGACGCTGATTAATACAGTGCTCATTATACATGATTAGAGTCTCGTGACTGCCGGCTACTGCGTGCGTGCGTGCATAGGTCAAAGTCCGCTGATCGCGGCATTCCCCTTTTTTGTAAAATTATTTTTTACTCCTCTGGGTGTTGCAATGGATATCAATGATTCATATGATTGCCCTCAGTAAAAAAAAAAAGAAACAGGACGCAGACAGTTACAAACACTCAGGTTCTCTGCTTCATAAGATGTCGCGGGCGATCGGGAAGACGCTGAGCAGAGGGTACCGTCGTGTAAAACAACGTGAGACAGCGGAATCGGCCGGATTCGAACCGGCGATGCCATTCTTAAAGTGCTATGTAGCACAGCGCTGCCTTTCCCATGTGTGCTACGGAGACGCTGATTAATGCAGTGCTCAGTATACATGATTAGAGTCTCGTGACTGCCGGCTACTGCGTGCATGCGTGTGTAGGTCAAAGTCCGCTGATTACTGCATTCCCCTATTTTGTAAAATTATTTTTTACTCCTCTGGGTGTTGCAATGGATATCATTGATTCATATGATTGCCCTCAGTAAAAAAACACAAGAAACAGGACGCAAACAGTTACAAACACTCAGGTTCTCTGCTTCATAAGATGTCGCGGGCGATCGGGAAGACGCTGAGCAGAGGGCACCGTCGCGTAAAACAACGTGAGTCCGCGGAAACTGCCGGACGGTGCTTCAGGCCGGATTCGAACCGGCGATGCCATTCTTAAAGTGCTATGTAGCACAGCGCTGCCTTTCCCATGTGTGCTACGGAGACGCTGATTAATGCAGTGCTCATTATACATGATTAGAGTGTCGTGACTGCCGGCTACTGCGTGCGTGCGTAGGTCAAAGTCCGCTGATCGCGGCATTCCCCTATTTTGTAAAATTATTTTTTACTCCTCTGGGTGTTGCAATGGATATCAATGATTCATATGATTGCCCTCAGTAAAAAAACACAAGAAACAGGACGCAAACACTCAGGTTCTCTGCTTCATAAGATGTCGCGGGCGATCGGGAAAACGCTGAGCAGAGGGCACCGTCGCGTAAAACAACGTGAGTCCGCGGAAACTGCCGGACGGTGCTTCAGGCCGAATTCGAACCGGCGATGCCATTCTTAAAGTGCTATGTAGCACAGCGCTGCCTTTCCCATGTGTGCTACGGAGACGCTGATTAATGCAGTGCTCATTATACATGATTAGAGTCTCGTGACTGCCGGCTACTGCGTGCGTGCGTAGGTCAAAGTCCGCTGATCGCGGCATTCCCCTATTTTGTAAAATTATTTTTTACTCCTCTGGGTGTTGCAATGGATATCATTGATTCATATGATTGCCCTCATTAAAAAAACACAAGAAACAGGACGCAAACAGTTACAAACACTCAGGTTCTCTGCTTCATAAGATGTCGCGGGCGATCGGGAAGACGCTGAGCAGAGGGCACCGTCGCGTAAAACAACGTGAGTCCGCAGAATCGGCCAGCCGGTGCTTCAGGACGGATTCGAACCGGCGATGCCATTCTTAAAGAGCTATGTAGCACAGCGCTGCCTTTCCCATGTGTGCTACGGAGAAGCTGATTAATGCAGTGCTCATTATACATGATTAGAGTCTCGTGACTGCCGGCTACTGCGTTCGTGCGTGCGTAGGTCAAAGTCCGCTGATCGCGGCATTCCCCTATTTTGTAAAATTATTTTTTACTCCTCTGGGTGTTGCAATGGATATCAATGATTCATATGATTGCCCTCAGTAAAAAAACACAAGAAACAGGACGCAGACAGTTACAAACACTCAGGTTCTCTGCTTCATAAGATGTCGCGGGCGATCGGGAAGACGCTGAGCAGAGGGCACCGTCGCGTAAAACAACGTGAGTCCGCGGAAACTGCCGGACGGTGCTTCAGGCCGGATTCGCACCGGCGATGCCATTCTTAAAGTGCTATGTAGCACAGCGCTGCCTTTCCCATGTGTGCTACGGAGAAGCTGATTAATGCAGTGCTCATTATACATGATTAGAGTCTCGTGACTGCCGGCTACTGCGTGCGTGCGTGCGTAGGTCAAAGTCCGCTGATCGCGGCATTCCCCTATTTTGTAAAATAATTTTTTACTCCTCTGGGTGTTGCAATGGATATCAATGATTCATAGGATTGCCCTCAGTAAAAAAACACAAGAAACAGGACGCAGACAGTTACAAACACTCAGGTTCTCTGCTTCATAAGATGTCGCGGGCGATCGGGAAGACGCTGAGCAGAGGGCACCATTGCGTAAAACAACGTGAGTCCGCGGAATCAGCCTGACGGTGCTTCAGGCCGGATTTGAACCTGCGATGCCATTCTTAAAGTGCTATGTAGCACAGCGCTGCCTTTCCCATGTGTGCTACGGAGAAGCTGATTAATGCAGTGCTCATTATACATGATTAGAGTCTCGGGACTGCCGGCTACTGCGTGCGTGCGTGCGTAGGTCAAAGTCCGCTGATCGCGGCATTCCCCTATTTTGTAAAATTATTTTTTACTCCTCTGGGTGTTGCAATGGATATCAATGATTCATAAGATTGCCCTCAGTAAAAAAAACACAAGAAACAGGACGCAAACAGTTACAAACACTCAGGTTCTCTGCTTCATAAGATGTCGCGGGCGATCGGGAAGACGCTGAGCAGAGGGCACCGTCGCGTAAAACAACGTGAGTCCGCGGAATCGGCAGGACGGTGTTTCAGGCCGGATTCGAACCGGCGATGCCATTCTTTAAGTGCTATGTAGCACAGCGTTGCCTTTCCCATGTGTGCTACGGAGAAGCTGATGAATGCAGTGCTCATTATACATGATTAGAGTCTCGGGACTGCCGGCTACTGCGTGCGTGCGTGCGTAGGTCAAAGTCCGCTGATCGCGGCATTCCCCTATTTTGTACAATTATTTTTTACTCCTCTGGGTGTTGCAATGGATATCAATGATTCATAAGATTGCCCTCAGTAAAAAAAACACAAGAAACAGGACGCAAACAGTTACAAACACTCAGGTTCTCTGCTTCATAAGATGTCGCGGGCGATCGGGAAGACGCTGAGCAGAGGGCACCGTCGCGTAAAACAACGTGAGTCCGCGGAATCGGCAGGACGGTGTTTCAGGCCGGATTCGAACCGGCGATGCCATTCTTTAAGTGCTATGTAGCACAGCGTTGCCTTTCCCATGTGTGCTACGGAGAAGCTGATGAATGCAGTGCTCATTATACATGATTAGAGTCTCGTGACTGCCGGCTACTGCGTGCGTGCGTAGGTCAAAGTCCGCTGATCGCGGCATTCCCCTATTTTGTAAAATTATTTTTTACTCCTCTGGGTGTTGCAATGGATATCAATGATTCATATGATTGCCCTCAGTAAAAAAACACAAGAAACAGGACGCAAACACTCAGGTTCTCTGCTTCATAAGATGTCGCGGGCGATCGGGAAAACGCTGAGCAGAGGGCACCGTCGCGTAAAACAACGTGAGTCTGCGGAAACTGCCGGACGGTGCTTCAGGCCGAATTCGAACCGGCGATGCCATTCTTAAAGTGCTATGTAGCACAGCGCTGTCTTTCCCATGTGTGCTACGGAGACGCTGATTAATGCAGTGCTCATTATACATGATTAGAGTCTCGTGACTGCCGGCTACTGCGTGCGTGCGTGCGTAGGTCAAAGTCCGCTGATCGCGGCATTCCCCTATTTTGTAAAATTATTTTTTACTCCTCTGGGTGTTGCAATGGATATCAATGATTCATATGATTGCCCTCAGTAAAAAAACACAAGAAACAGGACGCAAACAGTTACAAACACTCAGGTTCTCTGCTTCATAAGATGTCGCGGGCGATCGGGAAGACGCTGAGCAGAGGGCACCGTCGCGTAAAACAACGTGAGACAGCGGAATCGGCCGGATTCGAACCGGCGATGCCATTCTTAAAGTGCTATGTAGCACAGCGCTGCCTTTCCCATGTGTGCTACGGAGACGCTGATTAATGCAGTGCTCATTATACATGATTAGAGTCTCGTGACTGCCGGCTACTGCGTGCGTGCATAGGTCAAAGTCCGCTGATCGCGGCATTCCCCTATTTTGTAAAATTATTTTTTACTCCTCTGGGTGTTGCAATGGATATCAATGATTCATATGATTGCCCTCAGTAAAAAAACACAAGAAACAGGACGCAAACAGTTACAAACACTCAGGTTCTCTGCTTCATAAGATGTCGCGGGCGATCGGGAAGACGCTGAGCAGAGGGCACCGTCGCGTAAAACAACGTGAGTCCGCGGAAACTGCCGGACGGTGCTTCAGGCCGGATTCGCACCGGCGATGCCATTCTTAAAGTGCTATGTAGCACAGCGCTGCCTTTCCCATGTGTGCTACGGAGACGCTGATTAATGCAGTGCTCATTATACATGATTAGAGTCTCGTGACTGCCGGCTACTGCGTGCGTGCATAGGTCAAAGTCCGCTGATCGCGGCATTCCCCTATTTTGTAAAATTATTTTTTACTCCTCTGGGTGTTGCAATGGATATCAATGATTCATATGATTGCCCTCAGTAAAAAAACACAAGAAACAGGACGCAGACAGTTACAAACACTCAGGTTCTCTGCTTCATAAGATGTCGCGGGCGATCGGGAAGACGCTGAGCAGAGGGCACCGTCGCGTAAAACAACGTGCGTCGGCGAAATCGGCCGGACGGTGATTCATGCCGGATTCGAACCAGCGATGCTATTCTTAAAGTGCTATGTAGCACAGCGCTGCCTTTCCCATGTGTGCTACGGAGACGCTGATTAATACAGTGCTCATTATACATGATTAGAGTCTCGTGACTGCCGGCTACTGCGTGCGTGCGTGCGTAGGTCAAAGTCCGCTGATCGCGGCATTCCCCTTTTTTGTAAAATTATTTTTTACTCCTCTGGGTGTTGCAATGAATATCAATGATTCATATGATTGCCCTCAGTAAAAAAAAAAAGAAACAGGACGCAGACAGTTACAAACACTCAGGTTCTCTGCTTCATAAGATGTCGCGGGCGATCGGGAAGACGCTGAGCAGAGGGCACCGTCGCGTAAAACAACGTGAGACAGCGGAATCGGCCGGATTCGAACCGGCGATGCCATTCTTAAAGTGCTATGTAGCACAGCGCTGCCTTTCCCATGTGTGCTAAGGAGACGCTGATTAATGCAGTGCTCAGTATACATGATTAGAGTCTCGTGACTGCCGGCTACTGCGTGCATGCGTGTGTAGGTCAAAGTCCGCTGATTGCGGCATTCCCCTATTTTGTAAAATTATTTTATACTCCTCTGGGTGTTGCAATGGATATCATTGATTCATATGATTGCCCTCAGTAAAAAAACACAAGAAACAGGACGCAAACACTCAGGTTCTCTGCTTCATAAGATGTCGCGGGCGATCGGGAAAACGCTGAGCAGAGGGCACCGTCGCGTAAAACAACGTGAGTCCGCGGAAACTGCCGGACGGTGCTTCAGGCCGGATTCGAACCGGCGATGCCATTCTTAACGTGCAATGTCGGACAGCGCTGCCTTTCCCATGTGTGCTACGGAGACGCTGATTAATGCAGTGCTCATTATACATGATTAGAGTCTCGTGACTGCCGGCTACTGCGTGCGTGCGTGCGTAGGTCAAAGTCCGCTGATCGCGGCATTCCCCTATTTTGTAAAATTATTTTTTACTCCTCTGGGTGTTGCAATGGATATCAATGATTCATATGATTGCCCTCAGTAAAAAAACACAAGAAACAGGACGCAAACAGTTACAAACACTCAGGTTCTCTGCTTCATAAGATGTCGCGGGCGATCGGGAAGACGCTGAGCAGAGGGCACCGTCGCGTAAAACAACGTGAGACAGCGGAATCGGCCGGATTCGAACCGGCGATGCCATTCTTAAAGTGCTATGTAGCACAGCGCTGCCTTTCCCATGTGTGCTACGGAGACGCTGATTAATGCAGTGCTCATTATACATGATTAGAGTCTCGTGACTGCCGGCTACTGCGTGCGTGCATAGGTCAAAGTCCGCTGATCGCGGCATTCCCCTATTTTGTAAAATTATTTTTTACTCCTCTGGGTGTTGCAATGGATATCAATGATTCATATGATTGCCCTCAGTAAAAAAACACAAGAAACAGGACGCAAACAGTTACAAACACTCAGGTTCTCTGCTTCATAAGATGTCGCGGGCGATCGGGAAGACGCTGAGCAGAGGGCACCGTTGCGTAAAACAACGTGAGTCCGCGGAATCAGCCGGAAGGTGCTTCAGGCCGGATTCGAACTGGCGATGCCATTCTTAAAGTGCTATGTAGCACAGCGCTGCCTTTCCCATGTGTGCTTCAGAGAAGCTGATTAATACAGTGCTCATTATACATGATTAGAGTCTCGTGACTGCCGGCTACTGCGTGCGTGCGTGCGTAGGTCAAAGTCCGCTGATCGCGGCATTCCCCTATTTTGTAAAATAATTTTTTACTCCTCTGGGTGTTGCAATGGATATCAATGATTCATAGGATTGCCCTCAGTAAAAAAACACAAGAAACAGGACGCAGACAGTTACAAACACTCAGGTTCTCTGCTTCATAAGATGTCGCGGGCGATCGGGAAGACGCTGAGCAGAGGGCACCATTGCGTAAAACAACGTGAGTCCGCGGAATCAGCCTGACGGTGCTTCAGGCCGGATTCGAACCTGCGATGCCATTCTTAAAGTGCTATGTAGCACAGCGCTGCCTTTCCCATGTGTGCTACGGAGAAGCTGATTAATGCAGTGCTCATTATACATGATTAGAGTCTCGGGACTGCCGGCTACTGCGTGCGTGCGTGCGTAGGTCAAAGTCCGCTGATCGCGGCATTCCCCTATTTTGTAAAATTATTTTTTACTCCTCTGGGTGTTGCAATGGATATCAATGATTCATAAGATTGCCCTCAGTAAAAAAAACACAAGAAACAGGACGCAAACAGTTACAAACACTCAGGTTCTCTGCTTCATAAGATGTCGCGGGCGATCGGGAAGACGCTGAGCAGAGGGCACCGTCGCGTAAAACAACGTGAGTCCGCGGAAACTGCCGGACGGTGCTTCAGGCCGGATTCGCACCGGCGATGCCATTCTTAAAGTGCTATGTAGCACAGCGCTGCCTTTCCCATGTGTGCTACGGAGACGCTGATTAATGCAGTGCTCATTATACATGATTAGAGTCTCGTGACTGCCGGCTACTGCGTGCGTGCGTAGGTCAAAGTCCGCTGATCGCGGCATTCCCCTATTTTGTAAAATTATTTTTTACTCCTCTGGGTGTTGCAATGGATATCAATGATTCATATGATTGCCCTCAGTAAAAAAACACAAGAAACAGGACGCAGACAGTTACAAACACTCAGGTTCTGTGCTTCATAAGATGTCGCGGGCGATTGGGAAGACGCTGAGCAGAGGGCACCGTCGCGTAAAACAACGCGCGTCGGCGAAATGGGCCGGATGGTGATTCATGCCGGATTCGAACCAGCGATGCTATTCTTAAAGTGCTATGTAGCACAGCGCTGCCTTTCCCATGTGTGCTACGGAGACGCTGATTAATACAGTGCTCATTATACATGATTAGAGTCTCGTGACTGCCGGCTACTGCGTGCGTGCGTGCATAGGTCAAAGTCCGCTGATCGCGGCATTCCCCTTTTTTGTAAAATTATTTTTTACTCCTCTGGGTGTTGCAATGGATATCAATGATTCATATGATTGCCCTCAGTAAAAAAAAAAAGAAACAGGACGCAGACAGTTACAAACACTCAGGTTCTCTGCTTCATAAGATGTCGCGGGCGATCGGGAAGACGCTGAGCAGAGGGTACCGTCGTGTAAAACAACGTGAGACAGCGGAATCGGCCGGATTCGAACCGGCGATGCCATTCTTAAAGTGCTATGTAGCACAGCGCTGCCTTTCCCATGTGTGCTACGGAGACGCTGATTAATGCAGTGCTCAGTATACATGATTAGAGTCTCGTGACTGCCGGCTACTGCGTGCATGCGTGTGTAGGTCAAAGTCCGCTGATTACTGCATTCCCCTATTTTGTAAAATTATTTTTTACTCCTCTGGGTGTTGCAATGGATATCATTGATTCATATGATTGCCCTCAGTAAAAAAACACAAGAAACAGGACGCAAACAGTTACAAACACTCAGGTTCTCTGCTTCATAAGATGTCGCGGGCGATCGGGAAGACGCTGAGCAGAGGGCACCGTCGCGTAAAACAACGTGAGTCCGCGGAAACTGCCGGACGGTGCTTCAGGCCGGATTCGAACCGGCGATGCCATTCTTAAAGTGCTATGTAGCACAGCGCTGCCTTTCCCATGTGTGCTACGGAGACGCTGATTAATGCAGTGCTCATTATACATGATTAGAGTGTCGTGACTGCCGGCTACTGCGTGTGTGCGTAGGTCAAAGTCCGCTGATCGCGGCATTCCCCTATTTTGTAAAATTATTTTTTACTCCTCTGGGTGTTGCAATGGATATCAATGATTCATATGATTGCCCTCAGTAAAAAAACACAAGAAACAGGACGCAAACACTCAGGTTCTCTGCTTCATAAGATGTCGCGGGCGATCGGGAAAACGCTGAGCAGAGGGCACCGTCGCGTAAAACAACGTGAGTCCGCGGAAACTGCCGGACGGTGCTTCAGGCCGAATTCGAACCGGCGATGCCATTCTTAAAGTGCTATGTAGCACAGCGCTGCCTTTCCCATGTGTGCTACGGAGACGCTGATTAATGCAGTGCTCATTATACATGATTAGAGTCTCGTGACTGCCGGCTACTGCGTGCGTGCGTAGGTCAAAGTCCGCTGATCGCGGCATTCCCCTATTTTGTAAAATTATTTTTTACTCCTCTGGGTGTTGCAATGGATATCATTGATTCATATGATTGCCCTCATTAAAAAAACACAAGAAACAGGACGCAAACAGTTACAAACACTCAGGTTCTCTGCTTCATAAGATGTCGCGGGCGATCGGGAAGACGCTGAGCAGAGGGCACCGTCGCGTAAAACAACGTGAGTCCGCAGAATCGGCCAGCCGGTGCTTCAGGACGGATTCGAACCGGCGATGCCATTCTTAAAGAGCTATGTAGCACAGCGCTGCCTTTCCCATGTGTGCTACGGAGAAGCTGATTAATGCAGTGCTCATTATACATGATTAGAGTCTCGTGACTGCCGGCTACTGCGTTCGTGCGTGCGTAGGTCAAAGTCCGCTGATCGCGGCATTCCCCTATTTTGTAAAATTATTTTTTACTCCTCTGGGTGTTGCAATGGATATCAATGATTCATATGATTGCCCTCAGTAAAAAAACACAAGAAACAGGACGCAGACAGTTACAAACACTCAGGTTCTCTGCTTCATAAGATGTCGCGGGCGATCGGGAAGACGCTGAGCAGAGGGCACCGTCGCGTAAAACAACGTGAGTCCGCGGAAACTGCCGGACGGTGCTTCAGGCCGGATTCGCACCGGCGATGCCATTCTTAAAGTGCTATGTAGCACAGCGCTGCCTTTCCCATGTGTGCTACGGAGACGCTGATTAATGCAGTGCTCATTATACATGATTAGAGTCTCGTGACTGCCGGCTACTGCGTGCGTGCGTAGGTCAAAGTCCGCTGATCGCGGCATTCCCCTATTTTGTAAAATTATTTTTTACTCCTCTGGGTGTTGCAATGGATATCAATGATTCATATGATTGCCCTCAGTAAAAAAACACAAGAAACAGGACGCAGACAGTTACAAACACTCAGGTTCTGTGCTTCATAAGATGTCGCGGGCGATTGGGAAGACGCTGAGCAGAGGGCACCGTCGCGTAAAACAACGCGCGTCGGCGAAATGGGCCGGATGGTGATTCATGCCGGATTCGAACCAGCGATGCTATTCTTAAAGTGCTATGTAGCACAGCGCTGCCTTTCCCATGTGTGCTACGGAGACGCTGATTAATACAGTGCTCATTATACATGATTAGAGTCTCGTGACTGCCGGCTACTGCGTGCGTGCGTGCGTAGGTCAAAGACCGCTGATCGCGGCATTCCCCTTTTTTGTAAAATTATTTTTTACTCCTCTGGGTGTTGCAATGGATATCAATGATTCATATGATTGCCCTCAGTAAAAAAACACAAGAAACAGGACGCAGACAGTTACAAACACTCAGGTTCTGTGCTTCATAAGATGTCGCGGGCGATTGGGAAGACGCTGAGCAGAGGGCACCGTCGCGTAAAACAACGCGCGTCGGCGAAATGGGCCGGATGGTGTTTCATGCCGGATTCGAACCAGCGATGCTATTCTTAAAGTGCTATGTAGCACAGCGCTGCCTTTCCCATGTGTGCTACGGAGACGCTGATTAATACAGTGCTCATTATACATGATTAGAGTCTCGTGACTGCCGGCTACTGCGTGCGTGCGTGCGTAGGTCAAAGTCCGCTGATCGCGGCATTCCCCTTTTTTGTAAAATTATTTTTTACTCCTCTGGGTGTTGCAATGGATATCAATGATTCATATGATTGCCCTCAGTAAAAAAAAAAAGAAACAGGACGCAGACAGTTACAAACACTCAGGTTCTCTGCTTCATAAGATGTCGCGGGCGATCGGGAAGACGCTGAGCAGAGGGTACCGTCGTGTAAAACAACGTGAGACAGCGGAATCGGCCGGATTCGAACCGGCGATGCCATTCTTAAAGTGCTATGTAGCACAGCGCTGCCTTTCCCATGTGTGCTACGGAGACGCTGATTAATGCAGTGCTCAGTATACATGATTAGAGTCTCGTGACTGCCGGCTACTGCGTGCATGCGTGTGTAGGTCAAAGTCCGCTGATTACTGCATTCCCCTATTTTGTAAAATTATTTTTTACTCCTCTGGGTGTTGCAATGGATATCATTGATTCATATGATTGCCCTCAGTAAAAAAACACAAGAAACAGGACGCAAACAGTTACAAACACTCAGGTTCTCTGCTTCATAAGATGTCGCGGGCGATCGGGAAGACGCTGAGCAGAGGGCACCGTCGCGTAAAACAACGTGAGTCCGCGGAAACTGCCGGACGGTGCTTCAGGCCGGATTCGAACCGGCGATGCCATTCTTAAAGTGCTATGTAGCACAGCGCTGCCTTTCCCATGTGTGCTACGGAGACGCTGATTAATGCAGTGCTCATTATACATGATTAGAGTCTCGTGACTGCCGGCTACTGCGTGCGTGCGTAGGTCAAAGTCCGCTGATCGCGGCATTCCCCTATTTTGTAAAATTATTTTTTACTCCTCTGGGTGTTGCAATGGATATCAATGATTCATATGATTGCCCTCAGTAAAAAAACACAAGAAACAGGACGCAGACAGTTACAAACACTCAGGTTCTGTGCTTCATAAGATGTCGCGGGCGATTGGGAAGACGCTGAGCAGAGGGCACCGTCGCGTAAAACAACGCGCGTCGGCGAAATGGGCCGGATGGTGATTCATGCCGGATTCGAACCAGCGATGCTATTCTTAAAGTGCTATGTAGCACAGCGCTGCCTTTCCCATGTGTGCTACGGAGACGCTGATTAATACAGTGCTCATTATACATGATTAGAGTCTCGTGACTGCCGGCTACTGCGTGCGTGCGTGCGTAGGTCAAAGACCGCTGATCGCGGCATTCCCCTTTTTTGTAAAATTATTTTTTACTCCTCTGGGTGTTGCAATGGATATCAATGATTCATATGATTGCCCTCAGTAAAAAAACACAAGAAACAGGACGCAGACAGTTACAAACACTCAGGTTCTGTGCTTCATAAGATGTCGCGGGCGATTGGGAAGACGCTGAGCAGAGGGCACCGTCGCGTAAAACAACGCGCGTCGGCGAAATGGGCCGGATGGTGTTTCATGCCGGATTCGAACCAGCGATGCTATTCTTAAAGTGCTATGTAGCACAGCGCTGCCTTTCCCATGTGTGCTACGGAGACGCTGATTAATACAGTGCTCATTATACATGATTAGAGTCTCGTGACTGCCGGCTACTGCGTGCGTGCGTGCGTAGGTCAAAGTCCGCTGATCGCGGCATTCCCCTTTTTTGTAAAATTATTTTTTACTCCTCTGGGTGTTGCAATGGATATCAATGATTCATATGATTGCCCTCAGTAAAAAAAAAAAGAAACAGGACGCAGACAGTTACAAACACTCAGGTTCTCTGCTTCATAAGATGTCGCGGGCGATCGGGAAGACGCTGAGCAGAGGGTACCGTCGTGTAAAACAACGTGAGACAGCGGAATCGGCCGGATTCGAACCGGCGATGCCATTCTTAAAGTGCTATGTAGCACAGCGCTGCCTTTCCCATGTGTGCTACGGAGACGCTGATTAATGCAGTGCTCAGTATACATGATTAGAGTCTCGTGACTGCCGGCTACTGCGTGCATGCGTGTGTAGGTCAAAGTCCGCTGATTACTGCATTCCCCTATTTTGTAAAATTATTTTTTACTCCTCTGGGTGTTGCAATGGATATCATTGATTCATATGATTGCCCTCAGTAAAAAAACACAAGAAACAGGACGCAAACAGTTACAAACACTCAGGTTCTCTGCTTCATAAGATGTCGCGGGCGATCGGGAAGACGCTGAGCAGAGGGCACCGTCGCGTAAAACAACGTGAGTCCGCGGAAACTGCCGGACGGTGCTTCAGGCCGGATTCGAACCGGCGATGCCATTCTTAAAGTGCTATGTAGCACAGCGCTGCCTTTCCCATGTGTGCTACGGAGACGCTGATTAATGCAGTGCTCATTATACATGATTAGAGTCTCGTGACTGCCGGCTACTGCGTGCGTGCGTAGGTCAAAGTCCGCTGATCGCGGCATTCCCCTATTTTGTAAAATTATTTTTTACTCCTCTGGGTGTTGCAATGGATATCAATGATTCATATGATTGCCCTCAGTAAAAAAACACAAGAAACAGGACGCAAACACTCAGGTTCTCTGCTTCATAAGATGTCGCGGGCGATCGGGAAAACGCTGAGCAGAGGGCACCGTCGCGTAAAACAACGTGAGTCCGCGGAAACTGCCGGACGGTGCTTCAGGCCGAATTCGAACCGGCGATGCCATTCTTAAAGTGCTATGTAGCACAGCGCTGCCTTTCCCATGTGTGCTACGGAGACGCTGATTAATGCAGTGCTCATTATACATGATTAGAGTCTCGTGACTGCCGGCTACTGCGTGCGTGCGTAGGTCAAAGTCCGCTGATCGCGGCATTCCCCTATTTTGTAAAATTATTTTTTACTCCTCTGGGTGTTGCAATGGATATCATTGATTCATATGATTGCCCTCAGTAAAAAACCACAAGAAACAGGACGCAAACAGTTACAAACACTCAGGTTCTCTGCTTCATAAGATGTCCGGGCGATCGGGAAGACGCTGAGCAGAGGGCACCGTCGCGTAAAACAACGTGAGTCCGCGGAAACTGCCGGACGGTGCTTCAGGCCGGAATCGAACCGGCGATGCCATTCTTAAAGTGCTATGTAGCACAGCGCTGCCTTTCCCATGTGTGCTACGGAGACGCTGATTAATGCAGTGCTCATTATACATGATTAGAGTCTCGTGACTGCCGGCTACTGCGTGCGTGCGTGCGTAGGTCTAAGTCCGCTGATCACGGCATTCCCCTATTTTGTAAAATTATTTTTTACTCCTCTGGGTGTTGCAATGGATATCAATGATTCATATGATTGCCCTCAGTAAAAAAACACAAGAAACAGGACGCAAACAGTTACAAACACTCAGGTTCTCTGCTTCATAAGATGTCGCGGGCGATCGGGAAGACGCTGAGCAGAGGGCACCGTCGCGTAAAACAACGTGAGACAGCGGAATCGGCCGGATTCGAACCGGCGATGCCATTCTTAAAGTGCTATGTAGCACAGCGCTGCCTTTCCCATGTGTGCTACGGAGACGCTGATTAATGCAGTGCTCAGTATACATGATTAGAGTCTCGTGACTGCCGGCTACTGCGTGCATGCGTGTGTAGGTCAAAGTCCGCTGATTGCGGCATTCCCCTATTTTGTAAAATTATTTTTTACTCCTCTGGGTGTTGCAATGGATATCATTGATTCATATGATTGCCCTCAGTAAAAAAACACAAGAAACAGGACGCAAACAGTTACAAACACTCAGGTTCTCTGCTTCATAAGATGTCGCGGGCGATCGGGAAGACGCTGAGCAGAGGGCACCGTCGCGTAAAACAACATGAGACAGCGGAATCGGCCGGATTCGAACCGGCGATGCCATTCTTAAAGTGCTATGTAGCACAGCGCTGCCTTTCCCATGTGTGCTACGGAGATGCTGATTAATGCAGTGCTCAGTATACATGATTAGAGTCTCGTGACTGCCGGCTACTGCGTGCGTGCGTGTGTAGGTCAAAGTCCGCTGATCGCGGCATTCCCCTATTTTGTAAAATTATTTTTTACTCCTCTGGGTGTTGCAATGGATATCATTGATTCATATGATTGCCCTTAGTAAAAAAACACAAGAAACAGGACGCAAACAGTTACAAACACTCAGGTTCTCTGCTTCATAAGATGTCGCGGGCGATCGGGAAGACGCTGAGCAGAGGGCACCGTCGCCTAAAACAACGTGAGTCCGCGGAAACTGCCGGACGGTGCTTCAGGCCGGATTCGCACCGGCGATGCCATTCTTAAAGTGCTATGTAGCACAGCGCTGCCTTTCCCATGTGTGCTACGGAGACGCTGATTAATGCAGTGCTCATTATACATGATTAGAGTCTCGTGACTGCCGGCTACTGCGTGCGTGCGTAGGTCAAAGTCCGCTGATCGCGGCATTCCCCTATTTTGTAAAATTATTTTTTACTCCTCTGGGTGTTGCAATGGATATCAATGATTCATATGATTGCCCTCAGTAAAAAAACACAAGAAACAGGACGCAAACACTCAGGTTCTCTGCTTCATAAGATGTCGCGGGCGATCGGGAAAACGCTGAGCAGAGGGCACCGTCGCGTAAAACAACGTGAGTCCGCGCGGAAACTGCCGGACGGTGCTTCAGGCCGAATTCGAACCGGCGATGCCATTCTTAAAGTGCTATGTAGCACAGCGCTGCCTTTCCCATGTGTGCTACGGAGACGCTGATTAATGCAGTGCTCATTATACATGATTAGAGTCTCGTGACTGCCGGCTACTGCGTGCGTGCGTAGGTCAAAGTCCGCTGATCGCGGCATTCCCCTATTTTGTAAAATTATTTTTTACTCCTCTGGGTGTTGCAATGGATATCAATGATTCATATGATTGCCCTCAGTAAAAAAACACAAGAAACAGGACGCAAACAGTTACAAACACTCAGGTTCTCTGCTTCATAAGATGTCACGGGCGATCGGGAAGACGCTGAGCAGAGGGCACCGTCGCGTAAAACAACGTGAGACAGCGGAATCGGCCGGATTCGAACCGGCGATGCCATTCTTAAAGTGCTATGTAGCACAGCGCTGCCTTTCCCATGTGTGCTACGGAGACGCTGATTAATGCAGTGCTCATTATACATGATTAGAGTCTCGTGACTGCCGGCTACTGCGTGCGTGCATAGGTCAAAGTCCGCTGATCGCGGCATTCCCCTATTTTGTAAAATTATTTTTTACTCCTCTGGGTGTTGCAATGGATATCAATGATTCATATGATTGCCCTCAGTAAAAAAGCAAAAGAAACAGGACGCAAACAGTTACAAACTCTGCTTCATAAGATGTCGCGGGCGATCGGGAAGACGCTAAGCAGAGGGCACGTAGCGTAAAACAACGCGAGACAGCGGAAACGGCCAGACGGTCTTTCAGGCCGGATTCGAACCTGCGATGACATTCTTAAAGTGCTATGTAGCACAGCGCTGCCTTTCCCAGGTGTGCTACGGAGAAGCTGATTAATGCAGTGCTCATTATACATGATTAGAGTCTCGTGACTGCCGGCTACTGCGTGCGTGCGTGCGTAGGTCAAAGTCCGCTGATCGCGGCATTCCCCTATTTTGTAAAATAATTTTTTACTCCTCTGGGTGTTGCAATGGATATCAATGATTCATATGATTGCCCTCAGTAAAAAAACACAAGAAACAGGACGCAAACAGTTACAAACACTCAGGTTGTCTGCTTCATAAGATGTCGCGGGCGATCGGGAAGACGCTGAGCAGAGGGCACCGTGGCGTGAAACAACGTGAGACAGCGGAATCGGCCGGATTCGATCCGACGATGCCATTCTTAAAGTGCTATGTAGCACAGCGCTGCCTTTCCCATGTGTGCTACGGAGACGCTGATTAATGCAGTGCTCAGTATACATGATTAGAGTCTCGTGACTGCCGGCTACTGCGTGCGTGCGTGCGTAGGTCAAAGTCCGCTGATCGCGGCATTCCCCTATTTTGTAAAATTATTTTTTACTCCTCTGGGTGTTGCAATGGATATCATTGATTCATATGATTGCCCTCAGTAAAAAAACACAAGAAACAGGACGCAAACAGTTACAAACACTCAGGTTCTCTGCTTCATAAGATGTCGCGGGTGATCGGGAAGACGCTGAGCAGAGGGCACCGTCGCGTAAAACAACGTGAGTCCGCGGAATCGGCCGGACGGTGCTTCAGGCCGGATTTGAACCGGCGATGCCATTCTTAAAGTGCTATGTAGCACAGCGCTGCCTTTCCCAAGTGTGCTACGGAGACGCTGCTTAATACAGTGCTCATTATACATGATTAGAGTCTCGTGACTGCCGGCTACTGCGTGCGTGCGTGCGTAGGTCAAAGTCCGCTGATCGCGGCATTCCCCTATTTTGTAAAATTATTTTTTACTCCTCTGGGTGTTGCAATGGATATCAATGATTCATATGATTGCCCTCAGTAAAAAAAACACAAGAAACAGGACGCAGACAGTTACAAACACTCAGGTTCTGTGCTTCATAAGATGTCGCGGGCGATTGGGAAGACGCTGAGCAGAGGGCACCGTCGCGTAAAACTACGTGAGTCCGCGGAATCGGCCGGACGGTGCTTCAGGCCGGATTCGAACCGGCGATGCCATTCTTAAAGTGCTATGTAGCACAGCGCTGCCTTTCCCATGTGTGCTACGGAGAAGCTGATTAATGCAGTGCTCATTATACATGATTAGAGTCTCGTGACTGCCGGCTACTGCGTGCGTGCGTGCGTAGGTCAAAGTCCGCTGATCGCGGCATTCCCCTATTTTGTAAAATAATTTTTTACTCCTCTGGGTGTTGCAATGGATATCAATGATTCATAGGATTGCCCTCAGTAAAAAAACACAAGAAACAGGACGCAGACAGTTACAAACACTCAGGTTCTCTGCTTCATAAGATGTCGCGGGCGATCGGGAAGACGCTGAGCAGAGGGCACCATTGCGTAAAACAACGTGAGTCCGCGGAATCAGCCTGACGGTGCTTCAGGCCGGATTCGAACCTGCGATGCCATTCTTAAAGTGCTATGTAGCACAGCGCTGCCTTTCCCATGTGTGCTACGGAGAAGCTGATTAATGCAGTGCTCATTATACATGATTAGAGTCTCGGGACTGCCGGCTACTGCGTGCGTGCGTGCGTAGGTCAAAGTCCGCTGATCGCGGCATTCCCCTATTTTGTAAAATTATTTTTTACTCCTCTGGGTGTTGCAATGGATATCAATGATTCATAAGATTGCCCTCAGTAAAAAAAACACAAGAAACAGGACGCAAACAGTTACAAACACTCAGGTTCTCTGCTTCATAAGATGTCGCGGGCGATCGGGAAGACGCTGAGCAGAGGGCACCGTCGCGTAAAACAACGTGAGTCCGCGGAAACTGCCGGACGGTGCTTCAGGCCGGATTCGCACCGGCGATGCCATTCTTAAAGTGCTATGTAGCACAGCGCTGCCTTTCCCATGTGTGCTACGGAGACGCTGATTAATGCAGTGCTCATTATACATGATTAGAGTCTCGTGACTGCCGGCTACTGCGTGCGTGCGTAGGTCAAAGTCCGCTGATCGCGGCATTCCCCTATTTTGTAAAATTATTTTTTACTCCTCTGGGTGTTGCAATGGATATCAATGATTCATATGATTGCCCTCAGTAAAAAAACACAAGAAACAGGACGCAGACAGTTACAAACACTCAGGTTCTGTGCTTCATAAGATGTCGCGGGCGATTGGGAAGACGCTGAGCAGAGGGCACCGTCGCGTAAAACAACGCGCGTCGGCGAAATGGGCCGGATGGTGATTCATGCCGGATTCGAACCAGCGATGCTATTCTTAAAGTGCTATGTAGCACAGCGCTGCCTTTCCCATGTGTGCTACGGAGACGCTGATTAATACAGTGCTCATTATACATGATTAGAGTCTCGTGACTGCCGGCTACTGCGTGCGTGCGTGCATAGGTCAAAGTCCGCTGATCGCGGCATTCCCCTTTTTTGTAAAATTATTTTTTACTCCTCTGGGTGTTGCAATGGATATCAATGATTCATATGATTGCCCTCAGTAAAAAAAAAAAGAAACAGGACGCAGACAGTTACAAACACTCAGGTTCTCTGCTTCATAAGATGTCGCGGGCGATCGGGAAGACGCTGAGCAGAGGGTACCGTCGTGTAAAACAACGTGAGACAGCGGAATCGGCCGGATTCGAACCGGCGATGCCATTCTTAAAGTGCTATGTAGCACAGCGCTGCCTTTCCCATGTGTGCTACGGAGACGCTGATTAATGCAGTGCTTAGTATACATGATTAGAGTCTCGTGACTGCCGGCTACTGCGTGCATGCGTGTGTAGGTCAAAGTCCGCTGATTACTGCATTCCCCTATTTTGTAAAATTATTTTTTACTCCTCTGGGTGTTGCAATGGATATCATTGATTCATATGATTGCCCTCAGTAAAAAAACACAAGAAACAGGACGCAAACAGTTACAAACACTCAGGTTCTCTGCTTCATAAGATGTCGCGGGCGATCGGGAAGACGCTGAGCAGAGGGCACCGTCGCGTAAAACAACGTGAGTCCGCGGAAACTGCCGGACGGTGCTTCAGGCCGGATTCGAACCGGCGATGCCATTCTTAAAGTGCTATGTAGCACAGCGCTGCCTTTCCCATGTGTGCTACGGAGACGCTGATTAATGCAGTGCTCATTATACATGATTAGAGTCTCGTGACTGCCGGCTACTGCGCGTGCGTAGGTCAAAGTCCGCTGATCGCGGCATTCCCCTATTTTGTAAAATTATTTTTTACTCCTCTGGGTGTTGCAATGGATATCAATGATTCATATGATTGCCCTCAGTAAAAAAACACAAGAAACAGGACGCAAACACTCAGGTTCTCTGCTTCATAAGATGTCGCGGGCGATCGGGAAAACGCTGAGCAGAGGGCACCGTCGCGTAAAACAACGTGAGTCCGCGGAAACTGCCGGACGGTGCTTCAGGCCGAATTCGAACCGGCGATGCCATTCTTAAAGTGCTATGTAGCACAGCGCTGCCTTTCCCATGTGTGCTACGGAGACGCTGATTAATGCAGTGCTCATTATACATGATTAGAGTCTCGTGACTGCCGGCTACTGCGTGCGTGCGTAGGTCAAAGTCCGCTGATCGCGGCATTCCCCTATTTTGTAAAATTATTTTTTACTCCTCTGGGTGTTGCAATGGATATCATTGATTCATATGATTGCCCTCATTAAAAAAACACAAGAAACAGGACGCAAACAGTTACAAACACTCAGGTTCTCTGCTTCATAAGATGTCGCGGGCGATCGGGAAGACGCTGAGCAGAGGGCACCGTCGCGTAAAACAACGTGAGTCCGCAGAATCGGCCAGCCGGTGCTTCAGGACGGATTCGAACCGGCGATGCCATTCTTAAAGAGCTATGTAGCACAGCGCTGCCTTTCCCATGTGTGCTACGGAGAAGCTGATTAATGCAGTGCTCATTATACATGATTAGAGTCTCGTGACTGCCGGCTACTGCGTTCGTGCGTGCGTAGGTCAAAGTCCGCTGATCGCGGCATTCCCCTATTTTGTAAAATTATTTTTTACTCCTCTGGGTGTTGCAATGGATATCAATGATTCATATGATTGCCCTCAGTAAAAAAACACAAGAAACAGGACGCAGACAGTTACAAACACTCAGGTTCTCTGCTTCATAAGATGTCGCGGGCGATCGGGAAGACGCTGAGCAGAGGGCACCGTCGCGTAAAACAACGTGAGTCCGCGGAAACTGCCGGACGGTGCTTCAGGCCGGATTCGCACCGGCGATGCCATTCTTAAAGTGCTATGTAGCACAGCGCTGCCTTTCCCATGTGTGCTACGGAGACGCTGATTAATGCAGTGCTCATTATACATGATTAGAGTCTCGTGACTGCCGGCTACTGCGTGCGTGCGTAGGTCAAAGTCCGCTGATCGCGGCATTCCCCTATTTTGTAAAATTATTTTTTACTCCTCTGGGTGTTGCAATGGATATCAATGATTCATATGATTGCCCTCAGTAAAAAAACACAAGAAACAGGACGCAGACAGTTACAAACACTCAGGTTCTGTGCTTCATAAGATGTCGCGGGCGATTGGGAAGACGCTGAGCAGAGGGCACCGTCGCGTAAAACAACGCGCGTCGGCGAAATGGGCCGGATGGTGATTCATGCCGGATTCGAACCAGCGATGCTATTCTTAAAGTGCTATGTAGCACAGCGCTGCCTTTCCCATGTGTGCTACGGAGACGCTGATTAATACAGTGCTCATTATACATGATTAGAGTCTCGTGACTGCCGGCTACTGCGTGCGTGCGTGCGTAGGTCAAAGACCGCTGATCGCGGCATTCCCCTTTTTTGTAAAATTATTTTTTACTCCTCTGGGTGTTGCAATGGATATCAATGATTCATATGATTGCCCTCAGTAAAAAAACACAAGAAACAGGACGCAGACAGTTACAAACACTCAGGTTCTGTGCTTCATAAGATGTCGCGGGCGATTGGGAAGACGCTGAGCAGAGGGCACCGTCGCGTAAAACAACGCGCGTCGGCGAAATGGGCCGGATGGTGTTTCATGCCGGATTCGAACCAGCGATGCTATTCTTAAAGTGCTATGTAGCACAGCGCTGCCTTTCCCATGTGTGCTACGGAGACGCTGATTAATACAGTGCTCATTATACATGATTAGAGTCTCGTGACTGCCGGCTACTGCGTGCGTGCGTGCGTAGGTCAAAGTCCGCTGATCGCGGCATTTCCCTTTTTTGTAAAATTATTTTTTACTCCTCTGGGTGTTGCAATGGATATCAATGATTCATATGATTGCCCTCAGTAAAAAAAAAAAGAAACAGGACGCAGACAGTTACAAACACTCAGGTTCTCTGCTTCATAAGATGTCGCGGGCGATCGGGAAGACGCTGAGCAGAGGGTACCGTCGTGTAAAACAACGTGAGCCAGCGGAATCGGCCGGATTCGAACCGGCGATGCCATTCTTAAAGTGCTATGTAGCACAGCGCTGCCTTTCCCATGTGTGCTACGGAGACGCTGATTAATGCAGTGCTCAGTATACATGATTAGAGTCTCGTGACTGCCGGCTACTGCGTGCATGCGTGTGTAGGTCAAAGTCCGCTGATTACTGCATTCCCCTATTTTGTAAAATTATTTTTTACTCCTCTGGGTGTTGCAATGGATATCATTGATTCATATGATTGCCCTCAGTAAAAAAACACAAGAAACAGGACGCAAACAGTTACAAACACTCAGGTTCTCTGCTTCATAAGATGTCGCGGGCGATCGGGAAGACGCTGAGCAGAGGGCACCGTCGCGTAAAACAACGTGAGTCCGCGGAAACTGCCGGACGGTGCTTCAGGCCGGATTCGAACCGGCGATGCCATTCTTAAAGTGCTATGTAGCACAGCGCTGCCTTTCCCATGTGTGCTACGGAGACGCTGATTAATGCAGTGCTCATTATACATGATTAGAGTCTCGTGACTGCCGGCTACTGCGTGCGTGCGTAGGTCAAAGTCCGCTGATCGCGGCATTCCCCTATTTTGTAAAATTATTTTTTACTCCTCTGGGTGTTGCAATGGATATCAATGATTCATATGATTGCCCTCAGTAAAAAAACACAAGAAACAGGACGCAAACACTCAGGTTCTCTGCTTCATAAGATGTCGCGGGCGATCGGGAAAACGCTGAGCAGAGGGCACCGTCGCGTAAAACAACGTGAGTCCGCGGAAACTGCCGGACGGTGCTTCAGGCCGAATTCGAACCGGCGATGCCATTCTTAAAGTGCTATGTAGCACAGCGCTGCCTTTCCCATGTGTGCTACGGAGACGCTGATTAATGCAGTGCTCATTATACATGATTAGAGTCTCGTGACTGCCGGCTACTGCGTGCGTGCGTAGGTCAAAGTCCGCTGATCGCGGCATTCCCCTATTTTGTAAAATTATTTTTTACTCCTCTGGGTGTTGCAATGGATATCATTGATTCATATGATTGCCCTCATTAAAAAAACACAAGAAACAGGACGCAAACAGTTACAAACACTCAGGTTCTCTGCTTCATAAGATGTCGCGGGCGATCGGGAAGACGCTGAGCAGAGGGCACCGTCGCGTAAAACAACGTGAGTCCGCAGAATCGGCCAGCCGGTGCTTCAGGACGGATTCGAACCGGCGATGCCATTCTTAAAGAGCTATGTAGCACAGCGCTGCCTTTCCCATGTGTGCTACGGAGAAGCTGATTAATGCAGTGCTCATTATACATGATTAGAGTCTCGTGACTGCCGGCTACTGCGTTCGTGCGTGCGTAGGTCAAAGTCCGCTGATCGCGGCATTCCCCTATTTTGTAAAATTATTTTTTACTCCTCTGGGTGTTGCAATGGATATCAATGATTCATATGATTGCCCTCAGTAAAAAAACACAAGAAACAGGACGCAGACAGTTACAAACACTCAGGTTCTCTGCTTCATAAGATGTCGCGGGCGATCGGGAAGACGCTGAGCAGAGGGCACCGTCGCGTAAAACAACGTGAGTCCGCGGAAACTGCCGGACGGTGCTTCAGGCCGGATTCGCACCGGCGATGCCATTCTTAAAGTGCTATGTAGCACAGCGCTGCCTTTCCCATGTGTGCTACGGAGACGCTGATTAATGCAGTGCTCATTATACATGATTAGAGTCTCGTGACTGCCGGCTACTGCGTGCGTGCGTAGGTCAAAGTCCGCTGATCGCGGCATTCCCCTATTTTGTAAAATTATTTTTTACTCCTCTGGGTGTTGCAATGGATATCAATGATTCATATGATTGCCCTCAGTAAAAAAACACAAGAAACAGGACGCAGACAGTTACAAACACTCAGGTTCTGTGCTTCATAAGATGTCGCGGGCGATTGGGAAGACGCTGAGCAGAGGGCACCGTCGCGTAAAACAACGCGCGTCGGCGAAATGGGCCGGATGGTGATTCATGCCGGATTCGAACCAGCGATGCTATTCTTAAAGTGCTATGTAGCACAGCGCTGCCTTTCCCATGTGTGCTACGGAGACGCTGATTAATACAGTGCTCATTATACATGATTAGAGTCTCGTGACTGCCGGCTACTGCGTGCGTGCGTGCGTAGGTCAAAGACCGCTGATCGCGGCATTCCCCTTTTTTGTAAAATTATTTTTTACTCCTCTGGGTGTTGCAATGGATATCAATGATTCATATGATTGCCCTCAGTAAAAAAACACAAGAAACAGGACGCAGACAGTTACAAACACTCAGGTTCTGTGCTTCATAAGATGTCGCGGGCGATTGGGAAGACGCTGAGCAGAGGGCACCGTCGCGTAAAACAACGCGCGTCGGCGAAATGGGCCGGATGGTGTTTCATGCCGGATTCGAACCAGCGATGCTATTCTTAAAGTGCTATGTAGCACAGCGCTGCCTTTCCCATGTGTGCTACGGAGACGCTGATTAATACAGTGCTCATTATACATGATTAGAGTCTCGTGACTGCCGGCTACTGCGTGCGTGCGTGCGTAGGTCAAAGTCCGCTGATCGCGGCATTTCCCTTTTTTGTAAAATTATTTTTTACTCCTCTGGGTGTTGCAATGGATATCAATGATTCATATGATTGCCCTCAGTAAAAAAAAAAAGAAACAGGACGCAGACAGTTACAAACACTCAGGTTCTCTGCTTCATAAGATGTCGCGGGCGATCGGGAAGACGCTGAGCAGAGGGTACCGTCGTGTAAAACAACGTGAGCCAGCGGAATCGGCCGGATTCGAACCGGCGATGCCATTCTTAAAGTGCTATGTAGCACAGCGCTGCCTTTCCCATGTGTGCTACGGAGACGCTGATTAATGCAGTGCTCAGTATACATGATTAGAGTCTCGTGACTGCCGGCTACTGCGTGCATGCGTGTGTAGGTCAAAGTCCGCTGATTACTGCATTCCCCTATTTTGTAAAATTATTTTTTACTCCTCTGGGTGTTGCAATGGATATCATTGATTCATATGATTGCCCTCAGTAAAAAAACACAAGAAACAGGACGCAAACAGTTACAAACACTCAGGTTCTCTGCTTCATAAGATGTCGCGGGCGATCGGGAAGACGCTGAGCAGAGGGCACCGTCGCGTAAAACAACGTGAGTCCGCGGAAACTGCCGGACGGTGCTTCAGGCCGGATTCGAACCGGCGATGCCATTCTTAAAGTGCTATGTAGCACAGCGCTGCCTTTCCCATGTGTGCTACGGAGACGCTGATTAATGCAGTGCTCATTATACATGATTAGAGTCTCGTGACTGCCGGCTACTGCGTGCGTGCGTAGGTCAAAGTCCGCTGATCGCGGCATTCCCCTATTTTGTAAAATTATTTTTTACTCCTCTGGGTGTTGCAATGGATATCAATGATTCATATGATTGCCCTCAGTAAAAAAACACAAGAAACAGGACGCAAACACTCAGGTTCTCTGCTTCATAAGATGTCGCGGGCGATCGGGAAAACGCTGAGCAGAGGGCACCGTCGCGTAAAACAACGTGAGTCCGCGGAAACTGCCGGACGGTGCTTCAGGCCGAATTCGAACCGGCGATGCCATTCTTAAAGTGCTATGTAGCACAGCGCTGCCTTTCCCATGTGTGCTACGGAGACGCTGATTAATGCAGTGCTCATTATACATGATTAGAGTCTCGTGACTGCCGGCTACTGCGTGCGTGCGTAGGTCAAAGTCCGCTGATCGCGGCATTCCCCTATTTTGTAAAATTATTTTTTACTCCTCTGGGTGTTGCAATGGATATCATTGATTCATATGATTGCCCTCAGTAAAAAAACACAAGAAACAGGACGCAAACAGTTACAAACACTCAGGTTCTCTGCTTCATAAGATGTCCGGGCGATCGGGAAGACGCTGAGCAGAGGGCACCGTCGCGTAAAACAACGTGAGTCCGCGGAAACTGCCGGACGGTGCTTCAGGCCGGAATCGAACCGGCGATGCCATTCTTAAAGTGCTATGTAGCACAGCGCTGCCTTTCCCATGTGTGCTACGGAGACGCTGATTAATGCAGTGCTCATTATACATGATTAGAGTCTCGTGACTGCCGGCTACTGCGTGCGTGCGTAGGTCAAAGTCCGCTGATCGCGGCATTCCCCTATTTTGTAAAATTATTTTTTACTCCTCTGGGTGTTGCAATGGATATCAATGATTCATATGATTGCCCTCAGTAAAAAAACACAAGAAACAGGACGCAGACAGTTACAAACACTCAGGTTCTGTGCTTCATAAGATGTCGCGGGCGATTGGGAAGACGCTGAGCAGAGGGCACCGTCGCGTAAAACAACGCGCGTCGGCGAAATGGGCCGGATGGTGATTCATGCCGGATTCGAACCAGCGATGCTATTCTTAAAGTGCTATGTAGCACAGCGCTGCCTTTCCCATGTGTGCTACGGAGACGCTGATTAATACAGTGCTCATTATACATGATTAGAGTCTCGTGACTGCCGGCTACTGCGTGCGTGCGTGCGTAGGTCAAAGACCGCTGATCGCGGCATTCCCCTTTTTTGTAAAATTATTTTTTACTCCTCTGGGTGTTGCAATGGATATCAATGATTCATATGATTGCCCTCAGTAAAAAAACACAAGAAACAGGACGCAGACAGTTACAAACACTCAGGTTCTGTGCTTCATAAGATGTCGCGGGCGATTGGGAAGACGCTGAGCAGAGGGCACCGTCGCGTAAAACAACGCGCGTCGGCGAAATGGGCCGGATGGTGTTTCATGCCGGATTCGAACCAGCGATGCTATTCTTAAAGTGCTATGTAGCACAGCGCTGCCTTTCCCATGTGTGCTACGGAGACGCTGATTAATACAGTGCTCATTATACATGATTAGAGTCTCGTGACTGCCGGCTACTGCGTGCGTGCGTGCGTAGGTCAAAGTCCGCTGATCGCGGCATTCCCCTTTTTTGTAAAATTATTTTTTACTCCTCTGGGTGTTGCAATGGATATCAATGATTCATATGATTGCCCTCAGTAAAAAAAAAAAGAAACAGGACGCAGACAGTTACAAACACTCAGGTTCTCTGCTTCATAAGATGTCGCGGGCGATCGGGAAGACGCTGAGCAGAGGGTACCGTCGTGTAAAACAACGTGAGACAGCGGAATCGGCCGGATTCGAACCGGCGATGCCATTCTTAAAGTGCTATGTAGCACAGCGCTGCCTTTCCCATGTGTGCTACGGAGACGCTGATTAATGCAGTGCTCAGTATACATGATTAGAGTCTCGTGACTGCCGGCTACTGCGTGCATGCGTGTGTAGGTCAAAGTCCGCTGATTACTGCATTCCCCTATTTTGTAAAATTATTTTTTACTCCTCTGGGTGTTGCAATGGATATCATTGATTCATATGATTGCCCTCAGTAAAAAAACACAAGAAACAGGACGCAAACAGTTACAAACACTCAGGTTCTCTGCTTCATAAGATGTCGCGGGCGATCGGGAAGACGCTGAGCAGAGGGCACCGTCGCGTAAAACAACGTGAGTCCGCGGAAACTGCCGGACGGTGCTTCAGGCCGGATTCGAACCGGCGATGCCATTCTTAAAGTGCTATGTAGCACAGCGCTGCCTTTCCCATGTGTGCTACGGAGACGCTGATTAATGCAGTGCTCATTATACATGATTAGAGTCTCGTGACTGCCGGCTACTGCGTGCGTGCGTAGGTCAAAGTCCGCTGATCGCGGCATTCCCCTATTTTGTAAAATTATTTTTTACTCCTCTGGGTGTTGCAATGGATATCAATGATTCATATGATTGCCCTCAGTAAAAAAACACAAGAAACAGGACGCAAACACTCAGGTTCTCTGCTTCATAAGATGTCGCGGGCGATCGGGAAAACGCTGAGCAGAGGGCACCGTCGCGTAAAACAACGTGAGTCCGCGGAAACTGCCGGACGGTGCTTCAGGCCGAATTCGAACCGGCGATGCCATTCTTAAAGTGCTATGTAGCACAGCGCTGCCTTTCCCATGTGTGCTACGGAGACGCTGATTAATGCAGTGCTCATTATACATGATTAGAGTCTCGTGACTGCCGGCTACTGCGTGCGTGCGTAGGTCAAAGTCCGCTGATCGCGGCATTCCCCTATTTTGTAAAATTATTTTTTACTCCTCTGGGTGTTGCAATGGATATCATTGATTCATATGATTGCCCTCAGTAAAAAAACACAAGAAACAGGACGCAAACAGTTACAAACACTCAGGTTCTCTGCTTCATAAGATGTCCGGGCGATCGGGAAGACGCTGAGCAGAGGGCACCGTCGCGTAAAACAACGTGAGTCCGCGGAAACTGCCGGACGGTGCTTCAGGCCGGAATCGAACCGGCGATGCCATTCTTAAAGTGCTATGTAGCACAGCGCTGCCTTTCCCATGTGTGCTACGGAGACGCTGATTAATGCAGTGCTCATTATACATGATTAGAGTCTCGTGACTGCCGGCTACTGCGTGCGTGCGTGCGTAGGTCTAAGTCCGCTGATCACGGCATTCCCCTATTTTGTAAAATTATTTTTTACTCCTCTGGGTGTTGCAATGGATATCAATGATTCATATGATTGCCCTCAGTAAAAAAACACAAGAAACAGGACGCAAACAGTTACAAACACTCAGGTTCTCTGCTTCATAAGATGTCGCGGGCGATCGGGAAGACGCTGAGCAGAGGGCACCGTCGCGTAAAACAACGTGAGACAGCGGAATCGGCCGGATTCGAACCGGCGATGCCATTCTTAAAGTGCTATGTAGCACAGCGCTGCCTTTCCCATGTGTGCTACGGAGACGCTGATTAATGCAGTGCTCAGTATACATGATTAGAGTCTCGTGACTGCCGGCTACTGCGTGCATGCGTGTGTAGGTCAAAGTCCGCTGATTGCGGCATTCCCCTATTTTGTAAAATTATTTTTTACTCCTCTGGGTGTTGCAATGGATATCATTGATTCATATGATTGCCCTCAGTAAAAAAACACAAGAAACAGGACGCAAACAGTTACAAACACTCAGGTTCTCTGCTTCATAAGATGTCGCGGGCGATCGGGAAGACGCTGAGCAGAGGGCACCGTCGCGTAAAACAACATGAGACAGCGGAATCGGCCGGATTCGAACCGGCGATGCCATTCTTAAAGTGCTATGTAGCACAGCGCTGCCTTTCCCATGTGTGCTACGGAGATGCTGATTAATGCAGTGCTCAGTATACATGATTAGAGTCTCGTGACTGCCGGCTACTGCGTGCGTGCGTGTGTAGGTCAAAGTCCGCTGATCGCGGCATTCCCCTATTTTGTAAAATTATTTTTTACTCCTCTGGGTGTTGCAATGGATATCAATGATTCATATGATTGCCCTCAGTAAAAAAACACAAGAAACAGGACGCAGACAGTTACAAACACTCAGGTTCTGTGCTTCATAAGATGTCGCGGGCGATTGGGAAGACGCTGAGCAGAGGGCACCGTCGCGTAAAACAACGCGCGTCGGCGAAATGGGCCGGATGGTGTTTCATGCCGGATTCGAACCAGCGATGCTATTCTTAAAGTGCTATGTAGCACAGCGCTGCCTTTCCCATGTGTGCTACGGAGACGCTGATTAATACAGTGCTCATTATACATGATTAGAGTCTCGTGACTGCCGGCTACTGCGTGCGTGCGTGCGTAGGTCAAAGTCCGCTGATCGCGGCATTCCCCTTTTTTGTAAAATTATTTTTTACTCCTCTGGGTGTTGCAATGGATATCAATGATTCATATGATTGCCCTCAGTAAAAAAAAAAAGAAACAGGACGCAGACAGTTACAAACACTCAGGTTCTCTGCTTCATAAGATGTCGCGGGCGATCGGGAAGACGCTGAGCAGAGGGTACCGTCGTGTAAAACAACGTGAGACAGCGGAATCGGCCGGATTCGAACCGGCGATGCCATTCTTAAAGTGCTATGTAGCACAGCGCTGCCTTTCCCATGTGTGCTACGGAGACGCTGATTAATGCAGTGCTCAGTATACATGATTAGAGTCTCGTGACTGCCGGCTACTGCGTGCATGCGTGTGTAGGTCAAAGTCCGCTGATTACTGCATTCCCCTATTTTGTAAAATTATTTTTTACTCCTCTGGGTGTTGCAATGGATATCATTGATTCATATGATTGCCCTCAGTAAAAAAACACAAGAAACAGGACGCAAACAGTTACAAACACTCAGGTTCTCTGCTTCATAAGATGTCGCGGGCGATCGGGAAAACGCTGAGCAGAGGGCACCGTCGCGTAAAACAACGTGAGTCCGCGGAAACTGCCGGACGGTGCTTCAGGCCGAATTCGAACCGGCGATGCCATTCTTAAAGTGCTATGTAGCACAGCGCTGCCTTTCCCATGTGTGCTACGGAGACGCTGATTAATGCAGTGCTCATTATACATGATTAGAGTCTCGTGACTGCCGGCTACTGCGTGCGTGCGTAGGTCAAAGTCCGCTGATCGCGGCATTCTCCTATTTTGTAAAATTATTTTTTACTCCTCTGGGTGTTGCAATGGATATCATTGATTCATATGATTGCCCTCAGTAAAAAAACACAAGAAACAGGACGCAAACAGTTACAAACACTCAGGTTCTCTGCTTCATAAGATGTCCGGGCGATCGGGAAGACGCTGAGCAGAGGGCACCGTCGCGTAAAACAACGTGAGTCCGCGGAAACTGCCGGACGGTGCTTCAGGCCGGAATCGAACCGGCGATGACATTCTTAAAGTGCTATGTAGCACAGCGCTGCCTTTCCCATGTGTGCTACGGAGACGCTGATTAATGCAGTGCTCATTATACATGATTAGAGTCTCGTGACTGCCGGCTACTGCGTGTGTGCGTAGGTCTAAGTCCGCTGATCGCGGCATTCCCCTATTTTGTAAAATTATTTTTTACTCCTCTGGGTGTTGCAATGGATATCAATGATTCATATGATTGCCCTCATTAAAAAAACACAAGAAACAGGACGCAGACAGTTACAAACACTCAGGTTCTCTGCTTCATAAGATGTCGCGGGCGATCGGGAAGACGCTGAGCAGAGGGCACCGTCGCGTAAAACAACGTGAGTCCGCAGAATCGGCCGGCCGGTGCTTCAGGACGGATTCGAACCGGCGATGCCATTCTTAAAGAGCTATGTAGCACAGCGCTGCCTTTCCCATGTGTGCTACGGAGAAGCTGATTAATGCAGTGCTCATTATACATGATTAGAGTCTCGTGACTGCCGGCTACTGCGTGCGTGCGTGCGTAGGTCAAAGTCCGCTGATCGCGGCATTCCCCTATTTTGTAAAATAATTTTTTACTCCTCTGGGTGTTGCAATGGATATCAATGATTCATATGATTGCCCTCAGTAAAAAAACACAAGAAACAGGACGCAGACAGTTACAAACACTCAGGTTCTCTGCTTCATAAGATGTCGCGGGCGATCGGGAAGACGCTGAGCAGAGGGCACCGTCGCGTAAAACAACGTGAGTCCGCGGAAACTGCCGGACGGTGCTTCAGGCCGGATTCGCACCGGCGATGCCATTCTTAAAGTGCTATGTAGCACAGCGCTGCCTTTCCCATGTGTGCTACGGAGACGCTGATTAATGCAGTGCTCATTATACATGATTAGAGTCTCGTGACTGCCGGCTACTGCGTGCGTGCGTAGGTCAAAGTCCGCTGATCGCGGCATTCCCCTATTTTGTAAAATTATTTTTTACTCCTCTGGGTGTTGCAATGGATATCAATGATTCATATGATTGCCCTCAGTAAAAAAACACAAGAAACAGGACGCAGACAGTTACAAACACTCAGGTTCTGTGCTTCATAAGATGTCGCGGGCGATTGGGAAGACGCTGAGCAGAGGGCACCGTCGCGTAAAACAACGCGCGTCGGCGAAATGGGCCGGATGGTGATTCATGCCGGATTCGAACCAGCGATGCTATTCTTAAAGTGCTATGTAGCACAGCGCTGCCTTTCCCATGTGTGCTACGGAGACGCTGATTAATACAGTGCTCATTATACATGATTAGAGTCTCGTGACTGCCGGCTACTGCGTGCGTGCGTGCATAGGTCAAAGTCCGCTGATCGCGGCATTCCCCTTTTTTGTAAAATTATTTTTTACTCCTCTGGGTGTTGCAATGGATATCAATGATTCATATGATTGCCCTCAGTAAAAAAAAAAAGAAACAGGACGCAGACAGTTACAAACACTCAGGTTCTCTGCTTCATAAGATGTCGCGGGCGATCGGGAAGACGCTGAGCAGAGGGTACCGTCGTGTAAAACAACGTGAGACAGCGGAATCGGCCGGATTCGAACCGGCGATGCCATTCTTAAAGTGCTATGTAGCACAGCGCTGCCTTTCCCATGTGTGCTACGGAGACGCTGATTAATGCAGTGCTCATTATACATGATTAGAGTCTCGTGACTGCCGGCTACTGCGTGCGTGCGTAGGTCAAAGTCCGCTGATCGCGGCATTCCCCTATTTTGTAAAATTATTTTTTACTCCTCTGGGTGTTGCAATGGATATCAATGATTCATATGATTGCCCTCAGTAAAAAAACACAAGAAACAGGACGCAAACACTCAGGTTCTCTGCTTCATAAGATGTCGCGGGCGATCGGGAAAACGCTGAGCAGAGGGCACCGTCGCGTAAAACAACGTGAGTCCGCGGAAACTGCCGGACGGTGCTTCAGGCCGAATTCGAACCGGCGATGCCATTCTTAAAGTGCTATGTAGCACAGCGCTGCCTTTCCCATGTGTGCTACGGAGACGCTGATTAATGCAGTGCTCATTATACATGATTAGAGTCTCGTGACTGCCGGCTACTGCGTGCGTGCGTAGGTCAAAGTCCGCTGATCGCGGCATTCTCCTATTTTGTAAAATTATTTTTTACTCCTCTGGGTGTTGCAATGGATATCATTGATTCATATGATTGCCCTCAGTAAAAAAACACAAGAAACAGGACGCAAACAGTTACAAACACTCAGGTTCTCTGCTTCATAAGATGTCCGGGCGATCGGGAAGACGCTGAGCAGAGGGCACCGTCGCGTAAAACAACGTGAGTCCGCGGAAACTGCCGGACGGTGCTTCAGGCCGGAATCGAACCGGCGATGACATTCTTAAAGTGCTATGTAGCACAGCGCTGCCTTTCCCATGTGTGCTACGGAGACGCTGATTAATGCAGTGCTCATTATACATGATTAGAGTCTCGTGACTGCCGGCTACTGCGTGTGTGCGTAGGTCTAAGTCCGCTGATCGCGGCATTCCCCTATTTTGTAAAATTATTTTTTACTCCTCTGGGTGTTGCAATGGATATCAATGATTCATATGATTGCCCTCATTAAAAAAACACAAGAAACAGGACGCAGACAGTTACAAACACTCAGGTTCTCTGCTTCATAAGATGTCGCGGGCGATCGGGAAGACGCTGAGCAGAGGGCACCGTCGCGTAAAACAACGTGAGTCCGCAGAATCGGCCGGCCGGTGCTTCAGGACGGATTCGAACCGGCGATGCCATTCTTAAAGAGCTATGTAGCACAGCGCTGCCTTTCCCATGTGTGCTACGGAGAAGCTGATTAATGCAGTGCTCATTATACATGATTAGAGTCTCGTGACTGCCGGCTACTGCGTGCGTGCGTGCGTAGGTCAAAGTCCGCTGATCGCGGCATTCCCCTATTTTGTAAAATTATTTTTTACTCCTCTGGGTGTTGCAATGGATATCAATGATTCATATGATTGCCCTCAGTAAAAAAACACAAGAAACAGGACGCAGACAGTTACAAACACTCAGGTTCTCTGCTTCATAAGATGTCGCGGGCGATCGGGAAGACGCTGAGCAGAGGGCACCGTCGCGTAAAACAACGTGAGTCCGCGGAAACTGCCGGACGGTGCTTCAGGCCGGATTCGCACCGGCGATGCCATTCTTAAAGTGCTATGTAGCACAGCGCTGCCTTTCCCATGTGTGCTACGGAGACGCTGATTAATGCAGTGCTCATTATACATGATTAGAGTCTCGTGACTGCCGGCTACTGCGTGCGTGCGTAGGTCAAAGTCCGCTGATCGCGGCATTCCCCTATTTTGTAAAATTATTTTTTACTCCTCTGGGTGTTGCAATGGATATCAATGATTCATATGATTGCCCTCAGTAAAAAAACACAAGAAACAGGACGCAGACAGTTACAAACACTCAGGTTCTGTGCTTCATAAGATGTCGCGGGCGATTGGGAAGACGCTGAGCAGAGGGCACCGTCGCGTAAAACAACGCGCGTCGGCGAAATGGGCCGGATGGTGATTCATGCCGGATTCGAACCAGCGATGCTATTCTTAAAGTGCTATGTAGCACAGCGCTGCCTTTCCCATGTGTGCTACGGAGACGCTGATTAATACAGTGCTCATTATACATGATTAGAGTCTCGTGACTGCCGGCTACTGCGTGCGTGCGTGCGTAGGTCAAAGTCCGCTGATCGCGGCATTCCCCTTTTTTGTAAAATTATTTTTTACTCCTCTGGGTGTTGCAATGAATATCAATGATTCATATGATTGCCCTCAGTAAAAAAAAAAAGAAACAGGACGCAGACAGTTACAAACACTCAGGTTCTCTGCTTCATAAGATGTCGCGGGCGATCGGGAAGACGCTGAGCAGAGGGCACCGTCGCGTAAAACAACGTGAGACAGCGGAATCGGCCGGATTCGAACCGGCGATGCCATTCTTAAAGTGCTATGTAGCACAGCGCTGCCTTTCCCATGTGTGCTAAGGAGACGCTGATTAATGCAGTGCTCAGTATACATGATTAGAGTCTCGTGACTGCCGGCTACTGCGTGCATGCGTGTGTAGGTCAAAGTCCGCTGATTGCGGCATTCCCCTATTTTGTAAAATTATTTTATACTCCTCTGGGTGTTGCAATGGATATCATTGATTCATATGATTGCCCTCAGTAAAAAAACACAAGAAACAGGACGCAAACACTCAGGTTCTCTGCTTCATAAGATGTCGCGGGCGATCGGGAAAACGCTGAGCAGAGGGCACCGTCGCGTAAAACAACGTGAGTCCGCGGAAACTGCCGGACGGTGCTTCAGGCCGGATTCGAACCGGCGATGCCATTCTTAACGTGCAATGTCGGACAGCGCTGCCTTTCCCATGTGTGCTACGGAGACGCTGATTAATGCAGTGCTCATTATACATGATTAGAGTCTCGTGACTGCCGGCTACTGCGTGCGTGCGTGCGTAGGTCAAAGTCCGCTGATCGCGGCATTCCCCTATTTTGTAAAATTATTTTTTACTCCTCTGGGTGTTGCAATGGATATCAATGATTCATATGATTGCCCTCAGTAAAAAAACACAAGAAACAGGACGCAAACAGTTACAAACACTCAGGTTCTCTGCTTCATAAGATGTCGCGGGCGATCGGGAAGACGCTGAGCAGAGGGCACCGTCGCGTAAAACAACGTGAGACAGCGGAATCGGCCGGATTCGAACCGGCGATGCCATTCTTAAAGTGCTATGTAGCACAGCGCTGCCTTTCCCATGTGTGCTACGGAGACGCTGATTAATGCAGTGCTCATTATACATGATTAGAGTCTCGTGACTGCCGGCTACTGCGTGCGTGCATAGGTCAAAGTCCGCTGATCGCGGCATTCCCCTATTTTGTAAAATTATTTTTTACTCCTCTGGGTGTTGCAATGGATATCAATGATTCATATGATTGCCCTCAGTAAAAAAACACAAGAAACAGGACGCAAACAGTTACAAACACTCAGGTTCTCTGCTTCATAAGATGTCGCGGGCGATCGGGAAGACGCTGAGCAGAGGGCACCGTTGCGTAAAACAACGTGAGTCCGCGGAATCAGCCGGAAGGTGCTTCAGGCCGGATTCGAACTGGCGATGCCATTCTTAAAGTGCTATGTAGCACAGCGCTGCCTTTCCCATGTGTGCTTCAGAGAAGCTGATTAATACAGTGCTCATTATACATGATTAGAGTCTCGTGACTGCCGGCTACTGCGTGCGTGCGTGCGTAGGTCAAAGTCCGCTGATCGCGGCATTCCCCTATTTTGTAAAATTATTTTTTACTCCTCTGGGTGTTGCAATGGATATCAATGATTCATATGATTGCCCTCAGTAAAAAAACACAAGAAACAGGACGCAGACAGTTACAAACACTCAGGTTCTCTGCTTCATAAGATGTCGTGGGTGATCGGGAAGACGCTGAGCAGAGGGCACCGTCGCGTAAAACAACGTGAGTCCGCGGAATCGGCCGGACGGTGCTTCAGGCCGGATTTGAACCGGCGATGCCATTCTTAAAGTGCTATGTAGCACAGCGCTGCCTTTCCCAAGTGTGCTACGGAGACGCTGCTTAATACAGTGCTCATTATACATGATTAGAGTCTCGTGACTGCCGGCTACTGCGTGCGTGCGTGCGTAGGTCAAAGTCCGCTGATCGCGGCATTCCCCTATTTTGTAAAATTATGTTTTACTCCTCTGGGTGTTGCAATGGATATCAATGATTCATATGATTGCCCTCAGTAAAAAAACACAAGAAACAGGACGCAAACAGTTACAAACACTCAGGTTCTCTGCTTCATAAGATGTCACGGGCGATCGGGAAGACGCTGAGCAGAGGGCACCGTCGCGTAAAACAACGTGAGTGCACGGAAACTGCCGGACGGTGCATCAGGCCGGATTCGAACCGGCAATGCCATTCTTAAAGTGCTATGTAGCACAGCGCTGCCTTTCCCATGTGTGCTACGGAGACGCTGATTAATGCAGTGCTCAGTATACATGATTAGAGTCTCGTGACTGCCGGCTACTGCGTGCGTGCGTGCGTAGGTCAAAGTCCGCTGATCGCGGCATTCCCCTATTTTGTAAAATTATTTTTTACTCCTCTGGGTGTTGCAATGGATATCATTGATTCATATGATTGCCCTCAGTAAAAAAACACAAGAAACAGGACGCAAACAGTTACAAACACTCAGGTTCTCTGCTTCATAAGATGTCGCGGGCGATCGGGAAGACGCTGAGCAGAGGGCACCGTCGCGTAAAACAACGTGAGTCCGCGGAAACTGCCGGACGGTGCTTCAGGCCGGATTCGCACCGGCGATGCCATTCTTAAAGTGCTATGTAGCACAGCGCTGCCTTTCCCATGTGTGCTACGGAGACGCTGATTAATGCAGTGCTCATTATACATGATTAGAGTCTCGTGACTGCCGGCTACTGCGTGCGTGCGTAGGTCAAAGTCCGCTGATCGCGGCATTCCCCTATTTTGTAAAATTATTTTTTACTCCTCTGGGTGTTGCAATGGATATCAATGATTCATATGATTGCCCTCAGTAAAAAAACACAAGAAACAGGACGCAGACAGTTACAAACACTCAGGTTCTGTGCTTCATAAGATGTCGCGGGCGATTGGGAAGACGCTGAGCAGAGGGCACCGTCGCGTAAAACAACGCGCGTCGGCGAAATGGGCCGGATGGTGATTCATGCCGGATTCGAACCAGCGATGCTATTCTTAAAGTGCTATGTAGCACAGCGCTGCCTTTCCCATGTGTGCTACGGAGACGCTGATTAATACAGTGCTCATTATACATGATTAGAGTCTCGTGACTGCCGGCTACTGCGTGCGTGCGTGCGTAGGTCAAAGTCCGCTGATCGCGGCATTCCCCTTTTTTGTAAAATTATTTTTTACTCCTCTGGGTGTTGCAATGGATATCAATGATTCATATGATTGCCCTCAGTAAAAAAAAAAAAGAAACAGGACGCAGACAGTTACAAACACTCAGGTTCTCTGCTTCATAAGATGTCGCGGGCGATCGGGAAGACGCTGAGCAGAGGGTACCGTCGTGTAAAACAACGTGAGACAGCGGAATCGGCCGGATTCGAACCGGCGATGCCATTCTTAAAGTGCTATGTAGCACAGCGCTGCCTTTCCCATGTGTGCTACGGAGACGCTGATTAATGCAGTGCTCAGTATACATGATTAGAGTCTCGTGACTGCCGGCTACTGCGTGCATGCGTGTGTAGGTCAAAGTCCGCTGATTACTGCATTCCCCTATTTTGTAAAATTATTTTTTACTCCTCTGGGTGTTGCAATGGATATCATTGATTCATATGATTGCCCTCAGTAAAAAAACACAAGAAACAGGACGCAAACAGTTACAAACACTCAGGTTCTCTGCTTCATAAGATGTCGCGGGCGATCGGGAAGACGCTGAGCAGAGGGCACCGTCGCGTAAAACAACGTGAGTCCGCGGAAACTGCCGGACGGTGCTTCAGGCCGGATTCGAACCGGCGATGCCATTCTTAAAGTGCTATGTAGCACAGCGCTGCCTTTCCCATGTGTGCTACGGAGACGCTGATTAATGCAGTGCTCATTATACATGATTAGAGTCTCGTGACTGCCGGCTACTGCGTGCGTGCGTAGGTCAAAGTCCGCTGATCGCGGCATTCCCCTATTTTGTAAAATTATTTTTTACTCCTCTGGGTGTTGCAATGGATATCAATGATTCATATGATTGCCCTCAGTAAAAAAACACAAGAAACAGGACGCAAACACTCAGGTTCTCTGCTTCATAAGATGTCGCGGGCGATCGGGAAAACGCTGAGCAGAGGGCACCGTCGCGTAAAACAACGTGAGTCCGCGGAAACTGCCGGACGGTGCTTCAGGCCGAATTCGAACCGGCGATGCCATTCTTAAAGTGCTATGTAGCACAGCGCTGCCTTTCCCATGTGTGCTACGGAGACGCTGATTAATGCAGTGCTCATTATACATGATTAGAGTCTCGTGACTGCCGGCTACTGCGTGCGTGCGTAGGTCAAAGTCCGCTGATCGCGGCATTCTCCTATTTTGTAAAATTATTTTTTACTCCTCTGGGTGTTGCAATGGATATCATTGATTCATATGATTGCCCTCAGTAAAAAAACACAAGAAACAGGACGCAAACAGTTACAAACACTCAGGTTCTCTGCTTCATAAGATGTCCGGGCGATCGGGAAGACGCTGAGCAGAGGGCACCGTCGCGTAAAACAACGTGAGTCCGCGGAAACTGCCGGACGGTGCTTCAGGCCGGAATCGAACCGGCGATGCCATTCTTAAAGTGCTATGTAGCACAGCGCTGCCTTTCCCATGTGTGCTACGGAGACGCTGATTAATGCAGTGCTCATTATACATGATTAGAGTCTCGTGACTGCCGGCTACTGCGTGTGTGCGTAGGTCTAAGTCCGCTGATCGCGGCATTCCCCTATTTTGTAAAATTATTTTTTACTCCTCTGGGTGTTGCAATGGATATCAATGATTCATATGATTGCCCTCATTAAAAAAACACAAGAAACAGGACGCAGACAGTTACAAACACTCAGGTTCTCTGCTTCATAAGATGTCACGGGCGATCGGGAAGACGCTGAGCAGAGGGCACCGTCGCGTAAAACAACGTGAGTGCACGGAAACTGCCGGACGGTGCATCAGGCCGGATTCGAACCGGCAATGCCATTCTTAAAGTGCTATGTAGCACAGCGCTGCCTTTCCCATGTGTGCTACGGAGACGCTGATTAATGCAGTGCTCAGTATACATGATTAGAGTCTCGTGACTGCCGGCTACTGCGTGCGTGCGTGCGTAGGTCAAAGTCCGCTGATCGCGGCATTCCCCTATTTTGTAAAATTATTTTTTACTCCTCTGGGTGTTGCAATGGATATCATTGATTCATATGATTGCCCTCAGTAAAAAAACACAAGAAACAGGACGCAAACAGTTACAAACACTCAGGTTCTCTGCTTCATAAGATGTCGCGGGCGATCGGGAAGACGCTGAGCAGAGGGCACCGTCGCGTAAAACAACGTGAGTCCGCGGAAACTGCCGGACGGTGCTTCAGGCCGGATTCGCACCGGCGATGCCATTCTTAAAGTGCTATGTAGCACAGCGCTGCCTTTCCCATGTGTGCTACGGAGACGCTGATTAATGCAGTGCTCATTATACATGATTAGAGTCTCGTGACTGCCGGCTACTGCGTGCGTGCGTAGGTCAAAGTCCGCTGATCGCGGCATTCCCCTATTTTGTAAAATTATTTTTTACTCCTCTGGGTGTTGCAATGGATATCAATGATTCATATGATTGCCCTCAGTAAAAAAACACAAGAAACAGGACGCAGACAGTTACAAACACTCAGGTTCTGTGCTTCATAAGATGTCGCGGGCGATTGGGAAGACGCTGAGCAGAGGGCACCGTCGCGTAAAACAACGCGCGTCGGCGAAATGGGCCGGATGGTGATTCATGCCGGATTCGAACCAGCGATGCTATTCTTAAAGTGCTATGTAGCACAGCGCTGCCTTTCCCATGTGTGCTACGGAGACGCTGATTAATACAGTGCTCATTATACATGATTAGAGTCTCGTGACTGCCGGCTACTGCGTGCGTGCGTGCGTAGGTCAAAGTCCGCTGATCGCGGCATTCCCCTTTTTTGTAAAATTATTTTTTACTCCTCTGGGTGTTGCAATGGATATCAATGATTCATATGATTGCCCTCAGTAAAAAAAAAAAGAAACAGGACGCAGACAGTTACAAACACTCAGGTTCTCTGCTTCATAAGATGTCGCGGGCGATCGGGAAGACGCTGAGCAGAGGGTACCGTCGTGTAAAACAACGTGAGACAGCGGAATCGGCCGGATTCGAACCGGCGATGCCATTCTTAAAGTGCTATGTAGCACAGCGCTGCCTTTCCCATGTGTGCTACGGAGACGCTGATTAATGCAGTGCTCAGTATACATGATTAGAGTCTCGTGACTGCCGGCTACTGCGTGCATGCGTGTGTAGGTCAAAGTCCGCTGATTACTGCATTCCCCTATTTTGTAAAATTATTTTTTACTCCTCTGGGTGTTGCAATGGATATCATTGATTCATATGATTGCCCTCAGTAAAAAAACACAAGAAACAGGACGCAAACAGTTACAAACACTCAGGTTCTCTGCTTCATAAGATGTCGCGGGCGATCGGGAAGACGCTGAGCAGAGGGCACCGTCGCGTAAAACAACGTGAGTCCGCGGAAACTGCCGGACGGTGCTTCAGGCCGGATTCGAACCGGCGATGCCATTCTTAAAGTGCTATGTAGCACAGCGCTGCCTTTCCCATGTGTGCTACGGAGACGCTGATTAATGCAGTGCTCATTATACATGATTAGAGTCTCGTGACTGCCGGCTACTGCGTGCGTGCGTAGGTCAAAGTCCGCTGATCGCGGCATTCCCCTATTTTGTAAAATTATTTTTTACTCCTCTGGGTGTTGCAATGGATATCAATGATTCATATGATTGCCCTCAGTAAAAAAACACAAGAAACAGGACGCAAACACTCAGGTTCTCTGCTTCATAAGATGTCGCGGGCGATCGGGAAAACGCTGAGCAGAGGGCACCGTCGCGTAAAACAACGTGAGTCCGCGGAAACTGCCGGACGGTGCTTCAGGCCGAATTCGAACCGGCGATGCCATTCTTAAAGTGCTATGTAGCACAGCGCTGCCTTTCCCATGTGTGCTACGGAGACGCTGATTAATGCAGTGCTCATTATACATGATTAGAGTCTCGTGACTGCCGGCTACTGCGTGTGTGCGTAGGTCTAAGTCCGCTGATCGCGGCATTCCCCTATTTTGTAAAATTATTTTTTACTCCTCTGGGTGTTGCAATGGATATCAATGATTCATATGATTGCCCTCATTAAAAAAACACAAGAAACAGGACGCAGACAGTTACAAACACTCAGGTTCTCTGCTTCATAAGATGTCGCGGGCGATCGGGAAGACGCTGAGCAGAGGGCACCGTCGCGTAAAACAACGTGAGTACGCAGAATCGGCCGGCCGGTGCTTCAGGACGGATTCGAACCGGCGATGCCATTCTTAAAGAGCTATGTAGCACAGCGCTGCCTTTCCCATGTGTGCTACGGAGAAGCTGATTAATGCAGTGCTCATTATACATGATTAGAGTCTCGTGACTGCCGGCTACTGCGTGCGTGCGTGCGTAGGTCAAAGTCCGCTGATCGCGGCATTCCCCTATTTTGTAAAATTATTTTTTACTCCTCTGGGTGTTGCAATGGATATCAATGATTCATATGATTGCCCTCAGTAAAAAAACACAAGAAACAGGACGCAGACAGTTACAAACACTCAGGTTCTCTGCTTCATAAGATGTCGCGGGCGATCGGGAAGACGCTGAGCAGAGGGCACCGTCGCGTAAAACAACGTGAGTCCGCGGAAACTGCCGGACGGTGCTTCAGGCCGGATTCGCACCGGCGATGCCATTCTTAAAGTGCTATGTAGCACAGCGCTGCCTTTCCCATGTGTGCTACGGAGACGCTGATTAATGCAGTGCTCATTATACATGATTAGAGTCTCGTGACTGCCGGCTACTGCGTGCGTGCGTAGGTCAAAGTCCGCTGATCGCGGCATTCCCCTATTTTGTAAAATTATTTTTTACTCCTCTGGGTGTTGCAATGGATATCAATGATTCATATGATTGCCCTCAGTAAAAAAACACAAGAAACAGGACGCAGACAGTTACAAACACTCAGGTTCTGTGCTTCATAAGATGTCGCGGGCGATTGGGAAGACGCTGAGCAGAGGGCACCGTCGCGTAAAACAACGCGCGTCGGCGAAATGGGCCGGATGGTGATTCATGCCGGATTCGAACCAGCGATGCTATTCTTAAAGTGCTATGTAGCACAGCGCTGCCTTTCCCATGTGTGCTACGGAGACGCTGATTAATACAGTGCTCATTATACATGATTAGAGTCTCGTGACTGCCGGCTACTGCGTGCGTGCGTGCATAGGTCAAAGTCCGCTGATCGCGGCATTCCCCTTTTTTGTAAAATTATTTTTTACTCCTCTGGGTGTTGCAATGGATATCAATGATTCATATGATTGCCCTCAGTAAAAAAAAAAAGAAACAGGACGCAGACAGTTACAAACACTCAGGTTCTCTGCTTCATAAGATGTCGCGGGCGATCGGGAAGACGCTGAGCAGAGGGTACCGTCGTGTAAAACAACGTGAGACAGCGGAATCGGCCGGATTCGAACCGGCGATGCCATTCTTAAAGTGCTATGTAGCACAGCGCTGCCTTTCCCATGTGTGCTACGGAGACGCTGATTAATGCAGTGCTCAGTATACGTGATTAGAGTCTCGTGACTGCCGGCTACTGCGTGCATGCGTGTGTAGGTCAAAGTCCGCTGATTACTGCATTCCCCTATTTTGTAAAATTATTTTTTACTCCTCTGGGTGTTGCAATGGATATCATTGATTCATATGATTGCCCTCAGTAAAAAAACACAAGAAACAGGACGCAAACAGTTACAAACACTCAGGTTCTCTGCTTCATAAGATGTCGCGGGCGATCGGGAAGACGCTGAGCAGAGGGCACCGTCGCGTAAAACAACGTGAGTCCGCGGAAACTGCCGGACGGTGCTTCAGGCCGGATTCGAACCGGCGATGCCATTCTTAAAGTGCTATGTAGCACAGCGCTGCCTTTCCCATGTGTGCTACGGAGACGCTGATTAATGCAGTGCTCATTATACATGATTAGAGTCTCGTGACTGCCGGCTACTGCGTGCGTGCGTAGGTCAAAGTCCGCTGATCGCGGCATTCCCCTATTTTGTAAAATTATTTTTTACTCCTCTGGGTGTTGCAATGGATATCAATGATTCATATGATTGCCCTCAGTAAAAAAACACAAGAAACAGGACGCAAACACTCAGGTTCTCTGCTTCATAAGATGTCGCGGGCGATCGGGAAAACGCTGAGCAGAGGGCACCGTCGCGTAAAACAACGTGAGTCCGCGGAAACTGCCGGACGGTGCTTCAGGCCGAATTCGAACCGGCGATGCCATTCTTAAAGTGCTATGTAGCACAGCGCTGCCTTTCCCATGTGTGCTACGGAGACGCTGATTAATGCAGTGCTCATTATACATGATTAGAGTCTCGTGACTGCCGGCTACTGCGTGCGTGCGTAGGTCAAAGTCCGCTGATCGCGGCATTCCCCTATTTTGTAAAATTATTTTTTACTCCTCTGGGTGTTGCAATGGATATCATTGATTCATATGATTGCCCTCATTAAAAAAACACAAGAAACAGGACGCAAACAGTTACAAACACTCAGGTTCTCTGCTTCATAAGATGTCGCGGGCGATCGGGAAGACGCTGAGCAGAGGGCACCGTCGCGTAAAACAACGTGAGTCCGCAGAATTGGCCAGCCGGTGCTTCAGGACGGATTCGAACCGGCGATGCCATTCTTAAAGAGCTATGTAGCACAGCGCTGCCTTTCCCATGTGTGCTACGGAGAAGCTGATTAATGCAGTGCTCATTATACATGATTAGAGTCTCGTGACTGCCGGCTACTGCGTGCGTGCGTGCGTAGGTCAAAGTCCGCTGATCGCGGCATTCCCCTATTTTGTAAAATTATTTTTTACTCCTCTGGGTGTTGCAATGGATATCAATGATTCATATGATTGCCCTCAGTAAAAAAACACAAGAAACAGGACGCAGACAGTTACAAACACTCAGGTTCTCTGCTTCATAAGATGTCGCGGGCGATCGGGAAGACGCTGAGCAGAGGGCACCGTCGCGTAAAACAACGTGAGTCCGCGGAAACTGCCGGACGGTGCTTCAGGCCGGATTCGCACCGGCGATGCCATTCTTAAAGTGCTATGTAGCACAGCGCTGCCTTTCCCATGTGTGCTACGGAGACGCTGATTAATGCAGTGCTCATTATACATGATTAGAGTCTCGTGACTGCCGGCTACTGCGTGCGTGCGTAGGTCAAAGTCCGCTGATCGCGGCATTCCCCTATTTTGTAAAATTATTTTTTACTCCTCTGGGTGTTGCAATGGATATCAATGATTCATATGATTGCCCTCAGTAAAAAAACACAAGAAACAGGACGCAGACAGTTACAAACACTCAGGTTCTGTGCTTCATAAGATGTCGCGGGCGATTGGGAAGACGCTGAGCAGAGGGCACCGTCGCGTAAAACAACGCGCGTCGGCGAAATGGGCCGGATGGTGATTCATGCCGGATTCGAACCAGCGATGCTATTCTTAAAGTGCTATGTAGCACAGCGCTGCCTTTCCCATGTGTGCTACGGAGACGCTGATTAATACAGTGCTCATTATACATGATTAGAGTCTCGTGACTGCCGGCTACTGCGTGCGTGCGTGCGTAGGTCAAAGACCGCTGATCGCGGCATTCCCCTTTTTTGTAAAATTATTTTTTACTCCTCTGGGTGTTGCAATGGATATCAATGATTCATATGATTGCCCTCAGTAAAAAAACACAAGAAACAGGACGCAGACAGTTACAAACACTCAGGTTCTGTGCTTCATAAGATGTCGCGGGCGATTGGGAAGACGCTGAGCAGAGGGCACCGTCGCGTAAAACAACGCGCGTCGGCGAAATGGGCCGGATGGTGTTTCATGCCGGATTCGAACCAGCGATGCTATTCTTAAAGTGCTATGTAGCACAGCGCTGCCTTTCCCATGTGTGCTACGGAGACGCTGATTAATACAGTGCTCATTATACATGATTAGAGTCTCGTGACTGCCGGCTACTGCGTGCGTGCGTGCGTAGGTCAAAGTCCGCTGATCGCGGCATTCCCCTTTTTTGTAAAATTATTTTTTACTCCTCTGGGTGTTGCAATGGATATCAATGATTCATATGATTGCCCTCAGTAAAAAAAAAAAGAAACAGGACGCAGACAGTTACAAACACTCAGGTTCTCTGCTTCATAAGATGTCGCGGGCGATCGGGAAGACGCTGAGCAGAGGGTACCGTCGTGTAAAACAACGTGAGACAGCGGAATCGGCCGGATTCGAACCGGCGATGCCATTCTTAAAGTGCTATGTAGCACAGCGCTGCCTTTCCCATGTGTGCTACGGAGACGCTGATTAATGCAGTGCTCAGTATACATGATTAGAGTCTCGTGACTGCCGGCTACTGCGTGCATGCGTGTGTAGGTCAAAGTCCGCTGATTACTGCATTCCCCTATTTTGTAAAATTATTTTTTACTCCTCTGGGTGTTGCAATGGATATCATTGATTCATATGATTGCCCTCAGTAAAAAAACACAAGAAACAGGACGCAAACAGTTACAAACACTCAGGTTCTCTGCTTCATAAGATGTCGCGGGCGATCGGGAAGACGCTGAGCAGAGGGCACCGTCGCGTAAAACAACGTGAGTCCGCGGAAACTGCCGGACGGTGCTTCAGGCCGGATTCGAACCGGCGATGCCATTCTTAAAGTGCTATGTAGCACAGCGCTGCCTTTCCCATGTGTGCTACGGAGACGCTGATTAATGCAGTGCTCATTATACATGATTAGAGTCTCGTGACTGCCGGCTACTGCGTGCGTGCGTAGGTCAAAGTCCGCTGATCGCGGCATTCCCCTATTTTGTAAAATTATTTTTTACTCCTCTGGGTGTTGCAATGGATATCAATGATTCATATGATTGCCCTCAGTAAAAAAACACAAGAAACAGGACGCAAACACTCAGGTTCTCTGCTTCATAAGATGTCGCGGGCGATCGGGAAAACGCTGAGCAGAGGGCACCGTCGCGTAAAACAACGTGAGTCCGCGGAAACTGCCGGACGGTGCTTCAGGCCGAATTCGAACCGGCGATGCCATTCTTAAAGTGCTATGTAGCACAGCGCTGCCTTTCCCATGTGTGCTACGGAGACGCTGATTAATGCAGTGCTCATTATACATGATTAGAGTCTCGTGACTGCCGGCTACTGCGTGCGTGCGTAGGTCAAAGTCCGCTGATCGCGGCATTCCCCTATTTTGTAAAATTATTTTTTACTCCTCTGGGTGTTGCAATGGATATCATTGATTCATATGATTGCCCTCAGTAAAAAAACACAAGAAACAGGACGCAAACAGTTACAAACACTCAGGTTCTCTGCTTCATAAGATGTCCGGGCGATCGGGAAGACGCTGAGCAGAGGGCACCGTCGCGTAAAACAACGTGAGTCCGCGGAAACTGCCGGACGGTGCTTCAGGCCGGAATCGAACCGGCGATGCCATTCTTAAAGTGCTATGTAGCACAGCGCTGCCTTTCCCATGTGTGCTACGGAGACGCTGATTAATGCAGTGCTCATTATACATGATTAGAGTCTCGTGACTGCCGGCTACTGCGTGCGTGCGTGCGTAGGTCTAAGTCCGCTGATCGCGGCATTCCCCTATTTTGTAAAATTATTTTTTACTCCTCTGGGTGTTGCAATGGATATCAATGATTCATATGATTGCCCTCAGTAAAAAAACACAAGAAACAGGACGCAAACAGTTACAAACACTCAGGTTCTCTGCTTCATAAGATGTCGCGGGCGATCGGGAAGACGCTGAGCAGAGGGCACCGTCGCGTAAAACAACGTGAGACAGCGGAATCGGCCGGATTCGAACCGGCGATGCCATTCTTAAAGTGCTATGTAGCACAGCGCTGCCTTTCCCATGTGTGCTACGGAGACGCTGATTAATGCAGTGCTCAGTATACATGATTAGAGTCTCGTGACTGCCGGCTACTGCGTGCATGCGTGTGTAGGTCAAAGTCCGCTGATTGCGGCATTCCCCTATTTTGTAAAATTATTTTTTACTCCTCTGGGTGTTGCAATGGATATCATTGATTCATATGATTGCCCTCAGTAAAAAAACACAAGAAACAGGACGCAAACAGTTACAAACACTCAGGTTCTCTGCTTCATAAGATGTCGCGGGCGATCGGGAAGACGCTGAGCAGAGGGCACCGTCGCGTAAAACAACATGAGACAGCGGAATCGGCCGGATTCGAACCGGCGATGCCATTCTTAAAGTGCTATGTAGCACAGCGCTGCCTTTCCCATGTGTGCTACGGAGATGCTGATTAATGCAGTGCTCAGTATACATGATTAGAGTCTCGTGACTGCCGGCTACTGCGTGAGTGCGTGTGTAGGTCAAAGTCCGCTGATCGCGGCATTCCCCTATTTTGTAAAATTATTTTTTACTCCTCTGGGTGTTGCAATGGATATCATTGATTCATATGATTGCCCTTAGTAAAAAAACACAAGAAACAGGACGCAAACAGTTACAAACACTCAGGTTCTCTGCTTCATAAGATGTCGCGGGCGATCGGGAAGACGCTGAGCAGAGGGCACCGTCGCGTAAAACAACGTGAGTCCGCGGAAACTGCCGGACGGTGCTTCAGGCCGGATTCGCACCGGCGATGCCATTCTTAAAGTGCTATGTAGCACAGCGCTGCCTTTCCCATGTGTGCTACGGAGACGCTGATTAATGCAGTGCTCATTATACATGATTAGAGTCTCGTGACTGCCGGCTACTGCGTGCGTGCGTAGGTCAAAGTCCGCTGATCGCGGCATTCCCCTATTTTGTAAAATTATTTTTTACTCCTCTGGGTGTTGCAATGGATATCAATGATTCATATGATTGCCCTCAGTAAAAAAACACAAGAAACAGGACGCAAACACTCAGGTTCTCTGCTTCATAAGATGTCGCGGGCGATCGGGAAAACGCTGAGCAGAGGGCACCGTCGCGTAAAACAACGTGAGTCCGCGCGGAAACTGCCGGACGGTGCTTCAGGCCGAATTCGAACCGGCGATGCCATTCTTAAAGTGCTATGTAGCACAGCGCTGCCTTTTCCATGTGTGCTACGGAGACGCTGATTAATGCAGTGCTCATTATACATGATTAGAGTCTCGTGACTGCCGGCTACTGCGTGCGTGCGTAGGTCAAAGTCCGCTGATCGCGGCATTCCCCTATTTTGTAAAATTATTTTTTACTCCTCTGGGTGTTGCAATGGATATCAATGATTCATATGATTGCCCTCAGTAAAAAAACACAAGAAACAGGACGCAAACAGTTACAAACACTCAGGTTCTCTGCTTCATAAGATGTCACGGGCGATCGGGAAGACGCTGAGCAGAGGGCACCGTCGCGTAAAACAACGTGAGACAGCGGAATCGGCCGGATTCGAACCGGCGATGCCATTCTTAAAGTGCTATGTAGCACAGCGCTGCCTTTCCCATGTGTGCTACGGAGACGCTGATTAATGCAGTGCTCATTATACATGATTAGAGTCTCGTGACTGCCGGCTACTGCGTGCGTGCATAGGTCAAAGTCCGCTGATCGCGGCATTCCCCTATTTTGTAAAATTATTTTTTACTCCTCTGGGTGTTGCAATGGATATCAATGATTCATATGATTGCCCTCAGTAAAAAAGCAAAAGAAACAGGACGCAAACAGTTACAAACTCTGCTTCATAAGATGTCGCGGGCGATCGGGAAGACGCTAAGCAGAGGGCACGTAGCGTAAAACAACGCGAGACAGCGGAAACGGCCAGACGGTGTTTCAGGCCGGATTCGAACCTGCGATGACATTCTTAAAGTGCTATGTAGCACAGCGCTGCCTTTCCCAGGTGTGCTACGGAGACGCTGATTAAGGCAGTGCTCATTATACATGATTAGAGTCTCGTGACTGCCGGCTACTGCGTGCGTGCGTGCGTAGGTCAAAGTCCGCTGATCGCGGCATTCCCCTATTTTGTAAAATTATTTTTTACTCCTCTGGGTGTTGCAATGGATATCAATGATTCATATGATTGCCCTCAGTAAAAAAACACAAGAAACAGGACGCAAACAGTTACAAACACTCAGGTTGTCTGCTTCATAAGATGTCGCGGGCGATCGGGAAGACGCTGAGCAGAGGGCACCGTGGCGTGAAACAACGTGAGACAGCGGAATCGGCCGGATTCGATCCGACGATGCCATTCTTAAAGTGCTATGTAGCACAGCGCTGCCTTTCCCATGTGTGCTACGGAGACGCTGATTAATGCAGTGCTCAGTATACATGATTAGAGTCTCGTGACTGCCGGCTACTGCGTGCGTGCGTGCGTAGGTCAAAGTCCGCTGATCGCGGCATTCCCCTATTTTGTAAAATTATTTTTTACTCCTCTGGGTGTTGCAATGGATATCATTGATTCATATGATTGCCCTCAGTAAAAAAACACAAGAAACAGGACGCAAACAGTTACAAACACTCAGGTTCTCTGCTTCATAAGATGTCGCGGGTGATCGGGAAGACGCTGAGCAGAGGGCACCGTCGCGTAAAACAACGTGAGTCCGCGGAATCGGCCGGACGGTGCTTCAGGCCGGATTTGAACCGGCGATGCCATTCTTAAAGTGCTATGTAGCACAGCGCTGCCTTTCCCAAGTGTGCTACGGAGACGCTGCTTAATACAGTGCTCATTATACATGATTAGAGTCTCGTGACTGCCGGCTACTGCGTGCGTGCGTGCGTAGGTCAAAGTCCGCTGATCGCGGCATTCCCCTATTTTGTAAAATTATTTTTTACTCCTCTGGGTGTTGCAATGGATATCAATGATTCATATGATTGCCCTCAGTAAAAAAAACACAAGAAACAGGACGCAGACAGTTACAAACACTCAGGTTCTGTGCTTCATAAGATGTCGCGGGCGATTGGGAAGACGCTGAGCAGAGGGCACCGTCGCGTAAAACTACGTGAGTCCGCGGAATCGGCCGGACGGTGCTTCAGGCCGGATTCGAACCGGCGATGCCATTCTTAAAGTGCTATGTAGCACAGCGCTGCCTTTCCCATGTGTGCTACGGAGAAGCTGATTAATGCAGTGCTCATTATACATGATTAGAGTCTCGTGACTGCCGGCTACTGCGTGCGTGCGTGCGTAGGTCAAAGTCCGCTGATCGCGGCATTCCCCTATTTTGTAAAATAATTTTTTACTCCTCTGGGTGTTGCAATGGATATCAATGATTCATAGGATTGCCCTCAGTAAAAAAACACAAGAAACAGGACGCAGACAGTTACAAACACTCAGGTTCTCTGCTTCATAAGATGTCGCGGGCGATCGGGAAGACGCTGAGCAGAGGGCACCATTGCGTAAAACAACGTGAGTCCGCGGAATCAGCCTGACGGTGCTTCAGGCCGGATTTGAACCTGCGATGCCATTCTTAAAGTGCTATGTAGCACAGCGCTGCCTTTCCCAAGTGTGCTACGGAGACGCTGCTTAATACAGTGCTCATTATACATGATTAGAGTCTCGTGACTGCCGGCTACTGCGTGCGTGCGTGCGTAGGTCAAAGTCCGCTGATCGCGGCATTCCCCTATTTTGTAAAATTATTTTTTACTCCTCTGGGTGTTGCAATGGATATCAATGATTCATATGATTGCCCTCAGTAAAAAAAACACAAGAAACAGGACGCAGACAGTTACAAACACTCAGGTTCTGTGCTTCATAAGATGTCGCGGGCGATTGGGAAGACGCTGAGCAGAGGGCACCGTCGCGTAAAACTACGTGAGTCCGCGGAATCGGCCGGACGGTGCTTCAGGCCGGATTCGAACCGGCGATGCCATTCTTAAAGTGCTATGTAGCACAGCGCTGCCTTTCCCAAGTGTGCTACGGAGACGCTGATTAATGCAGTGCTCATTATACATGATTAGAGTCTCGTGACTGCCGGCTACTGCGTGCGTGCGTGCGTAGGTCAAAGTCCGCTGATCGCGGCATTCCCCTATTTTGTAAAATAATTTTTTACTCCTCTGGGTGTTGCAATGGATATCAATGATTCATAGGATTGCCCTCAGTAAAAAAACACAAGAAACAGGACGCAGACAGTTACAAACACTCAGGTTCTCTGCTTCATAAGATGTCGCGGGCGATCGGGAAGACGCTGAGCAGAGGGCACCATTGCGTAAAACAACGTGAGTCCGCGGAATCAGCCTGACGGTGCTTCAGGCCGGATTTGAACCTGCGATGCCATTCTTAAAGTGCTATGTAGCACAGCGCTGCCTTTCCCATGTGTGCTACGGAGAAGCTGATTAATGCAGTGCTCATTATACATGATTAGAGTCTCGGGACTGCCGGCTACTGCGTGCGTGCGTGCGTAGGTCAAAGTCCGCTGATCGCGGCATTCCCCTATTTTGTAAAATTATTTTTTACTCCTCTGGGTGTTGCAATGGATATCAATGATTCATAAGATTGCCCTCAGTAAAAAAAACACAAGAAACAGGACGCAAACAGTTACAAACACTCAGGTTCTCTGCTTCATAAGATGTCGCGGGCGATCGGGAAGACGCTGAGCAGAGGGCACCGTCGCGTAAAACAACGTGAGTCCGCGGAATCGGCAGGACGGTGTTTCAGGCCGGATTCGAACCGGCGATGCCATTCTTTAAGTGCTATGTAGCACAGCGTTGCCTTTCCCATGTGTGCTACGGAGAAGCTGATGAATGCAGTGCTCATTATACATGATTAGAGTCTCGGGACTGCCGGCTACTGCGTGCGTGCGTGCGTAGGTCAAAGTCCGCTGATCGCGGCATTCCCCTATTTTGTAAAATTATTTTTTACTCCTCTGGGTGTTGCAATGGATATCAATGATTCATAAGATTGCCCTCAGTAAAAAAAACACAAGAAACAGGACGCAAACAGTTACAAACACTCAGGTTCTCTGCTTCATAAGATGTCGCGGGCGATCGGGAAGACGCTGAGCAGAGGGCACCGTCGCGTAAAACAACGTGAGTCCGCGGAATCGGCAGGACGGTGTTTCAGGCCGGATTCGAACCGGCGATGCCATTCTTTAAGTGCTATGTAGCACAGCGTTGCCTTTCCCATGTGTGCTACGGAGAAGCTGATGAATGCAGTGCTCATTATACATGATTAGAGTCTCGTGACTGCCGGCTACTGCGTGCGTGCGTAGGTCAAAGTCCGCTGATCGCGGCATTCCCCTATTTTGTAAAATTATTTTTTACTCCTCTGGGTGTTGCAATGGATATCAATGATTCATATGATTGCCCTCAGTAAAAAAACACAAGAAACAGGACGCAAACACTCAGGTTCTCTGCTTCATAAGATGTCGCGGGCGATCGGGAAAACGCTGAGCAGAGGGCACCGTCGCGTAAAACAACGTGAGTCTGCGGAAACTGCCGGACGGTGCTTCAGGCCGAATTCGAACCGGCGATGCCATTCTTAAAGTGCTATGTAGCACAGCGCTGTCTTTCCCATGTGTGCTACGGAGACGCTGATTAATGCAGTGCTCATTATACATGATTAGAGTCTCGTGACTGCCGGCTACTGCGTGCGTGCGTGCGTAGGTCAAAGTCCGCTGATCGCGGCATTCCCCTATTTTGTAAAATTATTTTTTACTCCTCTGGGTGTTGCAATGGATATCAATGATTCATATGATTGCCCTCAGTAAAAAAACACAAGAAACAGGACGCAAACAGTTACAAACACTCAGGTTCTCTGCTTCATAAGATGTCGCGGGCGATCGGGAAGACGCTGAGCAGAGGGCACCGTCGCGTAAAACAACGTGAGACAGCGGAATCGGCCGGATTCGAACCGGCGATGCCATTCTTAAAGTGCTATGTAGCACAGCGCTGCCTTTCCCATGTGTGCTACGGAGACGCTGATTAATGCAGTGCTCATTATACATGATTAGAGTCTCGTGACTGCCGGCTACTGCGTGCGTGCATAGGTCAAAGTCCGCTGATCGCGGCATTCCCCTATTTTGTAAAATTATTTTTTACTCCTCTGGGTGTTGCAATGGATATCAATGATTCATATGATTGCCCTCAGTAAAAAAACACAAGAAACAGGACGCAAACAGTTACAAACACTCAGGTTCTCTGCTTCATAAGATGTCGCGGGCGATCGGGAAGACGCTGAGCAGAGGGCACCGTCGCGTAAAACAACGTGAGTCCGCGGAAACTGCCGGACGGTGCTTCAGGCCGGATTCGAACCGGCGATGCCATTCTTAAAGTGCTATGTAGCACAGCGCTGCCTTTCCCATGTGTGCTACGGAGACGCTGATTAATGCAGTGCTCATTATACATGATTAGAGTCTCGTGACTGCCGGCTACTGCGTGCGTGCATAGGTCAAAGTCCGCTGATCGCGGCATTCCCCTATTTTGTAAAATTATTTTTTACTCCTCTGGGTGTTGCAATGGATATCAATGATTCATATGATTGCCCTCAGTAAAAAAGCAAAAGAAACAGGACGCAAACAGTTACAAACTCTGCTTCATAAGATGTCGCGGGCGATCGGGAAGACGCTAAGCAGAGGGCACGTAGCGTAAAACAACGTGAGTCCGCGGAAACGGCCAGACGGTGTTTCAGGCCGGATTCGAACCTGCGATGACATTCTTAAAGTGCTATGTAGCACAGCGCTGCCTTTCCCAGGTGTGCTACGGAGACGCTGATTAAGGCAGTGCTCATTATACATGATTAGAGTCTCGTGACTGCCGGCTACTGCGTGCGTGCGTGCGTAGGTCAAAGTCCGCTGATCGCGGCATTCCCCTATTTTGTAAAATTATTTTTTACTCCTCTGGGTGTTGCAATGGATATCAATGATTCATATGATTGCCCTCAGTAAAAAAACACAAGAAACAGGACGCAAACAGTTACAAACACTCAGGTTGTCTGCTTCATAAGATGTCGCGGGCGATCGGGAAGACGCTGAGCAGAGGGCACCGTGGCGTGAAACAACGTGAGACAGCGGAATCGGCCGGATTCGATCCGACGATGCCATTCTTAAAGTGCTATGTAGCACAGCGCTGCCTTTCCCATGTGTGCTACGGAGACGCTGATTAATGCAGTGCTCAGTATACATGATTAGAGTCTCGTGACTGCCGGCTACTGCGTGCGTGCGTGCGTAGGTCAAAGTCCGCTGATCGCGGCATTCCCCTATTTTGTAAAATTATTTTTTACTCCTCTGGGTGTTGCAATGGATATCATTGATTCATATGATTGCCCTCAGTAAAAAAACACAAGAAACAGGACGCAAACAGTTACAAACACTCAGGTTCTCTGCTTCATAAGATGTCGCGGGTGATCGGGAAGACGCTGAGCAGAGGGCACCGTCGCGTAAAACAACGTGAGTCCGCGGAATCGGCCGGACGGTGCTTCAGGCCGGATTTGAACCGGCGATGCCATTCTTAAAGTGCTATGTAGCACAGCGCTGCCTTTCCCAAGTGTGCTACGGAGACGCTGCTTAATACAGTGCTCATTATACATGATTAGAGTCTCGTGACTGCCGGCTACTGCGTGCGTGCGTGCGTAGGTCAAAGTCCGCTGATCGCGGCATTCCCCTATTTTGTAAAATTATTTTTTACTCCTCTGGGTGTTGCAATGGATATCAATGATTCATATGATTGCCCTCAGTAAAAAAAACACAAGAAACAGGACGCAGACAGTTACAAACACTCAGGTTCTGTGCTTCATAAGATGTCGCGGGCGATTGGGAAGACGCTGAGCAGAGGGCACCGTCGCGTAAAACTACGTGAGTCCGCGGAATCGGCCGGACGGTGCTTCAGGCCGGATTCGAACCGGCGATGCCATTCTTAAAGTGCTATGTAGCACAGCGCTGCCTTTCCCATGTGTGCTACGGAGAAGCTGATTAATGCAGTGCTCATTATACATGATTAGAGTCTCGTGACTGCCGGCTACTGCGTGCGTGCGTGCGTAGGTCAAAGTCCGCTGATCGCGGCATTCCCCTATTTTGTAAAATAATTTTTTACTCCTCTGGGTGTTGCAATGGATATCAATGATTCATAGGATTGCCCTCAGTAAAAAAACACAAGAAACAGGACGCAGACAGTTACAAACACTCAGGTTCTCTGCTTCATAAGATGTCGCGGGCGATCGGGAAGACGCTGAGCAGAGGGCACCATTGCGTAAAACAACGTGAGTCCGCGGAATCAGCCTGACGGTGCTTCAGGCCGGATTTGAACCTGCGATGCCATTCTTAAAGTGCTATGTAGCACAGCGCTGCCTTTCCCATGTGTGCTACGGAGAAGCTGATTAATGCAGTGCTCATTATACATGATTAGAGTCTCGGGACTGCCGGCTACTGCGTGCGTGCGTGCGTAGGTCAAAGTCCGCTGATCGCGGCATTCCCCTATTTTGTAAAATTATTTTTTACTCCTCTGGGTGTTGCAATGGATATCAATGATTCATAAGATTGCCCTCAGTAAAAAAAACACAAGAAACAGGACGCAAACAGTTACAAACACTCAGGTTCTCTGCTTCATAAGATGTCGCGGGCGATCGGGAAGACGCTGAGCAGAGGGCACCGTCGCGTAAAACAACGTGAGTCCGCGGAATCGGCAGGACGGTGTTTCAGGCCGGATTCGAACCGGCGATGCCATTCTTTAAGTGCTATGTAGCACAGCGTTGCCTTTCCCATGTGTGCTACGGAGAAGCTGATGAATGCAGTGCTCATTATACATGATTAGAGTCTCGGGACTGCCGGCTACTGCGTGCGTGCGTGCGTAGGTCAAAGTCCGCTGATCGCGGCATTCCCCTATTTTGTAAAATTATTTTTTACTCCTCTGGGTGTTGCAATGGATATCAATGATTCATAAGATTGCCCTCAGTAAAAAAAACACAAGAAACAGGACGCAAACAGTTACAAACACTCAGGTTCTCTGCTTCATAAGATGTCGCGGGCGATCGGGAAGACGCTGAGCAGAGGGCACCGTCGCGTAAAACAACGTGAGTCCGCGGAATCGGCAGGACGGTGTTTCAGGCCGGATTCGAACCGGCGATGCCATTCTTTAAGTGCTATGTAGCACAGCGTTGCCTTTCCCATGTGTGCTACGGAGAAGCTGATGAATGCAGTGCTCATTATACATGATTAGAGTCTCGTGACTGCCGGCTACTGCGTGCGTGCGTAGGTCAAAGTCCGCTGATCGCGGCATTCCCCTATTTTGTAAAATTATTTTTTACTCCTCTGGGTGTTGCAATGGATATCAATGATTCATATGATTGCCCTCAGTAAAAAAACACAAGAAACAGGACGCAAACACTCAGGTTCTCTGCTTCATAAGATGTCGCGGGCGATCGGGAAAACGCTGAGCAGAGGGCACCGTCGCGTAAAACAACGTGAGTCTGCGGAAACTGCCGGACGGTGCTTCAGGCCGAATTCGAACCGGCGATGCCATTCTTAAAGTGCTATGTAGCACAGCGCTGTCTTTCCCATGTGTGCTACGGAGACGCTGATTAATGCAGTGCTCATTATACATGATTAGAGTCTCGTGACTGCCGGCTACTGCGTGCGTGCGTGCGTAGGTCAAAGTCCGCTGATCGCGGCATTCCCCTATTTTGTAAAATTATTTTTTACTCCTCTGGGTGTTGCAATGGATATCAATGATTCATATGATTGCCCTCAGTAAAAAAACACAAGAAACAGGACGCAAACAGTTACAAACACTCAGGTTCTCTGCTTCATAAGATGTCGCGGGCGATCGGGAAGACGCTGAGCAGAGGGCACCGTCGCGTAAAACAACGTGAGACAGCGGAATCGGCCGGATTCGAACCGGCGATGCCATTCTTAAAGTGCTATGTAGCACAGCGCTGCCTTTCCCATGTGTGCTACGGAGACGCTGATTAATGCAGTGCTCATTATACATGATTAGAGTCTCGTGACTGCCGGCTACTGCGTGCGTGCATAGGTCAAAGTCCGCTGATCGCGGCATTCCCCTATTTTGTAAAATTATTTTTTACTCCTCTGGGTGTTGCAATGGATATCAATGATTCATATGATTGCCCTCAGTAAAAAAACACAAGAAACAGGACGCAAACAGTTACAAACACTCAGGTTCTCTGCTTCATAAGATGTCGCGGGCGATCGGGAAGACGCTGAGCAGAGGGCACCGTCGCGTAAAACAACGTGAGTCCGCGGAAACTGCCGGACGGTGCTTCAGGCCGGATTCGCACCGGCGATGCCATTCTTAAAGTGCTATGTAGCACAGCGCTGCCTTTCCCATGTGTGCTACGGAGACGCTGATTAATGCAGTGCTCATTATACATGATTAGAGTCTCGTGACTGCCGGCTACTGCGTGCGTGCATAGGTCAAAGTCCGCTGATCGCGGCATTCCCCTATTTTGTAAAATTATTTTTTACTCCTCTGGGTGTTGCAATGGATATCAATGATTCATATGATTGCCCTCAGTAAAAAAACACAAGAAACAGGACGCAGACAGTTACAAACACTCAGGTTCTCTGCTTCATAAGATGTCGCGGGCGATCGGGAAGACGCTGAGCAGAGGGCACCGTCGCGTAAAACAACGTGCGTCGGCGAAATCGGCCGGACGGTGATTCATGCCGGATTCGAACCAGCGATGCTATTCTTAAAGTGCTATGTAGCACAGCGCTGCCTTTCCCATGTGTGCTACGGAGACGCTGATTAATACAGTGCTCATTATACATGATTAGAGTCTCGTGACTGCCGGCTACTGCGTGCGTGCGTGCGTAGGTCAAAGTCCGCTGATCGCGGCATTCCCCTTTTTTGTAAAATTATTTTTTACTCCTCTGGGTGTTGCAATGAATATCAATGATTCATATGATTGCCCTCAGTAAAAAAAAAAAGAAACAGGACGCAGACAGTTACAAACACTCAGGTTCTCTGCTTCATAAGATGTCGCGGGCGATCGGGAAGACGCTGAGCAGAGGGCACCGTCGCGTAAAACAACGTGAGACAGCGGAATCGGCCGGATTCGAACCGGCGATGCCATTCTTAAAGTGCTATGTAGCACAGCGCTGCCTTTCCCATGTGTGCTAAGGAGACGCTGATTAATGCAGTGCTCAGTATACATGATTAGAGTCTCGTGACTGCCGGCTACTGCGTGCATGCGTGTGTAGGTCAAAGTCCGCTGATTGCGGCATTCCCCTATTTTGTAAAATTATTTTATACTCCTCTGGGTGTTGCAATGGATATCATTGATTCATATGATTGCCCTCAGTAAAAAAACACAAGAAACAGGACGCAAACACTCAGGTTCTCTGCTTCATAAGATGTCGCGGGCGATCGGGAAAACGCTGAGCAGAGGGCACCGTCGCGTAAAACAACGTGAGTCCGCGGAAACTGCCGGACGGTGCTTCAGGCCGGATTCGAACCGGCGATGCCATTCTTAACGTGCAATGTCGGACAGCGCTGCCTTTCCCATGTGTGCTACGGAGACGCTGATTAATGCAGTGCTCATTATACATGATTAGAGTCTCGTGACTGCCGGCTACTGCGTGCGTGCGTGCGTAGGTCAAAGTCCGCTGATCGCGGCATTCCCCTATTTTGTAAAATTATTTTTTACTCCTCTGGGTGTTGCAATGGATATCAATGATTCATATGATTGCCCTCAGTAAAAAAACACAAGAAACAGGACGCAAACAGTTACAAACACTCAGGTTCTCTGCTTCATAAGATGTCGCGGGCGATCGGGAAGACGCTGAGCAGAGGGCACCGTCGCGTAAAACAACGTGAGACAGCGGAATCGGCCGGATTCGAACCGGCGATGCCATTCTTAAAGTGCTATGTAGCACAGCGCTGCCTTTCCCATGTGTGCTACGGAGACGCTGATTAATGCAGTGCTCATTATACATGATTAGAGTCTCGTGACTGCCGGCTACTGCGTGCGTGCATAGGTCAAAGTCCGCTGATCGCGGCATTCCCCTATTTTGTAAAATTATTTTTTACTCCTCTGGGTGTTGCAATGGATATCAATGATTCATATGATTGCCCTCAGTAAAAAAACACAAGAAACAGGACGCAAACAGTTACAAACACTCAGGTTCTCTGCTTCATAAGATGTCGCGGGCGATCGGGAAGACGCTGAGCAGAGGGCACCGTTGCGTAAAACAACGTGAGTCCGCGGAATCAGCCGGAAGGTGCTTCAGGCCGGATTCGAACTGGCGATGCCATTCTTAAAGTGCTATGTAGCACAGCGCTGCCTTTCCCATGTGTGCTTCAGAGAAGCTGATTAATACAGTGCTCATTATACATGATTAGAGTCTCGTGACTGCCGGCTACTGCGTGCGTGCGTGCGTAGGTCAAAGTCCGCTGATCGCGGCATTCCCCTATTTTGTAAAATTATTTTTTACTCCTCTGGGTGTTGCAATGGATATCAATGATTCATATGATTGCCCTCAGTAAAAAAAACACAAGAAACAGGACGCAGACAGTTACAAACACTCAGGTTCTGTGCTTCATAAGATGTCGCGGGCGATTGGGAAGACGCTGAGCAGAGGGCACCGTCGCGTAAAACTACGTGAGTCCGCGGAATCGGCCGGACGGTGCTTCAGGCCGGATTCGAACCGGCGATGCCATTCTTAAAGTGCTATGTAGCACAGCGCTGCCTTTCCCATGTGTGCTACGGAGAAGCTGATTAATGCAGTGCTCATTATACATGATTAGAGTCTCGTGACTGCCGGCTACTGCGTGCGTGCGTGCGTAGGTCAAAGTCCGCTGATCGCGGCATTCCCCTATTTTGTAAAATAATTTTTTACTCCTCTGGGTGTTGCAATGGATATCAATGATTCATAGGATTGCCCTCAGTAAAAAAACACAAGAAACAGGACGCAGACAGTTACAAACACTCAGGTTCTCTGCTTCATAAGATGTCGCGGGCGATCGGGAAGACGCTGAGCAGAGGGCACCATTGCGTAAAACAACGTGAGTCCGCGGAATCAGCCTGACGGTGCTTCAGGCCGGGTTCGAACCTGCGATGCCATTCTTAAAGTGCTATGTAGCACAGCGCTGCCTTTCCCATGTGTGCTACGGAGAAGCTGATTAATGCAGTGCTCATTATACATGATTAGAGTCTCGGGACTGCCGGCTACTGCGTGCGTGCGTGCGTAGGTCAAAGTCCGCTGATCGCGGCATTCCCCTATTTTGTAAAATTATTTTTTACTCCTCTGGGTGTTGCAATGGATATCAATGATTCATAAGATTGCCCTCAGTAAAAAAAACACAAGAAACAGGACGCAAACAGTTACAAACACTCAGGTTCTCTGCTTCATAAGATGTCGCGGGCGATCGGGAAGACGCTGAGCAGAGGGCACCGTCGCGTAAAACAACGTGAGTCCGCGGAATCGGCAGGACGGTGTTTCAGGCCGGATTCGAACCGGCGATGCCATTCTTTAAGTGCTATGTAGCACAGCGTTGCCTTTCCCATGTGTGCTACGGAGACGCTGCTTAATACAGTGCTCATTATACATGATTAGAGTCTCGTGACTGCCGGCTACTGCGTGCGTGCGTGCGTAGGTCAAAGTCCGCTGATCGCGGCATTCCCCTATTTTGTAAAATTATGTTTTACTCCTCTGGGTGTTGCAATGGATATCAATGATTCATATGATTGCCCTCAGTAAAAAAACACAAGAAACAGGACGCAAACAGTTACAAACACTCAGGTTCTCTGCTTCATAAGATGTCACGGGCGATCGGGAAGACGCTGAGCAGAGGGCACCGTCGCGTAAAACAACGTGAGTGCACGGAAACTGCCGGACGGTGCATCAGGCCGGATTCGAACCGGCAATGCCATTCTTAAAGTGCTATGTAGCACAGCGCTGCCTTTCCCATGTGTGCTACGGAGACGCTGATTAATGCAGTGCTCAGTATACATGATTAGAGTCTCGTGACTGCCGGCTACTGCGTGCGTGCGTGCGTAGGTCAATGTCCGCTGATCGCGGCATTCCCCTATTTTGTAAAATTATTTTTTACTCCTCTGGGTGTTGCAATGGATATCATTGATTCATATGATTGCCCTCAGTAAAAAAACACAAGAAACAGGACGCAAACAGTTACAAACACTCAGATTCTCTGCTTCATAAGATGTCGCGGGTGATCGGGAAGACGCTGAGCAGAGGGCACCGTCGCGTAAAACAACGTGAGTCCGCGGAAACTGCCGGACGGTGCTTCAGGCCGGATTCGCACCGGCGATGCCATTCTTAAAGTGCTATGTAGCACAGCGCTGCCTTTCCCATGTGTGCTACGGAGACGCTGATTAATGCAGTGCTCATTATACATGATTAGAGTCTCGTGACTGCCGGCTACTGCGTGCGTGCGTAGGTCAAAGTCCGCTGATCGCGGCATTCCCCTATTTTGTAAAATTATTTTTTACTCCTCTGGGTGTTGCAATGGATATCAATGATTCATATGATTGCCCTCAGTAAAAAAACACAAGAAACAGGACGCAGACAGTTACAAACACTCAGGTTCTGTGCTTCATAAGATGTCGCGGGCGATTGGGAAGACGCTGAGCAGAGGGCACCGTCGCGTAAAACAACGCGCGTCGGCGAAATGGGCCGGATGGTGATTCATGCCGGATTCGAACCAGCGATGCTATTCTTAAAGTGCTATGTAGCACAGCGCTGCCTTTCCCATGTGTGCTACGGAGACGCTGATTAATACAGTGCTCATTATACATGATTAGAGTCTCGTGACTGCCGGCTACTGCGTGCGTGCGTGCGTAGGTCAAAGTCCGCTGATCGCGGCATTCCCCTTTTTTGTAAAATTATTTTTTACTCCTCTGGGTGTTGCAATGGATATCAATGATTCATATGATTGCCCTCAGTAAAAAAAAAAAGAAACAGGACGCAGACAGTTACAAACACTCAGGTTCTCTGCTTCATAAGATGTCGCGGGCGATCGGGAAGACGCTGAGCAGAGGGTACCGTCGTGTAAAACAACGTGAGACAGCGGAATCGGCCGGATTCGAACCGGCGATGCCATTCTTAAAGTGCTATGTAGCACAGCGCTGCCTTTCCCATGTGTGCTACGGAGACGCTGATTAATGCAGTGCTCAGTATACATGATTAGAGTCTCGTGACTGCCGGCTACTGCGTGCATGCGTGTGTAGGTCAAAGTCCGCTGATTACTGCATTCCCCTATTTTGTAAAATTATTTTTTACTCCTCTGGGTGTTGCAATGGATATCATTGATTCATATGATTGCCCTCAGTAAAAAAACACAAGAAACAGGACGCAAACAGTTACAAACACTCAGGTTCTCTGCTTCATAAGATGTCGCGGGCGATCGGGAAGACGCTGAGCAGAGGGCACCGTCGCGTAAAACAACGTGAGTCCGCGGAAACTGCCGGACGGTGCTTCAGGCCGGATTCGAACCGGCGATGCCATTCTTAAAGTGCTATGTAGCACAGCGCTGCCTTTCCCATGTGTGCTACGGAGACGCTGATTAATGCAGTGCTCATTATACATGATTAGAGTCTCGTGACTGCCGGCTACTGCGTGCGTGCGTAGGTCAAAGTCCGCTGATCGCGGCATTCCCCTATTTTGTAAAATTATTTTTTACTCCTCTGGGTGTTGCAATGGATATCAATGATTCATATGATTGCCCTCAGTAAAAAAACACAAGAAACAGGACGCAAACACTCAGGTTCTCTGCTTCATAAGATGTCGCGGGCGATCGGGAAAACGCTGAGCAGAGGGCACCGTCGCGTAAAACAACGTGAGTCCGCGGAAACTGCCGGACGGTGCTTCAGGCCGAATTCGAACCGGCGATGCCATTCTTAAAGTGCTATGTAGCACAGCGCTGCCTTTCCCATGTGTGCTACGGAGACGCTGATTAATGCAGTGCTCATTATACATGATTAGAGTCTCGTGACTGCCGGCTACTGCGTGCGTGCGTAGGTCAAAGTCCGCTGATCGCGGCATTCTCCTATTTTGTAAAATTATTTTTTACTCCTCTGGGTGTTGCAATGGATATCATTGATTCATATGATTGCCCTCAGTAAAAAAACACAAGAAACAGGACGCAAACAGTTACAAACACTCAGGTTCTCTGCTTCATAAGATGTCCGGGCGATCGGGAAGACGCTGAGCAGAGGGCACCGTCGCGTAAAACAACGTGAGTCCGCGGAAACTGCCGGACGGTGCTTCAGGCCGGAATCGAACCGGCGATGCCATTCTTAAAGTGCTATGTAGCACAGCGCTGCCTTTCCCATGTGTGCTACGGAGACGCTGATTAATGCAGTGCTCATTATACATGATTAGAGTCTCGTGACTGCCGGCTACTGCGTGTGTGCGTAGGTCTAAGTCCGCTGATCGCGGCATTCCCCTATTTTGTAAAATTATTTTTTACTCCTCTGGGTGTTGCAATGGATATCAATGATTCATATGATTGCCCTCATTAAAAAAACACAAGAAACAGGACGCAGACAGTTACAAACACTCAGGTTCTCTGCTTCATAAGATGTCGCGGGCGATCGGGAAGACGCTGAGCAGAGGGCACCGTCGCGTAAAACAACGTGAGTCCGCAGAATCGGCCGGCCGGTGCTTCAGGACGGATTCGAACCGGCGATGCCATTCTTAAAGAGCTATGTAGCACAGCGCTGCCTTTCCCATGTGTGCTACGGAGAAGCTGATTAATGCAGTGCTCATTATACATGATTAGAGTCTCGTGACTGCCGGCTACTGCGTGCGTGCGTGCGTAGGTCAAAGTCCGCTGATCGCGGCATTCCCCTATTTTGTAAAATTATTTTTTACTCCTCTGGGTGTTGCAATGGATATCAATGATTCATATGATTGCCCTCAGTAAAAAAACACAAGAAACAGGACGCAGACAGTTACAAACACTCAGGTTCTCTGCTTCATAAGATGTCGCGGGCGATCGGGAAGACGCTGAGCAGAGGGCACCGTCGCGTAAAACAACGTGAGTCCGCGGAAACTGCCGGACGGTGCTTCAGGCCGGATTCGCACCGGCGATGCCATTCTTAAAGTGCTATGTAGCACAGCGCTGCCTTTCCCATGTGTGCTACGGAGACGCTGATTAATGCAGTGCTCATTATACATGATTAGAGTCTCGTGACTGCCGGCTACTGCGTGCGTGCGTAGGTCAAAGTCCGCTGATCGCGGCATTCCCCTATTTTGTAAAATTATTTTTTACTCCTCTGGGTGTTGCAATGGATATCAATGATTCATATGATTGCCCTCAGTAAAAAAACACAAGAAACAGGACGCAGACAGTTACAAACACTCAGGTTCTGTGCTTCATAAGATGTCGCGGGCGATTGGGAAGACGCTGAGCAGAGGGCACCGTCGCGTAAAACAACGCGCGTCGGCGAAATGGGCCGGATGGTGATTCATGCCGGATTCGAACCAGCGATGCTATTCTTAAAGTGCTATGTAGCACAGCGCTGCCTTTCCCATGTGTGCTACGGAGACGCTGATTAATACAGTGCTCATTATACATGATTAGAGTCTCGTGACTGCCGGCTACTGCGTGCGTGCGTGCATAGGTCAAAGTCCGCTGATCGCGGCATTCCCCTTTTTTGTAAAATTATTTTTTACTCCTCTGGGTGTTGCAATGGATATCAATGATTCATATGATTGCCCTCAGTAAAAAAAAAAAGAAACAGGACGCAGACAGTTACAAACACTCAGGTTCTCTGCTTCATAAGATGTCGCGGGCGATCGGGAAGACGCTGAGCAGAGGGTACCGTCGTGTAAAACAACGTGAGACAGCGGAATCGGCCGGATTCGAACCGGCGATGCCATTCTTAAAGTGCTATGTAGCACAGCGCTGCCTTTCCCATGTGTGCTACGGAGACGCTGATTAATGCAGTGCTCAGTATACATGATTAGAGTCTCGTGACTGCCGGCTACTGCGTGCATGCGTGTGTAGGTCAAAGTCCGCTGATTACTGCATTCCCCTATTTTGTAAAATTATTTTTTACTCCTCTGGGTGTTGCAATGGATATCATTGATTCATATGATTGCCCTCAGTAAAAAAACACAAGAAACAGGACGCAAACAGTTACAAACACTCAGGTTCTCTGCTTCATAAGATGTCGCGGGCGATCGGGAAGACGCTGAGCAGAGGGCACCGTCGCGTAAAACAACGTGAGTCCGCGGAAACTGCCGGACGGTGCTTCAGGCCGGATTCGAACCGGCGATGCCATTCTTAAAGTGCTATGTAGCACAGCGCTGCCTTTCCCATGTGTGCTACGGAGACGCTGATTAATGCAGTGCTCATTATACATGATTAGAGTCTCGTGACTGCCGGCTACTGCGTGCGTGCGTAGGTCAAAGTCCGCTGATCGCGGCATTCCCCTATTTTGTAAAATTATTTTTTACTCCTCTGGGTGTTGCAATGGATATCAATGATTCATATGATTGCCCTCAGTAAAAAAACACAAGAAACAGGACGCAAACACTCAGGTTCTCTGCTTCATAAGATGTCGCGGGCGATCGGGAAAACGCTGAGCAGAGGGCACCGTCGCGTAAAACAACGTGAGTCCGCGGAAACTGCCGGATGGTGCTTCAGGCCGAATTCGAACCGGCGATGCCATTCTTAAAGTGCTATGTAGCACAGCGCTGCCTTTCCCATGTGTGCTACGGAGACGCTGATTAATGCAGTGCTCATTATACATGATTAGAGTCTCGTGACTGCCGGCTACTGCGTGCGTGCGTAGGTCAAAGTCCGCTGATCGCGGCATTCCCCTATTTTGTAAAATTATTTTTTACTCCTCTGGGTGTTGCAATGGATATCATTGATTCATATGATTGCCCTCATTAAAAAAACACAAGAAACAGGACGCAAACAGTTACAAACACTCAGGTTCTCTGCTTCATAAGATGTCGCGGGCGATCGGGAAGACGCTGAGCAGAGGGCACCGTCGCGTAAAACAACGTGAGTCCGCAGAATCGGCCAGCCGGTGCTTCAGGACGGATTCGAACCGGCGATGCCATTCTTAAAGAGCTATGTAGCACAGCGCTGCCTTTCCCATGTGTGCTACGGAGAAGCTGATTAATGCAGTGCTCATTATACATGATTAGAGTCTCGTGACTGCCGGCTACTGCGTGCGTGCGTGCGTAGGTCAAAGTCCGCTGATCGCGGCATTCCCCTATTTTGTAAAATTATTTTTTACTCCTCTGGGTGTTGCAATGGATATCAATGATTCATATGATTGCCCTCAGTAAAAAAACACAAGAAACAGGACGCAGACAGTTACAAACACTCAGGTTCTCTGCTTCATAAGATGTCGCGGGCGATCGGGAAGACGCTGAGCAGAGGGCACCGTCGCGTAAAACAACGTGAGTCCGCGGAAACTGCCGGACGGTGCTTCAGGCCGGATTCGCACCGGCGATGCCATTCTTAAAGTGCTATGTAGCACAGCGCTGCCTTTCCCATGTGTGCTACGGAGACGCTGATTAATGCAGTGCTCATTATACATGATTAGAGTCTCGTGACTGCCGGCTACTGCGTGCGTGCGTAGGTCAAAGTCCGCTGATCGCGGCATTCCCCTATTTTGTAAAATTATTTTTTACTCCTCTGGGTGTTGCAATGGATATCAATGATTCATATGATTGCCCTCAGTAAAAAAACACAAGAAACAGGACGCAGACAGTTACAAACACTCAGGTTCTGTGCTTCATAAGATGTCGCGGGCGATTGGGAAGACGCTGAGCAGAGGGCACCGTCGCGTAAAACAACGCGCGTCGGCGAAATGGGCCGGATGGTGATTCATGCCGGATTCGAACCAGCGATGCTATTCTTAAAGTGCTATGTAGCACAGCGCTGCCTTTCCCATGTGTGCTACGGAGACGCTGATTAATACAGTGCTCATTATACATGATTAGAGTCTCGTGACTGCCGGCTACTGCGTGCGTGCGTGCGTAGGTCAAAGACCGCTGATCGCGGCATTCCCCTTTTTTGTAAAATTATTTTTTACTCCTCTGGGTGTTGCAATGGATATCAATGATTCATATGATTGCCCTCAGTAAAAAAACACAAGAAACAGGACGCAGACAGTTACAAACACTCAGGTTCTGTGCTTCATAAGATGTCGCAGGCGATTGGGAAGACGCTGAGCAGAGGGCACCGTCGCGTAAAACAACGCGCGTCGGCGAAATGGGCCGGATGGTGTTTCATGCCGGATTCGAACCAGCGATGCTATTCTTAAAGTGCTATGTAGCACAGCGCTGCCTTTCCCATGTGTGCTACGGAGACGCTGATTAATACAGTGCTCATTATACATGATTAGAGTCTCGTGACTGCCGGCTACTGCGTGCGTGCGTGCGTAGGTCAAAGTCCGCTGATCGCGGCATTCCCCTTTTTTGTAAAATTATTTTTTACTCCTCTGGGTGTTGCAATGGATATCAATGATTCATATGATTGCCCTCAGTAAAAAAAAAAAGAAACAGGACGCAGACAGTTACAAACACTCAGGTTCTCTGCTTCATAAGATGTCGCGGGCGATCGGGAAGACGCTGAGCAGAGGGTACCGTCGTGTAAAACAACGTGAGACAGCGGAATCGGCCGGATTCGAACCGGCGATGCCATTCTTAAAGTGCTATGTAGCACAGCGCTGCCTTTCCCATGTGTGCTACGGAGACGCTGATTAATGCAGTGCTCAGTATACATGATTAGAGTCTCGTGACTGCCGGCTACTGCGTGCATGCGTGTGTAGGTCAAAGTCCGCTGATTACTGCATTCCCCTATTTTGTAAAATTATTTTTTACTCCTCTGGGTGTTGCAATGGATATCATTGATTCATATGATTGCCCTCAGTAAAAAAACACAAGAAACAGGACGCAAACAGTTACAAACACTCAGGTTCTCTGCTTCATAAGATGTCGCGGGCGATCGGGAAGACGCTGAGCAGAGGGCACCGTCGCGTAAAACAACGTGAGTCCGCGGAAACTGCCGGACGGTGCTTCAGGCCGGATTCGAACCGGCGATGCCATTCTTAAAGTGCTATGTAGCACAGCGCTGCCTTTCCCATGTGTGCTACGGAGACGCTGATTAATGCAGTGCTCATTATACATGATTAGAGTCTCGTGACTGCCGGCTACTGCGTGCGTGCGTAGGTCAAAGTCCGCTGATCGCGGCATTCCCCTATTTTGTAAAATTATTTTTTACTCCTCTGGGTGTTGCAATGGATATCAATGATTCATATGATTGCCCTCAGTAAAAAAACACAAGAAACAGGACGCAAACACTCAGGTTCTCTGCTTCATAAGATGTCGCGGGCGATCGGGAAAACGCTGAGCAGAGGGCACCGTCGCGTAAAACAACGTGAGTCCGCGCGGAAACTGCCGGACGGTGCTTCAGGCCGAATTCGAACCGGCGATGCCATTCTTAAAGTGCTATGTAGCACAGCGCTGCCTTTCCCATGTGTGCTACGGAGACGCTGATTAATGCAGTGCTCATTATACATGATTAGAGTCTCGTGACTGCCGGCTACTGCGTGCGTGCGTAGGTCAAAGTCCGCTGATCGCGGCATTCCCCTATTTTGTAAAATTATTTTTTACTCCTCTGGGTGTTGCAATGGATATCAATGATTCATATGATTGCCCTCAGTAAAAAAACACAAGAAACAGGACGCAAACAGTTACAAACACTCAGGTTCTCTGCTTCATAAGATGTCACGGGCGATCGGGAAGACGCTGAGCAGAGGGCACCGTCGCGTAAAACAACGTGAGACAGCGGAATCGGCCGGATTCGAACCGGCGATGCCATTCTTAAAGTGCTATGTAGCACAGCGCTGCCTTTCCCATGTGTGCTACGGAGACGCTGATTAATGCAGTGCTCATTATACATGATTAGAGTCTCGTGACTGCCGGCTACTGCGTGCGTGCATAGGTCAAAGTCCGCTGATCGCGGCATTCCCCTATTTTGTAAAATTATTTTTTACTCCTCTGGGTGTTGCAATGGATATCAATGATTCATATGATTGCCCTCAGTAAAAAAGCAAAAGAAACAGGACGCAAACAGTTACAAACACTCAGGTTGTCTGCTTCATAAGATGTCGCGGGCGATCGGGAAGACGCTGAGCAGAGGGCACCGTGGCGTGAAACAACGTGAGACAGCGGAATCGGCCGGATTCGATCCGACGATGCCATTCTTAAAGTGCTATGTAGCACAGCGCTGCCTTTCCCATGTGTGCTACGGAGACGCTGATTAATGCAGTGCTCAGTATACATGATTAGAGTCTCGTGACTGCCGGCTACTGCGTGCGTGCGTGCGTAGGTCAAAGTCCGCTGATCGCGGCATTCCCCTATTTTGTAAAATTATTTTTTACTCCTCTGGGTGTTGCAATGGATATCATTGATTCATATGATTGCCCTCAGTAAAAAAACACAAGAAACAGGACGCAAACAGTTACAAACACTCAGGTTCTCTGCTTCATAAGATGTCGCGGGTGATCGGGAAGACGCTGAGCAGAGGGCACCGTCGCGTAAAACAACGTGAGTCCGCGGAATCGGCCGGACGGTGCTTCAGGCCGGATTTGAACCGGCGATGCCATTCTTAAAGTGCTATGTAGCACAGCGCTGCCTTTCCCAAGTGTGCTACGGAGACGCTGCTTAATACAGTGCTCATTATACATGATTAGAGTCTCGTGACTGCCGGCTACTGCGTGCGTGCGTGCGTAGGTCAAAGTCCGCTGATCGCGGCATTCCCCTATTTTGTAAAATTATTTTTTACTCCTCTGGGTGTTGCAATGGATATCAATGATTCATATGATTGCCCTCAGTAAAAAAAACACAAGAAACAGGACGCAGACAGTTACAAACACTCAGGTTCTGTGCTTCATAAGATGTCGCGGGCGATTGGGAAGACGCTGAGCAGAGGGCACCGTCGCGTAAAACTACGTGAGTCCGCGGAATCGGCCGGACGGTGCTTCAGGCCGGATTCGAACCGGCGATGCCATTCTTAAAGTGCTATGTAGCACAGCGCTGCCTTTCCCATGTGTGCTACGGAGAAGCTGATTAATGCAGTGCTCATTATACATGATTAGAGTCTCGTGACTGCCGGCTACTGCGTGCGTGCGTGCGTAGGTCAAAGTCCGCTGATCGCGGCATTCCCCTATTTTGTAAAATAATTTTTTACTCCTCTGGGTGTTGCAATGGATATCAATGATTCATAGGATTGCCCTCAGTAAAAAAACACAAGAAACAGGACGCAGACAGTTACAAACACTCAGGTTCTCTGCTTCATAAGATGTCGCGGGCGATCGGGAAGACGCTGAGCAGAGGGCACCATTGCGTAAAACAACGTGAGTCCGCGGAATCAGCCTGACGGTGCTTCAGGCCGGATTTGAACCTGCGATGCCATTCTTAAAGTGCTATGTAGCACAGCGCTGCCTTTCCCATGTGTGCTACGGAGAAGCTGATTAATGCAGTGCTCATTATACATGATTAGAGTCTCGGGACTGCCGGCTACTGCGTGCGTGCGTGCGTAGGTCAAAGTCCGCTGATCGCGGCATTCCCCTATTTTGTAAAATTATTTTTTACTCCTCTGGGTGTTGCAATGGATATCAATGATTCATAAGATTGCCCTCAGTAAAAAAAACACAAGAAACAGGACGCAAACAGTTACAAACACTCAGGTTCTCTGCTTCATAAGATGTCGCGGGCGATCGGGAAGACGCTGAGCAGAGGGCACCGTCGCGTAAAACAACGTGAGTCCGCGGAATCGGCAGGACGGTGTTTCAGGCCGGATTCGAACCGGCGATGCCATTCTTTAAGTGCTATGTAGCACAGCGTTGCCTTTCCCATGTGTGCTACGGAGAAGCTGATGAATGCAGTGCTCATTATACATGATTAGAGTCTCGTGACTGCCGGCTACTGCGTGCGTGCGTAGGTCAAAGTCCGCTGATCGCGGCATTCCCCTATTTTGTAAAATTATTTTTTACTCCTCTGGGTGTTGCAATGGATATCAATGATTCATAAGATTGCCCTCAGTAAAAAAAACACAAGAAACAGGACGCAAACAGTTACAAACACTCAGGTTCTCTGCTTCATAAGATGTCGCGGGCGATCGGGAAGACGCTGAGCAGAGGGCACCGTCGCGTAAAACAACGTGAGTCCGCGGAATCGGCAGGACGGTGTTTCAGGCCGGATTCGAACCGGCGATGCCATTCTTTAAGTGCTATGTAGCACAGCGTTGCCTTTCCCATGTGTGCTACGGAGAAGCTGATGAATGCAGTGCTCATTATACATGATTAGAGTCTCGTGACTGCCGGCTACTGCGTGCGTGCGTAGGTCAAAGTCCGCTGATCGCGGCATTCCCCTATTTTGTAAAATTATTTTTTACTCCTCTGGGTGTTGCAATGGATATCAATGATTCATATGATTGCCCTCAGTAAAAAAACACAAGAAACAGGACGCAAACACTCAGGTTCTCTGCTTCATAAGATGTCGCGGGCGATCGGGAAAACGCTGAGCAGAGGGCACCGTCGCGTAAAACAACGTGAGTCTGCGGAAACTGCCGGACGGTGCTTCAGGCCGAATTCGAACCGGCGATGCCATTCTTAAAGTGCTATGTAGCACAGCGCTGTCTTTCCCATGTGTGCTACGGAGACGCTGATTAATGCAGTGCTCATTATACATGATTAGAGTCTCGTGACTGCCGGCTACTGCGTGCGTGCGTGCGTAGGTCAAAGTCCGCTGATCGCGGCATTCCCCTATTTTGTAAAATTATTTTTTACTCCTCTGGGTGTTGCAATGGATATCAATGATTCATATGATTGCCCTCAGTAAAAAAACACAAGAAACAGGACGCAAACAGTTACAAACACTCAGGTTCTCTGCTTCATAAGATGTCGCGGGCGATCGGGAAGACGCTGAGCAGAGGGCACCGTCGCGTAAAACAACGTGAGACAGCGGAATCGGCCGGATTCGAACCGGCGATGCCATTCTTAAAGTGCTATGTAGCACAGCGCTGCCTTTCCCATGTGTGCTACGGAGACGCTGATTAATGCAGTGCTCATTATACATGATTAGAGTCTCGTGACTGCCGGCTACTGCGTGCGTGCATAGGTCAAAGTCCGCTGATCGCGGCATTCCCCTATTTTGTAAAATTATTTTTTACTCCTCTGGGTGTTGCAATGGATATCAATGATTCATATGATTGCCCTCAGTAAAAAAACACAAGAAACAGGACGCAAACAGTTACAAACACTCAGGTTCTCTGCTTCATAAGATGTCGCGGGCGATCGGGAAGACGCTGAGCAGAGGGCACCGTCGCGTAAAACAACGTGAGTCCGCGGAAACTGCCGGACGGTGCTTCAGGCCGGATTCGCACCGGCGATGCCATTCTTAAAGTGCTATGTAGCACAGCGCTGCCTTTCCCATGTGTGCTACGGAGACGCTGATTAATGCAGTGCTCATTATACATGATTAGAGTCTCGTGACTGCCGGCTACTGCGTGCGTGCATAGGTCAAAGTCCGCTGATCGCGGCATTCCCCTATTTTGTAAAATTATTTTTTACTCCTCTGGGTGTTGCAATGGATATCAATGATTCATATGATTGCCCTCAGTAAAAAAACACAAGAAACAGGACGCAGACAGTTACAAACACTCAGGTTCTCTGCTTCATAAGATGTCGCGGGCGATCGGGAAGACGCTGAGCAGAGGGCACCGTCGCGTAAAACAACATGCGTCGGCGAAATCGGCCAGACGGTGATTCATGCCGGATTCGAACCAGCGATGCTATTCTTAAAGTGCTATGTAGCACAGCGCTGCCTTTCCCATGTGTGCTACGGAGACGCTGATTAATACAGTGCTCATTATACATGATTAGAGTCTCGTGACTGCCGGCTACTGCGTGCGTGCGTGCGTAGGTCAAAGTCCGCTGATCGCGGCATTCCCCTTTTTTGTAAAATTATTTTTTACTCCTCTGGGTGTTGCAATGAATATCAATGATTCATATGATTGCCCTCAGTAAAAAAAAAAAGAAACAGGACGCAGACAGTTACAAACACTCAGGTTCTCTGCTTCATAAGATGTCGCGGGCGATCGGGAAGACGCTGAGCAGAGGGCACCGTCGCGTAAAACAACGTGAGACAGCGGAATCGGCCGGATTCGAACCGGCGATGCCATTCTTAAAGTGCTATGTAGCACAGCGCTGCCTTTCCCATGTGTGCTAAGGAGACGCTGATTAATGCAGTGCTCAGTATACATGATTAGAGTCTCGTGACTGCCGGCTACTGCGTGCATGCGTGTGTAGGTCAAAGTCCGCTGATTGCGGCATTCCCCTATTTTGTAAAATTATTTTATACTCCTCTGGGTGTTGCAATGGATATCATTGATTCATATGATTGCCCTCAGTAAAAAAACACAAGAAACAGGACGCAAACACTCAGGTTCTCTGCTTCATAAGATGTCGCGGGCGATCGGGAAAACGCTGAGCAGAGGGCACCGTCGCGTAAAACAACGTGAGTCCGCGGAAACTGCCGGACGGTGCTTCAGGCCGGATTCGAACCGGCGATGCCATTCTTAACGTGCAATGTCGGACAGCGCTGCCTTTCCCATGTGTGCTACGGAGACGCTGATTAATGCAGTGCTCATTATACATGATTAGAGTCTCGTGACTGCCGGCTACTGCGTGCGTGCGTGCGTAGGTCAAAGTCCGCTGATCGCGGCATTCCCCTATTTTGTAAAATTATTTTTTACTCCTCTGGGTGTTGCAATGGATATCAATGATTCATATGATTGCCCTCAGTAAAAAAACACAAGAAACAGGACGCAAACAGTTACAAACACTCAGGTTCTCTGCTTCATAAGATGTCGCGGGCGATCGGGAAGACGCTGAGCAGAGGGCACCGTCGCGTAAAACAACGTGAGACAGCGGAATCGGCCGGATTCGAACCGGCGATGCCATTCTTAAAGTGCTATGTAGCACAGCGCTGCCTTTCCCATGTGTGCTACGGAGACGCTGATTAATGCAGTGCTCATTATACATGATTAGAGTCTCGTGACTGCCGGCTACTGCGTGCGTGCATAGGTCAAAGTCCGCTGATCGCGGCATTCCCCTATTTTGTAAAATTATTTTTTACTCCTCTGGGTGTTGCAATGGATATCAATGATTCATATGATTGCCCTCAGTAAAAAAACACAAGAAACAGGACGCAAACAGTTACAAACACTCAGGTTCTCTGCTTCATAAGATGTCGCGGGCGATCGGGAAGACGCTGAGCAGAGGGCACCGTTGCGTAAAACAACGTGAGTCCGCGGAATCAGCCGGAAGGTGCTTCAGGCCGGATTCGAACTGGCGATGCCATTCTTAAAGTGCTATGTAGCACAGCGCTGCCTTTCCCATGTGTGCTTCAGAGAAGCTGATTAATACAGTGCTCATTATACATGATTAGAGTCTCGTGACTGCCGGCTACTGCGTGCGTGCGTGCGTAGGTCAAAGTCCGCTGATCGCGGCATTCCCCTATTTTGTAAAATTATTTTTTACTCCTCTGGGTGTTGCAATGGATATCAATGATTCATATGATTGCCCTCAGTAAAAAAACACAAGAAACAGGACGCAGACAGTTACAAACACTCAGGTTCTCTGCTTCATAAGATGTCGTGGGTGATCGGGAAGACGCTGAGCAGAGGGCACCGTCGCGTAAAACAACGTGAGTCCGCGGAATCGGCCGGACGGTGCTTCAGGCCGGATTTGAACCGGCGATGCCATTCTTAAAGTGCTATGTAGCACAGCGCTGCCTTTCCCAAGTGTGCTACGGAGACGCTGCTTAATACAGTGCTCATTATACATGATTAGAGTCTCGTGACTGCCGGCTACTGCGTGCGTGCGTGCGTAGGTCAAAGTCCGCTGATCGCGGCATTCCCCTATTTTGTAAAATTATGTTTTACTCCTCTGGGTGTTGCAATGGATATCAATGATTCATATGATTGCCCTCAGTAAAAAAACACAAGAAACAGGACGCAAACAGTTACAAACACTCAGGTTCTCTGCTTCATAAGATGTCACGGGCGATCGGGAAGACGCTGAGCAGAGGGCACCGTCGCGTAAAACAACGTGAGTGCACGGAAACTGCCGGACGGTGCATCAGGCCGGATTCGAACCGGCAATGCCATTCTTAAAGTGCTATGTAGCACAGCGCTGCCTTTCCCATGTGTGCTACGGAGACGCTGATTAATGCAGTGCTCAGTATACATGATTAGAGTCTCGTGACTGCCGGCTACTGCGTGCGTGCGTGCGTAGGTCAAAGTCCGCTGATCGCGGCATTCCCCTATTTTGTAAAATTATTTTTTACTCCTCTGGGTGTTGCAATGGATATCATTGATTCATATGATTGCCCTCAGTAAAAAAACACAAGAAACAGGACGCAAACAGTTACAAACACTCAGGTTCTCTGCTTCATAAGATGTCGCGGGCGATCGGGAAGACGCTGAGCAGAGGGCACCGTCGCGTAAAACAACGTGAGTCCGCGGAAACTGCCGGACGGTGCTTCAGGCCGGATTCGCACCGGCGATGCCATTCTTAAAGTGCTATGTAGCACAGCGCTGCCTTTCCCATGTGTGCTACGGAGACGCTGATTAATGCAGTGCTCATTATACATGATTAGAGTCTCGTGACTGCCGGCTACTGCGTGCGTGCGTAGGTCAAAGTCCGCTGATCGCGGCATTCCCCTATTTTGTAAAATTATTTTTTACTCCTCTGGGTGTTGCAATGGATATCAATGATTCATATGATTGCCCTCAGTAAAAAAACACAAGAAACAGGACGCAGACAGTTACAAACACTCAGGTTCTCTGCTTCATAAGATGTCGCGGGCGATCGGGAAGACGCTGAGCAGAGGGCACCGTCGCGTAAAACAACGTGCGTCGGCGAAATCGGCCGGACGGTGATTCATGCCGGATTCGAACCAGCGATGCTATTCTTAAAGTGCTATGTAGCACAGCGCTGCCTTTCCCATGTGTGCTACGGAGACGCTGATTAATACAGTGCTCATTATACATGATTAGAGTCTCGTGACTGCCGGCTACTGCGTGCGTGCGTGCGTAGGTCAAAGTCCGCTGATCGCGGCATTCCCCTTTTTTGTAAAATTATTTTTTACTCCTCTGGGTGTTGCAATGAATATCAATGATTCATATGATTGCCCTCAGTAAAAAAAAAAAGAAACAGGACGCAGACAGTTACAAACACTCAGGTTCTCTGCTTCATAAGATGTCGCGGGCGATCGGGAAGACGCTGAGCAGAGGGCACCGTCGCGTAAAACAACGTGAGACAGCGGAATCGGCCGGATTCGAACCGGCGATGCCATTCTTAAAGTGCTATGTAGCACAGCGCTGCCTTTCCCATGTGTGCTAAGGAGACGCTGATTAATGCAGTGCTCAGTATACATGATTAGAGTCTCGTGACTGCCGGCTACTGCGTGCATGCGTGTGTAGGTCAAAGTCCGCTGATTGCGGCATTCCCCTATTTTGTAAAATTATTTTATACTCCTCTGGGTGTTGCAATGGATATCATTGATTCATATGATTGCCCTCAGTAAAAAAACACAAGAAACAGGACGCAAACACTCAGGTTCTCTGCTTCATAAGATGTCGCGGGCGATCGGGAAAACGCTGAGCAGAGGGCACCGTCGCGTAAAACAACGTGAGTCCGCGGAAACTGCCGGACGGTGCTTCAGGCCGGATTCGAACCGGCGATGCCATTCTTAACGTGCAATGTCGGACAGCGCTGCCTTTCCCATGTGTGCTACGGAGACGCTGATTAATGCAGTGCTCATTATACATGATTAGAGTCTCGTGACTGCCGGCTACTGCGTGCGTGCGTGCGTAGGTCAAAGTCCGCTGATCGCGGCATTCCCCTATTTTGTAAAATTATTTTTTACTCCTCTGGGTGTTGCAATGGATATCAATGATTCATATGATTGCCCTCAGTAAAAAAAACACAAGAAACAGGACGCAATCAGTTACAAACACTCAGGTTCTCTGCTTCATAAGATGTCGCGGGAGATCGGGAAGACGCTGAGCAGAGGGCACCATCGCGTAAAACAACGTGAGTCCACGGAAACTGCCGGACGGTGCTTCAGGCCGGATTCGCACCGGCGATGCCATTCTTAAAGTGCTATGTAGCACAGCGCTGCCTTTCCCATGTGTGCTACGGAGACGCTGATTAATGCAGTGCTCATTATACATGATTAGAGTCTCGTGACTGCCGGCTACTGCGTGCGTGCATAGGTCAAAGTCCGCTGATCGCGGCATTCCCCTATTTTGTAAAATTATTTTTTACTCCTCTGGGTGTTGCAATGGATATCAATGATTCATATGATTGCCCTCAGTAAAAAAACACAAGAAACAGGACGCAGACAGTTACAAACACTCAGGTTCTCTGCTTCATAAGATGTCGCGGGCGATCGGGAAGACGCTGAGCAGAGGGCACCGTCGCGTAAAACAACGTGCGTCGGCGAAATCGGCCGGACGGTGATTCATGCCGGATTCGAACCAGCGATGCTATTCTTAAAGTGCTATGTAGCACAGCGCTGCCTTTCCCATGTGTGCTACGGAGACGCTGATTAATACAGTGCTCATTATACATGATTAGAGTCTCGTGACTGCCGGCTACTGCGTGCGTGCGTGCGTAGGTCAAAGTCCGCTGATCGCGGCATTCCCCTTTTTTGTAAAATTATTTTTTACTCCTCTGGGTGTTGCAATGAATATCAATGATTCATATGATTGCCCTCAGTAAAAAAAAAAAGAAACAGGACGCAGACAGTTACAAACACTCAGGTTCTCTGCTTCATAAGATGTCGCGGGCGATCGGGAAGACGCTGAGCAGAGGGCACCGTCGCGTAAAACAACGTGAGACAGCGGAATCGGCCGGATTCGAACCGGCGATGCCATTCTTAAAGTGCTATGTAGCACAGCGCTGCCTTTCCCATGTGTGCTAAGGAGACGCTGATTAATGCAGTGCTCAGTATACATGATTAGAGTCTCGTGACTGCCGGCTACTGCGTGCGTGCGTGCGTAGGTCAAAGTCCGCTGATCGCGGCATTCCCCTATTTTGTAAAATTATTTTTTACTCCTCTGGGTGTTGCAATGGATATCAATGATTCATATGATTGCCCTCAGTAAAAAAACACAAGAAACAGGACGCAGACAGTTACAAACACTCAGGTTCTCTGCTTCATAAGATGTCGCGGGCGATCGGGAAGACGCTGAGCAGAGGGCACCGTCGCGTAAAACAACGTGAGTCCGCGGAAACTGCCGGACGGTGCTTCAGGCCGGATTCGCACCGGCGATGCCATTCTTAAAGTGCTATGTAGCACAGCGCTGCCTTTCCCATGTGTGCTACGGAGACGCTGATTAATGCAGTGCTCATTATACATGATTAGAGTCTCGTGACTGCCGGCTACTGCGTGCGTGCGTAGGTCAAAGTCCGCTGATCGCGGCATTCCCCTATTTTGTAAAATTATTTTTTACTCCTCTGGGTGTTGCAATGGATATCAATGATTCATATGATTGCCCTCAGTAAAAAAACACAAGAAACAGGACGCAGACAGTTACAAACACTCAGGTTCTGTGCTTCATAAGATGTCGCGGGCGATTGGGAAGACGCTGAGCAGAGGGCACCGTCGCGTAAAACAACGCGCGTCGGCGAAATGGGCCGGATGGTGATTCATGCCGGATTCGAACCAGCGATGCTATTCTTAAAGTGCTATGTAGCACAGCGCTGCCTTTCCCATGTGTGCTACGGAGACGCTGATTAATACAGTGCTCATTATACATGATTAGAGTCTCGTGACTGCCGGCTACTGCGTGCGTGCGTGCGTAGGTCAAAGTCCGCTGATCGCGGCATTCCCCTTTTTTGTAAAATTATTTTTTACTCCTCTGGGTGTTGCAATGGATATCAATGATTCATATGATTGCCCTCAGTAAAAAAAAAAAGAAACAGGACGCAGACAGTTACAAACACTCAGGTTCTCTGCTTCATAAGATGTCGCGGGCGATCGGGAAGACGCTGAGCAGAGGGTACCGTCGTGTAAAACAACGTGAGACAGCGGAATCGGCCGGATTCGAACCGGCGATGCCATTCTTAAAGTGCTATGTAGCACAGCGCTGCCTTTCCCATGTGTGCTACGGAGACGCTGATTAATGCAGTGCTCAGTATACATGATTAGAGTCTCGTGACTGCCGGCTACTGCGTGCATGCGTGTGTAGGTCAAAGTCCGCTGATTACTGCATTCCCCTATTTTGTAAAATTATTTTTTACTCCTCTGGGTGTTGCAATGGATATCATTGATTCATATGATTGCCCTCAGTAAAAAAACACAAGAAACAGGACGCAAACAGTTACAAACACTCAGGTTCTCTGCTTCATAAGATGTCGCGGGCGATCGGGAAGACGCTGAGCAGAGGGCACCGTCGCGTAAAACAACGTGAGTCCGCGGAAACTGCCGGACGGTGCTTCAGGCCGGATTCGAACCGGCGATGCCATTCTTAAAGTGCTATGTAGCACAGCGCTGCCTTTCCCATGTGTGCTACGGAGACGCTGATTAATGCAGTGCTCATTATACATGATTAGAGTCTCGTGACTGCCGGCTACTGCGTGCGTGCGTAGGTCAAAGTCCGCTGATCGCGGCATTCCCCTATTTTGTAAAATTATTTTTTACTCCTCTGGGTGTTGCAATGGATATCAATGATTCATATGATTGCCCTCAGTAAAAAAACACAAGAAACAGGACGCAAACACTCAGGTTCTCTGCTTCATAAGATGTCGCGGGCGATCGGGAAAACGCTGAGCAGAGGGCACCGTCGCGTAAAACAACGTGAGTCCGCGGAAACTGCCGGACGGTGCTTCAGGCCGGAATCGAACCGGCGATGCCATTCTTAAAGTGCTATGTAGCACAGCGCTGCCTTTCCCATGTGTGCTACGGAGACGCTGATTAATGCAGTGCTCATTATACATGATTAGAGTCTCGTGACTGCCGGCTACTGCGTGCGTGCGTGCGTAGGTCTAAGTCCGCTGATCGCGGCATTCCCCTATTTTGTAAAATTATTTTTTACTCCTCTGGGTGTTGCAATGGATATCAATGATTCATATGATTGCCCTCAGTAAAAAAACACAAGAAACAGGACGCAAACAGTTACAAACACTCAGGTTCTCTGCTTCATAAGATGTCGCGGGTGATCGGGAAGACACTGAGCAGAGGGCACCGTCGCGTAAAACAACGTGAGACAGCGGAATCGGCCGGATTCGAACCGGCGATGCCATTCTTAAAGTGCTATGTAGCACAGCGCTGCCTTTCCCATGTGTGCTACGGAGACGCTGATTAATGCAGTGCTCAGTATACATGATTAGAGTCTCGTGACTGCCGGCTACTGCGTGCATGCGTGTGTAGGTCAAAGTCCGCTGATTGCGGCAATCCCCTATTTTGTAAAATTATTTTTTACTCCTCTGGGTGTTGCAATGGATATCATTGATTCATATGATTGCCCTCAGTAAAAAAACACAAGAAACAGGACGCAAACAGTTACAAACACTCAGGTTCTCTGCTTCATAAGATGTCGCGGGCGATCGGGAAGACGCTGAGCAGAGGGCACCGTCGCGTAAAACAACGTGAGACAGCGGAATCGGCCGGATTCGAACCGGCGATGCCATTCTTAAAGTGCTATGTAGCACAGCGCTGCCTTTCCCATGTGTGCTACGGAGACGCTGATTAATGCAGTGCTCAGTATACATGATTAGAGTCTCGTGACTGCCGGCTACTGCGTGCATGCGTGTGTAGGTCAAAGTCCGCTGATTGCGGCAATCCCCTATTTTGTAAAATTATTTTTTACTCCTCTGGGTGTTGCAATGGATATCATTGATTCATATGATTGCCCTCAGTAAAAAAACACAAGAAACAGGACGCAAACAGTTACAAACACTCAGGTTCTCTGCTTCATAAGATGTCGCGGGCGATCGGGAAGACGCTGAGCAGAGGGCACCGTCGCGTAAAACAACGTGAGACAGCGGAATCGGCCGGATTCGAACCGGCGATGCCATTCTTAAAGTGCTATGTAGCACAGCGCTGCCTTTCCCATGTGTGCTACGGAGATGCTGATTAATGCAGTGCTCAGTATACATGATTAGAGTCTCGTGACTGCCGGCTACTGCGTGCGTGCGTGTGTAGGTCAAAGTCCGCTGATCGCGGCATTCCCCTATTTTGTAAAATTATTTTTTACTCCTCTGGGTGTTGCAATGGATATCATTGATTCATATGATTGCCCTTAGTAAAAAAACACAAGAAACAGGACGCAAACAGTTACAAACACTCAGGTTCTCTGCTTCATAAGATGTCGCGGGCGATCGGGAAGACGCTGAGCAGAGGGCACCGTCGCGTAAAACAACGTGAGTCCGCGGAAACTGCCGGACGGTGCTTCAGGCCGGATTCGCACCGGCGATGCCATTCTTAAAGTGCTATGTAGCACAGCGCTGCCTTTCCCATGTGTGCTACGGAGACGCTGATTAATGCAGTGCTCATTATACATGATTAGAGTCTCGTGACTGCCGGCTACTGCGTGCGTGCGTAGGTCAAAGTCCGCTGATTGCGGCATTCCCCTATTTTGTAAAATTATTTTTTACTCCTCTGGGTGTTGCAATGGATATCAATGATTCATATGATTGCCCTCAGTAAAAAAACACAAGAAACAGGACGCAAACACTCAGGTTCTCTGCTTCATAAGATGTCGCGGGCGATCGGGAAAACGCTGAGCAGAGGGCACCGTCGCGTAAAACAACGTGAGTCCGCGCGGAAACTGCCGGACGGTGCTTCAGGCCGAATTCGAACCGGCGATGCCATTCTTAAAGTGCTATGTAGCACAGCGCTGCCTTTCCCATGTGTGCTACGGAGACGCTGATTAATGCAGTGCTCATTATACATGATTAGAGTCTCGTGACTGCCGGCTACTGCGTGCGTGCGTAGGTCAAAGTCCGCTGATCGCGGCATTCCCCTATTTTGTAAAATTATTTTTTACTCCTCTGGGTGTTGCAATGGATATCAATGATTCATATGATTGCCCTCAGTAAAAAAACACAAGAAACAGGACGCAAACAGTTACAAACACTCAGGTTCTCTGCTTCATAAGATGTCACGGGCGATCGGGAAGACGCTGAGCAGAGGGCACCGTCGCGTAAAACAACGTGAGACAGCGGAATCGGCCGGATTCGAACCGGCGATGCCATTCTTAAAGTGCTATGTAGCACAGCGCTGCCTTTCCCATGTGTGCTACGGAGACGCTGATTAATGCAGTGCTCATTATACATGATTAGAGTCTCGTGACTGCCGGCTACTGCGTGCGTGCATAGGTCAAAGTCCGCTGATCGCGGCATTCCCCTATTTTGTAAAATTATTTTTTACTCCTCTGGGTGTTGCAATGGATATCAATGATTCATATGATTGCCCTCAGTAAAAAAGCAAAAGAAACAGGACGCAAACAGTTACAAACTCTGCTTCATAAGATGTCGCGGGCGATCGGGAAGACGCTAAGCAGAGGGCACGTAGCGTAAAACAACGCGAGACAGCGGAAACGGCCAGACGGTGTTTCAGGCCGGATTCGAACCTGCGATGACATTCTTAAAGTGCTATGTAGCACAGCGCTGCCTTTCCCAGGTGTGCTACGGAGACGCTGATTAAGGCAGTGCTCATTATACATGATTAGAGTCTCGTGACTGCCGGCTACTGCGTGCGTGCATGCGTAGGTCAAAGTCCGCTGATCGCGGCATTCCCCTATTTTGTAAAATTATTTTTTACTCCTCTGGGTGTTGCAATGGATATCAATGATTCATATGATTGCCCTCAGTAAAAAAACACAAGAAACAGGACGCAAACAGTTACAAACACTCAGGTTGTCTGCTTCATAAGATGTCGCGGGCGATCGGGAAGACGCTGAGCAGAGGGCACCGTGGCGTGAAACAACGTGAGACAGCGGAATCGGCCGGATTCGATCCGACGATGCCATTCTTAAAGTGCTATGTAGCACAGCGCTGCCTTTCCCATGTGTGCTACGGAGACGCTGATTAATGCAGTGCTCAGTATACATGATTAGAGTCTCGTGACTGCCGGCTACTGCGTGCGTGCGTGCGTAGGTCAAAGTCCGCTGATCGCGGCATTCCCCTATTTTGTAAAATTATTTTTTACTCCTCTGGGTGTTGCAATGGATATCATTGATTCATATGATTGCCCTCAGTAAAAAAACACAAGAAACAGGACGCAAACAGTTACAAACACTCAGGTTCTCTGCTTCATAAGATGTCGCGGGTGATCGGGAAGACGCTGAGCAGAGGGCACCGTCGCGTAAAACAACGTGAGTCCGCGGAATGTGCCGGACGGTGCTTCAGGCCGGATTTGAACCGGCGATGCCATTCTTAAAGTGCTATGTAGCACAGCGCTGCCTTTCCCATGTGTGCTACGGAGACGCTGATTAATACAGTGCTCATTATACATGATAAGAGTCTCGTGACTGCCGGCTACTGCGTGCGTGCGTGCGTAGGTCAAAGTCCGCTGATCGCGGCATTCCCCTATTTTGTAAAATTATTTTTTACTCCTCTGGGTGTTGCAATGGATATCAATGATTCATATGATTGCCCTCAGTAAAAAAACACAAGAAACAGGACGCAAACAGTTACAAACACTCAGGTTCTCTGCTTCATAAGATGTCGCGGGCGATCGGGAAGACGCTGAGCAGAGGGCACCGTGGCGTGAAACAACGTGAGACAGCGGAATCGGCCGGATTCGATCCGACGATGCCATTCTTAAAGTGCTATGTAGCACAGCGCTGCCTTTCCCATGTGTGCTACGGAGACGCTGATTAATGCAGTGCTCAGTATACATGATTAGAGTCTCGTGACTGCCGGCTACTGCGTGCGTGCGTGCGTAGGTCAAAGTCCGCTGATCGCGGCATTCCCCTATTTTGTAAAATTATTTTTTACTCCTCTGGGTGTTGCAATGGATATCATTGATTCATATGATTGCCCTCAGTAAAAAAACACAAGAAACAGGACGCAAACAGTTACAAACACTCAGGTTCTCTGCTTCATAAGATGTCGCGGGTGATCGGGAAGACGCTGAGCAGAGGGCACCGTCGCGTAAAACAACGTGAGTCCGCGGAATCTGCCGGACGGTGCTTCAGGCCGGATTTGAACCGGCGATGCCATTCTTAAAGTGCTATGTAGCACAGCGCTGCCTTTCCCATGTGTGCTACGGAGACGCTGAGTAATAGAGTGCTCATTATACATGATTAGAGTCTCGTGACTGCCGGCTACTGCGTGCGTGCGTGCGTAGGTCAAAGTCCGCTGATCGCGGCATTCCCCTATTTTGTAAAATTATTTTTTACTCCTCTGGGTGTTGCAATGGATATCAATGATTCATAAGATTGCCCTCAGTAAAAAAACACAAGAAACAGGACGCAAACAGTTACAAACACTCAGGTTCTCTGCTTCATAAGATGTCGCGGGCGATCGGGAAGACGCTGAGCAGAGGGCACCGTCGCGTAAAACAACGTGAGTCCGCGGAATCGGCCGGACGGTGCTTCAGGCCGGATTCAAACCGGCGATGCCATTCTTAAAGTGCTATGTAGGACAGCGCTGCCTTTCCCATGTGTGCTACGGAGACGCTGATTAATGCAGTGCTCATTATACATGATTAGAGTCTCGTGACTGCCGGCTACTGCGTGCGTGCGTGCGTAGGTCAAAGTCCGCTGATCGCGGCATTCCCCTATTTTGTAAAATTATTTTTTACTCCTCTGGGTGTTGCAATGGATATCATTGATTCATATGATTGCCCTCAGTAAAAAAACACAAGAAACAGGACGCAAACAGTTACAAACACTCAGGTTCTCTGCTTCATAAGATGTCCGGGCGATCGGGAAGACGCTGAGCAGAGGGCACCGTCGCGTAAAACAACGTGAGTCCGCGGAAACTGCCGGACGGTGCTTCAGGCCGGAATCGAACCGGCGATGCCATTCTTAAAGTGCTATGTAGCACAGCGCTGCCTTTCCCATGTGTGCTACGGAGACGCTGATTAATGCAGTGCTCATTATACATGATTAGAGTCTCGTGACTGCCGGCTACTGCGTGCGTGCGTGCGTAGGTCTAAGTCCGCTGATCGCGGCATTCCCCTATTTTGTAAAATTATTTTTTACTCCTCTGGGTGTTGCAATGGATATCAATGATTCATATGATTGCCCTCATTAAAAAAACACAAGAAACAGGACGCAAACAGTTACAAACACTCAGGTTCTCTGCTTCATAAGATGTCGCGGGCGATCGGGAAGACGCTGAGCAGAGGGCACCGTCGCGTAAAACAACGTGAGACAGCGGAATAGGCCGGATTCGAACCGGCGATGACATTCTTAAAGTGCTATGTAGCACAGCGCTGCCTTTCCCATGTGTGCTACGGAGACGCTGATTAATGCAGTGCTCAGTATACATGATTAGAGTCTCGTGACTGCCGGCTACTGCGTGCGTGCGTGCGTAGGTCAAAGTCCGCTGATCGCGGCATTCCCCTATTTTGTAAAATTATTTTTTACTCCTCTGGGTGTTGCAATGGATATCATTGATTCATATGATTGCCCTCAGTAAAAAAACACAAGAAACAGGACGCAAACAGTTACAAACACTCAGGTTCTCTGCTTCATAAGATGTCGCGGGCGATCGGGAAGACGCTGAGCAGAGGGCACCGTCGCGTAAAACAACGTGAGTCCGCGGAAACTGCCGGACGGTGCTTCAGGCCGGATTCGAACCGGCGATGCCATTCTTAAAGTGCTATGTAGCACAGCGCTGCCTTTCCCATGTGTGCTACGGAGACGCTGATTAATGCAGTGCTCATTATACATGATTAGAGTCTCGTGACTGCCGGCTACTGCGTGCGTGCGTAGGTCAAAGTCCGCTGATCGCGGCATTCCCCTATTTTGTAAAATTATTTTTTACTCCTCTGGGTGTTGCAATGGATATCAATGATTCATATGATTGCCCTCAGTAAAAAAATACAAGAAACAGGACGCAATCAGTTACAAACACTCAGGTTCTCTGCTTCATAAGATGTCGCAGGCGATCGGGAAGACGCTGAGCAGAGGGCACCGTCGCGTAAAACAACGTGCGTCGGCAAAATCGGCCGGACGGTGATTCATGCCGGATTCGAACCAGCGATGCTATTCTTAAAGTGCTATGTAGCACAGCGCTGCCTTTCCCATGTGTGCTACGGAGACGCTGATTAATACAGTGCTCATTATACATGATTAGAGTCTCGTGACTGCCGGCTACTGCGTGCGTGCGTGCGTAGGTCAAAGTCCGCTGATCGCGGCATTCCCCTTTTTTGTAAAATTATTTTTTACTCCTCTGGGTGTTGCAATGGATATCAATGATTCATATGATTGCCCTCAGTAAAAAAAAAAAGAAACAGGACGCAGACAGTTACAAACACTCAGGTTCTCTGCTTCATAAGATGTAGCGGGCGATCGGGAAGACGCTGAGCAGAGGGCACCGTCGCGTAAAACAACGTGAGTCCGCGGAATCAGCCGGAAGGTGCTTCAGGCCGGATTCGAACCGGCGATGCCATTCTTAAAGTGCTATGTAGCACAGCGCTGCCTTTCCCATGTGTGCTTCGGAGAAGCTGATTAATACAGTGCTCATTATACATGATAAGAGTCTCGTGACTGCCGGCTACTGCGTGCGTGCGTGCGTAGGTCAAAGTCCGCTGATCGCGGCATTCCCCTATTTTGTAAAATTATTTTTTACTCCTCTGGGTGTTGCAATGGATATTAATGATTCATAGGATTGCCCTCAGTAAAAAAACACAAGAAACAGGACGCAGACAGTTACAAACACTCAGGTTCTCTGCTTCATAAGATGTCGCGGGCGATCGGGAAGACGCTGAGCAGAGGGCACCGTCGCGTAAAACAACGTGAGTCGGCGGAATCGGCCGGCCGGTGCTTCAGGACGGATTCGAACCGGCGATGCCATTCTTAAAGAGCTATGTAGCACAGCGCTGCCTTTCCCATGTGTGCTACGGAGAAGCTGATTAATGCAGTGCTCATTATACATGATTAGAGTCTCGTGACTGCCGGCTACTGCGTGCGTGCGTGCGTAGGTCAAAGTCCGCTGATCGCGGCATTCCCCTATTTTGTAAAATTATTTTTTACTCCTCTGGGTGTTGCAATGGATATCAATGATTCATATGATTGCCCTCAGTAAAAAAACACAAGAAACAGGACGCAGACAGTTACAAACACTCAGGTTCTCTGCTTCATAAGATGTCGCGGGTGATCGGGAAGACGCTGAGCAGAGGGCACCGTCGCGTAAAACAACGTGAGTCCGGGGAATCGGCCGGACGGTGCTTCAGGCCGGATTTGAACCGGCGATGCCATTCTTAAAGTGCTATGTAGCACAGCGCTGCCTTTCCCAAGTGTGCTACGGAGACGCTGCTTAATACAGTGCTCATTATACATGATTAGAGTCTCGTGACTGCCGGCTACTGCGTGCGTGCGTGCGTAGGTCAAAGTCCGCTGATCGCGGCATTCCCCTATTTTGTAAAATTATTTTTTACTCCTCTGGGTGTTGCAATGGATATCAATGATTCATATGATTGCCCTCAGTAAAAAAACACAAGAAACAGGACGCAAACACTCAGGTTCTCTGCTTCATAAGATGTCGCGGGCGATCGGGAAAACGCTGAGCAGAGGGCACCGTCGCGTAAAACAACGTGAGTCCGCGGAAACTGCCGGACGGTGCTTCAGGCCGAATTCGAACCGGCGATGCCATTCTTAAAGTGCTATGTAGCACAGCGCTGCCTTTCCCATGTGTGCTACGGAGACGCTGATTAATGCAGTGCTCATTATACATGATTAGAGTCTCGTGACTGCCGGCTACTGCGTGCGTGCGTAGGTCAAAGTCCGCTGATCGCGGCATTCCCCTTTTTTGTAAAATTATTTTTTACTCCTCTGGGTGTTGCAATGGATATCAATGATTCATAGGATTGCCCTCAGTAAAAAAACACAAGAAACAGGACGCAGACAGTTACAAACACTCAGGTTCTCTGCTTCATAAGATGTCGCGGGCGATCGGGAAGACGCTGAGCAGAGGGCACCGTCGTGTAAAACAACGTGAGTCCGCAGAATCGGCCGGCCGGTGCTTCAGGACGGATTCGAACCGGCGATGCCATTTTTAAAGAGCTATGTAGCACAGCGCTGCCTTTCCCATGTGTGCTACGGAGAAGCTGATTAATGCAGTGCTCATTATACATGATTAGAGTCTCGTGACTGCCGGCTACTGCGTGCGTGCGTGCGTAGGTCAAAGTCCGCTGATCGCGGCATTCCCCTATTTTGTAAAATTATTTTTTACTCCTCTGGGTGTTGCAATGGATATCATTGATTCATATGATTGCCCTCAGTAAAAAAACACAAGAAACAGGACGCAAACAGTTACAAACACTCCGGTTCTCTGCTTCATAAGATGTCGCGGGCGATCGGGAAGACGCTGAGCAGAGGGCACCGTCGCGTAAAACAACGTGAGTCCGCGGAAACTGCCGGACGGTGCTTCAGGCCGGATTCGCACCGGCGATGCCATTCTTAAAGTGCTATGTAGCACAGCGCTGCCTTTCCCATGTGTGCTACGGAGACGCTGATTAATGCAGTGCTCATTATACATGATTAGAGTCTCGTGACTGCCGGCTACTGCGTGCGTGCGTAGGTCAAAGTCCGCTGATCGCGGCATTCCCCTATTTTGTAAAATTATTTTTTACTCCTCTGGGTGTTGCAATGGATATCAATGATTCATATGATTGCCCTCAGTAAAAAAACACAAGAAACAGGACGCAGACAGTTACAAACACTCAGGTTCTGTGCTTCATAAGATGTCGCGGGCGATTGGGAAGACGCTGAGCAGAGGGCACCGTCGCGTAAAACAACGCGCGTCGGCGAAATGGGCCGGATGGTGATTCATGCCGGATTCGAACCAGCGATGCTATTCTTAAAGTGCTATGTAGCACAGCGCTGCCTTTCCCATGTGTGCTACGGAGACGCTGATTAATACAGTGCTCATTATACATGATTAGAGTCTCGTGACTGCCGGCTACTGCGTGCGTGCGTGCGTAGGTCAAAGTCCGCTGATCGCGGCATTCCCCTTTTTTTTGTAAAATTATTTTTTACTCCTCTGGGTGTTGCAATGGATATCAATGATTCATATGATTGCCCTCAGTAAAAAAAAAAAGAAACAGGACGCAGACAGTTACAAACACTCAGGTTCTCTGCTTCATAAGATGTCGCGGGCGATCGGGAAGACGCTGAGCAGAGGGTACCGTCGTGTAAAACAACGTGAGACAGCGGAATCGGCCGGATTCGAACCGGCGATGCCATTCTTAAAGTGCTATGTAGCACAGCGCTGCCTTTCCCATGTGTGCTACGGAGACGCTGATTAATGCAGTGCTCAGTATACATGATTAGAGTCTCGTGACTGCCGGCTACTGCGTGCATGCGTGTGTAGGTCAAAGTCCGCTGATTACTGCATTCCCCTATTTTGTAAAATTATTTTTTACTCCTCTGGGTGTTGCAATGGATATCATTGATTCATATGATTGCCCTCAGTAAAAAAACACAAGAAACAGGACGCAAACAGTTACAAACACTCAGGTTCTCTGCTTCATAAGATGTCGCGGGCGATCGGGAAGACGCTGAGCAGAGGGCACCGTCGCGTAAAACAACGTGAGTCCGCGGAAACTGCCGGACGGTGCTTCAGGCCGGATTCGAACCGGCGATGCCATTCTTAAAGTGCTATGTAGCACAGCGCTGCCTTTCCCATGTGTGCTACGGAGACGCTGATTAATGCAGTGCTCATTATACATGATTAGAGTCTCGTGACTGCCGGCTACTGCGTGCGTGCGTAGGTCAAAGTCCGCTGATCGCGGCATTCCCCTATTTTGTAAAATTATTTTTTACTCCTCTGGGTGTTGCAATGGATATCAATGATTCATATGATTGCCCTCAGTAAAAAAACACAAGAAACAGGACGCAAACACTCAGGTTCTCTGCTTCATAAGATGTCGCGGGCGATCGGGAAAACGCTGAGCAGAGGGCACCGTCGCGTAAAACAACGTGAGTCCGCGGAAACTGCCGGACGGTGCTTCAGGCCGAATTCGAACCGGCGATGCCATTCTTAAAGTGCTATGTAGCACAGCGCTGCCTTTCCCATGTGTGCTACGGAGACGCTGATTAATGCAGTGCTCATTATACATGATTAGAGTCTCGTGACTGCCGGCTACTGCGTGCGTGCGTAGGTCAAAGTCCGCTGATCGCGGCATTCCCCTATTTTGTAAAATTATTTTTTACTCCTCTGGGTGTTGCAATGGATATCATTGATTCATATGATTGCCCTCAGTAAAAAAACACAAGAAACAGGACGCAAACAGTTACAAACACTCAGGTTCTCTGCTTCATAAGATGTCCGGGCGATCGGGAAGACGCTGAGCAGAGGGCACCGTCGCGTAAAACAACGTGAGTCCGCGGAAACTGCCGGACGGTGCTTCAGGCCGGAATCGAACCGGCGATGCCATTCTTAAAGTGCTATGTAGCACAGCGCTGCCTTTCCCATGTGTGCTACGGAGACGCTGATTAATGCAGTGCTCATTATACATGATTAGAGTCTCGTGACTGCCGGCTACTGCGTGCGTGCGTGCGTAGGTCTAAGTCCGCTGATCACGGCATTCCCCTATTTTGTAAAATTATTTTTTACTCCTCTGGGTGTTGCAATGGATATCAATGATTCATATGATTGCCCTCAGTAAAAAAACACAAGAAACAGGACGCAAACAGTTACAAACACTCAGGTTCTCTGCTTCATAAGATGTCGCGGGCGATCGGGAAGACGCTGAGCAGAGGGCACCGTCGCGTAAAACAACGTGAGACAGCGGAATCGGCCGGATTCGAACCGGCGATGCCATTCTTAAAGTGCTATGTAGCACAGCGCTGCCTTTCCCATGTGTGTGCTACGGAGACGCTGATTAATGCAGTGCTCAGTATACATGATTAGAGTCTCGTGACTGCCGGCTACTGCGTGCATGCGTGTGTAGGTCAAAGTCCGCTGATTGCGGCATTCCCCTATTTTGTAAAATTATTTTTTACTCCTCTGGGTGTTGCAATGGATATCATTGATTCATATGATTGCCCTCAGTAAAAAAACACAAGAAACAGGACGCAAACAGTTACAAACACTCAGGTTCTCTGCTTCATAAGATGTCGCGGGCGATCGGGAAGACGCTGAGCAGAGGGCACCGTCGCGTAAAACAACATGAGACAGCGGAATCGGCCGGATTCGAACCGGCGATGCCATTCTTAAAGTGCTATGTAGCACAGCGCTGCCTTTCCCATGTGTGCTACGGAGATGCTGATTAATGCAGTGCTCAGTATACATGATTAGAGTCTCGTGACTGCCGGCTACTGCGTGCGTGCGTGTGTAGGTCAAAGTCCGCTGATCGCGGCATTCCCCTATTTTGTAAAATTATTTTTTACTCCTCTGGGTGTTGCAATGGATATCATTGATTCATATGATTGCCCTCAGTAAAAAAACACAAGAAACAGGACGCAAACAGTTACAAACACTCAGGTTCTCTGCTTCATAAGATGTCGCGGGCGATCGGGAAGACGCTGAGCAGAGGGCACCGTCGCCTAAAACAACGTGAGTCCGCGGAAACTGCCGGACGGTGCTTCAGGCCGGATTCGCACCGGCGATGCCATTCTTAAAGTGCTATGTAGCACAGCGCTGCCTTTCCCATGTGTGCTACGGAGACGCTGATTAATGCAGTGCTCATTATACATGATTAGAGTCTCGTGACTGCCGGCTACTGCGTGCGTGCGTAGGTCAATGTCCGCTGATCGCGGCATTCCCCTATTTTGTAACCCAAACTCTGCTTCATAAGATGTCGCGGGCGATCGGGAAGACGCTAAGCAGAGGGCACGTAGCGTAAAACAACGCGAGACAGCGGAAACAGCCAGACGGTCTTTCAGGCCGGATTCGAACCTGCGATGACATTCTTAAAGTGCTATGTAGCACAGCGCTGCCTTTCCCAGGTGTGCTACGGAGACGCTGATTAAGGCAGTGCTCATTATACATGATTAGAGTCTCGTGACTGCCGGCTACTGCGTGCGTGCGTGCGTAGGTCAAAGTCCGCTGATCGCGGCATTCCCCTATTTTGTAAAATTATTTTTTACTCCTCTGGGTGTTGCAATGGATATCAATGATTCATATGATTGCCCTCAGTAAAAAAACACAAGAAACAGGACGCAAACAGTTACAAACACTCAGGTTGTCTGCTTCATAAGATGTCGCGGGCGATCGGGAAGACGCTGAGCAGAGGGCACCGTGGCGTGAAACAACGTGAGACAGCGGAATCGGCCGGATTCGATCCGACGATGCCATTCTTAAAGTGCTATGTAGCACAGCGCTGCCTTTCCCATGTGTGCTACGGAGACGCTGATTAATGCAGTGCTCAGTATACATGATTAGAGTCTCGTGACTGCCGGCTACTGCGTGCGTGCGTGCGTAGGTCAAAGTCCGCTGATCGCGGCATTCCCCTATTTTGTAAAATTATTTTTTACTCCTCTGGGTGTTGCAATGGATATCATTGATTCATATGATTGCCCTCAGTAAAAAAACACAAGAAACAGGACGCAAACAGTTACAAACACTCAGGTTCTCTGCTTCATAAGATGTCGCGGGTGATCGGGAAGACGCTGAGCAGAGGGCACCGTCGCGTAAAACAACGTGAGTCCGCGGAATCGGCCGGACGGTGCTTCAGGCCGGATTTGAACCGGCGATGCCATTCTTAAAGTGCTATGTAGCACAGCGCTGCCTTTCCCAAGTGTGCTACGGAGACGCTGCTTAATACAGTGCTCATTATACATGATTAGAGTCTCGTGACTGCCGGCTACTGCGTGCGTGCGTGCGTAGGTCAAAGTCCGCTGATCGCGGCATTCCCCTATTTTGTAAAATTATTTTTTACTCCTCTGGGTGTTGCAATGGATATCAATGATTCATATGATTGCCCTCAGTAAAAAAAACACAAGAAACAGGACGCAGACAGTTACAAACACTCAGGTTCTGTGCTTCATAAGATGTCGCGGGCGATTGGGAAGACGCTGAGCAGAGGGCACCGTCGCGTAAAACTACGTGAGTCCGCGGAATCGGCCGGACGGTGCTTCAGGCCGGATTCGAACCGGCGATGCCATTCTTAAAGTGCTATGTAGCACAGCGCTGCCTTTCCCATGTGTGCTACGGAGAAGCTGATTAATGCAGTGCTCATTATACATGATTAGAGTCTCGTGACTGCCGGCTACTGCGTGCGTGCGTGCGTAGGTCAAAGTCCGCTGATCGCGGCATTCCCCTATTTTGTAAAATAATTTTTTACTCCTCTGGGTGTTGCAATGGATATCAATGATTCATAGGATTGCCCTCAGTAAAAAAACACAAGAAACAGGACGCAGACAGTTACAAACACTCAGGTTCTCTGCTTCATAAGATGTCGCGGGCGATCGGGAAGACGCTGAGCAGAGGGCACCATTGCGTAAAACAACGTGAGTCCGCGGAATCAGCCTGACGGTGCTTCAGGCCGGATTCGAACCTGCGATGCCATTCTTAAAGTGCTATGTAGCACAGCGCTGCCTTTCCCATGTGTGCTACGGAGAAGCTGATTAATGCAGTGCTCATTATACATGATTAGAGTCTCGGGACTGCCGGCTACTGCGTGCGTGCGTGCGTAGGTCAAAGTCCGCTGATCGCGGCATTCCCCTATTTTGTAAAATTATTTTTTACTCCTCTGGGTGTTGCAATGGATATCAATGATTCATAAGATTGCCCTCAGTAAAAAAAACACAAGAAACAGGACGCAAACAGTTACAAACACTCAGGTTCTCTGCTTCATAAGATGTCGCGGGCGATCGGGAAGACGCTGAGCAGAGGGCACCGTCGCGTAAAACAACGTGAGTCCGCGGAATCGGCAGGACGGTGTTTCAGGCCGGATTCGAACCGGCGATGCCATTCTTTAAGTGCTATGTAGCACAGCGTTGCCTTTCCCATGTGTGCTACGGAGAAGCTGATGAATGCAGTGCTCATTATACATGATTAGAGTCTCGGGACTGCCGGCTACTGCGTGCGTGCGTGCGTAGGTCAAAGTCCGCTGATCGCGGCATTCCCCTATTTTGTAAAATTATTTTTTACTCCTCTGGGTGTTGCAATGGATATCAATGATTCATAAGATTGCCCTCAGTAAAAAAAACACAAGAAACAGGACGCAAACAGTTACAAACACTCAGGTTCTCTGCTTCATAAGATGTCGCGGGCGATCGGGAAGACGCTGAGCAGAGGGCACCGTCGCGTAAAACAACGTGAGTCCGCGGAATCGGCAGGACGGTGTTTCAGGCCGGATTCGAACCGGCGATGCCATTCTTTAAGTGCTATGTAGCACAGCGTTGCCTTTCCCATGTGTGCTACGGAGAAGCTGATGAATGCAGTGCTCATTATACATGATTAGAGTCTCGTGACTGCCGGCTACTGCGTGCGTGCGTAGGTCAAAGTCCGCTGATCGCGGCATTCCCCTATTTTGTAAAATTATTTTTTACTCCTCTGGGTGTTGCAATGGATATCAATGATTCATATGATTGCCCTCAGTAAAAAAACACAAGAAACAGGACGCAAACACTCAGGTTCTCTGCTTCATAAGATGTCGCGGGCGATCGGGAAAACGCTGAGCAGAGGGCACCGTCGCGTAAAACAACGTGAGTCTGCGGAAACTGCCGGACGGTGCTTCAGGCCGAATTCGAACCGGCGATGCCATTCTTAAAGTGCTATGTAGCACAGCGCTGTCTTTCCCATGTGTGCTACGGAGACGCTGATTAATGCAGTGCTCATTATACATGATTAGAGTCTCGTGACTGCCGGCTACTGCGTGCGTGCGTGCGTAGGTCAAAGTCCGCTGATCGCGGCATTCCCCTATTTTGTAAAATTATTTTTTACTCCTCTGGGTGTTGCAATGGATATCAATGATTCATATGATTGCCCTCAGTAAAAAAACACAAGAAACAGGACGCAAACAGTTACAAACACTCAGGTTCTCTGCTTCATAAGATGTCGCGGGCGATCGGGAAGACGCTGAGCAGAGGGCACCGTCGCGTAAAACAACGTGAGACAGCGGAATCGGCCGGATTCGAACCGGCGATGCCATTCTTAAAGTGCTATGTAGCACAGCGCTGCCTTTCCCATGTGTGCTACGGAGACGCTGATTAATGCAGTGCTCATTATACATGATTAGAGTCTCGTGACTGCCGGCTACTGCGTGCGTGCATAGGTCAAAGTCCGCTGATCGCGGCATTCCCCTATTTTGTAAAATTATTTTTTACTCCTCTGGGTGTTGCAATGGATATCAATGATTCATATGATTGCCCTCAGTAAAAAAACACAAGAAACAGGACGCAAACAGTTACAAACACTCAGGTTCTCTGCTTCATAAGATGTCGCGGGCGATCGGGAAGACGCTGAGCAGAGGGCACCGTCGCGTAAAACAACGTGAGTCCGCGGAAACTGCCGGACGGTGCTTCAGGCCGGATTCGCACCGGCGATGCCATTCTTAAAGTGCTATGTAGCACAGCGCTGCCTTTCCCATGTGTGCTACGGAGACGCTGATTAATGCAGTGCTCATTATACATGATTAGAGTCTCGTGACTGCCGGCTACTGCGTGCGTGCATAGGTCAAAGTCCGCTGATCGCGGCATTCCCCTATTTTGTAAAATTATTTTTTACTCCTCTGGGTGTTGCAATGGATATCAATGATTCATATGATTGCCCTCAGTAAAAAAACACAAGAAACAGGACGCAGACAGTTACAAACACTCAGGTTCTCTGCTTCATAAGATGTCGCGGGCGATCGGGAAGACGCTGAGCAGAGGGCACCGTCGCGTAAAACAACGTGCGTCGGCGAAATCGGCCGGACGGTGATTCATGCCGGATTCGAACCAGCGATGCTATTCTTAAAGTGCTATGTAGCACAGCGCTGCCTTTCCCATGTGTGCTACGGAGACGCTGATTAATACAGTGCTCATTATACATGATTAGAGTCTCGTGACTGCCGGCTACTGCGTGCGTGCGTGCGTAGGTCAAAGTCCGCTGATCGCGGCATTCCCCTTTTTTGTAAAATTATTTTTTACTCCTCTGGGTGTTGCAATGAATATCAATGATTCATATGATTGCCCTCAGTAAAAAAAAAAAGAAACAGGACGCAGACAGTTACAAACACTCAGGTTCTCTGCTTCATAAGATGTCGCGGGCGATCGGGAAGACGCTGAGCAGAGGGCACCGTCGCGTAAAACAACGTGAGACAGCGGAATCGGCTGGATTCGAACCGGCGATGCCATTCTTAAAGTGCTATGTAGCACAGCGCTGCCTTTCCCATGTGTGCTAAGGAGACGCTGATTAATGCAGTGCTCAGTATACATGATTAGAGTCTCGTGACTGCCGGCTACTGCGTGCATGCGTGTGTAGGTCAAAGTCCGCTGATTGCGGCATTCCCCTATTTTGTAAAATTATTTTATACTCCTCTGGGTGTTGCAATGGATATCATTGATTCATATGATTGCCCTCAGTAAAAAAACACAAGAAACAGGACGCAAACACTCAGGTTCTCTGCTTCATAAGATGTCGCGGGCGATCGGGAAAACGCTGAGCAGAGGGCACCGTCGCGTAAAACAACGTGAGTCCGCGGAAACTGCCGGACGGTGCTTCAGGCCGGATTCGAACCGGCGATGCCATTCTTAACGTGCAATGTCGGACAGCGCTGCCTTTCCCATGTGTGCTACGGAGACGCTGATTAATGCAGTGCTCATTATACATGATTAGAGTCTCGTGACTGCCGGCTACTGCGTGCGTGCGTGCGTAGGTCAAAGTCCGCTGATCGCGGCATTCCCCTATTTTGTAAAATTATTTTTTACTCCTCTGGGTGTTGCAATGGATATCAATGATTCATATGATTGCCCTCAGTAAAAAAACACAAGAAACAGGACGCAAACAGTTACAAACACTCAGGTTCTCTGCTTCATAAGATGTCGCGGGCGATCGGGAAGACGCTGAGCAGAGGGCACCGTCGCGTAAAACAACGTGAGACAGCGGAATCGGCCGGATTCGAACCGGCGATGCCATTCTTAAAGTGCTATGTAGCACAGCGCTGCCTTTCCCATGTGTGCTACGGAGACGCTGATTAATGCAGTGCTCATTATACATGATTAGAGTCTCGTGACTGCCGGCTACTGCGTGCGTGCATAGGTCAAAGTCCGCTGATCGCGGCATTCCCCTATTTTGTAAAATTATTTTTTACTCCTCTGGGTGTTGCAATGGATATCAATGATTCATATGATTGCCCTCAGTAAAAAAACACAAGAAACAGGACGCAAACAGTTACAAACACTCAGGTTCTCTGCTTCATAAGATGTCGCGGGCGATCGGGAAGACGCTGAGCAGAGGGCACCGTTGCGTAAAACAACGTGAGTCCGCGGAATCAGCCGGAAGGTGCTTCAGGCCGGATTCGAACTGGCGATGCCATTCTTAAAGTGCTATGTAGCACAGCGCTGCCTTTCCCATGTGTGCTTCAGAGAAGCTGATTAATACAGTGCTCATTATACATGATTAGAGTCTCGTGACTGCCGGCTACTGCGTGCGTGCGTGCGTAGGTCAAAGTCCGCTGATCGCGGCATTCCCCTATTTTGTAAAATTATTTTTTACTCCTCTGGGTGTTGCAATGGATATCAATGATTCATATGATTGCCCTCAGTAAAAAAACACAAGAAACAGGACGCAGACAGTTACAAACACTCAGGTTCTCTGCTTCATAAGATGTCGTGGGTGATCGGGAAGACGCTGAGCAGAGGGCACCGTCGCGTAAAACAACGTGAGTCCGCGGAATCGGCCGGACGGTGCTTCAGGCCGGATTTGAACCGGCGATGCCATTCTTAAAGTGCTATGTAGCACAGCGCTGCCTTTCCCAAGTGTGCTACGGAGACGCTGCTTAATACAGTGCTCATTATACATGATTAGAGTCTCGTGACTGCCGGCTACTGCGTGCGTGCGTGCGTAGGTCAAAGTCCGCTGATCGCGGCATTCCCCTATTTTGTAAAATTATGTTTTACTCCTCTGGGTGTTGCAATGGATATCAATGATTCATATGATTGCCCTCAGTAAAAAAACACAAGAAACAGGACGCAAACAGTTACAAACACTCAGGTTCTCTGCTTCATAAGATGTCACGGGCGATCGGGAAGACGCTGAGCAGAGGGCACCGTCGCGTAAAACAACGTGAGTGCACGGAAACTGCCGGACGGTGCATCAGGCCGGATTCGAACCGGCAATGCCATTCTTAAAGTGCTATGTAGCACAGCGCTGCCTTTCCCATGTGTGCTACGGAGACGCTGATTAATGCAGTGCTCAGTATACATGATTAGAGTCTCGTGACTGCCGGCTACTGCGTGCGTGCGTGCGTAGGTCAAAGTCCGCTGATCGCGGCATTCCCCTATTTTGTAAAATTATTTTTTACTCCTCTGGGTGTTGCAATGGATATCATTGATTCATATGATTGCCCTCAGTAAAAAAACACAAGAAACAGGACGCAAACAGTTACAAACACTCAGGTTCTCTGCTTCATAAGATGTCGCGGGCGATCGGGAAGACGCTGAGCAGAGGGCACCGTCGCGTAAAACAACGTGAGTCCGCGGAAACTGCCGGACGGTGCTTCAGGCCGGATTCGCACCGGCGATGCCATTCTTAAAGTGCTATGTAGCACAGCGCTGCCTTTCCCATGTGTGCTACGGAGACGCTGATTAATGCAGTGCTCATTATACATGATTAGAGTCTCGTGACTGCCGGCTACTGCGTGCGTGCGTAGGTCAAAGTCCGCTGATCGCGGCATTCCCCTATTTTGTAAAATTATTTTTTACTCCTCTGGGTGTTGCAATGGATATCAATGATTCATATGATTGCCCTCAGTAAAAAAACACAAGAAACAGGACGCAGACAGTTACAAACACTCAGGTTCTGTGCTTCATAAGATGTCGCGGGCGATTGGGAAGACGCTGAGCAGAGGGCACCGTCGCGTAAAACAACGCGCGTCGGCGAAATGGGCCGGATGGTGATTCATGCCGGATTCGAACCAGCGATGCTATTCTTAAAGTGCTATGTAGCACAGCGCTGCCTTTCCCATGTGTGCTACGGAGACGCTGATTAATACAGTGCTCATTATACATGATTAGAGTCTCGTGACTGCCGGCTACTGCGTGCGTGCGTGCGTAGGTCAAAGTCCGCTGATCGCGGCATTCCCCTTTTTTGTAAAATTATTTTTTACTCCTCTGGGTGTTGCAATGGATATCAATGATTCATATGATTGCCCTCAGTAAAAAAAAAAAGAAACAGGACGCAGACAGTTACAAACACTCAGGTTCTCTGCTTCATAAGATGTCGCGGGCGATCGGGAAGACGCTGAGCAGAGGGTACCGTCGTGTAAAACAACGTGAGACAGCGGAATCGGCCGGATTCGAACCGGCGATGCCATTCTTAAAGTGCTATGTAGCACAGCGCTGCCTTTCCCATGTGTGCTACGGAGACGCTGATTAATGCAGTGCTCAGTATACATGATTAGAGTCTCGTGACTGCCGGCTACTGCGTGCATGCGTGTGTAGGTCAAAGTCCGCTGATTACTGCATTCCCCTATTTTGTAAAATTATTTTTTACTCCTCTGGGTGTTGCAATGGATATCATTGATTCATATGATTGCCCTCAGTAAAAAAACACAAGAAACAGGACGCAAACAGTTACAAACACTCAGGTTCTCTGCTTCATAAGATGTCGCGGGCGATCGGGAAGACGCTGAGCAGAGGGCACCGTCGCGTAAAACAACGTGAGTCCGCGGAAACTGCCGGACGGTGCTTCAGGCCGGATTCGAACCGGCGATGCCATTCTTAAAGTGCTATGTAGCACAGCGCTGCCTTTCCCATGTGTGCTACGGAGACGCTGATTAATGCAGTGCTCATTATACATGATTAGAGTCTCGTGACTGCCGGCTACTGCGTGCGTGCGTAGGTCAAAGTCCGCTGATCGCGGCATTCCCCTATTTTGTAAAATTATTTTTTACTCCTCTGGGTGTTGCAATGGATATCAATGATTCATATGATTGCCCTCAGTAAAAAAACACAAGAAACAGGACGCAAACACTCAGGTTCTCTGCTTCATAAGATGTCGCGGGCGATCGGGAAAACGCTGAGCAGAGGGCACCGTCGCGTAAAACAACGTGAGTCCGCGGAAACTGCCGGACGGTGCTTCAGGCCGAATTCGAACCGGCGATGCCATTCTTAAAGTGCTATGTAGCACAGCGCTGCCTTTCCCATGTGTGCTACGGAGACGCTGATTAATGCAGTGCTCATTATACATGATTAGAGTCTCGTGACTGCCGGCTACTGCGTGCGTGCGTAGGTCAAAGTCCGCTGATCGCGGCATTCTCCTATTTTGTAAAATTATTTTTTACTCCTCTGGGTGTTGCAATGGATATCATTGATTCATATGATTGCCCTCAGTAAAAAAACACAAGAAACAGGACGCAAACAGTTACAAACACTCAGGTTCTCTGCTTCATAAGATGTCCGGGCGATCGGGAAGACGCTGAGCAGAGGGCACCGTCGCGTAAAACAACGTGAGTCCGCGGAAACTGCCGGACGGTGCTTCAGGCCGGAATCGAACCGGCGATGCCATTCTTAAAGTGCTATGTAGCACAGCGCTGCCTTTCCCATGTGTGCTACGGAGACGCTGATTAATGCAGTGCTCATTATACATGATTAGAGTCTCGTGACTGCCGGCTACTGCGTGTGTGCGTAGGTCTAAGTCCGCTGATCGCGGCATTCCCCTATTTTGTAAAATTATTTTTTACTCCTCTGGGTGTTGCAATGGATATCAATGATTCATATGATTGCCCTCATTAAAAAAACACAAGAAACAGGACGCAGACAGTTACAAACACTCAGGTTCTCTGCTTCATAAGATGTCGCGGGCGATCGGGAAGACGCTGAGCAGAGGGCACCGTCGCGTAAAACAACGTGAGTCCGCAGAATCGGCCGGCCGGTGCTTCAGGACGGATTCGAACCGGCGATGCCATTCTTAAAGAGCTATGTAGCACAGCGCTGCCTTTCCCATGTGTGCTACGGAGAAGCTGATTAATGCAGTGCTCATTATACATGATTAGAGTCTCGTGACTGCCGGCTACTGCGTGCGTGCGTGCGTAGGTCAAAGTCCGCTGATCGCGGCATTCCCCTATTTTGTAAAATTATTTTTTACTCCTCTGGGTGTTGCAATGGATATCAATGATTCATATGATTGCCCTCAGTAAAAAAACACAAGAAACAGGACGCAGACAGTTACAAACACTCAGGTTCTCTGCTTCATAAGATGTCGCGGGCGATCGGGAAGACGCTGAGCAGAGGGCACCGTCGCGTAAAACAACGTGAGTCCGCGGAAACTGCCGGACGGTGCTTCAGGCCGGATTCGCACCGGCGATGCCATTCTTAAAGTGCTATGTAGCACAGCGCTGCCTTTCCCATGTGTGCTACGGAGACGCTGATTAATGCAGTGCTCATTATACATGATTAGAGTCTCGTGACTGCCGGCTACTGCGTGCGTGCGTAGGTCAAAGTCCGCTGATCGCGGCATTCCCCTATTTTGTAAAATTATTTTTTACTCCTCTGGGTGTTGCAATGGATATCAATGATTCATATGATTGCCCTCAGTAAAAAAACACAAGAAACAGGACGCAGACAGTTACAAACACTCAGGTTCTGTGCTTCATAAGATGTCGCGGGCGATTGGGAAGACGCTGAGCAGAGGGCACCGTCGCGTAAAACAACGCGCGTCGGCGAAATGGGCCGGATGGTGATTCATGCCGGATTCGAACCAGCGATGCTATTCTTAAAGTGCTATGTAGCACAGCGCTGCCTTTCCCATGTGTGCTACGGAGACGCTGATTAATACAGTGCTCATTATACATGATTAGAGTCTCGTGACTGCCGGCTACTGCGTGCGTGCGTGCATAGGTCAAAGTCCGCTGATCGCGGCATTCCCCTTTTTTGTAAAATTATTTTTTACTCCTCTGGGTGTTGCAATGGATATCAATGATTCATATGATTGCCCTCAGTAAAAAAAAAAAGAAACAGGACGCAGACAGTTACAAACACTCAGGTTCTCTGCTTCATAAGATGTCGCGGGCGATCGGGAAGACGCTGAGCAGAGGGTACCGTCGTGTAAAACAACGTGAGACAGCGGAATCGGCCGGATTCGAACCGGCGATGCCATTCTTAAAGTGCTATGTAGCACAGCGCTGCCTTTCCCATGTGTGCTACGGAGACGCTGATTAATGCAGTGCTCAGTATACATGATTAGAGTCTCGTGACTGCCGGCTACTGCGTGCATGCGTGTGTAGGTCAAAGTCCGCTGATTACTGCATTCCCCTATTTTGTAAAATTATTTTTTACTCCTCTGGGTGTTGCAATGGATATCATTGATTCATATGATTGCCCTCAGTAAAAAAACACAAGAAACAGGACGCAAACAGTTACAAACACTCAGGTTCTCTGCTTCATAAGATGTCGCGGGCGATCGGGAAGACGCTGAGCAGAGGGCACCGTCGCGTAAAACAACGTGAGTCCGCGGAAACTGCCGGACGGTGCTTCAGGCCGGATTCGAACCGGCGATGCCATTCTTAAAGTGCTATGTAGCACAGCGCTGCCTTTCCCATGTGTGCTACGGAGACGCTGATTAATGCAGTGCTCATTATACATGATTAGAGTCTCGTGACTGCCGGCTACTGCGTGCGTGCGTAGGTCAAAGTCCGCTGATCGCGGCATTCCCCTATTTTGTAAAATTATTTTTTACTCCTCTGGGTGTTGCAATGGATATCAATGATTCATATGATTGCCCTCAGTAAAAAAACACAAGAAACAGGACGCAAACACTCAGGTTCTCTGCTTCATAAGATGTCGCGGGCGATCGGGAAAACGCTGAGCAGAGGGCACCGTCGCGTAAAACAACGTGAGTCCGCGGAAACTGCCGGACGGTGCTTCAGGCCGAATTCGAACCGGCGATGCCATTCTTAAAGTGCTATGTAGCACAGCGCTGCCTTTCCCATGTGTGCTACGGAGACGCTGATTAATGCAGTGCTCATTATACATGATTAGAGTCTCGTGACTGCCGGCTACTGCGTGCGTGCGTAGGTCAAAGTCCGCTGATCGCGGCATTCCCCTATTTTGTAAAATTATTTTTTACTCCTCTGGGTGTTGCAATGGATATCATTGATTCATATGATTGCCCTCATTAAAAAAACACAAGAAACAGGACGCAAACAGTTACAAACACTCAGGTTCTCTGCTTCATAAGATGTCGCGGGCGATCGGGAAGACGCTGAGCAGAGGGCACCGTCGCGTAAAACAACGTGAGTCCGCAGAATCGGCCAGCCGGTGCTTCAGGACGGATTCGAACCGGCGATGCCATTCTTAAAGAGCTATGTAGCACAGCGCTGCCTTTCCCATGTGTGCTACGGAGAAGCTGATTAATGCAGTGCTCATTATACATGATTAGAGTCTCGTGACTGCCGGCTACTGCGTGCGTGCGTGCGTAGGTCAAAGTCCGCTGATCGCGGCATTCCCCTATTTTGTAAAATTATTTTTTACTCCTCTGGGTGTTGCAATGGATATCAATGATTCATATGATTGCCCTCAGTAAAAAAACACAAGAAACAGGACGCAGACAGTTACAAACACTCAGGTTCTCTGCTTCATAAGATGTCGCGGGCGATCGGGAAGACGCTGAGCAGAGGGCACCGTCGCGTAAAACAACGTGAGTCCGCGGAAACTGCCGGACGGTGCTTCAGGCCGGATTCGCACCGGCGATGCCATTCTTAAAGTGCTATGTAGCACAGCGCTGCCTTTCCCATGTGTGCTACGGAGACGCTGATTAATGCAGTGCTCATTATACATGATTAGAGTCTCGTGACTGCCGGCTACTGCGTGCGTGCGTAGGTCAAAGTCCGCTGATCGCGGCATTCCCCTATTTTGTAAAATTATTTTTTACTCCTCTGGGTGTTGCAATGGATATCAATGATTCATATGATTGCCCTCAGTAAAAAAACACAAGAAACAGGACGCAGACAGTTACAAACACTCAGGTTCTGTGCTTCATAAGATGTCGCGGGCGATTGGGAAGACGCTGAGCAGAGGGCACCGTCGCGTAAAACAACGCGCGTCGGCGAAATGGGCCGGATGGTGATTCATGCCGGATTCGAACCAGCGATGCTATTCTTAAAGTGCTATGTAGCACAGCGCTGCCTTTCCCATGTGTGCTACGGAGACGCTGATTAATACAGTGCTCATTATACATGATTAGAGTCTCGTGACTGCCGGCTACTGCGTGCGTGCGTGCGTAGGTCAAAGACCGCTGATCGCGGCATTCCCCTTTTTTGTAAAATTATTTTTTACTCCTCTGGGTGTTGCAATGGATATCAATGATTCATATGATTGCCCTCAGTAAAAAAACACAAGAAACAGGACGCAGACAGTTACAAACACTCAGGTTCTGTGCTTCATAAGATGTCGCGGGCGATTGGGAAGACGCTGAGCAGAGGGCACCGTCGCGTAAAACAACGCGCGTCGGCGAAATGGGCCGGATGGTGTTTCATGCCGGATTCGAACCAGCGATGCTATTCTTAAAGTGCTATGTAGCACAGCGCTGCCTTTCCCATGTGTGCTACGGAGACGCTGATTAATACAGTGCTCATTATACATGATTAGAGTCTCGTGACTGCCGGCTACTGCGTGCGTGCGTGCGTAGGTCAAAGTCCGCTGATCGCGGCATTCCCCTTTTTTGTAAAATTATTTTTTACTCCTCTGGGTGTTGCAATGGATATCAATGATTCATATGATTGCCCTCAGTAAAAAAAAAAAGAAACAGGACGCAGACAGTTACAAACACTCAGGTTCTCTGCTTCATAAGATGTCGCGGGCGATCGGGAAGACGCTGAGCAGAGGGTACCGTCGTGTAAAACAACGTGAGACAGCGGAATCGGCCGGATTCGAACCGGCGATGCCATTCTTAAAGTGCTATGTAGCACAGCGCTGCCTTTCCCATGTGTGCTACGGAGACGCTGATTAATGCAGTGCTCAGTATACATGATTAGAGTCTCGTGACTGCCGGCTACTGCGTGCATGCGTGTGTAGGTCAAAGTCCGCTGATTACTGCATTCCCCTATTTTGTAAAATTATTTTTTACTCCTCTGGGTGTTGCAATGGATATCATTGATTCATATGATTGCCCTCAGTAAAAAAACACAAGAAACAGGACGCAAACAGTTACAAACACTCAGGTTCTCTGCTTCATAAGATGTCGCGGGCGATCGGGAAGACGCTGAGCAGAGGGCACCGTCGCGTAAAACAACGTGAGTCCGCGGAAACTGCCGGACGGTGCTTCAGGCCGGATTCGAACCGGCGATGCCATTCTTAAAGTGCTATGTAGCACAGCGCTGCCTTTCCCATGTGTGCTACGGAGACGCTGATTAATGCAGTGCTCATTATACATGATTAGAGTCTCGTGACTGCCGGCTACTGCGTGCGTGCGTAGGTCAAAGTCCGCTGATCGCGGCATTCCCCTATTTTGTAAAATTATTTTTTACTCCTCTGGGTGTTGCAATGGATATCAATGATTCATATGATTGCCCTCAGTAAAAAAACACAAGAAACAGGACGCAAACACTCAGGTTCTCTGCTTCATAAGATGTCGCGGGCGATCGGGAAAACGCTGAGCAGAGGGCACCGTCGCGTAAAACAACGTGAGTCCGCGGAAACTGCCGGACGGTGCTTCAGGCCGAATTCGAACCGGCGATGCCATTCTTAAAGTGCTATGTAGCACAGCGCTGCCTTTCCCATGTGTGCTACGGAGACGCTGATTAATGCAGTGCTCATTATACATGATTAGAGTCTCGTGACTGCCGGCTACTGCGTGCGTGCGTAGGTCAAAGTCCGCTGATCGCGGCATTCCCCTATTTTGTAAAATTATTTTTTACTCCTCTGGGTGTTGCAATGGATATCATTGATTCATATGATTGCCCTCAGTAAAAAAACACAAGAAACAGGACGCAAACAGTTACAAACACTCAGGTTCTCTGCTTCATAAGATGTCCGGGCGATCGGGAAGACGCTGAGCAGAGGGCACCGTCGCGTAAAACAACGTGAGTCCGCGGAAACTGCCGGACGGTGCTTCAGGCCGGAATCGAACCGGCGATGCCATTCTTAAAGTGCTATGTAGCACAGCGCTGCCTTTCCCATGTGTGCTACGGAGACGCTGATTAATGCAGTGCTCATTATACATGATTAGAGTCTCGTGACTGCCGGCTACTGCGTGCGTGCGTGCGTAGGTCTAAGTCCGCTGATCGCGGCATTCCCCTATTTTGTAAAATTATTTTTTACTCCTCTGGGTGTTGCAATGGATATCAATGATTCATATGATTGCCCTCAGTAAAAAAACACAAGAAACAGGACGCAAACAGTTACAAACACTCAGGTTCTCTGCTTCATAAGATGTCGCGGGCGATCGGGAAGACGCTGAGCAGAGGGCACCGTCGCGTAAAACAACGTGAGACAGCGGAATCGGCCGGATTCGAACCGGCGATGCCATTCTTAAAGTGCTATGTAGCACAGCGCTGCCTTTCCCATGTGTGCTACGGAGACACTGATTAATGCAGTGCTCAGTATACATGATTAGAGTCTCGTGACTGCCGGCTACTGCGTGCATGCGTGTGTAGGTCAAAGTCCGCTGATTGCGGCATTCCCCTATTTTGTAAAATTATTTTTTACTCCTCTGGGTGTTGCAATGGATATCATTGATTCATATGATTGCCCTCAGTAAAAAAACACAAGAAACAGGACGCAAACAGTTACAAACACTCAGGTTCTCTGCTTCATAAGATGTCGCGGGCGATCGGGAAGACGCTGAGCAGAGGGCACCGTCGCGTAAAACAACATGAGACAGCGGAATCGGCCGGATTCGAACCGGCGATGCCATTCTTAAAGTGCTATGTAGCACAGCGCTGCCTTTCCCATGTGTGCTACGGAGATGCTGATTAATGCAGTGCTCAGTATACATGATTAGAGTCTCGTGACTGCCGGCTACTGCGTGCGTGCGTGTGTAGGTCAAAGTCCGCTGATCGCGGCATTCCCCTATTTTGTAAAATTATTTTTTACTCCTCTGGGTGTTGCAATGGATATCATTGATTCATATGATTGCCCTTAGTAAAAAAACACAAGAAACAGGACGCAAACAGTTACAAACACTCAGGTTCTCTGCTTCATAAGATGTCGCGGGCGATCGGGAAGACGCTGAGCAGAGGGCACCGTCGCGTAAAACAACGTGAGTCCGCGGAAACTGCCGGACGGTGCTTCAGGCCGGATTCGCACCGGCGATGCCATTCTTAAAGTGCTATGTAGCACAGCGCTGCCTTTCCCATGTGTGCTACGGAGACGCTGATTAATGCAGTGCTCATTATACATGATTAGAGTCTCGTGACTGCCGGCTACTGCGTGCGTGCGTAGGTCAAAGTCCGCTGATCGCGGCATTCCCCTATTTTGTAAAATTATTTTTTACTCCTCTGGGTGTTGCAATGGATATCAATGATTCATATGATTGCCCTCAGTAAAAAAACACAAGAAACAGGACGCAAACACTCAGGTTCTCTGCTTCATAAGATGTCGCGGGCGATCGGGAAAACGCTGAGCAGAGGGCACCGTCGCGTAAAACAACGTGAGTCCGCGCGGAAACTGCCGGACGGTGCTTCAGGCCGAATTCGAACCGGCGATGCCATTCTTAAAGTGCTATGTAGCACAGCGCTGCCTTTCCCATGTGTGCTACGGAGACGCTGATTAATGCAGTGCTCATTATACATGATTAGAGTCTCGTGACTGCCGGCTACTGCGTGCGTGCGTAGGTCAAAGTCCGCTGATCGCGGCATTCCCCTATTTTGTAAAATTATTTTTTACTCCTCTGGGTGTTGCAATGGATATCAATGATTCATATGATTGCCCTCAGTAAAAAAACACAAGAAACAGGACGCAAACAGTTACAAACACTCAGGTTCTCTGCTTCATAAGATGTCACGGGCGATCGGGAAGACGCTGAGCAGAGGGCACCGTCGCGTAAAACAACGTGAGACAGCGGAATCGGCCGGATTCGAACCGGCGATGCCATTCTTAAAGTGCTATGTAGCACAGCGCTGCCTTTCCCATGTGTGCTACGGAGACGCTGATTAATGCAGTGCTCATTATACATGATTAGAGTCTCGTGACTGCCGGCTACTGCGTGCGTGCATAGGTCAAAGTCCGCTGATCGCGGCATTCCCCTATTTTGTAAAATTATTTTTTACTCCTCTGGGTGTTGCAATGGATATCAATGATTCATATGATTGCCCTCAGTAAAAAAGCAAAAGAAACAGGACGCAAACAGTTACAAACTCTGCTTCATAAGATGTCGCGGGCGATCGGGAAGACGCTAAGCAGAGGGCACGTAGCGTAAAACAACGCGAGACAGCGGAAACGGCCAGACGGTGTTTCAGGCCGGATTCGAACCTGCGATGACATTCTTAAAGTGCTATGTAGCACAGCGCTGCCTTTCCCAGGTGTGCTACGGAGACGCTGATTAAGGCAGTGCTCATTATACATGATTAGAGTCTCGTGACTGCCGGCTACTGCGTGCGTGCGTGCGTAGGTCAAAGTCCGCTGATCGCGGCATTCCCCTATTTTGTAAAATTATTTTTTACTCCTCTGGGTGTTGCAATGGATATCAATGATTCATATGATTGCCCTCAGTAAAAAAACACAAGAAACAGGACGCAAACAGTTACAAACACTCAGGTTGTCTGCTTCATAAGATGTCGCGGGCGATCGGGAAGACGCTGAGCAGAGGGCACCGTGGCGTGAAACAACGTGAGACAGCGGAATCGGCCGGATTCGATCCGACGATGCCATTCTTAAAGTGCTATGTAGCACAGCGCTGCCTTTCCCATGTGTGCTACGGAGACGCTGATTAATGCAGTGCTCAGTATACATGATTAGAGTCTCGTGACTGCCGGCTACTGCGTGCGTGCGTGCGTAGGTCAAAGTCCGCTGATCGCGGCATTCCCCTATTTTGTAAAATTATTTTTTACTCCTCTGGGTGTTGCAATGGATATCATTGATTCATATGATTGCCCTCAGTAAAAAAACACAAGAAACAGGACGCAAACAGTTACAAACACTCAGGTTCTCTGCTTCATAAGATGTCGCGGGTGATCGGGAAGACGCTGAGCAGAGGGCACCGTCGCGTAAAACAACGTGAGTCCGCGGAATCGGCCGGACGGTGCTTCAGGCCGGATTTGAACCGGCGATGCCATTCTTAAAGTGCTATGTAGCACAGCGCTGCCTTTCCCAAGTGTGCTACGGAGACGCTGCTTAATACAGTGCTCATTATACATGATTAGAGTCTCGTGACTGCCGGCTACTGCGTGCGTGCGTGCGTAGGTCAAAGTCCGCTGATCGCGGCATTCCCCTATTTTGTAAAATTATTTTTTACTCCTCTGGGTGTTGCAATGGATATCAATGATTCATATGATTGCCCTCAGTAAAAAAAACACAAGAAACAGGACGCAGACAGTTACAAACACTCAGGTTCTGTGCTTCATAAGATGTCGCGGGCGATTGGGAAGACGCTGAGCAGAGGGCACCGTCGCGTAAAACTACGTGAGTCCGCGGAATCGGCCGGACGGTGCTTCAGGCCGGATTCGAACCGGCGATGCCATTCTTAAAGTGCTATGTAGCACAGCGCTGCCTTTCCCATGTGTGCTACGGAGAAGCTGATTAATGCAGTGCTCATTATACATGATTAGAGTCTCGTGACTGCCGGCTACTGCGTGCGTGCGTGCGTAGGTCAAAGTCCGCTGATCGCGGCATTCCCCTATTTTGTAAAATATTTTTTTACTCCTCTGGGTGTTGCAATGGATATCAATGATTCATAGGATTGCCCTCAGTAAAAAAACACAAGAAACAGGACGCAGACAGTTACAAACACTCAGGTTCTGTGCTTCATAAGATGTCGCGGGCGATTGGGAAGACGCTGAGCAGAGGGCACCGTCGCGTAAAACAACGCGCGTCGGCGAAATGGGCCGGATGGTGATTCATGCCGGATTCGAACCAGCGATGCTATTCTTAAAGTGCTATGTAGCACAGCGCTGCCTTTCCCATGTGTGCTACGGAGACGCTGATTAATACAGTGCTCATTATACATGATTAGAGTCTCGTGACTGCCGGCTACTGCGTGCGTGCGTGCATAGGTCAAAGTCCGCTGATCGCGGCATTCCCCTTTTTTGTAAAATTATTTTTTACTCCTCTGGGTGTTGCAATGGATATCAATGATTCATATGATTGCCCTCAGTAAAAAAAAAAAGAAACAGGACGCAGACAGTTACAAACACTCAGGTTCTCTGCTTCATAAGATGTCGCGGGCGATCGGGAAGACGCTGAGCAGAGGGTACCGTCGTGTAAAACAACGTGAGACAGCGGAATCGGCCGGATTCGAACCGGCGATGCCATTCTTAAAGTGCTATGTAGCACAGCGCTGCCTTTCCCATGTGTGCTACGGAGACGCTGATTAATGCAGTGCTCATTATACATGATTAGAGTCTCGTGACTGCCGGCTACTGCGTGCGTGCGTAGGTCAAAGTCCGCTGATCGCGGCATTCCCCTATTTTGTAAAATTATTTTTTACTCCTCTGGGTGTTGCAATGGATATCAATGATTCATATGATTGCCCTCAGTAAAAAAACACAAGAAACAGGACGCAAACACTCAGGTTCTCTGCTTCATAAGATGTCGCGGGCGATCGGGAAAACGCTGAGCAGAGGGCACCGTCGCGTAAAACAACGTGAGTCCGCGGAAACTGCCGGACGGTGCTTCAGGCCGAATTCGAACCGGCGATGCCATTCTTAAAGTGCTATGTAGCACAGCGCTGCCTTTCCCATGTGTGCTACGGAGACGCTGATTAATGCAGTGCTCATTATACATGATTAGAGTCTCGTGACTGCCGGCTACTGCGTGCGTGCGTAGGTCAAAGTCCGCTGATCGCGGCATTCTCCTATTTTGTAAAATTATTTTTTACTCCTCTGGGTGTTGCAATGGATATCATTGATTCATATGATTGCCCTCAGTAAAAAAACACAAGAAACAGGACGCAAACAGTTACAAACACTCAGGTTCTCTGCTTCATAAGATGTCCGGGCGATCGGGAAGACGCTGAGCAGAGGGCACCGTCGCGTAAAACAACGTGAGTCCGCGGAAACTGCCGGACGGTGCTTCAGGCCGGAATCGAACCGGCGATGACATTCTTAAAGTGCTATGTAGCACAGCGCTGCCTTTCCCATGTGTGCTACGGAGACGCTGATTAATGCAGTGCTCATTATACATGATTAGAGTCTCGTGACTGCCGGCTACTGCGTGTGTGCGTAGGTCTAAGTCCGCTGATCGCGGCATTCCCCTATTTTGTAAAATTATTTTTTACTCCTCTGGGTGTTGCAATGGATATCAATGATTCATATGATTGCCCTCATTAAAAAAACACAAGAAACAGGACGCAGACAGTTACAAACACTCAGGTTCTCTGCTTCATAAGATGTCGCGGGCGATCGGGAAGACGCTGAGCAGAGGGCACCGTCGCGTAAAACAACGTGAGTCCGCAGAATCGGCCGGCCGGTGCTTCAGGACGGATTCGAACCGGCGATGCCATTCTTAAAGAGCTATGTAGCACAGCGCTGCCTTTCCCATGTGTGCTACGGAGAAGCTGATTAATGCAGTGCTCATTATACATGATTAGAGTCTCGTGACTGCCGGCTACTGCGTGCGTGCGTGCGTAGGTCAAAGTCCGCTGATCGCGGCATTCCCCTATTTTGTAAAATTATTTTTTACTCCTCTGGGTGTTGCAATGGATATCAATGATTCATATGATTGCCCTCAGTAAAAAAACACAAGAAACAGGACGCAGACAGTTACAAACACTCAGGTTCTCTGCTTCATAAGATGTCGCGGGCGATCGGGAAGACGCTGAGCAGAGGGCACCGTCGCGTAAAACAACGTGAGTCCGCGGAAACTGCCGGACGGTGCTTCAGGCCGGATTCGCACCGGCGATGCCATTCTTAAAGTGCTATGTAGCACAGCGCTGCCTTTCCCATGTGTGCTACGGAGACGCTGATTAATGCAGTGCTCATTATACATGATTAGAGTCTCGTGACTGCCGGCTACTGCGTGCGTGCGTAGGTCAAAGTCCGCTGATCGCGGCATTCCCCTATTTTGTAAAATTATTTTTTACTCCTCTGGGTGTTGCAATGGATATCAATGATTCATATGATTGCCCTCAGTAAAAAAACACAAGAAACAGGACGCAGACAGTTACAAACACTCAGGTTCTGTGCTTCATAAGATGTCGCGGGCGATTGGGAAGACGCTGAGCAGAGGGCACCGTCGCGTAAAACAACGCGCGTCGGCGAAATGGGCCGGATGGTGATTCATGCCGGATTCGAACCAGCGATGCTATTCTTAAAGTGCTATGTAGCACAGCGCTGCCTTTCCCATGTGTGCTACGGAGACGCTGATTAATACAGTGCTCATTATACATGATTAGAGTCTCGTGACTGCCGGCTACTGCGTGCGTGCGTGCATAGGTCAAAGTCCGCTGATCGCGGCATTCCCCTTTTTTGTAAAATTATTTTTTACTCCTCTGGGTGTTGCAATGGATATCAATGATTCATATGATTGCCCTCAGTAAAAAAAAAAAGAAACAGGACGCAGACAGTTACAAACACTCAGGTTCTCTGCTTCATAAGATGTCGCGGGCGATCGGGAAGACGCTGAGCAGAGGGTACCGTCGTGTAAAACAACGTGAGACAGCGGAATCGGCCGGATTCGAACCGGCGATGCCATTCTTAAAGTGCTATGTAGCACAGCGCTGCCTTTCCCATGTGTGCTACGGAGACGCTGATTAATGCAGTGCTCATTATACATGATTAGAGTCTCGTGACTGCCGGCTACTGCGTGCGTGCGTAGGTCAAAGTCCGCTGATCGCGGCATTCCCCTATTTTGTAAAATTATTTTTTACTCCTCTGGGTGTTGCAATGGATATCAATGATTCATATGATTGCCCTCAGTAAAAAAACACAAGAAACAGGACGCAAACACTCAGGTTCTCTGCTTCATAAGATGTCGCGGGCGATCGGGAAAACGCTGAGCAGAGGGCACCGTCGCGTAAAACAACGTGAGTCCGCGGAAACTGCCGGACGGTGCTTCAGGCCGAATTCGAACCGGCGATGCCATTCTTAAAGTGCTATGTAGCACAGCGCTGCCTTTCCCATGTGTGCTACGGAGACGCTGATTAATGCAGTGCTCATTATACATGATTAGAGTCTCGTGACTGCCGGCTACTGCGTGCGTGCGTAGGTCAAAGTCCGCTGATCGCGGCATTCTCCTATTTTGTAAAATTATTTTTTACTCCTCTGGGTGTTGCAATGGATATCATTGATTCATATGATTGCCCTCAGTAAAAAAACACAAGAAACAGGACGCAAACAGTTACAAACACTCAGGTTCTCTGCTTCATAAGATGTCCGGGCGATCGGGAAGACGCTGAGCAGAGGGCACCGTCGCGTAAAACAACGTGAGTCCGCGGAAACTGCCGGACGGTGCTTCAGGCCGGAATCGAACCGGCGATGCCATTCTTAAAGTGCTATGTAGCACAGCGCTGCCTTTCCCATGTGTGCTACGGAGACGCTGATTAATGCAGTGCTCATTATACATGATTAGAGTCTCGTGACTGCCGGCTACTGCGTGTGTGCGTAGGTCTAAGTCCGCTGATCGCGGCATTCCCCTATTTTGTAAAATTATTTTTTACTCCTCTGGGTGTTGCAATGGATATCAATGATTCATATGATTGCCCTCATTAAAAAAACACAAGAAACAGGACGCAGACAGTTACAAACACTCAGGTTCTCTGCTTCATAAGATGTCGCGGGCGATCGGGAAGACGCTGAGCAGAGGGCACCGTCGCGTAAAACAACGTGAGTCCGCAGAATCGGCCGGCCGGTGCTTCAGGACGGATTCGAACCGGCGATGCCATTCTTAAAGAGCTATGTAGCACAGCGCTGCCTTTCCCATGTGTGCTACGGAGAAGCTGATTAATGCAGTGCTCATTATACATGATTAGAGTCTCGTGACTGCCGGCTACTGCGTGCGTGCGTGCGTAGGTCAAAGTCCGCTGATCGCGGCATTCCCCTATTTTGTAAAATTATTTTTTACTCCTCTGGGTGTTGCAATGGATATCAATGATTCATATGATTGCCCTCAGTAAAAAAACACAAGAAACAGGACGCAGACAGTTACAAACACTCAGGTTCTCTGCTTCATAAGATGTCGCGGGCGATCGGGAAGACGCTGAGCAGAGGGCACCGTCGCGTAAAACAACGTGAGTCCGCGGAAACTGCCGGACGGTGCTTCAGGCCGGATTCGCACCGGCGATGCCATTCTTAAAGTGCTATGTAGCACAGCGCTGCCTTTCCCATGTGTGCTACGGAGACGCTGATTAATGCAGTGCTCATTATACATGATTAGAGTCTCGTGACTGCCGGCTACTGCGTGCGTGCGTAGGTCAAAGTCCGCTGATCGCGGCATTCCCCTATTTTGTAAAATTATTTTTTACTCCTCTGGGTGTTGCAATGGATATCAATGATTCATATGATTGCCCTCAGTAAAAAAACACAAGAAACAGGACGCAGACAGTTACAAACACTCAGGTTCTGTGCTTCATAAGATGTCGCGGGCGATTGGGAAGACGCTGAGCAGAGGGCACCGTCGCGTAAAACAACGCGCGTCGGCGAAATGGGCCGGATGGTGATTCATGCCGGATTCGAACCAGCGATGCTATTCTTAAAGTGCTATGTAGCACAGCGCTGCCTTTCCCATGTGTGCTACGGAGACGCTGATTAATACAGTGCTCATTATACATGATTAGAGTCTCGTGACTGCCGGCTACTGCGTGCGTGCGTGCATAGGTCAAAGTCCGCTGATCGCGGCATTCCCCTTTTTTGTAAAATTATTTTTTACTCCTCTGGGTGTTGCAATGGATATCAATGATTCATATGATTGCCCTCAGTAAAAAAAAAAAGAAACAGGACGCAGACAGTTACAAACACTCAGGTTCTCTGCTTCATAAGATGTCGCGGGCGATCGGGAAGACGCTGAGCAGAGGGTACCGTCGTGTAAAACAACGTGAGACAGCGGAATCGGCCGGATTCGAACCGGCGATGCCATTCTTAAAGTGCTATGTAGCACAGCGCTGCCTTTCCCATGTGTGCTACGGAGACGCTGATTAATGCAGTGCTCAGTATACATGATTAGAGTCTCGTGACTGCCGGCTACTGCGTGCATGCGTGTGTAGGTCAAAGTCCGCTGATTACTGCATTCCCCTATTTTGTAAAATTATTTTTTACTCCTCTGGGTGTTGCAATGGATATCAATGATTCATATGATTGCCCTCAGTAAAAAAACACAAGAAACAGGACGCAAACAGTTACAAACACTCAGGTTCTCTGCTTCATAAGATGTCACGGGCGATCGGGAAGACGCTGAGCAGAGGGCACCGTCGCGTAAAACAACGTGAGACAGCGGAATCGGCCGGATTCGAACCGGCGATGCCATTCTTAAAGTGCTATGTAGCACAGCGCTGCCTTTCCCATGTGTGCTACGGAGACGCTGATTAATGCAGTGCTCATTATACATGATTAGAGTCTCGTGACTGCCGGCTACTGCGTGCGTGCGTAGGTCAAAGTCCGCTGATCGCGGCATTCCCCTATTTTGTAAAATTATTTTTTACTCCTCTGGGTGTTGCAATGGATATCAATGATTCATATGATTGCCCTCAGTAAAAAAGCAAAAGAAACAGGACGCAAACAGTTACAAACTCTGCTTCATAAGATGTCGCGGGCGATCGGGAAGACGCTAAGCAGAGGGCACGTAGCGTAAAACAACGCGAGACAGCGGAAACGGCCAGACGGTCTTTCAGGCCGGATTCGAACCTGCGATGACATTCTTAAAGTGCTATGTAGCACAGCGCTGCCTTTCCCAGGTGTGCTACGGAGACGCTGATTAAGGCAGTGCTCATTATACATGATTAGAGTCTCGTGACTGCCGGCTACTGCGTGCGTGCGTGCGTAGGTCAAAGTCCGCTGATCGCGGCATTCCCCTATTTTGTAAAATTATTTTTTACTCCTCTGGGTGTTGCAATGGATATCAATGATTCATATGATTGCCCTCAGTAAAAAAACACAAGAAACAGGACGCAAACAGTTACAAACACTCAGGTTGTCTGCTTCATAAGATGTCGCGGGCGATCGGGAAGACGCTGAGCAGAGGGCACCGTGGCGTGAAACAACGTGAGACAGCGGAATCGGCCGGATTCGATCCGACGATGCCATTCTTAAAGTGCTATGTAGCACAGCGCTGCCTTTCCCATGTGTGCTACGGAGACGCTGATTAATGCAGTGCTCAGTATACATGATTAGAGTCTCGTGACTGCCGGCTACTGCGTGCGTGCGTGCGTAGGTCAAAGTCCGCTGATCGCGGCATTCCCCTATTTTGTAAAATTATTTTTTACTCCTCTGGGTGTTGCAATGGATATCATTGATTCATATGATTGCCCTCAGTAAAAAAACACAAGAAACAGGACGCAAACAGTTACAAACACTCAGGTTCTCTGCTTCATAAGATGTCGCGGGTGATCGGGAAGACGCTGAGCAGAGGGCACCGTCGCGTAAAACAACGTGAGTCCGCGGAATCGGCCGGACGGTGCTTCAGGCCGGATTTGAACCGGCGATGCCATTCTTAAAGTGCTATGTAGCACAGCGCTGCCTTTCCCAAGTGTGCTACGGAGACGCTGCTTAATACAGTGCTCATTATACATGATTAGAGTCTCGTGACTGCCGGCTACTGCGTGCGTGCGTGCGTAGGTCAAAGTCCGCTGATCGCGGCATTCCCCTATTTTGTAAAATTATTTTTTACTCCTCTGGGTGTTGCAATGGATATCAATGATTCATATGATTGCCCTCAGTAAAAAAAACACAAGAAACAGGACGCAGACAGTTACAAACACTCAGGTTCTGTGCTTCATAAGATGTCGCGGGCGATTGGGAAGACGCTGAGCAGAGGGCACCGTCGCGTAAAACTACGTGAGTCCGCGGAATCGGCCGGACGGTGCTTCAGGCCGGATTCGAACCGGCGATGCCATTCTTAAAGTGCTATGTAGCACAGCGCTGCCTTTCCCATGTGTGCTACGGAGAAGCTGATTAATGCAGTGCTCATTATACATGATTAGAGTCTCGTGACTGCCGGCTACTGCGTGCGTGCGTGCGTAGGTCAAAGTCCGCTGATCGCGGCATTCCCCTATTTTGTAAAATAATTTTTTACTCCTCTGGGTGTTGCAATGGATATCAATGATTCATAGGATTGCCCTCAGTAAAAAAACACAAGAAACAGGACGCAGACAGTTACAAACACTCAGGTTCTCTGCTTCATAAGATGTCGCGGGCGATCGGGAAGACGCTGAGCAGAGGGCACCATTGCGTAAAACAACGTGAGTCCGCGGAATCAGCCTGACGGTGCTTCAGGCCGGATTCGAACCTGCGATGCCATTCTTAAAGTGCTATGTAGCACAGCGCTGCCTTTCCCATGTGTGCTACGGAGAAGCTGATTAATGCAGTGCTCATTATACATGATTAGAGTCTCGGGACTGCCGGCTACTGCGTGCGTGCGTGCGTAGGTCAAAGTCCGCTGATCGCGGCATTCCCCTATTTTGTAAAATTATTTTTTACTCCTCTGGGTGTTGCAATGGATATCAATGATTCATATGATTGCCCTCAGTAAAAAAACACAAGAAACAGGACGCAAACACTCAGGTTCTCTGCTTCATAAGATGTCGCGGGCGATCGGGAAAACGCTGAGCAGAGGGCACCGTCGCGTAAAACAACGTGAGTCCGCGGAAACTGCCGGACGGTGCTTCAGGCCGAATTCGAACCGGCGATGCCATTCTTAAAGTGCTATGTAGCACAGCGCTGCCTTTCCCATGTGTGCTACGGAGACGCTGATTAATGCAGTGCTCATTATACATGATTAGAGTCTCGTGACTGCCGGCTACTGCGTGCGTGCGTAGGTCAAAGTCCGCTGATCGCGGCATTCTCCTATTTTGTAAAATTATTTTTTACTCCTCTGGGTGTTGCAATGGATATCATTGATTCATATGATTGCCCTCAGTAAAAAAACACAAGAAACAGGACGCAAACAGTTACAAACACTCAGGTTCTCTGCTTCATAAGATGTCCGGGCGATCGGGAAGACGCTGAGCAGAGGGCACCGTCGCGTAAAACAACGTGAGTCCGCGGAAACTGCCGGACGGTGCTTCAGGCCGGAATCGAACCGGCGATGCCATTCTTAAAGTGCTATGTAGCACAGCGCTGCCTTTCCCATGTGTGCTACGGAGACGCTGATTAATGCAGTGCTCATTATACATGATTAGAGTCTCGTGACTGCCGGCTACTGCGTGTGTGCGTAGGTCTAAGTCCGCTGATCGCGGCATTCCCCTATTTTGTAAAATTATTTTTTACTCCTCTGGGTGTTGCAATGGATATCAATGATTCATATGATTGCCCTCATTAAAAAAACACAAGAAACAGGACGCAGACAGTTACAAACACTCAGGTTCTCTGCTTCATAAGATGTCGCGGGCGATCGGGAAGACGCTGAGCAGAGGGCACCGTCGCGTAAAACAACGTGAGTCCGCAGAATCGGCCGGCCGGTGCTTCAGGACGGATTCGAACCGGCGATGCCATTCTTAAAGAGCTATGTAGCACAGCGCTGCCTTTCCCATGTGTGCTACGGAGAAGCTGATTAATGCAGTGCTCATTATACATGATTAGAGTCTCGTGACTGCCGGCTACTGCGTGCGTGCGTGCGTAGGTCAAAGTCCGCTGATCGCGGCATTCCCCTATTTTGTAAAATTATTTTTTACTCCTCTGGGTGTTGCAATGGATATCAATGATTCATATGATTGCCCTCAGTAAAAAAACACAAGAAACAGGACGCAGACAGTTACAAACACTCAGGTTCTCTGCTTCATAAGATGTCGCGGGCGATCGGGAAGACGCTGAGCAGAGGGCACCGTCGCGTAAAACAACGTGAGTCCGCGGAAACTGCCGGACGGTGCTTCAGGCCGGATTCGCACCGGCGATGCCATTCTTAAAGTGCTATGTAGCACAGCGCTGCCTTTCCCATGTGTGCTACGGAGACGCTGATTAATGCAGTGCTCATTATACATGATTAGAGTCTCGTGACTGCCGGCTACTGCGTGCGTGCGTAGGTCAAAGTCCGCTGATCGCGGCATTCCCCTATTTTGTAAAATTATTTTTTACTCCTCTGGGTGTTGCAATGGATATCAATGATTCATATGATTGCCCTCAGTAAAAAAACACAAGAAACAGGACGCAGACAGTTACAAACACTCAGGTTCTGTGCTTCATAAGATGTCGCGGGCGATTGGGAAGACGCTGAGCAGAGGGCACCGTCGCGTAAAACAACGCGCGTCGGCGAAATGGGCCGGATGGTGATTCATGCCGGATTCGAACCAGCGATGCTATTCTTAAAGTGCTATGTAGCACAGCGCTGCCTTTCCCATGTGTGCTACGGAGACGCTGATTAATACAGTGCTCATTATACATGATTAGAGTCTCGTGACTGCCGGCTACTGCGTGCGTGCGTGCATAGGTCAAAGTCCGCTGATCGCGGCATTCCCCTTTTTTGTAAAATTATTTTTTACTCCTCTGGGTGTTGCAATGGATATCAATGATTCATATGATTGCCCTCAGTAAAAAAAAAAAGAAACAGGACGCAGACAGTTACAAACACTCAGGTTCTCTGCTTCATAAGATGTCGCGGGCGATCGGGAAGACGCTGAGCAGAGGGTACCGTCGTGTAAAACAACGTGAGACAGCGGAATCGGCCGGATTCGAACCGGCGATGCCATTCTTAAAGTGCTATGTAGCACAGCGCTGCCTTTCCCATGTGTGCTACGGAGACGCTGATTAATGCAGTGCTCAGTATACATGATTAGAGTCTCGTGACTGCCGGCTACTGCGTGCATGCGTGTGTAGGTCAAAGTCCGCTGATTACTGCATTCCCCTATTTTGTAAAATTATTTTTTACTCCTCTGGGTGTTGCAATGGATATCATTGATTCATATGATTGCCCTCAGTAAAAAAACACAAGAAACAGGACGCAAACAGTTACAAACACTCAGGTTCTCTGCTTCATAAGATGTCGCGGGCGATCGGGAAGACGCTGAGCAGAGGGCACCGTCGCGTAAAACAACGTGAGTCCGCGGAAACTGCCGGACGGTGCTTCAGGCCGGATTCGAACCGGCGATGCCATTCTTAAAGTGCTATGTAGCACAGCGCTGCCTTTCCCATGTGTGCTACGGAGACGCTGATTAATGCAGTGCTCATTATACATGATTAGAGTCTCGTGACTGCCGGCTACTGCGTGCGTGCGTAGGTCAAAGTCCGCTGATCGCGGCATTCCCCTATTTTGTAAAATTATTTTTTACTCCTCTGGGTGTTGCAATGGATATCAATGATTCATATGATTGCCCTCAGTAAAAAAACACAAGAAACAGGACGCAAACACTCAGGTTCTCTGCTTCATAAGATGTCGCGGGCGATCGGGAAAACGCTGAGCAGAGGGCACCGTCGCGTAAAACAACGTGAGTCCGCGGAAACTGCCGGACGGTGCTTCAGGCCGAATTCGAACCGGCGATGCCATTCTTAAAGTGCTATGTAGCACAGCGCTGCCTTTCCCATGTGTGCTACGGAGACGCTGATTAATGCAGTGCTCATTATACATGATTAGAGTCTCGTGACTGCCGGCTACTGCGTGCGTGCGTAGGTCAAAGTCCGCTGATCGCGGCATTCCCCTATTTTGTAAAATTATTTTTTACTCCTCTGGGTGTTGCAATGGATATCATTGATTCATATGATTGCCCTCATTAAAAAAACACAAGAAACAGGACGCAAACAGTTACAAACACTCAGGTTCTCTGCTTCATAAGATGTCGCGGGCGATCGGGAAGACGCTGAGCAGAGGGCACCGTCGCGTAAAACAACGTGAGTCCGCAGAATCGGCCAGCCGGTGCTTCAGGACGGATTCGAACCGGCGATGCCATTCTTAAAGAGCTATGTAGCACAGCGCTGCCTTTCCCATGTGTGCTACGGAGAAGCTGATTAATGCAGTGCTCATTATACATGATTAGAGTCTCGTGACTGCCGGCTACTGCGTGCGTGCGTGCGTAGGTCAAAGTCCGCTGATCGCGGCATTCCCCTATTTTGTAAAATTATTTTTTACTCCTCTGGGTGTTGCAATGGATATCAATGATTCATATGATTGCCCTCAGTAAAAAAACACAAGAAACAGGACGCAGACAGTTACAAACACTCAGGTTCTCTGCTTCATAAGATGTCGCGGGCGATCGGGAAGACGCTGAGCAGAGGGCACCGTCGCGTAAAACAACGTGAGTCCGCGGAAACTGCCGGACGGTGCTTCAGGCCGGATTCGCACCGGCGATGCCATTCTTAAAGTGCTATGTAGCACAGCGCTGCCTTTCCCATGTGTGCTACGGAGACGCTGATTAATGCAGTGCTCATTATACATGATTAGAGTCTCGTGACTGCCGGCTACTGCGTGCGTGCGTAGGTCAAAGTCCGCTGATCGCGGCATTCCCCTATTTTGTAAAATTATTTTTTACTCCTCTGGGTGTTGCAATGGATATCAATGATTCATATGATTGCCCTCAGTAAAAAAACACAAGAAACAGGACGCAGACAGTTACAAACACTCAGGTTCTGTGCTTCATAAGATGTCGCGGGCGATTGGGAAGACGCTGAGCAGAGGGCACCGTCGCGTAAAACAACGCGCGTCGGCGAAATGGGCCGGATGGTGATTCATGCCGGATTCGAACCAGCGATGCTATTCTTAAAGTGCTATGTAGCACAGCGCTGCCTTTCCCATGTGTGCTACGGAGACGCTGATTAATACAGTGCTCATTATACATGATTAGAGTCTCGTGACTGCCGGCTACTGCGTGCGTGCGTGCGTAGGTCAAAGACCGCTGATCGCGGCATTCCCCTTTTTTGTAAAATTATTTTTTACTCCTCTGGGTGTTGCAATGGATATCAATGATTCATATGATTGCCCTCAGTAAAAAAACACAAGAAACAGGACGCAGACAGTTACAAACACTCAGGTTCTGTGCTTCATAAGATGTCGCGGGCGATTGGGAAGACGCTGAGCAGAGGGCACCGTCGCGTAAAACAACGCGCGTCGGCGAAATGGGCCGGATGGTGTTTCATGCCGGATTCGAACCAGCGATGCTATTCTTAAAGTGCTATGTAGCACAGCGCTGCCTTTCCCATGTGTGCTACGGAGACGCTGATTAATACAGTGCTCATTATACATGATTAGAGTCTCGTGACTGCCGGCTACTGCGTGCGTGCGTGCGTAGGTCAAAGTCCGCTGATCGCGGCATTCCCCTTTTTTGTAAAATTATTTTTTACTCCTCTGGGTGTTGCAATGGATATCAATGATTCATATGATTGCCCTCAGTAAAAAAAAAAAGAAACAGGACGCAGACAGTTACAAACACTCAGGTTCTCTGCTTCATAAGATGTCGCGGGCGATCGGGAAGACGCTGAGCAGAGGGTACCGTCGTGTAAAACAACGTGAGACAGCGGAATCGGCCGGATTCGAACCGGCGATGCCATTCTTAAAGTGCTATGTAGCACAGCGCTGCCTTTCCCATGTGTGCTACGGAGACGCTGATTAATGCAGTGCTCAGTATACATGATTAGAGTCTCGTGACTGCCGGCTACTGCGTGCATGCGTGTGTAGGTCAAAGTCCGCTGATTACTGCATTCCCCTATTTTGTAAAATTATTTTTTACTCCTCTGGGTGTTGCAATGGATATCATTGATTCATATGATTGCCCTCAGTAAAAAAACACAAGAAACAGGACGCAAACAGTTACAAACACTCAGGTTCTCTGCTTCATAAGATGTCGCGGGCGATCGGGAAGACGCTGAGCAGAGGGCACCGTCGCGTAAAACAACGTGAGTCCGCGGAAACTGCCGGACGGTGCTTCAGGCCGGATTCGAACCAGCGATGCCATTCTTAAAGTGCTATGTAGCACAGCGCTGCCTTTCCCATGTGTGCTACGGAGACGCTGATTAATGCAGTGCTCATTATACATGATTAGAGTCTCGTGACTGCCGGCTACTGCGTGCGTGCGTAGGTCAAAGTCCGCTGATCGCGGCATTCCCCTATTTTGTAAAATTATTTTTTACTCCTCTGGGTGTTGCAATGGATATCAATGATTCATATGATTGCCCTCAGTAAAAAAACACAAGAAACAGGACGCAAACACTCAGGTTCTCTGCTTCATAAGATGTCGCGGGCGATCGGGAAAACGCTGAGCAGAGGGCACCGTCGCGTAAAACAACGTGAGTCCGCGGAAACTGCCGGACGGTGCTTCAGGCCGGATTCGAACCGGCGATGCCATTCTTAAAGTGCTATGTAGCACAGCGCTGCCTTTCCCATGTGTGCTACGGAGACGCTGATTAATGCAGTGCTCATTATACATGATTAGAGTCTCGTGACTGCCGGCTACTGCGTGCGTGCGTAGGTCAAAGTCCGCTGATCGCGGCATTCCCCTATTTTGTAAAATTATTTTTTACTCCTCTGGGTGTTGCAATGGATATCATTGATTCATATGATTGCCCTCAGTAAAAAAACACAAGAAACAGGACGCAAACAGTTACAAACACTCAGATTCTCTGCTTCATAAGATGTCCGGGCGATCGGGAAGACGCTGAGCAGAGGGCACCGTCGCGTAAAACAACGTGAGTCCGCGGAAACTGCCGGACGGTGCTTCAGGCCGGAATCGAACCGGCGATGCCATTCTTAAAGTGCTATGTAGCACAGCGCTGCCTTTCCCATGTGTGCTACGGAGACGCTGATTAATGCAGTGCTCATTATACATGATTAGAGTCTCGTGACTGCCGGCTACTGCGTGCGTGCGTGCGTAGGTCTAAGTCCGCTGATCGCGGCATTCCCCTATTTTGTAAAATTATTTTTTACTCCTCTGGGTGTTGCAATGGATATCAATGATTCATATGATTGCCCTCAGTAAAAAAACACAAGAAACAGGACGCAAACAGTTACAAACACTCAGGTTCTCTGCTTCATAAGATGTCGCGGGCGATCGGGAAGACGCTGAGCAGAGGGCACCGTCGCGTAAAACAACGTGAGACAGCGGAATCGGCCGGATTCGAACCGGCGATGCCATTCTTAAAGTGCTATGTAGCACAGCGCTGCCTTTCCCATGTGTGCTACGGAGACACTGATTAATGCAGTGCTCAGTATACATGATTAGAGTCTCGTGACTGCCGGCTACTGCGTGCATGCGTGTGTAGGTCAAAGTCCGCTGATTGCGGCATTCCCCTATTTTGTAAAATTATTTTTTACTCCTCTGGGTGTTGCAATGGATATCATTGATTCATATGATTGCCCTCAGTAAAAAAACACAAGAAACAGGACGCAAACAGTTACAAACACTCAGGTTCTCTGCTTCATAAGATGTCGCGGGCGATCGGGAAGACGCTGAGCAGAGGGCACCGTCGCGTAAAACAACATGAGACAGCGGAATCGGCCGGATTCGAACCGGCGATGCCATTCTTAAAGTGCTATGTAGCACAGCGCTGCCTTTCCCATGTGTGCTACGGAGATGCTGATTAATGCAGTGCTCAGTATACATGATTAGAGTCTCGTGACTGCCGGCTACTGCGTGCGTGCGTGTGTAGGTCAAAGTCCGCTGATCGCGGCATTCCCCTATTTTGTAAAATTATTTTTTACTCCTCTGGGTGTTGCAATGGATATCATTGATTCATATGATTGCCCTTAGTAAAAAAACACAAGAAACAGGACGCAAACAGTTACAAACACTCAGGTTCTCTGCTTCATAAGATGTCGCGGGCGATCGGGAAGACGCTGAGCAGAGGGCACCGTCGCGTAAAACAACGTGAGTCCGCGGAAACTGCCGGACGGTGCTTCAGGCCGGATTCGCACCGGCGATGCCATTCTTAAAGTGCTATGTAGCACAGCGCTGCCTTTCCCATGTGTGCTACGGAGACGCTGATTAATGCAGTGCTCATTATACATGATTAGAGTCTCGTGACTGCCGGCTACTGCGTGCGTGCGTAGGTCAAAGTCCGCTGATCGCGGCATTCCCCTATTTTGTAAAATTATTTTTTACTCCTCTGGGTGTTGCAATGGATATCAATGATTCATATGATTGCCCTCAGTAAAAAAACACAAGAAACAGGACGCAAACACTCAGGTTCTCTGCTTCATAAGATGTCGCGGGCGATCGGGAAAACGCTGAGCAGAGGGCACCGTCGCGTAAAACAACGTGAGTCCGCGCGGAAACTGCCGGACGGTGCTTCAGGCCGAATTCGAACCGGCGATGCCATTCTTAAAGTGCTATGTAGCACAGCGCTGCCTTTCCCATGTGTGCTACGGAGACGCTGATTAATGCAGTGCTCATTATACATGATTAGAGTCTCGTGACTGCCGGCTACTGCGTGCGTGCGTAGGTCAAAGTCCGCTGATCGCGGCATTCCCCTATTTTGTAAAATTATTTTTTACTCCTCTGGGTGTTGCAATGGATATCAATGATTCATATGATTGCCCTCAGTAAAAAAACACAAGAAACAGGACGCAAACAGTTACAAACACTCAGGTTCTCTGCTTCATAAGATGTCACGGGCGATCGGGAAGACGCTGAGCAGAGGGCACCGTCGCGTAAAACAACGTGAGACAGCGGAATCGGCCGGATTCGAACCGGCGATGCCATTCTTAAAGTGCTATGTAGCACAGCGCTGCCTTTCCCATGTGTGCTACGGAGACGCTGATTAATGCAGTGCTCATTATACATGATTAGAGTCTCGTGACTGCCGGCTACTGCGTGCGTGCATAGGTCAAAGTCCGCTGATCGCGGCATTCCCCTATTTTGTAAAATTATTTTTTACTCCTCTGGGTGTTGCAATGGATATCAATGATTCATATGATTGCCCTCAGTAAAAAAGCAAAAGAAACAGGACGCAAACAGTTACAAACTCTGCTTCATAAGATGTCGCGGGCGATCGGGAAGACGCTAAGCAGAGGGCACGTAGCGTAAAACAACGCGAGACAGCGGAAACGGCCAGACGGTGTTTCAGGCCGGATTCGAACCTGCGATGACATTCTTAAAGTGCTATGTAGCACAGCGCTGCCTTTCCCAGGTGTGCTACGGAGACGCTGATTAAGGCAGTGCTCATTATACATGATTAGAGTCTCGTGACTGCCGGCTACTGCGTGCGTGCGTGCGTAGGTCAAAGTCCGCTGATCGCGGCATTCCCCTATTTTGTAAAATTATTTTTTACTCCTCTGGGTGTTGCAATGGATATCAATGATTCATATGATTGCCCTCAGTAAAAAAACACAAGAAACAGGACGCAAACAGTTACAAACACTCAGGTTGTCTGCTTCATAAGATGTCGCGGGCGATCGGGAAGACGCTGAGCAGAGGGCACCGTGGCGTGAAACAACGTGAGACAGCGGAATCGGCCGGATTCGATCCGACGATGCCATTCTTAAAGTGCTATGTAGCACAGCGCTGCCTTTCCCATGTGTGCTACGGAGACGCTGATTAATGCAGTGCTCAGTATACATGATTAGAGTCTCGTGACTGCCGGCTACTGCGTGCGTGCGTGCGTAGGTCAAAGTCCGCTGATCGCGGCATTCCCCTATTTTGTAAAATTATTTTTTACTCCTCTGGGTGTTGCAATGGATATCATTGATTCATATGATTGCCCTCAGTAAAAAAACACAAGAAACAGGACGCAAACAGTTACAAACACTCAGGTTCTCTGCTTCATAAGATGTCGCGGGTGATCGGGAAGACGCTGAGCAGAGGGCACCGTCGCGTAAAACAACGTGAGTCCGCGGAATCGGCCGGACGGTGCTTCAGGCCGGATTTGAACCGGCGATGCCATTCTTAAAGTGCTATGTAGCACAGCGCTGCCTTTCCCAAGTGTGCTACGGAGACGCTGCTTAATACAGTGCTCATTATACATGATTAGAGTCTCGTGACTGCCGGCTACTGCGTGCGTGCGTGCGTAGGTCAAAGTCCGCTGATCGCGGCATTCCCCTATTTTGTAAAATTATTTTTTACTCCTCTGGGTGTTGCAATGGATATCAATGATTCATATGATTGCCCTCAGTAAAAAAAACACAAGAAACAGGACGCAGACAGTTACAAACACTCAGGTTCTGTGCTTCATAAGATGTCGCGGGCGATTGGGAAGACGCTGAGCAGAGGGCACCGTCGCGTAAAACTACGTGAGTCCGCGGAATCGGCCGGACGGTGCTTCAGGCCGGATTCGAACCGGCGATGCCATTCTTAAAGTGCTATGTAGCACAGCGCTGCCTTTCCCATGTGTGCTACGGAGAAGCTGATTAATGCAGTGCTCATTATACATGATTAGAGTCTCGTGACTGCCGGCTACTGCGTGCGTGCGTGCGTAGGTCAAAGTCCGCTGATCGCGGCATTCCCCTATTTTGTAAAATAATTTTTTACTCCTCTGGGTGTTGCAATGGATATCAATGATTCATAGGATTGCCCTCAGTAAAAAAACACAAGAAACAGGACGCAGACAGTTACAAACACTCAGGTTCTCTGCTTCATAAGATGTCGCGGGCGATCGGGAAGACGCTGAGCAGAGGGCACCATTGCGTAAAACAACGTGAGTCCGCGGAATCAGCCTGACGGTGCTTCAGGCCGGATTTGAACCTGCGATGCCATTCTTAAAGTGCTATGTAGCACAGCGCTGCCTTTCCCATGTGTGCTACGGAGAAGCTGATTAATGCAGTGCTCATTATACATGATTAGAGTCTCGGGACTGCCGGCTACTGCGTGCGTGCGTGCGTAGGTCAAAGTCCGCTGATCGCGGCATTCCCCTATTTTGTAAAATTATTTTTTACTCCTCTGGGTGTTGCAATGGATATCAATGATTCATAAGATTGCCCTCAGTAAAAAAAACACAAGAAACAGGACGCAAACAGTTACAAACACTCAGGTTCTCTGCTTCATAAGATGTCGCGGGCGATCGGGAAGACGCTGAGCAGAGGGCACCGTCGCGTAAAACAACGTGAGTCCGCGGAATCGGCAGGACGGTGTTTCAGGCCGGATTCGAACCGGCGATGCCATTCTTTAAGTGCTATGTAGCACAGCGTTGCCTTTCCCATGTGTGCTACGGAGAAGCTGATGAATGCAGTGCTCATTATACATGATTAGAGTCTCGGGACTGCCGGCTACTGCGTGCGTGCGTGCGTAGGTCAAAGTCCGCTGATCGCGGCATTCCCCTATTTTGTAAAATTATTTTTTACTCCTCTGGGTGTTGCAATGGATATCAATGATTCATAAGATTGCCCTCAGTAAAAAAAACACAAGAAACAGGACGCAAACAGTTACAAACACTCAGGTTCTCTGCTTCATAAGATGTCGCGGGCGATCGGGAAGACGCTGAGCAGAGGGCACCGTCGCGTAAAACAACGTGAGTCCGCGGAATCGGCAGGACGGTGTTTCAGGCCGGATTCGAACCGGCGATGCCATTCTTTAAGTGCTATGTAGCACAGCGTTGCCTTTCCCATGTGTGCTACGGAGAAGCTGATGAATGCAGTGCTCATTATACATGATTAGAGTCTCGTGACTGCCGGCTACTGCGTGCGTGCGTAGGTCAAAGTCCGCTGATCGCGGCATTCCCCTATTTTGTAAAATTATTTTTTACTCCTCTGGGTGTTGCAATGGATATCAATGATTCATATGATTGCCCTCAGTAAAAAAACACAAGAAACAGGACGCAAACACTCAGGTTCTCTGCTTCATAAGATGTCGCGGGCGATCGGGAAAACGCTGAGCAGAGGGCACCGTCGCGTAAAACAACGTGAGTCTGCGGAAACTGCCGGACGGTGCTTCAGGCCGAATTCGAACCGGCGATGCCATTCTTAAAGTGCTATGTAGCACAGCGCTGTCTTTCCCATGTGTGCTACGGAGACGCTGATTAATGCAGTGCTCATTATACATGATTAGAGTCTCGTGACTGCCGGCTACTGCGTGCGTGCGTGCGTAGGTCAAAGTCCGCTGATCGCGGCATTCCCCTATTTTGTAAAATTATTTTTTACTCCTCTGGGTGTTGCAATGGATATCAATGATTCATATGATTGCCCTCAGTAAAAAAACACAAGAAACAGGACGCAAACAGTTACAAACACTCAGGTTCTCTGCTTCATAAGATGTCGCGGGCGATCGGGAAGACGCTGAGCAGAGGGCACCGTCGCGTAAAACAACGTGAGACAGCGGAATCGGCCGGATTCCAACCGGCGATGCCATTCTTAAAGTGCTATGTAGCACAGCGCTGCCTTTCCCATGTGTGCTACGGAGACGCTGATTAATGCAGTGCTCATTATACATGATTAGAGTCTCGTGACTGCCGGCTACTGCGTGCGTGCATAGGTCAAAGTCCGCTGATCGCGGCATTCCCCTATTTTGTAAAATTATTTTTTACTCCTCTGGGTGTTGCAATGGATATCAATGATTACTCAGGTTCTCTGCTTCATAAGATGTCGCGGGCGATCGGGAAGACGCTGAGCAGAGGGCACCGTCGCGTAAAACTACGTGAGTCCGCGGAATCGGCCGGACGGTGCTTCAGGCCGGATTCGAACCGGCGATGCCATTCTTAAAGTGCTATGTAGCACAGCGCTGCCTTTCCCATGTGTGCTACGGAGAAGCTGATTAATGCAGTGCTCATTATACATGATTAGAGTCTCGTGACTGCCGGCTACTGCGTGCGTGCGTGCGTAGGTCAAAGTCCGCTGATCGCGGCATTCCCCTATTTTGTAAAATAATTTTTTACTCCTCTGGGTGTTGCAATGGATATCAATGATTCATAGGATTGCCCTCAGTAAAAAAACACAAGAAACAGGACGCAGACAGTTACAAACACTCAGGTTCTCTGCTTCATAAGATGTCGCGGACGATCGGGAAGACGCTGAGCAGAGGGCACCATTGCGTAAAACAACGTGAGTCCGCGGAATCAGCCTGACGGTGCTTCAGGCCGGATTTGAACCTGCGATGCCATTCTTAAAGTGCTATGTAGCACAGCGCTGCCTTTCCCATGTGTGCTACGGAGAAGCTGATTAATGCAGTGCTCATTATACATGATTAGAGTCTCGGGACTGCCGGCTACTGCGTGCGTGCGTGCGTGCGTAGGTCAAAGTCCGCTGATCGCGGCATTCCCCTATTTTGTAAAATTATTTTTTACTCCTCTGGGTGTTGCAATGGATATCAATGATTCATATGATTGCCCTCAGTAAAAAAACACAAGAAACAGGACGCAAACAGTTACAAACACTCAGGTTCTCTGCTTCATAAGATGTCGCGGGCGATCGGGAAGACGCTGAGCAGAGGGCACCGTCGCGTAAAACAACGTGAGACAGCGGAATCGGCCGGATTCGAACCGGCGATGCCATTCTTAAAGTGCTATGTAGCACAGCGCTGCCTTTCCCATGTGTGCTACGGAGACGCTGATTAATGCAGTGCTCATTATACATGATTAGAGTCTCGTGACTGCCGGCTACTGCGTGCGTGCATAGGTCAAAGTCCGCTGATCGCGGCATTCCCCTATTTTGTAAAATTATTTTTTACTCCTCTGGGTGTTGCAATGGATATCAATGATTCATATGATTGCCCTCAGTAAAAAAACACAAGAAACAGGACGCAAACAGTTACAAACACTCAGGTTCTCTGCTTCATAAGATGTCGCGGGCGATCGGGAAGACGCTGAGCAGAGGGCACCGTTGCGTAAAACAACGTGAGTCCGCGGAATCAGCCGGAAGGTGCTTCAGGCCGGATTCGAACTGGCGATGCCATTCTTAAAGTGCTATGTAGCACAGCGCTGCCTTTCCCATGTGTGCTTCAGAGAAGCTGATTAATACAGTGCTCATTATACATGATTAGAGTCTCGTGACTGCCGGCTACTGCGTGCGTGCGTGCGTAGGTCAAAGTCCGCTGATCGCGGCATTCCCCTATTTTGTAAAATTATTTTTTACTCCTCTGGGTGTTGCAATGGATATCAATGATTCATATGATTGCCCTCAGTAAAAAAAACACAAGAAACAGGACGCAGACAGTTACAAACACTCAGGTTCTGTGCTTCATAAGATGTCGCGGGCGATTGGGAAGACGCTGAGCAGAGGGCACCGTCGCGTAAAACTAGGTGAGTCCGCGGAATCGGCCGGACGGTGCTTCAGGCCGGATTCGAACCGGCGATGCCATTCTTAAAGTGCTATGTAGCACAGCGCTGCCTTTCCCATGTGTGCTACGGAGAAGCTGATTAATGCAGTGCTCATTATACATGATTAGAGTCTCGTGACTGCCGGCTACTGCGTGCGTGCGTGCGTAGGTCAAAGTCCGCTGATCGCGGCATTCCCCTATTTTGTAAAATAATTTTTTACTCCTCTGGGTGTTGCAATGGATATCAATGATTCATAGGATTGCCCTCAGTAAAAAAACACAAGAAACAGGACGCAGACAGTTACAAACACTCAGGTTCTCTGCTTCATAAGATGTCGCGGGCGATCGGGAAGACGCTGAGCAGAGGGCACCATTGCGTAAAACAACGTGAGTCCGCGGAATCAGCCTGACGGTGCTTCAGGCCGGATTCGAACCTGCGATGCCATTCTTAAAGTGCTATGTAGCACAGCGCTGCCTTTCCCATGTGTGCTACGGAGAAGCTGATTAATGCAGTGCTCATTATACATGATTAGAGTCTCGGGACTGCCGGCTACTGCGTGCGTGCGTGCGTAGGTCAAAGTCCGCTGATCGCGGCATTCCCCTATTTTGTAAAATTATTTTTTACTCCTCTGGGTGTTGCAATGGATATCAATGATTCATAAGATTGCCCTCAGTAAAAAAAACACAAGAAACAGGACGCAAACAGTTACAAACACTCAGGTTCTCTGCTTCATAAGATGTCGCGGGCGATCGGGAAGACGCTGAGCAGAGGGCACCGTCGCGTAAAACAACGTGAGTCCGCGGAATCGGCAGGACGGTGTTTCAGGCCGGATTCGAACCGGCGATGCCATTCTTTAAGTGCTATGTAGCACAGCGTTGCCTTTCCCATGTGTGCTACGGAGACGCTGCTTAATACAGTGCTCATTATACATGATTAGAGTCTCGTGACTGCCGGCTACTGCGTGCGTGCGTGCGTAGGTCAAAGTCCGCTGATCGCGGCATTCCCCTATTTTGTAAAATTATGTTTTACTCCTCTGGGTGTTGCAATGGATATCAATGATTCATATGATTGCCCTCAGTAAAAAAACACAAGAAACAGGACGCAAACAGTTACAAACACTCAGGTTCTCTGCTTCATAAGATGTCACGGGCGATCGGGAAGACGCTGAGCAGAGGGCACCGTCGCGTAAAACAACGTGAGTGCACGGAAACTGCCGGACGGTGCATCAGGCCGGATTCGAACCGGCAATGCCATTCTTAAAGTGCTATGTAGCACAGCGCTGCCTTTCCCATGTGTGCTACGGAGATGCTGATTAATGCAGTGCTCAGTATACATGATTAGAGTCTCGTGACTGCCGGCTACTGCGTGCGTGCGTGTGTAGGTCAAAGTCCGCTGATCGCGGCATTCCCCTATTTTGTAAAATTATTTTTTACTCCTCTGGGTGTTGCAATGGATATCATTGATTCATATGATTGCCCTTAGTAAAAAAACACAAGAAACAGGACGCAAACAGTTACAAACACTCAGGTTCTCTGCTTCATAAGATGTCGCGGGCGATCGGGAAGACGCTGAGCAGAGGGCACCGTCGCGTAAAACAACGTGAGTCCGCGGAAACTGCCGGACGGTGCTTCAGGCCGGATTCGCACCGGCGATGCCATTCTTAAAGTGCTATGTAGCACAGCGCTGCCTTTCCCATGTGTGCTACGGAGACGCTGATTAATGCAGTGCTCATTATACATGATTAGAGTCTCGTGACTGCCGGCTACTGCGTGCGTGCGTAGGTCAAAGTCCGCTGATCGCGGCATTCCCCTATTTTGTAAAATTATTTTTTACTCCTCTGGGTGTTGCAATGGATATCAATGATTCATATGATTGCCCTCAGTAAAAAAACACAAGAAACAGGACGCAAACACTCAGGTTCTCTGCTTCATAAGATGTCGCGGGCGATCGGGAAAACGCTGAGCAGAGGGCACCGTCGCGTAAAACAACGTGAGTCCGCGCGGAAACTGCCGGACGGTGCTTCAGGCCGAATTCGAACCGGCGATGCCATTCTTAAAGTGCTATGTAGCACAGCGCTGCCTTTCCCATGTGTGCTACGGAGACGCTGATTAATGCAGTGCTCATTATACATGATTAGAGTCTCGTGACTGCCGGCTACTGCGTGCGTGCGTAGGTCAAAGTCCGCTGATCGCGGCATTCCCCTATTTTGTAAAATTATTTTTTACTCCTCTGGGTGTTGCAATGGATATCAATGATTCATATGATTGCCCTCAGTAAAAAAACACAAGAAACAGGACGCAAACAGTTACAAACACTCAGGTTCTCTGCTTCATAAGATGTCACGGGCGATCGGGAAGACGCTGAGCAGAGGGCACCGTCGCGTAAAACAACGTGAGACAGCGGAATCGGCCGGATTCGAACCGGCGATGCCATTCTTAAAGTGCTATGTAGCACAGCGCTGCCTTTCCCATGTGTGCTACGGAGACGCTGATTAATGCAGTGCTCATTATACATGATTAGAGTCTCGTGACTGCCGGCTACTGCGTGCGTGCATAGGTCAAAGTCCGCTGATCGCGGCATTCCCCTATTTTGTAAAATTATTTTTTACTCCTCTGGGTGTTGCAATGGATATCAATGATTCATATGATTGCCCTCAGTAAAAAAGCAAAAGAAACAGGACGCAAACAGTTACAAACTCTGCTTCATAAGATGTCGCGGGCGATCGGGAAGACGCTAAGCAGAGGGCACGTAGCGTAAAACAACGCGAGACAGCGGAAACGGCCAGACGGTGTTTCAGGCCGGATTCGAACCTGCGATGACATTCTTAAAGTGCTATGTAGCACAGCGCTGCCTTTCCCAGGTGTGCTACGGAGACGCTGATTAAGGCAGTGCTCATTATACATGATTAGAGTCTCGTGACTGCCGGCTACTGCGTGCGTGCGTGCGTAGGTCAAAGTCCGCTGATCGCGGCATTCCCCTATTTTGTAAAATTATTTTTTACTCCTCTGGGTGTTGCAATGGATATCAATGATTCATATGATTGCCCTCAGTAAAAAAACACAAGAAACAGGACGCAAACAGTTACAAACACTCAGGTTGTCTGCTTCATAAGATGTCGCGGGCGATCGGGAAGACGCTGAGCAGAGGGCACCGTGGCGTGAAACAACGTGAGACAGCGGAATCGGCCGGATTCGATCCGACGATGCCATTCTTAAAGTGCTATGTAGCACAGCGCTGCCTTTCCCATGTGTGCTACGGAGACGCTGATTAATGCAGTGCTCAGTATACATGATTAGAGTCTCGTGACTGCCGGCTACTGCGTGCGTGCGTGCGTAGGTCAAAGTCCGCTGATCGCGGCATTCCCCTATTTTGTAAAATTATTTTTTACTCCTCTGGGTGTTGCAATGGATATCATTGATTCATATGATTGCCCTCAGTAAAAAAACACAAGAAACAGGACGCAAACAGTTACAAACACTCAGGTTCTCTGCTTCATAAGATGTCGCGGGTGATCGGGAAGACGCTGAGCAGAGGGCACCGTCGCGTAAAACAACGTGAGTCCGCGGAATCGGCCGGACGGTGCTTCAGGCCGGATTTGAACCGGCGATGCCATTCTTAAAGTGCTATGTAGCACAGCGCTGCCTTTCCCAAGTGTGCTACGGAGACGCTGATTAATACAGTGCTCATTATACATGATTAGAGTCTCGTGACTGCCGGCTACTGCGTGCGTGCGTGCGTAGGTCAAAGTCCGCTGATCGCGGCATTCCCCTATTTTGTAAAATTATTTTTTACTCCTCTGGGTGTTGCAATGGATATCAATGATTCATATGATTGCCCTCAGTAAAAAAAACACAAGAAACAGGACGCAGACAGTTACAAACACTCAGGTTCTGTGCTTCATAAGATGTCGCGGGCGATTGGGAAGACGCTGAGCAGAGGGCACCGTCGCGTAAAACTACGTGAGTCCGTGGATTCGGCCGGACGTTGCTTCAGGCCGGATTCGAACCGGCGATGCCATTCTTAAAGTGCTATGTAGCACAGCGCTGCCTTTCCCATGTGTGCTACGGAGAAGCTGATTAATGCAGTGCTCATTATACATGATTAGAGTCTCGTGACTGCCGGCTACTGCGTGCGTGCGTGCGTAGGTCAAAGTCCGCTGATCGCGGCATTCCCCTATTTTGTAAAATAATTTTTTACTCCTCTGGGTGTTGCAATGGATATCAATGATTCATAGGATTGCCCTCAGTAAAAAAACACAAGAAACAGGACGCAGACAGTTACAAACACTCAGGTTCTCTGCTTCATAAGATGTCGCGGGCGATCGGGAAGACGCTGAGCAGAGGGCACCATTGCGTAAAACAACGTGAGCCCGCGGAATCAGCCTGACGGTGCTTCAGGCCGGATTTGAACCTGCGATGCCATTCTTAAAGTGCTATGTAGCACAGCGCTGCCTTTCCCATGTGTGCTACGGAGAAGCTGATTAATGCAGTGCTCATTATACATGATTAGAGTCTCGGGACTGCCGGCTACTGCGTGCGTGCGTGCGTAGGTCAAAGTCCGCTGATCGCGGCATTCCCCTATTTTGTAAAATTATTTTTTACTCCTCTGGGTGTTGCAATGGATATCAATGATTCATAAGATTGCCCTCAGTAAAAAAAACACAAGAAACAGGACGCAAACAGTTACAAACACTCAGGTTCTCTGCTTCATAAGATGTCGCGGGCGATCGGGAAGACGCTGAGCAGAGGGCACCGTCGCGTAAAACAACGTGAGTCCGCGGAATCGGCAGGACGGTGTTTCAGGCCGGATTCGAACCGGCGATGCCATTCTTTAAGTGCTATGTAGCACAGCGTTGCCTTTCCCATGTGTGCTACGGAGAAGCTGATGAATGCAGTGCTCATTATACATGATTAGAGTCTCGGGACTGCCGGCTACTGCGTGCGTGCGTGCGTAGGTCAAAGTCCGCTGATCGCGGCATTCCCCTATTTTGTAAAATTATTTTTTACTCCTCTGGGTGTTGCAATGGATATCAATGATTCATAAGATTGCCCTCAGTAAAAAAAACACAAGAAACAGGACGCAAACAGTTACAAACACTCAGGTTCTCTGCTTCATAAGATGTCGCGGGCGATCGGGAAGACGCTGAGCAGAGGGCACCGTCGCGTAAAACAACGTGAGTCCGCGGAATCGGCAGGACGGTGTTTCAGGCCGGATTCGAACCGGCGATGCCATTCTTTAAGTGCTATGTAGCACAGCGTTGCCTTTCCCATGTGTGCTACGGAGAAGCTGATGAATGCAGTGCTCATTATACATGATTAGAGTCTCGTGACTGCCGGCTACTGCGTGCGTGCGTAGGTCAAAGTCCGCTGATCGCGGCATTCCCCTATTTTGTAAAATTATTTTTTACTCCTCTGGGTGTTGCAATGGATATCAATGATTCATATGATTGCCCTCAGTAAAAAAACACAAGAAACAGGACGCAAACACTCAGGTTCTCTGCTTCATAAGATGTCGCGGGCGATCGGGAAAACGCTGAGCAGAGGGCACCGTCGCGTAAAACAACGTGAGTCTGCGGAAACTGCCGGACGGTGCTTCAGGCCGAATTCGAACCGGCGATGCCATTCTTAAAGTGCTATGTAGCACAGCGCTGTCTTTCCCATGTGTGCTACGGAGACGCTGATTAATGCAGTGCTCATTATACATGATTAGAGTCTCGTGACTGCCGGCTACTGCGTGCGTGCGTGCGTAGGTCAAAGTCCGCTGATCGCGGCATTCCCCTATTTTGTAAAATTATTTTTTACTCCTCTGGGTGTTGCAATGGATATCAATGATTCATATGATTGCCCTCAGTAAAAAAACACAAGAAACAGGACGCAAACAGTTACAAACACTCAGGTTCTCTGCTTCATAAGATGTCGCGGGCGATCGGGAAGACGCTGAGCAGAGGGCACCGTCGCGTAAAACAACGTGAGACAGCGGAATCGGCCGGATTCGAACCGGCGATGCCATTCTTAAAGTGCTATGTAGCACAGCGCTGCCTTTCCCATGTGTGCTACGGAGACGCTGATTAATGCAGTGCTCATTATACATGATTAGAGTCTCGTGACTGCCGGCTACTGCGTGCGTGCATAGGTCAAAGTCCGCTGATCGCGGCATTCCCCTATTTTGTAAAATTATTTTTTACTCCTCTGGGTGTTGCAATGGATATCAATGATTCATATGATTGCCCTCAGTAAAAAAACACAAGAAACAGGACGCAAACAGTTACAAACACTCAGGTTCTCTGCTTCATAAGATGTCGCGGGCGATCGGGAAGACGCTGAGCAGAGGGCACCGTCGCGTAAAACAACGTGAGTCCGCGGAAACTGCCGGACGGTGCTTCAGGCCGGATTCGCACCGGCGATGCCATTCTTAAAGTGCTATGTAGCACAGCGCTGCCTTTCCCATGTGTGCTACGGAGACGCTGATTAATGCAGTGCTCATTATACATGATTAGAGTCTCGTGACTGCCGGCTACTGCGTGCGTGCATAGGTCAAAGTCCGCTGATCGCGGCATTCCCCTATTTTGTAAAATTATTTTTTACTCCTCTGGGTGTTGCAATGGATATCAATGATTCATATGATTGCCCTCAGTAAAAAAACACAAGAAACAGGACGCAGACAGTTACAAACACTCAGGTTCTCTGCTTCATAAGATGTCGCGGGCGATCGGGAAGACGCTGAGCAGAGGGCACCGTCGCGTAAAACAACGTGCGTCGGCGAAATCGGCCGGACGGTGATTCATGCCGGATTCGAACCAGCGATGCTATTCTTAAAGTGCTATGTAGCACAGCGCTGCCTTTCCCATGTGTGCTACGGAGACGCTGATTAATACAGTGCTCATTATACATGATTAGAGTCTCGTGACTGCCGGCTACTGCGTGCGTGCGTGCGTAGGTCAAAGTCCGCTGATCGCGGCATTCCCCTTTTTTGTAAAATTATTTTTTACTCCTCTGGGTGTTGCAATGAATATCAATGATTCATATGATTGCCCTCAGTAAAAAAAAAAAGAAACAGGACGCAGACAGTTACAAACACTCAGGTTCTCTGCTTCATAAGATGTCGCGGGCGATCGGGAAGACGCTGAGCAGAGGGCACCGTGGCGTGAAACAACGTGAGACAGCGGAATCGGCCGGATTCGATCCGACGATGCCATTCTTAAAGTGCTATGTAGCACAGCGCTGCCTTTCCCATGTGTGCTACGGAGACGCTGATTAATGCAGTGCTCAGTATACATGATTAGAGTCTCGTGACTGCCGGCTACTGCGTGCGTGCGTGCGTAGGTCAAAGTCCGCTGATCGCGGCATTCCCCTATTTTGTAAAATTATTTTTTACTCCTCTGGGTGTTGCAATGGATATCATTGATTCATATGATTGCCCTCAGTAAAAAAACACAAGAAACAGGACGCAAACACTCAGGTTCTCTGCTTCATAAGATGTCGCGGGCGATCGGGAAAACGCTGAGCAGAGGGCACCGTCGCGTAAAACAACGTGAGTCCGCGGAAACTGCCGGACGGTGCTTCAGGCCGGATTCGAACCGGTGATGCCATTCTTAACGTGCTATGTAGGACAGCGCTGCCTTTCCCATGTGTGCTACGGAGACGCTGGTTAATGCAGTGCTCATTATACATGATTAGAGTCTCGTGACTGCCGGCTACTGCGTGCGTGCGTGCGTAGGTCAAAGTCCGCTGATCGCGGCATTCCCCTATTTTGTAAAATTATTTTTTACTCCTCTGGGTGTTGCAATGGATATCAATGATTCATATGATTGCCCTCAGTAAAAAAACACAAGAAACAGGACGCAAACAGTTACAAACACTCAGGTTCTCTGCTTCATAAGATGTCGCGGGCGATCGGGAAGACGCTGAGCAGAGGGCACCGTCGCGTAAAACAACGTGAGACAGCGGAATCGGCCGGATTCGAACCGGCGATGCCATTCTTAAAGTGCTATGTAGCACAGCGCTGCCTTTCCCATGTGTGCTACGGAGACGCTGATTAATGCAGTGCTCATTATACATGATTAGAGTCTCGTGACTGCCGGCTACTGCGTGCGTGCATAGGTCAAAGTCCGCTGATCGCGGCATTCCCCTATTTTGTAAAATTATTTTTTACTCCTCTGGGTGTTGCAATGGATATCAATGATTCATATGATTGCCCTCAGTAAAAAAACACAAGAAACAGGACGCAAACAGTTACAAACACTCAGGTTCTCTGCTTCATAAGATGTCGCGGGCGATCGGGAAGACGCTGAGCAGAGGGCACCGTTGCGTAAAACAACGTGAGTCCGCGGAATCAGCCGGAAGGTGCTTCAGGCCGGATTCGAACTGGCGATGCCATTCTTAAAGTGCTATGTAGCACAGCGCTGCCTTTCCCATGTGTGCTTCAGAGAAGCTGATTAATACAGTGCTCATTATACATGATTAGAGTCTCGTGACTGCCGGCTACTGCGTGCGTGCGTGCGTAGGTCAAAGTCCGCTGATCGCGGCATTCCCCTATTTTGTAAAATTATTTTTTACTCCTCTGGGTGTTGCAATGGATATCAATGATTCATATGATTGCCCTCAGTAAAAAAAACACAAGAAACAGGACGCAGACAGTTACAAACACTCAGGTTCTGTGCTTCATAAGATGTCGCGGGCGATTGGGAAGACGCTGAGCAGAGGGCACCATCGCGTAAAACTACGTGAGTCCGCGGAATCGGCCGGACGGTGCTTCAGGCCGGATTCGAACCGGCGATGCCATTCTTAAAGTGCTATGTAGCACAGCGCTGCCTTTCCCATGTGTGCTACGGAGAAGCTGATTAATGCAGTGCTCATTATACATGATTAGAGTCTCGTGACTGCCGGCTACTGCGTGCGTGCGTGCGTAGGTCAAAGTCCGCTGATCGCGGCATTCCCCTATTTTGTAAAATAATTTTTTACTCCTCTGGGTGTTGCAATGGATATCAATGATTCATAGGATTGCCCTCAGTAAAAAAACACAAGAAACAGGACGCAGACAGTTACAAACACTCAGGTTCTCTGCTTCATAAGATGTCGCGGGCGATCGGGAAGACGCTGAGCAGAGGGCACCATTGCGTAAAACAACGTGAGTCCGCGGAATCAGCCTGACGGTGCTTCAGGCCGGATTCGAACCTGCGATGCCATTCTTAAAGTGCTATGTAGCACAGCGCTGCCTTTCCCATGTGTGCTACGGAGAAGCTGATTAATGCAGTGCTCATTATACATGATTAGAGTCTCGGGACTGCCGGCTACTGCGTGCGTGCGTGCGTAGGTCAAAGTCCGCTGATCGCGGCATTCCCCTATTTTGTAAAATTATTTTTTACTCCTCTGGGTGTTGCAATGGATATCAATGATTCATAAGATTGCCCTCAGTAAAAAAAACACAAGAAACAGGACGCAAACAGTTACAAACACTCAGGTTCTCTGCTTCATAAGATGTCGCGGGCGATCGGGAAGACGCTGAGCAGAGGGCACCGTCGCGTAAAACAACGTGAGTCCGCGGAATCGGCAGGACGGTGTTTCAGGCCGGATTCGAACCGGCGATGCCATTCTTAAAGTGCTATGTAGCACAGCGCTGCCTTTCCCATGTGTGCTACGGAGAAGCTGATTAATGCAGTGCTCATTATACATGATTAGAGTCTCGTGACTGCCGGCTACTGCGTGCGTGCGTGCGTAGGTCAAAGTCCGCTGATCGCGGCATTCCCCTATTTTGTAAAATAATTTTTTACTCCTCTGGGTGTTGCAATGGATATCAATGATTCATAGGATTGCCCTCAGTAAAAAAACACAAGAAACAGGACGCAGACAGTTACAAACACTCAGGTTCTCTGCTTCATAAGATGTCGCGGGCGATCGGGAAGACGCTGAGCAGAGGGCACCATTGCGTAAAACAACGTGAGTCCGCGGAATCAGCCTGACGGTGCTTCAGGCCGGATTCGAACCTGCGATGCCATTCTTAAAGTGCTATGTAGCACAGCGCTGCCTTTCCCATGTGTGCTACGGAGAAGCTGATTAATGCAGTGCTCATTATACATGATTAGAGTCTCGGGACTGCCGGCTACTGCGTGCGTGCGTGCGTAGGTCAAAGTCCGCTGATCGCGGCATTCCCCTATTTTGTAAAATTATTTTTTACTCCTCTGGGTGTTGCAATGGATATCAATGATTCATAAGATTGCCCTCAGTAAAAAAAACACAAGAAACAGGACGCAAACAGTTACAAACACTCAGGTTCTCTGCTTCATAAGATGTCGCGGGCGATCGGGAAGACGCTGAGCAGAGGGCACCGTCGCGTAAAACAACGTGAGTCCGCGGAATCGGCAGGACGGTGTTTCAGGCCGGATTCGAACCGGCGATGCCATTCTTTAAGTGCTATGTAGCACAGCGTTGCCTTTCCCATGTGTGCTACGGAGACGCTGCTTAATACAGTGCTCATTATACATGATTAGAGTCTCGTGACTGCCGGCTACTGCGTGCGTGCGTGCGTAGGTCAAAGTCCGCTGATCGCGGCATTCCCCTATTTTGTAAAATTATGTTTTACTCCTCTGGGTGTTGCAATGGATATCAATGATTCATATGATTGCCCTCAGTAAAAAAACACAAGAAACAGGACGCAAACAGTTACAAACACTCAGGTTCTCTGCTTCATAAGATGTCACGGGCGATCGGGAAGACGCTGAGCAGAGGGCACCGTCGCGTAAAACAACGTGAGTGCACGGAAACTGCCGGACGGTGCATCAGGCCGGATTCGAACCGGCAATGCCATTCTTAAAGTGCTATGTAGCACAGCGCTGCCTTTCCCATGTGTGCTACGGAGACGCTGATTAATGCAGTGCTCAGTATACATGATTAGAGTCTCGTGACTGCCGGCTACTGCGTGCGTGCGTGCGTAGGTCAAAGTCCGCTGATCGCGGCATTCCCCTATTTTGTAAAATTATTTTTTACTCCTCTGGGTGTTGCAATGGATATCATTGATTCATATGATTGCCCTCAGTAAAAAAACACAAGAAACAGGACGCAAACAGTTACAAACACTCAGGTTCTCTGCTTCATAAGATGTCGCGGGCGATCGGGAAGACGCTGAGCAGAGGGCACCGTCGCGTAAAACAACGTGAGTCCGCGGAAACTGCCGGACGGTGCTTCAGGCCGGATTCGCACCGGCGATGCCATTCTTAAAGTGCTATGTAGCACAGCGCTGCCTTTCCCATGTGTGCTACGGAGACGCTGATTAATGCAGTGCTCATTATACATGATTAGAGTCTCGTGACTGCCGGCTACTGCGTGCGTGCGTAGGTCAAAGTCCGCTGATCGCGGCATTCCCCTATTTTGTAAAATTATTTTTTACTCCTCTGGGTGTTGCAATGGATATCAATGATTCATATGATTGCCCTCAGTAAAAAAACACAAGAAACAGGACGCAGACAGTTACAAACACTCAGGTTCTGTGCTTCATAAGATGTCGCGGGCGATTGGGAAGACGCTGAGCAGAGGGCACCGTCGCGTAAAACAACGCGCGTCGGCGAAATGGGCCGGATGGTGATTCATGCCGGATTCGAACCAGCGATGCTATTCTTAAAGTGCTATGTAGCACAGCGCTGCCTTTCCCATGTGTGCTACGGAGACGCTGATTAATACAGTGCTCATTATACATGATTAGAGTCTCGTGACTGCCGGCTACTGCGTGCGTGCGTGCGTAGGTCAAAGTCCGCTGATCGCGGCATTCCCCTTTTTTGTAAAATTATTTTTTACTCCTCTGGGTGTTGCAATGGATATCAATGATTCATATGATTGCCCTCAGTAAAAAAAAAAAGAAACAGGACGCAGACAGTTACAAACACTCAGGTTCTCTGCTTCATAAGATGTCGCGGGCGATCGGGAAGACGCTGAGCAGAGGGTACCGTCGTGTAAAACAACGTGAGACAGCGGAATCGGCCGGATTCGAACCGGCGATGCCATTCTTAAAGTGCTATGTAGCACAGCGCTGCCTTTCCCATGTGTGCTACGGAGACGCTGATTAATGCAGTGCTCAGTATACATGATTAGAGTCTCGTGACTGCCGGCTACTGCGTGCATGCGTGTGTAGGTCAAAGTCCGCTGATTACTGCATTCCCCTATTTTGTAAAATTATTTTTTACTCCTCTGGGTGTTGCAATGGATATCATTGATTCATATGATTGCCCTCAGTAAAAAAACACAAGAAACAGGACGCAAACAGTTACAAACACTCAGGTTCTCTGCTTCATAAGATGTCGCGGGCGATCGGGAAGACGCTGAGCAGAGGGCACCGTCGCGTAAAACAACGTGAGTCCGCGGAAACTGCCGGACGGTGCTTCAGGCCGGATTCGAACCGGCGATGCCATTCTTAAAGTGCTATGTAGCACAGCGCTGCCTTTCCCATGTGTGCTACGGAGACGCTGATTAATGCAGTGCTCATTATACATGATTAGAGTCTCGTGACTGCCGGCTACTGCGTGCGTGCGTAGGTCAAAGTCCGCTGATCGCGGCATTCCCCTATTTTGTAAAATTATTTTTTACTCCTCTGGGTGTTGCAATGGATATCAATGATTCATATGATTGCCCTCAGTAAAAAAACACAAGAAACAGGACGCAAACACTCAGGTTCTCTGCTTCATAAGATGTCGCGGGCGATCGGGAAAACGCTGAGCAGAGGGCACCGTCGCGTAAAACAACGTGAGTCCGCGGAAACTGCCGGACGGTGCTTCAGGCCGAATTCGAACCGGCGATGCCATTCTTAAAGTGCTATGTAGCACAGCGCTGCCTTTCCCATGTGTGCTACGGAGACGCTGATTAATGCAGTGCTCATTATACATGATTAGAGTCTCGTGACTGCCGGCTACTGCGTGCGTGCGTAGGTCAAAGTCCGCTGATCGCGGCATTCTCCTATTTTGTAAAATTATTTTTTACTCCTCTGGGTGTTGCAATGGATATCATTGATTCATATGATTGCCCTCAGTAAAAAAACACAAGAAACAGGACGCAAACAGTTACAAACACTCAGGTTCTCTGCTTCATAAGATGTCCGGGCGATCGGGAAGACGCTGAGCAGAGGGCACCGTCGCGTAAAACAACGTGAGTCCGCGGAAACTGCCGGACGGTGCTTCAGGCCGGAATCGAACCGGCGATGCCATTCTTAAAGTGCTATGTAGCACAGCGCTGCCTTTCCCATGTGTGCTACGGAGACGCTGATTAATGCAGTGCTCATTATACATGATTAGAGTCTCGTGACTGCCGGCTACTGCGTGTGTGCGTAGGTCTAAGTCCGCTGATCGCGGCATTCCCCTATTTTGTAAAATTATTTTTTACTCCTCTGGGTGTTGCAATGGATATCAATGATTCATATGATTGCCCTCATTAAAAAAACACAAGAAACAGGACGCAGACAGTTACAAACACTCAGGTTCTCTGCTTCATAAGATGTCGCGGGCGATCGGGAAGACGCTGAGCAGAGGGCACCGTCGCGTAAAACAACGTGAGTCCGCAGAATCGGCCGGCCGGTGCTTCAGGACGGATTCGAACCGGCGATGCCATTCTTAAAGAGCTATGTAGCACAGCGCTGCCTTTCCCATGTGTGCTACGGAGAAGCTGATTAATGCAGTGCTCATTATACATGATTAGAGTCTCGTGACTGCCGGCTACTGCGTGCGTGCGTGCGTAGGTCAAAGTCCGCTGATCGCGGCATTCCCCTATTTTGTAAAATTATTTTTTACTCCTCTGGGTGTTGCAATGGATATCAATGATTCATATGATTGCCCTCAGTAAAAAAACACAAGAAACAGGACGCAGACAGTTACAAACACTCAGGTTCTCTGCTTCATAAGATGTCGCGGGCGATCGGGAAGACGCTGAGCAGAGGGCACCGTCGCGTAAAACAACGTGAGTCCGCGGAAACTGCCGGACGGTGCTTCAGGCCGGATTCGCACCGGCGATGCCATTCTTAAAGTGCTATGTAGCACAGCGCTGCCTTTCCCATGTGTGCTACGGAGACGCTGATTAATGCAGTGCTCATTATACATGATTAGAGTCTCGTGACTGCCGGCTACTGCGTGCGTGCGTAGGTCAAAGTCCGCTGATCGCGGCATTCCCCTATTTTGTAAAATTATTTTTTACTCCTCTGGGTGTTGCAATGGATATCAATGATTCATATGATTGCCCTCAGTAAAAAAACACAAGAAACAGGACGCAGACAGTTACAAACACTCAGGTTCTGTGCTTCATAAGATGTCGCGGGCGATTGGGAAGACGCTGAGCAGAGGGCACCGTCGCGTAAAACAACGCGCGTCGGCGAAATGGGCCGGATGGTGATTCATGCCGGATTCGAACCAGCGATGCTATTCTTAAAGTGCTATGTAGCACAGCGCTGCCTTTCCCATGTGTGCTACGGAGACGCTGATTAATACAGTGCTCATTATACATGATTAGAGTCTCGTGACTGCCGGCTACTGCGTGCGTGCGTGCATAGGTCAAAGTCCGCTGATCGCGGCATTCCCCTTTTTTGTAAAATTATTTTTTACTCCTCTGGGTGTTGCAATGGATATCAATGATTCATATGATTGCCCTCAGTAAAAAAAAAAAGAAACAGGACGCAGACAGTTACAAACACTCAGGTTCTCTGCTTCATAAGATGTCGCGGGCGATCGGGAAGACGCTGAGCAGAGGGTACCGTCGTGTAAAACAACGTGAGACAGCGGAATCGGCCGGATTCGAACCGGCGATGCCATTCTTAAAGTGCTATGTAGCACAGCGCTGCCTTTCCCATGTGTGCTACGGAGACGCTGATTAATGCAGTGCTCAGTATACATGATTAGAGTCTCGTGACTGCCGGCTACTGCGTGCATGCGTGTGTAGGTCAAAGTCCGCTGATTACTGCATTCCCCTATTTTGTAAAATTATTTTTTACTCCTCTGGGTGTTGCAATGGATATCATTGATTCATATGATTGCCCTCAGTAAAAAAACACAAGAAACAGGACGCAAACAGTTACAAACACTCAGGTTCTCTGCTTCATAAGATGTCGCGGGCGATCGGGAAGACGCTGAGCAGAGGGCACCGTCGCGTAAAACAACGTGAGTCCGCGGAAACTGCCGGACGGTGCTTCAGGCCGGATTCGAACCGGCGATGCCATTCTTAAAGTGCTATGTAGCACAGCGCTGCCTTTCCCATGTGTGCTACGGAGACGCTGATTAATGCAGTGCTCATTATACATGATTAGAGTCTCGTGACTGCCGGCTACTGCGTGCGTGCGTAGGTCAAAGTCCGCTGATCGCGGCATTCCCCTATTTTGTAAAATTATTTTTTACTCCTCTGGGTGTTGCAATGGATATCAATGATTCATATGATTGCCCTCAGTAAAAAAACACAAGAAACAGGACGCAAACACTCAGGTTCTCTGCTTCATAAGATGTCGCGGGCGATCGGGAAAACGCTGAGCAGAGGGCACCGTCGCGTAAAACAACGTGAGTCCGCGGAAACTGCCGGATGGTGCTTCAGGCCGAATTCGAACCGGCGATGCCATTCTTAAAGTGCTATGTAGCACAGCGCTGCCTTTCCCATGTGTGCTACGGAGACGCTGATTAATGCAGTGCTCATTATACATGATTAGAGTCTCGTGACTGCCGGCTACTGCGTGCGTGCGTAGGTCAAAGTCCGCTGATCGCGGCATTCCCCTATTTTGTAAAATTATTTTTTACTCCTCTGGGTGTTGCAATGGATATCATTGATTCATATGATTGCCCTCATTAAAAAAACACAAGAAACAGGACGCAAACAGTTACAAACACTCAGGTTCTCTGCTTCATAAGATGTCGCGGGCGATCGGGAAGACGCTGAGCAGAGGGCACCGTCGCGTAAAACAACGTGAGTCCGCAGAATCGGCCAGCCGGTGCTTCAGGACGGATTCGAACCGGCGATGCCATTCTTAAAGAGCTATGTAGCACAGCGCTGCCTTTCCCATGTGTGCTACGGAGAAGCTGATTAATGCAGTGCTCATTATACATGATTAGAGTCTCGTGACTGCCGGCTACTGCGTGCGTGCGTGCGTAGGTCAAAGTCCGCTGATCGCGGCATTCCCCTATTTTGTAAAATTATTTTTTACTCCTCTGGGTGTTGCAATGGATATCAATGATTCATATGATTGCCCTCAGTAAAAAAACACAAGAAACAGGACGCAGACAGTTACAAACACTCAGGTTCTCTGCTTCATAAGATGTCGCGGGCGATCGGGAAGACGCTGAGCAGAGGGCACCGTCGCGTAAAACAACGTGAGTCCGCGGAAACTGCCGGACGGTGCTTCAGGCCGGATTCGCACCGGCGATGCCATTCTTAAAGTGCTATGTAGCACAGCGCTGCCTTTCCCATGTGTGCTACGGAGACGCTGATTAATGCAGTGCTCATTATACATGATTAGAGTCTCGTGACTGCCGGCTACTGCGTGCGTGCGTAGGTCAAAGTCCGCTGATCGCGGCATTCCCCTATTTTGTAAAATTATTTTTTACTCCTCTGGGTGTTGCAATGGATATCAATGATTCATATGATTGCCCTCAGTAAAAAAACACAAGAAACAGGACGCAGACAGTTACAAACACTCAGGTTCTGTGCTTCATAAGATGTCGCGGGCGATTGGGAAGACGCTGAGCAGAGGGCACCGTCGCGTAAAACAACGCGCGTCGGCGAAATGGGCCGGATGGTGATTCATGCCGGATTCGAACCAGCGATGCTATTCTTAAAGTGCTATGTAGCACAGCGCTGCCTTTCCCATGTGTGCTACGGAGACGCTGATTAATACAGTGCTCATTATACATGATTAGAGTCTCGTGACTGCCGGCTACTGCGTGCGTGCGTGCGTAGGTCAAAGACCGCTGATCGCGGCATTCCCCTTTTTTGTAAAATTATTTTTTACTCCTCTGGGTGTTGCAATGGATATCAATGATTCATATGATTGCCCTCAGTAAAAAAACACAAGAAACAGGACGCAGACAGTTACAAACACTCAGGTTCTGTGCTTCATAAGATGTCGCGGGCGATTGGGAAGACGCTGAGCAGAGGGCACCGTCGCGTAAAACAACGCGCGTCGGCAAAATGGGCCGGATGGTGTTTCATGCCGGATTCGAACCAGCGATGCTATTCTTAAAGTGCTATGTAGCACAGCGCTGCCTTTCCCATGTGTGCTACGGAGACGCTGATTAATACAGTGCTCATTATACATGATTAGAGTCTCGTGACTGCCGGCTACTGCGTGCGTGCGTGCGTAGGTCAAAGTCCGCTGATCGCGGCATTCCCCTTTTTTGTAAAATTATTTTTTACTCCTCTGGGTGTTGCAATGGATATCAATGATTCATATGATTGCCCTCAGTAAAAAAAAAAAGAAACAGGACGCAGACAGTTACAAACACTCAGGTTCTCTGCTTCATAAGATGTCGCGGGCGATCGGGAAGACGCTGAGCAGAGGGTACCGTCGTGTAAAACAACGTGAGACAGCGGAATCGGCCGGATTCGAACCGGCGATGCCATTCTTAAAGTGCTATGTAGCACAGCGCTGCCTTTCCCATGTGTGCTACGGAGACGCTGATTAATGCAGTGCTCAGTATACATGATTAGAGTCTCGTGACTGCCGGCTACTGCGTGCATGCGTGTGTAGGTCAAAGTCCGCTGATTACTGCATTCCCCTATTTTGTAAAATTATTTTTTACTCCTCTGGGTGTTGCAATGGATATCATTGATTCATATGATTGCCCTCAGTAAAAAAACACAAGAAACAGGACGCAAACAGTTACAAACACTCAGGTTCTCTGCTTCATAAGATGTCGCGGGCGATCGGGAAGACGCTGAGCAGAGGGCACCGTCGCGTAAAACAACGTGAGTCCGCGGAAACTGCCGGACGGTGCTTCAGGCCGGATTCGAACCGGCGATGCCATTCTTAAAGTGCTATGTAGCACAGCGCTGCCTTTCCCATGTGTGCTACGGAGACGCTGATTAATGCAGTGCTCATTATACATGATTAGAGTCTCGTGACTGCCGGCTACTGCGTGCGTGCGTAGGTCAAAGTCCGCTGATCGCGGCATTCCCCTATTTTGTAAAATTATTTTTTACTCCTCTGGGTGTTGCAATGGATATCAATGATTCATATGATTGCCCTCAGTAAAAAAACACAAGAAACAGGACGCAAACACTCAGGTTCTCTGCTTCATAAGATGTCGCGGGCGATCGGGAAAACGCTGAGCAGAGGGCACCTTCGCGTAAAACAACGTGAGTCCGCGGAAACTGCCGGACGGTGCTTCAGGCCGAATTCGAACCGGCGATGCCATTCTTAAAGTGCTATGTAGCACAGCGCTGCCTTTCCCATGTGTGCTACGGAGACGCTGATTAATGCAGTGCTCATTATACATGATTAGAGTCTCGTGACTGCCGGCTACTGCGTGCGTGCGTAGGTCAAAGTCCGCTGATCGCGGCATTCCCCTATTTTGTAAAATTATTTTTTACTCCTCTGGGTGTTGCAATGGATATCATTGATTCATATGATTGCCCTCAGTAAAAAAACACAAGAAACAGGACGCAAACAGTTACAAACACTCAGGTTCTCTGCTTCATAAGATGTCCGGGCGATCGGGAAGACGCTGAGCAGAGGGCACCGTCGCGTAAAACAACGTGAGTCCGCGGAAACTGCCGGACGGTGCTTCAGGCCGGAATCGAACCGGCGATGCCATTCTTAAAGTGCTATGTAGCACAGCGCTGCCTTTCCCATGTGTGCTACGGAGACGCTGATTAATGCAGTGCTCATTATACATGATTAGAGTCTCGTGACTGCCGGCTACTGCGTGCGTGCGTGCGTAGGTCTAAGTCCGCTGATCGCGGCATTCCCCTATTTTGTAAAATTATTTTTTACTCCTCTGGGTGTTGCAATGGATATCAATGATTCATATGATTGCCCTCAGTAAAAAAACACAAGAAACAGGACGCAAACAGTTACAAACACTCAGGTTCTCTGCTTCATAAGATGTCGCGGGCGATCGGGAAGCCGCTGAGCAGAGGGCACCGTCGCGTAAAACAACGTGAGACAGCGGAATCGGCCGGATTCGAACCGGCGATGCCATTCTTAAAGTGCTATGTAGCACAGCGCTGCCTTTCCCATGTGTGCTACGGAGACGCTGATTAATGCAGTGCTCAGTATACATGATTAGAGTCTCGTGACTGCCGGCTACTGCGTGCATGCGTGTGTAGGTCAAAGTCCGCTGATTGCGGCATTCCCCTATTTTGTAAAATTATTTTTTACTCCTCTGGGTGTTGCAATGGATATCATTGATTCATATGATTGCCCTCAGTAAAAAAACACAAGAAACAGGACGCAAACAGTTACAAACACTCAGGTTCTCTGCTTCATAAGATGTCGCGGGCGATCGGGAAGACGCTGAGCAGAGGGCACCGTCGCGTAAAACAACATGAGACAGCGGAATCGGCCGGATTCGAACCGGCGATGCCATTCTTAAAGTGCTATGTAGCACAGCGCTGCCTTTCCCATGTGTGCTACGGAGATGCTGATTAATGCAGTGCTCAGTATACATGATTAGAGTCTCGTGACTGCCGGCTACTGCGTGCGTGCGTGTGTAGGTCAAAGTCCGCTGATCGCGGCATTCCCCTATTTTGTAAAATTATTTTTTACTCCTCTGGGTGTTGCAATGGATATCATTGATTCATATGATTGCCCTTAGTAAAAAAACACAAGAAACAGGACGCAAACAGTTACAAACACTCAGGTTCTCTGCTTCATAAGATGTCGCGGGCGATCGGGAAGACGCTGAGCAGAGGGCACCGTCGCGTAAAACAACGTGAGTCCGCGGAAACTGCCGGACGGTGCTTCAGGCCGGATTCGCACCGGCGATGCCATTCTTAAAGTGCTATGTAGCACAGCGCTGCCTTTCCCATGTGTGCTACGGAGACGCTGATTAATGCAGTGCTCATTATACATGATTAGAGTCTCGTGACTGCCGGCTACTGCGTGCGTGCGTAGGTCAAAGTCCGCTGATCGCGGCATTCCCCTATTTTGTAAAATTATTTTTTACTCCTCTGGGTGTTGCAATGGATATCAATGATTCATATGATTGCCCTCAGTAAAAAAACACAAGAAACAGGACGCAAACACTCAGGTTCTCTGCTTCATAAGATGTCGCGGGCGATCGGGAAAACGCTGAGCAGAGGGCACCGTCGCGTAAAACAACGTGAGTCCGCGCGGAAACTGCCGGACGGTGCTTCAGGCCGAATTCGAACCGGCGATGCCATTCTTAAAGTGCTATGTAGCACAGCGCTGCCTTTCCCATGTGTGCTACGGAGACGCTGATTAATGCAGTGCTCATTATACATGATTAGAGTCTCGTGACTGCCGGCTACTGCGTGCGTGCGTAGGTCAAAGTCCGCTGATCGCGGCATTCCCCTATTTTGTAAAATTATTTTTTACTCCTCTGGGTGTTGCAATGGATATCAATGATTCATATGATTGCCCTCAGTAAAAAAACACAAGAAACAGGACGCAAACAGTTACAAACACTCAGGTTCTCTGCTTCATAAGATGTCACGGGCGATCGGGAAGACGCTGAGCAGAGGGCACCGTCGCGTAAAACAACGTGAGACAGCGGAATCGGCCGGATTCGAACCGGCGATGCCATTCTTAAAGTGCTATGTAGCACAGCGCTGCCTTTCCCATGTGTGCTACGGAGACGCTGATTAATGCAGTGCTCATTATACATGATTAGAGTCTCGTGACTGCCGGCTACTGCGTGCGTGCATAGGTCAAAGTCCGCTGATCGCGGCATTCCCCTATTTTGTAAAATTATTTTTTACTCCTCTGGGTGTTGCAATGGATATCAATGATTCATATGATTGCCCTCAGTAAAAAAGCAAAAGAAACAGGACGCAAACAGTTACAAACTCTGCTTCATAAGATGTCGCGGGCGATCGGGAAGACGCTAAGCAGAGGGCACGTAGCGTAAAACAACGCGAGACAGCGGAAACGGCCAGACGGTGTTTCAGGCCGGATTCGAACCTGCGATGACATTCTTAAAGTGCTATGTAGCACAGCGCTGCCTTTCCCAGGTGTGCTACGGAGACGCTGATTAAGGCAGTGCTCATTATACATGATTAGAGTCTCGTGACTGCCGGCTACTGCGTGCGTGCGTGCGTAGGTCAAAGTCCGCTGATCGCGGCATTCCCCTATTTTGTAAAATTATTTTTTACTCCTCTGGGTGTTGCAATGGATATCAATGATTCATATGATTGCCCTCAGTAAAAAAACACAAGAAACAGGACGCAAACAGTTACAAACACTCAGGTTGTCTGCTTCATAAGATGTCGCGGGCGATCGGGAAGACGCTGAGCAGAGGGCACCGTGGCGTGAAACAACGTGAGACAGCGGAATCGGCCGGATTCGATCCGACGATGCCATTCTTAAAGTGCTATGTAGCACAGCGCTGCCTTTCCCATGTGTGCTACGGAGACGCTGATTAATGCAGTGCTCAGTATACATGATTAGAGTCTCGTGACTGCCGGCTACTGCGTGCGTGCGTGCGTAGGTCAAAGTCCGCTGATCGCGGCATTCCCCTATTTTGTAAAATTATTTTTTACTCCTCTGGGTGTTGCAATGGATATCATTGATTCATATGATTGCCCTCAGTAAAAAAACACAAGAAACAGGACGCAAACAGTTACAAACACTCAGGTTCTCTGCTTCATAAGATGTCGCGGGTGATCGGGAAGACGCTGAGCAGAGGGCACCGTCGCGTAAAACAACGTGAGTCCGCGGAATCGGCCGGACGGTGCTTCAGGCCGGATTTGAACCGGCGATGCCATTCTTAAAGTGCTATGTAGCACAGCGCTGCCTTTCCCAAGTGTGCTACGGAGACGCTGCTTAATACAGTGCTCATTATACATGATTAGAGTCTCGTGACTGCCGGCTACTGCGTGCGTGCGTGCGTAGGTCAAAGTCCGCTGATCGCGGCATTCCCCTATTTTGTAAAATTATTTTTTACTCCTCTGGGTGTTGCAATGGATATCAATGATTCATATGATTGCCCTCAGTAAAAAAAACACAAGAAACAGGACGCAGACAGTTACAAACACTCAGGTTCTGTGCTTCATAAGATGTCGCGGGCGATTGGGAAGACGCTGAGCAGAGGGCACCGTCGCGTAAAACTACGTGAGTCCGCGGAATCGGCCGGACGGTGCTTCAGGCCGGATTCGAACCGGCGATGCCATTCTTAAAGTGCTATGTAGCACAGCGCTGCCTTTCCCATGTGTGCTACGGAGAAGCTGATTAATGCAGTGCTCATTATACATGATTAGAGTCTCGTGACTGCCGGCTACTGCGTGCGTGCGTGCGTAGGTCAAAGTCCGCTGATCGCGGCATTCCCCTATTTTGTAAAATAATTTTTTACTCCTCTGGGTGTTGCAATGGATATCAATGATTCATAGGATTGCCCTCAGTAAAAAAACACAAGAAACAGGACGCAGACAGTTACAAACACTCAGGTTCTCTGCTTCATAAGATGTCGCGGGCGATCGGGAAGACGCTGAGCAGAGGGCACCATTGCGTAAAACAACGTGAGTCCGCGGAATCAGCCTGACGGTGCTTCAGGCCGGATTTGAACCTGCGATGCCATTCTTAAAGTGCTATGTAGCACAGCGCTGCCTTTCCCATGTGTGCTACGGAGAAGCTGATTAATGCAGTGCTCATTATACATGATTAGAGTCTCGGGACTGCCGGCTACTGCGTGCGTGCGTGCGTAGGTCAAAGTCCGCTGATCGCGGCATTCCCCTATTTTGTAAAATTATTTTTTACTCCTCTGGGTGTTGCAATGGATATCAATGATTCATAAGATTGCCCTCAGTAAAAAAAACACAAGAAACAGGACGCAAACAGTTACAAACACTCAGGTTCTCTGCTTCATAAGATGTCGCGGGCGATCGGGAAGACGCTGAGCAGAGGGCACCGTCGCGTAAAACAACGTGAGTCCGCGGAATCGGCAGGATGGTGTTTCAGGCCGGATTCGAACCGGCGATGCCATTCTTTAAGTGCTATGTAGCACAGCGTTGCCTTTCCCATGTGTGCTACGGAGAAGCTGATGAATGCAGTGCTCATTATACATGATTAGAGTCTCGGGACTGCCGGCTACTGCGTGCGTGCGTGCGTAGGTCAAAGTCCGCTGATCGCGGCATTCCCCTATTTTGTAAAATTATTTTTTACTCCTCTGGGTGTTGCAATGGATATCAATGATTCATAAGATTGCCCTCAGTAAAAAAAACACAAGAAACAGGACGCAAACAGTTACAAACACTCAGGTTCTCTGCTTCATAAGATGTCGCGGGCGATCGGGAAGACGCTGAGCAGAGGGCACCGTCGCGTAAAACAACGTGAGTCCGCGGAATCGGCAGGACGGTGTTTCAGGCCGGATTCGAACCGGCGATGCCATTCTTTAAGTGCTATGTAGCACAGCGTTGCCTTTCCCATGTGTGCTACGGAGAAGCTGATGAATGCAGTGCTCATTATACATGATTAGAGTCTCGTGACTGCCGGCTACTGCGTGCGTGCGTAGGTCAAAGTCCGCTGATCGCGGCATTCCCCTATTTTGTAAAATTATTTTTTACTCCTCTGGGTGTTGCAATGGATATCAATGATTCATATGATTGCCCTCAGTAAAAAAACACAAGAAACAGGACGCAAACACTCAGGTTCTCTGCTTCATAAGATGTCGCGGGCGATCGGGAAAACGCTGAGCAGAGGGCACCGTCGCGTAAAACAACGTGAGTCTGCGGAAACTGCCGGACGGTGCTTCAGGCCGAATTCGAACCGGCGATGCCATTCTTAAAGTGCTATGTAGCACAGCGCTGTCTTTCCCATGTGTGCTACGGAGACGCTGATTAATGCAGTGCTCATTATACATGATTAGAGTCTCGTGACTGCCGGCTACTGCGTGCGTGCGTGCGTAGGTCAAAGTCCGCTGATCGCGGCATTCCCCTATTTTGTAAAATTATTTTTTACTCCTCTGGGTGTTGCAATGGATATCAATGATTCATATGATTGCCCTCAGTAAAAAAACACAAGAAACAGGACGCAAACAGTTACAAACACTCAGGTTCTCTGCTTCATAAGATGTCGCGGGCGATCGGGAAGACGCTGAGCAGAGGGCACCGTCGCGTAAAACAACGTGAGACAGCGGAATCGGCCGGATTCGAACCGGCGATGCCATTCTTAAAGTGCTATGTAGCACAGCGCTGCCTTTCCCATGTGTGCTACGGAGACGCTGATTAATGCAGTGCTCATTATACATGATTAGAGTCTCGTGACTGCCGGCTACTGCGTGCGTGCATAGGTCAAAGTCCGCTGATCGCGGCATTCCCCTATTTTGTAAAATTATTTTTTACTCCTCTGGGTGTTGCAATGGATATCAATGATTCATATGATTGCCCTCAGTAAAAAAACACAAGAAACAGGACGCAAACAGTTACAAACACTCAGGTTCTCTGCTTCATAAGATGTCGCGGGCGATCGGGAAGACGCTGAGCAGAGGGCACCGTCGCGTAAAACAACGTGAGTCCGCGGAAACTGCCGGACGGTGCTTCAGGCCGGATTCGCACCGGCGATGCCATTCTTAAAGTGCTATGTAGCACAGCGCTGCCTTTCCCATGTGTGCTACGGAGACGCTGATTAATGCAGTGCTCATTATACATGATTAGAGTCTCGTGACTGCCGGCTACTGCGTGCGTGCATAGGTCAAAGTCCGCTGATCGCGGCATTCCCCTATTTTGTAAAATTATTTTTTACTCCTCTGGGTGTTGCAATGGATATCAATGATTCATATGATTGCCCTCAGTAAAAAAACACAAGAAACAGGACGCAGACAGTTACAAACACTCAGGTTCTCTGCTTCATAAGATGTCGCGGGCGATCGGGAAGACGCTGAGCAGAGGGCACCGTCGCGTAAAACAACGTGCGTCGGCGAAATCGGCCGGACGGTGATTCATGCCGGATTCGAACCAGCGATGCTATTCTTAAAGTGCTATGTAGCACAGCGCTGCCTTTCCCATGTGTGCTACGGAGACGCTGATTAATACAGTGCTCATTATACATGATTAGAGTCTCGTGACTGCCGGCTACTGCGTGCGTGCGTGCGTAGGTCAAAGTCCGCTGATCGCGGCATTCCCCTTTTTTGTAAAATTATTTTTTACTCCTCTGGGTGTTGCAATGAATATCAATGATTCATATGATTGCCCTCAGTAAAAAAAAAAAGAAACAGGACGCAGACAGTTACAAACACTCAGGTTCTCTGCTTCATAAGATGTCGCGGGCGATCGGGAAGACGCTGAGCAGAGGGCACCGTCGCGTAAAACAACGTGAGACAGCGGAATCGGCCGGATTCGAACCGGCGATGCCATTCTTAAAGTGCTATGTAGCACAGCGCTGCCTTTCCCATGTGTGCTAAGGAGACGCTGATTAATGCAGTGCTCAGTATACATGATTAGAGTCTCGTGACTGCCGGCTACTGCGTGCATGCGTGTGTAGGTCAAAGTCCGCTGATTGCGGCATTCCCCTATTTTGTAAAATTATTTTATACTCCTCTGGGTGTTGCAATGGATATCATTGATTCATATGATTGCCCTCAGTAAAAAAACACAAGAAACAGGACGCAAACACTCAGGTTCTCTGCTTCATAAGATGTCGCGGGCGATCGGGAAAACGCTGAGCAGAGGGCACCGTCGCGTAAAACAACGTGAGTCCGCGGAAACTGCCGGACGGTGCTTCAGGCCGGATTCGAACCGGCGATGCCATTCTTAACGTGCAATGTCGGACAGCGCTGCCTTTCCCATGTGTGCTACGGAGACGCTGATTAATGCAGTGCTCATTATACATGATTAGAGTCTCGTGACTGCCGGCTACTGCGTGCGTGCGTGCGTAGGTCAAAGTCCGCTGATCGCGGCATTCCCCTATTTTGTAAAATTATTTTTTACTCCTCTGGGTGTTGCAATGGATATCAATGATTCATATGATTGCCCTCAGTAAAAAAACACAAGAAACAGGACGCAAACAGTTACAAACACTCAGGTTCTCTGCTTCATAAGATGTCGCGGGCGATCGGGAAGACGCTGAGCAGAGGGCACCGTCGCGTAAAACAACGTGAGACAGCGGAATCGGCCGGATTCGAACCGGCGATGCCATTCTTAAAGTGCTATGTAGCACAGCGCTGCCTTTCCCATGTGTGCTACGGAGACGCTGATTAATGCAGTGCTCATTATACATGATTAGAGTCTCGTGACTGCCGGCTACTGCGTGCGTGCATAGGTCAAAGTCCGCTGATCGCGGCATTCCCCTATTTTGTAAAATTATTTTTTACTCCTCTGGGTGTTGCAATGGATATCAATGATTCATATGATTGCCCTCAGTAAAAAAACACAAGAAACAGGACGCAAACAGTTACAAACACTCAGGTTCTCTGCTTCATAAGATGTCGCGGGCGATCGGGAAGACGCTGAGCAGAGGGCACCGTTGCGTAAAACAACGTGAGTCCGCGGAATCAGCCGGAAGGTGCTTCAGGCCGGATTCGAACTGGCGATGCCATTCTTAAAGTGCTATGTAGCACAGCGCTGCCTTTCCCATGTGTGCTTCAGAGAAGCTGATTAATACAGTGCTCATTATACATGATTAGAGTCTCGTGACTGCCGGCTACTGCGTGCGTGCGTGCGTAGGTCAAAGTCCGCTGATCGCGGCATTCCCCTATTTTGTAAAATTATTTTTTACTCCTCTGGGTGTTGCAATGGATATCAATGATTCATATGATTGCCCTCAGTAAAAAAAACACAAGAAACAGGACGCAGACAGTTACAAACACTCAGGTTCTGTGCTTCATAAGATGTCGCGGGCGATTGGGAAGACGCTGAGCAGAGGGCACCGTCGCGTAAAACTACGTGAGTCCGCGGAATCGGCCGGACGGTGCTTCAGGCCGGATTCGAACCGGCGATGCCATTCTTAAAGTGCTATGTAGCACAGCGCTGCCTTTCCCATGTGTGCTACGGAGAAGCTGATTAATGCAGTGCTCATTATACATGATTAGAGTCTCGTGACTGCCGGCTACTGCGTGCGTGCGTGCGTAGGTCAAAGTCCGCTGATCGCGGCATTCCCCTATTTTGTAAAATAATTTTTTACTCCTCTGGGTGTTGCAATGGATATCAATGATTCATAGGATTGCCCTCAGTAAAAAAACACAAGAAACAGGACGCAGACAGTTACAAACACTCAGGTTCTCTGCTTCATAAGATGTCGCGGGCGATCGGGAAGACGCTGAGCAGAGGGCACCATTGCGTAAAACAACGTGAGTCCGCGGAATCAGCCTGACGGTGCTTCAGGCCGGATTCGAACCTGCGATGCCATTCTTAAAGTGCTATGTAGCACAGCGCTGCCTTTCCCATGTGTGCTACGGAGAAGCTGATTAATGCAGTGCTCATTATACATGATTAGAGTCTCGGGACTGCCGGCTACTGCGTGCGTGCGTGCGTAGGTCAAAGTCCGCTGATCGCGGCATTCCCCTATTTTGTAAAATTATTTTTTACTCCTCTGGGTGTTGCAATTGATATCAATGATTCATAAGATTGCCCTCAGTAAAAAAAACACAAGAAACAGGACGCAAACAGTTACAAACACTCAGGTTCTCTGCTTCATAAGATGTCGCGGGCGATCGGGAAGACGCTGAGCAGAGGGCACCGTCGCGTAAAACAACGTGAGTCCGCGGAATCGGCAGGACGGTGTTTCAGGCCGGATTCGAACCGGCGATGCCATTCTTTAAGTGCTATGTAGCACAGCGTTGCCTTTCCCATGTGTGCTACGGAGAAGCTGATGAATGCAGTGCTCATTATACATGATTAGAGTCTCGGGACTGCCGGCTACTGCGTGCGTGCGTGCGTAGGTCAAAGTCCGCTGATCGCGGCATTCCCCTATTTTGTAAAATTATTTTTTACTCCTCTGGGTGTTGCAATGGATATCAATGATTCATAAGATTGCCCTCAGTAAAAAAAACACAAGAAACAGGACGCAAACAGTTACAAACACTCAGGTTCTCTGCTTCATAAGATGTCGCGGGCGATCGGGAAGACGCTGAGCAGAGGGCACCGTCGCGTAAAACAACGTGAGTCCGCGGAATCGGCAGGACGGTGTTTCAGGCCGGATTCGAACCGGCGATGCCATTCTTTAAGTGCTATGTAGCACAGCGTTGCCTTTCCCATGTGTGCTACGGAGAAGCTGATGAATGAAGTGCTCATTATACATGATTAGAGTCTCGTGACTGCCGGCTACTGCGTGCGTGCGTAGGTCAAAGTCCGCTGATCGCGGCATTCCCCTATTTTGTAAAATTATTTTTTACTCCTCTGGGTGTTGCAATGGATATCAATGATTCATATGATTGCCCTCAGTAAAAAAACACAAGAAACAGGACGCAAACACTCAGGTTCTCTGCTTCATAAGATGTCGCGGGCGATCGGGAAAACGCTGAGCAGAGGGCACCGTCGCGTAAAACAACGTGAGTCTGCGGAAACTGCCGGACGGTGCTTCAGGCCGAATTCGAACCGGCGATGCCATTCTTAAAGTGCTATGTAGCACAGCGCTGTCTTTCCCATGTGTGCTACGGAGACGCTGATTAATGCAGTGCTCATTATACATGATTAGAGTCTCGTGACTGCCGGCTACTGCGTGCGTGCGTGCGTAGGTCAAAGTCCGCTGATCGCGGCATTCCCCTATTTTGTAAAATTATTTTTTACTCCTCTGGGTGTTGCAATGGATATCAATGATTCATATGATTGCCCTCAGTAAAAAAACACGAGAAACAGGACGCAAACAGTTACAAACACTCAGGTTCTCTGCTTCATAAGATGTCGCGGGCGATCGGGAAGACGCTGAGCAGAGGGCACCGTCGCGTAAAACAACGTGAGACAGCGGAATCGGCCGGATTCGAACCGGCGATGCCATTCTTAAAGTGCTATGTAGCACAGCGCTGCCTTTCCCAAGTGTGCTACGGAGACGCTGATTAATGCAGTACTCATTATACATGATTAGAGTCTCGTGACTGCCGGCTACTGCGTGCGTGCGTAGGTCAAAGTCCGCTGATCGCGGCATTCCCCTATTTTGTAAAATTATTTTTTACTCCTCTGGGTGTTGCAATGGATATCAATGATTCATATGATTGCCCTCAGTAAAAAAACACAAGAAACAGGACGCAGACAGTTACAAACACTCAGGTTCTCTGCTTCATAAGATGTCGCGGGCGATCGGGAAGACGCTGAGCAGAGGGCACCGTCGCGTAAAACAACGTGAGTCCGCGGAAACTGCCGGACGGTGCTTCAGGCCGGATTCGCACCGGCGATGCCATTCTTAAAGTGCTATGTAGCACAGCGCTGCCTTTCCCATGTGTGCTACGGAGACGCTGATTAATGCAGTGCTCATTATACATGATTAGAGTCTCGTGACTGCCGGCTACTGCGTGCGTGCATAGGTCAAAGTCCGCTGATCGCGGCATTCCCCTATTTTGTAAAATTATTTTTTACTCCTCTGGGTGTTGCAATGTATATCAATGATTCATATGATTGCCCTCAGTAAAAAAACACAAGAAACAGGACGCAGACAGTTACAAACACTCAGGTTCTCTGCTTCATAAGATGTCGCGGGCGATCGGGAAGACGCTGAGCAGAGGGCACCGTCGCGTAAAACAACGTGCGTCGGCGAAATCGGCCAGACGGTGATTCATGCCGGATTCGAACCAGCGATGCTATTCTTAAAGTGCTATGTAGCACAGCGCTGCCTTTCCCATGTGTGCTACGGAGACGCTGATTAATACAGTGCTCATTATACATGATTAGAGTCTCGTGACTGCCGGCTACTGCGTGCGTGCGTGCGTAGGTCAAAGTCCGCTGATCGCGGCATTCCCCTTTTTTGTAAAATTATTTTTTACTCCTCTGGGTGTTGCAATGAATATCAATGATTCATATGATTGCCCTCAGTAAAAAAAAAAAGAAACAGGACGCAGACAGTTACAAACACTCAGGTTCTCTGCTTCATAAGATGTCGCGGGCGATCGGGAAGACGCTGAGCAGAGGGCACCGTCGCGTAAAACAACGTGAGACAGCGGAATCGGCCGGATTCGAACCGGCGATGCCATTCTTAAAGTGCTATGTAGCACAGCGCTGCCTTTCCCATGTGTGCTAAGGAGACGCTGATTAATGCAGTGCTCAGTATACATGATTAGAGTCTCGTGACTGCCGGCTACTGCGTGCATGCGTGTGTAGGTCAAAGTCCGCTGATTGCGGCATTCCCCTATTTTGTAAAATTATTTTATACTCCTCTGGGTGTTGCAATGGATATCATTGATTCATATGATTGCCCTCAGTAAAAAAACACAAGAAACAGGACGCAAACACTCAGGTTCTCTGCTTCATAAGATGTCGCGGGCGATCGGGAAAACGCTGAGCAGAGGGCACCGTCGCGTAAAACAACGTGAGTCCGCGGAAACTGCCGGACGGTGCTTCAGGCCGGATTCGAACCGGCGATGCCATTCTTAACGTGCAATGTCGGACAGCGCTGCCTTTCCCATGTGTGCTACGGAGACGCTGATTAATGCAGTGCTCATTATACATGATTAGAGTCTCGTGACTGCCGGCTACTGCGTGCGTGCGTGCGTAGGTCAAAGTCCGCTGATCGCGGCATTCCCCTATTTTGTAAAATTATTTTTTACTCCTCTGGGTGTTGCAATGGATATCAATGATTCATATGATTGCCCTCAGTAAAAAAACACAAGAAACAGGACGCAAACAGTTACAAACACTCAGGTTCTCTGCTTCATAAGATGTCGCGGGCGATCGGGAAGACGCTGAGCAGAGGGCACCGTCGCGTAAAACAACGTGAGACAGCGGAATCGGCCGGATTCGAACTGGCGATGCCATTCTTAAAGTGCTATGTAGCACAGCGCTGCCTTTCCCATGTGTGCTACGGAGACGCTGATTAATGCAGTGCTCATTATACATGATTAGAGTCTCGTGACTGCCGGCTACTGCGTGCGTGCATAGGTCAAAGTCCGCTGATCGCGGCATTCCCCTATTTTGTAAAATTATTTTTTACTCCTCTGGGTGTTGCAATGGATATCAATGATTCATATGATTGCCCTCAGTAAAAAAACACAAGAAACAGGACGCAAACAGTTACAAACACTCAGGTTCTCTGCTTCATAAGATGTCGCGGGCGATCGGGAAGACGCTGAGCAGAGGGCACCGTCGCGTAAAACAACGTGAGTCCGCGGAATCGGCCGGACGGTGCTTCAGGCCGGATTTGAACCGGCGATGCCATTCTTAAAGTGCTATGTAGCACAGCGCTGCCTTTCCCAAGTGTGCTACGGAGACGCTGCTTAATACAGTGCTCATTATACATGATTAGAGTCTCGTGACTGCCGGCTACTGCGTGCGTGCGTGCGTAGGTCAAAGTCCGCTGATCGCGGCATTCCCCTATTTTGTAAAATTATGTTTTACTCCTCTGGGTGTTGCAATGGATATCAATGATTCATATGATTGCCCTCAGTAAAAAAACACAAGAAACAGGACGCAAACAGTTACAAACACTCAGGTTCTCTGCTTCATAAGATGTCACGGGCGATCGGGAAGACGCTGAGCAGAGGGCACCGTCGCGTAAAACAACGTGAGTGCACGGAAACTGCCGGACGGTGCATCAGGCCGGATTCGAACCGGCAATGCCATTCTTTAAAGTGCTATGTAGCACAGCGCTGCCTTTCCCATGTGTGCTACGGAGACGCTGATTAATGCAGTGCTCAGTATACATGATTAGAGTCTCGTGACTGCCGGCTACTGCGTGCGTGCGTGCGTAGGTCAAAGTCCGCTGATCGCGGCATTCCCCTATTTTGTAAAATTATTTTTTACTCCTCTGGGTGTTGCAATGGATATCATTGATTCATATGATTGCCCTCAGTAAAAAAACACAAGAAACAGGACGCAAACAGTTACAAACACTCAGGTTCTCTGCTTCATAAGATGTCGCGGGCGATCGGGAAGACGCTGAGCAGAGGGCACCGTCGCGTAAAACAACGTGAGTCCGCGGAAACTGCCGGACGGTGCTTCAGGCCGGATTCGCACCGGCGATGCCATTCTTAAAGTGCTATGTAGCACAGCGCTGCCTTTCCCATGTGTGCTACGGAGACGCTGATTAATGCAGTGCTCATTATACATGATTAGAGTCTCGTGACTGCCGGCTACTGCGTGCGTGCGTAGGTCAAAGTCCGCTGATCGCGGCATTCCCCTATTTTGTAAAATTATTTTTTACTCCTCTGGGTGTTGCAATGGATATCAATGATTCATATGATTGCCCTCAGTAAAAAAACACAAGAAACAGGACGCAGACAGTTACAAACACTCAGGTTCTCTGCTTCATAAGATGTCGCGGGCGATCGGGAAGACGCTGAGCAGAGGGCACCGTCGCGTAAAACAACGTGCGTCGGCGAAATCGGCCGGACGGTGATTCATGCCGGATTCGAACCAGCGATGCTATTCTTAAAGTGCTATGTAGCACAGCGCTGCCTTTCCCATGTGTGCTACGGAGACGCTGATTAATACAGTGCTCATTATACATGATTAGAGTCTCGTGACTGCCGGCTACTGCGTGCGTGCGTGCGTAGGTCAAAGTCCGCTGATCGCGGCATTCCCCTTTTTTGTAAAATTATTTTTTACTCCTCTGGGTGTTGCAATGAATATCAATGATTCATATGATTGCCCTCAGTAAAAAAAAAAAGAAACAGGACGCAGACAGTTACAAACACTCAGGTTCTCTGCTTCATAAGATGTCGCGGGCGATCGGGAAGACGCTGAGCAGAGGGCACCGTCGCGTAAAACAACGTGAGACAGCGGAATCGGCCTAATTCGAACCGGCGATGCCATTCTTAAAGTGCTATGTAGCACAGCGCTGCCTTTCCCATGTGTGCTAAGGAGACGCTGATTAATGCAGTGCTCAGTATACATGATTAGAGTCTCGTGACTGCCGGCTACTGCGTGCATGCGTGTGTAGGTCAAAGTCCGCTGATTGCGGCATTCCCCTATTTTGTAAAATTATTTTATACTCCTCTGGGTGTTGCAATGGATATCATTGATTCATATGATTGCCCTCAGTAAAAAAACACAAGAAACAGGACGCAAACACTCAGGTTCTCTGCTTCATAAGATGTCGCGGGCGATCGGGAAAACGCTGAGCAGAGGGCACCGTCGCGTAAAACAACGTGAGTCCGCGGAAACTGCCGGACGGTGCTTCAGGCCGGATTCGAACCGGCGATGCCATTCTTAACGTGCAATGTCGGACAGCGCTGCCTTTCCCATGTGTGCTACGGAGACGCTGATTAATGCAGTGCTCATTATACATGATTAGAGTCTCGTGACTGCCGGCTACTGCGTGCGTGCGTGCGTAGGTCAAAGTCCGCTGATCGCGGCATTCCCCTATTTTGTAAAATTATTTTTTACTCCTCTGGGTGTTGCAATGGATATCAATGATTCATATGATTGCCCTCAGTAAAAAAAACACAAGAAACAGGACGCAATCAGTTACAAACACTCAGGTTCTCTGCTTCATAAGATGTCGCGGGAGATCGGGAAGACGCTGAGCAGAGGGCACCATCGCGTAAAACAACGTGAGTCCACGGAAACTGCCGGACGGTGCTTCAGGCCGGATTCGCACCGGCGATGCCATTCTTAAAGTGCTATGTAGCACAGCGCTGCCTTTCCCATGTGTGCTACGGAGACGCTGATTAATGCAGTGCTCATTATACATGATTAGAGTCTCGTGACTGCCGGCTACTGCGTGCGTGCATAGGTCAAAGTCCGCTGATCGCGGCATTCCCCTATTTTGTAAAATTATTTTTTACTCCTCTGGGTGTTGCAATGGATATCAATGATTCATATGATTGCCCTCAGTAAAAAAACACAAGAAACAGGACGCAGACAGTTACAAACACTCAGGTTCTCTGCTTCATAAGATGTCGCGGGCGATCGGGAAGACGATGAGCAGAGGGCACCGTCGCGTAAAACAACGTGCGTCGGCGAAATCGGCCGGACGGTGATTCATGCCGGATTCGAACCAGCGATGCTATTCTTAAAGTGCTATGTAGCACAGCGCTGCCTTTCCCATGTGTGCTACGGAGACGCTGATTAATACAGTGCTCATTATACATGATTAGAGTCTCGTGACTGCCGGCTACTGCGTGCGTGCGTGCGTAGGTCAAAGTCCGCTGATCGCGGCATTCCCCTTTTTTGTAAAATTATTTTTTACTCTTCTGGGTGTTGCAATGAATATCAATGATTCATATGATTGCCCTCAGTAAAAAAAAAAAGAAACAGGACGCAGACAGTTACAAACACTCAGGTTCTCTGCTTCATAAGATGTCGCGGGCGATCGGGAAGACGCTGAGCAGAGGGCACCGTCGCGTAAAACAACGTGAGACAGCGGAATCGGCCGGATTCGAACCGGCGATGCCATTCTTAAAGTGCTATGTAGCACAGCGCTGCCTTTCCCATGTGTGCTAAGGAGACGCTGATTAATGCAGTGCTCAGTATACATGATTAGAGTCTCGTGACTGCCGGCTACTGCGTGCATGCGTGTGTAGGTCAAAGTCCGCTGATTGCGGCATTCCCCTATTTTGTAAAATTATTTTATACTCCTCTGGGTGTTGCAATGGATATCATTGATTCATATGATTGCCCTCAGTAAAAAAACACAAGAAACAGGACGCAAACACTCAGGTTCTCTGCTTCATAAGATGTCGCGGGCGATCGGGAAAACGCTGAGCAGAGGGCACCGTCGCGTAAAACAACGTGAGTCCGCGGAAACTGCCGGACGGTGCTTCAGGCCGGATTCGAACCGGCGATGCCATTCTTAACGTGCAATGTCGGACAGCGCTGCCTTTCCCATGTGTGCTACGGAGACGCTGATTAATGCAGTGCTCATTATACATGATTAGAGTCTCGTGACTGCCGGCTACTGCGTGCGTGCGTGCGTAGGTCAAAGTCCGCTGATCGCGGCATTCCCCTATTTTGTAAAATTATTTTTTACTCCTCTGGGTGTTGCAATGGATATCAATGATTCATATGATTGCCCTCAGTAAAAAAACACAAGAAACAGGACGCAAACAGTTACAAACACTCAGGTTCTCTGCTTCATAAGATGTCGCGGGCGATCGGGAAGACGCTGAGCAGAGGGCACCGTCGCGTAAAACAACGTGAGACAGCGGAATCGGCCGGATTCGAACCGGCGATGCCATTCTTAAAGTGCTATGTAGCACAGCGCTGCCTTTCCCATGTGTGCTACGGAGACGCTGATTAATGCAGTGCTCATTATACATGATTAGAGTCTCGTGACTGCCGGCTACTGCGTGCGTGCATAGGTCAAAGTCCGCTGATCGCGGCATTCCCCTATTTTGTAAAATTATTTTTTACTCCTCTGGGTGTTGCAATGGATATCAATGATTCATATGATTGCCCTCAGTAAAAAAACACAAGAAACAGGACGCAAACAGTTACAAACACTCAGGTTCTCTGCTTCATAAGATGTCGCGGGCGATCGGGAAGACGCTGAGCAGAGGGCACCGTTGCGTAAAACAACGTGAGTCCGCGGAATCAGCCGGAAGGTGCTTCAGGCCGGATTCGAACTGGCGATGCCATTCTTAAAGTGCTATGTAGCACAGCGCTGCCTTTCCCATGTGTGCTACGGAGACGCTGATTAATGCAGTGCTCAGTATACATGATTAGAGTCTCGTGACTGCCGGCTACTGCGTGCATGCGTGTGTAGGTCAAAGTCCGCTGATTACTGCATTCCCCTATTTTGTAAAATTATTTTTTACTCCTCTGGGTGTTGCAATGGATATCATTGATTCATATGATTGCCCTCAGTAAAAAAACACAAGAAACAGGACGCAAACAGTTACAAACACTCAGGTTCTCTGCTTCATAAGATGTCGCGGGCGATCGGGAAGACGCTGAGCAGAGGGCACCATCGCGTAAAACAACGTGAGTCCGCGGAAACTGCCGGACGGTGCTTCAGGCCGGATTCGAACCGGCGATGCCATTCTTAAAGTGCTATGTAGCACAGCGCTGCCTTTCCCATGTGTGCTACGGAGACGCTGATTAATGCAGTGCTCATTATACATGATTAGAGTCTCGTGACTGCCGGCTACTGCGTGCGTGCGTAGGTCAAAGTCCGCTGATCGCGGCATTCCCCTATTTTGTAAAATTATTTTTTACTCCTCTGGGTGTTGCAATGGATATCAATGATTCATATGATTGCCCTCATGTAGTGGGGTTGGATTGCTCACATTGATGCTGTCACGTCACTATCAGCCTAATTATTTGCCAATCCCCCTGATTAGCAGCTGCTTCCCAAACACCTTTAAAAGACCTGGAAGTACCGGTGAATGACTGCGCTGTAATTCTTGCTCCCCCTCCGTTGAGAATGCTCCCTGTCTAGCGTGGTAGGTCTCCTTTCTTAGCGGGTTGTGTTGGCTTTCCACACTTTGTGTTTTATGGGTTTACCTTTTGTCTTGTAGCCTCGTAACTGCTGTTTGCCTCCTCCACCACTCCTGTTGAGGGTATTCCTATTTCCTGCTAGCTCAGGTAGGCTTCTTAATGTTAGTCTACGCGACACTGTCGCTACAAGTTTAGCCTACCCGTAATGATTTTAACTATGTGTTTATAGTGCGGATCTGTGACCTCACCGTATCTGGAGCGGGTATGTAGCGCAGCATTTTTTATTACGAAGCTATCTGTAAAAATGTATCGTATATTTTAACTCTGATATGCATCTTGCAGGTGCGTGTAGCCTGGTTGACTGGAAGGCCGGACTCACAGGCGCTGCTGTTTTGTCTGATTGATTGCTGTTTGTCTCTTGTCTTGTTTGCAACTTGTGACTATTTCGTGAGTTTATTTTGTTTGTTTGTTCTGTCTTTTGTCCAGTCGCGTATTGTTAGTGTCTGCGTCTGCTTTCGTAGACTCTGTTTATTTTGGGTTTTCTTTTGGTTTCGTTGGTGGAGCTGCCTAATTATAACCTCTACTGCATGAAGCTGCCTAATTATAACATCTATTGCATGAAGCTGCCTAATAATAACATCTATTGCATGAAGCTGCTTAATTATAACATCTACTGCACGTTGCCAGTGTTTCCCGTGCGCTGTGGCACGATTCGTATTTTCCTCCGTTTAATTGTTTGCATGTGATTGTGTATACTGTCGCTTTGCCTGATTTAAGCTTTGTCAGTGTTAAGTGTTGCTGTCATCAGTGTATTGTGGTTGTGTCCTCTTTGGTTTATTTACTGCTATCCTCTGGTGCCTTAATTGTTTTGTCTTTGTTTGTTTGTTTGGCAGGTCGGGGCGCTCCTAAGGGGAGGCTAGGCACCTGGTGGTGGGACCCTATCACTGCATGTTTGCTGTGCTTTATTGTGCTGTGCTGTGCCGTGCTGTGTGGTGCTGTGCTGTGCGGTGAGCTGTGCGGTTCAGTGTACTGCTTACTGCAGCCTGTGTTATAGAGAACTCACTTCACTCCGAGTGTGTGTGCACGTGTGGTTGGTGTGAATCTTGGAACACATCATCAGTAGCGTGCCTCCCTTGGGTAAGCTCCCGCCTAGCTGCACTTATTGAGTTTTGTGGACGTTTGGTCCCTCAATTGCCTAGACTCTAATGTATGATCTATAAGATCTGATTTTAAGAATTTGTCATACACAATGTTTAATAAATATATATTTTTGTATTGTCTCTAACCATTGCGAGTCTTTTAGGTTTCTCCAGCATAAGAGACCTGCAGTTCCACTTCCCCTTTTCCTTTATCATAAATAAACTTCTATTTTATTGGAATTCACGTCTGTTGCGTAGTGCATTTGAACCTGTGTGGGTATTCTATGTGAGGTTACCTTGGTATTTTCCTTGGGGGGGTAATTACAGTAGTTCCCCTGGGGTGGCGTAGTCGGGACTATTAATTGGGGTACACCTTTTCCTCCTCCCCCTTATACTGCTCTGTCACACTCAGTAAAAAAACACAAGAAACAGGACGCAAACACTCAGGTTCTCTGCTTCATAAGATGTCGCGGGCGATCGGGAAGACGCTGAGCAGAGGGCACCGTCGCGTAAAACAACGTGAGTCCGCGGAAACTGCCGGACGGTGCTTCAGGCCGGATTCGCACCGGCGATGCCATTCTTAAAGTGCTATGTAGCACAGCGCTGCCTTTCCCATGTGTGCTACGGAGACGCTGATTAATGCAGTGCTCATTATACATGATTAGAGTCTCGTGACTGCCGGCTACTGCGTGCGTGCGTAGGTCAAAGTCCGCTGATCGCGGCATTCCCCTATTTTGTAAAATTATTTTTTACTCCTCTGGGTGTTGCAATGGATATCAATGATTCATATGATTGCCCTCAGTAAAAAAACACAAGAAACAGGACGCAAACACTCAGGTTCTCTGCTTCATAAGATGTCGCGGGCGATCGGGAAAACGCTGAGCAGAGGGCACCGTCGCGTAAAACAACGTGAGTCCGCGCGGAAACTGCCGGACGGTGCTTCAGGCCGAATTCGAACCGGCGATGCCATTCTTAAAGTGCTATGTAGCACAGCGCTGCCTTTCCCATGTGTGCTACGGAGACGCTGATTAATGCAGTGCTCATTATACATGATTAGAGTCTCGTGACTGCCGGCTACTGCGTGCGTGCGTAGGTCAAAGTCCGCTGATCGCGGCATTCCCCTATTTTGTAAAATTATTTTTTACTCCTCTGGGTGTTGCAATGGATATCAATGATTCATATGATTGCCCTCAGTAAAAAAACACAAGAAACAGGACGCAAACAGTTACAAACACTCAGGTTCTCTGCTTCATAAGATGTCACGGGCGATCGGGAAGACGCTGAGCAGAGGGCACCGTCGCGTAAAACAACGTGAGACAGCGGAATCGGCCGGATTCGAACCGGCGATGCCATTCTTAAAGTGCTATGTAGCACAGCGCTGCCTTTCCCATGTGTGCTACGGAGACGCTGATTAATGCAGTGCTCATTATACATGATTAGAGTCTCGTGACTGCCGGCTACTGCGTGCGTGCATAGGTCAAAGTCCGCTGATCGCGGCATTCCCCTATTTTGTAAAATTATTTTTTACTCCTCTGGGTGTTGCAATGGATATCAATGATTCATATGATTGCCCTCAGTAAAAAAGCAAAAGAAACAGGACGCAAACAGTTACAAACTCTGCTTCATAAGATGTCGCGGGCGATCGGGAAGACGCTAAGCAGAGGGCACGTAGCGTAAAACAACGCGAGACAGCGGAAACGGCCAGACGGTCTTTCAGGCCGGATTCGAACCTGCGATGACATTCTTAAAGTGCTATGTAGCACAGCGCTGCCTTTCCCAGGTGTGCTACGGAGACGCTGATTAAGGCAGTGCTCATTATACATGATTAGAGTCTCGTGACTGCCGGCTACTGCGTGCGTGCGTGCGTAGGTCAAAGTCCGCTGATCGCGGCATTCCCCTATTTTGTAAAATTATTTTTTACTCCTCTGGGTGTTGCAATGGATATCAATGATTCATATGATTGCCCTCAGTAAAAAAACACAAGAAACAGGACGCAAACAGTTACAAACACTCAGGTTGTCTGCTTCATAAGATGTCGCGGGCGATCGGGAAGACGCTGAGCAGAGGGCACCGTGGCGTGAAACAACGTGAGACAGCGGAATCGGCCGGATTCGATCCGACGATGCCATTCTTAAAGTGCTATGTAGCACAGCGCTGCCTTTCCCATGTGTGCTACGGAGACGCTGATTAATGCAGTGCTCAGTATACATGATTAGAGTCTCGTGACTGCCGGCTACTGCGTGCGTGCGTGCGTAGGTCAAAGTCCGCTGATCGCGGCATTCCCCTATTTTGTAAAATTATTTTTTACTCCTCTGGGTGTTGCAATGGATATCATTGATTCATATGATTGCCCTCAGTAAAAGAACACAAGAAACAGGACGCAAACAGTTACAAACACTCAGGTTCTCTGCTTCATAAGATGTCGCGGGTGATCGGGAAGACGCTGAGCAGAGGGCACCGTCGCGTAAAACAACGTGAGTCCGCGGAATCGGCCGGACGGTGCTTCAGGCCGGATTTGAACCGGCGATGCCATTCTTAAAGTGCTATGTAGCACAGCGCTGCCTTTCCCAAGTGTGCTACGGAGACGCTGCTTAATACAGTGCTCATTATACATGATTAGAGTCTCGTGACTGCCGGCTACTGCGTGCGTGCGTGCGTAGGTCAAAGTCCGCTGATCGCGGCATTCCCCTATTTTGTAAAATTATTTTTTACTCCTCTGGGTGTTGCAATGGATATCAATGATTCATATGATTGCCCTCAGTAAAAAAAACACAAGAAACAGGACGCAGACAGTTACAAACACTCAGGTTCTGTGCTTCATAAGATGTCGCGGGCGATTGGGAAGACGCTGAGCAGAGGGCACCGTCGCGTAAAACTACGTGAGTCCGCGGAATCGGCCGGACGGTGCTTCAGGCCGGATTCGAACCGGCGATGCCATTCTTAAAGTGCTATGTAGCACAGCGCTGCCTTTCCCATGTGTGCTACGGAGAAGCTGATTAATGCAGTGCTCATTATACATGATTAGAGTCTCGTGACTGCCGGCTACTGCGTGCGTGCGTGCGTAGGTCAAAGTCCGCTGATCGCGGCATTCCCCTATTTTGTAAAATAATTTTTTACTCCTCTGGGTGTTGCAATGGATATCAATGATTCATAGGATTGCCCTCAGTAAAAAAACACAAGAAACAGGACGCAGACAGTTACAAACACTCAGGTTCTCTGCTTCATAAGATGTCGCGGGCGATCGGGAAGACGCTGAGCAGAGGGCACCTTTGCGTAAAACAACGTGAGTCCGCGGAATCAGCCTGACGGTGCTTCAGGCCGGATTTGAACCTGCGATGCCATTCTTAAAGTGCTATGTAGCACAGCGCTGCCTTTCCCATGTGTGCTACGGAGAAGCTGATTAATGCAGTGCTCATTATACATGATTAGAGTCTCGGGACTGCCGGCTACTGCGTGCGTGCGTGCGTAGGTCAAAGTCCGCTGATCGCGGCATTCCCCTATTTTGTAAAATTATTTTTTACTCCTCTGGGTGTTGCAATGGATATCAATGATTCATAAGATTGCCCTCAGTAAAAAAAACACAAGAAACAGGACGCAAACAGTTACAAACACTCAGGTTCTCTGCTTCATAAGATGTCGCGGGCGATCGGGAAGACGCTGAGCAGAGGGCACCGTCGCGTAAAACAACGTGAGTCCGCGGAATCGGCAGGACGGTGTTTCAGGCCGGATTCGAACCGGCGATGCCATTCTTTAAGTGCTATGTAGCACAGCGTTGCCTTTCCCATGTGTGCTACGGAGAAGCTGATGAATGCAGTGCTCATTATACATGATTAGAGTCTCGGGACTGCCGGCTACTGCGTGCGTGCGTGCGTAGGTCAAAGTCCGCTGATCGCGGCATTCCCCTATTTTGTAAAATTATTTTTTACTCCTCTGGGTGTTGCAATGGATATCAATGATTCATAAGATTGCCCTCAGTAAAAAAAACACAAGAAACAGGACGCAAACAGTTACAAACACTCAGGTTCTCTGCTTCATAAGATGTCGCGGGCGATCGGGAAGACGCTGAGCAGAGGGCACCGTCGCGTAAAACAACGTGAGTCCGCGGAATCGGCAGGACGGTGTTTCAGGCCGGATTCGAACCGGCGATGCCATTCTTTAAGTGCTATGTAGCACAGCGTTGCCTTTCCCATGTGTGCTACGGAGAAGCTGATGAATGCAGTGCTCATTATACATGATTAGAGTCTCGTGACTGCCGGCTACTGCGTGCGTGCGTAGGTCAAAGTCCGCTGATCGCGGCATTCCCCTATTTTGTAAAATTATTTTTTACTCCTCTGGGTGTTGCAATGGATATCAATGATTCATATGATTGCCCTCAGTAAAAAAACACAAGAAACAGGACGCAAACACTCAGGTTCTCTGCTTCATAAGATGTCGCGGGCGATCAGGAAAACGCTGAGCAGAGGGCACCGTCGCGTAAAACAACGTGAGTCTGCGGAAACTGCCGGACGGTGCTTCAGGCCGAATTCGAACCGGCGATGCCATTCTTAAAGTGCTATGTAGCACAGCGCTGTCTTTCCCATGTGTGCTACGGAGACGCTGATTAATGCAGTGCTCATTATACATGATTAGAGTCTCGTGACTGCCGGCTACTGCGTGCGTGCGTGCGTAGGTCAAAGTCCGCTGATCGCGGCATTCCCCTATTTTGTAAAATTATTTTTTACTCCTCTGGGTGTTGCAATGGATATCAATGATTCATATGATTGCCCTCAGTAAAAAAAACACAAGAAACAGGACGCAGACAGTTACAAACACTCAGGTTCTGTGCTTCATAAGATGTCGCGGGCGATTGGGAAGACGCTGAGCAGAGGGCACCGTCGCGTAAAACTACGTGAGTCCGCGGAATCGGCCGGACGGTGCTTCAGGCCGGATTCGAACCGGCGATGCCATTCTTAAAGTGCTATGTAGCACAGCGCTGCCTTTCCCATGTGTGCTACGGAGAAGCTGATTAATGCAGTGCTCATTATACATGATTAGAGTCTCGTGACTGCCGGCTACTGCGTGCGTGCGTGCGTAGGTCAAAGTCCGCTGATCGCGGCATTCCCCTATTTTGTAAAATAATTTTTTACTCCTCTGGGTGTTGCAATGGATATCAATGATTCATAGGATTGCCCTCAGTAAAAAAACACAAGAAACAGGACGCAGACAGTTACAAACACTCAGGTTCTCTGCTTCATAAGATGTCGCGGGCGATCGGGAAGACGCTGAGCAGAGGGCACCATTGCGTAAAACAACGTGAGTCCGCGGAATCAGCCTGACGGTGCTTCAGGCCGGATTTGAACCTGCGATGCCATTCTTAAAGTGCTATGTAGCACAGCGCTGCCTTTCCCATGTGTGCTACGGAGAAGCTGATTAATGCAGTGCTCATTATACATGATTAGAGTCTCGTGACTGCCGGCTACTGCGTGCGTGCGTGCGTGCGTGCGTAGGTCAAAGTCCGCTGATCGCGGGATTCCCCTATTTTGTAAAATAATTTTTTACTCCTCTGGGTGTTGCAATGGATATCAATGATTCATAAGATTGCCCTCAGTAAAAAAACACAAGAAACAGGACGCAGACAGTTACAAACACTCAGGTTCTCTGCTTCATAAGATGTCGCGGGCAATCGGGAAGACGCTGAGCAGAGGGCACTGTCGCGTAAAACAACGTGAGTCGGCGGAAACTGCCGGACGGTGCTTCAGGCCAGATTCGAACCGGAGATGCCATTCTTAAAGTGCTATGTAGGACAGCGCTGCCTTTCCCATGTGTGCTACGGAGACGCTGATTAATGCAGTGCTCATTATACATGATTAGAGTCTCGTGACTGCCGGCTACTGCGTGCGTGCGTGCGTAGGTCAAAGTCCGCTGATCGCGGCATTCCCCTATTTTGTAAAATTATGTTTTACTCCTCTGGGTGTTGCAATGGATATCAATGATTCATATGATTGCCCTCAGTAAAAAAACACAAGAAACAGGACGCAGACAGTTACAAACACTCAGGTTCTCTGCTTCATAAGATGTCGCGGGCGATCGGGAAGACGCTGAGCAGAGGGCACCGTCGCGTAAAAAAACGTGAGTCCGCGGAATCGGACGGTGCTTCAGGCCGGATTCGAACCGGCGATGCCATTCTTAAAGTGCTATGTAGCACAGCGCTGCCTTTCCCATGTGTGCTACGGAGAAGCTGATTAATGCAGTGGTCATTATACATGATTAGAGTCTCGTGACTGCCGGCTACTGCGTGCGTGCGTAGGTCAAAGTCCGCTGATCGCGGCATTCCCCTATTTTGTAAAATATTTTTTTACTCCTCTGGGTGTTGCAATGGATATCAATGATTCATAGGATTGCCCTCAGTAAAAAAACACAAGAAACAGGACGCAGACAGTTACAAACACTCAGGTTCTCTGTTTCATAAGATGTCGCTGGCGATCGGGAAGACGCTGAGCAGAGGGCACCGTCGCGTAAAACAACGTGCGTCGGCGAAATCGGCCGGACGGTGATTCATGCCGGATTCGAACCAGCGATGCTATTCTTAAAGTGCTATGTAGCACAGCGCTGCCTTTCCCATGTGTGCTACGGAGACGCTGATTAATACAGTGCTCATTATACATGATTAGAGTCTCGTGACTGCCGGCTACTGCGTGCGTGCGTGCGTAGGTCAAAGTCCGCTGATCGCGGCATTCCCCTTTTTTGTAAAATTATTTTTTACTCCTCTGGGTGTTGCAATGAATATCAATGATACATATGATTGCCCTCAGTAAAAAAAAAAAGAAACAGGACGCAGACAGTTACAAACACTCAGGTTCTCTGCTTCATAAGATGTCGCGGGCGATCGGGAAGACGCTGAGCAGAGGGCACCGTCGCGTAAAACAACGTGAGTCCGCGGAAACTGCCGGACGGTGCTTCAGGCCGGATTCGAACCGGTGATGCCATTCTTAACGTGCTATGTAGGACAGCGCTGCCTTTCCCATGTGTGCTACGGAGACGCTGATGTAGAGCTCATTATACATGATTAGAGTCTCGTGACTGCCGGCTACTGCGTGCGTGCGTGCGTAGGTCAAAGTCCGCTGATCGAGGCATTCCCCTATTTTGTAAAATTATTTTTTACTCCTCTGGGTGTTGCAATGGATATCATTGATTCATATGATTGCCCTCAGTAAAAAAACACAAGAAACAGGACGCAAACAGTTACAAACACTCAGGTTCTCTGCTTCATAAGATGTCCGGGCGATCGGGAAGACGCTGAGCAGAGGGCACCGTCGCGTAAAACAACGTGAGTCCGCGGAAACTGCCGGACGGTGCTTCAGGCCGGAATCGAACCGGCGATGCCATTCTTAAAGTGCTATGTAGCACAGCGCTGCCTTTCCCATGTGTGCTACGGAGACGCTGATTAATGCAGTGCTCATTATACATGATTAGAGTCTCGTGACTGCCGGCTACTGCGTGCGTGCATAGGTCAAAGTCCGCTGATCGCGGCATTCCCCTATTTTGTAAAATTATTTTTTACTCCTCTGGGTGTTGCAATGGATATCAATGATTCATATGATTGCCCTCAGTAAAAAAACACAAGAAACAGGACGCAAACAGTTACAAACACTCAGGTTCTCTGCTTCATAAGATGTCGCGGGCGATCGGGAAGACGCTGAGCAGAGGGCACCGTCGCGTAAAACAACGTGAGACAGCGGCCGATTCGGACGGTGCTTCAGGCCGGATTCGAACCGGCGACGCCATTCTTAAAGTGCTATGTAGCACAGCGCTGACTTTTACCATGTGTGCTACGGAGACGCTGATTAATGCAGTGCTCATTATACATGATTAGAGTCTCGTGACTGCCGGCTACTGCGTGCGTGCGTAGGTCAAAGTCCACTGATCGCGGCATTCCCCTATTTTGTAAAATTATTTTTTACTCCTCTAGGTGTTGCAATGGATATCAATGATTCATATGATTGCCCTCAGTAAAAAAATACAAGAAACAGGACGCAATCAGTTACAAACACTCAGGTTCTCTGCTTCATAAGATGTCGCAGGCGATCGGGAAGACGCTGAGCAGAGGGCACCATCGCGTAAAACAACGTGCGTCGGCGAAATCGGCCGGACGGTGCTTCAGGACGGATTCGAACCGGCGATGCCATTCTTAAAGTGCTATGTAGCACAGCGCTGCCTTTCCCATGTGTGCTACGGAGAAGCTGATTAATGCAGTGCTCATTATACATGATTAGAGTCTCGTGACTGCCGGCTACTGCGTGCGTGCGTGCGTAGGTCAAAGTCCGCTGATCGCGGCATTCCCCTATTTTGTAAAATTATTTTTTACTCCTCTGGGTGTTGCAATAGATATTAATGATTCATAGGATTGCCCTCAGTAAAAAAACACAAGAAACAGGAAGCAGACAGTTACAAACACTCAGGTTCTCTGCTTCATAAGATGTCGCGGGCGATCGGGAAGACGCTGAGCAGAGGGCACCGTCGCGTAAAACAACGTGAGTCCGCGGAATCGGCCGGCCGGTGCTTCAGGACGGATTCGAACCGGCGATGCCATTCTTAAAGAGCTATGTAGCACAGCGCTGCCTTTCCCATGTGTGCTACGGAGAAGCTGATTAATGCAGTGCTCATTATACATGATTAGAGTCTCGTGACTGCCGGCTACTGCGTGCGTGCGTGCGTAGGTCAAAGTCCGCTGATCGCAGCATTCCCCTATTTTGTAAAATTATTTTTTACTCCTCTGGGTGTTGCAATGGATATCAATGATTCATATGATTGCCCTCAGTAAAAAAACACAAGAAACAGGACGCAGACAGTTACAAACACTCAGGTTCTCTGCTTCATAAGATGTCGCGGGTGATCGGGAAGACGCTGAGCAGAGGGCACCGTCGCGTAAAACAACGTGAGTCCGCGGAATCGGCCGGACGGTGCTTCAGGCCGGATTTGAACTGGCGATGCCATTCTTAAAGTGCTATGTAGCACAGCGCTGCCTTTCCCATGTGTGCTACGGAGAAGCTGATTAATGCAGTGCTCATTATACATGATTAGAGTCTCGTGACTGCCGGCTACTGCGTGCGTGCGTAGGTCAAAGTCCGCTGATCGCGGCATTCCCCTATTTTGTAAAATTATTTTTTACTCCTCTGGGTGTTGCAATGGATATCAATGATTCATATGATTGCCCTCAGTAAAAAAACACAAGAAACAGGACGCAAACACTCAGGTTCTCTGCTTCATAAGATGTCGCGGGCGATCGGGAAAACGCTGAGCAGAGGGCACCGTCGCGTAAAACAACGTGAGTCCGCGGAAACTGCCGGACGGTGCTTCAGGCCGGATTCGAACCGGCGATGCCATTCTTAACGTGCAATGTCGGACAGCGCTGCCTTTCCCATGTGTGCTACGGAGACGCTGATTAATGCAGTGCTCATTATACATGATTAGAGTCTCGTGACTGCCGGCTACTGCGTGCGTGCGTGCGTAGGTCAAAGTCCGCTGATCGCGGCATTCCCCTATTATGTAAAATTATTTTTTACTCCTCTGGGTGTTGCAATGGATATCAATGATTCATATGATTGCCCTCAGTAAAAAAAACACAAGAAACAGGACGCAATCAGTTACAAACACTCAGGTTCTCTGCTTCATAAGATGTCGCGGGCGATCGGGAAGACGCTGAGCAGAGGGCACCGTCGCGTAAAACAACGTGAGTCCGCGGAAACTGCAGGACGGTGCTTCAGGCCGGATTCGAACCGGTGATGCCATTCTTAACGTGCTATGTAGGACAGCGCTGCCTTTCCCATGTGTGCTACGGAGATGCTGATGTAGTGCTCATTATACATGATTAGAGTCTCGTGACTGCCGGCTACTGCGTGCGTGCGTGCGTAGGTCAAAGTCCGCTGATCGAGGCATTCCCCTATTTTGTAAAATTATTTTTTACTCCTCTGGGTGTTGCAATGGATATCATTGATTCATATGATTGCCCTCAGTAAAAAAACACAAGAAACAGGACACAAACAGTTACAAACACTCAGGTTCTCTGCTTCATAAGATGTCCGGGCGATCGGGAAGACGCTGAGCAGAGGGCACCGTCGCGTAAAACAACGTGAGTCCGCGGAAACTGCCGGACGGTGCTTCAGGCCGGAATCGAACCGGCGATGCCATTCTTAAAGTGCTATGTAGCACAGCGCTGCCTTTCCCATGTGTGCTACGGAGACGCTGATTAATGCAGTGCTCATTATACATGATTAGAGTCTCGTGACTGCCGGCTACTGCGTGCGTGCGTGCGTAGGTCTAAGTCCGCTGATCGCGGCATTCCCCTATTTTGTAAAATTATTTTTTACTCCTCTGGGTGTTGCAATGGATATCAATGATTCATATGATTGCCCTCAGTAAAAAAACACAAGAAACAGGACGCAAACAGTTACAAACACTCAGGTTCTCTGTTTCATAAGATGTCGCGGGCGATCGGGAAGACGCTGAGCAGAGGGCACCGTCGCGTAAAACAACGTGAGACAGCGGAATCGGCCGGATTCGAACCGGCGATGCCATTCTTAAAGTGCTATGTAGCACAGCGCTGCCTTTCCCATGTGTGCTACGGAGACGCTGATTAATACAGTGCTCATTATACATGATTAGAGTCTCGTGACTGCCGGCTACTGCGTGCGTGCGTGCGTAGGTCAAAGTCCGCTGATCGCGGCATTCCCCTATTATGTAAAATTATTTTTTACTCCTCTGGGTGTTGCAATGGATATCAATGATTCATATGATTGCCCTCAGTAAAAAAAACACAAGAAACAGGACGCAATCAGTTACAAACACTCAGGTTCTCTGCTTCATAAGATGTCGCGGGCGATCGGGAAGACGCTGAGCAGAGGGCACCGTCGCGTAAAACAACGTGAGACAGCGGCCGATTCGGACGGTGCTTCAGGCCGGATTCGAACCGGCGACGCCATTCTTAAAGTGCTATGTAGCACAGCGCTGACTTTTACCATGTGTGCTACGGAGACGCTGATTAATGCAGTGCTCATTATACATGATTAGAGTCTCGTGACTGCCGGCTACTGCGTGCGTGCGTAGGTCAAAGTCCACTGATCGCGGCATTCCCCTATTTTGTAAAATTATTTTTTACTCCTCTAGGTGTTGCAATGGATATCAATGATTCATATGATTGCCCTCAGTAAAAAAATACAAGAAACAGGACGCAATCAGTTACAAACACTCAGGTTCTCTGCTTCATAAGATGTCGCAGGCGATCGGGAAGACGCTGAGCAGAGGGCACCATCGCGTAAAACAACGTGCGTCGGCGAAATCGGCCGGACGGTGATTCATGCCGGATTCGAACCAGCGATGCTATTCTTAAAGTGCTATGTAGCACAGCGCTGCCTTTCCCATGTGTGCTACGGAGACGCTGATTAATACAGTGCTCATTATACATGATTAGAGTCTCGTGACTGCCGGCTACTGCGTGCGTGTGTGCGTAGGTCAAAGTCCGCTGATCGCGGCATTCCCCTATTTTGTAAAATTATTTTTTACTCCTCTGGGTGTTGCAATGGATATCAATGATTCATATGATTGCCCTCAGTAAAAAAAACACAAGAAACAGGACGCAATCAGTTACAAACACTCAGGTTCTCTGCTTCATAAGATGTCGCGGGCGATCGGGAAGACGCTGAGCAGAGGGCACCGTCGCGTAAAACAACGTGAGTCCGCGGAAACTGCAGGACGGTGCTTCAGGCCGGATTCGAACCGGTGATGCCATTCTTAACGTGCTATGTAGGACAGCGCTGCCTTTCCCATGTGTGCTACGGAGACGCTGATGTAGTGCTCATTATACATGATTAGAGTCTCGTGACTGCCGGCTACTGCGTGCGTGCGTGCGTAGGTCAAAGTCCGCTGATCGAGGCATTCCCCTATTTTGTAAAATTATTTTTTACTCCTCTGGGTGTTGCAATGGATATCATTGATTCATATGATTGCCCTCAGTAAAAAAACACAAGAAACAGGACACAAACAGTTACAAACACTCAGGTTCTCTGCTTCATAAGATGTCCGGGCGATCGGGAAGACGCTGAGCAGAGGGCACCGTCGCGTAAAACAACGTGAGTCCGCGGAAACTGCCGGACGGTGCTTCAGGCCGGAATCGAACCGGCGATGCCATTCTTAAAGTGCTATGTAGCACAGCGCTGCCTTTCCCATGTGTGCTACGGAGACGCTGATTAATGCAGTGCTCATTATACATGATTAGAGTCTCGTGACTGCCGGCTACTGCGTGCGTGCGTGCGTAGGTCTAAGTCCGCTGATCGCGGCATTCCCCTATTTTGTAAAATTATTTTTTACTCCTCTGGGTGTTGCAATGGATATCAATGATTCATATGATTGCCCTCAGTAAAAAAACACAAGAAACAGGACGCAAACAGTTACAAACACTCAGGTTCTCTGTTTCATAAGATGTCGCGGGCGATCGGGAAGACGCTGAGCAGAGGGCACCGTCGCGTAAAACAACGTGAGACAGCGGAATCGGCCGGATTCGAACCGGCGATGCCATTCTTAAAGTGCTATATGTAGCACAGCGCTGCCTTTCCCATGTGTGCTACGGAGACGCTGATTAATGCAGTGCTCAGTATACATGATTAGAGTCTCGTGACTGCCGGCTACTGCGTGCGTGCGTGCGTAGGTCAAAGTCCGCTGATCGCGGCATTCCCCTATTTTGTAAAATTATTTTTTACTCCTCTGGGTGTTGCAATAGATATTAATGATTCATAGGATTGCCCTCAGTAAAAAAACACAAGAAACAGGAAGCAGACAGTTACAAACACTCAGGTTCTCTGCTTCATAAGATGTCGCGGGCGATCGGGAAGACGCTGAGCAGAGGGCACCGTCGCGTAAAACAACGTGAGTCCGCGGAATCGGCCGGCCGGTGCTTCAGGACGGATTCGAACCGGCGATGCCATTCTTAAAGAGCTATGTAGCACAGCGCTGCCTTTCCCATGTGTGCTACGGAGAAGCTGATTAATGCAGTGCTCATTATACATGATTAGAGTCTCGTGACTGCCGGCTACTGCGTGCGTGCGTGCGTAGGTCAAAGTCCGCTGATCGCGGCATTCCCCTATTTTGTAAAATTATTTTTTACTCCTCTGGGTGTTGCAATGGATATCAATGATTCATATGATTGCCCTCAGTAAAAAAACACAAGAAACAGGACGCAGACAGTTACAAACACTCAGGTTCTCTGCTTCATAAGATGTCGCGGGTGATCGGGAAGACGCTGAGCAGAGGGCACCGTCGCGTAAAACAACGTGAGTCCGCGGAATCGGCCGGACGGTGCTTCAGGCCGGATTTGAACCGGCGATGCCATTCTTAAAGTGCTATGTAGCACAGCGCTGCCTTTCCCATGTGTGCTACGGAGAAGCTGATTAATGCAGTGCTCATTATACATGATTAGAGTCTCGTGACTGCCGGCTACTGCGTGCGTGCGTAGGTCAAAGTCCGCTGATCGCGGCATTCCCCTATTTTGTAAAATTATTTTTTACTCCTCTGGGTGTTGCAATGGATATCAATGATTCATATGATTGCCCTCAGTAAAAAAACACAAGAAACAGGACGCAAACACTCAGGTTCTCTGCTTCATAAGATGTCGCGGGCGATCGGGAAAACGCTGAGCAGAGGGCACCGTCGCGTAAAACAACGTGAGTCCGCGGAAACTGCCGGACGGTGCTTCAGGCCGGATTCGAACCGGCGATGCCATTCTTAACGTGCAATGTCGGACAGCGCTGCCTTTCCCATGTGTGCTACGGAGACGCTGATTAATGCAGTGCTCATTATACATGATTAGAGTCTCGTGACTGCCGGCTACTGCGTGCGTGCGTGCGTAGGTCAAAGTCCGCTGATCGCGGCATTCCCCTATTATGTAAAATTATTTTTTACTCCTCTGGGTGTTGCAATGGATATCAATGATTCATATGATTGCCCTCAGTAAAAAAAACACAAGAAACAGGACGCAATCAGTTACAAACACTCAGGTTCTCTGCTTCATAAGATGTCGCGGGCGATCGGGAAGACGCTGAGCAGAGGGCACCGTCGCGTAAAACAACGTGAGTCCGCGGAAACTGCAGGACGGTGCTTCAGGCCGGATTCGAACCGGTGATGCCATTCTTAACGTGCTATGTAGGACAGCGCTGCCTTTCCCATGTGTGCTACGGAGACGCTGATGTAGTGCTCATTATACATGATTAGAGTCTCGTGACTGCCGGCTACTGCGTGCGTGCGTGCGTAGGTCAAAGTCCGCTGATCGAGGCATTCCCCTATTTTGTAAAATTATTTTTTACTCCTCTGGGTGTTGCAATGGATATCATTGATTCATATGATTGCCCTCAGTAAAAAAACACAAGAAACAGGACACAAACAGTTACAAACACTCAGGTTCTCTGCTTCATAAGATGTCGCGGGCGATCGGGAAGACGCTGAGCAGAGGGCACCGTCGCGTAAAACAACGTGAGTCCGCGGAAACTGCAGGACGGTGCTTCAGGCCGGATTCGAACCGGTGATGCCATTCTTAACGTGCTATGTAGGACAGCGCTGCCTTTCCCATGTGTGCTACGGAGACGCTGATGTAGTGCTCATTATACATGATTAGAGTCTCGTGACTGCCGGCTACTGCGTGCGTGCGTGCGTAGGTCAAAGTCCGCTGATCGAGGCATTCCCCTATTTTGTAAAATTATTTTTTACTCCTCTGGGTGTTGCAATGGATATCATTGATTCATATGATTGCCCTCAGTAAAAAAACACAAGAAACAGGACACAAACAGTTACAAACACTCAGGTTCTCTGCTTCATAAGATGTCCGGGCGATCGGGAAGACGCTGAGCAGAGGGCACCGTCGCGTAAAACAACGTGAGTCCGCGGAAACTGCCGGACGGTGCTTCAGGCCGGAATCGAACCGGCGATGCCATTCTTAAAGTGCTATGTAGCACAGCGCTGCCTTTCCCATGTGTGCTACGGAGACGCTGATTAATGCAGTGCTCATTATACATGATTAGAGTCTCGTGACTGCCGGCTACTGCGTGCGTGCGTGCGTAGGTCTAAGTCCGCTGATCGCGGCATTCCCCTATTTTGTAAAATTATTTTTTACTCCTCTGGGTGTTGCAATGGATATCAATGATTCATATGATTGCCCTCAGTAAAAAAACACAAGAAACAGGACGCAAACAGTTACAAACACTCAGGTTCTCTGTTTCATAAGATGTCGCGGGCGATCGGGAAGACGCTGAGCAGAGGGCACCGTCGCGTAAAACAACGTGAGACAGCGGAATCGGCCGGATTCGAACCGGCGATGCCATTCTTAAAGTGCTATATGTAGCACAGCGCTGCCTTTCCCATGTGTGCTACGGAGACGCTGATTAATGCAGTGCTCAGTATACATGATTAGAGTCTCGTGACTGCCGGCTACTGCGTGCGTGCGTGCGTAGGTCAAAGTCCGCTGATCGCGGCATTCCCCTATTATGTAAAATTATTTTTTACTCCTCTGGGTGTTGCAATGGATATCAATGATTCATATGATTGCCCTCAGTAAAAAAAACACAAGAAACAGGACGCAATCAGTTACAAACACTCAGGTTCTCTGCTTCATAAGATGTCGCGGGCGATCGGGAAGACGCTGAGCAGAGGGCACCGTCGCGTAAAACAACGTGAGACAGCGGCCGATTCGGACGGTGCTTCAGGCCGGATTCGAACCGGCGACGCCATTCTTAAAGTGCTATGTAGCACAGCGCTGACTTTTACCATGTGTGCTACGGAGACGCTGATTAATGCAGTGCTCATTATACATGATTAGAGTCTCGTGACTGCCGGCTACTGCGTGCGTGCGTAGGTCAAAGTCCACTGATCGCGGCATTCCCCTATTTTGTAAAATTATTTTTTACTCCTCTAGGTGTTGCAATGGATATCAATGATTCATATGATTGCCCTCAGTAAAAAAATACAAGAAACAGGACGCAATCAGTTACAAACACTCAGGTTCTCTGCTTCATAAGATGTCGCAGGCGATCGGGAAGACGCTGAGCAGAGGGCACCATCGCGTAAAACAACGTGCGTCGGCGAAATCGGCCGGACGGTGATTCATGCCGGATTCGAACCAGCGATGCTATTCTTAAAGTGCTATGTAGCACAGCGCTGCCTTTCCCATGTGTGCTACGGAGACGCTGATTAATACAGTGCTCATTATACATGATTAGAGTCTCGTGACTGCCGGCTACTGCGTGCGTGCGTGCGTAGGTCAAAGTCCGCTGATCGCGGCATTCCCCTATTTTGTAAAATTATTTTTTACTCCTCTGGGTGTTGCAATGGATATTAATGATTCATAGGATTGCCCTCAGTAAAAAAACACAAGAAACAGGACGCAGACAGTTACAAACACTCAGGTTCTCTGCTTCATAAGATGTCGCGGGCGATCGGGAAGACGCTGAGCAGAGGGCACCGTCACGTAAAACTACGTGAGTCCGCGGAATTGGCCGGACGGTGCTTCAGGACGGATTCGAACCGGCGATGCCATTCTTAAAGTGCTATGTAGCACAGCGCTGCCTTTCCCATGTGTGCTACGGAGAAGCTGATTAATGCAGTGCTCATTATACATGATTAGAGTCTCGTGACTGCCGGCTACTGCGTGCGTGCGTGCGTAGGTCAAAGTCCGCTGATCGCGGCATTCCCCTATTTTGTAAAATTATTTTTTACTCCTCTGGGTGTTGCAATGGATATCAATGATTCATATGATTGCCCTCAGTAAAAAAACACAAGAAACAGGACGCAGACAGTTACAAACACTCAGGTTCTCTGCTTCATAAGATGTCGCGGGTGATCGGGAAGACGCTGAGCAGAGGGCACCGTCGCGTAAAACAACGTGAGTCCGCGGAATCGGCCGGACGGTGCTTCAGGCCGGATTTGAACCGGCGATGCCATTCTTAAAGTGCTATGTAGCACAGCGCTGCCTTTCCCATGTGTGCTACGGAGAAGCTGATTAATGCAGTGCTCATTATACATGATTAGAGTCTCGTGACTGCCGGCTACTGCGTGCGTGCGTAGGTCAAAGTCCGCTGATCGCGGCATTCCCCTATTTTGTAAAATTATTTTTTACTCCTCTGGGTGTTGCAATGGATATCAATGATTCATATGATTGCCCTCAGTAAAAAAACACAAGAAACAGGACGCAAACACTCAGGTTCTCTGCTTCATAAGATGTCGCGGGCGATCGGGAAAACGCTGAGCAGAGGGCACCGTCGCGTAAAACAACGTGAGTCCGCGGAAACTGCCGGACGGTGCTTCAGGCCGGATTCGAACCGGCGATGCCATTCTTAACGTGCAATGTCGGACAGCGCTGCCTTTCCCATGTGTGCTACGGAGACGCTGATTAATGCAGTGCTCATTATACATGATTAGAGTCTCGTGACTGCCGGCTACTGCGTGCGTGCGTGCGTAGGTCAAAGTCCGCTGATCGCGGCATTCCCCTATTATGTAAAATTATTTTTTACTCCTCTGGGTGTTGCAATGGATATCAATGATTCATATGATTGCCCTCAGTAAAAAAAACACAAGAAACAGGACGCAATCAGTTACAAACACTCAGGTTCTCTGCTTCATAAGATGTCGCGGGCGATCGGGAAGACGCTGAGCAGAGGGCACCGTCGCGTAAAACAACGTGAGTCCGCAGAAACTGCAGGACGGTGCTTCAGGCCGGATTCGAACCGGTGATGCCATTCTTAACGTGCTATGTAGGACAGCGCTGCCTTTCCCATGTGTGCTACGGAGACGCTGATGTAGTGCTCATTATACATGATTAGAGTCTCGTGACTGCCGGCTACTGCGTGCGTGCGTGCGTAGGTCAAAGTCCGCTGATCGAGGCATTCCCCTATTTTGTAAAATTATTTTTTACTCCTCTGGGTGTTGCAATGGATATCATTGATTCATATGATTGCCCTCAGTAAAAAAACACAAGAAACAGGACACAAACAGTTACAAACACTCAGGTTCTCTGCTTCATAAGATGTCCGGGCGATCGGGAAGACGCTGAGCAGAGGGCACCGTCGCGTAAAACAACGTGAGTCCGCGGAAACTGCCGGACGGTGCTTCAGGCCGGAATCGAACCGGCGATGCCATTCTTAAAGTGCTATGTAGCACAGCGCTGCCTTTCCCATGTGTGCTACGGAGACGCTGATTAATGCAGTGCTCATTATACATGATTAGAGTCTCGTGACTGCCGGCTACTGCGTGCGTGCGTGCGTAGGTCTAAGTCCGCTGATCGCGGCATTCCCCTATTTTGTAAAATTATTTTTTACTCCTCTGGGTGTTGCAATGGATATCAATGATTCATATGATTGCCCTCAGTAAAAAAACACAAGAAACAGGACGCAAACAGTTACAAACACTCAGGTTCTCTGTTTCATAAGATGTCGCGGGCGATCGGGAAGACGCTGAGCAGAGGGCACCGTCGCGTAAAACAACGTGAGACAGCGGAATCGGCCGGATTCGAACCGGCGATGCCATTCTTAAAGTGCTATGTAGCACAGCGCTGCCTTTCCCATGTGTGCTACGGAGACGCTGATTAATGCAGTGCTCAGTATACATGATTAGAGTCTCGTGACTGCCGGCTACTGCGTGCGTGCGTGCGTAGGTCAAAGTCCGCTGATCGCGGCATTCCCCTATTATGTAAAATTATTTTTTACTCCTCTGGGTGTTGCAATGGATATCAATGATTCATATGATTGCCCTCAGTAAAAAAAACACAAGAAACAGGACGCAATCAGTTACAAACACTCAGGTTCTCTGCTTCATAAGATGTCGCGGGCGATCGGGAAGACGCTGAGCAGAGGGCACCGTCGCGTAAAACAACGTGAGTCCGCGGAAACTGCCGGACGGTGCTTCAGGCCGGAATCGAACCGGCGATGCCATTCTTAAAGTGCTATGTAGCACAGCGCTGCCTTTCCCATGTGTGCTACGGAGACGCTGATTAATGCAGTGCTCATTATACATGATTAGAGTCTCGTGACTGCCGGCTACTGCGTGCGTGCATAGGTCAAAGTCCGCTGATCGCGGCATTCCCCTATTTTGTAAAATTATTTTTTACTCCTCTGGGTGTTGCAATGGATATCAATGATTCATATGATTGCCCTCAGTAAAAAAACACAAGAAACAGGACGCAAACAGTTACAAACACTCAGGTTCTCTGCTTCATAAGATGTCGCAGGCGATCGGGAAGACGCTGAGCAGAGGGCACCGTCGCGTAAAACAACGTGAGACAGCGGCCGATTCGGACGGTGCTTCAGGCCGGATTCGAACCGGCGACGCCATTCTTAAAGTGCTATGTAGCACAGCGCTGACTTTTACCATGTGTGCTACGGAGACGCTGATTAATGCAGTGCTCATTATACATGATTAGAGTCTCGTGACTGCCGGCTACTGCGTGCGTGCGTAGGTCAAAGTCCACTGATCGCGGCATTCCCCTATTTTGTAAAATTATTTTTTACTCCTCTAGGTGTTGCAATGGATATCAATGATTCATATGATTGCCCTCAGTAAAAAAATACAAGAAACAGGACGCAATCAGTTACAAACACTCAGGTTCTCTGCTTCATAAGATGTCGCAGGCGATCGGGAAGACGCTGAGCAGAGGGCACCATCGCGTAAAACAACGTGCGTCGGCGAAATCGGCCGGACGGTGATTCATGCCGGATTCGAACCAGCGATGCTATTCTTAAAGTGCTATGTAGCACAGCGCTGCCTTTCCCATGTGTGCTACGGAGACGCTGATTAATACAGTGCTCATTATACATGATTAGAGTCTCGTGACTGCCGGCTACTGCGTGCGTGTGTGCGTAGGTCAAAGTCCGCTGATCGCGGCATTCCCCTATTTTGTAAAATTATTTTTTACTCCTCTGGGTGTTGCAATGGATATTAATGATTCATAGGATTGCCCTCAGTAAAAAAACACAAGAAACAGGACGCAGACAGTTACAAACACTCAGGTTCTCTGCTTCATAAGATGTCGCGGGCGATCGGGAAGACGCTGAGCAGAGGGCACCGTCGCGTAAAACAACGTGAGTCCGCGGAATCGGCCGGCCGGTGCTTCAGGACGGATTCGAACCGGCGATGCCATTCTTAAAGAGCTATGTAGCACAGCGCTGCCTTTCCCATGTGTGCTACGGAGAAGCTGATTAATGCAGTGCTCATTATACATGATTAGAGTCTCGTGACTGCCGGCTACTGCGTGCGTGCGTGCGTAGGTCAAAGTCCGCTGATCGCGGCATTCCCCTATTTTGTAAAATTATTTTTTACTCCTCTGGGTGTTGCAATGGATATCAATGATTCATATGATTGCCCTCAGTAAAAAAACACAAGAAACAGGACGCAGACAGTTACAAACACTCAGGTTCTCTGCTTCATAAGATGTCGCGGGTGATCGGGAAGACGCTGAGCAGAGGGCACCGTCGCGTAAAACAACGTGAGTCCGCGGAATCGGCCGGACGGTGCTTCAGGCCGGATTTGAACCGGCGATGCCATTCTTAAAGTGCTATGTAGCACAGCGCTGCCTTTCCCATGTGTGCTACGGAGAAGCTGATTAATGCAGTGCTCATTATACATGATTAGAGTCTCGTGACTGCCGGCTACTGCGTGCGTGCGTAGGTCAAAGTCCGCTGATCGCGGCATTCCCCTATTTTGTAAAATTATTTTTTACTCCTCTGGGTGTTGCAATGGATATCAATGATTCATATGATTGCCCTCAGTAAAAAAACACAAGAAACAGGACGCAAACACTCAGGTTCTCTGCTTCATAAGATGTCGCGGGCGATCGGGAAAACGCTGAGCAGAGGGCACCGTCGCGTAAAACAACGTGAGTCCGCGGAAACTGCCGGACGGTGCTTCAGGCCGGATTCGAACCGGCGATGCCATTCTTAACGTGCAATGTCGGACAGCGCTGCCTTTCCCATGTGTGCTACGGAGACGCTGATTAATGCAGTGCTCATTATACATGATTAGAGTCTCGTGACTGCCGGCTACTGCGTGCGTGCGTGCGTAGGTCAAAGTCCGCTGATCGCGGCATTCCCCTATTATGTAAAATTATTTTTTACTCCTCTGGGTGTTGCAATGGATATCAATGATTCATATGATTGCCCTCAGTAAAAAAAACACAAGAAACAGGACGCAATCAGTTACAAACACTCAGGTTCTCTGCTTCATAAGATGTCGCGGGCGATCGGGAAGACGCTGAGCAGAGGGCACCGTCGCGTAAAACAACGTGAGTCCGCGGAAACTGCAGGACGGTGCTTCAGGCCGGATTCGAACCGGTGATGCCATTCTTAACGTGCTATGTAGGACAGCGCTGCCTTTCCCATGTGTGCTACGGAGACGCTGATGTAGTGCTCATTATACATGATTAGAGTCTCGTGACTGCCGGCTACTGCGTGCGTGCGTGCGTAGGTCAAAGTCCGCTGATCGAGGCATTCCCCTATTTTGTAAAATTATTTTTTACTCCTCTGGGTGTTGCAATGGATATCATTGATTCATATGATTGCCCTCAGTAAAAAAACACAAGAAACAGGACACAAACAGTTACAAACACTCAGGTTCTCTGCTTCATAAGATGTCCGGGCGATCGGGAAGACGCTGAGCAGAGGGCACCGTCGCGTAAAACAACGTGAGTCCGCGGAAACTGCCGGACGGTGCTTCAGGCCGGAATCGAACCGGCGATGCCATTCTTAAAGTGCTATGTAGCACAGCGCTGCCTTTCCCATGTGTGCTACGGAGACGCTGATTAATGCAGTGCTCATTATACATGATTAGAGTCTCGTGACTGCCGGCTACTGCGTGCGTGCGTGCGTAGGTCTAAGTCCGCTGATCGCGGCATTCCCCTATTTTGTAAAATTATTTTTTACTCCTCTGGGTGTTGCAATGGATATCAATGATTCATATGATTGCCCTCAGTAAAAAAACACAAGAAACAGGACGCAAACAGTTACAAACACTCAGGTTCTCTGTTTCATAAGATGTCGCGGGCGATCGGGAAGACGCTGAGCAGAGGGCACCGTCGCGTAAAACAACGTGAGACAGCGGAATCGGCCGGATTCGAACCGGCGATGCCATTCTTAAAGTGCTATGTAGCACAGCGCTGCCTTTCCCATGTGTGCTACGGAGACGCTGATTAATGCAGTGCTCAGTATACATGATTAGAGTCTCGTGACTGCCGGCTACTGCGTGCGTGCGTGCGTAGGTCAAAGTCCGCTGATCGCGGCATTCCCCTATTATGTAAAATTATTTTTTACTCCTCTGGGTGTTGCAATGGATATCAATGATTCATATGATTGCCCTCAGTAAAAAAAACACAAGAAACAGGACGCAATCAGTTACAAACACTCAGGTTCTCTGCTTCATAAGATGTCGCGGGCGATCGGGAAGACGCTGAGCAGAGGGCACCGTCGCGTAAAACAACGTGAGTCCGCGGAAACTGCCGGACGGTGCTTCAGGCCGGAATCGAACCGGCGATGCCATTCTTAAAGTGCTATGTAGCACAGCGCTGCCTTTCCCATGTGTGCTACGGAGACGCTGATTAATGCAGTGCTCATTATACATGATTAGAGTCTCGTGACTGCCGGCTACTGCGTGCGTGCATAGGTCAAAGTCCGCTGATCGCGGCATTCCCCTATTTTGTAAAATTATTTTTTACTCCTCTGGGTGTTGCAATGGATATCAATGATTCATATGATTGCCCTCAGTAAAAAAACACAAGAAACAGGACGCAAACAGTTACAAACACTCAGGTTCTCTGCTTCATAAGATGTCGCAGGCGATCGGGAAGACGCTGAGCAGAGGGCACCGTCGCGTAAAACAACGTGAGACAGCGGCCGATTCGGACGGTGCTTCAGGCCGGATTCGAACCGGCGACGCCATTCTTAAAGTGCTATGTAGCACAGCGCTGACTTTTACCATGTGTGCTACGGAGACGCTGATTAATGCAGTGCTCATTATACATGATTAGAGTCTCGTGACTGCCGGCTACTGCGTGCGTGCGTAGGTCAAAGTCCACTGATCGCGGCATTCCCCTATTTTGTAAAATTATTTTTTACTCCTCTAGGTGTTGCAATGGATATCAATGATTCATATGATTGCCCTCAGTAAAAAAATACAAGAAACAGGACGCAATCAGTTACAAACACTCAGGTTCTCTGCTTCATAAGATGTCGCAGGCGATCGGGAAGACGCTGAGCAGAGGGCACCATCGCGTAAAACAACGTGCGTCGGCGAAATCGGCCGGACGGTGATTCATGCCGGATTCGAACCAGCGATGCTATTCTTAAAGTGCTATGTAGCACAGCGCTGCCTTTCCCATGTGTGCTACGGAGACGCTGATTAATACAGTGCTCATTATACATGATTAGAGTCTCGTGACTGCCGGCTACTGCGTGCGTGTGTGCGTAGGTCAAAGTCCGCTGATCGCGGCATTCCCCTATTTTGTAAAATTATTTTTTACTCCTCTGGGTGTTGCAATGGATATTAATGATTCATAGGATTGCCCTCAGTAAAAAAACACAAGAAACAGGACGCAGACAGTTACAAACACTCAGGTTCTCTGCTTCATAAGATGTCGCGGGCGATCGGGAAGACGCTGAGCAGAGGGCACCGTCGCGTAAAACAACGTGAGTCCGCGGAATCGGCCGGCCGGTGCTTCAGGACGGATTCGAACCGGCGATGCCATTCTTAAAGAGCTATGTAGCACAGCGCTGCCTTTCCCATGTGTGCTACGGAGAAGCTGATTAATGCAGTGCTCATTATACATGATTAGAGTCTCGTGACTGCCGGCTACTGCGTGCGTGCGTGCGTAGGTCAAAGTCCGCTGATCGCGGCATTCCCCTATTTTGTAAAATTATTTTTTACTCCTCTGGGTGTTGCAATGGATATCAATGATTCATATGATTGCCCTCAGTAAAAAAACACAAGAAACAGGACGCAGACAGTTACAAACACTCAGGTTCTCTGCTTCATAAGATGTCGCGGGTGATCGGGAAGACGCTGAGCAGAGGGCACCGTCGCGTAAAACAACGTGAGTCCGCGGAATCGGCCGGACGGTGCTTCAGGCCGGATTTGAACCGGCGATGCCATTCTTAAAGTGCTATGTAGCACAGCGCTGCCTTTCCCATGTGTGCTACGGAGAAGCTGATTAATGCAGTGCTCATTATACATGATTAGAGTCTCGTGACTGCCGGCTACTGCGTGCGTGCGTAGGTCAAAGTCCGCTGATCGCGGCATTCCCCTATTTTGTAAAATTATTTTTTACTCCTCTGGGTGTTGCAATGGATATCAATGATTCATATGATTGCCCTCAGTAAAAAAACACAAGAAACAGGACGCAAACAGTTACAAACACTCAGGTTCTCTGCTTCATAAGATGTCGCAGGCGATCGGGAAGACGCTGAGCAGAGGGCACCGTCGCGTAAAACAACGTGAGACAGCGGCCGATTCGGACGGTGCTTCAGGCCGGATTCGAACCGGCGACGCCATTCTTAAAGTGCTATGTAGCACAGCGCTGACTTTTACCATGTGTGCTACGGAGACGCTGATTAATGCAGTGCTCATTATACATGATTAGAGTCTCGTGACTGCCGGCTACTGCGTGCGTGCGTAGGTCAAAGTCCACTGATCGCGGCATTCCCCTATTTTGTAAAATTATTTTTTACTCCTCTAGGTGTTGCAATGGATATCAATGATTCATATGATTGCCCTCAGTAAAAAAATACAAGAAACAGGACGCAATCAGTTACAAACACTCAGGTTCTCTGCTTCATAAGATGTCGCAGGCGATCGGGAAGACGCTGAGCAGAGGGCACCATCGCGTAAAACAACGTGCGTCGGCGAAATCGGCCGGACGGTGATTCATGCCGGATTCGAACCAGCGATGCTATTCTTAAAGTGCTATGTAGCACAGCGCTGCCTTTCCCATGTGTGCTACGGAGACGCTGATTAATACAGTGCTCATTATACATGATTAGAGTCTCGTGACTGCCGGCTACTGCGTGCGTGTGTGCGTAGGTCAAAGTCCGCTGATCGCGGCATTCCCCTATTTTGTAAAATTATTTTTTACTCCTCTGGGTGTTGCAATGGATATTAATGATTCATAGGATTGCCCTCAGTAAAAAAACACAAGAAACAGGACGCAGACAGTTACAAACACTCAGGTTCTCTGCTTCATAAGATGTCGCGGGCGATCGGGAAGACGCTGAGCAGAGGGCACCGTCGCGTAAAACAACGTGAGTCCGCGGAATCGGCCGGCCGGTGCTTCAGGACGGATTCGAACCGGCGATGCCATTCTTAAAGAGCTATGTAGCACAGCGCTGCCTTTCCCATGTGTGCTACGGAGAAGCTGATTAATGCAGTGCTCATTATACATGATTAGAGTCTCGTGACTGCCGGCTACTGCGTGCGTGCGTGCGTAGGTCAAAGTCCGCTGATCGCGGCATTCCCCTATTTTGTAAAATTATTTTTTACTCCTCTGGGTGTTGCAATGGATATCAATGATTCATATGATTGCCCTCAGTAAAAAAACACAAGAAACAGGACGCAGACAGTTACAAACACTCAGGTTCTCTGCTTCATAAGATGTCGCGGGTGATCGGGAAGACGCTGAGCAGAGGGCACCGTCGCGTAAAACAACGTGAGTCCGCGGAATCGGCCGGACGGTGCTTCAGGCCGGATTTGAACCGGCGATGCCATTCTTAAAGTGCTATGTAGCACAGCGCTGCCTTTCCCATGTGTGCTACGGAGAAGCTGATTAATGCAGTGCTCATTATACATGATTAGAGTCTCGTGACTGCCGGCTACTGCGTGCGTGCGTAGGTCAAAGTCCGCTGATCGCGGCATTCCCCTATTTTGTAAAATTATTTTTTACTCCTCTGGGTGTTGCAATGGATATCAATGATTCATATGATTGCCCTCAGTAAAAAAACACAAGAAACAGGACGCAAACACTCAGGTTCTCTGCTTCATAAGATGTCGCGGGCGATCGGGAAAACGCTGAGCAGAGGGCACCGTCGCGTAAAACAACGTGAGTCCGCGGAAACTGCCGGACGGTGCTTCAGGCCGGATTCGAACCGGCGATGCCATTCTTAACGTGCAATGTCGGACAGCGCTGCCTTTCCCATGTGTGCTACGGAGACGCTGATTAATGCAGTGCTCATTATACATGATTAGAGTCTCGTGACTGCCGGCTACTGCGTGCGTGCGTGCGTAGGTCAAAGTCCGCTGATCGCGGCATTCCCCTATTATGTAAAATTATTTTTTACTCCTCTGGGTGTTGCAATGGATATCAATGATTCATATGATTGCCCTCAGTAAAAAAAACACAAGAAACAGGACGCAATCAGTTACAAACACTCAGGTTCTCTGCTTCATAAGATGTCGCGGGCGATCGGGAAGACGCTGAGCAGAGGGCACCGTCGCGTAAAACAACGTGAGTCCGCGGAAACTGCAGGACGGTGCTTCAGGCCGGATTCGAACCGGTGATGCCATTCTTAACGTGCTATGTAGGACAGCGCTGCCTTTCCCATGTGTGCTACGGAGACGCTGATGTAGTGCTCATTATACATGATTAGAGTCTCGTGACTGCCGGCTACTGCGTGCGTGCGTGCGTAGGTCAAAGTCCGCTGATCGAGGCATTCCCCTATTTTGTAAAATTATTTTTTACTCCTCTGGGTGTTGCAATGGATATCAATGATTCATATGATTGCCCTCAGTAAAAAAACACAAGAAACAGGACGCAAACAGTTACAAACACTCAGGTTCTCTGCTTCATAAGATGTCGCGGGCGATCGGGAAGACGCTGAGCAGAGGGCACCGTCGCGTATAACAACGTGAGTCCGCGGAAACTGCCGGACGGTGCTTCAGGCCGGATTCGAACCGGCGATGCCATTCTTAAAGTGCTATGTAGCACAGCGCTGCCTTTCCCATGTGTGCTACGGAGACGCTGATTAATGCAGTGCTCATTATACATTATTAGAGTCTCGTGACTGCCGGCTACTGCGTGCGTGCGTGCGTAGCTCAAAGTCCGCTGATCGCGGCATTCCCCTATTTTGTAAAATTATTTTTTACTCCTCTGGGTGTTGCAATGGATATCAATGATTCATATGATTGCCCTCAGTAAAAAAACACAAGAAACAGGACGCAAACAGTTACAAACACTCAGGTTCTCTGCTTCATAAGATGTCGCGGGCGATCGGGAAGACGCTGAGCAGAGGGCACCGTCGCGTAAAACAACGTGAGACCGCGGAATCGGCCGGACGGTGCTTCAGGCCGGATTTGAACCGGCGATGCCATTCTTAAAGTGCTATGTAGCACAGCGCTGCCTTTCCCATGTGTGCTACGGAGAAGCTGATTAATGCAGTGCTCATTATACATGATTAGAGTCTCGTGACTGCCGGCTACTGCGTGCGTGCGTAGGTCAAAGTCCGCTGATCGCGGCATTCCCCTATTTTGTAAAATTATTTTTTACTCCTCTGGGTGTTGCAATGGATATCAATGATTCATATGATTGCCCTCAGTAAAAAAACACAAGAAACAGGACGCAAACACTCAGGTTCTCTGCTTCATAAGATGTCGCGGGCGATCGGGAAAACGCTGAGCAGAGGGCACCGTCGCGTAAAACAACGTGAGTCCGCGGAAACTGCCGGACGGTGCTTCAGGCCGGATTCGAACCGGCGATGCCATTCTTAACGTGCAATGTCGGACAGCGCTGCCTTTCCCATGTGTGCTACGGAGACGCTGATTAATGCAGTGCTCATTATACATGATTAGAGTCTCGTGACTGCCGGCTACTGCGTGCGTGCGTGCGTAGGTCAAAGTCCGCTGATCGCGGCATTCCCCTATTATGTAAAATTATTTTTTACTCCTCTGGGTGTTGCAATGGATATCAATGATTCATATGATTGCCCTCAGTAAAAAAAACACAAGAAACAGGACGCAATCAGTTACAAACACTCAGGTTCTCTGCTTCATAAGATGTCGCGGGCGATCGGGAAGACGCTGAGCAGAGGGCACCGTCGCGTAAAACAACGTGAGTCCTCGGAAACTGCAGGACGGTGCTTCAGGCCGGATTCGAACCGGTGATGCCATTCTTAACGTGCTATGTAGGACAGCGCTGCCTTTCCCATGTGTGCTACGGAGACGCTGATGTAGTGCTCATTATACATGATTAGAGTCTCGTGACTGCCGGCTACTGCGTGCGTGCGTGCGTAGGTCAAAGTCCGCTGATCGAGGCATTCCCCTATTTTGTAAAATTATTTTTTACTCCTCTGGGTGTTGCAATGGATATCATTGATTCATATGATTGCCCTCAGTAAAAAAACACAAGAAACAGGACACAAACAGTTACAAACACTCAGGTTCTCTGCTTCATAAGATGTCCGGGCGATCGGGAAGACGCTGAGCAGAGGGCACCGTCGCGTAAAACAACGTGAGTCCGCGGAAACTGCCGGACGGTGCTTCAGGCCGGAATCGAACCGGCGATGCCATTCTTAAAGTGCTATGTAGCACAGCGCTGCCTTTCCCATGTGTGCTACGGAGACGCTGATTAATGCAGTGCTCATTATACATGATTAGAGTCTCGTGACTGCCGGCTACTGCGTGCGTGCGTGCGTAGGTCTAAGTCCGCTGATCGCGGCATTCCCCTATTTTGTAAAATTATTTTTTACTCCTCTGGGTGTTGCAATGGATATCAATGATTCATATGATTGCCCTCAGTAAAAAAACACAAGAAACAGGACGCAAACAGTTACAAACACTCAGGTTCTCTGTTTCATAAGATGTCGCGGGCGATCGGGAAGACGCTGAGCAGAGGGCACCGTCGCGTAAAACAACGTGAGACAGCGGAATCGGCCGGATTCGAACCGGCGATGCCATTCTTAAAGTGCTATGTAGCACAGCGCTGCCTTTCCCATGTGTGCTACGGAGACGCTGATTAATGCAGTGCTCAGTATACATGATTAGAGTCTCGTGACTGCCGGCTACTGCGTGCGTGCGTGCGTAGGTCAAAGTCCGCTGATCGCGGCATTCCCCTATTATGTAAAATTATTTTTTACTCCTCTGGGTGTTGCAATGGATATCAATGATTCATATGATTGCCCTCAGTAAAAAAAACACAAGAAACAGGACGCAATCAGTTACAAACACTCAGGTTCTCTGCTTCATAAGATGTCGCGGGCGATCGGGAAGACGCTGAGCAGAGGGCACCGTCGCGTAAAACAACGTGAGTCCGCGGAAACTGCCGGACGGTGCTTCAGGCCGGAATCGAACCGGCGATGCCATTCTTAAAGTGCTATGTAGCACAGCGCTGCCTTTCCCATGTGTGCTACGGAGACGCTGATTAATGCAGTGCTCATTATACATGATTAGAGTCTCGTGACTGCCGGCTACTGCGTGCGTGCATAGGTCAAAGTCCGCTGATCGCGGCATTCCCCTATTTTGTAAAATTATTTTTTACTCCTCTGGGTGTTGCAATGGATATCAATGATTCATATGATTGCCCTCAGTAAAAAAACACAAGAAACAGGACGCAAACAGTTACAAACACTCAGGTTCTCTGCTTCATAAGATGTCGCAGGCGATCGGGAAGACGCTGAGCAGAGGGCACCGTCGCGTAAAACAACGTGAGACAGCGGCCGATTCGGACGGTGCTTCAGGCCGGATTCGAACCGGCGACGCCATTCTTAAAGTGCTATGTAGCACAGCGCTGACTTTTACCATGTGTGCTACGGAGACGCTGATTAATGCAGTGCTCATTATACATGATTAGAGTCTCGTGACTGCCGGCTACTGCGTGCGTGCGTAGGTCAAAGTCCACTGATCGCGGCATTCCCCTATTTTGTAAAATTATTTTTTACTCCTCTAGGTGTTGCAATGGATATCAATGATTCATATGATTGCCCTCAGTAAAAAAATACAAGAAACAGGACGCAATCAGTTACAAACACTCAGGTTCTCTGCTTCATAAGATGTCGCAGGCGATCGGGAAGACGCTGAGCAGAGGGCACCATCGCGTAAAACAACGTGCGTCGGCGAAATCGGCCGGACGGTGATTCATGCCGGATTCGAACCAGCGATGCTATTCTTAAAGTGCTATGTAGCACAGCGCTGCCTTTCCCATGTGTGCTACGGAGACGCTGATTAATACAGTGCTCATTATACATGATTAGAGTCTCGTGACTGCCGGCTACTGCGTGCGTGTGTGCGTAGGTCAAAGTCCGCTGATCGCGGCATTCCCCTATTTTGTAAAATTATTTTTTACTCCTCTGGGTGTTGCAATGGATATTAATGATTCATAGGATTGCCCTCAGTAAAAAAACACAAGAAACAGGACGCAGACAGTTACAAACACTCAGGTTCTCTGCTTCATAAGATGTCGCGGGCGATCGGGAAGACGCTGAGCAGAGGGCACCGTCGCGTAAAACAACGTGAGTCCGCGGAATCGGCCGGCCGGTGCTTCAGGACGGATTCGAACCGGCGATGCCATTCTTAAAGAGCTATGTAGCACAGCGCTGCCTTTCCCATGTGTGCTACGGAGAAGCTGATTAATGCAGTGCTCATTATACATGATTAGAGTCTCGTGACTGCCGGCTACTGCGTGCGTGCGTGCGTAGGTCAAAGTCCGCTGATCGCGGCATTCCCCTATTTTGTAAAATTATTTTTTACTCCTCTGGGTGTTGCAATGGATATCAATGATTCATATGATTGCCCTCAGTAAAAAAACACAAGAAACAGGACGCAGACAGTTACAAACACTCAGGTTCTCTGCTTCATAAGATGTCGCGGGTGATCGGGAAGACGCTGAGCAGAGGGCACCGTCGCGTAAAACAACGTGAGTCCGCGGAATCGGCCGGACGGTGCTTCAGGCCGGATTTGAACCGGCGATGCCATTCTTAAAGTGCTATGTAGCACAGCGCTGCCTTTCCCATGTGTGCTACGGAGAAGCTGATTAATGCAGTGCTCATTATACATGATTAGAGTCTCGTGACTGCCGGCTACTGCGTGCGTGCGTAGGTCAAAGTCCGCTGATCGCGGCATTCCCCTATTTTGTAAAATTATTTTTTACTCCTCTGGGTGTTGCAATGGATATCAATGATTCATATGATTGCCCTCAGTAAAAAAACACAAGAAACAGGACGCAAACACTCAGGTTCTCTGCTTCATAAGATGTCGCGGGCGATCGGGAAAACGCTGAGCAGAGGGCACCGTCGCGTAAAACAACGTGAGTCCGCGGAAACTGCCGGACGGTGCTTCAGGCCGGATTCGAACCGGCGATGCCATTCTTAACGTGCAATGTCGGACAGCGCTGCCTTTCCCATGTGTGCTACGGAGACGCTGATTAATGCAGTGCTCATTATACATGATTAGAGTCTCGTGACTGCCGGCTACTGCGTGCGTGCGTGCGTAGGTCAAAGTCCGCTGATCGCGGCATTCCCCTATTATGTAAAATTATTTTTTACTCCTCTGGGTGTTGCAATGGATATCAATGATTCATATGATTGCCCTCAGTAAAAAAAACACAAGAAACAGGACGCAATCAGTTACAAACACTCAGGTTCTCTGCTTCATAAGATGTCGCGGGCGATCGGGAAGACGCTGAGCAGAGGGCACCGTCGCGTAAAACAACGTGAGTCCGCGGAAACTGCAGGACGGTGCTTCAGGCCGGATTCGAACCGGTGATGCCATTCTTAACGTGCTATGTAGGACAGCGCTGCCTTTCCCATGTGTGCTACGGAGACGCTGATGTAGTGCTCATTATACATGATTAGAGTCTCGTGACTGCCGGCTACTGCGTGCGTGCGTGCGTAGGTCAAAGTCCGCTGATCGAGGCATTCCCCTATTTTGTAAAATTATTTTTTACTCCTCTGGGTGTTGCAATGGATATCAATGATTCATATGATTGCCCTCAGTAAAAAAACACAAGAAACAGGACGCAAACAGTTACAAACACTCAGGTTCTCTGCTTCATAAGATGTCGCGGGCGATCGGGAAGACGCTGAGCAGAGGGCACCGTCGCGTATAACAACGTGAGTCCGCGGAAACTGCCGGACGGTGCTTCAGGCCGGATTCGAACCGGCGATGCCATTCTTAAAGTGCTATGTAGCACAGCGCTGCCTTTCCCATGTGTGCTACGGAGACGCTGATTAATGCAGTGCTCATTATACATTATTAGAGTCTCGTGACTGCCGGCTACTGCGTGCGTGCGTGCGTAGCTCAAAGTCCGCTGATCGCGGCATTCCCCTATTTTGTAAAATTATTTTTTACTCCTCTGGGTGTTGCAATGGATATCAATGATTCATATGATTGCCCTCAGTAAAAAAACACAAGAAACAGGACGCAAACAGTTACAAACACTCAGGTTCTCTGCTTCATAAGATGTCGCGGGCGATCGGGAAGACGCTGAGCAGAGGGCACCGTCGCGTAAAACAACGTGAGACCGCTGAAACAGCGGGAAGGTGCTTCAGGCCGGATTCGAACCTGCGATGACATTGTTAAAGTGCTATGTAGCACAGCGCTGCCTTTCCCATGTGTGCTACGGAGACGCTGATTAATGCAGTGCTCATTATACATGATTAGAGTCTCGTGACTGCCGGCTACTGCGTGCGTGCGTGCGTAGCTCAAAGTCCGCTGATCGCGGCATTCCCCTATTTTGTAAAATTATTTTTTACTCCTCTGGGTGTTGCAATGGATATCAATGATTCATATGATTGCCCTCAGTAAAAAAACACAAGAAACAGGACGCAAAGAGTTACAAACACTCAGGTTCTCTGCTTCATAAGATGTCGCGGCGATCGGGAAGACGCTGAGCAGAGGGCACCGTCGCGTATAACAACGTGAGTCCGCGGAAACTGCCGGACGGTGCTTCAGGCCGGATTCGAACCGGCGATGCCATTCTTAAAGTGCTATGTAGCACAGCGCTGCCTTTCCCATGTGTGCTACGGAGACGCTGATTAATGCAGTGCTCATTATACATTATTAGAGTCTCGTGACTGCCGGCTACTGCGTGCGTAGGTCAAAGTCCGCTGATCGCGGCATTCCCCTATTTTGTAAAATTATTTTTTACTCCTCTGGGTGTTGCAATGGATATCAATGATTCATATGATTGCCCTCAGTAAAAAAACACAAGAAACAGGACGCAAACAGTTACAAACACTCAGGTTCTCTGCTTCATAAGATGTCGCGGGCGATCGGGAAGACGCTGAGCAGAGGGCACCGTCGCGTAAAACAACGTGAGACCGCTGAAACAGCGGGAAGGTGCTTCAGGCCGGATTCGAACCTGCGATGACATTGTTAAAGTGCTATGTAGCACAGCGCTGCCTTTCCCATGTGTGCTACGGAGACGCTGATTAATGCAGTGCTCATTATACATGATTAGAGTCTCGTGACTGCCGGCTACTGTGTGCGTGCGTGCGTAGCTCAAAGTCCGCTGATCGCGGCATTCCCCTATTTTGTAAAATTATTTTTTACTCCTCTGGGTGTTGCAATGGATATCAATGATTCATATGATTGCCCTCAGTAAAAAAACACAAGAAACAGGACGCAAACAGTTACAAACACTCAGGTTCTCTGCTTCATAAGATGTCGCGGGCGATCGGGAAGACGCTGAGCAGAGGGCACCGTCGCGTAAAACAACGTGAGACCGCTGAAACAGCGGGAAGGTGCTTCAGGCCGGATTCGAACCTGCGATGACATTGTTAAAGTGCTATGTAGCACAGCGCTGCCTTTCCCATGTGTGCTACGGAGACGCTGATTAATGCAGTGCTCATTATACATGATTAGAGTCTCGTGACTGCCGGCTACTGCGTGCGTGCGTGCTGTAGGTCAAAGTCCGCTGATCGCGGCATTCCCCTATTTTGTAAAATTATTTTTTACTCTCCTGGGTGTTGCAATGGATATCAATGATTCATATGATTGCCCTCAGTAAAAAAGCACAAGAAACAGGACGCAAACAGTTACAAACTCTGCTTCATACGATGTCGCGGGCGATCGGGAAGACGCTGAGCAGAGGGCACCTTCGCGTAAAAGAACGTGAGACCGCGGAAACTGCCGGACGGTGCTTAAGGCCGGATTCGAACCGGCGATGCCATTCTTAAAGTGCTATGTAGCACAGCGCTGCCTTTCCCATGTGTGCTACGGAGACGCTGATTAATGCAGTGCTCATTATACATGATTAGAGTCTCGTGACTGCCGGCTACTGCGTGCGTGCGTGCTGTAGGTCAAAGTCCGCTGATCGCGGCATTCCCCTATTTTGTAAAATTATTTTTTACTCTCCTGGGTGTTGCAATGGATATCAATGATTCATATAATTGCCCTCAGTAAAAAAGCACAAGAAACAGGACGCAAACAGTTACAAACTCTGCTTCATAAGATGTCGCGGGCGATCGGGAAGACGCTGAGCAGAGGGCACCGTCACGTAAAACATCGTGAGACCGCGGAAACGGCCGGACGGTGCGTAAGGCCGGATTCGAACCGGCGATGCCATTCTTAAAGTGCTATGTAGCACAGCGCTGCCTTTCCCATGTGTGCTACGGAGACGCTGATTAATGCAGTGCTCATTATACATGATTAGAGTCTCGTGACTGCCGGCTACTGCGTGCGTGCGTGCTGTAGGTCAAAGTCCGCTGATCGCGGCATTCCCCTATTTTGTAAAATTATTTTTTACTCTCCTGGGTGTTGCAATGGATATCAATGATTCATATGATTGCCCTCAGTAAAAAAGCACAAGAAACAGGACGCAAACAGTTACAAACTCTGCTTCATAAGATGTCGCGTGCGATCGGGAAGACGCTGAGCAGAGGGCACCGTCGCGTAAAACAACGTGAGACCGAGGAAACGGCCAGACGGTGTTTCAGGCCGGATTCGAACCTGCGATGACATTCTTAAAGTGCTATGTAGCACAGCGCTGCCTTTCCCATGTGTGCTACGGAGACGCTCATTAATGCAGTGCTCATTATACATGATTAGAGTCTCGTGACTGCCGGCTACTGCGTGCGTGCGTAGGTCAAAGTCCGCTGATCGCGGCATTCCCCTATTTTGTAAATTTGTTTTTTACTCCTCTGGGTGTTGCAATGTATATCAATGATTCATATGATTGCCCTCAGTAAAAAAACACAAGAAACAGGACGCAAACAGTTACAAACACTCAGGTTCTCTACTTCATAAGATGTCGCGGGCGATCGGGAAGACGCTGAGCAGAGGGCACCGTTGCGTAAAACAACGTGAGTCCGCGGAAACTGCCGGACGGTGCTTCAGGCCGGATTCGAACCGGCGATGACATTCTTAAAGTGCTATGTAGCACAGCGCTGCCTTTCCCATGGGTGCTACGGAGACGCTGATTAATGTAGTGCTCATTATACATGATTAGAGTCTCGTGACTGCCGGCTACTGCGTGCGTGCGTAGGTCAAAGTCCGCTGATCGCGGCATTCCCCTATTTTGTAAAATTATTTTTTACTCCTCTGGGTGTTGCAATGGATATCAATGATTCATATGATTGCCCTCAGTAAAAAAACACAAGAAACAGGAATGCAATCAGTTACAAACACTCAGGTTCTCTGCTTCATAAGATGTCGCCGGCGATCGGGAAGACGCTGAGCAGAGGGCACCGTCGCGTAAAACAACGTGAGACCGCGGAAAGGGCCAGAAGGTGCTTCAGGCCGGATTCGAACCTGCGATGACATGGTCAAAGTGCTATGTAGCACAGCGGTGCCTTTCCCATGTGTGCTATGGAGACGCTGATTAATGCAGAGCTCATTAGAGTCTCGTGACTGCCGGCTACTGTGTGCGTGCCTGCGTAGGTCAAAGTCCGCCGATCGCAGCATTCCCCTATTTTGTAAAATTATTTTTTACTCCTCTGGGTGTTGCAATGGATATCAATGATTCATATGATTGCCCTCAGTAAAAAAACACAAGAAACAGGACGCAAACACTCAGGTTCTCTGCTTCATAAGATGTCGCGGGCGATCGGGAAGACGCTGAGCAGAGGGCACCGTAGCGTAAAACAACGTGAGTCCGCGGAAACTGCCGGACGGTGCTTCAGGCCGGATTCGAACCGGCGATGCCATTCTTAAAGTGCTATGTAGCACAGCGCTGCTTTTCCCATGTGTGCTACGGAGACGCTGATTAATGCAGTGCTCATTATACATTATTAGAGTCTCGTGACTGCCGGCTACTGCGTGCGTAGGTCAAAGTCCGCTGATCGCGGCATTCCCCTATTTTGTAAAATTATTTTTTACTCCTCTGGGTGTTGCAATGGATATCAATGATTCATATGATTGCCCTCAGTAAAAAAACACAAGAAACAGGACGCAAAGAGTTACAAACACTCAGGTTCTCTGCTTCATAAGATGTCGCGGCGATCGGGAAGACGCTGAGCAGAGGGCACCGTCGCGTATAACAACGTGAGTCCGCGGAAACTGCCGGACGGTGCTTCAGGCCGGATTCGAACCGGCGATGCCATTCTTAAAGTGCTATGTAGCACAGCGCTGCCTTTCCCATGTGTGCTACGGAGACGCTGATTAATGCAGTGCTCATTATACATTATTAGAGTCTCGTGACTGCCGGCTACTGCGTGCGTAGGTCAAAGTCCGCTGATCGCGGCATTCCCCTATTTTGTAAAATTATTTTTTACTCCTCTGGGTGTTGCAATGGATATCAATGATTCATATGATTGCCCTCAGTAAAAAAACACAAGAAACAGGACGCAAACAGTTACAAACACTCAGGTTCTCTGCTTCATAAGATGTCGCGGGCGATCGGGAAGACGCTGAGCAGAGGGCACCGTCGCGTATAACAACGTGAGTCCGCGGAAACTGCCGGACGGTGCTTCAGGCCGGATTCGAACCGGCGATGCCATTCTTAAAGTGCTATGTAGCACAGCGCTGCCTTTCCCATGTGTGCTACGGAGACGCTGATTAATGCAGTGCTCATTATACATTATTAGAGTCTCGTGACTGCCGGCTACTGCGTGCGTGCGTGCGTAGCTCAAAGTCCGCTGATCGCGGCATTCCCCTATTTTGTAAAATTATTTTTTACTCCTCTGGGTGTTGCAATGGATATCAATGATTCATATGATTGCCCTCAGTAAAAAAACACAAGAAACAGGACGCAAACAGTTACAAACACTCAGGTTCTCTGCTTCATAAGATGTCGCGGGCGATCGGGAAGACGCTGAGCAGAGGGCACCGTCGCGTAAAACAACGTGAGACCGCTGAAACAGCGGGAAGGTGCTTCAGGCCGGATTCGAACCTGCGATGACATTGTTAAAGTGCTATGTAGCACAGCGCTGCCTTTCCCATGTGTGCTACGGAGACGCTGATTAATGCAGTGCTCATTATACATGATTAGAGTCTCGTGACTGCCGGCTACTGCGTGCGTGCGTGCGTAGCTCAAAGTCCGCTGATCGCGGCATTCCCCTATTTTGTAAAATTATTTTTTACTCCTCTGGGTGTTGCAATGGATATCAATGATTCATATGATTGCCCTCAGTAAAAAAACACAAGAAACAGGACGCAAACAGTTACAAACACTCAGGTTCTCTGTTTCATAAGATGTCGCGGGCGATCGGGAAGACGCTGAGCAGAGGGCACCGTCGCGTAAAACAACGTGAGACAGCGGAATCGGCCGGATTCGAACCGGCGATGCCATTCTTAAAGTGCTATGTAGCACAGCGCTGCCTTTCCCATGTGTGCTACGGAGACGCTGATTAATGCAGTGCTCAGTATACATGATTAGAGTCTCGTGACTGCCGGCTACTGCGTGCGTGCGTGCGTAGGTCAAAGTCCGCTGATCGCGGCATTCCCCTATTATGTAAAATTATTTTTTACTCCTCTGGGTGTTGCAATGGATATCAATGATTCATATGATTGCCCTCAGTAAAAAAAACACAAGAAACAGGACGCAATCAGTTACAAACACTCAGGTTCTCTGCTTCATAAGATGTCGCGGGCGATCGGGAAGACGCTGAGCAGAGGGCACCGTCGCGTAAAACAACGTGAGTCCGCGGAAACTGCCGGACGGTGCTTCAGGCCGGAATCGAACCGGCGATGCCATTCTTAAAGTGCTATGTAGCACAGCGCTGCCTTTCCCATGTGTGCTACGGAGACGCTGATTAATGCAGTGCTCATTATACATGATTAGAGTCTCGTGACTGCCGGCTACTGCGTGCGTGCATAGGTCAAAGTCCGCTGATCGCGGCATTCCCCTATTTTGTAAAATTATTTTTTACTCCTCTGGGTGTTGCAATGGATATCAATGATTCATATGATTGCCCTCAGTAAAAAAACACAAGAAACAGGACGCAAACAGTTACAAACACTCAGGTTCTCTGCTTCATAAGATGTCGCAGGCGATCGGGAAGACGCTGAGCAGAGGGCACCGTCGCGTAAAACAACGTGAGACAGCGGCCGATTCGGACGGTGCTTCAGGCCGGATTCGAACCGGCGACGCCATTCTTAAAGTGCTATGTAGCACAGCGCTGACTTTTACCATGTGTGCTACGGAGACGCTGATTAATGCAGTGCTCATTATACATGATTAGAGTCTCGTGACTGCCGGCTACTGCGTGCGTGCGTAGGTCAAAGTCCACTGATCGCGGCATTCCCCTATTTTGTAAAATTATTTTTTACTCCTCTAGGTGTTGCAATGGATATCAATGATTCATATGATTGCCCTCAGTAAAAAAATACAAGAAACAGGACGCAATCAGTTACAAACACTCAGGTTCTCTGCTTCATAAGATGTCGCAGGCGATCGGGAAGACGCTGAGCAGAGGGCACCATCGCGTAAAACAACGTGCGTCGGCGAAATCGGCCGGACGGTGATTCATGCCGGATTCGAACCAGCGATGCTATTCTTAAAGTGCTATGTAGCACAGCGCTGCCTTTCCCATGTGTGCTACGGAGACGCTGATTAATACAGTGCTCATTATACATGATTAGAGTCTCGTGACTGCCGGCTACTGCGTGCGTGTGTGCGTAGGTCAAAGTCCGCTGATCGCGGCATTCCCCTATTTTGTAAAATTATTTTTTACTCCTCTGGGTGTTGCAATGGATATTAATGATTCATAGGATTGCCCTCAGTAAAAAAACACAAGAAACAGGACGCAGACAGTTACAAACACTCAGGTTCTCTGCTTCATAAGATGTCGCGGGCGATCGGGAAGACGCTGAGCAGAGGGCACCGTCGCGTAAAACAACGTGAGTCCGCGGAATCGGCCGGCCGGTGCTTCAGGACGGATTCGAACCGGCGATGCCATTCTTAAAGAGCTATGTAGCACAGCGCTGCCTTTCCCATGTGTGCTACGGAGAAGCTGATTAATGCAGTGCTCATTATACATGATTAGAGTCTCGTGACTGCCGGCTACTGCGTGCGTGCGTGCGTAGGTCAAAGTCCGCTGATCGCGGCATTCCCCTATTTTGTAAAATTATTTTTTACTCCTCTGGGTGTTGCAATGGATATCAATGATTCATATGATTGCCCTCAGTAAAAAAACACAAGAAACAGGACGCAGACAGTTACAAACACTCAGGTTCTCTGCTTCATAAGATGTCGCGGGTGATCGGGAAGACGCTGAGCAGAGGGCACCGTCGCGTAAAACAACGTGAGTCCGCGGAATCGGCCGGACGGTGCTTCAGGCCGGATTTGAACCGGCGATGCCATTCTTAAAGTGCTATGTAGCACAGCGCTGCCTTTCCCATGTGTGCTACGGAGAAGCTGATTAATGCAGTGCTCATTATACATGATTAGAGTCTCGTGACTGCCGGCTACTGCGTGCGTGCGTAGGTCAAAGTCCGCTGATCGCGGCATTCCCCTATTTTGTAAAATTATTTTTTACTCCTCTGGGTGTTGCAATGGATATCAATGATTCATATGATTGCCCTCAGTAAAAAAACACAAGAAACAGGACGCAAACACTCAGGTTCTCTGCTTCATAAGATGTCGCGGGCGATCGGGAAAACGCTGAGCAGAGGGCACCGTCGCGTAAAACAACGTGAGTCCGCGGAAACTGCCGGACGGTGCTTCAGGCCGGATTCGAACCGGCGATGCCATTCTTAACGTGCAATGTCGGACAGCGCTGCCTTTCCCATGTGTGCTACGGAGACGCTGATTAATGCAGTGCTCATTATACATGATTAGAGTCTCGTGACTGCCGGCTACTGCGTGCGTGCGTGCGTAGGTCAAAGTCCGCTGATCGCGGCATTCCCCTATTATGTAAAATTATTTTTTACTCCTCTGGGTGTTGCAATGGATATCAATGATTCATATGATTGCCCTCAGTAAAAAAAACACAAGAAACAGGACGCAATCAGTTACAAACACTCAGGTTCTCTGCTTCATAAGATGTCGCGGGCGATCGGGAAGACGCTGAGCAGAGGGCACCGTCGCGTAAAACAACGTGAGTCCGCGGAAACTGCAGGACGGTGCTTCAGGCCGGATTCGAACCGGTGATGCCATTCTTAACGTGCTATGTAGGACAGCGCTGCCTTTCCCATGTGTGCTACGGAGACGCTGATGTAGTGCTCATTATACATGATTAGAGTCTCGTGACTGCCGGCTACTGCGTGCGTGCGTGCGTAGGTCAAAGTCCGCTGATCGAGGCATTCCCCTATTTTGTAAAATTATTTTTTACTCCTCTGGGTGTTGCAATGGATATCATTGATTCATATGATTGCCCTCAGTAAAAAAACACAAGAAACAGGACACAAACAGTTACAAACACTCAGGTTCTCTGCTTCATAAGATGTCCGGGCGATCGGGAAGACGCTGAGCAGAGGGCACCGTCGCGTAAAACAACGTGAGTCCGCGGAAACTGCCGGACGGTGCTTCAGGCCGGAATCGAACCGGCGATGCCATTCTTAAAGTGCTATGTAGCACAGCGCTGCCTTTCCCATGTGTGCTACGGAGACGCTGATTAATGCAGTGCTCATTATACATGATTAGAGTCTCGTGACTGCCGGCTACTGCGTGCGTGCGTGCGTAGGTCTAAGTCCGCTGATCGCGGCATTCCCCTATTTTGTAAAATTATTTTTTACTCCTCTGGGTGTTGCAATGGATATCATTGATTCATATGATTGCCCTCAGTAAAAAAACACAAGAAACAGGACACAAACAGTTACAAACACTCAGGTTCTCTGCTTCATAAGATGTCCGGGCGATCGGGAAGACGCTGAGCAGAGGGCACCGTCGCGTAAAACAACGTGAGTCCGCGGAAACTGCCGGACGGTGCTTCAGGCCGGAATCGAACCGGCGATGCCATTCTTAAAGTGCTATGTAGCACAGCGCTGCCTTTCCCATGTGTGCTACGGAGACGCTGATTAATGCAGTGCTCATTATACATGATTAGAGTCTCGTGACTGCCGGCTACTGCGTGCGTGCGTGCGTAGGTCTAAGTCCGCTGATCGCGGCATTCCCCTATTTTGTAAAATTATTTTTTACTCCTCTGGGTGTTGCAATGGATATCAATGATTCATATGATTGCCCTCAGTAAAAAAACACAAGAAACAGGACGCAAACAGTTACAAACACTCAGGTTCTCTGTTTCATAAGATGTCGCGGGCGATCGGGAAGACGCTGAGCAGAGGGCACCGTCGCGTAAAACAACGTGAGACAGCGGAATCGGCCGGATTCGAACCGGCGATGCCATTCTTAAAGTGCTATGTAGCACAGCGCTGCCTTTCCCATGTGTGCTACGGAGACGCTGATTAATGCAGTGCTCAGTATACATGATTAGAGTCTCGTGACTGCCGGCTACTGCGTGCGTGCGTGCGTAGGTCAAAGTCCGCTGATCGCGGCATTCCCCTATTATGTAAAATTATTTTTTACTCCTCTGGGTGTTGCAATGGATATCAATGATTCATATGATTGCCCTCAGTAAAAAAAACACAAGAAACAGGACGCAATCAGTTACAAACACTCAGGTTCTCTGCTTCATAAGATGTCGCGGGCGATCGGGAAGACGCTGAGCAGAGGGCACCGTCGCGTAAAACAACGTGAGTCCCCGGAAACTGCAGGACGGTGCTTCAGGCCGGATTCGAACCGGTGATGCCATTCTTAACGTGCTATGTAGGACAGCGCTGCCTTTCCCATGTGTGCTACGGAGACGCTGATGTAGTGCTCATTATACATGATTAGAGTCTCGTGACTGCCGGCTACTGCGTGCGTGCGTGCGTAGGTCAAAGTCCGCTGATCGAGGCATTCCCCTATTTTGTAAAATTATTTTTTACTCCTCTGGGTGTTGCAATGGATATCATTGATTCATATGATTGCCCTCAGTAAAAAAACACAAGAAACAGGACACAAACAGTTACAAACACTCAGGTTCTCTGCTTCATAAGATGTCCGGGCGATCGGGAAGACGCTGAGCAGAGGGCACCGTCGCGTAAAACAACGTGAGTCCGCGGAAACTGCCGGACGGTGCTTCAGGCCGGAATCGAACCGGCGATGCCATTCTTAAAGTGCTATGTAGCACAGCGCTGCCTTTCCCATGTGTGCTACGGAGACGCTGATTAATGCAGTGCTCATTATACATGATTAGAGTCTCGTGACTGCCGGCTACTGCGTGCGTGCGTGCGTAGGTCTAAGTCCGCTGATCGCGGCATTCCCCTATTTTGTAAAATTATTTTTTACTCCTCTGGGTGTTGCAATGGATATCAATGATTCATATGATTGCCCTCAGTAAAAAAACACAAGAAACAGGACGCAAACAGTTACAAACACTCAGGTTCTCTGTTTCATAAGATGTCGCGGGCGATCGGGAAGACGCTGAGCAGAGGGCACCGTCGCGTAAAACAACGTGAGACAGCGGAATCGGCCGGATTCGAACCGGCGATGCCATTCTTAAAGTGCTATGTAGCACAGCGCTGCCTTTCCCATGTGTGCTACGGAGACGCTGATTAATGCAGTGCTCATTATACATGATTAGAGTCTCGTGACTGCCGGCTACTGCGTGCGTGCGTGCGTAGGTCTAAGTCCGCTGATCGCGGCATTCCCCTATTTTGTAAAATTATTTTTTACTCCTCTGGGTGTTGCAATGGATATCAATGATTCATATGATTGCACTCAGTAAAAAAACACAAGAAACAGGACGCAAACAGTTACAAACACTCAGGTTCTCTGTTTCATAAGATGTCGCGGGCGATCGGGAAGACGCTGAGCAGAGGGCACCGTCGCGTAAAACAACGTGAGACAGCGGAATCGGCCGGATTCGAACCGGCGATGCCATTCTTAAAGTGCTATGTAGCACAGCGCTGCCTTTCCCATGTGTGCTACGGAGACGCTGATTAATGCAGTGCTCAGTATACATGATTAGAGTCTCGTGACTGCCGGCTACTGCGTGCGTGCGTGCGTAGGTCAAAGTCCGCTGATCGCGGCATTCCCCTATTATGTAAAATTATTTTTTACTCCTCTGGGTGTTGCAATGGATATCAATGATTCATATGATTGCCCTCAGTAAAAAAAACACAAGAAACAGGACGCAATCAGTTACAAACACTCAGGTTCTCTGCTTCATAAGATGTCGCGGGCGATCGGGAAGACGCTGAGCAGAGGGCACCGTCGCGTAAAACAACGTGAGTCCGCGGAAACTGCCGGACGGTGCTTCAGGCCGGAATCGAACCGGCGATGCCATTCTTAAAGTGCTATGTAGCACAGCGCTGCCTTTCCCATGTGTGCTACGGAGACGCTGATTAATGCAGTGCTCATTATACATGATTAGAGTCTCGTGACTGCCGGCTACTGCGTGCGTGCATAGGTCAAAGTCCGCTGATCGCGGCATTCCCCTATTTTGTAAAATTATTTTTTACTCCTCTGGGTGTTGCAATGGATATCAATGATTCATATGATTGCCCTCAGTAAAAAAACACAAGAAACAGGACGCAAACAGTTACAAACACTCAGGTTCTCTGCTTCATAAGATGTCGCAGGCGATCGGGAAGACGCTGAGCAGAGGGCACCGTCGCGTAAAACAACGTGAGACAGCGGCCGATTCGGACGGTGCTTCAGGCCGGATTCGAACCGGCGACGCCATTCTTAAAGTGCTATGTAGCACAGCGCTGACTTTTACCATGTGTGCTACGGAGACGCTGATTAATGCAGTGCTCATTATACATGATTAGAGTCTCGTGACTGCCGGCTACTGCGTGCGTGCGTAGGTCAAAGTCCACTGATCGCGGCATTCCCCTATTTTGTAAAATTATTTTTTACTCCTCTAGGTGTTGCAATGGATATCAATGATTCATATGATTGCCCTCAGTAAAAAAATACAAGAAACAGGACGCAATCAGTTACAAACACTCAGGTTCTCTGCTTCATAAGATGTCGCAGGCGATCGGGAAGACGCTGAGCAGAGGGCACCATCGCGTAAAACAACGTGCGTCGGCGAAATCGGCCGGACGGTGATTCATGCCGGATTCGAACCAGCGATGCTATTCTTAAAGTGCTATGTAGCACAGCGCTGCCTTTCCCATGTGTGCTACGGAGACGCTGATTAATACAGTGCTCATTATACATGATTAGAGTCTCGTGACTGCCGGCTACTGCGTGCGTGTGTGCGTAGGTCAAAGTCCGCTGATCGCGGCATTCCCCTATTTTGTAAAATTATTTTTTACTCCTCTGGGTGTTGCAATGGATATTAATGATTCATAGGATTGCCCTCAGTAAAAAAACACAAGAAACAGGACGCAGACAGTTACAAACACTCAGGTTCTCTGCTTCATAAGATGTCGCGGGCGATCGGGAAGACGCTGAGCAGAGGGCACCGTCGCGTAAAACAACGTGAGTCCGCGGAATCGGCCGGCCGGTGCTTCAGGACGGATTCGAACCGGCGATGCCATTCTTAAAGAGCTATGTAGCACAGCGCTGCCTTTCCCATGTGTGCTACGGAGAAGCTGATTAATGCAGTGCTCATTATACATGATTAGAGTCTCGTGACTGCCGGCTACTGCGTGCGTGCGTGCGTAGGTCAAAGTCCGCTGATCGCGGCATTCCCCTATTTTGTAAAATTATTTTTTACTCCTCTGGGTGTTGCAATGGATATCAATGATTCATATGATTGCCCTCAGTAAAAAAACACAAGAAACAGGACGCAGACAGTTACAAACACTCAGGTTCTCTGCTTCATAAGATGTCGCGGGTGATCGGGAAGACGCTGAGCAGAGGGCACCGTCGCGTAAAACAACGTGAGTCCGCGGAATCGGCCGGACGGTGCTTCAGGCCGGATTTGAACCGGCGATGCCATTCTTAAAGTGCTATGTAGCACAGCGCTGCCTTTCCCATGTGTGCTACGGAGAAGCTGATTAATGCAGTGCTCATTATACATGATTAGAGTCTCGTGACTGCCGGCTACTGCGTGCGTGCGTAGGTCAAAGTCCGCTGATCGCGGCATTCCCCTATTTTGTAAAATTATTTTTTACTCCTCTGGGTGTTGCAATGGATATCAATGATTCATATGATTGCCCTCAGTAAAAAAACACAAGAAACAGGACGCAAACAGTTACAAACACTCAGGTTCTCTGCTTCATAAGATGTCGCAGGCGATCGGGAAGACGCTGAGCAGAGGGCACCGTCGCGTAAAACAACGTGAGACAGCGGCCGATTCGGACGGTGCTTCAGGCCGGATTCGAACCGGCGACGCCATTCTTAAAGTGCTATGTAGCACAGCGCTGACTTTTACCATGTGTGCTACGGAGACGCTGATTAATGCAGTGCTCATTATACATGATTAGAGTCTCGTGACTGCCGGCTACTGCGTGCGTGCGTAGGTCAAAGTCCACTGATCGCGGCATTCCCCTATTTTGTAAAATTATTTTTTACTCCTCTAGGTGTTGCAATGGATATCAATGATTCATATGATTGCCCTCAGTAAAAAAATACAAGAAACAGGACGCAATCAGTTACAAACACTCAGGTTCTCTGCTTCATAAGATGTCGCAGGCGATCGGGAAGACGCTGAGCAGAGGGCACCATCGCGTAAAACAACGTGCGTCGGCGAAATCGGCCGGACGGTGATTCATGCCGGATTCGAACCAGCGATGCTATTCTTAAAGTGCTATGTAGCACAGCGCTGCCTTTCCCATGTGTGCTACGGAGACGCTGATTAATACAGTGCTCATTATACATGATTAGAGTCTCGTGACTGCCGGCTACTGCGTGCGTGTGTGCGTAGGTCAAAGTCCGCTGATCGCGGCATTCCCCTATTTTGTAAAATTATTTTTTACTCCTCTGGGTGTTGCAATGGATATTAATGATTCATAGGATTGCCCTCAGTAAAAAAACACAAGAAACAGGACGCAGACAGTTACAAACACTCAGGTTCTCTGCTTCATAAGATGTCGCGGGCGATCGGGAAGACGCTGAGCAGAGGGCACCGTCGCGTAAAACAACGTGAGTCCGCGGAATCGGCCGGCCGGTGCTTCAGGACGGATTCGAACCGGCGATGCCATTCTTAAAGAGCTATGTAGCACAGCGCTGCCTTTCCCATGTGTGCTACGGAGAAGCTGATTAATGCAGTGCTCATTATACATGATTAGAGTCTCGTGACTGCCGGCTACTGCGTGCGTGCGTGCGTAGGTCAAAGTCCGCTGATCGCGGCATTCCCCTATTTTGTAAAATTATTTTTTACTCCTCTGGGTGTTGCAATGGATATCAATGATTCATATGATTGCCCTCAGTAAAAAAACACAAGAAACAGGACGCAGACAGTTACAAACACTCAGGTTCTCTGCTTCATAAGATGTCGCGGGTGATCGGGAAGACGCTGAGCAGAGGGCACCGTCGCGTAAAACAACGTGAGTCCGCGGAATCGGCCGGACGGTGCTTCAGGCCGGATTTGAACCGGCGATGCCATTCTTAAAGTGCTATGTAGCACAGCGCTGCCTTTCCCATGTGTGCTACGGAGAAGCTGATTAATGCAGTGCTCATTATACATGATTAGAGTCTCGTGACTGCCGGCTACTGCGTGCGTGCGTAGGTCAAAGTCCGCTGATCGCGGCATTCCCCTATTTTGTAAAATTATTTTTTACTCCTCTGGGTGTTGCAATGGATATCAATGATTCATATGATTGCCCTCAGTAAAAAAACACAAGAAACAGGACGCAAACACTCAGGTTCTCTGCTTCATAAGATGTCGCGGGCGATCGGGAAAACGCTGAGCAGAGGGCACCGTCGCGTAAAACAACGTGAGTCCGCGGAAACTGCCGGACGGTGCTTCAGGCCGGATTCGAACCGGCGATGCCATTCTTAACGTGCAATGTCGGACAGCGCTGCCTTTCCCATGTGTGCTACGGAGACGCTGATTAATGCAGTGCTCATTATACATGATTAGAGTCTCGTGACTGCCGGCTACTGCGTGCGTGCGTGCGTAGGTCAAAGTCCGCTGATCGCGGCATTCCCCTATTATGTAAAATTATTTTTTACTCCTCTGGGTGTTGCAATGGATATCAATGATTCATATGATTGCCCTCAGTAAAAAAAACACAAGAAACAGGACGCAATCAGTTACAAACACTCAGGTTCTCTGCTTCATAAGATGTCGCGGGCGATCGGGAAGACGCTGAGCAGAGGGCACCGTCGCGTAAAACAACGTGAGTCCGCGGAAACTGCAGGACGGTGCTTCAGGCCGGATTCGAACCGGTGATGCCATTCTTAACGTGCTATGTAGGACAGCGCTGCCTTTCCCATGTGTGCTACGGAGACGCTGATGTAGTGCTCATTATACATGATTAGAGTCTCGTGACTGCCGGCTACTGCGTGCGTGCGTGCGTAGGTCAAAGTCCGCTGATCGAGGCATTCCCCTATTTTGTAAAATTATTTTTTACTCCTCTGGGTGTTGCAATGGATATCAATGATTCATATGATTGCCCTCAGTAAAAAAACACAAGAAACAGGACGCAAACAGTTACAAACACTCAGGTTCTCTGCTTCATAAGATGTCGCGGGCGATCGGGAAGACGCTGAGCAGAGGGCACCGTCGCGTATAACAACGTGAGTCCGCGGAAACTGCCGGACGGTGCTTCAGGCCGGATTCGAACCGGCGATGCCATTCTTAAAGTGCTATGTAGCACAGCGCTGCCTTTCCCATGTGTGCTACGGAGACGCTGATTAATGCAGTGCTCATTATACATTATTAGAGTCTCGTGACTGCCGGCTACTGCGTGCGTGCGTGCGTAGCTCAAAGTCCGCTGATCGCGGCATTCCCCTATTTTGTAAAATTATTTTTTACTCCTCTGGGTGTTGCAATGGATATCAATGATTCATATGATTGCCCTCAGTAAAAAAACACAAGAAACAGGACGCAAACAGTTACAAACACTCAGGTTCTCTGCTTCATAAGATGTCGCGGGCGATCGGGAAGACGCTGAGCAGAGGGCACCGTCGCGTAAAACAACGTGAGACCGCGGAATCGGCCGGACGGTGCTTCAGGCCGGATTTGAACCGGCGATGCCATTCTTAAAGTGCTATGTAGCACAGCGCTGCCTTTCCCATGTGTGCTACGGAGAAGCTGATTAATGCAGTGCTCATTATACATGATTAGAGTCTCGTGACTGCCGGCTACTGCGTGCGTGCGTAGGTCAAAGTCCGCTGATCGCGGCATTCCCCTATTTTGTAAAATTATTTTTTACTCCTCTGGGTGTTGCAATGGATATCAATGATTCATATGATTGCCCTCAGTAAAAAAACACAAGAAACAGGACGCAAACACTCAGGTTCTCTGCTTCATAAGATGTCGCGGGCGATCGGGAAAACGCTGAGCAGAGGGCACCGTCGCGTAAAACAACGTGAGTCCGCGGAAACTGCCGGACGGTGCTTCAGGCCGGATTCGAACCGGCGATGCCATTCTTAACGTGCAATGTCGGACAGCGCTGCCTTTCCCATGTGTGCTACGGAGACGCTGATTAATGCAGTGCTCATTATACATGATTAGAGTCTCGTGACTGCCGGCTACTGCGTGCGTGCGTGCGTAGGTCAAAGTCCGCTGATCGCGGCATTCCCCTATTATGTAAAATTATTTTTTACTCCTCTGGGTGTTGCAATGGATATCAATGATTCATATGATTGCCCTCAGTAAAAAAAACACAAGAAACAGGACGCAATCAGTTACAAACACTCAGGTTCTCTGCTTCATAAGATGTCGCGGGCGATCGGGAAGACGCTGAGCAGAGGGCACCGTCGCGTAAAACAACGTGAGTCCTCGGAAACTGCAGGACGGTGCTTCAGGCCGGATTCGAACCGGTGATGCCATTCTTAACGTGCTATGTAGGACAGCGCTGCCTTTCCCATGTGTGCTACGGAGACGCTGATGTAGTGCTCATTATACATGATTAGAGTCTCGTGACTGCCGGCTACTGCGTGCGTGCGTGCGTAGGTCAAAGTCCGCTGATCGAGGCATTCCCCTATTTTGTAAAATTATTTTTTACTCCTCTGGGTGTTGCAATGGATATCATTGATTCATATGATTGCCCTCAGTAAAAAAACACAAGAAACAGGACACAAACAGTTACAAACACTCAGGTTCTCTGCTTCATAAGATGTCCGGGCGATCGGGAAGACGCTGAGCAGAGGGCACCGTCGCGTAAAACAACGTGAGTCCGCGGAAACTGCCGGACGGTGCTTCAGGCCGGAATCGAACCGGCGATGCCATTCTTAAAGTGCTATGTAGCACAGCGCTGCCTTTCCCATGTGTGCTACGGAGACGCTGATTAATGCAGTGCTCATTATACATGATTAGAGTCTCGTGACTGCCGGCTACTGCGTGCGTGCGTGCGTAGGTCTAAGTCCGCTGATCGCGGCATTCCCCTATTTTGTAAAATTATTTTTTACTCCTCTGGGTGTTGCAATGGATATCAATGATTCATATGATTGCCCTCAGTAAAAAAACACAAGAAACAGGACGCAAACAGTTACAAACACTCAGGTTCTCTGTTTCATAAGATGTCGCGGGCGATCGGGAAGACGCTGAGCAGAGGGCACCGTCGCGTAAAACAACGTGAGACAGCGGAATCGGCCGGATTCGAACCGGCGATGCCATTCTTAAAGTGCTATGTAGCACAGCGCTGCCTTTCCCATGTGTGCTACGGAGACGCTGATTAATGCAGTGCTCAGTATACATGATTAGAGTCTCGTGACTGCCGGCTACTGCGTGCGTGCGTGCGTAGGTCAAAGTCCGCTGATCGCGGCATTCCCCTATTATGTAAAATTATTTTTTACTCCTCTGGGTGTTGCAATGGATATCAATGATTCATATGATTGCCCTCAGTAAAAAAAACACAAGAAACAGGACGCAATCAGTTACAAACACTCAGGTTCTCTGCTTCATAAGATGTCGCGGGCGATCGGGAAGACGCTGAGCAGAGGGCACCGTCGCGTAAAACAACGTGAGTCCGCGGAAACTGCCGGACGGTGCTTCAGGCCGGAATCGAACCGGCGATGCCATTCTTAAAGTGCTATGTAGCACAGCGCTGCCTTTCCCATGTGTGCTACGGAGACGCTGATTAATGCAGTGCTCATTATACATGATTAGAGTCTCGTGACTGCCGGCTACTGCGTGCGTGCATAGGTCAAAGTCCGCTGATCGCGGCATTCCCCTATTTTGTAAAATTATTTTTTACTCCTCTGGGTGTTGCAATGGATATCAATGATTCATATGATTGCCCTCAGTAAAAAAACACAAGAAACAGGACGCAAACAGTTACAAACACTCAGGTTCTCTGCTTCATAAGATGTCGCAGGCGATCGGGAAGACGCTGAGCAGAGGGCACCGTCGCGTAAAACAACGTGAGACAGCGGCCGATTCGGACGGTGCTTCAGGCCGGATTCGAACCGGCGACGCCATTCTTAAAGTGCTATGTAGCACAGCGCTGACTTTTACCATGTGTGCTACGGAGACGCTGATTAATGCAGTGCTCATTATACATGATTAGAGTCTCGTGACTGCCGGCTACTGCGTGCGTGCGTAGGTCAAAGTCCACTGATCGCGGCATTCCCCTATTTTGTAAAATTATTTTTTACTCCTCTAGGTGTTGCAATGGATATCAATGATTCATATGATTGCCCTCAGTAAAAAAATACAAGAAACAGGACGCAATCAGTTACAAACACTCAGGTTCTCTGCTTCATAAGATGTCGCAGGCGATCGGGAAGACGCTGAGCAGAGGGCACCATCGCGTAAAACAACGTGCGTCGGCGAAATCGGCCGGACGGTGATTCATGCCGGATTCGAACCAGCGATGCTATTCTTAAAGTGCTATGTAGCACAGCGCTGCCTTTCCCATGTGTGCTACGGAGACGCTGATTAATACAGTGCTCATTATACATGATTAGAGTCTCGTGACTGCCGGCTACTGCGTGCGTGTGTGCGTAGGTCAAAGTCCGCTGATCGCGGCATTCCCCTATTTTGTAAAATTATTTTTTACTCCTCTGGGTGTTGCAATGGATATTAATGATTCATAGGATTGCCCTCAGTAAAAAAACACAAGAAACAGGACGCAGACAGTTACAAACACTCAGGTTCTCTGCTTCATAAGATGTCGCGGGCGATCGGGAAGACGCTGAGCAGAGGGCACCGTCGCGTAAAACAACGTGAGTCCGCGGAATCGGCCGGCCGGTGCTTCAGGACGGATTCGAACCGGCGATGCCATTCTTAAAGAGCTATGTAGCACAGCGCTGCCTTTCCCATGTGTGCTACGGAGAAGCTGATTAATGCAGTGCTCATTATACATGATTAGAGTCTCGTGACTGCCGGCTACTGCGTGCGTGCGTGCGTAGGTCAAAGTCCGCTGATCGCGGCATTCCCCTATTTTGTAAAATTATTTTTTACTCCTCTGGGTGTTGCAATGGATATCAATGATTCATATGATTGCCCTCAGTAAAAAAACACAAGAAACAGGACGCAGACAGTTACAAACACTCAGGTTCTCTGCTTCATAAGATGTCGCGGGTGATCGGGAAGACGCTGAGCAGAGGGCACCGTCGCGTAAAACAACGTGAGTCCGCGGAATCGGCCGGACGGTGCTTCAGGCCGGATTTGAACCGGCGATGCCATTCTTAAAGTGCTATGTAGCACAGCGCTGCCTTTCCCATGTGTGCTACGGAGAAGCTGATTAATGCAGTGCTCATTATACATGATTAGAGTCTCGTGACTGCCGGCTACTGCGTGCGTGCGTAGGTCAAAGTCCGCTGATCGCGGCATTCCCCTATTTTGTAAAATTATTTTTTACTCCTCTGGGTGTTGCAATGGATATCAATGATTCATATGATTGCCCTCAGTAAAAAAACACAAGAAACAGGACGCAAACACTCAGGTTCTCTGCTTCATAAGATGTCGCGGGCGATCGGGAAAACGCTGAGCAGAGGGCACCGTCGCGTAAAACAACGTGAGTCCGCGGAAACTGCCGGACGGTGCTTCAGGCCGGATTCGAACCGGCGATGCCATTCTTAACGTGCAATGTCGGACAGCGCTGCCTTTCCCATGTGTGCTACGGAGACGCTGATTAATGCAGTGCTCATTATACATGATTAGAGTCTCGTGACTGCCGGCTACTGCGTGCGTGCGTGCGTAGGTCAAAGTCCGCTGATCGCGGCATTCCCCTATTATGTAAAATTATTTTTTACTCCTCTGGGTGTTGCAATGGATATCAATGATTCATATGATTGCCCTCAGTAAAAAAAACACAAGAAACAGGACGCAATCAGTTACAAACACTCAGGTTCTCTGCTTCATAAGATGTCGCGGGCGATCGGGAAGACGCTGAGCAGAGGGCACCGTCGCGTAAAACAACGTGAGTCCGCGGAAACTGCAGGACGGTGCTTCAGGCCGGATTCGAACCGGTGATGCCATTCTTAACGTGCTATGTAGGACAGCGCTGCCTTTCCCATGTGTGCTACGGAGACGCTGATGTAGTGCTCATTATACATGATTAGAGTCTCGTGACTGCCGGCTACTGCGTGCGTGCGTGCGTAGGTCAAAGTCCGCTGATCGAGGCATTCCCCTATTTTGTAAAATTATTTTTTACTCCTCTGGGTGTTGCAATGGATATCAATGATTCATATGATTGCCCTCAGTAAAAAAACACAAGAAACAGGACGCAAACAGTTACAAACACTCAGGTTCTCTGCTTCATAAGATGTCGCGGGCGATCGGGAAGACGCTGAGCAGAGGGCACCGTCGCGTATAACAACGTGAGTCCGCGGAAACTGCCGGACGGTGCTTCAGGCCGGATTCGAACCGGCGATGCCATTCTTAAAGTGCTATGTAGCACAGCGCTGCCTTTCCCATGTGTGCTACGGAGACGCTGATTAATGCAGTGCTCATTATACATTATTAGAGTCTCGTGACTGCCGGCTACTGCGTGCGTGCGTGCGTAGCTCAAAGTCCGCTGATCGCGGCATTCCCCTATTTTGTAAAATTATTTTTTACTCCTCTGGGTGTTGCAATGGATATCAATGATTCATATGATTGCCCTCAGTAAAAAAACACAAGAAACAGGACGCAAACAGTTACAAACACTCAGGTTCTCTGCTTCATAAGATGTCGCGGGCGATCGGGAAGACGCTGAGCAGAGGGCACCGTCGCGTAAAACAACGTGAGACCGCTGAAACAGCGGGAAGGTGCTTCAGGCCGGATTCGAACCTGCGATGACATTGTTAAAGTGCTATGTAGCACAGCGCTGCCTTTCCCATGTGTGCTACGGAGACGCTGATTAATGCAGTGCTCATTATACATGATTAGAGTCTCGTGACTGCCGGCTACTGCGTGCGTGCGTGCGTAGCTCAAAGTCCGCTGATCGCGGCATTCCCCTATTTTGTAAAATTATTTTTTACTCCTCTGGGTGTTGCAATGGATATCAATGATTCATATGATTGCCCTCAGTAAAAAAACACAAGAAACAGGACGCAAAGAGTTACAAACACTCAGGTTCTCTGCTTCATAAGATGTCGCGGCGATCGGGAAGACGCTGAGCAGAGGGCACCGTCGCGTATAACAACGTGAGTCCGCGGAAACTGCCGGACGGTGCTTCAGGCCGGATTCGAACCGGCGATGCCATTCTTAAAGTGCTATGTAGCACAGCGCTGCCTTTCCCATGTGTGCTACGGAGACGCTGATTAATGCAGTGCTCATTATACATTATTAGAGTCTCGTGACTGCCGGCTACTGCGTGCGTAGGTCAAAGTCCGCTGATCGCGGCATTCCCCTATTTTGTAAAATTATTTTTTACTCCTCTGGGTGTTGCAATGGATATCAATGATTCATATGATTGCCCTCAGTAAAAAAACACAAGAAACAGGACGCAAACAGTTACAAACACTCAGGTTCTCTGCTTCATAAGATGTCGCGGGCGATCGGGAAGACGCTGAGCAGAGGGCACCGTCGCGTAAAACAACGTGAGACCGCTGAAACAGCGGGAAGGTGCTTCAGGCCGGATTCGAACCTGCGATGACATTGTTAAAGTGCTATGTAGCACAGCGCTGCCTTTCCCATGTGTGCTACGGAGACGCTGATTAATGCAGTGCTCATTATACATGATTAGAGTCTCGTGACTGCCGGCTACTGTGTGCGTGCGTGCGTAGCTCAAAGTCCGCTGATCGCGGCATTCCCCTATTTTGTAAAATTATTTTTTACTCCTCTGGGTGTTGCAATGGATATCAATGATTCATATGATTGCCCTCAGTAAAAAAACACAAGAAACAGGACGCAAACAGTTACAAACACTCAGGTTCTCTGCTTCATAAGATGTCGCGGGCGATCGGGAAGACGCTGAGCAGAGGGCACCGTCGCGTAAAACAACGTGAGACCGCTGAAACAGCGGGAAGGTGCTTCAGGCCGGATTCGAACCTGCGATGACATTGTTAAAGTGCTATGTAGCACAGCGCTGCCTTTCCCATGTGTGCTACGGAGACGCTGATTAATGCAGTGCTCATTATACATGATTAGAGTCTCGTGACTGCCGGCTACTGCGTGCGTGCGTGCTGTAGGTCAAAGTCCGCTGATCGCGGCATTCCCCTATTTTGTAAAATTATTTTTTACTCTCCTGGGTGTTGCAATGGATATCAATGATTCATATGATTGCCCTCAGTAAAAAAGCACAAGAAACAGGACGCAAACAGTTACAAACTCTGCTTCATACGATGTCGCGGGCGATCGGGAAGACGCTGAGCAGAGGGCACCTTCGCGTAAAAGAACGTGAGACCGCGGAAACTGCCGGACGGTGCTTAAGGCCGGATTCGAACCGGCGATGCCATTCTTAAAGTGCTATGTAGCACAGCGCTGCCTTTCCCATGTGTGCTACGGAGACGCTGATTAATGCAGTGCTCATTATACATGATTAGAGTCTCGTGACTGCCGGCTACTGCGTGCGTGCGTGCTGTAGGTCAAAGTCCGCTGATCGCGGCATTCCCCTATTTTGTAAAATTATTTTTTACTCTCCTGGGTGTTGCAATGGATATCAATGATTCATATAATTGCCCTCAGTAAAAAAGCACAAGAAACAGGACGCAAACAGTTACAAACTCTGCTTCATAAGATGTCGCGGGCGATCGGGAAGACGCTGAGCAGAGGGCACCGTCACGTAAAACATCGTGAGACCGCGGAAACGGCCGGACGGTGCGTAAGGCCGGATTCGAACCGGCGATGCCATTCTTAAAGTGCTATGTAGCACAGCGCTGCCTTTCCCATGTGTGCTACGGAGACGCTGATTAATGCAGTGCTCATTATACATGATTAGAGTCTCGTGACTGCCGGCTACTGCGTGCGTGCGTGCTGTAGGTCAAAGTCCGCTGATCGCGGCATTCCCCTATTTTGTAAAATTATTTTTTACTCTCCTGGGTGTTGCAATGGATATCAATGATTCATATGATTGCCCTCAGTAAAAAAGCACAAGAAACAGGACGCAAACAGTTACAAACTCTGCTTCATAAGATGTCGCGTGCGATCGGGAAGACGCTGAGCAGAGGGCACCGTCGCGTAAAACAACGTGAGACCGAGGAAACGGCCAGACGGTGTTTCAGGCCGGATTCGAACCTGCGATGACATTCTTAAAGTGCTATGTAGCACAGCGCTGCCTTTCCCATGTGTGCTACGGAGACGCTCATTAATGCAGTGCTCATTATACATGATTAGAGTCTCGTGACTGCCGGCTACTGCGTGCGTGCGTAGGTCAAAGTCCGCTGATCGCGGCATTCCCCTATTTTGTAAATTTGTTTTTTACTCCTCTGGGTGTTGCAATGTATATCAATGATTCATATGATTGCCCTCAGTAAAAAAACACAAGAAACAGGACGCAAACAGTTACAAACACTCAGGTTCTCTACTTCATAAGATGTCGCGGGCGATCGGGAAGACGCTGAGCAGAGGGCACCGTTGCGTAAAACAACGTGAGTCCGCGGAAACTGCCGGACGGTGCTTCAGGCCGGATTCGAACCGGCGATGACATTCTTAAAGTGCTATGTAGCACAGCGCTGCCTTTCCCATGGGTGCTACGGAGACGCTGATTAATGTAGTGCTCATTATACATGATTAGAGTCTCGTGACTGCCGGCTACTGCGTGCGTGCGTAGGTCAAAGTCCGCTGATCGCGGCATTCCCCTATTTTGTAAAATTATTTTTTACTCCTCTGGGTGTTGCAATGGATATCAATGATTCATATGATTGCCCTCAGTAAAAAAACACAAGAAACAGGAATGCAATCAGTTACAAACACTCAGGTTCTCTGCTTCATAAGATGTCGCCGGCGATCGGGAAGACGCTGAGCAGAGGGCACCGTCGCGTAAAACAACGTGAGACCGCGGAAAGGGCCAGAAGGTGCTTCAGGCCGGATTCGAACCTGCGATGACATGGTCAAAGTGCTATGTAGCACAGCGGTGCCTTTCCCATGTGTGCTATGGAGACGCTGATTAATGCAGAGCTCATTAGAGTCTCGTGACTGCCGGCTACTGTGTGCGTGCCTGCGTAGGTCAAAGTCCGCCGATCGCAGCATTCCCCTATTTTGTAAAATTATTTTTTACTCCTCTGGGTGTTGCAATGGATATCAATGATTCATATGATTGCCCTCAGTAAAAAAACACAAGAAACAGGACGCAAACACTCAGGTTCTCTGCTTCATAAGATGTCGCGGGCGATCGGGAAGACGCTGAGCAGAGGGCACCGTAGCGTAAAACAACGTGAGTCCGCGGAAACTGCCGGACGGTGCTTCAGGCCGGATTCGAACCGGCGATGCCATTCTTAAAGTGCTATGTAGCACAGCGCTGCTTTTCCCATGTGTGCTACGGAGACGCTGATTAATGCAGTGCTCATTATACATTATTAGAGTCTCGTGACTGCCGGCTACTGCGTGCGTAGGTCAAAGTCCGCTGATCGCGGCATTCCCCTATTTTGTAAAATTATTTTTTACTCCTCTGGGTGTTGCAATGGATATCAATGATTCATATGATTGCCCTCAGTAAAAAAACACAAGAAACAGGACGCAAAGAGTTACAAACACTCAGGTTCTCTGCTTCATAAGATGTCGCGGCGATCGGGAAGACGCTGAGCAGAGGGCACCGTCGCGTATAACAACGTGAGTCCGCGGAAACTGCCGGACGGTGCTTCAGGCCGGATTCGAACCGGCGATGCCATTCTTAAAGTGCTATGTAGCACAGCGCTGCCTTTCCCATGTGTGCTACGGAGACGCTGATTAATGCAGTGCTCATTATACATTATTAGAGTCTCGTGACTGCCGGCTACTGCGTGCGTAGGTCAAAGTCCGCTGATCGCGGCATTCCCCTATTTTGTAAAATTATTTTTTACTCCTCTGGGTGTTGCAATGGATATCAATGATTCATATGATTGCCCTCAGTAAAAAAACACAAGAAACAGGACGCAAACAGTTACAAACACTCAGGTTCTCTGCTTCATAAGATGTCGCGGGCGATCGGGAAGACGCTGAGCAGAGGGCACCGTCGCGTATAACAACGTGAGTCCGCGGAAACTGCCGGACGGTGCTTCAGGCCGGATTCGAACCGGCGATGCCATTCTTAAAGTGCTATGTAGCACAGCGCTGCCTTTCCCATGTGTGCTACGGAGACGCTGATTAATGCAGTGCTCATTATACATTATTAGAGTCTCGTGACTGCCGGCTACTGCGTGCGTGCGTGCGTAGCTCAAAGTCCGCTGATCGCGGCATTCCCCTATTTTGTAAAATTATTTTTTACTCCTCTGGGTGTTGCAATGGATATCAATGATTCATATGATTGCCCTCAGTAAAAAAACACAAGAAACAGGACGCAAACAGTTACAAACACTCAGGTTCTCTGCTTCATAAGATGTCGCGGGCGATCGGGAAGACGCTGAGCAGAGGGCACCGTCGCGTAAAACAACGTGAGACCGCTGAAACAGCGGGAAGGTGCTTCAGGCCGGATTCGAACCTGCGATGACATTGTTAAAGTGCTATGTAGCACAGCGCTGCCTTTCCCATGTGTGCTACGGAGACGCTGATTAATGCAGTGCTCATTATACATGATTAGAGTCTCGTGACTGCCGGCTACTGCGTGCGTGCGTGCGTAGCTCAAAGTCCGCTGATCGCGGCATTCCCCTATTTTGTAAAATTATTTTTTACTCCTCTGGGTGTTGCAATGGATATCAATGATTCATATGATTGCCCTCAGTAAAAAAACACAAGAAACAGGACGCAAACAGTTACAAACACTCAGGTTCTCTGTTTCATAAGATGTCGCGGGCGATCGGGAAGACGCTGAGCAGAGGGCACCGTCGCGTAAAACAACGTGAGACAGCGGAATCGGCCGGATTCGAACCGGCGATGCCATTCTTAAAGTGCTATGTAGCACAGCGCTGCCTTTCCCATGTGTGCTACGGAGACGCTGATTAATGCAGTGCTCAGTATACATGATTAGAGTCTCGTGACTGCCGGCTACTGCGTGCGTGCGTGCGTAGGTCAAAGTCCGCTGATCGCGGCATTCCCCTATTATGTAAAATTATTTTTTACTCCTCTGGGTGTTGCAATGGATATCAATGATTCATATGATTGCCCTCAGTAAAAAAAACACAAGAAACAGGACGCAATCAGTTACAAACACTCAGGTTCTCTGCTTCATAAGATGTCGCGGGCGATCGGGAAGACGCTGAGCAGAGGGCACCGTCGCGTAAAACAACGTGAGTCCGCGGAAACTGCCGGACGGTGCTTCAGGCCGGAATCGAACCGGCGATGCCATTCTTAAAGTGCTATGTAGCACAGCGCTGCCTTTCCCATGTGTGCTACGGAGACGCTGATTAATGCAGTGCTCATTATACATGATTAGAGTCTCGTGACTGCCGGCTACTGCGTGCGTGCATAGGTCAAAGTCCGCTGATCGCGGCATTCCCCTATTTTGTAAAATTATTTTTTACTCCTCTGGGTGTTGCAATGGATATCAATGATTCATATGATTGCCCTCAGTAAAAAAACACAAGAAACAGGACGCAAACAGTTACAAACACTCAGGTTCTCTGCTTCATAAGATGTCGCAGGCGATCGGGAAGACGCTGAGCAGAGGGCACCGTCGCGTAAAACAACGTGAGACAGCGGCCGATTCGGACGGTGCTTCAGGCCGGATTCGAACCGGCGACGCCATTCTTAAAGTGCTATGTAGCACAGCGCTGACTTTTACCATGTGTGCTACGGAGACGCTGATTAATGCAGTGCTCATTATACATGATTAGAGTCTCGTGACTGCCGGCTACTGCGTGCGTGCGTAGGTCAAAGTCCACTGATCGCGGCATTCCCCTATTTTGTAAAATTATTTTTTACTCCTCTAGGTGTTGCAATGGATATCAATGATTCATATGATTGCCCTCAGTAAAAAAATACAAGAAACAGGACGCAATCAGTTACAAACACTCAGGTTCTCTGCTTCATAAGATGTCGCAGGCGATCGGGAAGACGCTGAGCAGAGGGCACCATCGCGTAAAACAACGTGCGTCGGCGAAATCGGCCGGACGGTGATTCATGCCGGATTCGAACCAGCGATGCTATTCTTAAAGTGCTATGTAGCACAGCGCTGCCTTTCCCATGTGTGCTACGGAGACGCTGATTAATACAGTGCTCATTATACATGATTAGAGTCTCGTGACTGCCGGCTACTGCGTGCGTGTGTGCGTAGGTCAAAGTCCGCTGATCGCGGCATTCCCCTATTTTGTAAAATTATTTTTTACTCCTCTGGGTGTTGCAATGGATATTAATGATTCATAGGATTGCCCTCAGTAAAAAAACACAAGAAACAGGACGCAGACAGTTACAAACACTCAGGTTCTCTGCTTCATAAGATGTCGCGGGCGATCGGGAAGACGCTGAGCAGAGGGCACCGTCGCGTAAAACAACGTGAGTCCGCGGAATCGGCCGGCCGGTGCTTCAGGACGGATTCGAACCGGCGATGCCATTCTTAAAGAGCTATGTAGCACAGCGCTGCCTTTCCCATGTGTGCTACGGAGAAGCTGATTAATGCAGTGCTCATTATACATGATTAGAGTCTCGTGACTGCCGGCTACTGCGTGCGTGCGTGCGTAGGTCAAAGTCCGCTGATCGCGGCATTCCCCTATTTTGTAAAATTATTTTTTACTCCTCTGGGTGTTGCAATGGATATCAATGATTCATATGATTGCCCTCAGTAAAAAAACACAAGAAACAGGACGCAGACAGTTACAAACACTCAGGTTCTCTGCTTCATAAGATGTCGCGGGTGATCGGGAAGACGCTGAGCAGAGGGCACCGTCGCGTAAAACAACGTGAGTCCGCGGAATCGGCCGGACGGTGCTTCAGGCCGGATTTGAACCGGCGATGCCATTCTTAAAGTGCTATGTAGCACAGCGCTGCCTTTCCCATGTGTGCTACGGAGAAGCTGATTAATGCAGTGCTCATTATACATGATTAGAGTCTCGTGACTGCCGGCTACTGCGTGCGTGCGTAGGTCAAAGTCCGCTGATCGCGGCATTCCCCTATTTTGTAAAATTATTTTTTACTCCTCTGGGTGTTGCAATGGATATCAATGATTCATATGATTGCCCTCAGTAAAAAAACACAAGAAACAGGACGCAAACACTCAGGTTCTCTGCTTCATAAGATGTCGCGGGCGATCGGGAAAACGCTGAGCAGAGGGCACCGTCGCGTAAAACAACGTGAGTCCGCGGAAACTGCCGGACGGTGCTTCAGGCCGGATTCGAACCGGCGATGCCATTCTTAACGTGCAATGTCGGACAGCGCTGCCTTTCCCATGTGTGCTACGGAGACGCTGATTAATGCAGTGCTCATTATACATGATTAGAGTCTCGTGACTGCCGGCTACTGCGTGCGTGCGTGCGTAGGTCAAAGTCCGCTGATCGCGGCATTCCCCTATTATGTAAAATTATTTTTTACTCCTCTGGGTGTTGCAATGGATATCAATGATTCATATGATTGCCCTCAGTAAAAAAAACACAAGAAACAGGACGCAATCAGTTACAAACACTCAGGTTCTCTGCTTCATAAGATGTCGCGGGCGATCGGGAAGACGCTGAGCAGAGGGCACCGTCGCGTAAAACAACGTGAGTCCGCGGAAACTGCAGGACGGTGCTTCAGGCCGGATTCGAACCGGTGATGCCATTCTTAACGTGCTATGTAGGACAGCGCTGCCTTTCCCATGTGTGCTACGGAGACGCTGATGTAGTGCTCATTATACATGATTAGAGTCTCGTGACTGCCGGCTACTGCGTGCGTGCGTGCGTAGGTCAAAGTCCGCTGATCGAGGCATTCCCCTATTTTGTAAAATTATTTTTTACTCCTCTGGGTGTTGCAATGGATATCATTGATTCATATGATTGCCCTCAGTAAAAAAACACAAGAAACAGGACACAAACAGTTACAAACACTCAGGTTCTCTGCTTCATAAGATGTCCGGGCGATCGGGAAGACGCTGAGCAGAGGGCACCGTCGCGTAAAACAACGTGAGTCCGCGGAAACTGCCGGACGGTGCTTCAGGCCGGAATCGAACCGGCGATGCCATTCTTAAAGTGCTATGTAGCACAGCGCTGCCTTTCCCATGTGTGCTACGGAGACGCTGATTAATGCAGTGCTCATTATACATGATTAGAGTCTCGTGACTGCCGGCTACTGCGTGCGTGCGTGCGTAGGTCTAAGTCCGCTGATCGCGGCATTCCCCTATTTTGTAAAATTATTTTTTACTCCTCTGGGTGTTGCAATGGATATCATTGATTCATATGATTGCCCTCAGTAAAAAAACACAAGAAACAGGACACAAACAGTTACAAACACTCAGGTTCTCTGCTTCATAAGATGTCCGGGCGATCGGGAAGACGCTGAGCAGAGGGCACCGTCGCGTAAAACAACGTGAGTCCGCGGAAACTGCCGGACGGTGCTTCAGGCCGGAATCGAACCGGCGATGCCATTCTTAAAGTGCTATGTAGCACAGCGCTGCCTTTCCCATGTGTGCTACGGAGACGCTGATTAATGCAGTGCTCATTATACATGATTAGAGTCTCGTGACTGCCGGCTACTGCGTGCGTGCGTGCGTAGGTCTAAGTCCGCTGATCGCGGCATTCCCCTATTTTGTAAAATTATTTTTTACTCCTCTGGGTGTTGCAATGGATATCAATGATTCATATGATTGCCCTCAGTAAAAAAACACAAGAAACAGGACGCAAACAGTTACAAACACTCAGGTTCTCTGTTTCATAAGATGTCGCGGGCGATCGGGAAGACGCTGAGCAGAGGGCACCGTCGCGTAAAACAACGTGAGACAGCGGAATCGGCCGGATTCGAACCGGCGATGCCATTCTTAAAGTGCTATGTAGCACAGCGCTGCCTTTCCCATGTGTGCTACGGAGACGCTGATTAATGCAGTGCTCAGTATACATGATTAGAGTCTCGTGACTGCCGGCTACTGCGTGCGTGCGTGCGTAGGTCAAAGTCCGCTGATCGCGGCATTCCCCTATTATGTAAAATTATTTTTTACTCCTCTGGGTGTTGCAATGGATATCAATGATTCATATGATTGCCCTCAGTAAAAAAAACACAAGAAACAGGACGCAATCAGTTACAAACACTCAGGTTCTCTGCTTCATAAGATGTCGCGGGCGATCGGGAAGACGCTGAGCAGAGGGCACCGTCGCGTAAAACAACGTGAGTCCCCGGAAACTGCAGGACGGTGCTTCAGGCCGGATTCGAACCGGTGATGCCATTCTTAACGTGCTATGTAGGACAGCGCTGCCTTTCCCATGTGTGCTACGGAGACGCTGATGTAGTGCTCATTATACATGATTAGAGTCTCGTGACTGCCGGCTACTGCGTGCGTGCGTGCGTAGGTCAAAGTCCGCTGATCGAGGCATTCCCCTATTTTGTAAAATTATTTTTTACTCCTCTGGGTGTTGCAATGGATATCATTGATTCATATGATTGCCCTCAGTAAAAAAACACAAGAAACAGGACACAAACAGTTACAAACACTCAGGTTCTCTGCTTCATAAGATGTCCGGGCGATCGGGAAGACGCTGAGCAGAGGGCACCGTCGCGTAAAACAACGTGAGTCCGCGGAAACTGCCGGACGGTGCTTCAGGCCGGAATCGAACCGGCGATGCCATTCTTAAAGTGCTATGTAGCACAGCGCTGCCTTTCCCATGTGTGCTACGGAGACGCTGATTAATGCAGTGCTCATTATACATGATTAGAGTCTCGTGACTGCCGGCTACTGCGTGCGTGCGTGCGTAGGTCTAAGTCCGCTGATCGCGGCATTCCCCTATTTTGTAAAATTATTTTTTACTCCTCTGGGTGTTGCAATGGATATCAATGATTCATATGATTGCCCTCAGTAAAAAAACACAAGAAACAGGACGCAAACAGTTACAAACACTCAGGTTCTCTGTTTCATAAGATGTCGCGGGCGATCGGGAAGACGCTGAGCAGAGGGCACCGTCGCGTAAAACAACGTGAGACAGCGGAATCGGCCGGATTCGAACCGGCGATGCCATTCTTAAAGTGCTATGTAGCACAGCGCTGCCTTTCCCATGTGTGCTACGGAGACGCTGATTAATGCAGTGCTCAGTATACATGATTAGAGTCTCGTGACTGCCGGCTACTGCGTGCCTGCGTGCGTAGGTCAAAGTCCGCTGATCGCGGCATTCCCCTATTTTGTAAAATTATTTTTTACTCCTCTGGGTGTTGCAATGGATATCATTGATTCATATGATTGCCCTCAGTAAAAAAACACAAGAAACAGGACGCAAACAGTTACAAACACTCAGGTTCTCTGCTTCATAAGATGTCGCGGGCGATCGGGAAGACGCTGAGCAGAGGGCACCGTCGCGTAAAACAACGTGAGTCCGCGGAAACTGCCGGACGGTGCTTCAGGCCGGATTCGAACCGGCGATGCCATTCTTAAAGTGCTATGTAGCACAGCGCTGCCTTTCCCATGTGTGCTACGGAGACGCTGATTAATGCAGTGCTCATTATACATGATTAGAGTCTCGTGACTGCCGGCTACTGCGTGCGTGCGTAGGTCAAAGTCCGCTGATCGCGGCATTCCCCTATTTTGTAAAATTATTTTTTACTCCTCTGGGTGTTGCAATGGATATCAATGATTCATATGATTGCCCTCAGTAAAAAAACACAAGAAACAGGACGCAAACACTCAGGTTCTCTGCTTCATAAGATGTCGCGGGCGATCGGGAAAACGCTGAGCAGAGGGCACCGTCGCGTAAAACAACGTGAGTCCGCGGAAACTGCCGGACGGTGCTTCAGGCCGGATTCGAACTGGCGATGCCATTCTTGAAGTGCAATGTCGGACAGCGGTGACTTTCCCATGTGTGCTACGGAGACGCTGATTAATGCAGTGCTCATTATACATGATTAGAGTCTCGTGACTGCCGGCTACTGCGTGCGTGCGTGCGTAGGTCAAAGTCCGCTGATCGCGGCATTCCCCTATTATGTAAAATTATTTTTTACTCCTCTGGGTGTTGCAATGGATATCAATGATTCATATGATTGCCCTCAGTAAAAAAAACACAAGAAACAGGACGCAATCAGTTACAAACACTCAGGTTCTCTGCTTCATAAGATGTCGCGGGCGATCGGGAAGACGCTGAGCAGAGGGCACCGTCGCGTAAAACAACGTGAGTCCGCGGAAACTGCAGGACGGTGCTTCAGGCCGGATTCGAACCGGTGATGCCATTCTTAACGTGCTATGTAGGACAGCGCTGCCTTTCCCATGTGTGCTACGGAGACGCTGATGTAGTGCTCATTATACATGATTAGAGTCTCGTGACTGCCGGCTACTGCGTGTGTGCGTGCGTAGGTCAAAGTCCGCTGATCGAGGCATTCCCCTATTTTGTAAAATTATTTTTTACTCCTCTGGGTGTTGCAATGGATATCATTGATTCATATGATTGCCCTCAGTAAAAAAACACAAGAAACAGGACACAAACAGTTACAAACACTCAGGTTCTCTGCTTCATAAGATGTCCGGGCGATCGGGAAGACGCTGAGCAGAGGGCACCGTCGCGTAAAACAACGTGAGTCCGCGGAAACTGCCGGACGGTGCTTCAGGCCGGAATCGAACCGGCGATGCCATTCTTAAAGTGCTATGTAGCACAGCGCTGCCTTTCCCATGTGTGCTACGGAGACGCTGATTAATGCAGTGCTCATTATACATGATTAGAGTCTCGTGACTGCCGGCTACTGCGTGCGTGCGTGCGTAGGTCTAAGTCCGCTGATCACGGCATTCCCCTATTTTGTAAAATTATTTTTTACTCCTCTGGGTGTTGCAATGGATATCAATGATTCATATGATTGCCCTCAGTAAAAAAACACAAGAAACAGGACGCAAACAGTTACAAACACTCAGGTTCTCTGTTTCATAAGATGTCGCGGGCGATCGGGAAGACGCTGAGCAGAGGGCACCGTCGCGTAAAACAACGTGAGACAGCGGAATCGGCCGGATTCGAACCGGCGATGCCATTCTTAAAGTGCTATGTAGCACAGCGCTGCCTTTCCCATGTGTGCTACGGAGACGCTGATTAATGCAGTGCTCAGTATACATGATTAGAGTCTCGTGACTGCCGGCTACTGCGTGCGTGCGTGCGTAGGTCAAAGTCCGCTGATCGCGGCATTCCCCTATTATGTAAAATTATTTTTTACTCCTCTGGGTGTTGCAATGGATATCAATGATTCATATGATTGCCCTCAGTAAAAAAAACACAAGAAACAGGACGCAATCAGTTACAAACACTCAGGTTCTCTGCTTCATAAGATGTCGCGGGCGATCGGGAAGACGCTGAGCAGAGGGCACCATCGCGTAAAACAACGTGAGTCCGCGGAAACTGCAGGACGGTGCTTCAGGCCGGATTCGAACCGGTGATGCCATTCTTAACGTGCTATGTAGGACAGCGCTGCCTTTCCCATGTGTGCTACGGAGACGCTGATGTAGTGCTCATTATACATGATTAGAGTCTCGTGACTGCCGGCTACTGCGTGTGTGCGTGCGTAGGTCAAAGTCCGCTGATCGAGGCATTCCCCTATTTTGTAAAATTATTTTTTACTCCTCTGGGTGTTGCAATGGATATCATTGATTCATATGATTGCCCTCAGTAAAAAAACACAAGAAACAGGACACAAACAGTTACAAACACTCAGGTTCTCTGCTTCATAAGATGTCCGGGCGATCGGGAAGACGCTGAGCAGAGGGCACCGTCGCGTAAAACAACGTGAGTCCGCGGAAACTGCCGGACGGTGCTTCAGGCCGGAATCGAACCGGCGATGCCATTCTTAAAGTGCTATGTAGCACAGCGCTGCCTTTCCCATGTGTGCTACGGAGACGCTGATTAATGCAGTGCTCATTATACATGATTAGAGTCTCGTGACTGCCGGCTACTGCGTGCGTGCGTGCGTAGGTCTAAGTCCGCTGATCACGGCATTCCCCTATTTTGTAAAATTATTTTTTACTCCTCTGGGTGTTGCAATGGATATCAATGATTCATATGATTGCCCTCAGTAAAAAAACACAAGAAACAGGACGCAAACAGTTACAAACACTCAGGTTCTCTGTTTCATAAGATGTCGCGGGCGATCGGGAAGACGCTGAGCAGAGGGCACCGTCGCGTAAAACAACGTGAGACAGCGGAATCGGCCGGATTCGAACCGGCGATGCCATTCTTAAAGTGCTATGTAGCACAGCGCTGCCTTTCCCATGTGTGCTACGGAGACGCTGATTAATGCAGTGCTCAGTATACATGATTAGAGTCTCGTGACTGCCGGCTACTGCGTGCGTGCATAGGTCAAAGTCCGCTGATCGCGGCATTCCCCTATTATGTAAAATTATTTTTTACTCCTCTGGGTGTTGCAATGGATATCAATGATTCATATGATTGCCCTCAGTAAAAAAAACACAAGAAACAGGACGCAATCAGTTACAAACACTCAGGTTCTCTGCTTCATAAGATGTCGCGGGCGATCGGGAAGACGCTGAGCAGAGGGCACCATCGCGTAAAACAACGTGAGTCCGCGGAAACTGCAGGACGGTGCATCAGGCCGGATTCGAACCGGTGATGCCATTCTTAACGTGCTATGTAGGACAGCGCTGCCTTTCCCATGTGTGCTACGGAGACGCTGATGTAGTGCTCATTATACATGATTAGAGTCTCGTGACTGCCGGCTACTGCGTGCGTGCGTGCGTAGGTCAAAGTCCGCTGATCGAGGCATTCCCCTATTTTGTAAAATTATTTTTTACTCCTCTGGGTGTTGCAATGGATATCATTGATTCATATGATTGCCCTCAGTAAAAAAACACAAGAAACAGGACACAAACAGTTACAAACACTCAGGTTCTCTGCTTCATAAGATGTCCGGGCGATCGGGAAGACGCTGAGCAGAGGGCACCGTCGCGTAAAACAACGTGAGTCCGCGGAAACTGCCGGACGGTGCTTCAGGCCGGAATCGAACCGGCGATGCCATTCTTAAAGTGCTATGTAGCACAGCGCTGCCTTTCCCATGTGTGCTACGGAGACGCTGATTAATGCAGTGCTCATTATACATGATTAGAGTCTCGTGACTGCCGGCTACTGCGTGCGTGCGTGCGTAGGTCTAAGTCCGCTGATCACGGCATTCCCCTATTTTGTAAAATTATTTTTTACTCCTCTGGGTGTTGCAATGGATATCAATGATTCATATGATTGCCCTCAGTAAAAAAACACAAGAAACAGGACGCAAACAGTTACAAACACTCAGGTTCTCTGTTTCATAAGATGTCGCGGGCGATCGGGAAGACGCTGAGCAGAGGGCACCGTCGCGTAAAACAACGTGAGACAGCGGAATCGGCCGGATTCGAACCGGCGATGCCATTCTTAAAGTGCTATGTAGCACAGCGCTGCCTTTCCCATGTGTGCTACGGAGACGCTGATTAATGCAGTGCTCAGTATACATGATTAGAGTCTCGTGACTGCCGGCTACTGCGTGCGTGCGTGCGTAGGTCAAAGTCCGCTGATCGCGGCATTCCCCTATTATGTAAAATTATTTTTTACTCCTCTGGGTGTTGCAATGGATATCAATGATTCATATGATTGCCCTCAGTAAAAAAAACACAAGAAACAGGACGCAATCAGTTACAAACACTCAGGTTCTCTGCTTCATAAGATGTCGCGGGCGATCGGGAAGACGCTGAGCAGAGGGCACCGTCGCGTAAAACAACGTGAGTCCGCGGAAACTGCAGGACGGTGCTTCAGGCCGGATTCGAACCGGTGATGCCATTCTTAACGTGCTATGTAGGACAGCGCTGCCTTTCCCATGTGTGCTACGGAGACGCTGATGTAGTGCTCATTATACATGATTAGAGTCTCGTGACTGCCGGCTACTGCGTGCGTGCGTGCGTAGGTCAAAGTCCGCTGATCGAGGCATTCCCCTATTTTGTAAAATTATTTTTTACTCCTCTGGGTGTTGCAATGGATATCATTGATTCATATGATTGCCCTCAGTAAAAAAACACAAGAAACAGGACACAAACAGTTACAAACACTCAGGTTCTCTGCTTCATAAGATGTCCGGGCGATCGGGAAGACGCTGAGCAGAGGGCACCGTCGCGTAAAACAACGTGAGTCCGCGGAAACTGCCGGACGGTGCTTCAGGCCGGAATCGAACCGGCGATGCCATTCTTAAAGTGCTATGTAGCACAGCGCTGCCTTTCCCATGTGTGCTACGGAGACGCTGATTAATGCAGTGCTCATTATACATGATTAGAGTCTCGTGACTGCCGGCTACTGCGTGCGTGCGTGCGTAGGTCTAAGTCCGCTGATCGCGGCATTCCCCTATTTTGTAAAATTATTTTTTACTCCTCTGGGTGTTGCAATGGATATCAATGATTCATATGATTGCCCTCAGTAAAAAAACACAAGAAACAGGACGCAAACAGTTACAAACACTCAGGTTCTCTGTTTCATAAGATGTCGCGGGCGATCGGGAAGACGCTGAGCAGAGGGCACCGTCGCGTAAAACAACGTGAGACAGCGGAATCAGCCGGATTCGAACCGGCGATGCCATTCTTAAAGTGCTATGTAGCACAGCGCTGCCTTTCCCATGTGTGCTACGGAGACGCTGATTAATGCAGTGCTCAGTATACATGATTAGAGTCTCGTGACTGCCGGCTACTGCGTGCCTGCGTGCGTAGGTCAAAGTCCGCTGATCGCGGCATTCCCCTATTTTGTAAAATTATTTTTTACTCCTCTGGGTGTTGCAATGGATATCATTGATTCATATGATTGCCCTCAGTAAAAAAACACAAGAAACAGGACGCAAACAGTTACAAACACTCAGGTTCTCTGCTTCATAAGATGTCGCGGGCGATCGGGAAGACGCTGAGCAGAGGGCACCGTCGCGTAAAACAACGTGAGTCCGCGGAAACCGCCGGACGGTGCTTCAGGCCGGATTCGAACCGGCGATGCCATTCTTAAAGTGCTATGTAGCACAGCGCTGCCTTTCCCATGTGTGCTACGGAGACGCTGATTAATGCAGTGCTCATTATACATGATTAGAGTCTCGTGACTGCCGGCTACTGCGTGCGTGCGTAGGTCAAAGTCCGCTGATCGCGGCATTCCCCTATTTTGTAAAATTATTTTTTACTCCTCTGGGTGTTGCAATGGATATCAATGATTCATATGATTGCCCTCAGTAAAAAAACACAAGAAACAGGACGCAAACACTCAGGTTCTCTGCTTCATAAGATGTCGCGGGCGATCGGGAAAACGCTGAGCAGAGGGCACCGTCGCGTAAAACAACGTGAGTCCGCGGAAACTGCCGGACGGTGCTTCAGGCCGGATTCGAACTGGCGATGCCATTCTTGAAGTGCTATGTAGCACAGCGGTGACTTTCCCATGTGTGCTACGGGGACGCTGATTAATGCAGTGCTCATTATACATGATTAGAGTCTCGTGACTGCCGGCTACTGCGTGCGTGCGTAGGTCAAAGTCCGCTGATCGCGGCATTCCCCTATTTTGTAAAATTATTTTTTACTCCTCTGGGTGTTGCAATGGATATCAATGATTCATATGATTGCCCTCAGTAAAAAAACACAAGAAACAGGACGCAAACAGTTACAAACACTCAGGTTCTCTGCTTCATAAGATGTCACGGGCGATCGGGAAGACGCTGAGCAGAGGGCACCGTCGCGTAAAACAACGTGAGTGCACGGAAACTGCCGGACGGTGCATCAGGCCGGATTCGAACCGGCGATGCCATTCTTAAAGTGCTATGTAGCACAGCGCTGCCTTTCCCATGTGTGCTACGGAGAAGCTGATTAATGCAGTGCTCATTATACATGATTAGAGTCTCGTGACTGCCGGCTACTGCGTGCGTGCGTAGGTCAAAGTCCGCTGATCGCGGCATTCCCCTATTTTGTAAAATTATTTTTTACTCCTCTGGGTGTTGCAATGGATATCAATGATTCATATGATTGCCCTCAGTAAAAAAACACAAGAAACAGGACACAAACAGTTACAAACACTCAGGTTCTCTGCTTCATAAGATGTCCGGGCGATCGGGAAGACGCTGAGCAGAGGGCACCGTCGCGTAAAACAACGTGAGTCCGCGGAAACTGCCGGACGGTGCTTCAGGCCGGAATCGAACCGGCGATGCCATTCTTAAAGTGCTATGTAGCACAGCGCTGCCTTTCCCATGTGTGCTACGGAGACGCTGATTAATGCAGTGCTCATTATACATGATTAGAGTCTCGTGACTGCCGGCTACTGCGTGCGTGCGTGCGTAGGTCTAAGTCCGCTGATCGCGGCATTCCCCTATTTTGTAAAATTATTTTTTACTCCTCTGGGTGTTGCAATGGATATCAATGATTCATATGATTGCCCTCAGTAAAAAAACACAAGAAACAGGACGCAAACAGTTACAAACACTCAGGTTCTCTGTTTCATAAGATGTCGCGGGCGATCGGGAAGACGCTGAGCAGAGGGCACCGTCGCGTAAAACAACGTGAGACAGCGGAATCAGCCGGATTCGAACCGGCGATGCCATTCTTAAAGTGCTATGTAGCACAGCGCTGCCTTTCCCATGTGTGCTACGGAGACGCTGATTAATGCAGTGCTCAGTATACATGATTAGAGTCTCGTGACTGCCGGCTACTGCGTGCCTGCGTGCGTAGGTCAAAGTCCGCTGATCGCGGCATTCCCCTATTTTGTAAAATTATTTTTTACTCCTCTGGGTGTTGCAATGGATATCATTGATTCATATGATTGCCCTCAGTAAAAAAACACAAGAAACAGGACGCAAACAGTTACAAACACTCAGGTTCTCTGCTTCATAAGATGTCGCGGGCGATCGGGAAGACGCTGAGCAGAGGGCACCGTCGCGTAAAACAACGTGAGTCCGCGGAAACTGCCGGACGGTGCTTCAGGCCGGATTCGAACCGGCGATGCCATTCTTAAAGTGCTATGTAGCACAGCGCTGCCTTTCCCATGTGTGCTACGGAGACGCTGATTAATGCAGTGCTCATTATACATGATTAGAGTCTCGTGACTGCCGGCTACTGCGTGCGTGCGTAGGTCAAAGTCCGCTGATCGCGGCATTCCCCTATTTTGTAAAATTATTTTTTACTCCTCTGGGTGTTGCAATGGATATCAATGATTCATATGATTGCCCTCAGTAAAAAAACACAAGAAACAGGACGCAAACACTCAGGTTCTCTGCTTCATAAGATGTCGCGGGCGATCGGGAAAACGCTGAGCAGAGGGCACCGTCGCGTAAAACAACGTGAGTCCGCGGAAACTGCCGGACGGTGCTTCAGGCCGGATTCGAACTGGCGATGCCATTCTTGAAGTGCTATGTAGCACAGCGGTGACTTTCCCATGTGTGCTACGGAGACGCTGATTAATGCAGTGCTCATTATACATGATTAGAGTCTCGTGACTGCCGGCTACTGCGTGCGTGCGTAGGTCAAAGTCCGCTGATCGCGGCATTCCCCTATTTTGTAAAATTATTTTTTACTCCTCTGGGTGTTGCAATGGATATCAATGATTCATATGATTGCCCTCAGTAAAAAAACACAAGAAACAGGACGCAAACAGTTACAAACACTCAGGTTCTCTGCTTCATAAGATGTCACGGGCGATCGGGAAGACGCTGAGCAGAGGGCACCGTCGCGTAAAACAACGTGAGTGCACGGAAACTGCCGGACGGTGCATCAGGCCGGATTCGAACCGGCGATGCCATTCTTAAAGTGCTATGTAGCACAGCGCTGCCTTTCCCATGTGTGCTACGGAGACGCTGATTAATGCAGTGCTCATTATACATGATTAGAGTCTCGTGACTGCCGGCTACTGCGTGCGTGCGTAGGTCAAAGTCCGCTGATCGCGGCATTCCCCTATTTTGTAAAATTATTTTTTACTCCTCTGGGTGTTGCAATGGATATCAATGATTCATATGATTGCCCTCAGTAAAAAAACACAAGAAACAGGACGCAAACACTCAGGTTCTCTGCTTCATAAGATGTCGCGGGCGATCGGGAAAACGCTGAGCAGAGGGCACCGTCGCGTAAAACAACGTGAGTCCGCGGAAACTGCCGGACGGTGCTTCAGGCCGGATTCGAACCGGCGATGCCATTCTTAACGTGCAATGTCGGACAGCGCTGCCTTTCCCATGTGTGCTACGGAGACGCTGATTAATGCGGTGCTCATTATACATGATTAGAGTCTCGTGACTGCCGGCTACTGCGTGCGTGCGTGCGTAGGTCAAAGTCCGCTGATCGCGGCATTCCCCTATTATGTAAAATTATTTTTTACTCCTCTGGGTGTTGCAATGGATATCAATGATTCATATGATTGCCCTCAGTAAAAAAAACACAAGAAACAGGACGCAATCAGTTACAAACACTCAGGTTCTCTGCTTCATAAGATGTCGCGGGCGATCGGGAAGACGCTGAGCAGAGGGCACCGTCGCGTAAAACAACGTGAGTCCGCGGAAACTGCCGGACGGTGCTTCAGGCCGGAATCGAACCGGCGATGCCATTCTTAAAGTGCTATGTAGCACAGCGCTGCCTTTCCCATGTGTGCTACGGAGACGCTGATTAATGCAGTGCTCATTATACATGATTAGAGTCTCGTGACTGCCGGCTACTGCGTGCGTGCGTGCGTAGGTCTAAGTCCGCTGATCGCGGCATTCCCCTATTTTGTAAAATTATTTTTTACTCCTCTGGGTGTTGCAATGGATATCAATGATTCATATGATTGCCCTCAGTAAAAAAACACAAGAAACAGGACGCAAACAGTTACAAACACTCAGGTTCTCTGTTTCATAAGATGTCGCGGGCGATCGGGAAGACGCTGAGCAGAGGGCACCGTCGCGTAAAACAACGTGAGACAGCGGAATCGGCCGGATTCGAACCGGCGATGCCATTCTTAAAGTGCTATGTAGCACAGCGCTGCCTTTCCCATGTGTGCTACGGAGACGCTGATTAATGCAGTGCTCAGTATACATGATTAGAGTCTCGTGACTGCCGGCTACTGCGTGCCTGCGTGCGTAGGTCAAAGTCCGCTGATCGCGGCATTCCCCTATTTTGTAAAATTATTTTTTACTCCTCTGGGTGTTGCAATGGATATCATTGATTCATATGATTGCCCTCAGTAAAAAAACACAAGAAACAGGACGCAAACACTCAGGTTCTCTGCTTCATAAGATGTCGCGGGCGATCGGGAAAACGCTGAGCAGAGGGCACCGTCGCGTAAAACAACGTGAGTCCGCGGAAACTGCCTGACGGTGCTTCAGGCCGGATTCGAACCGGCGATGCCATTCTTAACGTGCAATGTCGGACAGCGCTGCCTTTCCCATGTGTGCTACGGAGACGCTGATTAATGCAGTGCTCATTATACATGATTAGAGTCTCGTGACTGCCGGCTACTGCGTGCGTGCGTGCGTAGGTCAAAGTCCGCTGATCGCGGCATTCCCCTATTTTGTAAAATTATTTTTTACTCCTCTGGGTGTTGCAATGGATATCAATGATTCATATGATTGCCCTCAGTGAAAAAACACAAGAAACAGGACGCAGACAGTTACAAACACTCAGGTTCTCTGCTTCATAAGATGTCGCGGGCGATCGGGAAGACGCTGAGCAGAGGGCACCGTCGCGTAAAACAACGTGAGTCCGCGGAATCGGACGGTGCTTCAGGCCGGATTCGAACCGGCGATGCCATTCTTAAAGTGCTATGTAGCACAGCGCTGCCTTTCCCATGTGTGCTACGGAGACGCTGATTAATGCAGTGCTCATTATACATGATTAGAGTCTCGTGACTGCCGGCTACTGCGTGCGTGCGTGCGTGCGTGCGTAGGTAAAAGTCCGCTGATCGCGGGATTCCCCTATTTTGTAAAATAATTTTTTACTCCTCTGGGTGTTGCAATGGATATCAATGATTCATAAGATTGCCCTCAGTAAAAAAACACAAGAAACAGGACGCAGACAGTTACAAACACTCAGGTTCTCTGCTTCATAAGATGTCGCGGGCAATCGGGAAGACGCTGAGCAGAGGGCACTGTCGCGTAAAACAACGTGAGTCGGCGGAAACTGCCGGACGGTGCTTCAGGCCAGATTCGAACCGGAGATGCCATTCTTAAAGTGCTATGTAGGACAGCGCTGCCTTTCCCATGTGTGCTACGGAGACGCTGATTAATGCAGTGCTCATTATACATGATTAGAGTCTCGTGACTGCCGGCTACTGCGTGCGTGCGTGCGTAGGTCAAAGTCCGCTGATCGCGGCATTCCCCTATTTTGTAAAATTATGTTTTACTCCTCTGGGTGTTGCAATGGATATCAATGATTCATATGATTGCCCTCAGTAAAAAAACACAAGAAACAGGACGCAGACAGTTACAAACACTCAGGTTCTCTGCTTCATAAGATGTCGCGGGCGATCGGGAAGACGCTGAGCAGAGGGCACCGTCGCGTAAAAAAACGTGAGTCCGCGGAATCGGACGGTGCTTCAGGCCGGATTCGAACCGGCGATGCCATTCTTAAAGTGCTATGTAGCACAGCGCTGCCTTTCCCATGTGTGCTACGGAGAAGCTGATTAATGCAGTGGTCATTATACATGATTAGAGTCTCGTGACTGCCGGCTACTGCGTGCGTGCGTAGGTCAAAGTCCGCTGATCGCGGCATTCCCCTATTTTGTAAAATATTTTTTTACTCCTCTGGGTGTTGCAATGGATATCAATGATTCATAGGATTGCCCTCAGTAAAAAAACACAAGAAACAGGACGCAGACAGTTACAAACACTCAGGTTCTCTGTTTCATAAGATGTCGCGGGCGATCGGGAAGACGCTGAGCAGAGGGCACCGTCGCGTAAAACAACGTGCGTCGGCGAAATCGGCCGGACGGTGATTCATGCCGGATTCGAACCAGCGATGCTATTCTTAAAGTGCTATGTAGCACAGCGCTGCCTTTCCCATGTGTGCTACGGAGACGCTGATTAATACAGTGCTCATTATACATGATTAGAGTCTCGTGACTGCCGGCTACTGCGTGCGTGCGTGCGTAGGTCAAAGTCCGCTGATCGCGGCATTCCCATTTTTTGTAAAATTATTTTTTACTCCTCTGGGTGTTGCAATGAATATCAATGATTCATATGATTGCCCTCAGTAAAAAAAAAAAGAAACAGGACGCAGACAGTTACAAACACTCAGGTTCTCTGCTTCATAAGATGTCGCGGGCGATCGGGAAGACGCTGAGCAGAGGGCACCGTCGCGTAAAACAACGTGAGACAGCGGAATGGCCGGATTCGAACCGGCGATGCCATTCTTAAAGTGCTATGTAGCACAGCGCTGCCTTTCCCATGTGTGCTACGGAGACGCTGATTAATGCAGTGCTCAGTATACATGATTAGAGTCTCGTGACTGCCGGCTACTGCGTGCATGCGTGTGTAGGTCAAAGTCCGCTGATTGCGGCATTCCCCTATTTTGTAAAATTATTTTATACTCCTCTGGGTGTTGCAATGGATATCATTGATTCATATGATTGCCCTCAGTAAAAAAACACAAGAAACAGGACGCAAACACTCAGGTTCTCTGCTTCATAAGATGTCGCGGGCGATCGGGAAAACGCTGAGCAGAGGGCACCGTCGCGTAAAACAACGTGAGTCCGCGGAAACTGCCGGACGGTGCTTCAGGCCGGATTCGAACCGGCGATGCCATTCTTAACGTGCAATGTCGGACAGCGCTGCCTTTCCCATGTGTGCTACGGAGACGCTGATTAATGCAGTGCTCATTATACATGATTAGAGTATCGTGACTGCCGGCTACTGCGTGCGTGCGTGCGTAGGTCAAAGTCCGCTGATCGCGGCATTCCCCTATTTTGTAAAATTATTTTTTACTCCTCTGGGTGTTGCAATGGATATCAATGATTCATATGATTGCCCTCAGTAAAAAAACACAAGAAACAGGACGCAAACACTCAGGTTCTCTGCTTCATAAGATGTCGCGGGCGATCGGGAAAACGCTGAGCAGAGGGCACCGTCTCGTAAAACAACGTGAGTCCGCGGAAACTGCCGGACGGTGCTTCAGGCCGGATTCGAACTGGCGATGCCATTCTTGAAGTGCTATGTAGCACAGCGGTGACTTTCCCATGTGTGCTACGGAGACGCTGATTAATGCAGTGCTCATTATACATGATTAGAGTCTCGTGACTGCCGGCTACTGCGTGCGTGCGTGCGTAGGTCAAAGTCCGCTGATCGCGGCATTCCCCTATTTTGTAAAATTATGTTTTACTCCTCTGGGTGTTGCAATGGATATCAATGATTCATATGATTGCCCTCAGTAAAAAAACACAAGAAACAGGACGCAGACAGTTACAAACACTCAGGTTCTCTGCTTCATAAGATGTCGCGGGCGATCGGGAAGACGCTGAGCAGAGGCCACCGTCGCGTAAAAAAACGTGAGTCCGCGGAATCGGACGGTGCTTCAGGCCGGATTCGAACCGGCGATGCCATTCTTAAAGTGCTATGTAGCACAGCGCTGCCTTTCCCATGTGTGCTACGGAGAAGCTGATTAATGCAGTGGTCATTATACATGATTAGAGTCTCGTGACTGCCGGCTACTGCGTGCGTGCGTAGGTCAAAGTCCGCTGATCGCGGCATTCCCCTATTTTGTAAAATATTTTTTTACTCCTCTGGGTGTTGCAATGGATATCAATGATTCATAGGATTGCCCTCAGTAAAAAAACACAAGAAACAGGACGCAGACAGTTACAAACACTCAGGTTCTCTGTTTCATAAGATGTCGCGGGCGATCGGGAAGACGCTGAGCAGAGGGCACCGTCGCGTAAAACAACGTGAGTCCGCGGAATCGGCAGGACGGTGTTTCAGGCCGGATTCGAACCGGCGATGCCATTCTTTAAGTGCTATGTAGCACAGCGCTGCCTTTCCCAGGTGTGCTACGGAGAAGCTGATGAATGCAGTGCTCATTATACATGATTAGAGTCTCGTGACTGCCGGCTACTGCGTGCGTGCGTAGGTCAAAGTCCGCTGATCGCGGCATTCCCCTATTTTGTAAAATTATTTTTTACTCCTCTGGGTGTTGCAATGGATATCAATGATTCATATGATTGCCCTCAGTGAAAAAACACAAGAAACAGGACGCAGACAGTTACAAACACTCAGGTTCTCTGCTTCATAAGATGTCGCGGGCGATCGGGAAGACGCTGAGCAGAGGGCACCGTCGCGTAAAACAACGTGAGTCCGCGGAATCGGACGGTGCTTCAGGCCGGATTCGAACCGGCGATGCCATTCTTAAAGTGCTATGTAGCACAGCGCTGCCTTTCCCATGTGTGCTACGGAGACGCTGATTAATGCAGTGCTCATTATACATGATTAGAGTCTCGTGACTGCCGGCTACTGCGTGCGTGCGTGCGTGCGTGCGTAGGTAAAAGTCCGCTGATCGCGGGATTCCCCTATTTTGTAAAATAATTTTTTACTCCTCTGGGTGTTGCAATGGATATCAATGATTCATAAGATTGCCCTCAGTAAAAAAACACAAGAAACAGGACGCAGACAGTTACAAACACTCAGGTTCTCTGCTTCATAAGATGTCGCGGGCGATCGGGAAGACGCTGAGCAGAGGGCACCGTCGCGTAAAAAAACGTGAGTCCGCGGAATCGGACGGTGCTTCAGGCCGGATTCGAACCGGCGATGCCATTCTTAAAGTGCTATGTAGCACAGCGCTGCCTTTCCCATGTGTGCTACGGAGAAGCTGATTAATGCAGTGGTCATTATACATGATTAGAGTCTCGTGACTGCCGGCTACTGCGTGCGTGCGTAGGTCAAAGTCCGCTGATCGCGGCATTCCCCTATTTTGTAAAATATTTTTTTACTCCTCTGGGTGTTGCAATGGATATCAATGATTCATAGGATTGCCCTCAGTAAAAAAACACAAGAAACAGGACGCAGACAGTTACAAACACTCAGGTTCTCTGTTTCATAAGATGTCACGGGCGATCGGGAAGACGCTGAGCAGAGGGCACCGTCGCGTAAAACAACGTGAGTCCGCGGAATCGGCAGGACGGTGTTTCAGGCCGGATTCGAACCGGCGATGCCATTCTTTAAGTGCTATGTAGCACAGCGGTGACTTTCCCATGTGTGCTACGGAGACGCTGATTAATGCAGTGCTCATTATACATGATTAGAGTCTCGTGACTGCCGGCTACTGCGTGCGTGCGTAGGTCAAAGTCCGCTGATCGCGGCATTCCCCTATTTTGTAAAATTATGTTTTACTCCTCTGGGTGTTGCAATGGATATCAATGATTCATATGATTGCCCTCAGTAAAAAAACACAAGAAACAGGACGCAGACAGTTACAAACACTCAGGTTCTCTGCTTCATAAGATGTCGCGGGCGATCGGGAAGACGCTGAGCAGAGGGCACCGTCGCGTAAAAATACGTGAGTCCGCGGAATCGGACGGTGCTTCAGGCCGGATTCGAACCGGCGATGCCATTCTTAAAGTGCTATGTAGCACAGCGCTGCCTTTCCCATGTGTGCTACGGAGAAGCTGATTAATGCAGTGGTCATTATACATGATTAGAGTCTCGTGACTGCCGGCTACTGCGTGCGTGCGTAGGTCAAAGTCCGCTGATCGCGGCATTCCCCTATTTTGTAAAATATTTTTTTACTCCTCTGGGTGTTGCAATGGATATCAATGATTCATAGGATTGCCCTCAGTAAAAAAACACAAGAAACAGGACGCAGACAGTTACAAACACTCAGGTTCTCTGTTTCATAAGATGTCGCGGGCGATCGGGAAGACGCTGAGCAGAGGGCACCGTCGCGTAAAACAACGTGCGTCGGCGAAATCGGCCGGACGGTGATTCATGCCGGATTCGAACCAGCGATGCTATTCTTAAAGTGCTATGTAGCACAGCGCTGCCTTTCCCATGTGTGCTACGGAGACGCTGATTAATACAGTGCTCATTATACATGATTAGAGTCTCGTGACTGCCGGCTACTGCGTGCGTGCGTGCGTAGGTCAAAGTCCGCTGATCGCGGCATTCCCCTTTTTTGTAAAATTATTTTTTACTCCTCTGGGTGTTGCAATGAATATCATTGATTCATATGATTGCCCTCAGTAAAAAAAAAAAGAAACAGGACGCAGACAGTTACAAACACTCAGGTTCTCTGCTTCATAAGATGTCGCGGGCGATCGGGAAGACGCTGAGCAGAGGGCACCGTCGCGTAAAACAACGTGAGACAGCGGAATGGCCGGATTCGAACCGGCGATGCCATTCTTAAAGTGCTATGTAGCACAGCGCTGCCTTTCCCATGTGTGCTACGGAGACGCTGATTAATGCAGTGCTCAGTATACATGATTAGAGTCTCGTGACTGCCGGCTACTGCGTGCATGCGTGTGTAGGTCAAAGTCCGCTGATTGCGGCATTCCCCTATTTTGTAAAATTATTTTATACTCCTCTGGGTGTTGCAATGGATATCATTGATTCATATGATTGCCCTCAGTAAAAAAACACAAGAAACAGGACGCAAACACTCAGGTTCTCTGCTTCATAAGATGTCGCGGGCGATCGGGAAAACGCTGAGCAGAGGGCACCGTCGCGTAAAACAACGTGAGTCCGCGGAAACTGCCGGACGGTGCTTCAGGCCGGATTCGAACCGGCGATGCCATTCTTAACGTGCAATGTCGGACAGCGCTGCCTTTCCCATGTGTGCTACGGAGACGCTGATTAATGCAGTGCTCATTATACATGATTAGAGTCTCGTGACTGCCGGCTACTGCGTGCGTGCGTGCGTAGGTCAAAGTCCGCTGATCGCGGCATTCCCCTATTTTGTAAAATTATTTTTTACTCCTCTGGGTGTTGCAATGGATATCAATGATTCATATGATTGCCCTCAGTAAAAAAACACAAGAAACAGGACGCAAACACTCAGGTTCTCTGCTTCATAAGATGTCGCGGGCGATCGGGAAAACGCTGAGCAGAGGGCACCGTCTCGTAAAACAACGTGAGTCCGCGGAAACTGCCGGACGGTGCTTCAGGCCGGATTCGAACTGGCGATGCCATTCTTGAAGTGCTATGTAGCACAGCGGTGACTTTCCCATGTGTGCTACGGAGACGCTGATTAATGCAGTGCTCATTATACATGATTAGAGTCTCGTGACTGCCGGCTACTGCGTGCGTGCGTGCGTAGGTCAAAGTCCGCTGATCGCGGCATTCCCCTATTTTGTAAAATTATGTTTTACTCCTCTGGGTGTTGCAATGGATATCAATGATTCATATGATTGCCCTCAGTAAAAAAACACAAGAAACAGGACGCAGACAGTTACAAACACTCAGGTTCTCTGCTTCATAAGATGTCGCGGGCGATCGGGAAGACGCTGAGCAGAGGCCACCGTCGCGTAAAAAAACGTGAGTCCGCGGAATCGGACGGTGCTTCAGGCCGGATTCGAACCGGCGATGCCATTCTTAAAGTGCTATGTAGCACAGCGCTGCCTTTCCCATGTGTGCTACGGAGAAGCTGATTAATGCAGTGGTCATTATACATGATTAGAGTCTCGTGACTGCCGGCTACTGCGTGCGTGCGTAGGTCAAAGTCCGCTGATCGCGGCATTCCCCTATTTTGTAAAATATTTTTTTACTCCTCTGGGTGTTGCAATGGATATCAATGATTCATAGGATTGCCCTCAGTAAAAAAACACAAGAAACAGGACGCAGACAGTTACAAACACTCAGGTTCTCTGTTTCATAAGATGTCGCGGGCGATCGGGAAGACGCTGAGCAGAGGGCACCGTCGCGTAAAACAACGTGAGTCCGCGGAATCGGCAGGACGGTGTTTCAGGCCGGATTCGAACCGGCGATGCCATTCTTTAAGTGCTATGTAGCACAGCGCTGCCTTTCCCAGGTGTGCTACGGAGAAGCTGATGAATGCAGTGCTCATTATACATGATTAGAGTCTCGTGACTGCCGGCTACTGCGTGCGTGCGTAGGTCAAAGTCCGCTGATCGCGGCATTCCCCTATTTTGTAAAATTATTTTTTACTCCTCTGGGTGTTGCAATGGATATCAATGATTCATATGATTGCCCTCAGTGAAAAAACACAAGAAACAGGACGCAGACAGTTACAAACACTCAGGTTCTCTGCTTCATAAGATGTCGCGGGCGATCGGGAAGACGCTGAGCAGAGGGCACCGTCGCGTAAAACAACGTGAGTCCGCGGAATCGGACGGTGCTTCAGGCCGGATTCGAACCGGCGATGCCATTCTTAAAGTGCTATGTAGCACAGCGCTGCCTTTCCCATGTGTGCTACGGAGACGCTGATTAATGCAGTGCTCATTATACATGATTAGAGTCTCGTGACTGCCGGCTACTGCGTGCGTGCGTGCGTGCGTGCGTAGGTAAAAGTCCGCTGATCGCGGGATTCCCCTATTTTGTAAAATAATTTTTTACTCCTCTGGGTGTTGCAATGGATATCAATGATTCATAAGATTGCCCTCAGTAAAAAAACACAAGAAACAGGACGCAGACAGTTACAAACACTCAGGTTCTCTGCTTCATAAGATGTCGCGGGCGATCGGGAAGACGCTGAGCAGAGGGCACCGTCGCGTAAAAAAACGTGAGTCCGCGGAATCGGACGGTGCTTCAGGCCGGATTCGAACCGGCGATGCCATTCTTAAAGTGCTATGTAGCACAGCGCTGCCTTTCCCATGTGTGCTACGGAGAAGCTGATTAATGCAGTGGTCATTATACATGATTAGAGTCTCGTGACTGCCGGCTACTGCGTGCGTGCGTAGGTCAAAGTCCGCTGATCGCGGCATTCCCCTATTTTGTAAAATATTTTTTTACTCCTCTGGGTGTTGCAATGGATATCAATGATTCATAGGATTGCCCTCAGTAAAAAAACACAAGAAACAGGACGCAGACAGTTACAAACACTCAGGTTCTCTGTTTCATAAGATGTCGCGGGCGATCGGGAAGACGCTGAGCAGAGGGCACCGTAGCGTAAAACAACGTGAGTCCGCGGAATCGGCAGGACGGTGTTTCAGGCCGGATTCGAACCGGCGATGCCATTCTTTAAGTGCTATGTAGCACAGCGGTGACTTTCCCATGTGTGCTACGGAGACGCTGATTAATGCAGTGCTCATTATACATGATTAGAGTCTCGTGACTGCCGGCTACTGCGTGCGTGCGTAGGTCAAAGTCCGCTGATCGCGGCATTCCCCTATTTTGTAAAATTATGTTTTACTCCTCTGGGTGTTGCAATGGATATCAATGATTCATATGATTGCCCTCAGTAAAAAAACACAAGAAACAGGACGCAGACAGTTACAAACACTCAGGTTCTCTGCTTCATAAGATGTCGCGGGCGATCGGGAAGACGCTGAGCAGAGGGCACCGTCGCGTAAAAATACGTGAGTCCGCGGAATCGGACGGTGCTTCAGGCCGGATTCGAACCGGCGATGCCATTCTTAAAGTGCTATGTAGCACAGCGCTGCCTTTCCCATGTGTGCTACGGAGAAGCTGATTAATGCAGTGGTCATTATACATGATTAGAGTCTCGTGACTGCCGGCTACTGCGTGCGTGCGTAGGTCAAAGTCCGCTGATCGCGGCATTCCCCTATTTTGTAAAATATTTTTTTACTCCTCTGGGTGTTGCAATGGATATCAATGATTCATAGGATTGCCCTCAGTAAAAAAACACAAGAAACAGGACGCAGACAGTTACAAACACTCAGGTTCTCTGTTTCATAAGATGTCGCGGGCGATCGGGAAGACGCTGAGCAGAGGGCACCGTCGCGTAAAACAACGTGCGTCGGCGAAATCGGCCGGACGGTGATTCATGCCGGATTCGAACCAGCGATGCTATTCTTAAAGTGCTATGTAGCACAGCGCTACGGAGACGCTGATTAATACAGTGCTCATTATACATGATTAGAGTCTCGTGACTGCCGGCTACTGCGTGCGTGCGTGCGTAGGTCAAAGTCCGCTGATCGCGGCATTCCCCTTTTTTGTAAAATTATTTTTTACTCCTCTGGGTGTTGCAATGAATATCAATGATTCATATGATTGCCCTCAGTAAAAAAAAAAAGAAACAGGACGCAGACAGTTACAAACACTCAGGTTCTCTGCTTCATAAGATGTCGCGGGCGATCGGGAAGACGCTGAGCAGAGGGCACCGTCGCGTAAAACAACGTGAGACAGCGGAATCGGCCGGATTCGAACCGGCGATGCCATTCTTAAAGTGCTATGTAGCACAGCGCTGCCTTTCCCATGTGTGCTACGGAGACGCTGATTAATGCAGTGCTCAGTATACATGATTAGAGTCTCGTGACTGCCGGCTACTGCGTGCATGCGTGTGTAGGTCAAAGTCCGCTGATTGCGGCATTCCCCTATTTTGTAAAATTATTTTATACTCCTCTGGGTGTTGCAATGGATATCATTGATTCATATGATTGCCCTCAGTAAAAAAACACAAGAAACAGGACGCAAACACTCAGGTTCTCTGCTTCATAAGATGTCGCGGGCGATCGGGAAAACGCTGAGCAGAGGGCACCGTCGCGTAAAACAACGTGAGTCCGCGGAAACTGCCGGACGGTGCTTCAGGCCGGATTCGAACCGGCGATGCCATTCTTAACGTGCAATGTCGGACAGCGCTGCCTTTCCCATGTGTGCTACGGAGACGCTGATTAATGCAGTGCTCATTATACATGATTAGAGTCTCGTGACTGCCGGCTACTGCGTGCGTGCGTGCGTAGGTCAAAGTCCGCTGATCGCGGCATTCCCCTATTTTGTAAAATTATTTTTTACTCCTCTGGGTGTTGCAATGGATATCAATGATTCATATGATTGCCCTCAGTAAAAAAACACAAGAAACAGGACGCAAACACTCAGGTTCTCTGCTTCATAAGATGTCGCGGGCGATCGGGAAAACGCTGAGCAGAGGGCACCGTCTCGTAAAACAACGTGAGTCCGCGGAAACTGCCGGACGGTGCTTCAGGCCGGATTCGAACTGGCGATGCCATTCTTGAAGTGCTATGTAGCACAGCGGTGACTTTCCCATGTGTGCTACGGAGACGCTGATTAATGCAGTGCTCATTATACATGATTAGAGTCTCGTGACTGCCGGCTACTGCGTGCGTGCGTGCGTAGGTCAAAGTCCGCTGATCGCGGCATTCCCCTATTTTGTAAAATTATGTTTTACTCCTCTGGGTGTTGCAATGGATATCAATGATTCATATGATTGCCCTCAGTAAAAAAACACAAGAAACAGGACGCAGACAGTTACAAACACTCAGGTTCTCTGCTTCATAAGATGTCGCGGGCGATCGGGAAGACGCTGAGCAGAGGCCACCGTCGCGTAAAAAAACGTGAGTCCGCGGAATCGGACGGTGCTTCAGGCCGGATTCGAACCGGCGATGCCATTCTTAAAGTGCTATGTAGCACAGCGCTGCCTTTCCCATGTGTGCTACGGAGAAGCTGATTAATGCAGTGGTCATTATACATGATTAGAGTCTCGTGACTGCCGGCTACTGCGTGCGTGCGTAGGTCAAAGTCCGCTGATCGCGGCATTCCCCTATTTTGTAAAATATTTTTTTACTCCTCTGGGTGTTGCAATGGATATCAATGATTCATAGGATTGCCCTCAGTAAAAAAACACAAGAAACAGGACGCAGACAGTTACAAACACTCAGGTTCTCTGTTTCATAAGATGTCGCGGGCGATCGGGAAGACGCTGAGCAGAGGGCACCGTCGCGTAAAACAACGTGAGTCCGCGGAATCGGCAGGACGGTGTTTCAGGCCGGATTCGAACCGGCGATGCCATTCTTTAAGTGCTATGTAGCACAGCGCTGCCTTTCCCAGGTGTGCTACGGAGAAGCTGATGAATGCAGTGCTCATTATACATGATTAGAGTCTCGTGACTGCCGGCTACTGCGTGCGTGCGTAGGTCAAAGTCCGCTGATCGCGGCATTCCCCTATTTTGTAAAATTATTTTTTACTCCTCTGGGTGTTGCAATGGATATCAATGATTCATATGATTGCCCTCAGTGAAAAAACACAAGAAACAGGACGCAGACAGTTACAAACACTCAGGTTCTCTGCTTCATAAGATGTCGCGGGCGATCGGGAAGACGCTGAGCAGAGGGCACCGTCGCGTAAAACAACGTGAGTCCGCGGAATCGGACGGTGCTTCAGGCCGGATTCGAACCGGCGATGCCATTCTTAAAGTGCTATGTAGCACAGCGCTGCCTTTCCCATGTGTGCTACGGAGACGCTGATTAATGCAGTGCTCATTATACATGATTAGAGTCTCGTGACTGCCGGCTACTGCGTGCGTGCGTGCGTGCGTGCGTAGGTAAAAGTCCGCTGATCGCGGGATTCCCCTATTTTGTAAAATAATTTTTTACTCCTCTGGGTGTTGCAATGGATATCAATGATTCATAAGATTGCCCTCAGTAAAAAAACACAAGAAACAGGACGCAGACAGTTACAAACACTCAGGTTCTCTGCTTCATAAGATGTCGCGGGCGATCGGGAAGACGCTGAGCAGAGGGCACCGTCGCGTAAAAAAACGTGAGTCCGCGGAATCGGACGGTGCTTCAGGCCGGATTCGAACCGGCGATGCCATTCTTAAAGTGCTATGTAGCACAGCGCTGCCTTTCCCATGTGTGCTACGGAGAAGCTGATTAATGCAGTGGTCATTATACATGATTAGAGTCTCGTGACTGCCGGCTACTGCGTGCGTGCGTAGGTCAAAGTCCGCTGATCGCGGCATTCCCCTATTTTGTAAAATATTTTTTTACTCCTCTGGGTGTTGCAATGGATATCAATGATTCATAGGATTGCCCTCAGTAAAAAAACACAAGAAACAGGACGCAGACAGTTACAAACACTCAGGTTCTCTGTTTCATAAGATGTCGCGGGCGATCGGGAAGACGCTGAGCAGAGGGCACCGTCGCGTAAAACAACGTGAGTCCGCGGAATCGGCAGGACGGTGTTTCAGGCCGGATTCGAACCGGCGATGCCATTCTTTAAGTGCTATGTAGCACAGCGGTGACTTTCCCATGTGTGCTACGGAGACGCTGATTAATGCAGTGCTCATTATACATGATTAGAGTCTCGTGACTGCCGGCTACTGCGTGCGTGCGTAGGTCAAAGTCCGCTGATCGCGGCATTCCCCTATTTTGTAAAATTATGTTTTACTCCTCTGGGTGTTGCAATGGATATCAATGATTCATATGATTGCCCTCAGTAAAAAAACACAAGAAACAGGACGCAGACAGTTACAAACACTCAGGTTCTCTGCTTCATAAGATGTCGCGGGCGATCGGGAAGACGCTGAGCAGAGGGCACCGTCGCGTAAAAATACGTGAGTCCGCGGAATCGGACGGTGCTTCAGGCCGGATTCGAACCGGCGATGCCATTCTTAAAGTGCTATGTAGCACAGCGCTGCCTTTCCCATGTGTGCTACGGAGAAGCTGATTAATGCAGTGGTCATTATACATGATTAGAGTCTCGTGACTGCCGGCTACTGCGTGCGTGCGTAGGTCAAAGTCCGCTGATCGCGGCATTCCCCTATTTTGTAAAATATTTTTTTACTCCTCTGGGTGTTGCAATGGATATCAATGATTCATAGGATTGCCCTCAGTAAAAAAACACAAGAAACAGGACGCAGACAGTTACAAACACTCAGGTTCTCTGTTTCATAAGATGTCGCGGGCGATCGGGAAGACGCTGAGCAGAGGGCACCGTCGCGTAAAACAACGTGCGTCGGCGAAATCGGCCGGACGGTGATTCATGCCGGATTCGAACCAGCGATGCTATTCTTAAAGTGCTATGTAGCACAGCGCTACGGAGACGCTGATTAATACAGTGCTCATTATACATGATTAGAGTCTCGTGACTGCCGGCTACTGCGTGCGTGCGTGCGTAGGTCAAAGTCCGCTGATCGCGGCATTCCCCTTTTTTGTAAAATTATTTTTTACTCCTCTGGGTGTTGCAATGAATATCAATGATTCATATGATTGCCCTCAGTAAAAAAAAAAAGAAACAGGACGCAGACAGTTACAAACACTCAGGTTCTCTGCTTCATAAGATGTCGCGGGCGATCGGGAAGACGCTGAGCAGAGGGCACCGTCGCGTAAAACAACGTGAGACAGCGGAATCGGCCGGATTCGAACCGGCGATGCCATTCTTAAAGTGCTATGTAGCACAGCGCTGCCTTTCCCATGTGTGCTACGGAGACGCTGATTAATGCAGTGCTCAGTATACATGATTAGAGTCTCGTGACTGCCGGCTACTGCGTGCATGCGTGTGTAGGTCAAAGTCCGCTGATTGCGGCATTCCCCTATTTTGTAAAATTATTTTATACTCCTCTGGGTGTTGCAATGGATATCATTGATTCATATGATTGCCCTCAGTAAAAAAACACAAGAAACAGGACGCAAACACTCAGGTTCTCTGCTTCATAAGATGTCGCGGGCGATCGGGAAAACGCTGAGCAGAGGGCACCGTCGCGTAAAACAACGTGAGTCCGCGGAAACTGCCGGACGGTGCTTCAGGCCGGATTCGAACCGGCGATGCCATTCTTAACGTGCAATGTCGGACAGCGCTGCCTTTCCCATGTGTGCTACGGAGACGCTGATTAATGCAGTGCTCATTATACATGATTAGAGTCTCGTGACTGCCGGCTACTGCGTGCGTGCGTGCGTAGGTCAAAGTCCGCTGATCGCGGCATTCCCCTATTTTGTAAAATTATTTTTTACTCCTCTGGGTGTTGCAATGGATATCAATGATTCATATGATTGCCCTCAGTAAAAAAACACAAGAAACAGGACGCAAACACTCAGGTTCTCTGCTTCATAAGATGTCGCGGGCGATCGGGAAAACGCTGAGCAGAGGGCACCGTCTCGTAAAACAACGTGAGTCCGCGGAAACTGCCGGACGGTGCTTCAGGCCGGATTCGAACTGGCGATGCCATTCTTGAAGTGCTATGTAGCACAGCGGTGACTTTCCCATGTGTGCTACGGAGACGCTGATTAATGCAGTGCTCATTATACATGATTAGAGTCTCGTGACTGCCGGCTACTGCGTGCGTGCGTGCGTAGGTCAAAGTCCGCTGATCGCGGCATTCCCCTATTTTGTAAAATTATGTTTTACTCCTCTGGGTGTTGCAATGGATATCAATGATTCATATGATTGCCCTCAGTAAAAAAACACAAGAAACAGGACGCAGACAGTTACAAACACTCAGGTTCTCTGCTTCATAAGATGTCGCGGGCGATCGGGAAGACGCTGAGCAGAGGCCACCGTCGCGTAAAAAAACGTGAGTCCGCGGAATCGGACGGTGCTTCAGGCCGGATTCGAACCGGCGATGCCATTCTTAAAGTGCTATGTAGCACAGCGCTGCCTTTCCCATGTGTGCTACGGAGAAGCTGATTAATGCAGTGGTCATTATACATGATTAGAGTCTCGTGACTGCCGGCTACTGCGTGCGTGCGTAGGTCAAAGTCCGCTGATCGCGGCATTCCCCTATTTTGTAAAATATTTTTTTACTCCTCTGGGTGTTGCAATGGATATCAATGATTCATAGGATTGCCCTCAGTAAAAAAACACAAGAAACAGGACGCAGACAGTTACAAACACTCAGGTTCTCTGTTTCATAAGATGTCGCGGGCGATCGGGAAGACGCTGAGCAGAGGGCACCGTCGCGTAAAACAACGTGAGTCCGCGGAATCGGCAGGACGGTGTTTCAGGCCGGATTCGAACCGGCGATGCCATTCTTTAAGTGCTATGTAGCACAGCGCTGCCTTTCCCAGGTGTGCTACGGAGAAGCTGATGAATGCAGTGCTCATTATACATGATTAGAGTCTCGTGACTGCCGGCTACTGCGTGCGTGCGTAGGTCAAAGTCCGCTGATCGCGGCATTCCCCTATTTTGTAAAATTATTTTTTACTCCTCTGGGTGTTGCAATGGATATCAATGATTCATATGATTGCCCTCAGTGAAAAAACACAAGAAACAGGACGCAGACAGTTACAAACACTCAGGTTCTCTGCTTCATAAGATGTCGCGGGCGATCGGGAAGACGCTGAGCAGAGGGCACCGTCGCGTAAAACAACGTGAGTCCGCGGAATCGGACGGTGCTTCAGGCCGGATTCGAACCGGCGATGCCATTCTTAAAGTGCTATGTAGCACAGCGCTGCCTTTCCCATGTGTGCTACGGAGACGCTGATTAATGCAGTGCTCATTATACATGATTAGAGTCTCGTGACTGCCGGCTACTGCGTGCGTGCGTGCGTGCGTGCGTAGGTAAAAGTCCGCTGATCGCGGGATTCCCCTATTTTGTAAAATAATTTTTTACTCCTCTGGGTGTTGCAATGGATATCAATGATTCATAAGATTGCCCTCAGTAAAAAAACACAAGAAACAGGACGCAGACAGTTACAAACACTCAGGTTCTCTGCTTCATAAGATGTCGCGGGCGATCGGGAAGACGCTGAGCAGAGGGCACCGTCGCGTAAAAAAACGTGAGTCCGCGGAATCGGACGGTGCTTCAGGCCGGATTCGAACCGGCGATGCCATTCTTAAAGTGCTATGTAGCACAGCGCTGCCTTTCCCATGTGTGCTACGGAGAAGCTGATTAATGCAGTGGTCATTATACATGATTAGAGTCTCGTGACTGCCGGCTACTGCGTGCGTGCGTAGGTCAAAGTCCGCTGATCGCGGCATTCCCCTATTTTGTAAAATATTTTTTTACTCCTCTGGGTGTTGCAATGGATATCAATGATTCATAGGATTGCCCTCAGTAAAAAAACACAAGAAACAGGACGCAGACAGTTACAAACACTCAGGTTCTCTGTTTCATAAGATGTCGCGGGCGATCGGGAAGACGCTGAGCAGAGGGCACCGTCGCGTAAAACAACGTGAGTCCGCGGAATCGGCAGGACGGTGTTTCAGGCCGGATTCGAACCGGCGATGCCATTCTTTAAGTGCTATGTAGCACAGCGGTGACTTTCCCATGTGTGCTACGGAGACGCTGATTAATGCAGTGCTCATTATACATGATTAGAGTCTCGTGACTGCCGGCTACTGCGTGCGTGCGTAGGTCAAAGTCCGCTGATCGCGGCATTCCCCTATTTTGTAAAATTATGTTTTACTCCTCTGGGTGTTGCAATGGATATCAATGATTCATATGATTGCCCTCAGTAAAAAAACACAAGAAACAGGACGCAGACAGTTACAAACACTCAGGTTCTCTGCTTCATAAGATGTCGCGGGCGATCGGGAAGACGCTGAGCAGAGGGCACCGTCGCGTAAAAATACGTGAGTCCGCGGAATCGGACGGTGCTTCAGGCCGGATTCGAACCGGCGATGCCATTCTTAAAGTGCTATGTAGCACAGCGCTGCCTTTCCCATGTGTGCTACGGAGAAGCTGATTAATGCAGTGGTCATTATACATGATTAGAGTCTCGTGACTGCCGGCTACTGCGTGCGTGCGTAGGTCAAAGTCCGCTGATCGCGGCATTCCCCTATTTTGTAAAATATTTTTTTACTCCTCTGGGTGTTGCAATGGATATCAATGATTCATAGGATTGCCCTCAGTAAAAAAACACAAGAAACAGGACGCAGACAGTTACAAACACTCAGGTTCTCTGTTTCATAAGATGTCGCGGGCGATCGGGAAGACGCTGAGCAGAGGGCACCGTCGCGTAAAACAACGTGCGTCGGCGAAATCGGCCGGACGGTGATTCATGCCGGATTCGAACCAGCGATGCTATTCTTAAAGTGCTATGTAGCACAGCGCTACGGAGACGCTGATTAATACAGTGCTCATTATACATGATTAGAGTCTCGTGACTGCCGGCTACTGCGTGCGTGCGTGCGTAGGTCAAAGTCCGCTGATCGCGGCATTCCCCTTTTTTGTAAAATTATTTTTTACTCCTCTGGGTGTTGCAATGAATATCAATGATTCATATGATTGCCCTCAGTAAAAAAAAAAAGAAACAGGACGCAGACAGTTACAAACACTCAGGTTCTCTGCTTCATAAGATGTCGCGGGCGATCGGGAAGACGCTGAGCAGAGGGCACCGTCGCGTAAAACAACGTGAGACAGCGGAATCGGCCGGATTCGAACCGGCGATGCCATTCTTAAAGTGCTATGTAGCACAGCGCTGCCTTTCCCATGTGTGCTACGGAGACGCTGATTAATGCAGTGCTCAGTATACATGATTAGAGTCTCGTGACTGCCGGCTACTGCGTGCATGCGTGTGTAGGTCAAAGTCCGCTGATTGCGGCATTCCCCTATTTTGTAAAATTATTTTATACTCCTCTGGGTGTTGCAATGGATATCATTGATTCATATGATTGCCCTCAGTAAAAAAACACAAGAAACAGGACGCAAACACTCAGGTTCTCTGCTTCATAAGATGTCGCGGGCGATCGGGAAAACGCTGAGCAGAGGGCACCGTCGCGTAAAACAACGTGAGTCCGCGGAAACTGCCGGACGGTGCTTCAGGCCGGATTCGAACCGGCGATGCCATTCTTAACGTGCAATGTCGGACAGCGCTGCCTTTCCCATGTGTGCTACGGAGACGCTGATTAATGCAGTGCTCATTATACATGATTAGAGTCTCGTGACTGCCGGCTACTGCGTGCGTGCGTGCGTAGGTCAAAGTCCGCTGATCGCGGCATTCCCCTATTTTGTAAAATTATTTTTTACTCCTCTGGGTGTTGCAATGGATATCAATGATTCATATGATTGCCCTCAGTAAAAAAACACAAGAAACAGGACGCAAACACTCAGGTTCTCTGCTTCATAAGATGTCGCGGGCGATCGGGAAAACGCTGAGCAGAGGGCACCGTCTCGTAAAACAACGTGAGTCCGCGGAAACTGCCGGACGGTGCTTCAGGCCGGATTCGAACTGGCGATGCCATTCTTGAAGTGCTATGTAGCACAGCGGTGACTTTCCCATGTGTGCTACGGAGACGCTGATTAATGCAGTGCTCATTATACATGATTAGAGTCTCGTGACTGCCGGCTACTGCGTGCGTGCGTGCGTAGGTCAAAGTCCGCTGATCGCGGCATTCCCCTATTTTGTAAAATTATGTTTTACTCCTCTGGGTGTTGCAATGGATATCAATGATTCATATGATTGCCCTCAGTAAAAAAACACAAGAAACAGGACGCAGACAGTTACAAACACTCAGGTTCTCTGCTTCATAAGATGTCGCGGGCGATCGGGAAGACGCTGAGCAGAGGCCACCGTCGCGTAAAAAAACGTGAGTCCGCGGAATCGGACGGTGCTTCAGGCCGGATTCGAACCGGCGATGCCATTCTTAAAGTGCTATGTAGCACAGCGCTGCCTTTCCCATGTGTGCTACGGAGAAGCTGATTAATGCAGTGGTCATTATACATGATTAGAGTCTCGTGACTGCCGGCTACTGCGTGCGTGCGTAGGTCAAAGTCCGCTGATCGCGGCATTCCCCTATTTTGTAAAATATTTTTTTACTCCTCTGGGTGTTGCAATGGATATCAATGATTCATAGGATTGCCCTCAGTAAAAAAACACAAGAAACAGGACGCAGACAGTTACAAACACTCAGGTTCTCTGTTTCATAAGATGTCGCGGGCGATCGGGAAGACGCTGAGCAGAGGGCACCGTCGCGTAAAACAACGTGAGTCCGCGGAATCGGCAGGACGGTGTTTCAGGCCGGATTCGAACCGGCGATGCCATTCTTTAAGTGCTATGTAGCACAGCGCTGCCTTTCCCAGGTGTGCTACGGAGAAGCTGATGAATGCAGTGCTCATTATACATGATTAGAGTCTCGTGACTGCCGGCTACTGCGTGCGTGCGTAGGTCAAAGTCCGCTGATCGCGGCATTCCCCTATTTTGTAAAATTATTTTTTACTCCTCTGGGTGTTGCAATGGATATCAATGATTCATATGATTGCCCTCAGTGAAAAAACACAAGAAACAGGACGCAGACAGTTACAAACACTCAGGTTCTCTGCTTCATAAGATGTCGCGGGCGATCGGGAAGACGCTGAGCAGAGGGCACCGTCGCGTAAAACAACGTGAGTCCGCGGAATCGGACGGTGCTTCAGGCCGGATTCGAACCGGCGATGCCATTCTTAAAGTGCTATGTAGCACAGCGCTGCCTTTCCCATGTGTGCTACGGAGACGCTGATTAATGCAGTGCTCATTATACATGATTAGAGTCTCGTGACTGCCGGCTACTGCGTGCGTGCGTGCGTGCGTGCGTAGGTAAAAGTCCGCTGATCGCGGGATTCCCCTATTTTGTAAAATAATTTTTTACTCCTCTGGGTGTTGCAATGGATATCAATGATTCATAAGATTGCCCTCAGTAAAAAAACACAAGAAACAGGACGCAGACAGTTACAAACACTCAGGTTCTCTGCTTCATAAGATGTCGCGGGCGATCGGGAAGACGCTGAGCAGAGGGCACCGTCGCGTAAAAAAACGTGAGTCCGCGGAATCGGACGGTGCTTCAGGCCGGATTCGAACCGGCGATGCCATTCTTAAAGTGCTATGTAGCACAGCGCTGCCTTTCCCATGTGTGCTACGGAGAAGCTGATTAATGCAGTGGTCATTATACATGATTAGAGTCTCGTGACTGCCGGCTACTGCGTGCGTGCGTAGGTCAAAGTCCGCTGATCGCGGCATTCCCCTATTTTGTAAAATATTTTTTTACTCCTCTGGGTGTTGCAATGGATATCAATGATTCATAGGATTGCCCTCAGTAAAAAAACACAAGAAACAGGACGCAGACAGTTACAAACACTCAGGTTCTCTGTTTCATAAGATGTCGCGGGCGATCGGGAAGACGCTGAGCAGAGGGCACCGTCGCGTAAAACAACGTGAGTCCGCGGAATCGGCAGGACGGTGTTTCAGGCCGGATTCGAACCGGCGATGCCATTCTTTAAGTGCTATGTAGCACAGCGGTGACTTTCCCATGTGTGCTACGGAGACGCTGATTAATGCAGTGCTCATTATACATGATTAGAGTCTCGTGACTGCCGGCTACTGCGTGCGTGCGTAGGTCAAAGTCCGCTGATCGCGGCATTCCCCTATTTTGTAAAATTATGTTTTACTCCTCTGGGTGTTGCAATGGATATCAATGATTCATATGATTGCCCTCAGTAAAAAAACACAAGAAACAGGACGCAGACAGTTACAAACACTCAGGTTCTCTGCTTCATAAGATGTCGCGGGCGATCGGGAAGACGCTGAGCAGAGGGCACCGTCGCGTAAAAATACGTGAGTCCGCGGAATCGGACGGTGCTTCAGGCCGGATTCGAACCGGCGATGCCATTCTTAAAGTGCTATGTAGCACAGCGCTGCCTTTCCCATGTGTGCTACGGAGAAGCTGATTAATGCAGTGGTCATTATACATGATTAGAGTCTCGTGACTGCCGGCTACTGCGTGCGTGCGTAGGTCAAAGTCCGCTGATCGCGGCATTCCCCTATTTTGTAAAATATTTTTTTACTCCTCTGGGTGTTGCAATGGATATCAATGATTCATAGGATTGCCCTCAGTAAAAAAACACAAGAAACAGGACGCAGACAGTTACAAACACTCAGGTTCTCTGTTTCATAAGATGTCGCGGGCGATCGGGAAGACGCTGAGCAGAGGGCACCGTCGCGTAAAACAACGTGCGTCGGCGAAATCGGCCGGACGGTGATTCATGCCGGATTCGAACCAGCGATGCTATTCTTAAAGTGCTATGTAGCACAGCGCTGCCTTTCCCATGTGTGCTACGGAGACGCTGATTAATACAGTGCTCATTATACATGATTAGAGTCTCGTGACTGCCGGCTACTGCGTGCGTGCGTGCGTAGGTCAAAGTCCGCTGATCGCGGCATTCCCCTTTTTTGTAAAATTATTTTTTACTCCTCTGGGTGTTGCAATGAATATCAATGATTCATATGATTGCCCTCAGTAAAAAAAAAAAGAAACAGGACGCAGACAGTTACAAACACTCAGGTTCTCTGCTTCATAAGATGTCGCGGGCGATCGGGAAGACGCTGAGCAGAGGGCACCGTCGCGTAAAACAACGTGAGACAGCGGAATCGGCCGGATTCGAACCGGCGATGCCATTCTTAAAGTGCTATGTAGCACAGCGCTGCCTTTCCCATGTGTGCTACGGAGACGCTGATTAATGCAGTGCTCAGTATACATGATTAGAGTCTCGTGACTGCCGGCTACTGCGTGCATGCGTGTGTAGGTCAAAGTCCGCTGATTGCGGCATTCCCCTATTTTGTAAAATTATTTTATACTCCTCTGGGTGTTGCAATGGATATCATTGATTCATATGATTGCCCTCAGTAAAAAAACACAAGAAACAGGACGCAAACACTCAGGTTCTCTGCTTCATAAGATGTCGCGGGCGATCGGGAAAACGCTGAGCAGAGGGCACCGTCGCGTAAAACAACGTGAGTCCGCGGAAACTGCCGGACGGTGCTTCAGGCCGGATTCGAACCGGCGATGCCATTCTTAACGTGCAATGTCGGACAGCGCTGCCTTTCCCATGTGTGCTACGGAGACGCTGATTAATGCAGTGCTCATTATACATGATTAGAGTCTCGTGACTGCCGGCTACTGCGTGCGTGCGTGCGTAGGTCAAAGTCCGCTGATCGCGGCATTCCCCTATTTTGTAAAATTATTTTTTACTCCTCTGGGTGTTGCAATGGATATCAATGATTCATATGATTGCCCTCAGTAAAAAAAACACAAGAAACAGGACGCAATCAGTTACAAACACTCAGGTTCTCTGCTTCATAAGATGTCGCGGGAGATCGGGAAGACGCTGAGCAGAGGGCACCATCGAGTAAAACAACGTGAGTCCGCGGAAACTGCCGGACGGTGCTTCAGGCCGGATTCGAACCGGTGATGCCATTCTTAACGTGCTATGTAGGACAGCGCTGCCTTTCCCATGTGTGCTACGGAGACGCTGACGTAGTGCTCATTATACATGATTAGAGTCTCGTGACTGCCGGCTACTGCGTGCGTGCGTGCGTAGGTCAAAGTCCGCTGATCGCGGCATTCCCCTATTTTGTAAAATTATTTTTTACTCCTCTGGGTGTTGCAATGGATATCATTGATTCATATGATTGCCCTCAGTAAAAAAACACAAGAAACAGGACGCAAACAGTTACAAACACTCAGGTTCTCTGCTTCATAAGATGTCCGGGCGATCGGGAAGACGCTGAGCAGAGGGCACCGTCGCGTAAAACAACGTGAGTCCGCGGAAACTGCCGGACGGTGCTTCAGGCCGGAATCGAACCGGCGATGCCATTCTTAAAGTGCTATGTAGCACAGCGCTGCCTTTCCCATGTGTGCTACGGAGACGCTGATTAATGCAGTGCTCATTATACATGATTAGAGTCTCGTGACTGCCGGCTACTGCGTGCGTGCGTGCGTAGGTCTAAGTCCGCTGATCGCGGCATTCCCCTATTTTGTAAAATTATTTTTTACTCCTCTGGGTGTTTCAATGGATATCAATGATTCATATGATTGCCCTCAGTAAAAAAACACAAGAAACAGGACGCAAACAGTTACAAACACTCAGGTTCTCTGTTTCATAAGATGTCGCGGGCGATCGGGAAGACGCTGAGCAGAGGGCACCGTCGCGTAAAACAACGTGAGACAGCGGAATCGGCCGGATTCGAACCGGCGATGCCATTCTTAAAGTGCTATGTAGCACAGCGCTGCCTTTCCCATGTGTGCTACGGAGACGCTGATTAATGCAGTGCTCAGTATACATGATTAGAGTCTCGTGACTGCCGGCTACTGCGTGCGTGCGTGCGTAGGTCAAAGTCCGCTGATCGCGGCATTCCCCTATTTTGTAAAATTATTTTTTACTCCTCTGGGTGTTGCAATGGATATCATTGATTCATATGATTGCCCTCAGTAAAAAAACACAAGAAACAGGACGCAAACAGTTACAAACCCTCAGGTTCTCTGCTTCATAAGATGTCCGGGCGATCGGGAAGACGCTGAGCAGAGGGCACCGTCGCGTAAAACAACGTGAGTCCGCGGAAACTGCCGGACGGTGCTTCAGGCCGGAATCGAACCGGCGATGCCATTCTTAAAGTGCTATGTAGCACAGCGCTGCCTTTCCCATGTGTGCTACGGAGACGCTGATTAATGCAGTGCTCATTATACATGATTAGAGTCTCGTGACTGCCGGCTACTGCGTGCGTGCGTGCGTAGGTCTAAGTCCGCTGATCGCGGCATTCCCCTATTTTGTAAAATTATTTTTTACTCCTCTGGGTGTTGCAATGGATATCAATGATTCATATGATTGCCCTCAGTAAAAAAACACAAGAAACAGGACGCAAACAGTTACAAACACTCAGGTTCTCTGTTTCATAAGATGTCGCGGGCGATCGGGAAGACGCTGAGCAGAGGGCACCGTCGCGTAAAACAACGTGAGACAGCGGAATCGGCCGGATTCGAACCAGCGATGCCATTCTTAAAGTGCTATGTAGCAGAGCGCTGCCTTTCCCATGTGTGCTACGGAGACGCTGATTAATGCAGTGCTCAGTATACATGATTAGAGTCTCGTGACTGCCGGCTACTGCGTGCGTGCGTGCGTAGGTCAAAGTCCGCTGATCGCGGCATTCCCCTATTTTGTAAAATTATTTTTTACTCCTCTGGGTGTTGCATTGGATATCATTGATTCATATGATTGCCCTCAGTAAAAAAACACAAGAAACAGGACGCAAACAGTTACAAACACTCAGGTTCTCTGCTTCATAAGATGTCGCGGGCGATCGGGAAGACGCTGAGCAGAGGGCACCGTCGCGTAAAACAACGTGAGTCCGCGGAAACTGCCGGACGGTGCTTCAGGCCGGATTCGAACCGGCGATGCCATTCTTAAAGTGCTATGTAGCACAGCGCTGCCTTTCCCATGTGTGCTACGGAGACGCTGATTAATACAGTGCTCATTATACATGATTAGAGTCTCGTGACTGCCGGCTACTGCGTGCGTGCGTGCGTAGGTCAAAGTCCGCTGATCGCGGCATTCCCCTTTTTTGTAAAATTATTTTTTACTCCTCTGGGTGTTGCAATGAATATCAATGATTCATATGATTGCCCTCAGTAAAAAAAAAAAGAAACAGGACGCAGACAGTTACAAACACTCAGGTTCTCTGCTTCATAAGATGTCGCGGGCGATCGGGAAGACGCTGAGCAGAGGGCACCGTCGCGTAAAACAACGTGAGACAGCGGAATCGGCCGGATTCGAACCGGCGATGCCATTCTTAAAGTGCTATGTAGCACAGCGCTGCCTTTCCCATGTGTGCTACGGAGACGCTGATTAATGCAGTGCTCAGTATACATGATTAGAGTCTCGTGACTGCCGGCTACTGCGTGCATGCGTGTGTAGGTCAAAGTCCGCTGATTGCGGCATTCCCCTATTTTGTAAAATTATTTTATACTCCTCTGGGTGTTGCAATGGATATCATTGATTCATATGATTGCCCTCAGTAAAAAAACACAAGAAACAGGACGCAAACACTCAGGTTCTCTGCTTCATAAGATGTCGCGGGCGATCGGGAAAACGCTGAGCAGAGGGCACCGTCGCGTAAAACAACGTGAGTCCGCGGAAACTGCCGGACGGTGCTTCAGGCCGGATTCGAACCGGCGATGCCATTCTTAACGTGCAATGTCGGACAGCGCTGCCTTTCCCATGTGTGCTACGGAGACGCTGATTAATGCAGTGCTCATTATACATGATTAGAGTCTCGTGACTGCCGGCTACTGCGTGCGTGCGTGCGTAGGTCAAAGTCCGCTGATCGCGGCATTCCCCTATTTTGTAAAATTATTTTTTACTCCTCTGGGTGTTGCAATGGATATCAATGATTCATATGATTGCCCTCAGTAAAAAAAACACAAGAAACAGGACGCAATCAGTTACAAACACTCAGGTTCTCTGCTTCATAAGATGTCGCGGGAGATCGGGAAGACGCTGAGCAGAGGGCACCATCGAGTAAAACAACGTGAGTCCGCGGAAACTGCCGGACGGTGCTTCAGGCCGGATTCGAACCGGTGATGCCATTCTTAACGTGCTATGTAGGACAGCGCTGCCTTTCCCATGTGTGCTACGGAGACGCTGACGTAGTGCTCATTATACATGATTAGAGTCTCGTGACTGCCGGCTACTGCGTGCGTGCGTGCGTAGGTCAAAGTCCGCTGATCGCGGCATTCCCCTATTTTGTAAAATTATTTTTTACTCCTCTGGGTGTTGCAATGGATATCATTGATTCATATGATTGCCCTCAGTAAAAAAACACAAGAAACAGGACGCAAACAGTTACAAACACTCAGGTTCTCTGCTTCATAAGATGTCCGGGCGATCGGGAAGACGCTGAGCAGAGGGCACCGTCGCGTAAAACAACGTGAGTCCGCGGAAACTGCCGGACGGTGCTTCAGGCCGGAATCGAACCGGCGATGCCATTCTTAAAGTGCTATGTAGCACAGCGCTGCCTTTCCCATGTGTGCTACGGAGACGCTGATTAATGCAGTGCTCATTATACATGATTAGAGTCTCGTGACTGCCGGCTACTGCGTGCGTGCGTGCGTAGGTCTAAGTCCGCTGATCGCGGCATTCCCCTATTTTGTAAAATTATTTTTTACTCCTCTGGGTGTTTCAATGGATATCAATGATTCATATGATTGCCCTCAGTAAAAAAACACAAGAAACAGGACGCAAACAGTTACAAACACTCAGGTTCTCTGTTTCATAAGATGTCGCGGGCGATCGGGAAGACGCTGAGCAGAGGGCACCGTCGCGTAAAACAACGTGAGACAGCGGAATCGGCCGGATTCGAACCGGCGATGCCATTCTTAAAGTGCTATGTAGCACAGCGCTGCCTTTCCCATGTGTGCTACGGAGACGCTGATTAATGCAGTGCTCAGTATACATGATTAGAGTCTCGTGACTGCCGGCTACTGCGTGCGTGCGTGCGTAGGTCAAAGTCCGCTGATCGCGGCATTCCCCTATTTTGTAAAATTATTTTTTACTCCTCTGGGTGTTGCAATGGATATCATTGATTCATATGATTGCCCTCAGTAAAAAAACACAAGAAACAGGACGCAAACAGTTACAAACCCTCAGGTTCTCTGCTTCATAAGATGTCCGGGCGATCGGGAAGACGCTGAGCAGAGGGCACCGTCGCGTAAAACAACGTGAGTCCGCGGAAACTGCCGGACGGTGCTTCAGGCCGGAATCGAACCGGCGATGCCATTCTTAAAGTGCTATGTAGCACAGCGCTGCCTTTCCCATGTGTGCTACGGAGACGCTGATTAATGCAGTGCTCATTATACATGATTAGAGTCTCGTGACTGCCGGCTACTGCGTGCGTGCGTGCGTAGGTCTAAGTCCGCTGATCGCGGCATTCCCCTATTTTGTAAAATTATTTTTTACTCCTCTGGGTGTTGCAATGGATATCAATGATTCATATGATTGCCCTCAGTAAAAAAACACAAGAAACAGGACGCAAACAGTTACAAACACTCAGGTTCTCTGTTTCATAAGATGTCGCGGGCGATCGGGAAGACGCTGAGCAGAGGGCACCGTCGCGTAAAACAACGTGAGACAGCGGAATCGGCCGGATTCGAACCAGCGATGCCATTCTTAAAGTGCTATGTAGCAGAGCGCTGCCTTTCCCATGTGTGCTACGGAGACGCTGATTAATGCAGTGCTCAGTATACATGATTAGAGTCTCGTGACTGCCGGCTACTGCGTGCGTGCGTGCGTAGGTCAAAGTCCGCTGATCGCGGCATTCCCCTATTTTGTAAAATTATTTTTTACTCCTCTGGGTGTTGCATTGGATATCATTGATTCATATGATTGCCCTCAGTAAAAAAACACAAGAAACAGGACGCAAACAGTTACAAACACTCAGGTTCTCTGCTTCATAAGATGTCGCGGGCGATCGGGAAGACGCTGAGCAGAGGGCACCGTCGCGTAAAACAACGTGAGTCCGCGGAAACTGCCGGACGGTGCTTCAGGCCGGATTCGAACCGGCGATGCCATTCTTAAAGTGCTATGTAGCACAGCGCTGCCTTTCCCATGTGTGCTACGGAGACGCTGATTAATGCAGTGCTCATTATACATGATTAGAGTCTCGTGACTGCCGGCTACTGCGTGCGTGCGTAGGTCAAAGTCCGCTGATCGCGGCATTCCCCTATTTTGTAAAATTATTTTTTACTCCTCTGGGTGTTGCAATGGATATCAATGATTCATATGATTGCCCTCAGTAAAAAAACACAAGAAACAGGACGCAAACACTCAGGTTCTCTGCTTCATAAGATGTCGCGGGCGATCGGGAAAACGCTGAGCAGAGGGCACCGTCGCGTAAAACAACGTGAGTCCGCGGAAACTGCCGGACGGTGCTTCAGGCCGGATTCGAACCGGCGATGCCATTCTTGAAGTGCTATGTAGCACAGCGGTGACTTTCCCATGTGTGCTACGGAGACGCTGATTAATGCAGTGCTCATTATACATGATTAGAGTCTCGTGACTGCCGGCTACTGCGTGCGTGCGTAGGTCAAAGTCCGCTGATCGCGGCATTCCCCTATTTTGTAAAATATTTTTTTACTCCTCTGGGTGTTGCAATGGATATCAATGATTCATAGGATTGCCCTCAGTAAAAAAACACAAGAAACAGGACGCAGACAGTTACAAACACTCAGGTTCTCTGTTTCATAAGATGTCGCGGGCGATCGGGAAGACGCTGAGCAGAGGGCACCGTCGCGTAAAACAACGTGCGTCGGCGAAATCGGCCGGACGGTGATTCATGCCGGATTCGAACCAGCGATGCTATTCTTAAAGTGCTATGTAGCACAGCGGTGACTTTCCCATGTGTGCTACGGAAACGCTGATTAATACAGTGCTCATTATACATGATTAGAGTCTCGTGACTGCCGGCTACTGCGTGCGTGCGTGCGTAGGTCAAAGTCCGCTGATCGCGGCATTCCCCTTTTTTGTAAAATTATTTTTTACTCCTCTGGGTGTTGCAATGAATATCAATGATTCATATGATTGCCCTCAGTAAAAAAAAAAAGAAACAGGACGCAGACAGTTACAAACACTCAGGTTCTCTGCTTCATAAGATGTCGCGGGCGATCGGGAAGACGCTGAGCAGAGGGCACCGTCGCGTAAAACAACGTGAGACAGCGGAATCGGCCGGATTCGAACCGGCGATGCCATTCTTAAAGTGCTATGTAGCACAGCGCTGCCTTTCCCATGTGTGCTACGGAGACGCTGATTAATGCAGTGCTCAGTATACATGATTAGAGTCTCGTGACTGCCGGCTACTGCGTGCATGCGTGTGTAGGTCAAAGTCCGCTGATTGCGGCATTCCCCTATTTTGTAAAATTATTTTATACTCCTCTGGGTGTTGCAATGGATATCATTGATTCATATGATTGCCCTCAGTAAAAAAACACAAGAAACAGGACGCAAACACTCAGGTTCTCTGCTTCATAAGATGTCGCGGGCGATCGGGAAAACGCTGAGCAGAGGGCACCGTCGCGTAAAACAACGTGAGTCCGCGGAAACTGCCGGACGGTGCTTCAGGCCGGATTCGAACCGGCGATGCCATTCTTAACGTGCAATGTCGGACAGCGCTGCCTTTCCCATGTGTGCTACGGAGACGCTGATTAATGCAGTGCTCATTATACATGATTAGAGTCTCGTGACTGCCGGCTACTGCGTGCGTGCGTGCGTAGGTCAAAGTCCGCTGATCGCGGCATTCCCCTATTTTGTAAAATTATGTTTTACTCCTCTGGGTGTTGCAATGGATATCAATGATTCATATGATTGCCCTCAGTAAAAAAACACAAGAAACAGGACGCAGACAGTTACAAACACTCAGGTTCTCTGCTTCATAAGATGTCGCGGGCGATCGGGAAGACGCTGAGCAGAGGGCACCGTCGCGTAAAAAAACGTGAGTCCGCGGAATCGGACGGTGCTTCAGGCCGGAGTCGAACCGGCGATGCCATTCTTAAAGTGCTATGTAGCACAGCGCTGCCTTTCCCATGTGTGCTACGGAGAAGCTGATTAATGCAGTGGTCATTATACATGATTAGAGTCTCGTGACTGCCGGCTACTGCGTGCGTGCGTAGGTCAAAGTCCGCTGATCGCGGCATTCCCCTATTTTGTAAAATATTTTTTTACTCCTCTGGGTGTTGCAATGGATATCAATGATTCATAGGATTGCCCTCAGTAAAAAAACACAAGAAACAGGACGCAGACAGTTACAAACACTCAGGTTCTCTGTTTCATAAGATGTCGCGGGCGATCGGGAAGACGCTGAGCAGAGGGCACCGTCGCGTAAAACAACGTGCGTCGGCGAAATTGGCCGGACGGTGATTCATGCCGGATTCGAACCAGCGATGCTATTCTTAAAGTGCTATGTAGCACAGCGCTGCCTTTCCCATGTGTGCTACGGAGACGCTGATTAATACAGTGCTCATTATACATGATTAGAGTCTCGTGACTGCCGGCTACTGCGTGCGTGCGTGCGTAGGTCAAAGTCCGCTGATCGATCGCGGCATTCCCCTTTTTTGTAAAATTATTTTTTACTCCTCTGGGTGTTGCAATGAATATCAATGATTCATATGATTGCCCTCAGTAAAAAAAAAAAGAAACAGGACGCAGACAGTTACAAACACTCAGGTTCTCTGCTTCATAAGATGTCGCGGGCGATCGGGAAGACGCTGAGCAGAGGGCACCGTCGCGTAAAACAACGTGAGACAGCGGAATCGGCCGGATTCGAACCGGCGATGCCATTCTTAAAGTGCTATGTAGCACAGCGCTGCCTTTCCCATGTGTGCTACGGAGACGCTGATTAATGCAGTGCTCAGTATACATGATTAGAGTCTCGTGACTGCCGGCTACTGCGTGCATGCGTGTGTAGGTCAAAGTCCGCTGATTGCGGCATTCCCCTATTTTGTAAAATTATTTTATACTCCTCTGGGTGTTGCAATGGATATCATTGATTCATATGATTGCCCTCAGTAAAAAAACACAAGAAACAGGACGCAAACACTCAGGTTCTCTGCTTCATAAGATGTCGCGGGCGATCGGGAAAACGCTGAGCAGAGGGCACCGTCGCGTAAAACAACGTGAGTCCGCGGAAACTGCCGGACGGTGCTTCAGGCCGGATTCGAACCGGCGATGCCATTATTAACGTGCAATGTCGGACAGCGCTGCCTTTCCCATGTGTGCTACGGAGACGCTGATTAATGCAGTGCTCATTATACATGATTAGAGTCTCGTGACTGCCGGCTACTGCGTGCGTGCGTGCGTAGGTCAAAGTCCGCTGATCGCGGCATTCCCCTATTTTGTAAAATTATTTTTTACTCCTCTGGGTGTTGCAATGGATATCAATGATTCATATGATTGCCCTCAGTAAAAAAACACAAGAAACAGGACGCAAACACTCAGGTTCTCTGCTTCATAAGATGTCGCGGGCGATCGGGAAAACGCTGAGCAGAGGGCACCGTCGCGTAAAACAACGTGAGTCCGCGGAAACTGCCGGACGGTGCTTCAGGCCGGATTCGAACTGGCGATGCCATTCTTGAAGTGCTATGTAGCACAGCGGTGACTTTCCCATGTGTGCTACGGAGACGCTGATTAATGCAGTGCTCATTATACATGATTAGAGTCTCGTGACTGCCGGCTACTGCGTGCGTGCGTAGGTCAAAGTCCGCTGATCGCGGCATTCCCCTATTTTGTAAAATTATGTTTTACTCCTCTGGGTGTTGCAATGGATATCAATGATTCATATGATTGCCCTCAGTAAAAAAACACAAGAAACAGGACGCAGACAGTTACAAACACTCAGGTTCTCTGCTTCATAAGATGTCGCGGGCGATCGGGAAGACGCTGAGCAGAGGGCACCGTCGCGTAAAAATACGTGAGTCCGCGGAATCGGACGGTGCTTCAGGCCGGATTCGAACCGGCGATGCCATTCTTAAAGTGCTATGTAGCACAGCGCTGCCTTTCCCATGTGTGCTACGGAGAAGCTGATTAATGCAGTGGTCATTATACATGATTAGAGTCTCGTGACTGCCGGCTACTGCGTGCGTGCGTAGGTCAAAGTCCGCTGATCGCGGCATTCCCCTATTTTGTAAAATATTTTTTTACTCCTCTGGGTGTTGCAATGGATATCAATGATTCATAGGATTGCCCTCAGTAAAAAAACACAAGAAACAGGACGCAGACAGTTACAAACACTCAGGTTCTCTGTTTCATAAGATGTCGCGGGCGATCGGGAAGACGCTGAGCAGAGGGCACCGTCGCGTAAAACAACGTGAGTCCGCGGAATCGGCAGGACGGTGTTTCAGGCCGGATTCGAACCGGCGATGCCATTCTTTAAGTGCTATGTAGCACAGCGCTGCCTTTCCCATGTGTGCTACGGAGAAGCTGATGAATGCAGTGCTCATTATACATGATTAGAGTCTCGTGACTGCCGGCTACTGCGTGCGTGCGTAGGTCAAAGTCCGCTGATCGCGGCATTCCCCTATTTTGTAAAATTATTTTTTACTCCTCTGGGTGTTGCAATGGATATCAATGATTCATATGATTGCCCTCAGTGAAAAAACACAAGAAACAGGACGCAGACAGTTACAAACACTCAGGTTCTCTGCTTCATAAGATGTCGCGGGCGATCGGGAAGACGCTGAGCAGAGGGCACCGTCGCGTAAAACAACGTGAGTCCGCGGAATCGGACGGTGCTTCAGGCCGGATTCGAACCGGCGATGCCATTCTTAAAGTGCTATGTAGCACAGCGCTGCCTTTCCCACGTGTGCTACGGAGACGCTGATTAATGCAGTGCTCATTATACATGATTAGAGTCTCGTGACTGCCGGCTACTGCGTGCGTGCGTGCGTGCGTGCGTAGGTCAAAGTCCGCTGATCGCGGGATTCCCCTATTTTGTAAAATAATTTTTTACTCCTCTGGGTGTTGCAATGGATATCAATGATTCATAAGATTGCCCTCAGTAAAAAAACACAAGAAACAGGACGCAGACAGTTACAAACACTCAGGTTCTCTGCTTCATAAGATGTCGCGGGCAATCGGGAAGACGCTGAGCAGAGGGCACTGTCGCGTAAAACAACGTGAGTCGGCGGAAACTGCCGGACGGTGCTTCAGGCCAGATTCGAACCGGAGATGCCATTCTTAAAGTGCTATGTAGGACAGCGCTGCCTTTCCCATGTGTGCTACGGAGACGCTGATTAATGCAGTGCTCATTATACATGATTAGAGTCTCGTGACTGCCGGCTACTGCGTGCGTGCGTGCGTAGGTCAAAGTCCGCTGATCGCGGCATTCCCCTATTTTGTAAAATTATGTTTTACTCTTCTGGGTGTTGCAATGGATATCAATGATTCATATGATTGCCCTCAGTAAAAAAACACAAGAAACAGGACGCAGACAGTTACAAACACTCAGGTTCTCTGCTTCATAAGATGTCGCGGGCGATCGGGAAGACGCTGAGCAGAGGGCACCGTCGCGTAAAAAAACGTGAGTCCGCGGAATCGGACGGTGCTTCAGGCCGGATTCGAACCGGCGATGCCATTCTTAAAGTGCTATGTAGCACAGCGCTGCCTTTCCCATGTGTGCTACGGAGAAGCTGATTAATGCAGTGGTCATTATACATGATTAGAGTCTCGTGACTGCCGTCTACTGCGTGCGTGCGTAGGTCAAAGTCCGCTGATCGCGGCATTCCCCTATTTTGTAAAATATTTTTTTACTCCTCTGGGTGTTGCAATGGATATCAATGGTTCATAGGATTGCCCTCAGTAAAAAAACACAAGAAACAGGACGCAGACAGTTACAAACACTCAGGTTCTCTGTTTCATAAGATGTCGCGGGCGATCGGGAAGACGCTGAGCAGAGGGCACCGTCGCGTAAAACAACGTGCGTCGGCGAAATCGGCCGGACGGTGATTCATGCGGGATTCGAACCAGCGATGCTATTCTTAAAGTGCTATGTAGCACAGCGCTGCCTTTCCCATGTGTGCTACGGAGACGCTGATTAATACAGTGCTCATTATACATGATTAGAGTCTCGTGACTGCCGGCTACTGCGTGCGTGCGTGCGTAGGTCAAAGTCCGCTGATCGCGGCATTCCCCTTTTTTGTAAAATTATTTTTTACTCCTCTGGGTGTTGCAATGAATATCAATGATTCATATGATTGCCCTCAGTAAAAAAAAAAAGAAACAGGACGCAGACAGTTACAAACACTCAGGTTCTCTGCTTCATAAGATGTCGCGGGCGATCGGGAAGACGCTGAGCAGAGGGCACCGTCGCGTAAAACAACGTGAGACAGCGGAATCGGCCGGATTCGAACCGGCGATGCCATTCTTAAAGTGCTATGTAGCACAGCGCTGCCTTTCCCATGTGTGCTACGGAGACGCTGATTAATGCAGTGCTCAGTATACATGATTAGAGTCTCGTGACTGCCGGCTACTGCGTGCATGCGTGTGTAGGTCAAAGTCCGCTGATTGCGGCATTCCCCTATTTTGTAAAATTATTTTATACTCCTCTGGGTGTTGCAATGGATATCATTGATTCATATGATTGCCCTCAGTAAAAAAACACAAGAAACAGGACGCAAACACTCAGGTTCTCTGCTTCATAAGATGTCGCGGGCGATCGGGAAAACGCTGAGCAGAGGGCACCGTCGCGTAAAACAACGTGAGTCCGCGGAAACTGCCGGACGGTGCTTCAGGCCGGATTCGAACCGGCGATGCCATTCTTAACGTGCAATGTCGGACAGCGCTGCCTTTCCCATGTGTGCTACGGAGACGCTGATTAATGCAGTGCTCATTATACATGATTAGAGTCTCGTGACTGCCGGCTACTGCGTGCGTGCGTGCGTAGGTCAAAGTCCGCTGATCGCGGCATTCCCCTATTTTGTAAAATTATTTTTTACTCCTCTGGGTGTTGCAATGGATATCAATGATTCATATGATTGCCCTCAGTAAAAAAAACACAAGAAACAGGACGCAATCAGTTACAAACACTCAGGTTCTCTGCTTCATAAGATGTCGCGGGAGATCGGGAAGACGCTGAGCAGAGGGCACCATCGAGTAAAACAACGTGAGTCCGCGGAAACTGCCGGACGGTGCTTCAGGCCGGATTCGAACCGGTGATGCCATTCTTAAAGTGCTATGTAGGACAGCGCTGCCTTTCCCATGTGTGCTACGGAGACGCTGACGTAGTGCTCATTATACATGATTAGAGTCTCGTGACTGCCGGCTACTGCGTGCGTGCGTGCGTAGGTCAAAGTCCGCTGATCGCGGCATTCCCCTATTTTGTAAAATTATTTTTTACTCCTCTGGGTGTTGCAATGGATATCATTGATTCATATGATTGCCCTCAGTAAAAAAACACAAGAAACAGGACGCAAACAGTTACAAACACTCAGGTTCTCTGCTTCATAAGATGTCCGGGCGATCGGGAAGACGCTGAGCAGAGGGCACCGTCGCGTAAAACAACGTGAGTCCGCGGAAACTGCCGGACGGTGCTTCAGGCCGGAATCGAACCGGCGATGCCATTCTTAAAGTGCTATGTAGCACAGCGCTGCCTTTCCCATGTGTGCTACGGAGACGCTGATTAATGCAGTGCTCATTATACATGATTAGAGTCTCGTGACTGCCGGCTACTGCGTGCGTGCGTGCGTAGGTCTAAGTCCGCTGATCGCGGCATTCCCCTATTTTGTAAAATTATTTTTTACTCCTCTGGGTGTTTCAATGGATATCAATGATTCATATGATTGCCCTCAGTAAAAAAACACAAGAAACAGGACGCAAACAGTTACAAACACTCAGGTTCTCTGTTTCATAAGATGTCGCGGGCGATCGGGAAGACGCTGAGCAGAGGGCACCGTCGCGTAAAACAACGTGAGACAGCGGAATCGGCCGGATTCGAACCGGCGATGCCATTCTTAAAGTGCTATGTAGCACAGCGCTGCCTTTCCCATGTGTGCTACGGAGACGCTGATTAATGCAGTGCTCAGTATACATGATTAGAGTCTCGTGACTGCCGGCTACTGCGTGCGTGCGTGCGTAGGTCAAAGTCCGCTGATCGCGGCATTCCCCTATTTTGTAAAATTATTTTTTACTCCTCTGGGTGTTGCAATGGATATCATTGATTCATATGATTGCCCTCAGTAAAAAAACACAAGAAACAGGACGCAAACAGTTACAAACCCTCAGGTTCTCTGCTTCATAAGATGTCCGGGCGATCGGGAAGACGCTGAGCAGAGGGCACCGTCGCGTAAAACAACGTGAGTCCGCGGAAACTGCCGGACGGTGCTTCAGGCCGGAATCGAACCGGCGATGCCATTCTTAAAGTGCTATGTAGCACAGCGCTGCCTTTCCCATGTGTGCTACGGAGACGCTGATTAATGCAGTGCTCATTATACATGATTAGAGTCTCGTGACTGCCGGCTACTGCGTGCGTGCGTGCGTAGGTCTAAGTCCGCTGATCGCGGCATTCCCCTATTTTGTAAAATTATTTTTTACTCCTCTGGGTGTTGCAATGGATATCAATGATTCATATGATTGCCCTCAGTAAAAAAACACAAGAAACAGGACGCAAACAGTTACAAACACTCAGGTTCTCTGTTTCATAAGATGTCGCGGGCGATCGGGAAGACGCTGAGCAGAGGGCACCGTCGCGTAAAACAACGTGAGACAGCGGAATCGGCCGGATTCGAACCAGCGATGCCATTCTTAAAGTGCTATGTAGCAGAGCGCTGCCTTTCCCATGTGTGCTACGGAGACGCTGATTAATGCAGTGCTCAGTATACATGATTAGAGTCTCGTGACTGCCGGCTACTGCGTGCGTGCGTGCGTAGGTCAAAGTCCGCTGATCGCGGCATTCCCCTATTTTGTAAAATTATTTTTTACTCCTCTGGGTGTTGCATTGGATATCATTGATTCATATGATTGCCCTCAGTAAAAAAACACAAGAAACAGGACGCAAACAGTTACAAACACTCAGGTTCTCTGCTTCATAAGATGTCGCGGGCGATCGGGAAGACGCTGAGCAGAGGGCACCGTCGCGTAAAACAACGTGAGTCCGCGGAAACTGCCGGACGGTGCTTCAGGCCGGATTCGAACCGGCGATGCCATTCTTAAAGTGCTATGTAGCACAGCGCTGCCTTTCCCATGTGTGCTACGGAGACGCTGATTAATGCAGTGCTCATTATACATGATTAGAGTCTCGTGACTGCCGGCTACTGCGTGCGTGCGTAGGTCAAAGTCCGCTGATCGCGGCATTCCCCTATTTTGTAAAATTATTTTTTACTCCTCTGGGTGTTGCAATGGATATCAATGATTCATATGATTGCCCTCAGTAAAAAAACACAAGAAACAGGACGCAAACACTCAGGTTCTCTGCTTCATAAGATGTCGCGGGCGATCGGGAAAACGCTGAGCAGAGGGCACCGTCGCGTAAAACAACGTGAGTCCGCGGAAACTGCCGGACGGTGCTTCAGGCCGGATTCGAACCGGCGATGCCATTCTTGAAGTGCTATGTAGCACAGCGGTGACTTTCCCATGTGTGCTACGGAGACGCTGATTAATGCAGTGCTCATTATACATGATTAGAGTCTCGTGACTGCCGGCTACTGCGTGCGTGCGTAGGTCAAAGTCCGCTGATCGCGGCATTCCCCTATTTTGTAAAATATTTTTTTACTCCTCTGGGTGTTGCAATGGATATCAATGATTCATAGGATTGCCCTCAGTAAAAAAACACAAGAAACAGGACGCAGACAGTTACAAACACTCAGGTTCTCTGTTTCATAAGATGTCGCGGGCGATCGGGAAGACGCTGAGCAGAGGGCACCGTCGCGTAAAACAACGTGCGTCGGCGAAATCGGCCGGACGGTGATTCATGCCGGATTCGAACCAGCGATGCCATTCTTAACGTGCAATGTCGGACAGCGCTGCCTTTCCCATGTGTGCTACGGAGACGCTGATTAATGCAGTGCTCATTATACATGATTAGAGTCTCGTGACTGCCGGCTACTGCGTGCGTGCGTGCGTAGGTCAAAGTCCGCTGATCGCGGCATTCCCCTATTTTGTAAAATTATGTTTTACTCCTCTGGGTGTTGCAATGGATATCAATGATTCATATGATTGCCCTCAGTAAAAAAACACAAGAAACAGGACGCAGACAGTTACAAACACTCAGGTTTTCTGCTTCATAAGATGTCGCGGGCGATCGGGAAGACGCTGAGCAGAGGGCACCGTCGCGTAAAAATACGTGAGTCCGCGGAATCGGACGGTGCTTCAGGCCGGAATCGAACCGGCGATGCCATTCTTAAAGTGCTATGTAGCACAGCGCTGCCTTTCCCATGTGTGCTACGGAGAAGCTGATTAATGCAGTGCTCATTATACATGATTAGAGTCTCGTGACTGCCGGCTACTGCGTGTGTGCGTAGGTCAAAGTCCGCTGATCGCGGCATTCCCCTATTTTGTAAAATATTTTTTTACTCCTCTGGGTGTTGCAATGGATATCAATGATTCATAGGATTGCCCTCAGTAAAAAAACACAAGAAACAGGACGCAGACAGTTACAAACACTCAGGTTCTCTGTTTCATAAGATGTCGCGGGCGATCGGGAAGACGCTGAGCAGAGGGCACCGTCGCGTAAAACAACGTGAGTCCGCGGAATCGGCAGGACGGTGTTTCAGGCCGGATTCGAACCGGCGACGCCATTCTTTAAGTGCTATGTAGCACAGCGTTGCCTTTCCCATGTGTGCTACGGAGAAGCTGATGAATGCAGTGCTCATTATACATGATTAGAGTCTCGTGACTGCCGGCTACTGCGTGCGTGCGTAGGTCAAAGTCCGCTGATCGCGGCATTCCCCTATTTTGTAAAATTATTTTTTACTCCTCTGGGTGTTGCAATGGATATCAATGATTCATATGATTGCCCTCAGTGAAAAAACACAAGAAACAGGACGCAGACAGTTACAAACACTCAGGTTCTCTGCTTCATAAGATGTCGCGGGCGATCGGGAAGACGCTGAGCAGAGGGCACCGTCGCGTAAAACAACGTGAGTCCGCGGAATCGGACGGTGCTTCAGGCCGGATTCGAACCGGCGATGCCATTCTTAAAGTGCTATGTAGCACAGCGCTGCCTTTCCCATGTGTGCTACGGAGACGCTGATTAATGCAGTGCTCATTATACATGATTAGAGTCTCGTGACTGCCGGCTACTGCGTGCGTGCGTGCGTGCGTAGGTCAAAGTCCGCTGATCGCGGGATTCCCCTATTTTGTAAAATAATTTTTTACTCCTCTGGGTGTTGCAATGGATATCAATGATTCATAAGATTGCCCTCAGTAAAAAAACACAAGAAACAGGACGCAGACAGTTACAAACACTCAGGTTCTCTGCTTCATAAGATGTCGCGGGCGATCGGGAAGACGCTGAGCAGAGGGCACCGTCGCGTAAAAAAACGTGAGTCCGCGGAATCGGACGGTGCTTCAGGCCGGAGTCGAACCGGCGATGCCATTCTTAAAGTGCTATGTAGCACAGCGCTGCCTTTCCCATGTGTGCTACGGAGAAGCTGATTAATGCAGTGGTCATTATACATGATTAGAGTCTCGTGACTGCCGGCTACTGCGTGCGTGCGTGCGTAGGTCAAAGTCCGCTGATCGCGGCATTCCCCTTTTTTGTAAAATTATTTTTTACTCCTCTGGGTGTTGCAATGAATATCAATGATTCATATGATTGCCCTCAGTAAAAAAAAAAAGAAACAGGACGCAGACAGTTACAAACACTCAGGTTCTCTGCTTCATAAGATGTCGCGGGCGATCGGGAAGACGCTGAGCAGAGGGCACCGTCGCGTAAAACAACGTGAGACAGCGGAATCGGCCGGATTCGAACCGGCGATGCCATTCTTAAAGTGCTATGTAGCACAGCGCTGCCTTTCCCATGTGTGCTACGGAGACGCTGATTAATGCAGTGCTCAGTATACATGATTAGAGTCTCGTGACTGCCGGCTACTGCGTGCATGCGTGTGTAGGTCAAAGTCCGCTGATTGCGGCATTCCCCTATTTTGTAAAATTATTTTATACTCCTCTGGGTGTTGCAATGGATATCATTGATTCATATGATTGCCCTCAGTAAAAAAACACAGAAACAGGACGCAAACACTCAGGTTCTCTGCTTCATAAGATGTCGCGGGCGATCGGGAAAACGCTGAGCAGAGGGCACCGTCGCGTAAAACAACGTGAGTCCGCGGAAACTGCCGGACGGTGCTTCAGGCCGGATTCGAACCGGCGATGCCATTCTTAACGTGCAATGTCGGACAGCGCTGCCTTTCCCATGTGTGCTACGGAGACGCTGATTAATGCAGTGCTCATTATACATGATTAGAGTCTCGTGACTGCCGGCTACTGCGTGCGTGCGTGCGTAGGTCAAAGTCCGCTGATCGCGGCATTCCCCTATTTTGTAAAATTATTTTTTACTCCTCTGGGTGTTGCAATGGATATCAATGATTCATATGATTGCCCTCAGTAAAAAAAACACAAGAAACAGGACGCAATCAGTTACAAACACTCAGGTTCTCTGCTTCATAAGATGTCGCGGGAGATCGGGAAGACGCTGAGCAGAGGGCACCATCGAGTAAAACAACGTGAGTCCGCGGAAACTGCCGGACGGTGCTTCAGGCCGGATTCGAACCGGTGATGCCATTCTTAACGTGCTATGTAGGACAGCGCTGCCTTTCCCATGTGTGCTACGGAGACGCTGACGTAGTGCTCATTATACATGATTAGAGTCTCGTGACTGCCGGCTACTGCGTGCGTGCGTGCGTAGGTCAAAGTCCGCTGATCGCGGCATTCCCCTATTTTGTAAAATTATTTTTTACTCCTCTGGGTGTTGCAATGGATATCATTGATTCATATGATTGCCCTCAGTAAAAAAACACAAGAAACAGGACGCAAACAGTTACAAACACTCAGGTTCTCTGCTTCATAAGATGTCCGGGCGATCGGGAAGACGCTGAGCAGAGGGCACCGTCGCGTAAAACAACGTGAGTCCGCGGAAACTGCCGGACGGTGCTTCAGGCCGGAATCGAACCGGCGATGCCATTCTTAAAGTGCTATGTAGCACAGCGCTGCCTTTCCCATGTGTGCTACAGAGACGCTGATTAATGCAGTGCTCATTATACATGATTAGAGTCTCGTGACTGCCGGCTACTGCGTGCGTGCGTGCGTAGGTCTAAGTCCGCTGATCGCGGCATTCCCCTATTTTGTAAAATTATTTTTTACTCCTCTGGGTGTTTCAATGGATATCAATGATTCATATGATTGCCCTCAGTAAAAAAACACAAGAAACAGGACGCAAACAGTTACAAACACTCAGGTTCTCTGTTTCATAAGATGTCGCGGGCGATCGGGAAGACGCTGAGCAGAGGGCACCGTCGCGTAAAACAACGTGAGACAGCGGAATCGGCCGGATTCGAACCGGCGATGCCATTCTTAAAGTGCTATGTAGCACAGCGCTGCCTTTCCCATGTGTGCTACGGAGACGCTGATTAATGCAGTGCTCAGTATACATGATTAGAGTCTCGTGACTGCCGGCTACTGCGTGCGTGCGTGCGTAGGTCAAAGTCCGCTGATCGCGGCATTCCCCTATTTTGTAAAATTATTTTTTACTCCTCTGGGTGTTGCAATGGATATCATTGATTCATATGATTGCCCTCAGTAAAAAAACACAAGAAACAGGACGCAAACAGTTACAAACCCTCAGGTTCTCTGCTTCATAAGATGTCCGGGCGATCGGGAAGACGCTGAGCAGAGGGCACCGTCGCGTAAAACAACGTGAGTCCGCGGAAACTGCCGGACGGTGCTTCAGGCCGGAATCGAACCGGCGATGCCATTCTTAAAGTGCTATGTAGCACAGCGCTGCCTTTCCCATGTGTGCTACGGAGACGCTGATTAATGCAGTGCTCATTATACATGATTAGAGTCTCGTGACTGCCGGCTACTGCGTGCGTGCGTGCGTAGGTCTAAGTCCGCTGATCGCGGCATTCCCCTATTTTGTAAAATTATTTTTTACTCCTCTGGGTGTTGCAATGGATATCAATGATTCATATGATTGCCCTCAGTAAAAAAACACAAGAAACAGGACGCAAACAGTTACAAACACTCAGGTTCTCTGTTTCATAAGATGTCGCGGGCGATCGGGAAGACGCTGAGCAGAGGGCACCGTCGCGTAAAACAACGTGAGACAGCGGAATCGGCCGGATTCGAACCAGCGATGCCATTCTTAAAGTGCTATGTAGCAGAGCGCTGCCTTTCCCATGTGTGCTACGGAGACGCTGATTAATGCAGTGCTCAGTATACATGATTAGAGTCTCGTGACTGCCGGCTACTGCGTGCGTGCGTGCGTAGGTCAAAGTCCGCTGATCGCGGCATTCCCCTATTTTGTAAAATTATTTTTTACTCCTCTGGGTGTTGCATTGGATATCATTGATTCATATGATTGCCCTCAGTAAAAAAACACAAGAAACAGGACGCAAACAGTTACAAACACTCAGGTTCTCTGCTTCATAAGATGTCGCGGGCGATCGGGAAGACGCTGAGCAGAGGGCACCGTCGCGTAAAACAACGTGAGTCCGCGGAAACTGCCGGACGGTGCTTCAGGCCGGATTCGAACCGGCGATGCCATTCTTAAAGTGCTATGTAGCACAGCGCTGCCTTTCCCATGTGTGCTACGGAGACGCTGATTAATGCAGTGCTCATTATACATGATTAGAGTCTCGTGACTGCCGGCTACTGCGTGCGTGCGTAGGTCAAAGTCCGCTGATCGCGGCATTCCCCTATTTTGTAAAATTATTTTTTACTCCTCTGGGTGTTGCAATGGATATCAATGATTCATATGATTGCCCTCAGTAAAAAAACACAAGAAACAGGACGCAAACACTCAGGTTCTCTGCTTCATAAGATGTCGCGGGCGATCGGGAAAACGCTGAGCAGAGGGCACCGTCGCGTAAAACAACGTGAGTCCGCGGAAACTGCCGGACGGTGCTTCAGGCCGGATTCGAACCGGCGATGCCATTCTTGAAGTGCTATGTAGCACAGCGGTGACTTTCCCATGTGTGCTACGGAGACGCTGATTAATGCAGTGCTCATTATACATGATTAGAGTCTCGTGACTGCCGGCTACTGCGTGCGTGCGTAGGTCAAAGTCCGCTGATCGCGGCATTCCCCTATTTTGTAAAATATTTTTTTACTCCTCTGGGTGTTGCAATGGATATCAATGATTCATAGGATTGCCCTCAGTAAAAAAACACAAGAAACAGGACGCAGACAGTTACAAACACTCAGGTTCTCTGTTTCATAAGATGTCGCGGGCGATCGGGAAGACGCTGAGCAGAGGGCACCGTCGCGTAAAACAACGTGCGTCGGCGAAATCGGCCGGACGGTGATTCATGCCGGATTCGAACCAGCGATGCCATTCTTAACGTGCAATGTCGGACAGCGCTGCCTTTCCCATGTGTGCTACGGAGACGCTGATTAATGCAGTGCTCATTATACATGATTAGAGTCTCGTGACTGCCGGCTACTGCGTGCGTGCGTGCGTAGGTCAAAGTCCGCTGATCGCGGCATTCCCCTATTTTGTAAAATTATGTTTTACTCCTCTGGGTGTTGCAATGGATATCAATGATTCATATGATTGCCCTCAGTAAAAAAACACAAGAAACAGGACGCAGACAGTTACAAACACTCAGGTTTTCTGCTTCATAAGATGTCGCGGGCGATCGGGAAGACGCTGAGCAGAGGGCACGTCGCGTAAAAATACGTGAGTCCGCGGAATCGGACGGTGCTTCAGGCCGGAATCGAACCGGCGATGCCATTCTTAAAGTGCTATGTAGCACAGCGCTGCCTTTCCCATGTGTGCTACGGAGAAGCTGATTAATGCAGTGCTCATTATACATGATTAGAGTCTCGTGACTGCCGGCTACTGCGTGTGTGCGTAGGTCAAAGTCCGCTGATCGCGGCATTCCCCTATTTTGTAAAATATTTTTTTACTCCTCTGGGTGTTGCAATGGATATCAATGATTCATAGGATTGCCCTCAGTAAAAAAACACAAGAAACAGGACGCAGACAGTTACAAACACTCAGGTTCTCTGTTTCATAAGATGTCGCGGGCGATCGGGAAGACGCTGAGCAGAGGGCACCGTCGCGTAAAACAACGTGAGTCCGCGGAATCGGCAGGACGGTGTTTCAGGCCGGATTCGAACCGGCGATGCCATTCTTTAAGTGCTATGTAGCACAGCGCTGCCTTTCCCATGTGTGCTACGGAGAAGCTGATGAATGCAGTGCTCATTATACATGATTAGAGTCTCGTGACTGCCGGCTACTGCGTGCGTGCGTAGGTCAAAGTCCGCTGATCGCGGCATTCCCCTATTTTGTAAAATTATTTTTTACTCCTCTGGGTGTTGCAATGGATATCAATGATTCATATGATTGCCCTCAGTGAAAAAACACAAGAAACAGGACGCAGACAGTTACAAACACTCAGGTTCTCTGCTTCATAAGATGTCGCAGGCGATCGGGAAGACGCTGAGCAGAGGGCACCGTCGCGTAAAACAACGTGAGTCCGCGGAATCGGACGGTGCTTCAGGCCGGATTCGAACCGGCGATGCCATTCTTAAAGTGCTATGTAGCACAGCGCTGCCTTTCCCATGTGTGCTACGGAGACGCTGATTAATGCAGTGCTCATTATACATGATTAGAGTCTCGTGACTGCCGGCTACTGCGTGCGTGCGTGCGTGCGTAGGTCAAAGTCCGCTGATCGCGGGATTCCCCTATTTTGTAAAATAATTTTTTACTCCTCTGGGTGTTGCAATGGATATCAATGATTCATAAGATTGCCCTCAGTAAAAAAACACAAGAAACAGGACGCAGACAGTTACAAACACTCAGGTTCTCTGCTTCATAAGATGTCGCGGGCGATCGGGAAGACGCTGAGCAGAGGGCACCGTCGCGTAAAAAAACGTGAGTCCGCGGAATCGGACGGTGCTTCAGGCCGGAGTCGAACCGGCGATGCCATTCTTAAAGTGCTATGTAGCACAGCGCTGCCTTTCCCATGTGTGCTACGGAGAAGCTGATTAATGCAGTGGTCATTATACATGATTAGAGTCTCGTGACTGCCGGCTACTGCGTGCGTGCGTGCGTAGGTCAAAGTCCGCTGATCGCGGCATTCCCCTTTTTTGTAAAATTATTTTTTACTCCTCTGGGTGTTGCAATGAATATCAATGATTCATATGATTGCCCTCAGTAAAAAAAAAAAGAAACAGGACGCAGACAGTTACAAACACTCAGGTTCTCTGCTTCATAAGATGTCGCGGGCGATCGGGAAGACGCTGAGCAGAGGGCACCGTCGCGTAAAACAACGTGAGACAGCGGAATCGGCCGGATTCGAACCGGCGATGCCATTCTTAAAGTGCTATGTAGCACAGCGCTGCCTTTCCCATGTGTGCTACGGAGACGCTGATTAATGCAGTGCTCAGTATACATGATTAGAGTCTCGTGACTGCCGGCTACTGCGTGCATGCGTGTGTAGGTCAAAGTCCGCTGATTGCGGCATTCCCCTATTTTGTAAAATTATTTTATACTCCTCTGGGTGTTGCAATGGATATCATTGATTCATATGATTGCCCTCAGTAAAAAAACACAGAAACAGGACGCAAACACTCAGGTTCTCTGCTTCATAAGATGTCGCGGGCGATCGGGAAAACGCTGAGCAGAGGGCACCGTCGCGTAAAACAACGTGAGTCCGCGGAAACTGCCGGACGGTGCTTCAGGCCGGATTCGAACCGGCGATGCCATTCTTAACGTGCAATGTCGGACAGCGCTGCCTTTCCCATGTGTGCTACGGAGACGCTGATTAATGCAGTGCTCATTATACATGATTAGAGTCTCGTGACTGCCGGCTACTGCGTGCGTGCGTGCGTAGGTCAAAGTCCGCTGATCGCGGCATTCCCCTATTTTGTAAAATTATTTTTTACTCCTCTGGGTGTTGCAATGGATATCAATGATTCATATGATTGCCCTCAGTAAAAAAAACACAAGAAACAGGACGCAATCAGTTACAAACACTCAGGTTCTCTGCTTCATAAGATGTCGCGGGAGATCGGGAAGACGCTGAGCAGAGGGCACCATCGAGTAAAACAACGTGAGTCCGCGGAAACTGCCGGACGGTGCTTCAGGCCGGATTCGAACCGGTGATGCCATTCTTAACGTGCTATGTAGGACAGCGCTGCCTTTCCCATGTGTGCTACGGAGACGCTGACGTAGTGCTCATTATACATGATTAGAGTCTCGTGACTGCCGGCTACTGCGTGCGTGCGTGCGTAGGTCAAAGTCCGCTGATCGCGGCATTCCCCTATTTTGTAAAATTATTTTTTACTCCTCTGGGTGTTGCAATGGATATCATTGATTCATATGATTGCCCTCAGTAAAAAAACACAAGAAACAGGACGCAAACAGTTACAAACACTCAGGTTCTCTGCTTCATAAGATGTCCGGGCGATCGGGAAGACGCTGAGCAGAGGGCACCGTCGCGTAAAACAACGTGAGTCCGCGGAAACTGCCGGACGGTGCTTCAGGCCGGAATCGAACCGGCGATGCCATTCTTAAAGTGCTATGTAGCACAGCGCTGCCTTTCCCATGTGTGCTACAGAGACGCTGATTAATGCAGTGCTCATTATACATGATTAGAGTCTCGTGACTGCCGGCTACTGCGTGCGTGCGTGCGTAGGTCTAAGTCCGCTGATCGCGGCATTCCCCTATTTTGTAAAATTATTTTTTACTCCTCTGGGTGTTTCAATGGATATCAATGATTCATATGATTGCCCTCAGTAAAAAAACACAAGAAACAGGACGCAAACAGTTACAAACACTCAGGTTCTCTGTTTCATAAGATGTCGCGGGCGATCGGGAAGACGCTGAGCAGAGGGCACCGTCGCGTAAAACAACGTGAGACAGCGGAATCGGCCGGATTCGAACCGGCGATGCCATTCTTAAAGTGCTATGTAGCACAGCGCTGCCTTTCCCATGTGTGCTACGGAGACGCTGATTAATGCAGTGCTCAGTATACATGATTAGAGTCTCGTGACTGCCGGCTACTGCGTGCGTGCGTGCGTAGGTCAAAGTCCGCTGATCGCGGCATTCCCCTATTTTGTAAAATTATTTTTTACTCCTCTGGGTGTTGCAATGGATATCATTGATTCATATGATTGCCCTCAGTAAAAAAACACAAGAAACAGGACGCAAACAGTTACAAACCCTCAGGTTCTCTGCTTCATAAGATGTCCGGGCGATCGGGAAGACGCTGAGCAGAGGGCACCGTCGCGTAAAACAACGTGAGTCCGCGGAAACTGCCGGACGGTGCTTCAGGCCGGAATCGAACCGGCGATGCCATTCTTAAAGTGCTATGTAGCACAGCGCTGCCTTTCCCATGTGTGCTACGGAGACGCTGATTAATGCAGTGCTCATTATACATGATTAGAGTCTCGTGACTGCCGGCTACTGCGTGCGTGCGTGCGTAGGTCTAAGTCCGCTGATCGCGGCATTCCCCTATTTTGTAAAATTATTTTTTACTCCTCTGGGTGTTGCAATGGATATCAATGATTCATATGATTGCCCTCAGTAAAAAAACACAAGAAACAGGACGCAAACAGTTACAAACACTCAGGTTCTCTGTTTCATAAGATGTCGCGGGCGATCGGGAAGACGCTGAGCAGAGGGCACCGTCGCGTAAAACAACGTGAGACAGCGGAATCGGCCGGATTCGAACCAGCGATGCCATTCTTAAAGTGCTATGTAGCAGAGCGCTGCCTTTCCCATGTGTGCTACGGAGACGCTGATTAATGCAGTGCTCAGTATACATGATTAGAGTCTCGTGACTGCCGGCTACTGCGTGCGTGCGTGCGTAGGTCAAAGTCCGCTGATCGCGGCATTCCCCTATTTTGTAAAATTATTTTTTACTCCTCTGGGTGTTGCATTGGATATCATTGATTCATATGATTGCCCTCAGTAAAAAAACACAAGAAACAGGACGCAAACAGTTACAAACACTCAGGTTCTCTGCTTCATAAGATGTCGCGGGCGATCGGGAAGACGCTGAGCAGAGGGCACCGTCGCGTAAAACAACGTGAGTCCGCGGAAACTGCCGGACGGTGCTTCAGGCCGGATTCGAACCGGCGATGCCATTCTTAAAGTGCTATGTAGCACAGCGCTGCCTTTCCCATGTGTGCTACGGAGACGCTGATTAATGCAGTGCTCATTATACATGATTAGAGTCTCGTGACTGCCGGCTACTGCGTGCGTGCGTAGGTCAAAGTCCGCTGATCGCGGCATTCCCCTATTTTGTAAAATTATTTTTTACTCCTCTGGGTGTTGCAATGGATATCAATGATTCATATGATTGCCCTCAGTAAAAAAACACAAGAAACAGGACGCAAACACTCAGGTTCTCTGCTTCATAAGATGTCGCGGGCGATCGGGAAAACGCTGAGCAGAGGGCACCGTCGCGTAAAACAACGTGAGTCCGCGGAAACTGCCGGACGGTGCTTCAGGCCGGATTCGAACCGGCGATGCCATTCTTGAAGTGCTATGTAGCACAGCGGTGACTTTCCCATGTGTGCTACGGAGACGCTGATTAATGCAGTGCTCATTATACATGATTAGAGTCTCGTGACTGCCGGCTACTGCGTGCGTGCGTAGGTCAAAGTCCGCTGATCGCGGCATTCCCCTATTTTGTAAAATATTTTTTTACTCCTCTGGGTGTTGCAATGGATATCAATGATTCATAGGATTGCCCTCAGTAAAAAAACACAAGAAACAGGACGCAGACAGTTACAAACACTCAGGTTCTCTGTTTCATAAGATGTCGCGGGCGATCGGGAAGACGCTGAGCAGAGGGCACCGTCGCGTAAAACAACGTGCGTCGGCGAAATCGGCCGGACGGTGATTCATGCCGGATTCGAACCAGCGATGCTATTCTTAAAGTGCTATGTAGCACAGCGCTGCCTTTCCCATGTGTGCTACGGAAATGCTGATTAATACAGTGCTCATTATACATGATTAGAGTCTCGTGACTGCCGGCTACTGCGTGCGTGCGTGCGTAGGTCAAAGTCCGCTGATCGCGGCATTCCCCTTTTTTGTAAAATTATTTTTTACTCCTCTGGGTGTTGCAATGAATATCAATGATTCATATGATTGCCCTCAGTAAAAAAAAAAAGAAACAGGACGCAGACAGTTACAAACACTCAGGTTCTCTGCTTCATAAGATGTCGCGGGCGATCGGGAAGACGCTGAGCAGAGGGCACCGTCGCGTAAAACAACGTGAGACAGCGGAATCGGCCGGATTCGAACCGGCGATGCCATTCTTAAAGTGCTATGTAGCACAGCGCTGCCTTTCCCATGTGTGCTACGGAGACGCTGATTAATGCAGTGCTCAGTATACATGATTAGAGTCTCGTGACTGCCGGCTACTGCGTGCATGCGTGTGTAGGTCAAAGTCCGCTGATTGCGGCATTCCCCTATTTTGTAAAATTATTTTATACTCCTCTGGGTGTTGCAATGGATATCATTGATTCATATGATTGCCCTCAGTAAAAAAACACAAGAAACAGGACGCAAACACTCAGGTTCTCTGCTTCATAAGATGTCGCGGGCGATCGGGAAAACGCTGAGCAGAGGGCACCGTCGCGTAAAACAACGTGAGTCCGCGGAAACTGCCGGACGGACGGTGCTTCAGGCCGGATTCGAACCGGCGATGCCATTCTTAACGTGCAATGTCGGACAGCGCTGCCTTTCCCATGTGTGCTACGGAGACGCTGATTAATGCAGTGCTCATTATACATGATTAGAGTCTCGTGACTGCCGGCTACTGCGTGCGTGCGTGCGTAGGTCAAAGTCCGCTGATCGCGGCATTCCCCTATTTTGTAAAATTATTTTTTACTCCTCTGGGTGTTGCAATGGATATCAATGATTCATATGATTGCCCTCAGTAAAAAAACACAAGAAACAGGACGCAAACACTCAGGTTCTCTGCTTCATAAGATGTCGCGGGCGATCGGGAAAACGCTGAGCAGAGGGCACCGTCGCGTAAAACAACGTGAGTCCGCGGAAACTGCCGGACGGTGCTTCAGGCCGGATTCGAACTGGCGATGCCATTCTTGAAGTGCTATGTAGCACAGCGGTGACTTTCCCATGTGTGCTACGGAGACGCTGATTAATGCAGTGCTCATTATACATGATTAGAGTCTCGTGACTGCCGGCTACTGCGTGCGTGCGTAGGTCAAAGTCCGCTGATCGCGGCATTCCCCTATTTTGTAAAATTATGTTTTACTCCTCTGGGTGTTGCAATGGATATCAATGATTCATATGATTGCCCTCAGTAAAAAAACACAAGAAACAGGACGCAGACAGTTACAAACACTCAGGTTTTCTGCTTCATAAGATGTCGCGGGCGATCGGGAAGACGCTGAGCAGAGGGCACCGTCGCGTAAAAATACGTGAGTCCGCGGAATCGGACGGTGCTTCAGGCCGGATTCGGACCGGCGATGCCATTCTTAAAGTGCTATGTAGCACAGCGCTGCCTTTCCCATGTGTGCTACGGAGAAGCTGATTAATGCAGTGCTCATTATACATGATTAGAGTCTCGTGACTGCCGGCTACTGCGTGTGTGCGTAGGTCAAAGTCCGCTGATCGCGGCATTCCCCTATTTTGTAAAATATTTTTTTACTCCTCTGGGTGTTGCAATGGATATCAATGATTCATAGGATTGCCCTCAGTAAAAAAACACAAGAAACAGGACGCAGACAGTTACAAACACTCAGGTTCTCTGTTTCATAAGATGTCGCGGGCGATCGGGAAGACGCTGAGCAGAGGGCACCGTCGCGTAAAACAACGTGAGTCCGCGGAATCGGCAGGACGGTGTTTCAGGCCGGATTCGAACCGGCGATGCCATTCTTTAAGTGCTATGTAGCACAGCGCTGCCTTTCCCATGTGTGCTACGGAGAAGCTGATGAATGCAGTGCTCATTATACATGATTAGAGTCTCGTGACTGCCGGCTACTGCGTGCGTGCGTAGGTCAAAGTCCGCTGATCGCGGCATTCCCCTATTTTGTAAAATTATTTTTTACTCCTCTGGGTGTTGCAATGGATATCAATGATTCATATGATTGCCCTCAGTGAAAAAACACAAGAAACAGGACGCAGACAGTTACAAACACTCAGGTTCTCTGCTTCATAAGATGTCGCGGGCGATCGGGAAGACGCTGAGCAGAGGGCACCGTCGCGTAAAACAACGTGAGTCCGCGGAATCGGACGGTGCTTCAGGCCGGATTCGAACCGGCGATGCCATTCTTAAAGTGCTATGTAGCACAGCGCTGCCTTTCCCATGTGTGCTACGGAGACGCTGATTAATGCAGTGCTCATTATACATGATTAGAGTCTCGTGACTGCCGGCTACTGCGTGCGTGCGTGCGTAGGTCAAAGTCCGCTGATCGCGGCATTCCCCTATTTTGTAAAATTATTTTTTACTCCTCTGGGTGTTGCAATGGATATCAATGATTCATATGATTGCCCTCAGTAAAAAAACACAAGAAACAGGACGCAAACACTCAGGTTCTCTGCTTCATAAGATGTCGCGGGCGATCGGGAAAACGCTGAGCAGAGGGCACCGTCGCGTAAAACAACGTGAGTCCGCGGAAACTGCCGGACGGTGCTTCAGGCCGGATTCGAACTGGCGATGCCATTCTTGAAGTGCTATGTAGCACAGCGGTGACTTTCCCATGTGTGCTACGGAGACGCTGATTAATGCAGTGCTCATTATACATGATTAGAGTCTCGTGACTGCCGGCTACTGCGTGCGTGCGTAGGTCAAAGTCCGCTGATCGCGGCATTCCCCTATTTTGTAAAATTATGTTTTACTCCTCTGGGTGTTGCAATGGATATCAATGATTCATATGATTGCCCTCAGTAAAAAAACACAAGAAACAGGACGCAGACAGTTACAAACACTCAGGTTTTCTGCTTCATAAGATGTCGCGGGCGATCGGGAAGACGCTGAGCAGAGGGCACCGTCGCGTAAAAATACGTGAGTCCGCGGAATCGGACGGTGCTTCAGGCCGGATTCGGACCGGCGATGCCATTCTTAAAGTGCTATGTAGCACAGCGCTGCCTTTCCCATGTGTGCTACGGAGAAGCTGATTAATGCAGTGCTCATTATACATGATTAGAGTCTCGTGACTGCCGGCTACTGCGTGTGTGCGTAGGTCAAAGTCCGCTGATCGCGGCATTCCCCTATTTTGTAAAATATTTTTTTACTCCTCTGGGTGTTGCAATGGATATCAATGATTCATAGGATTGCCCTCAGTAAAAAAACACAAGAAACAGGACGCAGACAGTTACAAACACTCAGGTTCTCTGTTTCATAAGATGTCGCGGGCGATCGGGAAGACGCTGAGCAGAGGGCACCGTCGCGTAAAACAACGTGAGTCCGCGGAATCGGCAGGACGGTGTTTCAGGCCGGATTCGAACCGGCGATGCCATTCTTTAAGTGCTATGTAGCACAGCGCTGCCTTTCCCATGTGTGCTACGGAGAAGCTGATGAATGCAGTGCTCATTATACATGATTAGAGTCTCGTGACTGCCGGCTACTGCGTGCGTGCGTAGGTCAAAGTCCGCTGATCGCGGCATTCCCCTATTTTGTAAAATTATTTTTTACTCCTCTGGGTGTTGCAATGGATATCAATGATTCATATGATTGCCCTCAGTGAAAAAACACAAGAAACAGGACGCAGACAGTTACAAACACTCAGGTTCTCTGCTTCATAAGATGTCGCGGGCGATCGGGAAGACGCTGAGCAGAGGGCACCGTCGCGTAAAACAACGTGAGTCCGCGGAATCGGACGGTGCTTCAGGCCGGATTCGAACCGGCGATGCCATTCTTAAAGTGCTATGTAGCACAGCGCTGCCTTTCCCATGTGTGCTACGGAGACGCTGATTAATGCAGTGCTCATTATACATGATTAGAGTCTCGTGACTGCCGGCTACTGCGTGCGTGCGTGCGTGCGTGCGTAGGTCAAAGTCCGCTGATCGCGGGATTCCCCTATTTTGTAAAATATTTTTTTACTCCTCTGGGTGTTGCAATGGATATCAATGATTCATAAGATTGCCCTCAGTAAAAAAACACAAGAAACAGGACGCAGACAGTTACAAACACTCAGGTTCTCTGCTTCATAAGATGTCGCGGGCAATCGGGAAGACGCTGAGCAGAGGGCACTGTCGCGTAAAACAACGTGAGTCGGCGGAAACTGCCGGACGGTGCTTCAGGCCAGATTCGAACCGGAGATGCCATTCTTAAAGTGCTATGTAGGACAGCGCTGCCTTTCCCATGTGTGCTACGGAGACGCTGATTAATGCAGTGCTCATTATACATGATTAGAGTCTCGTGACTGCCGGCTACTGCGTGCGTGCGTGCGTAGGTCAAAGTCCGCTGATCGCGGCATTCCCCTATTTTGTAAAATTATGTTTTACTCCTCTGGGTGTTGCAATGGATATCAATGATTCATATGATTGCCCTCAGTAAAAAAACACAAGAAACAGGACGCAGACAGTTACAAACACTCAGGTTCTCTGCTTCATAAGATGTCGCGGGCGATCGGGAAGACGCTGAGCAGAGGGCACCGTCGCGTAAAAAAACGTGAGTCCGCGGAATCGGACAGTGCTTCAGGCCGGATTCGAACCGGCGATGCCATTCTTAAAGTGCTATGTAGCACAGCGCTGCCTTTCCCATGTGTGCTACGGAGAAGCTGATTAATGCAGTGGTCATTATACATGATTAGAGTCTCGTGACTGCCGGCTACTGCGTGCGTGCGTAGGTCAAAGTCCGCTGATCGCGGCATTCCCCTATTTTGTAAAATATTTTTTTACTCCTCTGGGTGTTGCAATGGATATCAATGATTCATAGGATTGCCCTCAGTAAAAAAACACAAGAAACAGGACGCAGACAGTTACAAACACTCAGGTTCTCTGTTTCATAAGATGTCGCGGGCGATCGGGAAGACGCTGAGCAGAGGGCACCGTCGCGTAAAACAACGTGCGTCGGCGAAATCGGCCGGACGGTGATTCATGCCGGATTCGAACCAGCGATGCTATTCTTAAAGTGCTATGTAGCACAGCGCTGCCTTTCCCATGTGTGCTACGGAGACGCTGATTAATACAGTGCTCATTATACATGATTAGAGTCTCGTGACTGCCGGCTACTGCGTGCGTGCGTGCGTAGGTCAAAGTCCGCTGATCGCGGCATTCCCCTTTTTTGTAAAATTATTTTTTACTCCTCTGGGTGTTGCAATGAATATCAATGATTCATATGATTGCCCTCAGTAAAAAAAAAAAGAAACAGGACGCAGACAGTTACAAACACTCAGGTTCTCTGCTTCATAAGATGTCGCGGGCGATCGGGAAGACACTGAGCAGAGGGCACCGTCGCGTAAAACAACGTGAGACAGCGGAATCGGCCGGATTCGAACCGGCGATGCCATTCTTAAAGTGCTATGTAGCACAGCGCTGCCTTTCCCATGTGTGCTACGGAGACGCTGATTAATACAGTGCTCATTATACATGATTAGAGTCTCGTGACTGCCGGCTACTGCGTGCGTGCGTGCGTAGGTCAAAGTCCGCTGATCGCGGCATTCCCCTATTTTGTAAAATTATTTTTTACTCCTCTGGGTGTTGCATTGGATATCATTGATTCATATGATTGCCCTCAGTAAAAAAACACAAGAAACAGGACGCAAACAGTTACAAACACTCAGGTTCTCTGCTTCATAAGATGTCGCGGGCGATCGGGAAGACGCTGAGCAGAGGGCACCGTCGCGTAAAACAACGTGAGTCCGCGGAAACTGCCGGACGGTGCTTCAGGCCGGATTCGAGCCGGCGATGCCATTCTTAAAGTGCTATGTAGCACAGCGCTGCCTTTCCCATGTGTGCTACGGAGACGCTGATTAATGCAGTGCTCATTATACATGATTAGAGTCTCGTGACTGCCGGCTACTGCGTGCGTGCGTAGGTCAAAGTCCGCTGATCGCGGCATTCCCCTATTTTGTAAAATTATTTTTTACTCCTCTGGGTGTTGCAATGGATATCAATGATTCATATGATTGCCCTCAGTAAAAAAACACAAGAAACAGGACGCAAACACTCAGGTTCTCTGCTTCATAAGATGTCGCGGGCGATCGGGAAAACGCTGAGCAGAGGGCACCGTCGCGTAAAACAACGTGAGTCCGCGGAAACTGCCGGACGGTGCTTCAGGCCGGATTCGAACCGGCGATGCCATTCTTGAAGTGCTATGTAGCACAGCGGTGACTTTCCCATGTGTGCTACGGAGACGCTGATTAATGCAGTGCTCATTATACATGATTAGAGTCTCGTGACTGCCGGCTACTGCGTGCGTGCGTAGGTCAAAGTCCGCTGATCGCGGCATTCCCCTATTTTGTAAAATATTTTTTTACTCCTCTGGGTGTTGCAATGGATATCAATGATTCATAGGATTGCCCTCAGTAAAAAAACACAAGAAACAGGACGCAGACAGTTACAAACACTCAGGTTCTCTGTTTCATAAGATGTCGCGGGCGATCGGGAAGACGCTGAGCAGAGGGCACCGTCGCGTAAAACAACGTGCGTCGGCGAAATCGGCCGGACGGTGATTCATGCCGGATTCGAACCAGCGATGCTATTCTTAAAGTGCTATGTAGCACAGCGCTGCCTTTCCCATGTGTGCTACGGAAATGCTGATTAATACAGTGCTCATTATACATGATTAGAGTCTCGTGACTGCCGGCTACTGCGTGCGTGCGTGCGTAGGTCAAAGTCCGCTGATCGCGGCATTCCCCTTTTTTGTAAAATTATTTTTTACTCCTCTGGGTGTTGCAATGAATATCAATGATTCATATGATTGCCCTCAGTAAAAAAAAAAAGAAACAGGACGCAGACAGTTACAAACACTCAGGTTCTCTGCTTCATAAGATGTCGCGGGCGATCGGGAAGACGCTGAGCAGAGGGCACCGTCGCGTAAAACAACGTGAGACAGCGGAATCGGCCGGATTCGAACCGGCGATGCCATTCTTAAAGTGCTATGTAGCACAGCGCTGCCTTTCCCATGTGTGCTACGGAGACGCTGATTAATGCAGTGCTCAGTATACATGATTAGAGTCTCGTGACTGCCGGCTACTGCGTGCATGCGTGTGTAGGTCAAAGTCCGCTGATTGCGGCATTCCCCTATTTTGTAAAATTATTTTATACTCCTCTGGGTGTTGCAATGGATATCATTGATTCATATGATTGCCCTCAGTAAAAAAACACAAGAAACAGGACGCAAACACTCAGGTTCTCTGCTTCATAAGATGTCGCGGGCGATCGGGAAAACGCTGAGCAGAGGGCACCGTCGCGTAAAACAACGTGAGTCCGCGGAAACTGCCGGACGGACGGTGCTTCAGGCCGGATTCGAACCGGCGATGCCATTCTTAACGTGCAATGTCGGACAGCGCTGCCTTTCCCATGTGTGCTACGGAGACGCTGATTAATGCAGTGCTCATTATACATGATTAGAGTCTCGTGACTGCCGGCTACTGCGTGCGTGCGTGCGTAGGTCAAAGTCCGCTGATCGCGGCATTCCCCTATTTTGTAAAATTATTTTTTACTCCTCTGGGTGTTGCAATGGATATCAATGATTCATATGATTGCCCTCAGTAAAAAAACACAAGAAACAGGACGCAAACACTCAGGTTCTCTGCTTCATAAGATGTCGCGGGCGATCGGGAAAACGCTGAGCAGAGGGCACCGTCGCGTAAAACAACGTGAGTCCGCGGAAACTGCCGGACGGTGCTTCAGGCCGGATTCGAACTGGCGATGCCATTCTTGAAGTGCTATGTAGCACAGCGGTGACTTTCCCATGTGTGCTACGGAGACGCTGATTAATGCAGTGCTCATTATACATGATTAGAGTCTCGTGACTGCCGGCTACTGCGTGCGTGCGTAGGTCAAAGTCCGCTGATCGCGGCATTCCCCTATTTTGTAAAATTATGTTTTACTCCTCTGGGTGTTGCAATGGATATCAATGATTCATATGATTGCCCTCAGTAAAAAAACACAAGAAACAGGACGCAGACAGTTACAAACACTCAGGTTTTCTGCTTCATAAGATGTCGCGGGCGATCGGGAAGACGCTGAGCAGAGGGCACCGTCGCGTAAAAATACGTGAGTCCGCGGAATCGGACGGTGCTTCAGGCCGGATTCGGACCGGCGATGCCATTCTTAAAGTGCTATGTAGCACAGCGCTGCCTTTCCCATGTGTGCTACGGAGAAGCTGATTAATGCAGTGCTCATTATACATGATTAGAGTCTCGTGACTGCCGGCTACTGCGTGTGTGCGTAGGTCAAAGTCCGCTGATCGCGGCATTCCCCTATTTTGTAAAATATTTTTTTACTCCTCTGGGTGTTGCAATGGATATCAATGATTCATAGGATTGCCCTCAGTAAAAAAACACAAGAAACAGGACGCAGACAGTTACAAACACTCAGGTTCTCTGTTTCATAAGATGTCGCGGGCGATCGGGAAGACGCTGAGCAGAGGGCACCGTCGCGTAAAACAACGTGAGTCCGCGGAATCGGCAGGACGGTGTTTCAGGCCGGATTCGAACCGGCGATGCCATTCTTTAAGTGCTATGTAGCACAGCGCTGCCTTTCCCATGTGTGCTACGGAGAAGCTGATGAATGCAGTGCTCATTATACATGATTAGAGTCTCGTGACTGCCGGCTACTGCGTGCGTGCGTAGGTCAAAGTCCGCTGATCGCGGCATTCCCCTATTTTGTAAAATTATTTTTTACTCCTCTGGGTGTTGCAATGGATATCAATGATTCATATGATTGCCCTCAGTGAAAAAACACAAGAAACAGGACGCAGACAGTTACAAACACTCAGGTTCTCTGCTTCATAAGATGTCGCGGGCGATCGGGAAGACGCTGAGCAGAGGGCACCGTCGCGTAAAACAACGTGAGTCCGCGGAATCGGACGGTGCTTCAGGCCGGATTCGAACCGGCGATGCCATTCTTAAAGTGCTATGTAGCACAGCGCTGCCTTTCCCATGTGTGCTACGGAGACGCTGATTAATGCAGTGCTCATTATACATGATTAGAGTCTCGTGACTGCCGGCTACTGCGTGCGTGCGTGCGTGCGTGCGTAGGTCAAAGTCCGCTGATCGCGGGATTCCCCTATTTTGTAAAATATTTTTTTACTCCTCTGGGTGTTGCAATGGATATCAATGATTCATAAGATTGCCCTCAGTAAAAAAACACAAGAAACAGGACGCAGACAGTTACAAACACTCAGGTTCTCTGCTTCATAAGATGTCGCGGGCAATCGGGAAGACGCTGAGCAGAGGGCACTGTCGCGTAAAACAACGTGAGTCGGCGGAAACTGCCGGACGGTGCTTCAGGCCAGATTCGAACCGGAGATGCCATTCTTAAAGTGCTATGTAGGACAGCGCTGCCTTTCCCATGTGTGCTACGGAGACGCTGATTAATGCAGTGCTCATTATACATGATTAGAGTCTCGTGACTGCCGGCTACTGCGTGCGTGCGTGCGTAGGTCAAAGTCCGCTGATCGCGGCATTCCCCTATTTTGTAAAATTATGTTTTACTCCTCTGGGTGTTGCAATGGATATCAATGATTCATATGATTGCCCTCAGTAAAAAAACACAAGAAACAGGACGCAGACAGTTACAAACACTCAGGTTCTCTGCTTCATAAGATGTCGCGGGCGATCGGGAAGACGCTGAGCAGAGGGCACCGTCGCGTAAAAAAACGTGAGTCCGCGGAATCGGACAGTGCTTCAGGCCGGATTCGAACCGGCGATGCCATTCTTAAAGTGCTATGTAGCACAGCGCTGCCTTTCCCATGTGTGCTACGGAGAAGCTGATTAATGCAGTGGTCATTATACATGATTAGAGTCTCGTGACTGCCGGCTACTGCGTGCGTGCGTAGGTCAAAGTCCGCTGATCGCGGCATTCCCCTATTTTGTAAAATATTTTTTTACTCCTCTGGGTGTTGCAATGGATATCAATGATTCATAGGATTGCCCTCAGTAAAAAAACACAAGAAACAGGACGCAGACAGTTACAAACACTCAGGTTCTCTGTTTCATAAGATGTCGCGGGCGATCGGGAAGACGCTGAGCAGAGGGCACCGTCGCGTAAAACAACGTGCGTCGGCGAAATCGGCCGGACGGTGATTCATGCCGGATTCGAACCAGCGATGCTATTCTTAAAGTGCTATGTAGCACAGCGCTGCCTTTCCCATGTGTGCTACGGAGACGCTGATTAATACAGTGCTCATTATACATGATTAGAGTCTCGTGACTGCCGGCTACTGCGTGCGTGCGTGCGTAGGTCAAAGTCCGCTGATCGCGGCATTCCCCTTTTTTGTAAAATTATTTTTTACTCCTCTGGGTGTTGCAATGAATATCAATGATTCATATGATTGCCCTCAGTAAAAAAAAAAAGAAACAGGACGCAGACAGTTACAAACACTCAGGTTCTCTGCTTCATAAGATGTCGCGGGCGATCGGGAAGACGCTGAGCAGAGGGCACCGTCGCGTAAAACAACGTGAGACAGCGGAATCGGCCGGATTCGAACCGGCGATGCCATTCTTAAAGTGCTATGTAGCACAGCGCTGCCTTTCCCATGTGTGCTACGGAGACGCTGATTAATGCAGTGCTCAGTATACATGATTAGAGTCTCGTGACTGCCGGCTACTGCGTGCGTGCGTGCGTAGGTCAAAGTCCGCTGATCGCGGCATTCCCCTATTTTGTAAAATTATTTTTTACTCCTCTGGGTGTTGCATTGGATATCATTGATTCATATGATTGCCCTCAGTAAAAAAACACAAGAAACAGGACGCAAACAGTTACAAACACTCAGGTTCTCTGCTTCATAAGATGTCGCGGGCGATCGGGAAGACGCTGAGCAGAGGGCACCGTCGCGTAAAACAACGTGAGTCCGCGGAAACTGCCGGACGGTGCTTCAGGCCGGATTCGAGCCGGCGATGCCATTCTTAAAGTGCTATGTAGCACAGCGCTGCCTTTCCCATGTGTGCTACGGAGACGCTGATTAATGCAGTGCTCATTATACATGATTAGAGTCTCGTGACTGCCGGCTACTGCGTGCGTGCGTAGGTCAAAGTCCGCTGATCGCGGCATTCCCCTATTTTGTAAAATTATTTTTTACTCCTCTGGGTGTTGCAATGGATATCAATGATTCATATGATTGCCCTCAGTAAAAAAACACAAGAAACAGGACGCAAACACTCAGGTTCTCTGCTTCATAAGATGTCGCGGGCGATCGGGAAAACGCTGAGCAGAGGGCACCGTCGCGTAAAACAACGTGAGTCCGCGGAAACTGCCGGACGGTGCTTCAGGCCGGATTCGAACCGGCGATGCCATTCTTGAAGTGCTATGTAGCACAGCGGTGACTTTCCCATGTGTGCTACGGAGACGCTGATTAATGCAGTGCTCATTATACATGATTAGAGTCTCGTGACTGCCGGCTACTGCGTGCGTGCGTAGGTCAAAGTCCGCTGATCGCGGCATTCCCCTATTTTGTAAAATATTTTTTTACTCCTCTGGGTGTTGCAATGGATATCAATGATTCATAGGATTGCCCTCAGTAAAAAAACACAAGAAACAGGACGCAGACAGTTACAAACACTCAGGTTCTCTGTTTCATAAGATGTCGCGGGCGATCGGGAAGACGCTGAGCAGAGGGCACCGTCGCGTAAAACAACGTGCGTCGGCGAAATCGGCCGGACGGTGATTCATGCCGGATTCGAACCAGCGATGCTATTCTTAAAGTGCTATGTAGCACAGCGCTGCCTTTCCCATGTGTGCTACGGAAATGCTGATTAATACAGTGCTCATTATACATGATTAGAGTCTCGTGACTGCCGGCTACTGCGTGCGTGCGTGCGTAGGTCAAAGTCCGCTGATCGCGGCATTCCCCTTTTTTGTAAAATTATTTTTTACTCCTCTGGGTGTTGCAATGAATATCAATGATTCATATGATTGCCCTCAGTAAAAAAAAAAAGAAACAGGACGCAGACAGTTACAAACACTCAGGTTCTCTGCTTCATAAGATGTCGCGGGCGATCGGGAAGACGCTGAGCAGAGGGCACCGTCGCGTAAAACAACGTGAGACAGCGGAATCGGCCGGATTCGAACCGGCGATGCCATTCTTAAAGTGCTATGTAGCACAGCGCTGCCTTTCCCATGTGTGCTACGGAGACGCTGATTAATGCAGTGCTCAGTATACATGATTAGAGTCTCGTGACTGCCGGCTACTGCGTGCATGCGTGTGTAGGTCAAAGTCCGCTGATTGCGGCATTCCCCTATTTTGTAAAATTATTTTATACTCCTCTGGGTGTTGCAATGGATATCATTGATTCATATGATTGCCCTCAGTAAAAAAACACAAGAAACAGGACGCAAACACTCAGGTTCTCTGCTTCATAAGATGTCGCGGGCGATCGGGAAAACGCTGAGCAGAGGGCACCGTCGCGTAAAACAACGTGAGTCCGCGGAAACTGCCGGACGGACGGTGCTTCAGGCCGGATTCGAACCGGCGATGCCATTCTTAACGTGCAATGTCGGACAGCGCTGCCTTTCCCATGTGTGCTACGGAGACGCTGATTAATGCAGTGCTCATTATACATGATTAGAGTCTCGTGACTGCCGGCTACTGCGTGCGTGCGTGCGTAGGTCAAAGTCCGCTGATCGCGGCATTCCCCTATTTTGTAAAATTATTTTTTACTCCTCTGGGTGTTGCAATGGATATCAATGATTCATATGATTGCCCTCAGTAAAAAAACACAAGAAACAGGACGCAAACACTCAGGTTCTCTGCTTCATAAGATGTCGCGGGCGATCGGGAAAACGCTGAGCAGAGGGCACCGTCGCGTAAAACAACGTGAGTCCGCGGAAACTGCCGGACGGTGCTTCAGGCCGGATTCGAACTGGCGATGCCATTCTTGAAGTGCTATGTAGCACAGCGGTGACTTTCCCATGTGTGCTACGGAGACGCTGATTAATGCAGTGCTCATTATACATGATTAGAGTCTCGTGACTGCCGGCTACTGCGTGCGTGCGTAGGTCAAAGTCCGCTGATCGCGGCATTCCCCTATTTTGTAAAATTATGTTTTACTCCTCTGGGTGTTGCAATGGATATCAATGATTCATATGATTGCCCTCAGTAAAAAAACACAAGAAACAGGACGCAGACAGTTACAAACACTCAGGTTTTCTGCTTCATAAGATGTCGCGGGCGATCGGGAAGACGCTGAGCAGAGGGCACCGTCGCGTAAAAATACGTGAGTCCGCGGAATCGGACGGTGCTTCAGGCCGGATTCGGACCGGCGATGCCATTCTTAAAGTGCTATGTAGCACAGCGCTGCCTTTCCCATGTGTGCTACGGAGAAGCTGATTAATGCAGTGCTCATTATACATGATTAGAGTCTCGTGACTGCCGGCTACTGCGTGTGTGCGTAGGTCAAAGTCCGCTGATCGCGGCATTCCCCTATTTTGTAAAATATTTTTTTACTCCTCTGGGTGTTGCAATGGATATCAATGATTCATAGGATTGCCCTCAGTAAAAAAACACAAGAAACAGGACGCAGACAGTTACAAACACTCAGGTTCTCTGTTTCATAAGATGTCGCGGGCGATCGGGAAGACGCTGAGCAGAGGGCACCGTCGCGTAAAACAACGTGAGTCCGCGGAATCGGCAGGACGGTGTTTCAGGCCGGATTCGAACCGGCGATGCCATTCTTTAAGTGCTATGTAGCACAGCGCTGCCTTTCCCATGTGTGCTACGGAGAAGCTGATGAATGCAGTGCTCATTATACATGATTAGAGTCTCGTGACTGCCGGCTACTGCGTGCGTGCGTAGGTCAAAGTCCGCTGATCGCGGCATTCCCCTATTTTGTAAAATTATTTTTTACTCCTCTGGGTGATGCAATGGATATCAATGATTCATATGATTGCCCTCAGTGAAAAAACACAAGAAACAGGACGCAGACAGTTACAAACACTCAGGTTCTCTGCTTCATAAGATGTCGCGGGCGATCGGGAAGACGCTGAGCAGAGGGCACCGTCGCGTAAAACAACGTGAGTCCGCGGAATCGGACGGTGCTTCAGGCCGGATTCGAACCGGCGATGCCATTCTTAAAGTGCTATGTAGCACAGCGCTGCCTTTCCCATGTGTGCTACGGAGACGCTGATTAATGCAGTGCTCATTATACATGATTAGAGTCTCGTGACTGCCGGCTACTGCGTGCGTGCGTGCGTGCGTGCGTAGGTCAAAGTCCGCTGATCGCGGGATTCCCCTATTTTGTAAAATATTTTTTTACTCCTCTGGGTGTTGCAATGGATATCAATGATTCATAAGATTGCCCTCAGTAAAAAAACACAAGAAACAGGACGCAGACAGTTACAAACACTCAGGTTCTCTGCTTCATAAGATGTCGCGGGCAATCGGGAAGACGCTGAGCAGAGGGCACTGTCGCGTAAAACAACGTGAGTCGGCGGAAACTGCCGGACGGTGCTTCAGGCCAGATTCGAACCGGAGATGCCATTCTTAAAGTGCTATGTAGGACAGCGCTGCCTTTCCCATGTGTGCTACGGAGACGCTGATTAATGCAGTGCTCATTATACATGATTAGAGTCTCGTGACTGCCGGCTACTGCGTGCGTGCGTGCGTAGGTCAAAGTCCGCTGATCGCGGCATTCCCCTATTTTGTAAAATTATGTTTTACTCCTCTGGGTGTTGCAATGGATATCAATGATTCATATGATTGCCCTCAGTAAAAAAACACAAGAAACAGGACGCAGACAGTTACAAACACTCAGGTTCTCTGCTTCATAAGATGTCGCGGGCGATCGGGAAGACGCTGAGCAGAGGGCACCGTCGCGTAAAAAAACGTGAGTCCGCGGAATCGGACGGTGCTTCAGGCCGGATTCGAACCGGCGATGCCATTCTTAAAGTGCTATGTAGCACAGCGCTGCCTTTCCCATGTGTGCTACGGAGAAGCTGATTAATGCAGTGGTCATTATACATGATTAGAGTCTCGTGACTGCCGGCTACTGCGTGCGTGCGTAGGTCAAAGTCCGCTGATCGCGGCATTCCCCTATTTTGTAAAATATTTTTTTACTCCTCTGGGTGTTGCAATGGATATCAATGATTCATAGGATTGCCCTCAGTAAAAAAACACAAGAAACAGGACGCAGACAGTTACAAACACTCAGGTTCTCTGTTTCATAAGATGTCGCGGGCGATCGGGAAGACGCTGAGCAGAGGGCACCGTCGCGTAAAACAACGTGCGTCGGCGAAATCGGCCGGACGGTGATTCATGCCGGATTCGAACCAGCGATGCTATTCTTAAAGTGCTATGTAGCACAGCGCTGCCTTTCCCATGTGTGCTACGGAGACGCTGATTAATACAGTGCTCATTATACATGATTAGAGTCTCGTGACTGCCGGCTACTGCGTGCGTGCGTGCGTAGGTCAAAGTCCGCTGATCGCGGCATTCCCCTTTTTTGTAAAATTATTTTTTACTCCTCTGGGTGTTGCAATGAATATCAATGATTCATATGATTGCCCTCAGTAAAAAAAAAAGAAACAGGACGCAGACAGTTACAAACACTCAGGTTCTCTGCTTCATAAGATGTCGCGGGCGATCGGGAAGACGCTGAGCAGAGGGCACCGTCGCGTAAAACAACGTGAGACAGCGGAATCGGCCGGATTCGAACCGGCGATGCCATTCTTAAAGTGCTATGTAGCACAGCGCTGCCTTTCCCATGTGTGCTACGGAGACGCTGATTAATGCAGTGCTCAGTATACATGATTAGAGTCTCGTGACTGCCGGCTACTGCGTGCATGCGTGTGTAGGTCAAAGTCCGCTGATTGCGGCATTCCCCTATTTTGTAAAATTATTTTATACTCCTCTGGGTGTTGCAATGGATATCATTGATTCATATGATTGCCCTCAGTAAAAAAACACAAGAAACAGGACGCAAACACTCAGGTTCTCTGCTTCATAAGATGTCGCGGGCGATCGGGAAAACGCTGAGCAGAGGGCACCGTCGCGTAAAACAACGTGAGTCCGCGGAAACTGCCGGACGGTGCTTCAGGCCGGATTCGAACCGGCGATGCCATTCTTAACGTGCAATGTCGGACAGCGCTGCCTTTCCCATGTGTGCTACGGAGACGCTGATTAATGCAGTGCTCATTATACATGATTAGAGTCTCGTGACTGCCGGCTACTGCGTGCGTGCGTGCGTAGGTCAAAGTCCGCTGATCGCGGCATTCCCCTATTTTGTAAAATTATTTTTTACTCCTCTGGGTGTTGCAATGGATATCAATGATTCATATGATTGCCCTCAGTAAAAAAAACACAAGAAACAGGACGCAATCAGTTACAAACACTCAGGTTCTCTGCTTCATAAGATGTCGCGGGAGATCGGGAAGACGCTGAGCAGAGGGCACCATCGAGTAAAACAACGTGAGTCCGCGGAAACTGCCGGACGGTGCTTCAGGCCGGATTCGAACCGGTGATGCCATTCTTAACGTGCTATGTAGGACAGCGCTGCCTTTCCCATGTGTGCTACGGAGACGCTGACGTTGTGCTCATTATACATGATTAGAGTCTCGTGACTGCCGGCTACTGCGTGCGTGCGTGCGTAGGTCAAAGTCCGCTGATCGCGGCATTCCCCTATTTTGTAAAATTATTTTTTACTCCTCTGGGTGTTGCAATGGATATCATTGATTCATATGATTGCCCTCAGTAAAAAAACACAAGAAACAGGACGCAAACAGTTACAAACACTCAGGTTCTCTGCTTCATAAGATGTCCGGGCGATCGGGAAGACGCTGAGCAGAGGGCACCGTCGCGTAAAACAACGTGAGTCCGCGGAAACTGCCGGACGGTGCTTCAGGCCGGAATCGAACCGGCAATGCCATTCTTAAAGTGCTATGTAGCACAGCGCTGCCTTTCCCATGTGTGCTACGGAGACGCTGATTAATGCAGTGCTCATTATACATGATTAGAGTCTCTTGACTGCCGGCTACTGCGTGCGTGCGTGCGTAGGTCTAAGTCCGCTGATCGCGGCATTCCCCTATTTTGTAAAATTATTTTTTACTCCTCTGGGTGTTTCAATGGATATCAATGATTCATATGATTGCCCTCAGTAAAAAAACACAAGAAACAGGACGCAAACAGTTACAAACACTCAGGTTCTCTGTTTCATAAGATGTCGCGGGCGATCGGGAAGACGCTGAGCAGAGGGCACCGTCGCGTAAAACAACGTGAGACAGCGGAATCGGCCGGATTCTAACCGGCGATGCCATTCTTAAAGTGCTATGTAGCACAGCGCTGCCTTTCCCATGTGTGCTACGGAGACGCTGATTAATGCAGTGCTCAGTATACATGATTAGAGTCTCGTGACTGCCGGCTACTGCGTGCGTGCGTGCGTAGGTCAAAGTCCGCTGATCGCGGCATTCCCCTATTTTGTAAAATTATTTTTTACTCCTCTGGGTGTTGCAATGGATATCATTGATTCATATGATTGCCCTCAGTAAAAAAACACAAGAAACAGGACGCAAACAGTTACAAACCCTCAGGTTCTCTGCTTCATAAGATGTCCGGGCGATCGGGAAGACGCTGAGCAGAGGGCACCGTCGCGTAAAACAACGTCAGTCCGCGGAAACTGCCGGACGGTGCTTCAGGCCGGAATCGAACCGGCGATGCCATTCTTAAAGTGCTATGTAGCACAGCGCTGCCTTTCCCATGTGTGCTACGGAGACGCTGATTAATGCAGTGCTCATTATACATGATTAGAGTCTCGTGACTGCCGGCTACTGCGTGCGTGCGTGCGTAGGTCAAAGTCCGCTGATCGCGGCATTCCCCTATTTTGTAAAATTATTTTTTACTCCTCTGGGTGTTGCAATGGATATCAATGATTCATATGATTGCCCTCAGTAAAAAAAACACAAGAAACAGGACGCAATCAGTTACAAACACTCAGGTTCTCTGCTTCATAAGATGTCGCGGGAGATCGGGAAGACGCTGAGCAGAGGGCACCATCGAGTAAAACAACGTGAGTCCGCGGAAACTGCCGGACGGTGCTTCAGGCCGGATTCGAACCGGTGATGCCATTCTTAACGTGCTATGTAGGACAGCGCTGCCTTTCCCATGTGTGCTACGGAGACGCTGACGTTGTGCTCATTATACATGATTAGAGTCTCGTGACTGCCGGCTACTGCGTGCGTGCGTGCGTAGGTCAAAGTCCGCTGATCGCGGCATTCCCCTATTTTGTAAAATTATTTTTTACTCCTCTGGGTGTTGCAATGGATATCATTGATTCATATGATTGCCCTCAGTAAAAAAACACAAGAAACAGGACGCAAACAGTTACAAACACTCAGGTTCTCTGCTTCATAAGATGTCCGGGCGATCGGGAAGACGCTGAGCAGAGGGCACCGTCGCGTAAAACAACGTGAGTCCGCGGAAACTGCCGGACGGTGCTTCAGGCCGGAATCGAACCGGCAATGCCATTCTTAAAGTGCTATGTAGCACAGCGCTGCCTTTCCCATGTGTGCTACGGAGACGCTGATTAATGCAGTGCTCATTATACATGATTAGAGTCTCTTGACTGCCGGCTACTGCGTGCGTGCGTGCGTAGGTCTAAGTCCGCTGATCGCGGCATTCCCCTATTTTGTAAAATTATTTTTTACTCCTCTGGGTGTTTCAATGGATATCAATGATTCATATGATTGCCCTCAGTAAAAAAACACAAGAAACAGGACGCAAACAGTTACAAACACTCAGGTTCTCTGTTTCATAAGATGTCGCGGGCGATCGGGAAGACGCTGAGCAGAGGGCACCGTCGCGTAAAACAACGTGAGACAGCGGAATCGGCCGGATTCGAACCGGCGATGCCATTCTTAAAGTGCTATGTAGCACAGCGCTGCCTTTCCCATGTGTGCTACGGAGACGCTGATTAATGCAGTGCTCAGTATACATGATTAGAGTCTCGTGACTGCCGGCTACTGCGTGCGTGCGTGCGTAGGTCAAAGTCCGCTGATCGCGGCATTCCCCTATTTTGTAAAATTATTTTTTACTCCTCTGGGTGTTGCAATGGATATCATTGATTCATATGATTGCCCTCAGTAAAAAAACACAAGAAACAGGACGCAAACAGTTACAAACCCTCAGGTTCTCTGCTTCATAAGATGTCCGGGCGATCGGGAAGACGCTGAGCAGAGGGCACCGTCGCGTAAAACAACGTCAGTCCGCGGAAACTGCCGGACGGTGCTTCAGGCCGGAATCGAACCGGCGATGCCATTCTTAAAGTGCTATGTAGCACAGCGCTGCCTTTCCCATGTGTGCTACGGAGACGCTGATTAATGCAGTGCTCATTATACATGATTAGAGTCTCGTGACTGCCGGCTACTGCGTGCGTGCGTGCGTAGGTCTAAGTCCGCTGATCGCGGCATTCCCCTATTTTGTAAAATTATTTTTTACTCCTCTGGGTGTTGCAATGGATATCAATGATTCATATGATTGCCCTCAGTAAAAAAACACAAGAAACAGGACGCAAACAGTTACAAACACTCAGGTTCTCTGTTTCATAAGATGTCGCGGGCGATCGGGAAGACGCTGAGCAGAGGGCACCGTCGCGTAAAACAACGTGAGACAGCGGAATCGGCCGGATTCGAACCAGCGATGCCATTCTTAAAGTGCTATGTAGCACAGCGCTGCCTTTCCCATGTGTGCTACGGAGACGCTGATTAATGCAGTGCTCAGTATACATGATTAGAGTCTCGTGACTGCCGGCTACTGCGTGCGTGCGTGCGTAGGTCAAAGTCCGCTGATCGCGGCATTCCCCTATTTTGTAAAATTATTTTTTACTCCTCTGGGTGTTGCAATGGATATCAATGATTCATATGATTGCCCTCAGTAAAAAAACACAAGAAACAGGACGCAAACACTCAGGTTCTCTGCTTCATAAGATGTCGCGGGCGATCGGGAAAACGCTGAGCAGAGGGCACCGTCGCGTAAAACAACGTGAGTCAGCGGAAACTGCCGGACGGTGCTTCAGGCCGGATTCGAACCGGCGATGCCATTCTTGAAGTGCTATGTAGCACAGCGGTGACTTTCCCATGTGTGCTACGGAGACGCTGATTAATGCAGTGCTCATTATACATGATTAGAGTCTCGTGACTGCCGGCTACTGCGTGCGTGCGTAGGTCAAAGTCCGCTGATCGCGGCATTCCCCTATTTTGTAAAATTATTTTTTACTCCTCTGGGTGTTGCAATGGATATCAATGATTCATATGATTGCCCTCAGTAAAAAAAAAAAGAAACAGGACGCAGACAGTTACAAACACTCAGGTTCTCTGCTTCATAAGATGTCGCGGGCGATCGGGAAGACGCTGAGCAGAGGGCACCGTCGCGTAAAACAACGTGAGTCCGCGGAATCGGACGGTGCTTCAGGCCGGATTCGAACCGGCGATGCCATTCTTAAAGTGCTATGTAGCACAGCGCTGCCTTTCCCATGTGTGCTACGGAGACGCTGATTAATGCAGTGCTCATTATACATGATTAGAGTCTCGTGACTGCCGGCTACTGCGTGCGTGCGTGCGTGCGTGCGTAGGTCAAAGTCCGCTGATCGCGGGATTCCCCTATTTTGTAAAATAATTTTTTACTCCTCTGGGTGTTGCAATGGATATCAATGATTCATAAGATTGCCCTCAGTAAAAAAACACAAGAAACAGGACGCAGACAGTTACAAACACTCAGGTTCTCTGCTTCATAAGATGTCGCGGGCGATCGGGAAGACGCTGAGCAGAGGGCACCGTCGCGTAAAAAAACGTGAGTCGGCGGAAACTGCCGGACGGTGCTTCAGGCCAGATTCGAACCGGAGATGCCATTCTTAAAGTGCTATGTAGGACAGCGCTGCCTTTCCCATGTGTGCTACGGAGACGCTGATTAATGCAGTGCTCATTATACATGATTAGAGTCTCGTGACTGCCGGCTACTGCGTGCGTGCGTGCGTAGGTCAAAGTCCGCTGATCGCGGCATTCCCCTATTTTGTAAAATTATGTTTTACTCCTCTGGGTGTTGCAATGGATATCAATGATTCATATGATTGCCCTCAGTAAAAAAAAAAAGAAACAGGACGCAGACAGTTACAAACACTCAGGTTCTCTGCTTCATAAGATGTCGCGGGCGATCGGGAAGACGCTGAGCAGAGGGCACCGTCGCGTAAAACAACGTGTGTCCGCGGAATCGGACGGTGCTTCAGGCCGGATTCGAACCGGCGATGCCATTCTTAAAGTGCTATGTAGCACAGCGCTGCCTTTCCCATGTGTGCTACGGAGACGCTGATTAATGCAGTGCTCATTATACATGATTAGAGTCTCGTGACTGCCGGCTACTGCGTGCGTGCGTGCGTGCGTGCGTAGGTCAAAGTCCGCTGATCGCGGGATTCCCCTATTTTGTAAAATAATTTTTTACTCCTCTGGGTGTTGCAATGGATATCAATGATTCATAAGATTGCCCTCAGTAAAAAAACACAAGAAACAGGACGCAGACAGTTACAAACACTCAGGTTCTCTGCTTCATAAGATGTCGCGGGCGATCGGGAAGACGCTGAGCAGAGGGCACCGTCGCGTAAAAAAACGTGAGTCGGCGGAAACTGCCGGACGGTGCTTCAGGCCAGATTCGAACCGGAGATGCCATTCTTAAAGTGCTATGTAGGACAGCGCTGCCTTTCCCATGTGTGCTACGGAGACGCTGATTAATGCAGTGCTCATTATACATGATTAGAGTCTCGTGACTGCCGGCTACTGCGTGCGTGCGTGCGTAGGTCAAAGTCCGCTGATCGCGGCATTCCCCTATTTTGTAAAATTATGTTTTACTCCTCTGGGTGTTGCAATGGATATCAATGATTCATATGATTGCCCTCAGTAAAAAAACACAAGAAACAGGACGCAGACAGTTACAAACACTCAGGTTCTCTGCTTCATAAGATGTCGCGGGCGATCGGGAAGACGCTGAGCAGAGGGCACCGTCGCGTAAAAAAACGTGAGTCCGCGGAATCGGACGGTGCTTCAGGCCGGATTCGAACCGGCGATGCCATTCTTAAAGTGCTATGTAGCACAGCGCTGCCTTTCCCATGTGTGCTACGGAGACGCTGATTAATGCAGTGCTCAGTATACATGATTAGAGTCTCGTGACTGCCGGCTACTGCGTGCATGCGTGTGTAGGTCAAAGTCCGCTGATTGCGGCATTCCCCTATTTTGTAAAATTATTTTATACTCCTCTGGGTGTTGCAATGGATATCATTGATTCATATGATTGCCCTCAGTAAAAAAACACAAGAAACAGGACGCAAACACTCAGGTTCTCTGCTTCATAAGATGTCGCGGGCGATCGGGAAAACGCTGAGCAGAGGGCACCGTCGCGTAAAACAACGTGAGTCCGCGGAAACTGCCGGACGGACGGTGCTTCAGGCCGGATTCGAACCGGCGATGCCATTCTTAACGTGCAATGTCGGACAGCGCTGCCTTTCCCATGTGTGCTACGGAGACGCTGATTAATGCAGTGCTCATTATACATGATTAGAGTCTCGTGACTGCCGGCTACTGCGTGCGTGCGTGCGTAGGTCAAAGTCCGCTGATCGCGGCATTCCCCTATTTTGTAAAATTATTTTTTACTCCTCTGGGTGTTGCAATGGATATCAATGATTCATATGATTGCCCTCAGTAAAAAAACACAAGAAACAGGACGCAAACACTCAGGTTCTCTGCTTCATAAGATGTCGCGGGCGATCGGGAAAACGCTGAGCAGAGGGCACCGTCGCGTAAAACAACGTGAGTCCGCGGAAACTGCCGGACGGTGCTTCAGGCCGGATTCGAACTGGCGATGCCATTCTTGAAGTGCTATGTAGCACAGCGGTGACTTTCCCATGTGTGCTACGGAGACGCTGATTAATGCAGTGCTCATTATACATGATTAGAGTCTCGTGACTGCCGGCTACTGCGTGCGTGCGTAGGTCAAAGTCCGCTGATCGCGGCATTCCCCTATTTTGTAAAATTATGTTTTACTCCTCTGGGTGTTGCAATGGATATCAATGATTCATATGATTGCCCTCAGTAAAAAAACACAAGAAACAGGACGCAGACAGTTACAAACACTCAGGTTTTCTGCTTCATAAGATGTCGCGGGCGATCGGGAAGACGCTGAGCAGAGGGCACCGTCGCGTAAAAATACGTGAGTCCGCGGAATCGGACGGTGCTTCAGGCCGGATTCGGACCGGCGATGCCATTCTTAAAGTGCTATGTAGCACAGCGCTGCCTTTCCCATGTGTGCTACGGAGAAGCTGATTAATGCAGTGCTCATTATACATGATTAGAGTCTCGTGACTGCCGGCTACTGCGTGTGTGCGTAGGTCAAAGTCCGCTGATCGCGGCATTCCCCTATTTTGTAAAATATTTTTTTACTCCTCTGGGTGTTGCAATGGATATCAATGATTCATAGGATTGCCCTCAGTAAAAAAACACAAGAAACAGGACGCAGACAGTTACAAACACTCAGGTTCTCTGTTTCATAAGATGTCGCGGGCGATCGGGAAGACGCTGAGCAGAGGGCACCGTCGCGTAAAACAACGTGAGTCCGCGGAATCGGCAGGACGGTGTTTCAGGCCGGATTCGAACCGGCGATGCCATTCTTTAAGTGCTATGTAGCACAGCGCTGCCTTTCCCATGTGTGCTACGGAGAAGCTGATGAATGCAGTGCTCATTATACATGATTAGAGTCTCGTGACTGCCGGCTACTGCGTGCGTGCGTAGGTCAAAGTCCGCTGATCGCGGCATTCCCCTATTTTGTAAAATTATTTTTTACTCCTCTGGGTGTTGCAATGGATATCAATGATTCATATGATTGCCCTCAGTGAAAAAACACAAGAAACAGGACGCAGACAGTTACAAACACTCAGGTTCTCTGCTTCATAAGATGTCGCGGGCGATCGGGAAGACGCTGAGCAGAGGGCACCGTCGCGTAAAACAACGTGAGTCCGCGGAATCGGACGGTGCTTCAGGCCGGATTCGAACCGGCGATGCCATTCTTAAAGTGCTATGTAGCACAGCGCTGCCTTTCCCATGTGTGCTACGGAGACGCTGATTAATGCAGTGCTCATTATACATGATTAGAGTCTCGTGACTGCCGGCTACTGCGTGCGTGCGTGCGTGCGTGCGTAGGTCAAAGTCCGCTGATCGCGGGATTCCCCTATTTTGTAAAATAATTTTTTACTCCTCTGGGTGTTGCAATGGATATCAATGATTCATAAGATTGCCCTCAGTAAAAAAACACAAGAAACAGGACGCAGACAGTTACAAACACTCAGGTTCTCTGCTTCATAAGATGTCGCGGGCAATCGGGAAGACGCTGAGCAGAGGGCACTGTCGCGTAAAACAACGTGAGTCGGCGGAAACTGCTGGACGGTGCTTCAGGCCAGATTCGAACCGGAGATGCCATTCTTAAAGTGCTATGTAGGACAGCGCTGCCTTTCCCATGTGTGCTACGGAGACGCTGATTAATGCAGTGCTCATTATACATGATTAGAGTCTCGTGACTGCCGGCTACTGCGTGCGTGCGTGCGTAGGTCAAAGTCCGCTGATCGCGGCATTCCCCTATTTTGTAAAATTATGTTTTACTCCTCTGGGTGTTGCAATGGATATCAATGATTCATATGATTGCCCTCAGTAAAAAAACACAAGAAACAGGACGCAGACAGTTACAAACACTCAGGTTCTCTGCTTCATAAGATGTCGCGGGCGATCGGGAAGACGCTGAGCAGAGGGCACCGTCGCGTAAAAAAACGTGAGTCCGCGGAATCGGACGGTGCTTCAGGCCGGATTCGAACCGGCGATGCCATTCTTAAAGTGCTATGTAGCACAGCGCTGCCTTTCCCATGTGTGCTACGGAGAAGCTGATTAATGCAGTGCTCATTATACATGATTAGAGTCTCGTGACTGCCGGCTACTGCGTGCGTGCGTAGGTCAAAGTCCGCTGATCGCGGCATTCCCCTATTTTGTAAAATATTTTTTTACTCCTCTGGGTGTTGCAATGGATATCAATGATTCATAGGATTGCCCTCAGTAAAAAAACACAAGAAACAGGACGCAGACAGTTACAAACACTCAGGTTCTCTGTTTCATAAGATGTCGCGGGCGATCGGGAAGACGCTGAGCAGAGGGCACCGTCGCGTAAAACAACGTGAGTCCGCGGAATCGGCAGGACGGTGTTTCAGGCCGGATTCGAACCGGCGATGCCATTCTTTAAGTGCTATGTAGCACAGCGCTGCCTTTCCCATGTGTGCTACGGAGAAGCTGATGAATGCAGTGCTCATTATACATGATTAGAGTCTCGTGACTGCCGGCTACTGCGTGCGTGCGTAGGTCAAAGTCCGCTGATCGCGGCATTCCCCTATTTTGTAAAATTATTTTTTACTCCTCTGGGTGTTGCAATGGATATCAATGATTCATATGATTGCCCTCAGTGAAAAAACACAAGAAACAGGACGCAGACAGTTACAAACACTCAGGTTCTCTGCTTCATAAGATGTCGCGGGCGATCGGGAAGACGCTGAGCAGAGGGCACCGTCGCGTAAAACAACGTGAGTCCGCGGAATCAGCCGGACGGTGCTTCAGGCCGGATTCGAACCGGCGATGCCATTCTTAAAGTGCTATGTAGCACAGCGCTGCCTTTCCCAAGTGTGCTACGGAGACGCTGATTAATGCAGTGCTCATTATACATGACTAGAGTCTCGTGACTGCCGGCTACTGCGTGCGTGCGTGCGTAGGTCAAAGTCCGCTGATCGCGGGATTCCCCTATTTTGTAAAATTATTTTTTACTCCTCTGGGTGTTGCAATGGATATCAATGATTCATATGATTGCCCTCAGTAAAAAAACACAAGAAACAGGACGCAGACAGTTACAAACACTCAGGTTCTCTGCTTCATAAGATGTCGCGGGCTATCGGGAAGACGCTGAGCAGAGGGCACCGTCGCGTAAAACAACGTGAGTCCGCGGAATCGGCCGGCCGGTGCTTCAGGACGGATTCGAACCGGCAATGCCATTCTTAAAGAGCTATGTAGCACAGCGCTGCCTTTCCCATGTGAGCTACGGAGAAGCTGACTAATGCAGTGCTCATTATACATGATTAGAGTCTCGTGACTGCCGGCTACTGCGTGCGTGCGTGCGTAGGTCAAAGTCCGCTGATCGCGGCATTCCCCTATTTTGTAAAATTATTTTTTACTCCTCTGGGTGTTGCAATGGATATCAATGATTCATATGATTGCCCTCAGTAAAAAAACACAAGAAACAGGACGCAGACAGTTACAAACACTCAGGTTCTCTGCTTCATAAGATGTCGCGGGTGATCGGGAAGACGCTGAGCAGAGGGCACCGTCGCGTAAAACAACGTGAGTCCGCGGAATCGGCCGGACGATGCTTCAGGCCGGATTTGAACCGGCGATGCCATTCTTAAAGTGCTATGTAGCACAGCGCTGCCTTTCCCAAGTGTGCTACGGAGACGCTGCTTAATACAGTGCTCATTATACATGATTAGAGTCTCGTGACTGCCGGCTACTGCGTGCGTGCGTGCGTAGGTCAAAGTCCGCTGATCGCGGGATTCCCCTATTTTGTAAAATAATTTTTTACTCCTCTGGGTGTTGCAATGGATATCAATGATTCATAAGATTGCCCTCAGTAAAAAAACACAAGAAACAGGACGCAGACAGTTACAAACACTCAGGTTCTCTGCTTCATAAGATGTCGCGGGCAATCGGGAAGACGCTGAGCAGAGGGCACTGTCGCGTAAAACAACGTGAGTCGGCGGAAACTGCCGGACGGTGCTTCAGGCCAGATTCGAACCGGAGATGCCATTCTTAAAGTGCTATGTAGGACAGCGCTGCCTTTCCCATGTGTGCTACGGAGACGCTGATTAATGCAGTGCTCATTATACATGATTAGAGTCTCGTGACTGCCGGCTACTGCGTGCGTGCGTGCGTAGGTCAAAGTCCGCTGATCGCGGCATTCCCCTATTTTGTAAAATTATGTTTTACTCCTCTGGGTGTTGCAATGGATATCAATGATTCATATGATTGCCCTCAGTAAAAAAACACAAGAAACAGGACGCAGACAGTTACAAACACTCAGGTTCTCTGCTTCATAAGATGTCGCGGGCGATCGGGAAGACGCTGAGCAGAGGGCACCGTCGCGTAAAAAAACGTGAGTCCGCGGAATCGGACGGTGCTTCAGGCCGGATTCGAACCGGCGATGCCATTCTTAAAGTGCTATGTAGCACAGCGCTGCCTTTTCCATGTGTGCTACGGAGAAGCTGATTAATGCAGTGCTCATTATACATGATTAGAGTCTCGTGACTGCCGGCTACTGCGTGCGTGCGTAGGTCAAAGTCCGCTGATCGCGGCATTCCCCTATTTTGTAAAATATTTTTTTACTCCTCTGGGTGTTGCAATGGATATCAATGATTCATAGGATTGCCCTCAGTAAAAAAACACAAGAAACAGGACGCAGACAGTTACAAACACTCAGGTTCTCTGTTTCATAAGATGTCGCGGGCGATCGGGAAGACGCTGAGCAGAGGGCACCGTCGCGTAAAACAACGTGAGTCCGCGGAATCGGCAGGACGGTGTTTCAGGCCGGATTCGAACCGGTGATGCCATTCTTTAAGTGCTATGTAGCACAGCGCTGCCTTTCCCATGTGTGCTACGGAGAAGCTGATGAATGCAGTGCTCATTATACATGATTAGAGTCTCGTGACTGCCGGCTACTGCGTGCGTGCGTAGGTCAAAGTCCGCTGATCGCGGCATTCCCCTATTTTGTAAAATTATTTTTTACTCCTCTGGGTGTTGCAATGGATATCAATGATTCATATGATTGCCCTCAGTGAAAAAACACAAGAAACAGGACGCAGACAGTTACAAACACTCAGGTTCTCTGCTTCATAAGATGTCGCGGGCGATCGGGAAGACGCTGAGCAGAGGGCACCGTCGCGTAAAACAACGTGAGTCCGCGGAATCAGCCGGACGGTGCTTCAGGCCGGATTCGAACCGGCGATGCCATTCTTAAAGTGCTATGTAGCACAGCGCTGCCTTTCCCAAGTGTGCTACGGAGACGCTGATTAATGCAGTGCTCATTATACATGACTAGAGTCTCGTGACTGCCGGCTACTGCGTGCGTGCGTGCGTAGGTCAAAGTCCGCTGATCGCGGGATTCCCCTATTTTGTAAAATTATTTTTTACTCCTCTGGGTGTTGCAATGGATATCAATGATTCATATGATTGCCCTCAGTAAAAAAACACAAGAAACAGGACGCAGACAGTTACAAACACTCAGGTTCTCTGCTTCATAAGATGTCGCGGGCTATCGGGAAGACGCTGAGCAGAGGGCACCGTCGCGTAAAACAACGTGAGTCCGCGGAATCGGCCGGCCGGTGCTTCAGGACGGATTCGAACCGGCAATGCCATTCTTAAAGAGCTATGTAGCACAGCGCTGCCTTTCCCATGTGAGCTACGGAGAAGCTGACTAATGCAGTGCTCATTATACATGATTAGAGTCTCGTGACTGCCGGCTACTGCGTGCGTGCGTGCGTAGGTCAAAGTCCGCTGATCGCGGCATTCCCCTATTTTGTAAAATTATTTTTTACTCCTCTGGGTGTTGCAATGGATATCAATGATTCATATGATTGCCCTCAGTAAAAAAACACAAGAAACAGGACGCAGACAGTTACAAACACTCAGGTTCTCTGCTTCATAAGATGTCGCGGGTGATCGGGAAGACGCTGAGCAGAGGGCACCGTCGCGTAAAACAACGTGAGTCCGCGGAATCGGCCGGACGATGCTTCAGGCCGGATTTGAACCGGCGATGCCATTCTTAAAGTGCTATGTAGCACAGCGCTGCCTTTCCCAAGTGTGCTACGGAGACGCTGCTTAATACAGTGCTCATTATACATGATTAGTCTCGTGACTGCCGGCTACTGCGTGCGTGCGTGCGTAGGTCAAAGTCCGCTGATCGCGGCATTCCCCTATTTTGTAAAATTATTTTTTACTCCTCTGGGTGTTGCAATGGATATCAATGATTCATATGATTGCCCTCAGTAAAAAAACACAAGAAACAGGACGCAGACAGTTACAAACACTCAGGTTCTCTGCTTCATAAGATGTCGCGGGCGATCGGGAAGACGCTGAGCAGAGGGCACCGTCGTGTAAAACAACGTGAGTCCGCGGAATCGGCCGGACGGTGCTTCAGGCCGGATTTGAACCGGCGATGCCATTCTTAAAGTGCTATGTAGCACAGCGCTGCCTTTCCCATGTGTGCTACGGAGAAGCTGATTAATGCAGTGCTCATTATACATGATTAGAGTCTCGTGACTGCCGGCTACTGCGTGCGTGCGTGAGTAGGTCAAAGTCCGCTGATCGCGGCATTCCCCTATTTTGTAAAATAATTTTTTACTCCTCTGGGTGTTGCAATGGATATCAATGATTCATAGGATTGCCCTCAGTAAAAAAACACAAGAAACAGGACGCAGACAGTTACAAACACTCAGGTTCTCTGCTTCATAAGATGTCGCGGGCGATCGGGAAGACGCTGAGCAGAGGGCACCGTCGCGTAAAACAACGTGAGTCCGCGGAATCGGCAGGACGGTGCTTCAGGCCGGATTCGAACTGGCGATGCCATTCTTAAAGTGCTATGTAGCACAGCGCTGCCTTTCCCATGTGTGCTACGGAGAAGCTGATTAACGCAGTGCTCATTATACATGATTAGAGTCTCGTGACTGCCAGCTACTGCGTGCGTGCGTGCGTAGGTCAAAGTCCGCTGATCGCAGCATTCCCCTATTTTGTAAAATATTTTTTTACTTCTCTGGGTGTTGCAATGGATATCAATGATTCATAGGATTGCCCTCAGTAAAAAAACACAAGAAACAGGACGCAGACAGTTACAAACACTCAGGTTCTCTGCTTCATAAGATGTCGCGGGCGATCGGGAAGACGCTGAGCAGAGGGCACCGTCGCGTAAAACAACGTGAGACCACGGAAACGGCCGTCGGATTCGAACATGCAACGCAATTCTTAAATTGCTATATAGCACAGCGCTGCCTTTTCTATGTTTGCCACGGAGACGCTGATTAACGCAGTGCTCATTATATACATGATTAGAGTCTCGTGACTGCTGGCCACGGCGTGTGTAGGTCAAAGTCCGCCGATCGCGGCATTCCCCTATTTTGTAAAATTGACTTTTATTCCTCTGGGTGTTGCAATTGATATCAACGATTAATATGATTGCCCTCAGCAAAAGAGCACAAGAAACAGGACGCAAACAGTTACAAACAGTCTTCATAAGATGTCGCAGGCGATCGGCAACGCGATGACCAGAGGGCGGCGTTGCGTAAAACAACGTGAGACCGCGGAAACGGCCGTCGGATTCGAACATGCAACGCAATTCTTAAACTGCTATATAGCACAGCGCTGCCTTTTCTATGTTTGCCACGGAGACGCTGATTAACGCAGTGCTCATTATATACATGATTAGAGTCTCGTGACTGCCGGCCACGGCGTGTGTAGGTCAAAGTCCACCGATCGCGGCATTCCCCTATTTTGTAAAATTGACTTTTATTCCTCTGGGTGTTGCAATTGATATCAACGATTAATATGATTGCCCTCAGCAAAAAAGCACAAGAAACAGGACGCAAACAGTTACAAACAGTCTTCATAAGATGTCGCGGGCGATCGGGAACGCGATGACCAGAGGGCGGCATTGCGTAAAACAACGTGAGACCGCGAAAAACGGCAGGACGGTGCTTCAGGCCGGATTCGAACCGGCGATGCCATTCTTTAAGTGCTATGTAGCACAGCGCTGCCTTTCCCAAGTGTGCTACGGAGACGCTGATTAATGCAGTGCTCATTATACATGATTAGAGTCTCGTGACTGCCGGCTACTGCGTGCGTGCGTGCGTAGGTCAAAGTCCGCTGATCGCGGCATTCCCCTATTTTGTAAAATATTTTTTTACTTCTCTGGGTGTTGCAATGGATATCAATGATTCATAGGATTGCCCTCAGTAAAAAAACACAAGAAACAGGACGCAGACAGTTACAAACACTCAGGTTCTCTGCTTCATAAGATGTCGCGGGCGATCGGGAAGACGCTGAGCAGAGGGCACCGTCGCGTAAAACAACGTGAGACCACGGAAACGGCCGTCGGATTCGAACATGCAACGCAATTCTTAAATTGCTATATAGCACAGCGCTGCCTTTTCTATGTTTGCCACGGAGACGCTGATTAACGCAGTGCTCATTATATACATGATTAGAGTCTCGTGACTGCTGGCCACGGCGTGTGTAGGTCAAAGTCCGCCGATCGCGGCATTCCCCTATTTTGTAAAATTGACTTTTATTCCTCTGGGTGTTGCAATTGATATCAACGATTAATATGATTGCCCTCAGCAAAAGAGCACAAGAAACAGGACGCAAACAGTTACAAACAGTCTTCATAAGATGTCGCAGGCGATCGGCAACGCGATGACCAGAGGGCGGCGTTGCGTAAAACAACGTGAGACCGCGGAAACGGCCGTCGGATTCGAACATGCAACGCAATTCTTAAACTGCTATATAGCACAGCGCTGCCTTTTCTATGTTTGCCACGGAGACGCTGATTAACGCAGTGCTCATTATATACATGATTAGAGTCTCGTGACTGCCGGCCACGGCGTGTGTAGGTCAAAGTCCACCGATCGCGGCATTCCCCTATTTTGTAAAATTGACTTTTATTCCTCTGGGTGTTGCAATTGATATCAACGATTAATATGATTGCCCTCAGCAAAAAAGCACAAGAAACAGGACGCAAACAGTTACAAACAGTCTTCATAAGATGTCGCGGGCGATCGGGAACGCGATGACCAGAGGGCGGCATTGCGTAAAACAACGTGAGACCGCGAAAAACGGCAGGACGGTGCTTCAGGCCGGATTCGAACCGGCGATGCCATTCTTTAAGTGCTATGTAGCACAGCGCTGCCTTTCCCAAGTGTGCTACGGAGACGCTGATTAATGCAGTGCTCATTATACATGATTAGAGTCTCGTGACTGCCGGCTACTGCGTGCGTGCGTGCGTAGGTCAAAGTCCGCTGATCGCGGCATTCCCCTATTTTGTAAAATATTTTTTTACTTCTCTGGGTGTTGCAATGGATATCAATGATTCATAGGATTGCCCTCAGTAAAAAAACACAAGAAACAGGACGCAGACAGTTACAAACACTCAGGTTCTCTGCTTCATAAGATGTCGCGGGCGATCGGGAAGACGCTGAGCAGAGGGCACCGTCGCGTAAAACAACGTGAGACCACGGAAACGGCCGTCGGATTCGAACATGCAACGCAATTCTTAAATTGCTATATAGCACAGCGCTGCCTTTTCTATGTTTGCCACGGAGACGCTGATTAACGCAGTGCTCATTATATACATGATTAGAGTCTCGTGACTGCTGGCCACGGCGTGTGTAGGTCAAAGTCCGCCGATCGCGGCATTCCCCTATTTTGTAAAATTGACTTTTATTCCTCTGGGTGTTGCAATTGATATCAACGATTAATATGATTGCCCTCAGCAAAAGAGCACAAGAAACAGGACGCAAACAGTTACAAACAGTCTTCATAAGATGTCGCAGGCGATCGGCAACGCGATGACCAGAGGGCGGCGTTGCGTAAAACAACGTGAGACCGCGGAAACGGCCGTCGGATTCGAACATGCAACGCAATTCTTAAACTGCTATATAGCACAGCGCTGCCTTTTCTATGTTTGCCACGGAGACGCTGATTAACGCAGTGCTCATTATATACATGATTAGAGTCTCGTGACTGCCGGCCACGGCGTGTGTAGGTCAAAGTCCACCGATCGCGGCATTCCCCTATTTTGTAAAATTGACTTTTATTCCTCTGGGTGTTGCAATTGATATCAACGATTAATATGATTGCCCTCAGCAAAAAAGCACAAGAAACAGGACGCAAACAGTTACAAACAGTCTTCATAAGATGTCGCGGGCGATCGGGAACGCGATGACCAGAGGGCGGCATTGCGTAAAACAACGTGAGACCGCGAAAAACGGCAGGACGGTGCTTCAGGCCGGATTCGAACCGGCGATGCCATTCTTTAAGTGCTATGTAGCACAGCGCTGCCTTTCCCAAGTGTGCTACGGAGACGCTGATTAATGCAGTGCTCATTATACATGATTAGAGTCTCGTGACTGCCGGCTACTGCGTGCGTGCGTGCGTAGGTCAAAGTCCGCTGATCGCGGCATTCCCCTATTTTGTAAAATATTTTTTTACTTCTCTGGGTGTTGCAATGGATATCAATGATTCATAGGATTGCCCTCAGTAAAAAAACACAAGAAACAGGACGCAGACAGTTACAAACACTCAGGTTCTCTGCTTCATAAGATGTCGCGGGCGATCGGGAAGACGCTGAGCAGAGGGCACCGTCGCGTAAAACAACGTGAGACCACGGAAACGGCCGTCGGATTCGAACATGCAACGCAATTCTTAAATTGCTATATAGCACAGCGCTGCCTTTTCTATGTTTGCCACGGAGACGCTGATTAACGCAGTGCTCATTATATACATGATTAGAGTCTCGTGACTGCTGGCCACGGCGTGTGTAGGTCAAAGTCCGCCGATCGCGGCATTCCCCTATTTTGTAAAATTGACTTTTATTCCTCTGGGTGTTGCAATTGATATCAACGATTAATATGATTGCCCTCAGCAAAAGAGCACAAGAAACAGGACGCAAACAGTTACAAACAGTCTTCATAAGATGTCGCAGGCGATCGGCAACGCGATGACCAGAGGGCGGCGTTGCGTAAAACAACGTGAGACCGCGGAAACGGCCGTCGGATTCGAACATGCAACGCAATTCTTAAACTGCTATATAGCACAGCGCTGCCTTTTCTATGTTTGCCATATATGATTGCCCTCAGCAAAAAAGCACAAGAAACAGGACGCAAACAGTTACAAACAGTCTTCATAAGATGTCGCGGGCGATCGGGAACGCGATGACCAGAGGGCGGCATTGCGTAAAACAACGTGAGACCGCGAAAAACGGCCGTAATGGCGCATCAGGCCGGATTCGAACCGGTGAGGCAAATTCGTAAAGTGCTATGTAGCACAGCGCTGCCTTTCCTATGTGTGCCACGGAGATGCTGATTAATGCAGTGCTCATTATATACATGATTAGTCTCGTGACGCCGGCTACTGCGTGTGTAGGTCAAAGTCCGCCAATCGCGGCATTCCCCTATTTTGTAAAATTGACTTTTATTCCTCTGGGTATTGCAATTGATATCAATGATTAATATGATTGCCCTCAGTAAAAAAGCACAAGAAACAGGACGCAAACAGTTACAAACAGTCAGGTTCTTTGCTTCATAAGATGTCGCAGACAATCGGCAACGCCATGACCAGAGGGCGGCGTCGCGTAAAACAACGTGAGACCGCGGAAACGGCCGTCGGATTCGAACCGGCGACGCAATTCTTAAACTGCTATATAGCACAGCGCTGCCTTTTCTATGTTTGCCACGGAGATGCTGATTAACGCAGTGCTCATTATATACATGATTAGAGTCTCGTGACTGCCGGCCACGGCGTGTGTAGGTCAAAGTCCGCCGATCGCGGCATTCCCCTATTTTGTAAAATTGACTTTTATTCCTCTGGGTGTTGCAATTGATATCAATGATTAATATGATTGCCCTCAGTTAAAGGAGAAGTTCGGTGTGAAATTGACCTTAGCTGTACTGAAAGATGTTGCCGAGTACTTACATGTGTCCAATAGGCACCTTCGCTCACCCCCTAGCATTCCGAATTACGCCGTTTTTAGCCAAGTAGCTGTGGGGGGCATAGCGTAGCCTATGCAGCTAAATCACTATTTTTACACAATTAAAAGGGTTCCAAAACCCTCAGAAGTCTACCAATGCAGTGTGGAGTTACTTGGAACCTTTTTAATGGTGTAAAAATAGCGATTTAGTTGCATAGGCTACGCTATGCCCCCATAGCTACTCGGCTAAAAACGGCGTAATTTGGAATGCTAGGGGGTGAGCGAAGGTGCCTATTGGACACATGTGAGTACTCGGCAACATCTTTCAGTACAGCTAAGGTCAATTTCACACCGAACTTCTCCTTTAAAATGCACAAGAAACAGGACGCAAACAGTTACAAACAGTCAGGTTCTTTGCTTCATAAGATGTCGCGGGTGATCGGCAACGCGATGACCAGAGGGCGGCGTCGCGTAAAACAACGTGAGACCGCGGAAAACGGCCGTAACGGCGCATCAGGCTGGATTCGAACCGGCGATGCAATTCGTAAAGTGCTATGTAGCACAGCGCTGCCTTTCCTATGTGTGCCACTGAGATGCTGATTAATGCAGTGCTCATTATATACATGAGTAGAGTCTCGTGACGCCGGCTATTGCGTGTGTAGGTCAAAGTCCGCCAATCGCGGGGTTCCCCTATTTTGTAAAATTGATTTTTATTCCTCTGGGTGTTGCAATTGATATCAACGATTAATATGATTGCCCTCAGCAAAAAAGCACAAGAAACAGGACGCAAACAGTTACAAACAGTCTTCATAAGATGTCGCGGGCGATCGGGAACGCGATGACCATAGGGCGGCATTGCGTAAAACAGCGTGAGACCGCGAAAAACGGCCGTAACGGCGCATCAGGCCGGATTCGAACCGGCGAGGCAAATTCGTAAAGTGCTATGTAGCACAGCGCTGCCTTTCCTATGTGTGCCACGGAGACGCTGATTAATGCAGTGCTCATTATATACATGATTAGTCTCGTGACGCCGGCTACTGCGTGTGTAGGTCAAAGTCCGCCGATCGCGGCATTCCCCTATTTTGTAAAATTGACTTTTATTCCTCTGGGTGTTGCAATTGATATCAATGATTAATATGATTGCCCTCAGTAAAAAAGCACAAGAAACAGGACGCAAACAGTTACAAACAGTCAGGTTCTTTGCTTCATAAGATGTCGCGGGCGATCGGCAAAGCGATGACCAGAGGGCGGCATCGCGTAAAACAACATGAGACCGCGGAAACGGCCGTCGGATTCGAACATGCAACGCAATTCTTAAAGTGCTATATAGCACAGCGCTGCCTTTTCTATGTTTGCCACGGAGACGCTGATTAACGCAGTGCTCATTATATACATGATTAGAGTCTCGTGACTGCCGGCCACGGCGTGTGTAGGTCAAAGTCCGCCGATCGCGGCATTCCCCTATTTTGTAAAATTTACTTTTATTCCTCTGGGTGTTGCAATTGATATCAATGATTAATATGATTGCCCTCAGTTAAAATGCACAAGAAACAGGACGCAAACAGTTACAAACAGTCAGGTTCTTTGCTTCATAAGATGTCGCGGGGGATCGGCAAAGCGATGACCAGAGGGCAGCGTCGCGTAAAACAACGTGAGACCGCAGAAACGGCCGTCGGATTCGAACCGGTGACACAATTCTTAAGGTGCTAAATAGCACAGCGCTGCCTTTTCTATGTTTGCCACGGAGACGTTGATTAACACAGTGCTCATACATGATTAGAGTCTCGTGACTGCCGGCCACGGCGTGTGTAGGTCAAAGTTCGCCTATTGCATTCCCCTATTTTGTAAAATTGACTTTTATTTCTCTGGGTGTTCCAATTGATATCAATGATTAATATGATTGCCCTCAGTAAAAAAGCACAAGAAACAGGACGCAAACAGTTACAAACAGTCAGGTTCTTTGCTTCATAAGATGTCGCGGTCGATCGGCAACGCGATGACCAGAGGGCGGCGGCGCGTAAAACAACGTGAGACCGCGGAAAACGGCCGTAACGGCGCATCAGGCTGGATTCGAACCGGTGAGGCAATTCGTAAAGTGCTATGTAGCACAGCGCTGCCTTTCCTATGTGTGCCACTGAGACGCGGATTAATGCAGTGCTCATTATATACATGATTAGAGTCTCGTGACGCCGGCTACTGCGTGTGTAGGTCAAAGTCCGCCGATCGCGGCGTTCCCCTATTTTGTAAAATTGATTTTTATTCCTCTGGGTGTTGCAATTGATATCAACGATTAATATGATTGCCCTCAGTAAAAAAGCTCAAGAAACAGGACGCACGCACGCACTCGCAATTGCCCGATTGCCGATAGATTGTTTCCATATTAATGCCCATACCTTACAAAGCAGTTGCACGGCAATTCCATTCCTCCCCATGCCAACCTTTCTAATCATCAACATGCATTTTCTGCAATATTACCAGGTAAAACTGTACTATTTTCCAGGTAAATACGCTAAAACTGAACTGTAAAAGAAAGTTTCAATTGTTCCTATGTTAGGAACTTTTTCCCAAGTAATTCAAAGATTGATCTCTGTTTCATTCCAACCATTCAAACCATCACCATGTATTTTCTGCAATATTACCAGTTAAAACTGAACTATATTCCAGGTAAATGCAATGATACTGAACTGTAAAAGAAAGTCTGAATTGTTCCCATATTGACATTTTCTTACCAAGTAATTACACAAAGATTCATCTCTTCTTAATTTCAACAATTCTAATCATCACTATGCATTTTCTGCAATATTACCAGGTAAAACAGAACTATTTTTCAGTGTGTGAAAATGTGTGGAAAGAGCTTGCTCTCCTCTGTCCCACCCTTCAGGTTTATGGGGCTTAGATTGGGGGGAGACGACATTGCAGAAGCTTGATTTTATATCGAGTAAACTACTTTTGTGTTGATCAGAACATGTTGGAAGTGAAGATGACACCGGAAGATCCAGTGACAATTATTTTTTAGTTTTATGGGGTACAGTTAAGAACAAAATGATTCATACCCCTGGCAAATATTGATTTTTCTCTTCTGAAAAATGGCATGTCCAAAATTATTCATACTATTTTTAAATAATCAATGGAAACATCTTTATTTGCATTCACAACTCTCAAAATGGTTCTTATAATACCTACCAAGCCTCTCCATGTCTCCACAATGATTGTAGACTGCACCTTTTTAGCAGCAATCTGGGTTTTAAGGCAGGGACGATTATTTGCCATCACTTTGTGCTAACTTTTTTGACTGATTGAGGTCTGGACTCTGGCTGGGCCACTCTAAAATTCTCTCTAAAAAACATTGTTCTTTGTTAACCATTTCTTGCCTTGTTTGGCCTTATGTGTTGGGTCATTGTATGGTTTAATGGTCCAATGATGCCTATTGGGGCAGGTCTCTTGGCACACTGCCTGATCTTTTCCTCCAGAATCTCAGTGTAGCCTCTTGCTTTAGAATTACCGTTTACTTTGAGAAGGTCCCCCTGGTTGAAAAACATCCCAAATGAATACTTTTCTAACCCCCACAATTGAAATGGACATGGTGTCATTACAGTGCATGAAAATGCACTGTACTGTTCTTCCTAGGCTTCTTCTTCTTATTACAGTGCATGAAAATGCACTGTACTGTTCTTCCTAGGCTTCTTATTCTTCTTCTTCTAACGCAATTAATGCAGCTTCAACCGCTTAACGTAGAAACTTCATTCAAACTATGTTACGTAGGTCTTACTTAGGACATGGGTGCTTTGTATTTTTCAGCTTTGTAACTTTTATACTTTTTAAACTATTAATTAAAAACTGTTCAAAATTTCCCCATAGACTTAACATGGGCTGATGACATCACAATAGAGCCGTTAAGCAATTAGAATCCTATGGCAGGTGTTCGGGCCAGCTGCATCAACTGCCAGTCTCAGGCTTTAAGCATACAAACTGGCCCTATTAAGACTACACATCCTGTTCAACTGCTTCCTCTGCCAAAAACTGTTTCAAAATAAAAGTCCTCACTACAATATTTCACTGTTAAACAATTTAACCCTTTAAACTACTGAACTTTTATCTGTTCAGCCATTGTAACTGTTACTTGTCATCAACTATGACTCCTACCCACTGTAGCTAGTTAGCTAAGATAGCTAAGTAACTTGGTTAGCATAGTTAGCATGCTAGCATGTTATCATGCTAGTTAGCATGCTAGTTAGCATTTTTAGCAAAACTGTTAAAAACGATTAGCTAAGTTAGCTAAGTCACATGGTTAGCATAGTTAGCATGCTAACATGTTAGCATGCTAGTTAGCATTTTTTGCAAAACTGCTAAAAATGATTAGCTAAGTTAGCTAAGTCACATGGTTAGCATAGTTAGCATGCTAACATGTTAGCATGCTAGTTAGCATTTTTTGCAAAACTGCTAAAAATGATTAGCTAAGTTAGCTAAGTCACATGGTTAGCATAGTTAGCATGCTAGCATGTTAGCATGCTAGTTAGCATTTTTTAGCAAAACTGCTAAAAATGATTAGCTAAGTTAGCTAAGTCACATGGTTAGCATGTTAGCATGCTAGCATGTTAGCATGCTAGTTAGCATTACTGTTAAAAATGATAAGCGAAGTTAGCTAAGTCACATGGTTAACATAATTAGCATGTTAGCATGTTAATTAGCATAGTTATCATAACTAATAAAAATTATTAGCTAGGTTAGCTAAGTCATATGGTTAGCATAGTTAACATTTTAATATTGTTAGCATGCTAGTTAGCATAGTTACTTGGTTACCATTATTATCTTTAACATAGTTAGCATAACTACTAGCAAACATTGGAGCCATTCCAACTGTTAGTTATCGTCAACTATCTGCCTAAATAATTTAACCATTTCAATTATCAACCTATTTAACTGTTCAGTCATTCCAACTATAGTAAACCTTATCTACCAAGCAAATAATTTAACCATATGAACTCATCATATTTTTGCATTTTCATGCACTGTATTTCCTTCAGGAAATGCTTTTCTAGTTATTATTATTCCGCTTACCACTTTTTCTAGACGCAATTTCTCTTGAACAGTTTAACTTAGAAACTTCATTCAAACTTTGTAACGTAGGTCTTCAAACAGATCGGGTTGCTATCTCTTTTCAACTTTGAAACTTTTATACTTTTTAAACTATTAAAGAAAAACTTTTTAAAAATCCCCATAGACTTAACATTGCCGATTATGACATCATAATACGGCCATTAAGCAATTAGAATCCTATGGCAGGTGTTCAGGCCACCTGGATCTCAACTGCCGGTCTCAGGCTTTAAGCATACAAACTGGCCCTATTAAGACTACACATCCTGTTAAACTACTTCCTCTGCCAAAAACTGTTTCAAAATAAAAGTCCTCACTACAATATTTCACTGTTAAACAATTTAACCCTTTAAACTACTGAACTTTTTAACTGTTTAGCCATTGTAACTGTTACTTGTCATCAACTATGACTCCTACCCACTGTAGCTAGTTAGCATGGTTAGCATAGTTAGCATGCTAGCATGTTAGCATGCTAGTTAGCATTTTTAGCAAAATTACTAAAAATGATTAGCTAAGTTAGCTAAGTCACATGGTTAGCATAGTTAGCATGCTAGCATGTTAGCATGCTAGTTAGCATTTTTAGCAAAACTGCTAAAAATGATTAGCTAAGTCACATGGTTAACATAGTTAGCATGCTAGCAAGTTAGCATGCTAGCATGTTAGCATGCTAGTTAGCATTTTTAGCAAAACTGCTAAAAATGATTAGCTAAGTCACATGGTTAACATAGTTAGCATGCTAGCAAGTTAGCATGCTACCATGCTAGTTAGCATTTTTAGCAAAATTACTAAAAATGATTAGCTTATTGATTGATTCAACTTTTAAACAGTCTACTTTTAAACTATCAACTTTTATTAAGCTATGCAACCACCATGTCTATCCTAGCATCACCGTAGTAACCATCTCTTTATTATCTGTTTTAACTATACATGATATTTTACATCACAACTTTAGCATTTTCATGCACTGGTAATTCCTTGGAATTGCATTTCTAGTTGGAATTTAATGCTTCTTTTTTATCCCAATCTCAGGCCAAAGCTACATTCTTTGTCCAGGTGTGCCCTTATAAAGGTTTAGCTGAGTTGTGCATGTTTGGAGAAGAGTGATCCATAATCAGCATGCAAGATGACCAAGTGATCCATTTTGAGATGGAGTGAACATTTCAACCACCAAAACACCATCCACAATGTGGAGAATAGCAATAGAAATGTATTAGTTTTGGGTGTTTTTCAGACAATGAATGCGCTTCAGACAGAATGCGCTTTAATAGTGCTGTGCGTGCAAATATCCCACTATGGACGTGCATACCATACAACAACTGATGACAATTGATTTATTTGATGTTATAGGTTAGACACAAAAAATGACCGCAGTGTAGATTAAGCTATTGCTCATGAATGCGGAAGTAATTGTTTTAGAGGCGGTCTTGTGCGTCTCCACGTTTCACGATTGGCCAACGTCATCCCAACACCGAGAACGCGCACAGATCTGAGCTGAAAGCCTAGTTTGACAAATATATCACATAACTGCTATCGTAGTATCACTTAACGTATACCTCTGAGTCAAGGCTTTGTGAAGCCTCGATATGTGGACTTGATTTTTGGACCATTGTGGGTTCTGGACTTTGGACCCACAATGGCTGCCTTGCACTACTCCACTTGTACACTTTGCACACTTTGCAACTTGTTGTTGTTGTCCTGTTGTCCTGAAAACACAACACTTCTGCTGCTCTTACATAACTTGCACCACTATGCCACTTGCTTACTTAGGTCAAACAGAACTACCTCAGCCATTTATTGGCCTGACTTTGCACTATTATATTGACTGTCTATGCATAATTTCAACCCAATTTTGCTGCTCTTATTTCTTCATTGTATGTGCCTTCTTATTTACTTATTTTTTGTTTACTTGAATGTTAAGTTTGTCTGTGGACTTAATTGGTAAAATATGTCTTGTCTTCACAGTGGGATAGTGAGAAACGTAATTTCAATCTCTTTGTATGTCTGGCGCATGTGAAGAAATTGACAATAAAGCAGACTTTGACTTTGATGTCTACATAGCATAGATATGTCTAACGTGCTTCGTAGTAGGCCTATACCCCACTGGTGAACTTCTCAAAGTAAACAGTAACACTAAAACAAGGGGCTACATTGAGATTTTTGGTGGAAAAGATCAGGCAGTCAGTCGAGAGACCTGCCCCAATGGGCATCATTGGACCATCAAACCACACAATGATCCAAAACATACAGCCAAACAAGGCAAGAAATGGTTAACTAAGAACAATATCAACATTTTAGAGTGGCCCAGCCCGAGTCTTGACCTCAATCCATCAAAAAAGCGAGCACAAGGCCAGAGTGATGGAAAATAATCGTTCCTGACTGAAAACCCGGATTGCTGTTAAAAAGGTGTGGTCTAGAATCATTGTGGAGAAGCTTGGTAGATATTTTAAAACTATTTTGAGAGTTGTGAATGCAAATAAAGATGTTTCCATTGATTATTTAAAAAAGGTATGAATAATTTTGGACTTATTTGGACTAATTTTTCATAAAAATGTTAAAAAGATGAAACGCTTCTTTTTTTTAAAATTCCATGTTTCTCCCACATCGTCTTACATACTGTTGGCATGTGACAGTGTCATTTTCAGTCAGAACAAACATATCGATAAAGAGAAAATCAGCATTAAATCAATGAATCATTTTGTTCTTAACTGTATATGATGTGCACTCATGAAGTTTCCTGGGCCTATGAAGAAAAATGTATTAAATTATTAAAGATCATGCACCATACCTAGGCTAATATTAGTATCTTGTCAGTCAGCCTTGTTTTGCCACTGAGCCACTGAGTGTTTGTTGCCAAAATGTTTTTATTTTTTATTTTATTTCATATGACCATAGAACACCATTAGTCAGATTACCACTTAGCAACGTATGCTACTTAGGGTATTAGAATTGTTGTTAAATGACAGAAAAGGCTTTTTCCTTCCTTGCTAGATACTTGGTTTTGACCAAGATTTGATTTTGTCTCTCTGATCTTCCACCTCAGTCCTCTTTGGTCTCATATTTATTTATGGCTGTTTCATTCTTATCACCTTGCAAAAGAAAAATGGAAATGGAAAATGTTTGTTACATTTTGATTACTTTCTAGGGGTTGATGAAATGAAATGAATCTTCCTTACTTGAAGTCGAATATTCTGTTCAGAGCATTTTAGTGCTTAATAAAGAATGCAACAAAAATTCCAGAAAACAAAAAAGGTTGTTATCAAAAGCCATGTTCAGGGGGAAACAATAATAATTTGATCCATTATCTTGAGAATAGATTTTCTTTATTGGCATTGATCACATGAAATTTTAAATGCATAAGCTCTCCAGGGTCACAAACCCTGTACAGAAATTCAATCAGGATTTATACAGAAGTTATCAGAAAACACCTAGAACTGAAAACAATACCAGAAAAGATGGGATCCGACAGAGGTAAAAAGGGGTGGTTCCCTTTGGCTGTATTAATACGATATTGGATAGGGCCGACGAGGAAGGACCAAAGGCAGTGATTTCCTCAAAAAGCAAGGTTAGCAGAGGTAAAAAAAGAAATGCATGATTTAAGGCAAGGCCCACGACAGTCTGAAAATAGTATAATCAACCCGTGATCACATATAATGGTGTAAACAGCTGGACATTAATGTCAGCCCCAACACTCCCTCCTCATCGCTGTTCCTCCTCCCTAAGGCACAGCTCCATTGGCTCGCATGTACCTGACTGCCTGCCCCTCCATCCACCCATAGCTGCTACTAACAGAAAAAGTACTGCCTCATACAATAACCAACTAAATGTACAGTCACGGTCAAGCTAAATCGGCTTCCCCAGACCTGTGGTCATCTAGTACAAGATAAGCAGGTTTAATGTGTGACGCTCTCCCTTCCAGACGTTCACTGTTTCAGTTCTGGGAAGCATAACACTACTCCCAGTAGCATTATGAAGAGGGCAGCAACTGTCCACATCTCCTGATGCCTATAGAGCTGTTCCTTTGTGCATACCTCACAACATTACTCCTCCAGTGACTTGTTTAGAAAAGAAAAGAAAAACAATTGAACATGAATAATGATAAGATGACTGACTGGGGAACCCAGGCTCCACGTGTGACATCATAATGGCCGGACCAATCCGCTCACAACGCAAAGCGTGACCGCCCCTTTCAACTCAACACAGTGTAAAAGACATTGCATTGACATTTTGGCACAAGCATTCTTTTCTTGTTTCTGTTTATATCCAGAAAGAAAAACAGAGAATAAAAATAAATCACCTTATACCTCTCATGATTACTAAATATGTATTCATTAAAACCAATTTAATAAATAAATATTTAGTAAATAAATATTTTTGTTGTTGTTCTGGCTCTTGCCCTGCTCAAGGAAGCAAGTTGGGAGCTATCTGTATGACTTAACAGTAAATGAACATTTATTGTAGAAATTATACGTTTCACAATTACTCCGATATGCAACATTGTCTCTCGCGTCTACAAAGCCAGGATTAAAAAAACGGCACATGATAAAAACTGAAATGATTTCTTTTTAAAAAGTGACACAGGAAGTCCTCTAGGCTCCGCTCTTATTTGTAATCCGAGCGATCCAGTTCATAGGTTGCACAGGTCATAAGGACAGACTATGATGGTGAGGATCAGTGACATAGAACTCACATGTCTGTCTATGTATATATGTGTGTGTCTGTATGTGTGGGTATGTGTGAGAGAGAAAGAGACCAAGTGAGATCCTCTGGGTCTTCCCCATCTCTTAATGCATGACCTCGCTCAGAGACCACAGCTTTTCTTTGCATAGGCATAGTTTGAGAGTTCCAGTGGGGGACTACGGTGTCTGAGTCACTCTCCTGCCTCGTCATCCAAGAGTATGTGTCACTGAATGGCAGCTGTGTTGTTTGGTGTGGTGTGGTGTGGAGTGGAGTGTCAAAGCAATTGGCAGCAAATCCAGAGACACAGTCACGGCTCTATGGCATGTATGAATCCCAAATGCTATTTTTGTTACAGTATGCGAGTCATCGGTCAGTGTGCACAAAAGAAAAAAAACAAAACAAAAACAAAATGCACCGTCACCCTGAAGTAAATCTAATCTATTATTAAAATTATTATTATTGACTCATTATTGAAACAAATAGACCAAAACAATTATTACAGTGGCTACTGTACACGTAAGACATTTCATACTTAATCCTGCCCAACAAAACTCTGACTCTTGAGTTAAGACTTCTAAACATGATTGGGCAACATTACAGTAGCTAAAATGAAAAGACCAAAAATTAAATAAAACAAAGTAATACAAAATAAAAACATTGCTCCAGTATTGTGACCTGTTCCGCATGAGACTGACAAGAGGGCACAAAAAGATTAGGGTCTACAGTGATGTCAAAGTTGTCTCCATAGTAACAGGCCTATCAAGGCCATGTCATGGCTCTATCTGATTTGAGACTTCGCAGACCTCAAACAGACTGGTTCTCTACTTAATGAAATGAAATAGGTCTGTGTTGAATATCAATGAAGAATAAAGTTTTTTTTTTTTCTTTTTTTTAAAGTGACACCAGAGCAAGTATGGAGAGCAGCAGGAAGCAGAAGTGATCAAAAAGGTCAAAGTTCAGAGGTCACATGTATTAAAAGGGGCTTCCAGAGCCCCTGAAATGAGGGAGGGGTTTTACCATGCAACACTAAACCCCCTTAGCCACAATCCCACACCCCGAGTAGGACAGTTACACTTAAACATGATCAAATGAAACTAGCAAGAGAAAAAAAGTTCACATTAATGATTTCCTCATCTGCCTACTAAGGCGTGTGTGAAACCAACACATGATCAGACATAGCACGGCAACTGATCCCAACACCAGGAGAGTGTAGAGTGTGGAGCAGATTCGATGCCACATGCGCTTTTATATCTGGAGCAGTAGTCCCTCTGTGTGTGTGTGTGTGTGAGAGTGTGAGTGTGAGTGTGTGTGTGTATGCGTGAGTGTGTGTGAGTGTGTGCTACCCTAGGATTGTAACATTTCACGTGATACGCTATAGAAAGTCTTTCTTTTAAAAATTGTTAGGTCATGATTAAATGCGTCACAAAGTCTGCGTTTGCTGAGCTTCTCTTGCGTATGAAAAATTTCCATAGGAAAAGTGTAGAAAAATATGTGCCTGGTAAGTTGAAACCAAGTCACAGAATGCACCTTACAGATATTTAGGAAAGCACAAGTGGAGAAAAGAAGGGTGTTGAAAGCGCACCACGGAAGGGAAGAACAAAGGGATGGGTGACAAACAGATCAAGAGAAAGAGGGGGAGAGAGAAAGGGAGAGGGAGGGAGAAAGGGAGATATACACAAAGAACTGTGCACGTGCCTTTGAAATGATAAGCTCTCTGTGTGTGTGCGGCTTTGTAACATTAGCTAAGTCAGTGTGTGTGCGCACATGTATGCGAATCCTCTTTTTCACAAGTACAAAAATATATCTAGTTTGATTTGTCCAACACTGTTTTGTCAGGGAGAGGTTTTGTATACAGTCCACCTCAAGGTGTTATATAAATCAAGCAGGTCAAGCTCCAATCGTTCACCTGGAAATGTGGCTGGTGGTTAGTGAAATTCAATCTGGGACATGGTTTCGTTTGAAGCATCTTCTCTTCTCGAGTCAGCCATTTACACATCAGTGGGCTTGTGGGCTGAAGCAGAGCCGCCCACGACTCAAACGACTCTAAAAATGACATTTAAAAACACAATCTCTTTGGGCTCTCTGATATATCCACGCCTGTTAGAAAACTTTCTGCTGCTGCGGGCACCGCAACCTCATAAAACATACACACACACACGCACGCTTACAATTACCCATTCGCAAATAATGCTCAAGCACACACACACAAATGCATCGAAGAAAAAAAAGAAATCTCAAGATCTGGATTAAGATCAAGAACAATAGCCACCAGCACACACACACAACAAAAAGCCTCTCTCCCACTCAACCTCAAAATCATGACACACAAACACAGTCCAGCACACATCACACAACACACACATCCGCTCACCCACAACACACACACAGCCTGGTCTGCCGCACTCTTAGCTGAAGAGCTTAATGAAGCATCCCTGGCAGTAGGGTTTGTCGTTCTGCTCCTTGAAGGTGCCCTTGTTGAGCTGCTTGAGGCAGAAGGCGCAGACAAAGTGCTCGGGGTGGAACTTCTTGCCCATGGCCGTGATGCAGCGGCCCGTGATGGGCTTCTGGCAGCCGGAGCACAGTGAGCCGCGCCGCTCGTGGTAGTGGGCCTCGCAGTACGGCTGGCCCTCGTGCTCGAAGAAGCTCCCGTTGATGAAGGGCGTGAAGCACTCCTGTAATTTACACACACACACACACACGGAGAAGAAAAGGGTTCCAGATTTGTCAGCCTTTTGATGTGGAAAGCAATGCATAATTATGTACATTCATACAAAGTTCACAAGCCTAAATTCAGATGCATGTGCAGATTTCCTTCATAATTTGTAAGTTACTCTTGCATTTTAAGTCGCTGCCTCTTATAAACATGTGCATAGATAATTGTACAAAAAACATAGAACCTGAGGATAACACCCACATACACACACATACACACCAATGCACACACACATCTCTCACTCAAAGGGCATTTGCTCTCTCACAGTCCCACATTGGTCTCTCACATCCACCTCCACAGACACTCACCCTGCAGACAAAGCACTCGGGGTGCCAGAGGCTGTTGAGGGCCGAGATGTAGTTCTCCAGGATGGCGCGGGCACAGCCGCCACACTTGGGGGCGAACATATCGAAGTAGTCCTTCCGACAGTACGCCTTCCCGTCCTTCTCATGAAAGCCTGCAGAGGGCGCCAGGCACACACACAGAAGAGAGAGCAACAGCTCTTCAGTAATAAGCCACATGTGCGCTCCCCCCACCTTTTTTCCCCGCTGAGATACCTCTGACCCGTCACAACTCCCACCCTCTCTGCAGAGAGAGCAGGCACTGCATGCAGACTGGCTCAGAAATGCCAATAATTACGGGGGTGGATGTCTGTAAGGCCTTTAACGGTGCTGGCCTGATGTACGGGGGAAAGGTGCCGTAACTGCTGGGTTACCACGCGGAGACAAAAGCCAGAGAGCAAGAGCAAAATGGAAAAATCAACATGTGAGAGAGGGCGAGGGGGAAGAGTTGACAGGAAAGGGGGAGGTGAAAGAGAGAGATGAGAGAAAGAGAGAGAAAGATAAGGGGTGGGGAGTGTTGGAGGGAAGGACAGTGAGCCTCGACAGTGCAAGCAGAGTTCTGTGTGTGTGTGTGTGTTTGTTTGTGTGAGTGCATGTGTATGTGGGAGAGCTATTTTGAGAATAAAAAAAAAAGAACAAAAAAAAAATCAATCCAGAGAGATCATGGCCAACGAGATTAAAGTGGAGGGGATGAAACAAATGCTATGACGATGGGATGATAACGGCAGGGTCTCTGTCAGTCAGTGAGCGGCAAATGTAGGTGGCCGACACATTAATACACAGGGCATATTGTGTGTGTGTGTGTGTGTGTGTGTGTGTGTGTGTGTGTGTGTATGTACACGTCTTTCACTCACCCTCTGGCCCAAAGAATGCGCCACACTGTGCACAGAAGAAGTGCTCAGGATGCCATGTCCTGTCCAGCGCAGTGACCACTTTCTGTAGAGAGGAGACATTTATAAAGGAATGACATGAAGAACTACATTTTGAGTTCTCTTCACACACACACGCACACACACACACGCACGCACACACACGCACACACACACACGCACACACACACACGCACACACACACGCACACGCAAAAACAAAAGCTTCTCAAAATTCATCTAATCCTCACAGATCCCTGTGGATTTAAAAACATAAAAAAGAGCTCTGCTTGTGAATGATACATTTCATTTACATAATCCATTCCAAACAAAACACACACACAGAAACGTGAGCAGAACCTGACTGCATATTTCAGAGTGTATCACAGTCGACTACCCATGGCAACACAATCGCAAGGCTTTCAGACATCATTTCCATACTCTTCGGTTTCATCCAGTTGTACGGCCGTCTTTGGAAACTGCATGTTAAAATCAATGTAGCCAAGTTCTACACCTAGTGTACACCAAGTTTAACTGACAGACTCACTGGTGTGAGAAATGGAACTACCAGTCCGTGATTCTCTTTAGTAGCCATTCATATGAGCGACAAATGTAGGCTGGACATTCAAAATTGTGAGTAAATCGTATAAACTGGTTGTATCTGTGTTACAGCACTCAGTGCCAACAACACTCCTGCCTCTTGGATATTATTGGCATCTATCCGGTCATTTCTGCCTTTGACCAGTAGGGGTCAGCAGTGAGTCAGGCAGTGGACTGCCGGACAGGGCAGGGGTGGGAGGAGGTGGAATGCTGGAACTGTTAGGTCATGTTTTCCAGAGTTTAACAGGAATTCCTGAACAATTCCGAGGCTGTTTCTCCCGGAATGAGATGGCGGTGGTCCTGTTTCTGTAATGATGTGGGGCTGAGGGGTGGTGGTGGTGGGGGAGGGGACTTCTTGTCTGTGCTTGCCCAAGTAAAAGTGTGTGTGTGCGTGCGTATATCAGTATGTGGTTGTGCATGTGGCTGGGAGGGTGTCTTCAGTGATGAAACCCTCACGTAACCAAAATGATGAGCGTGGCTGCCTTTGGCAATGTCCAGAAACGTAATTAAATAGAAGACAAATAATGATCTGGAACTCAAAGTTCAGAGATGATTGTCAGATGAAGTCAGAGTATTGAGTCAGAGGACACAGAAAAAAAGAGGAAGAATTACAGACAAGGGTGGAGAGAGAGAGAGAGAGAGAGAGAGAGAGAGAGAGAGAGAAACAGCAAAAGAGAGGAAGTGCAGAGATCCACTGCGAGGGGAACTTCATTGTCATGGTGATTCATTTGGTCAAACCCCAGGCCAAAGTCCAGTCACTCTTATCACTGCTGAACACTGCAGTGCTGTACTGCTTTGGGCCATCCAGTATGACCACTGAGGTCCTTCTCTCTCACACACACACACACACACACACGTAAGAGAGGCCATCTTTTGTAAGATATTAGAAGGGGGAGGAGAGTAGGGAGAATGATTATGAATGTGCATGCATGTGTGCTGTGTGAATGACCTGCATGTATGGAGTATGGGCCCTATAGAGTAGCAGTTACAACTAAATCAGTAAATGACAGTTTCGTGTGTGTGTGTGGCATATTTATGCATTTAAACAAATGCAATAGGAACATACACACATAGTGCAGGGATAAGTGCAGCGTGTGACACACACGCACAAAAACTCACATCCAGTATAGGCCCATTGCAGTAGTGGCAGCGGGGGGAGAAGAGGTTGTGGTAGTCCTTCTCGCAGTAGGGCTGCCCGTCGCGCTCAAAGAAGTTCCGGCTGCCAATCTCATCCTGGCAGTGGGTGCACACAAAATGCTCTGGGTGCCATGTCCGCCCCATGGCCGTCACCACCTGCCGAGAGACACAGAGAGAGACAGAGAGAGACAGAGAGAGAGAGAGAGAGAGAGAGAGAGAGAGAGAGAGAGAGAGAGAGATGGCATGGGATAAGTGAGAGAAGAGCTTGTGATAAAGGGACAGACAGAGGAAGGAAATCCAGGAAAAAAGGAGGGGAAAATGTGCACACAGAGATAGAGGGAGAGAGGAAGACAGAGAGGAGAAGAAGAAGAAGAAGAAGAAGAAGAAGAAGAAGAAGAAGAAGAAGAAGAAGAAGAAGAAGAAGAAGAAGAAGAAGAAGAAGAAGAAGAAGAAGAAGAAGAAGAAGAAGAAGAAGAAGAAGAAGAAGAAGAAGAAGAAGAAGAAGAAGAAGAAGAAGAAGAAGAAGAAGAAGAAGAAGAAGAAGAAGAAGAAGAAGAAGAAGAAGAAGAAGAAAGGAGATGTCCCCCAGGAGGTGCAGGGAAGAGAAGAGATGGCTCCAACATGAAAGGCAACTGTGCTGGGGTGTGTGTGTGTGTGGACTAATGTATCCAGCTGGATTATGTTTGAACAATGTAAGCTATGCGAGATATGCGCCTCAGTGTGCAAACCCTGTGCCAGGCAATTAAATTATGACCAAATTACCGGCCCTGGAATGCTGCTTTTTAAACACGAGGAGATTAGACCAACACGCACAAACATTAATTTAATAAGTCTCCATTACACACATTTATAAAACACTGAGGAAATTGGCTGTGTCTAAATGTGTGTGTGTGTGTGTGTGAGAGAGAGTCAGTGAGTGGGGGTGGGAGGGAGTGGATGAAAGCAGATGTGTGACATAGGCCTGTTTATATAACTGTGTGTGTGAGTGAGTGAGTAAGTATGTGTGTCTAGTTACCTGTCCAGCAATAGGTTTCTTGCATGCTCCACACACGCCCTTGGCCACGGTCTGCACGCCCAGGCGGTTGAGGTCTGACTGCAGACTGCCCAGCATGTTGTCCAGCTTGTTCCCCTGTTTGGGAGGGCTGGTCGGGGAGCCCCCTTTGCCCTGGGCCATAATCTACACAAGAAAGAGAGACACACACATGTGAAAAACAAGAACACCACATATGTACAAAGCCTTGAACACCAAACAACCAAAAACATCTACACACACACACACACACACACACACACACACACACATATATAAAACACAGATCTGTCAAAACAAAAAAACACATTTGTAGCCACACCCACCTTGTCGAGAGGCGCGCGCACACACACAGACCCAGAGGTTTACTTCACTTTTTGTTTAAACTGTAACCATGACGATTTCCAAAACTTGACTATTTACGCGCACTTCTGTCCCGGGCAGAGCGGATGAGCTAGCGAACAACAATCTCATTTTAATGCGCCGAGTCAGCCCCATGCATCGACCCCCACATGAAAGTGGCCCAATTATTAAAACCAGGCAGAGGCAACAGGGAGCCCTTTGTGCTGCACAGGACGGACCATCAAATGGGTCTGAAAGGAGCACATTACTGAGCTCACCCAAGTCTCTCTCACTCTTTGGCTCGCTCGCTCACACACACACACACCATAGGGGCCGTGATGGCTACTTTCTCCTGCCTCATTTCTAAGACGCACATCCCCCTTAGTGTGATAGTAAAATAACTGTAGATGAACACAAATGCAGAGACCAAATTTCCCTCACGGGATCAAAAGAGTATACTTATACTTTAAATAAGTATAAGTATATATACTCTTTTGATCCCGTGAGGGAAATTTGGTCTCTGCATTTATCCCAATCTGAGAATTAGTGAAACACACTCAGCACACAGTGAACACACAGTGAGGTGAAGCACACACTAATCCCGGCGCAGTGAGCTGCGCTCGGGGAACAGTGAGGGGTTAGGTGCCTTGCTCAAGGGCACTTCAGCCGTGCCTACTGGTCGGGGTTCGAACCAGCAACCCTCCGGTTACAAGTCCGAAGCACTAACCAGTAGGCCACGGCTGCCCCCCAAAACAGTTCTGGTTCCACTGGGGCTCGAACCCAGTACCTGGAAACCCAGGAACCCAGGAAATCTGCACCGTTCTACCATTAGCCACTTTAAATCTGCACCGTTCTACCATTAGCCACTTTAACTAGATCCCCTTTATTTCTTACTTGTTTGTATTTAAGACAAGATCTAAGTCCAAAAAATGAATTACTGGTATGAATGTAGCATCTTCAACAAGCATATGACAAACTTGAAATTTTAATATCAGCAAGCAATTACATTGCTTCTGCGAGTCTTTGGGCTTATTCTAATTAATTAACATTTGCTCGTAACCCAAACTAGAGTGGAGTATAGTAATGGTATAGTTCAAAGTCTTTTGAGGCTCATGCGGTCTCTGTGATCTAATTAATTGTTTGCCTTCTTTTGACTGATTGTCTGTGTGCTCTGTTCCTGCTCTTGTTTACAAGGCTTTTAACTTCATGTGTACATGGTAACAAATTTGTTGAGGAACGCAGCTCAGTTCTAAAAAGGCCATGAAGACCCTTGACGGATGAGGCATGACTCAACTTTGACGTCACGCAGAAGCAGCTCCCATAAATTGGTCCCTATCTCTCTCTCTCCCTCTGTGCGTTCCACGTTCAATCTTTCTCTCCCCCTCCTTCTTTCTCTCCATCCTTAGTGGTTTTTCAGTCTAAAGGGCAAATGTAATTAATAGAACACAGAGAAAGAAGCTTTTATGTTGAGCTGGGCCTGTTGATCACATCTGAGTTCTCATCTCCTAGGCCGCGTTGCTAATTATTCTTAGCTGAACGACTAGCCTCCCGGGGGGAGCCGAGGAATCCCTGGCGTGTGAAACGGAGAACGCTCTGGAACGCAACAACCGGATCGAGCGCGTCCGACTTCTCCAGCACAGAACCCCCCCGCAGGTCCCCCCCTCCCCCTCTGTCGCTCCCTCTCTCACTAACAGGCCTCCAGAGAATTCTGGTGTTTCCATGGAGATGGGTTCATTTTAGGTCCAAAACCAACCAACGGGGAGTCCAGGTGGACAAATCAAGGGTGGGAAAAAAAAGATTTGGGGGAAGGCCTGGCGGATCGTGAGGGAGCACCCTTGTTTCGGCTCACACACAGCTTTAGCTGTTGGATCTCTATGAGCAAGTCACATTCCTGAGAGGGAGAAAATAGCTCCTCCTGGCCACCATATCCTATGTTATTTTTACACACACACACACACACACACACACGCACAAACTAGCGTCCAAGCGTATGAAAAGGATACACACGCGGGTGTGTTGGAGATTCTCACGCAGACATGACAGTGCTACAGTTCTTCTTGATGACCTTTAGAATGCGGCAGGGCCTCAGCCTCAGCCAGTGACGATCTTCTGACTCACAAATTACCATGCACTATTCAAGCAGCATAAACTCGAAACTAACTACCCAATCCCTCAGCTCATCCGATCCACTCTACTCTATCTGAACTGAAAGGTGAACTCCATTAAACACGAGTGAGTCATCCACTGCCTATGTGAAAACATATCAAAACAGTCTGAGTCACTAGCATGTCTGGAAGGGAGTATCCAACATTAGAATCTAGTAATTAGCCAACTGTAGTTTCCTTCAGCACTGGCTTTTAAAAGAGATTTTTGCTTCAGGAGAAGCGAGAGAGAACAAGAGGAAAGGGGGAGCCAGTGGAATCAGCCCAGAAAAACAGCAAGAATGAGAGACTGAGAGAGAAACAAAAACAGAGGGAGAGAGAGGTTTCCCACATAAATTTGATTTCTGCTCTGCCGCCCGTCCTCTCACGCTGCAGGCCAAGAGAAGCCGTGTGTGAGAAAGAAAGAGTGTACATCTGTGTGTGTGTGTGTGTGTGTGTGTGTGTGTGTGTGCATGCATGCTTCTCAGAACTCCACCCAGGGGGTTGCCTCTAGCCAGAACAGTCTGCTCGTCCACTCTACAGCCCTGATGCTTCCACCTATTGAGCGCACGCAGCCACATGGAAACTCCTCTTCCCCCTGGATCACTCACATTTGCCTCATGGAAGCCACATCCCATCGAGCCATGTGATGAAGTCTGGCTGACCGAGCATCTCACAGCCCTAATCCCCTTAGGCCAGAGACCTCTAGCTGGTGCAGATTTATAGGGGGCAAGGGGTGAGGAGACAGGGTGAAAGTAGAGAAGGAAAGATAGAATGAGTGACTTGGGGGAGAAGGACCAAGAGCAAGAATGAGAGTGAGAGAGGAGAGTATAGCCTTCTTTTGAAGTGGCCAGTCTTTGGAGCCAACGGAGAGCATCATTAAAAGTGAGCTGCAGCTACTCTGACAGTATGACATAAGATTCAGTCGGATCCTTCTGATGAAGCAACAACACTAGCAGCTTCTCGCACAGCTGATAGCAGACATACCAACACACTCACCAAACCCAGAGAGTCAATCTGCACCTGCTCACAACAACCATAACAGGACAAAGATAGACAATGACTCAACAGCAGAAGACAGCGGTGAGGAAGGGAGAGACACACAAAGAGAGAGGATGGACATAAAAAGGAACTAAACATAGAGGAAAAAAAAGTATGAGACGGCACAATGGTCCATGCCTGGTTTATGGGCAGGAAGAGGGGGTCGTACTCTGTCTGGCAGCCCACCGACACAAAGACCTTAGGGGGAGGAGGAGGTGTAGGTTCCCGTGGAGGAGGAGGTGTGGGTTCGCGGGGGGGAGGAGGTGTGGGTTTGCGGGGGGGAGGAGGTGTGGGCTCTTTAGGTGGTGGGGTGGGAATTTTGGGAGGGGGTGTTGGTTCCCTGGGTGGTGGGGTGGGGTCTTTGGGAGGGGGCGTGGGTTCTCTGGGTGGAGGAGTAGGTTCTTTCGGCGGGGGCGTTGGTTCTTTTGGCGGGGGAGTCGGTTCTCGAGGTGGAGGGGTTGGTTCCTTTGGTGGGGGAGTGGGCTGTCTAGGGGGCTGGGGAGGAGGTGGTGGGGGCGGAGGTGGAGTCTTTTTAACAGGCTTTGGGCGTTCCTCTGGAAGGGGACGAGGAGGGGGGAGGACCTTTCTCTGAGGGACGGGAGATTCGGGGGGAATGATGATCTGCAGAAAAGAATGTAGGGGAATAAGGAACAGTACAAATAAGCAGGTTGGAAAGATAAAAAAGCAGGAAGCAAGTTAATAAAGAAAACATCTTAACTCGCTACAGAAAGTAAGAGGTGAGGAAGATGGCTAGAGAGCCTAATACTGCCAAAACTGCAGTCAACCTCATTTCAAATCAGTGGCAGCTTTCAAACACTGCACTGATTGCATGAGAGACATACCGTAAAACTTCAAATAATAGCCGAGTCCCAAATAAATGCCTGTCTCATTTAAGCACCTGGTGTGGCTACAGGTTTGGGTTAAAGGCCAAGCAACACAAATCATCGGTTACAAGTAGTTACTTAATAAAATAAAATTTCATATGTTGCGAGTAGCCAGTCTATCTCTTCAGAAATATCTCATCAGTTAATATCTCTGCTCCCTTTTGCAACATGTATACTCTTACAGTGCCAGATTTGACAATACCAGTTTATCACTGAATCACTGCCCCAACTTAGGCGTTGGATTCGTTTAAAACTTTTAAACTTACATTTAACTGAAATTCCTTCAATCGCCTCCTAATGAATCTAGCTCTTCAAGCCTGAGATAATTATTAGGCACAATTACTGTGGAAATAAACTGCAGGAAAGTTCCAGTTTGTCTCCACTGAACCACTGCTGATCTGAAATGAGGGTGATCTGGATGTCAATGATCTTTTACTTTTACTGTTGTTTCAAACATGTTAAACAAAAAAATTCTGTAAAAAAATGACATCCTGTTGAGAGCCGGCAACTGTGCTACCTTATCCACAGCCGCGTCTCCCCGTTCACGTGTGCGTTGCGGATTAGACATGACAATCACTCCCTCTGTCAGCCAGTCATCGGGCTGCTTGCGGCGCCGTGGTTCGGGGCGTACAATCCCAAGCTTGCCCTGCAGTTCCTCAATGAGGCGGTCCTGAGAGTTGCTCTTGTGGAAGAGGGTGGGTCCCATCTTACGACGAATCATACCCTCACGGTACATGGGGTGCACGTTGGTTGTCTCCTTGGTGCGCTTGATCACCGACTTGAGCTGCGGGAGTGGGATGGGAAGAGATGGAGGAGGCTCCTTCCTCTAGAGTTGTCTGCTATCTGTGAGCAGTTGGATCACGAAGCAATTGTCTGCAAACTACTCCACCTCACACAAAAAGCCAACCAAGTTCATTCCTTGAACTGTCCAATGCCATTCCATTTTATTGGTATGCCAAAAATGCCTTCTGTTTACTGCCCAAGATGCAGTGCTATTTCAAAGTCCCATGGGGCCAACACTCTGAAGTCCCACACAAATGTAGGCATGACAACTCAGGTGCACACAAACACACAACAGCCAGGCTCATTCCAAAAAAAATGGGTAGCTGAAATAATTCTGAGTTGACCTCACCAACTTAAAAGCCATTTGTGCACGCTACAAAGGCCCAGTTGGACAGTTCAAATTTGTTGGGTTGTTTACATGCATGGAACACACCTGGCACCCTCCAAATATGGAACAATTCAGGACATGCAACGTGAGAAGCCATAATAGTCAGTCACCTAGAGGCTTCATATATGCTTCATTTGCTTGAGGGCAACACTTTTGCAGGGATCTCACAGGTAATTAAATGATGGCATGCAGAATATTTGAGATTTAAGGGCCTTTGTGAACTTCATAGTACAACAGAAATGAAGCCCTGCAAGCCCAGCCTTGAATTAGTCAGCTATGAGAGAGTAGCAAGTAGAGACATGCAACTCCACTGAAAAACAGCCGAGCACAGCTTTCGTCTCCAAAGCAACATCTCTGTGCTCAGAGGACCTTATCTGTGTTATTATCTCAAAGTTGCTCAAAGTCGTACTTCCATGCAGAAGATTGAATGTGCTGCAATCTTTCACAAGAAGCATATTCAGTAGATTCTCAGAACTTAAGAACAGCAGTAATGCTCTACTGGTAAATGCAAAACAACCAATAATGAAATAGGCTTTTGAGAGCAGGGTGAACTTAAGATGGGTCAATGGGTCTAAGTAAGAGGCAATTGTGCCATTTATACAAGTGTTAATTAACTTCTCTACATGAGTGCTTTGTGTCACTGTGGTATATTTAACCTATTAGTGTGCTACACCATCTGAGCTTGAGAAAGCACCGAGGCAGATTGAGTGTATCACAGCAGGGTTTTGGCCTGACTGGTGGACTAATATAAGAGGGGATTTAAACAGCATATGGTGCTCTGCAGGCCAGCCTGCTCTGATGCCAAATTAAGCCTCCTACTTGACCAGACGCAGAAAGACGCTCCACGGCTGATGGCTGGGAGAGTGGAAGGTCCATAGTAACATCCGGAGTCCCAGTGCCAGAACTTGGGGTCATGCATTCATCCATCCAGCTTCCCTCAGTGAAAGGGGTTAGGCTCCCTTCTCCAGGCGTGCTATGTCCATCTTCCATCCACCTTCTATAGTCCTCCTCTGTACCTGATGCCCCATCATCACCCTGTCGCGGGCTTATTGACCCCTCTTCGGGTTCCCGAGTCACAGGTTTCATTGGCCAGGTTCTCTCAGGCTGTGTCAGACTGGTTGCCAAAAGTTTGTCTAGAACTTCTTCCAGTAAGGGTTCTGAACAGGGTAGTGTTATACCCAGCTCTTCAGAGGTACCTTCAAGTTGGACCGTCTCTTTCAGCAAGGGTGGAGAGAGACTCTTTGCTACCATAATAGGGCTGGAGCATTTGAGGGTATTGATTGGAGAACTAGGGGATTTAGCAACATGGACAGGGCTTGGGCTCTTGGGAATGGAAATTGGACTAGGGCTCTTGGCACCAGACTGGGGAGTAGGGCTCTTTGCAAGTGAAGGTGGAGTGGGGCTCTTTGCGACTGGAACAGGACTTTTCGAAGATACCTTTGGCACTGTAACTGGACTAGATGTCTTGGGGATAGCAAGTGGACTAGTGGCCTTAGGAACTATAATTGGACTGGATGTATTCGGGATAGTAAGTGGACTAGCTGTCTTAGGAACTGTTATTGGGCTAGATGTCTTCCGAATAGCAAGTGGACTAGATGTCCTAGGTACTGTAATTGGACTAGAGGTCTTTGGGATAGTAAGTGGACTAGAGGTCTTTGGGATAGTAAGTGGACTATATGTCCTTGGTATCATAACTGGACTAGAGGTTTTTGAGACCACAACTGGACTAAAGGTCTTAGGAATCACAACTGGACTAGGGTTTTTTGGGGCAATATTGGAGTCCATTGGAGTGGGGGCCTTGGCAGCAGTAGCAGCAAGGGGCAATGAGGAATCTGTGTTAGGTAGCTCAGAGGAAGGCCCTGTTGTGGACACTACCACTAGGGACTCAGTGTGGGTGCTGAACATGGAGAGGAAGCCAGAGTCTGAGCCCCTGTCTAGTGCAGTGACCAGTGTACGGGACTGGGAAAACTGGACACTCTGAGAGGAGGCCTTGGGGATGTTTGAACTACTCCCAGACAGGTTCTCCTCATCAATGTGAAGCTCCAGGCCAAGCGGTGTGGAGGAAGGGGATGTTTCAAGAAAGGGCTCGGGAGGCAGGGTCAGACCTGACGCTGAGGTATCAGGAGCAGGTGATTCTGCAGGGGGATCAGTGGTTGGAGGGGATAAAGGTTCCAGATTCACAGACCACTGAGAACCAGACTGGAGTAGACAGTTGACAACACAGGGAAGAGAAAACAGGTGGAAAAGTTGGAGGGGTTAGAGCTGGTGAGAAAAGGGAGAGATGGGTTAACAAAAGGAAAACAATGTAGTAAAGAGAGAAATTAGGGAGAGGAAATTAAAACTGCAGAACAATATGAACAAACCAGAGCAGAAATATGTTGTTAAGGTAGGGATGTAAAAGACAGAGGGGTGTTATGGGTTCAAAATAATTTTGTCCGTATGTCATATCCAATCGCTCAGACTTCCAGACTGTTAATGTACCAATGTATTCCACATTCTCACTCAAATGAGCTTGTAAGTGGATATGGATAGGAAACCAGCCTTTCCTCTGGTGATGGTTATCACTATTTTCAGACTGTAATTTCCAATGTGCATTAAACAGAAATGGCTCTCTGGCTCTGAGACATTAAGACATCTGTGATCTGAGCACCAGACCCCCTTGGGTGATGAGGCTGTTTCTGGATCACTGAGCATCAACCAGCGGGAATTCATTTTAAGCCATGAAGGGTAGAAGGGTGGTGGGCCAGGGTTATAGACTAAGTTATAACATGAGCTCCGCAATCCACACATGTTAAAGGCGCCATTCCCCTGCCAAAACCAACCTGATACTCATACTCTAGGGTCTGACCTAACCCCCACCCCTCACAGGATGAGCACGAGGGAGTGTATAGCAGCAAACTACGGGGCAGGGCCATGTATCAAAGAAGGTTTTAAATGTACATAATTTATTTTACCCTTATGTATCCTCAGACTTGCTAAGGATTCAAGTCAGAGAAATCTGTCAGAGGAAAACAATCATTTGTCAGAGAGAGCATTCATCCAGATGTCAAAACAAACAGGCAATCTGGATTGTGATCTCAGTTCCCAGATCAGGCACATTGTATCACAGGATGTGACTATTTCTGCACTGCAACTCTCAGACACTTCCCTTCTGTTCATGCCGATCCTCCATAACAGCCATTAATCTTTCTTTCACTCTCTGTAATCATTCATTCATCTCTCTCTCTCTCTGTTGGACTCTCCATCAATCTTTGACTTACATTGCTTTGGACTTTAAAGTCGGAGAGCGAGGCCATGAGCTCATCGAGCTCTCGTGTGGCTGAGGAGGCAGAGATTCGGGCCTGTTGCTGGGAAGGCGTTTCCTCCTGGCCGTCACTCAACTCCACTGTGGCCACTGAGGGGGCGGGGCTGAAAAGCGTAAACAAACATAAACATCAGGCAAGTGGGGGAAACAAAAACAGGAAACTGGTGAGTCATCACATCTGTAAGCAAAACAGACATGTCTTAAAACAGAAATATATTGCAGCTAGCAGCAGTGTCCTATACCACATAAGTAGTGTAGGACACATATAGTGCACACAGGGACCAAGGTTTCAGTCATTTCCCAAACCCACTCCCCATCTCTCTCCCCCACTAATTTCCAGTCCACTGTTCACGGTCCTATCAAATACAGGCTAAAAAGCCCAAAAATATAACTTTAAAAAGAGAAATGTCGCAAGTCTTACACTGGGGTTGGCACTGAGCTCTCCAGCTGGTCCAGTAGGCTCTCCACACTGGGCCGCACATCCTCGATTCCCCGGCCGGCTGCGTTACGTTTGGGCTTCTCCAGAGTAGGAGGGGGGGCTTTGCCAGGGGGCGAGATGCCATTCTGTGTGGTGACGCTGCTGGAGGGGAGGGCAGGGGGTGCTTCTTCTGTGAAGAAGGGAAGGTGGTGAAATGTAAGACCTAGTTTTGCAGAGTTGTGATTTATGAAGTAATTTAAAGGGATATTCTGGGGTTCTAAATCCTAACTGGTCTCAGTTTACAGCATAGAGCCAACTTCTACAAACAAAGGAATCTGTGACTAAAAAAAACAAACTAGAATCTGTCACTAAAAAATCTAAAAGTGAAAGGTCTGGAATATGACGTAAAATAACAAAAACATCTAAACATCTTATTTGATAACCTCTTTTAAAATAAACCATATCTTCTAACTCAATGGTCATATTTTCACTTTCATACAATTAGTGAAAACATTCAGCCAAACACAATTCCCCTGCCATACATTTGGTAACAATTTCATTACCAGTATAATTGAACTTATTCTTCAAATCTCTCCAAGTCAAATCCTACCCCAACCCCTGCTGTGCCCAAGCAATCTTACCCTCGACGGGGAAGGAGGGTGTGCTGTGCTGCACGGCGTTCAATTCCAGGAGCAGCCGATCCAGCTCTGACAGGTTACTGCCCAGAGATGAGCTCATGCCTGCGGCTGCAGAGTCAGTAGTCTTCTGCTTATTGGGAAAACTAGAGGAAAAGGACAAGAGAAGGCAAAAGAGACGCTGTTACAAAATGTATAAATGGCATAGTGTGTTTTGCTCGAAATGTCCTATAAGCATCCACGTAGGCCTGTTAGTACTGCTGATACTGTATAAGCATACCTATATACGTGATCCTCCTCGCCGTGAGAAAGAGGGGGACTGCTGCTGTCTCTGGACCAGGTGCTTTTCTGGGCTGACCCGATCGACTGATGGAACACAAACACACAGTCAGACACACCACTGGTCAGGCTCATCAACGCCCACACTCACATGGAATAAAAGTCAATACGATCTGTGTCAATATGGATTCCTGAAATACACTGTATATGGACTGGTTGTACATCTATCCATGCTCATCTATGTATAACGCTTGATGTATAATACTGTGCATAATGTGTTTATATTGGGAATGTAGATGGTTATGCATAGTTCTTTGGCAATGCCTATAGCACATCTAGACCAGTTTAGGTTTTTACAACTGATCATATTGGTGTACGTGTACAGACATGTGGATGGGATGGGCAATTGTGTCCGTGTGGTGTGTAAGTGTGCACTCATATTATCAAACTCACCTGTGTGGAGGAGCGGTGTGAGTCAGGGGGGTCTAGCACGGTGCCGTTCAACGCCTCGGCGGTGGGATGAGGCGGCACCGGAGGTGTGGCTGAGACCTCGGGGTAGGCGTTTCCTCCGGTGGGGAAGGAGTAGGGCGTCTCGTCAGGCAGGAACACTGGCCGCTTTGAAATGTGAGAAGTGGTGGACTCAAGGTCCGCCAACAGAGCATCTATGAAAGGCAAAGGAGGAAAAGACTTCAAAACCAGAACCTTTTGCAAAGCACAAATGCATACAAATGCGTCACATCTTCAGTAGCACAATACACAGGTACACACCCACCCAACACCACAGACACAGGTAACACACTTGAGCATCAGTAAACCTGCAGGCTTCCACGGTCAAACCTCAAACAGACAGAAGCTAGTTTCAGTGCTCCTTTTACACACACACACACACACACACACACTAGTGTTGTCACGATACCAAAATTATGACTTCGATACGATACCTGCCATAAATATCACGATGCTCGATACTAAAACGATACTACAGCGAAATCCTAAGATATCTGGAGAAGAAAGGACTCATACCTCCTCCAAGTGTATTGAGTCATTTGTGTTAAATTTGGTGCACTTTTGTAGTGTGTAGGTCAATTCTGGGTTCTAAACTTCTAAACTTCCTACATAATGATTATTTTTTTATAGTCTGTAAAATAGTAGGCCTACTTTCTGTGATTAAGTCCTTTATTGTTTGTTATAGTTAATTTACATTGTGTTGTGTTTTGGCAATAAAGTAGCTTTAAATAGCCAAACTAGGCTAGATCAAGGTCAGTGTTCAAATTACTGCATGCAAATCACTGAATACTATGCAGAGGGGCCTAATCTTTAGGCCATCTGATGTACAGTATAGGCTACCCTAGGCCTTCCCGTGTTCATGGGATTTCTTTGACAGTTGCAAAGGGGAAAATGTGAGGATAGTCTTCTTTGCACCCAGTGTACAAGTACGACGTTCCAACCACTCAGGTCTTCGTCAGATAGGCCTACACCATTACCTGTTGCAATATATCTGTGTGCATTACTACATTACGTCTATTTCTTTGATAACATGATTTGCTAACACGTACTGTAACAATACGCCGCTATTATTATTAGGACTCAACACGCTTTGGTGGTATTATGCTGTGGGCTTTAATTAGCGCATTTCGGGTAGCCTATCCTACATCTGGGCAATAATTATTGAACAAATTGCAGTCTACATGCCATGACAAATATTACCAGTAGTAGGCTACTGACCGAACATGAAATAGATCGTTTACAAGTTATGGTAATGTTATTCTGGCGTGAACATTGCGCTTTCATCACGTTAGCACCCTATGATTACAGCTCGTTATGTCTTGTCAAAATGATTACAGCTCGTTATGTCTCGTCAAAATTCATTGATGAAGGAAGGTTCGCTTTATCCCAGAGAACCATACTCGTTTCACTTAGGCTAGACTAAAACATAAGAGAAGAACTTGGCACTAACCATGTAGTCGTGTTTTCTATAGCATATTCGTTAACCTGTCGTTCTTTGAACTCTTTAAACATGTTGGGATATGTCTGCGAGGTGTTTTGCCAAGTTCCATGCGTAGCCTACTGCTTTTAAATGACTTTGTGTACCTGATGGCTTGCCTTAATTCGCGATGTATCCGAAATAGTTGCAGATTTCACTGCACCTTTTGTTTTATCCACAAGGCCTAGAACTGTCGGCAAAGAACTATGACGTTGGCTGCGCACTCACTCACTCAGAGCTGCCTGCTTGACACGCCCACTTGCCTAGATGCGTGAAAGGAGCAGTGAGAACAGCAGTTCACACAGACACAGAACGTTATTATTTTAATAAAGTATCGATTCTAAAAACGTCTGAAATCGTATCGTTTTTTGCGTGAAGGCATCGCGATACCTTTTTAGTATCGATACACCGTGCAACACTAACACACACACACACACACACACACACACACACACACACACACACACACACGGTCCAAATCAGCTTAACTTGACTGTATTAGAAACACATAGAAGAGCCGTCTGTTTTTCTAAAAACCCAGTCCCATTTGGCCTCTCCTTGTGGCCTTATGGCTTTGCCCATATATCAATATCAATATGGCCATGTTACAGTGTAATGAGTTCCTGAGGGGAGCATGCCAAATGAGACACCAACTCAGAGGCACGACAGGACTGTGAGTCATGAGTAGATGGTGAAACATCAAAACCTCCCAGAAGCCACTGGGGCTGAGGTCATTTCCATCTGTGGGATGTGGGGTGGCAACGGAGATCATCTCATGTCTGAGAAAGAGTGAACTCACACACACACACACACACACACACACACACACACACCTCACAGCTCTGTCTTAAGCAGGTGCTGACAAGAGCCACAACTTGCACAACTGGTGACAAACACTGACACACGTTCAAGCAACACTTGCGCAAGTGTTTTCCATTTCCACGGTTTGTCACATAGCTCAGTGAACTCAGTACTGTGGTATCAAAAGAGTTAAAGTTTTACTAGTCACTGCAGTCCGGAACGAACACGTAATCACCACACCTTTTATTTACTTGGCTGGCAGTGCGACAGGTGGGTGTGAGTAAGTGTGTGTGTGTGTGTTTTTATTAGTGTCACTTAGTGTTTCCCAATCCACATTTTCCTTTGCCTAAGGCTACGAACACTGCAAAGGCACACACCATGTCAGACAACCAGTATGGCAGCAAAGAGACATGCAAGAAAAGTTTCCATTCTTCATGTTCCAGTCAAATCCCAGAATAATTTAAAACCATTTCTACATATCCACTTGAAGCAGTGGCAGATCGATCTTTATGACCACCAAAGGATTCAGCAACATGCATCAGTAAGATCTGCCACTCCCCAATGCCATAAACATGTCATATACAGTCCTAGCAAAGCACCATTATTTGTTGTTAACACACTACTAATCTGGCACACACACACACACTCTTTCGCAATAGAACAGTCTGATCAGGAACCATGAACAGGGGGAAAAAAATTAACCACGTCCTTCCAGTTCCAGTAAATACACTAGAGGTACTTGAGGTTTAAAGTACTAGAGGTACTTGAGGTTTGACGCACAAAACTCAGTAATGTATGAGAAGACAGTTCAGAAATACAGGACAGATCACTATGGCATAAACAACACTTACCGGTGCTTAGAAGCAACAGGTAGGAAAAACACACAAGAGGGTAGATCTCTCCACGCTAATGTAGTCACTCTCGTTATAAGGAAGGAAGGATATTGAGAAGGTGAGAGAGCGCGCGCGAGAGAGAGAGAGAGAGAGAGAGCGAGAGAGAGAGAGAGAGCGCGAGAGAGAGAGCGAGAGCGAGAGCGAGAGAGAGCGCGAGAGAGAGAGAGAGAGAGAGAGAGAGAGCGAGAGAGAGAGCGAGAGAGAGAGAGAGAGAGAGAGAGAGAGCGCGTTAGAGAGAAGAACCCCTGCTCAGAATGGCAGACGGGCACCTCCACTCTAAGCTGCTCCTATCACCCTCTGGTAAGCAGAGCCGACGCAAAGGAGGAGGGGGTTGGGGGTTGTTTTCGAGCAGGGGGTAAGTTTACGCCCCACACTGTCTGGTCCCTGAGCTGAGCAGTCTAAAGATGGCAGCAGGTTAAGAGAGAGGGCAGAGAGAGCAGGGAGAGAGAGAGAGAGAGAGAGAGAGAGAGAAAGAAAGAAAGAGAGTTAGATAGTGTGATAGTAGATATTGGAGAGTACTCACGCACGGCGTATGCACTGAGAAGCCGCTGATTCCAAATAAAGTGTGTGAGTGAGAGCAGACTAACTCAGCAGAAGGAGAAAGGTTGTGAAAGAAGCAGAGGTGGAGAGAAAAAGAGAGAAAAAAAAAACACACACACACACACACACACACACACACACACTCAGCCCTCATCACAAAACCATGCCCACTTAGGGTGTGGCAGAGGCACAGGAACTCTGCAAGCCTATTAACATCAACCCCTATCTCCCTTATTAAACTCCTGTCTGATCCTCAAACTCATTTATTCAATCTCTCCATCCTTAGACTCCTCTGACTAATCTCTCTATCCTTACATTGCCTATCACATAGCCGTACTCTCCTATATCCGATCACTAGATCCTTATCCTCTTCCACTTTATCTCTTCGTCTATACACGGCTTCATCTGATCTCAGGCCCAGCACACTCGATCCAGTGTTCCTCTTTGGTCGTACAGATAAGTGGGCAAGCCTAGAGAGGGAGAGTCCTACCTCCACTTGCCAATGAGACGTCTTGAGTGTCCATAACTGGCACAGGTCCTTCTGGGACGCCCAGTTCTTGTGTTGATGGCTCTTCCAAGACTGAATCTGGCACAGAGGGGCTCTCCCGCACTGGAGATGTTCCTACTGGGTCCAAATCCGCCTCTGGGTCTGAAACTGGCACAGATTCACCAGCCTGTTGGCTCGGTTTTGGCTCCGATAGTCTGATTGAAGCTGGCTCTGGTTCCACTTCATAGACAGTCTCCCTTTTGGACTCAGGCGGTACCTCGCTCTCCTCACGTTCTACTTCGTACACCGTCTCTTGCTCCGGTTCCTTGTACTGGTCCATGTCTGGGGAGGATGCTTGTTCAAGAACAGCGTCCAGCATGTTCATTCCCTCCAGGACTGACTCGGTCATGGACATCCTTTCCATGCTGGGGTCTGGCTCCGATGTTCCGTGTGCGTCACAATCTGATGGAATCTCCTCTTCCATCGAGTCGCGAAAAACGTTGAGAGTGGCGTTACAGTCTAGAGACGGCAGCTAACGCTTCGTTCAGCTGGACGGTCAGACTCGCTTTAGGGGAAGCACCGTGAAGTAGTGGGCTGGGTCGGTGAAGAGGAAAAAGGGGGTCCTTCCCATTCCGGAGTGGAGCGACTCAAACATTCCAGAGGGCTTGATTATGTATACAGCCTTGGTGTTTGTTCTGCAGCCGGCCCAGATAACGGCACTCCCCTGGGGGATACACTAGCCCCTGCGTCCAGAGGAAACACTCAACACTCACGCCATTCCTGTAGCGTACCCTCTCTGGCCAAGAGAAAGGGGGGGGGGGGGGCATTGAGAAGGGGGAGATGTGTACACAGGCTCCGAGCCATACAGTAAAGCCAGAAAAGGGCCATATATGAGCATGACTGACACATCGCCGTGGCGATTTTGGGGGACTGGACTGTTGATCGATGAGGAATGTTACAATTCAGGAAGCATTCCTGATTTACTTCAGACCAAAATAGAAATCGTTGTGAGCCCAAGGTTTTTTTTTTTTTTTTTCCCAAGCGTAGCCAAAACAGAAAGGGGCTGCATTTGCTCTCTCACTCTCCTGACAGGACGTGAGGTGAAGGACGGAACGTTACCGTGTTTGGAAGTAGATGACGTGCCGCTGTCGTGGTGACACTTAAACTGTTTATGCTTTAGTGAAAGGCGAGACACGGCGGTAGCTGCGCTCAAGGCTTGGCAGCGGCTCCTGTTGGGTTTTTAATGAGTGCGCTCTGAGAAACTCCGGTGGCTGGAGCTGTGTGACCGAGAGCCACTCTGCGTGACATAGCTTTAAAACGCCGAGGATGGCTTACGGTAGACTGTCCTTACGGCTTTTGGAAGGACACACCTGCAACACTTAGACTGAGTCACGCTCGCAAACTCTCTCGAGGCTGGGGCACAAAGAGCTGTGCATGCACCGCTACAGAGGCAATGAGTGACCTTTCAAAAGAACAAACTTTGGGGAACTGACACGTTCTGACACATCAGCGCTGCATACTGCTCAGAGGGACCCACTGCACTACACAAACCAGATTCCTCCTGCCATCTGTTGGGTCGTAATGAGCATGATTCATCTTGGCATACCTAACACGACTTTAATTTGGGTGCTTAGAGTAAGGGGACCTCCTTTAAGGTTGCTGAACATTGTCTAACCATTTGCATTTCAATGCACCAGCAAGGTCAAGAGTCGGAGTTCTGGTTGGAGTTTCAGCTAAAAAAAAAAGCTTTGCTTTGTCACAAGTCTGTACAACACACCTGCATGTACTGGTGTCAGGTATTTGGCAGAGCCCACATACCTGCGAGTGAGCATGTGTGTGTGTGTGTGTGTGTGTGTGTGTGTGTGTGTGTGTGTGTGTGTGTGTGTGTGTGTGTGTGCGTATGAGCAAGTCGAGGCCTTCTCCTAAACCTTTGCCAAAATTCTTCTCCTCAGGGATTTTGCATGTCCCAAAGGTGCTTCACAATACCACTATCACCTTTGCACTGGAGCGCCTCTCTGTGGTGGGGAGGGGCTTAAACAAACCGATTACAGAGAAGGAATGGGCATCTGATGCTAATGGATTACTGCAGCAGCCAACAATCTCCTTGAATTTTACATGGTCTTAAAACCTCTTAAATATATCGCATATGACCTGTAGGAATGTTTTCCTATTGATATCAAAGAGGGGCGAGACGGGATGAGATTTGGTGGAGCCTCGATTCTGGTAGTGGGGTTCAGCGACCCCCCCAGGCTAAAATAAGCCCTTCTTCTTAAGTCCTGAATCTGACACGACTGGGGGGGTGGGGGCTCAGGGCTCGAGAAGAAACACGCCCCTACCGTTAAAAGATCGCCATGACTGCGGGGATCAGGTGGCGACATCATAAACCCCACCGTTCCAGAAACTTCTGCGGAGTGGTGTCACCACGGCTAGGGCCCAATCAGAGAGGAGAGACAAGTAGAAGCAGAGTGCAGCGCAGGCAATGATTCTGCCTTAAAATTGCAGCAGGATGTCTGATGGAATGGTTTAAAAAGCAACCTTAACCGCACGCTTGAGTTACGAGACAAAGAGAGAGAGAGAACAAAGTAATTACAAAAAGTAAGGATAAGACAGAAATTGTCATACAGTCAATGGACACTCAGTGTGTGTGTGTGTGTGTGTGTGTGTGTGTGTGTGTGTGTGTGTGTGTGTGTGTGTGTGTGTGTGTGAGCGAGACTTGTGTCAGTTTGGAAACGCCCTCGCTGCTTAAATTAACAGTGTGTGTTTTTTAATTATGCCTCCGTTAGACATTGGCCACGTGGGACTCATTACTGTGGCTGGCACCAGGGACAGAGAGGGAGGGAGGGGTGCGGAGGAGGAGAGAGACGGAAGGATAGAGAGAGTTACTGTAAGAGAGAGAGGTGACAGAATAACTGGAGCATGTAAGCAGGACAGGAGGATGACAGCAGAGGGCAAAGTGGCTGGAGAAGAGAGGAATGCTGTTGCCAGAGAACTGGAATATTTGACTTGGGGCAACAACAAAAATCCCATTCCTCCATGACTCCAGACAGGATATCCTGCCAGCAACACAACACTTCCCATGCAAAGCAAGACGCTTCCTTTTGACTTGTATCGGGGCTTCCCAGTGTCTTCTTCTCACACACACACACACACACACACACACACACACACACACACCCTACTGGCATAATGGATTGAACGGTCCAATAGGGCAGCCAACATTTCTGATTCAAAATCATAACCTGAGGCAGGGTGCATCTATTTATGGCTAAGCCTACACATGTGTGCACATAATAAAAGTCAAAGTCAAAGTCAAAGTCTGCTTTATTGTCAATTTCTTCACATGTCAAGACATACAAAGAGATCGAAATTATGTTTCCTACTATCCCACGGTGGAGACAAGACATATTTTACCAATTAGCTCCACAGACAAACATAACATTCAAGTAAACAATATAAAAAGTAAAAATAAGAAGGCACATACAATGAAGAAAATAAGAGCAGCAAAATTTGAGTTGAAATTGTGCAATTGTGCATACAGTAGACAGTCAATATAATAGTGCAAAAGTAAATATAATAGTGCAAAAAGTAAAAGTATGTAGTAAGTAATGTAAAAGTAAAGCAAAAGTCAATATAATAGTGCAAATAATATGCACCAAATGAGTGTTACGCACTTCATTCCTTGAAATATCAGAAACAATAGCCTACGTCAATTATTCAATACACCCTCAACAACAGTTGACATGAATCATTAACCATTTTGTATGAATAGAGGTAGATGTGGATGAGTGTCTACTGTCTACACATATGCAGTTTATGTGCGTGTATATGTGTGTGTCAGTTGTGTGTTATTGTGTGTGTATGCGTGTCAGTTAGTTGTGTTATTGTGTGTGTATGCGTGTCAGTTAGTTGTGTTAGTTGATGCATGATTGTAGTGTACTTGTTTGTGTACTTTGCCCAAGCAGCTGTGGACACCAGCACAGATTAGAGACTGCAGTGACTTATGTGGAGTGTGTGTGTGGGTGTGCGTCATGTGTGTTAAGAGATTTGATCTGGCAGATGGGGGCGACAAAGAGTTAAAAAGGAAAAGGAAGAGAGAGAGAGAGACAGAGAAAGAAAGAAAGAAAGAAAGAAAGAAAGAAAGAGAGACAGACAGACAGACAGACAGACAGACAGACAGACAGACAGACAGACAGACAGACAGACAGACAGACAGACAGACAGAGAGAGAGAGAGAGAGAGAGAGAGAGAGAGAGAGAGAGAGAGAGAGACACACAGACAGAGAGATTGCTTTAGGGAAGCATATAAGGCAGAATGAGCTTGACTGAGTTTGTTCATGTCGTGCTATTTAAAGGGAGATACGAACACCAGACATTAATTATGGCGACGTGTGACCTTAAAACTACCACAGATAGGGCGTCTCATGCTCCAGAGAAAGGCAGGAAGTATATAACCACATGCTCTGTGTGTGTGTGTGTGTGTGTGTTCAGGAGTAGGTAGTATGAGAGCAAGAGGGATTGAGGGAAATAGAGAGGGATTCCATGTAGGTCTATGTTTAACATTCCTGCATTCTATCTGTGCATCTCACACACACACACACACCCCCCCCCACACAGCTTTTTCTCTCGCTCTCTTCATTTCACTATCTGATGGTAAGCAAGGTGAGCTCGGAATTCCTTTCATGCCATTGCCTGTCTGTTTCTTAGATAAAAGGGTGAAGAGGAGAAAGAGACAGAAGAGGAGAGAGAGAGAGAGAGAGAGAGAGATAAAGAGATGAGGAGGGGAAGTGAAGAGAGGGCAGTGGGGTGAACATAAAGAGAAACTGCAGTGTGGCACTAAAGAATGTTTGATGAACTCTACTGAACAGGCAAAGTGATATAAATAGCTGGCCAATTTATTAGTGGGTGTAGCAGAAGTCTGGCAAATAAAGTGTCATGGAAGAAGGCTAACTGAGCATGGTTTAGTTAAAAATGACATTGGAGGTCTCCGTGGATCAAACCACTCAAAATACCATGCAAATGCTGTTTAGGTGCATGTGTGTGTGTGTGTGTGTGTGTGTCATTTCAACAACAAAATGTATTCTACAATATGTCCACCTGGCATACAGAATGCCCTCTTCAGATGCATTCCTGAAGGCAACAGGAATCTGAGGTGTGTATATGTGGGTGTGTGTGACTTTTGCTGGTGAAGCAAGAAAGGCATACCTTGTCAGTTGCTGGTTCTAGTGCTCCTAAAATTCTGACAACACACAGAATGCAACAAGCCTTATGAATAGGCCATGAGCTTTACAAGTGTATACACACAAACATAATTTTGTGTTTTTAGGACAGACCGATCAAAACATTCATATAGCACATTTACTATACTGCTCATTTGGGACTGTGCATGCGCACACACACACACACACACACACACACACACACACACACACACACACACACACACACACACAGGAGCACAAAAAGCAGGAGGCTGTAGCTTGATGGAGCCTGGTCTGCCTCGGTGACTCCAGCTGCTCCAATTACAACACTCACAGGTGCCAGCTGCGCATGCACACACAAGCACAAGCGCATGCACGCACACACGCACACACACCATCCATCAGGAAATGTCAACAATTACATAAACGTGCACATATTAGAACTGGTACACACACACACACACACACACACAGAAACTGGGGATGGTTTCTATCTCCTGTGACCCAGTTTTCCATTCTCACACACACGCACGCACGCCCACACACACGCACACACACAGCAGAGAGGTGGATGGGCCAGGGGCTTTGGAAATAAAGGAGCTCTATAAATAGCATAGTGACCAGAGTGGGGGATTGTGTGTGTGTGTGTGTGTGCATGTGTGTGTGTGTCGCTCGCTGAGAACCACTTCAGGCAACACACACCCGGCATTATTGGCATCAGGACACCAGGTGTTGGGTTGTTTTGTTTATTTGAAAAAAAGTAAATATCTGAGAAAGATAAACAGATATTTGAATGAATCTCAACATATGATCTGAGGTCAGGTTCTTAACCTGCCACTCCAGCCAACATGTGACCTGCTGGTAGATTCCATCTGCTCTCATTATGCAGGCACCACTACACGCCAATTGTGCCAGCGCACACAAACGCACGCACGCACGCACGCACGCACGCACGCTCAAACCACTAATCACTGTGAACATCGCAAGCGTGCTGCAAATGCATTATTCCCTGCAGTCTGTGCTTTTGTGAGTGTTGGTTTAGCAGTTGTTTTTTATTTTC